>NC_072481.1:19740785-22240785 GCF_027574615.1 Eptesicus fuscus
AGTAGGAGTTTGCCAGACAAGGAGAGGCACAGCCTGGCAGAAGTGAGCACAGCATACATATGCCAAGGCACATGGGCATGTGTGAGAATTAAACTCCCTCCGCCCCCTCCCAGCGTCTGGGGTAGATCTCGTGTGGCCCCAGCCCAGCAGGGAACACTCACGGACAGATACAGGTAGCGGTACTCGTGGGAGATGCAGCGGGCAAAGCTGGGCAGGCCCCAGTAGGCCACACCCTGGGCACTGAGGAGACAGCGGCGACTGGCAGACCCTGCAGGGGACAGGACAGAGGGCTGGGTGTGGGAGCTGAGCTCTCACCCACTTCCTCCTGCTCCTCAGGATGATCCAAGAAGCTGGAAACCCAGAAGGGGGCAGCAGGAGTGACAGGGGTGGGGGCCTGCGGGGGAGCCGCCTGGCCCTCACCTGAGGCATTGGGGGGGCATTTGTTGTAGATGATCTCGCCAGCAGCCGCCTTCTTCCACGTCATCAGCATCACGTACTCGTCCCTGCACATCTCGTGGAAAGCTGCGGGTACAGTGACGGGGCTCAGCCAGGCCCACGTGCTTGTGCCCCAACCCCCAGGGTCCTGCGAGCAATACCTGGACACCTCTTCTCACTGCAGGGCTTCACCTCCTCCCCGGGGCCCTCGCAGGGATAGCCCTGCGCGCCCGTGGCCTGGCACATGCGGAAGCGACGCTGCCAGCCTGTGTCACACGTCTTGGAGCACAGGCTCCACGAGTTCCACGGTCCCCACTTGCCATCTGTGGCTACAGGAGAGGGGGTGCACTGAGCGGCCTCCGGGGCCCCCCGGGCCAGCATGGCCACCTGCCATCCGTGCAAGCACTCACCAGGACACTCAAGGTTGCCGCACTCGCGGGTGTCCGTGAGGGCACCCGGACACGTGGCCCAGGCCGGACCCGCCACACTGCACTTCCGGCTGCGCTGCTGGGTCCCATTGGCACAGGACGTGGAGCAGGGGCTCCAGGGACCCCATTCTAGCCACTGACCTTCCACTGCATGGGGAGACACAAGCAGGGGTGGCCGTTGAGCGAGGGGCGTGGGGACCAGAGCACCGCAGGGAGGTGGCAGGGCCTGCTAAGCGTTGGTACTTGAGTCAGGCCAAACCCACTAGAGAGGGGTGGATGAAGAGGGGGGAGCGGAAGGTGAAAGGGGGCTGGAGGGAGCAGGAGGTGCCTGGGCCGGGTACCGCCTGCTTCTCACCCGCTCCAGGGACACAAGGCACCTCTCCACTCAGCAGGAGGCACACGTTCTCATTTGGCTGGGGAAACGGGTCCCCTTCGGACTGATCTTTCTCTAACTCAGGCCCAGCTTGGTGTCCTTTCACAGCCCAGGAGGCCGTGAGCACCGAAGTGCTATGAACAGCAAGGGTAGCCCAGGGCTTGGGGGAAGGGCACTGGCAAGCAGACCCCCCTTGGATGGGGTCACCATGTGCCAATTCCAACTGGGTTGGGCCAGGTCACCTCCCACGCTGGCAGTCTCCCCATGCTTGGTCATGGGGCCCCCAGAGGCAGGGCATGGGACATGCCTGCCTCCTCTGAGTCTCCCGAACCCGACCCCGACCCCGACCCCAACCCCAACCCCCACCCGGCTGGGCAGCGCCCGCCTGGAAGCCCCTGGGCGCTACTGACCCGGGCAGGCAGCCATACTGCAGAGCTTAGTCTGCAGCTCAGGACCCTCGCAGGCCTTGCCGCCGTGCTGGGGGGGCACGCAGGTCCGCATCCGGCTCCGGGACCCCCGCCCGCAGCTGCGGGAGCACAGGCTCCAGGACCCCCACTCCTCCCACACGCCGTGCACTGTAAGGAAGCACGTGGCTGGGGGCTAGGCTGCACCTTGGCCCCGCCCACTGCCCATCCACCCACCAATCAGGAGCTCCGGCAGTTCTGCGACCACTCCTCATTGGCTCTGTCCTGGGCCCCACCCTTTGGCGGGGGGGGGGGGGGCGGGGAGGTGTGGATGACAACAGTTTACAGTCCCAAGTCACACAGGACACCCAGACAGGAGCCTAGGATCAGCCCAGAAGGGGAGGAGGGGGGTCCTCTCCTGGGAGCACAGGGAAGACCAGGAAAAGACTCAAGATCTACACGTACCCTACCCTACTTTATCCCCCCACCCTCCCCTCCCCCAGACCCAGAGCAAGAAGCCAACACAGCAGGCCTGGAGCAGACGTGCCCTCTGACCCCAAGCGCATGGACACACAAATAGACGTGAACCTCTACACGGACACTGACACAAGAGCTCACTCCAGAACACAGCTTTGCCCCAGCCCTTTGCAAGCTCCTGCCACACCCCTTCCCAGGTATCAAGACCCCTTCCCAGGTAGCCCTGCTTCAATTCCACAGCCAGGAGCTAGCCGGGCCGAGGCACCACTGCACTCCCCTCGGGGCGCGAGGAGCAGGACTGCAGAAGGTGCCCCAGCCCAGGACTCCCCCTCCCAGCAGGCACATGCACACTCAACTCCATGCTGAACCAGGGAAGGCTCCGGGGCGCCCCAGGAGGCTCCCTGGGGAGTGGGGTGGGGAGTCAGAGGCGGGAAGGGATGATCGGGGAAGGTTTCTTTTTCTTTTTTTCTTTTTTTTTAAGGGGCATTTGTCTTAGATCTTGAAGGACGGGCTGAATTTTGATAGTCCAGGTGGGGAGGGTGGGGAATAGGATGAGAATAAGGAAAGACAGGGCAGTGGGAAAGTGCAGGGGTGCTGGTGTGGTCAGCGCACAGGGAACACGAAGGGCAAGGAGGGTAAAGAGATAAGCTGACGACCAGGCCCCAGGCATCTGGGGAGTGATGTGCCCAGAACCCAGCCCACTGGTGTGGGCCTTGGTCTGCTCCATCTGTGTCCCCCGTGCCCTGGGCGGGGCTGGGCACAGCGTGGGGGACAATCAAATTTGCTGAATGAAAGGAAGATGAACCTGCCCAAGTCCCAGGCGGGCCCTCACCCCGCGGGCAGACCGGGCGGGGAGGATGGGCATACCTGGGCAAGTGGCTGAATTGTTGCAGGGCCGGGTCTCCCGCAGAGGCCCGCTGCACAGGGTCCCATAGGGGGAGGACACACAGGAGCGGGTCCGCACCTGCAGACCCTGCCCACACGTCAGGGAACACACGCTCCACGGGGACCACTCTTCAGCCGCAGGGTCACCTACAAGAGAGGGACAGCGTCGGCGGCAGCGGGCACCGTCCAAGCATTCCGTCCCATCGGAATCCTCCGGCCCTGACCCCACGTGACGAGCCCTCCAGGAGGCAACCCAGCCCTGCCCACAGGCCTCACGTGACAGAAAGAGGCGACTGATCTCCAGAACACAGACACGGACGGGCACATGCCAAGCACACATGCCACCAGATGCCACACAGTCGGGCCCCCGCCGTAGAGGGAGGGAGGCGGGCCCGCGTTACCTGTCTGTGCCAGGTATACCCCCGGCTCATCTGCAGACCTTGGCCACTGGGTTTTCACCTTTGGTTCCTCTTCCGGCTCCTCACCTGGAACACGGAGGTGGTGGCAGGGGCTTAGCCAAGGCCAGCTCTGTCCTGCCGGAGGGGCACAGAGAGGGCAGCCTCGCTCGCCCTCAGCCTGAGGGTCTGGAACCAACTGCAGGCGATGCTGAGAGAGCATCAAGTCCTGCCCCCTGCCCCACCACCACCATTTTACAGATAAGGAAACTGAGGCTCAGGAGGCCACACAGGACTCGCCCATAACCTCACACCTTCCTTTTCCTCCTCTTGCCTCAGGCAGACCGGGGAGCATCGAGGGGAGTGGCCACTCCTTAATGAGCTCTGGGAGACTTCCATGCCCAGCGCTATCCGCACCCATCTCTTTAATCCTCCCCAGGGAAGTAGGGACCCCCTCTCTGCTTAGAGATGAGGAAACTGAGGACCAGAGAGGAGAGGTGACTTGTCAAGACCACACAACTTGGTGAGCCTGAAACCCAAGCTCTTTCCCCTCACACGGCTGACTCCAAGGGCTGACAAACACCCAGCCAGGCAGCTGTGACCACCCCCAAGCCTGCCTCGGGGTCACGGTTCACCCCAAGCCAGGGCTGGGTCTTGGGCCTGGATTTGGCTCCCCACGCAGCACTGGACTGACCTGAAGGCCCAGGTCAGAAGGCAGTTCCCCTGAGACTCAAGGGCTGAGGGCAGGTGCCCACATCCAGGAGACCCTCCTTCCCACTGCCCCTCCGGCCAGGAGAGCAGCAGGCCCTCCAGAGGCAATGCTGCCTCGGCCCCGGCCTCACAGGGCTCTAGGCCTGGAGCTCCACCAGCGCTGGAGGAGGGGCTGGGGGCTCCGTGCTCCAGAGCTGGCTCCTCCTGCTCAGACAGCAGCTCTTCCAGGCCCTGCCCACAGGCTGGGTGGCAGGATGGGCAGACGTGAGTGCAAAGGGGGAAGACCCAGCTCATGGAGAGGCTGCTGGGCAAGTGGAACTGGAACAGCATCTGGGGACAGGGCTCAGCCACGCTGCCCGCAGACCAGAAGGCACTCCTCTCCCCAACCCCAGGCCCCCTCCTGTTTCTAAAAGCCTCGTCAGCACACAACAGGCGCTGTGTTTAAGGGAACCCGAGAGGGCTGTGCTCTTCCCGGCCCCTGGTACCCAGTCCAGGCTCTGCATCAGAGAGAAGCTCTTCCCGGCCGGGCGTGAAGAGTGGCCACCCGGAGGAAACTGCTGTCCAGGGGGCCTTCAGTGGCCACTCGGCCCAGCTTCCAGTCTCATCAGCGCCAGGCCCTCCGCTCCACGGCAGCTGCCAGTCCTCAAACCTGCTCTGCATCGTCCCCCGAACTTCACCCTCTCTGCCTCCGGACCCACAAACATCTTCGGAGTCAGGCAGGCCTGGATCCCGACTGGGGTGTGGACACTGCCCAGCTGTGTGACCTTGGGCACGTGCCGCTGCCTCTCTGACCTCATTTTCACACAATATGACACAATATTCGAATACTCCCTCACAGCAGGCCCCGAAGCCCTCGGCACACTGCTTGGCACATGGCGAATGCTCAGGAGGCAGGAACTGTCTGGTTTATTTTTATCATCTCCCCCTCTTCTTCACCCACACATGCCACCCTTCAGTCCCTGGGCCTCCTCCCTTTGAACAGTATCTGAGGGGCCTCCTGGCCTCCCTTTGGGCCCTACCTCCATCGGGACCACTGAGAAGGTGTTGGTGCCACGCCTGCCAGCTTCTGAATCTGCTCAGCCAGCCCTCCCACCACACCCGCTCAGCCAGTCCCCCACCCCGGAGCCGTGTGACAAGCCGCCTTCTCCACACCCACCCCCGGGCTGCTGAAGAGACCCACAGCTGTGCCAACTGGCACCAGGACAGATCCAGGCTGCACATCCGCTGGGCACCCAGGCTTCTCAGCAGCCCTTCTCGGCTCCCTGCCTTCCCCATTCCCCACCTCGCTGGCTGTCTCAGACCTTGACCTCTCTCCTCAAGCCCATGTCCACCCACTCCCTCGGTGACAAGCGCGTTACAGACAAAGCAGATGCTATAATACAGGAGAACCCCCTCACACCCACGTCCTGCCCCACCCCGCCACCCCCCAACTTTCCTGCAGCTCTTCTCCTCACAAAGGCCAGCCCCTCGGCTGGTCCCGCCTCCCACTCCTCCACTCTTCCCAGGAGGGCTCCATCCATTTCCCCTCTCCCCTCAGCATTCCGTCAGCATTTTCTCCTCAGCGCAGCCCAGGAATGTGCCCAGGCCTCCTCCATTCTGCGGGGAGACCTCCTTTGGCCCTCCATCCTCCTCCGGCCACGGCCCTCCTCCTCCTCTCCGCCATCAAGGAGTGGGTCACAGCTGGCACTCCAGTTTCTCACCTGCCACTCACGTCCTGGCTCAAATGTCACCTCGCCTGCTAATCCACTGCAGTCTGGCTTCTGACCGCATCTTCCTGCTGAAACCATTCTTGACAAAGTCACCCACGCCTCCTTGCTGCTAAATCCTATGGACACGTCGCAGGCCTCGTCTCACTTGACCCCTGGGCAGCATTTGTCCCCATTGATTCTTCCTGCCTCGAAACACTCCCTCCCCTGACCCTCCTGCTCTCCTCCTGCCTCTCTGGCTCCTCGGGCCCAGTCTGCCTACTGGTCCATCTTCCTGCTGCTTCAGGCATCCACACTGTCCTGTTTTCACTGCACACTCTGCGTCCCTGCTCCAGGCTTCATTAACCCCTCTGAATGGCTGCTGCCAAGCCATTATCCCAGACAGCTCCTCTCCCCCCTCCCCTTCACTCCTGTCTAGTCTGCTGCCTCCTGAACAGGTCTCCCGACAGTGGGGGGGAGGGCTCACACTCAGCATGTTCAAAACAGGATCATCATCTCCTCTCAAACCTCCACTGCTTGTTCCCGACCTTCTTTGCCTGGAAAACTCCTACTTGACCTTCAAAACCCACCTCAAATGATCCCTCATCTGTGAAGTCTTCTTTGTCCCCCATTTCCCAGGCAGAATGGGCGGCCCCCTCTTCGGTGTGCCCTCTCCTCCCAGATGATTCCATCTTCTGACTGTCTGAACTTCCTCCCACCCCCGAGCCGTTTGAAGGAAAGCTGTGTGTGAGCCATCTCCCTGGCCGCAGTGAACACCCGCACAGAATCCGGTCCAGGGAAATATCAATAAACACGCTGCTCCTAAGCTCCCTCCCCCCACCTCATGGCAGGGTCACTGGAAACAGTTATTTATATCAGCTTTGCCCAGCAGCCATCCACCTATTTATTAATGAACCTGACACCCATTTATGAATAAGCATTCTAGAGAAGCCTTCAATCTGTTGCAAACTGAGCCAAGAATCCCCTTATCCAGCTTCTGTTTTGGTGTCTTGACCATCATTGTGACAAAAACTCCCCACCAGCCTGGCACCCGGGAAGACCATCAAGCAGGAAAAAGTGACAGAGCAGCCTGACCGGCTTGTCCTGGACTCACTGCTTCCCGTGGTCTCCAGTCCTCTGCTCGGCACTCGCCAGCCGTGTGCAGGCCAGCCCCGCAAGAGAACCAGACATGATGGTGGTGTTCGCTAGAACCCACCCCAATTGGAAATCAGAACATGTCCCAGGTCCAGCTTGAGTCCCTCTCCTAGCCTCCTGGGCTGGCCAGAGAGGGGAAGGAACTCCAAGGCCACACAGCAGGGGCCCACACCGACTGCCCTCCCTCCACCCCCATCCCACCCTCCTCGGAGGAGTGGCCAGCTATTTATTTCCCCCACATGTGAGAGCCAGTTAAGGGGGAAGAAGACAGATAGGGCGAGAGGTGTCACCTACCGAAACAAACGTTTATTCAGCATCTACCACGTGCAGGCCCCGGCCAGCCTGGCTCTGGGCCCAGAACAGGGGGAGTCTGCGCGGAAGCTGAGCCAAGAAGACAAGGAGGGGCCTAGGAAGGAGTGCGAGCACCCCTAAAACTCCCACGTGTCCCACCCAGTGAGCTTGAGGCCTTACTGGACCAGGGACTCCGATGCTCACAGACCCGCCATCTATCAGTGTTCCCACCTGGCTGCCTAACGTGGGCACAGACAGACCTGCTGCCTGGGACAGGCTTCCGGATCAACTCCTGACCGGTTCTGCTTTGTTCTGAAGAAGGTATAACCCTTACGACACAACTGCTGCGTGCCAGTCGCCGTGCCCTCTTCATCAGCTCATTTCCTCCTCGTTAGGACGGCTTCTCCCATTCCCTAGTAAGGAACGAGCCTCCAAAGCCTCTCACTGGAGAGAGGCTGATGGGGATTCGAACCCAGGCCTGACTTTAGAGGCCGCGCTCTTTCCACTGAACTGCGCTGGCTCTGACAAAATGCAACTCCACTTGGACCTCCTCCGAGACACCTTTCCTAATTCCCAGGGGACCCCAAGTCACTCCCTCGCCCCACCAAGTCTGAGGGGCAAGTCTCAGACTTGCCTCTATGATCCTGTTTCTCACCACTCTCTAACTGTTCCTCTGCACATCTACCCCCTCCCCCACCCCCCAAGGTGAGCCTGATTCTCCTCTGCAGGCTCCAAAGTGATTGTCTAGGACAGTGGTCGGCAAACTCATTAGTCAACAGAGCCAAATATCAACAGTACAACGATTGAAATTTCTTTTGAGAGCCAAATTTTTTAACTTAAACTTCTTCTAACGCCACTTCTTCAAAATAGACTCGCCCAGGCCGTGGTATTTTGTGGAAGAGCCACACTCAAGGGGCCAAAGAGCCGCATGTGGCTTGCGAGCTACAGTTTGCCAACCACTGGTCTAGGAATCTGGCTCCAGACACACTCCCCTGCTGAGGAACCTTCAGTGGCTCCCAGGGCTACAGCCACTGGGTCAACCTCTGAGCCTGGCATGTTCTGGCCCCTCCTGGCCTGCCCAGTCCTGTTCTCCCCTCCCCATGAGGCAGCCAAACACACTGGCAGGCCATGTGGAGAGTGGGAAGAACATAGATGTAGGAGCAAGGCAAATGTAGGTCTGATTCCCAACTCTGCCACAGTCTTGCTGTGTGCCCTTGGGCAAGTCGCCTCACCTCTCTGAGCTTAAAAATCTTCAACTGAAAATAAAGATGACACTTTCTATCACAGGTGCATTGTGAGAATAAAAGGAAACAAGAGATAGGGCTCACGTAGAGTATAACAACCTCTCATGAAAAGGAGCTGCCACCCCCTCTTGTTTTCCCTTGTATATACAAATGCTCCCCTCCCTTCTCCCACGTCAGTCTGCCAACATTTTCTACATGTCAGTGCCACCTCCTCCAGGAAGCCTTCCCAGGCTGACCACACAGGGGTTTGGGTATGCTGGTCCCTTCTCTGTGACTTGGACCCCAGGCTGCCTCCTGCTGCAGCTGAGTATCCGGGACGTATCCCTCTCGTGAGCCCTGAGGGAGGGTCTCAATCTCCCTTGCCCATCTTATACAGGGGACCTAGCTCTGAGCAGCCAGACACAAGACAGGCACTCGGCAAACATGGGCCAGATATCTCTGAGGGCTCCTCCACCCATCCCTCCAGGAGCCATTCTGGTCTCGCCTCTGGCACTGGCAGGCAGGGTGGGCACAAGCTCTCTGCCGTTTGAGCAGGACTGCAGACTCTGTCCCCCAAAGTCCACACAGTCCAGCCTCCTCAGCTTCTTTTGTCAGGAACTTGTTAAAAATAACCACGGTAATAATCACTTCCACAGAGAGAGCGGTGCGATTTACAAAGCCGTCGCCAGGCGCTCGGCATCCTCCCTGAGGCTGACCCCGCAGCCCTGAGGAGGCACCAACTGACCTGCGTGACAGGCGGCTCCCCAGCCCCAGCAGTGCTTCTTGTACCCCACAGTGCGTCAGAATCCCAGGGGTGCAGGGCAGAGGGAGGTGGCTTCTGAAACCTCTAGGCTCTCCCTCCACCGTTCAGGCTGGGTGTCCCTCTGAGACCAGAAACCCGGCCACAGTGCCAACCCCCCTCCAATGACTTCCTCCCCGTCCAGCCTCCCAGCAGAGAGAGCTGGGTCCCTGCCACCAGCCCCACGTGGCCAGCAGCTCCTCGAGAGCAGAGACCACATCTGACTCACGCTGCCTCCCTCATGACACCCAACTCCTCGCTGCCTTACTTAAAGCCCTCGGCCAACAGGGGGAGGTCCCAGGGTTTGCAGATGGCAGTCAGAGCCCTGGCCCCATTTCCCACCACTGTGGGGGAGGTAGTACTGTCCAGTAACATCAGCCTGTGCATCTCCCCATACCTGGCACGCCCACACCTCCACACCCTCGCACAGGCTGTTTCCTCTACCTCGAAAGCCCTTTCTCCTACAGGGTTTCACAAAGCATGAACAGGAAATGACTCGGGGTGGCTCACAAAAGTGCCATGAAGTAGCGCCGGATCATGGACAGAGGAATGTGTCCCCTTTCCAGGTCTCTTTTAATTGGGGTGACTTTTGCCAATCTGCCTGGGATAGTCCAGGTTGCACCCGTTGCCCGGAAGTAATTAACAGCACCTCTTCCCCCTCTATAACCTCCACACGGTCCCGGTTTAGATGATGAATTATGTGGTCACCTTACTTTTAATCCTTCCTAGTGCATGAAAGACGAAGATTTGAACACCTCCCCCGCACATGCTCATTTCTCTAATAAACTGAGAGGAGGGACAAGCATTTCGCTAGAATTCGATAACGTCGTTTTGTTCACACGGTGGTTGTTTTTGGGTATCTTCTATTTCAAAGAAGTGATGCACTTTTTCCATTTATGATATGAAATTTCTTTTTAATAAAAAGAATTCTAAAAGCCTGTCAATTTAAGGGAAAATGTCACAAGCTAGCGAATTCCTACTCACTCCTCAAAACCCAACTCAGAATCACCTTCTTTAAACTGCCTTCTCATCCCTTTGTGGTTTAGTCCCTTACTCTCCCTCCCCCTGGACATCAGCACATGTACATCATACCTGACACTAAATGATGACAACAGTCAACTATTCAGTAAGGACGAACCATGTGCCAGGCACTGTGCTAAGCACTTACCCACATTCTCTTGCTTAATCCTGTTATTCCGTGGAACCGCTCTACCACCCCCCTTTTACGGGGGTGAAGAAACTTGCCCGCGGTCACACAGCTAATCAGTGGTGGGGTCAGGAACTGAAGCTGGGCTGGGCAACTTCAGCCAGTGGCCTTGACCACACAGTACCCTAGTGGTCACTCTCCCCTACCAAAGGGCAGAAGGGGTGTCTGGTCTACCTTGGATCTCATTCAGTCTGAGGCAGCCCACGGCCTGGCACCAACTGCATTCTGATAAAGACATGAAGACGTGTGTGATGGATGGGCTGGGGCTCGGCCCCTGCTGAGATGTGCGGGGCCGGTGTGGGGGGGGGAGTCTGTGCCCCACTCTGCATCCCGCGACAGAGCACACACAGCTCCAGCAGCACCGGTCGGGGCTGGAAGGGTCTTCCAGGAAACGCACTGCATGTGCGAGGTCTCCTCCACCCCACCCAGAGAGAGGCTCTGCCTCCCCCAGGTCTGAGCCCAAAACAGGCAGGTCGGGCCCCACTTCCTGCCACCCGACCAGGCTGGCCAAGAGGAGGGCCTGAGTGTTGAGAGGAGAAAGGCCAATCCAGGACTGGGCAAGCCAGGTCAGAGGAGACGGGGCTTGAGCTGTGCTTAGAAGGGTTCGGAAGTTCGGGATAAACAAGGGCAGAGGGCATTCCAGGTGAGGGACACAGCCCGAGAAAAGGTAGGGAGGCCAGAAAGCAGGGCGTTCAGGGGCCAGTGAGGAGCCCTGGTTGAAGGAGTAGGAGGGAATCAGAGGGCAGGCTGAAAAGCAGGTGGCAGCTGAGTCCGGGGTGGGGCTAGAAGGCCAGGCTGAGGAGTTTGGGCCACTAAGGACAGTCACTGGGGGCTGGATCAGGGAAGTAACACACAGCAGCAGTGGCAGAAAGGGGATTTGAGCCCGATCTCGCCTCCCTGGCAGGATGCTCAGGAGACCCCATACCCACCCTGTAGCCATGACTTAGGAATGGAACCCAGACCATGGGGAGACAAGGGCGGGACAGGGCCCCTGCGGGGAGGCAGGGAGTGTGGCAGAGGAGGGAGAGGGGTGCTAAGAGTGAAAGACATTCTCTTTCAGGTGTCACTTTGCACAGCTATCCATTGGCTGATGCCTCCTCAGGACAGGAGGGTCGGTGGGCAGGAACTGCAGGTTGGTGGCCGGCCCCCCCGGAGCTGGACTCTGCAGCTGGCACCACCTCTAAAACCCACCTTCCTGCCCCGGCTCCTACCAGCCTCCATTCCAATCCTCTCCCAAGCTCCTTCCTGCCTGCCTTCCCTTTCTTCCTTTCCCCCCACTTAACAGATTGCAGCAGCAAGATGGCACAAATTTATGGCTCAACTCACCAAAAATAACAAGAGATCTATCAAAGGCAGTTTGCGTGAAATTAACAGGCGCCTGTACCCTCTTGTCAAACGCACTCAGCTCTGAGGCGAGCCCTGGCACTCCGCTCCGCCACTGCCTACCAGTTCCAGGCCTCACCGCTCTTCCAGGACCCACAGCCCCACCCCACCTGGCCTTGCCATTGACCCTACTCGGGGTGTGCCAGAGGAGGGGAGCACAGCTCTCGGCCCCAGTCCCTGGCAAAGGGGCCCGGAGGAGGGTCCTGGCTGCACCACCATCCCCACCAATCTTGTTCTCAATCTGGCAGCTCTGTGTGCCAGCCGGTCCTCCTACAGTTGGTACATGTGTCCCGCTGGCCAGTGGGGAGGAGGTGAAGAGGAGCGTGGAGATGAGGCCACGGGCTTGGCATAGGTTGTGCTGCCACCAGGCACAGAGTGCCCTGGGCCCTGATGACATCACTGGCCCTCAGACACTCCCTGCCACGTGGACTAAACTGAGTCTTGCCCCAGAGTGGCAAGAGGGAGGAGCTGGCAGAGAGGAAGAGTCTCTTGTTTACCAGGGGAGAGAAAGAGGCTGTGCCGGCCCAGCTGTGAGCCCCAGCATGCTGTGTGAGCCCACTTAGGGTGGCTGATGCCCATCACTCCCTGCAACTCCCCGCAGGGCCTTCCCGCAGGCGAGCCCACGGAGCAGCCTGGAAGCATGCCAAGCAGGACAAGGGGCATAAACAGAGTCAGGCTTGGGAACAGCTGGGAGCCCAGGGCTCCCTGCTCAGCAAGGATACCAGGCCTCGCGTCCAAGGATAATCAGCATCCAACCTCCACCCATCCTCCGTCCCAGAGGCTGCGGCAGAGGCTGGGATGATGGTGCCCTTCCTATAACCAGTCCCCCCTGATCCCCAAAGACACCCTCGCTACCAACCAACCCCTGCTTCCGGCTCCAACCAAGCCCAGCTGGCTGCTCCTGGCTCCGTGCTTCACATGGCAGCCTGCCCAGATGGTGCCTGCCCAGGAGGGCAGCGCCGTGCTCCCTCCACTACAGACCACTGGGCCGATGGGCCACAGGGAAAGCCAGACAAAAGAACTCACCCTCTGCTGAGCAGGGGGGCGGCCCCCACAGAGTGACAGGCAGCGGCGGCCAGGCAGGGAGAGCCATAAACCTCCTGATATATGCCTGGCACTCTCCACAGATGTTCGACAAAGAGGGGAAATTCAATTTCTTCCTGCAGGCACTAAATCCCAGGCCGGCCTCCGGGGCCTGCAACCTGCCCACGGCCTAGCTGTCACTGGGACAGCTTCATTGACCACCGTTCAGAGGCCAAGCTGGCCTAGGACAGAGGCCAGAGCAAGGCCATGGGGCACTTGCCAAAGTTGGGCACGATGCCAGATGTCTCATGGGGGAGGCTGAGAAGCCCCTCCCCAAAAGGATTGTCGTGATAAACACACCCTCTTATTAATTCAGGGAGATCTCCCCATTTCACGGACAAGAAATTGGTGCCAAAAAGGGGGGGTCCACTCCAGGTAACAGTCAAAGGCGGTGCCCAACTCCATGCCTCTGGCCTCCAAAGCGGGGATGGGGACAGAGCCTACTCCTCCAATACTCCTAGCAGCCCTCCCGCGAGCCCCACTGCTTCCCTGTGGTCCTCTCTGTCTGATCCAGATGCCCCTTCTGACTTACATCCCTGAGTGACATCCTCATGATAGTCGGGCAACACCTATGATCCCAAATGGGGAAACTGAGGCCCAGAGAGGGGAGGGAACTTCCATTAGTACCAGAGCTAAGAATCAGATCCCAGATCTGCCTCCCTCCCACCCAACTCCCTGCCAGGCCCCTGGCCAGGCCCCGGCCCAGCACTGGTCAGTAGGCACGCAGGGTCCAGCTGAGGAGTTTGGAGCCTTGAAGCAGCGGGAGGAAGGATTGGCAGAGGGGAGCTGGAGTGGGAGCAGGAGCAGGCAGGACTCAAGGGCTCGGAGGGCTTTTGCCCAGTCAGCAGGAAGCTCTAGCAGCTGGAGGCCTCAGTCCCAGAAGACCTGGGCCCAGAGCAGGGAGACAGTGGATGCTGGGAGCTGAGCCAGCCCAGCCCTCCAAGGCGGCCTAGAAGCTCGGGCCTCTCCACCCAGGCACATTCTTCTGCAGCTCCCTCTGCCCCGACCCTGGGGCCACCGCCAACTATCAGTGACCCATGTGGGCAGGAACACAGCCCGGCTCCCTGCGGCTCCAGCCTCCAGGCACACTGGTCAACTTGCCATGCCAGGGCCTTCCACAGCCACGCCCAGCTTTGGGCCTTTGCACACGCTGCTCACTCGGCCTGAAATGCCCTCACCACGCCTTCCTTTGGCTTGGCTCGCTTCCACCTGACCTTCAGATCGCTGCTCCTTTTCACTTCTTCCAGGAAGCCTTCCCTGACTGCCCATTTAGGCAGTCCCCTCCCTGGGTTTATCATAACCACTGTCTGATCGGTGACCCCCCTCATCCACCCAGACTGCAAACTCTTCAACGGGGAGGTGTAACCCTAACCCATTTTGATGACCCCAACATCTAGACAAGGCTGGGCACAGAGGGGACATGGGTGAACAGCTATATGGATCTGCCGGGATGGGCACCAGCAGGCGGCACCATCAGTCCCCTGGACACAGGCACCCCACCCAGGCCCTGCTCAGACTCACCATATCTCATCTCGGTGGTGAACAGGTCATTGCTGCTCCCCGAGTGCAAATCGGTCTCAGCAGATGGGGGTGGGCCCCCGGGCACCAGGGCATTGGACAGGGTGTGGGTAGCAGGGGGACCTAGAGGGGTGGTGGTGGCAGGGCTGGCCCCAGCCTCCCCAGGGCAACTGCAGCCCGGCTGGGCAAAGCCACAGGCCCTGCCCGCAGCGCGGCCACACTCCTCACTCCAGCGGCAGAGCACGCCGCAGGTGAACTGGCTGGAGTTGTTGTTGTTGATGAGCAAGACCTCGACGAAGCGGAAGGCCAGGGCTGTCGGTGCCAGAAGGCGCCGGGCCTCCGAGGGCTCAGCCGACAGGCACAGCTGCACGAAGTTCTTGTCGAAGTGCAGGAAGGTGAAGGGGCCTGAGCCACCGCACAGCTCCAACCCGGCTGCTTCCTCCTCCTCCGGCCGCCCCACTTCCGACGCCACCTGGGCCACCGCCTCCTCCGCGCGAGGCCGCAGGCAGGTAAAGTTGACCAGGTAGTGGTCCAGGGGCAGCAGGCGGGGTGCGAAGTGGGTGCACACCTCCTCCTGGCGGTTGAAGCGCAGGTAGAGGGAGTACTTGGTGGGGTCGGGGTTCTCCAGCGTCCAGGAGCAGCCCGAGGCGATGGTCGGGAAGAGGTCCTGCAGTGAGAAGGCCCCGTAGAGCACGCCGGAGGCCAGGGCGGAGCAGGCACTGGGGTCGGGGTCGAAGGCGGCGGCCAGGCGCAGGGACAGAATCACAGATAGTAAGAGGGGACAGGCTGGGGTCATCCTATGTCCCTTGCCCTGTGGAGAGAGACCGTGTCAGTGGCTCGAGGCACAGCCAACATGAGCTCTGAGTCTCCTGTGGCTGAGCTGCAGGTGGTGGGCCTCGTGGTTAAGACCACCTGTATGATCTCAGACAAGGGACTTGGCCTCTCTGAGCCTCCCTTTCTTACCTATAGAACGAAGACAGGGGAGAGTGCCTGGAATCTCGCGCGCACTTAAACATTCGTTGCCATTGTTACTGTTATCCTATGGTCCTCGGTCAGTCCCATCAACCACAAGCATCTCAGCTTGACAGTAGGATCCAGCCCCACCCCCACCACCCAACTTGTATTCTCCAGAACTGTTGCTCCCAGTCACAGTGTGTCATGCGTAATCCAGCAGTAATTGTCAAAGTAGCAATGTTGGATGATTTGCTTTTTTATAAATCAAAGCGATTCAAGGTTATTCCTGGAACAAGGTCATTCTCACTCCCTTGCTTTACTGAGTGGGAGGAAAAAAAGGGGGGGGGGGGGTGGCGTGACCACCAGTGTGCCAGAGACTGTGTACAACCCGAGCCATGCCCCTGGGAGGACATCACACGTATGCACATCAGCAGTATTGCTGCTGTGGATTTCCTGGTGGAAACGAGGAGTGGCATCTGCAAAATGGGTGCAATAATTCCCCACAAACCCATCTTCCCCTCCCGTCTTGGGTTATCCTCCGACGCCTGGCTCAGGGCCTACCCCCGGTGAGGCCACCATGCCATCTCCCTGCTCTTAGCTCCCACAGCCCTGGCCTGAAAGTCCACACCACCCAATCATGACCTCTGTCCCTTGCTATTTCCCCAAGGCTGGCTCAAATCACATGAGTCTTCAGGGTCCTAAGAATGGAAACCAGAGTTCATTGATTTCCACATTCACCGCCCCCCCCCCCAAATGCTGCCCTAAGCTGAGCTCCCAGCAAGTGTGAATATCCTCTAGGTGTGGGAGGGCAACAGGACCCACGTCCAACCCTGACAGACACACCAGGCAGTCAGGCCAGAGTGGACAAGAGCTGGTGACGGGACCCCTGCCGGAGCCCCGCTCACTAGCCAGGACACAGTCACTGCCCACAGCCTGCTCAGGCCCACTTCCAGCCCTGCCCCCAAATCGATCCACACTGCCTCCTCCTCCGTGTCCACAGCATAGCTCACAGCACTGGATGGGCCCCTGGAGCCTGCTTGTTCCACATTAGAGGAAAAAAGATGAGGCTCTGAGAGGGGAGGCAGCCTGCTCAAGATCACACAAGAGTGGCCAAGCTGGAACTGGAGTTCAGGACCTGCGGCCCCAGCGTGGGTTTCTCTCTCATCCACCAATAGCCTCTTGCCCAGTCCCCTTCCTTGCTCAGGCTTCAGGCCTGATGGACAAGCCGTTATCTCTGGGAACTGAATCACAAACAGGAATATTCACAGGTATGGCTAGATTTCCCTGAGACAAAGCTGCTCCCCAGGGAGAGATTTCCCCTCAGCTGTTCAGGAGTCTAAATCGTGGCTGGAGTTTGGGGGATTGGGCAGGAATTAGAACCTCAGAATTCCCATCCCTGTATAGATGGGAGCTCCTCGCTGCGCCAGATCCCACATGCTACAATTCTGAGCCAGGCCCAAGCCCTAGTCACAAATGAGAGGGGTGGGGGCAGGCAAGCACTAGGCAGCCCCATTTACTGGGGAGGAGCTACCCCACCCTCCTCCAGAGACCCTCCTGGAGTTTTTCAGCAGAAGTCAGACAAGGCTATGTCCCCACTGTCCCCCGCCCCAGAACAAGGAACCAGACTCTTGGTCTTCCCCACCCTGCGTCATCCCTGTCCCAAACTGTTCAGCCCGCCCAGCCTGCTGCAGCACCAGCAAAGCCAGCAGCTGATAATGATTGACATCCAATCCCCCCCGCTGCCCCCAATTATTTTTAAGCAGGCTGCAAAATTCAGGCCATAGCTGGGGCTCAGCAGAGGGGAGGTGGGAGCTCATTATAATTGGCCTCGCCTCCCCCACTTAGAGCAGGCGGGAAATCTCCCCACACAGACACCACCAACACACATGAGCTTGAACATCCCTGGACCCGACAGGCATACACACAAAAGCATGGATGCATATTTAGACAGGTGATCACAGGTGTTCTGCGTGTACAACGATCCATATGCACATAGATGAGTGTAGACCACTGATGTGGGAACTCACACGCACACAGGACTGTGCACATTCACATGTAGGAGGGTATAAAGAGCCAAACGTTTGTTCACAGAGGCAGAGAGGCAATGTACTCTCCAGTGTGAACACACACAGGTATTGGGATCTCTGAGGCTCAGGATATGACAGCTAAGTGTCAGGCAGGAGCTGACCTGCTGCTCCTTCCTGTCCCTGGAAGCCTCTTGGGTCCCCGCTGCTACCTACTCCTTAGTCCCAGCTCCCCCACCTCCGGGGCCTCCACTGCGCCCTATGCCATAGTCCAGACCCACCAAGAAGCACTAGGTCCACATCCTTCAGAGCCACAGTGTAGCTTCTCCAGGACTGAGGCACCTCTTAACCCGCCCAAACCCCTCCTCTGCGCAGTCTCCTTCAGACACCCCTTCACACCAATTCCAGAATTTCACCCTGCGTATGTATGAGCCTCACTGTTCCTGCTGCGGCATATGACTTTTTAGGGGCCCCTCTTTATATCCCTCTCCACACACAAAATAATGCAAGGAGCCCAATTCCAGGCGAGGTCAGAGAGAGCCCCCCTGGGCGGGGACCTAGCCTCACAGGCGCCTAAGTCGTTATTAGCCATGATTGGCCTCCCTGAGCACGGATCCCTGCCCTCCGGGTTGCATGCACCTTCTCCGTCAGCCTCACAGAGGCCAGCACAGGGAGAGGGCTCACAAGTTCCCTCCCGCTCCTGCCCTCCTTCTCAGAACCTCACAAACTCTCCCCTCTTTCCTGCTGAGGTCAACTGCTGCCTCTGGGAAGGTTCTTTGGGTTGAACCACAATTTGCCACCTGTAAGCCCACAACCCTCCATGCACAAGAACTAACTAAACAGGAAAGGCAATGAGGTCAGCTCTGAGGAAGCACTTCCTGGGTCTGGAAGTTAATGGAGAGAATAATCAAAAGGCCTCCTCCCTCAGGACCTCAATGGGCTGAGATGGGTGAGTGGCTGGAGGGAGTATCTTAGTCTCAGGGACCCCCACCCCACCCCCACCCTCCTCAGGCTAACTTCACCGTCTGTCTGCCGCCTCCCAGCAAACCTAGGAATCCCATCCTCTGCCCAAGCACACTCAGGCCCGCTGGCTCCCAGACCCCACAGGCCTGCCCAGCCTCGGGCTTCCCTTCTGCACCAAAGAGGGAGTCAGAGGGTTTGGCAGCGGCTGGAAGGACCAAGACAGGACTCGGGGTGGGTGGGCAGCAGAGCGGCGGGGTGGGGCACCTCAAGTCAAGGACTGGGTCTCTAGGGACCCCCAGGATCGACCCTTTTCCGCCCGGCCAGCTAGGAACAGGGGAAGCTGGGTGGCCGGGAACCGGGAGCCCCGGCCGCGATGGGGGGAGGGGCGCGGCGGAGCGCTAGACGGTCGAATTTATCCACCCGGCAGCTCCAATTCGCCCGCCTGTCACTCACCCTCCACCTCCCCGGTGCTCGCTGCGGGCGAACCCAGGCCGACGCGCGGGCAGAGACCCCCGGTCCCGGCCGCTGAGTCCCCTGCCCACGCACCTGCGGGGGCGGGGGGAGGAGGGGAGGGAGACCGGGAGGGGCGGGGTCCTCAAGGGCCCCCTCTCCTTGAGCTCTGGCATCCAGGAGGGGGCACACCCTCCATCCAGCCTCGGGAGCTGGTGGGCAGAACCGGAGGGAGGGGGCGGATCGCCCCCCAGGCAGCCCCTCCCTCCAGACTGGCAGAGAGTCGCTCCACCTCTCGCGCGAGGGTCTCTCTGTCCCGGAGGGGGGCTCCTGGGAGCCTCCAGCACGCCGTAAGGAGGGGGTTGAGGGGCGGCCCCCAGTCCCCCGGGGCGGAGCCGCGTGGGCGGCGGGGGAGGGGGCGGTGACTCAGCCGCCCTCCGCCCGCCTCCCCGGAACTTTGCAGCAGCTGGAGCCGCCGTTGCTACAGGAACCGAAAGCTTTTGTTCCCCAATGTCAGGGCTGCCAGGGCAAGAGGGAGGCTGCCACTCCCAGGTGGGACCCAGGCCTGGCCACACCGCCTGCAGGACTTCCAGCCAAACAGAACATCAGAGCCCTTCACTCACGCCAAAGCCAGGCTTCTTCCAAGTCTTGGGGCCCTCGGGTCAGGTGGCCCCCTAACTCTGATCTGGAGGGCTACCTGCCCTGGAAAGTTACTGATGGCATCTGACCTGGGGAGTGGGGGGCGGAGACGTCTCTGTGCCCCATGTGCTCCTCTGTGACTGATTTCCCACGTGGGCCCCCCCCCCCTAAAGGCAGCCTATCTTTGGGGACCTTGACTTGGGTTTCTTTGTATTTATCTCACCTGCCAGCCTCTACACCTGAACAAGGACCCCAGCAACCCTGAGCAGAGCTGAGCCCTGCGCGGCCCGGCAGGGCGCTAAAGGATGGATGAGGAAGGGGAACAACAGTCAAGGCTCCCTGGACCCACGTGGGGTGGCTGAGGTGTTTTCTGGCTTCCTTAGCCTGCGGGTTGTAGTGAAGGCACTAGGACCTAGTCTGCATTTCTCCTCTGGGATTAGGAGTGGGGTAGACAGCGCCCTGACCTTGGCCTTGAAGAGAAACAGCCCAGCACACCTATTATCATTGAGCACTATTAGATGCCAGACACTCTATACAAACAATCTAACTTCATTCTCTCGGCAACTACATGAGGCAGTTATCATTGACCCATTTTATAGAAGGCCAACTGAGGCTCAGAAAGGTTGTGTGGCTCGCCTAGGTCACACACCTTTGGAACCCAGGTCCTCTGACCAAAAGCTGAGTTCCTAACTACCTACTCGGCTCCATTACCTGGGGTTGGAAGGGAGGAAAGAGGGCAGAGACTAGTCAGGACCTCACTTTGTTGCCTACCTGGACCTATTCCTTCCTAAAGAGTGTGGGGGAAGTGGGGGAGGGAAGGGGGTGCAGACGAGGGGAAGAGAAAAAGAGAAGGGACGAAGAGGGGGAAATCTCCGTCAATCTTGGTCCAGGGGAGACCTTTCTCATGCTCCCACCACCACCTGGGCATACCCTGTACAGAGTCCACACTGACCCCCACCACTGTGGCAGCGTGGGGGACACTCCCCAGGTGGCTGCTGGTCCAGGGGGCCAGTGGACTCCCCCCCTGCCTACCCCATGCCCAAGCAAGACAGAGTCCACCTACGCGCCCACCTCCCACCTGGTGGGGACCGCCCTCGGGTAGACAGAGGCTCCCTGGGGACAACTGCCCGAGCCCAGACAAGCCCATCTCACATCCAGGGGCCAGTCCTGCTGGTCTGTGCTCAGGGGACTCCTGAATTGCTACTAGGATGAGCCTTCTCCCCACCCCCAAAACCCCCTAAAGTGCACGGTCTGAAGGACCAGAGCAGTTTGGGCTGGGGTAGCACAAGGGAGCACCCAGCCTCGCCCAACCGCCGCTCCACAGGGACTGCCCAGCGCTAATCCCGCAGCCACCGCTGCTGCTCCGGCTGCGGAAATCTGGGGCTGCCGGCTAATGGAAAAGGGGGTGGTGGGTCCAGGGCGGCGGGCAGGGGGCGCCAGAGGACGTCCCGGGGCCCCGGCCGGCAGCTGGCAAGACGGGCTGGCGGGCAGTGTCTCTGGGCCCGGGAGCCCCTCCCCCCGCCAGCGCCAGACCCTTCGCCCGCTCCACACCCGCCGCGGGGAGGACTTCCCTGGGACCCAGCCGACTGCGGGAGTGGCCGCCAACTTCAAAGCCTACAGCCCCCTCCCGCGCCCACCCTGCCAGCCCCCGGGGCTGCGGGAGAGAGCGTTTGGTCCCTGGCTCTATGCCCCGGGGGTGGGAGGAGAGGCATGGAGGGCGGACAGACAGACTCCAGCCAAAGATGGACACGGGAGCCAGGGATGCAGGGCCAGTCGAGATCCTGGCTGGAGAGGAGGGGGGTCTGAGCAGACGTGGGGGACACGGCCCCAAGTCAGGCTGAGGGGGAGGGGACTTGCAGCAGAGATTGGCGAGGGGTGGCGGGACACCGGACAGATGTGGGGGGGCAGGGGCAATCGGACAGAAATAAGAGGGGAAGCATGGTCGGGCACCGATGCGGGGCAGATGGGGACAGGAAGGACTCCGGGCAGAGATGAAATGGAGGAGAGGAGCAGGGTCCGGCATCCAGACGAGGAGGGGGGATTAAAGGGAGTGACATAATCGAGCTGTAGGTTGGACAGGGGGTTCTGATGAAGGTGGGGGCGCACTGCCCGGATCCACGCAGAGATAGGGAGACTGGAGACAGCGATGGGGTAAGGTCTGGGTCAGGATTGGGGGGGGGGGGGGGCGCTTTAGCAAAGATGGGTAAGGGGGAGGGGACAGGAAAGGGACTCAGCAGAGATCAAGGGGACCTCGGCCCCAGGCTCGTAAGTTCTCAAAGAGAGGGGAGTGGTAGGTAGGTGCCGAATGAAGTCAGTTCGGGCAGGGGAGAAATCAGCAGAGATGGGTAGGGGAGCGCCCCGAGTCCGGGCGAGTGCGGAAACTCCGGACCCCGCGGGGAGGGCTCGGGGAGGGCCCGCGTCGGGGTCTGGGGCCGAGCACTCACCTGGGCGCCGTCAGCAGCAGGAGCGGGGGCCGGCGCTGGCGGAGGCGACCCAGGGGCACAAGTTTGCCATCCCTAAGGCGGGGGCCTGGCCGAGCGCGGGGCAGCTCGTAGCAGCCGCGCGGAGGGCCGAGGCTCCCGATCCACGGAGCGGCGGGTGCAGAAAAGGCGCCGCGGAGCAGCGCGGGGCGGGCGGGCGGGCGCCCGGCCAGGCGCGGGCTCCTGCCGCCGCCCCCCACCCCCGGTCCCCGCTCCCCCGCCCGGATCACCGTCCGCGTCTCGCACCGCCTCCTATTTGCGGGCGGCGGCTGCAGCCCCGGACTCTGGAAGCCGGCGCCGCATCCTCCTCGGTCTCCGAGAGCCGCCGCAGCTGTCTCTGCCACCGCCTCCGCCGCCGCTGCCGAACCGGGTTCCTCCGGCTGCTCCGGCCGCTGCCCGCAGCGCGCGCCAGGCCGAGTGACGGCCGAGGCGGGACGCGGCGCCTGCGCGGGCCGGACCCGGGAGGGGGCGCGCGCCGCGCCGGGCGCTAGGAGCCGCGGGAGAAGGGGCGGGGGGCGGGGGCGACGTACGCCGCCTCCTGTTACAGGGGGAGCAGCGCCAGCCGAGCCAAGCGCGCCCTCCCCTCCCCGCCCTGAGCCCCAGGCGCCGGCGCGGGAGAAGCCCAGGGTAAGCCCCCGCCCCGCCCAGGGCCTCCCCAACCAGCAGAACGAGGCGATCCGCGGCGCCCCTCCAGCGATCCCCTAGGCTCGAGGCATCGCAGTCAGCCAGGGTCTCAGGGGCCTTGGGGACTGGAGCATTTGCTCACCCTCCACCCCCGCCCCCATGTGCATTGCAAATTGCATGTCCCGGTGCATGCAGGTGCCACTCATGTGCGCTGAACTTTGCATATGCTTATGCATACAGGTGCCTTATGTGTGCACTGCAATGTTCACTGGCTCTGTGCATGCAACTGCTACACACATGCACGGTGTGTTTACATATGCTCAGGTCCTGAATTCGTGTTGCTTGTTATTGTATGTAGAGATGCTATTTGTGTGCAAGCTTACAAGTGCCACATATGTGCTGAGTGCTGTGAGTCACTTGTACGTAGGAGCCACGTATGTACACTGCAGTGTGGTATATTCGGTGCATACTGTGGTGTAAACTCTGCAATGTTGCATGTCCCTAGGCATGGGGATGCTACACGTGTGCAGTGTGTTACATGTTTTCCTGATTGCCTTGTCTATTCCCATAAGCGCCTTTCCCTGTGCCAGGGGCGCCCCCATGTTGCATCTGTTTGTGTAAAAGCAGCAGAAATGTACAGACCCACCCCCTCCCCATCCTGGCACTGTGCCCAGGGACAGTTGGGTTGGGCCAGAGGCCGCATGGTAAAGGCAGCACCCAGGAAAATGCCTGTGGCTCTGGGCCCTGGTTGGGTGGTTTGTGGCCTGGGCATGTTGCCACCAGGAAGATGGGCAGACCAGGGACACACCACTTTGGCCAAAGACACGTAGGTTAATCAGATGTCTCTGGTCAGAGGACAAGCCAGCAGGGAGGCAACTTTGCAGTGAGGGTGAGATGGAACCCTACTTTTTAAAGGTTCTCTGGCCAGGAAAGGACCAAACGTGGGAAGAAGGAAGTCCCCAGTCCGCCCAATCCCAACCCCACTTCTCCACTGAAGCCCCTTGAGTTGTGTCTCCCTGGAGACGGGGGTAGGATGAGAAGACTCCACCTCTCCCAGGGTAGGACCAGGAAGAGGCAGAAAGAAAAAGCCCCTTGTTTCCTCCCCGAGTCCCTCCCCCATCCAGCAGCCTCAGTGACATTTGTTGTGAATGATTGTGAGAGATTATCGACTTTAATGGAAGGAGGTAATAAGGGGCGATGAAGGAATATCACCCGTCACCTTAAGGGGATTTATGAGGCTGTGTGAGGCAGGGAGGAGGGCCGGCACCTTTCCTTTCCCAGCGTGAGCCCAAGGAGGCCTGTGCCTTGGGCCCAGCGCTGGCAGGCAGGGCACCTGCGTCCTTCTGGACCCCCCAAACACACCCCAGGTCTCTGGCTTTTGAGGCTCAGCCCCTGTTGTGAAAGCCAAGCCAGGCAGCTTGCTATCTGCTTGGTGTGTTGAGAGCCGCCCCACGGGCAGGGAAGATGCCAGGCCTCCTTACTTGGGCATTGTGAGGGGCAATGCGGTTGCTGGGATTGAGGCCTTAATGTGGTGGGCAAAGGTGGGGAGAATGTCTGAGACATGGGGTACCCACAAGGATGTAGGAGCAGGCCCTCTGAAGCCTCCAGAACTCTATCCTACAGAGCTCTAGCCCCTTCCACTCCTAGGGAGCTGCCTCCCTCTTTATGAATATTCATGACAGCATACTAGAGACCCAGAGCCCAGAGAAACTCGGCAGGTCTCTTGCAGATGTGATGCAGCTGGATCCCTGAGGCCCTCCCCTTCCCCCCAGAATCCAGCTGCGTGCGAGGTAATAGGAGGGGCTGGGTCCAGAGAGATAGCAGCATTTTGTCTGTTTCTCTGTTCCTTGCTAGTCCTTTGATTTCTTGACCCCATTCTTTCAGCCACACACACACACAAAAAAAAGTATGCCCTAGGAAAGACAGGTGGTCAGACAGAGGGAAGGACTGACAGAGACAGCACCACCTACCAGGGGCTCACAGTGGCAGAGTGAGGAGATCAGCAAGGCAGGAGGGCTCTGGGAACTGGGTGGAGAGAGCAGGACCCCTAGGGGTTGTGCAGAAGCAGGCTAGATTAGGGCAAACCTCTGGAACCCCTCCCAACAGTGCATCCCCACATCAGGGCTTCCCCACCTCCTTTCCCAGGAGCCCCTGCCCTTCCAGGCTCACTCTGGTGATGATGCCACCCAGGAGGACTCAGAGTAATTACAAATTGTTTCCATATTCAAATCCAGCTGGTTGAAGAAAAATTACTTTTCCAACAGCCCAGACGGGGGTGAAAAGAGCAAGTCTTAGCCCCAGGAGGGGCCTCCAGGGAGCCTGGAGCAGAGACCAGGCACGGGAAAGGGCACCAGCCAGAGCTAAGCACAAAGGGCTTGGGCAGAGTGGAGGGACATCCCGCACAGACTGGGCAAAGGACAATGACCCCAGCCCTTTCCCCCATAGGGTCGCCCTCTGGAACCTCTGGTGGGTGGGAGGGGTCTAATCCCACAGGGCAAGTAGAAGTCAGGCTCTCTTCTGTGCTCTCACACTGCCATGCTAGGTGATCTTGAGTAAGTCCCTTTAGCTTTCTGAGCCTCTGTTTCCTTATCTGTGAAATGGTATAAATGATCTCACCTGGGTTTAACTGATGGCTTCAGTAAGGTAAAAGATATGGATTAGCAACAGTTACACCTCTGAAAAAGGTCTTTTTAAATTATTATTATTACTAGAGGCCCAGTGCATGAAATTCGTGCATGGGAGGGGGGTTCCCTCAGCCTGGTCTGCGCCCTCTCGCAATCGGGGACCCCTCGGGTAGGGTCTCTAGGCCTGGCCGGTGATCAGGGCCTATCAGGGCTTTCCTTCCCCAGCTGCCGGCAGCTGGCCCCGCCGCTGCCACTGCTTGCCATCTGTGCAGCACTGCCCCCCCATCCGCCACCACCAGGTCACCTCCCTCTGCAGGCAACAGGCATGGGGTGCGATCGCTTGGCTGGCCTGGGCCTCCCTCTGCGGGGTGATCGTGGGGTGATGGTGCTCCCTGCCCCCCCACTCCCCCACCCCCCATCAATCGCATCGCACTCGCCTTGGCTGGCCTGGCGCCAGTGCATGTCTTAGTGTGGTCGTCCAGAAGGTCGTCCGGACAGGACGGTCGTTCTGCTGTTCAGTCGTTTGGTCGATTTGCATATTATGCTTTTATTATTATAGAAGATTATTAAATCCTCATCCAAGGACATTTCTTTCATTGGTTTTTAGAGAGAGGGGAAGGGAGAAAGAGACAGAGAGAAACATCGATTGGTTGCCTCCTGCACGCACCCTGCCGGGGGCCAAAAATCCAACCCGCAACCTAGGTGTGTGCCCTGTTCGGGAATCAAACGCACGACCCTTCTGTGCACGGGATGATGCTCCCATTGACTGAGCCACACCATCCAGGGCTGGAATTATTTTTTATTGCCAATTAATTCGTGTTTTTGTTAGCAGTAACAGCCACCAGGGGCCCAGTCGGGAGGCAGCACAGATGTCAGTGGGACAGCTCAGGGGAGGATGGGAGGTCAAAGAGGGGAGCAACCCCAGCCTTACCCGCCTGACCTCAGCTCTGCCTCCCACTGGGCCAGCCACCGCTATGCTTCATTGCCCTTTAAACAGATGAGAAAATGTTCTTCCCTGCCCAGTGATTTATTTTGCCCAGAGCCTGAGCTTTCTTTCCAGCTGGTGGGACCTAGGAGCGCCCCTCCCTCAATTCCTGCCCTCCATTGCCACTCAGCCAGGCACCCACCCACCCAGAATTCTGTGTTCAAAGATCTCCTTTCAGCCCCCCACTCCCACCCCGGGCACCTCTCAGGAGCTCCCAACATGTCCCCAAAGACACCCAAATTTGTGTAATGGTCTTCTACCAGGTCTGTCCCAGAGCTCCTATGACAAACCCTCACTGCTCTGATGTCACGGATGCGGGAGGGGCATTCCGGAAAAGGTGGACTGTCCTTCTGTGCCTGGGGAAGTCCTACATGTCTAGCTTCCATCCTTCCTGCTGCAGATGCCGGGAAGCCGGGGGCAACCCAGGCTGCGTGTCTGTCACTCCCTTGGTGATGTAGATTAGGGAGAGAAGGGAGGCCTACACGCTGCCTACCCGGATCTTCCCAGAAGGTCAGTACCTGCATCCTCTGGCCCCTGGTCCGTAGGGCAAAGGGTGGAAAAGATCTTTAAGGTCCGGAGTGATCTTAATATGCATGGCCTTGTACTGGAGGGTGGGCATAAGAGCCTGGCACTGAAAAGGTGTCTTTAGTCATTCAATTAAAAAAATACTGAGTGTTTACTATTGTTCTAGGCATCCGTGCCAGTGAGGATGCAGGCCATCAGCAAATCCCGCGCCTCTGTCTCCCCAAGCATCCCAGATCTATTCACTCGTCACACCCCCACCGCCAACACCAGAGTCCCAGCCACCACCATCCTCTGGTGCCTAAACTCTCCCTTATTTAATCTCTGGGCTCCCGCTTCTTCCTCACCACCCCAATCCGTCCTCCTGGAGCCCACTGAGCTATCTTTTTAACGTGTAAATCAGCACCATTTCTTAAGCCCTTCAAATGGCTCCCCACTACCCTTACCAGCCTCTCTAGAGTTATCGCCCTCCCCACCCTCATCCCACCCCACACTAGACTTGAGTAGCACAGGTTTCCTTACTGTTCTTGGAAAACTCCAAACCCTTCTCCCAGCACTTCCCATGGCTGACCCCTCATCAGGAAGATCTCAGTTCCAACATCACCTCCTCTAGGATGTCTCCCCTGATTAAATTCCTAGAGCACCCAGTTGCTCCTCCCATGGCCTTGTAGTTTCTTCTAACACTCACTACTCTGAAAATGTGTTATTTACCTACGCCATCTGTTTCCCCCACTGGACTGTGAGTTCTGTAAAGGCAGGGACCTTGTCCATCCATTCGCAGTCGGCTCCTCTGGCACAGAGCACTATGCCAGGTACGTGGTAGGTACTAACAAGTATTTGTTGGCTGCATGCATGGTGAAAGGCAAACAACGGCCCTGCGCCCCCAGAGCCCCCAGTGTGTGATCCCTGGCCGAAGTTTGTCCAGTAAAGCAGTGTTTCACAGTTTCTCCTGTGACGATGCAGCAAGAGTTCAGGCCCCGCCCTGGCCGGTTTGGCTCAGTGGATAGAGCGTCGGCCTGCGGACTGAAGGGTCCCGGGTTTGATTCCAGTCAAGGGCATGCACCTTGGTTGCGGGCACATCCCCAGTAGGGGGTGTGCAGGAGGCAGCTGATCAATGTTTCTCTCTCATTGATGTTTCTAACTCTCTCTCCCTTCCTCTCTGTAAAAAATCAATAAAATATATTTTTTAAAAAGAGTTCAGGCCCTGTAATCACACAGACCCAGACATCGGCCTGTGTCCCTCACTGGTTGTGTGACCTTGGACAGGTCACGTTTGCTCTCAAAGCCTTGGTTTTCCCGTCTGTAAAATGGAAGTAAAGATCCTAACCTGGCAGACCTGGCTGAGTCACATGAGATGACAAAGACTCAGTGCTTCTCCCAGTGCCAGACCCAGGGAGGTGTCACCTGCGTGAACGTGCGCCCTTTCAGGCTTACTCAGGGCTGCAGGCTGTTCGAGATTCTCGGGTCATGGCGATGACTCAGAATGGGTCCCTGACCTTCAGGCCTTCCCAGGGTTCCCTGGCCACTCCCTCCCCGCTGCCCCTCTCCACCCCCACACCCCCTCCCTCGCCCCAGGAGAGAGACACACCAGCAGGAGTTATCTGCTGAGATCATGCAGCAAAGGCAGCAGCAGGAGCCATGGTGTGACCTGGACAGTGTGTGTGTGTGTGTGTGTGTGTGTGTGTGTGTGTGTGTGTGTGTGTGTGTGTGTGTGTGCACGCACCCTGGACCCACTTCTCTGCAGCACCTCCTCTCCTGTTTGGAAACCCTCTTCCTTTCCTGCCTTCCTTGTCTGTGTAAACACGCACTTACACGGATGCATGTACAAACCCATATCCACACACTTACACAGTCGCTGGCCCACAGACGTGTACACTTCGCTGGGATACACGGGTATATAAATAACCACATACACATTCAACCCCAGGACACAACCACCTCCATTTTTCTTTTCTTTTCTTTTTTTATTGTTTTGCACCCTCCATTTTTCTGGTCCAGTGAGATAGAGGCCCAGCCCCCTCACCCAGCAGTAAAGCAATTATGCTGGTGAGGGGCTGGGCCTCTATCACACTGCCAACCTGTCTGGCTTATCTATCAGTCCTGTCACCTCCTGCTTCAGGCTGAGGTCAGACACAGCCCCTCCATGTTGACAGCAGGCAGCCAGGCATTCCCCTTGGTAAATTCTCCCGGAGATCTAACCCACACCCCACTGCTGCAGGCTTGAAGGGCCAGGAGCCCTGGCCACCACTCGAGACACCCAGAAATGACAGCACCATACCCCGTCTCCACACCCCCGGCCGGTGGACACGCAGGGGTGCCTCAGACGAGGGGCTCCCAGCTCCCTGCCTGGTGGAGGGGGGGTAGTCTTTGTCATCTCAGCTTCCTGCCTGGTGGAGAGGGCCTGGGACACTTGGCAGGCCTGGGCACACTGGCAGTGGGGGCCCAGTGTGTTCCCACTATTTGGGATGCCCCGGGTTCTCTCCCCTGGGCTCTGTGCCACCTGGATCGTGCTGGGCTGGGCTGTGCCAAGCAGGACACAATGGACATAGCAGGCAGGGGTGACCTAGAGGTCTAGAGGGACCGGCTCATCCTCCTGAGCCTCTCTGTGAGTCTGACACTGTGCCAGCTGCTTTTAACTTATTGTCACAATTAGCCCTCGGAACAACCACTTAAAGTAATCCGGTCACCCTTCCCCATTTCCCAGACGAGAAAACTGTGCTTAGAGAGAGGCAGAGCCAGAACCCGTGGCCCCCCTCATTCAGTGGCACCCTGCCTGTCCTGGCTCATCCCCGTCCTCCTTGCCACCCCCTGAGGACAGACCAAATGCCAACCCTGGAAAACAACTTATTCCAGAGGAAACCAGCTCCCTCAGGATGAGAGACGTAAGGGGGTCTGGCTCCCAGGGCCTGGCTCCTGCAAGGAGAGGCTGGGGCTAGACCCCCAGATTTGGGGGGAGGCAACCAGAACTTCTGAGGGTGTTGGGAAGGGCCTCACACTAGGATCACTGACACCCACATACCTCCCTGGCAGGCACAGCCACACTCCTCAGTCACACCCCTGCACGCTGACATACCTCAGGAGGTCATCCCTCTTCCCTGAACACACTCGACCTCACGCTGGCAGTAAAGCAATCATGCCTCTATCTCACTGCCAACCCTGGCACAACTCTGACCTCTGAGGGGGCCCAGGCTTGGGGGCGAGGCCTGTGGATGGGACAGGGGTGGGAAGAGAAGGCTCCTGAACGTTGTGGTTGGAAGGGAGAGGCCCCGGGGTGCATCGCCAAGCCAGTGTTCTGTGTGTCAGAGTGGGAGTGAGTGGGGCTGAGCTCGGGTACAGGTGTGGGTGGCTGTGTGCGTCAGTGTGTGGGGGAAGTCTGTGGTGTGTCTGTGTGCAGGTTTTGTGTGTATCTGCCTAGGCCTTGCACAGAAGCCTGGGCCTGGCTCTGGGGATCTCTGCTCTGAGTGCGCGTGTGTGTTTGTACGCAGGGTGTGGGCCTTTTGCATGCATTTGCCTGTTGTTGGAGTCCGTGTACAACCAGAGTATGTGGTGTTTCTTTGTGTTCAGTGTGTGCTTGAGCCTGAATGTGATGTGTGTGTGCGTGCCTGTGTGCGTGGGGTGGGGGGGAGAAAGTGTTTTCAGGCCTGTGTGTGTCTGTGCCTCTGGGCAGGGGTGTGAGTCAGGGTAGATGGCATTTGCAGGCCTGTGTGTGCCTGTCTCTGTGTGTCAGTGTTTGGTATGTATCTGTGCCAGCCTCTGGTGTGTGCCCCTGTGTGTGCTTGGGGATGTGGGCAGCCTTCAAGTTTGGGGGGGGTGTGTGATACCACTTGGTGTGTGTCTGTGGGTAGTTGTGAGCCTGGGTGTCATCTATATATATGGCTTAGACAAGGGGTGTGGATTAGCGTGCTGAGTATGTACATGTGACGTTGTGGTTCTCGTCTTTGGAGATTTTTCGAACTAATGTTTTCCAGGCAGCCCCGCCCCTTCCCCAGGCTGAGACCTTGGCCATGATCTCCACTCCCAACCAGCTTGGTCAGCTCTGCCCCTGCCTTGACCTGGAGAGCAAGAGACGCCTGGCCACCCGGGCACAGCAGGAAGCACGGGGCCCCTTCTCCCGCAGTGCCGCTCACGGCTCCCATCTCACGAAGGGCCGGACCTCGGAGGCTGCGCGCGCCCTGCGTCCTGCCCAGGTCTGCCCTGAAATGTGTTTCTCTAGGACCTGGTGACCCTAATGAGTCCCCTGAGCCAGGAGTGGTGGGTGAGGGCGCAGGGCCCCATGGACCACAGGGAGTGGGGGCTGCAGAGCAGCTGAAGGGATTGCAGATTTGAATTTCAAAGGTAGCTGGGGCCCAAGTGTGTCTGCCCTGTGCGACTGTGTGTGCGCAGCTCTCGAGTGTCTGCCACTGCGCGCCTGCGGGTGTGGTGTGTCCGGGTGACTATTTTGTGACTGTGCCTCTGGGACACCCTTGGGCGGGCTGGAAGTGTGTCAGGGAGCCCAGCATTCGGGGTGTCTGTCACTGCGTGAACGTCCACAAGAGCATGCGGGCGCGTCCGTGCTCACTGTGGCCAAGCGTTTGCATCTGCGAGTGTGTATTTTTAGGGTGAGTCTGTATAGCTTCCTGTCGGTGTGCTGTGTTCCAGGCCCTGCTTGTGTCTGCAGGTGTCCACGTGTTTGGATGCTCGCCGTCTGTGTCACCGAGGGGACGTGCGCAGGGGTGTGAGGGTGCGTCCCTGTGTCTGCGCATACATGTGGACGGGCGCTGGCATCTGTGAATCTGCATGGGCATGTTTTTGTAGAAATGAGTCCGTCTCTGTGGGGCTGGGAACCTGCGTGGGTGTGCAAGTGGGTTGGTGGGTTTGTGTGCCTGGTGTCTATGTGGCTGCACAGGAGGCTCAAGTTAGAGCACAGAAAGGACCGCCTGGTCCCCAGGCAGTGCCGACTCCTCACTTGCACATACACGCATGATCCCTAACTCAGACACACCTGGGCACATTCCCAAACACATGTAACACACACAGGAGTGGGGGACAGGCTCCTGACCCCGGGCTCTGGGGGCAAGCCTACTGGTGCATACCCAGGAATGCACACACACACACACACACACACACTAACCCAGAGATGGAGCAAGTTCATGTGCACATCTCACACTCACTCGAACACCCTTACCCTCCCTGAGTTTTGGACCCTTTGGTGCGAAGTGGGCTGAGGCTCAGAAGTCTCAGTGAGAAGGGGCAGCCTGAGTCACTCGAAGTCCCTTCTATGCTGTCAGGCCCCCGCTGGGCCCTGGGGGCCTGGAAGAGGTCACCCTGCGTCCCGTGTCCCAGAAGCTCTGGAGCAGGGGGTGGGAGGGGAAAGCCCCCAAATCCGGTTATTCCCAGTCATTCCCATAACGTGCCGTCCCACAGCCAGAGGCGGGCAAGAGCCAGGAGCTGCCTCCCCATGGGAACATACAGAGGGAGAAACAGTATATCCAGGCTCTGTGCATGCTCCTGTGCTTGTGTGTGTGTGTGTGCGCGTGTGTGTGTGCGTGTGCGCGTGCGTGTGTGTGCATGTGTGTGTGTGTGCACGCGCGCGCGCGTGTGTGTGTGTGTGTGTGGTGATATTTGGGGGAGGACATGTGAAGCCAGAGGTTAGGCTGGAAATACACCACTGAGAGCCTTGAAGCTAAACCAGAGGTAGATTTCATTCGGAAAGCAACAGAGATACGGGTTTTGGACAGGAAAAAAATCACGGTCAAGTTTGTTTAAGGAAAGAGACAACTGGAGCAACTAGAAGGTGGATTTGAGGAGTCAGGACTGGAGAAGGGGACTGGTTAGAGGCTCATTCATTCATTCATTCATTCAACAAATATATACTAATCTGGGGCCCCAGGAACTCCTAGAACCTGACCACAGAGCTGCTTCCGGTGGCGGAGGGGAGGCCCACACATCCATAAATGTATGAAATGTTAGTATGACTGAGTACAAAGAAGGAAAATGGTGTCGGGCCAGGGGGCAGGAGTGAGGGGATCAGGGCCGATGTCTCTGAGCAGGTGACGTCTCAGCAGAGACCTAAAGGGGGTGAGGGATGTTTAGAGGAAGAGCTGTCCAAACAGGGAAACTGCAGGTGCAAAGGCCCTGAGGGGGAGCGTGCCATTTGCTCAGAGGGGGAAAGGCTCGTGGGAAGTCAATGATTTCTATTTTGGACATGCTGCATCGAGGTGCCTTCAGGACATCCAGGGATGGTGACCAGAAAACAGGAGAGATCTGGATAAAGATAGGGATCAGAGAGAATGGAACCCTGGGAACTGACGCAGCAGATGGAGAGTAGGGGGTGGGGACCACGGGCCTCAAACAGGATCCCCAGAATGGCCCTGGTTCTAGCTGCCCCTTCTCCCGGTCCTGCCTGGGCCCACCGCCTCTCCTCGCTTGCCAAACTACTCTGCTGCCTGAGAGAGAGCCAGGGAAACAGGCGCGGTGGCTGACAGGAGCCCTTTCTACCTGCCTTCCCATGGTCCCCAGGGCTCCCTCTGCCCCCATCCTGGTCATCAGGGCCAGCCCGTCCACCTTTAGTGCTTCCTTCCTCTAGCTTGAGGCGGAATCCTCAAGTCACTCTGTGACACCCCTCCACCCTCTGCTGTTCTCAGTCCTGGCGAGTGGGGAGCCTGGACTGAGAGTCTGGAGGGCCACAGACTTCCTAGGTGGCCTCTGAGCCTCAGTTTCCCCCTGGTGTTAGGATTTGGAGAGGCAACACCTGAACAGGACTTTCCAGCCCTAACAAATCTCATCACAGTTCAGATGGTCTCTGGGTGAACTGCCGAGAACCGCTCAGCAACTGGCTTTAGTGGGGCGTGGGGAGCAGTAGCCTTATTTGTGGCATTTGCCAATTTCCAGGGTGTAAATCCTCCCACAATGGCCCATTTAAACTACCCAGGTGGAGTCAGCTGGCTGGTAAAATTCCTAAACGTTTAACAGTCAGCTCTCACAGGCCGGGATGAGCCGGCTCCAGCACCTTTGCCAGACCCTTTCCAGAGAGACAGAGGCAGAAAGCCTGGGGCGGGCTTGTGGGTGTCGAGCTGCCTGTGGATGAGGAGGGAGAAAAGCTGGGCTTTTCGTCCCCCATCTTCCCTCTCCACACCCACGTCATTCCCCAGGGAGAGGCTCAGAGCCTCTTGTCTGCCCCATTGCACCTCCAACGTAATCCCTTTGACACCCTCCTGGGCCCTCTCCCCACTGTACTTCCTGCTCAAAGGCGGGCTGGTCCCCACGGCGGCCCCACTTCGCCTGCCTCCCCCCAAAGGGGCTCTTAGATTTGGAAACAGAGGACAGACAGCCATGGGTCATGCCATCCTGACCCACGGCCAGACCACAGCTGTGATCTCTGTGGACAAGTGACTTGGATATCTGGCCCAGCTCTGCCACCAGCTCCAGGAGCTTCCTCCCTCTCCCTGTCCTCAGTTTCCCCTTCTCTGCGATAGAAGGCGAGGGCTGGCCTCCAGCCCGCCATTTCTATCATACCTGGTTTCAGCCCTGACGACAGCTCAGCGCCTCCTCTGTCAGACACATCTCCCGAGCCTCTACCACCATCCCTGCTCCAGCGGCCCCCTACCACCTCTGGCTCCCCAGGCTCTCTGATAAGGGGCCCAACTAATTACATTAGGATTTCAGGTCAATTAGCAAACAATTACATGGGCAAATTGGTGCCTAAATTGGAGCAATGACTACAGCTCCTTTAGCCAAAGTGAGATAGCTGCGGGCTCGGCTTGTCCACCGGGCCTGGCCCCGTCAGCGCTCCTGAAGGACGGGAGCCGCTTCCAGCCTGACCTGGGCCAAAGCCTGCAGTTCTCCCTTAAGGATCTTTAAGCCACTGTTTATGCTGATGGCATGGTCTGCCCAGGCCTTTGCTAAGGGAAGGGTAGAGAGGAAAGGGAGGGAAGGTGGGTTGAGGGGACAAGGAGGAGCTAAGGCAGACAGGGCTGGCTTCACTGAGAAGGTACAGAAGACTTGGGGAGGCGAGGAGGGAAGATGTAGGGGGACAGTAGTGAATGCTGGAATGGGTCAAGTGAGCTCACCACTAATGGAGAAACCAGTTGGGCCAGAGCACAGGATGGTGGGGGGAGCACAGGATGGTGGGGGGAGCTGAGGCAGCAGAGGTAGGTAGGGCCAGACTGGGATTGTCGTTCTAGGGAATTTAAACATTCTCCTGGAGGCCTCAGGAGCGCTGGGCACTCAGGGTGAGTGGAAGAGACTAGGCCGAACTCATCCTGGGCTCCTGGCCTTGACCACCAGCAACCACCTATCCCACCTACGGCTGCCTTGGGGTCCCATCTGGCCTCCCCTCCGAACGCCTCTGGAACCCACTGCCCTGTTCAGGACCACAGAGACCATAACAGTAGCTGCCAGCCCTGCCCCCATCCCCTGTCCATATTTTCCCCACGTGATCACCCTAAAGAACAAACCCAACTTAAACCCTCAATGGCTCTCCAGCACTTGGGACTCCCTGCCTCAGCATTCACTGTCTTTGACCGTCCGGCCTCGTCGTGCCAGGCTCTGTCTCTCCTCTCAGCCTCTGACCATGCTGTTCCCTCTGCCTCGATTGCTCTCCTAACACCCCTTCCTGGTTACCAAATGCAACCTTCCAGGCGCCTCCTCTGCCTCCCAGTTCCCCCAGGCAGCACCCGTCCTTCTCGCCTCGGGGCTCCCTTTGGAACCTCCTCCTTCTGCTGGACTGTTCACGCCGTACAGGAGCTGCTGGCATCAGCGCCCGCCCGTCCCACTGGGCGCAGAGCTGCTCGTGGGCAGGGCCTGGAGCTGACGACTCTGTCTCCCCATCCAGCACCCAAAGTGGACGAAGAGAGAAAAAAAGGGATGGAATGAAAACAGTTTCCCCTGAGGATGGTGGGGAAACTGAGGCAGGGACCCAGAGAAAGAGTCGTACGTCTGGTGAATGCTTCACTTAGAAAGGAAGCTGGGTTGGTCTGCAGCTCTCCGTCCGTTGGAGCCAAGCCTTACCCCACCCTCCAGGGTTTTTCCTGAACACCCTCACAATGCTTGCAGTACCTCACTTCAACCCACTCTAACCCAGGTATTTTCATCTCTCCTTTCAAAAAAAAAAATGAGATTTTTTTCAAAACCCCTACTAAGCTCAGGATCCCCTAAAAGTAAAGGCAGCTCTCATGAGGGCAATGGCACAGCAAATTGAACTGCAACATGAAGGACTATAGACAGACTCAAGGAGGAGCCTCCTGACCATCAGGGCTCAGCCCCTAAAGTATTCCCTACAGGAATGACCGGTGGGAAGGGCGGTGAGCTTGGCCTATCCAGGGGAGACCAAGCAGCGGCCAGGGATGGGACACACACCCTCCCAAAGGCACGGGGGTGACCCGGCTGACTTTCCTGGGAGTTTGATTCTCACTTAGGCGGCTGTCACTCCACCTTAAGGCCCATCACTCACGTTAATTACCAAGAAAAGCCGATTTCTCCTCATTTCCAGACTCCAAATGACAATATCATTAGGCTGGTAATGTGCAGAGAAATTGTGCGTGTCTGTCTTGGAACATGTCCTGAGCCAGAATGGGAGAGGGCACCCCCGCCAGGGTTTGTCTCCAAGAGGCTCCCGTGGCAGAGGGCCAATCTCGGGAAGAGATGCTGTGCCACCAGGCGAAGGCGCTCTCCCTCTCTGGTCAGCGGGCACCCCTGACGGTGATGCAACCACGCCAGACAAGGACGTAGGTAACCGCCCACAACACACAAACAGCTGGCAGATGTAAACACAGCCAGCAGCTCCTTTCCCAGACTTACACAAGGACACAAACCCCCTTGTCTCAGCTGAACTTGAACTCAGGCCTGTCCACTGACACAGCCCTTGTCCATGCCCTTTACTCTGAGCTCCCTGCCCACCTCTAGACCAGGAGGCACCTGGTCACCATCTTGTCTCTGGGAGGGGAGCGGCCATTCCTGCGCATCCTTTCCTGCCTCGGCAGAGCCAGCGCCCTGCATGGACGCAGCTCTCAGCGCTTTACACACCTCTCCCCACTCTTCATTGTGTTTAATCCTCAAACACACGCTCACTGTACGAGGACACCGAGGCCCTGAGAGGAGGAGTGCTTTTCGCAAGTTCGAGTCTCAGAGCTCAGCTCGACCCCAGGCCTGCCCAAGGTCAACGCTCAGGCTGAAAACAGAGTCTTCCATTCAATCCACGCTGTCCTCTGGGCACAGGGCCTCTGTCCCTGCTCCCGATACAGAGAACTGGACCCAAACAGGCTCTGCCCTCCGGAGCTGAGGTCGGGAGAGAGGCAGGACGTAAAAATATAATTACAGCTCAGTGTGATCCGTACATGGCACCAACGAGGGGATACAAAAGCTTTATCCTGACCAGTAATCAAAGACATGCAATTAAAGCAACAATCTGATGTGGGTTTGCCTACTGAACTGAAAACAGTTGTTTTTTTGTAAAAGGCAGCACCAGTGCTGGTGAGGGCTGAAATCTGGGGCTCTCTCCGGCTCCACTGATGGACGGGTAAATTAAAATCACTTTTCTGGAAGGCCACGGGGCCATGGTGTCAACAGCTCCGGAAAACGGATTGACCCCTTGGTTCTGTTAATCTGCTTTTAGGAGTTCCATCCAAGAAATAACCAAAGATGTGGGGAAAGAACCATGCATAAGGATGTTTATTGCCATTATTTATGACTGTGGAAAATCACAACCAACATAAATGTCCAGCAATACAGGGCTGGTTAAATAAATTATGATATATCCATATATAAGAATATTATGCAACCATGAGAAGTCATGTCCTTGAAGAATTTTTTATAACTTGGGAAAATGCTCACTGTATACTGATAAGTGAAACAAAGCGAGAAACAAAAGTATACATAGAGGATTTCTTAACTGTATAAAGAAAATATTTAATCAATTCACTTAAAGAAAGTCTGGAAGGAAATAAACTGAAAGTTAATCTGAGGGGATTGTGGGTGACCTTTTTGTTTCAAATGATACTTTTCTGTTTCTCCTAAATTTTCTACAAATTTTGGGGAGTAAAGTCATTAGAAATGCATGCAGTGTGTGTGTGTGTGTGTGTGTGTGTGTGTGTGTGTTGTGGTGTGTTGGTGGGGGTTGGGAGGGATCCTAGGAGGTCTTGAGAATCCTGGGGGCAGTCAGGGCAGGCTTCCTGGTGGAGATGATACCTGGGCTGAGACTCAGAATGAGTAAGATTCACCCAAAGGAGGGTTGGTTCTAGGCGAGGAAACAGTATGTGGAAAGGCACAGAGGAAGGAGGGATTCTGACCCCTCTGGAAACTCTTAGTAGCTTGTGTGGCTGGATGCAAGGGCAACAGGTAAACCCAGGTGGTGAGCAGAGCAGACAGGAAGGCTAGGTTGAGGAGCTGGTGCTTTGCCCTGAGCACAAAGTTCGGCATCAGTGGTCCTCAGCAGGGGGTGTAACAAGATCCAAGTTTCACGTTTTAGAAAGCTCATTCTGGCCACAGAATGGAGAGGGGATAGGGGCAGAGGAGATGACATGAGGCAAGAAGCGGAGCCCAGAATCCAGGGGAGAGCAGCTAGGGGGCTGGTGCATCTTCTGGGTGAGAGAGGGGGTTGGCCTGGGCTGGGCGGTAGTGGCAGAGGAGCAGAGGGGCCACCCGCAGCAGTGATTGTCAGATGTGACAGCACTTGGTGATTAACGGGAGAGGGGAGGCTGGGTGGGGAGGGAAGGCCCCCTCTGACAGCGACTACAGCAGATGCATGCACATGCTCAAACTGAGAGGTTTAGATGGCACAGTTTCAGGAGTGCGTCCCCCTCCCCCATTTCCTCCAAAGAGGCACATTTGGGGCTTCTGTGACATTGGCTGCAGACCGTGGAAGAAGCTGACCTTGGCCCAGCCAGAAGCTGACCTCTGGCTCACCCTGAGCTCCCCTGTCCTCCCAGCCTGCAGCTCTGGGAAGTGGGAGTGGGCAGGGTTAGGGGAAAGCCCACTGGGGGTAGGGGGGTATGCGCAGGGGCAGACATGGAACGGCCACAGCTAGGTCTTCCCTCAGGACATAGATACACACTCACACATGGACCTGAATCCACAGAGAGCGAGCAAGTCACCCATGGAGATGCTGAGCGTCAGGCACAGGCAGAGATGTATACAGAGACAGCCTGGTGTAGGCCGTCAGACACAGGCCCTGTAACACACACACACACACACACACACACACACACACACACAGAGGCAGCCTCCAGCACAGTTAGCCCCACACAGGTCTCACACTCAGGCCATTGTGCTCAGCTGGATCCCCCAAGGCCCACCCAGCTGCTCCACCCCCAGCCCCACACCCAGGAGGACAGGACCAGGCTGGCAGAGGGGCCAGCCTAAGGAACTGGCACAGGGACCAGCAGCCAAATGGGGCAGCCGGGAGGGAGACCTCTGAGAAGGGGTTGCCAAGGCAACAGGCTTCTGCAGAATCAACTAGGGGCTTAGATTCTCTTCTCTTATCTTTAGAAGTTGGGCCTGGGCTGGTTGAGTGGGCCAGACTCCCCCAGGCAGTACCTGAGGGCATAGACACCAGCTTCAACCCCTGCCCCAGGGGGTTCCGGTGGGCACTGTCCATGTCCAGGCTTCTTCCACAGGCTCCAGCCTTCTTCCTCAGAGTCATGTCCTGGGCAGCATTTTCTACTTCTTCTAAATTTTCTACAATTTTGGAGGGGGAAAGTCATTAGAAATGCATTCAGTGTGTGTGAGAGTGTGTTGGTGGGGGTTGGGAGGGATCCCAGGAGTCCTTAAGAATACAGAAGCTCCTAACCCAGCCTGGGGGCAGTCAGGGAAGGCTTCCTGGTGGAGGTGATACCTGTGCTGAGTGAGACTCAGAATGAGTAAGCTTTACCCAAAGGAGTCCTTCTACCAGCAGTACCTCCCACCCTTCAGGCCCCCAGAATGAGGACACAGCCTGCCTTCCCACTACAGCCTGTGGATGTCTGTGGCTTAATTGATGATGTATTGGGGGACACGGGGGGCTGGGCTTTTCCAGATTTGTGTGGTGGTGTGTGTGAGGCTTGTGTCTGAATGAGTGTATACGTGTGTGCATCTTAGGGGAGACTCTCCCCATCACAATTCTTTTTTTTTTAATATATTTTATTGATTTTTAGAGAGGAAGGGAGAGGGATAGAGAGTTAGAAACTTTGACCAGCTGCCTCTTGCACACCCCCTACTGGGGATGTGCCCGCAACCAAGGTACATGCCCTTGACTGGAATCAAACCTGGGACCCTTCAGTCTGCAGGCCGACGCTCTATCCATTGAGCCAAATCGGTCAGGGCTCCCCATCACAATTCTTGTGCCTATGAGTACATGTGTGCTTGTGTGAATTCCCTTTCCACAGCCCCACTCATCGCCCCCACCCGAGACCGCCGCCCTTGTCTGGGTCTCTTAAAAGTGAGGGTGAGGGCAGAAATCTCAAGCTAGAAGGTTGTTAGGAGGGCCTGGGCCTTGGTGTTCCCCGAGACCCTCATGTCTGAGCAGATAGCTCCGCTGGGAGGCCGGGGGTGGGGTGCGGGCGGGGGGAGCAGGAGAGTGGTGGGAAGGACAGGGAAGAACTAGACAGATCCCAGTGGACAGAGGCTGGATGAGAAGGGTTCCGGGAAGCTCCAGTGAGCTGACTCTGGTGACTCCTCCAGCTGCTGGGGATTTCTCTGTTAATCTGGGACTGCTCTGTTTGCATCTCATTTGCCTATATTTGCATAAGAAGGGCCTGACTGGCACCAGAGATCAAAATTCCTAGCCTGGGTAATTGTGTGAAAAAGCCTCTGGAGACCAACCAGCAGAATCCCTGGGGGAAGGGAAACAGAGGCAGGAGCTGGATGTGTTGACAGTTGTGGTCCCCGTTCAATCCAAGGAGCCTCCACTTCCCCTGATCCCTGGTGCAGCAGGGGTGGCATGTCGGTGGGAATGGGTAGGAGGGGTGACAAGACTGAGAATCAGGTCACCCTGGAGAGCCCCTGGCACCCTGCTGGAGCTGGGGAAAGAGCATTGCCACGGATGGGATGTGTTAAAGGCAGAGTTGGGAGTGGGGGTGGGGAAGTAAAACCTAGCAGCCCCCTAGTCTGGTTAAGAGCTGACCCCCTCAGCAGCCCCTAGTCTGGTTAAGAGCCGACTCCAGCCAGAGTGCCTGGGGTCATATCCTGGATCTGCCACTTACTAGCTCTAATACTCTCAGACCTGGGCAACCCAGGAACCTGCCCCGGACCCCCCACTTTAGATGACACCACTTTGGCTCTCTTCTGCACGGGGTGAATTTGAAGGTCCACAGGCTCAGGGTTGTGCCCACCTGGAGCTCCAGCCCCTTTCTGGACCACACCCCAACCCAGGCCCTGGAATTCCCTGTGCAGACGGCCCGAGCCAGCTGCCAGGGCCTGGGTGGCCTCTTTCCCATGTCCTTTGTCCTGAAGCTCTAGGAGTGGTAGAGGGGTGGCTATATGCCAGGTGTGGACCAAGCAGGAACCCGAGTGCTGGGGCATCCCCAGGACTGCATACAGGCCCCTCACGCAGCCCCCTAGAGCCCAGGGATGGAGGAATAGAAGGGGTCGGGGAGGGGTTGTGGTGGGGGGGGAGGGGAAGGGCTAGGAGCCCCTTTTGCATTCCTGCCCTAGGCTCTTTAAACATTTGAGTTGTTCTGACAAGCTGTGACCTTGGGCAAGTTACTTAACCTCCCTGTGCCCCCAAGTAGGGTAATAATAGTCGCTGCCTCATAGAGCTGCTATGAGGATGAACTGAGTTAGTTCACGTTAAGCACAGAGTAAGCGTTGCTATTATTATCTATTATTCTGGGCTTCGGCTCTTTCCCTCCTGCTGCCGAAGAAGCACCTTGCCTTTGGCTTTGGAGACTGAGGAAAAGGTAGGGAAAGGGGACCTACCCTCCCTCCCTCCCCATCCTCCCTCAGAGCTCAGGCTCCCCTTTCTCCTTCCCCAGCTACTGCGCCCCAGGCCAGGATGCCAGGATGGCAAGAGGGCAGCCAGGTTGTTGAACTGAATGTAATGATTTGTTTAATGTTCTTATTGTTGGTTGAATGAATGAATGAATGAATGATGAATGAATGAATGATGAATAACAAAGAGTGAATGAATAAAAGTCAAACAGAAAGAAGGCGGACCAGCAGATGTTTTGGCTCTGGGGCTCCTGGGCAGAGAGTGGCTGAGGGGCCCGGCCACGCTCTCTGAAAGGTGGCTCTGGTTTTGGTGAGCAGCTCACGCCTGGGAGAAGGTTCCTGTGCCTGTGAGTGCTAGAGGGGGGTCCCTGCCTGAAAGTGGGCCCTTTTGTGTCAGTGTGGGTGGGTGTCTCCACGTGAATCCCAGCGTCTCTGTGTGTCCCTGCTCAGAAGCTCCTTCCTGCCCAATAATGAGGCCCTGGGGCACGCCCCACAAGGGTCTGGGGTGAGGAGTGGTGGTGAGCCTCATTACCTCTTTATCAACACACCCCCGCCCCCGCTGGCAGAGCCAGAGCTCAGTGCGCAGGCCTGTCAGCTGGCGAGTTGGCTGGTGATGGAGAGCTCTCACGGGGCCTGGGGACCTCCGCCATCTGGCTAGGCTAGTGCTGGGGAAGGTGGGGGACCTCTGGGCCCCCAGGCTTGGTACTAGGCTCATCTCAAGAGTGATGAGAGTATGGGCATGTGGGAGCACAGGTGAGTGTGTGTTGTAGTAGATGTGCTGGTGTGTGTGTGTGTGTGTGAGTGAGAGAGAGAGAGAGAGAGAGAGAGAGAGAGAGAGGGAGGGAGGGAGAGAGAGACTGTGTGTGGAAGAGAGAGGTTTTGTGTGTGTGGTGACTAGGTCTGGGTATGACTGAGTAGGATTTTATGTGTTTGTATCCACGCCTGTCTATGCGTGCCTGCATGACTGTCTCGGGTCTGGGGTTTTTGGACATGACGGTACGTCCCAGATGTCGGGCTAAGTGCATGGGTCTGGGGGTTTTCCGTGGCAGTTCTGCGGTGGAGGCAGGAGTGGGCAGGACTCAGGCCCGGTGGGGACTGGAGCTGTGGCCTGAGAGGAAGTGCCCATCCTCAGTGAATTCCTGGCCCAGCTTTAGGAGAAATTCACCTCCAGGTCCATTTCTTCAGAAACTGTTTTCATCTCTCCTGTTGAGGCCCCATAGTACTGAGTCCCACCAGAGGGGCTGGAAGTCCCTGTGAGGGAAACCAATGAGGTGGCCCAACGAGGCCGAGAGGACCCTGACTGTGCCCGGGCCCTGTACCTGGAGGTAGACCCTGGCTTCAGGCCCCCGCAGAATGCCAGGCTCCCTGAGAGCACCTTGTAGGCTCTCCCTTCACCTGCCCCCCACACACAGACAGGACACACAGGAAGCCTCTCTGAGGTACAGTCACACAATTACCCACACGTGTGCACTGGCACAGCATCGCACATGAACCAGAAACCCACATGTATAGTCACAGATCTTGTGGCCACAAGCACAGGTACATCTACCCGTGCACACATCATGACACACAAACATTCACCCAGGGACACAGATGTACAGGCACATGGCTCTTTACACACAGGAGCATGCCCATATGTTGGTAAAATATACTCTTGCAAGGACACATATGCTTAGAGTGACATGCCTGCAGGCATGCTTGAATGTGTGTTCACACATGTTCTGCCCCTCCCACCCTCACTCTAGTTCTCAGTCCCACACACTGCTGCAACTCTCACCTGGGGACGGCTCTTTGATTCCCAGGTGGGCATCAAAGGAGGGCAGATGCCATACGCATAGGAGACCCTCTGAGCAGGTAGCTGTGTGTGTCTACACGTCCAAATGCGTCCGTGTGGCTGTCACTGTGTCTGGTAGTCTATGCGGCTCTGACTCTGTGCAAAACAGGGAAGTGTCTCTTTGTGACACCGGCTATTTTCCCGTGCATGTCTGTGTGTATTTCGGGCAGGACCTATGTGTAGCTGTGTGTACTCATTTGTGTGAACGTGAGGAGTGTGGGTGAGAGTGGGTAATGTATTTATCTGTGCGGCTGCATCTTGCGGACTGTCTGAGCAAGTCTGTATATGTATGTCTATGTGCATGTTTGCATGTGTGTGCATTTCTCATGTGTTCATGGCTCTGTGGCCCAGAAGTCATCTAGCTGGGCAGGCTCCCCTCCCGGCAGAGGCTGTGGCCTGGGGTGAGGCCAGGTGGGACAGCACCGAATCCCTCAGCCATTGACAGTCGTATTTACAGAGCTCCGAGTAGGACGTAATTGCTTCTATTAATCTTTCTCCGGTTGTTAATTGCTCACTTATCGGGTTGTGTATTATGCCGACTGTTGCTCTTAATTCGCCTCTATAGCTGCAGGTGTTCACTGCCTTATTAACTGTTAATCGGCGCCACTAGGGATGGAGACTTAATTGGCCCCCAGAGTGGGACACAAGCAGGCCAGCCCCGGGCACTGCCAGGCTCTCAGCCTGTCTGTCCCTGGAACCCTTACCTATGAGCACAGGTTGCTACCAGAGAAGGAGTTGGCCCATCGCCATCCACTGGCAGGTGGACCAGCGTAGGACAATGAGTGACATCTGCAAGCTATGGCCCCCTCCTCCAGAAAGCCAACCAACCAATTAGAATCCAGCTCCTACACTCCCTCTCATCACCAGCAACCTTCTTCTTCCCGGGATAGGAGCCAACCTCATTTCTTTTAATTATCTGAACATAACTGAGAACTAAGAGACCAGCACTGCTCCTGCCTCCCCTCTGATCCCGGCAGTCAAGGCTGTCAAGGTAACAGAGACACTGGGAGAAAGGAGGGCAGCTGAAGGAGCTTCTGCCGGAGAAGAAAGTGCAGTTAGACCAGAAGGACTTCCCAGCTTCTCAAGAGGCCAGCTGGAACCATCAGAGTCCAAATAAGAATAAGAACTTCCAGGAGGAGAGCCACTGCTCATCCCAGCCACCCCGAAGGGGTCCCTCTCAGCCTCTGCTTTCACAGCCCCTACCTCCCTGTGGCACCGCTACACGCCTGCAGCAGCGGGAGGGTCTCCCTCCTGAGCGGACCTCTGCCTTCCCCTACCCAAGGCACAGCAGAGGAATCCCAATTGTCCAAAATGGGACACCGAGGCCCAGACAGGGCAAGGGAATGACTCCAGGGCCCCCAATCCTCTCTGGCCAGGGCTCAGATATGTGAGTATCCAAGCAAAGTTTCTGCCCCCAACATCCCCCTCGACCCTGCTCCATCCCAGACATCTCAGACCTGGAGGGGACTTTCTCAGTCACCACCTTCTTAGTTTTGATCTTTTTAACAAATATTTATTTTTATTGATTTCAGATAGAAAGGGAGAGAGAGATAGAAACATCAATGATGAGAGAGAATCCTTGATCAGTTGCTTCCTGCACACCCCACACTGGGGATCAAGCCTGCAATCCGGGCACATGCCCTGACGGGGAATTGAATTGTGATCTCCTGCCTCATAGGTCAACGCCCAACCACTGAGCCACGCCAGCTGGACTCAGTTTTGGTCTTTAAGCCTCTCAACCTCAGCTGCCACTGCTGCAGCTGCCTCAAGCTCCAGCACCTTTGAAACAGGAATGCAAGGTTTCTGGAAACAGTTGACCCCTGAGAGAGACAAGTATGTTAAATGTGTTCACGTGTGGTGATGGTGGTGGTGGTGGTGGTGGTGGTGGTGGTGGTGGTGGTGGTGGTGAGATGGGCGGGAGGGTCCATGCTTCACCAACCTGGTATCCAGCCTCCAAGAAGGACAAACAAGCAAACCAACATAGTCCACATCCTGTGCCTGGAATCCAGTCTGCCCTGACATGTGAACGTTTATCCTGATGTTAGTTGTCAGGTCTTGAGCTTTGGTGGGGCCCTGCGAGAAGCTGGGCTCTATGGAGGGATGAAGGGAACTACCATGAAACGCCTACTGTGTGTCAGAAGCAGCAATAAGTGTATGCAGAGGTGGCATCTCACGGAATCCTCACATAACCTGATGAGTCAGGGGTTAGTATGCCTCTCACAGAGAAGGAAACTGAGCCAGCGAGAGGGAAACTAAACGTGCCCAAGGCCACACCGCCAGGAAAGGGCAGAACTGGGATTCCAACCATTGCCTGCATGTCTTTGGTCAGTGATATCGCGATGGGTTCATCCTAATGGTTCAATAAGGTGACCAGGGCTGGAATCGGTGATCACTGTTACATTTTACCCACTTGACCCAAATCTGGGAACATTAGTAAGAAAAATGTGCCTGGCGGTGTGCTCAGTGGTTAGAGCGTTAGCCTGCGCACTGAAGGGTCAGCGGGTTCGATTCCCTGTTAGTTCCTCTCCAGTCGGGGTGCCTGCGGGAGGCAACCAATGTGTGTGTGTGTGTGTGTGTGTGTGTGTGTGTGTCTCCCTCTCCCTCCCTTTCTTCCTCCCTCCCTCCCTTCTACTCTCTAAAAAGCAATGAAAAAAAATTATCCTCAGGTGAGGATTAAGAAAATAATAAAATAAAATAAAAAAAATAAAAATTTTTAGAACCGCTTACGCATGCGCAGCCCTGGTGCCCATCCAGCAGGGTAAGAAGCAAAGGGAACCTGTCCACTGTCCAGGGATAGTTGCCCAAACCAGTGCCGGCCCCGCCTCTATGTTAATGACATGCAGATAGATGTAAATGTGCACAAGCAACTGCTCAAACCTTGGGAAGCAATGAGATGACACACAAGTTTCTATGGAAACCCAAAAGCGCCCCCACACACACCTCGCGGCACCAGCAATCGCACAGACACGTGCACAAAGACCCGGGGTTCCTCGCTCCGGAGCCCAGAGGATCCGGGAGTCGCGGAGGGCGTGAACCGGAAGGACCCGCAGCGCCGGCGGCGTCCAGCCGGTGCTGAAGCCCGAGAAAGCCGCGGGGAGAGCGGCCTCGTGGGGCGCCTTCCGCTAAAACCCAGGGGAGCTGGGGAGCCCTTCGAGTCCCAGGCGACTCCTACTCTGGCCTAGCAACGTGAGCCCCGCCCAGCGTTGCTTAGCAACAGCTCACCGAGCCTAGCAACCGCCGGCCTCGCCCCCCTAGCAACAGCTCGCCTAACGCCCCGTCCGGGCCTCCTCTGCCCAAGAGAAAGGCGAGGGGCTTGTGCACCAGCCGCGCAGCGGTCGCCAGCCGGTGGCCCGCGGACCACTGGTGGTCGTGAGGTTCGAAAGGTTGGCGGCCGCTGGACTAGGGCCAAAAGGTGGGTGGGCGTCAGGCTGACCGGCCCCCAGCCTCGAAGCAGGCCGCCAGACTCGGGGTCCGCCTGCAGCCCTCTCCCCACGGAGGTGAAAGCGGGACGGAAGCCCCAGCGCAGAGTCCGGAGCCTGTTCTTCCTGAGCGCCCCGGGGAGGCCGCGAACGCCCGGCACCTGGGGGAGGGGTGCGCAGCCGGCTCCTGCTCCAACTCCTCCTCCTGCAACTGCGTTAGGAAAATGACCCAAATTGCCGGCTCGGAATAGAGCTGTAGGTTGCATAGTAATTGGTGTCATTTGCATACGGCACAGAAGCTGTGGCCAGAAAAGTTCCCAAAGGAGCTTCGACCCCGTCTGCACGTTCACCTGTCCCAGCTCCCGGTCCCACCCCGCACCCCACACCCCACCCCTGTCCCTGCTTCCGATCCCTTCGGCTAAAATCCCACACTTCGCCCCACCCCCAGCTCGGCCTCTAGCCCTGCCAGCCCCGACCTCCATCCCAAGGCCGAGGGCCCCCTCTGCTGTCGTCCGCGGGTAGGGCAGCAGCAGAGCTCCTGGGGCAGAGAAGAGACTCCCCCAAACAACCGATACCCCATCCTTCCGGTCCGGGACCAGGCTGGCACACAGGTAGATTTCGAGAAGGGGTGGGCAGGGGTGCGCCCTTCAGGCCCGGGGAGAAGGGTAGGGTCCTATCAGAAGTTCTCCGAGCCAGGTCCTGCTTCTCCGTGTGGGTTAGGCGGCCAAGAGCAGCCAGTTCGCAGGTCAGTCCCCAGACTCAGTTCTCCCAAGGACACTCCACACTGATACGCTTTACAATTGTAGCTGCTGTCGGATCACTCCAGGCCCCAGACAAAGCAGCAGCGTCCAGCCCTGACCACAGCCCGAATGTCCACCTGCCAGGCCAAGACCCTTTGGCTTTCTCCATCCCGGTGTCCGGGAGCTGCCGAGAGATAGAGGAGTCGTGCTTTATGGTTCTCCCGACTTCCTCAACAGACACACAGATACACACACACATGCTCACAGGCAGATGCACACACAGAGACACACAGGGGCTATGGTGGTAGCCCCACCCCCACCCCAACTATCCAAAGGGGAAAAAAATTCTTGGTAACAGATAATTTTTAAAACCATTGCCATCGCTAGGTGCCTGTGCCCCTTCGAAAGCCGAATTCTCTCTCTCCCCCTCCCTACTCCCGCCATCTCTCCCATTACCTGTTCTTCCTCCTAGTTCAGATTACTTGCAAAATGCTCCCAGAACCCACCATGGCGACAGCCGTGCCCTGGCACACCGTGATAGCTAAGGACCTCAGACAAGCAACTGGCAAAGTTGCCCCTCCATCCCAGCACTTTAGCTTTGCTACTACATCTGCGCACAAAATCTCAGACACACCCACCCCAACCCACACCTGGCCAGGCCCGGGGTCTCTCCTGCCCGGCCAGCAGAGGCATGCAGTCTCAACTTTGTCAAAATCTTTATTGAACTAAAAAAATCAACACTAAACAGTTTGCAAAACATGAAAATCAAAAGGGGCAGGTGGGTTGAGCTGGCCCTCCCCTTCCTCTGCCCCCATTTCTCCCAGGAACAGCTCAGGGTTCAGCACTGGGGAGGGAGTCAAAGCCCCTCTTCTAGGGTCAGGTCCCTCCAGGGAGAGGACACTCAGAGCCAGCTCCATCTGTTGGGCCCCAAGAGGAGTCAGGGGCTGGGCCAGGGGGCTCTGGAGCCGCAGGAGGCCGGCAAAAGAGTCCAAGGATCCCACAGGCCGCAGGGGGCTGGGGAAGGAGCTCCTGACCTGGGTGTCTCAGGGAGGCTTGGAGCTGGTGGCTCATCGTCACCAGGGACTCAAGATGCTGGAGCAGGGCTTGCTGGGGACAGGATGCCTTGTGGAGGTGCTGGCCCCGGCCAGCTGGTGCTGCTGAATAGGGATGCCAGGACTGGCCCCAGCCTGGTCTCGTGGGCCACTCCCCTCGCCCAGGACCCTGCCGGGTCTCAGGCTCTTCCCACAGTCTCCCCCTGCCTCTAGAGGGCTTCTGCCAGGCACAGATTCCCCTTGGTGCCAGGCTGCTTTTGCCCCGGCTCTGCTGCAGGGTACCCCCTGGGGGAGGGGAGCCCTTCAGGGCCACATCCGGCCTCCCGTCCTTCCGCTGGTAGCATCTCATCTCCACTTTTTTGTTGAAGGAGACCGTCTTGCGAACCTTCTCCAACAAGGGGCTGGCTTCCGCTGTGTCTGGAAGCCCTGCTGTGGGGAGCAGCACAGCCAGCAGCAGGCTTGGGTGAGTGACTTCCAGGCCTGGGGAGAGGCAGGGAGAGACCAGAGGCCTGGTAGGAGAGAGTGCACAGCCCTCCGGAAGCTGCATGCTGGCTGTGGCAGGAGGTCCTGGAGGTTAGACCCCCAAGAAGAACTTTCCGGCAATGCGATGGGGGCCCAGGAGATGCTGGGAAAAGTAACTGGGAGGGTGGACCTGCCTTGGAAGATCTGTTCTCAGTCGGGGAAAGGGTTCACCTGGCTGAGGGTAGACATGGATGGTTTGACCCTACCTCAGTTTCCTCATCTGTGAAATGAGGACATTAATAGCACCATTCCAGGGTTATTTTGAGGACGAAACGAATTAATTTAAGTAAGCTTTTAGAACACTGTCTGGCGTGCAGTAAACAATATACAAGTATGAGCTACCGTCATTGTTGTCACATTTCCCTGTCTCAGGAGTTCCCTCCTGAGAGGTGCCTGTCTCCACAGAGACATGGGTGACAGTGTCACCAAGCGAAGGGAGGCAGGGTCTGGCGTGGGCATCGGTGTGCTCACCTGGGCCTCCAAGAGGGCGCAGTCTGGTGGGCAGGGGCTGGAAGGCAGGCAGGGGCAGCAGGACCACCCGCACGTGTTCCACAGCTGCCAAGCCATGGCACTGCTTGTTGTTGAGGTAGGAGTAGAGCAGGTGGCAGTTCTGGGTGTCCCGAGCCCCCTGGGGGCACAGTCTGACCACACAGATGTCCTGTAGTTGCAGGAAGGACAGCAGCTTTAGGACCAGTCATCCTTCACTCCTGCAAACACCCCTGCTGTGAGGAAGCGCATCCCCACTTTCCGGAGAAGGAAACAGAGGGACTTGTCCAGGGTCACACTGTAAGCCTGCAGTCACCGTGCAAACTCCACCCAACTGTTGTACACCAGGTCTCCGCTCCAGAGGCAGAGAGAGAGGGAGCACAGGGCTGGGGGTACAGTGCTAGCAGGAGAGGTGAGACCCAAGGGTGGGCGGTTACCTTGGCCTTGGCCGGGCAGATGCTAGCCAGAAGGTCCCAGATGGTGTTGCGGGGGATGCAGCCTGCTGAGCGGATCACCTCGGGCAGGGTCTGGGGGCAGGTAGCATGGCCAGTCAGCCCCCAAGATTCTTAGCCACTTAGGGCAGACTCGACACCAGCCACCTGAAAGCCACAGCCTGTGACGAAGAGGATGAGCAACTAGTCTATCAGGACCCCAAGTGGCTGCCCAGGAGGCCCTACTTGCCCCTGGAGGCTTACGTTCTGTCCTGGCCAATCTCCTACAACTTCTCAGAAGGCCCTCACTCCCTCCTCTAACCTTCCACCTTCGTCCCACACTTCAGCTGATCATTAGTCACTTAACAATCATTTCTAAAATCTCCTCTGAGCCAGGGAAGCACAGACCCCTCTCCTGGGCCCTTCTTCCTTTATGCCTTGGGTTACAGGGAGTCCTTTACCCATGTGTGTCTCTGCAGGAGTGGGGCTGGCATCTCATTTGTCCCCATGTCTAGCACTGGGCCAGGCATAAGAGAGGGTCTTAGAATGAGTGAGTGAATGAGTGAGTGAATGAATGAATGAATGAATGAATGAATGAGGGTGTGAGTGAGTGACTGGGCTGGTCAGTGTGTGAGGGAGACCGGGGTGAATAGGGCAACAGTACCATGATGAGCTGACAGCTGTGTCCTGAGACCAGCTGGGCCTTGACCCGGAACTGCTTGATGGAGAACATGGCCACAGCCCCCTCCCAGGGGGGCTTTGTGGGCTCCGCAGACATCTGCAGCCTGGAGGGAAGGACAGAGAGAGAGGGCCAGGGAGAACAGGTCATCAGGGCTCCCCGGCATCTCCTTCCTTTTCCAAGAAGGTCCCGTGTCCGCACTGCGGGTGCAGCACACTGGTCCAAGCGTGGCGTTATGCAGGGGTGAACCAGTAGGTCGGGGTGATTAGTTCTACTGCACAGATGGGGAAACTGAGACCCACAGAAGAGGTACGTTTTTTCCAAGGCCACCCAGAAAGAGAAATCCATGCCTATCTGCTGTCCCAGCGGGTGGCTCCCGCCACCTCCCTGCCCCCAGCCCCACACCTGTCCTGGGGCTCCATGGGAGGTTTCTCCAAGATTTGGGGCATCTCTGGAGAGGACGCAGGGGCTGGGCTTGGGGCTCTCTGGATGACATTGTCCTCCACCCTCCTGTTGGCTTTGGAGAAGCCTGGCAGCTCACACGAGGGCTTCCCGTCTGCAAACAGCAGAGGCAGGAGCTGAAACAGGGGCAGGCAGCCAGGCTGAAGCCAGCCAGGGCTTTAGAGCCAGGGTTTGAAGCAGGTGATCTTTGAAGTGACCTGGGGCCCAGGCACCCCCACCCTGCCACCTTCTCCCCAGGCCACACATCCCTATTACTGCTGAACCTCACCGCCCCAGCCTGCCTGCCCCCCCCTGCACCCCACCCCGTGCCCTTTCTGTGTCTCCCACAACCCTTGAAGATGTGGCAGCTGGAGTCTAAGAAGTGGTGCTCATGCTGCTCCGTGGGGTCCTGCTGCTCCGTGGGGTCCCCCTGCTGCTCCGTGGGGTCCCCCTGCTGCTCCGTGGGGTCCTGCTGCTCCATGGGGTCCTGCTGCTCCGTGGGGTCCCCCTGCTGCTCCATGGGGTCCTGCTGCTCCGTGGGGTCCCCCTGCTGCTCCATGGGGTCCTGCTGCTCCGTGGGGTCCCCCTGCTGCTCCGTGGGGTCCCCCTGCTGCTCCGTGGGGTCCTCCTGCTGCTCCGTGGGGTCCCCCTGCTGCTCCGTGAGGTCCTCCTGCTGCTCCGTGGGGTCCCCCTGCTGCTCCGTGGGGTCCTGCTGCTCCGTGGGGGCCCCCTGCTGCTCCGTGGGGTCCTGCTGCTCCGTGGGGTCCTGCTGCTCCGTGGGGTCCTCCTGCTGCTCCGTGGGGTCCCCCTGCTGCTCCGTGGGGGCCCCCTGCTGCTCCGTGGGGGCCCCCTGCTGCTCCGTGGGGTCCCCCTGCTGCTCCGTGGGGTCCTGCTGCTCCGTGGGGGCCCCCTGCTGCTCCGTGAGGTCCTCCTGCTGCTCCGTGGGGTCCTCCTGCTGCTCCGTGGGGTCCCCCTGCTGCTCCGTGGGGTCCTCTGACATGGCAGGCAGGGCCAGTGGGCTGCAGTCTATGGACACCATGGGTCTCTGGGAGGCACAGGGAGAGGGGGTGGCCTGGAAAGGCAGCTGGGGACGTCAGGAGCCCTCTGTGAGCGGAAAGCCTCAGGGATGTGGCTTTATTCTTCCAAGTAATGGGTTCTTTTATTACAAAAGCATGTAACTTGTTAAAGAAAATTTGGAAATTTTGAAAATTAAAAAAAAAAATTCACCCCCATCCCATCACTTAGAGACAACTGTTGATACTCTGGGTATTCCTTTATAATTTTTTTATACCCAGGTTTTAGGGTCTTTTACTAAAATAGTTAGGCTCAAATATTCAACCTGGGCCTGGCCAAGTGGCTCAGCTGGTTGGAGCGTTGTCCCATACGCCAAAAAGGTAGCAGGTTTGATTCCTGGTCAGGGTGCATACCCAGGTTGCAAGTTCCATCCCTGATTGGGGTGTGTATGAGAGGCAATCAATCTATGTCTCTCTCTCTCTCTATCTCTCTCTCTCTCTCTCTCTCTCTCTCTCGCTCTCTCTTTCTCTCTTCCTCCCTCTTTCTCTCTCCCCCTCCCTCCCTCCCTTCCTCCCTTCCCCCTTCCTCCCTCTCCCCCTCCCTCCATCTCTCTAAAAGCAATTTTAAAACAACAACATATCCTCAGATGAGTATTAAAAATATTCATATACAGGGTGTCCCAAAAAGATGTATACACACTTTGAATGATTATAAACTCAGTGTTTATTAATATACAGTTCATTTTCAAAATTTAAAAGAATCTACAGAAATTAATCATTTGTTTTGTCATTGCCTGTTTTCAAATTGATGACTATTCTGGTCCAGGCACTGCTGATAAGGTGAAGCAATGGAATCGCAAACATCAAGAATCATTTCGTTCGGTATTTGTGCGCCTCAATTCGTTGACTGTTGCCGGGTTTTGTACCGTAAACTTTATCCTTTCTATATCCCCATTAAAAAACGTCTAGTGGCGCTTTAGGATAAATTTTCTTTGTTCAAAACTTAGTCTGGCTTCACCCATTATTTCAAACCAGTTAAACCTGAAAAGGAGTGAAAATTAAGTAAGTTACCAGCTGTTAAAGTGTGTATACATTTTGGGGGGACACCCTATATATATTCAACCTTTAGAGCATACCTCTGAGGTGCTGTGGATTCCGTTCCATACCACCACAATAAAGCGAGTATTGCAATACAGTGAGTCACATGACTTTTCTGGTTTCCCAGTGCATATTAAGTTATGTTTACACTATTCTGTAGTTGATTAAGTGTTCAATAGCCTTATGTATTAAAAAAGAAGTGTATCGCCCTGACCGGTTTGGCTCAGTGGATAGAGTGTTGGCCTGCAGACTCAAGGGTCCCAGGTTCGATTCCAGTCAAGGGCATGTACCTTGGTTGAGGGCACATCCCCGGTGGGGGGTGTGCAAGAGGCAACTGATTGATGTTTCTCTCTCATCAATGTTTCTAACTCTCTCTCCCTCTCCCTTCCTCTCTGTAAAAACATCAATAAAATATTTTTTTTTAAAGTGTATCCCCCTGGCTGGGTAGCTCAGTTGGTTAGAGCATCATCTCAGTACACCAAGGTCGAGAGTTCAATCCCCAGTCAGGGCACATACAAGAATCAATCAATGAATGCATAAATAAGTAGAACAACAAATCGATTTCTCTCTCTCTCTCTTCTTCCTCTCTCTCTCTTCCTTCCTCTCTCTCTCTAAAATCAATAAATAAATAAAAAATAAATAAAAGTGTACCTAGCCCTAGCTGGTTTGGCTAAGTGGATAGAGCGTCAGCCTGCAGACTGAAGGGTCCCCGGGTTAGATTCCGGTCAAGGGCATATGCAATGGGTTGCAGGCTCGATCCCCAGTGGGGGGCATGCAGGAGGCAGCCGATCAATGATTCTCTCTCATCATTGATGTTTCCATCTCTCTCTCCCTCTCTCCTCCTCTCTGAAATAAAAATATATTTTTTAAAAAAGTGCACCTACCTTAATTAAAAATATTTTATTGTGGTGAACACACAATACAGTATACAAGATGATGTATTATAGAATCATACACTTGAAACCTACATAATTTTATTACCAATGTCACCCCAATAAATTCAATAAAAATTTTTATTTATAGAGCAAAGTACGAAATATAGAAAGACAATATTTCACATATCTTAGTGTCACCAAAATAAAATTTAGGTTCCCCAAATTAAAAAACAACAACAACATCATTGTTTAAAAATCCTAATCATCATCTGAACCTGTTGGAAAACTGGTGCCAATAGACTTACTTGACGGAGGGTGGCCACAAACCTTCAATTTGTAAAAAAAAAAAAAAAAAAAAAAAAGCAGTATCTGCAAAGCACAATAAAGCAGAAGCGCAATGAAACAAGGTGGGCCTGTATCCTCATCTGGTCCCCGAATGACAGCAGCGGCATTTGCCACGTCCCGTAGTCCCTGTAGATATTACACGCATGAGGTGCGTGGCAGTGTCCCCATCACCTCGGTGGCCAGATGACTGGGTCAGTCCCAGGTTTTCGCTATTACAAATGGTACTGAGGACATCCTTGTGCAAGAAAATATTTGCCTAAACTTTCAACTATTTCCTTAGGACAAGTTCTCATAAGCTGACGACGGAATCAGGGAGAAGGAACCTTTTCAAGACTCTTGATGCCCATGCCAAATCACCTTCCTTCTTCATAATAGCAACAGCTTTAAACACAAACTAAACATTGTTTTGGGAAGAGTCAAGAAGATGTTTAACTTTGCCTGGCCGGCATGGCTCCGTGGTTGAATGTCGACCTGGGAACCAGGAGTTCACGGTTCAATTCCCAGCCGGGGCACATGCTGAGGTTGTGGGCTCCATCCCCAGTGCAGGGCGGGCAGGAGGCAGCCGATCCATGATTCTCTCTCATCACTGATCCGCTCCCTCCCTCTCTCTTTCTCTCTCTCCCCCTTCATCTCTGAAATCAATAAAAATATATTTTAAAAAATTATTTTTAAAAAGATTTTTAACCTCTACTTTTGCCCTAAATACCATCTCTTGAGTAGCGCCAAGGCTCAGGCTCTGGAGTCAGACAGCCTGGCTTCAAATCTCATCTCCCCGCTGCCAACTAGGTGACCTGGGCAAGTGGCTTCAGGTTCCTCATCCAGGAGTACTTTCAGCAAGGAGTAAAGATGGTCGTGTATTATTTTCCCTCCCCTACTCTGCCACCCCCTACTCTTCCCCGCTCTCTCCTCTCCAGGTCTTCCGAGCTCCTCCCCTACACTTACATTCAATCTATTCAGGGAACAGATTGGTTTGGGTTGGAGAGCAGCCACATCCCCGCGGGCTCCTCTCTGCACAGCAGCAGCTCTGGTTGTTGGCCGGGATGTTGATTGGGAGAAGCAGGGACTTTGTCTTGCTCACTGCCATTTCCCCGGTGAACGTTGACTCCAGGGACCTTGCCTGCCCTCCCCATCCTGGACACACGGCTGATTAGACTGGCATGAACATCTGACCCACAGACACCCAACAAGAGCCGGAGCCACCTCTGAGAGTGACTGAAGGGAGCCACGGGGGAGTTCTGACAGCTGCAGGAGGCCGAGCTGGAGGGCTCATTGACTGGGATGGAGGGCTGCTGAGCCACCGTGTCAGGCCATGTGCAAGACGGAAGGGCCGCCAAAACCGGTTTGGCTCAGTGGATAGAGCGTCGGCCTGCGGACTGAAAGGTCCCAGGTTCGATTCCGGTCAAGGGCATGTACCTTGGTTGCGGGCACATCCCCAGTGGGGGGGGTGCAGGAGGCAGCTGATCGATGTTTCTCTCTCATCGATGTTTCTAACTCTCTATCTCTCTCCCTTCCTCTCTGTAAAAAATCAATAAAATATATTTAATTAAAAAAAAAAAAGATGGAAGGGCCAAGCAGGAGGAAGGAGCAGGATGGACAGGAGGACGAGGCAGATCCCAGTGATAAGAGGATACTCTGCACTGACTGCCCTGCGATCTGGGTGATTCCCTGCCTGAAGCACCCCTAATTCCTTCTGCCGAATAGAGCAGGTCTCTGCTCCTTACATGCACAAAGACACTGCCTCAAACAGTGCGGCCCTCCTGCTTCCCAACCAGGTATCTGGGGGGAACTGCGGGGATAGGACCACTCACATGGAGTCCCTTAGGGTTAGGTCAGTGTCGGCAAACTCATTAGTCAACAGAGCCAAATATCAACAGTACAACAAATGAAATTTCTTTTGAGAGCCAAATTTTTTAAACTTAAACTTCTAACGCCACTTCTTCAAAATAGACTCGCCCAGGCCATGGTATTTTGTGGAAGAGCCACACTCAAAGGGCCAAAGAGCCGCATGTGGCTCGCGAGCCGCAGTTTGCCAACAACGGGGTAAGGTCAAAAGGAGAGGGACCAGCACTGAGGAGGAGCTGCCAGGCCCTGTGTCGGGGCAGTCTGGCCCCATGCTCACCTGGACTCGGCGTGGTAGGTCATTACCCAGCGGGCCAATGAAGGCTGTGGGCCTCACCGTGGTCAGGTGCTTTGCCCAAGGCCACACAGCTGGTGAGGGAAGGAGTGGGATCCCGGGCACAGGCCCTGCCCAGCACCAGGTCAGGTTCCGCTTACCACCAGATCCTCCAGGGTCAGCATCTGGTCCGTGTCCCGCAGGATCTCGACTTCACCCTTGTGGGTCAGCTTGGAGGTCGGAAGGATGCACAGCTCCTTCTGTTGCTGCTCAATGATCTCCAGGCCCTGAGGGGTGGAGCAGCCCTAGCTCAGCCGGATTCAGGGGGTCTCTGGCCACCGAGAACCCCAGTGCTCTCTGTCCTCCCTCGAGGCCCCTCTCCTGTGGCCCTTTCCACGCCAGGCTTTTCCCTCCCCATGCTTTTGCTTTTGCCATTTCCCTCGCCCGGAAAGCCCTCCAGCCCAGCCCTACCTCTCCACATTCCACTCATCCACCCTCCAGCACAAGCCCTGCTCCTCCAGGACGCCTTGAACTTCGCCTGCACCAGCACAGTCGGTGCTGCTCCTGAGTGCACCCCACCGTCTGTCCTGGGAGGCGCGCGGGCTCTGGAGTGCCAGCTGGGCCGTTAATATGAGAGACCCACAAGGTAGTGGCCTTGGGCAAGCGCTTTAGTGCTCTAAGCCTCATTTTTCCTCTTCTCCAGGCATTAAACTAAGAGCATTATATTAAACGGCGTACGTAGAGTGCTTAGCCAGAGCCTGGTTCATAGCAAAGGCTGGTTGTGACTCTTTTTATTGATCAGTGCCTTCCTATCTGAAATGTTTCCTGAAAGCCTGTCCCTCCCTTTCTAACCACCCCTGGAGGGCCGAGGCCCTGTCCTCTCTGGCAGTGCTGGCTTCGTGGGCGAGACTCCGGGGCAGCTGCGCAGGCTCTGTGCTTAGACGGGCCCCGCGTGCTTAATGCCGTTGTCATCGTGAAATTCTTAATCGTTGTTGAACAAAGGGCCCTGCATTTTCATTCAGCACTGGCCCCACCGATGAAGCAGCTGGTCCCGCTCCCTGATCCCCACAGGGCCTGGACAGAAGTTCAATCTATAGTGGCCAGATTCTCCTAGTGGATTCTAGTTATTCATTCTAATCACTGTCTACCAGAACGGGAGCCTTAGCCCCCACCCCATCCCATGGCCCCCCTCCCTAGATCCGTCCTTCCCTCTCTCACTGGGCCCCCAAAACCGCTACACAAATCCCCAAAGCCAGCTGTGCCCACACCTTCCCTGCGCCTGAACAGTCCCCAGGGAGGGGAGACCATGGACACAGGGTATATGGGGATATAACTGTGAAGTGTGGGGGGAGGGAGGTCTCTCACCCAGTCTGGGGCACCAGGAGGCAGGAATGGGAACAGGGGCCCCCCAGGGGTCTATTCCCCATGGATGGCAGATGTCAGTCATGAACTCTAGAGTCTGGACCATCAACCTCCCCCCCCCCCCCCCCCGAAACCCAACTTCACAGAAACAAGTGGAAGGCAACACCTCTCGGGGGTGTCACTCCTCTACCATCTCTCCGTCTCTAATCCCTCTCGTCTCTGCCGCTTTTCCTCATTTTGTTGGTGGAGTCTCTCTGACTCTCCCTGTCTGCCTCCTCTCTCCTTTCGTTTCCTCGTTTCCATGTTTCTCTCTGTCTTGTGTCTCACCGCCTTCCTCCTCCCTCTGCTCTGTCTCTTCCTGCTCCATACTCGGGTCACCCCTCCACACCGCCACCCATCCTGTCACCTATCCTGACCTGACCCCAAACCTCACCCTTTTCTCCTCCTGGTCCCGCCAGCGGGCCAGCTCTTGGGGGGCCAGCTGGATTGAGTTCATCCGCACCAGGCCATGGGGGGTGACGTCTCCATGAACCACTTTGAGAAACAGGTCCTGCAGGGCAGGGGCAGGGGCTGCACCGCACCGCTCAGAGCCCCCACCCGCTCAGAGGCCAGGGCTTTGCCGCGGAGGGGGCCTGGCCCAGCCCACAGTCCCGCTCACGGGGTTCCTAGGGTCACGCAGGTTGAACAGCAGGCTGCGGTACTTGGTCTTGTAGCGGCAGTTGGTGGCTTGTGTCAGGTCGAAGAGGGCCGCCTCGATGCCAGCAGCGATGCCCTCCACCACCTCCTCACTCAGCGCCACGTCTGGGACCTCCCGGAGGCTGCGGGGGACAGGCCCTGAGTGTGGGGCTATCCAGGCCAGGCGTCCTCAAACTACGGCCCGCGGGCCACGTGCGGGTGTTTTTGCCGTTTTGTTTTTTTACTTCAAAATAAGATATGTGCAGTGTGCATAGGAATTTGTTCATAGTTTTTTTTAAAAACTATAGTCCGGCCCTCCAATGGTCTGAGGGACAGTGAACTGGCCCCCTGTTTAAAAAGTTTGAGGACCCCTGATCCAGGCACTCGGCTGGCGGGGAGAGAGATGGTGGGAGGCAGGGTCTGGGCCAACTCTGTTTTGACTCTGGGCATTTTCCTACGTTTATTCTCACCCCAACTCTCGGAGGAATGAGTATTATCACTCTCCCTTTACAGAAGGGGTAACTGAGGCTCAGGGAAGGTAAGTGGCTTGCCCGGGGCCACATGATTAGTGGCAAAAAAAACCTGCCTGCTCGGCTCACGCTCTAGCCCTGGCCGCTGGAACTGAGGAAAATATAAGGGGAGACAGCCTGGGGGTGGGTAAGGCATCAGCCAAGGCAGAGGACAGAGCCCTGGCCTTGGGTGAAACCTTAAGTCTGCCATTGATTTGCTGGGTGGCTTTTTATTTATTTTATTGCTATCAGAGAGGAAGGGAGAGGAAGAGAGAGAGAAACATCAATGATGAGAGAGAATCACTGATTGCCTGCCTCCTGCACGCCCCCTACCGGGGATGGAGCCCACAACCCTTGACCGGAATTGAACCCGGGACCCTTACGATAAATCCACAGGCCGATGCTCTATCCACTGAGCCAAACCAGCAAGGGCTGCTGGGTGGCTTTTGCAAAGTCCCGCCTTCCCTGGGCCTTGGTCTCCCCAGTGGGAAATGCGCGCTCTGGGCTCAGATCTCTGAGATCCCACCACAGTCTCACTGGATCTGAAAACATCTGCTGTGGGCGCCACCCACGAGGACCTGAGCAGACCGGGAGCCACAGGGGCTTAATGGGAAAGCGCAGCCTTGAAGCCAGAGAGACCCAGGGTCAAGTCCACCTCTCTTCCCACTCTTTGTGTGGGCAAGGGACCTCACGGCCACGAAAGGGGTTCCTCATACACACAAAAGCCCTTGGAAGACGGGTGGGAAACATCCTGACCCCCCCCGCCCCCCAGCCGTATAAGACCTGCAAACTCATTTGGTCCGGCCCTGCCAAGGCATTAGGGGTGAGTTAATTAAACGTTTGACTAAATATAGCAGGCTAATATTTTTATAGCAGGCTAATTTTTAAGTATAATTTTGTATGGCCCGCGAATGATGTTACAAATATCCAAATGGCCCTGGGCGAGAGAAGGTTCCCCACCGATGCCTCAGAACATGGCATGGCCCAGGGCGGTGGTGGTCCTGTCAGGGGTCAGGGAAGCGGGGAGCCAGGCCTTACCGACTCCACAGCACCTTCCGCATGACACGGACCACAGTGTCCCGTACCCCAATGTCCTTTTGGAGCTGAAGCTGAGCTGTGGAGAGAAAGGATCAGGGGTCCCCAGGGGATGCTCAGGGGCAAGGGGAGGAAGTGACTCGGTGCTGAGGGGCTTAGGCAGGCCAAGGAGGGGTCCGAGTCTCAGGGACCGTGTCCCACCCCATCTGTCTGAGAGCTAAGTCCAGGCAGCCATCAGCCCCTACCTCTTTGGGGGAGGGCTACAAGCTGATTGGGGGGTGAGGGGAGAAAAGACATATCCTGTCTTCCAGGGACTGCTGGGCGCAGGCGGCCCCTCACCTGAGTCCTCTTCCCAGTCCTGTTCCTCGGGCTCCTCCTCTTCAGACTCCACTGGACTGGACTGTGGGGGGAGGGGGGGAACTGAGGCCACGTTGCTGGGTCCAGCCCCGTGGCCCCACAGGGACACAGCTTCCCCCAGCCACACCCCCTTTCCCACGTTCTCCCTGACCCGTGTTCCAGCGAAGGAGGCCGTGGGACAGGGGCAGGCGCACTCACCCCTGGCCACTCGGGAAGCCCCTCCTGCAGGAGAAAGAGTATGTGGAGGAGAAGTGGGGTCCCTGAGGGCCAGGGAGCCACTCCCAGGTGGCAGAAGGGGTCACTCCATCCCTCCTGAGGGAGGCAACCGGAAAGATTTGGGGTGGCCGGGAGCGAAGAGCACACAGACCAGGCGGCGGCCTAGCCCTCTGGCTACTGCCCGCTGCGTCGCTCTGGGCTGCGGCGGCCACTCGGAGCATCAGGGTGAGCGTGTCTCTCTCAACAAGATTAAGAGACATCGCCTGAGTAAAGAGCCACACTTAATTTGTAAGAACAAAAAGCACGTGCTCTGTACCTGGCACCAAGTGGGGCTGTGGGCCTGGCGCCGTATCTTCCTTCTGGGCCTCTGGGCAGGCGAGGCTGCGCTGACCTCCATCATGTTCTCCAGGGCCTCCAGCTTCGGGGGCTGCGACCCCCCTGCCTGCCCGGGGCTGAGGGCCCCCAGGAGGTGGATCACTGCCCCGGAATCCAGCTGCAGGGGGAGCAGAGCCCTTCAACACGGAGCCGCGCGGGCTGCGCTCAGCTCACTTGTAAGCACTTAAGTCGCTCCCCACACTGCACTCTAAGCTCCATGAGGGCAGGGAACACTGTATCCCGAGGCCTGCTAAAGGCCTGGCACACAGGAGGGTTCCATGACGGCTTGCTGACTGTGTGGCCTGTGTCGCAGGAGAGGAGCCTGTCTCCTGTCTGACTTCTCTCTCATCTTCCCCGCTTACTCCCAGACACATTCGGCGGTAACTGCACCCTTCCCGCCCTCCTGAGTCTAGACACATCTCGTCAGGGGGGACTGGAGGTCAGAGTGGGGTTCTGGCCTTCTAATGAGCTAAGCCTCTGTCCTGCTCTCCTGGTCGCCGTGGTTGCCAGGAAGCTCCGTGTACGCTTGGAGCCTTGCCGTTGTACCTTTCCAAGATTGGGGAGGGTGAGGCATTGTGGTAACAAGAGTTCCCTTCCTCCTTCCCTTCTTCCCTTTTTCTCGCTTTCTTTAGGCTTTTATCCCGCTTTGAGTATGTTTTGATCATTTGCTTTATTGCAAACTATGGAGAGTTGTTTTGAAAGCAAATGGGTCTGCAAAGTAATCCTTGAATAAATGACCATGAATGGTCAGGTTCCAAGGTCTGGGGGAAGTGGGAGCACGCGGGGGCTCTGGCGGGGGGCAGGCCAGGGGGCTGGGGTTGCCGCTGGTGTGGAGGAGCCCCCATCCCACCAGACCTGGGAGAGGGAGCAAGAAGGGATGTAATAAGAAGTAAAGACCTACGTAGCACACACGCTTCACCCCACGGGGCATTTTCATTTCCTCCTTGAAGAGAAAGAGGATGAGAGATTAGAATGCAGAGGATCCAGGGACCCACAGAGGTGAAACTTTTTTTTTTTTTTTTTACTGAAACACAAGTTCAGAACAATACATTCAGTGTTCACTGCATTGGTATTTATAACTAAAAAAAAATAAAATAAAATTTGAGTACAATCTAATGTTCATCAAAGAGGGATGGCTAAGCCCTGACCAGTGTGCTCAGTGGTTAGAGCATCAGCCCGTGCACCTGAGGGTCTCGAGTTTGATTCCTGGTCAAGGGCACATACCTGGGTTTTGGGTTCATTCCCCAGTCCTGGTCGGACATGTACAGGAGGCAACCAATCAATGTGTCTCTTTCACAACGATGTTTCTCTCTCTCTCTCTCTCTTTCTCTCTCTCTCTCTCTCCTCCTTCCCTCCCTTTCTCTCTCCCCTCCCCCATCCCTTCTATTCTCTCTAGAAATCAATAAAAAAATATATCCTCAGGTGAGGATTTAAAAAAATAATAAATTTTAAAAGGGGGGTGGGTAATAAAATGTGACATGTCATACTATGGTGTCTATGTGGCCATTAAAAAGGGTGAGTCATATCCTTAGCTGATTTGGCTCAATGGATAGAGCATCGGCCTGCAGACTGAAGGGTCCCAGGTTCAATTCCAGTCAAGGGCACATGCCTGGGTTGCAGGCTCAATCCCCAATTCGGTGCAGGAGGCAACCAATCAATGATTCTCTCATCACTGATGTTTCTAGCTCTCTCTTCCTCTCTGAAATATATATATATACTAGAGGCCTGGTGCATGAAAATTCATGCACTGGAAGGGGGGTCCCTCAGCCCGGCCTGCCCCCTCTCACAGTCTGGGAGCCCTCAAGGACGGGAGGTGACCAGGCGACCAGAGGAAGGTGACACCCCCATCACACCTCTGCTGCTGCCACTGCCGGCAGCACAAGCCTCGGCCGGCCCTGGTTACCTGAGCCTTGGCTGGCCCTAGGCAGCTGGGCAGCCACCATCCAAGGCTTGCTTGCACCTCAGCCATCAGCTAGGCAGCCAACATCTGAGGCTTGCCTGCACCTCGGGCGTCAGCTAGGCAGCTGACATCCGAGGTGCAGGTAAGCCTTGGGCTGGCCCTGGGCAGCTGGGGGGCTGAGGGTACTGGGGGACTCCGGAGGCAGGCACGCGGGGTGGGCCCAGCCGTGCCACGCATCTGCCACCCTGGCGGGGCTGAGGGAACTGGGCACCGCCATCTTGTGGCTGTGGGTGCCGCCATCTTTTAGGCATGGCAGTCAATTAGCATATTCCCTTCTTATTGGCTATGGGTGCCGCCATCTTTGTGAGGGCATGATGGACAATTAGCATATTCCCTCTTTATTAGATAGGATATTTTTTTAAAGGTGAGTCATAATATAAACTACTATTCATCAGGTGCTTAGAAGGTAGCTGGCCCTGGAGGAAGCACATCACGTGTAATCTTATGAAGGTCTCAGAACAACACCATGAGGTATGTACTATTTCTATCCCCATTTTACAGATTAGGAAACTGAGGCTCAGAGAGGATCTGCAAAGTCCCACAGCTCCTAAGCAGCAGCAGAGCTAGGATCAGAACCTAGTTCTGTCTGACTCAAAGCTCAGGCACTAAACTGCTGAGTTATGCAGCAGCACTGACTGATACGGAAAGATGTCATGCTGTACTAGGAGAATAAGAATAGCTGACAGAATAGTCTCTGTTGCATAAGCCCATTTATGTAAATACATAGTTATAGTTGCATAATAGAGGTTATCTCTAGGGAATGAAATTGCAGGGGGTTTGCTTTCCACATATAGGCACTTGGGTACTTATGTTACTCACAATGAGCACGTATTTCTTTTACAATCGGAAACATTTTTTTTTTTTTTACTGAAACACAAGTTCAGAACAATGTGTGTCGTGTGCTACCACTGCACTAAAAAGACAGAAAAAGACTTTTTAAATTTGTATTTGCTTGACTCTGCATAAAACATCGCCGGAAGTATCCACCAGAACCTAATAAAAACGAGGCTGCCAATAGGAAAGGGACTGGGAGCTGGAAGGAAACTTTTCACTTTTTTTTTTTTTTAGTCATGGGAATGAATCAGCCTTTTAAAAAAATAAACTGAGAACGGGGGTGGGGGGGAAAACGGGACATCTGGGAGGGAAAGCAGGAAAGACGTTAAGGACAGCCCTTCACAATTTAAAACCTTTTGGCTGGCCCCGTCTCAGGGTCCGCATTGCAGCATTGGGAGGCTCCAAACAACGCAGCAATCAGACCAGCAAAGACTTAAATGCTGGATTTATCAGACCAAAATGCAAAATACATATACATGACATGTCGAACAAAATAAAAGGAGTCGAACATAACCCCCAAAAAAAGGCGAAAGGCAAAAGAAATATATTTTTTAAATGATCAAGCATGCCGTGACTGGTGTGGCTCAGTTGGTTGGAGTGTCATCCCGTACACTGAAAGGTCGCAGGTTCAATTCCCGGTCAGGGCACATACCTAGGTTAGGAGTTCGAACGCCAGTCAGGGTGTGTACAGGAAGCAACCAATCTATGCTTCTCTCTCCCTTCCTCTCTCTCTAAAATTGATAAATATATCTTTAATCATTAAAAAAATGATCAAGCAGACTTGTTTGGGTACCAAACACAAATTTTGGGAATGAAAAATATGATAACAATTAAAATGAAAAACTCAATATATAGGTTTAATCGCATATTAGACACAACGGAAATAAGTTAGTGACCTAGAAGATAGATTTAACAAGTTACTGAGACTATTCACGGCACAAAGACGGTGAGGCACCGTCAAAGAGACACTAGAGATAGCGTGAAAAGGACTAATTAACCTGGAGTCCCAGAAGGAGAGAGGAGGGAGAATGGGGCAGAGGTAATATCTGAAGATATATGGCTAAGAATTTTCCTGAATTGATCAAAGACAACAATTCACAGATTCCAAAAGCTCAGTGCATTTCAAACAGGGTAAGTAAAAGGAAATCCTCACCTAGACAAATCGTAATGAAACTGTTCAACACCAGTGATAAAGAGATCCTAAAAGCATCAAGAGAAAAAAGTAACAGCTAACCCTGAACTAGCACTGACAATGCACTCTAACGGCTCTGCATGCTTTACGTGTTAGTTCAGTCAATCCTCACCCCACCCCCCCCCCCCGCCACCGTGAGCTAAGTCCTGGTACCATTACTGTCCCCATTGTTCAGAAGGGGAAGCGGAGGCACAGAGAGGCTGGTTAGTCAGCTTGCCCACTGCCGCACAGCTGGTAAACCAGAGAGCGGGGATTCCAATCCAGGCAGTCTGGTTCCGGAGGCCACACCTTTCACCACTACTCCATCAGGCCTCTCACCAGAAGACCTTTTACTGACAACAGAATGGCAATTAGACGAACAGCTGACTTCTCAACAGTAACGTGCAAGGCAAAACACAGCAGAATGATGTTTTTCAATGAGCCTAAAGAAAATAACTATCAATTGTGGCCTCAGACAAAATCTTTTCTGAGAACGAGGATAAAATAAAAACACCGTAGAGAAAAGCGAGTTATTGTTTTTCTTGATAATTTAATTTTTTCTTCAATAACCAAAATGTTAAAGGATGAACTTGAGGCAGAAGAAAGGAAAAATGATCCCAGGTAGAAATGCTGAGATGCAAGGAGAAATCTTGAGCAAAGAAAATGATAAATATGTTGTTAAATCTAAGCCAACATTGACTTATGATACTATAATAACAATGTGTAATTTGTGGGATTAAAAAAAATAACTTAAGACCAACTCACTGGATAACAACAGCACATAAATGGGGAAGGTTCGTCCTAGCTGGTTTGGCTCAGTGGATAGAGCATCGGTCTGCGGACCAAAGGGTCCCAGGTTTGATTCCGGTTAAGGGCATGGACCTCGGTTGCAGGCTCCTCCCTGGCCCAGGGTCTGGTCAGGGCATGTCCAGGAGGCAACTAATCGATGTGTTTCTCTCACATCGATATTTCTCTCTGTCTTTTCCTCTCTCTTCCACTCTCCCTAAAAATCAATGGAAAAATATCCTCGAGTGAGGATTTAAAAAAAAAAAAAATTGGGAAGGTTCATGCTTGGAATTAAAGCATCCCAAGATCCTTATATCATTTCAGAGGAAGATAAAGATGTAACTACCTTTATACTTTGGTAAGTGAGGTATTCATGTTAAAATTTCTAAAATAGCCACCAAAAGAATATAAACAGGGCATAGAAAACTTCCAATCTACTAGAGCAGTGGTTCTCAACCTCTCTAATGCCGCGACCCTTTAATACAGTTCCTCATGTTGTGGTGACCCCCAACCATAAAATTATTTTCATTGCTACTTCATAACTGTAATTTTGCTACTGTTATGAATCGTAATGTAAATGCGACCCACAGGTTGAGAACCGCTAGCAGGGTCGCCTAAGACCATCGGAAAACACAGATATTTACATTACAATTCATTTACATTACAATTCATTGTGCTGTATACCAAAAGGTTGCAGGTTCAATTCCAGGTCAGGGCACATGCCTAGGTTTCAGGTTTGATCCCCAGTCGGGGAGCCAACTGATCAATGGATGTTTCCCTCTCTCTCTCTCTCCTCTCCTCTCCTTCCTCTCCCCCTCTCCTCTCTCTCTCTCCTCTCCTCTCTCCCCCTTTCTTCTCTCTAAACATATCCTCGGGTGAGGATTAAAAAATAAATAACAGAAGCAAAGACCTTACTACATAAGGTTCCAACCTGCCTCCTGCCTCTAGACCTTTGCACATGCTTGGTACACCCTTCCTACCTTGTCTACCTGCTGAGCACCTGCTTCCTTTGCCCAGGCCCAGCTCAGACAGCCCCCTCCTCTGCCCTCCCCTACCTTAAAACCCTCCCACCCACCCCTCCCCAGGGAAGACTCAATTGCCCTCTAGGTATCCAGGGTTTGCTGGACTTCAGTCTGAATCTTGACTCTCTGGTGACTTAATCTCCCACTTCCCGCTTGTTGAAGAAATTATAATAAAGTCCCATACAAATCCAAACTCCTTAGCCAGGCCTTCGGCAGCCTGGCTCCGAGCGTGGACTCTGGAGTCTCACGGGCCTGGCTTTAAATGCTGGCCGCGCCGCTCACTTGCTGTGTGACCCTGAGTGGGCCACATACCTTCTCTGAATCCCGGATTCCTTATTTGGCAGAGCAGGGGTATTAACACTGACTTCTAATGCTATGGCGAGGGCTCAGTATGAGATGATGATATATGTGAAGCTCCTTATATACAATAAGAACTCAAAACAAGGAGCTATTCTTAGGCTGTCCATCTGGGGGAAAGACACAGTCCTCCCTCGCACGCCTTCTGACACTGCAGGACCCATGAGCCTGGGAACCTGGGTGGGGCCCGAGCAGCTCTGTGCCTCCCCGGCTGTGATGGGCAGAGCCAGGGGCTCTGGCAGAGCTGCCCTCCCCACGTCCCCTGCCTTCCACAGAGCAGCTCCAGACCTCCTGGCCACTGCGGGCTCAGGACAGAGAAGATGGTGTCTCCACCCGCCTCCCCACTCCTCCAAGAGTCTCCACTTCAAGCCATAGGAATGCAATACCACGGACATCACACCCCAGATTCCCAGCAGTTCTGGGGCCCAGCTGACTCCCCCATTTTGTAGAGGAAGAAACTAACATTCAGACGAGAGACATCTCTCATCCGAAGTAAGAAGCAGAGCCTGACCTTGAACCCATCTGTCTGCCCCTGGCACGAGCCAGGCTGCCTCCGGGAGAAGGTGCCAGGCCCCGAAGAGGGGCTCCAGACCAGCCGGGCACTGTGCCCACGCCCCCCTCAGCCCTGTCCTCAACCACCTGCCCGTCCCTGTCATGCCCAGCCTCCATTCTCCTGCAGCTGCCACCAGTTGCCGTGGCAACGGGTTATTTGGGAAGCTGTGGGCTGCTGGGCTGGGCTGCAGAGTCAAGGGTGGGGCCTGGAGGCGCGAGCAGCCGTGGGCTGCTTCCAGTCCAGGCGGGCGGGCACCTGGCTCCACCACCCAGTTCGGTCTAGCCCCTCGAACCGCTGTGGGCCCAGGAATCCCCACGCTGGGCACCTGGCCCCAATCACTAATGTGCAACGGGGAGGAGCCAGATGCGCGGCGATGTTCACCCCAGCGTGACTCCGAGCAGGACAAAATGGTACGTCAACAGCAGGTGACGTTTTTGACTGTGGTCCTCGCACCAGGCACCTTGCTACATGCCAAGCACACGTCATCTCATGCTGCTCACCTCCACCCTCGGAAATCAGTCCCAGGAGGTGACGTCGCTCGCCTGGGTCACTCAGATAGGGGCAAAGCCAGGACCCAATGCCTGCCTGGTGGCCTCCGGGCCTCGTGCTCTGAACCACAGGACAGAGGTAGGAAATGAGAAAAGGAAGTCCCGGCCCAGCCTTAGTCCTAGCTGGGCCTGTGACAAGTGTGTCTGTAGCTGCTACGATGCAGGCTCAGGGACTCGCCAAACAATAGGTACCAACGTGGAAAAACCTTCAAATGCCACAGCGCGAGAAAAGTGAACAAGCACAGGTCCTGGAACAATGAGCGTGGGATGAGCCTGCTTACAGACAGGGAGGCGCCAGGTGTGGGTGTTCACATGTGTATAGACGTTCATAGAAAGCAGACAGGAAAGACTGTTCACAGTGGTTATCTCCACGCAAGGCAAGGGGCCCGGAGGCGTTCAAAGGGATTTCCTCGTTCTGTGCTAACAATTAATTGTGTGTGTGTGTGGGGGGGGGGAGTTAAATACCAAACATCAAGTTATAAAAAAAAAATTGGCACACGTGATCCCATTTCTAGGCAAAGAAAAGACATATATGCATAGGAAAAAGATGGGGGAAAAGGACATATACCAAAATGTCACCAGGAGATAGCCCTGAATGTTGACATTATGGAGATTTTTATTTTTTTCTTTATTTTCTGTGCTACACACACATTCGTGTTTTTTTTTTTTTTATTAAAAACTAATATTTTTGAGTGATGCTTACAAAGACAATGTCACCGCATTCTAATGTAATGACCGCGCCGGGGGGGGGTAAATCACCCAGGCAGCTCACCGCTTCCTATGCCAGTGCTACTAGTTTGCAGTTTGGCCTGGAACTAGTCATTTCACCTTTCTGAGCCTCAGTGTCCACATCAGTAAAATGGGTTTATATCAATGGCATCTACTTCATAGGGTGGTTAGGAAAATTGAAGATAAAGTGCTTAGGACAGCGCTCAGCACACAGGAGGCAGGCCAGGTACTATTATCGGTCGTCACGGTAGTGATATTGCCCAGTGGCACGCCTCCCCAGCAGGGAAGATGCACAAGCAGGCCGTGTCGCAAGCTCTCAGGACAGACTGCCTGTGTTTGTGTCCTGGGTCCGTCGTTTACCAGATGTGGGGCCTGGGACCTGTTAGCTTACCTCTCCGGGCTTCATGTGAAAACTCAATCAAAAGCGCCCAGCACACGATACATATTCAACAAGTGGGATAAAAATCAACTATGGGAGAAGCATACACAGGACACAGGTAGTGCCGTCTCCTGCCTCCGGTGTATAAACATGTTCGCCATGATTATTAATAAAACGACGATCATTAGAAGTAAAAGAACAATACAGGGAGCATGGATAGGCACCGACTCCCTCGCTGTGTGTGAGCTTGGAGAAGTCTGTGAACTTCCCTGAGCCTCAGTTTCCCCATCTGGAAAGACGGAGCCAGCGCCCACTTTATACGGCAATTGCTGACACCAAAGCAAAAGCCAACTTGACATAAATGAGGTAATTTACCTTGTGCCATCTGCTGTGCTAGGCACATTATTTTACACCATCATCTCATTTAGTCCTTGGAGAAACCCATTAAACTGGAATTAGTATTTCCTTTTTACAGATGAAAACACGGAGAGATTAAAAAAATATTCCAACGTCACTCAGCCAGGAGGTGGGCAGAGGTAAAATCTGAACCCAGGACTTACCAACCCCAACAGATGCTGACCACTGACAAGATGTCAGCAAATGCGGTTTACTTTCAGTCAGGTGTGAAATGGGCATGTGGGACGAAGGCCATTAAGAGTCCATCCAGCTCAGCTCTATTAAATTCCACCACCAAGCATGGCATTGACAGCCTGGCCTGGCCTTCCTATCCCAACCTCTCAGGCTCAACTTACCAGTTTGGGGAAGCCTCGTGGGCGGGCTGCTGCTGGCGGGTCCTGGCTGAAGTTGTGGGAGCTTCTGTCTGTGCCCTGGTCCTCGGCACGGGGCACCGGGCCCCTCCCCAGCTTAGCACACTTGAATCTTCTCTGCCCCATGAATGAACCTGAGCGAGCCTTGCTGGCTGCAGACTCTGGGGAGTCGACAGGGGTGTCAGTGAGAGCAGGGAGTCCTTGCCCGGGCCTCCCCATGGACACTGGCCAAGCCTTGACCTCCAGCTCCTCCTGGCTGTGTGAGGCAGCAGGGCGATCCTCACCGCCAGCCCCCACAACGGCCTGCTCAGCTGCCCACTGCTCTGTGGACGCCTTCCCAGACACCGCCAGGCACAGTGCGGGGCTCTGGGGAGGACCCTGGGCGGCTGGCCTGAGGGACAGCCCTCCATGGGGCAGTGGGAACTCGACAGGGTCGTGGGGGCTGCCTGGTTGGGCCCCATCCCCCGCGTCGGGCAGATATCGGAACTTAGTCCCTGAGGCACATCCCACACAACTTCCATCTGAATCTCCTGGCCCAGACCCAGTGTCCTTGGGAGGGAGAGGGCTGCAGAGGCCTCCCAAGGACTCCCAGTCAGCTCCTTGTGGGGGGTCTCCCACCCACTGGGGGTTGTCCCCATGGGGGCTCTGACCAACCCCCTCCCCATCCTCTGAGCAGGTCTCACACTTCCCAACAGGGGCTGAGCCTAGTGAGGGTGGCAGTTCCCGTTTGGGGGGTTTCCTCTTTTCTGAGGGCGGGGCTTCTCCCATCACACCCCGGAGAACTCCCACCTTCTCCAACCTCTCTGGGCCTGGGGCAGCTCTCCTCCTCCACCTCTGCTGGCCTCTCCCTGCCAACCAGCGCTCTCTCGGGGAGACCCACACACATGCTACCAAGATTGCTGGCCCAACCTTCATCTAAGATGCTGCGTGGAGAAATCTGGGGCCTCTTGGAGGCCGGAGGCCTTCCCTGAGCAGGCACTGTGGCCAGCTGGGTGTGGAGCCTGGGACCAGGCACCGAGTCCTGGCTTTGTCCCGCGACCGGCAGCTCCAGGACCACCAAGTCGGCCGTGGCCTTCACGCTGGCCCTATGGGCACCCTCAGCCGGGGAGCTGGCACCTCGATGGGACTCCTCCCTGAGCGCCCTCTTCCTTCTGCCAGCTGAAAGGTGGGCCCCAGAGCTCGCCCCCCGCAGGTGTGGTGCCAGGCCTGCCACGGAGCTAGCTTCCTCCAAGTCCTTCTGGAAAAGCCCACAGCTGCGGCGGGGACTGAGAACAGGCCCCGCTGTGCCGCAGCCCTTGGCAGCCCCTTCCTGAGACATGCCTGTCCCCCTAGAGGGGCCAAAAGCGGCGTGTGGGCCCTGTGAGGAGAGAGGAGAGGTTTCATGGTGGAGGCCTGACTCCCCAGCCGTCAGGACACCAGGACACCGGGAACGGGGGAGACTCTCAGCCTCCCTCCCAGGTGCCCCCCAGGCCTGCCCGCCCCTGAGGCCTGGAGGCCAGTGATGTCAGCCCCAGGGGAGGGCTGAGGCCTGCCACCCAATAGGGCTGAGCTACAGCCACTAAGGCCTTCCCGTCTCTGAGGGTTTACACTTTTGCTCAAATGGGGTGAGGTATTAACAATGACCCGTTACTAGTTACTTGTTTTTGAGCATTATTTCATTTCACACTGGCGTTTAGTGAGGAAACCGAGATAGGAGGCGTTTAGTGACTCGCCCAAGGACGGCACCCAGGAGCGGGAGAGCCGGTACCCTCTCTCCATCTTAACGCCCCGCTCTGAACCGCTCCGCAGACACCAAGGGGGTTCATTCCCAGCCCCTGCCCAGCCCCCTCACATGGGGCCTGTCCTGGGAGACACCCCAGCCAGCTCCCAGGCCTGACAAGGACAGTCTCCTACCGCTCAGGGAACTCCGCTCCAAACCGTCTAGAAGCTCCCACTCGGAGTCCCCCGGCGCCCCCATCCCAGGGTTCCACCCCCACCTGGGAAGGGGCTGGAATCACGTGACGCAAGGAGCCCTGGGTGAGGGATGGGGCGCAGTCTCCAATGAGACGCCAAGGACGGCACCCTGCACGTGCTGACGTCATGGCACCAGCAGAGGGCGCACTCTCCCTCCAGTCCAGAGGGCTTTCGGGGCGGTGCCTAGCCTCGGGCTCCTGCGCGGAGGTAGGTAGGTGGGTGTCTGAAGCCAAAGGTCACCGAGGGCCTTGCCGGTGTCAGAGTGTAAACTTGCTCCCAGGGTGATGGGAGTTCCTGAACGTGCCTGAAGCCCTAGGGAAATGTCAGAATCAGATCTACAGTTTTGCCTAATTAGTTATTTTAATTATTATCTCAAGTATAAAAATATAATTCACATAGATGAAAATGCACATGGGAGCCAAATATAAAGGTTAGACATCGAAACTTTAAAATGTCCTCTCACTTCCCAACTCAGGAGCAACCTTGCTTTTTTCTTTTCTTTCTTCCTTCTTCTTCTTTTTTTTTTTTAATTAGGTTGTTATTTTAGCTTTTTGTTTATGTCACTTTCATAACTGTGAATAATGTCCTCACACTCTGGTACTTGATGTGCTAGAGTTCGCAGTATCTACTGCTTCCCTGCTGTGGCGATTTCATTAGCCATCCTTTCTCCTCCCAAATTTTTTACATTCATATTTTTAGTTTTTCTACTGGTTACAATTATAATTTTGAATAATAGTCTTAACTGTCTGTTTCTTCCTTAGATGGTATCTTTTGATTTTCCTCTGTGTGAAATGAATAATTTCCCCGCCCCACTTCTGCCTTCCTCCATCAACTCAATTTTTACTTTGCCTTTGTGAAGGTTTGGAGTATGTACATCCTATGCCGTAATCGGTGGTTCCGTTTGCCATACTTTGCCTGTAGAATGATTCTTAACATTGGAAATCCAGATGGCATTTTAAAACATTACTGCCATGTAAGTATTTTCACTGCCGAACCCTCGAAGAGGAAGATGGAATTCTGGGCACTAAAGCCTGGGCCCTGGGACACCACGAAAAGCTTCCAGATTCATGGACTACGGCGCTGCAGTGAGAATAAGTTAGCTCCACGTATCAACATGGATGCCTCTCAAAGACATCGTGTTGAATTTAAAAGGCAAGATAATGTTAATAACAGGCAACTGAATGCCAGGTATTTGGGGTCTCTCTGTACTAATCTTCAATTCTTTTTGCTATAAATCTAAATCTTTTCTTAAAAATAAGGTTTACTACACACACACACAGAGGAAGCTGTTGTATAATCCATATTGAAAGCTATCATGATCTGGCTGTCAGGGTCCCAAATGAGGTAAGAGGTGAGATTGATGTTACCAGTGAGATCCAACCAACGCTCTCAAGAAGTAACTTTTTTACGTGAAAAGACCTCCCACTATGAAACGTCCTGGTGATACTGGGCACAATGGGTCCGTTACTGCCTTCGCCACTAGGCCAATAAGCAGAGACAAGGTCGAATCCTTGGTGAGCGTTTATTAATCAGATAGCAGGCAACCTGAGAGAGCAGCAGGATAGCACCTTGAAAAAGAGTGCTCTGGCATTTCATTTCAACTCTTGTATAGGGTTAGTGGGTGGGGAAAAATCTGAAGTTACTGAGTTCCCAGGGTCTGCCTTCTTCCGTTGTCCTTGCGAAGATTAGCCCTGGAATGCTGTCTCCCTTCAGAGATGTTCTGTCCTTCATCTGGGCTCCGGGTTGCCTTATCTCCAGGGCCTGTGCTCCTTCGTGTAACACGTCCTTCAGTTTCCCAGGGTCTGTAAGAATATCTCTTCTTTATAGTGAGTAGCTATTAAACAACTGTGATTCTATTTCTATTATGTGTCCCTCCCCTATTACCTCCCCCCACCCCCATTAGTTTTAAATCTTATATCTATGAGATTAGTTTCATATGGGAAGGGTCTTCCTGCTGAAGGGGGAGGGTGGAAAAGTCCTCTAGGTGCAGGCCAGCGAAGTCCATGCCGATAAGGACCTGGAAACTGGTCAAGTGATGGTCTGATGTGCATCCTCCTGGTCTTTGTCATCCTGCCTCTGTGTCACCCTGGCTTTAGGTTTGAAGGTCAGCTATTTACCCCTCAGCCATTTCCTTCCACTGTTAGCATCTCCCAGAACTGGGATCACTGAAGGTCAGAGTCTGTATCTTCGGAAGTGAGTTCCTGGGATTCCTATACAAGCATGCTGTTTATCTAGTCAGAGTCAGCATTTATGGAAACAATGTCAAACGAATGGCCGACTGGGTTACAATTCCCGCTGTTATTCTGGTCGTTGTGGTAGAGGCTTGACCAGGTCCCCTAAGACCAAGTGAACTGTTATTCTGGTCCATTCGGATAATGGAAATCTCCCACCATTGGGTAAGGTGCTATTAGCATCACGTGGCATTGGGGACAAATGGGCAGCGACAGATAACACATACAGAGCTACTTTGAGCCAGGGACTGGTCTAAATGCTTTACCTATCTTAATCCTATATTTACCTATTTTGATTACCTATATTAATCCTTACAGCAAGTCTATGAGGTAAGTACTGTTATCGCCCCTACTTGACAGATGAGGAAATAAGCAGAGAGATTAAGTGACTTGCCAAGGTTAGTAAGTGGTAGAATTGGTTCAGGAAGCCAGCCAGTCTCTCTATCTCCTGATATTCTAAAATGTCTCATTGTCATAAAGAATAATCAGAGTAGGGTTTTAACCAGGTTTTGGCCCAATGCCTTTCACGAAATCGTTTGCCGATTCCTCCATTTACTCATGGAGCGCCTCTGCCTGTGCTTCCTTATCACCAGGGTTTACCTTTGTTGTTGTTGTTCTTGGTTGCTTCTCGCATTAAACTCCTTCCCTGGACGTGAAACTAGAGAAACTGCATGGGAGGCTGCAGGCATGACCCAGGTGTCAGTGGTTCCCTTAGTGAGTGTTTATTGAGCACTTACTATGGGTTGGGACTTTTGTATATTATCTCATTGAATCTTCACAGCGATACTACAAAGTGGACGTCCTTGTTCACTTTCTACAGAGAAGAAAAGCTGAGGTTTCCGTGGATGAAGGGACTTACCTGGGATCACGCAATGTCTAGGGAGGAGCAGAGCTGGTTCAACCTCAAGTCCAACTCAATTCAAAGTTCCTGCTCTAAACCAGCGGTCGCCAACCGGTGGTGCACGGACCACTGGTGGTCCGTGAGGTCCGAAAGGTTGGCGACCGCTGCTCTAAACTATATTCCCATGAGGGCAGGAACCAGACTGGGTGTGCCTTGTTGGCCTCCTTATTCACAATACCTAATGTGTTAGCTGTCGTTTGGTGAGTAAGAACACACACACACACACACACACATACACACACACACACACACACACACACACACACACACCAACACATACACAGAGGAAGAATATACTGGCACAATATCACGGAAGTCAAGGAGAGAGTGTTTGGTTTTTGCGGGGGGTGTTTTCTTCTAGTAAATGGCTTCTCTTGAAATAAGTTTAGGCTCCCAGAAAAGCTCCAAATATAATACACAGAGTTCTATATACCCTCACCCATTTCCTTCCACTGTCAGCATCTTACATTATCATGTACGTCACTATTAACTAAGCTGCGGACTTTATTTGGATTTCACCGTGTTCTCACTGATGTCTTTTTTTCTGTTTGTGTTTACCTGTCCTGTGGCGCCCTGGTTACACATGGAATTCAGCTGCCAGGCCTCCCCAGTCTCCTCTGGCCTGTGATAGTTGCTCAGTCTTTCCTTGCTTTTCATGACCTTGACACTCTGAGGAGTAACACTCAGTGTTTTGTGGAGTGTTCCTCAATTTGGGTTACTCTGATGCTTTTCTCCTGATTAAACTGGTCTTAAGGGTTTGGGGCAAGCATGCCACAGAGGGGCAGTGCCTTCTCCCCACATCAGATCAGGGGCATGTGATAGCCACACAACATCACAGGTGACAGGAACCTTCAGCACATGGTAAGATAGCATTTTCCAGACTCCTCCACGGCAGGGTTACTGCTTTAAGAATTTTAAGATGTCCATAGCCGGTTTGGCTCAGTGGATAGAGCATTGGCCTGTGGACCGAAGGGTCCCGGGTTCAATTCTGGTCAAGGGCACATGCCTGGGTTTCGGACTCAATCCCTAGTGGGGGGGCGTGCAGGAGGCAGCCAACCATTGATTCTCTCTCATCATTGATGTTTCTCTCTCTCTCTCACTCGCCCTTCCTCTCTGAAATCAATAAAAATATTTTTTCAAAAGAGTTTTAAGATGGAAAGAGGTAATGTTTCCTAAGAATATTTAATGAGATGGACAAAGTGTCATATATGATGCTAAGCATGGGCTTAACACTGGAGCCGTCATGGATTCGACAAGGGGGAAGCGCTCAGTCTTGCCTCCCTGAGATGGACTGGTTTTTGTAAATTGGCTTCTCCCGCTGATGGGGAGCGGGGGAAGAGGACAAACGTTCATTTTGCACGGATGCTTTTGAGCCCATTCTTCATCCCAGCTTTGGAGTCAAGGGAAAGAGGGGGCTGATCCGGACCACACTGAGCAGCCAGGGGCCTCCTGGGGGGAGAACGGAAAGTCACTGGGAACCTTGCCTTCCCAGAAGCACCCCCCGCACGGCCGGTCAGCCGCAGGCTGCTCGGCCAGAGGTCACCGAGACAAGCGTGGACCTGACTCTGATGGGGGTTCTCTGGTTTGCTGAAGGACGTGTTCAAGATTGTTGACCTCGTGAACTGGAAAAACAGAAGCAGACCCTCTGGGCCCGAGGCAAGAGGTTTCAGAACATGAGTCCCAGTCTCTGCCTGCAGATGCACACTGCTAACCCCAGGGCCCCCTCCGGCTGCTGGCGCCTCCGGGTGCCGGTGTCCCTCTGACCCAGCTGCTGCTCTTCGCTGCCTCTGGACAATGCGAACTCGGTCACAGCTGGGCCCCGTCTAACTCCCTGGGCACTGCGGGCCTCTGACAGAGCCCTCCTCGATGCCGCGGACCGTGGCTTCCCTCTCAGTCCTGGGCCTCAGTGACCGGACTCCCTGTGCCCCTGAGCTCTCAGGAGCTGAGGCGACAGCAGGTGCTCCAGGGCTCCTGGTCCCCACCCCACAAGGTCATGGACACACACAGCCAGGAGTAAACGGGAGCTGTGGATATGCTCGTGTTCACGAAAACCGGGCCTTTCCCAAGGCGGCCAGGGGCTGCTGGCGCCCTGACCAAGGCTGCCGATGGACACAGCATGTCCACCTGGCTTATCGGGCTGATGTTGGCCTGACGGCCTGGCCGAGGTGGCGTTTGTCAGAAATGCCCACGGAGAAGGTCCCTCTGCCCCTCCCTGCCACACTGTTCTCTTCGGACGGAAGTCACCATGAGCAGCCCACGCGTAAGCAATGGGGAATATGCCCCACCTCTCTGAGGATAGAATATCTGCATCAATTATTTGGAATGTTCTGTGGAAGCTCTGACTCTTCCCGATCATGTATTTATATCAGTATGAACTCATGGGTATCTATTTTATACTTTGGGTGGAAAAGCAGTGCTACTTCCCTTACTTTGCTGCTCAAACTCTTCCAGCTTTGGCCATCGGGAGCTCTTTCCTTGGCTCCTGTGTCTCTTTGACGTTTTGGCATTATTGTTTGGGGGGGCGGGGTCACATTTCCTTCCTCCTTGGAGGCTTTTGACCCCACTGATGTCAGGTGTCCATGCAGCTGAGACTCAGATGGATCCCCTCCTTCATTCACCCGTGCCACTTGCTGCTGGGCCTCTGCACCCCAAGCCCTGGCTGGGCCTCCTGGGGAACCTCGGAGCCGCTGGACACACTGAACTTCAGACCTTCCCTTTCCTCCCTCCCGCAGCCACTGCCCTGTGGGAAGGGTGCCCTTTCCCCCAGCGGAGTCTGCCCAGTTCTGGCTCCAGAAAAGCTTTGTAACCTTAGGAATGTAACTATATCCTCCATGTGTGTGAATGAACTTACTTAAAGGGTGAAGCAAAACAAAAACAAAATCTGCCTCTCGATTATCTTTGAGACCGACCTTATCTTCTCCATTCCTGGACTTCAGATCCCTGTCCTTTGGCCTGAGGCTGTTTTCATTACACACCGTCCCATCTGGCCAGTGTAGCATCAAGGTCTTTGGAGTCAACCAGACTCGGATTCCAATCCTAGTGGCCCTGGGCTGTCACTTGATCTCTCAAAGCCTCCTTTTCCTCACCTAGAAAAGAGGGATAATAATAACCTCCAAGTCGCTCCCACTGACTGAGCGCCTGTATGTGTATTAAGTGATAACTTAGGAAAAGCACCTAATAAGAAGTCTAACATACCAGAAGGTGCTCAACAAAAGGAAGCTATTATCACTATTAGTAGAAAGAATACTGTAGTCAGGGTGGATGGGTGGGAGGTAATCAACCAAAGACCTTGTATGCGTATATGTGTAACCCATGGACGCAGACAGTGGAGTGGTGAGGGCCTGGGGCAGGGGGCGGGGTGGGCTGGAGGAGGTTGATGGAGGGGGAAAGGAGAACATATGTAATACTTTCAACAATAGAGATTTAAAAATAAATAAAATAAAGAATACTGTAGTCACTTATCTCCCTCACCCCAGTCTCTCCCTCGGATCCAAGCTCTACTCCAAAACTCAGACGTAAAGATGTCACTCTTGCCCTAACCGGGCTGGCTCAGTGGATAGAGCATCGGCCTGTGGACTGAAGGGTCCGAGGTTCGATTCCGGTCAAGGGCATGTACCTTGGTTTCGGACACATCCCCAATAGGGGGTGTGCAGGAGGCAGCTGATCGATGTTTCTCTCTCATCGATGTTTCTAACTCTCTATCCCTCTCCCTTCCTCTCTGTAAAAAAATCAATAAAATATATATATATTAAAAAAAAAAAAAAGATGTCACTCTTCCACTGGCAATCCTTTGAGAATCTAGAAACCCCCTGGAATTCCAGATCCTTTGGAATCTTGCTGCCCCTGTGCCTAGCCTCATCTTCCTTCCCTCCCCAAGTCCCAGCAGACCATCCACTGTTCCCCAAGCAGGCCTCACTTGACACCTCCTTGCCTTTGCTTGTTCTGTTCCTGCTGCCCACAACCATCTTCCAGCCTTTCTCCACCGGGGACATCCAGCTCCAGGTTTCTGTTCTCAGTGACAGAACCAACCAACCAGCTGGAGCGTGTGGCTGCTTCCTGCCCCACGGCACCTCCCTACATGTTGATGTGTCTGCCTCGCTCCCGACCCCTCACTGACCAGGCCCCCTCACTGACCAGGCCCCCCTCACTGACCAGGCCCCCTCACTGACCAGGCCCCCCTCACTGACCAGGCCCCCTCACTGACCAGGCCACCTCACTGACCAGGGCCCCCCTCACTGACCAGGCCCCCCCTCACTGACCAGGCCCCCCTCACTGACCAGGCCCCCTCACTGACCAGGCCCCCTCACTGACCAGGCCCCCTCACTGACCAGGCCCCCTCACTGACCAGGCCCCCCTCACTGACCAGGCCCCCCCTCACTGACCAGGCCCCCTCACTGACCAGGCCCCCCTCACTGACCAGGCCGCCCAAAGGTCGGGGTCAGTTTTATTACCCCAAGTGGTAAGGAGGAAAGGGCATGGACCCGGATTCCCACAGACCTGGGTGTGATCTGCATTTGGAGCTTATCAGCTGGGTGGCTTCTTGTGGGAATGTTGTAAAGATTTAAGTAGATAACCCATGTAAACTGCTTCCCATAATGCCCGGCACCCAGAAAATGCTTAACAAATGGCCACTTTCTCCCTTTTATTAATATCAGGCAGCCAGGAGTTGGCTGCTCTGCCAGGCTCCGGTTATTGATGGATTCAAGGCTAAAAATAGAGCTGCAGCCTTGAGGAGCAGGTCCTGCCAGAGCTGGGAACTGACGCCCTTGGTGCTGTGGGTGGGAAGGAGCCGCTTCTCCCCCCAGGGGCCTCTCAGAGAAATAAATCTTGATGCCTCTGGCCTTTCTCCCATTGGTGTCCAGCAGGGGGGGCCTGGGGGGGGGTGGAAGACGGGGGACAGGGGGGGGGCATGCAGAGGCCACCGGCCCAGACCAGGCTGATGAGCAATCCTAGCAGAGGGCTTTGTAAGCTGACAAGCTGGCCTTTAACTCCCGCCCTGCCATTCATTGGCTCTGTGACCTTGGGCAAGCGACGTCCCCTCTCTGAGGATCATTATTATTCTCTAGCCTGGGAAACTGACAATGGTAATAACATAGTTTGGAATAACAAGCAGCTTACATGCACAGAGAGAGGCCTCGGGGCCAGTGACAAGCTCTGGGATTCTGAGTAATGACATCCCCTCTCTGAGCCTCAGTTTGCAGATCTCTAAAACAGGCGCAGCGGCCCTGACCTTACAAGGCTGTGGTGAGGGCCTAGAGAGGTCGTGGACAGCAATCGCTGACAGCAGTATCGCCTGATGGGAACCTGAGTCATCTAATGGCCCATCTCCCCATGTGAGAGCAGAAACAGAAATTTATTTGAGCTGCTTGTAAGCTATCGATCCGCCAGGCTTGGGAAATGCAAAAAAAAAAAAAAAAAATGCATCCAACAAGAAAAATACCTCTCGTCTTGAGCTGCTAGCAGGCTGGCCCTGCCAGCGGATAGACCACTTCTGGGTGATTGACATTCCCTGCCATCAGCTCGGTGCTCTTGTAGAGTTGTCTCATCTCCCAGGACAAGATGCTGATTTAATTAAAGAAGATCCTCAATGGCGGACGGGAGGCCCGTTTTCCTTCTACAGCTTGTCTTCACGGTGCCGTCCAAGGGCCTAAGTCTGGCCTCCAGGGGCACCGACCCAGCTCCTCCACGTAGACATGCAGAGCTCAGACGGTTCACAGCCTCACGGCCACACACACTGAGGGGTCTCCCTTTCTTCCCCTCCTGGCCCAGGTCCAGTCAGGCTCCAGCCGCTTGCCCATTTCTGACCACGAGATGGATTCAGAATTGCATGACAATGGCATTAATAAAAATATACAACCCCGTCACGTTGCAGCCCTCCAGGGAGGAGGATGGTGCAGTGGTCCCTGCAAGAGATCAAGAGCCTTGCAGGGACCACTGTAAGCGCTCTCTACCCAGCCTGTGCCCCCGACAAGGGGAGAGGGAATCCGTGTCCTTCTGCCCAGGCTGAGCGTGAAAGGAGGGAGGCGGGATGCTCGTCTCAGGGTGCCAGCAAGCCTATGGGACTGCCCCCACTCGGCGGGGGTGTCCATCCAGCAGCATCTAGAGTGAGAGTCTGGGCTCTGGGTTCTCAGCCTCCTGAGTGTGGCTCCCAGATCCACCCGAGGAGACCCTGACTCTCCTCGGTGTATATTTATTTGTTTGTTTGTTTGCATAGTCGTCAGTATTCCTGCTTGCAGACACCAGAGTCCTCTCTGGCCAGGTTAAGGAGAAGCGGAATTCACATGGTGGTTAGGGTCATCGGATGGTAGAGAAGCAGCCGGTACATGCAGCTTTCGGGAGCACCTCGAAGCAGCAGCTGCAGAATCGGACTGACGGGGGACGTCGGCCACCCCCCCGCCCCCCCGGCCAGCGAAAGGGATGCCCCTCTGCAGCCATTCCCACAGAGAGCTCGCCTGCTCGGGTCCTCAGGCAGGTGAGTGTGCTGGGAGGAAACCGGCTCACACACCTGCACGCTAGCCACAAGGGAGCCTGGCTTCTGTTTTGAGGAGGAATTCAAGCTACAAAGAATATTCAAAACGTAGACAGGGATTTTTTTTTTTAATATATATTTTATTGATTTCTTACAGAGAGGAAGGGAGAGGGATAGAGAGCTAGAAACATCGATGAGAGAGAAACATCGACCAGCTGCCTCCTGCACACCCCCTACCGGGGATGTGCCCGCAACCAATGTACATGCCCCTGACCGGAATCGAACCCGGGACCCCTCAGTCCACAGGCCGACGCTCCATCCACTGAGCCAAACCGGTTTCGGCTAGACAGGGATTTTTGAAGCTGTTGGACAGCAATGGATGACAAGCATTCAGTACATCTTCTTTCTCTTCTATTTCCTCCACCTTGAGTGAAAGTTCCAAGGGGCAGGTCTCTTAAATGTCTTGTTCACCTCTGTATTCCCAGCACCTAACATGGAGCCTGGGATGAATAAACAGACAAATCAAATGTGGATGATAAAAGAGCCACCTACACTTTGAGGCAACTGGCCCACTGACCGTCTCAGGAGACTGCAGCTCCACGCCTGTGGGAAAGCTGCTCCCTGTGGAATGCACTCCTCCACAGCCCTTTGCCTAACGAAGTTATCTTCACCTTTCCGTTCTCAGCTTTAACTCACCTCCGCCCGGAGGCCTTCCTTGATGCACAACTCTGTCCCTTTCAGTGTCACAGTCACCATGGCAAACTCCCTGAGCTAGTTTACTAGCAGGATGGTGGTTAAAAAGGCGAGCTCTACATTCTAATTGGCTGATTTCAAACACTGGCCTCAGCCCTTACTAGCTGCTGGAGCTTGGTTAAGTCGTGCAATTAGCCTTAGGACCATTCTCTTCATCTATAAAATGGGAATGCTATAGTATCTAAGTCATAGAGTTGTTGTGAGGTTTAAATGAGATAGTGGATGCAAGTTCTTAGAACAGGGTCTGAGAGAGAGAGAGAACTGGCACAGAGAGATAACTCGATTGGCTGCTGCTGTTGCAAGCCTTGCTGTTCTAGTGCTTATCTGGGCAATATTATGATTGTTTTCATGTCTATATCCCCAACTTAACTAAGAGCTCTAGAAATTAGGAACTAGGATGTCTTATATGCCCCCCATACCTCTCCATGCATCTGTTATACAAATTGGGTGCTCACACACTTTGTTGGATAAATGATTAACTCAACCAGAGAAATCACAAATGCCAAGACTGATAGGTAAAAGGTTTAAAGTTTGCATATTAGAAAAATAACTAAGATCTAAAATTAAAATGTCACCCGGAAGTGGGGAGAATGGCAAATGGCTAATGTCTACATTATGTAAATATTTCACTCACACCAATATAAAATACCTGAGCTGCTGAGAGATATCTGGACAAAGTTCATGAGCAGGCAATTCAAATGAGGAAATAGAAGTAGTAAGCAAACATGAAAGACTGTTCAACCTTCAACAGGAGAAATAAAAATGAGACACAAATGAAGGCAACAAGAAACAGAATTCAATACCGAACTATTTATAACACTAAAAAAGGTCCAGTAGCCGAAGAATGGTACATAATTAATGATTCATTGATTCAGTGGCCTGGTGTTTCACCATTAAATAATTATGAAAATGTTGAAACAAGTGCTTATGCTGTAAAAGTTTACAGGCAGACTGTGAAATTAAATTTAAAGCATGATCACCAAGTGTGCAAAATGGATTTGATAAAAGCTTGGCAGAAAATACAAGAAAATGCAAACAGTTGCCTTGATAAAGAAGAGAAATTTTTATGGAGTGCCCACCATACACCAGACTCTATGCCAAGGGCTTCTACATACATGATCTCCCTTAATGTCCCCATCTCCCCAAATCCCTGCCAGGTTGGAGTTGTTCCCATTTATAGGTAAGGCAACTAAGGCATAGGAAGGGGCAATCACCTGCCGAGGGGCACAGCCAGTAACCGGGAGAGAAGGATGCCAGCCCTGGAGGGTGGGACTCCAAGCCCAGCCATCTTTCCAAGGCATCAGATGTGTAAAATGGACGGGGTCCAGCGGTTTTTCTTTCTTTTTAAATATTGCTTTTAGTGCTGTTTAAATGTCACTTGTGCAATCAAAACACAATCAAAAGAACAACCCAAGCTGTCTCAGGAAGGCAGTTCAGCTCCCGTCCCTCCAGAGAGTCCACGGATCAGAGCCCCACCCTGCCATGGGCCAACACCCATGGTTTTGCCCAAACAATACCAGGAAACAACCCGGCTGAATCTTCTGTCCCTCTTCATTGCATTAAAAACCCTTGGGGAGGCACCTGCCATTTCCCCCACTTCTTCACTATGACCCTTATTTCACCCCAAGGTACCCCAGGGCCTCTTCGTGCCTCAGCAACGGGGACCCCAGGACCTTTGCACATTCCGCCCCCTTGCCTAGAACACTCTCCTCTGCTCTTCAGACATGTCTGGCTCCTCCTCACGCCCTTCCTCAGAGAGCCTCCCCAGTTATCCTTTACCCAGCTTTATCTCTGCTTCCCTGGATTGCTCAAGGTTCTATTGCCACGTCAGGCTCTCTCCACCCCGAGGGAGGATGCCTCTTGGAAGGCCCCTAGGCCCCATGCAGATAAACCCTGGCGTATCTACCCAAACCAGATCAGCAGATTGCCCATTCCTGTAAGCGCTGCAACCTGGGTGCTAGTTGATACTAACCATCCCCTCCAGAAATACAAGAAATAAAGCCCTTGGAAAATTCCAAGTTATTCTGTACTGAAAACAGAGGACTCAGAGGACTTTTTTTTTTTTAGCACAAATGAGAACCCCTCGGGGCTTCCCAGAAACCGCCCCCCCCCCCACCTTCTTCTCTCTAAACCCCCACATCTAATCATCTATTTAGTCAATACATTTCTTGAGCACCTTCCATGTGCCCGGCCTGTGTGCGCTAAGCACTAGTATACACACCAGGGCAGGTCACTCACTGCACAAGGGCACCCAGTTGAGGGCCCAGTGGGCCCAGAATCCAGCCCATGGAGCCATCACCAAACCGTGGGCTCACAGAGCTGTGTCTGCTCAAAAGGACGCCGCGTTCTAACTTCCCTCAGAAACACCATTTGGGCTAGCAGCAGCCCTGCACATCCATGAACTAAACCACATGGTCCCTGACCATGTGCAGTTCCAGTCCAGTGAGAGACAGACCAATAATTAAACAACTAAATATGTAATTAGAATTTACCCTTATTTCACCGGTGCGGACGCAGGGTTTCTGAGAAGCTACGTAATGGGCCCAAGGCCACACAGCTAGTGAGTGACGGGGTCAGGGTTCAGATTGGGGTCTCCTGGCCTCAACGCCACAATCTGCTCTGCAGAAGGAAAGAGGCATGTTAGCCACATTCACGTTGAGCTTCAGTCCATCCCCAGCATCTCCGTTCCTCCCTCTTCCTGCCCCTGTGATGATAAACTCAGGCTTCTCTAATTCTGGAGGTTCCCTCCCCGTCACCCTGTGGCCCTGCCCCTCAGCTCAGCTCGCTTGGATCCACCTGCTGCCTCATGCAGAGGTTCTTAGAGAAATGACTCCTGCGATTTACTTCCTGTCTCGTGTCTTCTGCACCCAGTCCTTCATCCCAGGGCTGGGCTGGCGGCAGGCCTGAGTGACTCCTCCTGGGCTTGACTTGCTATTCCATTCACAGAGGCGAATAAAGCCATCCTACATCTAGGAATAAGCCGATGTGAATAAAATTGTAAACCTTGATTGAAGGACATAAAAGGAGATCTGAAGAAATGGAGAGGCACACCATGTTCCTGGATGGAAAGACTCCGTGTTGTCAAGATGTCAGTTCTCCCCAGAGTAATGGATACATTCAATGTGCTTTCAATCAAAATGGCAAAGGTATTTTCATAGAATTCGACAAGCTGATTCTCAAGTTAAACTGGAAGAAAATATACAAAAGAATAGAATATCAATATAATAAAATACACATAACATAATTTACCATTTTCACTATTTTTAAGTGTACAATTCATGACATAAGTATATTTAAATTGTTGTGCAACCATCACGACCATCCATCTCCTGGACTTTTTTGTTATCCCAAACTTAAACTCTGTAGCCATTAAACAATAACTCCCCATTTTTCTCTCTCCCACAAGGAAAATAAATTAATGAATAAAAATGAGAAGGAACTATCAAGCCATAAATAAAAATACTTATAAAACAAGAGGAATTCCATATACTATGTAAGTGTCTATCTATCTATTATCATAAGTATAGCATTTTTGCATCTATGAGGAAAATATAGGCTATTTAATCAATGACATTAGGTCAAATGGCTCCCCAATGTGAAAAATTTAAAATTTGAACTTTACCCTACACCAGACACACATACAAAGTACCTTTGATTTAAAGAATGAAATGTAAGAAATACAACCCTGCCCTGGCCAGTGTGCTCAGTGGTTAGAGTGTCAGCCCGAAAACCCAAAGGGTCAAAAATTTGATTCCCAGTCAACGGCAGGCACGTATCTGGGTTGCAGGTTTGATCCCCAGCCCTGGTCAGGGTGGGTGTGGGAGGCAACCAATCCATGTGTCTCTCTCACATCAATGTTTCTCTCTCACACACACACACTTTCTCTCTCTCTCGCCTTCCCTCCCTTTCACTCTATCTAAAAGCAATGGAAAAATATCCTCAGGTGAAGATTAACAAAAAATAAAGAAGAAAGAAACACAACCTGGCCTGTGGAGAGCAGCTACAGCGTTTGGACAGGTTCAAGCCTCGGACTAATGAGAGGGCACGGTCCTCTCATGGCAAAGCCACGTGCAGGTCCCAGCTTGGAGGGCAAAGCCCTCCCAGCACAATTATAGCCAAAGGCTATAGTTGTAAGCTTGACCTTATGGTCTGAACCTGTGGTCCCACATGGCTGAGTGATATGGGCTGCAGGAAGTGCTGCCAAAACAAAACTTGATAGAGTTCAGATACAGGTAATTGAGTAGATTCGAAACCTGCAAGAACATTATAAACATCTTGACCATGCCCTTACTTTGCCTCGTGGAATCTGCTCTAAAATAAAGACTCAGCTTGCAGGCTGGGGCACTGTCTCTCCATCCGAGAGCAGTGTCCTACCTAGCCCCAGCTTTATTCTCTTGTCTGTCTTCTTTAATCCTTCACCGCCCCCTCCCCGCCACCTGCTCAGGTTCACCCCTGGCCGTGCTGAGCACGGCACACTGGCCCTGGTTGGTTAGAGCGTCGTCCCCAATACACCAAGGTTGCAGGTTCAATCCCTGTCGGGGCAAAAACAAGAATCAACCAATGATTGCATAAATAAGTGGAACAATGGATTGATATTTCCCTTTTGCTCTCTCTCTCTCTCTCCCTTCTTTTCTCTCTAAAAAGCAATAAATAAAAATTTTAAAACCATAAAAGCATTAAAAGAATAAAAAAGGTAGTTAGGTCTGACGACATAAAAACATTTAATTTCTGCCCTAGCCGGTTTGGCTCAGTGGATAGAGCGTCAGCCTGCAGACTAAAGGGTCCCAGGTTCAATTCCAGCCAAGGGCACGTGCTCGGGCTCCATTCCCCTCAGTGGGGGGCATGCAGGAGGCAGCCAATCAATGATTCTCCCGCATCATTGATGTTTCTATCTCTCTCTCTCCCTTCCTCTCTGAAATCAATATATATATTTTAAAAAAACACATTTAACTTCTGCCCGGCTGGCATGGCTCAGTGATTGAGCTTTGACCTATGAACCAGGAGGTCAAGGTTTGATTCCCTGTCAGGGCACATGCCCAGTTGTGGGCTCTATTCCCAGTGTGGGGCGTGCAGGAGGCAGCCGATCAATGATCTCTCTCATCATTGATGTTTCCATCTCTCTTTCCCTCTCTCTTCCTCTCTGAAATCAATAAAAAATATTTTTTAAAAAAGAAATTTAACTTCTGAATGACAGAAGACTATGTGAGCAAAGTTAATGTAGCCTGGGAGAGCAAATCTGCCACAGACATACCGGAATGCAACAAGAACATACCTCAAAATAAACACGCTGCTTTTCTTTCTCCCACTTCCTCACTTCAATCGGAGGTTGCATTTTACCTCCAGGAGAATCCGTGCCTTTGTAGCAGGAATATAAAGTGAGAGAAACAGCCAGCATTCAGATGTCGTTGTTGTTTAAATTCCCGGACAGTCAGCTGAAGCCCACATCAGAAGCCACGCTTTGAAAGGCAGAGCCTTTGATTTGCGAGAGGCTGCTTTTGCTGAGAGGAGAAAATCCTCTGGAAAATTAAGGGTAAGGAGTGAAGAAAGCTGGAGATAGAGCTCATGCCTTAATTATCTATTGAAAAGAGAACAGAGCCGGCCCAGACCACGTGCCACCTGGGGAGGTGAATGGGGGTCCCTGGGCCGGGATAAAAAACCAGTGGGATGCAGCATGACCTTGGAAGAGGTCAAGGGGCCCGGGATGAGGAACTGACCTGCAGGACCCCAAGGAGGGGAAGAGAGTCAGTGCCCAGAGACTGCCAAACCCCCTTCATCACCACGACCAGGGAGCTTCCCGGGGACGGGGCTGTCACCAGCAGATCCCTGTGACCTTTTGGTGCCACAGACCACCTGGCTGAATAGCCACGTTAGCCATTTAGGTCTTCACGGTCCTGAGACCTGGCTGCGGAGTCCCACCCACACTAATCCCTATCAACGCTGCTCCTTTTCAAATGGCTCAGAACATTCATCAGCTCCCAAACCAAAGGGTGGGATCTTTGACGCCCGTAGAGGAGGTGGTTGTATGGAAGGAAAGACCCCCCTGCAACCTGTATTTGACTAGAACTAAATAATGGTAAAATCTACCCTGCCTAAAGAGATCCAAAATACAGTATTTTAAAAAATATATATTTTATTGATTTTTTACAGAGAGGAAGGGAGAGGGATAGAGAGTTAGAGACATCGATGAGAGAGAAACATCGACCAGCTGCCTCCTGCACACCCCCTACTGGGGATGTGCCCGCAACCAAGGCAATGCCCTTGACAGGAATCGAACCTGGGACCCTTCAGTCTGCAGGCCGAGGCTCTATCCACTGAGCCAAACCGGTTAGGCTACAGTATATTTTTTAAAAGCTCCTAAAACTCAGTAAAAATAGACCAATAAACTAATAGAAATGTGGGCAGGGGATATGAAAAATAAAATTCACAGAGGAAATACGAACATCTAATAAGTATGTGAAAAGATGTTCAGTGTCAGTTCTAATTAGGAAAATGCAAATTAAAATATATGATACTTTTGGCTTAGCAAATCGGCAAAAATTAAAAAGGCAGATAAGCATCGTAAAGCACTGTCATATGCCATTGGCGAACCCTTGGTAAAGGGCCATTGGGCAATTCCATAGAAATTTTAAATGTACACCTTTAAATGCACACCTTTAAACCAGCAATTCCACTCATCCAAAATGCCCCACTAGGGGATGGCTGAGAAAATCATGAGTAAAGGGGTCTGTCGAACATGTGTGCAGTAGGGTTGTTTGCAACATTGTTTTAGTGAAAAACTGGGTAACAGATTGGGAGTGCAGCTGGGGTGCTGCCATTTGGGTGGGATGGTTGTCTCTTGTTTGACTGAGAGAGAGATCCTTCAGGATACCCTTAACGGTGTTGAGAAGTAATCTTGGGACAAGACATTCCAGACAGTGGGAACAGCCACTGAGGAGGCCCTAAGGATGGAGCATGCCCAGTGTGTTCAGGAAAGCCGGAAAGCCATTGTGGCTGGAGCAGAGTCACGGGGACAGGGAAGAGGGGTCTAGAAGGGGCACACCAGGGTTCTGGGTGGCAGGTGGAGTGGGCAGGCAGATCATGTAGGGCAGGCATGTCAAACTCGTGGCCCACGGGCCGCATGCGGCCCACAACGAGTATTTTTGCGGCCCAGCCAATATAACGATATGTAAGAAACGTTTTAATAAAAATGTCATAACTTAATTTTTACAACATCCTGCTATACATAATTATTAATAACGAACTACAACGTTCACTAATGACTGATTGCTATAATCGTGTTGCATTCATTTCCCTTACACGCCTTACGCGCAGGCGCACCATTTCTCTCCACTAATACTAGCAGTGAATATTTTGGCAGCCGATTGCCACGTCATTAGTCTTGTACTGACTTGTTTGGTGTGCGCAACAGGAGATATTTCACTTTCGGAGAACAAGAAAAATAGGCTTATTTGTGTTACGCTTATCAATTTGTGCAGTTATTCAGTGTCTGGTAAGTTAATGTTCAAGAAAAAATATTACTTTTTATTAAAATGTTCTATTATTTTATGTTAACGATGACTCATTTCTTTCAGCCCTTTGTGTTCAGCATGTCTGTATCGAAATAAACCTACGTTTCTATGAAAATTGAAGCTTTTGTTTTTTTGCGGCCCACACAAACTTAAACCTTGTCTATTTGGCCCGTGTTAGCCTTTGAGTTTGACAAGCTTGCTGTAGGGCCTTGTAGGCCATCATAAAGGTGCTTTGGGTTTTGCTCTGAGATTGGAAATCCCTGGAGGGATTTATGATTAAGATTAAAAAGCAGCCCGGCTAGTGTTTCTCAGTGGCTGAGCATCAACCTATGAAGCAAGAGGTCACGGTTTGATTCCCGGTCAGGGCACATGCCGAGGTTGCAGCTAGATCCACAGCTGGGGGCATGCAGGAAGCAGCCAATCAATGATTCTCTCTCATCGTTGGAGTTTCTATCTCTCCCGCTCCCTTCTTCTCTGAAATCAATAATAAAATAAATTTTAAGAAGATTAAGAAGCAGACCTTGGCCGCTGTGGCTCAGTTGGTTGGAGCATCGCCCCACACACCAAAAGGGGGTGGGTTCAATCCCGGTCAGGGAGCAGGAGGAAGACAGGCAGCCGATCAATATTTTTCTCTCTCATCAGTGTTTCTCTCTTTTTCACTCTCCCTTCAAAAAAAAAAAAAAAAAAGATTAAAAAGCAGAATATAAAATCCAAGAATAGGATGAGATATTTAAAAACTCATTTTAAAAAGACTGAAAGGAAATAACCAAAATTGACCACAGCTGCTAAGTTAGAATGAAGGAATTATTAATTCTTTCCTCTATCCAGCTTTCAATGTCTCTTTATAGTATGTTTGTGATTAAAATCTTTTTATATGATTTTTTAACTGGATCCTTATGAGAAGGCAGAAAACTATTCTGAAGGAGGAGGACGTATACAAAGAACACTGGAGTCAGAGGTAGAGGTGAGGGGCCAAGACAGAAGGAGAAATAGGGCCCCTGGTAGAAAAACTGGTGCTGAGGTGGGAGAGACACAGGGATGGGCAGGAGAGAGGGAGAGACAGAGAGGGGGGAAGAGTGAGACAGGAGAGATGGTGACCATGACAGGGGCCCAGGACAGAGGCCAGGCACTGCCTACGCCTGTGGAGGGCCCCAGCCTCGGCCCCCCTCTCCCCCCCCCACCCCGTCACACCCCCATCACACCCCCATCAGGCCCTCAGTACCTCTGTCAACCCATCCTCCGGCCCCATTCCAGCATCTCAGGAGCCCTCTGTGGCTGCTTCTCACTTCAGCAAGGAAGCGACAGGGTTGAACTTGAGTGTTCGCAGAGCCCACGTCTGTGAGGAGGAAATGGGCTGGACCCAGCACAAACGCTCTGAGAAACACCTGGTACTTCTGAGAGCAAGGCAGGGGGTACAAACCGCGGTCACACCCCACGGAGGGCGCGCACATCTGCTACAGCCTGCACAGAGAAATCCTGGTACCCGCTGGAGGCGGGGGTATCTGCTGAAGGTCCCGGGCAGGGCAGGAGGAATTTGTTTTGAGCCCAGGTGAGATCCACTAAGACACAGAGAGACGCTGGTGGTGCCCCTCCCAACATCCCCTGGGCCCAATGATGCGGCAGCTAGCTGTATGCAGCTTGCTCCCACCCCCTTCCAAAAGGGCCCTCTGGCTTCCCTTGCCTCTTCTGCCCAGGGATTTCTGTTTAGCTTCCGAAGCCCACTTGGCCCCGAGGAGGCACAATTTGGAAATGCGGGAAGCTGATGTCCCCGGGGCAACCCTCAACCGTGGGGGCTGGGGTCCTGGATAAATGCCTCAGCTTTCTGGCCTGAAATGGAACAATTCTGAGGCCCATCCCTCATGGCTCCTTAAAGGGACCCCAGGGAGTTGAGCCCGGTTGTTGCATATAACCAGCTCAGAGAACACCCACGGACAAAAAATCATTGTCCTATATAATGTCCCCCCTTCTGGGTCCATCTGCTTGTTTCTTTGGGGTATCATCTACCTTGTTCCTCTATCTCCTGTATTTTCTGTAAAGAAAAGTCGGCCCCACCGAAACCGGTTTGGCTCAGTGGATAGAGCGTCGGCCTGCGGCCTGAAAGGTCCTAGGTTCGATTCCGGTCAAGGGCATGTACCTTGGTTGCGGGCACATCTGTGCAGGAGGCAGCTGATCGATGTTTCTCTCACATCGATGTTTCTGACTCTCTATCTCTCTCCCTTCCTCTCTGTAAAAAATCAATAAAATATATTTTTAAAAAAGAAAAAGAAAAAAGAAAAGTCAGCCCCAAGTTCAATTCTTTTGGCAAGACAGCATCACAGGTGGTGTGGCGCCCAGCTGACGCTCTTGGCCAGTTCTGGAGGGCACTTTGCTGACGTGCTGGACCAATGTTCTTCTGAGTCTTGCAACCTGAGAGTATCTCCTGGTGCTGAGAGGAGCTGGATATTAATATCCCTGGAGCGGCCTCGGATCAGTGCAGGGTAGGAGTTGGTGGCTCAATACCCCAGCTTCCTTGCCTGTCAGAGGAGTTTCTGCCATGTTCTTCAGCCTCAGAGGGTCCCCAGAGGAAATGGCCCCAGTTACCTGAGTGGTGACCCCCACATTAATTCACTTATTATTGGCTTTCTTACTTCCCTGCCTCACCTCCCCACTCTCCTAAAGATACTTCTTGGGATCATCTCCCACATAAACTTACTTGCACCCAAATCCTTTCCTTGGGGTCTGTTTTTGGGGAGAATCCAAACTAAGGCAGACCCTTCATAGGAGGGGCTGTGCACATCATATAGCATCACATCAGTGGTGTGACACACTCGGTGGGGCTAAGATTGATCAGCGGGCTCAGGCAGGGTGACAACCTGATGCTTCCATTATAAAACCTCATCAACCTTTCATATAATCATTTCATCCATTGGTGATTATTGCCCAGACCCATTATTGTATTAAGGGTTGTAAATATATATATATATATATATATATATATATATATATATATATCACTAATTCTTTCACATTTATTAGTTGGAATTTTTTTTGGTAAGGAACTTTCCCTCACAAACTAGAACTTTTAGGTTGAGATAAAATAGAAGAATGACAGAGAAAGCTTTAATTCTTCCCTTTTCATTGCTAATTCTCAGGATGAGGAACTGTGCCAGTTCCCTCCAATGGTATTTGTTTACTTTGAGGTTCTCTCTCTCTCTCTCTCTCTCTCTGTCTCTCTCTGTCTCTCTCTCTCTCTCTCTCTCTCTCTGTCTCTCTCTCTCTCTCTGTCTCTCTCTGTCTCTCCCTCTTTCTCTCTTTCTCAGAATCAATATGAACAAATGAGTATTTCTATATTCAGTGTGTTTCAATCATTATCAGTCATTATCCTTTCTGATGCTCAAATTATTCCATCTTTAACCAGTGGGCATCCCTTCTTGCTGGCTCCTAAATGTCTTCTGGACGTGATCTCATTACCTTTTGACAATGTCCTTGATTTCTGACCCAGGAAGATGTCCCAGGCCACACTGTCTATTTCTGGCTCCAGACCGGAATCAACCATTCCTCCAAAGAGCCCTTGGTCTTGGAAGTTAGTGGACACAACCTAGACACTAGCTGTGCTCATTGATGGCAGGTTATCATTGTTTCTAAATTTTTCAGTGAACAGAGATAGAAAATACATACTTTTGAACAGAAAAACCAAAAGACTGAGTTTCGGCTAATATTTCAAATGTACGATTTCAGAATTTTTATTTAACTTTTTTATCTTATCCTCATATCTCTTTTCTCAGACACTGAAAATCTTGGATTCTACCATTAACATAATTACTTGTTTACATTATCTTGATGTTTATATAAAATAGTTTATGACTTCCAAATGCATTTTTGAGATTTCTTTGCAGCTCTTTTAGTCCAGAAAATATTTCTTTAAAAAAAGACAAAAATATTGCCCTAACTGGTTTGGCTCAGTGGATAGAGCGTTGGCCTTCGGACTGAAGGGTCCCAGGTTTGATTCCGTCAAGGGCATGTACCTTGGTTGCGGGCACATCCCCAGTAGTGGGTGTGCAGGAGGCAGCTGATGGATGTTTTTCTCTCATTGATGTTTCTAACTCTCTATCTCTCTCCCTTCCTCTCTGTAAAAAATCAATAAAATGTTTGTTTTTTTTAAAAAGACAAAAATATTTATTAAAGTATGTTCAGTCAGTATATATTGTAAAGACACTTGAGATTATTATCTTTACTGCGTGGTTATATTGCCAACCTGATACACATTTAAGGTCCTTCATTTCAGATTGTTTTCAAATTTTAGAGATGCGTTTTCTCCTTTCTTTTTTATTTAATGCGATTTTTTAAATGTGTAAAATGGTTATCTGATTCTAAAGTCAGAACCACATCATGTGGTTTAGAAAATTTGGCTTCTGTCACTGTCCCTCCGCCCTGTTCTTTTCCCCATAAACAATCATTTTTATTAGTAGTCTGTTTTTGTGGGAGTTCTTCTGTTTATTCCTCCAGTGTTTCTTTCTGCAACTATAAACAATTCGTGTATATATTTATACCATCTCCCGCCCCACTCTTACACAAAAGATAGCGCGCTTGTGCTTTTCACTTAACAGTCACTCTGGGAGCCCATTTCACTGCACCCGCCGTCTCTCTTTACAGCTGGATATGTCCCGCTGTGTCCACGGACACGGCTTGTTCAGCCAGCCTCCTCATGATAACCATTTGGATTGTTTCCAATTTTTTCTTATCTCAAATAATGCCACAATGAATAACCTTGTGCATAAATCATTCTAACATTTTTTCCCAGCATATTTTTAGGTTAGAAACCTGGAAATGGGACCAAAGGTAAATATATAAGTAATCATGGATTTTCTTTTTTAAGTATTGCCAAGGTCCCCTCCCAAAGAGCGGCACTATTTTGCATTCTCCCTAATAATCATTTCTCAGTCATTCATTTAATAAACACATATCGAAACAGTTAAAAAGATAAACACTGCCCCTGCACTCAGGAACTTAGAATCTGGTAAGGAAGTGAGAGTGATGGCTCGTGATGTATATTAAGGAGCAAGTGTCCATCTTACAAGAAGAAGCCCTAACCCTAGCCAGTTTGGCTCAGTAGATAGAGTGTTAGCCTGCAGACTGAAGGGTCCCAGGTTTGATTCCAGTCAAGGGCATGTACCTTGGTTGCGGGCACATCCCCAGTGGGGGGTGGGCAGGAGGCAGCTGATCGATGTTTCTCTCTCATCGATGTTTCTAACTCTATCTCTCTCCCTTCCTCTCTGTAAAAAATCAATAAAATATATTTTTTTAAAATCAATGGGGAAATATCCTCATGTGAGGATTAAAAAAAAAGAAGCCCTAACCTGATTTGGGGGGTGGTCAGGAATACTTTCCTGAGGAATAATGGCTAAGCTGACATCTGATGAACAAGGAAAATGAGGTAGAGGAAAATACCTGGATAAAGAAATAAAAACAGAAACTACAATAATCAAATTAAGGAAAAGAGAAACCCTTTATAGCAAAACTTATTGGATATAGTCATCTTTATTTAGAAGATAATTTATAACTTCAAGTTATTTTATTTGTTTAAAAATACTGAAAACAAATGAACTAAAACATGCAATGTAAGACCGAGAAAGAGGGGAAAAAAGTAGAAGAAAATTAATAAAAATAAAGTAATGAAGCAGAAAGGAAAGAAATAAAAAGCAGTTAAAGGTGTAAATTAAAACTGGTTGTTTGAAAATATTTTTTAAATCACTAGCAGGGAGGAAGCAAGAGAAAGAAAAAGGAGATATAACTATGGATATAGAGTGGCTTAAAGAATTTAAAAATGAAATTATGACCACAAACATGTAAGTGCACAGGATGATAACAATCCACCGACATACAAATTACCAAAATTGTCTCAAGAAGGAGAAAGCTGAACAGACCGAAAATCAAACAAAAGGTTTAAAAGACTATTAAAGAACTACCACTAAAACACAGCAGAGTTCTCCCCCATCGCTTTCTCTCTCGCTCTCCATCTCTCTTCCTTTATTCATACGTTGGCTTCATGCCCTCATGTTACAGTCTCTATGTGACCTCAGAGGTGACCCCCACTGACAGCCTTCACCTTATGATGGGGGTAAGGGGGAGAGATCAACCAAAGGACTTGTATGCATGCATATAAGCCTAACCAATGGACACAGACAACAGGGGGGTGAGGGCATGAGTGGGGGGATGGGGGTTAATGGGTGGATAAGGACACATATGTAATACCTTAATCAATAAAGAAATTAAAAAAAAAACATAAGGAAGAGTGCACCTGTCCTGTTAATTATAATGGTAACAACAAAGCCTCCTGACTGATTACCCAGCTTGAGTCGCAGGCTCAGTCAGTCACAGGACGGGGCTGCAGTGCCTGTGTAAGGAGCCCAAGTTCTGCCGCCTGCCGCCACGAAAACCCAGCTCACTCAACAGGTGCTGGTGGCAAAGGAAAGAGATTTTATTCAAGTGCCAGTCACCTGAGGAGATGGGGGACTCTTGTCACAAAGCCCATCTCTACATCTCAGCCCAGTCGGAGGTTTTTATAAGGAGGGAGAGGCAAAGCAGAACAAAGGAATCAAGGGGAGGGGGTGATAGTTCTCTGCGTGCAGACCAGCACAGTCCACGCCAATAAGGATCTCGAAACCGGTCAAGTGTTGGTCTGGTGTGGTCATCCTGGTCTCCCTCATCCTTGTTCTACGTTTGAAGGTCAGCAAATCTCCAGGAACTGGGATAACTGAAGGCCAGAGTCTGTATCTCCTGAGTTAGTTCCTAGGATTCTTATACAAACACTAGAGGCCCGATGCACGAAATCCATGCACAGCAGTGGGAGGGGTCCCCTCAACCCAGCCTGCACCCTCTCCAATGTTGGACATCCCTCTCACAATCCGGGACTGCTGGCTCCTAACTACTCACCTGCCTGCCAGCCTGGTCGCCCCCAACTGCCCCCCTCTGCTGGCCTGGTCGCCCCTAACTGCCCCCACCTGCTGGCCTGGTGGCCCCCATCTGCCCTCCCCTGCCGGCCTGCTTGCCCCTCACTGCCCCCCCTGCCGGCCTGGTTGTCCCACACAGCCTGCTGTTCAGTCATTTGGTCGTCCCTCACTAACCCCCCTGCTGGCCTGGTCACCCCTTGCAGCCTGCTGTTCGGTCGTTACTGTGAGGGCACCCTGACCAATTTGCATATTACTTTTTTATTAGTATAAATGCTATTGATCTACAAGCTACATATTAGTCAGAGTCAGCATTTGCAGAAACAATGTCAAATGAATGGTGGGGTGGGTTGCAATTCCCACTGTCATAGCTGGGGCACCTGTGATTGATAGGGCCCCTCCCCCTGCCCCCAGATCGCAAGGAGTCAGGAGGAAACCCCAGAGAAAGCGACGTCCTGGGAGCCGTGTCTCCAGGAAGAAAGAGTGATTAGCTGTGTCAGATGCTGCTGATGGGCCAGGTAAAGATGAATGAAGGCGATTCAGGTGAGCGGTGAGAGAGAAGAGCTCCTTGGAGAGGGTTTAGAAGAGACTGGAATGGAGTGGGGGTGGGGTGGGCAGATGGAGAGCAAGGACAAAAAACACTTTGGGGGAGTTGGCTGCAAAGGTGAGTTTTTTTTACAATGGGATGATAGCTGGCAGAGAAAATCCAGTTTAAAATGTTAATTGTGTTTTATCTTATAAGATGGGAGAAATCACAATGTTTGTTTGCTAATGGAAATAATCCAATGAATCATTGTGAGACAGGTCACTGCTGAGAATGAAATGGGGAGGAGGTATTGGGAGACTGAGAAGAGAGCAGAATGTATTAAATAGTCACTTAAAAGCATGGGAGAAACCTGGCCACTGTGGCTCAGTTTGTTGGAGTATCATCCTGTACACCAAAAGGTCACAGGTTCGATTCCTGGTCAGGGCACATACCTCGATTTCAGGTTTGGTCCTCATTTGGGGCGAGTACAGGAGGCAACCAATCAAAGTTTCTTTTTCACATGGATGATTCTATCTCTCTCCCCCTCTCCCTTCCTCTCTGAAATAAATAAAAATATTAAATAATAATAATTAAAATTTAAAAATCAATAAACACACCCTCAGGTGAGGATTAAAATTAATACCAATAACAAATAAATAAATAAATAAATAAATAAATGTGAGGGTGAAGGGCTCGTTGGCATATAGTGTGATGGCCAGGCAGCCTTCAGGGCCCACTTGAAGTCTGTAGTCAAGAACTATGAGAATTAGCCATAGCCAGTTTGGCTCAGTGGATAGAGCATCAGCCTGCGGACCGAAAGGTCCCGGATTCAATTCCGGGCAAGGGCATGTACCTTGGTTGCAGGCTCCTCCCTGGTCCGGGCCCTGGTCAGGGCATGTGCTGGAGGCAACCAATTGATGTGTTTCTCTCACATTGATATTTCTCTCTGTCTTTCCCTCTCTCTTCCACTCTTTCTAAAATCAATGGAAAAATATCCTCGGGTGAGGATTTAAAAAAACCAACTATGAGAATTACAAGAGCTAATATATAACATATGAAAAACACTTAGAGCAGAATCTGGCACATAGAAAATATATGATTATTAGCTACTATTATTTAAAATTAAGTATTGAAAGACCTAAGAGAATCAAAACCATAGCATTCACAATCTTGGGATAAGAACAAATCTACTCATGTTTGGTATGCTCTCTTATTTGGTCTATCAGAATGACAGCCATGTAACTCCAATGTATGTGTGCAATTGAGTAATTGATTAAGATGTATGATTACAAGTTGAAATCTTAGTAAAGATTGAAACACCTCATTGAGTTTTAGGCTCACCATATTTATAGTTTAATTTTATAGATTGATAAGAATTATTTTGTGCTTAGAGAGGTTTTGTTTGTTAAGTGAGAAAATTGAAATACTTAAAAAGAAATAAAACATATTTAAATTTATCAGTGCAGTTATACAATGGTGATGGTGTTTAATTAGCTGAGTTCGTAAATGGAACCAAACATTATTCAAAGTCAAAGAATAATTAAAAATTATTCTTAAAATGAATTAGGCTCCTAAATAGAATAATAAATAAGACTTGTAAACTGAACATAAAAGGCTGAAGAAGAACCAATGTTCCTGAGTATGTATTTTTAATAAATTGACTCCGTTTTTAAAACCCAAAATAAACCTTCTTAATAGTCTTTTATGCAGACAAAAATCATCCTCAAGGGCATCAAAGACCAACAACAACACATTCCGGGGAGATGGCTGCTTCCTTTGGGAGAAGCAATCAGAGTCCAAGACAAACCACCTGGCTGTGGAGGGTCATGTTGAGGGCTGAGCCAAGAGGGGGCACAGTGTGGAGAAGGAAGGGAATGGGGGTGGGAGGATGGGAAGGAGAGAGAGCCGGCCACCCAGCTGGGGTGGGAGTTGAAAGTGAAGGACTGAGTTTTCAAGGCAACTGGAAGGTTTGTGAGTGAGACAAATTCAGAGGGGAAGGAGCCAACTTCAGGGATGAATACTCTTTACTGACTCCCTTTCTACGTTACTCAGGACATGCCAGTAAGAAGTGAATCACTTTTACTTTGGTGGCAAACAGTGTTTGTTCTGATACAAGCCCGGGCCAGGATGGACCATGCAGAGCCCTGGTTTAGGAGAATCTGGGGTCTCCAGGCAGAAAGCTTCCTGTTGAGACGATCCCTGCAGTTCTATCCTGGCAAGGGGTTTTGAATCCAGAAGGCGGATGGGAAGTGGGTCCTCAGAGGGCGTGTGCTGCGGGCGGAGATACTTCCTGAGGCTTCCCCTCCGCTTGGAAGAAGATACCCTTGGGACTGTCCTCCCTTGACCTCATTCCTGGTTCATCCAGTAACCTTCTGGATTTTGTTTTGGTCTGTTCTGTTCTGTCTATTTAGTGCTTAGTGTGTGCCAGGCATTGTTATCTATACGCAATCATCTTGTTAAATTCTCATAAGAATTCTGGGGGTAGGGGACTCTGCCCAAGGTCACGGGCCAGTTAACCTAGCCCTAGAGCCCAAACTCTTAACCACCAGGCTACATGGCCTTTCTTGATGAAGTTTGCCTCCCAGACCTTGATACCAGGCCTAATGTTGGCAGGTCTGAACCTCAGTCTCCTCTGGTATAACATGAAAATAATGTACCCTACATATTGGGCAGTTTACATGGATTAACAGGGACAGCAGGTACAAAGAAAGAAGAACAGAGTCCTGGTTTCTTTAGGAAGATCCTGTCTCTCAAACTCAAAGATAGTGCAGAAAAGGAAAAAGATAGACCAACCTCGCTTACTCATATTGATGCAAAACTTCTGAATAAAATTATGACTGAATGAGAAATGTGGCATTTCTTTTGCAATTGAATCTATACGCTGTAACAAAGAGAACCTAATAGTGTATTAGGGAATAAATATACCAGGATCAAGTGGTATCTATTTTTTAAATGTTAAGGTAGTTCAATATTAATTAATCTATTAATATAATTTGTTCTAGAAATAGACTACAATAATGGCTTAAAAGAAAAATATACCACAACCAAGTGGTATTCTTTAGAGGAATAAAAAAATAGATCAATACTAGAAAATGTATTAATATAATTTATCTTATTAATAAGTACAAAAAGAAAACCATGAAATATTATTAAAAGGTAATAAAGATTCATTTGATGAATTTAATATCCATAACTTCATTTTTAAATCTTAGTAAAATAGAAATAATGTCCTTCTTTATGACTATATTTTTAAATGTCTGAAACTTACTTTAAGTGTTATGCTTCACAATGAAACTAGAAATAGACTCATTAGGTAAGGAACAACTCTTAGTTAACATAGTTCTGAAAGCTCTTTGATTTAATTATGGAACTACAGAAAAAGAGGTTCAAATATTAGGAAAAAAGAGGCAAAACAATCATTATTTAAAGTTAATATTGAGACAGCCAGTCAGCCAGGACAAGTGGAATAGGGAAACTGAGACAGACAGCTGAACAAACTGACAGCCATTCACAGCAGATACAGAAGGTCACCTCCTAGGAATAACATCCAGGCCTCAGTTGTATTTCAGCTCCAGACCCAGAAAAGCAGCAAAACCAGGTGGGCAACGCCGGGACCAGCTGCAATAACTAAGGACCCCCTGCCCTGACACTGACCCATCAGTGGAGGCCACAACCTGAGAGCCCTCCCAGAGAACTGATGGATAGTCTGCCGAAACCCTCTCCTAAGATCCCCGCCTACAAGGACCCAGCATGCTTTCCCTCCGGAGACCAGCCTCCGCCATTCCTTTTCCCCTCTTCTTCCCCCAGGCCTCCCCCACAGGCTTACATCTCCTGAATTAGAAGAAACTAGAACCCAGAAATTCCTCTTCTAGGAATGTATCCTAAAGGAATGATCGGGTGCGGCCTGTGGACCGCGACGTTCTTTGAAGCTCGAAGCTCGGTCTGTAAGAGCTAATACCCACTGAGCACTCTCTCTGGGGGGTGTCTCACTTAATCCTCACAGCAATCAACTCTGTGACACTGGGAGTGGGAACCCCATGAAACCGATGAGAAAACTGATCATTAAACCAAGAACTTTCCCCAGGATGCTTAGAGTGTCAGGGCCAAGACCACAGCCTGCAAGCCCTCACTGTGCTATCTTCTCAGCGCAAAGGCCTTGACCTCTGGAGGGGCAGGTTCAGGAGAAACGTCTTCTGGGTTCCTCCTGGCGGGTCACCGGGAGGGGAGTGCAGCGTGTGCCAGAAGGGACATACATGGAACCAGAGGGCAGCTCCAGAGTCTATCTGGGGGCCTGGGAGCAGCGATCTGGTTGTGGGGAGGATGCCCTGGGGTCTTGTGTGGAAGTTGTACTTCGTAGAAAAGATGTGGTTTTACTTAGCTGCCGTGGAGCAGCCGGACTTCACAGAGAAGTGTTTGGTTAGGAATTGCTTCAAGCAGCAGGCAAGCCCCCCACAGTGGCTGCAGTGAGGGAGGGGTTTGCCCTCCTGGTGGCTTCTTCTCTCCTGCTCTGCCCCGCTGCTGCTCTGGCATCGGCATCGCAGCCACAGTGAGGAAGGCGGGGGGTGCCTATGGCAAATGCAGCCGCCAGGGTCTTCCACAGGGAGGATCCAGTGCGCCGAGCCACCTGGCACCACCGCTGCGGAGCTTTGCTTTAAAAGAAGAAAACTTCGACCCCAGCACGCACGAGAACCTCACCTGCATGCAGCTGCGGCAGAAGGCCACTCTTGACCCTGAAACTGGCCTAGCCTGCTATTTCTTTCTCTCTCTTGAGAGTGAATGGACTTTTTATGTGGTGGATGTTAACTCTCAAAAATATCTTACTCTATTCTTCAAGATTTTAAATTTTCTTTAATGAGGTTTCACTTACTTTAAAATATATATATATTTAATAGAGAAAGGAGAGGGATAATGAGATAGAAACATGGATGAGAGAGAAACATCGATCGGCTGCCTCCAGCAAGCCCTTTTCTGGGGATGGAGTGGGCAACCCTGGAATCGAACCAGGGACCTCTTGGTTCATGGGCCTCTCACTCAACCACTGAGCCACACTGGCTGGGTAACTTCGTTTTTAAATCTATCTGGTAACATTGTTTCCTTTCCATTGCCCTTCCAGTTGTCTGTATTTTTCCTCGGCATTAAAAGAAGGCCATGCTCCCTGGCCATGTTCATCCTGACGTAAAAAAAAAAAAAAAATAATAATAATAATAAAATAAAAATAAAAGAAGAAGAAAAGTCTAAGCACTTTGAAAATCTGCTGCTTGAGAAGCAGAAGGAGATTGTGGAGAAACCCCGTGTCTTCAAAGCCCCACTGCATCTCTGTGTCTGCTGCCTGCGTGCCCTTCATTCCCCCCGGGCTCCCTCGGAGCACATGGCCCAGCAGCCTCGGCAGGGACTCCGCCTTCCAGGAGGGGCAGTGACAGTGGCGGCGTCTCCAGAGCCTTCCCAGCGGGGCCTCGGTTGGAGGAGAACTTATTGCCACCTGGGGACGGCGGTTTACTAATTAGTTTGGGGAGCTTTGCGCCAGTAAACTGGCTCCAAAATTTTTTTCTTTGATTTAAAAAAACACCCTGATTTGTAGCATTTGCTGATTTCCATGGTGTAAATACTCCCACTGTGGCCAATTTCTAGTTATCACGGTATAACAACCAGCTCACAGAATTCTTAACTATTTAACAACCAGCTCGTGGGAGCCTGCACATGCCGGCTTTTGTCCACCTCTCCCGGGAGCCCTCTTTTGGGGACTCCCAGAAATAACTGGGGGAGAGGACTCTGAGGAGAGACGGAGCATTTGTCATCACACGAATGGAGTGTTAAGTCATTATAAGTTGAGTATGAAAAAGTAATCTGACAATTAAACCCAACTTCATAGTAGCAAGCTGATGAGGTTAGATACCTGGGCTATATTGGCACTAAAATGTTTAATATACATTCTCGTTATAAAATAGACAACTAAGGCCCTGCCCAGGTGGCGCAGTTGGTTGGAGCATCATCCCATACTTCAAAAGGTTGTGGGTTCGATTCTCAGTCAGGGTACATACCTAGGTTTTGGGTTTGGTCCCCAGTCGGGGCTGTATGTGTTAATGTAGGAAGCTGTTCATGTATTTATCATGTAGTAGACAAAAAGCAGATTCTATATCAGTATATATGCTATAACCTGATTTTATGCCGGTTTATAAGCTGTTCAAACGCAAGTTTGTATTCGTGTATATAGATATATGTGTAATATTAGGTACAGATGCTTAGGAAAATGTTTGGAATGGGATACACCAAACCATGAACCATGACGGTCACTGCAGCGTGAGTACATGCGTAGATTTTTCTAGTGCTTATCCGTTTTTTAATTTTTTAAAAACTGACTCTGTGTGATGTGTGTCATAAAAATATTAATAAAGAAAAAGATTAAAATTTATGGTCCAGATCTAGAAAGAGCTCCAAGCGAGGTTAAAAAAAAAAAGAGAGAGTGAAAGGAAAACTTTATCCAGCTTTATTTTATTGTGATGAAATATACATGACATAAAAATATACCATTTTAACCATTTTTAAGTTACAGTTCAGTGACATTAAGACTATTCACATTGCACGCAACCACCACTACCATCCATCTCCAGACCAAACCGCTGTTCCCCTTGAACAATAACTCCCCACCGCTCCCTCCCACAGCCCCTGCCACCACCATTTTACTCTCTGTCTCTCTGAACCTAACTACTCTAGGCACCTCATATAAGTAAAGTCATGCATTATTTGTTCTTTTGTGTCTGGCTTCTTTCACTTAGCATGATGTCGGCAAGGTTCATCCATGTTGAAGCATGTGCCAGATTTTTTTTCCTGTTAAGGCTGAACATATGTCATTATATGCATCTACCACATTCCGTGTCTCTGTGGATGGGCATTTGGGTTGTGAATGGTGCTACTGTGGACATGGGCGTTTCATCCTCTTTTCATGGAGGGTCGCCGCACATCCTTCCGTGTGTGGCCTCTCTCCCATTGCTGATCAGGTTGAGATTCAACTAACAGTTAATAAGCAGCGACTGAGCTCCAGTGGAGTGGGCATAGACTCGGTGCTTTTAACGTTGTTTTATGTAAGTCCTCAAAACCGCCCTGTACGTGAAGCGAGTACAGTTACCACTGTTTTACAGGTGAGGATGCTCAGGCTCAGACAGGTCAGGCAACATGCCCCAGGCCAGTGTGTCAGAGAGGCTGTGATTACAAGTGACTCCAACATCTCAGAGACAATGTTTTTCTCTGGAAAAAATGCCTCTTTCTCACTCCTGTTCATGTCATCGTAGGTCAGCTTGTCTCTGCTCCTCATTATCTTCATTCCAGGCTGATAGAATAGCCCCTCTCCGGGACATGGCTGTCCTCACGGTAGAGAAAAAAAGAAAAAGATAAGCGACCACAGGCCAGCTCTTAACACATCTGCTTAGAAGTGACGCGTCGCCCGCCGCAGTGGCTCAGTGGTTGAGTGTCGACCGGTCAGGGCACATGCCCAGGTTGTGGGCTTGATCCCCAGTCGGGGGCGTGCAGGAGGCAGCCCATCCATGATTCTCTCTCATCATAGATGTTTCTATCTCTCTCTCCCTTCCTCCCTGAAATCAAGAAAAATACGTTTAAAATAAAAATAAAAAGTAGAAGTGACACGGTCATGTACACCCACATTGCATTGACCAAAAGTCCTATGGACACTCCTGTTCAACAGGGCGGAGATATGCAACCCCCGAATGGTTTGAGCACCCGCTGCAGCCCCGCTATCAGCGAAGCCGACAGGCGTTCAGTCGGGGTCCACATTGCAGAGCAGAATCCAAAGTCTGCGGGAGAGCCCCGGAGTGCTCTAATCTCAGAAAACGGACCCACCTGGACCAAATCAGAGGAAACAACGGGCCGACGGGAGGTCAAGATGTTTGTTTACAGTGAGCAGTGGAGAGGCCGCAGGGAATCAGACAGGTGGGTGGGTCCCGTGGGAACGCCGCGTCCCTCCCGGGCAGGCCTCCGGAGGACCCTGCTGTAACCAGGCCGCTCGGCGCGCACACCCAGCAGCCGCGGGCGGGTCTTGGTAGAACACAGACAGGCCTGGGCCTCTCTCACCCCGGGAAACGCTGCCTCTTTCCCTGCCGTGTAGAAAAAGCCAGCCAGGGCGCCTGGCCCTGTGCCGGCAGGAATCCCCTCCTTGGAACCCTGTGAGTAGAGACTATTCAGCCCATTTCACAGAGGGAAAATAGGAGGGAGACACACACACACACACACACACACATACATATATACATATTCACATATTCTATATGCTGTATATATTGTATATATAATTATATATGTATATATAAACTGTGTATATATGTATATATATATATATAAGGATTTTGCTTGCCTATGTTTTCTGGGTATATCATGTATGATATATGTTATACATAATATATATTGTACATATTATGTATGTATTGTACATGTGTACCTATATAAAACATAGGCAGCCAAGATCAAAGAAAGGTCAAGAGTTTTCTTCTGGTGATATCATTATGGATATATAGATATTTTTTTAAAAAATGAATTTCTGACCTGCATTGAGCATATGTCAACCTATAATTAAGAAATATTTATAAAAATTAAAGTAATCTAGCCCAGGCCAGATGGCCCAGTTGGTTGGAGCACCCTCCTGTCCACCAAACGTCTGTGGGTCTGATTCCCAGTCAAGGCACGTACGGGAGGCAACCTAGTGCTGTTTCTCTCTCACAGGGATGTGTCTCTCTCTCAAATCAGTGAACTTATCCTCGGGTGAGGATTAAAAAGAAATCAATGTAATTGAAAAAATTTGAACGGGCTGAAGAGCTGCAGTACTTATGGGAATTAACCTTTCCTGGATTTTCTACCCAAACCCCATTGCAGGAGTTTGTTGGGCACCCACTGTCCGCCCAGACAGCAAGGTGTGGCGGCATCTACAGCGAAGGAAAAGATGCAGACATGTCCTCCCAGGGCTCACCAGGTGGACAGCAAAGACAATGAGTGAGCCGTTTCCATGAAGTGTTTGGAGGCCCAAGAACCTGAGAGCGGTTAGGAGCTTGCCCCAAAATTGTCCAGTCACGAAGTGGCGAGTACTTCCAACAGAGTGGAAGAGCAACGGCTTCAGACCGGAATCCAAACTCCTGGTTCCATCCCCTGAGCTGAGTGATTCGCCTCCCACAGGCAGATTACTGAACCTCTCAGCCTTGGTTTTGCTCTCTGTTAAATGCGTCCTTTTACGATTAACTGAGGTAACCGACGTAAAATCCTGAGCTCAGGCGTCTAGCACACAAGGAGTGGATCACTGAGATTTAAGAAGGCCTTTGACCCAGGACTCCCAAATCCAAGTGTGTTGCTCCGTCCAGCTCATCTCACTGCCTCTAACTCAAGACAAGGCCCGCTCCCTCAGGCACAGTGGTGCTCCCTGCAGGGGTGGGCACCCCTGTCTCTCCAAGATAATGACTGACAAGAAACTCTCCTCTCTAGAGAGAGAACTGGGGAGGACGGGTGGGGAGACTGCACATCCTTCTGAACTGTTTGAAAAATCACTCCCTTATTCATGAATTCTTTTCGGTTGAAAAATATGGGGCAGCGATTATTTTAATAATTGGAATTAATGAACTGGCTAGGTACTCCTTCTGTGGAAAGCTCCTTTCCCTCTGCAGCGCACGGCTTTCCTCACAGTCAAGTCTTCACACCATCTTTCTTAGAATTCCCTGCCCAGCCAGCGTGGCTCAGTGGTTGAGCATTGACCTATGAACCAGGAGGTCACGGTTTGATTCCTGGTCAGGGCACATGCCCGGGTTGTGGGCTTGCTCCTCAGTATGGGTGTGCAGGAGGCAGCTGATCAATGATTCTCTCTCATCATTGATGTTTCTATCTCTCCCTCTCCCTTCCTCTGTGAACTCAATAAGCATATATATTTTTTTAAAAAGAATTCCCTGCTTCCCCCACCGCCAGCTCCATTGAATCAGAATTTCTGGGGCAGTGGAGGAGGGGGGAGCCGGCTAAGCCTCTCTTTTAATTAGCTCCCCTGGTACTTCTGAAAGACATCAAACTTTAAGAACCCCCTCCTTATGAATCCATTGGCATGTGAAGTGCTTAGAAATGTTACCTCCCCTTTCAGTCTGCCTTCACCCACATTATATTACAGGTTGTTGGCCGAGAGAATCCACCTGTAACTATGTTTTTATCTACTGTGCAAACTAAAGTCATTTACCCTGTCACCCCATTGTCCTAAGAATACCAGTGGTCACAGGCTGCCTCAGCGGGTTGAATACATATAATGGAAAACTACTATGTAAATATAAAAAGAGGATGAGCAGGCTCTTCCCCCTGTGCTGTGGGCCTAGCTCTAAGATAGGTAAAGTGAAAAAAATAAAAATGTACAACCATGTGTTCAGCCTGCTAGCACTTGTGCGCGCGCTCATGCACACACACACACACACACACACACACACAATCTACAATATGTACTTATATGTGCAAATCATCTCCGGAAGAACAGACAGGGAGAGGAACTCAGTGACTGGGGGCCTGGGTAAGAGACTCTTCACAGACTGTATACCCACCCTCGCTCTTGAATTTTGAACCATCAGAATGCATGCCTTTTTTAGAATCAAACTCGAATGTGAAAGCATGCTGCCAGGGTAACGCTGTGCTTCAGCTCTTTGAATGCACGCGCCTCGTTCTCAGCTCATCCCTGCAGCCCCGTTTTTCAGACGGTCTTTTCATCCACGGCTTCTCCTTCCGCAGAGTCAATAGCTGGCCGTGTCCATCCGCAGACATGTTGTGATGAGACTGTTAAGCCAGACAACGCCGCCGGTACTTAACATTCCGGTCCAGAGGCAGCAAGCGCGCATTTGCAAAAGATTCCATGATTCCAGACTCAGCCAGGAAGCAAGGGGTCGGCGGGCGTATGTGAGCCAACACTGCGCCTCAAACGCGACGTGCTCAGGAAGCAAGGCGCGCCCGTGGCCTCCTGCAGCGGCGGGAACAGAGAGGGGCAGCTCAGAGGGAGTAAAGGGGAGGGACCTTGAGCAATCCTAACTTGATTGGCTTCCGCAGAAAAGAGAGAGAGATTATTAAGAATAAAGTAAGGGTAATATAGGATCCAATCGTTCCATGCCTAGGCATTTATGTGCCCAAGAGAAAAAGAAATATGTCCATACAAAGACTTGTTCACGAATGTTCACAGCAGCTTTATTTGTAATAATGCCAAACTGGAAACCACCCGAATGCCCATCAATAGGTGAATAGATAAGCAAATTGTGGCAGATCCAGCTGGTGGAATACTGCTGGGAAGTAAAAATGAATGAACTATTGCTACTTGCCAACAACATGGATGAATCTAAAAATAATTATGCGGAGTGAAAAAAGCCAGACGAAAAAGAGTGCATGCTGTATGATTCCATTTGTGTACATCTCTTGGAAATGCAGGCTAATCTGTAGTGACAGAAAGCAGATGAGTGGCAGCTCGGGGGTCGGGGAAAATGGACTGGGAGGGAGGGACTACAAGGCCCGCTGAAACTTTCAGGGGTGATGGAGATGTTCGCTCTCTCGGTGCAGTGATGGTTTCACGGGTGTACTAGTGCACAAATGTCAAAACTTACCAAATCACACACTTCAAATAGGTGCACTTAACTGCATATATGCCTCAAAAAGCTACTTTTTACAAAAGAATCACGGGGTATCTCAAGAAAGAGGTTATGCTTTTGGGGTTGAAGGAAATGTTCTGTATCTTGACTGCTAGTTACACAATTGTATACAGTTGTTAAAGCTCATCAGTGTGCACACTTAAAATCAGTGATTTTTGTTGCATAATATACCTCAATGAAATTGATCTTTAACGAACAGGACGTATACATATACTCAAAGAGAACAGGTTAGCAGCTGGACCTCACACACCTGGTCCCCGCCTTCCACTGCTGCCAGATCTCTCTCCACCTTCCTTTCTCTCCCTCTGCCTACATCATTCTACTCTCTCTTCCTCTGACTTTCCCACTGATTTATTCCCTTCCAGTTCTCTGGCCCCAAAGGCAGAACATTCAGCTGCCAATACTTTCTGAGCTCTAAGGCCCAGGCATTAAAAAAAAAAAAAAAAAAAAAAGGTGGGGAGGGAGAGACTTCTGAGTCAAGTTGCAAAATCCGTGAGGATTCTGATTGATCCATTTGGAGTTGTGTGTTAGGCCTTCATCCACTGGAATAAATAAAACAGTGCGCAGCACTTGCAGGCATTGTGCTAGGCCCTGGGATCCCGTGGAGAATGAGACTAATGAGGTTTCCACCCCAGAGGAGGACCGAGCAAGCAAATCCACACGCCCACTCAATCCTGGTAAGTGCTTTAAAGAACAAACAAGAGTAAGGCGCTAGCAAGTGATGGGTAATGGGATTATTTTAGATCCGATGGCCGGGGATGGTCTCAAAGGAGGTGGCATGTGTAAGGGGTTAGCTCTCCAAAGATCTGGCTGAAGAGAGGTTAGGTCCCGGTAGAAAGGACAGCAGGGGAAAGACCCCGAGGCAGCTGTGCGAGGGCAGTGTGGCTGGAGCAGTGGGGAGAATGAAAGACGAGGCCAGATCAGATAGGGCCTTGGAGGGCAGAGAGAGGAGTTTGCATTTTATTCCAGTGACTTGGAAAGCCTCTGGAGCAGTTGAAACGAGGGCTGGCTTGATGTGATTTTTTTTTAAATCTCCTTGGGCTGCTATGAAAAGAACAGATTAGAGTGGGGGCAGGGAACCCATAGAAGGCACTTGAAGGTCCAGCCAACGGGACTGGCTAATGGGTTGAGTGTTGGGGAAAAAGGGAGAGGGAGAGGGAGGAAGGAGGGTGTATAGGAAAAGAAAGGAATAAAGTGGATCAATGTGGCAGGGCTGCAGTCCTGTTTACTAATAAAGCATCTCCCACCGTGATCACGTGACTGAAGGTGGGGATGGGGTAAACCGTGAAAGTAACACGTGTCAGTGTTCAGTTCCCTCTCCGAGCCTCAGGAACCTGGTCAGGAAAGGGAGAGGGTTGGAATAGCCTCGGTGGTTCTCAGTGCGGGTGGAACGCCCACTGCAGAACACTGGCATTTCCAGGAGGGAACCAGGGATTCCAGAAATCCGGAAACGTGTAGGAAGTCCCACACAATAAAGAAAGGTTTCATGTCCCACTTTTAAATGCCCTGCAGCCCATTTATAAAAATGAAAAAAACTGAAAAATTATCTGACCTGGAATTTAACTCCATTTTACATAGAAGCATGATTTCTAAAAATACTTCCCAGGAATGCAACTCAAGTGAAAAATCAAGGGATTTGATCTGTTTAGAAAGTTGCCCAAGAATTGGTTTTGGAAGAACCTATCACCCAGAGCAATCAATGCTCATAGTTTTTGAAGTGCAACACACCTGTGTCGGTCTCCGTTTACAGCTGCGGCATCCAGTGTGAGTCTACAGTATGCAGGTGTAAACATCTGTTTCAGTCTCTTCCTGGATAACCATGTGTAGGTATTTACAAATTTAAAATGCATTGTATTATAAATTACTTTCCATTTATTTCTTCCTTTGTCTACAGTTGAGATTATAATCCTAAACTAATTTAATTCTCAAAACAATCCTATGAGGAAGACACTGTCATTGGCCCCATTTTATAGATGAAGAAACTGAGGCACAGACAAGCACCCCAATTCACAAAGCTAATGAACAGCAGAAGGGAACTTGAACCCAGAAAGTTTACTCCAAAATTCATATTGTCTAAAGCACTACATCACATCGACTTTAGGTAGGTTTTCTGTGAATTTTATTTCAGGATAGAAGAGGAACAGGACTCTGTGACGCTCCGTGGTTAGAGCGTCTGAAGAGTCCCGGGTTCAGTTCTGGTCAAGGGCATGTAACTCAGTTGCAGGCTCGATCCCAGCATGCGGGAGGCAACCAGTCGATATGTCTCTCTCACATCGATGTTTCTCTCTGTCTCTCCCTCTCCCTTCCCCTCTCTCTAAAACTCAATGGAAAAAATATCCTCAGGTGAGGGTTGATTAAATAGATGTATATCTCACAATACCCCAGTCTAGTGAAGACACAATCAGGCTCTCTCAAACACTGTTGGCGGGAGGGCAGTGAGGGGCTCCTTCCCTATAAAAATTCAGCAATGTGCTACACATAATCCTTTGACTGACTGCACTTCAGAAAATCCTCCATGAGGAGAGATTTCTCTTTTTTGTGATAAATGATACATTCCATGAAATTTAGCATTTTAAAATGTGCAATTCAGTAGCATTTAGTACATTCACAATATTGTGCAACCGGCACCACTATCTAGTTCCAGAACATTTCATCACCCCAAAAGGAAACATCGTTTCCATTAGTCACTCCCCCGGCTCCCTTCTGCCCCAGCCTCTGGCAACCACTAATCTACTTTCTGTCTCTATGAGTTTATCTCCTCTGGGTATTTCATAAAAATGGAATCCTACAACGTGCGACCTTCTGTGTCCGGCTTCTTTCTCTCAGTATAAGGTTTTTAAGGTTAATCCAGGTTGTAGCATGTACTAGTATCAGTACTTCATTCCTTGTTTTGTTTTAATTATTTTGTTGAGGTAAAATTCACATATCATGAAAGTAAGCATGTGAAAGTATACAATTCAATGGCATTTATCACATTCACAATATTGTGCAAGTACCATTCTATCTAGTTCCAAAACATTTGCATCACCCCAAAATAAAACCTGTACCCACTAAACAGTTAATTCTCATTCTCCCCTCCCCCTAGTCCCTGGCAGCCATCAGTTTGCTTTTTGTCTCCATGGACTTACGTATTCTGATTTTGCATACAAATGGAATTATATATTATGTGACTGTTTTGTCTAACCTCTTTCACTTAACATGATTTTTCAAGGTTCACCACATTGTAGTATGTATCAATACTTCATACCTTTTTATGGTTGAATGATATTTCAATGTATGGATGTACCACATTTTGTTTATCCATTCTGCCATTGGTGAACATGTGGGTCATTTCTATCTTTTGGTTGTTATGAATAGTGCTGCTATGGACATTTGCGTATAAATTTTTGTTATTTTAGTATATACCTAAGGGTAGTGCTAGATTATATGAAATTCTATGTATAAGCCATAGAAAAACCGCCAAACTGTTTCTCCACAGTGGCTGCACCATTCACCATTTTACATTCCCAATAGCAATGTTCCAATTTTTCTATCTCCACATCCCCCCCAACATTTGTTTAAAAGTTTTTTCTGGTCAATCTAGTGAGTAAGAAGTGGTATCTCATTGTGATTTTGATTTGCATCCTCCTAATGACTAATGACAATGAGCCTCTTTTCATGTTTTTATTGTCTATCTTCTTTGGAGAAATGTCTATTCAATCTTTTGTCCTTTTTTTAAATTGGGTTGTTTGTCTTTTGTTGTTGAGATGTCCCTAAAGAAATCATTTTAAATTTTTAAAAGTATTTACACATAAAGCTATTCATCACATCTATATTATAAACCGCCAGTGACCATACACCATACCGCTGTCATGACCAAACGACCGGTCACCAGGAGGTGCAGTGATGCATCTCGCGGCGCAGTGGGTCTCGGTCTCATGGCACAGCAAGGGTCTGGGTCCCGCCAGCACAGTGGGAGGGAGTCTGGGTCTCGTGTGATTTTGTGCGCTGGGCCTCTAGTATTCCTGATAATAGTGAAAAGATAAAAATGACACTAATGTCTAACAATACGGGATCCAAAGACAGCCCCTGTCCTCACAGGGCGCTCTGTCTTGTCAGCAAGGCACAAGAAAAACAATTAATTCAGTAAGCCCCAAGTTCAGGGTGCGCACAGGTCGCCAAGGAGCTCAGAGAAGGGTGGACGGACGTCAGGGGAGCCTCCCAGACAGGTGAAGAAACGTGAGGAAAGGTATGCCAGGCAGAAGGAATGCCTTGCTCAGAGCTGTGAAGGAGAAGGATGCCCTCGGGGAGCTTCAATCAGTTTTTGGCTGTGGGTAAGGTTCAGTGTAGAGAGGCGGGAGGAAGCTGGAGCACGAAGGGTCTTTCGGGCTAAACCTTTACCTAAAAGCTCAGGGAGCTACAGAAGCAGGGGACATGACCAACTTTAGGTTTTGGAAAGATCACTCTGACAGCCACATAGAGGGTGAGCAGGGGTGGGGCCAGACTACGGTCTAGTCAGGAGGTGTAACAAGACAGAATGAACTAACAGGGAGAGAGGAGATAAGGTCAGGTCTCAGACATAATCCCTATATCCTAGTTCCTGCCTGATAGGGGTTAGCCTTGTTCCCCACCCTCAAAAAAACACCCAGATATGTTGACGTCTTAACCCCCAGTACCTCAGAATGTGACCTTATTTGGAAATAAGGTCATTAGTTAAGATAAGGTCACACTGGAGTAGGGTGGACCCCTACTCCAATATGACTGGTGTCCTTATAAGACAGACGTGTGAAGACAGAGACACGCAGGGAGAATGCCCTGTGGGAACGAAGGCAAAAAAGTGGAATGATGCAGCTGCACGCCAAGGAATGCCAGAGATTGCCAACAAACCACCCAAAGATGGGAATGGGCAAGGAGAGATTCTCCTAAAAGTTTCAGAGGGATTAAATACAGTCATTACCCAAAACCGGTTTGGCTCAGTGGATAGAGCGTCTGCCTGCGGACTCAAGGGTCCCAGGTTCGATTCCGGTCAAGGGCATGTACCTTGGCTGCGGGCACATCCCCAGTGGGGGGTGTGCAGGAGGCAGCTGATTGATGTTTCTGACTCTCTTCCTCTCTGTAAAAAATCAATAAAATATATTTTTTTAAATAAAAATAAATAAATACAGTCATTATTTGAAACTTACAATTAAATAAATTATATTTAAAGACAAAGATCATAAGTTCTTAAAACTCATCACTTCCTAATTATTTTACTATTGTCTGGGCTATTATCTTTCTCTCTAGTGCTTTTTTCTTTTCTATTATTATTTTTAATTGAATGTATTGGGGTGACATTGGTTAATAAAATTATATAGGTTTCAGGTGCACAATTCTATAATACATCATCTGTATATTGTGTTGTGTGTTCACTATCCCAAGTCAAGTCTCCTTCCATCACCATTTATCCCCCCTTTACCTGCTTCTACCTCCCCCCACCGCCATCTATGCTATTATTTATTGTCTTTGTACGGTGGGAATATTGTAATTGTGTACCACTGCACATCGCTTCCCAACTCTGTGTTTAGTAATGTCCATTGGCAGCTTGAAACTGGCCCTGGCAGGAGTATGTATACCTTGGAACTTGGCAAATGCTACAAACCAGAGCTTGATTTACTGTTTTGTTGACTGTCCACACTTGAGAAAGTAATGGAGAAAATGTTAGTAATGCATATTAAACTTAAAATTGCATCATGCCTGTAGCCATTACATTATAAACAGCACCAAAAATATGAGGAAACAGCATTCCAGTATTCAAAAACTATTATCCAATTCTGCAAAGAAGTCACTCATTGGTAAATGAGTGAAGATCTAACTGAAGTCTTCCTTGTTTTACTTTCGAGTCTTTACCATAAAGGAAAATATCAACCAACATTTATATTGGGTTTGTCTATTGCAACTGTAAGTTGGCTAGGATATAAGAATTTGGCAAAAATCAACAAAAGCATTCTGTAAGAATCAATTGGCTAATATGGAATTTACAATAGAGTAATGCGCATTTTATTATTTTTAAATTGTATGTTACTCATCCTTTTTATCAGTGAAATTTATAGTAAAGCCGAAACCGGTTTGGCTCAGTGGATAGGGCGTCGGCCTGCAGACTGAAAGGTCCCAGGTTCGATTCCAGTCAAGGGCATGTACCTTGGTTGCGGGCACATCCCCAGTGGGGGGTGTGCAGGAGGCAGCTAATCGGTGTTTCTCTCTCATCGATGTTTCTAGCTTTCTATCCCTCTCTCTTCCTCCCTGTAAAAAAATCAATAAAATATATTTTTTTTAAAAAAAGAAATTTATAGTAAACTAATATATGGATATGTATAAGTATATAAACACACACACACACATAATTGTTTTCCCCCAGACATTGTTCAACTTCCTGACTACATCAGAGCAGAGCAGTCGCTCTCGTGGGAATGTGTCATTGGGGTTAAGGTAATAAAGGCCTTCAAAGCTGAGGGGCTAGAAGAGGCACTGAATTTGCCCAGGAAGAGGGAATGACTAGGGGTGGGCCTTCAAGGCCCAAGGAACTACATGCATTGAGTGATGGGGAGGGTGGCAGAGGACAGCAGCAATAAAGGACAGTGGTTGTAACAGCCTGATGATAACTGTCTTAAGCTGGTATCACCCAAGGACAGAAGAGCAATGGTCTGGCTGTGGCCCTGGAGAGCTGACTCCTCATCTCCCACTGGCTTTTGTGGTACCTGGGTGATGGGACAATGAGTAGCCTCCATATTTGAGGCCAGAGAAAGCAGTGTCCTCTGGGGACAAGTTGGTTTCAGTTCATAAGGACAGCTCCCACATAGTGAATGCAAAGGGAGTATAGAGCAGTGACATAATCAGAGTTTCTAAGTTCGACATTTTAGGCTAGAATTCTGGCTCTGCCACTTACTGGAGGTGTGATACTGGGCAAGCTACTTACGCATTTCTGAGCTTTCCTACCTAATCCACCTACCACTCTAAAGATAATATACTTAAGACACTAAGCACAGTGCTTAGCACTTGGTAAACATTCAATAAATTGTCAATGTTGTTACAGCTATATTAGGGAAAAAGCAAGATACATAATTCTATAACTACAATTATACCTGGGGGTGAGGAGCAAAAAGGAAAGGAATCTATATATATAAAAGCAGTGACCATAACGCCGTAACGACCAGAATGACCTGTCGCTATGACGCCCACTGTGGCCAGTGAACCCGCCCAATCGGGGGTGGGGCCAGCTGGCCAACCTCCTGCAGCCCCTCCTCCTGCCCAGCCTCACCCCAGGTCAGTCCTTCCCACCCCAATCAGGGGCAGGGCCGGCCGGCCAACCGCCTGAGTTACATCCCCCTGGCTGGCCTTGCCCCCAATGGGTCCCCACCACCCCGATTGGCCCATGGCCCCTCCTGCCAGTCAGCTCTGCCCCCAATCAGCCCCGCACACACCAATTGGAGGTGGGGCTGGCCAGCCAACCTCCCACAGCCCCTCCCCCAGCTGCTGACCTCCGATCAGCCCCCCCAACCCCATTTGGGGGCAGGCCAGCTGGCCCACCACCCACAGCCCCTCCCCAAAGCCAGCCCAGCCCCCAATCAGCCACCCACCCCAATTGGGGGCAGGGCCCGCCAGCCAATCACCCTCAGCACCTCCCCCCGGCCAGCCTGGCCCTGATCACCTGATGATTGGCGTGGGCTGGCCGGCCAACCTCCTGCAATCTCCTCCTCCTGATAGGCCCTGATTGGGGCCGGGCTGGCCGGACCCCGACCCATGCACAAATTTGTGCATTGGGCCTCTAGTACATAATAATGTTAATAACAATTGTCCCTGGATGGCAGGCCAATGAGGGATTTTTCTTCACTTCCTCTGTATTTCCCAAAACATCTATAAAACCCTATTTTTTATTTCATTCTGGAAAAAAAAAAAGTATTTTTTAAAGCAAGGATTATGCATAGCAAAGAAAATCTTCATTAAAAAAATAAAAGCCCTAACTGGTTTGGCTCAGTGGATAGAGCGTCGGCCTGCGGACTGAAAGGTCCCAGGTTCGACTCCGGTCAAGGGCATGTACCCTGGTTTCGGGCACATCCCCAGTTGGAGGTGTGGAGGAGGCAGCTGATCGATGTTTCTCTCTTGTTGATGTTTCTGACTCTCTATCCCTCTCCCCTCCTCTCTGTAAAAAATTAATAAAATATATTTTTTTAAAAATAAAAATTAAAAAAGACCAGTGTTGTCTCCAGGCATTAGATAATAAAGTCTTCTGTGATGCACACAGGCCTCTCACGCGGGCAAATTATTGCAAAAGGCAGAAAAAAACACTTCCAGAATTTAGCATTTCCAAGTCACCCTGTTTTACTACTGAAAACATTGATAAGTTCAAAGGCTTCTCTATTGCGTCTCATCCTCCGACTTCTACATTTCAAGAGGACTGGTGGTGATGAATAAAGGTGCGATACGTTCATCTAAACACCTAACATTCTTTTATTTATGCAATTCATTAAAATTTTAGCTGTTATCAATCTTGGGGTTCCAGGTGTTAATGGCAACTCTAAATGAACGTCAAATGTAATCATTTGCATAAAAGCATTAGAAAATGATTAATTGGTATTTTCATGCAGCAGTGATCTATTCTGCACTCCTAGAGCTGAAAAAAATTTTTCACTAAAAACATTTACCTACACGAACTCTTATGAAGTTGCAAAATGTTCTTGTTTTTCATGTACTCAGCTACACTGATAGCATTTTCGTTTGGGGGTCGTATTTCCTATTTCCTGATGTTAAAAGGCATTACAGTTGGGCACCCTAGAGAGTGAGGCTGAGTTCCACGCCTTTCCTTGAATATTTATGTGTTCTGTTCCAACAGGACAGCAGAGATTAAATCGACTGGTGTTGACAAATTCCCATTTGTATATTTTAGCATGATATGAAAAATACACTCCAATTTCAAGGGACCTACACTTGAGTTTCCCTAAAAACGTAAGTCACGGGGCTTAGGTAGAGAAGTGTTTCCAGAGAAGTGATTTACTGTGCGGAGTGAAAGCTGCAGCACCTCCGGTCCAGGGATGATGGCTAAAGCATGCGCAGGCAGGTTCCCGAAAGCCTCGCAGGAATGTAGGCCACACGTTAATGCACTAAAGATAAAATCAATTTGAAAATTTCTTAAGTCAAATACCAATCCTGGAGTAATACTCTATGTGCAGGAGGACCAGCCAACGGCAATAGGGAGCCAATTACAAGCCATAAACCACTCTGCTCAGGTGACCTGGTTTGTTACTGGTAGGGCCCATTACACACAGTTTGCACAAGTTAAATCCACTTGTAACCGGACAAACAATGGTCCGTGCTGCCCGTCACTACTGAAGCCAATGAAGCAGAGACAGGGTTGAGTCACATGAGCGTTTATTCCAGTGCTGCCGGCAGTATGGGAGAGCAGCAGGTCAGCCACAGAAATCTGCGCTGCACCCCACCATAAGCCAGTGGCTTATATAGTAAAAGCACAAAGGAAAAGTAGGCGAAAGGGCAGTTTACAGATATGCAAAAGGACTAGGGGTCTTCAAAGGGTTGGAGTTACCGGGGAAATAGCCAAAGGGAGTGCCAGATGGGCCATTAACAGGTAAGCAGGCTGGAGGCTTGCAAAGGCCTGCAGGTATGCAAAAAGGGCTGGGGACCTTCAAAGGGCTGGCGATTCTGGTTTCTGCAGCAAAGTTGTTAATCTTTTCATGATAATAGGCAGCTCCAAATGGGGAGGAGAGCTGCATCTCCAGGTCAGCTCTAGCCAGGGTAGAATGTGCCTTCTTTAATCAGAATAAAATAATCACGGTTAACAGAGCATGATCAGTATTTCTTACAATATTAGCTGGTTCCCCAAATTCTATTGCTGCCCCCTTTCACACTGACTAGACAGAACTGTTATACACAGGCATGCATACACTCCCCCCACACACACACACTTAACATAGAGATGCAGCTCAATTAACAGGGACTCCTACTGTGTGCAAAAAAACCCACAGCAACATCCTGAACATAACATCTTTCCATTCTACTATTGCCGTACAGCTGAGCAGGTAAGTGCCGATTTTAGAATCAAATGGGCCCAGATTCCAACACTAGCCCAGCCACCTACTTGTTATTTCACTTCTGTTTCCTCCTCTACAAAATGGGGATAGCAACGAGTAGAAGCCAATGAAGATTAAATGAGATAATAAGGCAATAATAAAATTCTGAGCACAGCCTTACTCGGCACATTTTGGCTAATGTTAGCCTCTTATTCCTCCATCTTCCTGACAGCCCTGACCCCTAAACAGCAAAGGAGACAGGCATCACATTGTCACACTTGCCAGTGAACTCCCCCAGGGTGGTTGGCAAGGTTGCAAGCAGTGAGGTATTCTCACCGCTTTCATTTGTATTGTGCGATCTGCAGGAGGAACAGAGTGAGGGCAGTTTCACAAATCTCCCCACACTGGCCAGATATCCCCGTTGTGGTAAATTAATCCCTTTAAATGTCAATGCAGGTCTACTGGCCACCTTTTCATGTAACCTGGGCTCTGGTGGCTAAAAGGAAAGATAGTCTTCTACCCTCTTCTCCTGTTGCTCCCTTAGTTGAGGCCCCAACACTTCTGCGCTTGCTTACTGCGAGCCTTCATCAACCCACCGTCCTTTCAGTCTCTCCTCTCTCCACTTCATTCCGATTCATTCCACTGATGTTTATGGCATGCCTAGCACAAATCAGGCACTGAGTTTGCACAACTGGTGTGACATCTAATTTAAGGAGCTTCTTGAATAACCTTTATGAACACAGATCTGACTGTACAGCTCCTGCGTTTCCCCATTGCCCAAAGCAGAGATTGCCAACTCGAGACCCTGATTCAGAATGGCCTTGGTGTGCCTGGACATAGACAGTTTGAATAAATCACATAGTTAACTCTGATGTTTCCTCTTGATTGAGATACAATAAGTAAACTTTCAAATTTCTTGTTAAGATACATAATATCCTCTGCAGTATGACCCCAACCTTCCCAGCTGCACCAAATCAATTTGGCCTTTACCTAAATTTCGCCTTCACTCCTTACCACACTCCAGCCATACTACCCACTGCTGCTCCCTGACATACCAAGCTCATCCTTCAAGTTATTCATACTGTTATGCACATTGATTAGAAAGTGCTTCCTCCACCCTCACATAGCATCTGTACATAGTAGGCTCTTTCCCCTTCCTCAGAGACCTTCCCTGACCTTGACACCATACACTAGCCCCTTACAGACTTTCTTCCTAGCTTCCTAGCACTAATCACTCTCAAAGTATATTGCCTATTGCTGTAGTTGTCTATTATTTTCCACTTTTATTTATATTTCCACTAGAATTTGAGCCCTACAAGGCTAGACTTGGTCTTATTTACCTCTATATCCTTAGTGCCTAGAATAGTGTACAGTATGTGGCAGGTGCTCAAATACTCACCAAATAAGTCATCACTCTTCCTATAGGTACTTCAGGCACAGCACTTAACATGTTCTTTGTATCATCCCTTCAAATCAAGGTTCTACTGGTTATGAAGAAAGTGGCTCAAACTGCTTTAACGAAGGGGCAAGGGAAGGGGCAGAGCCACTGAAAGGACTCTAGGAGGAGCATACATCAGACCCCATGGGAAAGTGGAACTCGGAACTTGGCTGGAGCATAGTCTCTCCATTTTGCTTCCCTAGGCTGCTGCTCCCTCCTCCTCCCTCTGGCATGTTCACTCATGTCACATATGACTCAACGCATGCCCTGTCCCTGCTGGCTCCTCACATCCAAGAGTCTCCCTGAGTTGAAACTGAGAATCTGGCCCCTGGTTAGCTTTGGGCCAACTGTATCTCTGACCCAATTAGTTGTGGCCTTGCGGGTAGAGAGGGCGGCACAAGGAAGGAGTGTATTATCTAGAGTCTAATGAGGACCAAACCTGCCTGGCACAAATCCATACCCTCCAGAGACCAAACATGCATTTCTCCCAAGCATACCGGGCTCATTCAACTTCCACAACTTATTTCCTCTGCCTGAAGTTTACTTCCCTTACATCACCCTTATTTGTAAGTGTACAATTCAGAGGCATTTAGCACATTCACAGTCATGTAGCCATCACCACTATCTAATTCCAGGACATTTTTAACACCCCAAAAAGAAACCACATACCCACTAGCAGTCATTCTCTATTCCCACCCCCACCCCAGGAAACCACTAACATTTTCAATTCTCTCCAGTATACATCAGAAGTTGGACCTCAGCTGGCATGGCTCAGTGGTTGAGCCTCAATCTATGAACCAGGAGGTCACTGTTCAATTTCCAATCAGGGCACATGGCTGGGTTGCGGGCTTGGTCCCCAGTGTGGGGCATGCAGGAGGCAGCCAATCAATGATTCTCTCTTATCATTGATGTTTCTCTCTCTCCCTCTCCCTTCCTCTCTGAAATCAATAAAAACATTTTTTTTAAGTTGGATACTGGACATACTAGAACTGCTGTTTAACCTAGATAATCTGACAACTGTTTAATTTTTTTAGAAACTGTCCAATTGTTTTCAAAAGCAGCTCCACCACTCCACATTGCCATCAGCAATGTATAAGGACTCGTTTCCCCACACCCTTGCCAAGACTTATTGTCCATCTGTTTTATTATAGCCATCCTCATGCATGCGAAATACTATCTCGTGCATCAACCTTTTCTACCTCACACTTCAAAGTCCAGCTCCAATATGATCACCATGGAACTTCCTAAGGTGCTCCAGGGTAGGTTTAATAACTCCCTAACTCCCTTCTCCACAGTACAATCACTTATGCCTCTATTAGTGCCCATTCATTCAATATTTACTGAGCACTGCCTACATGTCAAGCACTATTCTAGGTGAAGATATAGTGGGGAAAAAATACCTGTGCCCTTGTGGAACTTATTCTGATGGGGAGAGACGATAAAAAGTCTGTGACAGAGAAAGACAAGTACCTTATGATTTCACTTATATGTGGAATCTAATGAACAAAATAAACTAACAAAATATAAACAGATTCAAAGATAGATTCATAAACTGACAGAGTGGGGGCTGGGTGAAAAAAGTGAAGGAATTAAGGGGGGAAAAAACGCAGATACAGACAACCGTATGATAATTACCACAGGGAAAAAGGCGTGGGGGAGGTAGAAGAGAGTATAAAGGGGGGATAAATAGTGATAGGAGATTTGACGTGGGGTGGTGAACACAATATACAGATGATGTATTATAGAATTGTACACACGAGACCTATATAACTTTATTAACCAATGTCACCCTAATGAATTCAACTTAAAAAATTTTAAGTTTGAAATGATGGTGCTATGAAGGAAACTAAAGCATAGCAGGGTGACAGAACATGCAAAAATCTGTGTTAGTTTTCTATTGCTGCTGTAATAAATTAACCTAAATTTTTGGTTACTGCTTAAAACAGACTTATCCCACAGTTCTGTAGAAGTCCCAGGTGGAACTAAAATCAAGGTATTGGCAGGCTGAATTCCTTTTTGGAGGCTCTAGGGAAGACCATTTCCTTCATTTTTCCAGGTTCTAGAGGCACCTTCCTCTATCTTCCAAAGTCAGCAACACTGTACCACTCCAACCATTCTTCCCTAGTCACAGCAAGATTCTCTGCTTCTAAGGACCCATGCAATTATCTTAGGCCCACTCAGATACCCAGGATAATCTCCCCATCTCAAGGTTCTCAACATAGTGACTGCCACAAAGTCCCTTTTGCCATGTAAGAGCCCAGGGATTAAAAATGTTAACACCTTGGGGGGGGGGGGGGCATTATACTGCCTACACAGTAAATGAAAATGAACAAATGAGTGATCAATTGTCATATGCTGATATGTAAAAAAAAAAAAAAAAAAAGCTAAGGATTGAGAACTGACCGTTGAATTAAGTACCATGGAGGTCCTGGTGACCTTTACATAGGCAGTTTCAATGGAGTCAAAATCCTCATTCAAAGTGGGTTCAAAAACGAAAAGTAGAGTGAATACCTGAGTTTTGCTATAAAGACAAGAGAAAGGGGGTGGTATCTGAAAGGATGGATGTGGGTCAAACATGGAATAAATAGCATGTTTATAGGCTGATGGGACTGACCTAGTAGAGGGAAATGAACAGGACAGAAGAATGGCTAAATCTGGGCCCACTGAGTAAGAGGGGGTTGGAATCTAGTACAAGTAGAAGAGCTTGCCCTCCAACTGGAGGAAAGGCAGAGCATACAAGCAGATATAAATGGGTGAGTAGATGTGATAGTAGGAGCCTGTGGACATTTTCTTGTTTCTATTTTGTTTTTAAAAAATGTCATAAGCTGAGACAAAGTGGGAAAGTGTAAGCTTTCAAGGAGCATGAAAATATGAGACAGAGAAATGTAGTAGGATTGGCAGATGGAACAAAGGTCTACTTTAAACAGAGGTCATGCCCAGGCCTGTTTGGCTCAGTGGATAGAGCATCAGCCTGTGGACTGAAGAGTCCCAGGTTCAATTCCGGTCAAGGGCATATGCCTGGTTTGTGGGCTCGATCCCCAGTAGGGGGCATGCAGAAGGCAGTCGATCAATGATTCTCATCATTGATGTTTCTGTCTCTCCCTTTCCCTTCCTCTCTGAAATCAATAAAATAAAAATTTAAAGAAAAACAGCACAGAGGTCATGACTTTAGCCAGCAAGTTCAGTTGCACAAGTGCCTAAGTGGCATACTAAACTTAACCAAAAAGGGAGTTGAGCCAGGCAAGTCCATATAATGAAACAAGAGATGGAGCAACCAAAAGTGACTGTAACTAACCATGGGACACTGAATCTAAGCTGGATAATGCACATGAACTGGAAAATTAAGAACAGGTGAATGGGTCAATGAATTAAGTCACACAGTACTGTAATCACTCACTCTGTTTATGTCTACATAGCTAACTCCTCTTGTAGATGGATATTCCAAAGTGGGATCAGTGTCTTTTATTTTCATTCTTGGTACCTGAACATGTAAGTTTGTTATCTAAATGGATGGGTGAAATGCTTACCAATGGTTTAAGGGAAATTGCCCATTTCCAATCCTATGACATATAGATTTTCTCCTCCCTCAGTTCTTTAACAGTTCAAGTTGCAATGCTTCATCAAAACCTATGGTATAAACAAAGTCCTTTGGAATGAGAAAAGATGCTGAATTCCTACAGTGTGCCCAAGAACTGAACCAGAAAATGTAGCAGATGTATCCCAGTAAGTTTGCCCTTACTGAAACCTGGGTGGCATGAAATCTTTGAACTTCCCAACCTCTATTTCGCCTCCTTGCAGAAATTAGCAGGACCTAAAGCAGACCCTAAGAATACCAAGTTTTCTAGGGAAGCAAATGAAACTCAACCTGGAGTGGAGAACAAATGCACAAACAAAGAGCATGTAAAATATGTTTATTGTTCTTTAAAAGGGTTCAGGGTTTGGTTTTAAATCAGGCTGCACACCTTTCATCAGTCTGACATCTCTCTCACCATGTCAAACTGGCTTCAGCTAGCAATACTTCATTAAGTCCAAAAGATAAAAAAAATTAATTTTGAGGAAGAAAATCCAGTTCTGAGAACAATTAACATTAGTCTGCAATTTAAAACAAAATGAGGGCTAATGTTTCATGTTGCTTTACACACTCTTCTCCTCATACAGAACCAGGAATGTAATTTTCCTAACTCAGGCAGGCACTGATACTGGTGGACACTACACACGCGCACACGCACGCACATGCACACACACACACGTTTTTTCTGTCTCTACCTGTCTCCCCCTCCCCGCAAAACAAAAATCAGAGCATGTCAAAGGAAAAAGGTTTGGTATGATATTGATCAAAACCCTTGGAGTCAACAGACAGTCTATCTGAGCTTAGAGAATATTCTGTTTTGATCTTGAGCCTATATTAAAGGAATCTATTTTCATGTTCTGAAATAAAGAATTCTGGATAGTACCATCATTAAAATCCTAGAAACAATTCCAAAAAGCATTATTTAGTTTTGTTTTATGGGATGGGGGAAGAGAGCATCTACAGATTTTCATTTAAAGAGCTCAAACAACTCCAGCATAGGAGATAGGCAGTTCACAGCGCCAGCCAACATCTGAGGTATCACCAGTCACAAAATCCCGGTCCATTCCTACTGGCCTAGCTGATCCTAACAAAATGGGAAGTTTATGGCTCTGCATAGCAAATTCCAGCAGGACAAGATGACCCTAAACCTTTATTCAAATTCTTAGAAGCAGAGCACTAGGAAGTGTGTAGTATTTAAATGAAGAGTGCAAGAGGCTCTGATGGTGTCCTTCAACTGCTTTGTCAATACAGCCTGGTCACAACTGCCTTCCACAAAAGAGCAGAACGATAGTTTTCTAGATCAGCACATTGAACCCCACAAAGAATCGGCAAAAATGACACTACACCAATTTCACTAGCAGCACAGTCCTTTTGCTACTGGTTGGGCTGCTTTACATCTCTCTCCTACCCTGTTAGGCCTGTGGACACATACTCACTAGGCATTGTTGGTTTTATCTCATAAAGAACCTAGTAAGAAAATAACAAGGCAATCAGTGGTTAAACTGAACTGTACATATAGGGGGGCAGTTTGGAAAATACCCATAACAGGCATTTTCTCAAGTCCAAAATATTGTGTCTTTGCTGCTATTCCACTACCTGTTCCTGAAAATTCAGAGTACAAATAAGTTCTAAAATAAAAATTTTTAACTACCAGCATTCTCTGACATCATCAGACAGGAAAGCAGAGTAATGCTACATACAGCCCACAGTTCTACAAGGTGTAGAAAGTGTGCTCTGTCTGGACACATCTTTAGTGATGAACTGGAGTACTCCCCTTCAGAAAACAAACATTTCTGGAATACCCACTTAGCTTCATTGGTTGGGAAAGAGAAGAATATGACTCTCAGCTAAGTTCTTTGAAAAAAAGAGACTCCTCTTAAAATGCCATGTCCCCACTAACTTACCAAAACAAAAACTCAAACAAAAGGCTCTTGGCTACTTTGCCTAATGTTGTATAGAGTTTTCAAGGAAAGAAACTAACATGAACACCCCATCATCAGTAAAAAATAAAAACCACCTGGATCATATAATATATATGCCACTGCCTTTTTTTTTTTTTTTTTTTTTTGATGTTTTTTGTTTTTTTCTAAAAGTGCCCAGGTGGGCTTAAGGCTGCCAGACTGCACGCACATATACAGCAACAAGGGCTTCTCCTATTCCATCTACAACTAGTATCAGGGGAAAAGAGGGATAGGGAAAAGGAGAGGAGAGAGAAAAATTGTAGCCCCCACCCCCTAACCCCAAATAACAAAAAAAGAAAGAAATTCCACAACAGGGAGATAGATCTATGTGCCAAGCATTATGGAAGAGTGTGCTCCCCAAAGAGAAGGTTCTGCACAGGCTAATGTTCTGCTGGTTTTCCTTAGAGACCTATTTTGAAAAAGTTTAAAAAGACAGGAGATTTTGAAATAATTCAACCCTGGCAGAAATTCAAACTCCAACACTAAGAGCAAAACCATTCTCCACTGAAGTAATCCCTTTTTTCTTTCTCTTTTTCTTTTCTTAAACATTTTATTCATGTTATAGAGGGATTTCTGTTTTTGGTGGTTTTTTTTGTATTCCAATCATTAGGAGAGTGGTTGAGGAGTACTGAATCCATCACCACTTTGATGACACAGTCAAGATTCCAGATTCACATTTCCAGGTACCAAGAGTTCCCTCTAAATGCCACAATCAAGTCAGCCTTCGTTTATATTTCTTTCTACTGAACACAGCAATGCCCATTGGTATCTCTGAAGCGTAATCGCATCTTCGGTCGGTATTTCTCCAGGTAAAGCAGCTGTTTGGAATTGAATGCTCCCCTTCTTTTTCTGAAAATACAAGAATGGCAAACTTTATCATGTACAAAAAAAAGATGCCTTATTCACTGAAATGCATTATTTATGGCCTAAGGCCATTCTAACACCACAAAGCCAAAAATCAACATTTCCCATACAACATCACTTCTTAAGTTTAAATAAGAACTTTCTGTGCCTTCTGAGAAAAAGGAATAGACAAATTTTCTTTGCTGACTCTTACTACTCTGTTAACCGTTTAATAAACATCAGAATGATTTATCCAGAGATATCTAACTATACTCTTTACCAATTAGCTTAACATATTCTTCAGATTAGAATTGGTAGCAAGTATTTAGGATGCATGAGTATTTATGAAGCAGCAGGCACAGATGGCATTTCTTGAAATATGTTACCTTCCTAGAGCTGCTACCATTCATTACACGCCATCATTAATAGTCTTTTTTCGTTCTTTCTTTCTTTTTTTTTCTTTCTCCTCTTTTTTAAAGGAAAGAGGAAAGGCTAAGAAAATAAATGCCAAAAAATTCTGGACAGCAAAATATCATGGCCTATCACTCCAGACAATATTCTGTCTGGGCACTACCATCCTGATTTTATGCCTGAACAGGTCACTTATGAGTCCCAGGTGATTAACTGCTCCTCTACAGATTCTGGTTTGCCTCTTGGTCATAGAAATTGCATTTTAAAGATATTTTGGACATCTATTAAAAGAGACACAAGATCACTGAGACTCTTATTGCCACACCTAGCTATTCATTTTAAAGATTCCTAGATATTCAAGTCATATACCAAACATATTCTACAATGTCCACATTTGCTGCCTAAATTAGATATCCTTTAAATCTGGGAGCTAGTAGTTTTATGAGTCTCTTTATCACTTGCTCTTTTTGATAATCAATCTTCAAACAAACAACATTTTAAAGCCAAACGCAGCAAGTTATTCCAGACTAGAAATGGATACTTTCCATAATTCCTTCTTCTTGTATAATCTTGCTTTATATGTTTCTGAATATAAAATTTCATACTCACTGTCTTATAAACTGAACTGCATCTTCATACTTCATTCCACATTCAATCAAAGCAAGTGCAACCAGCACAGGTGCCCTGCAGAGAGAAACTCAATTGTAAATACCCACACATCTTTAGAATTAAAATTTTTTTTAAAAATCCAGATTACTTGTTACCAAAGCTGTCTCTGATTTTTGTTACAAATCAATTTCAGTATCATTTCCTTATCAATTACTAAAATGATGCTACACTCCAACAAAATCCTTTTCATGAGCTAGGAGAAAGGGTCAGAAAATTGATAATTAGGATCAGTCTCAATATAAGTATGTATTTTTTAATGTAACAAAGGAAATGAAATTTTTTTTTAAAGTCCATTACAGGGCACTGACTTTAGACTACCTAAATTAACCCAAGTCAAATTAATAATACTACCTTTGCTCTTCAAGATAAGAACTGAAACTTAGAAACTTTACTAAACTATAAAAAAAAGGAAAACAACAAACAAAAGGGCTAAGCAGAGGTAAGAACCTGAGTCACCACTGCCTGCACTAATGTTTTGAGTCCAAGTACAAATCATAAATTGACCTTTAACCTTCTGTTGATGAGAGTGTTGCAACACCATTCCATGCAATGCTCAAAGGAAAAAGGTTTTTTAAAAAAATCAAAATTACTTTTCATTCTCCATTAAACTCCACATCTCCTTTCAGGAGTTTAAAGTTCAGCCATCTGCTCTCCACCTTCTAACTTCCCACACATCTCAATCCCAAATTAAGCATGTGCATATTTTTTTAATGTTGTTGCACATTTCAAAGACCTGAACCTTTGGTTACTTGATACAGCAAGAAAACTGAATTAAGAGTATATTTTTAGCTCAAAGATTAGACAATTACATTAAGTCATTTTCAGAACTGAACCATTACCCACTAAATCTAGTATGGCATCAGAATCAGACAACCAATGAAACACAAAAGCAGCTTTTGTTCTCATTTCCTTTCCTTTCAGGCAATTAAATATTTAGTGTAATAAATGAAAATTTCTACCCAAGTAAAATATTTGATAATGAATTCACAGACGAAAGGTAAGACCTTACCTTCCCAATCCTGCAACACAATGCACTGCAACACAGCAACCTGGTTCTTCACGAAATTTGGTTTTCAATAGGTTTAGCCAATCGTCCACTATCTGATTAGGGGGTGGCGCACCATCATCAAATGGCCAATCCTGGAAAGAAAAAAATCTCTTATACTAAATTGGCATTTTCTCCAGGATTAGCATACTAATACTGAATAGCTGAACAATACACAGGGTGGGCCTAGTTGAACTATTGGAGCTTTCTTATCAAAGAGCCTTTCTCTAAAGTAGGCGACCCTGCTAGCGGTTTTCAACCTGTGGGTCGAGACCCACAGGTTGAGAACCACTGCTGTAGAGCCTAAGATCATCGGAAAACACAGATATTTACATTACGATTCATTAACAGTAGCAAAATTACAGTTACGAAGTAGCAACAAAAATAATTTTATGGTTGGGGGTCACCACAACATGAGGAACTGTATTAAAGGGTCGCGGCATTAGAAAGGTTGAGAACCACTGCTCTAAAGAAAAGCCTTTATATCTTAGAACTGTTTGGGGTTTAATCCTCACAAATATTTGTAGAGACCAGTAAGATACCAGTTATTAGTATATTTCTTTGCCAGAGTGGACTTTTAAATCATATCGACAGGTGTATCTTCTCTTACTTTGTCTTGGCTTACAGTTTTCTCTATGTCTGTTTACAGATTGATTCAGACAAAATATTTGAGGAATACTAATTTCTTATCACTATCATAAGAGATTTCCATAAGATAAAATTAGACGCTGATTACACTTCATTGAAGAAGGCTAAGTTATTTGGCACACTTGAATTTCTATCTTGGATCATTTTTCAGCAGTGACCAGAATCCTGTTATTAAGAATAGGTATATATGGTATAGTTAGCATACCATAGCAGAAGCATACTATCATCTTTGTGCTTATCTATACATATTTAAATGCCATGTAGCAAATATTTTTAAAGCTCTGCCTAAATTACACATATCTCATTGAACAAGCACAATGCCACATAATAGGGTCCCTAAGCAAACGGAGACCTTTCTTTCAAGTATCCCTTTCTCTTTTTATATTCACCACTAGAGGCGCTTTATCTTTTTATATTCATCACTAGAGGCACGAAATCTGTGCAAGGATAGAGTCCCTAGGCCTGGCTGATGATCAGGGCCGATAGGAGCCTTCCTTCATTCCGCACTGCCCCCTGGTGGTCAGCGCACATAATAGCGAGTAATCAAACTCCCGGTCTCCCGGTCGAACTCCTGAGGGGACACTTTGCATGTTAGCCTTTTATATACACTAGTGGCCCTGCACATGAATCCGTGCATGAGTAGCTCACTGCCGCTTGCCTCAGTTGGCCGCCCCGCCCACAGCCGCTCGTAGCTCTCCGCCGCACACACGTAGCTAGCTGCCCCACCCTCCTGTAGCTCTCTGCCACTTGTAGCTCATTGCCCTGCCCTCCTGCTTATCTGTCATTATGTGACGGCATCCCAACCAATTTGCATACTACCCTATTATAAGTATAGATAGATAGATATGCATGGGTTGGTCTTATTTAAAAAACAGCCAGGTGTTTTATCTTCCTTGCTACCTTGCAAGAGGTCTTAAGAAACCAACACAAATCAGCTTTGAAGAAAGGGGAAAGGGGACTCACATTTTTCATACCCTCTTTTCCATCTAGCTTCAAGGACAGAAATGTAAAAACACTGGGAATATTTTTTTAAACATAAGACTATTCTAATGAAATTCGATAAGGACACTTTAAGATACTAGAGAAGGAAAAAGAGAAAAGTGACAGAGCATTAAATTGATTCTGCACTCATTATTGGCACCACTAAAACACTTCATGTAGTCCATTAGCCATGACAGTACATTATGTTTGATTTGTCAACTACACCCCATAATTAAAGGGCTGTCAATGTTATCATTATAAATGTCACTATAGTTTAACTGTAAATAGCTATAAAACCAGTAAGTACTTTAGTTGAGAGTTTACTTCCTCTAATAATACTCCCTAAAATGCACCTAGTTAAGAAACAATAACACAAAGCATGCTTCACTTACTCAGACAAGCAGTAAAGGAATCCCAAGATTAATTTTAAATGTCCTTGTTTTTTCAAGCTTAAGTTGTTAGCCCTTTAATTTTTATCTAATCATAGCTATTTAAAACAAAAGCCTAGATTTAAAGGCCTGGAATAAATTCCGGACCTACCAGCATTTTCTACAAATTAGTTCAAGTTCTTTACTTCATTTCTATTTCATAAAGATATTTATCAACATTACTGAATCAAACAGACTACAGTCAATCCACAGTTCATTTTCTTACCCTGCCATCTGTCAAAATAAACTAATTTCTCATCTAACCAACGGAGAACACAGACTCCCAGTGGGTGCCTGAAACCGCACATAGTACAGACCCTATATATACTGTTTTCTCCTATATGTACAAACCTATGTTAAATTTTAATTATAAATTAGGCACAGTAAATTATTAACAATAAAATAGAACAATTCTAATATTATACTGTAATAAAGGTTATGCAAATGTGGTATCTCTCTCTCTGCAATAATTTTTATATTTTCAGTCCAAACCTATTCCTGAATCTGTGTAACCATCTCTTACTTGTTGGGGATCCCTTGTGTTCATATAGGCTTAAGGCTTTCTGGTGCAACATTTGCTGTCAATTGGAATGTTTTCTGTTCATGTCTTCCACCCATAAATTTAATGCTGTTTCCATCTTAACATACACTGGCTATAACTTTTGCAGTCTGAGGTGCACAGCAAAACTAGCATAAATTTCTTTTTCCTTCTTCACACTTTCACAAAGGAGACTCATTCCTATTGTGATCATAGCAACTTCAGCCTACTTTTTACTTTCCTTATTAAGTGGATAACTTCCACCTTTTCAGTTAAAGAAAGCATTTTCCAGCTACTCTTTGGCATGTCTGAATTGCCAGTATCACTATTTTTGCACTTTGGGTGGAATGAAGCAAGACATCATATTACTCAGAATAGCACACAATTTAAAATGTATCAATTGTTTATTTCTGGAATTTTCCATTTAATAATTTAAGACCACAGTTGACCCCACAAAGTAACTGAAACTGTGGAAAGCAAAACCACAGGTAAGGGGGTCCACTATACTTACAGGGGAAAAAACTTGTAATTCAGCCTAGCTTCAGAAGCAAAGTTTTGTTTTGTTTAAACACAGGGCTACATCAGAAGTTAAATTTTTGTGTATTTTTATGTGTTCTTTTTTATATATATATTAATTCTTTTTTGTTGAAAGTATTACATATGTCCCCTTTTTTCCCCCATTAACTCCCTCCAGCCCCCCACCCCCACCCCCAGGCCTTCAGCATCCTAGTGTCTGTGTCCAAGGGTTATACGTACAAGGTCTTTGGTTGACTACCTACCACCCACCCACCATCCCACGCCTTCCCTCTGAAATTCTGCACTCTGTTCCATGCTTCCATGTCTCTGGATCCACTCCAATCATCAGTTTATTTTGTTACTTAGATTCCAGATATGAGTGCGATCATGTGATACTTGTCTTTCTCTGACTGACTTATTCTGTGTGTGTGTGTGTGTGTGTGTGTGTGTGTGTGTGTGTGTGTGTGTGTTCTTAAACACAGGGCTACATTTTACACATGTTTATACTTATCCCCAGTGATTTCCAGCCAGGAGAACTTAAAGTCATTTAGGAATGAGAATGTAAACAAATTACTGCCATGCCATACTACTCAAATACATCTGAATACATAGTATTCTTTAAAAAACATAATGTTTTGGCTATTTAGTTCTTCTATTTTCACCCGAATGAAGGTGAGGAAACTTTATGGATCAGATAGAAGATGACTGCCATACCAACAGGACATGTATTTTCTTTGCATCAACAACCTTCCCAACTACTAACCAATGCAATAAAGACTACAAAACTAGTTCTCAATAAAATGTAGGAATATAATCTGATACCAATATCTTCATTATTTTCTTCCTCATCAACTACTAAAAAAATCTCGTTCTCATCCTACTTCACTATCTTCCCACAATTAAATCAAATAGCTCTAAAACACCAAAGACTACAAGGTCATTTCATTACATACTCCGGCAATTTAAATAACTATTTAGGGAAAAAAGTATAAAATTTTACCTAATATGAGGCTCCTGCTTTGTATAATAAAATAGCATATATAGAGGCTAGGGAGTATTTTAATTTAAAGTAATTCCAATCACTTTTTGTTCAAACTGAACTATTAAAGAAATCTAATCACACAAAAGCTTAGAACCCTAAAAAAATATCAGAAACTAGGCTGATAACTGTGGAGCAAGATGCCTTCTCCTTCTCCCTTCTTATCCTCTTCTCCCACCTTTTTGTCCCCTACAAGTTAGCTACAAAATATTAAGTAACTAATTTGTACTTGCAAAGTAAGAGAATATTTCCATGTGACTTAAGAATGTCTGATGGGGAGAAAAAGGAAAAAAAAAAAAAGAATGTTTGATGGAAATTACTTTGTTAGAGTCAAACTGGTAGCCTAGAAACAAAAGCCAACTATTGCATTAATTTCCTAGGAAAAACAAAATGCAAACTTCCTTTTTCTTAAAATAAGTATTCACTAAATTTTACTTATTTATTGAAAATATCCTGCAAGTGTAGACTTTAAGAGCACAAATGAGCAAAACTGCTAATACAAAAGAATTTAAAGGTTGCTATAAACACTGTATTCTCCTAGTATAAACTCAAAAAGCAAAACTGGGTTCCAAGTTTTATAAATATCTATGTCTGAAAGGTGCAATTTATTTGTAATAAAAAATTAAAACACTACACACTCACTAGAACATGGATTCCTTCTTTTTCAACTGGAGCTTTATCGTATGTAGCATCACAAACTCGAACCAAAGTTGTCACTCCATATTTCTTAAGTTCCTTTAAAGAAAAATAAATTTGCTTTTAGAATCTGCAACCAAAGCTTTAAAAATTTACTCTTTTAAATTGAAACAATGAGATATCGTTCTTCAATAAAAACCAAAATCATTCTCATTGAGGCAACATATATAATGGACATTCTTGCACGCTCAGTAGAAATATCAATAAGACTCACGTTTATAAAGGGCAATTTAGTAGCATAACACAAAAACTTTAAAAGAACACATATACTTTGACCTAGAAATCCTACTTCTGGGAATTTTTACTAACGAAATAATTAAAGATATACACATTTAGGTGCCAAGCATGTTCAGCACAGTTTGGAATGGTAAAAACCTGGAAACAACATTAATGGTCTGAACAAGGGAATGGTTAAAGAAAGTATGGACCAGCCATACAGAATACTATGACAGCTATGAAAATAATACTAAGGAGGTTGGGGGAAGATTTATTTTAAATATACAGTATGATCCTATCTATATGTAGGATCACAGAAACAAACATTTAGAAGCCAAGTATTAACAGGTTTTTTTAAAGAAACAGTATTTATTTTATATATATATATATATATATATATATATATATATATATATATATATATTTTATTTTTATTTTTTTTTAATTAACTTCAGAGAGGAAGGGAGAGATAGAAACATCAATGATGGGAGAGAATCATTGATCAGCTGCCTCCTGAACGCCCCCTACTGTGGATTGAGCCTGCAACCCGGGCATGTGCCCTGGACCGGAATTGAACCCAGGACCCTTCAGTCTGCAGGCCGACACTCTATCCACTGAGCCAAACCAGCTAGGGCAACAGTTCAGTATTTTTAAAGTGTCTTTTGCTTATCTGTATCTTCTGATTTTTATTTGGTAAATACTTACTGTTCTTTTTTTTAATTTAAGGAAATAAAGTTATTTTGAAATTAAGATGAAAAAGTGGTATTATATTACAAAGCCAACTAACATACAAAATACTAGTAATTATAGCCAGAAGTCTTGCTCCTTTAAAAACTTTCCTACAATAATGCCTAATACAGTGACTACCTATCTTCAAGGGACCACCACCATCTTTTTATAGTTGCAGGAGGACAGTGACTTCTGCCACTTCTGGAATCTATGCCCAAGGAATCCACAGGCTGAAAAGAGTATCACATAATTTAAGCCAGGCTTAAAGGTGACTGATCAACCTAAGGGCACAAGCCTAGAATCAACTTGTACACTGTGCACACACAGTTAAGGAGCTTAGGACTTATTAAGTATAAATAAGCAGGAACAGTGATATCCTGTTTGGTTATCTAAAGAGTAAAGTTATTTTAATTGCTAAAGGACTTTATTTTTCACAAAAAGGCCTTCTTATAAAGTATGTTCAGGAAAGTTAAGTATTATAACTAAGTCAGTAATTTTAAGAAGTTTCAAGATACAAATAAAATCCCATTGAAATGGACTTCATAGTAGCCATTCATTGGAAGGATATGGTAGAATTTTTCATGGTAAATATTTGTGGCCTTAAGCAAGTCAAAAACTTTTTTGAACTCAGTTTTGCCATCTGAAAAATGAGACAGATGGATTTAGAATCCCTAAGAATTCATCCAGCTCTCTAAGTCTATTCCATAAAATACCTCAATAGAAATCACATTGAGACTGAACAACCAGGGAATGATTAAAAATCTTATTATACTCATGTTTGTTGAGTAAAGTATATACTTTTTCCACTAATAATAGAAAAAATGAAGGATCTGACAAAAATGCTACCTATAATATCTTTCCTTCCCCTAAGTTTCTGAACCCTTATATTGTATATGATGGCTACTATTTCAAGTAGTTCTGGGATAGCTTTTCAACAAAAGTAGTTAGAATATTTGAGGTAGGATATTCGAGGTAGACACAGGTTTTAGTGTCAGAGACAGTTCTCCTATGTACTGTGTGCCTTCAGGCAAACTACTAAATTGCTCTGAATTTCAGTTTCCTCATCTGTAAGAGAGAGATAATAGTACCTATACTTCACAGGGTTATTGTGAAGTGTAAATGACATACTGTATGAAATTGCTTATTGTAATGCTGGGTACAAAGTGTTCAATAAATGTTAATTATTTTTATTATTGAAAGTATGATCAGAAAACTGCTAATAATGTAGAAAAGATATAAGAAAAAACATAGTACTAGATATTTTCTAAGATCTCCCAAAATTCCATAAATATTCTTTTAAAAATCTGTTATAATTAATCTAAACCATTTAAAAAAAAAAAAAAAGACTGGTAGGATGACCATCATATGCCAATCACGGAAATAAATGGCTTTGTAATAAGAGATTTCTTTTTTTTTTAATATATTTTATTGATTGTTTACAGAGAGGAAGGGAGAAGGATAGAGAGTTAGAAATATCGATGAGAGAAAAACATCGATCAGCTGCCTCCTGCACACCCGCTACTGGGGATGTGCCCGCAACCAAGGTACATACATGCCCTTGACCAGACTCGAACCTGGGACCCTTGAGTCCACAGGCCAACACTCTATCCACTGAGTCAAACCCGTTAGGGCAAGAGATTTCTTTATAATGGTGTTAATTTTAATGGGATTTTACCGATATATCAATCCAAAAAGTACACCATACTACAATCTTACCTCTGTGAACTTGTTGAGGGTAGCATTGGTAGGGTTGTGAGTTATCAGAAAACGCATGTTCTCATAGGAGATCTCCACAGGGGCTGGACGGTTCATTATGGCAAATAAAAAGTGTGAGCGTGCGTGTGTGAGTGTGATGGGGAAAATGAAAACAAAAAAAAAAAAATCAATAAATCTTGAAATGTTTCACAGCAGAAAACATTAAAAAGACCACTAAAATGCCTATTATCAATCAGTGTTTTCTCTATTCAACGTGTTTATTCTTTAAGTAGCTTCTCTCTTCAAGATAAGCAGAAGTATTCAGAATCCACTTGAATCAAATTCAACTTGGGCCTCAATGTCTGCAGATGGATACCTTCGGACTCCAAAAACATCCAACTACATACAAAACGTAAGCAGCCTTTACTACATTTAGGCACTAGTGAGACAAGTTAAAAGTGTAGATTACTTTCCACTTTTGTTTACTTGATGCTTAATTTTACTGGAGTCATTAAAAGAAATATGCTTGCAATAAAAAAAAAAAAAAGCCAACTATTTCTGAGGCCAGTCTCGGTGTCCAGAGTCTTCAAGGCAATATTAATTATGGCACATAGAACCCCCCAAGCTCACTTGTCAGCAAAAACGCTGTGCTGAGCCTGGCAGAATTCTGCCCTCACACTCAGAATCGCCATAAATGTGCAACGTATATTCCAACGAAAAACCTGGAAGAGAAAAGCATAAGTAAAATGAACTGGAGGTTGATAGCATTCATAAACACAATGCTCAAAGTCAAGAACACATTCTTTATGAGCCTGAAGACATCTGAAATGTCACCAATTCTAAATTATTGCCATCTATAAAGAATAGGATAAAAGTATATACCAAGAGTTTTAAAAGCTAGAGATTCAAATCAAGCATGCCTTTCTTTTTTCAAAACACGATCCAAGCAGCAAAGTTTCTGTGCTAACAAGATTACTTTTAGCCCTGGCCAGTGTAGCTCAGATGCTTGGGCATCATCCTGTGTGCTGGAAGGTCACGGGTCTGATTTCCATCAGGGCACATGCCCAGGTTGCAGGCTCATTCCCCGGTCCCCAATAGGGAGCATGCAGGAGGCAGCCAATCAATGCTTCACTCTCACATTGATGTTTCTATCTCCCTCTCCCTTACTCTATAAAAGTCAATTGAAATATTTTCTTAAAAAACATTATTTTTAACTGGCCATCTACTGGGGATTGAGCCACAACCCAGGCATGTGTCCTGGCCAGGAATCGAACCCGTGACCTTTTGGTGCATGGGACAACACTCAACCGAGCCACACCAGCCAAGACCACAAGTCCTTAAGTGCTTTAAAAGATCCTTAAAGCAATCTTCCCTCCATGGACTCTTCATAAAGTTTACAATGATCTTCTTTTCCTGTTTTGATGATAAAGTCTTCCACATATACTCTTTGTTTGAAATAAGATAAATCTATAAATGGATAGAGGATATTTACCAAAACTCCACTTTGAGGATTTAATTATTTCTATCTAAAATATATGCATTTGACCCCAATTAGGATACTATTCCATAAAGCACTTCCTTAAAAAAATTATCTTCTTTTCCTCACAACTCTGAGTAGTTGTTACTACCTATGAGTAATGAGGAAAGAGGATCAGAAAAGTGAAGTGACTTGTCTAAGGTAAATTAATTAGTTGAGCCCAAATTCTAAACCAAGTCTTCTGTTAGTTCCATGTTTTTTCCACTGTACCATAATGTCAGCTGACTCAACCAATGTGTAAATCCCATCCTCACATTTTCTAGTCCAGTTTACCTTTTTATTATTTCCCACATCACTACCTCTAAAGTACAAATGCATTTAAAGTTCAATTCACACAACATTCTCCTGACCAAATATGTATTAATCTCTACCAAAAACAAGACAAGAAAAAGAAATGGCAGAATTGTAATATTATTTTAGGCCACTGCTATGAAACACAGTAATCTTTATAGCTGGCTCAGTCAGAATGTCAACATAATCATAACTTCCTCTGGAAATAGGGACAAAGTCAAGTTCTTTCACTTGCCTCTTTCTTAAGCCTCCAATAAATGCTTATTTAGAAGTCCCTAAAAAAGATAATTGTGATCAGACAGAAAAAGACATAAAAGATAATGACTATAGAACCATTTTCAGGAAGAAACTGAAATATAGATTAATTCAAGCCTATTCATCTATCCTCAGTCTTCATTTTATGATATTCTTAAGGCATTTTATTTTATAGGTTATATACTTGTGATGTTATCACCATGGACATGCACAAAACTAAAACATTCCTGAAATATGAATGACAGATAAATTCAAATTGGCATTCTAGGAGGGGTGTGGGATGGGAATGGGGGGATGAGGACAAATATGTGACACCTTAATCAATAAAGAAATTTTAAAAATGGCATTCTATGAACATTAATAACTCAAAAGAGTTACCCACTACAGTAAATACACAAAACTTCTACACTCAAACTAAGAAAAACAAAAACATACAACACTCTTCCCCTTTTTTTTTTTTTTTGGTCCTTTTTTAAATCCTCACCCAAGGATATTTTTCCATTGATTTTCAGACAGAGTGGAAGGAAGGAGAAGGAGGAAGAAAAGGAGGAGGAGGAGGGAGTACAAGAACGTGAGATCAACACAAGATTGGTTGCCTCCCGCACATGCCCCAGGCATGGGTTCCAACCAGCAACCCTTCAGTCTTTAGGCCGACGCTATAACCACTGAGCAAAACTAGCCAGGGCAACACTCTTCCTAACTCATAATTCTAACTGTAACTCCAAAACACAGCCACCTTAGATTACACATTTCATATAGAGTATTCCTTGTACAGTCAAGGAATTTTAAAGCTGGAAGAAAAAAGGAATCAACTACTCTGACCTTAAAAAAAAAAAAAAAAAAAGATGACATTTGGGCTCACGAGAAGTCAAAATGACAGGCAGATCAAAGACAACAGCCCAGGTCTACTAACTCCCTATTTATTTTTCCTTCAATTTTGCCTAATGGAGGTATCCACATATTTAAGTCACACTCTTTTTTCATGTAAGTGTAACTTTTCAAATATTTGTTTGGATGTTCATCTGCAACTCTGTGACCTTATAATAAGGGGAGAAACGATTAATAAGGTAACTACTCAAAGAACAATGGTTTGCATGCAGTGCAGAGCAAAACACAAGGAAATTCTAACCTGTTTGAATCCCCTTGGTTTAATGATGTTATCACAGCTAATTTGTGTCACCTGAATAAAGGCACTGAAAGACCTGCATTGTAGTGATGTCCAGGCTTAAAAGTTACAGCTCTAGCATTACGTTTTCTACCTAGTCTCCAGTGTTTGTCTGCTCAGCAAACAGAGCAAACTTTATCCCATCTTATCCCTCCCAAACTCATTTTGGAAGGACCACTTCCAGGGATAAGGATAATTAAATTATTAGATTTTCGATTCTTAACCCCATACTGAGATCCCCAGCAAAATAATTTCTGCCAAATGAAACAGTATGTTCTATCAAAGTTAACAAATACATGATAAAAGCAAGCTTCTGCTCCTTCCCCCATCCACAAGAGTTCAACTACACATCAACAGTTATATGTTCTTGCACCTGTCAATTCAGATAACTAATGTTAATTCCTGTGACATGCATAAGAATACAAAGCAAACAGTCTGTAAAAAAAATCGTAAGCGTACCGCAGCTGGAAAGTACTGTAGCATAAACTCAGCACCTGTTCTCCTTACAGAAAAACCTCCTTCTAAAGTTCTCTCTCTGGCATTAATTCTGCTCTATCTACTTAAGTAAAAATTGATTCTTGCTTTAATTTACCAGGTGATGGAAGAGGCTGTTTTTTGTTGTTGTTAATCCTCACTGGAGGATATTTTTCCCAATGATTCTTAGAGCGAGTGGAAGGGGGGTGAAAGGGATGGGGCGGGAGAAAGAGAGAGAGAGAAACATCAGTGTGAGAGAGAGAGATATCAATTGGTTGCCTCCCGCAGGGATCAGCATGCAACCAAGGTATGTGCCACTGACCGAAATCGAACCTGGGATCCACCAGTCCGCAGGCTGGCACTCTAAGCACTGAACAAACTAGCTAGGGCAAGAGGTTGGTTTACTTGACAAATAATAGTGGCCAATTCAAATATGCATCTAAATATTCTCTTCACCCTTTACTTTTATGGAACCTAACTTTTAAAATGTTGCATTTGGGACATTTCCATTTTTAACAAACAAAAAAAAACAACACAGAACTTCACTGAAGGATTAGAAAGGATGGTCTGTGCCAAAATATTCTTTTAAATTAAGGAAGAAGGGAAGGAAGAAAGAGAACAACGAAAGAAGGACAAAGAAAGAGGGGGCTGGAAGAACAGCAAGTAAGCAGAGGCCTACCAAGCTAAGAGAGTGCACTGCCAATAACAATAAGTGAATAACACAAGTCAAACCTCAATTCTCAAACGTCTCCCATCTCGAACAATTCGCTTCTCAACCCGACTACCCTTTATACCTGTATGATCAATCACCTGACTCTTAGGTGACAAACAAGGAAAGAATTCTAGCATGAGTCAGTTTACCACCGTTAACATCTCAGGAAATAGTTCTGTGAATATTTTCATTTTTTTTGCTTTTGTTGCTGCTTATTATTATTAAATTTTAATTTTTTACTATAAATTTCATTTTCTTTTTAAATTTTCATTTACATTTCATGTCCTTTTTGTCTTTGAAGTGTTTATTTATAAATTAAACAGTACATTAAACATCTACTGTATATAAGGTGAAAAGAGGGAATCATTTGGGGTCTAGAACAGATTAATTCAATGTACATGATTTCTAATGGGAAAAAATGCTTTGGTTTTTTAACCTTCCAGAACAAATTAAGTTCAAGAACCGAGGTTGCTAGAGTTTAAATGTCTAGGGTCAACCCTCTACTGCCAATATTGACCTAGAAGAGAATCAAAAACTAAAATGCATGAAATACAGTAAGCCCTTGATTTTGCTGACCTCAATTTAATGGACTTCAGAATTAACAAACAAAATTTCCAGTCCGTATGTCATATGTAAAATTAACACCCCGTTAACTTTAAAATGTTTTTAAACAAGATGTGCTTATAACTAGAGGCCCGAAGCACGAAATTCGTGCAAGGGGCTTGGCCCTCGCAGCCCTGGCTTCGTCCAGAAGGTCATCCGGAAGGTTGTTCAGCTGTCTGGTCTAATTAGCATATTACACTTTTATTATTACAAAAGATTAACAGGTTGTTTTTTTATTAGTTCATTATTATTTTTAACAAATTTTAACAGTAGGCCATATGTTGGAAAAAACACTGTAATAATAGTAATTTCAGCCACATAAATAAATCTTACATATTTACAGCTATAGTCTACATATTCAAATCCAAGGCTCGCTGCTCGTAAACAATGTTCAGTGAGTGATTAGCACATGATCACACCATATCTCTCATGGTAATTGGTTCTGTTGTTGCATGGCGTGACTTTCTGCAGCAAATGTGCTAAGCCAGCCATGTGCATTTGTTTGCTCGTTGTGACTGGTGAATGTACTCATTTACTAGATCTATTCAGTATAGATTTAAAATTACTGTAATACACAAAGGAAGCTTTTCTGTGAAATTAAATTTTTCTTATGTACTTAATTTTAATTACACAAACATGTCTACATAAGTAAAAACAGGTAAACTAATTTGTAAAATTTTTAACATAATGCATTCGGAAAACCTACTTTATTATATAATGGATTTTCAGCTTTAAGGGACACCTGTTCACCCAAATAAGTCCATTATATCAAGGTTTTACTACAATATATAATACAATATCCATCATTTAATCATGGCACATTCATAAAATGGAAACTATTCAGAGGTCAAAAAGAATAAAATAGATTTATATGAACTGTTATGGAAAGATGGCTAAGAGACACTAATAAGTAAAAAGAGCAAGGTCTGTAACAGTATATACAGAAATATTTGTGAGTATCATATATGCTTCCATATCCATGAACTATCTGGAAAACTACACAAAGATAAGAGGTAACAATGGTTGCCTGGGAGCATGATTTACTTTATTTATCATAATATATGCCTTTAGAACTGTTTCAATCTTTTTCCATATACATGTTACCTTAATTTTTTTTTTTATTCTAGGGTGATAAAGACCTATAATGATGTACAATCTAATTACATTCTCAACAGTGCTATAGCCATGGGATTACAAAGAGCCTCGAGAGGGCTAGTCCCTCTGTTCCAGGCAGGCCAATACCTACATACAATTCTAGAAAGACAGTGTTCTTCTTTGTTAAAGATACTAAATTATTGAGTAAAATTCAGGTCCTGCTTTGGCAATTGTAATTCTAAGTTAAAATATAAAAAATAGAGTATTCAAGGGCATGAAGGAACTTTACAAAATCAACCCCATTTAAGTGACCCAAACTTACTGGGCAGCCTTTTGAAAATCCTGTCAATCCACTTACTAGTACATCAAACTATCCACTGAGAAATCACCCCTATTTCTAAATTAAAGCAAATGATACAGTAAACCCTCTAATTTGATGGGTTATGCCAGTAGTCACCAAATTAAAACAGCACATAATATAAATGCACAATAAAGTAGTCTAGATCTAAGAAAATAAAATCTAAAAGCAAAGGTCTGACAAACAAATAAGCACACACTATGTTATTTTTCCTAACCAGAAATTCTACAGGAAGTCATGCAAATTTGAGTTAGCTTGGTTTCTACAAACAGGCAACATGAAAGCATAATACTGTATATAAGACTAAAACCTTGCAACAATTTTTTCCTAAGGCAAATTTATTTCACTTCAACAGACACCTGCACTTCCCTTAAAGTATGACTAATCTGTCAACAGTAAAAAAAATAAAAAAATAAAAATCATTCTCTGAAGTTAGACATTTTTTCCTTGTAATTTGGCTAGTTAAGAATTTATTGTCCTAGCCGGTTTGGCTCAGTGGATAGTGTATCAGCCTGAGGACTGAAGGGTCCCAGACTCTACTCCAGTCAAGGGCACGTACCTCGGTAGCAGGCTCCAGGGCGAGTGAAGGAGGCAACCAATCAATGTTTCTCTCACATCAATATTTCTCTCTGTCTTTCCCTCTCTCTTTCACTCTCTCTAAAAATCAATGGAAAAATACCCTTGAGTGAGAATTTAAAAAATGTTGAAAACAAACAGATAAATAATAAAATAATTTTTAAAAAATCAACTGGTGAATGTGTAAATAAATGAAATAAATCAATGTTTCTCTCTTTCTCTCTCTCTCTCAAATCAATAATTTTTTAAAAGCCCTCAATAAAAGTTTGCTGTTTATACAGCATTAAAAAAAAGAATTATTAATTCAAATATCTATCGGACACTATACTATATGTCACATACTCAAGCAAGAGCAGTAAACAAACAAAAACTGTCAGGATGGGTCTTATATTTTTGTAGGGAGAAAAAGACAAATAAAATATGCCACTGCTATGGAAAAAAATGCAAAGCAGGGGAATCTGCAGTGCCTCAATTCTAAATAAGGCTATCAGGAAAGGCCTCACTGAAAAAAGTGACCTTTTATCCAAGACCTGGGGGTGTGAGCCAAATAGATATTTGAGGGAGCATTCTAGGCAGAGGGATTAGCTGTTGCAAAGGTTATGAGATGGGGCCTTGCAGTGTTCTTAGAACAGCCGGGGGGGGGGGGGGGGGCAGTGTTACCAGAGCAAAGAAGGCAAGGGAGTGAATAGGGTCAGAGAAGTAAAAGAGGACCTGTAGGCCAATGTTTGGCTTTTATTTGGAAAAGATGAGAAGATTTCAAGCAAGAGTGACATTTTATGCTTAAAAGGCTCACTCTAGCTGCTACGTGGAGACAGATTATATGAGTAATAAGGGTGGAAGCAGAGATCAGACAGGAGCCTGTGCTATAATCCAGGAAAAAGACAATGATGGCTTATGGTGGCTTGGACCAAGGTAGTAGAAATACAAAACATAAAAAGGGATCAATTTTAAGATTTGTCTATAGACTGGATATGGAGTCTGAAAAAAAGAATCAAGGCTCTAAGTAACTATAAGAACTCGTAAATCCCTCACAATATTCAGAAACTATTCTACAACAGATTATAAAATCTTCAACAACCATCAAGGAAGAAAAGTAGGGAAATTATTCTGTTAAGTATTACTGTATCTTTGCATTTTGAACATTTGAGAGAAAAAATATCTTAAGACTTGTAAACTAAAAAGAATTCAATTTTGCTAATTAAACATTGTCTGGTTAACTGGGCTCAAGATGAAATTTTACTCATCTCTCATATCCTACTCCCAACTCATCAGAGCCCTGTAGAAACAAGAGCTCTATTCTCTGTGCTACTTATCTTTCTTCATCCCTCTACTGTTGCATTTATCAAACTAAAATTGTGGATCCTTGAACTTAGACAATTCAAATTAATGTTAGTTCTCCTGCCCCACTGACTACAGTCATGGAAGTTGATCAAGAAAGAGGTATTCATTAAATTCTACACAAATTAGGGTACAAAATATATGTAAACAAGCTAAAAAACAGCAAGATGCTTCTTCACTGCTAAAAAAGTTTCATAGTTACTCTACTCTCTTGGTTATTCCCACTTTTCTACTTCCTCATTTAAGGAGGGAACTTGAGAATCAAGCTCCAGTACAGAAATCAATAATCAGTTCTATAAAAAGAAAGTACGACCTTGACGGTGAGAAAATATCTTAACATTTCAGAGCTACTCGGAGAAAAGGAAAGCAATTAACCAACAACCACACCTGCTTCTGAGAACAGTGACAGTTATTTACTGAAGTCTTGTGGGCCCTGTTCCCACTCAAATGAAAAGGGAGTGGTTTTCAAGTTTGTATGTACCCTGGTGATTAGAAGTAGTTGTCCTTTTCTAGTAACTCCTACCTCAACGAATAACTATAAGACAAAAATTGCATTAAATATTTTCCTGCTACACTTGAAAATATTTACTTTTCAATTTTGTACTCTATTGTTCTTTTAAAGATTAACAATTCTCCAGATAAATCTCTTGTCCAAATTGTTATTTTACATTTCATTAATAAATTTAAATGGAGGTAACAGCACTATAGCCAGTTTTCATTTTCTAAAAAATTATCTGAATACCAGTAATAACATTAAAAATCTCAACAGCACAATCCTAATATTGGGCATTAATCTTATTGTTTTCAGTGAATCTTCTAAAAATTAAGCTCTTCGGCTCTATTAAATTGGTTATATTCATTTCCAGACAAAGGTATCATGGCCTCCTCTCCATAGACTTTAGTTGTTTTAAGACTCCCAAGCTTCTTTATTATTAAGTTTTAAACTTAACTGTGGTAAGCCTCCTTCATACAATACAAATTATCTCAAACTCAGCTGCATTCCCATAAAATTAAATCCCCTAATGTTTGTTTTCTTCTTTCCTTCCATCTTTCTGTCTTCAATCTCAAAAGGCTATGTAACTGTCTTAGAGAACAATTTAGGTCTTAATTATCTTAAGTTTCCAACATCGCTATACATACATTATCCCAAGAACCATTGAATCAATTACTTCTTTAATAAAAAAACGTATTTGAGATTCTAAACTTCAATGCAAAAAAATTTTTAATGCAACTGTAATAAAGCAAATTCAGTAGGAAAAATTCAAAAGGACTCCTGAATTCACCATGTCAACACCACTTTGAAATGTTTTCTGACCTATATCAGGACAGTTTGAATGACTATAACAGCTGCAAGTTTCCTGAGGTTACAAAATAGATACTTGGTTAAAGGTTACTTGAGTCACCTTTCAAAATAACCTACAGCACAGGAGCAGCATGCAAAGCAAAAACTTCCAGGCTATTGTTAGCATTATTTAAAATATGTTTCAGAACTTAGCAGTTTATGGGTCAGCTTAATTCTTTCATTTCCCTATTTTGTAAAATGTATTGGTCCTGTTCAAGTATCTACCACCAAAAGAGGGGGAAGGAAGCTCTCTATGTCAGGATATGAAATAAAAAACATTACAAATAACATCTTGTCAGCACAAATTCTTTTGTTTAAGCCCCAGAAATTTTTCTGCTGTTAGGGTATTTTGGTTCAAGTTTCCCCTAAAGCCGGGTAAATTACACTTCACTTCCTCTCCTAAATTTACTTCTTATAAATCACATTATACTTCACAGCCATCTCTCTGTGTACTGAGTATAGTACAAGATAAATAGGCAAGAACCTAAATCATTCTATTTGGAGCTGCTAGTGGCCTTTTAAAATATACTGTCTACCCATTATTTGCCCAATAATAGCTTGATGTTTATTTTCATAAAACACAACATTCACAATCTTTAAAAACTATACAGTTGTTTTACTTTATATGTTAATGTGAAGCAAAAATGGTGAAATACTCTATAATGCCATGTCAAGGGGTTATTATCCTTTGCTCACTACCTTAGTTCAATTTCAACATGGATTCCTCTTCTCTTTCCACTTAAAGAATGCAAAAAAAAATTTTAATGCAAAATTTAATCTTTTTTGTCCTCTTACTCCAAATACCTACTGAGATGAGAGGCAACATACCACCTCTGAATGATACTAAAATGCAGCACATTGGTCTTACAAATATTTGTGGAGTTCTGTGCGCATACCATACAAACATCCAGAATCAAGATCCTAAAACAATCAATGTGGATGAAAAATATTTTATGATGGGCATTAAAATTTCATACTGATACTACATACTTAGAAGATACAAAGTGAGTGTGAGTAGAATGAAGTAGGATTAATTAAGACTTCTGAGGAAAGGTAAGACTTTTACGACAAGATTGGTAGAAACAGTGAAGGGACATAGCATAACTTAGGAAAGGACCCAAGTCTCTGGTTACATATCTCTGGTGAAGACTTGACCATGCTGAGAATTTCAGATCAGTTCAGATGCAATAAAAGCTCTTAGGAAATTAAAAGTATAATAGTAATCAGGAAGCAACTCTTTGCTCCCTAAGAGAAAACAAACACAGTTGATTGAGCCTTGAACAACAAGGAGCTAGAGGCACATACCCTCCCTCCCCGCCACACACACACACACACACACACACACACACACACACACACACGCAGTTGAAAATCTGTATATAACTTTTGGCTCCCCAAAAACTTAAGTTGCCCCTGGGTATCCGAGGGGGATTGGTTCCAGCCCTCCCACCCCCACAGATACCAAAATCCTCGGATGCTCAAGTCCCCTATATAAAATGTAGATCAACACACAGTCAGCCCTCTACATCTACAGACTCCCAACCATGAATCAAAAACAGTAGAGGCAGCCCTAGCTGGTTTGGCTTAGTGGATAGAACGTTGGCCTGCGGACTGAAGGGTCCCAGGTTTGATTCCAGTCGAGGGCACATGCCTGGGTTGTGGGCTCGATCCCCAGTAGGGGGTGTGTAAGAGGCAGCCAATCAATGATTCTCTCTCATCATTGATGTTTCTATCTCCCTTTCCCTTCTTCTTCGAATTCAATAAATATATATATATTTTAAAAAAAAAACACAGTAGAGGCATTTATTTATTATTATTTGTTATTATTATTATTTTAATCCTCACCCAAGGATATGCTTTTTTATTGATTTTTTGAGAGAGAAAGATTGATGTAAGAGAGAAACATCAACTGGCTGCCTCCCATATGTTCCCTGACCAGGGATCAAATCAAGAACCTATGTTTGTGCCCTGACAGGCAATCAAATCCACAACCTTTTGGTGTAGGGACAATGCTCCAACCAACTGAGGCACCCAGCTAGAGTGAGGCATTTATTTTTAAAAGTCCATGTATAAGTGGATCTGGGCAGTTCAAACCCATGTTGTTCAAGAGTCAAAGTGTATTGTCATATTGGTGGGCATTTCTGATCTACTGAGCAACTCCATAATTACCAACAAGTTTCACAAAGAATCTCTCAACTTATTAAATTCTACCTGATAAATTCTTCTTCCTTGTAAACAGATGAGTTTATTAACTAAACTAGAGACTCTATGCATGAAATTCGTGCAAGGGGCTCGGCCCTCGCAGCCCGGGCTTCGTCAGACGGTTGTTCAGCTGTTCGGTCTAATTAGCATATTAGCTCTTTATTATATAGGATTCTACTTGTGGATGACCTCCAAATGAAGATCGAAACTCACTAGAAAAACAATTCAGCCCTAGCTAGTTTGGCTCAGTGGATAGAGCGTCAGCCTGCAGACTGAAGGGTCCCAGGTTCAATTCCAGGCAAGGGCATATGCCTGGGCTGCAGGCTCGATCCCCAGTAGGGGTCATGCAGGAGGCAGCCAATCAATGATTCTCTCTCACCATTCATGTTTCTAGCTCTCTCTCTCCCTCTCTGAAATCAATTTTAAAAAAAATTTTTTAAAAGAAAAGAAAAACAATTCAAAGTATAGTCTATGACTTAAATTTGAAGTGCTTTGTGTCCAGAAAGATCTAAATTATTTTAATTTAAACCAATCACCAAAAGGAAACTTGTTTGTAACCACACATGTGGGAAAGAAGAATAATGTCACTAGAATCTATTGTTTCTCCATCATATCCTTCCCAATTTGCTGACAAATCCTGCTGATGACTCATATCCTTCTGCACTAACCAGTCACTCTGTTCCCTCATGATATGCTTTTCACCAATAATGGAAAGCAGAAAACACATCAATTTGTTTTGCTACTAAAAACAGTAAATATCCACATATGTATATAAATACAACTTACAAACATTGTGGTGATACAACCTAGTGAATATTTCCTATAAAAGAGTGCAAGAAAAAAGCTATGCTTAAATCTCAACTAAGACTAAAGGATGACTAGAAGAAAGCAGACCTAATTGTAAATTTGAACTCCTGTCAAATGATACATTAGTACAGAGCCAACATTTTTTACCACTGCAGAAATAAAAATATAAAGTAATTTATCTGATCTGCTAAAGCAAATATATCATGTGTGTATTTTATGCCAAAAGAATTAACATTTTCTGAGAAGAATGAAATTTCAACCCAAAAATACTATGAAAGGAATTAAATACACAATTCCCTAAAGGTAAAGACTGTTCTAATGGTCAAAATATTTTTTCAAAACAGACTCAACTAGCAAAAAAAGGTTAGTTTTAAAATTCTCTCCAGTTTAAAACGGCAATGCCGTGCAATGTAAATTTATATTCAAATGATGAAATTTAGTTTCTAGGCTACTTAAAATACAGTGGATGCTGTGTTACAGAATCTATGGGACAGAAATCCGTTCAGGCAAAAAAAAAACCCATTTGTATTACAGTCACATAACTGTTAGTATAATGTGTCAATTCCTCATAGTCATTTTTCTGGAAAAGACTTTGTGCCAGTATATCTATACTGACTGAACAGATAATGCAGGGAAAACCACCTAAGACACTGCAGGAGAAGAGTCATTTTCTCACCTGGATCCTGATAACTCCACAGGGTAACTGTGGAAAGTAGACAAAGCCTACAGTGCTGTGAAGCTTTTTTCGTAGAGTGGAGGTGCTAGAGTAGTGACAGTTTCTGATACAGCACAGACCTCTACAACTCCAAGGAACAACTAATTTACATACAATAGCCACTTGAATGCTACACCAAGCAACCCAGCAAGGCTTCAAATCCCTACAGTAGCCAGGAAGTCAAAGGAGCTAGAGGATGTTGTTTAGTCAATAAAACAAAAGATAACTAGAAAAAGCTAACAGACACCTCTACACATAAATTAGTTCTGAAGTTGAAAATGGAAAAAAGGCTCTTCTAATATCCCAGATTAATAAGACTCAAAGCACCACTTCCCAAAGTAATTATAACTGGTGGTATCCACTGTTCATTTAACCATCCCAAGTACAAAATTTGAATTGTAACATCAAGGGCTCTTACTTTTTAAACTTAGAGAATCATCAGTTTCTATGTAACCCAACCAGGGTCTTGAGAAAAATCTCAAAGCAGTAACATCCCCAAGAGAGTAAAAAATGTATGCAAGTACCTGAAGTACCCTTAAAAAAAATAAAATAAATAGCCTGGCGGGTATGCATAGGTGTTTGAGCATTGACCTATGAACCAGGAGGTCTCGGTTCAATTCAGGTCAGGGTACATGCCTAGGTTGAGGGCTCAGTCACCAGTAGGGGGCATGCAAGAGGCAGTCGACTGATGTTAATGTTTCTCTCTCATCAATGTTTCTATCTTTCTATCTCTCTCCCTTCCTCTCTCTAAAAATCAATAAAATAATGTATTTTTTTAATTTTACATTAAAAAAATTAAAATTCAAGCAAAAAAACAACAACGGCTGACTTCCTTAACATCTACTTAACTCCTACATAGCGCCCTATAAACTGACTAAAGTTAACTAAAAAAAAGTTTAGCCAGAGATTTAAGTACTTTAAGCCCCAAGGGGAAATTTATTTTATCCTCTACCATTTATTTACTGATACTATTTAAATTGGATTCCAAAACCTGGGATTCAACAATTGATCTATAAACTAATTTCCTTATCTGTAAAACTGAAAGAATGCCACTTACTCACAGGATTATTATGAACTGTAAATGAGATAATTTGTGATTCAGCACAAAGGAAATTATCTCAAGAAGGGAATATTGAAACCTAAACATAATGTTGGGACTTCACAAGTAGTTAAGACCTCAAGAATTCTACCACTACTCTTCTCAACATAACTAAGTCTACCATGTTAAACTATGGATCCTGATTTCAAGTCACTAAAAAATTTTAAAGATCCCCAACTTCTATGAATAGTACAACTAATGGTATAGCACTGAAAGAAATCTGCCTAACTTAGGTTTCACTCTTCCAAGAGCAACAGTTAAAAATTTATGTACTGCTCCTCTGCATCTTATTTGTAATGCTTTTTCTCGAGGCTTCACTAGTTACCAATCACAACTTCCAACAAAAAGAAAGTACAGTCAAATCCTGTAAAATAAATTTCTACTAAATTCCAATTTTGTGCCTCAAAATCATAGTGTCCTGTAACTACTGCAGAGAGAAATACTACCTTTGAAAGACAGTAAAAAGTTAATTCTTAAGAAACATAAATCTTTTTTACCTTGTATACACAAATGTCTTTTCAAGTAAAATATAAATATGGGGCTTTCAAGACCTTTTAAGAAAATTATGTTCATAAGCATTCAAAACATTTACTCTTCCCTAATGCCATCAAAGTTCACTGATATAAATGGTTTCTGCCTATAAGTTTGGTTCGTTCAAATTAAATATTACTTGACTGACTCACGGAGGGAGTGGTTTGACTTTTGCTATTTTGAGTCAGAATATACTAGGTCCAGCAGTTCTAAACAATTTCTCATTTGTATAGGTGTTCTAAATTGCTAGCCTTTTCCAGGTACTAAATGTAACAATTAAACTATTGCCTTAGTAGAAAAGTCTTAATGGTAATAATACTTTGAATCTGTATTTCAATGTATAATTAACAAAGTGCTTTCATATATATTTTCTCACTTGCTGTTCACAATCTCGGGGAGGAAAATACCCCACACAGCTGAACAAAGACTTTAACAAAGAAGTGACTACTACTAGCTGACTCTTAGCCCCCCAAAATAAAAAACATAAAAGGCTGCTGAGTTTCTTTAATCAGACTTTCCTCTCCCAGACATATTCCAGGTGCCTCATAAAAACTCTGTCTCAAAGCACACATCCTGGGGCCCCAGGAGAGTTTCAAGGCATAAGCTCCACCCACATAAAACCCTTGCTTAGATCCTGAAGAGCCTCCGAGTCAGCATCTCCTAAATGATCCCCTTGCCTCCAGCCATTTACTCTTCTGCTATAACTTCAACATCTCTCACCTGTACAAGCTGACAGGTCACTGTGTGGTAAAATACCCCAAAGTGAGACAACCTAATGTGAAGATAGTAATTATGTAGTGGAGAAATCAAGCACTTTGGAGTCAGAAAGACCTGAGTTTTTAATCCAATTCCTATTATCTTCTGACCTAGAACAAGTTATTTCTTTTTGTCTCTTCATCACTTTAAGTCAATGAGAGCTCATCATTGTATCCCTAGTGCCTGGCAAATAGAAGCCACTCAATATGTGCCAAATAAATATAAATGAAGACACTTACCACCTTTTAATAGCCATGAGAATTAAATGAATATAAAAAGCACCTGGTACATAGTAGGCACTTAATACTAATTAATCCAGGTCCCCACTGAATAGTAACATTGTTTACTATTTTCAAAAACAGAGGGCATGCCAGTGATAAAGAAAAAAAATGCTCTAAGAAAAATATAATTTGACACATCACTGCTTTTGCCTGTGATTCTATTATGTCTACTATCTAACTCTTCGGTTATCATATTGAAAAACTCCCAACTTCTAATAAGTCTCTTCATTAAGGTGTAAAATCCATGTAAGGCACTCTTTATCAAGAATCCCTAACTTCTACAATACAAGAATCTGGGAAAAGTCCATGATAGTGCTTAGTTCATTCACAATCCAATAAGAAACAACTTTTAAAATGTCAAGATCAGAATACTGGCAAGCAACTTCTCACCATCTTCACCAACACAATGGTATACTGACAAGAGATTCTGAAACCTTAATAAATAAAGTATCCTTTTATAGCCTTAATTTCTTTTTGCACATTTAACGAAGCATAACTTCCTATCTGAAACTACTGTAATATAGAGTATGGCAGCAAATAACTACCATATCCTAATCCAGCAGTGGTTGTCGTTTGGTGACTCCAAACAGACAAGCAGCATTTGCTGAACGCCTACAGTGATGCCAGAACTGCTAGACACTTTATATGTCTCTTCACAAATTCCAGAAAATAAAAAACTAGCCTACGGTTCTTCTCCATCATCATTACATCATAGCAGCAGCAGCAGCAGCAGCATTATTTCTTAAGAGCTCTTCTCCAGAAGATTAGGAAAGAGCCACAATCTAAAATTATGACTTCAATTTACCTAAAAATAAAATACCTTTCACCTCCCCTGAAAAGCTAACAATACTTTACAAGAGTCTATGCTGCTGGATAAAGGTTCAAAAGCCTAGGATCCTGGGCAATAGACAAGTTTTAGTTAGCTCTCACATCCCCAGACTAAAATGGGATGACAACCACATCCTTGACAAATTTAGAAATTTACGTAGATGGCATGAAAGGGGGAGGTACAGATAGAAGGGGGGGAAAGCACATTCTTTTAAAAATCCCAGAACTCGAAAATGACAGTGCCACCGGAATACACTCCTATAACCCTCTTCCTCACACTTGAACCCAAGAACCCAGGGACAGGACGCTCCTGGAGAGAACTCCCTAACTCACTACCGCCATACACCTCGACCACGGCGAGCCTCCAGGACGCCTGCTCCCACTCCGGACAGACGCAGGTACAGCCTTCCCCACGCCCTCCCCCACCTCCCACGCTGCACTCATCCTCTCCCCACACTCACTCGTTCCCACACGCTGCCCCCCACAGTCACTCTCCTCCGACACGCCTGTTCTCCCCACACAGACACTGTCGCCCCGCACACCCTCCCGTACACTCACCCCACACTCCACACACTCCCCTCCATCCTGCCCCAACCACCTCCAGCCACACTTTGGCACCCCCAGCTCCCTTCCCTCACCCCCGCATGCACACTCAGCCCTCTCCCCGACTCCCTCTTCACCCCCTCCACGCACGCACATTTCCCCCCGCCCACACTCACAACATTCTTACACACACACTGTTCCCCCGCCTTCCTCACCCACCCTCCTGCTCCACGCTTCCCGGCCGCGCTCCCCCTCCCGGCCCCGGCCGGCCCTCCTTCCGGGGACGTGTCTCGGGCCTGCGCTAATGGCTGCGGCGCCTCCCGCCCTCCCTTCCCCGAGGCCCCGGGGGCCGGCGCGGGGGCCGCCCGGGAGCAGCGCACTCACGCTGGCGAGCTGGGGCCTGGGCATTGACGTCCGGCGGAGGCGGGAGCGAGGAGGCGCCTCTCTCCTCAGTCACCTCGGCGGCGGCGGCGGCGGCGGTAGCGGTGGCGGCGGCGACGACTCCCCCCCAGCCTCGGCGCGCGACACCCGGCCCGGCCCGGCGGCGGCGGCGCGTGTCCACGAGTCCGTCTTGCTGCTGCTGCTGCGGCCGCCGCTGCGTCTCCTGCTACCGCCGCTGCCCCCGCTGCCGCCGCTGCCCGGTGGCGTCGCCTAGTGCCGTGCCCGGCCGCCGCTGCCGCTCCAGCCGCTACCGGACGGACGACGGTTACAGCCCCACGATCGCGCCTCCGCCACCACCGCTGCGCGCGCAGCCGGAACCAGCTCCCGCCGCCGCCCCTCAGGGGGCGCTGCGGGGCGCGGCGCGCGCCCGTCGGCCCGCCCACCGCACCCGCTGATTGGCTGGCCGGCCGGCGCGGGGCGGTTGGGCCCGCCCACTGCCCAGCCGGGCGCTAACCCACTGCCCTCGGCGCCTCGCCCGCGTCTTCTCGGCCTTCGTTCCGCTCCGCTCTGCTCTGCTGGCTGCGGAAGCGCATCCATGTGACCAGGGAGAGCGTGGGAGGAGGCCTAGGGAGCCGTTCGCCCACGCCCCGGCCCGCCCATCCGCACCTGGGCTGGGGAGAGGGCCGAAGGCCGCCGTGTGACCTGCAAGGTCCAAGGGCTTTTTCCTGCGTCCCGGGCGGTGGGGCTGGGGCCAGATCCTTTTGGGGTGAGACAGCGACCGAGCCCTTTGCTTGGGGATTTCCAACTCACATGTGAGAACCAGGACAGCTCAATTCTTGGCTGCCCTTCCTCGAGGCCCCAAATAAATGGCGTGTGCGTCTACAACTGCAAAGGATGTTTCTGCGCCTCCCCCCACAGCCCTGCCGCCACGCACACCCAGACCTAAGAACCCTCCCTGACGGACCAAAATTCAAACTTCCGGGATGCAGCATCTTGGGCAAGTTATTTCCTCTGAGTATTCTCAAACATTAAGTAGAAATAGTTATCAGCTACCTCGCGGGGCTCTTTCCACATATCAATAATGTAACTATGGGGGGTGGGGGGAAAGATGCCTGATGAAGAGGAGACCCTGAATTTCAAGGTCTCTAACCTAATGTCCCCTTTAACGACAGGGGTTGATTATCCTCGAGATTAAACCATTCTCTCCTGCATTTGAAAGGCGGCCAGAAAGTATTTAATTCTTTGTCAGACTATGGACAATGTGGTCACCGGTGAGTTGAGAGACTGGGCTGGGCTCCTGCCAGGTGGCAGCCAGAAAGAGGCACTGGAAGCCGGTTGGGACAAAGATAGGAGGCTTACTCATAAGCTTTTCGGGGAAGGGGCTGCTCTGTCTTCCCTTTCCCCCCTGGGAAGTCTCCCCTTCCCAGAACTGGCACCTATGTAGAAGGGACTACTGCCCCTTGGGCTGCCTCTCCCCTCACCCAGTGGCCAGCGCACACCTGTTCATCTGGCCCTGTGGGGAGAAACCCTGGACAGTCGTCATCATGAGGCCTTCCACACAAGGTGGGGGCATTGCTTCCGACCAGAAGGCTTCCATTAGAGCTTAGCAGTGAAAAGAAAGGTCTTATGACTCAGCCACATCAAGCCACAGCACAGAACCCAGGATGTTCACCGCCAGCAGGTGGCCCAGGAGGGGGTATTCCAGGGCAAGGCTGGCTGGCAGGGCTGTGTGGGAGTAGAGAGGCCTTGAAGCGAGAGGGACTGAAGATCAGATTCGCCGCCCTTGGGTGAGGAGCACCGGCTCAGCTGCCCCGTGCACCCTACCTGCCTCCAGCAGGCAGCATTTTCCACTTCCTCCAAGCACAGGCTTGAAACAGACAACTATCTCCTCTGCACAATTTTTTGCTGAGTCTCTTGGTTATTATTCATTCTTCCGCTAAAATCTCAAAACACCTTATGCAATCTCCTATCATAGCATTTATAAATGCCTGTTTTCATGGTTCTCCCCTACTTACACTGACCTACTTGGCACAGTCTAGTAGACTGTTGAACAAATGACTGACGGGCGACTAGTCCAACTAGCTGTCAGCCTGGCCCTAAAATGTCAGTAAATAATATAATAACATAAGGGTAACAATAATGGCTACGATAATGGCTACCATTTACGAAGCATCTGCCCTATTCTAAGCCATGGGCAAGGTGTTTTAAAATATATTATCAAGCTTATGCTTCAAAATAAACCTATGAAAAAGGTATTATTATCCTCATTTTAAAAGGGATTGAGACTCAGAGAAATGAAGTGACAGAAGCAGGATTCATTCAGCCCAACTGTCTTCCTCTAAAGCCCAAATAAACATGATGTTAGTCTCTGACTCCAGTCCATAACTGGTGCCCCTCAGGTTCACCTGGAATCCCTTTTGAGATGTTGGAAATACCCTCCTCTGACAGCAAAAGGCCTGAGATCATGGCACCACCAACTCCCCACACCATGAATGACCAAATGGTTCCCGAGGAAGACTGCACACCGCAAACAGATCAGGAGTTGGGCTACAGGTGCCTAGTTACAGCGTGAACTACCCTTAGTAGTGAGTTTTATACGTAATAAGTGCCCTGAGCTTATCCACTGCCTTTGCTGAAGCATTGCAAGTGCCATTAGCTTATTAATCCTCCCAGTGCCCATGTGAGGCAAACTGGTGGTATTCCTGGCTGGTTTTATAGAGCAGAGCCTTAGCTCTTTTTTTTTTTTTTAATATATTTTTATTGATTTCAGAGAGGAAGTGAGGGGGAGAGAGAGATAGAAACATCAATGATGAGAGAGAATCACCGATTGGTTGACTCCTGCATGCCCCCACACACACTGGGGACCGAGCCCGCAACCCAGGCATGTGCCCTTGACTGGAATTGAACTCGGGACCTTTCAGTCCACAGGCCAACACTCTATCCACTGAGCCAAACCAGCTAGGGCAGCCTTAGCTCTTTAAAGCAGGAGCTGTGTGAGCCTGCCACACACAGGAGTTAGAGAAAGAAGTGATGGTGGTGTGACAAAGAAACTAAAATCCTGGGCGAAGTGGTTTGATACAGAAGTGGGGACACAACCCAGCTACCTGGTTCATACTATGGGGCTCCAGATTGTTTCATCTGGCATCCTGGCATTGCCATTTATTTGCTGGGTAACTTTGGGACGTTACTTAATCCAGTCTTAATTTCCCCATCTGTAAACTGAAAAAGGTAACACAACTTAGCTCATAATGCAGTTTTGAGTATGTAAGCTCAGCACCATACTGGACAGAGTAAATGTTCAATAAATGTTAACTATTAATACAATTATTAGAATGGTATCTGGCATTGTGGAATAAATACACGGGATGAGTTTTGCTACTATTAACTGTGTAGAGTTTATTTCAAAATTGTAGGCTCTGCTACTTACTATTGGTTTTGTGACCTTGGACAGATAGATTGCTTAACTTCATGATTGAACCTCTTCTGTTCTCATCTGTGAAATAGGGTTGCTCTGAAATGAAGGTCTTCACAGTGCTTTATAAACTGTCAAGCACTATACAAACATTAACTTGGTTTGTACTGTGACTGTACAGGAATTCCAGGTCTGCCCCTTAAATTCCAGGCTTCTAAAGTTTCCTCTTGTGTAATATGGGCAAGGTGATCACATCTTTCTCAGGGAGGTGTTGTGGGAAAAAAAAATAATTAAAGACAATATATTTAAAGTACCTAGCACCGTGGGACGTGGTCCATACATGTTACTTCCCTACCCCTGGTTAGTGTTGTTTTTCAGTGTCCTAAAGTAAAGGAAGCCACAGGGTGTGGTGGGAAATTAATGGAACCAATAGAGCCGGGATTACTCCTGGCTCTGCTACTGTGTGACCTTGGGCAAGTTACCTAACATCTCTCATCTTTCAGATTCCTTGCCTCTAACTTGAGACAGGGCATGCCTACATGGCAAAGTTTTAGGAAGGTAAGACTGACTGACCCAGCACAGACCTTACCTCACAGTAGGGGCTTGCTCAATATGTGGGATCCACTCTCAAGGAAAAGAGCCAGTTGGAAGCAACGATCAAAATTCCCCAACCCGACACCAAATGGGGTCATGAGCTGCAAAATAGGGGATCCAGACTCTACAAAGTTCAGCTGAGCTTGGAAGACCCCTACGAGGATCCAGCCCAGTACTAACTACTTAGCTTTCCTGGGCCGTGCCAGTGGAGTGGGTCAAGAGAAGGCCCTGAACGGACCCAACCCTCCCGAAGCGATAGCTGGAAGGGAGGAGGCAGGGGGAGGAAGGAATGTACTGATTCACCGCCCCACCCATCCCCTGCCTCTAATCTCTCTTCCGGAATTTTACAGCCCTCTTTTACTGGGTGGAGGCGGAGGGGGCTGGGCGTCGGTGACCGCCAGCTGCAGGAAGCCCCCCTCGCCAATCAGCTTCTGCGGGAAACCCCTGGGAGTCGTGCACACACCCAGGCAGTTAGCTCCTAGCAACCTCCCTGCACGAACTTGGTGGGGAGCCCAGCGGGGGACGGAAAGGAGCTGTGAATTCCGGGAGACTCCGCGCTCGCTCCGGGGTGGGGCCGCGGGCGGAGAGGTCCCTCTCCTGGTGCAGATGGGAGCTGGAAAGCTGCGGCTGGATCTCCGAAGGGCCTGAGTGCTCTTGGAAGGCCGCGACCTCGCGGCCAATCAGTTATTGGGATCCCATCTCCACCTCCGTCAGGTGCAACTGGATTTCAGCCAGAAATCCAGAAAGGAAACGGCCTCAGGAACTGGGAGGGAGGGAAGGGGAAAAGTTGAGAAACCTGGCTCAACTTCCTGTTTTACCTCTAAAGATAAGGCAACTGAGGCTCGGAGAGCGCGGGGATCTGCTCGAGGAGGTACTGAGAATTAGCAGCGAACTCCATGTCTGGCGCTACGCTGCCTTCTGGGCTCAGGGCACAGCATTGTGCGATACCTCCAGACTTAGTTTCCCCATCTGGAAGTTGGAAAATATCAGAGAATTTATTAACAACGGAAACAAAAGCTGTTGGGAGTGAAGCAGGAAATCTTCCTTCTCACAAGAAAGTCACACAACGAAGGGATTAGGAGGTAATGATGTTCACAGCTAACATTTTACTACGTGCCAAGCACTGTTCTAAGCACTTTATATGTATTAACTAATATAATTTTCACAATAATCCCAGGAGGTGGAAATTATTATCCTCATTTTACAAATGGGAAAACAAATGAGAGCCAGTTAAGCGAACTTGACCAAGGTCACCCAGATAGTAAGATGATAGAGGCAGGATTTGATCCCAGGGAGTATTTATCCAGGACCACCTCCATACACACACACAGCCTCAACCACTGTGCCCTCTACTACTTCTCAAATGAGAATGTGGTTACAATCTACCTACATCCTGGATGTTAGCTTAACAGTGTAAGCTCTTTTCATTATGGCAACCTGTCTCAGAGTGACTTAGATTATCTGTTTGTGTATAAATGTTTAATATATGCTCTCTGCCTGTGATAATGTTTCTACACACTGAGACATCAAAGCACCAGGTTAAATGGGGCAATCAAGGTCACATTGTGAAATTGAGAGCACTCCTGCCCTGGCAGGTGCACAGTTGTCTTAATTCTGGCAGGTGCTATGGCCAGAATCTTGACTTTTCCTCCACAGTGGGTTCCATGTTACCTAACAGAACCTCAAGTACCCATCTCCACACCAATGATCCTAACTTGCCTACTGCTATGTTTTTCAAGGATACTGAAAAGGTTGCCTTGCCCCCCCCCCCAAAAAAAAAACAACAACACACACACAAATATCCTCAGCTTTGTGTGCATATAAAACTGCACAGTTGAAGGTTTCTTTCTTGGTTTAAAGCCAAAAAATATTTCATCTTTTGTTCAAATGCAAACATCACGAGAGAGAAAAAATAAACTGGGCCTCACCAGCCATTTTTATGTAGTGAGAATGAGATGATCAGATCCTCTCTAAAAATGAGTTTGGTAGGAGGAAGAGCAGAAGGACTATGAACTTACCCAAATTATCCGTAATGTCTAAAAGAACTTGAGAAGTCAGTTAGTGCAACCCCTCCTTTTATAGGCCCAGGTAAAGCCAAAGAGTTTTCCAGGCCAAGCAGAGCTATTGAGAAGGGGGGAGGGGAAACCCACTGTGGGAAGGGAACAGAAGGCAGGCAGAGGGACAAAAGATTAGATTAGCTTCAATGTCAGAAGGCTTTCCTTCTAGTTGTGTTTTATTTTTTTTTTTATATTTTATTGATTTTTTTTTACAGAGAGGAAGGGAGAGGGATAGAGAGCTAGAAACATCGACGAGAGAGAAACATCGACCAGCTGCCTCCTGCACACCCCCCACCGGGGATGTGCCCGCAACCAAGGCACATGCCCCTGACCGGAATCGAACCTGGGACCCCTCAGTCCGCAGACCGACGCTCTATCCACTGAGCCAAACCGGTTTCGGCTCTAGTTGTGTTTTAAAAAATTTCCCCTGCTCCCAGCCTTAAAAATGGTGTGTGCATTTTATGATATGTAAATTATAGTTTAATAAAGCTATTAAAAAATGAGTTCTTTTTTATTTATTGATTTGAGAGAGAGAACTATCAATTTGTTTTTCCACTATTTATGCATTCATTGGTTGATTCCTTTTATATATATCCTAGAGGCCCAGTGCACGAATTCATGCATGGGTGGGGTTCCAAGAGGGGGCGGGGGCTGGACGCAATCAGCCCTCCAAGCAGGATTCAGATCTGTCTGCTGACATTCGCGCAGGTTGTTAGGAGCCACCTGGTGGCCGCTTTTATATTGTTTCTTCCTTGCGGAGTGTCTAGGGAGGGGAAGCGGCCACAGTGCCCAAGGCCAACTTCCAGGAGGCGGGTGGCGCTGTTGGGATCCCTCGGTGCCTTGCCCATTCTCTGGAGATTGGACCTGCAGGGATACTGAGGGAGTTAGTGGCTGCTGCCGGGCTGGTAGGCCGCCAGGACGGGTCTCAGCTGAGCGGCGCTCCCACTGTGGGAGAGCACTGACCACCAGGGGGCAGCTCCTGCATTGAGCGTCTGCCCCCTGGTGGTCAGTGCACATCATAGCGACCGGTCCTTCCAGTCGTTCTGGTCATTCAGTCGCTTAGGCATATATATATATATACACACATACATATTTTTATTGATTTCAGAGAGGAAAGGAGAGGGAGAGAGAGAGAGAACATCAATGATGAGAGAGAATCATTGATTGGTCACTTTCTGCAGGGATGGAGTCTGCAACCAAGGTACGTGCCCTTGACCAGAATCGAACCTGGGACCCTTCAGTCTGCAGGCCAATGCTCTATCCCCTGAGCCAAACCAGCTAGAGCCATTGGTTGATTCGTGTATGTGCCCTGACTAGGGACTGAATCCGCAACCTTGGCATATTGGAAAGATGCTCTAGTCTAACCAACTGAGCAATCTGGCCAGAGCTAATAAGATAAGTTTCTTATAAATTTTTTTAATTACAGAGATGGATGCTTAATAAAAAGTCCCCTAAGATCATACCCAGAGGAAGAACCACTATTAACAATGTGTATTATATTGTTCCTCCAGAATTTTCTCTGTACATTCATAGGTTTTCTGTGTATTTATATATGTGTGCATGTGTGTGTTTAAAAGAAATGGGTTTCTCTTAATATGTCTTGGACAGTTTATATCTACCTTATTCTTTTTTTTCTTTTAAATTTATTTATTTATTTATTTTAGAAAGAAAGAAAGGAGGGAGAGAGAGAGAGAAACATTGATTTGTTGCTCAACTTATTCATGCACTCATTGGTTTCTTCCTGCATGTGCCTGGACTAGGGATCGAACCCAATCCTGGCACATCGGGACAATGTTCCAAACAACTGAACCACCAACCAGAGCTACCTTATGCTTTTGAAGGCTGCCTACATAGTATGGCTGAACTATAATTTATTTAATAGGTTCTGTAGTGATAGATATTTGGATTGTTTCATATTTTGCTATTATAAGCAATACTATACTGCAGTAGACATTTCTGCATATACATTATGGAACTCTTTTAGGGGAGTTCTGTAGGATAAGTCCCCAGATAAACTGTTCCTTTTAAAATAACATGCTTCATAAATTATCATTTGCATACTATTCCAAACGGCCTGACATAAAGCCTGTTCCTGATCAGAATCACATAAAGTGCCTAGAATATAGTACACATTAAGTATATGTTAGTTATTTTCATGATTATTGTGACAGTTATTTCACAATATTATTAGACTGGTGGGTAGAAGTCCATTCCTTCAGTCAACAATTATTGGTGAGCTTCTGCCATGTGATGAAGCCTGAGAATCCAACAGTGAAAAGATGTAGACCCTGCCCTCAAGAAGTTGAGAGTCTAATTGTTGATGAATGTGTTAACTGGCAATTACAACACTATGAGATAAGCACTACAAAAGTGATCACCAGAGGGAGATAAGGAAGCAGAGAAAAGGGACATTAACCAGCCTGAAGGAGGGGGGCGGGCAAGAAAGGGGCAATGAAAAAGAAGCAACAGTCTGAATTATCCAAAGAGCTAACTAGTGAGCACCCCAGCCATCAGAGGTATCCAAGCAGAGGCCAAGACACCGTCCCCAAGAAATACTGGTAAGAACAGTAAACCAAATCAGTGGTCCTCAAACGTTCACCCTCAGACTGGGGAAAGGAGAAAAATAAGGATGCAGAGGTGACTTTTCATAGGCTAAGTCAGTGGTCGGCATACTCATTAGTCAACAGAGCCAAATATCAACAGTACAACGATTGAAATTTCTTTTGAGAGCCAAATTTTTTAAACTTAAACTTCTTCTAATGCCACTTCTTCAAAATAGACTCGCCCAGGCCGTGGTATTTTGTGGAAGAGCCACACTCCAGGGGCCAAAGAGCCGAATGTGGCTCGCTAGCCGCAGTTTGCCGACCACGGGGCTAAGTTTATTCAGTTTAAGGGACAGTCTTTCATTCTGAGAGTATACCCTTCTTACTTGCTTTGGTATTAAAATATCCTTCCTTTTATGAAGCGGTGGTTGCAACATGATAGTTGTTTTCTTTCATGATGTTGTTTGGCCAAACTAAAAGCTGACAACTATATCTCAGCGCACCTTATGCATTTTTTGAAGTTTTGACTACTGATGGTGTCTAAAAGTCAGAGGACCTCTGAGCCAGGTAGCTTCTAAAGTTCTTTCCATCCCTGTGGCCATAAGATCCTTTGATCAAAAATGATTAAGACATCCTGGCCAGTGTGGCTCAGTGGTTGAGCATTGACCCAAGCGGTATCCGGTTCAATTCCCTGCCAGGGCACTTTGCCAGGGTTGTGGGCTCGATCCCCAGTAGGAGTGCATGTAGGAGGCATGTTCCTCTTTCATCCATGTTTCTATTTCTCTATTCCTCTCTCTCTAAAAATGAATAAAAACTTGTTTTTAAAAAAGTGATTAAGGCTGAAGCTAAATTGAGTTTGGAATCTGTGAGCCAAATCCTTTTCAACAGACCTTGGGGTAAAAATAAATATGTATGACTCTAGCCAGTTTGGCTCAATGGATAGAGTGTCGACCTTCAGACTGACGTGTCCCAGGTTTGATTCCTGTCAAGGGTACGTACTGTGGTCAAGGGTATGTACCTTGGTTGCAGGCTCAATCCTGACCTTGGTCGGGGTGCATGTGGGAGGTAACCAATCGATGTATCTCTCTCACATTGATGTTTCTCTCTATATATCTCTTCTCTTCCCTTTCACTCTCTAAAAAATCAATGGAAAAATATCCTCTGGTGAGGATTAACCAAAAAAATACAATAAATATGTATGTATCTGAGTAAGTAAAAGAAAGAAAACAACTTAGTACCCTCTCAAATACTTTTATTTTTTTGGTTCCCAAACCACATAAGAGTACCTCAAGTTTCCATATAGACTTGCTCTCCTGCCCCCTGGGAAATGCAGCAGCGAAAAAGAGAAACCACAGAAATAACAGATAGAAGTGATATGGGAAAAATCAATTTGGTGCAGTTTTCACAGACCTTTAAAACAGAGGAGTGATTTCAGTGATGATGGGGTTTCATGACCAGCGGCAACAGAGCCTCTGATGGGAATGCGGGTGTTTTTTTGGCCTTTCTCTGAGTGGGTTGGAGGGGAAGGAAAATGGTTTTTTCCCTCCCCTTTCACTTATAAGAAAATGGAAGCAATGAAAAGCAAAGTCTCCTGTAATGTCCCATTAAGAGGAACAAATGAAATGCAGTTCCCTGTAGCCAGAAAATGCAAGCCTTCAAACAGGCTCTGGGCAGGCTTTCCCTGCCCATTGCTGCAGGAACTAAGTATTCACCAACACACCTGGTGCTGCTGTTACCATGGCGACTCCTCACCTTTTGCATTCCTTGACTTGGGGGTTGAGACTGGTTGGGGCACCTTTGAGTTTTCATGTTTCCCCTTGGCTTCTGAACAAGAAAAGGGGAGGAGAGGGAAGGATTCTAAAACAGTTTGCTCGTCGCCTCGGCCATTTGCTTCTCAGCTTGTGTAACTAGGCCTCCCTGGGTGAGAGGGCCCTGAAGCAGGTGAGGGAGCGGAAATAGCTCTGGCAGAGCCCAAAAGACCTGGGTTCAAATCCCAGCTCCTAATGAATCCATTTATTCATTCAACTAAGCCCTCCTCTGGGTCAGGCACTAGTGAGTACTGACAGGAGACCGAATAGCCAGAGTTGGCCCTCAGAGAGCTGGCAGTGTAGAGGGAAGGCGGGGACAGCAGATGACCGACCACAAACCGATAGGAAAAGTGACTTCACAGAGGCAGGTGCTGATTCTATCACTGCCTAGAGATAGGAGAGGGGAGAAGTGATGTGAAACCCACACTGCACTGGGGACATTCTCAGGAAACTCCAGTAAGGATTCCTTCCTCTTGAGCCCACTATAGTTCAGCATGAATGCATCACATTAAAGGTGACAAGAATTGAGACTTGCACTTTGACCTCAGGCAAATGGATTCACTTTCCTGAGCCTCAGTTTCCCCATCTACAAACCAAAGCTAATAATTACATTAATTAATGCTGCAAAGAGCAAATCGACCCAGATCCAAAACCCGACTCTCCAATGCCCAACTGAGTGATCTTGAATAATTCTGAACTTGAACCTCTCTGAGTCTGAGTGTTCTCACCTGTCAAAAGGTAATCATATCATACTAACTCTTAAGAGTGTTGCTAGATGCCCTAGCCAGTTTGGCTCAGTGGATAAAGCGTCGGCCTTCGGACTCAAGGGTCCCAGGTTCAATTCCGGTCAAGGGCATGTACCTTGGTTGCGGGCACATACCCAGTGGGGAGTGTGCAGGAGGCAGCTGATAGATGTTTCTCTCTCATCGATGTTTCTAACTATCCCTCTCCCTTTCTCTCTGTAAAAAAACCAATAAAATATATATATTTTTAAAAAGAGTGTTGCTAGAATTAGCTGAGATAATTCATGTAAACCACATAGCACCAGCGTACAATAAAATGCTAGTTGCTTCTTATTACAGAATGAGAGATGCTGATCCAGTGCCTAAGGTGTCCTGAGTCAGATATTAATTATTGTTACATGGCGCCTGGTTGGCACTGTGTAAATATTACTTTTTCGCCTTAACCTTAGCCTCTCTGCTAGGCTGAATGAAGGGGAGAGGGCCTGGGCTTGGTCCCATGGGGCTCCTCTGGAGACTGAGATAGGGGAAAAGGCAATGGGAGTGCGTCAGCCCTGATGCAATCGCAAGCTCATTGCTTGGCCCACTTCCTCCTCTTTGGGTGTTTACGGGAGATTGGATTCCACAGGAACCCTTGGAAGTATGCACCGACAGTAGGAGCGGGCAGCACACCAAGTTGTCCCTGCTTTGGGGACAGTTTAGGAAGAAAGTGATACTGTACCTACCTGGGCCTCACGCGCCCTGGGCTCAGGGACAGAAGAAAGAGATACCAGGTGTTGAGTCCAGAAGGAGGGGCAGGGGAAGCAGGCTCAAGGAGGGAGGGACTAACCACTGGCTGACTGGTGCCAGGGCCAGCTTCCAGACCCAGCTCTTGGAGGCCCGATGAATAGGCCCTTTATCACTGAGTTTAGAAGCTCAGGGGAGGGAGCCATGGAAGGGGTCTCAGGTAACCAGGAGCCCCAGAACTAGCTCAGAGGATCCTGTCCCTTTCTTCCCAGTAGAAATCCTAACTGGAGAGAAGGTTCTTTTAAGAACCGTGTTTTCCAGCCATTTGCCTGGGATCTTCATCAATTCCACAGCCTTGCTAGGTCACCAAGAGACATCCTGAGGTGTGCAGTGTTGCATAGTGGTAAAGAGCATGGGCTTGTGTCCTGGCCAGATAGCACAGTTGGTTAGAGCATTGCCCCTATCCACCGAGGCTGTGAGTTCAATCCCCTGATCAGGGCACATACTAGAATCAACCAATAAATGAATAAATAAGTGGAACAACAAATTGATGTTCCTCTCTTCCTTCCTCTCTCTAAGATCAATAAGTAAAAAAATAATAATAAATTTTAAAAATAACATGGGCTTGTGGCAGTCCATTCTCAGCTCTTTCAGTTACTGGAAGTCATGTCACCTCTCTAACTCTCAACTTTCTCATGTCAAATGGGATAAGAGTACTTAATGTCCGAGATAAAGCCCCACAGAACAGGGCCTGACAATTATAAAAGAACTCATTAACTATTAGATATTATTATTTTTATTAAGACTCAGGGGGGAGGCAGAGAGGAAAAGCACTCCAGCATCAGCTCCCAGATCCAAACGCTGGAATTCTCTAATGTTTAGAGACCCCCCCCCTTTTTTTCCTAAAGGTGGGGCTAGTTGTCCTTCTTGCAATATCTAATGACTGTTTCTTGGTTATCAGGAAAGAATCAGACTTTCCCTCCCCCAGAGCTTTGAAACCCAGTATGCAAAGGTTGCTCAAGCTCCTGAGTCATTCAGCAAAACCGGCCCAAGATAATCAGTGGATCAAGGAAATGAGATGCAGAGTGGGGGAAACCCAGCCACAAAGTCTGGGCCTCCTCTTAGGGTAGTTCCCTTTGCTGGCCCCTAGGATGAGCTTTCATTACGGTTCCATAAACAAGACAGCACCTGGAAGCTGAGGCCTTCCTAAACCTCCCCACCCTCCAACCCCCTACCCCCCAATCCCCTGCCCAATACACAGAACAAGACATTAATTATATCTGGGTTTCTACCCGCAGCCAGGCCTTCCCATAGAATCCTATTTGACACAAACGCTTTGCCCTCTAGGACAAACCCTCTCCTTCCCTCCACACCCCAGTCCTAGGGAGAGTTTACACCCTATCTCCCATCCTCCCTACCCACTCCTTTCTCAGCCCCTGTAACGTCTGCCCAACCACTCCGCTCCCATTACACTCATCAATGATCTTAATTGCCAAATCCAAAAGACCGTCTCCAGGCCTTTCCTCCTTGTCTTCTCTAAACACCTGTTGACACTCTCTTCTTTAAACTTCCTGGACTTCTGGAGCCACAGCCCCCTGGCTCTCCTCTCTCTGCAACTGCACTTTTTGGTACTGGCTGCTTTCCATCCCTTAGATGCTGTTCCTCAGTGGTTCTGCTCTTACTCCCCTTCTCTTCTATTCTTCATGGCCCCTCCCAGGTTTAATCGGTGCCCAAGTCTTTTAACATCCACCTCTTCGCTATTCCCAGACCATATCTCCAGCCCAGATCTTCCCCCAAAACGCCACCTGCCTACTAAGCAGCTCTTCTTGCATGACCCCAAGCACAACATGCCCAAAACTGAACTCTTTATCTCCCCTCAAAACCTGCTCTTTCTCCTGATCTTGATGAATGACACCACCTTTTACCCTGTTACATAAGCCAGAGGCTCAAAGGTCACCTTGCCCTCTCCCTGTCCTGCCTACAAATCATGATCCTCTTAACATTGTATAAATCTCCCCCTATCCCCTCCATCCCTGTTTCTGCTTCAGCTCAGGCCTTCATCATGACTTGAAGCCTAGACTATTACACACCTTAAAAGTGGGCTCTAGGTCTGAACTTTTTCCCCTTTCTACTAGACTTATCTTGGAGTGCCTGGCCATCTACAGTCCTTTTCCTGAAAACCCACTGTTGCCCACACATCTTGCTGAAGAGGTGCCCCTAGATTCCATGTTGACCTTACCGAAGCTTGCCCTGCTATCACCACGGTGTTTTGAACCAGAGGTGTACATTTGACCAAACTGGACTGAATTCTATCTCCTGGAACTCTGAAACTAGGACATAGTGACTCTAATTATGTTCCCAAGGGTCACATCAGCAATGAAAATGAATGAAACAGCCCAATGAGAGACAATGGGGAATGGGCAATTGTGGCAAATGGAGAGTCTGTTCTTTGTCTAAAAGTAGCAGCTGCTACTCTGCTTAGCAGATGGTTGCCATAGGGATATAGGTCCAGACTTGACAGATATTCTGACTTTCCAGATTTTTATGTGAAATTTCCCAATTTTTGAATATTGGGCACTAATTCATTCTTTTAAATGCCACGAGCTAAGAATATCTTGTGCATCATATTTGGCCTACAGGGCTGCCAGTTTATAATCGGCATCAGAGTCAGGTTTAGGCCCTGGACCCAGAGCTGGGGACAGCCACTTCCTGCCATTTGTATAGAGAAGCAGAGACAGCCCTCTGCGTAGAGGGGAAAACAAAGCCTATTCCTGCAGGCTCCTTTTCCGTCAGGTTTACCACATGCCCATGTTTCCTGACCCAATACCTCCTGCCCTTCTACTATTCAGGCCTAGGACTATGTAATAAAGTTATGGGCTCGGAAGTCCGACAGAACTGGGTTCAAGTGCTGACTCTGCAACTCCCCAGCTGTGTGTTCTTAAGTCACTTCATCTCTCTGAGCCTCAGTTCCTTCCTCTGTCAAATAGGGTACTTTTACACACACACACACACACACACACACACACACACACACATAAATTTCAGAGAGATGGAGAGAGAGAGAGAGAGAGAGAGAGAGAGAGAGAGAGAGAGAAACATCAATGATGAGAGAGAATCATTGATTGGCTGCCTCCTGTATGCCCCACACTGGGGGTCAAGCCTGCAACCCGGTTATGTGCCCTGGCCGGGAATGGAACCGTGACCTCATGGTCTATAGGAATACTCAACCACTGAGCCATGCCGGCTGGGCAAATAGGGTACTTTCTGTATAGGGTCGTTAGTGGCATTAAAGGAGATGCTCAGAAATCTCTTCCCACAGTGCCTGGCATCCAGTAAGCACTGAATGAATGTTAGCCATTATTATTATTGCCATTAGCAGTGGTAGTAATATTGTTCCCCAGCCGAGTCCTCTCTCTCTCAAAGCACCTTCTTGTTTGTATAATTCTCTGGGCATTTACCATTTGCTCTTACTTATCATGATTTTATTTGCTTTGGTGTATTGTAAGATCCTAGAGGGAAAGGCGACATTTTTCTCTCTATATGGAGAGGGAAGGAAAGGAATTGGAGTTGGAGCACAGTGCTTTATACACAGTAGATGCCCAAGAAACATTTATTTGTTGGTACACTACTGGAATTTAAGCTCATGAGAACAAAGATCTTGCCTCTCTGATTCACTGTTGTATCCTGAGCCTAGTACAATACTGAGCACATATAGAACCCTCAATAAATGTATATTGAATAAAAGAATGAAAGGCATCTCCTCACCCTTCTCTCACCATATCCTAGGAGGATATTGGTGCAAATTTCAATTCACTGTTGTTTTGGTGTGTGCTTTATTTTTTTTTTTAATCGATTGATTTGAGAGAGGGAGAGAAGGATGGGAAGAGAAAGAGAGATAAATGGATTTGTTGTTCCACTTATCTATGCATTCATTGGTTACTTCTTGTATGTGCCGATTGAAGATTAAATCAGCAACCTTGCATATGGGGACAACGCGCTAACCAACTGAGCTACCTGGTCAGGGCTCAATTCACTGTTTTAAAATAGTAGTTTCTGGAACCTCTGGTAATAGCACCCCATTTTTCCTTTAAGGAACTGTCCTTCCCCCATTCCACTCAATGTCAGCTCTAGAAATAGTTGTTCGACCCAGGGCTAGCCAATCAGATGACACTATCCCCTGGTCACTGTGATTGGTTCAGAATGGGCTTATAAGTCAATCAAATCCAATCAGAGCTGAAATGATTGGAAAGGAGAAATTTGCTTTCCACAAAGGAAGTGAAGTCATGAGAATATAAGCCTCGAGCTACTAGTGACCATATTATCACCGTGAGGAGAAAGCCTAGCTAGGAATGAAGCAAAAACAGAAAAAGGTCTAACTAAAAAATGGAAAGAGATAGGTTCCTAATAGTATTTTTTGAGCAACTGGTTCTAGTGGTGCCTGAAGCCAAGCCCTTGACTGTTCTCTTAGAGGCAATAAATTCCCTTTTTGTGTTTAAGTCATCTTGAGTTTCTGTCACTTATATCCAAAAGAGTGCTGATTAATGTTGGGATTTTATAGATAGGGATTTATAGTAGACAGAGACATACACTTTTGTAGGAATCTTCCCAGCCCACAGTGATCCCCTTTTTCAAAGAACTGCCCCTGCCCACAGATTAGACTAACAGCCGCATTTGTACCTCTGAACCCTGCGTCCCAAGGCTACAACTGGTTGAACCAGAAGTGGACACGCATTGCGGCATAATCAGATCAGATTCTCTCTCCTGGGGTTTCAGGTTTAGCACTGAGAGATCCTAGTTCAGCCTGAGCTGCATGCTTAAACTTGTAAATATAAAATGTAAAATTGGAAGCAGGGGGCAGGTCATAGTCATGGAACAGCAGAGAAACTGATCTGCTGAAGGAGAAGAATGAGACTGACACATACATGGAAGCAGAGGCTGGAGGCTATGATTTCTGAGAGAGAGAGAGAGAGAGAGAGAGAGAGAGAGAGAGAGAGAGAATAAATAAGAGAGAAGAGAGGAACAAAGAGAGTGAGCTGCTTCCTTATCCCTCATAAGACTAATTACTTCTCCTCTTGGGTTGCATGAGATTTCTCTGTGTGCATAGAATTCTCTCCCCACCATCACCCTCCCTTTAAAAAAAAATAGCTTTAATGTTTGTGGAGGTTTTGTTTTGTCTTGTAACTAAAAGGTTTTTAGACAACTGTCCTAGGAACAAGTCTGCAGCCAAGATGTCCTATTCACTAGGCTGACAAAGACCCTGGCTTCCTGAATTGAGACACCCCCACATCTAATTACTAGCTGTGTAACCTTGGCCAAAACACCTGGATTCACTGTACTGGCTCCCACTCTGTAAAATTGAATAAGAATGCTTACGCTCCCAGGTTGTTGCGAAGACAGAATGAGATAAGGTGAGAAGAAGAGCTTAGCACAGCACAGACACCAAGAAGCTAGTATTTAGCATATAATGTAATCAGTATGTGCTAAATACTGGAGAAGCATTGGGTCCAACCCTACAGCCAATCCACCCTTAAGTCCCAGCCAGGACTAGAAAAGGAAGCTTAAAGGGACAACCCCTATCCCCATCGGCACCTTTTTTTCATTTCATTTGTGTCAATTTTTCAAAAGCATTGAGGAGGAAGAGGATATTTTTATTTTTTAAAGTGCCCATTCTACACCTGGCCTGCGTGGCTCAGTGCCTGTGAACCAGGATGTCACGGTTCGATTCCTGGTCAGGACACATACCTGGGTTGTGGGCTTGATCCCCAGTGTGGTGCGTGCAGAGGCAGCCAATCAATGATTCTCTCTCATCATTGATGTTTCTATCTCTCTCTCCCTCTCCCTTTCTCTCTAAAATCAATAAAAATATGTTTTAAAATATTAAAAAGTGCCCATTCTAGAACTCTATTCTAATAATTCATGTACTCAGACCAGAAAAATACATACATAAGAATGCTCATTGCAATAGTATTTATATTAGAGAAAAATTGTAAATTATTTAAATGTCTAACACTACATTTTGCTCAGTAGATTATGGTGCATACATACAATAGAATGTTATAAAAAGATTTCAAAGAGAAAAGACAATATTTTAAAATTAAAATAAATATGGAATAGAATGCAAAATGTTATGAGGTATCCTGGCCAGTGTGCTCAGTGGTTAGAGTGTTGGCACTTTAGGGTCACGGGTTTGATTCCCAGTCAAGGGCATGTACCTGGGTTGCAGGTTCAATCTCTGGCTCTGGTTGGGGCACATGTGGGAGGCAACCAATTGATGTCTCTCTCTCCAATCGATGTCTCTCTCTCTCTCTTTCCTCCTCCTTTTCCCCCTCCTCCTCCCTTCCTTCCTCCATCCCTACCTTCCATTCTCTCTAAAAATCAATGGAAAAATATCCTTGGGTAAGGATTTTAAAAAATTGTTTTAATGTTATGGGGTATAATACAAAATTTATCTGAATTTTAAAGGTAAAATCCCAATAATTTCAAAGAAGTTTTTCCCTCTCTCTTACATTTCAGCACCACACACTAACTCACACACCGCCCGCCCAGCAATGCATTCATTCATCTTCTCTGCCTTGGGGGTAACACAGGTGGAAAAATTTAAGAAGCATTTATGTACCTACAGGTCCTGAGGCCTCAAACATTAAAGGTATTGACAAGAATAGATGTCCACATCTTCCAGGTAAAAAACAATGCAGGTTACAAAAATACTTCCAAAAATGTGAACAGTGGTTATTTCATGCCATGGGATTCAGGCAGTTTTTCATTTCTGCTTTGTACTCCTTTGTATTGTTTGAAGTTTTTATAGTGTGTGTACATTATATTTATGAGAAAAAATAAAGCTATTTTCATGGTGGGGGAAGCTACCTTGATTTTATTTTCTCCTATATTATCCTCAACGCATATTCTACCAAATTTCCTCTAACACATCTTCCTTCTTCAAGAATGAAGAGATTTAATGGTGCTGCTCCAGACAGAAACAACTTGTACTGGGTGAAGAGCCTTCCATGAGCCTGGCAGAAGTGCTAGGCAGCTTACTACTGCCCTCTCCTGGTCAGAAGACATAAGAGCCTGATAGAGCAAAACAGCACCCAGTGCACCCTGACAGCCAAGGTCATCCCAGAGGCATGGCTCTTAGCTACTGCAGTCATCAATGTGCTGCACACCAGCATCAGTAGCTCAGCACTCCAGACTAAAACAGGCCATGACCTGGGAGCAGCCAGGCTGAATCTAATAACTGCTGAACAGTGCTATCCACTCCAAGCCAGTGTCCCAGGAGGCACTCTATTCCAACTGCTAGAGCCAGTGATGGAGAGCTTTCCTGTGGGAACCCCTTTCATGTCCCGCGTGGTTCAGGGTTCAGGGTTCAGGTTCAGGGTTGGGGTTCTGGAGGAGGCCGCACACAAATGAAAGAGACTAGAAAAGTATTAATTTGGGAATATTGGGGGCCAGGCGGGAGCCCACCTCTAGGGGGAGGACTACCACGCGCTCTGGCCTTGCAATCCCTTTTATTAAGGTTTGGGATCCACCCATAGCCAGTAATAGCCAATCAGCAAGGATTTACATAAGATTGACAGGTGGAAGTTGCTTCAGCTATCATTGTCTCAATTAGACAGTGAGTGATTGGCTCTGGCCTTTCAGAGCTTCCAAGGTTAACCAGCCTTCCGGGTTCCTTGTCCACACCTCTCTGCTAGTGGGACAATGATCGGTTTCTGACACTTTCCTGTCTGCTTGAGAGCACTGATGGTCAAGGCTGGGGGTTCCAGAAAGTAGAAGGTAGGGTTGCAGAAAGATAACAGCAAACCTCCTAATCATAAAAACCTTGTTCTTATACAGTTCTTTTACTTTTCAAAGTATTTCCCAAAGCAGCTTGACATGTACAAATAAATCAATACAAGGATGTTTGCTGCAGAATTGTTGGTAACAGTAAAAAACTGGAAATAGTTTAAATATCCCTCAGTATGGGAACATTTGGACAAAAAAGAATAGTATGCAGCTGTTAAAAAGAATGAGGTAGATCTGTATGCGCTGCTATAGAATGATCTTCAAGATTCACAGTTAAGAATTAAAAAGCAAGTGTTTGCCGAAACCGGTTTGGCTCAGTGGATAGAGCGTCGGCCTGCGGACTGAGGGGTCCCAGGTTCGATTCCGGTCAAGGGCATGTGCCTTGGTTGCGGGCACATCCCCAGTAGGGGGTGTGCAGGAGGCAGCTGATCGAGGTTTCTCTCTCATCGATGTTTCTGACTCTCTATTCCTCTCCCTTCCTCTCTGTAAAAAAAATCAATAAAATTATCAAAACCTCACTATTCTCCTTATAAACATCATTGCGTCCCCTCTCCCTTCCTTCCTCTGTTTATAAAAAAAAAAAAAAAAAAGCAAGTGTTTAACAGTCAGTAAGTCTGACTGTAGTACTAGCATAAGAATAAACATGTTTGCCCTGGCTGGTTTTGCTCAGTGGTTGGAGCATTGGCCTGCAGACTGAAGGGCCCCAGGTTCGATTTCAGTCAAGGGCACATACCTCGGTTGTAGGCTGGGTCCCCAAACCCAGACCAGGCACATGTGGGAGGCAACCAATCAATGTGTCTCTCTCACATCAATGTTTCTCTCTCTGTCTCTCCCCCTCCCTTCCATTCTCTCTAAAAAAAACCAATGGGGGGAAAATACTCTCAGGTGAGGATCAACAACAACAATAAAAAGAATAAACATATTGCCCTGGCCAGCCTGGCACTGGAGGATTGTGGGTTCGATTCCCAGTCAAGGGCACGTACCTGGGTTGCAGGTCCGATCCCCCGCCCCGTCAATGTGTCTCTGACACATCAATGTTTCTCTCTCCCCCCACCTCCCTTCCACTCTCTAGAATTAATGGAAAAAATATCCTCACTCCTCGATTGAGAATTTTAAAAATAATAGTAAACATATAGATTCGTGAACTAGAAATGAGAATTCAGAAATAAACCCTTATATGTATGATCAATTAATTTTAGACAAGAGTGTGGAGACAACAACTGGATATCCACATGCAAAAGAATGAAGTTGAACCCCTACTTACACCATATAAACAATTTAATTCAAAATGTATCATAGATCTAAATGTAAGAGCTAAAGCTATAAAACTCTTAGAAGAAAGCATTGGAGTAAATCTTCCTAACATTGGATTAAGCAATAGTTTCTTAGATATGACACCAAAAGAACAAGCAACAATAGAAAAAAGAGATAAATTGGACTCTGTAAACATTAAAAACTTTTGTGTCTCAAAGGACATTGGGGCAATAAAACATTCTGGAGTTAAAGTATGGTGATGGTTGCACAACTCTGTGACTATACTAAAACCTACTGACTTTTATACTTAAAAGAGTGAATTTTATGGTATGTGAATTATCTATCAATAAAGCTGTTATCTATATATATAAAAGCCTAAGTGACCGTTATGGCCAAACGACGGGAACAACCAGAACAACTGGCCGGCCAGTCACTATGATGCACACTGACCACCAGGGGGCAGACGCTCAACACAGGAGCTGCCCTGGTGGTCAGTGTGCTCCCACAGCCAACTTCCCGTGGCCTTTTCCCACCCCTGACAGCCAACCCCCTGATCGGCCCTGATGGGGGTGGGGGCGCCCCACCAACCGGTCAACCTCCTGCAGCCCCTACCTCCACCCCTCTGGCCAGCCAACCTCCCATGGTCACTCACCCTGGATCACAATTGGGGGACCCGGCCGGCCAACCTCCTGGGGTCCCTCCTCCCAGTCAGCCAGCCCCCCGATATGCCTTGATTGCCAGCCAGGCCAAGGGACCCGACCTGTGCACAAATTTGTGCACCAGGCCTCTAGTTTTAAAATAAGAGTTGGGGATTGTTAAATAAGAAACATGCATCCTCATTGTTTCCTCCATGGGAAAGGCATCCATAGGCTTCCTTCTGCCTCCAACTCACTCCTCCCCTAAAAGGAGAGAAGTGACTTACTAGTAAACAATCTGTGAGTTTGGGAGGAAGAACAGGTATGCCTATTTCTCTATGCCTTAGGTCCTGCAGTATGAAACACTACCAATGAATTGGTGGTAAAATTTGTCTAATTCTGAGATTGATTTTAGGAAGCGCACCAATCCATAGACATAGCCACTATCTTCAAGATCAGTTGTGTGTGTGTGTGTGTGTGTGTGTGTGTGTGTGTGTGTGTTTTCAATAAAAATACTGGTATTTTGGTCCCCATATGCCTTATTCCTTTGTCTTATTTCTCAAATGATTCAGAACATTTTCAAGCAAGGAGGGTGCTATTTATTGACTAGTCCCCAGAACCCCAGCAGCACTGGGGGCCTGGGATGAGTACCATCAAACCTTGTATATTATAGACATTGAACTTGGAGAGGTAGGTTGGAGCAATGGAATGAGTCAGCAGACCTCATTTCTCCTAAATTCACTCAACAAAGACATACGTAAACATGTACTCAACAAATATTTATTAAGCATCTAGTATGTGTCAGGCATTGTTAAAGGAGCTGGAGATTCAGCAGTGAGCAAAACTGACCAGAAATCTGCTATAATGGAGCATACATTTTTGAGTGACATCATCCAGAATAGATATACTATCTTAGATGGTGGTAAGTCTCCAAAAGGAAAAAAATAACATAGGGAAGGAGAATAGGAAATATCAGTGGAGGGTGTAAAATGTTGCATAGGGTATCCAAGAAAAGCTTTACCAAGAAGATGACATTGGAGTAAAGACCTGAAAGAGATCTGGAAGCAAGTCACGTGGGTATCTGGGGCAAGAGATTTCCAGGCAGAGTAAACAACATATGCAAAGTCTCTGAAGTGAGAATGCATGGTCTGAGGAAAAGTGGGTATAGCAGAGTGATGGGGATGGGAGAGACTGCAAATGAGGTGAGAGAAGTCTCAGGAAGCCAGCTCAGAATAAGAACTTTTGCTTTCAGTCATCAATTTACCCATTAAAGGGTTTCCAGCAGAGGTGTGACTTATCAATCTGTCATGAATAGATTAAAGAGGGCAAAGGCAGAAGCAGGGAAACCAGTGAGGAGGCAGGATATCACAATAAGCAGGTGAATGATGACGATGGCGTGGACCAGAAGGCAGCAGTAGAGGGTGAGCAGTGGTCAGTTCTGGGAGTATTGTGAAGGTAGAGGTGAAGGAGTGTGTTGATGGATTAGGGCTAGGTGTGTGAGGAAGAAGTTAAGGATAAGTCGGGGTTTTGTCCTGAGCAACTGACAGATGCAGTTGCAAATAACTGAACAGGCTGTGGGGAGTGGACACCAGGAACTCAGTCCAGGGGATATGTCAAATAGGCAGCTAGAGGTGCCTCGCTGGAGTTCAAGAGAGCGTTCCAAGCACTTACTAGCTTGCCATTTAGCTACTTGCTAGCCTTGCGACCTTAGACAAGTCACCTGTCTTCTCAGAGCCACTTTCCTCTTCTGTAAAATAGGGATAAAAAATATATAGCTATACCACAAGGTTGTTGTGATGATTAAATGTAATGATCAGTAACAGGCTCACAGGAGGCTCTGAATAAATTATCACTATTATTAAGTTTGATTAAACATTAAGCATTTAGTTGCTGGAAACACACACACACACACACAAAATGAAAGATACAGTCCCTACCCTCAATCCCAAAGGAGAAAACTTGGTCAAAGATTTCAACAAAGAACCTCTTAGGTAACAACAATCATTTGGGAAAATCATCAGGTCCTGGCACCTGACAGGACAAAGATAGACAACTAGCCTCAGGATGAAAGCCGTCAAGGGGATTGAAGCGCAAACCAGAATGTGCATCTGGTCCTTATATCAGCTTTCTGGGAAGTCTTGAACTCATCAACCCTCTACCTCTCACTTACCCAATAGGGTAAACCCCAATCCCCCAGAGATGTTTTAAAATGTCCAAATCTGCTCAGAGGAAAAACACTGACTGGGTGATGCTAATCAATCACTTCACCATGCCTATTTTCCCACCTGCCCTCCTCTGATTGAACCCTGTCAACCCATCAGGACTTCTCCAGTCTCTTCTCAGCTTCTAAGTAGCAGGAAAAAGAGCTCAGAGACCCTGGGCAACCTTGAAGAATCTAGGATGGCCACCACTGGGAAGATACTTGAACCAACATGAAAAGTCAGGGAGCGTAAGGGGAGAGAAGCTGCCATTGAGTTCCTACTGGACCAGGGGCTGTGCTAGGTGTTTCCAGGGCTGAGAGAGTTGTTCCAAGGATTAAATATGATTCCATGTAGAATATTTGGCTCAGGGCCTGGCACATTGTAAGAGCACAATAAATGTTGGCTTTATTATTTTTCTTTTTTTTAATATATTTTTTATTGATTTCAGAGAGGAAGGGAGAGGGAGAGAGAGATGGAAACATCAATGATAAGAGAGAATCATTGATCAGCTGCCTCCTGCACACCCCCTACTGGGTATTGAGCCCACAACCCTGGCATGTGCCCTTGACCATAATCGAACCCAGGACCCTTCAGTCCACAGGCTGATGCTCTAGCCACTGAGCCAAACCAGCTAGGGCTATTATTTTTCTTATATGTCTTTTAATCCTCACAACAACCCTGCTTGGTTTGCTCATCTATAAATGGGGGGAAATAATGGTACCTACCAAAGATTCACCTAAAGTCCTTAGTGTAATACCTGACACATAGTAACTGCTCAGTAATCATTAGATATTCTTAGTACTCTTGGAGAAGAGGGCACAGAAAGAAGTTCAGAGGTCACATCCAAATTCACACAGCCAAGTAGCATAGGCTCCTGGTTTTGCCCTACTCAGCACCCATGCCACTCTCTTTTTAAACACCTTCCCCTGCCTTCAGGCCATTTGATACAGTGGGGTTGACACCTCTATTTCAAGCTCCAGGGGAGAGTATGTGACCCAGGCCTGGCTAATTGCTTATTCCATCCCTCCAATCACAGGGATTGGTTTAAGAGTGAACTTGAGACCCATGCCAAGTCAATGGGAATGCTGGAACTTTGTTGAATCCATTAGGAGAGAGATGAACCTGTTTTAGACCTGACGTTGAGAGGATATAAGCTTGGAGCTACTACGGATTCCCAGGCGGAAAGAGTGTCTGAGTGCAAAGCAAATCCAAAGGAAACAGAGCTAAAGGATAGAAAGAAACTGAAGCCTGCAAACTTTGAGCTCTTGCCTAAGCACTTGAACAGACATGTCTAACGTCTGTTCCTCAAGTTTCAGGTATATGAGGCAATAACGAGGCACTCATTTATATTCATATTCTCTCTCTCTCTCTCTCTCTCTCTCTCTCTCTCTCTCTCTCTCTCCCTTGAGACACCAAAAGAATCCTTATTTGGCAAATGTATCAGTCAGGGTCCCAACCAAACACAGATAGCACACTCACATTAGAATAATTTGAAGGGGTTCGGTGATGATGATATAGGCAGTGTAGGAGAACCACATGGAGCTGTCGCCACTCCTAGAACTGGAAGGACCGTGGGAAGCTGGTCCCTGAATCTGGAGGGAGTTCTGGAGAAGGGGCCTCCTTAAGAAGAGCAGTGACTGTCGATCAAGGCACACTGCCAGGCTATGGAGGGAGCCAAGGGAAAAAATATCCGGACCTTTCTCTCCTCTTGTCTCTCTCATCTACAGACTCCCCATTGTCTGACTCCAGTCTGAAGCCAGAAGGCAAAGGGGTCTGCTGAGGTATTGAAACAAGTCAGACCCGGAACAGGGTGAAGTGTAGATCTGGAGGGGCAGATAGGACATAGTTTGCCCAACAAGAAAGCAGCAGAGCCTCGTCTGGCTGTCTGTCCCGCAGTCCCCTGATGACCTTTTGGAAGCCCAGGCCAGAGTTTTAGAACTCTCAGAGTTCCCTTTAGACTTCCCTGTGCAGCACTCTCTCCTTCCTTCCCTAAAGAAGAACTCAAAAGGATGGTACATAGAAGACAGGGATTCTGAGCATCTGGGAAGAAGCCACTGCACCAGCCCTGCTAACTTTGCAGGGAGAAAGAAGCCTCCAGCCCAGCTGCCCACATGACCAAGGAGTCCTGGGCTGGCGACTCTCAGGCCCTCACCCTGCCAGCTCTCCTGCTCACACAGAAATTGGTTCACGGTCCAGTTTGGCCCCAATCTCGGGCACCACCGGACAGCAGCTCCGTGACTTCCCTTTCTCTCGGTGGGAGATGTCTGTTTCCTTCTGCAGCCAAGCCAGAGAAGCTTCTGGGATTCCCCACTACTGGCAGGGGCCCAACAGTGCCCTGAGGACAGGGCTGAGCTGCATCCAAATACCTCATTTTGGTCATATAGACACCTGCTCGCTCTTCTCAGAACACTCACCCTAATCTTTGCCAAAATAAGTCCCTCCCCACTTTTCAAATCCAGTTTAAACCTTAGGATCTCCTCAGAAAGCCTTCCTCACTAACTCACCTGACTCTACATTCTCCTGCTGTTATGATGATGATTATCAGTACTTGCACAGGTAAAATAACTAAGAATAGCAACTCACATATACTGAGTGCTGAGAAACTGCCTTACAGGAACCATCTCATTTAATCTGCACAACCACCTTGTAAAGTTGGTGCTGTCAAAATACAGCATATGTTGTGATTGGCAATCCTTTTATTGGGCCAGAAGACAAACTTCGGAGCAATTACTTTATCCACTTCTACAGAGGAGAAAATAGAGGCTCAATGAGGCTAAATTAATAGTTTAAGTCCACACAAGCAGGCAAAAAGCAGTAATGAGACTTAAACCCAGATATGACCAACTGCAAAGCTCTTAAAACTGCAATGTTTACCTTGTCCCAGCTATGTGCAGTTCCAGAGTTTGGTAATGGCTGGAGGAGGTCATATATCTTCTCTGTAACATGGATATCCATGTGCTGGAATCATAGATCCTAACTATTATGCAAATGAAATACATACTCTGTACAGTATAAAGAATGCTATTCCCCAAGTTTTGCAGCAAACACCACCGTCCCTTTATGGTTATTGGCCACCATTCTGGCTCTTGAACCCTACTGAGATTCCAAACCCTTGAAAATAATTTCATTAATGATGTCATTGTGGCTCAATTGGTTGGAGCATTGGCCCATACACCAAACCTTGCAGGTTCGATTTCCAGTCAGAGTTCATACCTATGTTGTGGGCTTGATCCCCAGTCCCCCAGTCGGGGTATGTACGGGAGGCAACTGATCAATGTTTCTCTTTCACATCAGTGTTTCTCTCTCATCTCTCTCTCTCTCTCTCTCTCTCTCTCTCTCTCTCTCTCTCTCTCTCTCTCCCCCTCCTTCCCTCTCCCCCCATCAATAAACATATCCTCGGGGAAGGATATAAAAACAACAACACATTACAGATAAAATAAAGACAATAAGGGAACTCATTAGAAGTTACTGGTAAGTTACTCAGGCTATAATTCTGCGGCATTTACCACAACCAGCTAAACCATTGTTAGTCACTTGGAAACCTGGCCTTGTTTTCACTTCCTTTGTGAAATGACCCATGTGCGACTTTTCCCTCAGTGTAACCTTGTCTTTTTACATTATCAATTCATTTAATTCTCACAACAACACTATAAAGTAAGTACTATTATCATCTCCATTTTATAGATGAGGAAACTGGGGCTCAGAGAGGTTAAGTAACTTTCTAAAAGTCACACAGCTGATAGTGCTGGTATTCGAACCCTGGAGTTGGTCTCCTGAACTTGTGCTTTTAACAACTACTACTCTGTAGTTAGAAAATAAAGCTAAGTAAAAACAATTACAAAATCCATCAAAGCACTAAAATTTCAAAAGGCTGTAGAGGAGTGCTTTTTATAGAATCTATGTGCTCGAGTAATGTGGAAGAGAAATCTTCCACCTAGAAGGTGTGGCTGGTTAGATTGACCAGCAAAGAGGTTCTGGAGAGCAGACAGCTGAGGAACAGCCATCAGAATCTTTAGTGGGACAGGCAAGTAAACTTAAAAGGAATCAGGGAGCAGAGATCCATGGCTGAGAATGAATGAGCCACCCTCAGAGCAGCAAGGGTAGACTTGAGGATAAATGGCTGGAGTGCCATCTGGCAGGAGATGTCAGAAGGAAGGATCCAACAAAGTGAAGAGGAAGAATCCTTCCATTTTTCCTTCCTTAAATCCCTATTTGCTAAATTCCTATCACATGCCAGGCAGTACTGCCTTTATGGAGTTTGCAGTCTAGTGGGGGAGTGTATTAGTCAGACATTTTTTGTTACAAGTGACTGAAACCAATGCAAATTGGCTTAAGCAAAAGGAAATTTATTGGCTCACTTAATTGAGAGTTGACTGGTAGGATGGACTTCAGGCTGGTTGATCCAGGGCCTCAAAATGTCTGTGGGAATCAGTCTCTTCACATATTTTTTTTTAAGGAATCTTAATTAAAAAAAAAATGTATTTTTTATAGATTTCAGAGAGGAAGGGGGAAGAGAGAGAGAGAGAGAGAGAGAGAGAGAGAGAGGAGAGAGAGAGAGAGGAACATCAATAATGAGAGAGAATGATCGGCTGCCCACTGTACACCCTCCACTGAGGATCAAGCCTGCAACCCGGGCATGTGCCCTTGACCAGAATCGAACCTGGGACCCTTCAGTCCGCAAGCCGACACTTTATCCACTAAGTCAAACCAGCTAGGACTAGTCTTCACATCTTGACCCTGCTCTTCTCTTGGTTCCTCCATTCTCAGGCCGCCTTTGTCCTTGTGGTGGCACGATGGCTGCCATTGGCTCCAGGCTTTCATCTTAGCCTGTCAGTAACCCCCTCAGAAAAAGCATGTTTCTTTCCCAGTTGCTCCAGTGAAAATTCTAAGATTGGCTCTGATAAACTACTTTAATACCATGCTTAACACTGACCCTGTCATGGGGCTTAAGAATGGAATATGCTGACGGACCAAGGCCTGGGTGATATGCACACCCTTCTGTGCAGCCCCACCCAGACCACACAGATTGAGAATGGAGTGATGGTTCCCAGGGAAAATGAGAGGGAAAAGGAGCAGGGATGAATGCTGAGTAAGCAAAGACAACAGATGTCTGATTCGGGGATTCAGGCAATGATACTGGTAATTACAACACAGCGTGATAAGTGACATGATGGGAAGGAAGGCGTGCTGGAGGAGGGCATAGGAAACACCTAGCTCAGAGGAAGTGGCATGTAAGATGGGACTTGAGAAGGAGGTCTGAGGGCAGGGAGGGGGATGGGGTGGGGAAGGGAAACAGGTCATGCAAATTTCTTGAGATGTGTGAGATGAAGATGATGGGCCAGATGATGAAGTAGACCTGAGAGGAAAGGAAGGAAAATGGATTTGGGGCGGCAGAAGAGATGAAGATTTCAGTTGGCAAGTGATCTTGAGGGGCATGGGGATCATCCTGTTAGAGATATCGAAAGCCAGCTGGATATGTGGGTGTGGAGTTTAGGAGCAGGATCTCTGGAGGCAGCACAAGGATGTGATCAGCACAAGGATCAACACTTACTAGTAAGTGTGGGTGAGGCATCTCTGGGCAAGAAGATCAAGGTTGAACAGACTCTTTGAAAAGGACATCCAAATGGCCAATGAGCATATGACACAAGCATATGAAAATAACATCATTACTTATTAGTGTAAACACATGAAAACAATAAGATACATTACACATCCACCAGAATGGCTGGAGTTAAAAGGATTGATGAGCTCTGGCTCAGTGGTTAGAGTGTCAGCTGGAGCACCGAAGGGTCGCAGGTTCAATTCCTAGTCAAGGGCACGTACCTGGGTTGTTGTTTGCTACCCACCCCCGATTGGGAAGCAACCAGCCCATGTGTCTCTCTCACCTCTCTCTCTCTCTCTCCCTCCCTCCCTCCTTTCCTCCCACTGTTTCTGAGAAACAGTGGCAAAAATTTCCACAAGTGAGGATTAACAACAACAACAACAAAAAGGAGCCCTAACCGGTTTGGCTCAGTGGATAGAGCGTCGGCCTGCGGACTGAAGGGTCCCAGGTTCCATTCCGGTCAAGGGCATGTACCTTGGTTGCGGGCACATACCCAGTAGGGAGTATGCAGGAGGCAGCTGATCGATGTTTCTCTCTCATGATGTTTCTAACTCTATCCCTCTCCCTTCCTCTGTGTAAAAAATCAATAAAATAATTTTTTTAAAAAAGGATTGACGTTATCACCTGTTAGCAAGGAGGTAGAAAAACTGGAACTCCCACATAACACTGATACGAGTGTAAATTGGCACAACCACTTTGGAAAATTGATAGTATTTACTAAGTGAAATATATGTATCCTCTATGACTTAGCAATTCTACTCACAACTACATAGCCAAGAGAAATAAGCATTTATTTCTCTTGGCTATATAAATGTGTGAAAGAACATTCATAACAGTATTCAGAAGAGCAAAAAAGCTGGAAACAAACCAAATGTCTATTGTTATATGTTCATTCAATAGACACTATGCTACACACACACACACACACACACACACACACACACAGAACTAAGTACTACCACGGATGAATCTTACAGCTATAATGTTGAATGAAAGAAGCCAGACCTAAAAGAATACATATTGTGTGATTCCATTTATATCGATAAGAAAAATATTCTGAGATGTTCTACATTAAATTCCAGTGGCCAGAGATTGAAAGAGACAGAACTATCTGTCTGTTAATGGGTGCGAGCCAGCTAACAAAGGACTTCTCACATTCCTGTTTTGCGTGTTGGGATTTCAGATTAATTTCCAGGCGGCTATCTCTGCAGATTATTTTGGCCAGACACCATCAAACTCCAGGAGCCTCCGCTTGTTTATAGGTGGGCTTTCCAGACTGCTGCCCACATCTACGCCAATCATCTAGGAGCAATCATTTCTTGATGGGGACTCTGCAAGCTCAGAGCTGGCCCGCTTCACCTCCTCCCACCCCTTTGCCTATAGCTCAGGTAAATGCTTTCAGGCCCTACTCAACGTATAAAAATGCTTGTAAAACTCTGGGGCGATGGACATGCCTGGGCATGCTACGGACAGTTTAGACTCCAGGCCCCAATACTGGTCTTTTGGCTGGAATGTTTGGCTCAGTAAAACCTTACTTGAAATTGTTTTTATTGTGGAAATTAAAGATTTTAAGTTTAACAATAAAAAGCTCAAAACCTGCCTGGCCAATGTGGCTCAGTTGGTTGGGCCGATAGATTTCAGTTTGATTCCAGGTCAGAGCACATGCCCAGGTTTGGGGCTAGATCCCAGGTAGGGGGCGTGCAGGAGGCAGCCAATTGAAGTTCTGCTCACACATCCATGTTTCTCTTCCTCTCTTCCTTCTCTATCTCTAAAAAATCAATAAAAATATTTTTAAAAGAAACAAGTGAAAAGCAAAACACCATTTCTGCATTTAAAAACTGCCAACCAAGAGGTGGGTGCTCCAGGATGAAGGATGGGTTCTTGCAGCAGCCAACTCATCCATCAGACCATGTAACTAACAATATTAACAACCAACCAACCACCGTTTGTGAACTGCCAGGTGCTTTATGTGAGTTTTTTTTCTTAACTGTTATTCAAAACCACAACTGCCTGCAGCTACCTCTGTCTTTTGGGGGAGTGGCATGATTTTTCTCTGGGTAGATGGTTCTCTATTTAGGAAAATACTTAATAAGTTGGTTTGGCGAGAAGAATGAAGCTTTCCAGGGATAGGGCAAGCCGAAGGGAACTGACTGGCTTAGCAAATTAGAATGGGAAAAATGTGGCAGCAGGGGGCAGGGCAGGGAGGTGGTCTGAAAACAGTAGGAAGGGAGACATTAGGAGGTCTAGTTAGGGAGATCTTTGTTGTTTTTCTTTTCCTAGACCCTTCCTTAAAGAACCACCTCTCTGCCCTCCTAATCTCACTCATTCTTCATGTATTACCTCTTAAAAATCATTTCCTCATACCACACACAGCCTTAAAAAAGAATGAGGCAAAGTTCTCTTGAGTGACATAAAACAATGCTCTGGATATATTGTGAAGTGAAAAAAAGTAACCAGCAAAATGAGTGCAGGACACAATCCTATTGTTTTTCAAAGGAGAGCCATATTTCGGTATTTATTTACTCTTCACTATCTATGGAAAATTCCTGGGAAAGTACAGAACACTATATTAACAGCTGTTACCACTAGGGAGGGTGGTAGGGGATAAGCAGAAGCTTCTATTTCCCATTTTTGCCCTTTTTACCTTTAAACATTTGACCATGAGATTTTATCTTTTCAAAAGTCTCTTCCTCCAAGCAGCCTTCCCTGACTTCCACTGTGGATCAGGTTCCCGGGGTATCCTCCCCTCTTTTGTTGTGACATTCAGCACCGCAGTAATTTTCTGCTCGTTACCTCTCCCACCCCTCCACCTCCTGCACCCCCGGTGCTCCCCTCTGCTCCAAGACGACAGGGACCAGGAACTCCTAGCAGAGTGCTTGGCCTAACTGTTAACCAAACCAATGGATTCTCCCACCTTCCAAAGAGCTTCCTCCTGCCTGGTTTTGAATATTTGAGAGAGAGGAGGGAGCGGCTCAGCTCCATGTGTGTGCTGCCCTGGCGGCCCTCACAGTGTTCCAGTTAACTCCCTGCCCAGGGCAGGGCGAGATGTCCTCTCTGTTGTTCTGGACAGAAGTATAAAGCAGCAGCTACTGCTCTCTTCGCTGAGACCACAGCAACCTGTGAGAGGTAAGAGCAGGTCCGGGAGCCAATTACTGGAAGAGGCCAGGGCACCCTGGCTGACCTTGGAAGAGCAGGGACAGCTCCCCTTCCATCTTCCTTTGCTTTCCAGCAGTAGGGGAGGAGGAGATGGAGGCCTAATTGCTTTCACCTTGAGAAAAATCCGCCACTGACCAGGCATGGAGAGAATCACTCAGTTATACAGCAGGGGGCTGGAAATTATATCAGATCAGGAGAGCTGACACTTTCCCTCAGGCCCTTTGACTAATGACCAAGCAGAAGAGCAGCACTTGTCCTAATGGCCCCCACCTCTAGCCTACCAATCACAGTGTCAACAGAGCTCCTGCTTATTTCTGCCCAGAACCCCGCAGGGAAATTTCCCCACCTGCTTCCTCTCCACCCGAGCTGCTGTCACAAGAGTGCCTTCGCTGGGTCTTGCCCAGGCCACAGTTCAGGTTGCTGGGAGAGAATGGGAGCTCAGTCTCACGGCCAGGCAGATGCCTCTAGCTACCCAGCCAGCCTCTTTCTGCCGAGTTCAGTCAGGAAAAGTGATGCCAGCCCCTGGGGCTGCCAGGCAGAGGCACCAGCCAGCCACAAGTGCCTGATTCTGCCAAACACTTCTGACAATTAAGGCAATGGATGAACTCTCATGCTTTCTCCAGCCCTGATGAAAAGCAAGTTTCAAAAACCACTGTTCTCAATCCCTAGGGTGAAATAAGGAATGTGATAGAAAGCCCTGCTACTCAACAGAGCAGTCTTGAGCGATACTGATGCTATCCAGGGAGTCTGCCACCAGAAGCTCAACATTTGAACCACTGAAAATCACCCAGGAAGCATGTGATACTGGCTTTATACAATTACTGACTTACAAAGCTTCGGCACACTGGCTAGGGGGTCCCAAGTAGAAATTTCCTTTAAGAAATTATTGAGCCCTGGCTGGTATGGCTCAGTTGGTTGGAGCATCATCCCATACACCAAAAGGTTGCAGGTTCGATTCCTGGTCAGGGTATATATCTAGGTTGCAGGTTCATTCCCTGGTTGGGGTGTATATGGAGGCAACCATCGATGTTTCTCTCACATTGATTTTTCTCTCTCATCAATGACTCTCTCTCTCTCTCTCTCTCTCTCATCAATGAAAAATATGTCCTCATGTGAGGATTAAAAATAAGAGAAAAATTCTTGAGAGGCAATAGAAGCACACAGCTTCATACAAACCTTACTTCAGCCACTGTCTAGCTGTGTGACTTTAGTCATCTCTTAACCTCTCTGAGCTTCAATTTACCCATCTGTAGAATACAATTGATAATACCCACTTCAAAGGGTATCATAAAATAAAATTTTGTACATAATTTAGTACAGTCTTTAGTGCCTAGGAAGTGCTCATGAAATGGTAGCTGTTGATATTATTATGGAGTCATCAGTGTACACTCCAGCACAGCACTGAGGTAAGGTGGGAAACGGTAGGGCTTTAGGACCATGCAGACCTGGTCTGAAATCCTAATTCCATTATGTGGCCTTGGGAAAGTTCATTAACTTCTTTGAGCTTCAGTCTCCCTCTCTAAGAAGACATTGATAATACCTGCCTGGTCAACAGGATAGAGTCCAGCCATCACCTGAACCTAAGCACATTAAAGGTACTCAGGAAAAATTAGCTGCATTGGTTCAGAATCACCACTCTCTTTCCAGTATCCTTCACCTTGTGTGTTTGGTAATTTTTGTTGAGAGAAAAAAGTCTGCTCAGACTGATTTACTTTGGGATAACATATTGATTTTCTCAAAGTCAGTGGCCTCTTTCCTGTTGTGATTCATCTTGCCATTTCTATACTATCTGACCTTGGTCACCTCTGACTTTTTTGAGACCTCCTCCCTCTTTCCCTTGGTTTTCTTGACTCTGATACCCTGATATCTCTCTCTCCCTCCCTCTCTCATTCTTTCCAGGTTCTTCTCTTCATCCTTCTTCACTTATTTTTCTGTCCTTTGCTCCACATTCTACCTGCTTTCCCTCATAGAAAGGCCACACACAGTCACCAAAAGCAAGTTCAGTCTGATCTCAAAGGCATCATTATTCCTCTGGCCACCCACACCTCAAATCCCAGATTCTTGTCCTTTTCCTTTCCTCTTTCTGAATGCAATTAGTTGCCAAGCATTTCTAGTGTGTGTGTTTTTCTTCAAAACATTCTCACATCCACTTCCTTCTATTCCATTTTCCCTCTTGCTACTCTAGTCCAATATCAACCAGATCTGATCTAGTTTAAATGACGAATTCCAATCCATCCTGAACATTGCAGCCTTCCTAAAGATCATTTTAAGCATGCCAAATATTCTCCTTCCACCACCCTCCCATCTCCATTAAAAATCCTATTAAGGGCCTGGCTGGTGTGGCTCAGTGGTTGAGTGTCGACCTATGAACCAGGAGATCATGGTTTGATTCCCATTCAGGGCACATGTGTGTGGGCCTGAGTTGTGGACTCGGACCCCGGCGGAGGGCGGGGGGGAAGGGGCAGCTGATCAATGATTCTCTCTCATCATTGATGTTTCTATCTTTCTCTCCCTCTCCCTTCCTCTCTGAAATCAATATATATATATATCCCCTATCTAATAAAGATGGAATGTGCAAATTGACCATCACTCCATGTCAAAGATGGAGGTGCCCACAGCCAATAAGGAGGGAATATGCAAATTGATGCAACAAAGATGGTGGCGGCCAGGACGGGATGCAGGTGTTCCACCCTGCCCTGGCCACTCTGGGCCTCTGGGTAGCACTCGCACAGGCGCCTGGGCGGGGCAGGATGCCTGCTATGAGGGGGGGCCGGGGGGTGGAGGGAGCTACAGGAGGGCGGCAGGGCTGGATCGAAGGTGGAAGGTGGCAGCCAGAGCGAAGGCCCGGGTCCTGGGTGCCAGAGGGAAACCGGTGCTGGCAGCCAGGGGAAGGAAGGCCTATTCTTGCATGAATCTTCATGCATAGGGCCTCTAGAATCCTATCTAATAAAAGAGTGATATGCAAATTGACCGTCACTCCAACACACAAGATGGCTGCCCCCATGTGGTCAAAGATGGCTGCCTCCATGTGGACACAAGATGGTCGCCACAAGATGGCCAGCAAGGGAGGGCAGTTGGGAGGGACCAGGCCTGCAAGGGAGGGCAGTTGTGGGCAATCAGGACAGCAGGGGAGAGCAGTTGGGAGGGACCAGGCCTGCAAGGGAGGGCAGTTGGGGGCAATCAAGCCTGCAGGGGAGGGCAGTTAGGGGTGACCAGGCCAGCAGAGGAGGGAAGTTGGCGGCAACTGGGCCTGCAGGGGAGGGCAGTTGTGGATGACCAGGCCTGCAGGGGAGGGCAGTTAGGCATCAATCAGGCTGGCAGTGGAGTGGTTAGGGGGTGATCAGGCTGGCAGGCAGAAGAGGTTAGGGGCAATCAGGAAGGCAGGCAGGCGAGCAGTTGGGAGCCAGCAGTCCTGGATTGTGAGAGGGATGTCCAGCTGCCCAGTAGGATCGGACCTAAATGGAGCCGGACATCCCTCGAGGGGTCCCAAATTGGAGATGGTGCAGGCTGGGCTGAGGGACACAATCCCCCTGCATGAATTTTGTGCACCGGGCCTCTAGTATATATATATTCCTATTAAGGTTTTTTGCTTCCTACAGCAGATTTGAGACCATTTCAGGCCTTCCATATCTGATTTTCTAGATTTGATTTTTTATCAGGCCCCAATGCACTTTCCATTCCATGTATGCCTTATACATGTCCATCTCCTCTTCTTTGCATCTGTAGCCTCCTCTGCTTGGAGTGTCCTTCCTCCATTTTCACTCAATTGATTAGAGAGAGAGAAGAAGAAGGGAGAGGGAGAGAGAATAATCAATGTGAGAAACATTGATCGATTGCCTGTGCACTCGCCCTGACCAGGAATCAAACCTCTTGGTGTATGGATGATGTTCCAACCAAATGAGCCATACCGGGCCAGGGCTGATCCATCTTTTAAGACCTGGCTCAAAACTCAGCTTCCTCCTAAAGCCTTCCCTGCCCACTCCAGTCCACAGTTAGCATTTTATCTGAGCTTCTTTCAATATGTTGGTGTGGTGGTAGTGATGGAGAGCTGTCTGTCTGAGAGGATGGTCAATGTCTGCTGGCACACATGCCTATGCCTTCAACTTACGGCTGAGGGCAGAGTTGGTATCCCCTACATTCTGAAACCAAGGGTCCCTATGTCTTTGATTAAATTTTGTTTTTGTGGGGGTTTCACTGATTTTTTACGAGAGGGAAGAAGGGAGAGAGGGAGGGAGGGAGGAACATCAATCTGTTGTTCCACTTATTTATGCATTCATTGGTTGATTCTTGTATGTGCCCTGTCTGGGGATCAAACCCAAAACCATGATATATCAGGATGATGTTCTAACCAACTGAGCTACCAGGCCAGGGCCAAGATTAAATTTAGTTTTAAATCCTAGCTCTAGAAATCATATCTCTCTTTATGTATATACCTCTCAGAAACCTAGACTTTTCCGCAGATAATCAGCAACCTCCCATGCAGCAGAAGACAGTAACCCAGACCTAATTGTCACCTGATCCAGACCTCTGGCAGGCTAAAGTTATCTTGACCTAAGTTATGTTTCAGTTCCTGAGCCCTAAGGTGGAACCAGAACCACCCCCTGGCTAATTTTTCATTAGAACAGATAGAGGAAAAGACCTCATAACCGTCCTCAAGACCTGAAGAAATAATTCATCACCCTTACCTCACCTCCAACCAATCAGTATCCCTAACCTATGGTATCTTGAAAACTTGCCCTATATAATATGTAACCTACACTCCATTAGGGAGTCAGGTTTTTAAAAAAATATATGTATTGATTTTTATAGAGAGAGAAATAGTGAGGGAGAGAGAGACACATCAATATGAGAGCCAAACATCGATTGGGTGCATCCTCCACACCTACCAGGGAGCGAGCCTGCAACCTGGGTATGTACCCTGATGGGGAATCGAACTGGCAGCCTTTTGGTACATGGGAAGACGCACAACCAACTGAGCCACACTGGCTAGGGTGGGAGTTGAATTTTTAGAGCATTAATTAACTCCCCACATCTGTATTGACCAATTCAATATTAATCTATTTTTTCTTTTTGTACTGCAAACTCCTGCTAGTGCATTTCTCTGGGCCAGTGTCTGCAGGCAGGCTGACTCAAGGAGAAAACATTGGGGTTCCAGTAACAATACTCCTGGATGACAAAGCATAGTGTCATAGTGGTTTGGAGTTGAACAGACTTGTGTTCAAATCCTAATCTGTCATTTTCCCACTGGTTGCAAGGCCTTAGCAAGTGACCTAAACTCTCCAAGTCTCACTTTTCTCATCTAAAATATAGGGGTCATACTGGCCTCATAGAGTTGTTGTGAAGATTAAATGATAATGTATGCAAAGAACTTTGCACAGTGCCTAGCACTCAGTCTACATTCAATGAAAGGTAGAGATTATTATAGTTCCTGGCACCCTACTGTCTAAACATCACTTCTGCAGCCCTGCTCATTTGCATAGCCAAAGAGTAATTTACATAGTCTGTGATATTTTACTATAGGTATATCTGCTTTCAAAACAGTTCTCTCTTTCCAACTTTCCATTTTTATAAATGGCACCACTGTTTCAAGGCTCCCAGGCTCAAACATTGGCAGCATACTCAGCTTTTCCTGCTCTTTCATGGGCCAAACCCGTTGGCACTTAACCATGGGCTGTCTCTGTTCTGAGAATGTCTTAGCTCCCCATTGGGATTGTAAATGCTTTGACAACAGGAACTCTGACTTACACTGTCTTGGTTTTTGATACACTGACATAGAGCAGGGTCTCAGTGCATATTTGTTTTCTGACAAGATGCTATCAACAAATTAATATACATGGGCAGGTGTGAAGGAGGTACTGTAACTATCTGAAACAAGGATAAGATATTTTGTGATTCTGTTTGATCCTCTCCCCTGTCTCTACTCCATGATTTCCTCCTGCTCATTCTCTAAAGGCCCAAATAATATTCCCCTCTGTGAGATCTGCCATAAGCATCATTTCCTTTCTTTCATTTATACCATATAGTTAATTGCATATAGTTCTTTTTTTACCAATTTTTAAAATTAAAAACTGAAAAAATTAAAATGATATAGAAAGGTATAAAGTGGTGGTGAAACTTTTCTCTTATTCCCACTTCTCAAAGATAACAACTGGGAACCTTTTTTTTTTTTAAATATATTTTATTGATATTTTACAGAGAGGAAGGGAGAGGGAGAGAGAGTTAGAAACATCGATGAGAGAGAAACATCAATCAGTTGCCTCCTGCACACCCCCTACTGGGGATGTGCCCGCAACCAAGGTACATGCCCCTGACCAGAATCGAACCTGGGACCCTTCAGTCCGCAGGCCGACGCTCTATCCACTGAGCCAAACTGGTTTCGGCACAACTGGGAACCTTTTGGTGAACATCCCTCCAGATCTTTTACTGTCGCATTGGGAATTAATATCCTATACTAAAACAGAATATGAAAATAATATTTTTTAAAGAAATTGTGTTTCTCTTAGGTTTTACATGCCATTTTCTGGGCCAGGGGAGGAGGGGGATTATAATCAATCCAAGTTGTAAAATGAATGAGTAAACTTCAAATCTGTCCCATAGCACTTCTATTCCAAAGCACTTATCTCACTGCACAGTTTGTGTATACCTCTGCCTCTTGGCTGGCTTGTCCACAGGGGCGGCAACTGACATTAATTTTCATATTCCCAACACCCAATTTGCACATAGGAAGCACTCAGTAAATGTTTTTGTAAAGAATGACTTAACTTTCATCTCCCATCCTTCTTAATATGTTTTATGGATTGATTTATTTTCAATAATAAGTAGAATTTTGCATCTCACCTTTAAATGATTGATCTATCAGTTAGAGCCTCAGCAGGAAATTCAACTAAACTCAGATGACTCCAACTTTAATGAAGGCACTTTTCAAGATGTGTAAGCACAGTTAAGGGAACCAAAAATGGAGGTTGAGGTGGCCAGACACTAGCAACACCAGGAAGTTAGGACCACGCTTGTGTGAAAGGCAACAGGAAGGAAATGGAGTTCCCTGAACCCAGTGAGACCCCAAGCCATGGAAAAGGGGCTGCTGACAGGAGCTGCTTAGAAGGAAGCAGCCACTGCCAGAAAATAAGAAAATGCAGCCCAGAGCAGGGAAAAACCCCAAACTCACTCTCCTTCTGCATGCCCATCTCTTGTTAGTTCCTTCCATTGGTGGGACCCAAGTGAGCAACGAGCCCAGGTGATATAGTCCATGGAGCTTAGCTTTCTGGGGCACAGGGCAAACACGGTTACCAACCACATTGTAGCTGAGTAATGTCAGTTATTCTTCCACCTGGAACCTAAATTGTGAAGTTAGCCACCACCAATGTTTTTCATGCCAGATAGCCAGGCATGGAGGGGGAGGGGGGGCGGGGCACGGGGAGTAGAGAAGTGGAGAAGAAGAAATGATCAATGAATGTAAGATATCCACAGTAGCTACAGATCCTGCCTCAGTAGGCGATCATGAGGCTAAGCTGGTACTCATAACTGCCTTCTTCCACCATCTATTCTATATTCCCCTTACCTTCTGCCAGCACATTGGCTGGAGGGGAGTCTTGGCTTGGTGGGATGATCCAAACCTTCATTTCCACAGGATTCACTGCTAGGTGGTCCTGTCTTTTTTATTGCTTTGCTATAGTTTTACATTTATGGTTATTGAGTATGGGAGTACTAAGAAACACCCTGGTGAATCCACTGGGAAGAGACATAGTTCTCCTTGTCCCATGTGGTAGCAGCAATCTAATTTCCACTTGATAATCACCCTAGCCAATATTAAAAACCCTTTTTCTGCCATTGACTCAATTGCCTGAGAAACTCAGAATGACCAAGGGGAAGTCACAGCCTCCAATTTAAAGGGAATAATTTAATGTCTGTATTCTCTGAAGGAAGTGTTCCTTGGGAAATAAGACCTCCAATCACTTAAACCAAAATTGCAGAAGAAAAAGCAAAAAATTGTTTAGTGAATTATTTTTTTAAATATATTTTTTATTGATTCAGAGAGGAAAGGAGAGGGAGAGACAGAAACATCAATGATGAGAGCGAATCATTGATCTGCTGCCTCCTGCATGCCCCCTACTGGGGATCGAGCCCGCAACCCAGGCATGTGCCCTTGACCGGAATCGAACCTGGGACCCTTCAGTCTGCAGGCCAATGCTCTATCCACTGAGCCAAACCAACTAGAGCTGTTTAGTGACTTATTAAGTATAAATATGAGAGGGATCACTCCCGCTTCCTCCCTGGACCCTTGTATTCTGGCCATGGAGAAGATGGCACCATATATTAGTTTTTTTAAGGCATATACACATCCTTTGACATCACCCCAACTTTGCAGATTATTGTCTCCTAGATGGCATTCCCAGGAACCACCTGGCTGTGATTTACTAAACTATTTCTATGCATCCAGAATTTGTCTTAAGGTGTGACATCTTAAGGAAGGTTTTGCTGATGGCTTTACCATCTCTCTATGAAAGGGATACCAGTATTTTGGTTATTTGAAAACACCTTGCATTTTCATCACCAAAACAAACACAACCAAGCAAACAGGAACCACTCTTGTTCTATAATGACCTTTTTAGGTTCAACAGGCAGACCCCCCTAAGATACTTGGCTTTTGCCATGCTATTTGATGCCTAATTGTCACTCATATCTCAGCTCTCCTTGCCTTACCCCATCTAGTGGAGAACATGTCCACTATTCCTGTATCAGCCATCTTCACAGAAATGTTTTAGATCTCTTACTAAGAACAATTGCTAATGACAACCTGGCAATTCTGTGGCACTTACAAGTGTGAAAGCTCGGTAACCATCAACAAAGTGTCAAGTGGGCCCTGTGTTGAAGTCCAGGGGAAAAAATAATAGTCCCTAATGCTTCCCAGTTCATATTTTGATCTGATATTGGATTAAACTGAAGAGCATTTTGGAATGAGAAGAGTCTGACTTGTTTAAAATTGTAGGAGAAACACCCTCATTATAATAATCATCCTCATACAGTTACATAAGTATGTCTTAGAACAAATCTCTACAATTATTTGTAGTCTAAGAGCTTGGACTTTGAAATCAGGCAACACTGAGGTCCAAACCTTAATTAACCACTTATGTGATCTGGGAAAATTATTTAAACTATCTGAGCCTTGGTTTCTTCCTCTTTGTAAAGAGGGCATAACTATAGTCTTTTCTCCTAGCCTTAAAGGCTTATACAACCTGGCAAATACTAAGTCCTTAGAAAATGTTAATAATTAAGATTTGTAGTAGTTATTATGTACAAGGCATTATAGATATTGGGCTCTAAGGTGGACCAAAGATTTCGGAAGTTTCTGTTTGTAATAGCGAAATTTACCAAGGGGAAAAGCCTCCAACTTTAATTTCCTTTAGATTGTTTTTTCTTTAGAACAGTGGATTATTGTTCCTCCCTCCCCCCCCAAAAGAAAATTTAAAAGACTTAATAAACTTTAAGAAAGTAGTGCAATTGCTTAACGTGAGCTTTATCATAGCAACTTAATATTGTAATAGTTCAAGAACAAATTAATTCATTTAGGTCAATTTCATGTTACAAAGAAATTCTGTTTTTAATGGGTTTTAGATGTTTTTGTAGCCATTGTATTGATGCCATTGTATAATCACTGAATTCAGTGTGATGATGCCCAATTTTATAAAACTAGAGACCAAAATTTACCAATTTATATAATTTAGGGGGTTATGGTTGTTTCTTTGCCTTTATATGTCTAAATCAGTTATGCTTATGGCAGAGAATTTAAAATTTATCAAGTCAAGGTGCTACCTGGGTTCAAATCCCTGGTAACTTTGAGCAAGTGATATAATCTCCCTGTGCTTTCATTCTTTTTCAACTATAAAACAGGAATAACAGTACCTGTTTTATAGTTGAAAAAATAACAGTAACAGCCTCATATAACATAGTATCAACTCACTGGTCCCATCTAAAATAATAAAAGCATAATATGCTAATTAGACCGGACAGCCAAATGACCTCCCAGACGTCATTCCAGACACCCTTCCAGATGAAGCTGCAGCGGCGGCAGAGGCCAAGGCAGAGGCGGTTAGGGGTGATCAGGCAGGCAGGCGAGTGGTTAGGGGTGATCAGGCAGGCAGGCAGGTGAGTGGTAAGGAGCCAGCGATCCCGGATTGTGGGATTGGGCCTAAACTGGCAGTTAGACATCCCCCAAGGGGTCCCAGCCAGGGTACAGGCCAGGCTGAGGGACCCCCCCCACCCCCCGTGCACGAATTTTGTGCACCAGGCCTCTAGTCTATACTAATAAAAGGGTAATATGCTAATTAGACCAGGAGACCTTCTGAACATCCTTCCAGACAAAGCCATGGTGGCAGGGCTGAGGCAGAGGCGGTTAGGGGAGAGCAGGCTGGCAAGGGGGGGGGGGCAGTTGGAGGCAAGCAGGCCGGCGGGGGGGCAGTTGGGGGCAAGCAGGCAGGCAGGGGGGCAGTTGGGGGTGATCAGGCCGGCAGGAGGGGCAGTTGGAGGCAATCAGGCCAGTAGGGGGGGGAGGGAGGGTTATCAGGCTGGCGTGGGGGGGCAGTTAGGGGCAAGCAGGCCAGCAGGGAGGGACAGTTGGGGGTGAGCAGGCTGGCAGGGGGGGCAGTTAGGGGCAATCAGGCCAGGAGGGGAGGGCAGTTGGGGGTGAGCAGGCCGGTGGGGGAGCAGAGCAGGCAGCAGGGGGGGGGTCAGTTGGGAGCGAACAGGCCGGCAGGGGGGACAGTTGGGGAGATCAGGCCAACGGGGGGGGGGGGCAGTTGGGGGCAATCAGGCCAGCAGGGGGGGGCAGGCCTGTGGGATCGGACCTAAACCGACAGTTGGATATCCCCTGAGGGGTCCCAGATTGGAGAGGGTGCAGGCCGGGCTGAGGGACATCCCTCCCCCACCCCAGTGCACGAATTTTGTGCACTGGGCCACTAGTCCTTTGATAAATGGGATTCATCCAGGATCCATAAAACAGCCTAAAGTAGGCCCCAAGTCTATTTTCCACACTATACCCCTGGCTGTGGCCTCACAGATGGTGGGATCTCAGTATTCTCAGGCAGTTTCCCAGATAGGTCTTTTCTGTTGCTCAGAGTAGTGATTTTTTTCTCCTCTATTCTTTTTCATCTAGTTAGAGGAGAACAGAGGTGTTCAATCAGCACTTTTTCAGTACTAAGTATAACAACATGGGGTTCAAAGCTACAGCTCAACCAATTGTTATCAAGACTGATTTGAGCCCTAGCCGGTTTGGCTCAGTGGATAGAGTATCGGCCTTCAAACTGAAGGGTCCTGAGTTTGATTCTGGTCAAGGGCACTTACCTGGGTTGCAGGCTCCTCCCCAGCCTGGGCCCTGGTCAAGACATGTGCAGGAGGCAACTAATCAATGTGTTTCTCTCACATCGATGTTTTTCTTTGTCTTTCCCTCTCTCTTCCACTCTCCCTAAAAATCAATGGAAAAATATCCTCAGGTGAGGATTAAAAAAAAAGACTAATTTGAGCTCTGGCCAGGTTGCTTAGTGGTTAAATCGTCCATTCAAATAAAGCTTCTTTTTTAAAAAAATATTTTTTATTTTATTTTTATTGATTTCAGAGAGGAAGGGATAGAGAAGAGAAAGATTCAAATATCAATTATGAGAGAGAATCATTGATCACCTGTCTCCTGCACGCCCCACATTGGGTATTGAACCCGCAACCCGGGGCATGTACCCTGACCAGGAATTGAACCGTGACCTACTGGTTCATAGGTTGACACTCAACCTCTAAGCCATGCCAGCCAGGCCAAATAAAGCTTCTAATGGTAGTAGAGGGGCCCTAGATACTGAAGCTTATTCCCCTCCCCCACTCCAGGCCTGGGCCCAACTGACTAAGTCCAGATGTAGTACCTCTTGGGTCTAGGTGTCTCCCACTAGAATATGACCATCTCTCCCTGGGTTCCTCTGGCTGCCATTGCCCTTTCCCACTTACTCCAATCTCTTCTCCCATTCCACCACCAGAATGATCCCTCCACGACTGAGACACAAATTCAAAGGCCTAGACCAGTGATGGGCAACCTTTTGAGCTTGGTGCGTCAAACTTCGCCAAAAAACTGAGCATAACTCGGGTAGTGTGTCACTTTGAGGAAAAAACATTATTTCACAAATGTTTCATCCTCGGCATGCGGCCGCCTCAGCGGCCACGTGTCATCAGAAATGGCTACGCGTGTCAGTGCTGACACGCGTGTCATAGGTTCGCCATCACTGGCCTAGACAGTCAGGCTGATAGCAGAAATGCCTTCGAAGTTAGAGGCAGTGCCCTCTAAAGGTTGAAGCTAATTACCTGGAGGAATACGAACCCAGGCTTCCTAGAATATCTGATGTTTTAAGAAAAACTAGAAATCCAGAATTTTTAAAAAATATATATTTTATTGATTTTTTACAGAGAGGAAGGGAGAAGGATAGAGAGTTAGAAACATCAATGAGAGAAAACATCGATCAGCTGCCTCCTGCACACCTCCTACTGGGGATGTGCCCACAACCAAGGTACATGCCCTTGACCGGAATTGAACCTGGGACCTTTTAGTCCGCAGGCCAACGCTCTATCCACTGAGCCAAACTGGTTAGGGCCAGAATTTTTTTAAAAATGTGAAATCTACCATTGTTTAAATACTGGCAACTATTGCAATTTTTTTAAATTAGCCAGGCCAATTAAAACATATACACAGGCCAAATATGGTCTGTGAGTCCCTGGTTCCCTTCTCTACTCTAGTGACCATGTCGTCTCAAATAATACACAGAGAAGCGAATTTAAAATGTGATAGGTGTTAGAAAGGAGCCATGAGAGAGCACATAACGAGAGCTAAGCTGACCTGCCCTGGGGATCTAGGAAGGCTTCCCTGAAGAAGAGACATTTTCACGTACTGTATCTGAAGGATGTGTAGGAATTAGAGTATCTAAGGAAAAGAGGAATCGGGGCAGGCAGGGGTTGGGTTGGGGAGAGGAGAGCAGTTTTAGGCAAAGGAACCAGAAAGTGTGCAGTCTGGAGGAGGCAAGAGTCTGCCTTGTTTGAGGAACTGAAAAAGGCCAGGGTTGCCAAGACAGGAACTAAGCAGAGAGGCGTGAGATGAGGCAGGAAAGCCGGGGAAGCTAGCCATACAGGCAGGGCTCAGTCAGACATGATAAGGGTTCTGGTCTTTATCCTAAGGGCAATGGGAAGTCACTCAAAAGGTCTAACTAACAACAAGGTGTGTGTGTGTGTGTGTGTGTGTGTGTGTGTGTGTGTGTGTGTGTGTGTGTGTGTAGGAGAAACAGACAGGCAGACAGACATGATCAGATTTGCATTTTGAAAATATTATGCTGACTTCTGGGTGGAAAATAGAGAAAGAGTGATTAGAAGTAGAGGTAGGGGACCAGTTCAGAGGTGACAGAAGTTCAAATGTTCAGGTGAAGCACTATGGCAGAGGTAGTGGAACAGAGAAACATGGATGGGACCTGCAATATTTGTGAAGTAAACAATAATAGGATTTAGGCATGGATTGTATATGGCGGATAGAGCTGTGAGGCCGTGGAAAGAAAGATGAGCCCCAGATTTCTAGCTAGGCAATGAGTTGGGGGTACTGTTCCTAAGATGGGGGACACTGAAGGAGGAGCAAGTCAGTGGTAAAGGCAAAGGGAGAATGAGAATTTATTATTTTGCTGATATTTACTTGACCAATGTACATTTTTCCAATGCCTGCTCTGTTCCAGTTTCTGTAAATACAAAGACAGAAATGTTTCCTGCCCACAGCCACTCACCTTCTGGTTGGGAGGACAGGCAGAAAAAAAGATTGCTATAACCCAAATATCATGCAGGTTGACCGGCCTGTGGAATGAAAAACACACAGCCAAACACACATGAACACTCATCATCCTGAGTTTCTGTTACTGCCCCTGCAAAATCCCCTTCCAGTATTTTGGGGACATTTCTAAGGACTTTTCACATGGGGCTATAGGACAAAACAACAAGGCCAAGTCACTGGACACACCAGCCCTGCTCCAATCCCCTCCCATCCCTGGCCACTGCTACTAACAAAGGTGTCTTCTGTGGGATTGCTAAGAGCAGCTCCTGACTAGAGTGAGGCAAGAAAGGAGATGGCTCTGAAAGTGAACGCCTCTGTAAGTTCTGCTGGCCTGGGTGTTCTCAGGGTGCTAGAACAGGCCTGGGTTCTGAAAGAGGGGTTTCTCCCAAGCCCTGAGCTACAGTAAGTCATCTGGGTCCTGAAGAAGCATTGCCAATGGCTACTGTTTGAGGTCCATTAGGGACACATTGAGTTTGAGGGGTCTCTGAGACATCCAAATGGGGATGCCAGGCAAGGATACACTGGGCATCTGGATTTGGACCTAGGAAGTTTGGGTTAGAGATCTAAATTCCAGAGCCCTGAACTAGAGGAGGAAGTATATAGCCATGGGACCAAGCTCTGCTGAACTCCCAACATTTAAATGCCCTGGCCCCCCTCCACGCCACCTGACAACTTCTCAAAGACCCAGCTTCCCTAATTCATGTCAGCAATTGGTCAGTCACCCCTTCCTGTGCATTCCCACAACAATTTGTGCTGCGTTCTATTATAACACTTTCACACTATTACATGGTAACTCTTGGTTTCCATATTTGTTACCACTAAACAGTGAGTTCCTTGAAGACATGGACTCTCCTATTCCATGATGTATCTCATGCTATTTCAGCTACTACATTGATGAAGACTAAAAAAATTGGAAGAGGGCACCCAGAATTGATTGAGGAGGTGGAAGAAGAGGATGCCGCCTACCCTCCTGCTTGGTGCAACCTTTTTATGCTATTTCTAGGAATTATCCTATAGATATATTGCTATTATGCACAAAAATGTTCTGTATACTGATGCCCATTGCAGTATGGTTTGCAATACTGAAAAATTGGAATCAACCTATATTTATATCAGAAGTGAACTACTTAAAAGAGCTCAACATAATACTATGCAACCCTGACTTACAGACTTATATATACTGACAAAGAAAGGTGACCAGAATATTTCATTTAAAAACAAATTAAAAACTGTATAATACACTACAGTGTGTGTTTGAAACAAAAAGGATAGACTTGCATATAGATGTGTTAAAATGTCTAGATACACAAGCAACCCTTGAATAGCATCTGTAAAGAATGCCAGTCAAGAGAATGGGCAAGGTTTTGGGGAGGGGGGGGGGTTACTTTTCACTTTATGCCTTTATTATGGTTGGATTTTTCTTAAAGCTAAAAGTATATTTTTTTGTAATTAAAAAAAAATCTTAGAACAACACTTTAAAATGTTGAATCTAAGTCTCCCTGTGTCCTCCATCCTCCACGTATTTGGCACCAGGTAGGTGTTTAAGATTGAACAGATAAACTACACCCTTGAAAGAGAAACTCTCCTGCCCAGGGCTGGAGCCCTTCTCCTGGGAACTGGTTGCGAAGCAGGGGAGGCAGATCCATGGTGATCAAACAGGTCAGGCAAACTGCCACCCTTCCCAGCCTGCATGTTAAGGACTCACATGAACGTGAAAGCCTGAAATAAGATACTCAATACACATGTGAAGTAATAGTAACAATGGCTTCTTTTGGTTATCAAGCACCTACTAATTGCCAGCTCCTGCGCTTAGTGCTTTACAGAGGTACTGCCATTTAATCCTATCAGTCCTGGGGTAGTTATCGTTAGGAGCCCTGCCTTATCTAGGAGGAAACAGAGGATGAGCAAGGTTAAGTAATGGAAGAGCCAGCTTTGGCCTGAACTCCATCTGAATCACAATGCTCTCAATTGCTCCTGCACTCCAGGCCATAGCGACTAGATTATGGAAGGAAATAGAGTACAAGAAACTTAGTCTTTTTGGAACCTCCCTGCTCCAGAACAAAGTCTAGCTATAATCCGTGAAAGTGAGAGATAAGAGAGCAGGCCTTTCAGATCCACAGCCAACATGAGCAACCAAAACACTTCCTTAGGCTCTAAATGGCATAATAATGATTATTAATAACTTCTGCTTACAAGCTCTACTGTCAAGAGGTTTACACTGGTATTTGTTGATGTTCACAATTGTGCAAGGTAGAGGTAATTATCTCCACTTTATAAAGGAGGAAACTAAGGCTCAGATAGGTTGTGGTTTTTCCTAATGACACACAGCAAGGACAAGGCATTGCTGGATTTGAATATGTCTGCCTCACTTCAAAGTCAGTGTTTTCACAAAGCCATACTGTTAATAGTTTCAGGAGAGCCTGAGACAGCATTGGGTGGTCAACACAAATGAACTCCAGACCTCTCAGCTCTCAGGACAGGAATTATTCTTCCCTACCCTCATGGAAGGGTTCACCCCCGCCCCCTCCACCCTCCCTCCACAGTGGAAGGCCGCTGCATCTTTAGCAGGTGAGTACACTGCAGCCGCATAACCATGGCTTCACAGATTACCTTTTGTGTGTCTCACCAGAAAGAAGGGCTCAAACCTCCCCTCAACCCAACCCACAGAAAAAAGTAAGTAAAAGTTTGGCAGCCATCCTGTAAGAATGTTGATTCTGGTCTAGAAACCCAGCTCCTTCTCAGACTCTTCTTTATCAAAGTTTTATTAGGCTCAGCTCAGGGTACCTCCATCTGGGCATCTCATTACAGAGCAAGGACACTTCAGCCATTTGTAACACCACCATCCAAGCAGAATTTTCAAGGACAGCAGCAGAAACGAATTGCAAGGGAGCTATAAATCCTCTTTGCCCCCTTTCCCCTCCTGCATGCATTTGCTGTCGTCTCAACCCACCTATTTCTTCACAGTCGAAACTGGATTACTCCTTAAAGGTATCTCTGACAGTCTCATCTCTGCTCATTTTTTTCACATTTCCATTTGCCTGGAACTCATTCTCCCTGTCTGACATCTATCTTGTGCTATGAACTCCAATCTCACTTAATATTTGCTTATCTTTTGGCACTTGTCACATTCCAGCTTTTCATTACAATTATTTAAAACATTCTTATTCTACTTCATTATAAACTACCTTTGTGACCTCAAAGTAAAGTACTGCACCAGACACTGGAAATATATCTGTACAATATACATGAGATAATTTATGGGCTTGTGTTTTGTTCTAATTTCTGTGGGGGACTTCTTTCCCCCCACCCACAAGAAGGTAGCCAGGCCTTAATGTGTCCTACTTGAAGGTGTCTTAAGCTCCAGACTCAAACATCGTTTCCAGGCACCCAGAAGACATTTTTTCAGAAATGCTTTTGCATGGGCATATTTGGGAAACTGATCCAGAAGGAAAAGGGGAGTGCTCTGAATGGGGGAAACAAAAAACTATGGAAAGGTTAGAGAAGGCGCACGTTGGTGTATATATAGCACTGGGGAGGAGAATGATGTGGGAGGCTACTACACCTGGGCCTCCACAGCAGTGGCAAGGGGCTCCCTGAGCAAGTTTGGAATAACCCATTATGAAGGGCCCAACAGAGGCAGGAGGACTAGCACTCACATCAGTAGGAGTCACCCTAATGATGCAACCATCATCGATTAAGGACCTGGCCGGCCTCTATCCCACTTTGTTGCGGATCTCCTAGTCCATGTCTTCCAGTGGACTTCAATCTTCCCACTGCCCCATCTCCACCCTCCTCCCTGCGCCAGACTCTGGCTTAGCTGCCCCTTCTTCACCCCTGGCCTCCCCTGCGCCCTCTCTGCCCCTCCCAGTTCAGGCCGGCTCTCTCCTTCCATCCTTCCTGCCTGAACAACCTCAATTCTCTCTTCTTCCCGCCACCCCTCCCCCGCATCTTCCACCCCCAGTTCCCCACGCTTGTCTCTTTCCATTTCCACACGGCAGTGACCTCCCCCCGACCCACTGAGACCCCCCCCGTCAGCTGCTCGGCCGTTGAGGGGGGGGGGGGCGTGGCCCCGCGAGTAACAGGTCTTCCGCCCCGCACTCCGCGGCCCGCGCGCAGACAAAGACATTCCACAACCCCCGCCCCCTCCGCGCGCTGGGGGAGGAGACGCGTGTCCCGCTAGCGCTGAGTCACGTGGAAAAGAAAACGAACGGAGGAGCCCGCGGCCACCCGCGCACGCGCACGAGGCTCTCGCCTGGCGGGCTTGGAGGGGAGAGGGGAGCGGGAAGGCGACTTCTTCGGGTTCCGCGGCGGTGCGCAGGCGCCGAGGCCCGACTGGGGACTTTGTTCTCCACGGAGAAACCCAAGGGCGGTGCCGGTGCCCGGCTGCGCACGCGCGCCGCCTCATTTCCGGTGCTCTCCTTCGCTGGGTCGCTCGGGTCGGCTTCGGTCGGCGTCGCTCCCGCTCTTCCACCCCCGCCAACCGCCTCCGAGGCCTCTGCCGCTGCCGCGTCGCTTTCTCGATTTCTCGATCGCTCATCCTCCCCAATGCAGCGCCGGGACGACCCCGCCGCGCGCATGAGCCGGTCCTCGGGCCGCAGCGGCTCCATGGACCCCTCAGGTGCCCACCCCTCGGTGCGTCAGGCGCCTTCTCGGCAGCCACCGCTGCCTCACCGGTCCCGGGGAGGCGGAGGAGGGTCCCGGGGGGCAGCCCGGGCCTCGCCCGCCACGCAGCCGCCACCGCTGCTGCCGCCCTCGGCCACAGGTCCCGACGCGACAGTGGGCGGTCCGGCGCCGACCCCGCTGCTGCCCCCCTCAGCCACTGCCTCCGTCAAGATGGAGCCGGAGAACAAGTACCTGCCCGAACTCATGGCCGAGAAGGACTCGCTCGACCCGTCCTTCACTCACGCCATGCAGTTGCTGACGGCAGGTAAGCGGGCCTCCCTGGTCCTTCGGGGTCGCCCGGCCACCCGGGAGCATGGGTGGCCAGCGGCTTTGTTCCCCTTGCTTCCCGCCCCCTGGAGACCGAGGCAGCCGTGAACTCCCCTCCTCTCCTTCTCGTCTTCCGGAGCCTGGATTTCAGGTTCCCCTCCCGCCACGGGTGCGAAGGAGAATGTCTAGGCTGCAGTGGAGGCCCGAGGGGGACTTAGGGATCTCCTGGCGCAAAGAGGTGGATGGGTCGTGCTAAGGTCCCCGCCCCCTTACCGACCCTTCCCCCTCCCACCTCTTGCAGCTGCCCCATGCCCCAAGTGTTCAGATTCTTCCAGAAACGAACCTTTAACTCCCCTTCCCCCAAAGGGAGCGCTTTCCTGACCGTGGGTAGCGGTAGGCGCCTGCACCGAGAGTGTAGGAGGTGAAGACAGCCAGAGCAGGAAGGGGCCGTGGGAGGGAGGGCTGGGGTAAGACGGGGTGAGGCCGGAGTGCCCTGTCCGAGGTCGCAGGGTCCGGGTCGGACTTAGCGGTAATGAGCTTAAGTTTCTCCCAGGCAGGAGCAACCTGTGGGAATCGACGCTTAAGGTTTTCCTAATCAGATCTCTGATTTCGGCACATAAAGTAATTACAGAGCCGGAAGATTGGACACCTTTATTTTACTACGTGTGTTCGCCATCCTTCAAGGAGAAAAATAACCCCCAAAAAACAGTGAACATGGGGTAGAGGGTGGTCAAGGATGGTTGCCTGACGTTCGCCAACGAGATGGACAGACCTTGAGGAAGTTGCACGATGCATGCACCTGAAAGGCTGGGTCTTTTTGTTTGTTTTTGCTTCAGTGAAATGGGTTAGGAATAGTCGTCTTTGTTCTCTATTGTCGGTAGACTGGTGCTCCTGTCCTGCTCGGCACTGGCCAATTACCGAGTCGCTCTGATTTCTCCCTGAAGCCGGCTGTTTGGCCCTCACTTCTGGTCGAAACGTTGTTTTAATAAGTATTTCTTACGATACCTGAGCTTTAAGTAAAAATTCGCAGCCTTCAACCCTGAATGAATAGTTGGACTCCGGCAAGGTTGATATAATGGACAGATCGTTATGAAAATATTTCCCTCCCTTTGTTCTCTGTCTCCAAACATCGGTAAGGGGGTCTTTAAAAAAAGCAAACTAAGAATATTTAAAGTGCTTCATTTTCAACTCAGTGCTTTGCTGTTCTGTAACACAGTTGGGTTGTTTGTCCATTGTATTCTTCCGGCAAGCTTTTTGAGAGCAAGGAATGCTTTTTATATTTTTCAGATTGCCTTGCATATAGCAAACACCAGGTAATTGAATTTGAAAGCAAGTACATGCAGAGTTAGGAATGTTAGACTAAGTAGTAAAAGTTTACTTAGTAGTCTGATTTTTACCTTCTCAAATCTTTAATTAGTCCAAGTAAAATTTGTGAGACTAAAATATCAAACTTTAGGACTTTAAGCTGTTGGTTTAATCCTGACGCTTACGTAGTTACCTATTCTTGGGAAACATTCTGAACCTCAGCAACCTCAACTGTAAAGTGGGATAGTGAGTTGTGAGGATTAAATGATGTGTAAAGCACTAGCACAATTCCCTTTGACATGTAATTATTAGATGACAGTTTGTCACCACCATTTCCTTCTATATGTAAATTCTTGGTTAAATATGGTGTGAAAATACAGTGCTCTTTAATTTTTTTAGCGTGGGCTTTTTTATGTTTTTTTTAACCAAACTGAAATTTAATTGGAGAAATGGGATTAAGGTAATGCTTGTTTATTAAAAAACAGTCTATGTATATTTCTTAGCATGGAAAATCTTGGTATATGTTGAACCCAACTTTTAAGGTATTTTTGAATGATCTGGAAAAGGGATTGTAGTGAAGGTAACCAACTACAAGAAAGTAAGAGACTGAGAAGACAGAATAGTGGTATTTAAGCTCTGATAAGGATACGGTAAGAAAAATATAGCTAACGCTTACTGTCCAGGCACTGTGGTCTAAGCACTTAACATCAAATATTTAGTCTTCAGGACAATACTATGAAGTTACTCTTATTATCCTCACTTTTACAGATGAGAGAACCATACATACAGAGATTAAATTAGCCAAGGTAACAAAGTTAGTAAACAGCATAACTAGGATTTGAAATCAGTCTGAGTCTGAGTCCACACACTTAACCCTCTCCACCCCTCCACTTATAGTACCTGCAACAAATTGTACTTAAGAAAATATTTTGGACCTGGCCTACGTGGCTCAGAGGTTGAGCAACGACCAGGAGGTTGTGGTTTGATTCCTGGTCAGGGCATATGCCTGGGTTACGGGCTCCATCCCCAGTGTGGGGCATGAAGGAGGCAGCTGATCAAAGACTCTCATTAATTGATGTTTCTATCTCTCTCTTCCTCTCCCTCTCTCTCTGCAATGTGTGTGTGTGTGTGTGTGTGTGTGGGTGTGGTGTGAGGGGGGGGGGGGCCTGGCAGGGTAGCTCAGTAGAGCATTGTACATACACCAAAAAGTTTCCGGTTCAATACCCTGTCGGGGTGCATGCTAATAGATGTTTCTCTCTCTTCCCCCTGCCCACCTCCTTCTCCTCTCTCTGTGAAATCAGTGAAAACATATCCTCAGATGAGGATTAAAAATACATATTTTTTGTACTACTTAGACAAAATATTATAAAATCATTTTGAACATATCAGAGTACTAGAACAGGGCAGTGAAGATGACAAGGCCAAGATATAGAAAAAGGAAACCCATAGAGAGAGCCTAGCCCTTGGGTCAGTGACTGAGGTACCTCTGCTTATTTTCAAAGATCTGCAGCAAGACCCAGACCACTCTTCCTTCACTATTCACATAGCTCTCCCTGTCCCTTGCCCAGCTTTACTTTGCCCTTCTCAGCATCTGATGCATTATATATTATAGTTATGTGTTTGTTGACCACCCCTTCTCCTTCATAGCTAGAATGTCAGCTCCACCAGGACAGGGATCTTTTGTCTCCTTTGTTTACCACTATATCTCCTGTTCCTTGAAGAGTACCACACACACAGAGGCTTCTTACTAAATATTTGATGAATGGATATTCATCTTCATTTCATGATGGAAAAATAACAGTTTTAAGGGATTTGGGTTTTGAATATAGACTTCTGTATTAGCCACGTTGATATTTAACTGATGACAAATGCATTTGCAGACATGCAAGGACTCAGTGTACCCTTGCTTGCTTTCTGAGACAAAAATAATTTATAATTTGTGTTAAATGCTTATATAATAAACATAAAATGCTATTAAGTGTATCACTGTCCTTTTTCTACTTTCTCCAATTAGGAAAATATAAGTTAGTGTAAATAACTCAGGAATCAGTAAGCATTTGATAGATTAACAATCCCCAGATCTTAAAAGGATACTCAGACATCTACCTTCCAAAAGCACACAGTATAGAATATTTTCGAAGTTTATTGGAACTTCAAAATAGTTAACTCCTTTAATTTATTTATAATACACTATAAAAATATATCTAGATGTTCCTATTTCATTCTACAGGGCTAGACAACCTATTTAAACCAGAAAGTGGAATTTCAAAGAAATTATAGACCAAATACAGATATAAGTATAAATATTAGAAAAGAAAGGCAGAAATTTGCAAACTCACTGTTTGCAACAACATCATGATTGTTTACCTAGAAAAGTGGTCAGTGATGTGGTTGATTGCAAGTTAAAGATGTACAAATCAGTAGGTTTCTGCTCTGTGAGCGTTAGAAAAGAATTGATAAAAATGATCTCATTTTTAGAACAGTATCAAATGCCTTGGGACAAGCAATAAAAATCAGTTCAAAATGTATGTGAATAACCATAACAAACAATAATATTTAACCTTTGTAGAGCTTGTAACATGTGCCATGAAATGTGCTACTCATAATTCAACCTTCCTGGCCATTCTCTGAGGCAGAAAGAATTTTTATCTTACTCTTACAGATGAAGAATATTGTGATCATATTGTCAACTAAAATTTTACTGAAGGTGATGAAGATCTGAATAAAAAGAGAAATATGTCATTTCCTGCAAGGGGGGAGGGCGTGGAGGAGGAACTAGTGTTACAAAGATTATAGAATTTTTATTTTAAAAAATTTTAATTGATTTTGATAGAGAAAGGAAGAGAGAGAGAGAAGCATCAATTTTGTTATTCCACTTATTTATGCATTCATTGGCTGGTTCTTTTTTAAAAATATATCTTTATTGATTTCAGAGAGGAAGGGAGAGGGAGAGGTAGAAACATCAATGATAAGAGAGAATCATTGATTGGCTGTACACCCCACACTGGGGGGATCAAGCCCACAACCCTGAGCATGTGCCCTGACTGGAAATCGAACCGTGACCTCTGGTTCATAGGTCAACACTCAACCACTGAGCCATGCCATGCCAGTCGGGCATCATTGGTTGATTCTTGTATGTGCCCTGACCTGAGATCAAACATGAAACCTTGGTACATCGGGATGATGCTCCAACCAACTAAGCTACTTGGCCAGGGCAAGATGACAAAATTAAAAAAAAAAATTTTTTATTGATTTAAGAGAGGAAGTGGAGAGAGAGAGAGAGAGAGAGAAACATCAATGATGAGAGAGAATAATTGATCGGCTGCCTCCTGCATGCTCCCCCACTTGGGATGGAGTCCATAACCCGGGCATGTGCCCTGACCAGGAATCAAACCACAACCTCCTGGTTCATAGGTTGTCACTCAACCTCTGAGCCATACCGGCCGAGCAAGATGACAGAATTTTTAAATTAACATGTTGATTTTTTGCATTTTCCAAACTAATTCTAACTGGATTTACTTTTTTAACGTGACGTGTTGAATGTAAAGTAGCTTTAAAGAGTAAATGAAGCCAGCCTGAGAGGAGAGATTTCATCCTTGAATGGGACAACAACATTCAAGACCCAGTTACAAACAGGACAACTCAAGTGACTCAAGGGGCATTCCTAGAGCACCCAACTCAGGAGATCTAAGAGACTGCACCACTGGTTCCCACAAAACCCCACGAAGACTGGGAGGCATAAAAGTTTGATTTAATACAAAGAGTAAATGAGCCCTGGCACGTGGCTGAGTTGGTGGAGTGTCCCATATGCCAAGAAGTTGCAGGTTCAATCCCTGGTCAGGGCACATACAAAAGGTAACCTCCTTCCCTCCCTCCTTCTCTTCTTCATTCTCTCTAAAAATATATATATATATGTCCTCGGGTGAGAATTTTTAAAAAGAAGAAAAGAAGAAAAAAAATAAAAGAAGATAAATGAGAAAAAAAATTTTTTTCAAGATAGGAAAATGATGAAAACCTTCTGTATTGACAGATTAAGCAACAAGACCAAGAACTTGAGAGAATGTGAATTACATTGCTGGTGGAAGTATTAACCACTTTGGATAACATTTTGGCATTTCATTTAAAAGTTGAACATTAGGCCCTAACCGGTTTGGCTCAGTGGATAGAGCGTCGGCCTGCGGACTGAAAGGTCCCAGGTTCGATTCCGGTCAAGGGCATGTACCTTGGTTGCGGGCACATCCTCAGTAGGGGGTGTGCAGGAGGCACCTGATTGATGTTTCTTTTTTTTTTTTTTTTATATTTTATTGATTTTTTACAGAGAGGAAAGGAGAGGGATAGAGAGCCAGAAACATTGATGAGAGAGACACATCGATTCAGCTGCCTCTTGCACACTCCCTACTGGGGTTGTGCCTGCAACCAAGGTACATGCCCTTGACCGGAATCGAACCTGGGACCCTTCAGTCTGCAGGCCGACGCTCTATCCACTGAGCCAAACCGGCTAGGGCCTGATTGATGTTTCTCATCAGTGTTTCTAACTCTGTCTCCCTCTCCCTTCCTCTTTGTAAAAAATCAATAAAATATATTTAAAAAGAAAAGAAAATGGTATTTTTAAAAAAGGTTGAACATTAAAATTCAACCATACCATTCTAATATGCCCAAAGAAACTTTTGCACATGAATGCTTCATTCATAAAATAGTACACCTTGTTCACAAAATGGTACAACTTGTTTCACCACTGATTGGATACTATGAGATTTTCAAAATGAATTACTTATACAGCAATAAAATGAAAACTATAGCTACATGCAACAACATGGAGAAATCTTGAAAATTTAATATTAGGTGAAAAAGTAAATTCCATAAGGCTACATATAGTACAATATTTTTATATATCTGATAAAGCAGTTTTTTTACAAAACTAAATATGTTTATGACTTAGCAATTGCACTTTTAAGCACTTAAAAACTTAGGTTCACCTGTACATGCATGTTCATAGCAGCTTTATTCATAATAGGCAAAAACTGAAAACAAACCATATGTCTCCAATAGATGAATAGTTAAAGCATGGTATATCCATACCATGGAAGACTACTCAGCAATAAAAAGAAATGACCTATTGATGAATGCAACAATTTGTATCTTGAGAGAATTATACTAAGTGAAAATAATCTTCAAAAATTACATACTCTGTAATTCCACTAATTTAACACTCTACTTGTTTGTTTGTTTGTTTGTTTTTTAAGAGAGGGGAAAGGAGAGAGAGAAATATAAATTTTGTTGTTCCACTTATTTATGCACTCATTGGTTGATTCTTTTTTTTTTAAATATATTTTATTGATTTTTTACAGAGAGGAAGAGAGAGGATAGAGAGTTAGAAACATCCATCAGCTGCCTCTTGCACACCCCCTACTATGCCCTTGACCGGAATCGAACCTGGGACCCTTGAGTCCGCAGGCCGACGCTCTATCCACTGAGCCAAACCGGTTTCGGCTCATTGGTTGATTCTTGAATGTGACCTGATGGGATGGTACCTGCAACCTTGGCTTATCAGGATGACTGTCTAACCCAGTGATGGCGAACCTATGACACGCGTGTCAGCACTGACATGCATAGCCATTTCTGATGACACGTGGTCGCTGAGGCAGCCGCATGCCGAGGATGAAACATTTGCTGCTCCTGAGGATGAAACATTTGCGAAATAATGTTTTTTCCTCAAAGTGACACACTACCCGAGTTATGCTCAGTTTTTTGGCGAAGTTTGACACACCAAGCTCAAAAGGTTGCCCATCACTGGCTAACCAGAGCTACCTGGCCAGGGCTAATTTTACATTCTTGAAAAGACAAAATAATAAGAGATGGAGAACAGATTAGTGGTTGCTAATGGTGATCGAGAAATAGAGGGAGGGACTGGCTGTAAAAGCGTATAGCATGGAGAATAATCCAGGTGATGAAACTACTCTGTACTTTGACTATGGTAGTGGTTACATGAATCTGATTAAGCTGCATAGAACTAAAGACACACCCAAATAAGTGCATGTAAAACTGGTGACATTTTGATAAAGTCAACAGATAATGTTAATTTTCTGATTATGAGATTGTATTGTAGATATGCAAAGTATAGAGAAAACTGCGTGAAGCATCTAGAGATCAGTTATATTTTACAACTGCATATAAATCTACAATTGTCTCAAAAGTATTTTTAAGAAATAAGGCCCTAAACCCTAAATTGTGCCCTGAGAAAGAGATTTGAAGACCATGGGTAATATGCCATAATTTTCTTTAAAAATAAGAAAGGAAGCCCTAGCTGGTTTGGCTCAGTGGGGTCCCAGGTTCAATTCTGGCCAAGGGCAAATGCCTGGGTTGCAGGCTCGATCCCCAGTGGGGGGCGTGCAGAAGGCAGCCAATCAATGATTCTCTCTCATCATTGATGTTTCTATCTTTCCCTCTCCCTTCCTCTCTGAAGTCAATAAAAGAAATATATATTTAAAAAAAAAATAAGAAGGGAAGACTAAGAGGTTTAATGACTTGCTGAAGGTCACATACCAAGCTTGTAGCAGAGATGGGAATCAAACCCAGTTCTGTCGAGCTTCAAAACTCATGTTCTTTCCTTTGAGACATACATTTTAAAAATTGTCCTCATCTGCAGGGGCTGCCAAAAATTGAAAGAATAAATTATAGTAAAAGAGTAAAAGAAATGCCACAAGATTAGTTGAATTTGATCGGACTAATGTAAGGAGTGACATGGGGTTAAGTACCTGCTCTGTCACTAATTAGTTTTGTGATCTCTGACAAGTTACATAACTTTTCTGAGCCCAGGTTTCTCTGGTTGTTAAATGAGGATAATCCTAGTTATAAAGACAAGATGAAACAATACAAAATTCCTGATATATAGAACGCATTGGATATGATAGGATTATTTAAAGTGTCTGGCTAGGAAACAAATGGATCATCTCTCTGTTGTTTACACCTTAGCTTTTCTTTCTTTGGCTCGTGAGACATCCAAGGTCTCTAGAGGCTCAAGCAAAGATCATTTAAAGGAGTTAGTTTCAAAAAGTGTGTCCAGAAAGTACTTTTACCTGAGGATAAGCCATTTTTAGGAAGCTTCTTGAGTTTTCCCCCATTACATCCAGTTTCTAGCTCTCCAAGAGAAGTGAAACTAAGGAAAGAAAAACAAAATTGAAAAAGAAAAAAAAGACCAGGTAACTGAATATCCTTGAGACACCCACCGAGCCCTTTTATTGCCTTTAGCTGCATAAAAGTGTCTGAGGTTAAAAACTGTACTTCCCAAAATTTTACAAAATAAGCTTTTTCTTGTTTAAAAAAAACACAAACCTACCACTGACACACACATGCCATTGAGAGGCAATAATAAAAGTATGAGGTTTGAAGTTAGAGAATGCCTGGGTTTTAATCTTTACTCTGGTACTTCAATAGCCTTTGTTGATTTATCAATTTAAAAAAATATATATGTTTTTATTGATTTCAGAGAGAGGAAAGGTAAGGGGGGGAGAGAGAGAGCGAGAGAAACATCAATGATGAGAGAGGATCATCTATGGTTGCCTCCTGCAGGCTCCCTTCTGGGGATCAAGCCTGAAATACCGGGCATGTTCCCTGACGGGGAATCAAACCATGACCTCCTGTTTATGGGTCGGCGTTCAACCATTGAGCCACACTGGCTGATTTGCCAATTTAACTTTTCTGAGTTTCAGTTTCCTCAATTGTAAAATGGAAATTGTACCAGCTACTTCACTGAGTTAATTTTTAGGATAAGTGAGGTAATATTGTACAGTGTTTGATACATAGTAGACATTGAATACATGTTCAGTCCTTCCCCTTCCAAACATGGAAGATGACCCTTCTTGAAGACTCAAGTTGCCCCTTAGTGTTTTATCTAAGAAGGCTAACCTCCCGTGATTCTTTTATCCTTTTTTTTTTAATGTTTTTATTTTTATTGATATTAGAGGGGGAGAGGGAGATAGAAACATCAATGAGAGAGAAAAATCAACATCAATTGATCAGCTGCCTCCTGCACACTCCCCTGCTGAAGATCGAGCCTGCAACCCTGGGCATGTGCCCTGACAGAGTATCAAAATAGCGACCTCTTGGTGCATAGGTTGACACTCAATCACTGAACCACACCAGCCGGACTCGTCTTTTCAGTTCTGTTTTATTTAAGTCATTGTTCTCTGAATTTTTAAAAAATGCTTTCATATTAAAAATTGTGAGATAAATTGGACAAAGAGATTCTCTAGGATCTGACTAGTACAAAATTTAGCAGAAGGATCCATGTAGAAAAACTTTAAATTCACAGGCTGCATTACATTGCATATGAACAAACCTTTCTACTGGGTTCAGTTTTTATAGTCCTGCTTCCTGTAAGGAGTACAACAGATTAGTTGACTTTTGAATCTTCCTGCCCTAACCAAGTAAAGTTTCTGGAAAGGGTTATAAATTACAGCTGAAGGCCCTAACTAGATGGTAGCAATTAAGAAACACTGAGGTACATAGATAAAATGAAGTATGGCATTTATTCCTTTAGAACTTTCTTTTTAAATGTATTTTTATTTATTTCAGAGAGGAAGAAGAGGGAGAGAGAGAGAGAAACATCAATGATGAGAGAGAACCATTGATTGGCTGTCTCCTGCACGCCCCCCATTGGGGATCAGGCCCACAATGGGGATCGGGCTCACAATCTAGGCATGTGCCCTTGACTGGAATCGAACCTGGGGCCCTTCAGTACAAAGGCTGACGCTCTATCCACTGAGCCAAACCAGCTAGGGCCCCTTAGAACTTTTGAGGATTGAGTACGGAGTTTTCCAGCCTAAAAACTCAAAACGTATTCAGAGATGATGGTAGGCTCGAAACTAGTTACTACAAAAAGTTAGTATTAGCAGTCGGTGGGAAGGGGTGGAGGTTACCACCAGTAAAACAGCAAACAAATGAGATGTTGAATGAAGCATTTAGTCTGTTAATTATAAGGTCAGGTTTGTTTTCTATTCCGAGCAGTGAAAATAGGCACTCCCATTTACAGTTCTTCTAATATGAGTAAATGTTTAGTTAAGGATACTTAGAATATGATTAGCAGTTTTAATTGTCAGAAAGGAAGGGAGTATGTGCTCTAGGATATAAGTGGGTCATTTAGCTCACTGTATACTTTAACATCTGAAATTAGGCTTTTTAATAAACAGGAAGCTTTCTGTTTGAAATCCTGAATTCTTAGGAAGTCTCTGTCAAAGTAACTTTCCGTCTTCATCTGTGTACTTCACAGTTGGATTTAGTCTAAACACTTTTTAAAACTGTCAAAATTTTAGATTTGCAGAATGTCTTTGAAGTAGTATATTTTTATGCCAAACCAGGTTTTCAAAGTGTGTGGTCCCTAGATCAACAATATCAACATCACCTGGTAACTTGTTAGAAATGCAAATTCCTAACACAAATCCCAGATTGGGGTTCTGGCTCAGCAGTCTCGTTTAATAAGCCCTCCAGGTGATTCTGATGCATACTGAAGTTTGAGAACCCTTGCCTTAAAATTACAGATGATAGAAACACTGTGGAAATATTATATAAGGAGAACGTTTTGTGTTATTTAGAATGTCACACTGATTTTAGGGAATATAATTATGTTTTTTGGGGAGGAGAAATATTGTTTGCCTCCCACATGTGCCCTGACCAGAAACCAAACCAGTGACTTTCAGTGCATGGAATGATGCTCAACCAACTGAGCCACACTAGCCAGGGGGGAATATAAATTTTTTTTACTGTTCTCAGTGCACCATAGAACCTTTTAATTGCTATTCATTACCAATACACACTGCCCCCATCTCTATTAGTATTCCTATCATAGCACTTAACTATACTTCATTGCTAACTTCATTAACTGAGAACTCCAATATATAAACACTAGAGGCCCGGGGCACAAAATTCGTGCACGGAGGAGTGTGTCCCTCAGCCCAGCCTGCACCCTCTCCAATCTGGGACATCCCTCTCACGATCCAGGACTGCTGGCTCCCAACTGCTCGCCTGCCTGCCTTCCTGATTGCCCCTAACTATTTCTGCCTGCCAGCCTGATCACCCCCTAACCACTCCCCTGCCAGCCTGATTGATGCCTAACTGCTCCCCTGCCAGCCTGATTGCCCCTAACTGCCCTCCCCTGCAGGTCTGGGTCCCCCCCCCAACTGCCCTTCCCTGCAGGCCCAGTCGCCCCCAACTTCCCTCCTCTGCTGGCCTGGTCCCTCCCAACTGCCCTCCCCTGCTGGCCATCTTGTGGTGGCCATCTTGTGTCCACATGGGGCAGCCATCTTGTGTGTTGGAGTGACAGTCAATTTGCATATTACTCTTTCATTAAATAGGATAGAGGCCTGGTGCACGGGTGGGGGCCAGCTGGTTTGCCCTAAAGGGTGTCCAGGATCAGGGTGGGGGTTCCCTTGGGATGTTGGGCAGCCTGGGTGAGGGGCCTGTGGTGGTTTGCAGGCTGGCCACGTGCCCCCGCCCGGTGACCCAAGCAGAGGCCCTGGTATCTGGGATTTATTTATCTTCTATAATTGAAACTTTGTAGCCTTGAACGGAGGCCAGGGCCAGCCAGGAAGCTTGGCTTCCTCCATTGCCAGGGAAACCCAAGCCTCCTGCTCACTCCGTGGCCGTAGCCATCTTGGTTGGGTTAATTTGCATACTCGCTCCTGATTGGCTGGTGGGCATAGCGGAGGTACGGTCAATTTGCATGTTTCTCTTTTATTGTAGATAGTGAAGTTGGGGACTATATCTGAGTTGTTCTGTTGTATCTCCTATACTTTATAGCAGAAGTGGGGAACCATTTTTCTGCCAAGGGCCATTTGGATGTTTATAACATCATTCCTGGGCCATACAAAATTATCAACTTAAAAATTAGCTTGCTATATTTGGTCAAACATTTAATAACTCACCCCTCATGCCTTGGCAAGGCCAGACCAAATGATTTCATGGGCGGGATGTTCCCCACTTCTGCTTTATAGGATAGGTGCCTGGCCCTTAGTAAGTCTCGCATATATGTTAATGATTATACCTGTTTCTCTCCTTTCTTTCATCTGCCTTTTTTTAAAGAAACACTCAAATGCTTGCAAAGAATGGGATGGATGGATGGATGGATGGAGTTCCCTAATGATAGGAAATAACTTTGGATGCCAAGGTTCTATCTGATGAAACTGTCTTAACCTGCGAATTGACTGAATTTGGGCTAGCTAATGTTGATACTTCTCAAGAAATGGGCTTTGATTAGCATGTGTACATATGTTATTCTGTTTTTATAGCAACCTCATGAAGTAGCTATCACCTCCATTTTATAAATGAGGAAACTAAAAATCAGGGCAATTAAATAACTTGCAAAGCTCACACAATTAGTGAGTAGCAGAGTAAGAAGCAGGTCTTGTGCCCTAGCCGGTTTGGCTCAGTGGATAGAGCATCAGCCTGTGGACTGAAGGGTCCCAGGTTCGATTCCGATCAAGGGCATGTACCTTGTTTGTGGGCACATCCCCAGTAGCGGGTGTGCAGGAGGCAGCTAATGGATGTTTCTGTCTATCCCTCTCCCTTCCTCTCTGTAAAAAATTAATAAAATATATATTTTTAAAAAAGAACCAGGTCTTTCAAACTCTTAAGGACTACTACTGTCCATATTACTGCTGTCACTGGAATTTTAACAGGATTCTCCACTGTATATTTAAATTATTGATTTTTATTTTTTCATCAAGATAAGACTTTGTACTTTTTCTTGATGCAGATTTTTATTTTTATTGTTTTAGTTTATCCTTTTTTCCTCATCTCTCCCCGTTAGTGTTGTTAAGTCTCTTTATTCTAAGAAACATTTGAATGTCTCTGATGTAGAGACATTCAGGTGGGGGTTAAAGAGCAGACTGCTCTTACTAGGAGCAGGCTTTGGGTTTTCTGATCAACTTAAGCTTTGGTGCTTTTTTTTTTTTTTTTTTTTTTTTTAGCTTTGGTGCTTTTAGTTACTCACTCTGAAATTAGCACATTCATCTGAACTATTTCGTGTCATTCCATGGTATTCCATGTTATTGCTTTATGCAGACTTAGAAATTTACCTTTATTCACCAGAGCAAAACTCAGTTAAATTCTGTTTCTTTTATTCAGAAATTGAGAAGATTCAGAAAGGGCTTTCAAAGAAGGACGATGAGGAGAATTACTTGGATTTATTTTCTCATAAGAACATGAAGCTGAAGGAACGGGTACTGATACCCGTCAAGCAGTATCCCAAGGTAAGACAAAAAGTGCCTCATTTCTCTGAGTTGTCTTTGTAGTTATGAGTCATGGGCTCTAATAACAACTTCCAGAGACTGCATCAGAAACTTAAGCCTTTGAAGTTTCTCTTCCATACTTGCATACTTGTTTCTGGCAGTTGAAACAAGTAAGTCCATAACGGATTGGATAGCTAGCTATAGCCAGGAAAGAAATGCAGTCATCTTCTTATTAAAAAGAGTTTCTCAAATGTTTGTTCCAGTTCAAAGTTCAAAGAAAAAAAATTGAAACCTAAAGAGTTATTCTGTCAAAAGATTTCTTAATATGAAATCAAAATGAAGGAAGTTATAACATAAATCCTTGAAGAGGTGAGGTTAACTTTATTTTTTACTCAAAGTTTTACTTTAAAAAAAAAAATGCTTTCTCCACCTACTCCTCTTCTTTTTTTTAGGAAAGCAATTAGTTATATTTAGTTTACAAAAAAAAGCACTAAACAAGTATTCCATGTGTCTGTTCTGAGGTAACTTCCTTAAAAATGTTTATGTATGTTAAAGTACTAGGGGTTGCAGTGTGATATTACATCTGAAATCCCAAAATCAACTCTAGGAACTACCACTTTCATAACCTTAGGCTAATCATTTCATCACTACAACCTCAGTAAAATGGGAATTAAACTACCTATTTCATAGGATTGTTGAGATCAAATGAGATAGTACATGTGGAAATGTTTCATAGGAGTATGAATATTTAGAAATCTGTTTTTATTTTCTGTCAGTTCAATTTTGTGGGGAAGATCCTTGGACCACAAGGGAATACTATCAAAAGACTGCAAGAAGAGACTGGTGCAAAGATCTCTGTGTTAGGAAAGGGCTCAATGAGAGACAAAGCCAAGGTAAGCTCACTTAGTGAAGCAAGAAGACACCCTAATGCAAGCATGTCAAACTCAAAAGCTAACACGGGCAAAATAAATAAGGTGTAAGTTTATGTGGGCCACAAAAAAACAAACGCTTTGATTTTCATAGAAATGTAGGTTTATTCCGATAGAGACATGCTAAATACAAAGGGCTGAAATGAATGAGTAATAATTAACATAAAATAATAGAACATTTTAATAAAAATTAATATTATTTCTTGAACATTAACTTACCAGACACTGAATAATTGCACAAGTTAATAAGCATAACGCAAATAAACCTATTTTTCTTGTTCTCTGAAAGCGAAATATTTCCTGTTGTGCACACCAAACAACTCAGTACAAGACTAATGACGTGGCAATCGGCTGCTAAAATATTCGCTACTAGTATTAGTGGAGAGAAATGATGAGCCTGCAAGTAAGGCGTGTTAAGGGAAATGAATGCAACACAATTATAGTAATCAGTCATTAGCGAACGTTGAAGTTCATTATTAAAAACTAGAGGTGAAAAAAACAAAACACTAGAGGGCCGGTGTGCGAAATTGTGCGAGACCCAGACCTGCCATGTCTCAGACCCGCCCTGCGCGAGCCGCGAGTCCCAGCCCACAAGAGGTGCTCCATGCACCTCCTGGTGACCGGTTGTTTGGTCGTTCCGCCATTATAGCATCATGACCACAGGTCTTTTATGATATAGACTAGAGGCCCGATGCACAAAATTCGTGCATGGGCGCGGGGTGTCCTTCAGCCCAGCCTGCACCCTCTCCAATATGGGACATCCCTCTCACAATCCAGGACTGCTGGCTCCCAACCGCTCACCTGCCTGCCAGCCTGATCAATGCCTAACTACTCCTCTGCCGGCCCAGTTGCCCCTAATTGCCCTCCCCTGCAGGCCTGGTTGCCCCTAACTGCCCTCCCCTGCAAGCCTGGTCTCCCCCCAACTGCCCTCTCCTGCAGGCCTGGGTCCCCCCGAACTGTCCTCCCTGCAGGCCTGGTTACCCCTAACTGCCCTCCCCTGTAAGCCTGGTCTCCCCCCAACTGCCCTCTTCTGCAGGCCTGGGTCCCCCCCCCCAACTGTCCTCCCTGCAGGCCTGATCACCCACAACTGCCCTCCCCTGATGGCCATCTTGTGGTGGCCATCTTGTGTCCACATGGGGGTGGCCATCTTGTGTGTTGGAGTGGTGGTCAATTTGCATATTCCCTCTTTATTATATAGGATGATATATAACAGAATATTGTAAAAATTATGAAATTTTTATTAAAATGTTTCTTACATACTGTTATATTGGCTGGGCTACAAAAATATTCATTATGGGCCGAATGTGGCCCATGGGCCATGAGTTTGACATGCTTACTCTAATGCCTTGTAGCCCAGGGTCCAGTATGGATGCCTTATGGAAGCTAGCACTTGTATATGTACAGAATATGACTCCTTTAAATTTGTATTGGATGTAAGAGATTGTAGATCAAGGTAGTTTACTTCTTGGTAACCCTGAAAGAGTCTAGATGTGCCCAAGTGATGGTTTTTTTCTGACTTGACTATGTAGTAATGGAAACAGCAGTGGCAACTATGGCATTAGAAAGCTTATCTATGAAAACTTGGAAGGGATGCTGTGCTGAAACTAACCCAGACTAAAAACACATTCTCTTTCCAGTAACATGGAAAAGTGAGAGCACTAGTGTTGTACATGCAGGCAAGACTGAGGATTAGTTGTCTGGTTTGTTTTTATAGCCAGCTCAAATTCGAGGCCTGCTAAAAGAAGGTATTCCAACAGGAGCCAAGGGTAATCCTGACAACAAAACCTAACGCTTATTTATTTTTGTGCCATAGCCCCATACATGTTGTATTCTTTGTAAGTGCCAAGAAACTTCCCACCAAAACAGAATAGTCCTAGCCTTCTAGGGTCAGGTTGTAGATGAGACATACCTGCTAAGGCCTAAAAACTTACTCTTTCAGTCCTCCTTTTATGCAGCCTAATTGATGAACATTGTTCTCTCAGACCCTCTTCTTTTGTCCATCCTCGTTTCTCATTAGAAGAATATAGTTAGGGCTGAAGTATGTTATTCTAGCTAATGAAATTTACATGAGATTTTCTTCTTTCTATCCTAATTTCTTTCCTCCCCAGAACTCCCCAGGCCATGTAAGCACATAGGAAGGGCTGGTGATTAACAGCTCTACCTGGAATTTAAAAGCACGTGCTTAGCAATGAGTGAATGAGTCAATCGGGTTGGCAGTGTAGAGATTCCTCAAAAAATTAAAAATAGAGCTGCCATGTGCAATTTTACTTCTGGGTATTTATCCAAAGAAAACAGAAACACTAATTTGAAAAGATATATGTAGCCCTATGTTCATTGTAGCATTACTAGTAATAGCCAAGATATGGAAGCAACCTAGATGTACATCAGTAGATGACTGGATAATGGATGGTGTGTGCTGGAATATTATTCCTCAATTTAAAAAAAAAAAGGATGAAATCTTGTCATTTGAACAACATGATGGACCTAGAGGTTATTATCCTAAGTGAAATAAGTCAGACAGAAAAAGACAAATGTGCCGAAACCGGTTTGGCTCAGTGGATTGAGCGTCGGTCTGCGGACTGAAAGGTCCCAGGTTCGATTCCGATCAAGGGCATGTACCTTGGTTGCGGGCACATCCCCAGTGGGGGGGTGCAGGAGGCAGCTGGTCGATGTTTCTCTCTCATCGATGTTTCTGGCTCTCTGTCCCTTCTCCCTTCCTCTCTGTAAAAAAATCAATAAAATATATTTAAAAAAAGAAAAAGACAAATGTATGATCTCATTTATGTGATTCTAAAAACAAAATAAATGAATAAACAAAACAAACATTTAGAGAAGAAGCTGATGGTTGCCAAAGGGAAGGGGTGGGGAATGAGAAAAAAAAATGAATTAAACTTTATTTTATTGTGCTTTTTCTTTTCACTTTTTTTTTTGTCTGTCAAAAAAATTACTAAACATACAGAAATTATTGAATGTGACCTATAGCCAGTGAAGAAAATCAGTTGATAGCAAGAGACCTGAGCCCTACCCGGTTTGGCTCATCGGATAGAGCATCAGCCTGCGGACTGAAGGGTCTTGGGTTGCAGGCTCAATCCCCAGTAGGGGGCATGCAGGAGGCAGCCGATTAACGATTCTCTTTCATCATTGATGTTTCTTTCTTTTTTTTTATTTTTTTTTTTAATATATATTTTGTTGATTTTTCACAGAGAGGAAGGGAGAGGGATAGAGAGTTAGAAACATCAATGAGAGAGAAACATCAATCAGCTGCCTCCTGCACACCCCTACTGGGGATGTGCCCGCAACCCAGGTACATGCCCTTGACCGGAATCGAACCTGGGACCCTTCAGTCCGCAGGCCGACGCTCCATCCACTAAGCCAAACCGGTCAGGGCTGATGTTTCTTTCTATCTCTCTCTCCCTCTTCCTTCTTTTCTTCTCTGAAATCAATAAAAATATTTTCTTTTTTTAAAAAAAGGAGAAAGAAAGGGAAAGAAAAAGAAAGAAACCTGGAAATAATAAGAGATTTTGGGATTTGCAGACAAGACTTTAAAATAGTTATTATAAATATAAATTTGTTCAGGGATGTAGAGGAAAAATAATTAGGAGAGAGATGGAATGTATAGAATATGAAAATGTAATAGCTGAAATGCAAATTTCACTGGACAAGCATACTACAATGTAAGATACTGAAAAAGAAGAAGAGGGTTGTAAATCAGAGAACTTAAAGGCAGGACTATTCAGGCCAAAGTAAGAAGATAAAAAGGACTGAAAGAAAATGAACTGAGTCTTAGTTGCCTGTGGAGCATTATTGTGCAATCTAACATTTTGTGCAATTGTAATTCTAGGAGGGGAGTCGGGCAGAAAACAATTTAAGGAAAAAATTAAAAAGAAATAAAAGAAATGTTTAGCAATGAATCAGGGATTGGCAAACACCTGTTGTCTGAATGGAGACTGGAATTAAGTTTGTCTTTTTTATACCTTCTAACTAGAGGCCCGGTGCACGAAATTCGTGCACGGAGGGGGGTTGTCCCTCAGCCCAGCCTGTACCCTCTCCAATCTGGGACCCCTCAAGGGATGTCCAACTGCCCGTTTAGGCCCGATCCCTGGCAATCCAGGACTGCTGGCTCCCAACTGCTTGCCTGCCTGCCTTCCTGATTGCCCCTAACTGCTTCTGCCTGCCAGCCTAATCACCCCTAACCACTCTGCTGCCAGCCTGTTTGCCCCCAACTTCCCTCCTCTGCTGGCCTGGTTACCCCTAACTGCCCTCTCCTGCAGGGTTGATCACCTCCAACTGCCCTCCCTTGCAGGCCTGGTCCTTCTCAACTGCCCTCCCTTGCAGGCTGGGTGCCTCCCAACTGCCCTCTCCTGCTGGCCATCTTGTGGTGGCCATCTTGTGTCCACATGGGGGCAGGATCTTTGACCATATGGGGGCAGCTATATTGTGTGTTGCAGTGATGATCAATCTGCATAGTACTCTTTTATTAGATAGGATAGAGGCCTGGTACAGGGGTAGGAGCCAACTGGTTTGCCCTGAAGGGTGTCCCTGATCAGGGTGGGGTTCCCTTGGGGCGTGGGGCGGCCTGAGCGAGGGGCCTGTGGTGGTTTGCAGGCGGGCCACGCTCCCTGGCAACGCAAGCGGAGGCCCTGGTATCTGGAATTTATTTTCCTTCTACAATTGAAACTTTGTAGCCTGGAGCAGAGCCAAGCCTGGGGCTCCCTCCGAGGCCCGCAGCCATTTGTGTTGGGGTTATAATTGAAACTTTGTTGCCTTAAGCGGGTGGGCCCGGCCAGGATGTTTGGAAAGCTTTGCTTCCCCTGTTGCCGGCGGCAACCCTGGCCTGCTCTCTCAAGCTCCATTCTGCCGCCATTTGTTTGAATTTGTTTACCTTCTATAATTGAAACTTTGTAGCTTGAGTGGAGGCTTAGGCCTGCAACGGCTGGCAGAAAGCTTGGCTTCCTCTATTACCTAGGAAACCTTGCTCTCTGTGGCTGTAGCCATCTTGGTTTGGGTTAATTTGCATACTCGCTCTGATTGGATAGTGGGCGTGGCTTGTGGGTGTGTTGGAGGTATGGTCAATTTGCATATTTGTCTATTATTAGATAGGATAAGAGCTCCAGCAGGGATTTAAAACAATAGTTAACTTTTGGCAGCAAGACCAATTGTAGGTTTAGCAGGTTGTGTAAATTACTATTCTCCAGAGCTTGTTTTACTTTTTTCTTATGCTTTACTGTGTTCCTTAGATGTTATAGTTATTTCCTGCTGTTCTTTGACCTTGAAGTTCAAGGTGTCATTAAATCCCTAGTCTGTGATGTGATGTTTTGTTTTCGTTTCTCCACAGGAAGAAGAGCTGCGCAAAGGTGGAGACCCCAAATATGCCCATTTGAATATGGATCTGCATGTCTTCATTGAAGTCTTTGGACCTCCATGTGAGGCTTATGCTCTTATGGCACATGCTATGGAGGAAGTCAAGAAGTTTCTCGTACCGGTAAGGAAATCTATATCCTGTATCTTTTGAGCAAGAGAGAACTGGATTTTGTGCTGTTGCTAAGGCAGGGGTTCTTAACCAGGGTCTCTGCATAACCTAAAATTGTATACCCAATTCTGCACTTGCGTTTATTTTCCTGAGGTGGTCCTTTAACTTGTACCAAGTTTTCAAAGCACTGTGTCCCAAGGCCACTCTACTCATCCTTGTGTAATGTGGTTATAGTTGTATATCAGTATCTTAGGTCCACAGCATGTCTGGCATTTTAACATCTGGTTAACAAAGATTTAACAGTTTCTTCACTGAGCTAAGTATTTTGGTGCTAGTGTGGAACCAGGAGGTTATAGGAAAGTGACTCAAGGGTTTGTGTTTTAGACTTTACAGAGTCTAGAGGATAACAGCAAGAAACTTCTAGTATCCAATCTTAATGGATTAATTTGACCTGAGTGTGTTCAGGGCTTTTTCTCCTGGAGGAGTTTACTCAAGTAGAGTTTGATTAGAAAGAGACCTGATTATTACAGGCTTGACTGTTGATATTAAACAGATTGGTGTGCAGCTCCTTTAAGAATATAATTGAGGCCCAAGAAGAGTTAGAACAGACAAGGTTACCTGTCTTGCTTATCAAGACACCTGGTCAGAGGGTCCATTCTTTGAATTAATAGAAAATGGTGCAATTTCTGCCTTTTAGTAAGGCTTGGTAGTTACTAGAATTAACATACTACTGTTGAATATTTAATAACCAAGGTTGAATCTGGAATCTTAGAAAGCATTTGCAGTACTATTCAACTAGAAATGAGTAAGCATCATATTTTCAATATTAAAACTAAAGGGGGTGACTACAGTTCTTGGTTTTCTTGACTGTGTAAAATGAGGGAATTAGAACAAAATGTGGCAGGGCCTGTGTGGCTCAGTGGTTGAGTGTTGACCTATGAACCAGGAGGTCACAGTTCTATTCCCAGTCATATTTCGTTTTCATATTTTTCCACTCACAAACATTTTTGTAGGCTCCTAAAAAGAGCCCACAGCCTTGATATTATGTTCTTAGATCCCATAGAATAAGCAGACTCTACGTTGCTGGGTCTATCCCCACTGGGGGGCATGCAGGAAGCAGTTGATCATCATTGATGTTTCTATCTCTATCTATATCTCCCTCTCCCTTCCTCTCTAAAATCAATTTTTAAAAATAAATTTTTAAAGAGAGAACTAAATGAGGTATTCAGAGGATGTGAGAACTGGTAGAGCAATAATTTATAAGCATTGTGTACCTATAATGCTGAGTTCCAAGGATTCCAACACTGTCTCAAATATCTCAGCATCTGCTTTGCTTCCAAGTACCTTGTCTTCGTTAGAATGTTCAACATGAAGCAGCCAAATTTAAATATCCTGGAGAAAAACCCAGAGCTGGTCAATTTTTCCTTAAGGGAATTCTTTTGACTCTTTTTGAGGTGTTGTATTGAAGCATCCTGAGCCAATCCAGTTTCTGAACGGGACTACAGGGGAGTGCCCATCCCCTCTTTATCATTGGTCTCAGCATATTTCTCAAAAGGAATAGGCTTACAAGACTTCCATGTAAGTGGATCATCAAATAAGATTCCTGCCAGGGAGATCTGGGTTTCCTCAGTGTTGATGTGGCATTTGGGAGACTCTAAACAAATTGGCTGTCTATGGTCACTTGATTCCCCAGTGTGAGTCTTAAGCAGCAGTAATGGGTAAGGTAGGAATACAAGGTAAAGAGCTATGGAGGGGCATCTCTGTGGTGATTAGAATTTTCTATTCTTGAAACTTTATCCACCTGGACTGTATAAAAATGCATGTGTATTAAGACTGAATGGCTTTTATCAGGAAATGTGTGAAAAGATTTGCAGATGACTCAATTCTTCCCTCTTGTGAAGAAAAAAGAATGAGCCTATTTTTGCATCTATTACCAGAGTTGTACATTTTCCCCTTGGAGCCATTAACTATATCAGAGAGACTTCTGGTACAGTAGGAAGAGCACTGGACTGGGAGCTTTATCTGCATCATCTTGAACAAGTTACTATTTCACTTTTTTGAGCTTTATTCATCTAAAACATAATATTAAGTAACTGGTAGGTACCTTGGGTCTAAAGTTACAAAAATGGCTCCTGGGAGTTCACAATCTAGTGAGAAAGACAGACCAGCAATTCTAAAATGATGTGGTAACTGCTCTGGTAGAGAAAATCAACATAGTGCCATGGGAAAAGAAGAGGGACTCGGGGGTGACATCAAGTGCAAGTTTTTCAAAAGAGGTAATGTTTTAGATTGTCTTGTAAGAGTGGGTTAAAGTCCCTCAGGTAGGCAAGAAAAGGGCATTGTAGTTTAACTAGAGGCCCGGTGCACGAATTCGTGCATGGGTGGGGTCTGGCTGGCCCTCCCCGTCGGGGTGGGGGGCGATAAGGGGTGAGGTCACCCCCGATGGGGGGGGGCAGGCAGGGTTGGCCCGCTGGCCCCACCCCCTGGTCGAACTCCCATTTGAGGGGAAAATTTGCATATTAGACTTTTATTATATAGGATTATTCAAAGCCTAGATTCTGAATTCACATCTGGAGTCCGCCACTTACTAGCTCTATGTCTACTTACTTAAGGGTTGTTTTGAAGATTAAACTGAAAAGTCTATATAAAGCTTATTATATAATACCTGATACATACAGCTTAATTTATGGTAGTGGCTTTTATTATTCTAGGAAAAAGAAACTATTTGCAAGAATGGATGTGTAAGAGTATGCCAGAATCTGAACTACAAGTTGTTCAGCCTGGCTTGAAAGAAGTTATACTTAGGATGGAAGTGATGATCTGGAGAGCTAGGCAGGGACCACCACATCATGAAGAGCTATGATCTATAATAATAAAAGCATAATATGCAAATAGACCAAAGGACCCAACAGTAGAACGACGGTCCAGACTACTTTCCGGATGACCACGCTATGACATGCACTGGCACCAGGCCAGCCAAGGCAGGTGTGATACGATTGGTCAGGGGGCCCTGCTATTGCCCCACAATTGTCCTGCAGAGGTAGGCCCAGGCCACCAGCTGGCAGGGTGATCGCCCAAAGAGCCAAAGAGGGAGGCTCAGGCCACCCTCTGCATGGAGCCCCAGCCGGGGTGGGCGGGGCCTCCCTCTGCTGTGTGATCGCCCCACAGAGGGAAGCCCAGGCCACCAGCCAGCAACGCTGTGGTGGTTGTGCAGGGCCGGCCAGTGATCATCCCACAGAGGGAGGCCCAGGCCAGCCAAGTGATCGCACCCCACACCTGTCACCCGCAGATGGAGGCGACTGATGGCGGGGAAGGGAGGACAGCGCCACACAGATGGCAAGCAGTAGCAGTGGCAGCGGCGTGTGCAGGACCAGCTGCTGGCAGCCAGGGGAAGGGAAGCCCTGATAGGCCCTGATCGCTGGCCAGGCCTAGGGACCCTACCGGAGTGGTCCCCGGTTGCAAGAGGGCACAGGCTGGGCTGAGGGACACCTCCCTCTCCTTCCCCCCAACCCCCCGCTCCCATGCACGAATTTTATGCACTGGGCCCCTAGTATTTTAATAAAGATACGATACCTTCCTCAAAGAGGTAACAGGCAGGCTGACATTTGACTTTAGAGAATGAATGATCTCTTATACTTCATCTGGGCTTCCTAATTTTTTCTTATCATTCAAGGCTCATATGGGCTAGAAGACTTCCCAGCAAAAGTTGGAGATGTTCCACAATAATCCTTCTATTACCTTTCATTTGCAGGATATGATGGATGATATCTGTCAGGAGCAGTTTCTAGAGCTGTCCTATTTGAATGGAGTACCAGAGCCCTCTCGAGGACGTGGGGTGCCAGTGAGAGGCCGGGGAGCTGCCCCTCCTCCTCCACCTGTCCCCAGGTAAAAATAATGTAAACAACAAGAAATAGGATGTGAATTTGACCGCTAGTACCATTTCCCTCTTTTTGGTGCTCTTATCTCCAGCCTAGAAGGAGTCTTATATCCTTCATTGAGTGGAATTCTAGCTCTTGAGCATTTTGGCCATAGTCAAGTGTAGCAGTCCTTCTGAAACTTTTGGTCTTTTAATTTTGGACAGTTATAGCATTTTTGTTTTTTAAATATATTTTTATTGATTTCAGAAAGGAAGGGAGAGGGGGAGAGAGGGAGAGAAAAGCATCAATGATGAGAGAGAATTATTAATCTGTTGCTTCCTGAATGCCCCCATTGGGGGTCGAGCCCTGACCAGGAATCGAACCATGACCTCCTGGTTTTCATAGATCGACACTCAACCATTGAGTCATGCCAGTCGGGCCAGTTATAGAATTTTTAAATGATCACTGACTTTAGCATTTTACCTTTTGTTACTGATCTTTATGGAGTGTTCAGACTCTCCAAAGCAGTTTATTGTGGGACCTGGGGAATCTTCCATTGTGGGTTTTTTACTTACCCATACATTCCTCTAGGTTTTAATAATAGTATTTTTAAGGCGTCATAAAATCTGGCTCGTTCCAGAATTTGCACACAAATCTGACCATGTAAGTAGCCTATTTATTAAAAAATCTCTTTCAATAATAAAGATAAAGTATAAAAAAGAAAAAAACTAAAAAAAATTGATTTCCATTTATAATAAACTTTCTTAGATGATGTGTTACGGAATCATGAACCTAAAACCTATATAATTTTGTTAACTAGTGTCACCCCAATAAATTCAATTAAAAGGGAGGAAACTTTCTTTTTATAGGGGCCGTGGTGTTGTACCACCTCGTGGGGCTTTGGTGCGTGGTACGCCAGTGAGAGGAGCCATCACCAGAGGTGCCACCGTGACGCGAGGAGTGCCACCCCCACCTACTGTGCGGGGTGCTCCAGCACCAAGGGCACGGACAGCAGGCATCCAGAGAATACCTTTGCCTCCACCCCCTGCACCAGAAACATATGAAGATTATGTAAGAGTTTGAACAATGTGCCATTTCCCACTACCTAGAAGGTTGCCAAAGGAAGTTGAATGACAGGGCCTTGGCCCTTGATGTAGGTGGCAGGGATTGCCTGTAAGATTCAGAATCTGCTCTTTTTTCTTGCAGTGAATGTTAACTTAGGAGAAGATTTTTCCATTTTAATCATGGTTTGCTACCATATGTTTGTAGATTAAACAGGAAATAAGCTGTGCCTCGATGTACAGTATTTTACTAAGGGGGTCTCCCACTACTACCAGTTCAACTTTGTACCTTATTTCGTGCTCACACTTGGTTTTTGTTTTCGTTTCTGTTTCTTTTTGTTTGGTTGTTTTGTTTCATGTTTTTTTTTAAATATATTTTTTATTGATTTTTTACAGAGAGGAAGGGAGAGGGATAGAGAGTTAGAAACATCGATGAGAGAGAAACATCGATCAGCTGCCTCCTGCACACCTCCCACTGGGGATGTGCCCGCAACCCAGGTACATGCCCTTGACTGGAATCGAACCTGGGACCTTTCAGTCCACAGGCCAATGCTCTATCCACTGATCCAAACTGGTCAGGGCTTGTTTCATGTTTTAAAAATAACCCTTTCTCTCTTGACTATTTCACAATGGGTGTTAACATTTGGGAGGGAAAGTTCATGTTCTGTTCATGTAAAAGCCTGCATCCTCCCAAGGGATGTAATTACCTTCTCTACTCTCTGTGATTCTGACTTGTTATTTCATTTTATTGGTTCTAGGGATATGATGATACATATGCAGAGCAGAGTTATGAAGGCTACGAAGGCTATTACAGCCAGAGCCAAGGGTAAGTCAGGCAATAGAGGTGCTGTTTCTTGTCCTGGGGATGGGTAGCGGGGCAGGGGTTGGGGGTAGTGGAAGGTACAGAGATTTAGGCAGCACAAATCTAAGGAGCAGTATGGCTTACCTTTTGAGGGTATCTACTATGCTTTGGACATCTGTAAGTTTAGATAATTATGAATCTTGAATTATATAGTAGAATCTGATAATAGAAAAATTCCTGAGCTGTGACTACATGGAAACAAAGGGGAAATGCCTTTAAATTATTTGATTTATTTTTTAAAAATATCACAGTCACAGTAAAATTGTATAAAAGTTTAAAAGGAAACTAGAATTCCACTGCAATAACTTGAGTTCTTTTCTTTCTTTTTTTTTTTTTTTTGTTTGTTTGTTTGTTTTTTAAGATTTTTATTGAATTTGAGAGAGAGAAACATCCATGTGAGAGCAAAACAATCACCTGCCTCCTGCATGCTCCCTACCCGGAATCAAGCCTGCAACCCAAGCATGTGCCCTGACCGGGAATCAAACTGGCAACTGAGCCATACTGGGCAGGGTTGTGCTTTTTTTTAAAAACATTTTTTTGTGTATATTTGTTTTATCTGTGATTGATTAAAGAGATGTCTCATAATTCTACATGGGGGACAAGATAGTTCTCACGTTTGTTTATTCTCTTCCAGTGAGCACTGTGGTCAATTTTATATTGTGCTTTTCCACTTTAAATTGTGTGGTATCCATTTTTCTTTGCTACAGTTGTTATCCATTTTCTTATGAGTACATAGTTATACATGTGTTGGTAATATTTTATGGTTTGAAGATGGGGAATGAGCATTTTCCTTTATTAAACACACAGTAAAATGACTGAAATATGTAAGTATTTGGGAGAAAGGTAAAACTGAAACATAGTTGCTGTATGGCTCTCTTAACACTATGTCTTTGGCTTTTAGGGACTCAGAATATTATGACTATGGACATGGGGAGGTTCAAGATTCTTATGAAGCATATGGTATGTCTTTATTTCTATGTTGGGGCAGAATGTGCAAGTAAGTGCCTGAGAGAATGCTGGATTATTGAGGATCAGACAGTCACACACCTGAGGAGAACCCTTTAAAGGCCAAGTTGTTGGTAGATGTAACAATAGGAATCCTACTCTTACTTAAATTTTGTGTGCAGTAGAGATAGGGGTACTATTACTCTTGGAAGGCTAAGAAAATGTCCTAAACTAGGACTCAGCAAACTAGTTTGTCTGGTTGGAACAGCAAACTTTTTTTTTAATCCTCACCTGAGGATATTTTTTCTATTACTTTTTAGAGATAGTGGAAGAGGAGGTATGGTGGGAGGGAGAGGAGAGGGAGAGAGAGAGAAACATCAATATGAGCGATACATCGGTTGACTGCCTCCCACATGCACCCCTACCGGGGGTAGGGCGTGAACCGCAACCCAGGTACATGCCCTTGGCCCTTGATCCGGAATGGAACCTGCAACCCTTTGATGCACATGCCAACGCTCTAACCACTTTGCAGCACCAGCCAGGGCTGGAACAGTAAACTTTTAAGCTGGTGTTGATTTTTTTTTTTCCTACTTTAGGCCAGGAGATGGCTGGACCTAGGTTATGTTGCTGGGCCTTTGCTGCTGATTACCTAGACCACATTGGTAGATAAGAATTTCATTATATCCAACTCTGCTCTTCTGCCCTACCTCACTTTTAAAAACAATTTTGGTTCTCATCTAACAGAATCCCAATGTAGAGGAAATAATAGCTGAAAGAGACCTACATTGCAAGTAGCTAGCCCGAGCAAATTGGGGCAAGAATAACACCTGTTAGACTCAGATTAGAGGAGTGGGGCTGGAGCCAATTCAGGGCAGTACTGGCATCAAGATCCTTACTGTTTTGGAGATATCTCAACTCCTAAGAGAACTATAGCGGCTGGAATGGCTGCATGACCAAACTGTCTTCCCTGAGGTTTAGTTGAAAATGCATTGCTCAAGAGTGTCCTCAAGAGCCAATAATGACCTCATGTTAATGGGCCCCAGAGGGTGTGCCATGTGGCCACAGATGCAGAGAGGGAGCAGTCTTTTAAAGGTGAGATATTTTAAACATACCTAAAGGAATTCTAGAATTCTTAGCAAGAGGTTCAGCAGTTGACAGATCTTCTTAAGATGCTAGTTGAATATCTCCCTCTTCCCCTAGCTGAAAAAGGGGAACCTCTTAGGGCCTCCCACAAATGGACAAGCTGAGCTCAACAACTTAGCATGGTATGTAGTAACCACTGAGCTACTTTCCCAGGGAAGCAGTTTTTACTAATTCTAGCTAAATGGCATTGGACTGTTGCCATCAGTAACTCTTCTGTTCATATGCCACTCTGTAGAAGAGCGGTATGATTGCCCTGGGGTATTTCCCTCCCATCAGTGAGGCAGCACAATGGGCCTCTGTATGTGTTGACTATATTGCATTTCTGTTTTGCTGGATAAAAGACTGGACTGAAAGAGGCAGACTGCTCCTTATGCCCCTGGTATGATGTTGCCATGGTAATCTGTTCTGATTTCTGCCTTTATAAAGAGAATTAGAAAAAATAAACTATCTTGTTGGAACCCAGAAACAATTTGGAAAGTGATGGACATACCTATTATACTAGGCATAGAAACAGGCTTAGATAGGGTGCTGTGTGACTTTAGATGCATATAAGGAATTTTTTAATATATATATTTTTAATTGATTTCATAGAGGAAGGGAGAGGGAGAGAGCGATAGAAACATCAATGATGAGAGAGAATCATTGATTGGCTGCCTCCTGCACGCCCCTACTGGGGCTTGAACCCGCAACCCGGGCATGTGCCCTTGACCGGAATCAAACCCAGGACCCCAGTCTGCAGGCCAACGCTCTATCCACTGAGCCAAAGCTGCTAGGGCCATATGGGCAATTTTATTTTTTATTTTATTTTTTTAAATATTTTTTATTTCAGAGAGAGGGAGGAAGAGGGAGAGAGAGAAAGAAACATGAATGATGAGAGAGAAACATTGATCGGCTGACTCCTGCATGCCCCCCAATGGGAACCGAGCCCACAACCTGAGCATGTGCCCTGACTGGGAATGGGACCGGGACCTCCTGGTTCATAGGTCGATGCTCAACCACTGAGCCATGCCAGTCAGGCCCATATAGGGGATTTTAAACCTATAGTGATGGAGGCAGATATTTGTGAATGCAGGCAGGCAGCTGGAGAAATACTTCAGGAATGAACTGGCATGGGTAAAATATGGCAGTGAATGTGAAGAATAAGCTTATAAACACAACTCATTTTTATGAGAGGTCAGTTCTAGAAATAAGTGATCCTCTCCCTCACATTTTTCCATATTACAAAGGAAATCCATTTGAGGATGTCACCTATGTTGTCTGGCTTCTCCGGACTGGCTTCTCTGGACTACTGGCATCAGGGCGGAAATAATGGGTTCTCATTAGTGCTCTAAACATAATTGATTGAACTTTGCTCTGCCAGAGCAGTGGGCTGCAGCTCTGCTGGTGGGGAGCCTCATGAAAAGTGGTCCTTGCTTGCTCTTCCCAGAGAGTCAGAGGGCATTTCTCCACGAGGAAACCTGACTTTCTGTTGTATGAAAAGGGAGCTACCTGCTTCACCTTACCTGAGGCTGTCTGGTTGCTTTGGGAACAGGAAAGGGTATTGCAAACCCACTGAGATTGATTTCCTCACTGTCTCAGCAAGTGTTGGATTTATCCAGGTTTGGGGGCTGGAGTATAAGTCATGTTGCCTGTGGAGACCCTCTTTGCTGGAGATTATTCCAAGCCCTTTCTGAGCTGTTTCCTTCTGCCTATCTACTCAAAACTTCCCTCCAGTTGGGAAATTGCCTAAGCTGCTAGGAGGGCCAAGTAGAGGGAAAAGCAAGGACCACTGGGTAGGTAGCAAAGCAGTGTTTCTTTACCAGGTGACTTACCCCTGTTCATCCTAGATGCCATTGACACATGGTTTATAAACTGTTCTTGCTTTCCCCATAGGCCAAGACGACTGGAATGGGACCAGGCCGTCGCTGAAGGCCCCTCCAGCTAGGCCGGTGAAGGGAGCATACAGAGAGCACCCATATGGACGTTATTAAAAACAAACATGAGGGGAAAATATCAGTTATGAGCAAAGTTGTTACTGATTTCTTGTATCTCCCAGGATTCCTGTTGCTTTACCCACAACAGACAAGTAATTGTCTAAGTGTTTTTCTTCGTGGTCCCCTTCTTCTCCCCACCTTACTCCATTCTTAACTCTGCATTCTGGCTTCTGTATGTAGTATTTTAAAATGAGTTAAAATAGATTTAGGAATATCGAATTAATTTTTTTAAGTGTGTAGATGCTTTTTTTCTTTGTTGTTTAAATATAAACAGAAATGTACCTTTTATAATAAAAAAAAGAAGTTGAGTAAAAAAAAAAACCACCACAAACCTGTTAGTTTCAAAAGTGACATTGCTTGCTTAAAGGTTCTGAAGTTAAGGCTTGTTAACTTTATCTTAGTTTTGATTTGAGGCATCCCGTATAGTTGTAGTTGCAGAATCCCAAACTAGGCTACATTTCAAAATTCAGGGCTGTTTAAGATTTAAAATCACAAACGTTAACGGCAATAGGTGCCACCATGTAAAAGTGAGCTCAGACGTCACTAAAAATGTTTCCTTTAAAAGCACATGGCGGTTGAATCTTAAGGTTAAATTTTAATATGAAAGATCCTCATGAATTAAATAGTTGATGCAATTTTAACATTAATTGACTTAAAAAACAACAAGATTAGGTTTGTAAAAATGACTTTTTCATTATGTGGGTTTTGAAATCTAGCCCCAGACATACAGTGTTGAGAGATACTTAGTGGAAAGTAGGCTTTGAAGCGTTTAATTGGGGGAGAGGGGTTTGCCACCTGAATTGAATTTGATGCAGAGCTTTTTAGCCACCGTCTTTAAATAATAGTACTAATAATTAAAGTTTCAGTATTTAAAAAGAAAGTGTTTTGTCCATCTGAGATTCTACACTCCATGAAAAGCTCATTTGGACACTGGGGCCAAAAGCTGATAATTTTTTTAAGTTTGACAATTGTCAATATTGAACTGTTCCCAAGGTAGTCAATGAAGTATGTCTCAACACTAGCATGATATAAAAAGGGACACTGCAGCTGAATGAAAAAGGAATCAAAATCCACTTTGTACATAAGTTAAAGTCCTAATTGGATTTGTACCATCCTCCCATTTTGTTCTTGGAAGATTAAATGCTACATGTGTAAGTCTGCCTAAATAGGTAGCTTAAACTTATGTCAAAATGTCTGAAGCAGTTTGTCAATAAAGTTTAGTCCTTTTTTAATCAAAGTAAATGTGATGAATTGTCATTTTTGTGGGTGGACAATAAAATAGTTTTCTCTTTCAAATAAACTTAAATTAATTCTAAAGTTAATGGGCTTGTTAAAAGTTGGAGCTTGGAGACTTTCTTAAAAGTTGTGGTGGGGATTTTATTTTAAGTTTACCAAAAAAAGTTTATGAGTTGTTAAGTTTTAGTTTAAAAATAACCAAAGCTTTTTCACCCCCTGGAAGTTGTTGAAAACATTTTTATCTAATCCTATCTAGAGAGAAAGAAATAACTAATCAAAAACTTGGGTTGGTTTCCATACAGAGGTGTCAATACTTAAAGTGCCAGCCACCTTGTTTGCATCTTCCCTTGGTGGTCCTAAAAGTGACACCAAATAATCTCTGTGAGATTGGAAAGGGATAGCACCTGCTTTCAAGATGTCAGTTCAGCAAACTCTGGGTACACTTAAGGGTTTCCCTTCTAATCCCAGAAATGCTATTAGTAAATCAGCTGGGCTGGGGCAGGATCTGGCATGATAGGCTGGCTCTGTACTCCCTCCTGAGAGATCAAGAGGAAATGATGGAATTGGTTGGCCCTGTTTCCACTCCTCTGTTAATTTTTAGGGTTTGCATGACTTCTCTAAGTGAGCCACCTAAAACTGCTCGGGGGTGAAAAATCCTCTTGTATGAAGTGCCAAGCTGCCTGCAGCAGTGCATGATGGACATTTTTTTTTTCTTTTTAAAACACACCAACAAAAAATGTATTTGTAGATTGTGATAAAGTGTAAATAACTGAATTTTCAACCATGGTTTGAAGTCAGCTTTCAGGGCATTATGTCTTGTTTTGATGAAAAGAGATCACTCTATACCCCCCTTTTTAAAGGAAAATTATCGCAAGAGAATCAGGATGTGTAAAGCTAACATGCATCGCAAAAAACCAAAGGTAACCTAAATGTCTGATTTTAATAGCACATATTTCTCTTTTACATAAACTGTGACAGCAACTTGCATAAACAATTCTTTAGCTGTTAATTTTAATGTTAAAACTTTGCAAAACTTGTTTAATAAAAATAGCTGTTAAAAAGAAAAACCATATGCTGCCGCATAAATTAGCCATAACTCTTAATAATCCTGCCCATCACAAGTGAACTGTAATGTAACCTGGGCACAAAGTCTGACATCTTAAATGACACAATGTAAAATTTCAATGACTGTAGATTAGATATGCTCCCCAAAGTAAAGATTTCTGCTCAGCTATTTTAAAATGTACAAGGATGAGCCCCTATAGGTTCCCATATTGATATTCACAATGAAATGTTACTTAAAATTTCCTTAAAGTTGCATGTTTCTCTCCTGTAATGTGTAAACTGCATGCAGGATCTCTATCTTTTATTTTGTATGTCTTTAAAACTTCTTCTTCGAAAGACTGATCTCTTACTTCTCCATTTTCAGGTCATTGAAAACTCAAGACATTTCCTGGAGTAGAATGGGTATTAAAGACCCATGTCAGGTATGTTAAGGTGTCTTTCTATTAAGGATGTGGGACTTTTATCTATATATATAAAAGGCTCATGCACTAAGTGTCTGTCCGTCCGATCAGTCGCTATGACGCTGACCACCAGGGGGCAGACACTCAATGCAGGAGTTGCCATGATACGCACTGGCCATTTACAGAGAAACGGCCGTGGACCTGGCGCCCACAAAGCAACACTCGGCTTCCCCCAAGTGGGACACAGGCCCTGCCACCACCCCGGAGCGACAGCCCACCAAATCGCAGCTGACACAGTCGAGATGCACAAAATGCAGCCGGCTTCCTCTCCCTAGCAACAGGCCATTTAACAGTAAACAGTACCACGGACCTGGTGCCCCACAAAACAACACTTGGCTTCCCTCAAGTGGGACACAGGCCCTGTCACCACCCCAAAGTAACACCCCACCCAATCGCAGCCAACGCTGCCGAGACCCCATGGCACAAAATGCAGCCCACAGCCCAACCCAGCCTGGAAATGGTGGCTGTGGGCGCTGGGTAATGACATCACATAGCAACGCCCAGCTTCCTCTCCCTAGTGACTAGCCTCCTTGAAGTTTCTTCAGCCCAGGAACATGACTTGCTTTACAGCCAGGTGGAAACATTTTACACTTTGACCAAATGTCTGTAAAGTGTTTTCCCGTGCCTCATCTCATTTGATCCTCACAGAAGTCCTGGAGTAGGTAGATAGGAGACTCCGTGGAATCCTATTTTCTTTTCATTAGCCGGAAAATGGAGATTTAGAAAACTTAGAAACTTGACCCGACTGAAAAGAAGTAAGAAATGGTGGACCTTGAAAATGACTTCAGGTTTTCTCACTGCACAGAATATAGTCACTGCTGCAGTTAAGTATTTTACCCTTTTTCTCCCTGCATAATCTACAGTAATAATCTGCTTCATGTTGATATTTCAGCACTAAACCAGTGCTGAAAGAGAAGTTGTGGTGCTTCACTGGGCTGGAAAAAGTTTAGCTACATCAGAAAGCAGGTCTAATTAAGCAAGTTTATTCTATATCTATAAAAGGCTAAGTTGACTCACACATGGGCAATACATATAAAACTCTCACTGGCGCCAATCACGTACATGTGTTTCAATCTGTCATTGTCGATCGTGAATTTGGTTGACACTTCTATTATAGAGAAAGGGCGAATAATGATATTAAAATGTTTCTTCTAATTAATTTCCTGTCAATGTGTACGAATTCATGCACCGGGCCACTAGTCTATATATATAAAAGCCTAAGTGACCATTCAACCATTTGGTAGCTATGATGTGCACTGACCACCAGGGGGCAGATGCTCAACGCACAGGCTTGGAAACATGGAACAGACTGATGAATCTCAGAGAGAAGGAGAGAGAGCAGGATGAGATTAACTAAAGATCTTATATGCATACTAGAGGCCTGGTGCATGCATTTGTGCCCCAGTGGTGTCCCTTGGCCTGGCCTGCAGAGATTGGGCTGAAACCAGCAGTCCGACATCCCCTGAGGGGTCCCAGATTGCAAGAGAGCGCAGGCCAGGCCTAGGGACCCCACCAGTGCATGAATCCATGCACCGGGCCTCTAGTTCTATAAAACAGTTCTGCCAAAAGGTAGCCTGGGGGGTAATCAGTGGTGAATCTTTTTTATATATCATTTGTATCATATTTACAACATTACCATGTTTATATGTTCGTTTATAGTTCATACTGAATTTACTTATAATGAGTAGGTAGTATCAACTTAAGGCTATTGACTCCCGTTCTATCCTGTCAGTAATCTAATAAGGCAGTGTTTTTTGTTTTGTTTTTATTTGTTTTTTAAATATATATATATATATATATATTTTTTTTTTTTTACAGAGAGGAAGGGAGAGGGATAGAGAGTTAGAAACATCAATGAGGGAGAAACATTGATCAGCTGCCTCCTGCACACCTCCCACTGGGGATGTGCCTGCAACCAAGGTACATGCATTTGACCGGAATCAAAACTAGGACCTTTCAGTCCACAGGCCGACACTCTATCCACTGAGCCAAACCGGTTAGGGCTAAGGCAGTGTTTTATTTGGAGTTCATTGGTTATAAGCAACAAAGTGGCTAATGTAAACAAAAGGGAATTTATTGGAAGGATACTATGTGCACCAAGAGGTCACCAGTTTGATTCCTGGTTGGGGCACATGCTGGGGTTGTAGGCTTGATCCCCAGTAGGAAGCATACAGGAGGCAGCTGGTTGATGTTTTTCTCTCTCCCTCTACCTTCCTCTCTCTCAAATCATTAAAAACAATTTAAAAATAAAAAAATCTGGCTTGGGAACCAGAATGGCTGCAGAGAAATGAAACAGCAGTGGTAGACCACAGGAATAGTCCTGAAACAGCAATAACTGCTTCCACACTGTTGGCTGGAATAAGTAAGCTCTAGCCATGTTTGGTTTCTTTCTCCCTCAAGATTCAAGTTTTAGGAAGGGAATATCAAACTGGATTTGTTTGATTCACCTACCCGTACTTTAGCAGTATGCAGTACAAAAAAGTTCATTCCACAAAAGGAAGTCAGTGTTCTTAGGGAGGGGAAATGGATTCTGGGCAGTCAAAAAACAATTGTCCAGTAAAATCTGTATTTTACAGAAGTAGCTGAGACTTAATTAGGTGGAGTGACTTCCCAGGGTCACATAATTAGTATTATTCAAAATCAAGCCCAAGTTTATGTGTTGCCAGAACTTAACATCTTGATTTATACGATATTGCTTATAATCTAAGGAAAGGGGTATTTCTTACATTTAAGAGACCCATGGTAGGGATATTTTTTTATAGTAAAAATAACATCGGACCTGACAAAAACCTAGAGTTGAATCTATGAGCTTTCTTTTGGTTGGTGATCTAAAACAAATCACTTATTTCTACATCTGGGAAGGAAGATAGTGATAATGTACACCTTTCTGTGGTTGGCGAACTGAAGGAGTTCCGTATAAGGCCAACCAATTCAGTGCCCTATACATAGTAAATATTAGTGTTCTTCCCCTAAGGAAGTTTAACCCCTTCCTGTTTGGGTGGTTGGCCTCACTCTAACAACTTGAATGAGCTTCCTATTGTTTAAAGCCATCCAGGAACTAACTGGATGATTTTTTCCCCCTCTGCCCTTTGAATGAGTTGTTAGGGTTCTGATAGCACTGAGGAGACAAGATCTACCTATTTAAGCCAAAGGCACGTTATAGTCTTTGACAGAGTAATTTGCCTTCTTAGATATCATTTCTTAGCCTCGCTCTTAGCCAGGAGCCTCTGAGATTTGAAGACTTTAAGGAAGGCCATTTGTCTTTAGCATGGTTTGGGGCATCCAGAAAGTCCTGAATATGATATTAGTCACATGAATGGGTAGATAAATTTAAGATAAAGTCCCTGAATTCAGAAAAATTGTCTCAGTTCTGCCTAGGGTAGTCTTAAGAACAGACTTTGGGGAAAATGTCTTTCTTCATTTGGCCTGTAATTTGTGCTTGGAAAGGCAGGTTTCATTATTGGAAGACCAGGCCTGTTCATGGTCTGCCTGCTCTGGTTGTGTAGTTTAATCAATTGGGTCCAGTGTTTACTATAACTTCCTGTCACTACCTGTGAACTTACTACAGTTTTATAAGCTAATTTAGAACCAGCCAAGAATAGAACATGTCCTGGCTCTGTCTCATCATAGCCTTTGTCTTTGTTTTGACAAAAACAAAGCCCTTAACCTTTCTCATTTATCATCAGATGAAGTTGATAATAATAGCTAACATTTATCACTATGTGCGTCATAATATACTAAGCAGTTAATAAGGATTATGTCAGTTGATCCTCTCTACCTTTTTCTTTTTTAATGAGATAAAATTCACATGATGTGATTTTTTTTTTAAAATATATTTTTATAGATTTTAGAGAGGAAGGGAGAGAGAGAAACATCAATGATGAGAGAACCATCGATCAGCTGCCTCCTGCACGCCCCCTACTGAGGATCAAGCCCTCAACTGGTACGTGCCCTTGACTGGAATCCACCCGGGGACCCTTCAGTCTGCAGGTTGATGCTCTATCCACGGAGCCAAACCAGTTAGGGCAAAATGTATTATTAAGTACGGCAAAGAAAGAACAAAGACTACCAATTAAACCAACACAATGACAGAATGGTTTTTTGTTTGTTTTTTTATATCGAATGTAAGATGCATCCTGCATCCTGATTTCAGAGATGTTAAAATATGAAAAAAAAAATATGTCTTAGGTAGTACAGTATTTTGTCAGTTCTAATATTCTTCACTGTGTGCCATGCACTGTCTTCTCCACATGTAGAGTAGCTATTATTCTCCCATTTTTACACAGTGATGAAACTGAGGCCCAGAAAATTTAAAACACTTATCCAAGGTCATGTAGCTGTTAAGTAGCAGAATTGGGATTCAGCCTCAGGCAGTCTGATTTTAGAGGCTATGATCAGTCTCGACTACTAGGTTATATTGGAATTGAGGGGTTTTACCTGTCAGCCCGAACCAACCCAGGATGCTTTCACAGTCATTCTGTATTCTGGAAGGAGGCTTATTCAGCAGGAATGTCATTACTAATACAGTGAACATTTGCTGGGGTCACTTAGGGTCTTATGCTGGTTGTGCTGGGTCACAGGTCTGCAACAGTTCATAGTCTCTGCCTTCAAGAAACTCAGTCTAGCCCTGGCTGGTTTGGCTCAGTGGATAGAGCGTTGGCCTGCAGAATGAAGGGTCCCAGGTTCAATTCCAGTCAAGGGCACATGCCTGGGTTTCAGGTTCGATCCCCATTAGGGGGTGTGCAGGAGGCAGCCAATCAATGATTCTCATCATTGATGTTTCTCTCTCTCTCCCTCTCATTTCCTCTCTGAAATGAATAAAAATATATGTTTAAAAAAAAATTTTTTTTAATAAATAAAATAAAAGAAACTCAGTCTAATGGGAAAGAGTAAGTCTTACATAGTTATGGTAGTGTGTGATCATTTATGTTGCTGAACTGAGTATCAGCGAGCTTGCAGGAGCTGATGAGAAAGGCATAAGGAGTGCTGAAGAAAGAGAGTGACAAATTTTTATTAATCCTCACCTGAGGATATTTTTTCCATTGATTTTTTTAGAGAGAGTGGAAGTGGGGGGGAGAGAAACATCGATGTGAGAGAGACATTGATTGGTTGCCTACTACACCACCTGGGATGGGGATCAATCCTGCAACCAATGTACATGCTCTTGACCAGAATCGAACCCAAGACCCTACTGACCAATGCTCTAACCACCGAGCAAACTGGCCAGGACAGGAGTGGCAAAATTTAAGTTGAGCCTTAAAGTATAACTAAGAATTTACAGGCAGATAGGTTAGCAATAGCATTTTACTATGGCTTTAAACAGACTAATTTCAAATTCTGCTTACTCCAAAGCTACTAGCTTTCGAACTTTAGATGAGTTATCCTCTCCAAGTCTCAGTTCCATCATCTGTAAAATGGGGTAATATCATTCATTTTACAACATTGTTGTAAAGATTGAGTGGACTAATATGTGTGAAACATTCAACATGATATGTAGTAAGCACCCAATAAATTTAGGTATAAATAGAGACTGGATGAGTAGGTTAGTGCCAATTTTGAAACGGTAAATGTTAGGCAAGGAATTTGGACTTTATTCTAAAGTTTAGGGAGCTATTGGTGTCCTTAAGCCAAGAACACATCTGTGTTTGCCGTTGTGCTGGTGAGGTGGGGGAGTAAGGGAACCAGAGAAAAAAAAGCCTCCCTAAGTGGCACCACTCCTTTGTGGGAGAGTGAAGGGTATAGTCGCCCCTCACTTTGCATTCTTTCCTCTCTCCCTCTTGCCTGAAGGCCTTTTGGTTCATTCCTTTTTCAGAAAGAAAAATCATTTCTCCTCAGTATTTGGGCTATATGAAGGTGGGATGTTAAGCCTAAATTCACCATAGGTTGATAGTCTTCCCATGTCTGTCCCTTTCACCTACCCAGTTGGGTGAAAGTCTCTGAGTCTCCACTGATACAAACTTTGCTCTCACTATTCTGTCCTAAATGAGTGAAGTCTCTGCCTCCATTTTAAGCTTTTGATTCTGTGCTAACTCTGTGCTGAGAATATCATATGCAGCATCCCATTTCATTCTCACAGACAATCCTGTGAAACAAAACTGATGTGTAGGTTAGGATAACCACAAGGTCCAAAAGCGGGAGCTTAGACCCAGGTCTTTCTGCTCCCACGGAGCTGCTTCCTCTAGAGGGGCAACAAGAAGATCCGTTTACATTCAGAGTCGTTCTCAGCTTTGATGTACAGGGTGGGTGCACCTGGCTTGATTTCCAGATTCCTGGGCTTGAAAAAATTGGACCCTTCTAATCTCAACCTCAATCAATCCCCCACCCCACCCCCCCTCCCTCTCTCTCTCTCCCTCTCTCTCTCCCCTCTCCCCCTCCCTCCCTCCCTCCCTTCAGATCCTTTTGTGCCTCTTGCATGTTTGAAACTAGTGCTAGCAAGCATCTGATGAATATTTAATAGTCTTGAGCACACAGGCTGCATACAGCTGCCTTGAGATGGCAGCTGTTGGGGGGAGGGGAGGAAGTGTACTGCACTGCGCCTATGGTGGGTACTGTGCCCTAGTCCTATTGTGGCCTGATTGCTGCCCTGGGCCCCCAAGGAGGTTACATTCAAGCAGCAGACCAAACCCCTTTTCTGGGTAATGGGAGCAGATCATGTTCCCTCACATCTAGAATCAATTTCTCAACCCTGGGCTGGAGGTTCTCTACTCTACGGCCTTTTCTGCCTCTGAGACGGATAATGTGTTCTCATCCAGTGTTCTGCCAACTTCAGTTCTCTTTTCTAAAAGGAGGGAGACTTGTATCTGGAAGAGACTTGAATTTCATAATCATGCTGCTGGGTTTTAGCCTCAACATTCCTTGACCACAAATGCAGTAGTAGCCTCTCAGCAGTAGGTGTCCGGCTCATTCCTAGCCTACACTGTGGCATTGGCTGCATCTCAGGCAGGCATTAGGCAGGTGAGTTCTCAGGCAGGTACTCAAGCTATCTTTGTGCTTCCCTCACCTAGACCTAGGGGAGCTTTTTGCTTTAAGAAGACCTTGCTGTTTCCAGGGCAGATTTGGAGAGGTTATGGGGACTCCTGAAAAAAGACAGCCTGTTTGAGTTGTTTCTAGGCAGTGTGTGAGCCATGGCCAGAGTATCTCCCCAGATTAATCAGGTAAGTAGAGCACACTACCAGAAATTTGGGCACTGTTTCTATTTATACTGAGTTAAGATGCCTGAATTAGCTGTTCCCTTGTCAACCTCTAGAGCCCACCTCAGGATAGCCAGTCTCTTCCCCCTAGACACCATCAGTAAGAACTTGAGATCAAAGTATTTGGGTTCAGCCCTGACTAGTATGGCTCAGTTGGAGCGTTGTTCCATACACTGAAAGGTTGCAGATTCGACCCCCAGTCAGGGTACATACCTGGATTCAGATACAGGGCCAAGTCTTCTTGGGGGTTTTCTGACTCCTGCAGGTTTCTTGCTTTCTATTTATGGTCCAGCTTTAGCTATAAAATGGGTGCTACCCATTTCTCGGGCTCTCTGGGGTTGGAAAATAGGAAACATTGCATCAGCCATTGAGAAAGAAATACCTATGCTCTGATATGATTCATCATAAGCTTCTGTCCAAATATCAGTACACATGGCTCCTTTTATTCATTTTTCTTAATGCATTCACTCTTACAAATAGTAACACCTACTATGTGCTAGACACTGGAGAGTTAGTGGCAAGTGAGCAAGATAAAATTGGTCTCTGGCCTCATGGAGGTTATAGTATATTTGAGGAGCCCTGGCTGGGTAGCTCAATTGGTTAGAGCATCATACCATTACACCAAGGTTTCGGGTTCAATCCCCAATTAGGGCACATACAAGAAACAATCAAGGAATCTATATAATAAAAGTCTAAGTGACAGTTATGGTGGAATGACCGGTTGCTGTGATGCGCACTGACCACCAGGGGCAGATGCTCAACACAGGAGCTGCCCCCTGGTGGTCAGTGTGCTCCCACAGGGGGAGCACTGCTCAGCCAGAAGCCGGGCTCACGGCTGGCAGCACAGCCATGGTGGCAGGAGCCTCTCCCACCTCCATGGCAGCGCTAAGGAGCAGCGAGCTCAGCGGTAAGGAGCCTGCTGCTAAGGAGCAGTGAGCAGGTGGGCGGTAAGGAGTGAGGGGTCCTGGACTGCAAGAGGGATGTCCGACTGCCAACTTAAGCCCGATCCCCGCATTTCGTGCACCGGGCATCTAGTGCATAAATAAGTGGAAAAACAAATTGATTTCTACCCCCCTCCCTCAATAAACAATTTTTTAAAAAACTAAAAACAGTATATTTGGAGAAACAGACACTAAACAGATAAAACTCTCATAAATAACATGTTATATCAGTTGTAATCATCTGTGCTATGACAGAAAAAGAACAGGGTGCTATGAGGGTACACAACAGGGAGCTAACTTAACTGGGGTTTTCCTTGAGGAAATTATGTTTAGGCTGACACCTAAAAGGAAGAGCAGCCTAGCCAGTGTGACTCAGTGGTTGACCTATGAACCAGGAGGTCACAGTTCAATTCCCAGTCAGGGCATGCCTGTGTTGTGGGCTCAAACCCCAGTAGGGGGCATGTAGGAGGCAGCCGATCAATGATTTTCATCATTGATGTTTCTCTCTCTCTCTCTTCCTCTCTGGTTTTTTTTTTTTTTTTTCCCCTTCCTCTCTGAAATGAATAAAATTTTTTTTAAAGAAACCAATATTTAAAAAAAAATAAAAAGAAGAGTAAGTAAAAAAATAAAGTAATAAAATAAAAGGAAGAATTACCTAGGAAGAAGGCTTGGGAAAGGGCATGGAGCACATTATAGGCAGAGGGTAGGCCTGAACAAGATTCAAGATAAGGTAAGAATGTGGACCTTATTCTGTGTTCTTCACTGGAGACCATTGAATCTGGGAGTGACGGGAAGGGAAATGACATGATTAGATTTCTGGTTTTTAAACTTCATTTGCTCCCAAGCAGAGAATGGATTATAGTCCAGGCAAGAAAAGAAGACCTCTTTCAGGTGATGGTAGTGAGAATGTAGAAAAGTAAGTGGATTCAAGAACTTTTAGGAGAGTTCTAGCCGGTTTGGCTCAGTGGATAGAGCATCAACCTGTGGACTGAAGGGTCCCAGGTTTGATTCCAGTCTAGGGCACACGCCCAGGTTGTGGGCTCGATCCCCAGTAGGGGTGTGCAGGAGGCAGCTGATCAATGATTCTCTCATCATTGATGTTTCCCTCCCTCTCTGAAATCAATAAAAATATATTATTTTTAAAAAAGAACTTGTAGGGAATTTAATTAATATAATTTGGTGGTTGATTAGATGTGGGAGAAGAGGAGGGCTCCTAGGTTACTGGCTTGAACAACTGGGGCAATGGTAGTACCATTTTTAAAAGATGGGGACACTGTTACAGGCTTTGGTGTAGGATGTATCTCTCCTGTGGTTAACCCTGATCATTTGAGGCTGGGATTAAACACCTCAAGGCCAGGAGAGATAGACCCCTGAATCTAAGATTGCGGTACTAGAAGATGCCTATTTCCCCATTCCCTTTATTCCAAATTCTTTTTTTTTTTCTTCTTCTTCTTCTTCCAAAGTCTTTTGAAGTTCTTTGTTCATTTGGATCTTTTTCAGATCTGGGAGAGCAGGAAGCATTTTCCCTTTTGTATAATTGGGGATCCCAAAGCTTGTATAACTAAAAACCCCAAAGGTTTAGTTGATTCTGCCCTGGATCACTCAGCTGAGGCCAAGGCTGGGAGGTATAAGGTGTGAGGGTCCGTATGTTTGACTGACATGAAAAGAGAGCTCATAGGCTGTGGACTTTTATTTTCTACTCATCTGTGCACCTAGAAATCTTGTATTGAATGAAACAACTGCAGTTGTCCTGTGTGGTGGGAGATTGTAAGGGAGGCAGCCTGGCCATATGGGTGGCAGGGAAGCCCCTGATAGGGCAGTTTCATGTTTCTTAATTTTCTGCTTGTGTCTTTGCAGCTATCAGAGGACTCCAGAAACTGGGAAAGCTGCCTGCTGTGTCAAGGCTGGCCTGAGGGCATTTGCTGAGCACAGAGAAACACCAGAGAGATCAACAGTCTGTTCTCAGCCACTTCATTGATGTGTCTGATTTACACACAGAAAGCCAGTTAGGATCCCCTAATAGTCTCTAGGACCAGAATGAAGTCCTCAGGGTTACAGGGGACTATGATACTAACAGTTAAACATGCTCAGAACTTGAAAAAATTGAAGGGAGCCCAGCCAGTGTGGCTCAGTGGTTGAGCATTGACCCATGAGCCAGGAGGTCCAGGTTCGATTCCTGGTCAGGGCACATGCCCAGGTTGCAGGCTCAGTCCCCAGTGGGGGATGTGCAGGAGACAGCCGATCAATGTTTCTCATCGATGTTTCTCTCTCTCTTCCTCTCTCTAAAACTCAATAAAAAACATTTTTTTTTTTTTTTAATGTTGAAGGGGACTAACAATATCCTCATCATGGCCTCCTAAATCTGAATAAACCAGCAACTAACTTCTGTGTCATTCTCAGTTTGCCTGCTTCACCTTAGCCTCCAACAGAACTGGCTAGAACACCCTACCTATACCTCAGCACCTCCTATTTCCCTCCCTGCCACATCTGTGTCGTGGGTGCCAGCCTGGGGCCCTTGGACGCTTCCAGGGGCTCCTAGAGAGAAGGTGGTCACCAACTCCAGAACAGGCTGAGGAAAGCCAAGTGAGAAGGTTCCTTTGTTTTGGGCAAGTTATTTAACCTCTGCACCTGTTTTTCTCTTCATTGTTGACTACTAAAGTTACTCAAAAAGCTCTTTAAGGGTAGGGCTTTAACTCCTGTACTGTATCCCTTCCCCAGCATATATCTGGCAATGAGGGGCTCAATAAAGGTTTGGTCAAGTGATGAATGGTCCCGCTCTGGTAGCTTCTATCAACTTTGAAAGAGAACCAAAGCTTCCCTTTAGAGCTCCCACTTACCTTCTAGTTACACATTAGGTTAGCTATTTGCCCTAACATTTCTCTTGAAGGATTGGAAAGTCAACCTTTGATATAAACTTCCGATTTCCTATGACTTGGTTTTACAATGAGGTTTCTGAGAGGTTATGGTCCTCTCCTAGTACACTCTTCTTTTAATGCCTTTTGGCTTTTTATCCTAAGAAGGGATCAAGGAGAAGGGCTGAGTTTGGGGAGAGAACCTGTCTGCCTTTTAACTGAGCCTAGGACATTGTCATAAGCTTAGATTTATTCTTAGCAGGAAAAGGATATTGAAATCAGTTGCTTTACTTTGGGCAAGTTATTTAACCTCTGAGCACATTTTTATATTTTGATTACTATAAATAACAGCTAATAATTTATTGAATGCTTAGTATGTACCAGTACTATATCAAGCATTTATATGCACTGTTTCACTTACTCTCCCATTTCATTATACTCATTTTGCATATGAGGCAACAGGTTCAAGGAGGATAAATAACAGTACCTAAAGTTAAAAATAGAGACTATCAGCCCTGGCCGGTGTTGCTCAGCAGTTAGACAGTTCGATTCCCAGGGCTTGTATCTGGATTGCAAGTTTCGATCCCCAGCCCCCAGCGGGACGCATGCAGAAGGCAACCAATGTGTCTCTTACTTCGATGTTTCTCTCCCCCTCCCTGCCCTCCCTTCCACTCTGTCTAAAAAACAATGGAAAAAAATGTCCTCAAGTGAGGATTAACCAAAAATACAAAGGGTGGCTATCAGATTTTCATAGTCCCTGCTTTTGACCTGTTTGTACCTCTTCCAGCCACAACTATTTTGAAGCAGTAAAACATTGTATTTGTGTAAAAGATTTGTTAAGGATGACAAACCATCAGGTTTATCCAGAACTGAGAGAGTTCCTGGGATGTGAAGGAGTTAGGGAATCATATGACATCCTGGTCATTGGTAAATTAAGCCACAGAGCTGGTGTCACTGTCTGAGAAGCAGCTAGGTTCCTAGGCAGCCATATGCTCAACCCCAAATACAGGATATCTACTTGGGAGCCATGCAATCTTGCAGAAAGCTCACAGAGGTAAAGCTAAACAGGTCTGGATTCAAATCCTAGCTCATCATTCGTGTGTTTTTCAGGGCCTGTTTACTCAGTAAAAGTGGGATAATAATTCTTATCCACTGAATGGGATCGGAGAAGCAAATGGAATGTGTGTGAAATACCTAGCACAGAGTCTATACACAATACTGTTCAACGGTTGAGTTCCTTCCTCCTCTTATCTGGCTTGTGTTTCTTACCCAGTCACCTGTCACTTACAGACTCCTCCCTCCTTTCATTAACTGTTGCAGCCTTAGGGAGGGAGCTTCCTGTGAGAGCCCTGACTTACTGGGTTTGTCCCACACACCCAGCTGCCCTGCATGTCAGTCACTTTCCTGGACAAGCAGAGAAGGGATGACATCAACTTTTTCCCTCCCCCCATCGAAGCCTCTGGACTGTTTTGAGCCATAAATATTTTAGCTGGGTTTTTCTCTGGCTGTTGCCAGGGTGATGGGCTCTCCGGAGAATAGGGTAGGAGCATGGCGGCTCGGCCAGCAGCCTGGGGCCTAGCAGCAGAGCTGGCCCTGGAGCTGTGGGTATGAAACCTGGCCAAGAGCCAGAGCTTGCTGAGGCAGTCTGAAGGCTCTCGCTCTGTTGGCCCGCCTTCCCTTTCCTGGGCCCCTCAAAGCCACTCCTACTGCTTCAGGCCCAACTCTGCCCTTGAATGCTTTTTGATCTCGGGTAAATTGCTAAATGTCTCTAGGCTTTCACTTCAATATCTGCAACACAAAAATCCCCACTTTTCTCACTGTGGGTTAGTGGAGAGGACAAAGGAGGTTTTGTAAAAATTGTATGAAGCGCTAAGCTAGACCCCATAACCCTTGCTGATAGACCTGAAGGTTTGAGTCCTGAGGCAATGTAGATGCCACTATAATGACTGATTATCAGATATGGCACTGCCTAGCCTTCCTCACACTGCAGCCCTGCTCCTTCTCTACAGTTCCCAGATCCAGATAGACTACCTGGCCTGGCACCCGTATCCTAAGGAGTTGGACTCCTTATAAGCAGAGTTGGTGAAAACCCTTTTTACTTGAGACAGAAATTCAGGCCCCCAAACTAGATCTGGCCCTCATCCTCTACCCCCATCCCAGAGATCTTACATCTGGCTAGCTGCTAAGCTCTAGGTTGTAGCAGCATGTCCAACCCCTGTCCTTAAGATGGGTCTAAAAAGGAGGAACCAGAGAGGGGGCACCTAGATCCATGCCCCACTCCTATCATTGAGACTGGATTTGGTTCAGGATTCCACACTGCTGCCCAGACTTGCCCACCACAATTTTCCTGTCGAGCTGGGAGCTCTGATTCCTTTGTATGAGCTCCCTCTGGTGGTTGTTGATATGTGCCTTGCAGAAATACAAGATCTCAAATGTGAGACCATTTGAATTATAGGCCACCCTGAGAGGTGGGATGGTTTGCTCTATCCCACCTCTTTGTCTTCAGCTTGTAAGACAGCCATTCCGTTTCTTCCATAGGATATCTCGCCCATCTGTTTGTTTCTCTCTGTTGTTAATCCTCACAATTCAGTGAGATAGAAATTATCCTAAATTTACAGATGAAACAGGCTTAGAGAGTTTAAATCAACTTCAAACTCTTCAATGTATGTAACATTTAAGATCCCCAAGTGATATAAACTTAATCTATTTTTCCAGCCTCATCTTCAGTTACTCTCAAGCCAAAATGGGCTTGCTCTTCTGGAACATAACCTCTGGACCTTTGCTCATGCTGTTCCTTCTATCTTCATTGCCCACCCCCCACCAAGTACATTACCTAAAAAAATCCTATTTTTTAAAAACGGAAGAAATTGTTATTTTTTAAAGTTTGCATACATTATCTTTGTAATAATCAAATGGAAGGCAAATGTCTGGATGACAATGGGTGGGTGGCCCTAAGATGTGGAAGGTGGATAGGGGAGACTAATGTATACAAGAAGTGAGAATGGCCCCGGAAATTAAAAGAACCTGGATTCTCTCTTGTGGGCTCTTATAGTAAGAATCACATGTAAGTATTATTTTTTAAAGAATATAGTTGAGGCCGAAACCGGTTTGGCTCAGTGGATAGAGCTTTGGCCTGCGGACTCAAGGGTCCCAGGTTCGATTCCCGTCAGGGGCATGTACCTTGGTTGCGGGCACATCCCCAGTAGGGGGTGTGCAAGAGGCAGCTGATCGATGTTTCTCTCTCATCGATGTTTCTAACTCTCTATCCCTCTCTCTTCCTCTCTGTAAAAAATCAATAAAATATATTAATAAAAAAAAAAGAATATAGTTGAGCCCTGACTGGGTGGCTCAGTTGATTGGAGCATTGTCCCATATACCAAAAGGTTGCGGGTTCAATTCCTGGTCAGGGCACATACCTAGATTGCAGGTTCAATCCCCAGTCAGGGCGTGTATGGGAGGCAACCAATGTTTCTCATATTGATGCTTCTCTCTCTATCCCTCTTTAAAAACAGCACTAGCCAGTTTGGCTCAGTAGATAGAGCATTGGCCTGCGGACCAAAGGGTCCCAGGTTTGATTCCAGTCAAGGATACATATTTCGGTTGCAGGATCCTCCCTGGGCCGGGCCCTGGTCGGGACATGTGCAGAAGGCAACCAATTGATGTGTTTCTCTTACATCGATATTTCTGTCTTTCCCTCTCTCTTCCACTCCCTCTAAATATCAATGGAAAAAAAATATTTTTGGGTGAGGATTAAATAAGTAAATATAAATAAAATTAATAAAAACATGTCCTTGGATGAGGATTTTAAAAAAAGAATATAGTTGAATACAATATTAGTTTCAGGTGTACAACATAGTGATTCAACATTTAAATACCTTATAAAATAATCACATTAAGTATAGTAACTATCTGTCACCCTACAAAGTTATTACAATATTATTGAATTGAATAGCCTTGGCCAGTGTGGCTCAGTTGGTTGAAAGTCATCCCATGCACCAAAAGGTCAAAGGTTCGATTCTTGGTCTGAGCACATGCCTGGGTTGCAGGCTCAATCCCCAGTAGGGGTGTGTAGGAGGCAGCCAATCAATGTATCACTCTCACATTGATGTTTCTATCTCTCCCTCTCCCTCTCTCTCTAAAATAAATAAAAACATTTAAAAACTATTATTGTTGACTATATTCCCTATACTGTACATTACATCCCTGTGACTTATTTATGTTATTTTTAAAATGCCTTTCCTTTCTATTTCTATAGCATTCTTTTTAAAAATATATATACATTCTTACTGATTTCAGAGAGAAAGGGAGAGGGAGAGAGAGAGAGAAAAACATCAATGATGAAAGAGAGACATTGATTGGCTGCCTCCTGCATGCCCCCCCCCCACCCCCGTTTCCCTCTGGCAACCACAGGTTCTCTATGAGTCCACTTGTTCATTTCTTTTGCTATTTAGATTCCACATATATGTGAAATCATATAGTATTTGTCTTTTTCTTTATTTCACTTAGTAACATTATCCTCTAAGTCCACCCATGCTGCAGATGGCAAGATTTAATTATTTTCAATGACTAAATAATATGCTACTGTATATCACATCATCTTTATCCATTCACCTATCAATAGACACTTAGCTTGCTTCCATATCTTGGTGCATATATCTTTTCAAATTAGTGTTTTCATTTTTGGATAAATCCCCAGAGGCTGAATTGCAGGGTTGTATGGTAGTTCTATTTTTTTAATTTTTTATTTATTTATTTTAAAATATATTTTATTGATTTTTTACAGAGAGGAAGAGAGAGGGATAGAGAGTTAGAAACATCGATGAGAATCGATCAGCTGCCTCTTGCACACCCCCTACTGGGGATGTGCCCGCAACCAAGGTACATGCCCTTGACCGGAATCGAACCCAGGACCCTTGAGTCCGCAGGCCAACGCTCTATCCACTGAGCCAAACCGGCTTCGGCTTTTTTTTATTTTTTGAAGAGCTTCCAAACTTTTCCATAGTGGCTGCTCTAATTTATATTTCCACAAGCAGTGAACAAAGGTTCCCTAAATATTCTTTTTTTAAAGAAATATTACTATTGCTGGGTGTTTGTCTTGGTTAATCCTCACTCAAGGGTATTTTTCCATTGGTTTTTTAGGGAGAGTGGAAGAGAGAGGGAAAGACAGATAGAAACATATTGATTGGTTGCCTCCTGCATGAGCCCTGACCAGGGCCCGGGCCAGGGAGAAACCTGTAACTGAGGTACATGCCCTTGACCAGATCGAACCCAGGACCCTTTGGTCCCCAGGCCGACGCTCTATCCACTGAGCTAAACAGGCTAGGGCTCCCTGAGTATTCTTGCTGCCGGAAGAAAGTGACAACAAATTCCTCCCTGCAAAGCTGGGTCAGAGCTGCAAGTGACTTTCTTCAAAGTCTTGGATTTTTTTTAAAATATATTTTATTGATTTTTTACAGAGAGGAAGAGAGAGGGATAGAGAGTTAGAAACATCGATGAGAGAGAAACATCGATCAGCTGCCTCTTGCACACACCCTACTGGGGATGTGCCCGCAACCAAGGCACATGCTCCTGACCGGAATCGAACCTGGGACCCTCCAGTCTGCAGGCCAACGCTCTATCCACTGAGCCAAACCGGTCTCGGCTGGATTTTTTTTTAAATATATTTTTATTGACTTTAGAGAGGAAGGGAGAGGGAGAGAGAGATAGAATCATCAATGATGAGAGAGAATCACTGATTGGCTGCCGCCTACATGCCCCACACTGAGGATCGAGCCCGCAACCTGGGCATGTGCCCTTGATCAGAATCGAACCTGGGACCCTTCAGTCCACAGAGAAACACTTTATCCACTGAGCCAAACCAGCTAGGGCAGTGTTGGATTTTTAAGTTACACTAGTTTGTGTGGGGATTTTTTTGTACTTCATAATATATTCATGTTTTAACAGTAATAGCTAACACTTAAATAGCACTTATGATGCACCGGGCATTGTTCTATTAAGACATTTACACAGACTACATTTTTACCATAATCTCATAAGATAGGCACTGATATTACCCTTATAGAGGAAACTGAGGTACAGAGAGGTTAAGTAATCCTAAGGTCATGCAGCTAATAAATGGAGCCAGGATTTAATTCATCTAAGTGTGGCTCAGAGAAGATGCTATGAATAACTATACTTTAATATTGAAAAACATTTTCATGAATAAAACTGACACTCCAGAAAGCAGCATTGTGTTTTGTCCTGTGGTTTCAGCATCCCCACTGTATACCATCAGAGGTCTGAAAACTACTGATACTGAGGACAGATGTGCCAGCCTTGGCCCCAGAATAACATGACCAAGAAAGAGATTCCGACTCCCGACACCCAATAATAATACAGTCCTGGCCTAGAGCCAGTGGCATTTCCTCAAAAACTCAAGACTCCTGGACGAGCCAATAGAGAGCAAGTTCATCAGGAAATGACACAGAGAAGCAAAGTGAGGGCTTTAAGGTCACTAAACAGCTGAAATGTGTGGCTGCCGATTTGGAGGAAAGAACCTAACTAGCATCCTACCTTCTTATTATTTCCCCCAGAGAGCCTGTAGGAGGCAGATGTGAAAGGACTAAGACCCTAGATGTTACTACTAGAAACCAGGATAGAAGTGTGTATTCTGGGTTATTTCAGATGCAGTTGTCAGACACCAAATATAAACTGGAGTTTTGTAATAGAAAAGTCCATAATGGCTTCAAGTACAGCTGTGTTTCCTTCATTGTCAGTTAAGCTCCTCCCAAAAGTAGCAAGATACCCACGAACAACTCTGTTTATGACCTATTTGCTTAGCCATCTCAGAAGTTAAAATTATTTCCCAATACTTCTAGCAAAGATCCTAGGGTTATGTCGCATTTGGCTGCGTTAGGCACTAACACCCCCACCACACACACACACACGCACACACACACAGCCAGTCACTGTCTGTCGCTGGAGTGGCAGAAATGGAATGCTTTGATTCAACAGGACAGGAGCATCTGCCCACACTGGAACTGCAGAGTAAAGCAGCCCCACAAAACCTCATGAACTGAGTGGTGGGAAGGGTAGTTCCCCAAAGAAAATTATAGGTTTCTTAACAGAAGAAGGAATGAATAGATGCTGGGCAGGCAAAAATCAATAGTCAACCTGTACAAGATGGGCAGGAGCCACAGATAATGGGTCACATGCAAAACAGTTAATTTGAGCAAACTCTTACCCTGGTTGTATGAATGCCCTAAAAGCAATTTGGCAAACATTTACTGAGTATTCACCATGTACAAGGTGCAGCACCTTCCACATAATAAATGCACAGCAAGACAGTCCTCTGCTGCCATCCCCAGTAAGAATTACCAGACTCAAGCTATTCCTCCCATCCTATATAATAAAAGGCTAATATGCAAATCGATTGAACAGAGGAACAACTGGTCGCTATGAGGAGCACTGACCCCCAGGGGGCAGTCGCTCAATACCAGAGCTCTGCTCAGCCAGAAGCCATGGCAGCGCTAAGGATGCCTGACTGTTGGACGTCCCCTGAGGGCTCCCGGACTGCAAGAGGGTGCAGGCTGGGCTGAGGGACCCTCCCCCCCACACACACAAGTGCATGAATTTCATGCACCGGGCCTCTAGTAGGAGTATAAGGAGCAAATTGCTATTCATCTCTCAGAAACCAGCTCTGACGTCATCTCCCAGGAAGCCTCTTGTCTACTATCCCTGTCAGAGTTAGTCACCTTCCATCCACCTCTGAACTTGATACATACTGATATTATCACACTGTACCATAATTATTGATATAATTATTGATTCTTCTCTCTGTCTCCCCAAATAATGAGTGGCATCTCTGTATCTCTAGTGCCCAGGATATATAATAGATGCTCCAAAAAGTTTATTGACCTGATTTAAAATGAGTTCCCAGGTATGGCTTGTCCTCAGGCTTCTATGGAATATTCCTGAAACTATTTAGCTTCCCTTCTCAATAGGCATTCCTTTCAAGAGTCAATTTGCCATTATCTCAATTCAACTGAATTAATACTTACTTTGAATGCCTATCATATGCCAGGTAGTATTAGGCTTTAAGGATTCAGAAATTAATGAGATACATTTCAATTGTAGTGCTCTAAAGAGGCCAGACTAGCTCTCCTACCAGAATTTCTTTAGCTGGGAAAACAAATATCTGCCCTGGTTTCTACTCTGCCTTGTGACCTGGTCATTCTCCTCCCCTCACCCCAACCCCACCATTTCCAGGCCTTTTTCCCCCAGAAGGAAAGACCTGACTTGTTGTAAAATCTGTAACAGATGTGTATGTGTGGAATTAAACTCCAGATTTCCATTTGTCTAGATTAAAAACCTTGAAGTAATCCTTGATCTTCTCTCCCACACATCTATCCATCTGTCAACAAATTCTGTTGACTTTCATTTCAAATCCAAAATCCAACCATGTCTCATCACCTCACTCAATCTGATACCAACCATTAATATCTCTTGCTAAGGTCATTGCCATATAGGTTCATGTCTGGTCTCCCTGCTTCCACCCTTGTGACCCTACAGTCTATTCTCACAGAGCAGGCCAGAGTGATTCTTTAAAAATGGAAGTTCAGCCCTGGCCAGGTAGCTCAGTTAGTTCGGATGTTGTCTGATACACCAAGACTGCGGGTTAGGTCTCAGTCAGGGCACATACAAGAATCAACCAATGAATGCATAAATAATCAGAACAATAAATAGTTGTTTCTCTCTCTCCCTTCCTCTCTCTCTCTCTAAAAAATCAATAAAAGTGGAAGTTCAAACCCTCCAATTACTCCCCATCTCATTCAGAATAAAGCTAAACAGTCCTTTATGTTTCATCCTTTCTCATATCCTGATCTCTTGTCTATTCCGTCCAAGCCACACTGGCCTCCTTGCTGTTTCTTAAACACACCATGGGTGCGTGCTTGTGCCTGAGGGCCTTTCCACTGACTTCCTCTGCCTGGAATGCCCCCTTTCTCTGGATATATGCATGACTAATTCACTCATTTCCTTCATGTGTTTGCTCAGAAGTCACCTCAGTGAAGCCTACTCTAATTGCCTTGTGTATAATTGCCACCTGCCATCCCCTTTCTTGTTTTCTCCACGGCAATCATTCCTTTCTAACATACTACCGAATTTACTCATTTAAGGTCCATCTCCCAGGACTGTAAGCTCTGAATATCAATGAAATATCTACTAATTCATAACCGCAGCCTTGGTGTATCAGACATGCTCTAACCAACTGAGCTGCCTGGCCAGGGCTGAACTTCCATTATGTGCCAAGCACTGTGCTAAGTGATGGAGCTACCAGGTGATTAACACAGCTTATAAGCCTTAGAAGGGAAGAAATCATAACAAGTGTAGCTCATTTATTGAATGCTTCCTCTGTATTAAGTGCTTGCCGTACATCACCATAATAATAATAACATTTATAAAACAGACTCTGTTCTACATGCATTATCTCATTTAACCCTCACCAAGACCTATCACATGAATATTACCAGCCTCAATGGAAAAGACAAGAAACAGGATTTCAAGACTGGGAACCGGCCGAGTCAGGGTTTGCACAGGGGGTGGCAGGGGAGTAGGGTCAGATGTGAGAAATACTTAGATCTTAGGATGGGCACGACTACGTACGTAAAAGATTAGACGTGGTGCCGAGGGAAACGGGAAATAACTCCCAGGTTTGGCTGGAGTGGACCAAAGAGCCATAAGGCCGAAGAGAAAGGTGACAGCCCAATTTGGAAGGTGTTGAGTTTGAGGAGCCTGTGAGCCACTCAAGGATGCAGTCCATCTCCGGCAGGAACTGAGACGGGAGGCGGGTTCCGGCCCCCGCCCTGGGGCCTGAGAGATGCTGGGAGAAGGCACGCACTGAGGAGCAGGACGTGGGTTTCCCTGCCTCTCGGGTTTCTTTAGCAGCAGCTGCAGGAAGGGCGTGGGGGGACGGCGAGACAAAGACCCCACAGGCCCCGCCTCTGTCCAGACGGCCCCTTTAAGAAGCGCGCCCCCAGCCTCTAGCCCGGCCTTGTATGCAAATACAGCGGCGAGGCGGGAGCGCGCGGCCGATACCCGGGACCGGGCTGCGGCGGTTAGTCCTCTCCCGGCCGCCGTCGCCTCCGACATATTGCCCGCAGGAGCTGCGGCGGCGAAGCAGAGCGCGCCGGGGGGAGGAGATGGGTGAGCAGAGCGGGCCCGGCTCGGCCCGGGGACGGGCGGCGCGGAGATTGGGATGGCCAGGCTGCTAATGGCTCCCCACGCGGACAGGATCCCGGCAAGGGGCGGGGGAGGGGATTCGGGCGCAGAGGGACCCCGCCCCCTCCTGTCGCTTTGCGGGGTGGGGCCTCTTGTGGGGGCGGGGCAGCTGGGTGGGGGGCGGGGCTTCTCAAATGCGGGGTGGGGTCTTGTGGAGGATTGGGCTCTGGTGAGGATGGGCTAGGCGTGGGCGGGGCCTTGGTCTAGGGGCGGGGCCTTAGGACTGGGGGTACTGGGGCGGGGGCTTCCTTCTGGGCTGTGGGGGCTTTCTACTGGAAGCGGTGGGGCGGGGAGGAGACCTAGACGGAGGGAACCCCATTCTGGAGCGGGGCTTCTGGGTAGACGCAGCTTTTATTGGCTCGTGGGCGGGTTTTCTGGGCTGACGATTGTGTGTAGGCGGGACTTCTGGGCTGAGGGTGCTTGTGTGGGTGCAGAGCTTCCAAAGAGAGGAGACTAGGTATGGGCAGAGCTTTTGGGGTGAAGGTATTTGTGTGGGACTTTCTAAGCCGAGTATAATAGTGTGTGAACAGAGCTTCTGGGCTGGTGGAGGGGCAGAGTTCAAGGACAAGGGCTTTGTAGAGACTTGTGGGAAAAGCTTTCAAACTGAGGAACTAGGGCAAAAGGTGTGTGTTGTGTAAGCTGCTGTGTTGCCCTGAAGGGATATAAACAAGGCTATAACCTTGACTAGAACTGGGGTGGTGCTCATAAGCAGGATGGAGCCTGGGAACTTGGGCTAGACTGCTAAGGTTCGAGAAATAGATTGTGGGTCCAAGTTTGGGTCCACAAACACACCATTCTCCCAAAGCCACATCCTTGGCCCTGTGCTCAGGCCCTGGGTCTCGACCATAAGACACCAGGATGCCCCTTGAGCTGGATCTCAGGCACTGGAGGAAAAAACGTCAAGACTGCCCAGAATTGTAAGCCTATAGAAACTGGGCAGTATCTGAATGGACCAGCATACACCAGAGCTAAGAGCACAGGACCCAGACCCCAAACTGCCTGTGACACAGTATAAACTCAGTTTCCTAATCTATGGAAAACCTACCTTGCTGGTTTCATCACTCATCAATATATACTTACTGGGCATTTACTTAATGCTGGGCACTGTGGAAGGGGGAGGGGATACAATGGAAAAAGAGATAAATATGGTGACCTCACTGACCTTCCATACTAGTGGGTAAGACAGACAATAAATATGTTAACAGCTGAATAAGAAAAATTCCAAGAGTGAATTGTTGTGGGGGTGGGAATGAATTATGAAGCAGATACTTCCAAAATGGCAATCAGGGAAGGGCTCTCCAAACAGAGGATACAGCAAGTACAAGAGGTAGCAATAAGCTTGGTTTGCTTAAGGAGAGAGAGGCCAGGATGGCTGAAGCATGGGGGCAGGCAGAGAATGGTAGACGAGGTTGAAGAGGTAGGCAGGAGCCAGATCATAGGTCTTTGTGATTAAATGGTGAAGTGAGACAGCAGGTAAACTGGTAACCAGTATCATTGCTGTTATCCTTGATATATGCCCTTTGGCTTGAGGATTTACCTTATTTGAGTCCCACAGGAGGACGAAGAGGTCCCAACAGGACATCCTACTGTCGTAATCCGCTGTGTGAGCCAGGGTCCTCCGGGGGCTCTGGTGGGGGCCACACTTCCAGTGCATCAGTCACCAGTGTCCGTTCCCGAACCAGGTAAACTGCCTTTCTGTGTCTCGCCCCTCACTGTGGGCTCACAGGGATAGTAAGGACGAAGCTGTCCCTGACTGAGCTCTAGGATGTGATACCCCAGATGCCAGAAGGGGGCTCAGAAGGCAGCAGAAAAGACCCAGAGCATGGTCATTTGTACAGCTGCAGTGGGACATCCTCTATAATCCTATATAATAAAAGGCTAATATGCAAATCAACCGAATCGGGGAACGACCGGTCGTTATGACGCGCACTGACCACCAGGGGACAGACACTCAACACAGGAGCTGCCCCTGGTGGTCAGTGCACTCCCACAGGGGGAGCGCCTCTCAGCCAAAAGCCCTGAGGCGGGCAGTCGGACATCCCCTGAGAGCTCCCAGACTGTGAGAGGGTGCAGGCCAGGCTGAGGGGACCTCCCTCCCACCCCCCAGCCGAGTGCACACATTTCATGCACCAGGCCTCTAGTAGTGTAATAAATCCAAAGGCCTGGATTCTAGTTACAGTTCTGCTGCTGATTTGCTGGTGACTTGGACAAGTTATCTCCCCTCTTTGGGCCTCCTATTTTCCTCGTCTGTAAAATGGACCTAATAAATTTTTCCTTCCTGGGGAATGTTGGGAGGCCTGAACAAGAGTAGGGATAGGAAAAGGCTCTGTCAACCCCTATGTCTGACATGTAGGATAAGGACTCCATTCCAGCCAGGAACTGCTTTTCTGACCTTACCCCACCATCCTGTGCCTCAGAAGCCCTTCTTGGTAGGGTTCTCAGGTCAGCTCCTCATGTTTTCCCTTCCTGTCCCCAGGAGCAGTTCTGGGACGGGCCTCTCCAGCCCCCCACTGGCCACCCAGACAGTCGTTCCCCTACAACACTGCAAGATCCCGGAGCTGCCGGTTCAAGCCAGCATTCTGTTTGAGTTGCAGCTCTTCTTCTGCCAGCTCATAGCCCTCTTCGTTCACTACATCAATATCTACAAGACAGTGTGGTGGTACCCACCTTCCCACCCGCCCTCCCACACCTCCCTGGTAGGTGTCCAGCTGGGACCATCCGTGCATGTGTGTGTGTGATATGTTTGGTTTCAGTTTAGCACAGCTTACCTAGCACCCTGTAGGCTTGGCCTCATGCTGGGCAAGGGAAGTGTAGAAAGAACAGGAAACTGGTGATTCCTGAATACTCACCCCTAATGTGCCCAACACCACACTAGGCATTGTAAAGGTAGAGATGAATCTGACAGATTTTGCCTAAAGGAACACAGTCTTAAGTCCTGTGGGGGAGATGACCCATAGACATCTGTGAGTGTTTGAAGGAGTGGAAGGATCTCCATGCAGAACGAGAGGTTCAGGGACAGGGGTAGGGGTGATTAGGGCAAGAGGGCTCACACACCACTCTCTTATCTCCAGGGACGTTCCCACTTCCCTCCTCTGGGTCCTGTTCTACTCTAGGTAATTTCCTGTCCTGACTCAGCTGGAGGCCTATGAAGGTCAGAGAGTGGGGATAGTCCCTATGGAAAGGACTGGGCAGGGGGAGGTGGATATAAGAATAGACTGTATATGGGCAGGGGGCCCACGTGACCCCCAGGCCTCTGCCCCTGACAGAATTTCCACCTGATCGACTTCAACTTGCTGATGGTGACCACCATCGTACTGGGCCGCCGCTTCATTGGGTCCATCGTGAAGGAGGTGATTGGGTCCTAGAGGCTGGGGACTTTGGGACTCCCTTTCCCCTGCGGGTGCCAGGGTGATACGTGGAGCCCTTCAATCCTGAGGCCTTTCCTTGGGGCTCCCTTTGGACTTGGTTGAAGAACATTACTCACATCCCTTTGGCTGTTGGAGTTTACTGGATGTTGAGGAGGGCTCACCTTGCCAGGTTCTGCCCAAGCTGCTGCCCCATGTTTCCCTGGGTGGGATCACAGGCCGTGCTGGGAGGGATTTGGGCACAGCCTCTGTGGCCTTCATCCAAGGCCCCATCCCGTCCTATCTCACCCTGACCCAGGCTTCTCAGAGGGGGAAGGTCTCCCTCTTTCGCTCCATCCTGCTGTTCCTCACCCGTTTCACCGTTCTCACGGCAACAGGCTGGAGTCTGTGCCGCTCCCTCATCCACCTCTTCAGGACCTACTCCTTCCTGAACCTCCTGTTCCTCTGCTATCCGTGAGTACCCCTCATTCACCCCTCACTGCCTAACACCTGGCTCTTGACCTTTGTCCTGAGTGTAGCTGGGTCAGCAGGCCCCCACACCTGGAAGACTCCCAGGCAAGGCAGCAACGATGTTCTCTCACATTGTCAGGCAATATCTCCCTGAGATCAGAGTGATTGGCCTTCTTTCGCAGGAGCAGAAACTGAGATGGCATAATTTACCCAAGGTGCCACCAAGGCAGAGGTCAGAATAGGACTCAAATCTGAGTGTATATCCCAAAGGGAGGTTCCTGAGGGAAGTGCATGTACTTTGTCTCCTCTCTCCCTTTCCTCTCTCTCTAGTTCTCTCTCTGTCTCTCTCTCTGTCTCTGTCTCTGTATATATCAGTGTTTATGTAAGCCAGGGGTCCTCAAACTTTTTAAACGGGGCCAGTTCACTGTCCCTCAGACCGTTGGAGGGCCAGACTATAGTTTAAAAAAAAACACTATGAACAAATTCCTATGCACACTGCTAAGTCGGCTGCTAAGCAGGACAGGCAGTGGCGGCAAAAACACCCGGCGGGCTGGATAAATGTCCTCGGCGGGCCGCTTGTGGCCCGCGGGCCGTAGTTTGAGGTCCCCTGATAAGCTCTTGGTGCCTCCCGTAGGTCTGTGTGCATGCAAGCACCTGTGTGTATGCATGTTTCCTGTGGGTGTCTATGCATGAAGCATGTGTGTGTGTGTGTGTGTGTGTGTGTGTGTGTGTGTGTGTGTGTGTATACTGTATATGTGCACATGCATGTGTATATGTCTGTCTTTGTCTGTTTTGGTCACTCTCCCTCTATCTTGCCAGAACCGAAATTGTTGAAGATGGAGAGATAGTGTCTGAGAGGAGCCCAGGACTGCCCCTCTCTGGCCTAGAATTGGGGAGGGCTTTGGCAAGGTGTCTACTCTGGCTGTTCCTGGGGCAGGCTCCTGGCTGCCTCGGCATTAACAGTTATTTCTCAACCCCTGAGCTTTCTGGTTCGTGGGCTTCTCCAGGTTGGACCAGCCCTGTTCCCTGGGAAGCTTCATAGCTGGACACTTCCCCTCTCTACTCTGGTTAACCAAAAGGGCCCCCATGGGAGGAGCCCCATCACTATTGCTTCAGTTAAATCTAGTTTATAATTAGAAGAGTGACACATGTCATATACAAACATAAACTTTATAGAAGCTTTTAACATAGAAAATGAAAGTCCACATAATCTCAGTCCCCCAGAAAACCATTATTTACTGCAAGCATGTCAAACTCGAGTTTTTTGTGTGTGTTAGAACACATGTACTTTTGTTTGTTTTTGTTTGTTGGTTGGTTTTTTTACACACATATACTTTTTTAAAAACAAAAATGGGATTGTACTATGCATGATGTTGTAAAATTGATTACTTTTTCCACATAATCATATAACTTGGATATTTTTTCATGGCAATACATAGGATCTACCTCACTTTTTTTAATGGCCTGATAGCATTCTATTGTATAGATTTTTCACAATTTGTTTTGTCTTCTATTAGTAGATTTTTTACTTATTTCTAGCTTCTCCCTACGTAATGAGGCAGGGAACATTCTTTTGCATACATCTTTGCACACTTGTTTAGTATTTTTGTACAACAGATTCGCAGAAGTAGAATTACTGCATCAAAAATTATGTCCATTTTTTAAAAATTGACTTGAGAGAGAAAGGAAGGGAGAGGGAGAAAGAGAGAGAGAAAAAACATTGATGTGAGAGAGAAACATTGATAGGTTGCCTCACCTGGACCCGGAACCAAACCCACAGCCTGGGCTTTGCCCTGACCGGGAATCGAACCGGGACCCTTCGGTGCAAGCAACGACACTCAACCAGTTGAGTCACACCAGCTTTGATAGCTATTAGCAATTGACCCTCCAAAATGGTTGTATTGATTAAAATTTTCAACAATCGCCTAAATTTGACCCTTTCTAGTTATTCTCCAGTGAGTCCATTCTCCTTGGATACAGACATCATCCAATGTTTATATCTTGAATTATTTTTTTACAAACATAATACATGTACCTCATAAAAAAATCAAATACAGTAGGCTAAAAGCTTATAATGAAAAATAGCCTCCAACTCCACCCCCCAGAGTAGTCCCACTTCTCAAAAGCAACCTCTGTCACTGTTTCTGGTGTTAAATGTTTTTCAGGTTACCGCCATAATTTTAGTTTCTTTATACCTTTATTAACTCTTTTTAAAAATTTATTGAAATTATAGTTGGGATAATAGGCTTATATAGTTCAAATTCAGCAGGTATAAATACTGCATACTCACTGCAGCACATACCAGAGTTGTGGGTTTGATCCCCAGCAGGGGTCATGCAGGAGGCAGCCGATGGATGTTTCTCTCTCCTTTCTCTCTCTAAAATTAATAAAAACAAAAATTCAACAGATATAAAAAAAAATGAATGAAAACGTCTCCCCTTGACTCCCTTTTCCCAGCTATACAGTTTCCCTCCCCAGAGGTAGCCACCAATATTTCTGGTTTCTTGTATATCCTAGAAATAAATATCCTTTGCATATACAAGCATACCACACACTCATATATGCACATGCATACAGGTGCACATGCAATAACAAAATATTTACCTTTCCATCCCTACTGTTTCCAGTGTTTGATAAGTTATTATTTTTAGTTTCCTATTGGTCATCATTTTCAGTAATATGAGAATGCCTGTCTTTTTTATTCCATCAACAGTAGTCAGTATCTTAATTCCTTTTATGTAAAAGAAGAATATTAGGAACTCTGCCATTCCATTTTTTCTCCCCTCTTCATCTTCTCTAATAAGTAGACTTGATGTTGTAAATATGAAAATATCACTTAGTATAGGGCCAAGTAGTATGCATAGATGACATTCCTTCTCTATAGTTAACTGAGTTATAATCTTGAGCCTCTTAAAAAAAAGAATGTTCTAGTGTCTAGGTCAAATGGTTTCTCTTTTCTTACATTCCAGCAAATGCTTAAAATCATTATCATAGTTTAGTTTGCTTCGTATTTAGATTGTAACTTTCTTATACAGCTTTTTTTTTTCATCTTGGAGTTTCTAATTGCCTTTTTTTTTCTTGTTGACAAAAGAATGATGGGCCTTCAACATATCCTCAAGTTTATCCAGCCTCTCAGTCATGCTACCTGTTGCCTGGAGTTCATTTTCCCCCCAAAAGACATCCCTCCTGGAGCTCTCCATCCTCCGGCTCCAGTCTGGAGTGGTTGCTCTTTAGGCCTGATGTCAGCTCTCAGCCTGGGACTTCCCTACGCTGCCCTCCTGGGTTGGATCCACTGTTTCCTGGATCCCATGTCTTCCTCTTTCTTGGTTTTTCTCCCTTATTTTGCTGGAATGCATAATCAGGTAATTTTCTTAACAATGGGTACATGGGAGTTATGTACATTCTGAGTCCTTGCATGTCTAAAATTGTCTTTATTCTGCCCTCCTATTTGATTGATGATTCGGCTAAATGTAGATTTCTAAATTCATACTCTCAGAATTTTGAAGATATTGATTCATTGTCTCTAGTATCCCATGTTTCTAAAGAGAAGACTAATACCAGTTTGATTCCAGTTATTTGTAGATGACTTGTTTTTTTCTTTCTGAAGGCTTTTAGGGATATTCTGTTTAACTTTTGATTATTTGAAATTTCACAAGGGTGTGTCTGGTATGGAACTTTTCTCATTCATCTTATCAGTACTCTAGGATTTTTTTTTTACCACGAGATTTAGGTATTCAGCTCAAGGAAATTTTCTTCTATTATTTTTTGATAATATCTTTCCTTTCATGTTTCCTATTCTCTCTGGGACTTCAGTTCATCATATGGTAGACCTCATAGATTGGTTATCTGTTCCTCTTATATTTTCTCATCTCTCTCCCTTTCTCTCTCTCCCTTCCTTCAGTCTTTCTCTCTGTGTGTCTCTCTTCACTTTCCCTTAGGGAGATTTCCTCAACTATATCGTCCAGCTTTTTTATTGAGAATTTTTTCAGCAATCATATTTTTAATATCTAAGACCTCTTTCTTATTTTGATTATTCTTTTTCATGGCATTTCTGTTCTTGTTTTTAAAATCTCTTATGTGCCCTCAATTTTGTCTTTCTTCCTGGGTCAGTTTTTCTATTAAATGCTGCTAGTTTTCTAAATATAGTTGGTTTCTTTGGTTGTCTATTTCTACTTAAGAACAAAGAACCTGGTAGCCTGGAGTGCATTTTCTCTCCCTCTGCCATTGTATATGAGAATAGGAGATTTGACTGGAAGTTCTGAGTACATGGGCAGGGCAAACTTCGCTTTTGGATGTTTGAGTAAGTTACTCGTTGTCAGGCTGTGGCCCCCATTGGCCAGAAAAAGGGGGTTAGGTGTTACTCTAGGATGCCCAGAATGAGGACCTCAGTTCTCAAACACTTTGTTCAAGTTCTTTACAGAAAAATCCTTCAGGGTGCATTGTGTGAGGTGTGTAAGAGAATAAAGGGACTGATCCTTATTCATAAATACAGATCTTTGTTTAGTCCCATTTGTTCAGCCCTGGTTCTTACTTCTATCCTCTATCAAATGTGCTCACATCAAGTCAGAGTCTTTCTTGGATCACTCTAGGCCAGTGATGGCGAACCTATGACACGCGTGTCATCACTGACACACGTAGCCATTTCTGATGACGCGGCCGCTGAGGCAGCCGCATGCCGAGGATGAAACATTTGCTGCTCCTGAGGATGAAACATTTGCGAAATAATGTTTTTTCCTCAAAGTGACACACTACCCGAGTTATGCTCAGTTTTTTGGCGAAGTTTGACACACCAAGCTCAAAAGGTTGCCCATCACTGCTCTAGGCAGAGAAGCTCCTACCCCCAGTCCAGCCCTCTCATGGCATATCCTAGAACTGTGCCATCCAGTTTAGTAGTTTCTAGCCACCTATTGTTATTGAACATTGAAATTGGCTAATTTGAATTGAGATGTGCTGTAAGTGTAAAATATACACCGGATTCTGAAGACTTAGTACAAAAAAAGAAAGTAAGACATATTCATAATAATGATTATATGTTGCAATGATAATATTTTGCATATATTGAGTTAAATAAAATAGAGTATTAAAATTAATTTTATCTGTTTTTTAATGTGGCTAATAGATATTTTTAATCTTTATTGTTGACAGTATTACAGATGTCCCCTTTTTGCCCCCATTGACCTCTTCTAGCCTGCCCCCTAGAGAAATTTAAATAACATGTGTGACTCTCATATTTCTATTAGACAGTTCTGCTCTAGACAATGGCTTCCTTCCTCATCTGTCAACATGTTTCCGTCCGCTTTCTAAATTTGTCAAAATCACTTGGGTACTCCTCCCATTTGTTTTGCTGATATGGATTTACTTCCTACCATCATGTCTTAGGTGGAAAGGATGGGAGGGAATCTGCCATCTTTCATGTGAAGCTGCTTCTAACTTGTGACCTGTCAGAGCAGTCACTTGCTGTTACCATGTAATTTAATTGATCTGTAGTTCTTCTTAGAGGCAAAATCAGGGAGATTTTAAGTATTTGCTCTTAAGTTTGACTCTGAATCCCTTGTATATTCATGTAAGTGCCCACCTCCTTATCCCCACAGGGTATCCTGAAGAGTGTTTTGGGAATCCCATTTCAGTCTTCTTTCCTGTCTCATAGAATCACTGGCCTATTTCTTTTTCTAACAAACTTATATTGATATATTCTGAGGCAGGCACCATGCTGGGGGTTGTTGCAAAAATTAAGAGCGCACTTATGAAAACACTAGCATAATGCCTGGTTGAACATAGGGAATCAATATAAGCTATGTAACTTAAGGCAAGTTAAGGATACTGAGGCTTGCCCTGACCGGTTTGGCTCAGTGGATAGAGCGTCGGCCTGGGGACTGAGGGGTCCTGGGTTCAATTCCGTTCAAGGGCATGTGCCTTGGTTGCAGGCACATCCCCAGTAGGGGGTGTGCAGAAGGCAGCTGATTGATGTTTCTCTCTCATCGATGTTTCTTACTCTCTATCCCTCTCCCTTCCTCTCTGTAAAAATCAATAAAATATATATATTTTTAAAAAGGATACTGAGGCTCATAGAGATTAAGTAACTTGCCCTAAATAATAGCATTAGTAAGTGGCAGAGCTGGAATTTTAATACTGGCCTATTTGACCCCAGAGGTTATGTTCTCAACCAAATTCTCTAAGTTATCTTACTTAATCTTAACCCAGGGAAAATGGTAGCATCCCCATTTTATTTTATCTATCTATCTATCTATCTATCTATCTATCTATATCTATCTATATCTATCTAATCTATATATATATATATATATAAAAGCCTAAGTGACCAAATGACCGGTTGCTATGATGCACACTGACCACCAGGGGCAGACACTCAACGCAGGAGCTGCCCCCTGGTGGTCAGTGTGCTCCCACAGCAGGAGTGCCGCTCAGCTGACGGACCCAGTCCGGGCAGCCCACCAGCCCAGTGGCAGCCACTCACTCCCTCAGTAGTCCTGCAGATCCAATATCCGGAGAACGGGCCGGGCACTGATAGACTGGCCAGCGCTGCCTGCACGATCCCACCGGCCTCCTGGAAGTCAGCTTCAGGAACCATGGCCACTTCCCCTCCCTAGACGTTCCGCAAGGAAGAAATGATATAAAAAGGGCCACCAGGTGGCTCCCGACAACCAGCGCAAACGTCAGTGGGATGGATCTGGATCCCTGGCTGCAAGGGTGTCCCACCGCCTGCCCAGGAGGGCCAATTGCATCCTGCCCCCCCACACACACACTCCCCTCAGGATGGGCGCCAGATGCAGAGCTCCCAGCTGGCAAGGGCTGCTGCCGTGGCAGAGCCTCTCCCAGTCAGGACTGACTGGGCGCGAACCCGCAGTAGGCGCAGCGGGGCCGTGATGAGTGGGAGCAGCAGTGAGCATTGGACTCTCAGTTTCAGCCCAATCCCCGCAGGCCATGCCGAGGGACCCCACCCGTGCATGAATTCGTGCACCGGGCCTCTAGTTTTTTAATATAATAAATACTCATAGTATTTATTGATCTCAGAGAGAGAGAGAGAAACATTAATGATGAGAATCTTTGATCAGCTGCCTCCTGCATACCTCCTACTGGGGATCAAGCCTGAAGCCCAGGCATGTGCCCTGACTGGGAATGGAACCGTGACCTCCTGTTTCATGGGTCGACACCCATTGAGCCACACCGGCTGGGCAGCATCCCCATTTTATGTAGCAGAAAGCAAAAACCCAAAGAAGCACATTGCCCAAGGACACTCATTTCCCTTGGAACCTCAGAAAACAGGAAATTACTGTTGATAAGAAAATGTAGCGTGCTCATTGACCCTGACTTCTGGGGGCAGCCCAGGAACCCTTCTGGGTCTGGGTCTGGGTCTGGGTCTGAGGACCTGGGGAAACTGAGAGGGCCCAAGCTAAAAAAAGAAATGCTTGTAAAGAGCACCTACTATGATGTTCCATGTACTGTGCTAGGCATTTACCCACTTTTTATAACTATATGCCCTTCTTGGCTATGGGTTCGTCTAGTTTTCTCTTCAGGTGATAGGAGCCAGACACTCAAAACACCCCTTGACTAATTAGCTCCAGCCATAACCTAAGAGTACTGCTCAGAGGAAGAGATTTGTACTTTTTCAAGGGCCCATTTCAGTGTATAGCACATAATAGATGCACAAATATTGTTCCTGCCCTGCCCTAAGAGCTGTCTAACATATGTACTCAGGAACTTACACCTCTGTGCCGTGTACATTTAAAATAAATTACTCATAGTATTTATTATCTGTCCAGATCTTTAGTACCAGACTGTCCTGGGATAAATCCCAGCTCTATTACTTCCTTACTAATTGTGAACTTGGGGTATCCACATTACCTCTCTGAGCCACAGCTTCTTCATCTGAAAGGGCACAAAACAACGGGACCGAATGCACAGTGTTCTTAGGAGGAAAAAAGAAGCGAATGCACGTAAAGGACTTAAGACCGTGTCTGGAGCATAGGTGGTGCCCAGTTACTGGGGCTGTTAGGAATACTGTTCATTGTCAATAGACTGTCAGGGCAGGGACTCGTCTCTTGCTTCCTGCTATATCCCTGATACTCAGCACACACTCAATGCTAATACATGTGTTGAATGACTGATCATTGGATGGGAGGATGGATGTTAGAAGGACGAGTAAATTCCCCCTTCAGAAAAGTCAAGAGAGCTAAGGCCCAGGGAGGAAAGAAGGACTCTCAGTGGCTGAGGGTTGGGATCCTGGCCCACGGGCAGGCCTGTCCTCACCACTGTCTTCCCCAGCAGGTTTGGGATGTACATTCCGTTCCTGCAGCTGAACTGTGACATCCGCAAGACAAATCTCTTCAGCCACATGGCTTCCATGGGTCCCCGGGAGGCTGTCAGTGGCCTGGCACGGAGCCGGGACTACCTGCTGACTCTGCGGGAGACGTGGAAACAGCACACGCGGCAGCTGTATGGCCCAGACTCCATGCCCACCCATGCCTGCTGCCTATCACCCAGCCTCATCCGCAGCGAGGTGGAGTTCCTCAAGATGGACTTCAACTGGCGCATGAAGGAAGTGCTGGTCAGCTCCATGCTGAGTGCCTATTATGTGGCCTTTGTGCCTGTCTGGTTCGTGAAGGTGTGTAGCTCAACCCAGGGAGGTAAAGGGCCTGCCCAGGACCTCACCCTGCTGCCTGCCCCCCCGGAGACCTCCTGCTTACACAAATAGCAGCACTGTTTTTTATGAGATTCTGTATGTTCTCTCAAGGGCTAGAGTGACTGCTGCCTCTATTTTTAGAGTGGAAAGAACCAGGCTCATTGAAAGGAAGTGCTCTGCACAGGGTCACCGAGCCAATGAGGAGGACATGCATTGTTGTTCATAATACTTGGTAACAAAGAGCAGTGACTTGTATTTTAATTTGGCTGTTTTGGTACAGGCATGTCACAATGTCCTGCTTTATCATTAAATCGGAAAGCAGGATTCATCCAGATCTGAGTGACAGCAAAAGCCTGTGCTCGCTCTCTAGTTTGTGTGGCCTTCTGGGAAAGTATTTTCCCAGCTGACTGTAGGCTTGAAACATGTATCCAAGGATGGACTATACTGAATAATTTGAGGTCGAGGTTGTAAAGTCCATTGAGCACCTACAATGTGATAGAGCTTTCATGGGCATTATAGTCCTCCAAATGCCTCTCAAAGGTGGTTGGTGGTTACTCTTATCTTCATTTAACAGATGAGGAAACGAGCATAGAGCAGTGAAATGACTTGCCCAAGGTAGCACAGTTAATAAGCAGCAGAGCCAAGATTTGAACGCATATGTTCATTGGACTCCAGAGTCTGTGCCCGGACTTGGGAGCCTGTGCTCTGGCTCAGAGTGGTGGGCAGTGGGAGCAGTTTTTCTTTGTAAAAGACTAAGTAGTGGGCACTGGGTCTAAGCCCATGATTAAGCCTTCTTTGTTAGGTGTTGGATCCTTGGTTTCACATCACCCTGAGTTCTTTCCAGGTTTGATCTTTAAGGTACATAGAATCAGGGAAGGGGGAAGGAGTGAGGACATTATGGGCATCCCAGGCCTTTCCCACCTCTTCCTGCCCCCAGAACACACATTACTATGACAAGCGCTGGTCCTGCGAGCTCTTCCTTCTGGTGTCCATCAGCACCTCAGTGATCCTCATGCAGCACCTGCTGCCTGCCAGCTACTGCGACCTACTGCACAAGGCCGCTGCCCACCTTGGCTGCTGGCAGAAAGTGGACCCAGCGCTGTGCTCCAACGTGCTGCAGCACCCGTGAGTTGCCCTACCCTTCTCGGCCCAACCCTAACCCTCCTGGTCAGTGTCTGGAGTCACTCACCTCTTTGCTCATCAACGCATTCATTCAGTCAGCAAAAGGTTATTGAGCATGTCTTGTTTGCTAGAACTGGTGACCAGAGTGGGGTATGCAGGGCCCAAGATGGACATGTTCCCTGTCCTTAGGTGACTTGTAGTGTACTAGAGATGGGAGGGGGGCAGACAGTAAATTCATGGACTCGTGGACTTTCTCATTCACTGACTATTATTTAATCACCCATTGACTGATTTGCTCATGCATTCATTCCTCGCTTCACTCCCTCTATCAACTGCTTACTCATCCATTCAGTCATTAGGTCACCTACTCTTTCAGCAGACATCTATTTCTACCTAATCCATACCAGGCTTGGTGCTATATATTGGACAAAGAAGCTTGGCTTTGACCCATAGGCAAAGGAGGGCTATAAAGGGTTTTGAGTAGTGGAGGGACCAGTTCCAAGGTGTATCTTAGAGACATCAAACTGATAACAAGATATGGTGTTATGTTAGCTGATGGTGAATCTTGGACAGGGAAGAAAAAACAGGAAGGAAATTATTGAAACGAGATCCTTGAGGAGTTCAGTCTGTTGGGGGTGATAGCTGTGTACATAAATAGGATGAGTGACGTGAAAGAGGCCCAGTTCTCGGATATTATTGCACCCAGAACAGAGGCAGAAGTTACCCTGCTTGGGAACCCTGAGGTGCTAGGCTGTCTTCCCCCAGCCTGGCTCATTCTTCATGGCGCCTAGCATTTCTACAGCCTTTCACCACAGTGCGTTTCACCCAGGTTATACGGATTTTCCTGCCTGTTTGCCCCAATAGACTGAAAGCTTCTCAAGGCGGAGGCCACTTCTGTATCACATCTGAGTCATGGGCCAAGCACAAGGCCTGGCAGAGAAGAGGCCACTAGGACAGGTTTGTAGAGGTAGGCCCATCTAGAAGCAGAGATGCAAAGGGAGGCCACAGAGAGCAAGCCTCCTGGTGTTGGCCCTCTGTGCCAGTCAGGGCCCTTCTCAGCCTCTGTCCAGGTGGTCCAGGAAAGGGGATGGGCATTGCCAAATGGGCCAAAAGGGGGCTCTGAAGGGAGGGAGGAACAGAAAGATAGAACATAGCAGAATATGAGAATAAACCTGTCTGTAGCTCACCACAATCTGCAGATAACATCCAGGCTCTTTCACATGGCTTCCCAGCTGATGAGCTGGGTCCTGCCAGCTTTTTCTACCTTATCTCTTACCATGCCCCAACTCATACTCCGCTCTAGCCCGACCAAACCTCTTCAAATCCTTAAACTCTGTATGCATTTTTATATCTAGGTTTTTGCACATGCTGCATGTTTTGCCTGCAACATCCTTCCCGACTTTCTCTTCCTGATTAGTTCCTGTCCATTCTTTAGCACTTGACTTCCTCCAGAAATACTTTCCTGTCCATCCAAGTGCTCCCCTATGCTCCTACAATCCCATAATACCATGATCATTACACCTAGCACTTTCTGCTCTGTTTGCTTAGTGACTTACCTGTCATTCCAGGACTAAAGCTCCTGGAGATCAGGGTCCTTACCTATCAAGCTCTCAGCCATCTCTCATTCCTAGCTGAGTGCCTGGCTTACACTAGGTCCACAGTAAATTTTTTGTGTATAGTCCTTTATTTTTTTTTTTAAATTAAACATTTTATTGACTTGAGAGAAGAAGGAAGAGGGAGGGAGAGAGATAGAAACATCAATGATGAGAGAGAATCATTAATTGGCTGCCTCCTGCACGCCCCACACTGGAGACCGAGCCTGCAACCCCGACATGTGCCCCAACCAGGAAGTGAACTGTGACCTCCTGGTTCATAGGTTGTCGCTCAACCACTGTACCATACTGGCTGGGTAGTCTTTTTTTTTTTTTTTTTAATATATTTTTATTGATTTCAGAAAGGAAGGGAGAAGGAGAGAGAGATAGAAACATCAATGATAAGAGAGAAGCAGGAAGGTGATGTCATAACAAGAGAGCTATTTTTAGGTATTTCCCAAATCCAAAGGAAGACAATGCACACATGCAGAACAAGGACAGCCATGCCAACATAGATCAGCTGCCTCCTGCCCGCCCCCTACTCGGGATCGAGCCTGCAACCCGGGCATGTGCCCTGACCGGGAATTGAACCATGATCTCCTGTTTCATATGTCAATGCTCAACCTCTGAGCAGAGCTATACTCTTTTTTTTTTTTTTTAAGGTAAAATTTATACACAATTAAATGTATAAATCTTTTAAGATTTTTAAAATTTATTTTAAGAGAGAAAAGGAGAGGGAGGGAAGGAGAGAGAGAGAGAAACATCTATGTGAGTGCAAAACATCAGTCGGCTGCCTCCTGCATGCCCTCCACCAGGGATTGAGTCCCCAACCTGGGCAAGTGCGCTGACTGGGAATCAAACCAACCTTTCAGTGCATGGGATGCTGCCCACCCAACTGAGCCACACCAGCCAGAGCTGAAAAGTATAAATCTTAAAATGTATAATTCTTTGAGTTTTGATAAAGGTATGTACACCCATGTAATCTAGCCTCCATCAAGATACAGAACATTTCCAGCCCCTCAGAAAATTTCCTCGTGATCCTTCCCAATGACCACCCCAACTATCTTTTCACTTTCTTTCACCATAGGTTTGTTTTCTGTTCTGCAACTTCATATAAATGAAATCTTGAGTCCAGATTCTTTAATTCAACATATTGTCTGTGAGATTACTTTGTGTTATCGCATGTAACACAATAACTTTTTTTAAATGAATGAATCAACAAGGCAGGAGCATGAGATTGAGCTTCTTGCAGACAGTGATTCTCAGTCCTCTAGCCCCGCACCCTTGGAGTTCCTGAGAGATCTCACAGAACATCGGAAGAAAGCTCACTGGTTCCACCACCTCATTCACAGGGTCACTGGGGCCTCTATGTGCCAGCCCTTGTGGCATGCTTCGAGGACAGAGGTGCATTGGACACTATCCCTTCCCTAAGGTCTCCCAATCTATGAGAGATCCAGAGAAATAAATAAGTGACAAAACATGGGGAAAAGTAGACCCGTAGACGGGGTTTGGGGGAGCGTTAAGGGATGCTGAATTCTATGAGGAGTTGGAGGAAGGCTTTCTGGAGGACTCTGGGTTTTAAGATGACAAAGAGCCTTGGCTGGTGTGGCTCAGTTGGTTGTCGCACCATCCTATACACCAGAAGGTGGCAGGTTTGATTCCGGTCAGGGCACATGCCCAGGTTGCAGGTTCAGTCCCCAGTTGGGGCATGTGCAGGAAGCAACTGATCAGTGTTTCCCCCTCTCTCACTCCCTTCCTCCCTCCTGCTCCCCTCCCTTTTTCTCTCTGAAATCAATTAAAACTTTAAAAAAGATGACAAAGAGCTTGCCAAAAGGATAAGGCAACAGGAAGGGCAGTCCAATTGGAAGGGGCAACTTGTACAGAGACATGGAGCAGTAAGGTATGCTGGAGGAACTAGAAACTGAGCTGTATGGTGGCAAGCATGGAAGGCCATGCAGGGCCTCAGAGGACTTGACCCAAGAGCATTGGACAGCCTTCAGAGGGTTTTGAGCAGAAAACAGGCTCAGTTTGGTATTTTAAAAGACCACTTAGGCAACTTGTGATGGACCAATTGGAGGCTACAGGTAAGACCAGATGAAGAAGATTCACCTAGAGAGGGGAAAAGATTTTCTTGACACTCCCTCGGACGTTAACATCAGCCCTAGACCTTGCGACTGCCAGTACAGTGAATTTCTCATGGTTCTCACCCCATTTTACAGAGGAGACAACTGACACCCAGAAAGGGGAAGTCACTGTGCTAAGTCAGAAATGAGAGTAGAGCCCTGGCGGTTTCTGCTCATGCCCAGTCTCTGGGACCCCCTTTTGTGGGTGAGCTGGGCATAAAGGGCATTGTTGGGCTATGCCTCCAGGTGGACTGAAGAATGCATGTGGCCGCAGGGTGTGCTGGTGAAGCACAGCAAGAACGTCTACAAAGCAGTGGGTCACTACAATGTGGCCATCCCCTCTGATGTCTCCCACTTCCGGTTCCACGTGAGTCTCTTCCCCTGGGATGGAGGGTTGGGGCCTGATCTAGAGGGCAGGGGGATCAGAGGGGCAGGAAGGTGATATCATAACAAGAGAGTTATTTTTAGGTATTTCCCAAATCCAAAGGAAGACAATGCACACATGCAGAACAAGGACAGCCATGCCAACTAGCACTTCATAACTGCAGCTCGCTTGGTAGCAGATCATTGAAATACTGGGTGGAGGTGGGAAAGACGGTACAATAAAAGGAAGGGTTCTTAGTGATGAAAATAATAACTATCATCATTCCTATTGTGTGCCAGGCACTGGTAAGCACTTCCCATGCACCCTTCCATCAGTCTTTACCAGAATTTGTGTGTATGGGAGAAATGCCAGGGCTCTCCCCATTTTCAGATACTAAAATCAGCTTAGAGAGTTTAAGTTGTTCAAGGGTGCCTTCCTGGGAAACTTGAAAAGTGGAAGTAATGACACTATGGAAAAGGGCTGTTCAAAATCATCTAGGCTAGTGGTCTCCATTTTATTTATTTATTTTGCTATCAAAATCCTTGTCCAATACAGTCACAGACTGAAGTCCAATGTATAGGACCTCATGGCACTGCTCTGTTTGCAAGGGTTGGAACTCCTTTCACTCCCACTCACCGCTGCTAAAGTCCCTAAAATAACCTCCTCGGAACCTGGTGCCCTAAGGACACAGTCTGAGAAATCATTGATCTGGGTAATCTCTTCGTTTCACTGTAGAGAAACCTAAGGCCCAGACAGGAAGGGACTTGCCCAAGGTCCCAGAAGCCTCTCAGGTTCCAGAGCTGAACCTGGCATACTGGTCTCTTGGACTCCCATTTCCTGCTACTTCTCCTATCCTGTAAGCAGCTCTTGAGGTTTAGGTACCTTGCCTCTTGCAGAATCTGGATCCCTAGACATTGATCACTCTTGAATTGATCAGAAATTTTTTCCTACACTCTACCTTGCCTGGTAAACAGCAGGTAAGGGTGAGGTGTCACCATGTCCCCTGGAAGCTTCTGGCCTAGCTGGCAAATGCTATACATGAAGTAATTGGTGACTCAGGCTGTAGAGTCTATAATTCTGCCTATATAATAAAAGCCTAATATGCTGAGTATCCGGTCGTCTGGTCGGCCATTCAACCAACCAAAGCGTAATATGCTAATGATATGCTAAGGCCGCTTAACTGCTTGCTATGACATGCACTGACCACCAGGGGGCAGACAGTAAACCAGTTGACCAGTTGCTAAGATGTGCACTGACCACCAGGGGGGCAGACGTTCTGACCGGTAGGTTAGCTTGCTTCTGGGGTCCGGCCGATTGGGACTGAGCAAGACGGGCCAGACACGCCCTGGAGCCCTCCCTCGGTCCCTCGCTGGCTGGCCAACCTCCCACATCCCTCCCTGGACCGATCATGCACTGGTGGGGTCCCTCTGCCTGGCCTGCGACCTCTTGCAATCCAGGACCCTTCAGGGGATGTCAGAGAACCAGTTTCATCCCAACCTGCAGTCCAGGCCGAATTCCTGCACCAGGCCTCTAATATGTCATAAGATTCTAATTGGTTCAGGTCTTACAGTACCCAGGAAGATCACATATAAAATCTGGTCTGATTTTAGACCAGAAAAAGTTTGAGAGAGCAACCAAGACCTCTCAAGAAAAGCTTCCTGGAGAAAGAAGTTGAATAGGATCTTAAACAACATTACGTGGGAGCAGTAGTCTTGACAGAAGGAACCCCACAAGCAAAGGCAGAGAGGCTGTAAAGTCAGTGCCCAACCGCCTGAAGTTTTCCTTCCCAGCCCACTCTGCATGGGGCCCCAAGAGGCAGGTGTCCAGAGAGTACTTTGCGGTCCATCCTCCTCTTTCCTGGGCAGTTCTTTTTCAGCAAACCTCTGCGGATCCTCAACATCCTCCTGCTGCTGGAGGGTGCTGTCATTGTCTACCAGCTGTACTCCTTAATGTCTTCTGAAAAGTGGCACCAGACCATCTCACTGGCGCTCATCCTCTTCAGCAACTACTACGCCTTCTTCAAGCTGCTGCGGGACCGCCTGGTACTGGGCAAGGCCTACTCGTACTCGGCCAACCCCCAGAGGGACCTGGACCACCGGTTCTCCTGAGCCCCAGGGCAAGCCCAGGGACGGCATCCAGGCTTCAGCCAGGGGATCCCTGGGAAGGGGCTGTTGGGGAGGGAGGGATGGGGGGAAAAATCCCAAAAACTGACAAAAAAAAATCCACCAGAGCTTTGTATTTTTGTTACATACTGTTTCTTTCTTTGATAATTGATATGATTATGAGGAAAAAAAAGTCCTATTTTTATACTCCTAATAAGCTTGTGTCCTGAGTTTCTTTCCCTTCTTACCTGTCAGGCAGAGTGCAGTGGTGTGTGATTCTGGGCCAGGAAACCCCACGTGTGTCTTCTGGGGCCTGTGGGCTCTGCCTTCTCCAGTGGAGGGGAGATGAGACACCAGAGGTCATGGTAGCAATGAAAACTGCTGCTAACTGAATGCTCACTGTGTACCAGATGCTGCTTTATGTGTATTACAGGCCTTGTCTTAATCCAACCTTTATGACAACCTTAGGAGGTGGGTGCTGTCACTCTAGTCTATAGATGAAGAATGAGAGCTATAGTGACTTGCCCAAGGTAACACAGCTAGGATAGAGCTGGGCCAAAAAAACCTCCAAAATATGACACCACTATCCTAGCAGAATGTGATGTCCTGATTCAGCATGCAGTCGTGGCGACCCTGTTCTATGCCAGGTGTTGGAGATGGTGAGGATGCCAAGACACAGAAACAAGTCATACTACACTGGGACGGTTTTAACAGTTACAAGGTACACAGTAGCATAGAGGAAAGAATGTTTACTGTTCTCTGGACTTCTTGGAGGATTGGATAGCCTGAGTTGCATCAGCTACTTCCTAGGTGGACAAGAGGGCAAAGGCACTTGAAGCAGAGAAAAGGGCATGTGCGATAGCACAGATTAGGAATATCCTGGTGTATTTGGGGAGGGTAACCAGGATGTGGTTCCTTAGAGCAGGAAAGATAAGGAAAGTGGGGTGGGGGTGGGATGGAGCTAAAAAGGTATGGAGGGCCTGGCTCAGGGAGGATCAATGGCTCTAGACAAGAGTTTCTGAGCAAGGCCAAGTGCTAGAGTGGAAACATAAAGTGGCTTGGAGAGCCACCTGGTTCCTATGGGGCACATAACTCGGGCTGGGAGGAGAGACAGTCATAGCTGCACATCTAGTCTGCCTGTGTTCCCTGAGCCCTTTTGGCCACAGGATATGCAGATGAGTCCACACAGGTATATGGCAGAGAGACACTTGCTACAAATGTTTTTGGTGCCTTTGTTGATGCAGGCATTGTACTAGGCACTGAGACAGCTACAAATATGAAGATACAACATAAGAATGCCCAAAGCTATAGAAAAAATTTTTTTAGTTACATAGCATTTGCTTTATTTCATTTATGTTGAGAGTTGTGTGTTTTTTAAAATATATTTTTATTGATTTCAGAGAGGAAGGGTGAGGGAAAGAGAAACATCAATGATGAGAGAATCATTGATTGGCTGCCTCTTGCACACCCCTACTGGGGATCCAGTCCGCAACCTGGGCATGTGCCCTTGATATAATTGAACCCAGGACCCTTCAGTCCATAGGCTGACCCTCTATCCTCTGAGCCAAACCAGCTAGGGCTTGAGAGTTTTTATAAGAGTTTATGTGAGGCCTCATGGCCCTCCTCCGGGTCCTGCGCCACCTGCAGTTTCCAGGGTTTGTTGGCTACTTTGTCCTGTGGAGTTGGGTGGGCACAGCCACAGCTAAGTTGTAGCAGGTTGGGGTTCCAGCCCCACCTATAGGAGTGAGAGCCAATACTGACGTATCTAAGAGCAGGCCTGCACCTTCCAGGAGCCAGTGCACCCAGTGAACAGCTTCAGGTCACATTGGAAAACCACCCAACCACCACCACAGTGACACACTCAAGAGGCAGACTCAGGGCTACAGAGCCCTGCTGAAGTGTGTGCTGCTCTGTGGGGCAGGCCCCTGCACACCTGATCCTTCACGGTGGTTGGTGGTGGCAGCCGGTCCTTGCAGCGGATTAGCCTGGGGGTAAATCCCTCCCATTGATGTGCCAACAGCAATCAAGATTCAACTATAACAGGAGGGTATACATAGCCCACGGGTGGGGAGGGGTGCAACTAGAGTGCCCAGCTTGGGTGATCAAGGAGGCTGGCCCATTGGATCCTACAGGACATCTACTACAATAGGCTACTCTACCAAGCCTGGGCGACATAGCAGCTCTAATACATAGAAACAAACACATGGAGGCTGCCAAAATGAGGAGACAAACACGTCCCAAATGAAAGAACAGAACAAAGAACCAAACAAAACGGAGACAAGCAATCGACTAGATGCAGAGTTCAAACCACTGGTTATAAAGATGCTCAAGGAACTTAATGAGAACCTCAACAGCATAAAAAAGAAAGAGCCCTGGCCCGGCCACCATGGCTCAGTGGTTGAGCATCAACCTATGAACCAGGAGGTCACGGTTTGATCCTGGTCAGGACATGTGCCCGGGGTTGTGGGTTCGATCTCCAGTGTGGAGCATGCAGGAGATGGCTGATCCATGTCTCTCTCACATAGATGTTTGTCCCTTCCTCTTTCTCTAAAATCAATAAAAACTTTTTTTTTTTTAAAGAATTAGAGCTCTAGCTGGTTTGGCTCAATGGATAGAGTGTTGGCCTGTGGACTGAAGGGTCCCGGGTTCGATTCCGGTCAAGGGCACATGCCTGAGTTGTGAGCTCGATCCCCAGTAGGGGGAGTGCAAGAGGCAGCCAATCAATGGTTCTCTCTCATCATTGATGTTTCTATCTCTCCCTCTGCCTTTCTCTCTAAAACCAATAAAAAAATAACAATATTAAGAAAAAAAGAAACAGTCAGAAATGAAGGATACACTAACTGAAATAAATTATAATTTTCAGTTGAGTCCATGAAGCCGAGAAGCAAATCATTGACTTGGAATGTAAGGAAGTAAAAAACACCCATTCAGAAAAGCAAAAAGAAAAAAGAATCCAAAAAAATGAGGATAGTATAAGGAGCCTCTGGGACAACTTCAAGCATACCAACTTTGCCATCATAGGGGTGCAGGAAGAAGAAGGGAGAGAGCAAGAAATTGCAAACCTATTTAAAAAAATAACAGCCCTAGCTGGTTTGGCTCAGTGGATAGAGTGTCGGCCTGTGAACTGAAGGGTCCCAGGTTTGATTTCGGTCAAGGGTCAAGGGCACTACTTCGGTTGCAGTCTCCTTCCCGGCTAGGCCCTGGTTGGGGCATGTACATGAGGCAACCAATTGATGTGTTTCTCTCACATCCATATTTCTCTCTGTCTTTCCCTCTCTCTTCCACTCTGTCTAAAAATCAATGGAAAAATATCTCCGGGAAAGGATTAAAAAAGAAAAGAAAAATAATAACAGAAAACTTCTTTAAACAAGATGAACCCAGTGAGGCCCACACTAAGATACATCATAATTAAAATGCAAAATGTTAGAGGCAGAGAGAATCTTAAAAGCAGCAAGAGAAAAGCAGTTAATTACCTATAAGGGAGCTCTTATAAGACTGTCAGCTCATTTCTCAAAAGAAACTGCAGGCCAGAAGGGATAGGCAAGAAATATTCAAAGTGATGACAAGCAAGGACCTACAACAACTAAGATTACTCTACCTTCAAAGCTATCATTTAGAATTGAAGCACAGATAAAGAGCTTCCCAGACAAGAAATAGCTGCCCTGGTTGATATGGCTTGGTTGGGTGTCACCCAATGCACCAAAAATTTGCTTGTTCGATTCTCAGCCTGTGTGTCAGATTGAATTTGGGGGCATTACGTAAGGAGGGACAGTAGGAAGTTATGAAGTTGTTAAGCATAGGTATGACATGATAAGGTATCTGCTTTTTTGTTGTTGTTAATCCTCACCTCTATTGATTTTTTTTTTTTTTTTCTGAGAGAGAATGGAAGGTGCCTCCCACACGCCCTTGTCTGGAATCGAACCTGGTACCCTTCAGTCCACAGCCCTATCCACTGAGCCAAACCAGCTAGGGCAAGGTATCTGCTTTTAAGATGATTAGGTGCGAGTGGGAAAACCTGGGACCAGGGAACCAGTGAGGAGGCAGGCAAAATAGAGCAGAAGCTACTGAAGAGGTCTGTCCTTGAGCAGTGGCAGTAGAAAGAGAAAGATAGTACTCCCTTTCCTGACCCTGAGTTTTAAAGTTAGCTTTTTGAGTTGTTTCCCTTAGCTGGCAATTTGTTGTGACAGGACCTGGAAGCCCAGATCCCACATTCTGCTTCCAAAAGACAGCTTCCTCTTGGGACCAGTGACTTGAAGTCATAGCTTCCCTGTGTGTTGAGGTGAGGAACAGGACTGGCCTGTCATGCAAAAAGAGCGGCCTAATGTGTACCAGCCATAAAATTTCATGATTCAAAAGGCATGACAACACTCAAGGCTCCCATTTTCTCATCTCTAAAAAGGGAAATCACTTTCCATGCTTTGTGTGACTCACAGACCTGTTCGTTTGTTTATTCATTCAACAATTATGTATAGAGCACATACCATGTGCCAGATACTGTACTAGGTGTTGGGAGATAGTGATGAAAAATACAGAACTGACCTCTGCCCTCAGAGAGCTTGCTGCGAAAATCAATGAAATACAGTAGCTCTGCCAACTATAAAGCACTGCACTGGTCTCATTTTTCTACTTTTTAACTCACAATAAGATTGCAATCCTGTTTCCTCTTGACTTCTTTATTTTCTTATCTCTATATCCTTGAGCAAGTCATTTCGCCTCTTCAAGTGAGCCTTTATCATATCCAGTGCAGGGTCTACGATTGGCTTTAATATCAATCTCTCTCCACCCACCCTTTTCATAGTCCATCCCCATTCCCCGCCTTTAGTAGCTGCAGTCTCTTTAAATGCGCTCTTGTGTGTAAGCTCCCCTGGAGGGCTGAGAGCGCATTTCTTCCCGGGGTTGAATGTTAGGTTGTTTGTCCGTTCGGGGCTGCCGTCCTGCAGGTCCGCCATATTGTCTGCTGAAGCTGCCGCCGAAGCCGCCGCCGCCGCCGCCAAGTAGGAGCGAGCGGAGCCGCGATGGGTGAGTAAGGAAACCAGGCACTGGGACCTCCAGCCGAGGCGGTCTCGGGGCTTGGGGTCTGGCGACAGTCTGCCTGCAATCTGCAGAGGATGTCGGAGGCCCCTCCAAATAGGTTTTGGGGAGAAGCCAGGCCGGGAGTGCTGCTCAGGCCGTGTAGGGACCGGGCGAGGGCCCCCTGCGGGGAGCCGTCTTCGGGGGCTGGTTCCGGGAGCGTTGCCACGCCTGGAGCCCCCACGTGGTGTGCCTGGGCCGGAGCCCAAGCATTGCTGGGGGCTAGAAAGGGGCCGACCCTCCGGCCTGCGCTGTGGAGACTGGGACTTGGGGCCGGGCTCCCCGCCGCAGGCCCGGGCGGTGCCGAGGGAGCCTCCTCCCGGCGTGTGCTTCCCCGACGCGCATCTTGATGTAGTCAGTGGCTCCCCCGAACTGAGGGAAGCCCTACCTGCGTCGCGGGTGGAGTCCTCCGGTGTGGGGGCGCCAGGCGAGCCAGCTCCAGGCCTGTAACCAAGGGTAGCCATGCCAAAGACAGCTTGGGCGGCCGAAGGCCTGCAGAACTTCCCCAGCCCGGGCGGAAATGGGGTGGTTCGGTTGGGCCGAGTGACAGCCTTCGTCGTGGTAGAAAACCAAAGGCCAACAACACCTTGTGGCCATACGTAGGTCGGGGACTTAGGAGCAAAAGCGACCTGTTGCGCTTTCTTAAGGGACTCCGGCTGGCAAGGCTTGTGCTCAGGGAAACGACGGTGGCAAAGCTTTTGGGCTCAGGGACAGAAACATCTGGTATTTCCTCTCCAGAAAAAAGAAAAAGAAAAAAAAGATTTGCTGAGCACTTTCTATGTGCAGGTATTGTTCTGAGTGTTTAGGTGTCACGTTTTACTTAATATGCACAACCTAATGAGGTGGGTACTACTGGTATCCCTATTTTACAGATAAGGAAACTGAGGCTTCGAGAGGTAAGGTAACTTACCCAAGGTCACAGGGTGCCTAAAACAGGGTGATTACTCCAGAACCCTCGTTATGAGCCTGGCCCCCTAGTGGTTGGGCTGGAAAAGGGTGAAAGAAAGCTTTTAACGAGACAAAGTTGTAAGGGTGGGTGGGTGTGTTTTTTGCTAGTGGGACCACTTTGAAATTTTTAGTCTGAACGAAACTGAAAAACTGCAAATTGAATTGCTAACCCCAAATATGTGTGTGTGTGTGTGTGTGTGTGTGTGCGCGCGCTAAATGAGACTCTAGGATTGAGTTTTGTAAGATCCCTGATCCTGAGAAAACATAAATGATTACCTTGAGCTGCAAGGCAATGACTGTAGAGTCAAATCTGGTGTTACAATCCTGCCTGTTGCTTCCTAGCTCTCATCCAGGGAAGTCACTTAGGTGTCGAATGCAGTAATACATACGGAAAGCATCTAGCGTATCCTCAATAAATGTTGTTTTTCTTTGAGTCTTCATTTCCTCATCTCTAGAAAGAGTGAGGGGGCAGTGTTATCAAGGTGTTTGAGAACAAATGATATAACACAGTGTTGGAAGCCTAGTAAGAGCTTCATAAATATCAGAATGGATTATTTTCCACTGTCAATAATCTTAGTTCCTTTTTCTTAAGTGCTCTGGTTTCCAGAATCCTCCATTAAGGCTGATATGCCTTTCTTTGTAACTGCTGCTTTATGTATTGAAAAATTTTAGGGGCTTTAATGTTACGGATTTTGTATTGGCCTTCAAGTTCAGGAATACTGATGCCTCAAAGTGAAGGAGCTAATGTTTAGTTTAAGTTCAGTGAAATAAATTTGGTGGTGATTTACTCCCATTTTTACAGATTGAGAAACTACCTCAAAGAAGATAACACAGTAAGTAGTAAAGCCAGAAGTGAGATTCTTACCTATTTTGCTGCACATAAACCTCTTGAAAGACTTAAGGTGTGAAGTAAAATAGTCCTTTTCCAGTAGACTTTGAAAGTTCTTCAGTGGAGCAACAAAACCTGACCAAGGTCCTGAAAGGGATTTTTCTTTTTTAATATATTTTTATTGCTTTCAGAGAGAGAGATAGATACATCAGTGATGAGAGTCATTGATTGGCTGCCTCCTGCACAGCCCCCCACCAGGGACCTAGCCCGCAACCCAGGCATGTGCCCTTGACTGGAATTGAACCTGGGACCCTTCAGTCCACAGGCCGATGCTCTATCCACTGAGCCAAACCAGCTAGGGCCTGAAAGGGATTTTTAATCTAGAGTCAGGCTGCCTCCTCTTGTCTCCCCAACTCTATTTCAGGTACCTCTCCCTGTCCCACCTTGCCTTTCCGACCTTCCAGCTGTTGTGGGGTTTTTTTTTGTTTGTTTTGGCTGGTCCTTATACCATGGGAGTGAAACTAGTATAAGGATACATTTAATCCTAACATCAAATCTGAGTTAGTTTGGGTTTTCCTCATTTATAAATGAGTAAACTGAGGCTTTGAGATTAGGTGATGGTCCAAGGCAGGTGGTCTGCACCACACCTACATGAATCTAGAACCTGTTGTATTTCACCACCTCTCTGGTGTACTCTCCTTGAGCTCTGGCCTACATCCGATGCTATTTCTCCTGTGCCAAACTTCACTAGCCTTCTCAGACCTTTGTAGTGATTTCATTGCCATTAGGAGCCCTGTTCCTTATTCTAACCCTCCCTGGCAGAGACCATAACCTCTCAAAACTAAGTGTTGGCAGACACTGGTGGTTTTATCACCATTCCTGCCACCTTGCTAACCAGGAATCTGGCAGCCCCTCCCCAGCCCCAGGGATAGGTCTTGATTAATATAAACTCTAAACCAATCATTGTAATTCTAGCTCCCTACTCAGTGATTGATTTAGGCCTGGGCTTGTGATACAGTTCTGGCTAATTAGATGTGAAGGGAAGTCTGGGTGACTTCTGGAAAAGCCTTCCTTATTTAAAAAGAGATTTGCCGTGTTTTATTTATTATTTTTGCCAGCTTATATTTTAATCCAGATATCACCAATCAACTTCAAAAAAAAAGACAGCTGAAAAAGCTATAATAATAGCCAAAAATTATATAGAACTTCCTATGTGCTAGGCACTAAGTACCATATTTTTTTTAGGTCTAAATGCCTAACATCTAAGTGTCTTAAGTACTGGAATATTGACTCACTTAATTCTCAGATTCTCATGTTCTAGTTGAGGAAATTGAAGCACAGAGAGATTCAGTAACTTGTGAAAGTTCAGAGATAGCAAATAGAGGAACTACTTACTCAGGTGGTTTGGCTCCAACCAAAATATGGGCTATCTGAAGGACAATGTTCTGCCTCTGGAACGGAAAGCCCTTTCTAACTCTGAAATTGCCATTGGCAATGCTAGGATCATGAGGCAGAATTTATAAGAATAGGCTGTTGTTAGGGTGAGGGTAGAGAAGATAAAAAGAATCTGATCTCATGTTTTTGAGTCACTGAATTAGCCAACTTTGGAACTGTCCTATCTTTGCCCTTAAATAGTATACTGAAGACCACTTTTAGTTTGCTTTTGGGTGCAAGTAACAAAGCCTTTCTAACTGATAATAACCCTTCTAGGTCAGGAAGTCATTTAGCCCATCTCTTCTTTTCGTTACCTCCAGCCTTACCTACCCACCCTACCGTTCATAACAGCTTCTTGCAGAGAAGGCACCAAACCATCAATCACTATCTATCTCACAAGCACCAAACTCACTCCTTCTTGGATTTCTTTTCCTGCATTTTATTTTTCTTAAATATATTTTTATTGATTTCAGAGAGGGAGCGAGAGATAGAAACATCAATGATGAGAGAGAATCATTGATTGGCTGCCTCCTGTACGCCCTCCTGGGGATCAAGCCTGAAACCTGGGCATGTGCCCTTGACTGGAATTGACCCTGCACCCTTCAGTCCGCAGGCCAATGCTCTATCCACTGAGCCAAACCGGCTAGGGCCTGCATTTTTGTTATTGGTGGCTGTTGACCCACACACTAGGGCATAAGATAGAAACTATATCTATCTTTGGTTTCTTACTTGTTTCTTGCCTTTCTGTATTGGCAGTTGTTGGATACTGTGTTATCCTGTTACTAAGGTCTTCTCTAAATTGCTTTGTGTGAGCTTTTCTCACAGCCTAGTACAGTGATGGGCAACCTTTTGAGCTTGGTGTGTCAAACTTCGTCAAAACACTGAGCATAACTCGGGTAGTGTATCACTTTGAGGAAAAAACATTATTTTGCAAATGTTTCATCCTCAGGAGCAGCAAATGTTTCATCCTCGGCATGCGGCCACCTCAGCGGCTGCGTGTCATCAGAAATGGCTATGTGTGTCATAGGTTCGCCATCACTGACCTAGTACCATGAAGAGTATTAACTCTGTGGGGTTCAACCTTTTTAAAAAAATAAATATATATTCTTATTGATTTCAGAGATGAAGGGAGAGGGTGAGAAAGAAACATCAATGATGAGAAAGAATCATTGATGGGCTGCCTCCTGCACGCCCCCTACTGGGGGACTGAGCCCGAAACCCGGGCATGTTCCTGGTCAAGGAATGGAACCATGACCTCCTAATTCATAGGTCTACACTCAACCACTAGGCCACACTGGCCGGGTCAGCAAATATTTATTGAATGCCTACTATGTGCCAGAGATTGTTCTAAGGCCTTGGAAATACAGTGGTGAACAAAACAGACAAAAATCTATCTTCCTATTGAAATCCCTAGAGTTTAAATTACAGTGGGTAATTGCATGAAATCAACCAAATGGAGACTGGCAGGCCAACTAGAGAGTCCCATGCAATCTACTCCCTGAAGTTGACCTCCTGGTTCATAGGTTGATGCTCAACCACTGAGCCATGCTGCCTGGGCTATAAAATATTTCTTAAATATTTTATGTATTTTACTGAATTTTATGTATTTAAAAATACATATTAAAAGGATGAAGACAAGTTTTTAAACATCTTGCTGATCCTTAGCATTTTGTATGCAGTAGGCATTATTATTATCATTATTTTGTTGTTGATCCTCAGCCACGGAGATATATATATATATATAGATTATATATATATAGATATTATAGAGAGAGAGAGTAAGGGAAGGGGAGAGACATAGAGAAGCATCGATGTGTGAGAGACACATTGATTGGTTGCCTCCCCCATGATCCCCTAGGGCGCTGGAGACCTAGCCTGCAACCGAGTTATGTGCCCTTGATCAGAATCGAACCTGCAACACCTCAGGCCTCTAACCACTACACAACTGGCTAGGGCTTGGTAGTTTTGTTTTCTTTAGTTTTTTAAAAATATATTCTTTATTTTGGAGAGAGAGAGATAGAAACATCAGTCATGAGAATCATTGATTGATTGGCTGCCTCTTGCACACCCCTACTTGGGAACCAGCCCTGCAACCTGGACATGTGCTCTGACCAGGAATCAAACCAGTGATCCCTTGGTGCATGGGATGACACTCAATCCACTGAGCCACACTGAGCAGTAGATATTTTTAAACATAATATACCATTTGGAGTGAGATGAACAAGAGATTGTTAAGTCCTTTTTATTTTTATTTTTTCAATTACAAGTGAAAGTTTTAGAAAGTCACAGAATTAGAAAAGGTGAGCCTGTTGGGCTGTCAGGGCTCTGGGAATGAGTTACAAAGGCAGAAGAAGGGCCCTTTGAGCTTAGGAAAAAGCGAGGCAGAGAGAACGCACCTATGGTAAGGAGAGGAGGAAAGGCGCCGGCATGCTCAAGAGAGAAAAAGAGTGTGCCCTGCCATAAGTCCATATTTTATTTTATTGATTTTTTTTTTACAGAGAGGAAGAGAGAGGGGTAGAGAGTTAGAAACATCGATGAAAGAGAAACATCGATCAGCTGCCTTTTGCACACCCCTTACTGGGGATGTGCCCGCAACCAAGGTACATGCCCTTGACCAGAATCAAACCCGGGACCCTTGAGTCCGCAGGCCGACGCTCTATCCACTGAGCCAAACCGGTTTCGGCTAAGTCCATATTTTAAATTATCTTTTAGATAATTTAAAGTTTTTGGCTGACTTAGTTCTGATTAGCTGGTCATTATATATTTTGTTTTGTTTTATTGTGAAAGCAGGTGTAATTTTGGTACTAGGAGCTCATATTTCTAGAGACATCAGCTCTGCTGTTCTTTTGTTCCTTTTGTGCTTATATTATTTGTTTTTTAATATATCTTAATTGATTTCGGAGAGGGAGAGAGAGAAAAACATCAATGATGAGAGAGAATCATTGATCAGCTGCTTCCTACACACCCCCTACTGGGAATCAAGCCCGCAACCCAGGCATGTGCCCTTAACTGGAATCGAACCCGGGATCCTTCAGTCTGCAGGGCACTCTTATCTGCTGAGCCAAACCAGCTAGTGCTGTGCTTATATTAACACTAGAGGCCCCGTGCATGGATTCGTGCGCTGGTGGGGTCCCTCGGCCTGGCCTGCAGGGATCGGGCCAAAACCAGCTCTCCGACTTCCCCCAAGGAGTCCTGGATTGTGAGAGGGCACAGGCCAGGCCGAGGGACCCCACTGCACAATCGGGGCTGGAGAGGGACCATAGGAGGGCTCTAGAGCATGTCCGGCCTGTCTCGCCCAGTCCCGATCCGCGAGACCCCAGCAGCAAGCTAACCTACCAGTCGGAGCATCTGTCCCCTGGTGCTCAGTGCATGTCATAGTGACTGGTTGAACTGTCTGACACTTAGCATATTAAGCTTTATTATATAGGATTGTTTTCCATTTAGTTTTTTGATAGGACTCTAAACCATTTATTCATTTTGTGGATCTTAATTTAGTTAAAACTAGATAACTTATAAATCCTCTTATAATTAGTCACACAGACTACAATATGACGTAGTATGTTAAATATGAATGAGCTAGTGTCCTTACCTGCTTGGTATAACTCTCAAACTTTCTTAAGGAAAATGTGGCTATCAGATCAAAATTGCAAGTATTAATAGGCCATATATACATAGTTAATACTGGCAGTTATATATATATATATATATACATATATATACTAGAGGCCCGGTGCATGAAATTCAGCCTGTGCCCTCATGCAGTCTGGGAGCCCTCGGTGGATGTCTTACTGACAGCTTAGGCCGACATGGGGTATGGGCCTAAGCTGTCAGTCGGACATCCTTAGCACTGCTGTGGAGGACATCCTTAGAGCTGCCACAGAGGCAGGAGAGACTCCTGCCACCAACGCTGTGCTTGCCAGAGCCTGGCTTCTGGCTGAGCGTCACTCCCCCTGTGGGAGTGCACTGACCGTAAGGGGGCAGCTCCTGCATTGAGCATTTGCCCCCTGGTGGTCAGAGCGCGTCATAGGGACTGGTCATTCCGCCGTTTGGTCTATTTGCATATTAGCCTTTTATTATATAGGATACACACACATACCTATATTAAAGGTAAACCTTAGCATTATGCACTTGTTTCAATAGTGGCTTTTACAAAATATTTCAATGGCATGGAAGCAAATTGGAGTGGGATAAGAAATGAGAGAGGAGAGGCAAACTGTTTCAAGAAGTATGGTGTAAAGAAAAAAGGAACAGGTTAAAGAGGCTCTTATAAAATCTAGGCAAGACATCATGAAGACCTGAATTAGGTCAATGATAGTAGGAACAGAGAAAAAGTGAGTCCAGAAATAATTGGGAAATAAAGATGGCCATCCTCAGTGATTGGATGGTGGATAAAGGAAAACGAGTTGTCCAGGGTGACTCTCCAAGTTTCTGGCTGAAAAGCTAAGAAGATATTGGACAAATGCCTAATCCCTTATATCAGTGTGTTTCTCAACCTTTTCTTTCATTATCACTCACCTAAGGAGCCTTTTTGGACAGTTTTCCCCCGTATGCATCCCTCCCATTAAATGTTAATGCATATACTCTATGCCTTTTTACATATAATAAGTGCATCTTTGCTTTATATATAAAGAGAGAAAGCATAAAGCTTGTTTTTTATTCAGTGCAGGGTTAAGAATGACTAAACAAAATTTTTATTTTAAAAGTTAAATTGAAAAGCTATTTGCACTTAACTAAGTTTGATAGCTGTATTTACTACGTAACTTGTAATATTATTTATATACATTGTAATGTATCAAATTGCATATGCAAGTTAGCATTTATAAATATATAAATAATGTAATCAAAATTTAAAATTATCCAGAACTGTTTATTCTTCAGAAAAAGCAAAACCATAGAAAAAAAATAAGTTTCTTATTTTTAGTGAATTTTGAAACTTTTACTTTTTTAAAAATATATTTTATTGACTTTTTACAGAGAGGAAGGGAGAGGGATAGAGAGCCAGAAACATCGATGAGAGAGAAACATCGACCAGCTGCCTCCTGCACACCTCCCACTGGAGATGTGCCCGCAACCGAGGTACATGCCCCTGACTGGAATCGAACCTGGGACCCTTCAGTCCGCAGGCCGACGCTCTATCCACTGAGCCAAACCGGTTTCAGCGAAACTTTTACTTGATGTGAGAAAATAACTTAGACTTAACTAGCTGCTAGATGTTCATTCAGATCTTATTGACATTTCTCTTTTCAGCACTTGACATAATTAATCATGACAAGTTTTAATTTGTAGAATTAAGCAATAAAATGTAAGCTTTTAATTTAATTACCAAAGCTGGTGTCACACACTGAGGATCAAATATAAATAGCATTCACAAGGCATAACAGGCATGCACAGGCCACCTCTTGTCTTATGACTTCAAGATCCAGCAGTCAGGAGTAAGTCCCCCTGTCAAATTTTGTTTGGCTGGCACAATGTAAAAATTGATTATAAGTACAATCCCTGCTTTATTATTGTAACTCCCCTATTAAAAATAATTAATCTTGCCCTAACTGGTTTGGCTCAGTGGATAGGGCGTCGGCCTGCGGACTCAAGGGTCCCAGGTTCGATTCCAGTCAAGGGCATGTACATTGGTTGGGGGCACATACCCGGTGGGGAGTGTGCAGGAGGCAGCTGATCGATGTTTTTAACTCTCTATTCCTCTCCCTTCCTCTCTGTAAAAAATCAATAAAATATATTTTTTAAAAATCATTAACCTCTAGACGTTACCTTTTAAGTCATTTGAGTTTGTGATTAACTGAAATTCTGGAATGTGAGCAGATTTGTTTGTTTATTGGTGATTGAGCAGTCCCCAACCCAGAATTCTGATGGATTTGCTTGTTATCAGTCTCTTCCTTTTCAGGAAATGACAAGAACCTGGAGTTTGGGACCAAATAGGTCAGGGTTGACTTTTTAGCATCATGGTTTATTATTTAATCTCTGAGTCTCAATTCTCTCATCTGTAAAATGTATTCTCAGGATTATTGTGAAGATTAAGGATTATATCTACAAAGAGGCATATCAAATCTTAGTAGCTCACTGAGGCTATGGACTCTATACCTCAGTACACTCTTAACTCCTTTCTCTTTCATTACTGCCATGTGGCCATAGTGTTTTAACCTAGGGATCTTATGTTGATGCATATTTGCTAGAGAATTCCTAGTGAAAAGTCAGAGAGGCCAGCTTAAAAACAAAAAAACACACAAATCCAGCCTGAGAAGAATCAGGTTTCTTACTTTCTTTAAGGAAGAGGCCTTAAAATGGGAGATACCAATGCATCTCTTTTATCTCTCTTCCCAGTGCCATTAAGTAACTTTCAGTGGATCGTGATAAATTGCAAAACTTCGTAACTGTAGCATATGTCCAATAGTCTGCCTGATTTAAAACCTTAGCTCATTCTCTTTGCCTAGGCAGCTACAATAACATTTTATTAGAAAGACTCCCTCTTCAAACAGGAGGGGAGGGCTCACGCAATTTAGCACCAGGACAAAGGAAGTAATTTGAAAAGACTTGACAGCTTCATAGTGTTCTAGGGCCCATTTCCTTAGAAGATTGTTGTGTCATTACCTAGAAAATAAGGTTAGTTCCCTTATCTCCTAAATATAACTCTTTCAGGTTCTTCTAGGCCAGTGGTCGGCAAACTCATTAGTCAACAGAGCCAAATATCAACACTCCAGAAGGCTGGACTCTTGTTTATGGGACAAGAAGGCAAGGGGGCTTTTTTCATCATGCACCCCCTTACTTGCTGGGCCTGGATCAAGAAATCCACAATACAAATATACTTTTTCTAGCACCTGACTGCCTTGGGTTTTCTTAGTCAAGGAACTCTCACAAAGTAAATAGATCCCTGAAGTTATACCTCCCATTTCTAGGAAATTAATGTCTAATACTGACATGGCTTTTCTAAGCTTTTAGAAACAACGGACTAGCAATAATAATACAAAATAAGTATAGACTCTGCTATGGCCTGAATTATACTTCCTCCTTCAGATGTTGAAATCCTAACCTTCAGTACCTCAAAATGTGACTGTATTTGGAGATAGGGTCTTAATACTGGGGTAAGGCCCTAATCCAATATGAAGATTAAGATATAGATGCACATAGTGTCAAAAAAAAAAAAAAAAAAGATACAGATGCAGCCCTAGCCAGTTTGGCCCACAGACTGAAGGGTCCCGGGTTTGATTTGCCTGCTGGTCCCATAAACAAGAGTCCAGCCTTCTTTGGTTGCTGATTCCAGATGTGCTTCTGCAGATGTTCTTCCTTCCAATCCAGTCTTCCCTGCTTGGCTTCTCCAGTGAAGTCATAAGCAAATATTTGTGATAGTTTCTTGTCACCATGGTGACTAAAGAAGTACAACCTGGGTCTCCTTCCAGCTTCACTGTCAGCTTTGCTGGAAGGAGAAAACAGCCCTCAGGAAGGGCCCAGGTTCAGAGTCATGAAAAACCATCTGTCAGGTAATGGGGGACAAGTCCACAGTGCCGGCTTTAGGAATCTGTCCTGTGCCTGTTAGTCTCGAGGCACAGGGGTAATTAGAGACCCCAGAGGGAAGCTCCTGCCCTGGTTTTTTGTTTAATGATAAATCCACTTGGGCTTTGTCAAGTGGGAATGGAGACTTGCACATTCTAAGACCCAGTTGATGCTGTTGGTTTGCCAGACTACTTTCTAGAATGACTCAGGGCACCGTCTCTGAAGTTTCATTTTCTCAGTATGTTTAACTCTAGAATTCAGCTCTCTTCTCATCTTTCATTTTCATTTCTTTTTCCCTCAGATTCTCTTAATAGACTATTTCCCCCCCTCTCATTTATTCCATTTCCAACCCCAAGGTGAATCTCCTGCTTGAACCAGCCCAAATCTTATCCTTGGGAGACTTATTTATTTACTAGAGGCCCGGTACGTGAAATTCGTGCACGGGGGCGGGGGGGCTTCTCGGCCCGGCCTGCGCCCTCTCTCAGTCCAAGAGCCCTCAGGGGAGTCCTACTGCTGGCTTAGGCCAGGAGTTGGACATCCTTAGCGCTGCCATGGAGGTGGGAGAGGCTCCCACCTCCACTGCTGCACTTGCCAGCCGTGGGCCTGGCTTCTGGCTGAACAGCACTCCCCCTGTGGGAGCACACTGACCACCAGGGGGCAGCTCCTGCATTGAGTGCCTGCCCCCTGGTGGTCAGTGCGCGTCATAGCAACGGTCATTCCGCTGTTTGGTTGATTTGCATATTAGCCTTTTATTATATAGAACTAGGGGCCCGGTGCACAAAGATTCGTGCACGGGGGTGGGTCCCTCAGCCCGACCTGCACCCTCTCCAATCTGGGAGCCCTCAGGGGAGCCCTCTCCAATCCGGGAGTTTCTGTCTGTCTTTGCAATCATGAGCACATTGTCTGAGACCACAACCCAGTTTGGTTTGATGCTCACAGAATAATAGAGGTCTTTTTTTTTTTTCTTTGCTCCATTGGTGGAGATTTCCTAGAAGTTTCTGGATCTCTTCCCTTTAATTTTTCCTCAACACTGTGACTTTACTTATGTCTCTCACCTTTGCTTTCCCTCCATCCCCACCCGCAACAGTAACTTGCTCCAGGCTCACTTTGCTCTAGTGTCTAGGACAGGGGTCGGCAAACTCATTAGTCAACAGAGTCAAATATCAACAGTACAATGATTGAAATTTCTTTTGAGAGCCAAATTTTTTAAAATAAACTTCTTCTAATGCCACTTCTTCAAAATAGACTTGCCCAGGCCATGGTATTTTTGGAAGAGCCACACTCAAGAGGCCAAAGAGCCGGATGTGGCTCATGAGCCGCAGTTTGCTGACCACGGGTCTAGGAGATCCCACAACGTGTCTGCCACCAGAACTACGATTCCCAGAATTCCTGGTGCTTCCCGCGCTCTTGGTTCCCGCTTCCTGTCCAGGGGCTGCACAAACGAAAAGGACTGCGAACTCCAGCAGCCCACAGGCTGGGCTGATAGGACCAGACTGCTCGGCACCTATGCGCGTAGGCCCCAAGTGGCCCGCCCCGCCCCTAGCCGCTCGGTGCCTGCGTACCTCTGCAATGCCCACAGGCCCGCCATCTTTGTTGGGTTAATTTGCATTCTTGCTCCTGATTGGCTGTGGGGTGCTGGAGGTCTGGTCAATTTACATATTTGTCTATTATTAGTGTAGATGTCTTTATTAAAATTTCCATTACAGTTAATATTATATTTCAGGTGTACAGCATAGTGGTTAGACAATTTATATCGGGAGATTTATTTTTTGATTTTGAGAGTACATTTATTAAAGCTGGGAGCAGTGAAACAAGGAAGGGCCTAGGATAGAAGAAGCAACAGGATAGAGCCTAGGCAGGGCTGCTGTCAGCTCACTGGAGACAGATTCAGGGGGTTAGCTCAGAATGAGCTGCCGCTGCCTGCTGCTCCCCTGTCAGGGGGACCCTTACAGTTTAGGGGAAAGAAAAAATCATCTGAAAAGGAGATTCGAGTGATGTGCCTCTAGGGGGGTGTACCAGAAGATTTCTTTCTTTTAAAAAAAAAATTTTTTTTTTTTTTTTTAAATTTCAGAGAGGAGGGAGAGGGAGAAAGAGAGAGAACCATCAATGATGGGAGAGAATAATTAATCAGCTGCCTCCTGCACTCCCCACACTGAGGATCGAGCCTGCAACCTGGGCATGTGCCCTGACCAGAAATCAAACCATGATCTCCGGGTTCATAGGCCAATGCTCAACCACTGAGCCACTCTGGCTGGGCCAGGAGATTTCTTTCTTTCTTTCTTTCTTTTTTAGAACCCCTCTCACACTCCCCAGGAGATTTCTTTTTAAACTCTAATCACAGTCACCCCAACCACTCCAGAAAAGGGGAAATATTAGAGTTAGTTTTTTTTTTTTTCTGTGTGCCTATAAAGCTTGTTTTTCATCCCTTTTGCAGTACTTTTAGTACCTGCTTCAGATTAGAAATTTGTAGAATGAGAAATGTTTATAACCTACTTAGTAAGGATTCCTCTACTCGTACTTCAGCACAATCAGCTTCACTTTTATCAATTTTTAAAATAATGAGATAGTTTTTAAAATATTGGGTAAGGTATGATAAAGTCACTCCAGCCACAGGAGGAGGCAAGAACAAGGCTTGGAAGGAAGATGTGTATTATACTCAGTGGTCTCAGAGAGGGTGTCACTTTATGCCACACATTTGTCACAGAGGAAAACACCAAATGGTGGAGAGGCAGAAGAGACAGGAGCCAGTGGAAGGTTAAGGAAACAGCCTGTATTAGGGTTTCCAAGGGAAAGTGAAGGCAGGGCAGAGTAAACAGTTTAGGGTTAAGCTAGTTTGAATCATTCTGAAGGGCTTTGGTCTATAGGTGTAGTCTCTAGTTGCCTATTACCTGGCCGTGGAATATTTCCTCCTGGGGTCTACCTACAAGCTAGATAGAGGAGATATGGCTTTTGATTGGTTAGTTTGCATATCAAAGGCATGCTCTTAGGCAAGTGATCTTTAGGAATTAGTAGGCCTGAGAGGGGCAGTCTCTCCCTGGGTCTGTAAATCTCCCAAATACCAGAATATCAGGAATATAGACAATAAGAACATATAGTTAATATAATTGGCCCTGTGATGAATGAATGCAAATGGATAAATACAGAATATAAGAAAACATAGAACAGGGATTCCATGTCAGATTTAATTGGAGGAGGTATGCTACAATTTAAAAAAATTTTTGTGTGTGGTAAAATATAACAAAATGTACCATTTTAACCATTTTGAAGTATACAATTACGTAGCATTAATTACATATACAATGTTGTACCACGATCCCCACTATTTCCAAACTTTTCATTACCCCAAACAGAAACTCAACCCATTAGGCAATAATTCCCCATATCCCCCTCCCCCAGTATCTGATAACCTCTAATCTATTTTCTGTCTTTATGAGTTTAACTACTTTAATTACCTCATATAAGTGGAATCATATATTTATCTTTTTGTGTCTGATTTATTTCAATTAGCATACTATATTTGTAGCATATGTCAGACCTTCATTCCTTTTTATGACTAAATAATATTCCATTTTATGTATATGTCACATTTTGTTTATTCATTTATCTGTTGGTGGATACCTGGGTTGTTTTCATCTTTTTGTTTGTTAAATGTTTTTTCATGGGTTGTTTTTATCTATTGGCTATTATGAATAACACTGCAATTGAACATTGACATATAGTATCTGATTGAGTCCCTGTTCCCAATTCTTTTTGATACATATATGCCAAACAGTAGAATTTCTAGGTCACATGATAAGTGTGTTTAATTATTTTTTGAGGAACTGCCATACCGTTTTCCCCAAAGGTTACACCATTTTACATTCCCGTAGCAGGGCACCAGTTTCCAGTTCCTTTTTTATGAATTTTTTTTTCAGGTTTTTTATTTCAAGAAAAACGATTTTAAATATAATGTTACATGCAATCAACCTTAATATTTCAAGAAAAATGATCTTAAATATAATGTTACATGCAATAAACAATATCTCAAGAAAAACAATTTTAAATATATGACAATGTTACATACAGTAAACACTAATTATTCAAGAAAATGATCTTATATATGATAATATTACATGCAATACACATTTCAAGAATAAAAGGATTTTAAGTATAATAATATTACCAAAACTGTACTAACATAGTATATCACAAAAGTTATAGGAAATATTAAAAATCTGCAAATAACAGGATTACTTCTGTTACGTTCTAGTATATATTTTCCCCCCTCTGGCTCTATTTTTGTTCATTGGTTTATGTTGTTCAGTATATTCCACAAATGTTGCTACTCCAGCGTTTTTTTTCTTTTTCATTTGCATGGGAAATTTTTTTCCCAGCCCTTCACTTTCATCCTGTGTGTGTCTTTTGTTTTGAGGTGGGTCTCTTGTAGAGTCCAGTGGTCGCCGACCTTTCAGACCTCATGGACCACCTGTAGACAGCATATAGTTGGGTCATGTTTTTGTATCCATTCAGCTACCCTACACCTTTTGATTGGAGCATTTAATCCATTTACATTTAGGGTTATTATTGAGAGGTACTTATTTATAGCCATTTTAATTCTGTATGGCTAGGTTTCTCTGTTTCTTCTCAGCAATCCCTTACAGCAAACCTTTTAGTATTTCTTGCAATGCTGGCTTGGTGGTGATGAACTCCGTTAGCCTTTTTTTTTTTTTTTTTTTTGGTCTGGGGAGCTCTTTATTTGACCATCTATTTTGAATGATAGCCTTGCTGGATATAGTAATCTTGGTCTTAGATCGTTGCTTTCCATTACCTTATGTACTTCATGCCATTCCCTTCTGGCCTGTAGAGTTTCTGTTGAGAAATCAGGTGTCAGCCTTATGGGAACTCCTTTGTAGGTAACAGTTTTTCTCTTGCTGCCTTTAACATTCTCTCTTTGTCTTTAATTTTTGGCATTTTAATTATGATGTGTCTGGGTGTGGGTCTGTTTGGATTCTTCTTGTTTGGGGTTCTCTGTGCCTCCTTGTGTGACTTTTTCCTTTACCAGGTTAGGGAAGTTTTCTGCCATTATTTCTTCAAACACCTTCTCTATTCCTTTCTCCCTTTCTCCCTCTTCTGGCACACCTACTATTCTAATATTGTTACATTTCACATTGTCCCACAGCTCCCTTAAGCTTTCCTCCTGTTTTTTAATTGTTTTTTCTTTTTGGTTCTCTAATTGAGTGATATTTTCAACTCTGTCTTCTAATTCACTGATTTGATCCTCAGCTTCCCCTAATCTGTTGTGTATTTCTTCCAATGTGTTCATTATTTGTGTTATGTCATTCTTTATCTCAGACTATCCTTTTTTCATAGTTACTATATCTTTTTTCGTACTGTTGAGCATTTTTAACATCATTACTCTGAACTCTATTTCAGATAAATTTCTTATCTCTGCTTCATTTATCTCTTCTGGAGAATTTGCTAGTTCTTTCTTTTGGGGGTTCTTTCTTTGTTTCCTCATTTTGGTTGTTTGGGTTTGTGACTATGTTTTGGGTAGATCCTCTACACCTCTCAATCTCTAGTGCAGTACAGTGTTGAAGGCTGTTTCTGACTAATTGGATCAGGCAAAATCTCAAAGCCTCCATAGACTGCCTCAGTCTACAGACTAATAGGATTCTAACTTGAATTGCCCCCAGGCAATCGTCCTCAGGCGTGTCGACAGTTTTTCAGCAGGGTGGGGCAGTTGCTTCTGCCTGGAGGGTAATTGTTATTTTTAATCTTTTAAGTGGCCTCAGGGCAAGGTGTTTTCCAATAGGGTGTGTCAACTGTCTTCCCCCTAGGCAAGGCAGATGTCTATGTGGGAAAGATGTCCTCCGCTGTGTGAGGGAATGACTCAGCCCAGGACACCTGGGGTGCCTGCCTTCTGCTCTCGCAGCTCTAGTCCACTTCACCCTCCCTCTGCCAGAGTACAAGGTGGTGGCTCCACAGGGAATTTTTGTGCATTGGCCCTTTAAGAGGGGGCCCGAACTTGCAGCTTCCTCTCCCTTGGCAGACAGCACCCCATTGCTTTTCACAGCTAGGTGTTATGTGGGTACCCTCCTCAGTTTGGTGCTCTCTGCTGGGAAGCCCAGCTCGAGGATTAGATCCCTGAGTTCTCAGTGGCACCCTCCCCTCCCCCCACCCCCCTACCCCCCGCCAGCTGAGATATCTCTCTGGGACTTCAGTTGCAGTCTGTGGGTGTCCAGCCTCCACCTTCGGTCCTTGGGTATCAGGATTCTCTCCTGTAAGTTTTCCATTGATTATTCAGGAAGCCTTTCCGTTATTTCAGTTGTAATTCCAGCTTGTTTCGGGAGCATGTCCATGCAGCATCCTCCTACTCTGTGCGATTTTTAATCTCCTTAGTTTCCAATTTCTTCACATTCTTGACACCTTGTTATTTTGTTTTCTTTTGTTTTTGTTACAGCCATTCTAGTAGGTATGAAGTGGTATCTCCCAGTGTTTTTTCTGATGTTTATTTCTACCTTTGTTTCATGTGGTCTTAGAAGATACTTAAGATTTCAATCTTACATTTATTGAGACTCTTTTTGTGGCCAAACATGGTCTGTCCTGGAGGATGTTCCATGTATGCTTTAGAAGGTATATTCTGTTGTTGTTGAGTGGAATATTATATATATCTTTTAGGTTTAGTAGCTGATTTATAATGTTGAGGTTCTCTATTTCCTGATTAATTTTCTATCTAGGTATTCTATTCATTATTGAAAATGGTATGTTGAAGTCTCCAAATATTAATGTAGAATCATTTTTCCATTCAAGCCTATCACTGTTGCATATATTTTGAGGTTCTAATTTGGTGCATTTATTTTATAATTGTTATATCTTCATGAATTGACCCTTTTGTCAATTACATTATGTATGTAATGTCCTTCTTTGTCTGTTGTAACAAAGATTTTTGTCTAATATTAGTATAGCCATACCAGCTGTCTTTTGGTTACCATTTGCATGAAATAATCTTCTTCCATTCATTTACTTTCAGCCCATTTGTGTCTTTGAATATACAGTAAATATTTGCAGGCATCATCAGTTGGCTCGTATTTGTTTTTTTTTTTGTTTTTTTTATAATATATTTTATTGATTTTTTACAGAGCGGGAGAGAGAGTTAGAAACATCGATGAGAGAGAAACATCAATCATCTGCCTCCTGCACACCCCCTACTGGGGATGTGCCCACAACCAAGGTGCATGCCCTTGACTGTAATCGAACCTGGGACCCTTCAGTCCACAGGCCGACGCTCTGTCCACTGAGCCAAACTGCTTAGGGCCGTGTTTGGTTTTTTATTCATTCTACCAATCTCTGCCTTTTGACTGGAGAATTTCATCCATTTACATATAATTACTGATAAGGAAGGACTTCCGCTATTTTTTGTTTTATGTATATCTGATGCCTTTTTTGTCTCTCTCCCTTCATTACTATCTTTTGTGTTTAGTTGATTTTTTTGTAGTGAATTGTTTTGATTCCTGTTTCATTTCCTTTTGTGTATTTTTTTAATTTTTTTGTGTATGGGTTACTGTTTCATTAATTTTGTTTTAGATATTGTGGTTGCCTTGGGGATAGTAGTCCCCTTTTATCTGCAATTTAACTTTTCATGGTTATAGCTACTTGTGGTCAACTATGGTCAGAAAATATTAAGAAAAATTCCAGAAATAAAATACTATAAGTTTTAAATTGTGCACCATTCTAAGCAGAATCATCCCTTTGTCCAGTGGATTCACGCTGTATATGCTACACACCCGTTAGTCACTTAGTAGCTATCTTAGTTATAAGATTGACTGTCATACTGTCACAGTGCTTGTGTTCAATAATATGTGAGCGCATAATATCGATTGGCTGCCTCCTGCACATCTCCCATGTGGGACTGAACCCACAACCAGGCATGTGCCCTGACCAGGAATCGAATGAGCAACACTTCCATGCACAGGACAACACCCAACCAACTGAGCCACACTGGCCAGGTCCTAACCTAGACACTCCCCCACCCCCGCCTTTTATTTTAGGCCCTGGTCAGGTAGGTCAGTTAATTTTTTGTTTGGTTTATTATTTTTTAAACTTTATTGTTGAAAGTATTATATATATCCTCCTTTTCCCCCCATTGACCCCCTCCACTCCCCCATCACAGGCCTTCACCACCCTATTGTCTGTGTCCATGGGTTATGCATATATGCATACAAGGTCTTTGGTTGATTACCTCCCACCCACCTACCCTCCCCAGCCTTCACTCTGAGATTCCGCACTGTGTACCATGCTTCCAAGTCTCTGGATCCACTCTGTTCATCAGTTTATTTTGTTTAATAGATTCCACATGAGTGAGATCATGTGATGCTTGTCTTTCTCTGACTGACTTATTTCACTTAGCATGATACTCTCCAGGTCCCTCTATGCCAGTGGTTCTCAACCTTTCTAATGCCGCGACCCTTTAATATAGTTCCTCATGTTGTGGTGACCCCCAACCATAAAATTATTTTTGTTGCTACTTCATAACTGTAATTTTGCTACTGTTATGAATCGTAATGTAAATATCTGTGTTTTCTTAGGCAACCCTGCTAGCGGTTCTCAACCTGTGGGTCGCGACCCACAGATTGAGAACCGCTGCTGTAGAGCCTAAGACCATCTGAAAACACAGATATTTACATTACGATTCATTAACAGTAGCAAAATTACAGTGATGAAGTAGCAACAAAAATAATTTTATGGTTGGGGGTCACCACACCATGAGGAACTGTATTAAAGGGTCGCGGCGTTAGAAAGGTTGAGAACACTGTTCTCTGCTGTCTCCAAGGGTAAGAGATTCTTCTTTTTTACTGCTGCATACTATTCCAGGGTGTAAATGTACCACAGTTTTTTTTATCCACTCCTACTGATGGGCACTTGGGCTGTTTCCATATCTTAGCTATTATAAATTATGCTGCTATGAACATAAGGGTGTATATATTCTTTCCGATTGGTGTTTTGAGTTTCTTAGGATATATTCCTAGAAGTGGGATCACTGGGTCAAATGGCAGTTCCATATTTAATTTTTTTTTTTTTTTTGAGGAAACTCCATACTGTTTTCCATAATAGCTGCACCAGTCTGTATTCCCACCAGCAGTGTACTAGGGTTCCCTTTTCTCCACATCCTCACCACCACTTGTCATTTGTTGATTTGTTGATGATAGCCATTCTGACAGGTGTGAGATGATACCTCAATGTCATTTTAATTTGCATCTTTCTGATGATCAGTGACGTTGAGCAATTTTTCATATGTCTCTTAGCCCTCTGTATATTCACTCTGGAGAAGGGTCTATTTAGGTCCTTTGCCCATTTTTTAATTGGACTTTTAATCTTCCTTTTGTAAAGTTGTATGAGTTCCTTATATATTTTGGATATTAACCCTTTATCAGATATATCATTGCCAAATATATTCTCCCATACATTGGGCTCCCTTTTTGTTTTTTTGATGGTTTCTTTTGCTGTACAGAAGCTTTTTATTTTGGTGTAGTCCCATTTGTTTATTTTCTCCTTAGTTTCTTTTACCCTTAAAACTAGACTTTTTTTAAAATATTTTTTATTGATTTCAGAGAGGAAGGGAGAGGAAGAGAGAGATAGAAACATCATTGATGGGATGCCTTCTGCACGTTGGACCGAGGCCGCAGCCCAGGCATATGCCCTTGACCAGAATTGAACCTGGGACCCTTTGGTCTGCAGGCCGACGCTCTATCCACTGAGCCAAACCAGCTAGGGCTAAACTAGACGTTTTTAAATCAACACTGTTTTTACTTGAAAGAATGACTGACAAAAAAACTCATTATTCACACTTAGGTATTGGGCAGACATTTTCTTAAAATGCAAAGAAGTACGTCAGGCTCCAGCCAGTTTGGCTCAGTGGATAGAGATTTGGCCTGTGTACTGAAGGATCCTGAGTTCGATTCTGGTCAAGGGCACATACCTTGGTTGCAGACTACTTCCTGGCCTGGGCCCTGGTTGGGGTGTGTACAAGAGGCAACCAATTGATGTGTTTCTCTCCACATAGATATTTCTCTCAGTCTTTCCCTCTCCCATTCTCTCTAAAAATCAGTGGAAAAATATCCTCAGGTGAGGATTTAAAAAGAAAAAAAAAGAAGTCAGTATTTGTTGCCAATGATAAAATTTTAGCTTTCAAGCAAAAAAATAATTTGAGAAAACTTGTACCTACCACCTAAGCTTAACAACTTTCCAAGAGGTTTGTAATAGAATAAAATGGGGGGTGGGGGAAGTCGGGCGTGGAAGACCAGCATAAAAATGGTTACATTATGATATATTTATGCAGTGAAATAATGTAACAAGAAAAATGAATGAAATACGGCTCCATAAAAAAGGTGAGCCCTGGCCCTGGCTGGTTTGGCTCAGTGGATAGAGCGTTGGCCTGTGGACTGAAGGGTCTCCAGGTTTCATTCCAGCCAAGGGCACATGCCTGGGTTGCGGGATCGATCCCCAGTAGGGGGCATGCAGGAGGCAGCCAATCGATTCTCTCTCATCATTGATGTTTCTATCTCTCCTTCTCCCTTCCTCTCTAAAATCAATAAAATATATTTAAAAAAAAAAAAAAAAAAGAGTGATCCCTGGCCTGTGTGACTCAGTTGGTTGGAGTGTTGTCCTGTGCAACCTCGGCATATCGGGATGACTGTAACCAACTGAGCTACCCAGCCAGTGCCCAGACATATTAATAATATTCTAGTTCTTAGATTGGTGGTGGGTTTACAGATTCTCATTGTATTATTTTGTTTGGTAACAACATTGTTTCTTTTTGTATGTATCAAATATTACAGATTAATTTTAAAATTGGGTCCTTTTTAAACAATACATGGTATTCCATTGAATTTGTGTATACTATAATTATTTCATCTGGCTAGGTTAAATATATTTGAGTTTATTGGGCAAGTCATATAACTGTTTCTCATCATGGAGGTGATCATAGCTTATGAGCATTTACCATATTATGTTCTAAGTACTTCACATGTATTAACCTATTTTTCTCTCTCTTTTTTTTATTTGATTTGAACATTGATTTTTTTGTTCTGTTTATTTATGAATTCATTGGTTGATTCTTGTATGTACCCTGACTGAGGATCAAACCCACAACCTTGGCATATTGGGCTGACACTCTAACCAACTGAACTGCCTGGCAAGGGCACTTTTCTAACAACTCTATGAAGTAGGAACTATTATGTCCCTGTTTTAAAGATAAGATCCTACAGCATAGAGGCTAAAGCAACTTATTGAAGGTTTGCACAGTTAAAAAGCAAAGAGCCGGAATTTGAACCCTCACAAAATGCCTCCAGGGCCTACACATTCAACTATTACGTTTATATTAATTGCTATAATTACACTTAATTTAACCAGCTTATTATGATTAAAGGAAACTGTGTTGGTGGTGGTAGAGGTGTCAAGTGTGCTTAATGAGATTATTGTGCTTCCTTGAGAAAGTGTGGTTTTCCTGAGTAAGGGCGGGTGGGTAGAGACAGGAGCCCAGGGAAAAGGAAATGTCTTCTTAAGAGCCTTTGCCAATGTGTTTGTATCTTCTCTTCTTCTAGAGACCATGGCAAGCCCAGGGAAAGACAATTATCGGATGAAGAGCTATAAGAACAATGCCCTAAACCCTGAGGAAATGAGGCGGAGAAGAGAGGAAGAGGGCATTCAGCTTCGGAAGCAGAAGCGGGAGCAACAAGTGAGTAACCCAAGTATTCTTTATTTTTCAAATTTATTCTTTTATGTGTGTTGAGAGAGAAACATCAATTTGTTCCACTTATATTTTTTTATTTCAGAGAGGAGGGGAGAGGGAGATAGAAATATCAATGATGAGAGACCGTCATTGATTGGCTACTTCCTGTGCGCCCCACACTGGGGATCAAGCCTGGAACCTGGGCATATGCCCTGACTGGGATATGAACCATGACCTCCTGGTTCATAGGTCAACACTCATCCACTGAGCCATGCTGGCCGGGCTCCCCAAGGATATTTTTCATTGATTTTTTTTTTTTTTAAGAGAGAGATTAGAGCCCTAGCTGGTTTGGCTCAGTGGAAGAGCGTCGGCCTGCGGACCAAAGAGGCCCATGTTCGATTCTGGTCAAGGGCACATGCCTGGATTGTGGGCTCGATCCCCAGTAGGGGACATGCAGGAGGCAGCTGATCAATGATTCTCTCTCATCATTGATGTTTCTATATCTCCCTCTCCCTTCCTCTCTGAAATCAATAAAAATATATTATAAAAAAAAAAGAGAGAGAGAGAGAGAGAGATTAGAAGGGAGGGACAGGAAAGAGAGAAAGAGAGAAAGATCTATGTGAGAGAGACACATCACTTGGTTGCCTCCTGCACACGCCCCAACTGGGGCCAGGGATAGAACCTGCAACACAGGTACATGCCCTTAATCATGATTGATGGGTGACCCTTTGGTACTCTAACCACTGGACTACACCTACCAGGACCATTGGTTGATTCTTATGTGCCATGTCTGGGGATCAAACCCACAACCTTGGCATATTGGGACAACACTCTTACCAGTTGAGCCATCTGGCCAGGGCCCAGAGTATTCTTAAACATATTGTTCAGAGAAAAGATCCAGCTGCCATGATTGGCCTCCACCTTGCACTCTCACCCTCCCTTTAGGAAAGTAGCTAAGCTGCCATGTTTGATAGTTTCCTTTGTTGTAAAGAAATGTTGGAAGCTTTGAGAAAGAGAAAAATCAATTTCTTATTCTTTTTTCATAATTTAGAATAACTTAGCAGCATCATTTCTGTCTTCAATATAACATTTTGGTTCTAGCCCCTTATTTAGTGCCTTCTCTCTTCTTACCCTAAAGTCAGTGTTAGGCTTGGCCTTCAAGCCTACCTCTAAGCCTGACCTTTAAGAGGTTCATCCGCTATTCTGGGCTGCCTTATTTCTCTTTCCTGTGTCCATTCTTTGTAAGTCTCCTTAGGACTAAGAGTATATTAATACCTCATCATTTATGCTCTTTCACACACCCACTAAATTGGTGCCTTGCCCAAACCTAACCTGCTTTTGCCTACCCTCTTGCTTTTACCATTATTCCTTCAAAGCCTTTGTACTCTTCACCTTTTATACAAAGGACATTAGAATCTTTAAAGATTTTTTTGCTAATAAAAATGAAAATAGATAAAATAGAAAGTAAAGCTCTTGAATATCTTTCTGTGTCAGTATGTTAAACTTGGCATTTTCTCAACTATGCTAGCATTTCCTTGACAGTTTTGCCATAATTTAACATTAGGTTATTCTTTGTTGATGTTGTTTTTGTTTCAGTGAATAGTCTTATCATCATCTCTTCTCTTCACTTGCAGCTATTTAAACGGAGAAATGTGGAGATGATTAATGAAGAAGCTGCCATGTTTGATAGTCTCCTCATGGACTCCTACGTGAGCTCTACCACTGGGGTAAGGCCCTTGCTTCAGGCAGGCCTGGGAAGTACCTGCTTCTACAGAACAGAAATTGGGCAGTTCACATCATCTAGTAGTTTTGCTCACAACCATGCAAAGCTCTTCCTTCCACGGGCCCTTTTGTAGTTGGTCAGCTTTAAGAGACAACAAGGATTTATCTCTGATAGAGACACCTTAGGAAACACAAAGGAAGCCATCAGTTGCCTCAAAAGTTAGGAATTATTTTTCAAATGTCCTGACTTGAAGCAGCCATGGATTAAACCCGCGCATTCTCCTGAGTCTGTCTGTTATGCTGTCCTCTTGCCCTCAACTCTTTACAAAGTAGGATGCCACACAGGATTATGTGCTCATGTCTGACTCTAGTGTTGGTTTGCAAAGCCTTGAACCTGTTTTATATTCTAGGAGAGTGTGATCACAAGAGAGATGGTAGAGATGCTCTTTTCTGATGACTCTGACCTGCAGTTAGCAACCACACAGAAATTCCGGAAACTGCTCTCTAAAGGTACAAAGCTTGGCCCTCCCCCAAAGAGACCACCTACATGATTTAGTGTCTTGTTTCTTCTCACTGACTTCATCAACCTACCCACCTTCACTCATTCTGCTTTGGTGTTTAGATAATCCAGGCACATTTTTACCTTTGTGCTGGCTATTCCTTCTACCTGATACCCTCTACTTGACATATCTGTGTGACAACTCCCTCACTTCTGTGAATCACATCCTACCTTCTCGATGAAGCCTACCCTGATATCCTATTTAAAATTATAGGCTATCTCCCAACCCTTGGCATTTTTAATCTTTTTACCTGGCCCAACCTATTCTTTTTTTCCTCGTTATATTTATTATCTTCTATCAATAGAATCTCTCTCCTCACTAGTATGTAAGCTCTATGAGAACAGAGACTTTTGGTTTTGTCCTCAGTATCTAGAACTGTGTCGGGCACATTGTTCATGCTCAGTAAAAATGTGATAGTAAAAATACTTCTTGTCTGAGTATATTAAGCAGCTCTCCCAAGAAAGGAATTCTGGTCTTAGAAGGAAAATGTGTAGATGAGGGTTGGTCATCCCTTGAGCTTTCTTCTCTTCTCTTCCTTCCTTCCTTACTTGCTTAGGTAAGTAAGGTTACATACTTGCTTAGGTTCAATAAGCCAAAGGTGAGTATACTTAAATTAGGATAGGCTTTACTCTTTAGCATCCCAGCTGCTTCATACAGTTCAGAGATGACCAACTGTTGTTAAAAAACCACCTCACCCAAAAGGAGTTTAAGCATGCTTATAAGGATGGTCAGGAGTACCTAGGAAGGATGATGAGTTGACCCCAGTGGATGCATCAGCCAAAGCCTATCCTGACTTTTCCTCTTCTTCCTTTCTCCCTCTTCCAGAGCCTAGCCCTCCAATAGATGAAGTTATCAACACACCAGGAGTGGTGGATCGGTTTGTGGAGTTTCTGAAGAGGAATGAGAATTGTACATTACAGGTGAGATCTGGGATGGAATGGTATCCGATGAAAGCCCTCCTTCAAAGAAATTGCAGTGGGATGTTTCTATAGACACGTCTCTCAGGAAATAGACAAGTAATGTGAGGAAACATTTAAGAGAAGCTATCTGTTGCTCAGAAGTCTTAGCCTCAAATAAGAGACCCCAGATCTCTTCTCTAAAATAATCTCAAAGAAAAGATACCAGAATATTTCGGATTGTTCATTTATAAATCAGAGGTTCTAGTTCGCTTCCACATTACCTGTGTGACCTGAGGCAAATTATTTAGCTTCTGGATTTTACTTCTCAGAAATGGTTGGTGAGTCAATCTGTTAGAACTTGCTAGAAACTTGGCTGAAAGGGACTTTGAGAGATCCAGCACACTTTAATCCTAGTTTCAGTATAAAGAAAGTGAAGCTTGGGAAATAAAAAAATGATTTGCTAAAGGACTAATTGGTGCGGTGGTAGTGCAGGTCAGGACCTGGACCACTGAGGCCCACTTCTGGCTTCCCATTCTGTTATGTCACTGCCAATACCTCTTCCTACCATTTAAAGGGGGAGTGGAAAAGGCCTGTGTTTTTATTTATTTATTTATTTATTTATTTATTTATTTTTTATTTATTTTAGTCAGGAACAAGAGGCTTACTGCCTGAGCAAGCTGGTAGGCATGGCTGCCCTGTCTGGAATGACTTCTCAATAATGGTTTAATCTCACTTTCAGTTTGAAGCTGCCTGGGCTCTAACGAACATTGCCTCTGGAACCTCTCAGCAGACCAAAATTGTCATTGAAGCAGGGGCTGTCCCCATTTTTATAGAGCTGCTTAACTCGGACTTTGAGGATGTACAGGAACAGGTAATGCTCAGATTTGGCTTAATTCTTTTTTAAAAAAAGATATTTTTAATTGATTTTTTTTTTTTTAGAGAAGGGAAGTGGGGGGGGTGGGAACGGGCAGCAGAAACATTTATGTGAAAGCAAAACATCAATCAGCTGCCCCTTGCTGCCCCCTACCAGGGATTGAGTCAGAAACCCCAGTGGAAATCGAGCTGGCAACCTTTTGGTGCCCTGGACAATGCCCAACAGAGCAACCCACCAGCCAAGGCTGGCTTAATTCTTGATAGTACCTGTGGTATAATACAAAATATATTTGGTCTTTGCCTCCAGTTCTGGCAAAAAGCTCCTAAAATCCTTCACATTTTTTAAGTGATAGTAGTGTCTTTTGTTATTTATAACTAGAGGCCGGCGCACGCATTCGTGCATGGGTGGGGTCCCTCCCCACCACTCAGGGCCAGCTGGCCAGCCGGGGACAGGGACTGCAGGAGGTTGGCTGTGGGAGTGCACTGACCACTAGGGGGCAGCTCCTGTGTTGAGCATATGCCCCCTGGTGGTCAGTGCGTGTCATAGTGACCAGTCATAATGGTTGCTTAGGCTTTTATATACATAGACTAGAGGCCCGGTGCACGAATGGGGGTTTGTCCCTCAGCCCAGACTGCACCCTCTCCAATCTGCGATCCCTCACACAATCCAAGACTGCTGGCTCCTAACTGCTCACCTGCCTGCCTTCCTAATTGCCCCTAACCGCTTCTGCCTGCCAAGCCTGATCACCCCCTAATTACTCCCCTGCCAGCCTGACTGATGCTTAACTGTTCCCCGGCCAGCCTGATTGCCCCTAACTGCCCTCCCCTGCAGGCCTGATCATCCCTAACTTCCCTCCCCTGCAGGCCTGGTCCTCCCCAACTGCCCTCCCCTGCAGGCCTGGTCCCCCCCAACTGCCCTCCCCTGCAGGCCTGGTCCCCCCCCCCAACTGCCCTCCCCTGCAGGCCTGGTCCCCCCAATTGCTCTCCCCTGCAGGCCTGGGTCCCCCCCAACTTCCCTCCTCTGCCAGCCTGGTCACCCCTAACTGCCCTCCCCTGCAGGCTTGATTGCCCCCAACTGCCCTCCCTTGCAGGCCTGGTCCCTCCAAACTGCCCTCCCCTGCTGGCCATTTTGTGTCCACATGGGGGCAGCCATCTTGTGTGTTGGAGTAAGGGTCAATTTGCATATTACTCTTTTATTAGATAGGATAGAGGCCTGGTGCACGGTGGGGGCCAGTTGGTTTGCCCTGAAGAGTGTCCCGGATCAGGGTGGGGGTTCCCTTGGGGTGTGGGGCGACCTGGGCGAGGGGCCTGTGGTGGTTTGCAGGCCGGCCACGCCCCCCGGTGACCCAAGCAGAGGCTCTGGTATCTGGGATTTATTTATCTTCTATAATTGAAACTGTAGCCTTGAGCGGAGGCCAGGGCTGGCCAGGAAGCTTGGCTTCCTCCATCGCCAGGGAAACCCAAGCCTCCTGCTCTCTTCATGGCTGTAACCATCTTGGTTGGGTTAATTTGCATACTCGCTCCTGATTGGCTTGTGGGTGTAGCGGAGGTGCAGTCAATTTGCATGTTTCTCTTTTATTAGTGTAGATAAGCCCTTTTGGAACATACCTGAGTCTATGCTAATGAGATGGTTCAGGATGTGGCTCCTTAATCTCAGGATTGGGAGGGAGGGGTGGCTGGTCATCAGAATGACCAAACATAGGATTAGAGGGTGGGAATTCTCAGCCCCAACTCCCAAAACCTTCCCCACCCATCCACCCCAACCTCCCCAGGAAGGTTAGGAGAGCTAGAGATTGGGTTATAAAAACTCTTGAACAGTGATTATTTAGAGAGCTCCCAGATTGGTGAACACATCAATATGCTGGGAAGATGGGAAGCCTGGAGAGGGCATGGAAGCTCTGTGACACCCCCACTCCTCACCCCATACCTTGCCCTATACATCTCTCATTTAGCTCTTCCTGAGTTGTAGCCATTATAATAAACTGGTAAATGTAACTAAAGTGTTTCCCTGAGTTCTGTAAACCTTTAGTGAATTATTGAACCTGAGAAGAGGATTATGGGAACTCTCAAATTTATAGCCAGTGGGTGGTGCCTAGTGTCTAAAGTGGAGGCAGTGTTGTGGACTGAGCTTTAACCTGTAGGGTTTGCGCTAACTCCAAGAGTTAGTGTTAGAATTTAGTTGACTTGTTGGGCACTTGGTGTCAGATAATTAGTTGTTGGTGTGGAAAAACTCCACCTATTTGACATCAGAGGTGGTAGTGGAGAAAAGATACCCCTGTACCCATTTCTCAGTAGCTACAGATCATAGAGATAAAGACACAACTTCCATTTCTTCCACTGGATATTTCCTGGTTGGCTAGAAGTAGAGAGTGGTACTGGGATTTTTTCCCCCCTCCATTAACAGTAAGAATGTGAGAATACAAGAGTGCACCTTTTCAATCACTTTCGCCTTTTGTAGGGGGTGGGGCTAGAAAGGTCTTGGTTAGGCTTCTCTGGCTGCAATACAGAGGTCAGCCTGTCTTTGCCACTAAGCCAGGAACTCTCAGAATAAAGGCCCTCATAGAGCAAGTGCTCATAAAAGACACCAAAAGGGCCCTGGCTGGGTTGGAGCATCATCCAATATGCCAAAAGGTTGTGGGTTTGATTCCTAGTAGGGGCACATACTTGGGTTTCGGGTTCAATCCCAGGTAGGGTGTGTAGGGGAGGCAACCAGTCAATATTTCTCTCTCATATCGATGTTTCTTCCCCTCTAAAAAAAAATTTTTTTAATCAATTAAAAATATATCCTTGTGTGAGTATGAAACAAACAAACAAAACTACATTAAAAAAAGAGTCAACAGAGATGGCACCTGAGCTTATTTAGTGTGTCTTGGGCCTTGATATGGTTTTCATCTGATTATTGGTGGGTATACTATGGTTGTAAGTATAAAGTACGCAAAGAAACCACTAGGCTCTGTGGATGACCGTTTCATCACCCCTTTTCAGGCAGTCTGGGCACTGGGAAACATAGCTGGAGACAGCTCCGTCTGCCGAGATTACGTCTTGAACTGTTCCATCCTTAATCCTTTGTTAACGTGAGTAATTACTGATCACCTGCACCTGAGACATCTGTAGGGCAGCCATATGGTAGTTCTTTTGGGGGAACTTACCTCAAGATGGTAAGTAAATATAAAAAGTACATTTTGATTGCCAAAGTAAAAAGTATCATTAAGAGCATGAAGATTGTGTTGCTGGTCTGCACCAAGGCGGATCTTGCGCTTCCACACTTCATGGCACCGTGAAATCTTATGTTGGTCATACCTGCCTCATTTTTGAGCCAGGAAGAGAAGCAGGATTAGCTCATCTTGGAAAATCCAGCCTTCTCTGCAGAATACATTGATTTGCTATGGGTTTATGCATCGAGTCATTGGAAAGCTCTGTTGTAAACCTCAGGTCAGAGTCCCCATGAAAGGTCATCTGGATCCTTTCCCCATCCCTCACGCTAACCCTTAAAGTAGAGCTACATTACATTTAAACCAAATAAATGGATGAACTGTTCTTCAGAGATCACAATCTCATATCATAATCCTCTGAGCATGCAGGTTGGCCTCCCAGCACAAACAGGCTATTACCTTAGGTCTATGGGTAAGAAGAAACCGTGGCTGCTAGAGTCTTAGGGATCTGATTGATTTGCTCTTGGGGTCCATTGGCAACAACCCTATGCCAAGGACATCATTGCTCAGGATCTGGCTTTTCTTTTTCTTTCAGGCTCCTTACAAAATCCACACGATTGACAATGACACGGAATGCAGTCTGGGCCCTGTCAAACCTCTGCCGAGGGAAGAACCCACCTCCAGAGTTTGCAATGGTGAGAGAGTGTCTTACTGGTTCCTGAGGGATAGTAGGTTCCTTCAAGTGGATGAATTTTTTTTAAAATATATTTTATTGATTTTATACAGAGAGGAAGGGAGAGGGATAGAGAGCCAGAAACATCGATGAGAGAGAAACATTGACTAGCTGCTTCCTGCACACCTCCTACTGGGGATGTGCCCGCAACCAGGGTACATGCCCTTGACTGGAATCGAACCTGGGACCCATCAGTCCACAGGCCGACGCTCTATCCACTGAGCCAAACCAGTTAGGGCAAGTGGATGAATTTTTATGTGGGAGTTTTCAAGTCTTTGGAGAACTCCTGTGAGTCTCTCAATCCATGGGAGACTGAAAAAGGCTATTGTCAATGAAATAGGTAATCTTGTGTGCATGGATGAGAAAGTGAAAAGCTAGGCCTGATGGCTTAATGTTGTAGGGATGTCCAGGGCACAGCAGTACATAGAGGCGGGGACAGCGGTGTTGGTAGTAGTAGAGCTGTTGTAACTATCCCCCTGTGTGTCCCTCTCACTCTGCTTCCAACAGGTCTCCCCTTGTTTGCCTGTGCTGTCTCGCCTACTCTTCAGCAGTGACTCAGATTTGCTGGCAGATGCTTGCTGGGCCCTTTCTTATTTGTCTGATGGCCCCAATGAGAAGATCCAGGCAGTCATAGACTCTGGAGTCTGCAGGAGATTGGTAGAGCTTCTAATGTGAGTGGTCTCAGAAAGGGTACAGATTCCCTAACCTTTTCCAAGCTCAGACTAAAGAACTGCTGCCCTCTCCCAAGATCTGGAGCCATGAGAGTGCTGTCAGGCTTGGTGGTCAGCAGGGCTGAGTACTATGTACTGTCCTTCACTCACCAGTTCTCCCTCCTCTGCAGGCATAATGATTACAAAGTGGCTTCTCCTGCCTTGAGAGCTGTGGGTAACATCGTCACTGGGGATGATATCCAAACCCAGGTAAGGAAGAAGAGAGCTGCCTATGGACAAAGCTGATGGGAGGCAGCATAGACTAGGAGAGAAAGCATGGGCTTGGGTGAAAATTTCCAACTCTGCCACTTGCTATATGATCATGCGCAACTTGGTTGCCTTCATTTTTTTTCTATAAATGGGAAGCAAATTATCATTCATTCTGTGCTTTTGAAGGAACATTAAATTAACCTAACTCAGTACCTGGGACATTGTAAGCTAATTGTTAACAGTTTTTGAGTTCTGTTCCTTTCGAGATATTAAAAGCTATGAAACCTTACCCCTACTTCATAGACCTTAGGATCCTATATAGATAGGGACACTACCTCCTGTTAATCTAGACAAGGAGGGCACAGTAAACAGATTCTCTTCTGTTCAAAGGTTAGAGATCTGGGTATTCTTTGAGTCTTGAGTAGTGGGCATAATTCTGTGGGATTCTTGACAGTTTTTTATAGGTGATCAAACCCACACTCATTTTCTAGGCCATTCTTATGTGTGCGTGTGTAAGCAAATATTCATACATAAAATTTACTGGTGTCATTAAGTACATTCACATTGTTATTCAACCATCATCACCATCCATTTTCACAATCTATAATAATAAAAGCATAATATGCTAATTAGACCAGATGTCCTTCCAGATGAAGCCAGGGCTGCGAGGGAAGCTGGGGAAGCCCGGGTCCTGGGTCCCGGGTGCCTGCCGGCAGCTGGAGGGAAGCCCAGATCCCAGGTATCATTGGGAAGCTGGTGCCGGCAGCCAGGGGAAGGAAGTCCTACTCTTGCACGAATTTCATGCATCGGGCCTCTAGTTTTTTCATAATTTCAAACTGAAACTCTACCCATTAAATAATAACTCCCCGTTTCCTCCTCCCCCCAACCCCTGGTAACCACAATACTACTTTCTTCGTGAGTTTGACTACTCTAGGTACCTCATATAAGTGGAACCATATATATTTGTCCTTTTGTGTCACCTTATTTCACTTAGCATAATGTCTTTGAGGTTCATTCATATTATAGTATGTGTCAGACCTTCATTGTTTTTTATGTGTAAGTAATATTGAATTGTATGCATACACCACATTTTGTTTATGCATTTTATGCATCTGTTGATAGACACTTGGGTTGTTTTCACCTTTTGGCTATTGTGAGTAATACTGCATTGAACATTGGTGTTTAAGTTATCTGTTTGAGTCTCTGCTTTCAGTTCTTTTGGATATGTATCCAGAAGTGGAATTATTGAATCATATGATAAATTTATGTGTAATATTTTAAGGAACCACCATAGGGTTTTGCACAGTGGCCATACCAGTTTACATTCCCACCCTCAAGGTACCAGGTTCCAGTTTTATCCTATCCTTATCAACACTTGTATTTTCTGGGTTTTTTTTTATAGTAGTCATCCTAGTAAGTGTAAAGTGGTATCTCATTGTGGTTTTGATTTGCATTTCCTAATGATTAGTGATGTTTGACATCTTTTTATCTGCTTTTTGGCCATCTATATATCTTCTTTGGAGAAATGTCTATTTAAATCCTTTGCCCATTTTTAAAATTGGGTTGTTTGTTTCTTCGTTGTTGAATTGTAGAAATTCTTTATATATTCTTGATATTAATTCTTACCAGTTATATGTTTTGCATATATTTTTCTCCCGTTCTGTGATTTGCCTGTCCACTCTATTGATGATATCTTCTGATGCATAAAAGTTTTAAGTTTTGATTGAGTCCATTTTTTTTGTTGCCTATGCTTTTGGTGTTCTAGGTCATTCTCAACTGTTCAGCACTCCCTTGCCTCCTCCACTTGCTGAGCAGCCCCAAGGAGTCAATTCGGAAAGAAGCTTGCTGGACTATTTCAAATATCACTGCTGGCAACAGGGCTCAAATACAGGTAAAACAAGCAGGAGGGAAGTCAGGGGGTGGGTATGTCAGGTGGGAAGGCAGGGGGACATGAGAGGTTGTAGAATATTTGCTTTTAGAAGAATTTTGTTTCCTTTTAGAAATTAGGGTCAAAGATTCTGTGTAGTGGAAGCCAGATTCCCCTGTAGTCTCTCATCTATATAACAAGAACAAAGGAAGACTCCCAGGAAGGGAAGAGGTCTAAATCTTAGCGGATTTGTGGGCTGCATTTGATTTCTCTTCTTGAAGTGACTTACTTTCTCCTTCCCATCCCCACCCCAATCCTCTCTCAGGCTGTCATAGATACAAACATCTTCCCTGTGCTGATCGAAATTCTTCAGAAAGCAGAGTTCCGTACAAGGAAAGAGGCAGCCTGGGCTATCACCAATGCCACATCTGGAGGAACCCCTGAGCAGATCAGGTATCACGTTTTTCCCCCCTTGTCTGGAGTGATATGTATACTCTCCTTCTTAATATATATATTTTTAAAATATATTTTATTGATTTTTTTACAGAGAGGAAGGGAGAGGGATAGTTAGAAACATTGGTGGGAGAGAAACATCAATCAGCTGCCTCTTGCACACCTCCTATTGGGGATGTGCCCACAACCAAGGTACATACCCTTGACCGGAATCGAACCTGGGAACTTTTAGTCCGCAGGCCGATGCTCCATCCACTGAGCCAAAACAGTTAGGGCTTATTATATTTTTATTGATTTCAGAGAGGAAGGGAGAGAGAGATAGAAACATCAATGATGAGAGAGAGTCATTGATTGGCTGCCTCCTACATGCCCCATACTATGGATCAAGGCTGCAACCCAGGCATGTGCCCTGACCAGGAGTGGAACCAGTAACCTTTTGGTGCATGGGTCGATGCTCAAACACTGAACTGGCAAGGCAGCTTCAGTAGGTTCTAACTGATAAAATGTTAGAGTGGCACTGGAGTCTGGATTAGATACCTATAGATCATGTACCTCTTTTCTCTCCTGGAGAACAGAAATCTTTGATACAGACATCTGTCTCCTACCTCATTCTCCACACCAGAGACTATATGTAATTGTCAGTTATCCATGCAAATGAAGGAGAGCCATGATATCGTTCATTCACATCAGCTTTTTTAGGAAATCATTTTGGGGGGTAATACTTGGGAGAAACAAAGTTTTGTGTGTGTGTGTGTGTGTGTGTGTGTGTGTGTGTGTTTTGTTTTGTTTTTGTTTTTTAGTTTCCATTATCAATATGAGTAGGAATGGTGGGAATTAGGCAAGTGTCTTGCCCTTAGTAAGGGGGTATATATTCAGTACAGTCATTCACCACTTAATGACAAGAATATGTTATAAGATTAGGGGATTTTGCCATTGTGCAAAGATCACAGAGTGCACTTTCACGAACCTAGATGGTCTAGCCTACTCCATATCTAGGCTACAAGCCTATCTATATATATAAAAGGCTAACATGCAAAGTGTCCCCTTGGGAGTTCGACCAGGAGACCTTGAGTTCGATCACTCGCCATGACGTGTGCTGACCACCAGAGGGCGGTGCAGAATGAAGGAAGGCCCCAGCCAGCAGCCAGAAGGCCCTGATCGGCCCTGATCACTGACCAGGCCTAGGGACCCTACCCATGCACGAATTTCGTGCACCAGGCCTCTAGTACTACATATTATTATACTAAACAAAATGATGCAACATGGTAAACATGAGATGTGTGAAGCTGCTGCCAGCATAACAGTTATTGTTTGACAGCAAACTTTTTTATAACCAGAAGAGTACACTTTATTTATTTATTTTTATTGAATTTATTGTGGTGACATTGGTCAACATGAACATAGGTTTCAGGTGTGGGTTTCTATGTTATAAGGTCTGTTTATTGCAGCACCATGTGTCCACAATCCAAAGTCACATCTTACACTGTCACCGTATATTAGGATCCCTTTTTTCCTCCACCCTTGAAAAAGAGTACACTTATAACAATAAAAAGTATATATAGTAAACACATAAAGCAGCAACATATTCATTTATTATCATCAAGTATTATGTACTGTACATAATTGTGTATGTTTTAATTTTATACAGTGGCAGTGCAGTAGGTTTGTTTATACCAGCATCACCACAAATAAGTGACTAATGTGTTGTGCTATGACGTTATGATGGCTACGATGTCACTAGGTGATAAGAATTTTTATGCTCCATTGTAATTTTTATGGGACCATCATATAGTCTGTCATTGACCAAAATTTCGTTTTGCTGTGCATGACTGTATACATAAAGCTTTAGGAGTAAAGGGATAGCCATTAAGTTAATCTTTGAAGGATAAATACAGGGTTGTAAAGGCCTTTAGGATTGGAAAAACATAAGTACAAGAACCAGAAACTTGGAGACCTTTGCATGTTTGACTGGAATGTAGAGTACTTAGAAGGGAATGATGGGAAGCGGAGCTAGAAGAGAAGTGTAGGAGCCAATTGTAGAGGGTCTATATTGTCATGCCTGTAGAGCTTGTACTCTGCAAACTTTTAAGCAGAGAAATGATGTGTTCCGAGTGGTAATATTACAGCAAGGAGATAGTAGAGATGAGGAGAAAGAATCATGGTAGCCTTTCACATGGCAATGAACTAGACCAGCGATTTTCAACTGGTGTGCCACAATAATTTTTAAAACATGCGGTACTATGCCCGGCCGTGTGATTCAGTGGTTAAACGTCGACCAATAAACCCAGAGGTCACAGTTTGATTCCTCATCAGGGCACATGCCTGGATTGCGGGCTCGATCTCCAGTGTGGGGTGTGATCAATGATTCTCTCTCATTATTGATGTTTCTCTCTCTCTCTCTCTCTCTCTCTCTCTCTCTCTCTCTCGCTCCCCTTTCTCTCTCAAAATCAATTTAAAATCTTTTTTAAAGTGTTAAAAAAAAAAACAAAACACATGAAGTACCTGACTATTTAGTCAAGGGCACTGACCTCTTTTTCCCTTAGATTGTCAAATAAAATTGACAACAGCCAATACAACAATAGCTGTCTGGTGTGGATGAATCAAAATTATGCCTTTTATTTTTTCAGTTAGGCAAAAATTATATTTTTGGTGTACCACAGAATTTTAGTAATTAATTCATGTGTGGGAAAGGTTGAAAATCGCTGAACTAGACCATTAGCATTGGGAAGGTAGATTGAGATAAAGGATGGGTGGTTATAAAGACTCAGTAAGGCCCTGGCTGGTTTGGCTTAGTGGATAGAGCGTTGGCCTGCGGACTCGGGGGTCCCAGGTTCGATTCCGGTCAAGGGCATGTACCTTGGTTGTGGGCACATCCCCAGTGGGGCGTGTGCAGGAGGCAGCTGATGGATGTTTCTCTCTCATTGATGTTTCTAGCTCTCTCTCCCTCTCCCTTCCTCTCTGTAAAAAAACCAATTATTTATATATATATATATATATATATATATATATATATATATATATTTAAAAAGGCTCAGTAAGAATGGATTGCTTAGCATGTTGACATGCACGAAGGAGACCCATAGGCATCATAGTACCTCCCTTGCCCTGCATTAATTTTTTTTTTTTTTTTTTTAGCTAAAGTAAAGGTTTATTACAGAAAAGCTCCCTGCTGCAGGGAGAGGACCCGAGCGGATTGCCAGGGCAGTTCCTTTTTCTAAGAGTTAATATATGACCCGCTAACTTCCCATTGGTTGGTTAGAAAAATTCGGCCCTAGCAACATCCTTATATTTTAAACTTCAAGGTTCCCACTCATTTCTCCCCTCCCTCCTGGCCCTGCATTAATTTTAGAACTTGCCTGGTCTCTGGTCCTCAGGTACCTGGTATCACTGGGTTGCATCAAACCCCTTTGTGACTTGCTGACTGTAATGGATTCAAAGATTGTTCAAGTGGCCCTCAATGGACTGGAGAATATCCTTCGGCTTGGAGAGCAAGAGAGCAAGCGCAGTGGCTCAGGAGTAAATCCCTACTGTGGCCTCATCGAAGAAGCCTATGGTATGTGTGCTTTCCCAACATTATCTCTGACTTAAGTAGAGAGGTTATAGTTCAGAGTCTCGTGATTGTAGGCCTCCAAAGTAGTACACATATGTGAGGGTGTATGTTTTAGAGTCATCATTGAATGCAAGGTTCTATCCCATCAGTTCCTTCTTCCTCTCAGGGGCAGTAGCTCTACCCAGATGGGCTCTACCCAGCAAGTAAGTATGATACAGATGCAAAAAGAAAGCTCCAGAACCAGGCACTGGAAGGCATATTTTTAGCTGAGCTTATAGCAAGTTCAAGAGTACAAGATGGACTCATCTCAGAGATTCAGAGAAGTAATTAAAAGCAGAATCAGGCCCTAGCTGGTTTGGCTCAGTAGAAGAGCATCGGCCTGCGGACCAAAGAGGCCCAGGTTCGATTCTGGTCAAGGGCACATGCCTGGATTGTGGGCTCGATCCCCAGTAGGGGATGTGCAGGAGGCAGCTGATCAATGATTCTCTCTCATCATTGATGTTTCTATATCTCCCTCTCCCTTCCTCTCTGAAATCAATAAAAATATATTTTAAAAAATAATAATTTAAAAAATAAAAGCAGAATCAGGACTAGAACCTCTGATTTATAACTGACATATGGTATTTTTCCTTTGGAATTATGTAGTTTGGGAGGGAAATCTTGGCTTTCCTCTTTCAGGTCAAAAAAATAAAGATTCGATCATATTACTTGTATTTATAAACAGCAACATACCTCAGGGAAGGAAAAATAGAAAAGCACTTATGAAAGCTGACTCTCCCTCCTTCCTTGTACCACCATAGGCTTGGATAAAATTGAGTTTCTCCAGAGCCACGAGAACCAGGACATCTACCAGAAGGCCTTCGACCTCATTGAGCACTACTTCGGTGTAGAAGATGATGATAGCAGCCTGGCTCCCCAAGTGGATGAAACGCAACAGCAGTTCATCTTCCAACAGCCTGAGGCCCCCATGGAGGGCTTCCAGCTATAATGTCTGCCTCCGGGGAGGGGATGGGATGGGAAGCACCACCTGCCAGCGGAAAAGCAGCCCTCCGGTGGACGGGAAGCCAGCCCCCCCACCGGCCACCACACACCTCTGCTGCCCTGGAAACTGTGCTCCGGACCTGCCCCACCCCTTCCCTTTGAGGGGCACCCTCTGGACAGACAGAACCATCCGAGGCTCACATTTGGGTTTTGTGACAAGAAGGGGACGTGTTGGGTTTTTCTTCCTTACACTCTATTTTGGCTGCACATATGTCTTTAACCCAGGAGCCCAGGGTAGACAAAGGAGGACTGAGGTAATCAATTTTGCACCTTTTTTATGTTTATTTTTTCTTTAGTAGTGACTTCCTTCCCTTTTATCTTCCTTTATTCTTCCCAGTTCTCTGCCCTGATTTGTGTAACTCTTATCTTGGGTACTTGAGCAGATGGAATATTCCAGAAGTCGGGGGTGGGAGGGGAGGAGAGAAATCCCAAAAAAGTATTCTTGCTCTGACAGAATATTAATCTTGTATGCTTGGATTGAGTTATTTAATTTTTTTCTTTTGCACATTTTTCTTGTATTAAGGTTGCTCTTTCCAAGAACCATGAGTTCCTGGTTTTAGGAATCCCAGCTGCCAGCATTGTCTGGGACTAGAGGCTGAGGGGGAGGTCGCCATAAGACAAGGCCCTTCCCCCCTCTCTCTAATCTCTGCCCAGACCTCTTTAGTTTGGGAGATCCCCCTCACTCTCCTGGGTACCTACACCAGTGGGAGTGGAGGGGAGGAGCACAGGCCTTTCAGACGGGGCTTCCCATGTGTCGCTACTGATCCCATGTTTCCTACCCACCTTCCAATGGTGCGACCCAACTTCATTTGTTTACTTGAAAATTCCCCTCGGAGTTGAATGAACCTCTGAGGTAGCTGTATTTTCTCCTAAGCATGAGACAGGGGGCTGTGATCCTTCCTTTCTCCTGAGGAGAAAGTCCTTGCTCTGGTGACCCATAAGTTGCAGAGGAGGTTGGAGTGAGAGTGTCATGTATTGGGATAGCCAGGAATCCCTGCCTTTGGCCTTTCTTCCTCTTCCATAGTTGGATCATGTATATTTTATTTCCAAAGGAGAGAATGTCAAAAAGTTCTGTATTTTTTTATATTCTATATATTAGGTAGGTCAATCTTAATTGGTCTTGAGAGGAAGAACTGTAATTTCTGTTAGAAGGGTACTGTGAGGAAGACCAAAAAGAAATGTGGAAGCTTCCTCACTCAGGAGGCCTGAGCTTGGTCCTTTTCTTCTCTGCTTGGATTCTGGGCCACCACCAGGGACCAACCCTTAGCTCTGGAACCTTTATGTAGCCTGTCAGCTTGGTCTGATTGTCCCAGTACCTGAAGGAAGCAAGGATGACCCCAGGGTGTGGGTGTGGTGAAGTATAACACTCTAATCTTTACTATGAGCATCCTGCTTACATCAGAAAACCCAGAAAGCATCCGCCTTCTTAGATTTGGCCTCAAAAGACCCTTGTTCACATAAGTTATCACTCATGGCTGACTCTCCAGTTATCACTAACTTAGCAGCCTCAGGACTTTTGTGAGAGTTATCGATATCTTCCCTGTTTGGGATCCTTGTACCTGGTTTGGGTTTTGCCCTTCCTTGTGACAATTATAACCCTAGTGTCTTTTTTTCTTTTCTCTTTGAATAAAGCTAGTGCAGTGCCACAATGGCTTGCCTATGCTTTGGTGGATTATAAATGAGAGCAAAGCCCAGTTGTTGGGGATGGGGTGGAGGAAGTTGTCGGGTAAGTAAATATAGAGCAACTTTGAGAAGGCACAGTCTGCACTGCCCCTGCTTTCCTGCCATGGTCAGTCAGTCAGTCAGAGGTGCCCAGCTCTAAGCTGTATTTTCCCTTCCCCAGAAACAGTGCCATTCTTGCTCCCATTCCTACACATCTCTGGCTCAGGTGAAGTCCATGCCCCTCTGCTTACAGGTCAAGGTTCAGGTGCTCACTGTCAGCCTTGAATTTGCCCTCATTCTAGTTTGAGATCCAACTCCACAGCCATTTTCTGAGGAAGGTGGTTTGAGGCTATCGCTTATCACTAAAAAGTGTGTCAGATGCTACTCTTCAGCTTAGGAATGATGACTCAACCCCAGTCTCTGGTGGGCAAGAGGCAGGACCTTCTCCAGCTGGCCTGCGGACTCCATTGCAAACTACAGTTCAAAGAAAAACTCACTCTCACCCCTGCCCCCCATCCTTGTCCAAAGGGGAAAGAAAGCACTTTAGTAGGATCTACTTTGTACATCTTAAGCAATAGTTAAGTCCCTGACATTGGGACCAAATTCTTACTGTGAGACATACACATCTTGCTTTTCCCAACTATTCCTCCAAAATCTACTTTCCCTTCAGATCTGGGCCCTGTACCAGATGGAAGACTTGGTCCTCTGGCTGCTGCTTAAAGCCAGTTTTCTTCAAAGGCTGACGTCTCCCAGGGCACAACATGAGGACAGATTTCTCATCGGATAAAAGTGGCCTCTAGGAGCTTTCCTTTGTTAGCGTCTTCCTCCGACCATGTTTTCCCATGATCTTCCTCTGACCCCTCTCAGTCAACAGGTGAAGTTCTTCCAGCCGCAGAGGCAGTGTTTCTTTTGTGTTTCTCCTCTCCTTTGGCCATCTTGGGAAGCAAAATAATATTTCTTTAACCCAGACTTGACAGCCACTCTTCATGGACAGCTCCCATCTGGACTCGCGACCCTGGCCTAGGTGAGGTCAAAGGCTTTCAGGTAGATTTCTGAATGGATATTGCAGGGATGGAGGGACTGCCAGGCTGCTATAGGGAGTAGCCTGGTAAGACATGTTTTGGAATCTTCATATGTTGGCACATGACTGGTATGTCCACTTTAAGATCTCTGGTGGGGATGGAGGTATCTAGGTGTGGATTAAGGGGATAAGGAGCCTTTTTCTTAGCTAAAGTATTCAAATACTGTTTTGAACAGTGCCAGCTATTCTTTATTGCCAGTCCCTCTTCATCTTCCAGCACTTGCAGGGCCTCTTGTCCTAGAAGCCTGCCCACATTTCTAAGGTCTCCCCAGTGACTACCTGGCCTTGATGTTGGCTGCACCTTGTGATAGAGCCACATGGGTTCCACCTCAGCTGGCCAGCCTGGTTACTTGGGTCATTGAGTACCAATGGCCCTTCCAAGGAGCAGGCGTTAATGACTTCCGCTTTCAGGAGCCCTTGGTGTTCCCCATTATCTAGAACCCTTAGGTCTACCTCCTTCTACTTATTCTCCTTGCTCTGGAAGCTACTTTCCAGAAGCCCAATTTTTTGGAGCTGAACTGCACAGATTAGAGCTGCTACTATAATTGGTCAAGGAAGAGCAAAAGAAAGCTCTCAGGCACAGACTTTTTCTCTCAAGCCAAACCAGCTTAAAAGGAAAAGCGGTGTACAGAATGGAATGGGTTTCCATTTTCGTGTCTGCCTGCCTTCCCCTACATCCTAGAGTTACTACTGCTTCTAGCATACTAGGAGGGAAGATGAATGCCTGGCAGTACTTCCCTCCTCATTCCACATACCCCTCTTTGAATGCCTCAGCTCAGATGTTGCGGCTACATCTCCTCTCCCGAGACTCACTCAGCTTGGTGTCCCATCATCTTGGGTATTCCTCTATAGATTTGTCTTGTGGGCTCAGATTCTGAATTCTCAGTTGAAGGCAGGAAGCCAGATTCTCCAGGTCCCTATGGGCCTGGCTGGGGACCTCAGGAATGTGTGTGACTGCCTGCCTCCCTGGCAGGCTGGGGAAGGGTGCAAGTCTCAATGCACTGAACCACAGGAAAATGCTCATAACCAGTTGCAACATCTTCCTACAAGTGAGTGTGAGACTGAGAAATTGCTCAGAGTCGGTTTCTTCCATAGCCGTTTTAGGATTCTAGACCAATCTTGTCCAGTATTTTTTCTGTGTCTTAACTTTTGGATTCTTTGTTAAACCAACAAGCTGAGATTTTGACCCTGTGGGGATTCATGTCGTAGCTGCTCTTTGGCCAAGGCCTTCATAAATGATTCAGTAATTCTTTTGTCTATCCTCCAGCCCCAGATTAAGACCATAGCAAGGGAAGAATTTGAGGTCAGCACCAACCAAGTCTGAATTAAAGCTGTTATATTTCCTTTGGGGGCATTTTGCCTCAGGCCTGAGCTATTTGCAGCATTAAGTTTTGGGCTCAACACCACAGGAGAAAGGTTTGTGTAGTGTTATAAAGGTTTGTGTAGTGTATAGTTTGGGCCTACCTCGCTATTTCTGGGCCAGCCATGCTGACATCCATGTTAGAACATACCTGAACCCCTCTAAATGCTAGAGCCCTGCTCCCCTGTGTAGGTCAGATTTTCAGCCCCTGGGTTTTAGGACAGAACATCCTGCCATTCCCTGGGGGTAGTGAAGGAAGTCAAATCTCAGATCCTGAGACTGACTGGGAACCTCTGGCTCAGAGGATGGCCTTAGAGAGAGAGACCACCTTTGCGAGAACCCTCAAGCCCTGTAGTTGGGTATTGACTCTTTCAGCCAACTTTTGTGGGAACTGCCTTTGAAAGCCACTACAGAAGCGAAGGTGGTGTGAGGTCCCAGTCACCCAAGACAAACCAGATGTCTCTCAAAAGCAGCTTGGGTTCCCATACAACCCTGCAAAGGTGAATCAAACCCTTTTTCTCATTGGGTTTTCTTTCCAAGTTCATTTGCTTTCATTTTCCAAGAACTGTAAACTCTGGCTATTCTCTATGTTCTCAGGGCCCCTGGGTAGACAACAAAGCTTGATTTCAGAGCAGACATAGGCCAAGAAACCATAGCATTGAGTGTGCTGAGTCCAGACAAATGATATTTATATACACATCCAAATTTGAAGAGAAAATGTATTTCTTTAGGTTTCAAACACTGTAATAGAAATAAAGCAAAAATAAAAACCTGTTGCAAAGTTCCAAATTGTCGTCTTTGGGATTCTTCTAGACTGGATTCTTACGATGTGAAGGGGGAGAACGTGTTTAAACCTGTGACTTAACAGTGGAATTAAGAATTGGTAACAGCCTACTCTTGCTATAAAGATGTTTTTAAAAATCAGCTTTATTGAAATATAATTGACCTGCAATAAATGGCACATATTTAAAATGTACAATTTGATAGGTTTTGACATATATGTAACGATGAAAGCATCACATCAATGAAGATAGTGAACATATCCATCATCTCTAGAAGTTTCTGTATGCCCCTCAGGAATCCTCATCCAACCCCCAGCAACCACTGATCTGCATTCTGTCACTATAACTTAGTGAGCCCATTAACGTCATACAGTTCACTGATTACTTGCTTTGGCTTAGATCAATTCCTAAAGCAAAGATTATAGACAAGCTGCCAAAAAATTGATTAACCCAAAAAGAGGATTTTGGTTAACTGATAGTGTGTTTAAGTTTTAATATGTTGCCAACATTTTGAAATAGATAACTCTCTTGAAAAATATCTGGCATTACCAGGCCTGAGTTTCTGCTTGAAAACAATCGTCAAGAGCTCTGGCCACAATCACCACCATTCCAAATGGTCTCCCTGACTCAATGGCAGGTTCTAACATTGTTGCTATTTTCTTTGGTAGCAAAGGAGAAAGTAACTTTTTAACCCATGATATCAGATCTAGTTATTATTCTTTATTTTTTTATTTGTATTGATTTCAGAGAGGGAGAAAGAGAGAGAGAGAAACATCAATGATGAGAGAGAATCATTGATTAGCTGCCTCCTGCACACCCCCTACTGGGGACTGAGCCTGCAACCTGGGCATGTGCCCTTGACCGGAATCGAACCTGGGACCCTTCAGTCCACAGGCCAATGCTGTATCCACTGAGCCAAACCAGCTAGGGCAATTATTACTCTTTTAAAATAATTTTTTTATTGGTTTGAGTGAAAGAAACAGATTTGTGGTTCCACTTACTTATGCATTCATTGATTGATTCTTGTATGTGCCTTGACTGGAGAATCAAACGCACAACCTTGGCATATTGGGGTGACACTAACCAACTGAGCTAGCTGCTGGTCAAAGCCAAATTTTGTTATTTCTTGCCTGTTTATTCCACTTGATCCTTCTTGATACACTGCTCCACCCCTCATTTTGTTCTTGTTTACTATGTTCTTTATCTGCCTAGACAGCTTCATCCTGTGGAAATTCATCAAAGTCCGATTTATATATTGCCTCTTCAACAAATTTCCAACATGCTTTTCTGGAAATAATCAGGCTTGGTTTCCTGTGATCTGGATTCCAAAATGTTCTGGGCTTGAGTTTCACCATTATTATACCACATTACCTCTCAATGTTACCTGGTAAATATGAACTTTTGCTGCCTAAAGGAAGGGAAAGACCATTGCCCGGGAGTCTCTTAACTGGGAAAAACACTTCATAACTTAGGAGCCCTAAAACAGCCCTGATCGATGTGACTCAGTTGGCTGGGCATTTCCAGGTTGCCGGCTGACTCTTGGTCAGGGCATATGCCTGAGTTTTGGGCTCCATTCCCCAATAAGGGGCATGCCAGTCGATAATATGCTCTCACATGGATGTTTCTCCCCCTCCCTTCCCCTATAAAAATCAATAAAATATATATATTTTTAAATTTTTTATTGATTAAGGTATTACATATGTGTCCTTTTGCCCCCCCACCCCACCCCCCACTCATGCATACAAGTCCTTTGGTTGATTGATCTCTCCCCAATAAAATAAATATTTTTTAAAAGAGCCCTAAAACTGCTGATTTGCACAAGTGTAACATTCTGCCCCCAGAAATTCTAGGCTTTAGAACAGGGGTCCTCAAACTTTTTAAACAGGGGGCCAGTTCACTGTCCCTCAAACCGTTGGAGGGCCGGACTATAGTTTAAAAAAAACTATGAACAAATTGCTATGCACACTGCACCTATCTTATTTTGAAGTAAAAAAACAAAATGGCAAAAACACCCGCATGTGGCCCACGGGCCATAGTTTGAGGATGCCTGCTTTAGAACTAGAGGATTTAGCCAACAGTTCTTGTAATGTTCATTGATTTGTAAGCAAATAATTTCAACACCTAATGTGTAACAGAACTCTATCCAGACATTGGGAGCTAGGACAGACTGCAAGGGGAGCACTGGAAGGCTCTGAAGTAACTTTTGAGTTGGGCCTTAAAAAAATGTTTTTTCCAGAAAAGCATTTTGGTAGCTAGAATAGCACCTGCAAAAACCTGTGAACTCCTGGAAATAGTAAAAGTAGAGTTGGAGCAAAAACAGGCAGAGAACATATGTAATACATTTATCAATAAAGAAAAAAAAAAAAAAACGGCAGAAAGGAGCCCTAGCTGGTTTGGCTCAGTGGATAGAGTGTCAGCTTTCGGATTGAAGGGTCCCAGGTTCAATTCCAGTCAAGAGTGCATGCTTGGGTTGCAGGCTTGATCCCCATTGGGGGGAGGGGTGCAGGAGGCAGCCAATCAATGATCTTCTCTCATCATTGATGTTTCTCTCCCTCTCCCTCTCTGAAGTCAATAAAAAATATATATATATTAAAAAGGCAGAGAGGATGGGCAGGAATGGCTGGAAACCTAAGCCAACCATGTAGGCATTGAATTCCAGGCATTTGGGTTGTTAGTTTTTATTCCATCACCGATAGGCAACCGGATAAAGAATTGTGATCTCACATTTGGAGAAAAGTTTGGATTTTTTTCACCTTTATCCCCAGTGCAATAGAGACTTCCTTTGCAGAGGATGGGCCAGTCAGAGAAAAGGCTCAGGAATTGGCTGAGGCTAAACTTCTTGCAGGGTCTCCTCAACTTCTTCCGAAGAGGGACTCATGCTGGTAATAGGCAGAGAAAAAAATATAACCTACTTTCACAAGTTATTTTTTTAAAATATATTTCATTGATTTTTTACAGAGAGGAAGGGAGAGGGATAGAGAGCCAGAAACATCGATGAGAGAGAAACATCCACCAGCTGCCTCCTGCACACCCCCCATCGGGGACGTGCCCGCAACCAATGCACATGCCCCCGACCGGAATCGAACCTGGGACCCCCCCAGTCCGCAGGCTGACGCTCTATCCACTGAGCCAAACCGGTTTCGGCTACTTTCACAAGTTATTTTATAATGTTTTTTAAAATTGATTTTTAGAGGAAGAGGGAAAGTGATAAGACAGAAACATCTATAGAGTATTGGCCTTCGGACTGAAGGGTCCCAGGTTCGATTCCAGTCAAGGGCATATGCCTGGGTTGTGGGCTTTATCCTCAGTAGGGGATGTGCAGGAGGCAGCTGATCAATGATCCTCTCTCATCATTGATATTTCTATCTCTCTCCCTTCCTCTCTGAAATAAAAATATACACATATATTTATACACATATATTTTAAAGCACATCGTAAGCACGCAGAGAACTATTGTTACTGAAAGCTTCCATCTGAATACGGAAATTGAGTCCTGAGGAGAGAAAAGAATGCCAGTCACGTAGCAAATTCATGATGAAGTTGGGACTGCAATACAAGTCTCCTGGTTCCCAGTCCAGTAATTTGTCCCTTGTCCTCAGTTCCCAGACGGTCATACATGTTCACAGCATGGAAGAAGTGTTGGTGGAAGCGTGCAAGAAAGAAGAGACAGGTGGAAGGCTTTTGGGGCTGAATCGTAGCTTCTGAGCGAGAGAAACAAGCTTGACGGGGGTCTTTGTGCAGAATGACTGGTTCCTTTCGGACCTCCTGCGTTTCTGGCACCTAGAACTAAAGCCCTTCCTATTGCATCCTGGGAGTTGAGGGTCATCCCCGCTGCATGGAGGGACGTGTAGTCTTTTCCCTCCCCCGCCTTCCCAGTTTGCCCGCCTCAGAGGCCGCGTCTCTTCATCTTTCCCAGCAAGCCTCGCGCGAGAGCCGGCTATTGATTGGCTGCGGAGAGCAGGCGGCTCTGCCGGCAGCGGTTACCCGGGTTTCCGGTGCGAGGCCACAGCGGGCGAAGCCGTGAGGACGTCGGCTGTGGGGTCCGTACCGTGGCGGCTAGAGGGAGGGGGCGGTCAGAGGGTCCGTAGACCTGAGCGCTTTCGGTCAGTGGGAAGAATCACGCAGATTCCGCGCGAGGGCTCGGGCCGGAGGGCAGGGCTGAGGCCTCTGCGCGTGCGCGGGCGGCAGGAGAGCGGGCCGCTCGCGGGGCGTGGGTGGCTGTGCGCGCGGGGGGTGGAGGGAGGCCCATGTGGGGCCCGGGAGGCGGGGGAGAGACCGGGAATCTAGCGTCCCGCCACGTCAGTCACCGCCGGGAACCTATCCGGCGCTCGGCGGATCCTGAGGGGGCCGCGTTGTATCGGGAAGAGGCTTCAGGGAAAAGGAGGCCTTTCTTCCCCTGCTCCTGGAGCAGCGCCCCGAAAACCTGCCTCTGCACACCAGGCTCCCCTGACCCGCCAGAGACGGAGAGAACCGTGGGTTACCTCCAGGGAAGGTCGGCCGGTTTGTTTTAGAAGCTTTGTGCATCCGGTATTGGGATTTCTCATCCAGGCTGAGAAGAATTTCGAAGTCTTGGAAAATAGCGCATGTGCTTGTTTCTATAGGATCTGCTCCTCAGCTAGCATTGCAACCCACAATGAAGAACCAAGACAAAAAGAATGGGGCTGCCAAGCAATCAGGCAACACTTCCAACCCAAAAAGCAACCCGGGGCAAGTGGAAGCCGGACCAGAGGGAGTCCAGGGGCTGCCCGGCCAGGCGCCCTCCGCGGCACAAGCTGAAGGTTCCGCCAGCCAGACTCCCAGGAAGACGGAGGGTGTGTGCCATTTCCAGCGGGCAGGGGGCGGGGTTTGTGGTGCGCCAGTCTAGCTTCTGGAGGTAGAGGCCCCTGTTTACCCAGAAAGAAGGAAATTAGAATGAGAGAGGACAGTGCTGAGTCTGTGCGATCCCCACCGTGTCCTAGGGAGTTGGTAGAGCCTTGGACTCTAAGCACAGGAACAGAACTCTTGAGAGAAGGCTCTGACAGGATTAAATCGGGAGCAGTCAAATGAGACACCGAACTTGCAAGTCCAGGTTAGAAACGCCTCATGTACCAGTGGGTAACTGCTCTTTATATTTGAGGCATTTCTGGAACTTTTTTTACTATCAAGAAATGATTTTCACCAGGAGGAGAAGGGGGTGGATTAGACATTGAGCTCCTGCTACATGCCATCCCTATGTGCTGGATGCTTTACCCGATTTCTTTTATACTCACAAAAGAGAAATACTCATGTCATTTTATAGGTAAATAAACTGAGGCTTAAAGAAGTTAGGCAACCGAAACCGGTTTGGCTCAGTGGATAGAGCATCGGCCTGCGGACTCAAGGGTCCCAGGTTCGATTCCGGTCAAGGGCATGTACCTTGGTTGGGGCATATCCCCAGTAGGGGGTGTGCAAGAGGTAGCTGATCGATGTTTCTCTCTCATCGGTGTTTCTGACTCTCTATCCCTCTCTCTTCCTCTCTGTAAAAAATCAATAAAATATATTAAAAAAAAAAAAAATAAGTTAGGCAACATTTAATCCAAACCAGTAAGTTTGGGCCTGAAAAAATCCCGACCAGTGGTATAACCATCTTGTTTCACATTCTGCCCTTCTTCCTCCTGTAGGAGCACAAGCCAAAACCTCTCAGTCTGGAGCCCTCCGTGATGTCTCTGAGGAGCTGAGCCGCCAGTTGGAAGACATCCTGAGTACATACTGTGTGGACAACAGTCAGGGAGGCCCAGGTGAGGATGGTGCACAGGGTGAGCCTGCTGAACCTGAAGATGCAGAGAAGTCCCGGACCTATGCCTCAAGGAATGGGGAGCCTGAGCCAGAGACCCCAGTAGTCAATGGTGAGAAGACCTCCAAGGGGGAGCCAGGCACAGACGAGATCCGGGCAAGTGATGAGGTGGGAGACCGAGACCACCGAAGGCCACAAGAGAAGAAGAAAGCCAAGGGTCTGGGTGAGCAGAGGGCAACTGCTTGTGAGGCTTATGAGGGGGGAGTGTTTGGGCCTGACATTCCTTGGGCTAGCCTGCTCTGCTAGGATTCAGCGTAAACCCTCCCTTCCAGTGCAGTGGACCACACCAGTTTAATCGTAGCCACAGGGCTATGGGGCCATAGCATAGAGGAGTGCAGATTGTTCACTGCACAGGGACTTCTGGCCTTGGGAGCAAGTGAGAAGCGAAATCCAACCTGCTGTCTGAGAAAATGGGGAGCAGGAGACCTGGGGGGACTCCTATGCCAGCCAACACCATTTCTAATCTGTGCGACCTTGGGCAAGGCCTTTCTCCTTTTTGGTCCTTAGTTGTCACTTCTCTGCAGTAAGAGAATTGGGCTAGACCCGGGTTGAAAACTCAAATAAGCCAAGCTAGCCAAGAAAGTGCCCACTTCATCCGAGGATTGACTGCCACCTGGGTCCCAGCACGTTGATAGCATGTAAAACTACAGGCTAAGTCTAGACAGCCTTCCTTTAAAAAAAAAAAACAACACAACAAAACCCAGCCAGAGTTATGTGCAATCTCTAGATTTTTAACAGTTGGCAGTTGGTATGCTGGGAGCCAGACAAAACCTATCTGTGGGTTGGCTTTGGCCTGTGATTTGCAGTCTCTCTGGGAGCCCAGGGTTGCCATTGCAGAAGTCTAGTGCTGTGCTATGTACAGTGGCCCTCCAGGGAGACAGGAAGAATCGGACTCAGGCACAGGCAGTGGGGGAGAGTAATTTGGGTGAGGGTGGAAGTAGAAGGATATTGTGTCTTAAAGACTCAAAGTTGGGTGGTATTATACCCATATTTTATTCCCTGCTTACTCACCCCCTGTCATTCTAATTTAAGGAAAGTTTGTTTGTTTGTTTTTAATCTTAGGATCAATTATTGGAAGGTATATTCATTTTAAAGTTCCTTGTTTGGCTACTTCTGTTGATAAGAATTTCATAATTCTCAAAGAGACCTGTTCCTTTTTGCATTCTTCCTGTTTCAGAAGGGAGTTCCTAGCACTGAAACAGTAGTACTGAATTCACATAAGACACACACATATTTAATATCTTTATTGATTTCAGAGAGGAAGGGAGAGGGACAGAGATAGAAACATCACTGATGAGAGAGAATCATGGATCGGCTGCCCCCTGCACACCCTCTACTGGGGATCAAGCCCGCAACCCGGGTATGTGAATCAAACCATGACATTGTGGTTCATAGGTTGCTGCTCAACCACAGAGCCATGCTGGCCGGGCAGGAACACCTTTCTTAAACCTGTTGGTAAAGCAGGTAGTTTTTTTCTCCCTTTCCTGGTGCTCACCAAGGAGATTCCACAGAGATTCAGTCATTCATTTTTGTTGTTGTTGTTGCTAATCCTCACCCGAGGATATTTTTCTATTGATTTTTAGGGAGAGTAGAAGAGAGAGGGAAGGACAGAGAGAAGCATCGATGTGAAAGAAACACATCGATTGGTTGCCTCCTGCACGAGCCCTCACCAGGGTCCGGGCCAGGGAGGAGCCTGCAATCGAGGTACGTACCCTTGACTGGAATTGAACCCAAGACCCTTCAGTCCGCTGGCCGACACTCTATCCACTTAGCCAAACTGGTTAGGGCCAGTCATTCATTTAATAAGTATTTGTTGAGCATGTCCTCAGCAAGGGGCGCTAGGGACAGCACTGAGCTACATTGGTAGGCAGAATTGAGTTGGTTGCAGACCTCACGAAGCACACGTTTTAGCAGGAAAGGCAGCCAGTTCAACAAACAGAAATGTAAAGTATGATAGGTGGGCCCAGTCCTGGAGGGGACTCCCAGAGAAAGGGGTACATGCCTTTGTTCCCTGTACTTTGCAGGAAAGGAGATTACGTTACTGATGCAGACATTGAACACACTGAGTACCCCAGAGGAGAAGCTGGCAGCTCTGTGCAAGAAGTATGCTGAACTGGTCAGTTCTCCCCCTTCTCCTTGCACCCTCTCTGCCTCGGAACATCAGCAGGCCACCCAGCATGGGGTTGAGGGTACAAGGGCAGGTGGGTGGCTTAATTTCTGTTCAACCTCTCTAAGCCTTTTCCTCATCTGACTGGGGGGGGTCTAGTCCCAGCCACCTTCTTCCGGTCTGAGAAATTGTACATTCTAGTGCAACAACATTAATCATTTGATATTCTCTTAATACCCAGTCCACAGTCACATTTCCCCAATTGTTTAAAAATGTCAGTTTGATTAAATCAGGATCCAAAGGAGGTCCATTTATTACGTTGTGTTGTTACAACGTTTCCCCCCCTTTAAAGCAGTTTTTATCTTACTGCCCTGCTCTTTTTCCCATAACATTGACTTATTGCAGACCAGTTGTCCTGTTCTAGCTTTGTGGTGGCATTTCACGTGTTCCTTTACCTCCATAGTTCCTGTAAATAAAGTGGAATTTTCCTGGGAAAAGAGGGCAAAAGAGTTGAGGGCGTAAGGAATTTCAGCTGAGTGAGAGATTATTTAAAGGGAAGTGCAAGGGCGGTTGGTTCAAAGGCTTGAAGGTTCAATAGGGTAGTAGACCTGAGACCTCAGATAAAGATTGGAGAGGATGAGCTTGGAAGAGATCTTGGAGATGGGTGCAGTTCTGAAAGATGACATAGTGGCCAATTGGAATGTGACTACTCTGAATCTGGATGTGTTGTAAGTGTAAGACAAAGAGGAGTAGCAGGTGACTTCATCTGAGGGCATGAGTGTCCCCAGAATTGGGGTAATGTAATGGTCTGAGAGCTGGGAGAGAAACTGGGATCTGCTGGCTGTGTACCTCTGTCCTATCTGAGTGTCCATTTCTGTATCCTTGGGGTACGGGGGCCCTAGGGGTTATTATGAGTAGCAAATGGAGCACCCACACAGTGTCCGACCTGAGCTATTATGGCTGGAGTCGGGAGAGAGGGCCAGGGTTAGGTCAGCTCAGGAGACCCTGGATCCCCATGGGAAGAGCCTCCAGGGTACTTACCTGCCCTCCTGTCTCCAGCTGGAGGAGCACCGGAACTCCCAGAAGCAGATGAAGCTCCTGCAGAAGAAGCAGAGCCAGCTGGTGCAGGAGAAGGACCACCTGCGCGGTGAGCACAGCAAGGCCATCCTGGCCCGCAGCAAGCTCGAGAGCCTGTGCCGCGAGTTGCAGCGCCACAACCGTTCCCTCAAGGTAGGCTGGCTGGGCCCCCTGAGAGGGACAATTGGTTACCTTAACTTCCACTTATCTTTGGCAGCTTTTCCCTTAAAAAATGAGCACAGGTTTTCAGTACAGAAATAGATTTCCCAGTAATGCCCTGATTAGCAAGAATTGCTTATAACCATTTGACATGTACTTGTAGTAAGGAAGGTAAAGGCTAAGAAGCAAAGAGAACCCAGAGTGCAGGCCTTCAGGAGTTCTTAACTCCATCACAGTCCCCAGGTAAGCTGGGGTCCAGTGCCGACCAGCAGCTCTTGTCCTAGTGTTGGCTAGTCAGGAATGTGCGTCCTTTCTCCTTGTTCTGCCTTGCCTAGGGTGGGGTCACTGGTTAAAGCCTGGTCACTACTATGACCTCCAGGTCATACAATTTGGATCAGTAAATATATGGTATTTTGCAACTTGCTTTGCTTGTTTTTAGTTTATCTTTTAAAAAGTTACAAATTTAATATGTTTGATATACTATCTAATAAAAGATTGATATGCAAATTAACCATCACTCCGCTGTACCCGCAAGCCAGCCCATCAGCATTGATTATGCAAATTAACCCCAACCAAGATGGCTGCAGCCACAGAGAGCAGGAGGGAGGCTTGGGTTTCCCCGGCGATGGAGGAAGCCAAGCTTTCCGCACACCCTGGCCAACCTAGGCCTCCGCTTAAGGCTACGAAGTTTCAATTATAGAAGATAAATAAACCCCAATAGAAATGGCTGCCATCACGGAGCAAGCAGGAGGCTTGGCTACACTCCAGGCTACAAAGTTTCAATTGTAGAAGATAAATAAAATCCCAGATACCAGGGCCTCCGCTTGAGTCGTGGGGGTGCGTGGCCGGCCTGCAAACCACCACAGGCCCCTCGTCCAGGCTGCCCCACGCGCCAAGGGAACCCCCACCCTGATTTGGGACACCCTTCAGAGCACCCTATCCTATATAATAAAAGAGTAATATGCAGATTGACCATCACTCCAACACAAGATGGCTGCCCCCATGTGGTCAAAGATCCTGTCCCCGTGTGGACACAAGATGGCCAGCAGGGGAGGACAGTTGGGAGGGACCAGGCCTGCAAGGGAGGGCAGTTGTGGGCGATCAGGCCAGCAGGGGAGGGCTTTTGGGAGGGGCCAGGACTGCAAGGGAGGGAAGTTGGGGGCGACAGGGCCTACAGGGAAGGGCAGTTGCGGGGGACCCAGGCCTGCAGGGGAGGGCAGTTGGGGGGGACCAGGCCTGCAGGGGCGGGCAGTTAGGGGCAAACAGGCTGGCAGGGGCGCAGTTAGGCATCAATCAGGCTGGCAGGGGAGTGGTTAGGGGGTGATCAGGCTGGCAGGCAGAAGCGGTTAGGGGCAATCGGGAAGGCAGGCAGGCGAGCAGTTGGGAGCCAGGAGTCCTGGATTGTGACAGGGATGTCCGACTGACCGTTTAGGCCTGATCCCACCGCGATCGGGCCTGAACGGGCAGTCGGATCGGACATCCCTCAAGGGGTCCCAAATTGGAGCGGGTGCATGAGGGACAATTCCCCCCATGCATGAATTTCGTGCACCGGGCCTCTAGTAAGATAAAAGTATAACAAGTCAAAAGTAATAGTCACCCACTATCCTCAACCCCAGTGGCCAGCAGAAACCACTGGGAAGTAAACCTACTAATATATATGTAAGTTTAAGTACAACCTTTTAACTTTCCTGTCTACATAGAAAATCTTACATACAGTTTTTTAAATGAAAGTATTATACACGTATTTTTCCATATCCTATTCCATTCTCACTTTACACAATGCCATATCTTTCCTCCCTGTCAGTATACATAGAGCTATCTCATTCTTTTCAGCAGCGTTGTTATATGGGTATATTGCATTTTATTCCTGTCCTCATTAAGGTATTTTTGGGTAGCTTCTAATTTTTTACTGTTATCTTATACTAGAGGCCCAGTGCATGATTAAATCATGCACGTGTAGGGTCCCCTAGGTCTAACCTGCCATCCAGGCCATATCCACTGCCCCGCAAAGCCTAGCACGCTCCATGGACACTGCTAGTAGCCTGCTCCCCGCTTTTGATAGCAGGGGGTCCGCTGGTGCTGGAGCGGACACACAGCTCCCCGCTTTCAATCGCGGGGGAGCTGGCTGGCTGTCCGCTGGGCCTTTCGAAAGCCTCGGAGGCTTTCGAAAGGCCTGGTGCCGGAGCGGACAGACAGCTCCCCCGCTTTCGCTCCCCACTTTTGATGGTCCACAGCAGGGCGTGGGTTCGCTGCCCCAGAGGACCCTTCTGTGCTGCAGCACAGCCATGGCGCAGACGCTGAGCTCGCGCCGCCGCTGGCGACACGAGCTCAGCGTCCCGCCAGCCCAATCGGCCACCCCGTCCCGCCCCCTGCGCCTTTTGCTGGCCCAATTGTGGGCGTAGCGGAGTGATGGTAATTTACATATTACCCTTTTATTATGTAGGATAATAAAAGCCTAATATGCAAATCAACCAAATGACAGAATGCCCAGTTTCTATGATGCACACTGACCACCAGGGGGCAGACGCTCAATGCAGGAACTGCTCCCAGCCCACAGGCCAGCCAAGGAGGGTGCAGAGGAGGGGGGTGGGTCCTGATCGCCCTGCTGGTTGGTCGCTCTGCAGATCAGCCCTGATCGTTGGCCAGGCCTTGGGACCCTACCCTTGCATGAATTTGTGCACCGGTTCTCTAGTATATGGAGAGTTAGTGAAAATTCTTATTACATATGTCCCTGACTAATTACACAGAATTTATCTATTGGATAAATCTCAGAAGTGATATGTCTGAGTCACTGCGTGTGCAAATTTTAATAGATTTTGCCCAGGTTGCCTTCCCTCTAACTGTCTGAGTGCCTAATTCTGAACAACTTTGCCAACCCTGGCTATTACTGAATCTTAAACTTGATGGTTATGTGGGTGTGGGTGTGGGGCGGGGAGGGGGGTGGCTGTCAGAGATGAAAGCACATTAAAACAAGACTACTTAAGGCCCTGGCCAGGTAGCTCAGTTAGGGCCTGTCCCAATACCCCAAGGTTGTGGGTTTGATCTCTGGTCAGCACACACATAAGAAGCAACCAATGAATGCGTAAGTAAGTAGAACAACAAATCGATGTTTCCCTTTCCCTCCCACTTCCCTCTCTGTTTCCCTTCCTCTCTCTAAAAATTCACACACACACACACACACACACACACACACACACACACATAGACTATAAGTCTGGAAGAATAGGCTTCAGGATATCCAGAGTTCTTTAGAATGGCTCTGAACAAGTACGCCTGCATTTTTCTAGGGAGAGGCTCTCTCACTTGTTGCCACCTGAGATACAGAAGGGTCCATTAGGAGTCCCCATTGCTTGACATCTTGGAGCCTGGCTATTCATCACTTTGAGAGCAGGGAGGACTATTGATAGAGACCATCCTGGGCTAGTTGAGGTGGTGGGAGGAGCCTTGCAAGGCTGGCTGAGGAGCAATCGATAATGGAGCTGGGTCTCACTTCTCTGCCCAGGAAGAAGGCGTGCAGCGGGCCCGGGAAGAGGAGGAGAAACGCAAGGAGGTGACCTCGCACTTCCAGGTGACGTTGAATGACATTCAGCTACAGATGGAGCAGCATAATGAGCGCAATTCCAAGCTGCGCCAGGAGAACATGGAGCTGGCTGAGAGGCTCAAGAAGCTGATTGAGCAGTATGAGCTGCGAGAGGAGGTGAGGTGTTGTGGACAGGGAATTGGGAGGTCGTGGGTGTGTGGCGGGCACTGGGACAGCACTTTTTAGGCTTCATTCCATTCTTCAATTCTTTTTTTTTTAAAGAATTTTCAGTATTCATTGATTGATTGATTGGTTTCAGGAAGGGAGGGGGAGAAGGATATAAACATCAATGATGTGAGAGAATCATTGATTGGCTGCCTCTTGCACGCCCCCTACTGGGGATCGAGCCGGTAACTCAGGCATGTGCCCTTCACCGGAATCAAACCAGGGACCCTTCAATACTCAGGCCGAGGCTCTATCCACTGAGCAAAACTGGCTAGGGCCATTTTCCAATTCTTCCTCCTTCCTTGGGAGGGGAGCGATGTTGCACATCCTCATGTAGGCAAGGAATTGAGGTAAGGAAAAGAGAATGGCCTACAGCCACATGACCACAGGTCCATAGTGTCTCCTAAATGGTAGGGCCAGGTATATTATAGAATTAGAACTGTCCAAGTATTAGAATGGAGATATGTCCATGTACTGTGTGTTACAAAGCACCCCCCAGCAGGGCCTTGCTGTGGCAGCACCCCCAGATCAGACACGTTAATATTTACGCAGTTTAATTTCTGAGTATACTCACCTACATTATAATTAGCCATACAAAGGTACAGGTCAAGTTTGTCTGACAATTTCAGTTTTCAGAAATTTTTAGAATTTGAAATCCCAGGGGAGGAGCTAGACCTGGGCTCAGTGATTTACTCTAAAGGCTGCTCTGCTGCCCCTGTCACTAGAGTCCCTCTCTTTGGGTCTTCACATGCCACTGCCAGGTACCTTACAGTCCCAGACCAGACCCCTTCCTAGGCCTGGAGGTGTGGTGATAGGTGATAGGTGGGATAGGCAAGACCCTGCCCACATGGGCTCACAGGCCAGTGTGGCAATCATTGTATGCAGGGCCTAGAGGGGCTCCCCTGACCCACCCCATCTTTTCCTGTACTTTGTCCTCTGGGAACCAGGCTGCTTGTGATGCATGTGGTTTGAGAGGAGTTGGTTTGGTTCTTGTCCTTCCTGAGCCACCAGAGTGAGGCACCTCCTTCAAAAACCTGAGGACTCTTCCCCCTCTCCCCATCCCACCCCCCATGTTTCACACCAAGGCAGAATAAGATTTGGAACTGCCTGCAGAGGTAGAGGTGGGCCCCAGAACCTGTGCTCCTCATTTACACCCCACCCCCAGTCAGAATCAGGCACTGCCATCCTGCCCTCTCTGAGCCTCTGGACTTCAGATCACAGGAGACTGAAATTCATCATGTCCCCAACTCTATACATCCCCAAGCCACCTTCCCTTCCTCATTCAAAAACGCATACAATTCCCCTACATCCCTTTTTTACCTTTGTAGCACTTGAATCCATCACCTTTGCTCTGCCCCTGCTCTCTCACCCGTCCCAGTTCCTAGGGCTCCTCCCCCAGTTAGGACAGCTGTTCCTTGGGATATCAAATCTTCACTTAGAGATTGAGCAGAGCTCTGCCAGTAGAGCTAAGCTGTTGTGTTGGCAGAGGTGTCGTTTTTGCCCTTTCTTCCCACTTACAAGGGAGTCAGGCTACAAAAGTAAGGGTTGTCAGCCCAATGGATTGATCTCTCTTGGGGCTGGAGATTTGAGTATTTATTAATTGACTTCCTGGGAGCTGATTTCATCCATAAACCCCTGTGCTCACCCAGGACTGACTCAGAGGGAGAGAAATAAGGTGAGGTTGGGAAGTAGACTTTCCAGGGACGTGGGGCCCATGTCCGATGGTACACATGGGAGTCCAGCATGTCAGATTGAGATGGGAGGCTGGGCAGGGAGTCCTGAAGTCTGTAGCTATTAGGCGGGCCTCTGAGAAAGGGAAAGGGAGCTCCTAACAGGTGGACGCCTCCCACCCTGCTTTCCTGCAGCATATCGACAAAGTCTTCAAGCACAAGGACCTGCAGCAGCAGCTGGTGGACGCCAAGCTCCAGCAGGCCCAGGAGATGCTGAAGGAGGCAGAGGAGAGGCACCAGCGGGAGAAGGATTTTGTGAGGCTCAGGCTCTGGGGTTGGGGGGTCTTGGAAGAGGTGGGTTGGGTTCTGGCTTAGCTCATAGTCACGTTTGTATGGGAAAGATTGGTGCCTGGCCAGAGCAGGACACTTCAGAGGGTTTTGGTGTGTTTGGCAAAAAACACACACAGCCCCTTGGGGCTTCTGACGAGGTCTGATGTCCTATCTTGGAAATAGCTCCTCAAAGAGGCAGTGGAGTCCCAGAGGATGTGTGAGCTGATGAAGCAGCAGGAGACCCACCTGAAGCAGCAGGTGAGACAGTGTGTATCTTGCCCCTGTGCCTCCAAGGTCTCCTCACTGGGACCCGTCCTGGGGGGAAGGAAATGGGACCCTCATTCTAGGACTACCTTGACTGCTCTGTGACCTTGCTGAGTCTTTGTTCTCTCTGGACCTGCCCAGCACGTGTGGTGGTGACCAGGTGGCTAGATGAGCTTGGAGGACTTCATTCCTACTCGGAAGTAGTTTTTGTGCTGCTTTTGAGGGGATGGGGACAGATGGTTAAATTCTATAAATTATACGTAATTCTGGAAGAAACATAGGAAGATAGACATTAAAAAAAAAATGTCACCCCAAATCCTACTTTCTAGGCTTACATGAAGAAAAAGGGGATCTCGGAATTGTTGGGTCAGAGGGCCAAGCATGGGTCCAAGTGTGTGGACCAGAAGTGCCCTCTAGGGAAGTTTGGTTTTAACTGTGGGCTTCTTTCTCGCCCAGCTTGCCCTATACACGGAGAAGTTCGAGGAGTTCCAGAACACTCTTTCCAAAAGCAGTGAGGTGTTCACCACATTCAAACAGGAGATGGAAAAGGTAACACTGGCCCAGGCCGCTTCCTTCAGAATGTGGTGCCTCACTGTGTGACTGAGGCCAAGGGAGGGACTGTCAGAAGGAATCACACCCTTTCCTCTCTCTCGAGGAAGTGTCGGCGGTACGTGCGCCTTCCGGTTGTCCTGGAGAAGGGACTGCCTTGCTGTTTCCTGTTATTGGCAGTGGGCATTTAACTTGAGAGGTCCTAAGGTGGCACAGAAAGCACTGGCTGTGTCCTGTACTGCCTTGCCTGCTTCCATGGGACCGTTGCCCCACCTTGAGGACATCGATGCAGACAGCTTGTGCCCTGACCATTTCCTCTGCCTGTCATTTAACCCAGATGACTAAGAAGATCAAGAAGCTGGAGAAAGAAACCACCATGTACCGGTCCCGGTGGGAGAGCAGCAACAAGGCCCTGCTGGAGATGGCTGAGGAGGTGGGCTGAGTGCGCTCTGCAGCCAGGGATGGGTGTGCAGTGACTGAGTATCGGGCCATTTTCTGTAGTTCTAGCAGTAAGTGATGCAGCTGGCATGAGGTGAAGCTGGGCACGTCTGTCCAAGTCCAAGGCACTGCCAGCTCTCCCCAGGGGAGGTGGTGAGCCCAGTCATAGGCCTGCAGTGGAAGCAAAGGGAAGAAATGGAAGAAAAGAATAAGGAACAAGAAAAACAAATGGTGCCAACGATGTGTATAGTTTGTATGTGGAGTGGCCCCGATCATTTGATTTTGTGACTGGGATGTAGGAGAGGAAAGGAACTCGGTGCTAGAGCGGCTCCTGCAGCCAGACCCGCTGAGTGTCGGTGCTATGCAGTACATTGAACCTGCCCTCGACATCTGTGAGGCTGATGTTAGTAGACAAGAGTAACAGATCAGGGGATAAGCTACAAAACCGAGTACTTTATCAAGGTCTTCTGGTAGATAAATGGAGAAATACATTGTCTCTAAGCCATGCCCCTGCCCTACACCACATTGCCTTCAACTGGCAGCCAGGTCTTGGCATAAACCAGGGCTATTTACTTGAAAGGGGCCAGCTTTGGACTCCAGTCTGTTCCCAGTGTTGTTAAAGTGTGAATGTTTTCTACCAAGTGGCAGTGGCAGTGACAGGTGGAGGATCGATGCATAACACTGAAAGGCCCCCTTTCTCTCCCTAGAAAACCCTCCGGGACAAAGAGCTTGAGGGCCTGCAGGTGAAAATCCAGCGGCTGGAGAAGCTGTGCCGGGCGCTGCAGACAGAGCGCAACGATCTGAACAAGAGGGTACAGGACCTGAGTGCTGGTGGCCAGGGCCCCCTCTCTGACAGCGGCCCTGAGCAAAGGCCAGAGGCTGCCACTGCCTCCAAAGAGCAGGGTGGCGAGGGGCCTGGGGTCCAAGCACCTAGCTCTATAGGAGCCACAGAAGCTCCCTGCTGCCCTGGAGCACCAAGCACAGAAGCATCAGGCCAAACAGGGCCCCGGGAGCCCACCTCCACCACCGCCTAGGGAGCCTGGCACTAGGGGCATGCTGGGAAGGGAGCAAGCAGCCCAGCCAGGCCTGGCCCGTGCAAGGCTCCCACTGCTAAGTAGTCCAGTGCTGAGGCCCAGGGTGCTCTGACCTGGCTGGCACCTGACACTGCAGTTTGAATTTCGTGGGTCAGCTTCACATACATATGACATGTGCAAGGCCTCATACATTTGTATCTGTAAGTGTAAAATAGGCTTGCATTGGATGCGGAGCGGACGTGTACAGATGAAGTCAGTGGCTCTTCTGTGAGCTGAAGAGTCAAAGCGGAGTCATCATCTGTAGCCGCCTTCAGTGACCTGGCAGGACAGTGACTTGAACGTTTCCCTGCCTGACATGAGGCTTAGACCCCTCCCCTCCCTGCCCTTCAGGGATCATGACAAGTGACACACCCAGGCCTGACTGTGTTTCTCTTGTTAGCAGGGCTTTGGCAGCTCTGGCTCTCCTAGCTCCCCTGGACGCTCCTTTGCTTTTAACCAGGAAAGGGGTCCCCAGACAGAGCCTTGGCAGGGTACTCAGAGCTGGTGATCAAACCCCTTTCCTGCCTCAGACAAGGAACCTGGAGAATGTTTCTGTGTGGGATGATGTGCTGGTAGGGAGCCCTTGGGCACTGCTTCCCCTGCCCTATGTTAGTGCCAGGACCAGGCCAGTGATGCTTCTCAGTAGCCTTATCATTCACAGGTGCCTCTCTAGCCTGCACAAATGATTGATGGGATCACCCAAAGGATTCTTTCTGAAGGCTTTTTGTTTTTGTTGCACATGACAGTGTTTGTATTGAGAGTCTTCTGAGGAGGGAGGAGGAATACTCTAGCAGTGGTGCCTGGGTTCCTGGCTTCCAGTGCCCCACCACCCTCCCCACCCCGCCCGGCACTTTTGTCATGTTGGTGCTTAGGTTTCCTGTTTGATGAAATCAAATTGTAGTGAGAGAAAGGAAAGGGCTTTCAATCCTACGGGTTTCGATCCTGGAAGGCCACTACCAATGCCATCACCACTGCCTCCGTGTAGCGGTTGCTAGGCCCCAGGAGCAACTGTTCCCGGTGGCTTTGTGAGTCTGTTTCTGCTTCCTGCCCCACCCCCACTGTGCAGTCCTTGAGGTTTGTTCTAGTTCTGTTGTCCAAGGAGTAAGAGCTGAGGTGTCCTCGATATCCTACTTCCTGTGTGGGGGCCCCAGCTCTTGTCTGACAACTGATGGATAAGAATGAGAACTGAAAAAAAAAAAAAAGAATGAGAACTGACTGACCCCAAGAAATCCACAAAGTGGCTGCAGATATTCCCATATTCCATAATCCCCTCTTACATGTTCCTCTATACTCTGAAAGTTCTGCTGGTTGCAAACTTGCCTAAGGTATTAGGCCATCTTCATACAGAGCAGTTTTCTGGAACAACAGAGAGTCTTGGACCAGGAAGCAGAACTCTGCTGGGCTTGGGGACTGTGCCCCATCTCCAGCTGGGCCTGGGCTTCAGTGTAGCTGAGGGAGCCGCAGACCAAGGTAGATAAAATGGTTGAGCTGATGCTGTATTTTCTTAAAGCTAATTCATTATCATACAGGTTCTTTCACCTTGCACAACTAGCCCATTCTTTCAGCCCTTAAATCCCTCATAAAATAGGTTCATGAAGATTATTAAATACTCTTGTTCTGACTGACCAGAGGTGGCAAGTGAAAGGTACACCATTTCTCTGCTCCATAGTAGTTCCCACTAGTCTCTTCAGAGTATTTCCTGCTCATTCCTGGTATTTCATTTCTCAAGGTTCCCTCAGCAGCCAGTGCAAGTGCTGAGACCTGTTTACCATCCCTGGCTGAGATACTGCTCTCCTGTGGAGAAGTGTTTCCTAAGGTCTTATCTTCCCCTCTGAAGTGGGTGTGTCTAGAATGGTCCCTGAACAGCCTCTTCCTGTTCCAGTAAGGCTCCCTCACTCATGCTCCGTTGAGGTACTCAAGAACTGCCCCCTACAGGGTTTGCTGGGCTGTGGGAGCATTGGGAGGAGGCAGAAGCTTTTGCCCGACCCTTTAAAGATCAGGTAGACCTGCAGTAGCCCACATGATTGCCTGCCTCACTTCACCTACCTCTTAAAGCCCATGGGGTTAGCGGGGAGGGAGCCCAGTGTGGTGGGGTGGGAACTCGGCGCAACAGCTCTCTGAAACCAAGTGGAGCTACAGTGAGCAAGGTGGCCCCAGCCGGGCTTCCCAGGTCAGAAATAATAGGCCCTGGGCAGGGTAGAACCTTTGTTCTCAGCTCTGGGCATCCTGGCCAGCCTACAGGTAGGGATCCCATTCCTCTAACTCCATTGACCAAATTGTAATCACTACAGCTGTAATGCTTGCTCCGCTTTCCAAAGTCAGCCCAGGTACTTGGGTGCTGCCAGCCAGGAGCCTGGGCCAGATGCAGGGGCTGTGGCCTATCTGAAGGCCAGTGCCTTCCTCACCAGGTCAGGTCCCATGCACATGACCTCAGTTCTAGGACCAAGAGCTGTGTTGATTTCTTGGATTGCTAGCTTTTCCTCCAGGGGACCACAGCAGGTGAGGCTCACAGCCCAGAGCCCTTGGCTCTGCTGACAGTAGTTTGTGTTCAGACCTTGTCCAGCTGAGAGCTTCATGTACACCAGATTCTAAGAGGTGTCAACAGCACTTTTTTGTTCATTTTCCATGAGGTTTTTGGACCATGGGCTGAGCTCAGGCACTTTTTTCTGTAAGAGAATGTTATGTCTGTAAAGATGGTTATTTTCCCTTCTCTACCCCACTGTGGTGGCCCTGCTGAGGGCTGGCCAAGGAGGCCACTGGAGCTGCCCTGGTGTCTAGGGGAGGGCCAAGGTCTGCTGAGCTGATTCTCCAGCTGCTCCAGCCCTCCCACCTTGCACAGCACAGAAGGTCACCCCAGGGACAGCCAGGTACCCCCCTCCTGGGGGAGGGGTGCTGCCATCTGTCTCTAACTGCTTCCCTTATGGCCCAACTTGGCCACCCAGGTTTGTTTGAAGCTGTACTGACAGCTTTTTTTTTTTTGGTTGGGGTCTCTTTTTGGTATTCACAACAGCCAGGGACTTGATTTTGATGTATTTTAAACCATATTAAATAAAGAGTCTGTTGCCTTACTGCTTCTCTCCTGACCTTTGTGGTCATTTGGGCTTCTGAATCCATCCAGCCATCAGTGATTTGTCTGGATGGGCTGCCAAATCTGGCTGTGCCCTGACACCCTGCATCTTCCAAAGTGCCCTCCCTTCCAGCTCAGGACAGACTCACCGGAGCTGCCCGAGTGGAGCCCTTGGCAAAGCTGGCATGACACACATACATATGGGAGCACCAGAAATGATTTTCAGTTAAAAATAGGCCCTGCCCTCCGAGGGCTCAGGCTGGTGAGGGGAAAAGGCATGTTTAGATGTGGCAGGGGTGGCTGTCCTATGGGAGCAGAGGAGGGAAGCCCTGTCCCCTTCAGCAGGAGAACGGGTGGATACTGGAAGGGCCTGTGGCCCAAAGAGCAGGTAGAAGTTCGATAACCATTCAGTGCAGGGGTAGGGAACCTGTTTTTGCTAAGGGCCATTTGCATATTTATAACAATTTACTTAATATATATTTGTGTTGATAGGAAAAAAGCTCTTAGATTTATTGAATTTCGAGTCCTGCCTATGGTTGCCTTGTCGGGGCCACGCCAACTTATTTCATGGGCCTTACACAGCCGCAGGCCGGACGTTCCCCACCCCTTGTTTAGTAACTGGTTCAATGCAGGTGCACTGGAGGGGATGAAGAGATGAGGCAGGGGCCACATAAGTCACCAAGAGCCTGTGTGCAGGTGCAGGAATCGGGGCTATACCAGGAGACCCACTGAAGGTCTTTAGGTAGGGGATAGGGAGGGTCCATGAGGAATGCAAAAGCAAGGGCTACAGAAAGCTAGGCACATGGTGAGGTCCAAATTAAGACAAGTGGCATCACTACCATCTGGGCTGTCTCCATGGGCAACACCTCTTGGCACCAGCGCACCAGGGACCTCCAGGTTCCTTTCCTTTGATTCTGTGTGTTCCTTGACCACATTCTGCATAAGGTTATTAAGAATGAACCGGTTTCACCGACTGGGTGGCTCCATTGGTTGCAGTGTCATCCCCCTGCACCAAAAGATTGTGGGTTCAGTCCCTGGTCGGGGTCAGGGCGCACACAGGAGGCAACTGATAGATGTTTCTTCTCTCTCTCTCTCTCTCTCTCTCTGTAAAAACATCCTCCAGTGAGATTTTTAAAAAAGAATGAACTGGTTTCTTATGCACTCCTGCTCACCCACCCCAAGCTCCTGTGTGGGACACATCCTGGATGTCTCACCCAGCACCCTGTTCTCTGGGGCCTGGCTGTTCATCACAAAGGACCACATATGAATGGCCAACCAATGACAGAAACCAAGGGCCCTTCCCTCCACGCTGGCTGGGACAGTCCCGCAGAGCCTCTGCCCCTTGGTTCCAAAGGTCCTTAATGTCTCCCCTTCAGGGGAGGCCGCCACAGCTGGGAGCTCTGAGCAAAGCAGCTCTAAGAATAACTTCACCCTAGAGGTGCGCCTGGGCCCTCTGCCTCTTTCCTGGAGGAGCCCTGGTGCCATCCTGCAGTTCTGGTGAGGGAGGAGAGGCCTTCCAGCTGTCCGCTCTGCCTATGCGGGCTCTCTCTCAGATCCCTGTTACTGAACAAGTCCTGACTTAACGTCTCCCCTTCAGGAGCAGCCTGGGCATTGAAAGCCTTGCTCTGGAGCAGGCGTCCTCAAACTACGGCCCGCGGGCAACATGCGGGTGTTTTTGCCGTTTTGTTTTTTTACTTCAAAATAAGATATGTGCAGTGTGCACAGGAATTTGTTCGTAGTTTTTTTTTAAACTATAGTCCGGCCCTCCAACGGTCTGAGGGACAGTGAACTGGCCCCCTGTTTGAAAAGTTTGAGGACCCCTGCTCTGGAGCCTGCTGAAACAGTGCCTTATCCCTCTCTAACTCAGCCTGAGGCCCAGGCCCAGGGAAGCTGCCCCAGCCCCTCGGGAGAGGACGGTGTTTGGGAGGAGCTGTGTGCTGGATGGGAGGAGCTGTGTGCACTGGCCTGGGGCAGTTATTTGAGCCTGTAGGGCAGCCTGTCTCCAGTTGCATCAGATGCTTCTCTGAGGACCTGAGCTGGGAGCCTTTGCCAGGTCTTTAAATAGCTGCCCCATTGACCCCCACCCCCACCCCCGTCACATGCCCAACCTGGGGCAGAAGGGGGTGGGGAAGTGGTGTCAGCCTCCTTCACCCGCTCTGGTTTCCCTCCAGGCCTGCAGTCATACGCGCAGGTTTCCATCCACCCGATGCCCCCTCCCAGGTCTCCTGGGCCTGGGGTGTGTGTGTGTGGGGGGGGGGGGGCGACTTGTCCTGTCACTTCATCAGTGACTGAGTACACTTAACCAGCGAGAAGTGTCTGGGTGTTGTGGGAAGAGTGCTACTGCCCTCAAAAGACTATTGTTGACAGTATCTTCCGTCAGGGTTGTTATGAGGATTAAATGACCATAAAGTGCTTAAAGGGGTCCTGGACTCACTTGATAGATCATTGTCTTCTCCCAGTTTCTTCCTGTTGCTGCAGCTCTGGTGCTTCTTACATGCTTTTATATATGTCCGTCCATCTTCCCTCTCTCTTCCCTCTCTGCATTCCTCTTTCTGACAAAGCCACCACCATTTTGTGAGACTATAGTTTCTCTCCAAAACAGATGGGAAAAGTGAAAGGATTTTTAGATTGCCATCACACAACATCGCAGTCACCTTGTTCGGGTGGGGAGGTAAAGTCTTGAGAGGAACAGTATAATAAATGTGGAGATGCTCTCCCATCTTATCCCACCACCAGCGATAAAGGTCACTTTCTCTTTAAATGCAAATTACCTCCTGCCAGCTCAGCTTCCACCCCTCCCGTTCCCGGTTCCCGGTAGGAGAGTGCTGAGGGCGGAGGAACACACACGGAAGCTTCACTCCAGACCCCAAACCTCCAGGTCTGTTGCCCCCGGGAGTGGGGTGGGGCAGAATCACACTCCCTTTGAGATCCTGGCTCCTGAGCTGAGCGATCCACTTAGCACACGGTTTGGGGGTTGAGTGGGAAATAGATCCCAGGCCATCCCCAGCGGTTCCTGGGGAGCAGAGGCTCCCACTCCAATTCTTCTATCAAGACCCTAATTGGGTCAAGCTGCCGCAGGTCTCCCCGCTGCCACACCCCCTAACTGCCCACCAGCCATGTGCCAATTTAAATGCCCCCAGCACCACCACCATCCCAGAGTGCAGAATCAGGCTTGGTGGCAGCATCCTGGAAGGAGCAGCTGGGGAAAACCCCCGGAAAGGGCCCCCAGACCTCCCTGGGGAGGACCTCAACAGACCTGGGCTTGCCGGCGGAGCTGGACTGGAGGCCCAGCACTGCCAGCCACAGGCCAGCATTGTTGGGGCCAAGGCAGCCAGCTGCTGCCCAGCGCCCCTCCGCCCCCGCCCCCTGAAGCCAAGCAGGACTTTCTGAGTGCGGAGGGTGAAGCAGCTGGAAGCATGTCCCGGGGAACTTATGAGAGCTGCCTGGTGTTTGAGTTTGGGGGTGGATGGAGGAGGGGGTGCAAGCATCTAAATGGGGAAAACCCCACACTGAGCCCCGCCCTGCATGCCACCGCTTCTCCCGCTGTTATCCGTCCTCTGGTGGTTAGTGTGTGGCACACCCACACCTTGGTCACCTCCCATGCAGATGCTCCCAGCTTCTGCCTAAGCAGTTGATCTAGAACATGGCCTGGCTAAGACACCCCTAATCCTTTGGAGCTCCTGCCAGCTCACCTCCCCTGCCTCTCTCCCTCCACATTTCCTCTGCCAGCTCCTCCCCCTCAGCTGCGGGGCAGGGAACTCCAGCAGCATCTGGAGAATCCTACCTGATGCAGCCCTTTCAGGCAGGGCTGGAGGACAGGTGGGGACCTGAGTGGGCTCAAAAGGTCCTGCAAGTACAGATCCATGACCCCAACAGTAGGCGCTGGCATTGGGCCCTGCCCATACTGGACAGACAGATGAGGGGACAGAGGCCCTGGCAGATGTGAAGGGACAGTTGGAAAGTCCAGGGCCTTCCTTTGCAGCTCTCAGGGCTTGGCAGGTGAAGGGATGACTTTGCTTCTCAGATCTCAGTGGGGCTGCCTCCCACCCAGGCCTGAGGCCCAGCCAGCATTAATGGAGGACAAGAAGAAGAAAAGGAGTCCCAAGCCCTGCCTGACCCAGCCGGCGGCAGCCCCAGGAACACTCCGCAGGGTCCCTGTGCCCACCAGCCACAGTGGCTCCTTGGCCCTGGGCCTCCCTCATCTGCCGTCCCCCAAACAGAGGGCCAAGTTCAAGAGGTGGGTACAGAAGGAAAGGGCCAGAAGGGAGGGACCCTAACTCTTAAGCTGAGCCCTATGGTCAGGAAGGAAAAGGGGCCTTAGCCTTTAGGTCCTGGACAGTAATGGATGCTTTTCCTGGGGATGCCCCCGAGAACCCAAAGGCTCAGGCCCAGCGTCTATCCTCAAGTGTGTGTGTGTGTGGGGGGGGGGAGGCTGGGTGGGTCACACAGTGAGATGACTGAACCACCTCAGAGCAGGGAGTGAGCAGCACTGCCTGCCAGGAAGTGAGAGACAAAGAAGGCTGGTGGGTACACTGGACAGGGGGAATGTTTAAGGGGCTTGCTTGGCATGAGAAAGAAGAAACACTGCCTGGAAAGTTCCAGGAACCACAGGTGGGTTGGTGGCCCTGGAGTGTCATAGTAGGAAATGGTGAGGAGCTACTCGGGTATACAATTAGACTTATTTGCCTAATTTTTAAATTAAATTTATTGGGGTGGCACCTTCGACACCATATATTTGCCCCTTTCCCCTTTACTAACCCACCTTCCCTCTGTAACCACCACACTGTTGTCTGTGTCTGAGTTTCAGTTTTATATCCCACATACAAGTGAAATCATATGGTTCTTAGCTTTTTCTGACTGACCTCATTTCATATAGCATAACATTCTCAAGGTTCATCCATGGGTTTTTTTGTGTTTTTTTTTTAATGTTTGGGAATCTGCACCCTACCCTATAATGTGTCCCTGTGTGTTCTTTCTCCAATTGCTGTTTCCCTATGGCTTTGACATCCCCTGCCTTAGGGGCATGTTTAGGGACAGCTACAGTGGGTATAGCTGAAGCTCTGGACTGGGTCAGGAATAAGAAGAAATGCAATTGGAGAATGGGATTACAGATGGGGACCAGGCTGGGAAGGTCATTAGGTGTCATTCTAAGGGCAATGGAAAATTCAAAACAGTTTTTAAAGGCCCTGGCCGGGTAGCTCAGTTGGTTAGAGCATCTTCCTGATACGCCAAGGTTGCAGTTCAACCCTGGTCAGGGGACATACAAGAATCAACCAATGAATGCATAAATAAGTAGAACAACAAAATCAATGTATGTGGTTTTTTTTTTCTCTTTCTCTCTCTCTCAAAATCAATCAATCAATAAAAAATGTTTAAAGTTTTTAAATAGAAGAGGGTCAGATATTATGGGGAGAGGTAAGATAGCTCTCATGGCAATAAGGTAGTAACTGTCCCCAAATTCACCGAGGACCAGTGAGGACAAGTGATTCACTCAGGGTCACAGGAGGAATGAGTGGGGGCTCAGACAAGAACCCAGGAGCCTCCTTCCAGGCATGGCTCTGACTTTATCATTGGCAGAAAAAAAACCCAAACTTATTTTGACCTCTTACCCTCATCCCTCCTCAGCCTCCCTTCCCTTTATCAGTCCTGGTGCCCGGAGCAGGGCCAGAAGAACAATCATCCATTTATATTGGTGAGTGGGTAGGAAGATGAATTAGTGTACAGACAGATGGCACAAAAGACCTGGGGGTGCCTGGCTGCCTCTGCCCTGTGACTTTGGTCATGTCCACTCCACGCAGGGTAGGCAAGGAGAAATGCCGCCCGGTGCTGGCCGGAGGTGGGGGTGGCTCTGCAGGCACCCCCCTGCAGCACTCGTTCCTGACTGAGGTGACCGATGTTTATGAGATGGAGGGAGGACTGTTGAACCTGCTCAATGATTTCCACTCAGGCCGGCTACAGGCCTTCGGTGAGTCCTGGGAGCTGGGTTTAGAGGATGTGTGTGTGAGAGGGGGTGGGGGGCGTGGCTAGAGGGCCTGGTCTCTGGTGAGTGGCTGGGGCCACGGTCCCAAAGTTGCTCCCAGGGCTCAGACAGGTGCTGTCCAGGGAAGGAATGCTCCTTCGAGCAGTTGGAGCACGTGCGGGAGATGCAGGAGAAGCTGGCCCGGTTGCACTTCAGCCTGGACGTGTGTGGGGAGGAGGAGGAAGAGGAGGAAGAAGAGGACGGGGTCACTGAGGGGCTGCCTGAAGAGCAGAAGAAGACCACGGCTGACCGCAACCTGGACCAGCTGCTTAGCAATGTGGGTCAGGGCTGGGTGCTTTGCTTCCTGGGGGCATAAGGGAGTGGGGGAAGTACTGCTCCTAAGGCCATTATTGACCCTTGGGTGAAAAGCTGGGGGTGCATAAAGCTAAGAGCTCTGGGTCTCTCAAGCCCACTAGAAAACGGCACTCAGAACATCTGGGGTTTGGCCTGGTGCCTCTTCTGACAGGAATTTCTCTTTCTCTCCACAGCTGGAAGATCTTAGTAATTCTATGTATCCTTTCCGGGGACCTGTGTATGAGTGTATGGGCCTCCAGAGAAGATATCAATTTCCTCTTCCCTACCACCCTCCAGGAGTGTTTACATATAACCATCATCCCCACACTCAGATGTCCTACTAAATCAGAATTAGCCACAGACTGCCCCCACCCAGGAAAAGGAGTGCAGGAAGAATTTCCCAAATATTAGGGAAAAGGTGATTGCAGAGAATATGTTTTACCTACTTATCCAAAATCTTTGCAAGCACTTTAGCTGACACCAATCCGTGGCAAAGCTTGTCTAATGTCTTCCTAACCTTTCAGCACTCAATTATTTGCAGTGATTTAGATGATCTCCCTAGTTAGTCCTGGTCAGAAACAGTAAGGGTGCAGGCACCTGTAGGATCTACTAGATCCAAAGAGAATGGGCTAAGCCACCTAGCAAGAAGGGCCGATGGAAGGGCCCTGGCCTCAGTGCTCCAAGCTGGAATACGGGCCTAGGAAAGAAGGGCCGATGGAGACTGCAACCTCAGACCACGGACCACCCCAGAGTCCCTTGCACAGCCCCTTCTCGCAGTAGGAGAGCCAGCCTGAGCAGGATGGAAAGATAGGGCTGGAAAGACTGGGTCCCAAGTGTCCAATCCTTGACTGTCACAGACAGAAGTTGCACCTGGCCGAGAATGCGGAGCCTGAGGAGCAGGCAGCTGTGTAGGTGTCGGACCTACGCCCAGACTGCCCCCTCTCCTTCCCTTCAAACTGTGACTTTTTACAGACTCAACTGCGTATTCTGTGGCCCCCCAGGTGCTATGGGGAGGGGGGCATTACATGGAATTAAACCGGAATGAAAGAAAGCGGCTCCGTGTCCTCCCTCTCCTCACCGCGTCTTTCTCGGCCGGAGCGCCCCGGCCCGGGCAGGTACACCCCCGCGCAACACACTTTCGGTTTGGGAGGCCCGGCTCCTGGAGTCTGGAATCCCCAGTGCGGCTCCGGGAGGGCGGGGGGGGGTGGAGGCTCGGACTCGTCCAAACCAAGCCGGAGGGGAAGGTGGTCCTGGAGACGGCGGGGCGGGGCCAGCGCTCGCAGCTCTCGGCGCGGACTAGTGACGCACTACGCAGGCGCCGGCAGCCGCGCCGGGCAGTTGACACCTAGATGGAGCGGGAGCGGTTGGTTCGGAAGGTGGTGGTGCTGCAGGTACCGGGCGGTCGGGGGTGCACATGATTACCCCCTGGGAACTCAGAGATTCCGACCCGCCCCCACCGCCCAGCGGAAGCTGGGACCCCCACGCGCTCCCACCACACGCTTTTGAGGGGTCATGGAAACGGTGGGAAGGACCTTAAATCCAAGAGAGGGGTCCAGCCCGGAGCCCCAGCGCACAGCGTCACCTCTCCTTTCCCCGTGGCCGCGGGATGACCTCCCCAGGAGAATCCCAAAAGATGCCTCCACTTTTGCAGTGAGGAGGGTTTTCTTTCCCCACCAGGCCTGCGTCCGGGGTTTCCTGGTCCGACGCCGGTTCCAGAGTCTACGAGCAGAGTATGAGGCTATTGTACGAGAGATCGAGGGTGATCTGGGCACACTACAGTGGACTGAAGGCTGGATTCCCAGGCCCCAGTTTCTCCCACAGGTAGTACACACCCAGAGGAGAAGGGACCGGGGTAGGGGATCCAAAGGAATGGTAGACTCCACCCTTCCTGCTGACAAGCTTTTCTCAATGGAAAAGGCAGCAGCAGACTTACTTCCTCACACCCCAATCCTGAATCTCCCCCGCAACTTGTAAGCTTAATGGCACCCAGATACTTAGAGGTTTAGCCCTGGGGCACTCATACCTCTCTGATTTCTCAGAAGGCAAAACCCCATCGGAACTGGAAAGCTGGAGCGAAGGTACCAAAGTCAGAGCAGGAGCTATGGAGTTGCTTCCCACGTAAGGAGCCTGAGAGAGAGGAGATGATGCTGAAGAAGTCAGGAGAGAGCTCAGCAAACTCAGAAAGTCTTCACTGCAGAGATAGCAGGAAACCCAGCCAAGAGGAGACTGAAGCTATGCCAAGGATGGAGAACCCAGGTACCTCTCTGCCTAGATCAGAGAAAGTCCGTGACCCTCTCTGGGCGCCAACTTTCCCATCTAAAAAGTGAAAGGCTTTTTAAAAAATCTATGTTTTTTATTGATTTCAGAGAGGAAGGGAGAGAAAGAGAGAGATAGAAACATCCATGATGAAAGAGAATCATTGATCAGCTGCCTCCTGCATGCCCCTCACTGGGGACTGAGCCCACAACTGGGCATGTGCCCTTGACTGGAATCAAACCCGGGACCCTTCAGTGCGCAGGCTGACACTCTATCCACTGAGCCAAACCGGCCAGGGCAAAGTGAAAGGCTTTTTCTAGATAAGTTGCACCCCATCCTCCTTCCTTCTGCCTAGTTGAGGGCAACTGTGGGTGGGCAGGAGGAGGGTGCTAGGGTCTAATGCTAGGTCATTGCCCAGTATTTACCCCTCAAGGCTTTCTCCCATTCCTCCCTCCTTCACAGAAGCTGCAGGTCCAGGACTGCCCCACAGTCCCACAGAGCTCCAGGAGCTCCAGTACCATCGCAGCCACGTGGCCATGGAACTGCTGTGGATACAGCAGGCCATCAATAGCCGTAAGGAGGTAGGCACTGACTTGGAGCCCTTAGTGCACATTTAGAGCCAAGGGTGGCGGTGAGGGAAAAGCCTCCTGCCATGCCCATGCAGGCCTGCCTGGTACAGTGTTTGTTCTCTTCCCAACAGTACCTAATTCTCAAACAAACACTGGGATCCCCAGAGGCAAGGTTAGACCACGGAGGACAGAGCTGTGAGAGAGCTGGGTCACAACCAGGCCCCCCACTGGAAGACCAGTACTACAGAGACAGGACAACTGGAAAGAAAGACCATGCAGATGACTCTTGCTGGAGGCTCAGATCACAACCTCACAAATCCCCGGAAAGACTGGCCACTACAGATGAAACCACTGCTGGGGCCAAGCACAGGGACCCAAACCGCAGGAGGGCTGGACCACAGCTACCCACATCATCAGATAAGCAAGCCATAGAGAACAGGCTCACCAAAGAGCCACATCCTGGGGAACAGACCTTTGGAGGGACCTGCCTACAGCTGACAAAACTAGAGGACCAGACCCCCAAAGGCCTCAAACCTAAGGGTCACACTTCTGGAAAGGCCAGAACACAGCTGCCCACACTCCGTGTGGACCCAAATACTGAAGCTAAGTCTCCCAGAAGGTCGGACCACAAAGAGCCTAATTGCCAAAGAGCTAGGCCACGAGAGTTGGGCCTCTCGGAGGACCGTGTCACCTGGGGTGGGACTTTGGCAGAACATGGTAGCCTGGATCTCTGGAAGACTAAACCACCCAGGGCCAGACCCCCAGTAATAAAAGCTCCAGAGGTAGAGCTTCCAATGAGCCTAGCTCTGAAGGATGGAAAAACCAGAGGAATGCACCATGGAGATCAAGGCCACTTGAGAAACTGTCTTCTACAGGGTAGATAGCATAGGAGAGAAGCACTGGAGGGACAGGCTGTGGGAGACAGGACCAGCAGGCTAGACCCTGGGGGAGCCAGGGCTGATATGAAAGGCAAGGAGACAGGTCCCCGGTACCAGTTCTACCTCCCGCCCCTAGCTATTGGTGGCCAGTGGGGCTAAGAGAAGCTGGAGCAAAGAGTTGGCACCAGTACAGGGAGAGGAGGGGGAAGGACACTCTTTCATCCTTTGCCTGGGCTCAATCCAAATTTCAGGACAGGGGAGTTACCTGGGTAAGTAAAGGGGGAGACCTGATGGAAAATAAAGGTTTTCCTTGGATTCTGAGCCTCATTGCATTCATCTGCTGCCTGTGGTCAGGACATACTCTGGGCCTTCCTGCCAGAACTGGCTGGAAGCAGACTAGCCATCCTTGGGGAAATAATCCCCAAAGCTGATCCTCCTTTGAGCTCAGCCCTTGGGCTGTAAGGTGACAGGGAGATTCTGAGAAGCCCTCCCTCTGCCCAGTATTGGACCATCTGTATTTCAGTGTGATCTCTGCCACTGCCTCTCTCAGAGCCCCAGCATCTTCCTTGTATATAGTGATTACACCCTCCTGCTCTGGTGAGGCCCCTGCAAGGGCAGATTGAATGAGACCCTGAATGTGGACACATGTTCCTGCTGAGGCTCTCCCTGCATTCCTGAGTGAGGGCAGGCCTCCACCTCTGACTGGCACTGCTCCCAGGCCTGCCTTAGTTGCCTGGCAACAGCTCTGCGTCTCTAGCTGAGAGCACACTATGGCAGCCAAGAGGGTAGTGGTGTACCGGAATGGGGACCCTTTCTTCCCAGGCCGCCAGCTGGTGGTCACTCAACGCCGCTTCCCCACCCTGGAGACCTTCCTCAGTGAGGTAACCTCAGCTGTGCAGGCCTCACTGGCTGTGCGTGCCCTATACACTCCTTGTCATGGCCACCCTGTCACTGACCTGGCCGACCTGCAAAACGGAGGGCAGTATGTGGCTGCTGGCTTCGAACGATTCTGCAAGCTCCAGTGAGTAGGCTGGGGCTGGTCAGAGTGTAGGGAGGGAGGTAATAGCAATAGCACATGTTCAGTACTATGTATGTGCAGACACTTTAAACGTTATAAATGCAGCAACCCTATAAAGGGGATGGTCTTGCCCTAACCGGTTTGGCTCAGTGGATAGAGCGTCGACCTGCGGACTGAAGGGTCCCAGGTTCGATTCCGGTCAAGGGCATGTACCTTGGTTGCGGGCACATCCCCAGTAGGAGGTGTGCAGGAGGCAGCTGATCGATGTTTCTCTCTCATCGATGTTTCTAACTCTCTATCCCCCTCCCTTCCTCTCTGTAAAAATCAATAAAAATGTATTTAAAAATAAAATAAAGGGGATGGTCTTGTTCCCATTCTTTAGAAAGGGGAAATCAAGACAATAAAGTAACAAATAGTGGAGCCACAGGTCAAGTTGAAGTCTGACACTGATGTTTTGTGTCCATCACAACCAGCCTGTGAGAAGGAAAACATTCTGCAGGCTGAGCCCCTTGTACCAAAGGCTCTTCCTCACGGATGAGAAAATTTCTGAGATACAGTAGGATGCTTAATGAATTAGTTTCTCTCAACCTTTAATCTTACGGTTTGTGTCAACCTGACTCAGGACACTAAGGCAGGTTCAAGTACCAGCATCTGTTTCTGGACTGAAATGACTGAAACTGTTCCAATGGGAAGGGATGGCTGGTGAGCTGGGCCCCAGCCCCGAGCTCTAGCATCTACAAGGCTCCCCAAGATGACCTATGACCTATCTGTCCTTTCAGCTACTTGCCCCCTGGAGGGAAGGATCTAGGTGGGAAAAGCAGCAGACTACCAGTAAGTCCTCCCACCCCTCCTGGGATTGCCTCCAATTTCGTCGGGGAAGCCAGGGGCCCTGGAAAGGGCAGGACCTGCCAGTCTCATGGCAGCAGTCTCCCGCCTTCTCTGGAACAGATACTCTGCTTTCTGGGTGTAAGATTTCAAGACACTATGCCTTGCTCCCTTCCCAGCCTTTCACTTGATCTCCAGGCTGTGGTCCCCAAAGGAAAGAGGAAGCTGTAAAACACATGGGCAGGGGGTGATTAGAATGTGACTTAGGGAGTTAGAAGGACCCTTTGGTGAAGATATGACCAATACCATCCCTCCTTGCCCCATCTGCCCCAATCTGGTTCCTTTCCCTCACCCTACCTGCCTTGGACTGACCCACCCTAACCAAAGGCCTCAACGCTCACCTGATTTGGGTTTCAGTGTTGTCCTGTGACTCAGCACCCAGGTGACGGAGCCCTTGGATGGAGGCTACCTACAGGTTCCCCCTGCTATATCCAGTAAGTGCTCATGTCATACATTTTTGTCTCAAAATGTGAGTGGGTTTATCCCAGGAGCCTGTGGTCCCTGGTGGGAATATAAAAAGTCCCACATGCTTGATGGGTGAAAATGGACCAATGCACTGCTGGTTCTTGAACCATCTTCTGGCCCCTGTGCCACCCTTTTTCCTTTCATACATAGGAAGTTCTGGGGACCCTCCCCCTCACCAGGCTGCTCTTTGTCCCAGTGTGTTCAGGAATGGGGACCTGTTAAGTCCCCCATTTGGCCTGAAGCTGTCCCAGGCTGCCAGCGAGGACTGGGAAACAGTGTTGAAGCTCCTGACGGAGAAGGCCAAACTACAGAGTGGGGCTGTGCGCAAGTGAGTATGGGGACGGGAGAAGCCCAAACGTCTCCAGAGGGAGCCTCCTTACTGGTTTCGACCGTCCTTGAGGATGAAGAGGCAAAAGGAAGGCACATTTCCCTAAATGGGATTTCTTTCTGTGCCACAGGGAGAGGCCCCTCCAGCCCAGCGCTTGGAGCCAGGGCAGAGCCTAGGTGACTGGCCCTGGTGCCCAGAGGACCAGTAGCCAAAGGATACCCTGGAATAGCTGTACCCACCCCCTCATAATCTGCCAAATATGAAGAGGCATCTTGTCCTCCACTCTCCTCTCTCCCAGACTCTGCACCCTGGAGGGCCTCCCGTTGTCAGCAAGGGAGGCTCTGGTGAGTGGCCGTTACTATGTGGCTGTTGGAGAAGATGAATTCAAGGCCCTCCCCTATCTGGAGCTGCTGGTGCCTAACCCCTCACTGCCCAGGGGCTGCTGGTATGTGTGTGTGAGGGGGGCGGGGGTAGCTGGTTAGAGCAGAGGAAGCCACCCTGACTCCATGTCCTCTTCTGCCTACTACAAGCCTTTCCTTTCTCATTGCAGGCATCCTCGAGACCCAAAGGCTAAGCCCCACAAGCAGGGGGTAGGTGACGTGTGAGGCCAAAGGGAGTGAGGGAAGGAAGGAGAGTGACTGGCTGGCTCCTCCTGCAGCTCAGGCTCTGCCCTTACCTCACTGCATCCTCTCAGTAATCATGTGAAAGACAGATTATTATTCCCATTTTCCAGAGGAGAGATTGAAGTTCAAAGGAGTGAAGTAATTTGTTCAGGGTGACACAGTTATTGAGTGGTAGGGGCCAGACCAGAACCTGATCGGAAAGTCAGCTCATCCAGGCTCTATGAAGAACTTGAGGACTCTGACTTCCTGGACCTAATGCCTGCTTGCCAGGTTCAGTGCTGACAGAGAGAAGTGGTATATCTGGCACAGCAGAGTCCACAGGAGCTTATCTCCCATGAGATGAGCCAGTGAGCATCCAACGGGGGCTAGGGAGACACAGCCTGGTTTTGCTGGCCTTCTTTCTTTTTTTAAAAAATATATATTTTTTTATTGATTTGAGAGAAGAAGGGAGAGGGAGAGAGAGATAGAAACATCAATGATGAGAGAGAATCATTGATCGGCTGCCTCCTGCACGACCCCCACTGGGGATCAAGCTCACAACCCGGGCATGTGCCCTGACCAGGAATTGAACCCAGGACTCTTCAGTCCACAGGCTGACGTTCTATCCTCTGAGCCAAGCCAGCTGGGGCTCCCTGGGCTTCTTGAGTGCCAGGCACCAGCTACTCTGTTCCTGGATAAGGCAACCTGATGGGAAGAGGGAGCGGGGAGGGAGGATGCAGGCTATGAAGATGGACAGCATCTCCTCTCCAAGCTACCACAGGCACCAGGGGCACTCAAGCCTGGACTGGGAGTAGAGAAGGTAAGAACAACCAGTGCCTGTGGCCCAAGCGCAGTGTTCCCTCTACAGGCCCATGACCACAGGACACACGCAACCCAACCCTCCCCAAAGGAACCAAGCCAAATGGAGCCATCTGCTTTCTATGCCAGACCCCAGCAGGCTACTCAGTCAAGAAGCATGCTCCCCAGGCTCTCATTTCCATCAGGTGAGGGGCCCCTGGACCGAGACTCTTCTCAGCCACCTTCTCACTGGAACAGGGGAGGTCCCTGCTGCTGTGGGGATGGTCCATGGGGGCAGAATGCCCAGGTACAGAGCCAGCCCTGACCTCGGCAGAGCTGTCACCCATGTGCATATCCAGTCCCTTTGTCTGTCTGTCTGTCTCTTAATCCTCACCTGAGGATTTGTTTTTTATTGATTTTTATTTTATTTATTTTTTATTTATTTTAATATATTTATTGATTTTTTACAGAGAGGAAGGGAGAGAGATAGAGAGTTAGAAACATCGATGAGAGAGAAACATCGATCAGCTGCCTCCTGCACACCCCATACTGGGGATGTGCCCGCAACCAAGGTACATGCCCTTGACCAGAATCGAACCTGGGACCTTTGAGTCCATAGGCCGATGCTCTATTCACTGAGCCAAACCGGTTTCGGCTTTTTATTGATTTTTAGAGAGTGGAAGGGAAAGAGAAAGAAAGAAACAGTGATATAAGAGAGAAACATCGATTGGTTGCCTCCCATGCACTCCCCAACCAAAGATAGAACCCATAACCTAAATATGTACCCTGACCAGGAATCAAATCCACAGCCTTTTGGTGAACAGATGATGCTCCAACCAACCAAGCTACCCAGCCAGGGCCAGTCCCTTGTCTCTGCAAGGACTTGGCATATGGAAAGAAGTACATGGAAACTCAAAGAAATGAGTTTTCAGGGGTGGGATTCGGAAAGGACAGGGGGTGGGGGCCAAAGTCCTGCTTCTAAAGTACCCTGCCATCCTCCGAGGTAACGAGGAGCAAGGCTCAGGGGAAGGGAAGGGGCTGGTAGAGAAGATCAAGGGAAAGAATGTTCAGGGCTCAGCCTGAGCATCAGCCAATGTTGTCCCCTCATCAGGAGTGTATGCGGCTCCCCACCCACGGAAGGAAACAGAAGGGGCCCAGGAAGTAGCCGATGATACAGACACCTGGACAGAGGAACCCCTGGATCAGGTGGGCTGGGGCTGGGAGCAGTATGCTGGGACAGTTCTGAGCTGGAAAGAAACTATCAGCCCTGAGTCCCAGGAGCAGTTCTTCCCCCTGTGACTCTGAACAGATCCCCTAACATCTCAGAGCCCACTTCCTACCTTGTTAAACAAGAGGGCAGATCCTAATTTCTAAAGTCTCTTCCTTTCCTGGGATTGGGAAACTCGGCTGAGGGCTGGACGCTGGACATGGGATGCTAATGGTCCACTCTCTATGACCTTCCTTCTCCTCCAGAGGACAGCACAGATAGTGGAAGAGGCCCTGCCCCTGGAAATCCAGCCTGGAGCTGGGGCAGCTATCTCCACCTCAGCCCCTGCTCCTCCATCTTGAGAGCCACAGCCCCAGCCAGGAACTGGGACTACCACTCTGCAGCCACATTTTATCCTCAGCCCCAGCAGCCTGTTGTAGAGGAACCAGTGCCTCCCCTGGGCTTGCAGAATATGCTTCAGGCCCCTCAGCCCCTCCCCAGTCTTCTGCTTCTAAACTCACAGCCGCGTCTTCCTTTGCTTGCTGAGCAGAGTAGCCCTAGCCACAGAGGTCATTTCCTATGGGGTTCTCTGGCCAGAGAAAGGAGTAGCCAACTGAGCTTGGGAGAGACCACAAACTTGGGAGTGGGTCTGTCACAATAAAAGAATACTAACCTCGTCTGTTTACTACAGATTTATTACCGGCTACTACCCACCCAGCATTGCGCCAAACGCTGGTTCACAGGTGTCTATCTATTTGAGAAGGGCAGACATGCAAGGCTAACAGACAGCTCATCGCCCCTACATCTGCCATTTTGAGGCACCTCCCTCCCCTCAGTTCCCCCCACTGGTAGCCAAGGCTTTCTGACTGAGTCCTGGAGGCCTTCTGTTTGCATTTCTGGCTTAAAGACTAGCGCTGGCCCTCTCAGTGCAGCTAGGGCTCTGAAGTCCATTGACCCTGCTGTTGTGAGAGTCAGAACAGACCACAGTGACAGTCGCCGGGCTGGGGGCCTCATGTGACAGCAGGAAGAGAGCTGCTGGGAACCACAGGTTGCTGAGGTTGAGTGTGAAGTTTCTTGTGCTAAATCCTAGCCGTTGAACAGCTCTTGAATGTTACAAAACCCTTTCACTCTTGGTCTCTTATCGTGATCCTCGAGGTAGTAATTATCCCCATAAGAGATGAGGAAGCTGAGGCTCAGATGGAAGTGCTAGGTCCATCGCCTGCACCTCATGGCCCAAGGGGCTTCCTGGAGAGAGCAGAGCTGGAGGGTGGCGTTGGCCCACTCAAAGGGTAGACGGTTGTCCCTGGGTCTTGCTCACTGAGCTTGTGATGCAGAGTGTAATTCCTGCCATGGTGAGCACCATGCCTGCAAATGTTCCTGGGATAATGGATAGAAATCAAGGGGCTCTAGGCCCAGCCATGTCAGTAGGAGCTGGTGCAGGGCTGGGGGAAGGTCCTCTCCTCACCCGCCCATGGGAGATGGCTCTGGGAAAGGTCTGACCCAGGGGTGTCAAGGCCCAAGTAGCTGCTTCCCACACTTACAGTGGCCTGACTTACGTTTTCCACCAATATCTTCTCCAAGGACCTTTCCAACAATCAGTGTGAAGACGATGGACAGGGAGTTACTGATGGGCACAGCTAGAGTTAGATCTGAATGGTCAAATTGAAAAAAATCACTGAGATGCAAAAAAAAATGCCTTTCTAAGCACAAAGCACTTTCATTTTATCATCAAGACAGCCTTTTTAAAAATTTTTTTGAATTTTAGAGGGAGATGAAACATTGATCGGCCACCTCCTGCACACCCCCTTACTGGATATCGAGCCCACAATCCAGGCATGTGCCCTGACCAGGAATTAAACCAGTGCACGGGATGATGCCCAACCAACTGAGCCACTCCAGTCAGGGCCAGACAGCTTTTATTAAAAAGGTATCTCAAGACTCCATTTCTCAGATGAAGTCCCAGTAAAGCTCAGGATTCAAACCCAGGTCTCCTGATTCCTAATTTGCTCTCAGGATTCCAGCATGAAGACCTGAGCCACAAGGTATGGGATCACCCTGGTTTGCTGATAAGTATGAGATCTTTGCACTGAAAGAGAGCTCCTGAGATCTCAAGGACATCTGGCCAGACTGGCAACCAAAACTCAAAGGATGCAGCAGAATGACTGCAATAAACCTACCAAACATTTATTAAGCACATATTCTGTGCTAGGTGCATTGTGTACAGCTCTCATTTAATCTTCAAAACAACACTGCAAGAAGAGCCTTATCATGTCTTTGCACAGATAAAGGAAACAAGGCTCAAAAAGGCCACATAGCCCTGGCTAGTTTTGCTCAGTGGATGGAGTGTCAGCCTGCGAACTGAAGAGTCACCGATTCAATTCCAGTCAAGGACACATGCCTGGGTTGCAGGCTCAGTCCCTCACAGGGCTGTGCAGGAGGCAGCCGGTCAATGATTCTCTCTCATCACTGATGTTTCTATCTCTCTCTCCCTCTCTGAAATCAATAAAGATATATTTTTTTAAAAGGTCACATAAATTAGGCACATTGAGGATTTAAACCAAGGTCTGCCTAACTCCAAAGCTGTCCCTTACTAAACTAATGGATATGAACAACCCAAAACAGCAGGCGAAGCACATTTTGTTTCTGTTTCAGCTCAGGCTCAGGCCTTATGGAGTTAAGGAAGAGAAAAAGACAGGGTTGGACTTTATGTAGAGGTCACCAGAGCTCAGGATCTGTTCCTTACTTTTGAAGCTCCAAGGAATTGACTGCCAATAAACAAACTTGAAAAAGACTAATGGAGTTAATAACACTGTTAACTTAAAATGTTATTAACTTAAATTTTGGCTGGCCAGTTTGGCTCAGTGGATAGAGTGTTGGCCTGCGGACTGGGGGGTCCCGGGTTCGATTGCAGTCAAGGGCATGTACCTTGGTTGCGGGCACATCCCCAGTGGTGGGTGTGCAGGGGGCAGCTGATCGATGTTTCTCTCTCATCGATGTTTCTAACTCTCTATCCCTCTCCCTTCCTCTCTGTAAAAAAATCAATAAAATATATATTTTTTAAAAAATTTGTACACTTAAAATTTGCTAAGACGGTAAATCTCATGTTAAGTGTTCTTGTCACACACTACCAAAACAAAACACTAATGGATAAATCAGAAGCTGAGTTATTTGTTTACAACAAGATTCACAACTGCCAGGCAGACTGGGATGCTCATGTGGGCTCCTTAGAACATTCTTTCCTAGCACTCCCGGCCTCACCTGCTCCAGGTAAAGGTGGAAAGAACTGTCTTGCTCCTCATCCCCTCCAAGGCCCCACTACAGCATTATCCATCCAAGAAACTGACACAACTCCTACCTACTCAGCTGCTTCCTTAAATTTACACACATTCCACTAGATGCCATGGCTGCTAAGGACTGGTCTGCAACAGCAGATGGGAGAGGGAAGCAATACGGCCAATGGAGCAGCAAGGGCACTGGAGTGAGGCAGACATCGGTTTCCCTATGTAATCTTGGTTAAGTCACTCAGACATGCTGAGCCTGTTCCCCACATGTAAAACAGTGACAGCAAGAGAACATCTTACAACAGATGTTATCTTGAAAGATGAAATATGATAATGCATGTATAGTCCCTGGATAAAGTAGATGCTTAAGAGTTCTGATTATTAGGATGGGTGGATGTTAAAGGATAGAGGTAGAGTAGATGATGAGAACCAGATCCTAAAGCTGCAATTTGCTCAAAATTTGGTAAATGGCTAAGTGCAATCAGCTGGCCAGAGGGTTTAGCATTCTTGGGCCTTGAGGAGTGCCAGAGACATTCAAACTGTCTTTTAAATGAAACATTATGAGCCCTGGCCGATGTGGCTCCCTTGGGCATTGTCCCACACATCGAAAGGTTGCCGGTTTGATTCCCGGTCAAGGCACATGCCCGGTTGTGGGCTCAATCCCTGGTAGGGAGTGTGCAGGAGGCAGCGGATCGATGTTTCACTTTCACATCGGTGTTTCTCTTTCACTCTGCCTCTCTAAAAGTCAATGAAAAATATATTTTTTAAATGAAGCATTATGAGAAGTTCAAAATGTAAAACAGATGCAAGTAGAGTGGCTCTAGCTGAAGCCGAGGTGGCAGGTCTGGAGGTTAGCCTATCCCCTCACCCACAGTTTCTGAGGGGTTCCCCAAAGCTACTTGGTGCCCAGACTCCCCTCAAGTTCCTGGCGGGCCTGGTGAGCCTCCAGGGGAGGTGAAGCTACAACAGGGAGATTTCTCATAGCAAAGTTCAAAAGCATAAACTTTAGGTAACATATGGCTTCAAATCCTTCTACACCAACATGCTATGTTGGACAAAGACAGATAAATTAAATTGCAAAATGAACTTTCCTTTTCCTTCTGCTGCTGCACAAAACTGCCAGGCTTCAAACCAACCCTAGTGCCTGGCAGTATACTCATAACCAGCCCACTGTGTCCCTACAGCTCAGAGAAGAGGGTGCGGAGAGAAAACCAGAGATGGTGGGCTCACCTTCACTCATGGAAACAAGGTGTTGCAGGCACCCTCCCCAAAGTGACTCTAAGCACAGCAGTTCTGAGCCAGAGACCCACCTGTTGATGCCAAGGTGAAGTAGTAGAGCAGGGAGCCACACTGGTTGAGGAAAAAGGGCATCAGGTACTGGAAACAGACGAAATCCAAAGTCAGTGTGATTGCATGACTGAGCAGCACTGCCTTCTTTGAGCTTCTAGATATGCCTTTCCTTGGAGGGAGGAATGCTATAAGGACCCATGGAGCACTAAGCCGTCTGAAAACCAACCCCAGTGCCTGGCAGTGTACTCAAAACCAGCCGGCTGTGCCCCTGCGGCTGAGAAGAGGGTGCAAAGAGAAAACCAGAGACAGTGGGCTCGCCTTCACCCATGGAAACTAGGTGTTGCAGGCACCCTCCCCAAAGTGCAGGGGGCAGAGGGAAAGTTGCTGACTGAACCCTTTGCCTCTGCCCTGAATGCCCTCTCCCTCAGTCCTGCTAGTTCGCATCCTCCCCTCCTGCAATTCCCCTTGCTCCAGCCCCCTTCCTCTAAACGCATGCAGCGCTTTATCCGCACCTCTCTTAGCCCTCAGCCCTGAGAGGTGGTGTGTGTCTTCTCTTCTCCACAAACCTAGACTGGCAGTGCTGGGGTCCGAGGAAATTCTCCACAGCCTTCCTTAACCTCCCTCCCCAGGGACAATTTGAACTCCAAGACTTCCCTCTGTTAATCCTCACCCGAGGATATTTTTTTTTTATTTTTATTTATTTAAATATATTTTTATTGATTTCAGAGGTCATTCACAGACGCACCTCAATATTCAGGAAGAGGGTCTTCATCTCCTGCAGCAACTGCCGGACCCAGGTCCGCTCATGAACGTGCTGCAGGCGGGAGGAGGCCCGCTTCAGCAGCGGCTGGGTGCCGCCCCACAGAGCGGCCACGAGCACCAGAGCCAGCACCTGCCCTGGATGAAGATGCGAGTGACCCTCTCCCCGCCCCCAAACGGCCGCCCGCCGGGCCCAGCCAGCTTCCGGCCTCCCATCCCAGGCTGGCCGCCCCCAAAGCCCCCCTCCGCTCTCCGACGCCCCGGGTGCAGCTGGCGGGTAGGGCAGACCGGAAGGCCGGGGTTTGGGGCTGTAGCGGGGGGTCTGCGTTAGGTGAGGAAAGTGGAGAGGGGGACATGAACTCTGGGGTGAGGGGCTCAGAAGGTGGGTGGGGAGTGGATGTGAGAAGCCCACCAAGGGGATGGGCCGCCTACACACCGAGAGACGCCGCCATGGCAACGCCGCACCTTCCACTTCCGGGAACGAAAGGGCGGAGACCCGTGAACCGGAAGTGGAGCCAAAGCGTTTTCCGGTCCTAGTCACGCTGCTTTTTTCCTGGTGTCACCGCGGCGATGGTGAGTTGTACTGAGTTGGAGATGCTGCCGTGGGGGGCCGGGGCGGGGGCAAGGGCCGATTCTGGGCGCTGACACCCCCGTCCTGTCCCCACAGAAGCCGATCCTGCTGCAGGGCCATGAGCGGTCCATTACGCAGATTAAGTACAACCGCGAGGGAGACCTCCTCTTCACGGTGGCCAAGGACCCTGTGAGCTTCGTCCGGAGGGCTGGCGGGCGGGGCCCTTCGGAGGGGGCCCGGGAGCGGGCGAGGTCCTTTCGCCTGGGTGATGGGTAGACAAGCCAGTTTTGCCGCGAGCGGGGAACCAAAGAGAACCCCGTTCTAAGAAGTAGGGAACGACCCACCCATTCTACCGGGAAAGGTGGGATAGAACTCAATGGTTGGTGGAAGGAGGGAGTAGCTGGAGGGAGAAAAGCAAGAGACCCAGTGTGGGAGGGGCGGGACGAGGAGTCAGTTCGTTCAGGGGACCGGGAGGAGACCATTCTGGGAAGAACAGAACTCTTCTGCCAGGATAGGGAAACTACTTCTAGAGGGGAAAGCTGGTCCCTGGGCAGCGAGGGACACATTGGACTTAATGGAGGTGTCCCTGGTCTTATCGCAGTCAGTTCTCCGGGCCCCGGCCTGCCCAGAAGAATGCAAACAGTCCCTCACACGGCTGCCTTTTATAAAGCAGTTAATGACGGCCCGGCCTGGAGCAGGCCTGCCTCAGGCTGGCCTATACTGTAGGAAAGATGTCACCACCCGAGCCCAGATGGGTTTGAGAATATGTTTATTAATGCCGGGGACAGCGAAGCAAAAGCAGGAATGAGGGTAGAAGAAACAACAGGGGAGAGCCTCGGGGGTGCTCTGCTTTGGCTCTCTAGAAACGTTCCAGGAAAGAAGTGACCCAAGGCAGGGCTGCTGTTCGCTCACTAGAAAGTGGGAGAAAAGGGGGGTCTTGGAGATAGGATCAGGGGGTGAGCCGCTGCCCACTGAGCTCCTGGCTGCAAGTCTCCCGGGGACCCTTAGAAATTAAAAGGTCAGCCGGGTCGTGGTGGCGCAGTGGTTGAGCATCCAGTCATGAACCAGAGGTCACGGGTTTGATTCCCTGTCAGGGCACATGCCAGGGTTGCAGGCTCTATCCCCAGTGGGGCGGACAGGAGGCAGCCCATGGATGTTTCTCTCTCAATGATGTTTCTATCTCTCTATCCCTCTCCCTTCCTCTCTCTCTAAAATCAATAAAAACATTTTTAAAAATAAAAAGTTCATGTCCAGGAGGAGACATGGGTGTGCTCTAGAGCAAGCCCCCATTGAGTCTTTGTCCTTAGAGCTTTTTATTTTCTGCTGGTGAGAATCTTAGGGGAGGGTTTCAGTAGAATATTCATCAGCTTTCCAGGTGCATTTTTAATATGCTGATGCATTAAACTGAGTGTATAGGGGAGTTTTGGGTTATTCTTTGGTCTGTTTAACTGTTATCTTATGTCTGTCTGGCTTTCATGGGATTTTTGTTACTTGTTCCCCAACCTCCTCTGTCTTTGGGGTTAGCTGGCACAAATGGCATTGATTGGGTCTCTGTTCTCTGTTTCCCCAGGCTATGTGTTTTAAGCTATTGTATGTAATTTAAGCTATGTATTTTCTGGTTGGGGAGGAGAGGTATAAACCATTAGCTCTCAAGTGTCCTGGGTTAGGGAAGATACGGTCTTCCAATCACAAGCTGGCTGTAAGCTCCCAAGCTGTTTGGCCTTGTTTAACTTTCTTGTCTCAGTTCCCCCAGTCCACTTGCCCAGGCATTTTCCTAGCTTCTTACCATCCTGCCACGGTACCTCCATATGGAGAACGTGAACAGTAGAGGCTAATAGTGGGGCCTCTGAAGCCAAACAGACTTGATTTGAATCCTAACTCCTGCATCCACCAGCAGGGTGACTTTGAGGATGTCACTTAACCTTTCTAACTTCCAAGTTTCCCTTTTCGTAAAATATGGGTACTTGTAGCACCTCCCTGGTAGGGTTGTCTTTAGAATTAAATGAGATCATTCAAGTAAACACTGTAGCACAGAACCTGGTGAGAATGAGTGCCTCTTGAACGTTAGTCACTTTTATTTTAAATTCCTTAGACATTACTTATTGGAATAGCCTCACAACTGTCCTTTGAAGAAGGCATTATTGTCATGGCCATTTTACAGATGGGAAAACTGAAGTTCAGAGAGGAGAAACGCTGTATTTGAGAGAATACAGTGAGATAGTGGCAGAGCAGGGATTGAAACCCAGGCTTCACTACTACCAGCAGCTCCCACTTGGACCAAACACCAAAGTTCCTGTTTTTCTTCGAGGGTTTAGGAGTCTGGGGGAGGGCTGGAAGCCTCCTAACTACCCTGCCACTTACCTACCGGAAGGAGGAGAATCCAGGAGTTGATCTTTTTGCCAGCAATCTGCCATTTCCCAAGAGATGAGCAGGAGAGGGCAGAATCTGACCTGGCTAGAGGCTGCTGAGGGTTCCTGGGGCCAAATAGGAAGCCATCACCCTGCCTCAGTGTGTACTGACCTGTCACATTATCTTTGGCTCCTCCAGATTGTCAATGTGTGGTACTCTGTGAATGGGGAGCGGCTGGGCACCTACATGGGCCATACTGGAGCTGTGTGGTGTGTAGACGCTGACTGTATCCTTGTCTTTGCTCTGAGTTTATGTTCCCAGAGTCTGCCAGCAATAGAGAGGCTATTGACTTGGACTGGGAATTTGGGGTACGGATTGTGGGTCTAGAGAATAAAACCTGCCTCCTATTCCCCAGTCTGTTCACTGGTTGGGGGAACATTTAGGACAAGTTCCATTTCTAGTTGAGAAGGTTAGAATGCTCTGAGGAAAGAGAGGAAGAAGGGCTCTCTAGAGCTGAACAGGGAAGTGATTCAGTTGGGCTCAGGTGAACTTGGTCATGTTTCTTAACACCCTCTTCAGGGGACACCAAGCATGTCCTCACTGGCTCAGCTGACAACAGCTGTCGTCTCTGGGACTGTGAAACAGGTAAGTCTGGATCATTCACTTTTTTAGCAAATAGGGCCTACAGTGTACTGTTTAAGCAAATGGGTTCTGGGGGGTAGTGGGGTGGAAGGGAGGCAACTGACTGCCTGGAATAGGATGGGAGCAGCTTAGGAAGATTTCCCAAGGCAAATGTCATATGAGCAGACACTTAAAGGATGAGAAAGAGTTCATCACTTTGACACATACAGGAATAAAAGCATGGCAAGGGTCATGTCCAAGTAAACTGATCTAGTGGAGTTCCTGCTTCTTTCTTGGAGACTGAAATAAGACAGTGGAGCAGATGGGGCAGAGTGGGACCAGAAGAGGCCTTGAATGCCAAACTCAGGAGCTTAGCTTTGTTCTGTAAGACTTGGCATGCTGAGGAGATCCTGAGCAGGGAAGAGTGGTCTGCGGTAACTCTTAGCAAGCTCGGGTAGCCGTGGGGAATATTGGAAGAACTGAGACTAAAGATGGGATGCTATTAAGCTCCTCGGTCTAGTAAGTATTTACTGGGCATCCAGTTCTGTGCCAGTTCACTGGGGACACGCAGAGAAGTTAGGTCTTTGCTGTGGAGGAGCGCATTCTGAGGAGGAGACAGGTGTCTTGCACTCCACTATGAGCAGTGTGAGCAGGATGTCTGAGGAAAGACTATGGGGGGAAAGTTGAGGCTTGAGCCAAAGCATAGCAGTGAGGAAGAGGAGGATAGTGGGTTAGAGTCCTTAGAGCAGGAGAAACAGTGAGAAATGATGATAGGCAGGGGTAGTCTCCTCCCTGTTATAACAGTTGGCAAGAGGTAGCTTACACTCTGTCTGTCCCCAGGGAAGCAGCTGGCTCTACTCAAGACCAATTCAGCTGTCCGGACCTGTGGCTTTGACTTTGGCGGCAATATCATCATGTTCTCCACGGACAAGCAGATGGGCTACCAGTGCTTTGTGAGCTTCTTTGACCTGAGGGATCCGAGCCAGATTGGTAAGGACTGGGCCTAGATTGGGGTTGAGGTGAAGGGTGCAACTCCAAAGCCCAAGGCCTGACATCTGCTGCCCCACACAGACAGCAATGAGCCCTACATGAAGATCCCTTGCAATGACTCCAAGATCACCAGTGCCGTTTGGGGACCCCTAGGGGAGTGCATCATTGCGGGCCATGAGAGCGGAGAGCTCAACCAGTATAGTGCCAAGGTAAGTGGCTGGGTGGGACCCGTGCCCACCAGAATGATTCCCTACAAGAGGCAGGATTGCACAGTGGTTAAGAACGAGGGTTGGACTTAAATACAGATTCGACCAATTTGAGCTGTGCGATCTTGGGTAAGTTACACATAACTTACCTGAGCCTGTTCATCATAAAATGTTTCAAGGATCTAATAATATTAGGTATTTGAAAAAGTTGTTACGTAGTTCTCAGGATCTTTTAATAATGATCATAACTAAGTATTTTGCTGCTATCCGAGTTTCAGGGCCCTGCCCCAGGGGAGATAGACTGACAAACAGCTAGCACGAGTCAGATTGTGAGTTATGCCACCGTAGAGGTCTCGGTCAAATGCAGAAAATGCCTTCTGTCACAGAGGAGGTGGCACAAACATTAAGTAATGGAGAACAAATGGAGCTTCACACAGGAAGAGAAGTACATTCCGCAGGCAAAAGGGGTAGCATTCACAGAGGCACAGAATTAAGGGAGTGTACGGGTTCTTCAGGAAATAGTCTGGTTTCACTGGAATGTGGTATTGGGGAAGGTGGACAGAATTTCCTTCATTTAATTTTATTTTTTTTGTCAGGGACAAGGTTTTTTGAGCATCAGGAATTAAGGTGTGACTTTCCTTTAGACAGTGGGATTATTTTTAAGTGGTTAGTGATGATCAGAGTTCCTCTTTAAAAAGCTTTTGCAGGCTACAGTTTGGAGAATGGACCTGAACTAAGCAATAACCATGAAGATATGGGGTACTCAACGGTCAAGAGATAGTTAAGGGTGACTGATGAGGATAAAATGGGTGGGGGCGGTGGGGAGGATAAAGCCCAGGCTCTCTGAGATTTCTGATTCAGGTACTTGCATTCCTGGTGAATGCTGGAATGTAATGCCTTAAAGGTTAGTCAGTCAGTCACTCAGCAAGCACTGACTGTGGTCCACTAGGCACCAGGCCTATCTGCAGGAAGGAAACTGAACCCAGGTCAAAGGCATAAATGATGCTTGATGCTGGCAAATAGTGGAGCTGATCTGTGCCCTGAGGTAGGCCAGACTGTAACGCTGGTGTATGTTTCCCAAAATGTAGGAGACAGATGCATCCCTATCATGTGTCCAAATTGATGGATGAGACAAAAATATATTCTTCTCTCAGAATAGATAAAAATAATTAAGGAAATGAATATTTTTTGAGGATCTGCTATGTGTGAGGCACAATGCTCAAGGCCTTCCAGTCATCTAACAAATGTTTACAGGACATATGCCAGGCGCCTGTCACAACATAAAGTCCACTAAATCATAGTCCCAATATCCTTACAGTGACCCTGGGCAGCGGGCTTTTAGCACCCTTGTTTTCTAGATAGAGAAATTGAGGCACAGAGAAGTACATTTAAGGACAGACTCAACTCTGCTCTTTGTACTACACAGTCTAGCAGGTTGTGGGAAGGGAAAACAGGAAATGGCCCCTTGAGAAGACCTAAGAAAAGGTAGACAGAGCAGTCCTCGTGGACTGTAACCCATACCCTGGCAGGGGAGAGGGATAAGCTTGGGCTCTCTGCCTCTTACTATTTGCCTGTTCTCCCAGTCATACCGCCTCTCTGAACCTTAGTGTCTTCCTTTTAAAATTTCCTTTAAAGTATCCACTTCATAAGATTGTTGTGAGGATTAAATGAACTAAGATGTTGTTAAGTGCTTGGCACAGTGCCTGGCAAATAGTAGCTGTACAATAACTACGTTGGAAAAAGGGACAGATGGGAACTGCTCTACCATTATAATGTGATGATTAGTTAATAGGTCCATGGATTTGTCACCATAAGCATGTGTTTTCCTAGATGGACCAGCAGTGTTTATGAAACTTGTACTCATGGGCCAGGTTAGGATGTAGGCTTGGGCTTGGGAGAGGGAGTAAGTGTTGATTCAGGGATACGTGGGCAGTCCCAGCAGAGACCTCTGGTCCCCTTGATGGGACAGGAAGCAGTGTAAATCCTGGCTGAGTAATGGGGCTAGTGGGGTTGGGTCTGGTCAGGCTCACTCTTTTTCCTTCCCAGTCTGGAGAGGTGTTGGTGAATGTTAAGGAGCACTCCCGGCAGATCAATGACATCCAGTTATCCAGGGACATGACCATGTTTGTCACTGCATCCAAGGACAACACAGCCAAGGTGAGCCTGGGCAAGGGGTCTGGCAGAGCTCAACTTGCCCAGCTTCCCCCAAGAAGTCTCCTTTTACAGATTCTCTCCCCCCCCCCCCCCCCCCCCCCACCTTCTCTCTCCAGCTCTTTGACTCCACAACCCTTGAACATCAGAAGACTTTCCGGACAGAACGTCCCGTCAACTCCGCTGCCCTCTCTCCTAACTATGACCATGTAAGGGAATCCCTCTTACCTTCCTGCTAAAGCCTCAGAATGCTTCCAGAATCTAGGTGTTTGTGTAGCAGTTAAGATAGAACTCTGGGGGGAAATAGTGTCAGGCAGAAAGGTGACTCCCAGAGAATCAACAAGACTGAACAATGCCCCAGCAGTGGGGTAGGGGGTGGCTAAAGTACTATATCTCTTTGTCCCTGCCCTACTATCCTCCCATCTGATGTGGGAGATACTAAGTTTATGGAGTGGGGAGGAAAACAGCAAATGGGCTTGCCTGTCCTTTGGGCCTGTGTAGAATTTCTTCTTCTCTTCAGGTGGTGCTGGGTGGTGGTCAGGAAGCCATGGATGTAACCACCACCTCCACCAGGATTGGCAAGTTCGAGGCCAGGTAAAGGTGGAGGGAGATCCCATGGGGTATCTTTCATAATGGACACAGACCGAGTAACAAAGGAGACTTGCCTTATTTCTTTAGTTGTTAGAAAGTGCAGCCAGATTTGTGGCCCTCCTGTGACAAGTGTGTAATACAGCAGTTAAGAGCATGAACTCTTGGGCTCGGCCTGATGCCCTAGACACATGTTTATATTTCTCTGTTCCTAGTTATCCTCTGCTGTATAATGGGGACAGTGATAGTATACTTCCCCCATAAAATGATGCAGATTAAATAAGTGAGTTAATGCACTGCCCAGCACATGGTAAGGAAGAGTTAGCTGTGTGTGCAGGCAGGCAGACATTTGGCCTAATCTTCCCCTAACTTAATGTTGTTCACATTCATTTCTCCTTGTCCCAGTTTCCCCACGTTATAGTTTGTATTGGGGAGTGATACCTCCAGAGCATTTTGGAAGGAGATGGAGAGTGAATAAACTGCCCCTTCTCACCACCCTTTTTCCTCCAGGTTCTTCCATTTGGCCTTTGAAGAAGAGTTTGGAAGAGTCAAGGGTCACTTTGGACCTATCAACAGTGTTGCCTTCCATCCTGATGGCAAGAGGTAGGGCCAGTGAAGGGAGGTGAGCTCAGCCCGGGCCTGGTCCCTGCCTCACAGGCCTGCCTCCCCCGGAGCAGGCATCTGACCTGTCCCTGTTTATCTGTTTTCAGCTACAGCAGTGGTGGTGAAGATGGTTATGTCCGCATCCACTACTTCGACCCACAGTACTTTGAATTTGAGTTTGAGGCTTAAGAAGCTGGATCTCCATCCTGGCCAGGGAAAAGTTTCCCATCCAGGCTCACAGAAAGTTTTGGACTCTGAGAAATAATAAATTAGTTTGGAAATAAATGGATTCTGGTCAGATATTTTATGGGGTCTGTTTAATAATTTCCCCTTCTCAGTGTGACACCCAGTGAGCTGCTATCCAGGCATGGGGACCTTGATTATTTGGACCTCCCTACACTTTCTTTGGACACTTCAAACCTGGAAGTTCAGTATTATGAGCTAGGCTGGTTGCAGGCACCTTCAAGGTCCGAAGATGCTGTGGGGCCTGGAGAGGTCTCAGCCACTCTAGGAGATGCCAGCACTTAGGGCTGGGGCTCAGAGGCTGAAACCATTGGCTGAGAGCCTTCTGTCTTCTCATCTGTTACTATTGGCCACGCCTCCCATGCTACCTCTGAAGGCTTGGGGGCGGGGGGGGGGGGGGGGGGGGGCGTCCCAGTGCAGAAATAGGCCTGAGGAAGAGAAGGACAAGTAATGAAGTTAAGCAGTGCCTATCCGGTTTGGCTCAGTGGATAGAGCCTCAGCCTGCAGACTGAAGAGTCCCGGGTTTGATTCTGGTCAAGGTCACATGCCAGGGTTGTGGGCTCAATCCTCAGTGGGCGTGCAGTAGGCAGCCAATTAATGACTCTCATTGATGTTTCTATCCCTTCCTCTCTGAAATCAATAAAAAAATATATATATATATATAAAGAGTTAAGCAGAGAGGATAGCTCCCTAGGGGAGAAGGGGGGAATCACTGTGCCACAGTCTCAGGCTGTGAGGCTCCACAGAAGGCCAGATGGCCAAAGGATTGAGCACATAGAGCAGGTTCCAGAGTTTCCGTTGCCTTTTTGGCTGGTTGAGCCCCGAGCACGAGGAGTGTGTTGGAGTTCTTACACAGGCATCTGTAGGGAATGAGGGAGTGAGTTCCAGACTCAGCTATGTGCTTGGGTTTTTAGTACGGTGACAGCCACCTGGGGTAGTGATAATCTCTCCTTGTTCTTGCAAATGTTACTGCAGTCAGATCCTGAACTGGGCATTAGAATAAAGCTGGGCAAGACTAGTCCTGTTTATAAGGGGTTCTGCTTAGCTGTGCCTGCAAGTGTCAGGGAAGGCTAATTAGGAAAATGCCATTTAAGCTGGGCCTTTCAGCAGAAGTCCACCAGGTGTGCAAACACATGGAAATAACTAAGAGGGGAACCGCATGGGCAAAAGCAAGAAAGTGGAAAAGGCCCCAGTGTGCGTGTTGATAGGTCAGGACTGATGAGTTGTTGCTTTTTTTAATTGTGTAATGTACAGATCTGAACTGTAGAGTTAATTTTTTAAATATATATTTTTAAATTGATTTTAGAGAAAAAGAGAGAAACATCAATGATGAGAGAAACTCATTGATCAACTGCCTCCTGCACACCCCCTACTGAGGATGGAGCCTGCAACCTGGGCTGTCCCCTGACCTGGACTCGAATCATGACCTCTTGGTTCATCGGTCAATGCTTAACTGCTGAACCACATTGGCCGGGGCTTTGTTAAAAACTGATGAATGATGAAAGTGGAAATAAAGCAGTGTGGTGACTGTTCCAATGGGCCGCGTGGAAAGGAAAGAATTTGGATTGGGGTTGGTAGAAGTAGCCTTGACATGAGAGGACTAAGCTATGAAGTTTTTAGGAGAAAGACTAAATACACGAAGGAGGGAGGTAAACATCATTTCCAACCTGGATGACCCATGAATGAAGTTGGTAAAAACAAGGGGGTGGGGGACATAGGCAACAAAAGAGTATGATTTCCACCTTCCTGGAGAGAACCCTTTCAACAATTCAGTCTCATGAGAGAAATAATAAAAATAACCCACACTGCCTGGCTGGTGTTGCTCAGTGGTTGAGCCAGACACTGTGCTAAGCACTTTCCATGCTTAAACCCTGCTAATCCTCACACCATCACCACCATCCCAATAGATTATGGCTGTGATTATGATCCTCTCTTTGCTACTAATGAGCAAACCAAGACTCAGGTTTACTTAGGATTACCCAGCAGGTGAGTAGTGGAGCCAGAATTCGAGCCCAAACAATTGGATTCAGCTTTCAACCTCTATTGCTTCACTAGAATCAATCCTGTAGGAGGTAGAGCCTCAGAAATAATTTCTTTTTGCAGCAACTTTTTCAGTCCTTGTTTTTAAGTAAAAGATGCAATTGCTCTTGATTATGGACAGCGTGAGTAGGTTCAAAGGACTGACCTCAGACCCATCCACCTCTGGGTTTGCAAACGTTAGGAGAAAGTGTGAGATTTGGAGGCAGGAGAGGACACTCGAAGTTTTCCTAAGACAGAAACTCATCTGAAAGGGAAAGATGTCTTCTAAGGAAGTAGGGTGCTGATGCAGCAGATATCTGACCCTGTCCTATGCCTGCCCCCTGAGCCACCTTGACACCCCTTTAGCTCACCTCCCCTTTTCGCTGTTGCAGTGGAAGGTGCCAAAAAGGGAGGTATAGGCGTGCTCAAACAACGCCAACAGCAAACCTTCCCCAAACTCCAGCGACAGCGGGAACTGGCGGCCCAGCTGCCACACACAGCCCAGAAAGAGGAGAAAGGTGGACGCCTCGTGCTTGGGGCAGGCACAGAAGGCCGAGTGGGCACAGTGCAGCTGGAAGCGATGGCTGGCCAGAGCAATAGGTACAAGGAAGCAGGGTATCTGGATAGAGGGGTAGGGCTGGGGCTGGGTGGTCACTTACCTGGATCCACTCCCACTCCACCAGTTCCTGGAATCCAGCCATGGTCCGGCTCAAGGGGCCCAGGATGAGCTGGGCCAGTGAAGGCACCAGTAGGGTGCCGGCATGATCACGGGTCTGCAGCGCAGGGAGGGCCGAAGGCCAGCTCTAGAGCACCCAGTGAGTGCCGTGTCCCCGCGCCCCTCCCAGGCCCGGCGCTTCCCCATCCCGAGGCCCCCACGACCGCACCACCTCGCGTGCTAGTCCCTTGTAGTGTAGCATCCGGGCGGGTGGAAGTGCCAGGCGTCGCCCAATCTCAAGCCCGTGGGACGGTAGAAGAACAGAGAGGAGGTGATGACCGATCCCAGGGAGAAGGAGTCGGGGGATCTGGGAAAGGTGGGGTCATCCCACCCACACCTTCCAGCCCCTCGGTCCCGCAGCTCCCGCCTCTCCAAGTACTCCAGACCACCCGGGTTCCCTGGCCATTAGCTGTGCCCCGGGATAACACTGGCTGCTGAATACTCTTGCTCAGTAACCCCTTTTACTACCGTCGTTACGGGATAGGGTTAGCTTAAGCGCCTCGGGTGCACCGCGGTGTACCTCGATGGGGCGGCCTAGGTCCAGCTGTAGCACCCGCGACGCTGGGGATGAACGGGTTTAGGCTAAGTGTACCCCGCCCCCCATCAGGGGAGGAGAAACCAGTTGTAGGATTGGACGTAATGCACCAGCTCCAACTGCACTTGCTCGTTCCCCTCGCTCCGCGGAACCGCGAAGTCCCCAACTCCAGGGTCGCCCCCGCCAAGCTCACCGCTTCTCCATGGAGTCAACACTACGCAACAGCAGCAGCCAAAGGTCCAGAGTGGCCTGGGGCCCTGGAGACAGCAGCAGGTGGTGGCCGGTAACGCACAGCGTGCCACGCAGTGGGGCCGCCTCCTGGCCCCGCAAGAGCTCGGGTTGGGCCCGGCTGGTGCGGATCAACTCCGAGAACTCCATTCCTCCGGAGGTGGGCCCTGGCCCAGCAAAAGGACAGACTCCAGGAGCGTCAGGCGGGGCAAGCTCGGGCTCCAAAAGGGACAGGAACTGGCTGGGCAGCTGGCACCCCCCAGGACAGCTGTTAAGGAGGCTCCTTGGAGGAAGGGATAACACACTTCCAAAGAAATTTCCCCCTCTTACTGCCAGCACCTCTTAGCGAGGACCCCACAGAACTTGTTAAGGAAACCTCAATTTCACCATCTGTGAAATGGGGAGAATAATCTTGCTTAAACCCTTAGCCTGGTGCTTAATTCGCATGAGGCACTCAATATTTTTGGCTTTTTACTTTATTTTTTACAAATATATTTTTACTGATTTCAGAGAGGAAGGGAGAGGGACAGAGATAGAAACATCAATGATGAGAGAGAATCATGGATCGGCTGCCTCCTGCACGCCCCCTACTGGGGATCCAGCGGAAACTCCAAATGAACCCAGGACTCTTCAGTCCGCAGGCCGCCGCTCTATCCACTGAGCCAAACTGGCTAGGGCAGTGGTAGGCAAACTCATTAGTCAACAGAGCCAAATATCAACAGTACAACGATTGAAATTTCTTTTGAGAGCCGAAAACCGACTTCTGCGCATGGGCCACGAAGTTTCAATTGCACTGTACATGCGTGCCCGCACGTGGTATTTTGTCGAAGAGCCACACTCAAGGGGCCAAAGAGCCGCATGTGGCTCGCGAGCCGCGGTTTGCCGACCACTGGGCTAGGGCAATAGTTTTGGCTTTTTAGACTGGAATGCTGGCACTCTGGCTGACTTAAAAAAGAAAGAAAAATACCATCTCTTCTTCTGGACCCTGGCGGTAGGGGTGGAAAGTGTGGGTGTGAAACTGGGAACTGCCTACTTCCTCCCTTACAGCTGAGGTTGGGTGGGGGAAATCCTTTGGTCTGCCTTAAATGCAAGCAGCTGTGTAACTGGCACCCCTCAGCCACCACAGCTGGATGCCCCTGCCTAAGGGCGCCCTCTACTGTGACCACTTCTGGAGCTCCGTCCCCTATTACTCCATTCTTTGTCCATACAATGAGCTGGGCCCTATGCTTAGTGTTGTAACCAAAGGATGACTTGAGTTCTGTTCATAGGGCTTACAGTCTGGCAAGAGTCACACTTCAACTGGTAATTAACACGAGATAAACCGATTGACTGGAGGACTCATCAACCCACCCACCCAATTATTCTTTTATTTCTCAAACACTGAGGCCTATACTGTGTTAAGTACTGACTATTAAGAAGAAGGAGATGGACTCCTGCCTTCAAAGGGCCTTCTGGTCCACTAGCTTCCAAGCTTGTGCGTATTCATCAAGCTGTGTATTTATGATATGTGAGTTTTTCTGTGTGTGTCATATTTCAATACAAAGTTTAAAAAAGGGAACTGCTCGGGTTGAAGCCCTGGGAAGGGCCGGGAGAAACAGGCCTTGGAGCACCCAAGGTGTGCCCTGGTCCTGCATGCAGTCTCTGGGAGATTTCCAGGGGAACCTGAAGTTCCTTAGAGCAAGCTTGAAATCAAAGATCTGTCCCAGCGGAGAGTCAGTGACATATCCAAGGTCCCTCACAGCCAGCGGCAGAACCCAAGTCTTCTGACTCCCAGGCCAGGGCTCTGGACACTTCCTTTGCCATGAGTGAGGACAGAGGGCAGCTTGTCAGCGTTCTATCCCCTCCCCACTCCCTTACTTGGGTCTTAGGAAGAGGGCCAAGAAGCTGGTGTTGGTGATGCTTTTCTTATCCTGGAACAACTTCCTTTCTGGGAAACTGGGTGTCTCCTTCTGGGCAAAGACAATAAAATCCATCCAAGGGGCCAAAAGAGCAGGGCTTCTTCTGTCGCCAAACGGATGGGCATCACGTGGCCCCAGGGTTAGCGGTCCTGGAAAATCCCAGCCCTTGCACACTCTGCCTCCCACACCCATCTACTCACTCACCCTCACACACTCAGCCTCCCCGACCCACCTGGAACATTCACCATCGCACACTGGCACACTCCGTTCACCCTCAGCTTCTGCCGCCACTACCTGGGCCGTATTACCAGCCTTTTCCTAATCCCAGAGCTGCAGTCTTGCTTTGTCACCCACCCCTCCCTCCATGTCCCTGAGGCCACTGAAATTCCAGGCAGTGGGCGAAGAGAATGAGGAGGAAGAGAGCCTGGATTCTGTGAAGGCGCTGACGGCGAAGCTGCAGCTGCAAACACGGCGGCCCTCATACCTGGAGTGGACCGCCCAGGTCCAGAGCCAGGCCTGGCGCAAGGCCCGAGCTGGGCCTGGGCCGGGGCCGGGGGAACCTGGGGCCATCTGCGGCTTTGACTCGATGGACTCTGCCCTTGAGTGGCTGCGACGGGAGCTGGTGAGTCTGTGGGGTGGACAGCCTTGCAGAGGGCCTGGGAGACAGTTCTCCAAGCCCACTGGTGTGGGGTGGGAATGGATCCCACCTCCAGCAACTGCGCATTCCTGTGGCTGTGTCCTGAGGGGCCAGGACACGGCGTTTTATTCAGGAAGACTTGCTGGAGGATTCCATTCAGTCTGCTGACCTAGTGCTTCTGTGGCTGAAGGGCCACCAGTTACACAGATGGGGAGGGCATGGCCTCCCCTACTCTGGGGATTGCTCCACCCGCAGGCACTGTGAAGTTCAGAATGAGGCTCTCTGGAGGCAGAATCTGGGGGGGCGAATGTTGAATAGGTGGCTCTTTTTTTAAAAATATATTTTACTGATTTTTTACAGAGAGGAAGAGAGAGGGATAGGGAGTTAGAAACATTGATGAGAGAGAAACATTGATCAGCTGCCTCTTGCACACCCCCCACTGGGGATGTGCCCGCAACCAAGGTACATGCCCTTGACCGGAATCAAACCCGGGACCCTTGAGTCCGCAGGCCGACGCTCTATCCACTGAGCCAAACCAGTTTCGGCGAATAGGTGGCTCTTAATCCAACGTGTGTAAATGTAAAGAGGTCCAGGCTCCCAACTGGAGAGTCCACTTAGTTATCTGGGATGGGGCCTGAGGCACTTGTATTTGTTTAATGCTGGGTTATTCTTTAAATTTTTCTTTTTTATATATTTTATTGATTTTTTTTAGAGGGGGGAGAGAGAGAGATGTGAGAGAGAAACATCCCACAGAGGGTCACACCAGCAACCCGGGTATATGCCCTAACCAGGAATCAAACCCACCTCCTCTTGGTGTATGGGAGGAGGCTCCAACCAACCTAGCCACACTGGCCAGGGCAATGCTGGCTTCTTAGCTTGGTTTTAGAACCACTCGTGTGCAGCAAGGACAGAGAGATGGGGAGGGATTAAACTGGAATGAGAAGGGGTGTGGAGGACACAGACAGTGCAAAGACCCAGGGTGTTGGCAGGAAGGGAAGGACGGGCGGGCGAGAGCTGCTGAGGGCCCCGGCAGCCGGCTGATGCCCCCTCTCGGATGCAGCGGGAGATGCAGGCTCAGGACCGGCAGCTGGCGGGGCAGCTGCTTCGCCTGCGGGCCCAGCTGCACCGGCTGAAGGTGGACCAAGCCTGTCATCTGCACCAAGAGCTGCTGGACGAGGCTGAGCTGGAGCTGGAACTGGAGCCGGGGGCCTGCCTGGCCCTGGCCCCACCGCTGCGGCACCTCGGCCTCACACGCATGAACATCAGCGCCCGACGCTTCACGCTCTGCTGAGGGGAACCTGCGTGCCTACTGACCACCCGCTACCCTTTCCCCCCACCCACCTGGACGCGAGGTGTGCCCCAGAGGCACCAGCACCTGGCAGGAGAGGGGGTTGGTGGGTACACTCAGATCTGGGAGCCTAAAGCCCAGCATCCTGTTCCTGCTGCTGCCCCAGCTGTGTGTGGGGGGTGGGGGTGGGGGGGGGTAGACGGGGAGGAGTGGTGAGGGAGTTGGAGAGGGGCGGTAGGAGCTTACATAATAAATGCACTCTCTGCTTCCCACCAAGGTCTCTGCAGTCATTTATTCAGGCCAAGGTCGCTGAGTGTCTTCTGTTGCTGGGACCAGGGATTCGTTATAGGAGAGAAGGCCTGGGTTGGGGGTGGACACGAACTAATGGATCCTGATCGCCCCCACAGCTCTAGCTCTATCCATCTTACCAAGGTCAGAACTGGGAAAGAACTTAAAATCCTACATGACCCCCATGGAAGTGACGTGGGTAAATGAGCAGCTGAAGAATTGCAGGACCTGCCAGGCCTGGATTCAAAGCCAGCCCCACCATTTATTTCCATCAGACCTTGAGGAGGTCCCTTAATTTCTGAATCTGTTTCTTGACCTCTAAAATGGAAGCGCTAATTCTCACTCCACAAGTGGTTGGACCTGTCTTTAGTGCGGCAATGCCCAGCAAGCCCTCGATAGACGCAGATTTCAATTACTATCGCCAGCGCTTGTTACTATTGGGCTGAGGCCCGGAGATGGCCTGTGAAGGGGCGCTTCGGCTGCAGCCCAGACTCCGGGCTCTGTGTCACTGTAGCCTGCTGTGTGTTTTCTGTTAACTTTGTCTCTCTCAGCCTTTGTTTCTGTTACCCTCTTTGTCTGACTTTCCAACTCAGGCTTCCTCTTCCCCCACCCATTTCCTGTCTCCCCTTCCCTCGGCAGCTGAGGTGCACACACAATCAGCTTCCACCTCACAAACCCCAACAATGCTCTGTGGGCTCCCCTCCCCCAACCTGCTCACTCAGTGTAGCTCGGGCAGCGGCGGTAGTGACGCGTTTATACTTTCCTCTGGGAGGGGGTCAAGGATCGTGGGCCTGGTAAAGGCCACCTAGAGTTTCTCCTAACACCGGTGACCTGGCCCTCCGCCTATGGTGGTGCCAGCCTCAGTGTGGCCCCAGGTAAAAGGGGGATTCTTGTGCTTGAGACAGAGTTCCTGCCTCCTGCCTGTAACAGGAAGTGCTGCCAGTCCGCTGCCTGCACCTGGTGCCCGGGGAAGGGCTGTTTGTTCTGTCTTCCACTGGCTGCAGGAGGTGGTGCCAGTCCCCACACCTTTAACAGGGTCTATGGCCTTGCCTCTACCTGAATTAGAAGTGATCCACCACTCACCAGCCATTGTGTTGTCCTGCCCGCTTCCTTAAACAGCTTGCTGTCCAGCATCTGTCTGGAAGAGGAGTGTTAGCCTACCCTCTGACTATCATAAGCCATCGTCCTGTGCCCAGAAATGAGACGGCTATTTTTCTGACTGCAAGTAGCCATGTTAGCCTGACACCTGCCTATAACATGGGGGTTCTGCTCTCCACCTGCTTAACAGGGACATTGGACTCTCCTCTGACTCGGAAGTGATGTTACCTTTGCCTCAGACTGTCACGAAAGCGTCTCTCAGACTGTGAGAGCAGCGCTTCTTGCCTTTCACTGACAGCTGAGTGTGTGTCTGCCTGCCCCTGCTCTTTGGGGTTTAAAGGCTGCCCTTGAATCTCTTGTCCGGGTGCACCCTGGAGGGCAGGAGGGAGATAACAGCAAATGTCCTCCCTTCTCCAAGTGCCACCCTCAAGGCGAGGAGAGCTAGGCCTGGAGATGTACGGGACCCTCAGGGACTGAGGCACGAGGGACTGCGGTGGCAGGAAGCTTGGGGTGCTGGAGGCTTGTGGTTGGGCTACTGGGGCCCGGTTGGCTGCGAAGCCCTCAGGAGGAGGCAGGAAGTCAGGGTGGGACGTGGGCGCGAGGAGTCAGGTGGTGGCTACCACGGCGAGGAGAGCTGAAGCTGTCTGGGCAGCCAGGCTAGGCCGGGAGGACCATGTGAATGGGGCCAGAGGGCTCCTGGGCTGGGCAGGTAAGGAGGACTGGGAACAGGGGCCAAGGGGCTGTGGTTGGGAACCTGATATGAGGGGGATGGAACTAGACATGGGGCCAGGCTGCCTGGGTATGCAGCAGCCCTGCAGGCTTGGGGAACAGAAGCACCTTGCTGAAGGTCAGGCAGGAGGCATGCAGTGCAGCCAGCTCACCTCTTTCCTGTGGAGATGGTGGCTCTTGGTTCTGCCACACTGCCCGCCTCTAGCCTCCACCTCACTTGGAGATCTGGCACATGGACTATCAGGTATTATAAAGACCTTCAGGAATCCCCAAGTCGGCGCTCGCTTTGGCAGCGCCTATACGAAAAAAGAAAAGAAAAAGAATCCCCAAGTCCAGTCCCTCATCCCACGATGGATGAGCCTCCTGACACCCAGAGAGGGCCAAGCACTCCCTCCCGGCAGTCCCCCAGCAAGGCAGTGGCAGAGCCAGGTCTTGGGACAGAGTGATGGTCTAGGGCAGGCTGTGACCTCCCATGGAGCAGGGTAATGGACAGGCTTGAGTCAAGGGACCCAGAATCCTTCCGGTTGCTGGGGCAGAACCCAGCGACAAGAATCTCCTGAGAGAGCTCGGAGTCCCCCAGAGCATCCGAATGGACGTGAGTAAAGAGATCCTAGCCGCAGTGACCAGCATTGCTTGAGAGAGGGAGGAGTCTCCGGTTGGGAGTGGATGGACATGTGAGGGCATACTTATCATCTGGGAGGGGCCTTCATCTGCCCGGACGCCGGGAAGTTGGAGCGGAGAGAATAAGGGGAGAAGGGGAGAGGAAGGGCTATTTTAGTCCCGGACAGGCGTGCAGTTGGCCCTGAGTGAGGAACATCTGAACTTCCATCTGGAAAGTTGCCATTCCTGCCCCTGCCAAGTGTCACCGGATGTCCTCCCCTCTCCCCTGGCCTGCTAGCTCCCACTGCGCGCCCCCCCCCTCCACCTCAGTGACTGCAGGTGTAGGGCCAATTGGTCCTGTGGATTCCTGCTTCAAACCCCAGCAAGGTGGAGACCCAGGAAAGCATAGTCAGCTAACTGCCCACCCCCTCACCCACCACCTAACTCTCGGCCTTCAGTTTGTGGGGGGAGTCCCCACCTGCACCAGACCGTCCAGGTTTCCCCTGCCATTGGAGTTTTTTTTGACACACAATTTCCATCTAGTCAGCATGTCCCCACCTTTCCCCGGTCCCTAGCTCCAAGGCCTGCAGACTTCTGTGGGGGCTGGGGACATGCGGACTCCCTCTGAACCCAGGGGGCTCATGCACATCCTGGACAGGAGTAAGCGGTCCCCCTTCCCACCAACCCAGCCTGGAGTGACAGATGAGCCAGGGCTCGAGGCAGAGGTTCTTCTCAAAGGCAAAAAGTGCCAAGTGGTGGGGCCCAGGACAGGCGAAGGGTGCCGAGGAGGGGAGAAGACATCCCTGGGTGATCTGGGAGCTTCCTGGAAGAGTCAAGGCCGTTCTGAGGGGGGATAATGGCCCCCTTTGGAGAGTACCTAAACCATGAAGCCACGGCCTCTGTCCCTGGGACCTGTTCCTTGTGTACCGTGATGGCAGAGATCTCAGAGCAAAACCAAATGCAAGACAGCCGACGCAAAAAACACGCACTTCAGAGGCAGGCAGACCCAGGCACAGTTCCGGTTCTGCCATTTTCTTGAACAAGTGGCTTCACCTCTCCGGACTCTAAAGAGGCGATAATGAGTCTCTCCCTTACAGAGTGCTTGTGGGCACTCAGAGAGAAAACAATGACTGTGATGTGCCAGGGTAGTACCTGACGCATAGTAGGTGCTTAGCAGAGGTTTGGCACCCCATCTTCCTGCAAGTGTGCACCAAAGGGAGGGATGCCCACACCCAGGATTACTCCCACTCAGCGCCTTGGCAAACCAGTGAACCACCCATTCTCTCACACTTGTGGTGCGGCTTTGCAAATGAGCTTGTTTCCTGTGTATAGTGGGTGTGAGAATTGTAGACTAAGCTACAGGTCTTCCTTAGAAGAGGATCCCCCATGCAGCTACACAAACACCATACATATCCTCATTGGAAAATGTATATACTCATGTATGTTCAGAGGCAGAGGCAGGGGCTACACATACAACACACACTGGACCCTACAAATCCATATGCACACCCACAAGCTGATGGCTTTAAGGCCAAGCTTAATTCAGTGAAAGCAATGCTGAGAGGAGCTGGTGTGTGGGTGGCATGGGGACAGGCAAAACCACGATACTATCCAGGGATGTGTCCTCCTCTAACAACCAACATTAATGTTGGTTTAAAAGTATCTGTAGATGCATATCCAATGCTTGTTCTAAAGAACACTAGTTCCCTGAGGCGTCTGGAAAGAAAATCTTCTAGAGCCAAATCAACATGGTCTCAGCTGCAAACTGTCCTGATTAGCTTCACGGTGGACGTGAACTTGTTAAAGCTCTGGAAGTCCCTCCATGAAGGAGCTGGATTGATTTTGTCTAATCCAGTGTTTTCCAAACGTCCTTGGTTTCAGAACCTGTTTTGCCCCCAGCATCACCTCCTCCATGTCTATCCCTTTTGAGACAAGGAGAGGAATGGAAGGACGGGCTGTAGAACTGATCTTCCTAAAATGATCGTGTTTCTTAGCAGAGTGTTTGCGTTGATGGTGGTTTTATTGTTTGTTTGTGTTTTGTTTTGTTTTTTTCAAGTGCAAAAGTAGCACAGGATTTGAATTTTAAAAATTCAAACAGTATAGAGGCATGTCAAGAAATGCAAGAAATGCAGCTCCCTCCAATCTCACTCCTGGGGCATGCTCACTGTGGACAATTTGGTGTGCATGCTTCCAGAATTTCCTATGTCTGGCTACTAAAAAGCCTGGTGGTTAAGAGTCTAGTCTCTGGAGGCAAGTTAACCCAGGGTCAAATCGTCACTCTACCAGTTATTTGTTTGTAATGAGACCTCAGGCAAATTGCTTTACCCTGTTTGGGCCTCAGTTTTTGCATCTGTAAAATGGGGATAATAATAGCACTTACTTCATAGGATTATTATGAGAATTACATGAAATCATGCAAATAAAGGCTTAGCACAGAGCCCTGCTTAAAAGAACCCCCCTATATATATACACACATATTTAAATGCAAATACGCTTATACTGTACATTCTGTTCTGTAACTTCTGACCATGCTGTATCGGGGATGTCTTACCATGTCAATACGTGGAGATCTACCCCACCTTTATAAGTTTTAGCTAATCATCATTAACTTGGTAAGTGGGTAATGGTGGAGATTTTGAGATGCTATTTCCTGGCAAGTATCGTTGTTTTGTGTTGTCAGTGTTGTTGGGAGTCACAGACATTACCGATCAGTGAGCTGAAGACAGGCATGTTGGCTTCCTGTGAAAATGGAGTAGCTTGCCGGAGGGGCACCCGGCTCAGTCACAGAGGGCAGGGCCAGGTGTATGGGAACCTCTCTGTTTGTGCACCTCTGTATCCCCAGCGCTAGACCAGAACTTGGCACATAAAAATTGCCCACTAAATTTTTGTCAATAGGCTGGCCCATTAAGAAAATTGTGCCACCCTAGTTGGTTTGGCTCAGTGGATAGAGAGTCAGCCTGCGGATTTAAGAGCCCCAGGTTCGATTCCGGTCAAAGGCATATGCCCGGCTTGGGGGCTTGGTCCCTGGTAGGGGGCCTGCTGGAGGCAGCTGATCAATGATTCTCTCTCATCATTGATGTTTCTATCTCTCTCTCCCTCTCCCTTTTTCTCTGAAATCAATAAAAATATACTTAAAAAAGAAAAGAAAACTGTGTCTGTCCTGGCCAGTGTGGCTCATTTGGTTTTGCATCATTCTGTGCACCTACTAGTAAAGGTTTCAGGTTCGATTCCTGGGCGGGGCCCAGACCCAGGTTGGGTGTGTATGGGAGGCAACTGATATCTCTCTCTCTCCCTCCCTCTCCTCTCTCTTTCTCTCTCTTTCTCCCTTCCTCTCTTTCTCAAATCAATACAAGCATATTAAAAAGAAAAAGAAAAGGAAAATTGTACCTCCTCTAATTCACTGACAGAGGCCTAAGCTCAAAATTGTCTCACGGTGCAGCATTTCCAAAAATATGGCCTGTGCACCATTGATGTGGGTGAGTGATTTCAGGGGGTGATGAGTAGACGTTTACAAACGAGAATTTATGTATTAAATTATGTGTTTATTTTCATATGTACTGACTTCTATTTATGGCTGGCGATACTGGTTTTCCATTTATGTTAGTGAAGTTTCATTTTAGGTAAATATACTAAAGGAGAAAAGGTGGTCCGTGAAAGTACCAAAAATGTCAAAGAAAAATGAAAATGATTCATAATTTTAGTCTGGAAAATGCTTAACACCGGTATAATGAAATGTTCATGCTAGCCTCCAATAACTATAATTCTCATTTATTTAGTCCTTATTACGTGCCAAGCTCCACGTTAAGCACTTTATTATATGGGGTCCTCTATATATCATATGTAATGCTCACAGTAGCCCTAGAAGCAGGTCTATTTTTATTCTCATTTTGTAGATGAAGTCACTGGGGGAAGCTGGGAAAGATTTAGTAACCTGCCCAAAGACCATCTGCCAGTGAGTGACTGGGAGGCCTTGGGGCTGAACTTGGGTCACTGTGACATGGACATGGTGAGCTGAGCCTCCATGACCTGCAGACTCCAAGAAAGTTTAATAAAGCAGCACGGATTGTCAAGCTGTAAGTAAGGCTCTGTCCTGATAAAACCCCATGGTGCAAAATACACACAGAGGTATGAGGGAGGGCACTCACTACAAGGGATTACTAGGTACATAAAAGTTACTAGTTGAAGGGCCTCTACCAAAAATACCAGCTTTAGCGTAATTGCTCTGTAGCCCTTGTTTATGGCAACAATTAACTAGCAGAATCAGTTCTATGTTCAGCACACTTCCAGTTTGTGAGAATAAATTCAACTTGTTTGCATGTAAGAGACTTATCTTCTTTATTTTTTATTTTCTTTTTTTTCAATTTTTTTTTATTAAGGTATTATATGTGTACATATCTTACTATTGCCACCTATTTTTTATTTTCAAACATATTTTTATTTTTTAAATTTTATTTTATTGTTTAAAGTATTACAAATAGTAGTACATATGTCTCCCTTTGTTCCCCATTGACCTTCCCCCGGCCTCCCCTATTCCGCTCCCTGCACATGCCCTCCCCCCTCCCCCCACTGTGTCTTGCGTCCATTGGTTATGCTTATATGCATGCATACAAGTCTTTCGGTTGATCTCTTACCTCCCCCACAACCCTCCCCAGCCTTCCTGCTGTAGTTTGACAGTCTGTTCGATGCTTCTCTGCCTGTGTATCTATCTTTTTGTTCATCAGGTTGTAATGTTCTTTATTATCCATAAATGAGTGAGATCATGTGGCTTATTTCACTTGGCATAATGCTCTCCAGTTCCATCTATGCTGTTGCAAATGGTAAGAATTCCTTCTTTTTTATAGCAGCGTAGTATTCCATTGTGTAGATGTACCATAGTTTTCTAATCCACTCATCTGCTGATGGGCATTTAGGATGTTTCCAAATCTTAGTTATTGTAAATTGTGCTGCTATGAACATAGGGGTGCATATATCCTTTCTGATTGGTGTTTCTGTTTTCTTGGGATATATTCCTAGAAGTGGGATGACTGGGTCAAATGAGAGTTCCATTTTTAACTTTTTGAGGAAACTCCATAGTACTATCTTTCACTGTGGCTGCACCAGTCTGCATTCCCACCAGCAGTGAAGGAGGGTTCCTTTTTCTCCGCATCCTCACCAACACTTGTTTGTTGATTTAGCCATTCTGACAGGTGTGAGATGGTATCTCATTGTTGTTTTGATTTGCATCTCTCAGATGATTAGTGACTTTGAGCATGTTTTCATATGTCTCTCAGCCTTCTGTATGTCCTCTTTCGAAAAGTATCTATTTAGGTCCTTTGCCCACTTTTTGATTGGATTGTTTATCTTCCTTTTGTTAAGTTGTATGAGTTCCCTGTAAATGTTGGAGATTAAAGCCTTATTGGAGGTAACATTGGCAAATATGTTCTCCCATGCAGTGGGCTTTCTTATTGTTTTGTTAGTGGTTTCTTTTGCTGTGCAGAAGCTTTTTATTTTGATGTAGTCCCATTTGTTTATTTTCTCCTTAGTTTCCATTGCCCTAGAGCCTATGACCATCGGAAAACACAGATATTTACATTACGATTCATAACAGTAGCAAAATTACAGTTATGAAGTAGCAACGAAAATAATTTTATGGTTGGGGGTCACCACAACATGAGGAACTGTATTAAAGGGTCGCGGCATTAGAAAGGTTGAGAACCACTGCCCTAGGAGCTGTATCGTTAAATATATTGCTATGACAAATGTCTGCTATTTTGCTGACTATGGCTTCTTCTAAGATTTTAATGGTTTCCCATCCTACGTTTAAGTCCTTTATCCATTTTGAGTTTATTTTTGTGTTTATTATGGTGTAAGTTGGTGGTCTAGTTTCATTTTTTTGCAAGTATCTGTCCAGTTTACCCAACACCATTTATTGAAGAGACTGTCCTGACTCCATTGTATGGTCTTGCCTCCTTTGAGACTTATCTTCATGTTCCCTATTTTTGGGAACTCTGAACTCACAGAGTTAATTCAAAAGTGGTATTACATAGCCCTAACTGGTTTGGCTCAGTGGATAGAGCGTCGGCCTGCAGACTGAAAGGGTCCCAGGTTCGATTCCAGTCAAGGGCATGTACCTTGGTTGCAGGCACATCCCCAGTAGGAGGTGTGCAGGAGGCAGCTGATCGATGTTTCTCTCTCATCTGTTTCTAACTCTCTATCCCTCTCCCTTCGTCTCTGTAAAAAATCAATAAAATATATATATTTTTAAAAAAGTGGTATTATATAAAAAAGGAACACATGGCCCTAACCTGTTTAGCTCAGTGGATAGAGCATCGGCCCACGGACTGAAGGGTCCTGGGTTCGGTTCCGGTCAAGGGCATGTACCTTGGTTGTGGGCTCAATCTCCAGTAGGGGGCGTGCAGGAGACAGCTAATCAATGTTTCTCTCTCATCAATGTTTCTCTCTATCCCTCTCCCTTCTCTGTAAAAATCAATAAAATATATATTTTAAAAAAGAAACACATGAAAAAGGAGGCAACTCAGGACACATCCCTGTTTCACCCAGTAGAATTTATTTACCATGTCTGCCACCCCTGATTCTTGAGTCCTGTGACGAGGGTTCTGTGTGGGCAACCCCATAGCTAAGGCTCTTCATTGGACATTTGCAACTTTGCCAATAACCAAATCTTGGCCAAAGAAAAAGGCCTTGAAATTATTCCTGACAGATTTTGCCACAAGGTTGCCCAGAGTACAACAGTGGTCTGCAGTGGACTAGCCTGCTTGCTCTTTGTAAAGGATTAGCCTGAGGAACCCAGGCAAGAAGCTGGCACACATTTTGGACAGAATGTTTAGTAAATGAATAAGTTTATACTTCATGGAAGGAAAAGTGTTGCCCCCACCTTCTTCTTCTTCTTCTTCTTTTTTTAATTTAAAGAGGGCAAAACAGCCCGGCCCTTGTGGCTCAGTGCTTGATCGTTGACCCATGAATCAGGAGGTCACGATTCAATTCCAGGTCACAGCATATGCCCGGGTTGTGGGCTCGATCCCCATTAGAGAGTATGTATGAGGCAGCTGACCAATGACTCTCTCATCATTGATGTTTCTCTCTCTGTGTGTCCCTCTTCCTTGCTCTCTCTGAAACCAACCAAAAAAAACAAAAAAATTTTTTTTCTTTTTTAAATATATTTTATTGATTCTTTTTTTTTTAAATATATATATTTTATTGATTTTTTACAGAGACGAAGGGAGAGGGATAGAGAGTTAGAAACATCGATCAGCTGCCTCCTGCACACCTCCTACTGGGGATGTGCCCGCAACCAAGGTACATGCCCTTGACTGGAATCGAACCTGGGACCCTTCAGTCTGCAGGCCGACGCTCTATCCACTGAGCCAAACCAGTTAGGGCTATTTTATTGATTTTTTACAGAGAGGAAGAGAGAGGGATAGAGAGTTAGAAACATCGATGAGCTGCCTCTTGCACACCCCCTACTGGGGATGTACCCGCAACCAAGGTACATGCCCTTGACCAGAATCGAACCCGGGACCCTTCAGTCCGCAGGCCGACGCTCTATCCACCGAGCCAAACCGGTTTCGGCTTTTTTTCTTTTTTAAAAAGAGGGTAAAATACATTCTATGGCCAGCCAGGCAAGGTAATGTCTATGGATTTGACAAAAGTAAACGAGTTAGCAAGAATCAGAACTCATCGTGATATGATTCCTAAACAAGCCTGGAATCAGAAAATCTAGTCCAGGACTTCCCCCAGCCTGGGGTTTTTGATCAGTTCTACACAATGTGAGCAGGGCCACTGTGTGTGTGTGTGTGTGTGTGTGTGTGTGTGTGTGTGTGTTGAGTACTTCACTGAGAGGCAAGAAGGAATGGGGACTGAAATCTAGCCCTCACTGCACTCTCCAAATTTTTTGTTTGTTTGTTTTATTGGGGGGGGGGGGGAGAGAGGGAGAGAGAGAGAGAGAGAGAGAGAGAGAGAGAGAGAGAGAGAGAGAGAAACATCCATCAGTTGCCTCTTGTATGTGCCCTGACCAGGAATCGAATCGAACTCACTACCTTCTCAGTGGTGTACAGGATGACACGCCAACCTACTGAACAACATCAGACAGGGCTCGCTCTTCAAATTTTTTAACCCCAGGGACGCGTGGCCCTTCTAAATGGCACAAAGTGCTCTGTGGACCATGGACAGCCTTGAGTTTGAGGGAGAACATTCCAGACCCTAGTCAGAGGAAGTTTAGAATCTACAAAATTCCTGCTATTGACCTTGAATTTCTGAGTTGTGAGAAGAGAATGTCCTGTTTCATTTACCCCAGAATCTGCCCTCATTGCTGGTTCTGAAAGCCCTTGGGATTCCTTGGATTTTTTTCTTCTTTTTTCTTTCAGACAATGAGAAATTTCTATTAAGTTTTAATTTTTATTTTCTTTTTTACTGACTTCATTTATTAACCTGGTCATATAATTTTGGGTACTCAGCAATCTCTGTCAAGCAAAGACCAGAAGAATGGGACCCACATTTTATATAAATAGATGTATCTATATGAGATCTCACAATTACACAGGGACAGGCACAAACTATACATACCCCTATTTTTGCATATCTCCATCTGCATGCACTGACTCATACACACCCATGGCTATGCATACATTAGCAGGAATGCTCACTGAGTCATATGCCTCCATATGTACGCACTTGCACTCACAAATCAGGTAAATGTACACTCAGAAACATGCATTCTAGGTAGAGGGAGAATTGTCTTGGAGAGAAAAGACTTTGTTAACAGAACAATGATTACATTTTTAAAAATATGTTCTTATTGCCCTAGCTGGTTTGGTTCAGTGGATAGCGTGTCAGCCTGCGGACTGAAGGGTCCCAGGTTCGATTCTGGTCAAGGGCACATGCCAGGGTTGTAGGCTGGGGCATGCAGGAGGCAGCCGATCAATGATTCTCTCTCATCATGGATGTTTCTATCTTTCTCTCCCTCTCCCTTCCTCTCTGAAATCAATAAAAATATATTTAAAAAAATATGTTCTTATTGATTTTAGAGAGAGAAGAAGGGAGAGGGAGATAGAAATATTGATTGGCTGCCTCCTGCACTGAGCCACACCGGCTGAGCTACAATGATTACATTTTTGATGGAGAGTGGATCCAATTCTGTCACACCTGCCTCCCTGTTCATTTTTTCCGTGACCTCTCAGGATCCTCCACCCTCTTTAGACTTCTCAGGGAGTAAGGGTAGAGTACCTTGATAAAGGGGGTAGGGGCCTGATTTGAGTGTCATGTCTGCAAGAGTCGTGTACTATTGGGAAAATTACATAACTTCTCTGATCCCCTGGCTTCTTCGTCTTTAAGACGAGGCTGGTGAATATACATTAGGGCTTCTAAACTCTTCTCTCCCAAGGTCTCCTTTGCCCCTGTGTTACCTACTCCTCCCTCCCCCCACAAACACACCCTGTGGATCTTATGATTTGAAGTTTTTGCCATTAAACTATCTCCTTTAGGTACTACTTTTCTTGTTTTCTAGTTCAAATTTTAATCAGAGACTTAACTAAGTCTGCACTAAAGAAACAATAAAACAATTTGTCAAATTAAGAAACAAATAATAATACAACTTCCCTTTAGACTTTTAAAATATTGAAATAACCTGCAGGCCTTCAACATTATCCTGGGGCCTCCTAGGACCATGTCGCTCCCAGTGGCTCTAGACTGGGAGCCACTGACACTGACAGGTCCTAGGGGTTTCTGATCGAGGCCAGGCCCTACATTGTAGAGAGCAGGATCTGCTACCTGCGGCTGGAGCCCAAAACAAGCCAGGGAGGAAATACTGAGGGGTCAGATACTGGCAGAGTTACAGAGTTCCCTTCCGCTTAATTTAACACAACTTGACTTTTTCCCCTCATGGCCCAGTCTTTAGGGATGTCAGGTCCTCTCTGATAGGCCCGGAGTCAGTCCAGGATCAGGTCCTGCCTGCATGATCTCCTGGACTCTTGCCCAAAGCCTTGAGGCTCCTTTTCCCTCCCCAGGACCCCAGCCTGGACTAGGTACCAGCTTCCAGGCCTATGATTCCTTCTGCCCTTCTTCTGGCCTCTCCTCGCTGCTGCATCCCAGTTCATCCCCGCTTTTCATAACCCCAGACTTTTCTCATCTTTCTCTTACCCTTTCCCAGGGCCTCCAAGAATGTCAGGCCTGGGAGGGACCTTACTGATCTCAGTCCACACGCCATCTGACGTTGGTGTTCTCAACTACATTATAACCAGCCTGTGGTTTTCTAAGGCCTGTTTGAGTAGCACAAACAACAGGATGCTCACGACCTTACTAGATAGCTCAGCTTATTTTAGGCTGGCTCCAGTTGTCACCAGTCCTTTCCTGAAGGCTTTTGCTACTAACCAGTTCCTGGTCAGAATACAAATAGCAGTCAAAAAGTCATCTGCGCCGAAGCCGGTTTGGCTCAGTGGATAGAGCATCGGCCTGCGGACTGAAGGGTCCCGGGTTCGATTCCGGTCAAGGGCATGTGCCTTGGTTGCGGGCACATCCCCAGTGGGGGTTGTGCAGGAGGCAGCTGATCGGTGTTTCTCTATCATCGATGTTTCTGACTCTCTGTCCCTCTCCCTTCCTCTCTGTAAAGAATCAATAAAAAATATATTAAAAAAAAAAGCCATCTGCATGATGACAGGAGAAGATTTGACTTTGGGTGGTGGGCACACGGTGCAATACACAGATCACGTAACATAGGAACCTACACCTGAAACCTATATGCTCATGTTGACTACCCCAATAAATTTTAATTTTAAAACAAAGGCATTTGCAGCCACAGATGGGTGGACTGTGGCTAGCGATTTCTCAAATGTCTACCCCCCACCCTCCTCCAAGACTCCTAACAGTAGGGGGAAGAATTAATGTGTCCCCTTTTCCTTGATTTGGCTTAAAATTCCACGTATATTTTGCGTTTTCCTCTATAATAGATCTGGGTTTGTTTAACTATATGAAGAAGGTCAAGGAAGATGCTCTGGGAAGATGCACACCAGTGACTCTGGTACCCATGAGAGCTTATGAGTGTCTCAGTTTAAAAAACAGGAGCTTGGCACATATGCAATACTTTCAACAATAAGGAATTATTAAAAACAAAAAGAAACAGAAACAGAAGCTTGCCCAGCCGGGTGGCTCAGTGGTTGAGCGTCAACCAATGAACCAGGAAGTCATGGTTTGATTCCCGGTCAGGTCACATGTTCAGGTTGCAGGCTCAATCCCCAGTAGGGGGTGTGCAGGAAGCAGCCAATTGATGTTTCTCTCTTACATGGATCTCTCTCTCTCTCTCTCTCTCTCTCTCTCTCTCTCTCTCGCTCTTTCGCGTGTGCGCGCTCTTTCTCTCGCTCTCCCTTTCTCTCTTCCTCCCTCTAAAATAAATTTTTCAAAATCGAGGTATAATTGACATATGTCCTTAATTCTTGCTAACTCAACCCTCCTTCCACTTGGGCCCAGCATGGGTTAGCAACTCTAGCTTTGTTCTGCTAGGTAAGTTGTGTGAATTTAAGCAGGCCTCTCTGGGCCTTGGTTTGTTCACCTAAAATCAGAGATTAGATTTGGTGGCTGCTAAGACCTTTACAGGTGGAAGAATCTGCGCATTAAAACAATTTTTTAAAATTGTTTAATCACAGTTGACATTCAATACTATATTAGTTTTAGGTGTACAACATAGTGGTTAGACATTTATATAACTTACAAAGTGAGCCCCTAATAAGTGTAGTATCCACCTGGCACCATACATAGTTGCTACAATATTATTGACTACATTCCCTATGCTGTACTTACAACCCAGTAACTGGTTCATAGGTCGACACTCAACACTGAACCACACCGGCCAGGCTGCACTTCTTAATTCCTTCACCTTTTTCACCCAGCCCCTCCACCCTCCTCCTATCTGGAGACTACCAGTTCTCTGTATTTATGAGTTTGTTTCTATTTTATTTATTCTGTTCATTAGATTCCACATGTAAGTGAAATCATTTGTTATTTGTCTTTCTAAAGCTGACTTATTTTACTTACCATAATATCCTCCAAGTTCATCCATGTTGCTGCAAATGGTAAGAGCTCATTATTTTTTATAGCAGAGTAATATTCTGTTGTATATTCATATGTACCACATCTTCTTTATCGGATTGTCTATTGATGGACACTTTGGTTGCTTCCAAATTGTAGCTATTGTATATGAAATGTCCTTCCTTGTCTCTTGCTATAGCTTTTGTTTTAAACTCTATTTTGTCTGCCTGGCCGGTGTTGTTCGGTGCTTGAGCGTCGATCTATGAACCAGGAGGTCATGCTTCGATTCCCAGTCAGGGCACATGACAGGGTTGCAGGCTCCGTCCCCACCGTGGAGCATGCAGAAGGCAGCTGATCAATCTCTCTCATCATTGATGTTTCTATCTCTCTCTCTCTCCCTTCCTCTGTGAAATCAATAAAAATATATTTTAAAAAATAAAATTTAAAAAATCAATAAAAACATATCCTCAAGAGAGGATTTTTTAAAAGTCAATTTTGTCTGATATAAATATTACTACCCCAGCTTTTTTTAATTTCCATTTGCATGAGATATATTTTTCCATCCCATTACTTTCAGTCTGCATGTGTCTTTTGATCTGAAATAGGTTCCTCGTTGGCAGCATAGGTATGGGTCTTGTTTTCTCATCCATTCAGCCACCCTATGTCTGTTGATTAGATTTAATTCACTTATATTTAAGCTAATTATTGATAGGTATGTAGTTACCATCATTTTATTATTCATATTTCTTCTTCTCCTTCTTCTCCTCCTTCTCCTCCTCCTCCTCCTCCTCTTCTTCTTCTCCTCCTTCTCCTCCTCCTTCTTCTTCTTTTTCTTTCTTCTCCTTCTTTCTTCTTCTTCTTCTTTTGGAAGTCCCTTTAACATTTCTTGTATTAGTGGTTTTGTGGTGGTGAACTTTTTAGCTTTTTCTCATCTGGGAGAGAATCTGTGCATTAACCCTTCATATACCAGTCAATTTTATTTATTTGTTTGTGCGTGAGAGAGAGATTGTTCTGTTTATTTATGTATTCATTGGTTGTTTCTTGTATGTGCCCTGACTGAGGATTGAACCCATACCTTTGTGTATCAGGACAATGCTCTAATCCAGTGGTTGGCAAACTGCGGCTTGCGAGCCACATGCAGCTCGAGAGCCTCGGTTTGCCGCTCTGTTGACTAATGAGTTTGCCGACCACTGACCTAGATTCTCGATTCCAATAATTACAGGCTGTTGTTGTTCCTTGTGATTAAGCCCCTACCCCAGTGGTCGGCAAACTCATTAGTCAACAGAGCGGCAAACTGCGGCTCATGAACCGAATGTGGCTTGAGAGCCACAGTTTGCTGACCACTGCTCTAATCAATTGAACTCCCTGGCCTGGGCCCTAGTTGACATTTATAAATGACAACTAGTTCTGGATGCTGGGGCAGTCAAGCAAATAAAGCACAGGTTCTGTTCTCCAGGCATTCCCCCATCTCATCAACGGGTGGAAGAGGCCATGGGGTTGATACATAAGTCCGTGTGGTTTTGGCACTCAGTGCCTAAGTTGATGATTGTGGCCTGAGTAGACCTGTAGAAGCAAAGAGCATTGGGAAGGCTTCACAGAGTAGATAATATGTGAGCTGAGCCTTGAAAGCTGAGTTCAATAGATGGACGAAAAGAGAGCATCCCGAGGCAGGAGAAGCACGTGTGCAATGGCATTGGAGTAAGAAAATAGTGTGGGGTGTTTAGGAGGGACAAGTGTAGCTCAAAACACAGACTGTGTGAGTGTGTAGGCGGGGATGCTTGTGTGTGTGTGTGTGTGTGTGTGTGTGTGTAAGAATAGACTGAGGAAGTGGATTTGATCTTGATATTAAAGGGTCTTGAGCACATGGTAAATTTAACTTTATCTGAGGACTAGTGCTTTCCAAGCAGTTCTGAGGAGCAGCCCCGGGAAAGAGGTGTCTTGGGGACTCCCAGGGGCTTCAGAGAGAGGCCCCACTGGGCTTCAGGCACAACAGCTCCACTTTTGCTTTATCTATGGGGTTCTGCTTGATTTCATCTGACAAAAAGTTTCCACTGCTAAAGCAAGCAAACAAATAAAAAGAAAAGTTACAGCCAATAGGGCCACTGAAGGATTTTCTGCTGGGGAGAAGCAGAAGGAACCCTCTGACGGAGACTTGTGTGGGAGGGGAAGGGGGCAGAGGCCCGATGGCTGACTTTGGGGAGCAGGAGTCTTTCATTTAGCCTTCTGGGCGGGAGAGGGGAATTGTATTAGGAGGTGGGGCGCACCCACCTCTAAGGTATGGGCGGATCAAAACTTAGGTCTCTCCCAGGGTTTGGAAGAAATGTGTGATCTCAGTGGGTAGTCCCCCAACATGGGGGATGGGCAGAGAGAGAGAGAGGTTGGGGGAGAGGCAGGAAGCAGCTAGACTAACAAAGGTGCCTGCGTCGGTTTGCCCATCCCAGGTGGGGGGGCGGGGCCTAGGACTGGGGAGTGTGTGACTTTACTTGTGGCATGGGGGCTCCGAGGGCGCATCAGTTAGTAGCTAGGTCCCCATTTCAGCTTTTCTATGGCTGGTGAATGGGGGTCTGGGGAGGAGGGCTAACAATCTCAGGTACTTCTGGAAGTTTTCAGGGCTAGGCCCCAGTAAGTCGGATGTTGGGCGAGCAGATGTTGGGGGAACGCCGTAAGCTCCTCTCCATTCCCCCAGGGACCATGGGCTGTGGCTGCAGCTCAAACCCTGAAGATGACTGGATGGAAAACATCGATGTATGTGAGAACTGCCATTACCCCATAGTCCCACTGGATGGCAAGGCCACGGTAAGAGGCAAGACATGGGGCTTGGTGAGGGAGCCGGGTGGAGTGCACAACTCAGAAGAACGAAACGGGCCGCCACTAAAGGTCCTTGGAATAACAGAGCGGCTCTCTCCTCTGCAATACAGAGAGGAAAAGAGGCTCAGAGAAGGGAAGGGACTCTCCTAAGGCCACACAGCAAGCAGTTGGCAAATTCAGGGAGAGGAAGACCCAGCTAGGCTGGAGAAGTGAAGATCAGGGCGGTGGGGAGGGGAGCCGGGATCTGACCCAGCCTCCTGCTCTCCGACCTTACTCTCATCCCCTACCCCACAGCTGCCCATCCGGAATGGCTCTGAGGTGCGGGATCCACTGGTCACCTACCAGGACACCAACCCCCCAGCTTCTCCACTGCAAGGTGACCTCAGCCAGCAGGCCCTGGAAGATAAGGCCTGCGGATCTTTGGCTGTTGGCCTCCATCTCCTCCCCATCTCCCCTCTCTTCTGCCCTACTTCTCTTGCCCCAGTCTTGTGCTCTGCCCTGTCACTTCTGAACTCCATGTTCCCAGCCCATTCCAGACTGGTTCTCCCTGACGCCCCCTGGTCTTTACAGACAACCTGGTCATCGCCCTGCACAGCTATGAGCCCTCTCACGATGGGGACCTGGGATTCGAAAAGGGTGAACAGCTTCGTGTCCTGGAGCAGTGAGTGTCCCCTCTATGCGGTGGTGAGGGAGTGAAGGAGCGGAGACCCCGGGTTCCGCAGCCCTTCTGCAGGGCCTGACTGGCTTGCAGCAGGCGCCCTTGAGACAAAATGAGAGGCTGGGGCGTGCTGAGCTGGAGGGTGGGGTGGCATTCACAGCTGGGGCTCTGGAGGGAGGGTTTCCAGCCGAGCCCAGGCTGAGCAAGCCACGCTGACCACCGATGTTCTCAGGAACGGCGAGTGGTGGAAGGCGCAGTCTCTGACCACCGGCCAGGAAGGTTTCATCCCCTTCAACTTCGTGGCCAAAGCGAACAGCCTGGAGCCCGAACCGTGAGTGGGGACTCGTCTTGGGGATGGGTAGGAGCAAGCGGACCTAGGGCCCCCGGAGCAGAGGAGGGCCGCTAGCGGGGTGCTGGAGGAAGAGCCTGCCAACACACGACGGCTTCCGCTCTGCCCTGCGCAGCTGGTTCTTCAAAAACCTGAGTCGCAAGGATGCCGAACGGCAGCTCCTGGCTCCCGGGAACACGCACGGCTCCTTCCTGATCCGGGAGAGCGAGAGCACCGCGGGTGAGCGGCTGGGCGGGGCCGCGGTGGGCGGGGCCGGGCGGGGCTGGCCGGGCCTGCGGGCAGGGGCGCGGTGGCGAAGGGGCGCCCGCCCAGGTCCCCCCTCCCCCCCTGACGTTCGCTTACCTATTCTCTTATTCAGGATCCTTTTCCCTGTCCGTTCGGGACTTCGACCAGAACCAAGGAGAGGTGGTGAAACATTACAAGATCCGTAACCTGGACAAAGGCGGCTTCTACATCTCCCCCCGCATCACCTTTCCCGGCCTGCAGGAGCTGGTCCGCCATTACACCAGTGAGCGCAGCACTACCCCTCCGACGTGGGCCTGAGCTCCCTCACCAGCGTCCCGGCAGCCTGCCTCCCCCACGTCCCTCTCGGGGATACGCTCCGCCCATCACTAAGCAGCTCTTCCATTCCCGGCCGGGGTGGTCGGGGTGCGGGGCCATGACCTGCAGCCGCAGGGGTCCACACCTCCCCCGCCAGGCCATTTCCCTAGACGGGGCTTGGTGACGTCCCTACTCCCTCCCTTGTCCTCGCAGATGCTCCGGACGGGCTATGCACGCGGTTGAGCCGCCCCTGCCAGACCCAGAAGCCGCAGAAGCCGTGGTGGGAGGACGAGTGGGAGGTTCCCAGGGAGACGCTGAAGCTGGTGGAGCGGCTGGGGGCTGGCCAGTTCGGGGAGGTGTGGATGGGTAAGTGAGGCCTCCTGGACGGCGGGGAAGGGGGGGCGCGAAGAGAGGCAGGCGTCCGCGGAGGTCCGAGAGTCCCCCTGCAGTCTGGTGACTTCCTCCAACGCCTCCCCACCCCAGGGTACTACAACGGGCACACGAAGGTGGCGGTGAAGAGCCTGAAGCAGGGCAGCATGTCCCCCGACGCCTTCCTGGCCGAGGCCAACCTCATGAAGCAGCTGCAACATCAGCGGCTGGTCCGGCTCTACGCGGTGGTCACCCAGGAGCCCATCTACATCATCACGGAATACATGGAGAACGGTGCGCGCCGCCGTCCGCTCTGCTCTCGCTGGCGGGTGGAGGAGATGTGCCTTTTCTCCTGGCACAGCACTGACGTTGCTAGAGTTTTCCTGGGCCCCTAAAGTCTCACCTCCAGGGGCGAGAAGAGAGTGTGTCCTCCTGGGGCCTGTCTGGGAGCCCAGCCTAAGGTGGCAGGCTCTAGAAGAGCATCCTGCCCACATCTTCCCTGACCTGCAAGTCCCGTTGGCCTTCAAAGCTCTGCCTTGATCTAAAGATGCTTGTTTTCAGGAAATGAGTGGGTCCCTAGTCCCATTTCTTTCCCTTCTGCCCCTGAGTGTTGGGAGGCCAGATCTGCCCCAAAGCCCTCTTTTTCAGTTCTGGGTGATCCCCTCCCCCTTCCTTGGTCTGTTACCGCACAGAGTAAGAGCCCCCCCGGCGGTAAATAGGAATGTCCAGGCCTAGATTTGCTACAGATTTGCTGTGTGACACAGGCCAAGTTCCTGGCCTGCATCTGGTGCTCCGTTTCCCTAAGTAAAACAGCAGAAATCTAAACGGTTCACCCAGAAATAACACAGAGAAATTATTAAGGTCTCTAGAGCCTGACTGCTCGGGTTAGAATTCTGGTTTCACAATTCTGTGGCCTTGAGCTAACGACTTCACTTCTCTCTGCCCTGGTGTCCTCGTCTGTAAAATGGTGATTGTAACGCAATAGTCACTTTCTCGTAGGTCTTTATGGAGAGAGAGTTAAAGCATATAGAGCAGTTACAACAGTGCCTGCCATATGTTAACTGCTCAATCAGTTTGTTGTTACCTGGCTCTGATTCTTTGGGAGTATGAGATCTCTCCCTCTTTCAGGAAGGGAGAAAAGCTGTTCCTTGGCTAATGGGTTCTGGAAATGGCAAATAGATTTTATTATATAAGCCGACTTTAGTTGGTAGTTGCTTGGAGTTCTGTGTTGAGAAGGATTCTGAGGCTCATTGGAAGTGAGTGCTAGGATTGATTAGCAACATCTGCCACGGACACAATGGAGGAATGGCAGTCTATGTCACATATTTGCCGTGCCTGGGTGAGGCCTTTATCTTTGGTGACTACTTCAGGGTTCATAGTGGGGACACACAGGTTGCTATCATCTTCACACAGGGCTTTAATCTCTTAAGAAGGGACAGCAGTTACTAGCTCCAGTCCAGCAACTCCCAACCTGTCAGGCCTCCATGCATCTCTTTCCACACTCCTTTTTTTAAAAAAAATATTTTTTTTTATTGATTTTTTTTACAGAGAGGAAGGGAGAGGGATAGAGAGTTAGAAATATCAATGAGAGAGAAACATCGATTAGCTGCCTCCTGCACACCCCCTACTGGGGATGTGCCTGTAACCAAGGTACATGCCCTTGACCGGAATCGAACCTGGGACCCTTCAGTCTGCAGGCCGAGGCTCTATCCACTGAGCCAAACGGGTTAGGGTTCCACACTCCTTTTAATGCATGCAGCACACATTTATTGCTGCTTACTTTGGGCTGGGCACTGGGAACATGGATGGACAAAGCAAGGTGCCTGCTGTCTCATTTTAGTTATGCGCACCAGGAAAACCAGAGTTTGTGCTAGGAAAGTTCCAGCATGCCCCAGAGAATGTAGATGGTGATTTAATTTATTATGTCTAGTAGGACCTAGAAAAGCTTCCTAGCGGAATAGTCTAGCTGGGCCACGAAAGAAAAGTAAGGCAGAGATGGGACAAAGAGACTTTGGGGTGAGAACGCAATGGTCTATGTGAAAAATGTTGAAATTGTCTAGGGTGGGTGGAACAAGAGTAGCAGGAGTGGGGGAAGAGAAGAAACTACAAAGTGGACCATACAGAGCTTTGGATGCTGGCTGAGGAGTTTGAGCTCTTACCCCATGGGTGACAAAAAGCCTACCCTTTGAGCATGCCCCATCCTAGTCCCCTGGAAAAGACCTTCACATGTCCCAAAGCTCCTCACTCTGAACACACACTCCTCCATTTTCTGCCCTTCCTCTTCCTTTCCACATATAAGACACTGCTTCTAGACACCCCCTACACACAGTTAGGGGGAGAAGGGTCGGGAGCTCTCTCCTCTGGCAACTTGGGTCAGCAACTCTTGCTTCTGCCCACAGGGAGCCTGGTGGATTTTCTCAAGACCCCTGCAGGCATCAAGCTGACCATCAACAAACTCTTGGATATGGCAGCCCAAGTAAGGAGACTTGGGAGGGCTGGGTGTGGGCACAGGCCAGCAGGGTAAGGATGTCTGGCCCACCACTGCTGACCAATCCATACCTGACCTGCAGATTGCAGAGGGCATGGCATTTATTGAAGAGCGCAATTATATCCACCGTGACCTGAGGGCCGCCAACATCCTGGTGTCTGACACCCTGAGCTGCAAGATCGCAGACTTTGGCCTAGCACGCCTCATTGAGGACAACGAGTACACAGCCAGGGAGGGTAGGTGTGGGATATAAGGGAAGTCTGGGACCTACAGGCCAAGCAGACCCAGGTGACCTCACTCTGCCTCCCCACAGGGGCCAAGTTTCCCATTAAGTGGACAGCGCCAGAAGCCATTAACTATGGGACCTTCACCATCAAGTCGGACGTGTGGTCTTTCGGGATCCTGCTGACGGAGATTGTTACCCATGGCCGCATCCCTTACCCAGGTCAGGACCAAAGGCAGGAACTAAAAAGGGTGATGAGGCAGGGCAGTAAAATCCATGTCTTTCCAATCACTTCTTCCCAGGCTCAGAATCTGAAAACTTTCTAGTTGCTTCTCCTCCATCTTCTCAGAGATGTGACTCCGATATCACCAGGGAGGTACCAATCAACCATGGCTGACTTTTATCTCTGTCTCTGGATCTCTCTCTCTCTCCCTTCGATAATCCCAGCTCTTCTTTTTAGTTCCAACACAGGCAGCCTCGTATGGGTGAAAAGGTTCTGGCCTGGGAGACAAGAAGCCTGCCTTTCATTATCAGACATACCGTGATATTAACTTTCTGTTTGGTCAGATGATTCCTGCTTTTCCCATATGTAAAGTGTAAGGTTAGACTATTACCTGGCCCTCCCCTAGCTGGTTTGGCTCAGTGGATAGAGCATTGGCCTGTGGACTAAAGGGTCCTGGGTTCGATTCTGGTCAAGGGCAAATGCCTGGATTGTAGGCTGGATCCCTAGTAGGGGGCATATGCCGCAGGACACAGCCAATCAGTGATTCTCTCACATCATTGATGTTTCTCTCTCTCTCTCTCTCTCTCTCTCTCTCTCTCTCTCTCTCTCTCTCTTCCTCTCCCTTCCTCTCTGAAATCAATAATAATAATTTAAAAAAATATATCTTCTCGAGAGAAAATGATGCCAAAATTGTTTAGAAGTCTGGAAAAAATCACACACACACAAAAAGAATATTACCTGGCCCATTTAAGCACTCAAGAGTGTTAGGTTTTGTTATTAATAATCACTTTGGGCAAGTGACTTTGGGCAAGTGACCTCACCTCTCTGAGCCTGTTTCCTGATATGAAAAACAAGATTATCTGTGAAAGAGCTTGACTCATTATAGGTGTTCACTAAACACTGACTTCCCTTCCCTCTGAAGCTTTCTTCTCCTTCTCTCTAAAGAGTGAGAGAGCCGAAACCGGTTTGGCTCAGTGGATAGAGCGTCGGCCTGTGGACTCAAGGGTCCCAGGTTCGATTCTGGTCAAGGGCATGTACCTTGGTTGCGGGCACATCCCCAGTAGGGGGTGTGCAAGAGGCAGCTGATCGATGTTTCTCTCTCATCGATGTTTCTAACTCTCTATCCCTCTCTCTTCCTCTCTGTAAAAAATCAATAAAATATATTAAAAAAAAAAAAAAAGAGTGAGAGAGAGATGTAAACAACTAAGTCTCTCCCACCCCTCCCTTTACCTCCTGGACAAAGTCCTTTACCCCTGAATTCAGCCAAGACAGCGATGGAATCTTTTAAAAGGAACTTGCTAGGAAACTGGGGAAAGGAAATGGAACACAAAGACAGGGCACGGAGGTCATGGAGCACAGTGGCCAGATTTTAGAAGCTTCCCCCATCCCGAGAGCAGTGTGCACAGGACTTTGCTCCCAGGAAGGTTAAAGGCACCTTAGAATCGGAGGGCTTTTCCTGCCCTGGACTTGCCCCATCACAGAACCGAGGGAGAGTGCTGGGGCTGGAAGCCCACTCTGGTCATCGTGCTAAGGACCCTCACTGCTCCTCCACTGTGCCACAGAGGTGAATCCATAGGCAATGCCTCTGTTACAACTGAAAAGACATTGTAAGCATGGTGGTAAATGGCAACGTGGCTTCAGGGCCAGGGAGACAATGGGGAGTAATGGGGACCTGGGTGAACTTGCACCTGCTCTAGCAGACAGTTGCCTTTAAGACCTGAGGGTCCAGCCCTGGCTGGCATGGCTCAGTGGTTAGAGTGTCAGCCTGTGCTCCGGAGGGTCTTAGGTTCGATTCCCTGTCAAGGGCACGTACCTTGGTTGTGGGTTTGCTCCCCACCCTGGGTCAGGGTGCATGTGGGAGGCAACCAGTCACTGTGTCTCTCTCACATCCATGTTTTTTTCTCTCTCTCCCCCCTCCTTCCTCCCTTCTACTCTCTCTGAAAAGCAATGGAAAAAGTGTCCTCAGGGGAGGATTAACAAAAAGGAAACACAAAAACAAAAGGCATGGGGGCCCAAAAAATATTTTGTTTTTTTTTTCAAGAGAAGCCCAAACTTGCAGCTTTAGAAAAAATGTGCCCATTTTCAAACATTGGTGATTGATTCAAATTATTTAAAAACACTACAGAAGCCAAACCAAAGTATGTCTAGAGGTTATATTTAGGCTGGATTTAGCCTATGGGCTTGCAGCCTTGACTCTAGCCTTGGGTGTTTAGTTCCATGGCCTATGTCCTCCAATGTGCTAATTTTGAAATGTGAGGGACCCATAGCTGGAGGCCTCCTAGGGGCAAGGCCTGGGCAAGAGGGTATCTATTGAGCACGGTCCATTCCCAAGTTTTGCAGGACCATAAGGGTTTAGTCTTTGGGAACTGCCTGTCACAGTCTCCTCCCAGAAGACTGAAGGAGAAATAAGAGGCCACATGGGAAATTTAGACACAGGCAGCTGTTTCTGCCATGATCATGCAGTTCTCTGGATCCAGTCCTCTCAGGGTCCACATGCTAAGAGCTTACCAGGTGGGACAGGACCAGTACGAAGGCAGGGAACTGGCCCCCAAATTATTTCCTCTGGGTCATGGAGGGACCTGGTAGACCTCTGCCCATGCAGAACTCTGCTTTGCTGGCGCCCAGAGTCCATCTGGCTTCCTAATGTAGCCTCTCATGTGCCTGGTCCCAAAGCTAGGGAAGCCTCACCACTGTCGTGGCTGTGGGCTCCCATCCTGCCCTGGGCCTTGACCACCACGTCTTCCCTCCAAACAATCATCATCACAAGTGTGATTTAGGCAGTATCTCCTTTCCAGGCACGACATGCTTTGTATGCACTATCTCATTCAAGCCTCACAATAACGCTGAGGTAGGAGTTACTATTTGTTCTGTTTTCCAAATGAGGACACTGAGGCTCAAAATATTGAGGTGGCTCCCAAGGCAGCCGACAGTGTGTGTTATTGAGTGTCTAAGCCATAGCTGACATGCCAAGGGGCACAACTGACATTTAGCAGGTACTTATGGTAAGGCCTTACCATTGATGAAGACCAAGATCCTTTCGGATTGGTGCTCACACCATAACAGTTAAATAATCTGAACATTGCCCCTGCCTGTGGGCTTCCAAAGTGGAGCCTTGATGTCTTCTCTCCCATCAACCCCCCAGGGATGACCAACCCTGAGGTGATTCAGAACCTGGAGCGAGGTTACCGCATGGTGCGACCTGACAACTGTCCAGAGGAGCTGTACCACCTCATGATGCTGTGCTGGAAGGAGCGCCCGGAGGACCGGCCTACCTTTGACTACCTGCGCAGCGTGCTGGACGACTTCTTCACGGCCACGGAGGGCCAGTACCAGCCCCAGCCCTGAGAGCCCTAGCTGGGGCCTGGAGCCCTGCCCTCATCTAGCCAACCTGTCTGGGAGAAGCAGTTCTTGTGCCATACCCAGGGCCGATGCACATATGGACTCTGCATGTGAATCCTGCCCACGTGTGACACGTATACTTCTCCTGTGTTATACACCGGTTCTTTAGTTGTGTGGGCTCTGCACATGTGTCTTGTACATGTGCAGCCTGTGCATATGTCTTGGACACCTGTCCAGGCTCTCCCTTTCTGGGCCTCTCATTTCCTGAGACCACCTGAGAAAGGAGAGAGGCCTGTGATTGACACCAGCTTCTGCTCTCCCCCTTTTCCTTTCCCCTGGTCATCAAGAAGCTCCTTGAGGGGAACCTTATGTAATACCTCCATGCCCCCCTCTTTGGTGACTGGCACACATCAGGAGCTCAATAAATGTTTGTTGATGAAGATTGTGCATCTCTCCGCTCCCCTCTCTCCTTTCTTCTTCCTTGGGAGGGAAGAGTGGGGGGTTCAGAAGTTGATAACCACGAATTGGGATGAAAGATGGAATGAGGGGATGTCTGAACTTTTTCCAGCTTTGCTGATGCTGGGGATGAAGAGGTGGTCCCTATGCTTTCCTGTCTGGGCTCTTTGAATCCCTTTAAACCACTGACTCAAAGGATTTAGGGCAATCCCTACCCTAGGGAGTGGGTGTGTCCCAGGACTCTCCCCCTCCCATTATATAAGGGCAATAGCATTTTTTACAGCCATTGATTCAGGGCTATATTTGGCCTCAAATATGTTTTGATTCACCTTCAAGTTGTTTTAAAATTGAGCTAATGCCCTAGCCGGTTTGGCTCAGTGAATAGAATGTCGGCCTGCAGACTGAAAGGTCCCAGGTTCGATTCCGGTCAAGGACATATGCCCAGGCTTCGGGCTTGATCCCAAGTAGGGGCATGCAGGAGGCAGCCGACCCATGATTCTCTCTCATCATGGATGTTTCTGTCTCTCTTTCCCTCTCCCTTCCTCTCTGAAATCAATAAAAACATTTTTAAAAAATATTGAGCTAAGTTGCTCATTTAACAAATATTTATTGAACATCTACTGTGTACCAGGCACAGATCTGGGCTCATAGGATATACAATAGATAAAATAAAGTCTCGCCCAGCTGGTGTGGCTCAGTGGTTGAGCATCCACCTATGATCCAGGAGGTCACGGTTTGATTCCTGGTTCTGGGCACATGCCCTGGTTGCGCACAATGATTCTCTCTTATTGTTGATGTTTCTGTCTCTCTCTCCTCTCTCCCTTCCTTTCTGAAATCAATAAAAAAATATTTTTTAAAAAGTCTCCGCCTTTATGGAGCTTACATTCTAGTAAGGGAAGACAGATAATAAACATCACAAAGTAAATGATATATGCTACAAGGTGATGAGTGCTGAGGGGATAATAGAGCAGGATAAGGGGATTTATGTTTGGGGAGCTTGGCATTTTTAAAGAGGGTGGTCTGGGAAGGCCTCATTGAAAAGGTGAGCAAAGATTTGAAGGAGGTGAGTGAGTGAGCCTTGTGGGGGAGGAGCTGGTTGGTAGAGGGAACAGCCTGAGGCAGAAGCTTGCCTGGATAGGTCCTCTGGGCCCCGTGGCCTTTTCAGGACCCATTTTGAGGAGTCTTTAAAGAGATTTGTGACGTGATGTGACATTTTATTAATTATTTTTAAAAATATATATATATCAGAGAGGAAAGGAGAGGAGGAGAGAGAGAGAGAGAGAGAAACATCAAGGATGAGAATCACCGGTTGACCAGTTGTTGAGACTCAACCACTGTAAATGACACCCCCATTTACCCTTTCTAGCCTGCAGGATGTTTTCCCATTACTTTTTAGAGAGAGTGGAAGGGAAGGGGAGAGACAGAAAAAGAAATACTGATGTGAGAGAGACACATTGATTGGTTGCCTTCAGCATACTAGTACGCTCCACTGTGACTTTTTAAATTTTATTATTGATTTTAGATAGGAAGGTAGAGGGAGAGATAGAAACATCAATGATGAGAGAGAATCAATGATGGTTGCCTCCTGCATGCCCTCTACTGGGGATCCAGCCCACAACCCTGGCATGTACCCCTGACTGGAATTGAACTGTGACCTCCTGGTTCATAGGTCAACCTTCAACCACTAAGCCACACTGCTGGAGGGTAGAGAGGTGGGGCTATTTACACTCCCTCCAATCCCTTCCCCTCCTTGCCCTGGAGACATATAATGTTTTCAGGCAATTTTGATTGTTAAAACAGGGGGAGTAGAGGCCAAGAAGGCTGCGAAAATCCTATAGTGCATAGGACAGCTTTCTACAACAAAGAATTAAAGAAAAAAAAGATTATCCAGCCCAGCCTTGGCCAGTGTGGCTCAATTGGTTGAGCCTCATCTCATGCATCAAAATGTCCTGGGTTTGAATCCCATTCAGGGCACATACCCAGGTTCCTGTAGGTGTTTCTCTCTCACATTGATGTTTCTCTCTCTCTCCCTCTCCCTTCCTCTCTCTAAAACCAATAAATATATATCCTCTGCCCTGGCCAGTGTTGCTCAGTGGTTAGAGAGTTGTTGGCTCGTGTTCCAAAGGAGTTGAGGGTTCGATTCCTGGTCAAGGGCACATATCTGGGCTGCAGGTTTGATTCCCCCCCTCCTCTGCCCCTGTCGTGGCACATGTGGGAAGCAACCAATGGATGTTTCTCTCTCTCTCTTTCTTTCTCTCTCTCTCTCTCTCTCTCTTTCTCTCTCCCCTCCATCCCTCCCTCCCACTCTATCTAAAATCACTGGAAAAATATCCTCACGTGTGGATTAACCAAACAAACAATATATATGTATCCTTCGCTGATTTAAAAACACACATCACAGCCAAAAATGTCAATAGGTTCAAAAACGGGAGAAACCCTGTGCCAGTATAAGGGGGCACTCCTGTCTGAAGGCACGCCTTAGTCCTCCTGGGTGACTGCATTAGGGAGGGAGGCTTTCGAGTAAGAAAAACTGGGTTCTACCACTTTGTTACAGTGTCTCTGGTGCATAATAGTCATTCAAAATATGTGTACAATTGAAAACTGAATTTAATTACTTATTGTGTGACTGAGCAAGTCACAAAGGTCTCAACTTCAATGTGTTTATCTGTAAACTGGGGATAAAAAAAAAAATCCCTCCTCCAAAAGTGTTATGAGGAATAATTGGAATATCTGAGATAACCGTGGTAAAGGTATAGCACAGTCCTTGGCCTACAGCACTTTTATTCCCTTTGTCAGTTAATTTCTCCCTTCTCCAAACCGGAATTTCAATCCAGATGAGTGACCTTGTGCAAGTCACTAACCCCCAGCCCGTGGGGCTCGGGGGATTCTCTGTAAAATTACAAAGTTGGCTTCTGATCTCCAAGCACGCACCGGCCACCGAAATGGGACTCTGAAGTGTATACTGTCTTTCTTCCCCCGAGACTAATGGTACGGTCCCTAAGCAGCTCCCCACCCCCCTGTCGTGGACCTTGGTACAGGCCCAGGGGGCCCCGGGCGGCCTCTCCGGGCTGCCCTTGCCCCCTGCCGAGTTCCGGGCCGTCCCTGCGCAAGCTGATTGGCTGGAGCAGTGCCCGGGCTGCGCGGCTATAGGTGAGCCTGGGAGGGGCGGGCGGAGCGGGCTGGAGGCCCGCCCCCTCCCCCCTGGGTCGGACACTGAGCGGAGCCGCGGGCGGGAGGCCTGACGGACCGACGGACGGACGGGAACGACGGCAGGCGAGCAAGATGGCGCAGACTCAGGGCACCCGGAGGAAAGTCTGTTACTACTACGACGGTGAGCACGGTCCTCGCGGCGGGGGCGGGGCCTGGCCGGGCCGAACCCGGGAGCGGGAGGCTGAGGAGACCTGAGTGGGGAGGCTGGGAGAGGCGAGGCGTTGGGGAAAGGCTGAGAGGAGGCTGAGGGGGGGGACGGAGGTCGGGGCTGCGGGTGGAGGCTGAGAGGAACGGAGGTCGAGACTGAGGGAGGAGCTGAGAGGATGGAAGTCTGGGCTGAGGGAGGAGGCTGAGAGGAATGAGGTCGGGCTGGGGAAGGAGGGCGAGACCGAGGGAAGAGGCGCGAGGAGAAGAGACCGAGGCTGAGGGAGGAGGATGAGAGGAGGTCGGGCCTGGGATGGGAGACGCGGAGGAATGCAAAGGGGTTGAAACTGAGGGAAGAGCGTGAGGCCGAGGGGTCGCTTGGCGAAGTCTGAGGTGATCTTGGTGGGGAATTCTGAAGTCTGATGGGAGAGTTTGAGTGGGACTCCGAGAGGGGAGGCTGAGTCTGAGGAGGGAGACAGAATATGATGGGGAAGGTTGCAAGGGTGTCTTTTTCTCCTGAGACTACCGAGGTCTTCTGTTGCCCCTGTCCTTCCTCCCTGGGAGGAGGCTTTCGGGAATCACCAGCTAGTGGTCACCGCTGCCCCTCTCCCAGTCTCTGAGCTGGGCCTGCAGTTGCTACTGGGAAATGGAGCCCCTGCGGGGTTGGAAGGAGAAGGATGCTACTTATTCATGTAACAAAAGTCTACCCAGCCGCTTACTCTGAAATGGGTAGCCTGTCGGTGCTGGAGCGGCGGGGGTGGGGTGGGGGGGGTTGGGGGGGGGGGGGGGGGAGAAGAGGTGATCAAGTCACTTCTCCAGCTCAGTTTGGAGGGGGAGATAGTGACAGAATTGCTCTCCAGTGTCTTGCTGGGATAAAGGAACTCTCAGAGAGCTATAGGGGCACCCAGCCCAGGCTCAGGAGGTAGGGAGAGAGGTGCCATCTCAGTTAGGACCTGAAGAACAGGAGTTATTAGCCTGGCACAGGGAAGGCAAAGACAACAGCAGGGTGAGAGATGAAAGAGAGGACAGCACATTTGAAACCCAGCAGGTGTCTATACTTGTGCAGTAAGCCTGAGACATCGATTTGAGGGCAGAGCGGAGAAGGTAGGGAGCGGAGAGCAGGGGTAAGGGAAAGGTTGCAAGTGATGAGGCTGGAGAAGTAAATGGGGACCTGAGCATGAAGGGCTGGGCATACTATCCTAAGGAAGTTGTACTTTATTCTAAGGGCACTTGTGAATCATTGAAGTTTTATGCAGGTTAGTGACGTCATCAGATTTATGCTCAGAGCTATCACTCTGGGACAGAAATTAAATTCATGAATGTTGGGGTAAGGAAGAACACAGGAGCCCAAGTTTCTGGTTTGGGCAGTTTGATGCTGAGTGTTTGGAGATTGTGTCGGTTGATAACTTTGGGGTTTTTTTTGGTAGGCTTTTGCTTATTTGTTTGTTTGTTTGTTTTCTTGTGGATATGTCTGGGGGATATCCAAGTAGAGGTGTCCAGTAGGCAACTGACCATTCTGGTCTGTAGTTTAGAAGACAGACATGAAAAGAGAGAGATTTTTGGTAGTCATCAGCATACAGATGGGAATTTTATTATAGAGGAATTTTATTATATGCACTCACCCAAGAAGTTGTATAGGGTGAAAAGAGAAGAGGATCCAGGGTGGAATTCTAAGGAAGTGTCCTGAGGAAAAGACTAGTGTCCTTCATGCTCTGTACTCCCCTGTAGGCATTTGTCACTTGTATTGGAATTGCCCATTTACTTGTTCATACCTTTTACAGATAGTAAATGCCGGAAGGAAAGGGAACATGTCTTATCTACCTCTGAATGCTCTACCCTCAAAACAGTGCTAGCTCCTAGTAGGCTGTCAGTAAAGATACAGAGGGAATGGTCCAAGATGTACGTGAACCAGAAAGTGTTGGGTTACAGTAGCCAAAAGAGGGAAGGAGTGGCCAAGTGTGGGCAAGAACTGTTTTCTGTGCAGGGTTTGGAATTGAAGAAGTGAGTGAAGAGGAGACATCGGGTTGAAACCTTTTTAATAAAGCTTGTCCTGGGCAGAGAGAGAGTTGTTGACAAAGGGGAGATGGAATGGTTGAGAGTTGAGCATCTTCAGATTCTTAGGGAAAAGAGTCAGGGAGAAGGAGAGGTTGAAGATATTAGAGAGGCTAGTAATGATGGAGTTCCCTGAGATGATCAGGTGAGATGGACACCAGAGCACAGGTGGGGACACTAGCCTTCAAGAGGAAGTTCTTCTTGATAAGTAGGTAAGAAAAAGTTCTAATGTAGTTAAGTTTGAGGGGGGTTTCAAGATAAAGTAGGAGAATATTTTTTTCCTGAGAGTGCGGGAGGTCATTTGGTAGAGTAGGAATCTTGAAGAGAGATAACTGTTAAATAGCTGCTGTGAAAGAGGGAGGTAGAAAAATAAATTTGGAAAGATTGCTAGGCAGTGGTGAGGGCGCATTTGAGGCTGGATCTTATGACTTCATAGCCATGTTAGTTTGCAGTTTTGTGATCTCCACAGTCTTAGTTTAAAAAGAGAAAGAGCGGAAAGAACCAACTTTTAGAGAAGAGAAACGTCTTACTTTTTAAGACAGTGTGAGTTTGCAGTGAGGTCACTAGCTTGGAACTCAGATTTGGCTCTGCTGCTCAGAAGCTTTGCAGTATTGGGTAAGTCACTTTACCTTTCTAGCCTCAGGTCACTTCCATAAAATTAAAAAAAAAAAAAAACACTATGAGAACAGTGGGAAAAGCTCTTTTAAAGTTTAAAAGTAGTACCTAAATACCAATTATTTCTTTTAAAGTCTCTCAGCAACCTAATTAAAAACTGTTAAGAGGATGGTGTCTCTGGGCCCCACCCTCAGGTACTCCCTTAACCATCTAGATAAGGTATCTTAGTTCCTCAAGTCTAAATCTTGGCTGGATCCAAGCTTGATAGGCAAGGGAGTTGCTATGGGTCAAGGCCCATGCCAGACTTGGGTAAGCAGGACTCCAATTATATATCATGATTAGGGCCATGTGACTACTGACTGCCCAACAAATTGGATCTGCATCAGCCAATGCCTTAAGAATCTATTCTACCCATCCCCATGGCTGATAAGGGACCCTGGGAACAACTTTCTGCTTTCCTTCCTTGCTACTGCATCTCAAAATCTGTGTCTATGTGGAACACGGATCCCTGTTGAATGCCACTACAGGCTGTACTGTGGCTGTTTAGAAGTTTCCCATTATCCCAGACCTTGTCTATGACAAAGAGACTTGGAGTGTGGTTTGGATGCTGTTGGTGGTATTCCCCACAGTGCATTGCTCTCTGAAATGAAACCTGTTTCTGGTACCACCAACCCACAGTGGATAAGAGTTTGGGACCTTTTTTTCACTGGTGCTGAAAAATCTGCCTCATCCTGATGGACTCCCTAGGAAGAATCTTTGGGTGTGCAGTTCACTAGATTTTGGAATATTGTTACAGAAACTGTCTACTAAGTAGACTCACAGAGCCCTCTAGGTTAAGTGCAAACTGAAGTAGGTACCTGGCATACTAGATTCGGAGTCAGAAGAGTTGACACCCAAATCACTCATTGATTGTGTGATCTTGTGCAGGCACTTAACTTTTCTTAGTCTCAGTTCAACTCCTTGAATCTTTATTGAGCCTCTGTGATATACAGGGCATATTTGTCCTTGCCTTGAAGGAGCACCTAGTCTTGTGGAGATATAACTAGGTATGTCAATAATTCAGATACAAAGCAAAATGAATTAAGTGCTAAATAAATTGCACACAGAGGAAAAGACCATTATTCTAATTAGGAATATCTTTGGAGCTTGAGCTGGGCTTTGTAGTATGAGGATCATCAGAGAAGGAAGGACATTCCAGGTCAAAGGAACAGTATGAACTAAGGATATTTGATGAAGGCGAATGCCATGTTTAGGATGCTGACAAAAATCTAGTGTGTTTAGAGCAGATATTGGCAAACTTTCTGTAAAAGTCCAGATAGTAAATATTTTAGACTTTTCATGCCATATGGATGGGTTTCTGTAGCAATTATTTAACTACTGAACTCTGCTATTATAATGTGAAAGCAGCTGTAGGCAATATATAAACTCATGGTCATGGCTGTGTGCCAATAAAATATTATTTGCAAAAAACAGGCAGCAAGTTATATTTGGCCCAAGGGCTATAATAGTTTGCCTGCTCCTAGCTAGTGGAGGGGGGGAGAGAGAGAGGGAGACACTTGTGGAGGAGAGTGGTGATGGTAGGTAACAAGAGATGAAGCTGGAAAAGTATATTTAGGAAGTCCTTGAATGCCAGATTACTGAAATTGTTCTTTTTTTTTATTTAATTTTATTTTTTTGTTGTTCTTTATTTTTCATCCTGTAGGGGATGGGGGGCCATTAAGGATTATTGAGCAGGAGAGTAATGTTATCAAAGCTGTGTATTAGGGCAGTGGTCGGCAAACTCATTGGTCAACAGAGCCAAATATCAACAGTACAACCATTGAAATTTCTTTTGAGAGCCAAATTTTTTAAACTTAAACTTCTTCTAACGCCACTTCTTCAAAATAGACTCACCCAGGTCTTGGCATTTTGTGGAAGAGCCACACTCAAGGGGCCAAAGAGCCGCATGTGGCTCTTGAGCCGCAGTTTGCCAACCACGGTATTAGGGGAATAACTGGTGATAGTGTGGCTGATAGTTTGAATTGAAGGCAGAGGGACCATTGCTGTAGATGAAGAAAGAGTAGTTTTCTGTTCTAGAAAATGGCAATAAAACTCCCTGTCTACTTTACAGGGTTATTGTGAGAATCCAGTAAGAAAATGAATGTGAAGTGTCATGTGCAAGAGGTGAACTGTGGCTTATAATAATTCTGAGTATTGATGGTTGTTTTTTATTTATTTATAGTAAAGGTGGAGATTTATTGAAGAACAAATACAGACTCCCACGTGGGGAGAGGGAAAGAGTCCCACAGAAATGACTCCCACTTAGGGAGGGGGAAAAGGGTCCCATATTTTTCTTTATTTAAAATACGTTTTTATTGATTTCAGAGAGAGGAAGGGAGAGGGAGAAGGAGGAGAGAGAAACATTGATGATGAGAGAAAAACATGGATCTGCTGCCTCCTGCACTCCCCCTACTGGGGATTGAACCCAAAATCCGGGCAAGTACCCTAACTGGGAATCAAACTATGACCTCCTGGTTCATGGGATGGTATTCAACCAGTTGAGCCACACTGGCTGGGCTGATGGTTATTTTTCTGTTGTGGGAGTGGATTTCTTAGAGATATAGTGTCACCTCCCAAGTAGCTTTAGAATGAACCCCTCACATTCTCTAGTAGTGCCTGTTGGTCATGGGGGAAGAAACTGGGATAGACTGACATTTGTAAGTGTTGACTTCTCCAGGGTTCCCTGCCCTTTTTTTTTTTTTTTTCTTCCCCATTTGGAGTTATCCCTCCTCAAGGTGGGTAAGAATCTTAAAGACTAGAATGAACCAGAAAGTTTATTGGAAAGATTCCTGGGTTCTCCTAGGAATGTGTGTCTATGTCACTGAAACTGTCACTCTTTCTTCTTCAGGGGATGTTGGAAATTACTATTATGGACAAGGCCACCCAATGAAACCTCACCGAATCCGAATGACTCATAATTTGCTACTTAACTATGGTCTCTACCGAAAAATGGAAATCTATGTGAGTTACTGGGAGCTCTGCCCCTCCCTAATCTCATCAGCTCTGATTCCCCATATGTCATTCATTATCTTATTTTCTTAAATGCTCATTCATCAGATGTGTTGTACTACAGTGTGTACCTGCAACAATTTAAAAATGCATAAGCTCTGGCCAGTGTTCTCAGTGATTAGAGCACCGGCCTGTGCACCGAAGAGTCTCAGGTTTGATTCCTGGTCAAGGACACATACCTGGGTTTCAGGTTCAAGCCCTGGCCCTGTCGGGGTTTATGCGGAAGGCAACCAATCAATGTGTCTCTCTCTCACATCGATGATTCTCTCTCTGTGTCTTTCCCCCTTCCTTCCACTCTATCTGAAAGTTAATGGAAAAATATTCTCGGGTAAGGATTAACTACAACAACAACAAAAAGTACAAGATGCGCCCTGACCAGTGTGGCTCAGTTGGTTGGGCGTCATCCTGTGCACTGAGAGGTTGCTGATTCCATTCCCAGTCAGGGCTCATGCCCGAATTGTGGGCTCAATCCCCAGTAGGAAGTGTGCAGGAGGCAGTCAATCGATGTGTTAAGCTCTCAGGTCGATATTTCTCTCTTCTCCCTTCCTCTCTCTCTAAAAATATATAAACTATTTTTTAAAAAGTACAAGATGTAGAGATAAGGAGCAGTGAAGGAGTAAGGGAGCTTTGGGATATTTCCTAGAGGTGATATCTGAGCAGAGTTTAAAGATTAAGTAGAATCTTAGAATCTAGCCTGGAATTCAGAAGGGGACTGGCATTCTAGGCCAAGGGAAGAACATATACAAAAAGACAGAGAGGTAAGAACAATATGGTGTGTTTGGGGAAAATACAAATAGTTCAGTGTTTAGGTATTGTGGTAAATGTTCACAGGTGTGAGGGGAGCTAGAGCTGAAGAGGTCAGCAAGAATTGGATGTGCTGTACTAAGCAGCTCTGTTGGGTCAGAGTAAAAAAAACCAATGCCTAAAACGTTTATAGGGATTTTTGAACTAGCTCCAAGTCTCTAGTTACTAAAGAGTATAGACTGTCTAACCTCTTGAACCAGTTCCTGCTGATCTCTGCTCCATCTTCCAGTTTTTTTTTTTTTAAAATATATTTTATTGATTTATTACAGTGAGGAAGAGAGAGGGATAGAGGGTTAGAAACATCGATGAGAGAGAAACATCGACCAGCTGCCTCTTGCACACCCGCTACTGGGGATGTGCCTGCAACCAAGGTACATGCCCTTGACCGGAATCGAACCTGGGACCCTTCAGTCCGCAGGCCGATGCTCCATCCATTGAGCCAAACCGGTTTCGGCCATCTTCCAGTTTTTAAAACTTAAACATAAACATATCAGTACATCTGTGAACCAAATTTGATCCAAAGGTTCCTAGTTTGAACCTTATCTGGAGGTAGTGAAGAAAAAGTGAACGAGTTTACATGAAAGAGATAGGAATAGGCATGCATTTTAGTAGCCCAGGGGCCATTTAGGAGGCTGTTGCAAAGGTCCAAGTGAGAAAATCAAGAGGATCTGGGGGCCCATGTTGCCTTATGGTTAGAGCATAAGAGTCTGTTAAAGTGTTCGGGCAGCTTAAGTAACCTAGCAACAGCAGTATCCTTCCTCACCATTCCAGAGAATGAAAGGGATAAGTTTTCCTTCCCAGATGGTCCTTTTATGTCTCTAAGATCCTGTAGAGATAGCTAGGGAAGCCAGAGGGAAGGTAGATAGGAGCAGGTCAGATCTTGGGACCAGAGAGATTTTTCAGGTGTGAAAGGCAGCTGGGAATGAAAAACATAAAAGGTAGCAAGGTTTTTAGGCACTCTGGAGAGCAGACTAGCATTTATTTATTTTATTTTTTAAATATATTTTATTGATTTTTTACAGAGGAAGGGAGAGAGATAGAGAGTTAGAAACATTGATGAGAGAGAAACATCAATCAGCTGCCTCCTGCAGGGGATGTGACCGCAACCAAGGTACATGCCCTTGACTGGAATTGAACCTGTGACCTTTCAGTCCACAGGCCGACGCTCTATCCACTGAGCCAAACCAGTTAGGGCCAGACTAGCATTTAGATAAAGAGGATACCTGAATGTGGAATAGGAGCTTCCAGAGCTGCCTATTGCACATCTACACCATGCTAATCTGGCCCCAACTTGCCTTCTTTCTTTCCTCTCCCCACTTAGCCCTCCAAATCAGCCAGATGAGATTCTGCATCTTTCCACACCATCCTAACTGGGAGGATTATTTACTGTGCCCACCCATATCTTACTCATCTTTAAGAGTAACCTCAAGTCCTCGTTCAACATATTTTTGTTGAGTACTGTCATACCCCAGGGACTATATTAACCTCCATGAGAGATACTGAGAAATTAAAAATGGATTCTATCTTCAAGTGAGAGGAAAAATAAACTAATATTTATTGATGATTGCTGATGCCTGGCCATGGTACCTGTTATTTAGTGTATTAATTATAACAACCCTAACTTATAGATCAGAAAACAAGCTCAAAGAAGATAATTAACATGTTCAAAGTCACATAGCTATTAATAAATGAGTTGAGACTCCAACCCATATCTCTCTAATTCCAGTGTCTATATCTGTCCATTTGTCCTTTTTTCCTTCCTAAACAACCTTTTAACAAGAGGTCTAGCGGTAAATGGTCTCTATACCATTTGGCAATGTCATCAGGGACTCAGGCTTATTTTATCCTTCTGCTCAGCCATCCTTAGCTTATGTGATTTCATCATGTTTTTTTGCCTTGATGGCTGTCTCCAAGTATTATGTCTTCATGTAACAGAATCCAAAAAGGAAGGGAACTGGGTAAATGGATCACTCACCCCACCCCACTTTCTTCTTTTTATTAAAGAGGAAAACCCTCTACAGAGATTTCCCACCAGATTTCCCCTTAAATCTCATTGGGTCATTTGCCATCCTTAGACCATTTACCAGGGATTGGCTTAGACTAATCACATTTGATCCCTGTGGCCGAGTACATTAACACCCAACCAAACAGATAAGTTATCAAGGAAGGAGAGAATGGCTCTTTGGAAAGCAACCAACTGTGGCTGTCATAGAAAATAATAATACCTTATTGAAAATTATGTAATACTAGGGGCCCAGTGCACGAATTCATGTACCTTGAAAGAAACTGTGGGCTTCGAGGCTGTGGTGAGCACAGGGGCGGGTCTCGGCCCATCCTCCGTACCCCCGCCCAGCCCCTTCCGCCACAGCCCCTGGCCCCCTGTCTGCCGGCAGCCCCATTCCTGCCGCCACTGCGCCCATGCGCTGACCGCACTGAGCAATCGGCCAGCAGCAGGTGCGAGGGGTGGCTCCAGCGCCAGCTGCAGTTGCAAGCGGTACTGGCGCTGGTAGTGGGTGTAAACAGTGGCTCCAGCACCAGTAGCGGGTGCAAGTGGGGCTGTTGCTGGCAGCAAGTGTGAGAGGTGGCTGCCAGCCCCCATCACCCCTTAGGAGCAGGGGGATGTGGAGAAGCCCTGAGGGGTGATCGGGGCCAGCACCAGCAGCAGGTGCAAGCGCCAGGCGGGACCACAGCACACGTGAGAAAAGAATTTTCAGTAACCACCAGAGGCTCGCCCCATGACAGCAACTGGTGCCCCATTTTGGTCTGGCGCCACCACTCATCTGCTCCACCATCCCACCGTGGCCAATGCCCACCATGTTCAGCGCGTGCCCCCTGGTGGTCAGCGCATGTCATAGCACTCGGTTCGGTTGTTCCACAGTTTGGTCTATTTGCATATTAGGGTTTTATATATATAGATGTGTGGTATTCTTACTCTAAACTTCTAAAGCAAAACCTCAGTGTTATCTCTTCCGAAATCTTCTATACCTTGTGTGTGTTTTTTGTTAATCCTCACCTGAGGATATTTTTTCCATTGATTTTTAGATAGAGTGGAAGGGATGGGGAGAGACAGAGAGAGAGAAACATCGATGTGAGAGAGACACATCGATTGGTTGCCTTCTGCATGTACCCTGACCTGGGCTGGGGATTGAGCTTTCAACTGAGGTACATGCCCTTGACCGGAATAGAACCCCTGCCCTTCAGTCTGCAGATGTTTTAACCACTGAGCAACCAGTTAGGGCTAAACCTTATTCTCTTTAATGTGATCTTTTTCTTTCTCTGGCCCTACCTTTTCATTGAGAGTGCATCTTTGGTCCTATTCCAACATTGTTTCTCTGCATTCATCCCTGTCCTCTCCTTTCTCTGGGCTGTGATCCTAGCATTCCTTTCCCAAAGTATAGATAGCCATTTTAGTATCTTTCCTGAGATGGATGGCTTTTGAGAGTCAGTCCTGAAAGATGCTCCTTAGAATTCTCATGGAAGTTGTATTACTTCTGTACTTCTGTCTCTACACCTGAAAGAGACATGTTGAGGTATTTTTCACACAATTTCACCTTTTTGGGCCCCTTCCTCAATTCATCTCCACATCCCCACTTTTATCCAGGCACCTTCCTATTTACATACAAAAGTCCTATTCTCTTCCTTGCCTCGGATGCTAATTTTATATATTCCTAGGCTTCTTATTCATCGCCTTCTGTTCTTTTGTTCTGTTTTTAAAAAATGTTTTTATAAAATATTGTAGATGTGAAATAATTTTTTAAAAATATATGTAAGGTATAAAAAATCACATTGTAATTAATACTACCTACTTTAAGAAAAGGGCCTGGCCGGTGTGGCTCAGTGGTTGAGCATCAACCTATGAACCAGGAGGTCACGGTTGATTCCAGGCCAGGGCACATGCCCAGGTTGCGGGCTTGATCCCCATTAGGGGGTGTGCAGGAGGCAGCCGATCAATGATCCTCTCTCCTCATTGATGTTTCTCTCCCTCTCCCTTCTTCTCTGAAATCAATAAGAAAATATTAAAATATATACATATATACTTATAAATATATATATATTTAAAAACAAATACAAAACACCTAAGTATTTGAAGCCAAGCCTTGCTTCTTTCACTGTGGGTGTTTTTTAATAAAACTGTATCCGTCTTTCAGTCTTATATTTCTCATAATATTTAGTAAGAATTAAATGAGACTCAGAGAATTAAAGAAGCCAGACCTCTGGGTTTCCTAATCCAGCTTCCTAGTGTGTAACCTTGGGCAAATTACTTAACCTCTCTGCTTTAGTTTCCTTACTGCAGGTGAGGATGATAATAGTATAAACTTTAACCATTTGTTCTCCATAAGCGTCTATAGATGCAAGCGGCGGACCTTTTTTTAATTAAATTCAAAATATCATGGCAGGTAACTGGTTAAAAGGTGGTAGTAAGGCCTGGTTGGTGTGTTTCAGTGGTTAAGTATGACCCAAGAACTAGGAGGTCACAGTTCTAGTATTCCCAGTCGGGGCACATGCCTGGGTTTCGAACTCGATCCCCAGTAGGGGGCGTGCAGGATGTTTCTAATCAATCCTACATAATAAAAAGGTAATATGCAAATTGCATCACTCCGCTACACCCACGATTGGGCCGGCTGGAGGCACGGGGGCGGAACTCAGGGTGGCCGATTGGCTGGCGGTAGGAGCGGGGGGCGGGGACTCGCGAGTCCAGGACCCCCGCTCCTCCTGCCGGCCTAAACGGCCGGCGCTGCGGAAGGACCCATGGGGCCAGGACCCATGGGGCCGGTGGAAGACGCTGGTGGCGGAACTCGGGGCGGCCGATTGCGTGGCTGCCGGCACCAGTTTTCTGCCAGCAGCAGTTTTCCTCTGGCCACCCGCCCATCGGAGGGCCTCCCGATCGGAGTTCCTCTCGGGGTGGCCGATCGTGCTGGCTGGAGGCGCTCTGATCTGCGGGTGGCCAGAGGAAAACTGGTGCCGGCAGCCAGGTGAAGGAAAAGTCTATTGCACGAAACTTCGTGCAACGGGCTTCTAGTTAAAAAATAAATAAAATAAAAGGTGGTTGTAAGGATCATATGAGATAGCATATAAAGTGTCTATGATAAAAGTATTGGTAATTAGAAAAGAAGAGGGTCATCTTTGAAGATCTGCCTTGAAGGGATGAGGGGAAGAGAAGAGAATTTTTAAAAAGGGGAGGAAGAATCAGAATGATGTCCCATCTATTTCAATTATTAGTCACCTCTTCTTTTTTTAAAAATATATTTTTATTGATTTCAGAGAGCAAGGGAGAGGCAGAATCAATGATCGGCTGCCTCCTGCACGCCCCCTACTGGGGATTGAGCCCTCAACCCGCGCATGTGTCCTTTGACCGGAATTGAACCTGGGACCCCTTAGTCCACTGGCCAATGCTCTATCCACTGAGCTAACCAGCTAGGGCTAGTCACCCCTTCTTATTGAACTTTTGGAGCCATTTGGCCCATAATTATAAATTGTTATATTTAATATTAAAAAGCAGTAATAATTTAAGTGCTTCATAATTTATAAAGAGATTTAACAATCTCATTCAATTCTCACAACTTCTGAGTAAGGTAGATGTTGTTATCCCTAAATAGTAAATGAGGAAATTGAGGCTCAAGAGGTAGACTTGCCAAAGCAACAGAGGTTGAGTTGCATCTGGGTCTTCTGATACCGAGTTTCCTTTGATAATCTTATTTGCTTAATTAGATTGCAAGTTTCTCGAGGCCTAAATCTAATCAGTAATTTCTTTTTATCCTTTATAGCATCTAGCCCGATGCTGGGCAGATATAAGTGTTCAAACTAGACTGAGTGAAGACTGGCATGTAAAGAATAATATGCCCTTTCTCCTCTCTGCCCTCTAGCGTCCTCACAAAGCCAATGCTGAGGAGATGACCAAGTATCACAGCGATGATTACATAAAATTCTTGCGCTCCATCCGCCCAGATAACATGTCTGAATACAGCAAGCAGATGCAGAGATGTAAGTCCCTTCTGTTTGCTTCCTGTGTTCAAGCCCCCAGTTGGAGCTCCCTTTCAATTGGAGGGGGCCACCCTGCTTTCCTTTGTTCCTCCCATTCAGCTGACACCTGATTTCCCTTGCCTCCCAAGGGTGCTAAAGTGCTTCTTTTTTCTCTCTGGTTTTCCTTGTTTCTGATTGTAAGGAATAGAGATTGAACCTCATCCAGTTAGATTCACAACATTTTACCAAGAAAACTGTAGTTGTTGTAATGGAAAAAGCACTGACCTGGGAGGGGGGATAAAAGATATAGGTCCCAGCTGTGACTTCTTGTTTTAAAAATATATTTTTATTGATTTCAGAGAAAGAAGGGAGAGGGAGAGAAATTCAGAAACATCAGTGATGAGAGAGAATCATCGTTTGGCTGCCTCCTGCATGTCCCCCACTGGGGATTGAGCTGGCAACACAGGGCATGTGCCCTGACTGGGAATTGAACCGGGAATATCCTGGTTCATAGGTCAATGTTCAACCACTGAGGCACCTCGACTGGGCCCCGCTCTGACTCTTAACTGACTGGGAAGTCACTTCCCCTCATCTCAGATTTTTCTTTAGTAAAATGGACTGGATGTCATACAACTAACTGCTCCCACTATGTGAATTGAGAATTTAGCAACAACTGAGGACAGACTCGGGATGATGTAATCTTTGAGTTGAGGTGATTCTTCCCTGGCCTCTTGGGACTTGAAACTCAGAACAGGTTCCATCTCAGAAGCAACACCCAATTTATAGGAATTATGGAGATTATTTTAGCTGTGGGAAAAAATACGTTCAAATTTGGGAGTAACTATCATATATGACTTTGCTCTTGTAATTTTAGAAATTCTCTCTGAGTACCTAAGATCTCAGGAAAACAATGTAACAGCATTGTCCAGAGAGGTTTTCATAGTTTATGACAGCTTATTTTCAAATATCAGGAAATCTGTGGCACTTGTTTGTTGCTACTGGCCACAGGTAGTCTGAGTCCCAAGGCAGAAAGTTATTTATTCGTTGCAATAATTGTGCAGGTAGTGATTACAGAACCACAGGGACCTTCTTTGAAGCATTGAGTTTCACAGCTCCAGGAGCTGCTGCCCTCTAAGTGAAGTGTTTGCTCTGAATTAGCAGGGTCTTGTTTCCTTTCAACGTGAGACAAATTCATTCCTTTGGCTTTAGGGGTTTCCATTACCTATTTAGACTAGTAGTGAGGCTCCACTGTTAGTAGAGAGGGCTCTCAGAGAAGCAGCTTGGTGTTGAGGCAAGAAAATGAGCTTTTTTAAAAATATATTTTTTTATTGATTTCAGAGAGGAAAGGAGAGGAAGAGAGAGATAGAAACATCAATGATAGAGAATCATTGATCAGCTGCCTCCTGCACACCCCTACTGGGGTTTGAGCCCGCAACCTGGGTATGTGCCCTTGACCAGAATGGAACCTAGGACTCTTTATTCCGCAAGCTGACTCTCTATCCACTGAGCCAAACCATCTAGGGCAAGAAAGTTAGCTTTGATGTCTTGGTTTGAATCCCTTAGCTCTGCCACTTCGATATGTGTTCTTGAGTAAGTCTCCTAGTTTCTCTGAGCCTGTTTTTGTTTTTGTTCTGAGCCTGTTTGCCCTTCTTTATTTTTATTTATTTATTTATTTATTTATTTATTTATTTATTTAAATATCTATTTTTAAAAATATATATATTTTATTAATTTTTTACAGAGAGGGAGAGGGATAGAGTTAGAAACATCAATGAGAGAGAAACACCAATCAGCTGCCTCTTGCACACTCCCTACTGGGTATGTGCCCGAAACCAAGGTACATGCCCTTGACCAGAATCGAACCTGGGACCCTTGAGTCCGAAGGCCGACGCTCTATCCACTGAGCCAAACCAGTTAGGGCTGTTTGCCCTTCTTTAAAAAGAAGACGGTAGTGTCTCTCTTATAGTGGAGGTTGGGGGCAGGTAAATTAGATAATGTATTCAAAGCACCAACTAGTATGACTTAAAACTTTTGTTATTTTCAAATCTGTCAAGGCTGCCTGGCCAGCGGCTCAGTGGTGGAGTGTTGACCTATGAACCAGGAGGTCACAGTTCCATTCCTGGTCAGGGCACATGCCCAAGTTGCAGGCTCCATCCCCAGTGTTGAGTGTTCAGGAAGCAGCTGATCAATGATTCTCTCTCATCATTGATGTTTCTATCTCTTGCTTCCTCTCCCTTCCTCTCTGAAATCAATAAATATATTTTAAATCTGTCAAGGCAGACAAAATAATAGGCCCTCCAGAGTGCACAGGTTTGGCTCTGGCTCAGTTTTTTCAATTTTCCTGAAACTGGCACTCTAAATTTGTGCATTCAAAAATTAAGTCTAGGATTTTTTCTCATTGAAGATGAGGAGTAGGAAGGATAAGGCTCTGTCTAAGGATTTCAGAGAACCTTATTGACTTGATTCATAGGATTATAGAGAGATATCACTTAGTACAGTGCTTTATGACTGAGGTATCTACAAAGATATCAGGGATGTAAGAACTGAGCTCTCTTTAAAATATTTACCAACACTTAACCTAGGAAATTATACCTGAAATGAATTATTATTTTCTTATGTCTAAAACTCCCCTTTCCTCCATGGATGCTCCACATCCCGAATGGGAATGCAAGCAAAATGTTGGAAACCTAGGCAAGCCAAACCCACTGCAGGAGGAAGCAGCCAGGGGGGGAAATTGGTTGCCGTGGATAAATATCCTGGCCCAGGGACCAAAGTTCCTATTGACACAGCCTCCCAGTGTTTACCCGGGAAGCTGAGGAGAGAGCCACCCACTGCGCACCCCCTTATGCAGGCCACACTTTCCCCGAGCACTTGTCTTGGCAGGGCACCAGATCAGAGCACCCTCCACGGATAGGGCAGTGCCAGAGTTGATAACGCTTACGGTTATTGCAAACCTGGAGCTTCAGCTGTGTCTCAAGAGGTTACCACAATCCAAGCTGGGCTCTCCTGCCCTCTTCATCCTAGGGGTCCACCTCCTTAGTCTAATTTGGGAACTACTATTGATAACAGTGGGTGGGTAATGGGAAGGCTAGGGCGAGAGAATAGGCTGTAGTCCTACCCCTGCCTCTAAATTCTTATATATCATTGATGTCTCAGCAGTTTCCTTTTCTGTGAGAAGAGACTTGGAGCCATAAGGTTCCTCTCTTGCTCTGTGAGTCTACAACCTTCAGGTGTGCTTCCTTTCCTGTCCTTTTCATTTGCATTATGGTTTGCATGTGTTTATCATTATGGGTTAGTTTGTACTTTTACCCCTTTAGGCCTGAAATAACTTTACTCCAGTTGTCACTTGTGGGTGTAGTAGAAAGAGCACTGGACTGTGGGATTCAAGACACCTGGACTCTGATTCTGGTTCTTGCCATTGCCTGGTTGTATAATCTTGGGCAAGCCACTTCTCCGTATCTCTTTTTTTTTTTTAATTTATATATTTTATTGATTTTTCACAGAGAGAAAGGGAGAGGGACAGAGAGCTAGAAACATCGATGAGAGAGATACATCGACCAGCTGCCTCCTGCACACCCCCCACCGGGGATATGCCCGCAACCAATGTACATGCCCTTGACCGGAATCGAACCTGGGACCCTTCAGTCCGCAGACCGACGCTCTATCCACTGAGCCAAACCGGTTTCGGCCACTTCTCCGTATCTCTTTGTGTGGGATTGCTATCTGTCTTGTCTAGCTCATGGGATTGTTATGAGGATCAGAGGAGACTGTGTATGTGAAATTACTGGGGAAAAGCCAGAGTATGTTTTCATAGGCTTTTAGGACAGGCAGGCCAATACTTGAAACTGCCTCTGCCATTTACTAGCAGTTCATCTCTCTCAGCCTGTTTCCCCATTCATAAAATGGGACCAAATTTTACCTCATATGGTTGTGTGAGGATAGATCATATCAGGTATTGAAAGCATTTAGCATAGTGTCTGGCATGTTGCTAAATGTTCAGTGAATTCCTTGTTGGTCAGCTGGAGTGAGGTACAGTAACAAACCCATGCTGGAAGAAGAGGCTAAATTTTTCTCCTGCATATAATGAATGAACATTTTCCAAGCACTTACTTGCGAAATGTTTCCTCATTGAAGATTTCTGTTCATCTTCTCAACAATGGGGTAAGGTGGGATATCATTATGACTTATTATAGATAAAAAGCCAAAGCTCAAAGAAATTAAATGATGTGACCCACTTACACAGCCAGTAATTAGTAGAGCCTGGACTAGAACCCAAGCCTTCTGAATTCAAATTCTGTTTTTCTGTCAGTTCATAAATATATAAATAAAAACTAAAGAAAATTGTGGAAACTAACCTTTCACTTATGTCTTTCAAGTCAACGTTGGTGAAGACTGTCCGGTATTTGATGGCCTGTTTGAGTTCTGTCAGTTATCTACTGGTGGCTCTGTGGGTAAGGAACATACCTCCCTCCTTGAGGGCTGTGCTGGGTTGTAATAATGAGGTCTGTCTTTTAGGTCACTGTCCCAGTAGGCTGGTCTGTGACCATATGAAATGGTAATGTGGGTTTGTTTGTTTGTTAATCCTCACCCAAGGATACCCTTTTCATTGATCTTCTAGAGAGAGTGGAAGGGGGAGAGAGGGAGGAGCGAAACATATTGATTGGTCTTCTCCTACGTTTGCCCCTACTGGGGCTATGGATCGAACCTGAATCCAAATAAATACCCTTAACCAGGAATCAAACCTGAGACCCTTCGGTCTGTGGCCCGACACTCCAACCACTGAGGCATACCAGCCAGGGTGGTCCTGTGGGTTTTTACCTTAGGTCTTTCAGCTGTCCTGGTTCAGTCCCAGCCCAGGCTCAGGGTCTTGATATGGTACTGATAGGTGTCCTTGACTGCTCTATCCTACCAAGAGATCTTATATACAGGAATTCCCTGCTGATTTTATGGGATTGTTGAGATTCTATACATAAAAGCAATTTGTGAACTGCTTAGTGCTGTAAAAATGGGAAGTGTCATCATTTGTGTTGTACAAAAAAGCATGGTAATTATCTTTTTGAGGTCAGAAATAGGCTCTAAATATTGCCCACTTTCATTAGTAACTTTTAGATTAACTCTAGAATTATTCTAACCCTTTTTCTTAACAAATATTTATTTTCTTATGCCTGTTGTTTTCTCTCCTCCCCTCTCCCTTCCACTACCCAGTGTAATCTCAGGAAACAAAGAATTGCACAGAGGGGGAAAATTGCCCACAATTACACTGTCAATGAATAACCATTGTTACCATTTTAGAGTTTGTACATCATTCTTTTTTCTGTGTATATATATCTGGACATAATATATATGTATATCTATATAATGCAAAAAATGTTTTGCATTATATAATATACATGATATATATAATGCAAAACTATATATACAGTTTTGTCTCCATTTTTCACTTAATAAATCTTTAAAGTTTCTCTATCTGTAGTAGATACAGCATGATTTTTATTGGCTACATGATCATCCCATGTTTTGGAACTACTTCAGTTGATTCAATTGGTTGCCTCTTATTGGATCATTTGGATTGTTTCATGTTATTTCTATTAAAATTACACTTTAACAAATGCCACAAATGTACTAGAACACTTGAGTGTATATTTCTCTCTCACTTCTTGGACCTATTTGTATTTTGAGCCTCTGTTACCTTTGGCATCTTCACTGTGAACCATGGTAAGAAATAACATTTATATTGCAATCCAGGTTGTGTGTGTACACACACACACACTCAACTCACTCAAAAACCCTTTCTTACCCTGAAGCCAGTTTTACAGAAGAGCAGTTACCTTTACTGTTATTCTGATATTTTTATTCTACTCTACTTCATTTAAGTATATATATATATTGGTCATGACCCACTAAACTAATTTTAAGGCATACTAAAGGGTTTACCACCTTCCATTTAGAAAACAGTTTTTTTAGAGTAATATCGTATTTACTGCCTGTTGGGATGGGATGGGATGGAATGGGTTGGGAGGGAGAAGACTGGCTTATGAATTATATGATACAGCTGTTGAATAGGAAGGTCCTACCTCTCACTGGTTCCCTGGGCTTCTCGGGGGGAGGGAGAGAGTGGCTTGGTAATAGGCTTATGTTCTCTCTTCCCACGCCCAGCAAGTGCTGTGAAACTTAATAAGCAGCAGACGGACATCGCTGTGAATTGGGCTGGGGGCCTGCACCATGCAAAGAAGTCTGAGGCATCTGGCTTCTGTTACGTCAATGATATCGTCTTGGCCATCCTGGAACTGCTAAAGTATGCCTGCCTGGCCTTTTCTTTCGGAGAAGCACCTTAGGCCAGGTTCCCACTTACCTTTCCCCCTGGGCTTGCCTCCCTAGTTTGCTTTTCTTAGCAGTGTGTTGGCTAGGATATGTTCAGTGAGTGTCTCCGGCCATTCTCTCCTTGACGGGGTCTTGATTTGATCTGAGCCCACGGCAAGATCAGGGGCAGGCGCTGCTCAGATCCTGCCTCCAGAGTGTCCCTGTGTGGCTGGAGTTGACCCTGGCTGTAGAGTAGGAAGATCGGACTTGGTCGGCTTGGTCAGGCCTCTGGAGACACCCTGCCGCACTTCCACCTTCCTTCAGCCAGTTTCCACGTCTCTGGTGCTTAGAGATACCTGAGGGAGGCAGCCAGCTCGGTAAGCTGGGACCTGGCGCCCTTGGCGCGTCCCACTCAGAAAGAGCCCCCAGATTCCTAACCCCTTTTTAATCCTAGGTATCACCAGAGGGTGCTGTATATTGACATTGATATTCACCATGGCGATGGCGTGGAAGAGGCCTTCTATACCACAGACCGGGTCATGACTGTGTCCTTTCATAAATATGGAGAGTACTTCCCAGGAACTGGGGATCTACGGGTGAGAACTCCTTTTAGGGGCCAGTCAACTCACCCTCAGCTGCCAGCTCTCACTCTCTTATCTCATGTCACCAAAAACCACTTCCTGCCTCTTCTGCCTTTCAGAACACCATTCTCCAGCCCAAGACACCTGCCCATAGTCTCCTTTCCTCCCTTATTCTGGAGGAAGGGATGTTGGGAGAGTAAAGGACTTGGGAAGGAAAGGGGTTGCCTGACTCATGCACTTTCTTCCTGGCCACAGCTAAATCGCATTACACTATTCCCATATGGCTTGAATTTTAGGCTAGAAACATCAGGTTCTCTCCCATGGGCTAGGATTTGGGACCCTATGAACCATCTCAGGGGAAAAAATTTTAGGTCACTTCCCTTTTGATCATCTGACTGAAAGCTATGGACTCTATCCCCAGAAAATTGCATTTTTAATTGCACATGAAATTTTGCATCGGATATCGAATAGTTAATAGACACTTCTGCCTAAATGAAGTCCATCCATGGACCTCTAAGAATCCTTGGAAGCTAATTCATTGAACCATTGTTATTAGCATGAATACTGTGAAATCAGCCATTTTGTCATGCCAGTTACCCTTAGGCGAAAAAAGTGGCACTAATTCAATTGTTTGGTATGATGAGCATTAGAGTAACTGAGTATTTACTACTTTGAAGAACTCTTTTTTTCCTTCTTTGTGTCCCCACCATATATCCCTAGAGAGGAGAGGGTGGGTGGGTAGAGGAGTGAGCAGTAAAGCTCTCTGGAGAGGTAAGGGTTATGGCAGGTAGGTATTCTGTGACCCAGTCACCAGGCAGCTCTAACCCAACCCAAAGGTAGAGGTCTTTGTGCTGTGGGTTAGAATATTTAATCTCTGGCCCCATAAACAATTCCCAGTTTGGGTACAGGCTTAGTGGTGTGTCATGAGCTGTGAGCTAGACTTGCCACTAAGGGGAATGATACTAACCACAGTGTCTGGCCCACCTCATGGGCCCTACTTGCCTCTTAGAACCAGCCCCCATCCTTGAACTTCTAGCTTCATTTTTCAGTTTTATTTTAATGTCCCCTTGATTAGGATATTGGGGCTGGCAAAGGCAAGTATTATGCTGTTAACTACCCGCTTCGAGATGGGATTGATGACGAGTCCTATGAGGCCATTTTCAAGCCGGTAAGTGGTTTATCCTCCACCTGGGTTACAAATGGGATTGGTCTAAGGGAGGGGTAGCAAAGCGCCCCACCATATTTCAGGAATCTTTCCCCACTGAGAGGCTGGTTGGGAGAAACAGTGTGTAATCAGTACTGTTTTTGAGGGATGAACCAGAGGAGTGAGAGGCAGTCTGCTGCCTGGGCTGGGCAAAGGGTAGTCCGATGGTTTCACAGAGGTGGTGACATTTGAGCTAGACTTTGAAAAATGAGTTACCCATGTAAAGAAGGACGTGGGGGCCAGGTGGCATTCAACAGAGGGAACAGTGGTGCCAATATGTAACTGTATGTAGGCCACTGATATGTGGGAAGAGTATATAAGGATGTAGAAAATGTATGTTGGGGTCAGTATTTCAGAGGGAGCCTTGAATGTCATGCTGACAAAATAAATCTTCACTTGTCAGCAGCAGAGAACCATTAATAGTAACCTAATAAAGTCAGCAAACACCAAATGTGCTTGTAGTAAGGGCGGGCAGCAACAGAAGCCTGGGTTATAGTCTCTGTCCTCAGTAATGGTTCCTCGAAATATCAGGCTCAAAGTCTATAGAACCAGGTAAGTAGAGCAGCTGCACCTAAGGGTCAGAAAGACTTCCTGGAGGAAGTCTTAGGTAGTGAAAGAAGGGACTTGGAGTTGATACAGAAGCCATTCTAAGTTCAGTGTTAGTAGAGCTAGGAGGCTTTTGGAGATCCTGTCAGATTAGAAAACAAATTCAAAGTGGGAAAACCAGAAGCCCAGGCTGATACTTCCTTTTATCTACCACCCAGCATGTGGGAGAGTGGAAAGGTACAGAAGAAAGTCCTGTACCCACTCTTTTTAGCCTAGAACAGTGATGGGCAACCTTTTGAGCTTGGTGTGTCAAACTTCGCCAAAAAACTGAGCATAACTCGGGTAGTGTGTCACTTTGAGGAAAAAACATTATTTCGCAAATGTTTCATCCTCAGGAGCAGCAAATGTTTCATCCTCGGCATGCGGCCGCGTGTCATCAGAAATGGCTACGCATGTCAGTGCTGACACGCGTGTCATAGGTTCGCCATCACTGGCCTAGAACAACACAGCTTTTCTTGAGGCTGGTCGTGACCAGGATGTTGTCCTTTAGGTCATATCCAAAGTAATGGAGATGTTTCAACCCAGTGCAGTCGTCTTACAGTGTGGCTCTGACTCCCTGTCTGGGGATCGGTTAGGTTGTTTCAATCTGACCATCAAAGGTGAGACCAGGTAGCATAGGCCTGGGTGGGCAGGGTCCTGCTGGGTGCTCCTGTAACCCAGCACCACCTTCTTCCACCAAAGGACATGCCAAGTGTGTGGAATTTGTGAAGAGCTTTAACCTGCCTATGCTGATGCTGGGAGGAGGTGGCTACACCATTCGTAATGTTGCCCGATGCTGGACGTATGAAACAGCTGTCGCCCTGGACACAGAGATTCCTAATGGTAATAGCTCCAAGGCCAAGTTGGGCTGGGTAGAGCTGGAGCTCACGTGTCCTCAAGTTCACAACTCCTTTCCCTTTGGCTAAATGACCTCTCCTCTTTCAATACTAGTTATTTATTCTCCTGCTTATTCTCTTGTGTTTGTCAGACCATAGTCATTAATTTTTCCTGAGTCCTTTTTGACCCTGTTCCCTCTCCCTTTTTTGGTCTGAACAAAATTACCACTGGTTATTTGTAGCTTTGGAATTTCTCTGTATGGTAACTGGGGTAGTAAGGGAGTGCTCCCAATGAGTATTGCCTAAATTTTTCTAAACCAAGGGCTTGGGCCTTCTCAAAATGAGACATACGCACGCACACCGCACTGGTGTGGACATTGCAGAATGCCATTGAAAAGATTGACGTACTATAGATATGCTTCTCACCCTTTTTTGGAGGCATTCTTCTCTTTGATAATTGGGCTTATAGGTCCAGATAAACCCGTAAATGCTTTTCTTGGGGTCCCATGGTTTGGCCAGGTCTCATGACTCTCTTATCTGCTACCCCAATTAGAGCTTCCATACAACGACTACTTTGAATACTTTGGGCCAGATTTCAAACTTCACATCAGTCCTTCCAATATGACTAACCAGAACACAAATGAGTACCTGGAGAAGATCAAGTGAGTATATCCCCAGACACCTCTTGATTGAACATTCCAGGCTGTGGTTTGTCCCTAACTAGAACCCAGCCACCCTCTATACCATTGGCCATAGACAGCGACTGTTTGAGAACCTGAGAATGCTGCCCCATGCACCTGGGGTCCAAATGCAGGCGATTCCTGAGGACGCCATTCCAGAGGAGAGTGGTGATGAGGATGAGGAAGACCCTGACAAGCGCATCTCGAGTAAGACCCCGACCCAGGGTCCTGTACTTCCCTGAGTAGGCAACTCTGACTTCCTTCCACTGCTCTTGGTTTCCATTTCCCCCCAAGCTACCCACCTGTTGGGAAACCCAAGTTCAGTGTCTGTAGGAGCAACCAGGGCACCTGAGTTCCCTCCACCCTTCTCTGTCCTCGACCCTTAGTGTCTCTCAGAGGACACTCATGAGGAAGCTTGGGCACTCCTGCTCTCAGTGTTCCCCATTGCTTCCCAGTCTGTTCCTCTGACAAACGAATTGCCTGTGAGGAAGAGTTCTCCGACTCTGATGAGGAGGGAGAAGGTGGTCGCAAGAACTCTTCCAACTTCAAAAAAGCCAAGAGAGTCAAAACTGAGGATGAAAAAGAGAAAGACCCAGAAGAGAAGAAAGGTGGGTATGGGTTGGGCAAAGATTTGGGTCTTGAGCCCGTCCTGGAGGATGATGGATCTATGTAGGGCACCGGGAGGAGGGAGCTGACCTGGGCCTTTCAGTGGCTCCCAGAAGTGGCAAGGCTTACAAAGGAATGAAACTCAGTTCATCATCTCCACCGGATTGTTGAGCCCTGCCAGGCTCCAAGGCCAGGGACATGCCTGGGCTCCCTGTGGTCAGGAGTGTGGCCCTCACATACCACCCAAGCCCTTTTCCTGGCACTTCACCCGTTTCCCAGGGGGCTGCCTCCTCCCACCAGGTTCAGGCTCTAGCAGGTTGGGAAACCGGTCAGACCTGTTTGTTCTCAACAGGGCTCACTGGGTAGATTTGGGATGGGCTTTTCTTTTTTATGTCCAGTGAGCTGTAGTGTGGGGAAGAGGTTTTTGGGTAAGTGAAGATCCCGTGGGTCTTTCCAGAGGGGCTGTCTTTGGCCATCCCTGCACTTTTATGTTTCAGAAGTCACAGAGGAGGAGAAAACCAAGGAGGACAAGCAAGAAGCCAAAGGGTGAGGAAGGAGCTGCCTGTCAGCCATCTCCCTGGCATTGGTGCACCAGCCCCTTTGTCCCACTACACTGAGAGGGAAGGCACAGGGACAGCTGGTCCAGCTTACAAAGGCCTCTTTCAGGGACCAGTCTGTCTCTGCAGTTCTAGGCAGAGCTAGGAAGCCCCAGCCCTCAGTAGTCACCTGGGCAGCGGAGTCCTGTGAAAGTAAGTCATTGTACCCACACTTCAAGGCCTCTGGGGTGGGTTATCTCATACCAGTCTCTGTTCTCTCCACAGGGTTAAAGAGGAGGTCAAATTGGCCTGAGCAGTCCTCCAGTTCTGGCTTCTTGCAAAGTGCCCGACCTTTCTCCTGTAACCCCTCAGATTTTATATTTTCTATTTCTGTGTATTTATATAAAAATATATTAAATATAAATATCCCCAGGGACTAGACAGGAACCAGGGCCGTGAGCCCAGGGCACACGTGCTGGGCGAGCTCTTCTAATGGCTGCCCTGCCATCCTTCCCCAATTCTTAATTTTGAACCATAAAGGGTGCCAGTTCTGGGTGGAAGGGATTCGATTCCCTTAAACATCCATAGGACAAAATTCTGAAATGCCAACTTCCTGCTTAGTGGCTTTGGAAAGGTGCCCATATTGAGCATTCTAGGAATGGCTGGGTCTTCAGGAACCCGTTCTTTACAGGCGCCTTAAGGTAACCTCAGCCACATTTAGATTGGTTCTGTTATACCTTCCCACTGGCCCCAAGTGAGTTTGAGTTAAACTCACACTATCTGACCTCTGACCCCTCACTCCCCCATTCTGCAGGTGGGAATTGGTAGTTTCCTTTTTGAGATACTATTTTCGGGGACTTTTTTGTGTGTGTGTGTGAGAATCTTTGTAATAAAATGGTACATTTCTATACCCTCCTGAGCTCATCTAGCAGTATCCCTGGGTTGATTTTTATTCTACTTCCCTGCCTTTCTGGGGTCCATGAAGATCTGGGCAACACCCCAACAATAAAAGAACCCCACAAACTTACCTGTCTTCATCCCTCCCTCAAGGTTTGAGGCTAACCAATCCTTTTAAAATTTTAATTTTTAGAGGAAGGGGGAGAGAGAGAAACATTGATCGGTTGCCCCTGGCATGCACCCCAACTGGATTTGATACTTGCAACTTTTTGGTATACTGGACTACGTTCCAACCAACTGAGCCACACTGGCCAGGGCTGAGATGAACCAGTCTTCTCACCCTTCCCCCAGAAGACCACTCATTAAAAAGCACCACTAAAGGGACAACATTTATTCCTTTTCCAAATGTTACAGTAAAACCAGGTGGAAGAGAATGGTTTTAAAAGTTAGACAAAAAAAGAAAAGTACAAATCTGGGATTTGGCCATTAAAAGTTATTTACAACAATGGGAGGGGGAAAAGAAAAAAAGTTGTTTCACATTACAGACCTCCCCCCACCCCAAAGCCTAATACTTGCTTACCAAGTCAAAAAAGAGACACAGTTGATTCACAAGCTGGAGGTTTGAACTTGAGTAAGACATTTATAAAAACCTAGACAGGGGCAGTGTCCTCCCCTAGCCCAGGTGCCACTAGGCACAGCACGAGACTAAAAACAGGGAAGGCTGGACACTCAGGGTTTAGGAGTGTAGGCACCCCACATCTGGCTCAGGGATTTGGGGAGTAAACAAAACCTACTTGGAAAAGAATTGGGGAGGAAAACAATTGCCTTATGTAGGGGTGGGGACGGGGGCAGGAGCATTTCACATCACTAACCTAACTTGGGAAACTGCAAGGGACCATCTTCAACTGGCCTTAAGAGGAAGACCAGGTGGATGATGGGAGAATCCACAGGAGGGAAAGGAGGAAAGGGAACGTGGCTGGGAGGGGGCAGCAGCCCCTTCCTTTCTGGGCACAGGAAGGCAGCCAGGGCACCAGGTCCAGGCAGTGACCTCACAAGGACAGCACAGTTTTTGCAGCTTAGAGATCACCCACCTGTCCCAACCCAGCTACTCATTCTGCTCGCTGGCAGGTGTAGGACCACTCTCTGGCCCCGAGGGAGTGGACAGCTCTGCAGCCTGGGGCCCTGCCTCCTCTTCTGTGTCTCCTCCCTTGGAGGCAGCGCTAGCCTCGGCCCCCTTGGCTTGGGGCTCCTGGCTCTCCGGGGTGGCGACAGCCTTCCCTTCCTGGGCAGTGCCTTCCTCATTGCAGGCACCGATCTCCCCCTGCTCCTGCTCTTCCTCTGTGGGTGAGGAGGCAGACGATTCACCCCCACCCTCCTTTCGATTTCTCTTGAAGGAGAGGCCACTCAATTTGAAAGGCTTCTTGAAAGAGAATTTCTTCTTCTTCTTGGGGGTCTCCTTGGGGGGTACATCCCCCTTGGTCTCAGCTCCCTGGCTAGGGGGTGCTGGCTCAATGGCATCACCAGTGGCCCCGGCTGCCTCCTCTGTTCCGTTCACAGGGGGCGACTCCCCTTCACCCTTGGGGGATAAATCTCCATTGCTTTTCACATGGCCATTCTCCTGCGGGGCAGAGGAGACAGCAGTAAGGGTCAGGACTCTACCCCACTCCAGCCCGCCTCTCATCCCTTCCAGACGACGGGGCTCGACTCATCCTACTGCAGCCTGAGAGGACTGTAGCCTCACCCCACACCGGGATCCCGTCAAACATCTCCCTCCCGGCCTTTCGGGCGCGCTGGGGCCGAGCGCGGAGGCCGCGGCCGGCAGGAGGCGCTGGGGTCCCGAGCCCCCACCCACTTCCCTGGGGCGCGCTCTCCATTCCGCGCAGACCCGCGGCGGCGGCGGGGCCGGGCGGGCCGGGAGCCGTGCCTGCCGAGATTGGGCGGGAAGCCGCCCCGGGGCGCTGTTCTCCGCACCTGGACGGCCCGTTTCCCGGCTCCTGCTTTGTGTAAACGGTCCCCCACCCACCGCAGGCTCTCCCCTCATCCCGACTACCCCCTGAAAAAAGGCGGTGGGCCACCGAGGTTGGGGCAGCGGGTGGAGTGCTCGGAGAGGGTACCCGCCCCGCGGCCCCTGGGCGCCCCCTTGGCGCGGCCCTTTGTTCCCCGCGCGGCACTCGGGGCGGCCCGGGGGCAGCGCCGAGGGCCGGGGCGGCGAACAAAGAAGGCGGCGGGGCTCGGCCGGCGCCCCCTCCCCGCCCCTCCCCTCGCTTCGCCCGCGGGGGCTGCGGCGCCGAGAACAAAGGGACCAGGCGGGGGAGGGGGTTGCCGCGTGTCCCGGGCCGGACAAAGCGCGCGGCCCCGGCTCAGGGCCCTAGAGGGGACGAGGTGCGAGAGGAGGGGGCCAGGGCGGGCCGTGCCCAGCGCACCCACCTGTCCGTTGGCCTTAGCGGGGGAAGCGCCTGCTGCCTCCTCGGCGGTCACGTCGCCCCGGGGAGCCTTGGAGCTCTGGCTGCCCATGATGCGGGGGTCTGCTGGGGGGGCGCCCGGAGCCGCCCCGGGCTCGCGCCGCAGGGGATAACTCGGTGGGGTCGGCCTGGCCGGCGAAGGGGTGGGGCTCGTGCCTGAGGGGGAGGGGTATCGGGGGAAACCGAGCTGCGCCCCCGCTCCGCCCGACCCGATAGCTGCGCCCGCCGCCGCTCAGCTCCGCGCCAGAATGCCGCCCGCCGCCCGCCGAGCCGCCTATATATATGAGCCCCGAGCCTGGGGCGTGGCTGGGCATTTAAATGAGCGCCCAATCGAGGGGCGGAGGCGGGCTCAGGTCGCGCGCCCCACTAGTGCAGTGGGCGATGCTGGAGGTCTGGTCCCCTCGGCCCACATGGCAGGTGGGGTCTGATGAGGAGAGGAGAGAGGCGGGTTCTTGGGCGAGCTGGGCAGAGGGGCGCGCTGCTGGAGGACAGGGGAGAGCAAACATTTCCTCCTCTCACGGCCCACCTCTCAGCACCTGGAGTAGCCCATGGCCTCGGTCCTGCCCTGGCAGTCTCCCCCTACAACTCTTCGGAGGGCTCACATGCCTAGACTCATCACATGCTGGTCGTGAGTTATGCTCCAGAGAATGTGGTCATCGAAGCTGCAGGGCCCCTCGCTAGGATCGGCACCCCCTCGGGCCTGGAGACAGGTGAGAGGTCCCACCCACTTCCCTGAGGGCCTGCTCTAGCCAGCCTGGGGGTCTGACCACATGTTGGATCATTCTGGTCAGACCGGTGAGGCCCCGTTCCTCATCCCTCCTCTCAGTGCTTGGTGGCCAGTCATGCTGAGCCCCACAGACCAGCTCACTCTTGGTCCCTCATGCCCTCAGCTTGGACACCACTGAAGGTGGTCCTGTGACCTTGAAGGGCATCTTCATCTCCATTTGAAAGCTGAGGAGCCTGGGGCTCAAAGACTTGTTACACTCTGTCTGACTTGTCTGGTGCTCGCCCCTCCACACCTGCCCCCCTACATCAGGACTCCCCATGAAGCAGGCAGAGGTACCCCAGGAGGGGGAATCAACAAACTTTCCTGCAGAGGAGGGGTAGGACCTCACCAAGGCTCCCTCCAAGCCTGGACAGGCCATAGGAACCCCAGAGTCCCGGCTGGCCCCAGATGTGTGTTTGTGCGGCTGCCTGCGGTGAAGGGGTGTGTGTGTTGTCACTCTACAGCAGGAAGGGGATGGGGACTGGAGGAAGCAAAGTGCTACAAAAGCAAGGCCGTGTCCTGGACAGCTGGCTCAGCACGGTGTCCATCCTCCCTCCAACCTACAGTGGGTAAGGCTCCCTGGCCTGAGGTGGTCAGGGATGGACATACCCCTCCCCCATGGACACACACACACCCCTGAGAAATCAGCAACTCTAACCGCAGCGTGGGGGTGGAGCGATAGGCTGAGGTGGCTTCTACATTCAGCACTCACTCCTATATCCTCCATCCCCACCCCGAGTTGGATACATAACACTCTCAGCTTCATTAGCACCCTCCCATTTTGTAGACTGGGACACTGAGGTTCAAAAAAGGAACGTGACATGTCCAAGGACACGCAGCACACACCAGTAGCTGAGGGTAAGAAAGAGCCAAGAGACCTGCTAAAATGGCCTGAAGGCTGTAAGGAAACCCCTGGAAGAATTCTCTGTTGAGATCTAGGGCTGCTTGGTCAGAGTGGGAAGCAAGAACTAGCTTTGGGATGGGGGCGGGGGGGCGGGCACCATGCCCTGCTACAGCTCTCATATAACAGTGACTTCTCTGCCCACTGCCAAAGGGATGGACGTAGTGACCTGCATCTCTGTGTTGGCCACAATAGGGAACCCGCAATGCTGCCTGGAGCTACCCACCTGAGCTGGTAGGGCTTAGCTGGAGGGTGTGGGTGAGTTGAGGAGAAGTTGAGGTTAGAGGTTAAGAGCAGATCCCAAGGCTCTTGATTTCCAGGCACTGCCCTTCCGGGGATGAGAGGCAAATTGCTTGGATAATCCCAGGAGGAGAAAGGAGCATCAGAGCTGAAGGACCCTGAGTCCCCAGTCCTCAGGAGGAGCCTGGTCCACAGGGGAGCCCCTGCATTACCCACCAGACATTGCTGGAGGCTGCAGGGAGGGGGATGCCTGGGAGCCCAATCCCTCAGCAAACCTAGGTCCCAGCAGAATCTGGCTTCTGGAAAAAGGAAGAGGTTTAGAGGATGCTGCAGGAGTGAGGGGGTGGGTACAGCAGCCCCCACGGCCTCCTCTGTCCACACTGCTGCTCCTTCCTCCCCAGCTGCTGCCAGCCCAAACAATGTGTCCATTGTTCTGCGCCTCCAGGGGCCTGTGTGCAACTGTGTGTGTCTGTTTCTCTCTGTGTGTGACTGTGTATTGCTCTGTATCTGTCTGTGTGTGAGAGACTCTGTGACTACATGTGTATGTGACCAAGTGTGTACAGTTGTGGTTGTGTGAGTCTGCATCCTTGTGTGACTGTGTGTGTTTAGGGTGACTCTCGGTGACTCTGAGACTTTCTGGGTGTGTGCTTGTCTGTCCTTGAGATTGCTTGTTGCTGACTATTGTCTGACTATGACTGGGTGTATACCTATGAGTGCGTGTGGCTGTGTAGAGGATGTCTATGAGTGTGTGGACGAAAGAGTGAATACTTAGTGTTTGTATGTGTGCTCATGGGTGCTGGGTGTGCTTCAGTGGGTCCCTGAGGCTGAGGTGGCCAGAATCTTTGAGGTGTGAACTTTGGCCAGGAAGAGTGGCAGGGAAAGAAGGAATGGGAAAACAGGGTGACTCCAGGATACATGGGGGAAGGGAAGCTGCAGAGACTAGAAACCCCGTGTTTTCATACATCCCCCCTCTGTTCCCAGCTCTCTGGTAAGGCTCAGACCCCAGCCCTGGTCTGAGAAGCTCCTAGTCCCCATGGACAGAAAGGAATGAATTTCCCTGGCAGGAAGCCTGGGACCTCAGAGAGACGCAGCGTGGGGCTGAAGGTGAAGGAGGGCAGCAGAGAACACGGCCCCATAAAGGAGGCTGGGGGCATTTTGGGATCTCTGAGGGGGGCCCTGTGGTGGGATCAGATCAGATGCCAGGTGAGGTGGGAGTAAGCTCCACCTAGTCAGTGATGGCGGATGGGCCTTCCTAGTCAGGGAAGGCCTGGAGATGGGAGAAGACATCGGCGAAGGGCTAGGTCCCAGTGGAGGCCTCAGGAACGGTGACTGGGCACAGCGCAGGTGGGGTCTGGTGTGGGAAGGAGAGAGGCTCGTTCTTGGGCCAGCCGGGCAGAGGGGTTTCCCAGCCCCAGGGTCCCCATCTCCTTCCGGGAACATCACCTGGACCCAGAGACCTTTGTTCTAGCCCCAGGTCTGCCTCTTCCTGCTCTGTAGCTGTGAGCCAGTCCCCTCTCCTCTTGGCCTCAGTTTGCTTGTCTGTACAGTGAGAGGTTGGGCTCTGATTCAGACTCACAGAGACTGGAGTTCCTTCTGCTCTCACCAAGGCAGAGCGTCAACTGTGAGTCACACAGGCCCTGCTCGCCGGGGTTTCCCACTGAGGGAAGAGACAGGCAGTGCCTTACGGGGAGAAGAAAGACCAGACCAGGATCATGGGCGGCATGGAGAGGGGGCATGGAGGTGGGCCAGGGGATGGAGGAAGAGCTTAGAGCAGGACAAAGGGAGAACGGCAAATGGCTTGTGTGAGGATGTGGACAGAGGGAAAGGCATGCTCCGGAGCAAAGTTCAGGAGACAGGCTCCCTAGGATTCGGTGACGGGCGGGATAAAGGGGGTGAGCGGGGAGAAGGCAGTGATGAAGTTGTCGCCCACATTTCTGTTTGGGGTGACAGCTGGCAAAGCGAATTCTTTGACTGAGACAAGGCATCGGAGGAAAAAAATAATTGTGAGGGGTTTGCTAAATCTAGACTTGTTGAGTTTGAGGTGCCCAGAGGACACTCGGGGAGATGACCAGGACGCTTCAGCACATAGACATGCGATCACAAAGGCCAGGGCCCAGGCTGACTAGAGACCATGCAGGGACAACAGACAGAAGGTTTTAAGTCAGAACTGACCCCACAAAATCTGGGCCTCTGGTCACTGCTTTGAACAGGAGCCACACAACACATGAGGTCACCCAGAAAGTACCAGGGCAGTAAGGAGCACTGTCATTGGAGGGGCAGGCAGCAGGAGGCCCCAGGAAGGAGCCTGGGAGGGAGCCAGCAGAGAGGGGGAGGGAAAACCCCAGAGTACAGAGTCATGGAGACCTTGGGCCACTGGGGAGGTCTTTAAGACTGACACGGCGCTTAAGGGTTAACAAGGCAGGAATGACCAGCAGTAATAATAATCAAAGCTGCTAGCACAGATTACATGCAGCTTCCCATACATTATCTCCAACCACTGAGATATGTAGCATCTTTGTTTCCATTTACAGAGGAAACCGAAGCCCCGAGGAGGAGAGTTTATGTGAGCAGAAGGGAGGAGGTCAGGACTAGCAGAACGCGGTTTCCAGAAGCTCTGCGGAGCAGGGCAATGCTAAGTTCACTTGGAGGCATCCACAAAGGGTTCTGATGCTTTGGGTTTGGGAGGAGCCGTTAGATGTCAGATGTCGGCAGGGAGAGGCAAGGCAGTCACAGGGCTGGCGGCCCCAGTGACGTGAGTCTCTGGCATCCTGGGTATGCTAGGTTCTGACAAGGCAGTCAGGAGGACCCCGGCCTGCAGACTCACTGCCAGTCACTTAGCCTTGAACCTGGGTCTAGATACTGAGGTACTCCAGGGCCTTTATTGGGACCCACCGTGCAACCAGTCACCAAATCACAGGGACAGGGATTCTGAAAGTTTCCTTTCAGAATTTTAGGCAGCCCAGACCTTTATAAAAAAATGATTTTAAAATTTTTCCATGATAATTGACATACATTATTATATTAGTTTCAGGTATACACCCCAGTTATTAGACACAACTTAGTAAGTTACTAGACATAACTTACTAAGTGATCATCCCAATACTCCTTTCCCCTCCCTCGTCCCCTGGTCTCTGTGTGTGTGGTGGGGGGTGGCTGCGTAATGGACAGGGCCCAGGCTGTTTCGACGATAGCCAAGAGGTGTGTATCTCAGTTCACCTACCTATCTCCCCCAGGCTGGATGAAGTCACCAGAAATTCAATCCAGTTTTTCTGGGCTGCCCTGAACCTCTCCCTTCCACCTTCCCTCCCATCTTCCCAACTTTCAGTTTCTTTTTAGATCCTGAGTGTCTTTGGGGAAGAGGTGGAATGTGGATTGCTTACAACTTTCCAGCCAAAATCCCCCACTTAGGGGAAGTCCCTTTAAAAGGGAAACTGAAATTCTCTCCCAGACCAGTCCCCAGTCCCACCCCGTTCTCTCCACACTACTCACCACCTCTCCCATTCAGCCTCTTCCTCCAAATGATCTGGACCCAAATTACTGTTATCTTCCAGCTTTGTGACCCTAACAGAACCCTTCCCCACACTGACACTCACCATGCTCACTCTAAAATGAGGACACTGGGTGCCACTTCAGGTGTGGAAAGGGTTCAGTGAGTTATTGTGTTGAGCCAGTTGTAGTGGTGAAGAGCTGGCTCCATCATATCCTAGTTGTGTGGCTTTAGGCTCTCTCTGAGCCTCAGTTTTCTCATCTGTAAAATGGGAATAACAGTATCCACTTCTTAGGGTTACTGTGAGATAAATGAGCTAGTGCCAGCCAGTAAAGCCTGTAAAACCGAAGTCCTGAGGCAAGGAGCACCCGGGAAATTCAGCCATGTTCCTAGATTCGGTTATATGACATGCCAGGCAAAGGCCTGACACAAAGTTAGCACTCAACAGTGTGCCCATTCCCTTTCCTCTCCTCCCTCCCTGCCCTGGGGAGAGGAGATGAGGGTCTAGGACCACCCTGAGAAAACCTTGAGTCTCTCCATCAACAATCTTCTGGGGTAGGGGGTAGAGGGACTGACCAGGCTGATCCAGACTGACCAGATACTGAATTGTTCAGAGGGATTTGGCTCAGTACCTTCCTTAAATGGTAAAGGATTCTGCCTCTCCCCAGAACCCTGAGGATTCTCTTCCTCTTGTCTTGCACCCCTAAGTGGCCCCCTGGGACCTCCTTTTAGTGGCTTTTCCCAGAAAGACACACACTCTGGAGCCCCCCTCCAGCACATACTTTATCTGTCTGTCCCCTCCCAGTCCATCCACAAATTCCCCTTCCCTTCTATCCGCACCAGGGGCCGGCATCCCGGTGGCCCTCCCCCACTGCTCCAGGTTATGCCTCTGAGAGATTGAGCTCCTGGCCTCCTTTGCCTCATTTTCTCCTCAGTCCACTGAACTTCAGATGTACTGGACTTTTTAGTTCGGAGTGCTGAGCCGCCACCTCAGGGCCTGTGGACATGATGTCCCGCCACCTAGAATGCCTCTCCCCACTTCTCTGCTTGCTGAGTTTCTACTTTCCCCTTAAAACCCAGACCAAACCTCTCCTGAGGACTTTCCGATTCCCCAGGAGGAAGGAATGGCTCTCCCCACCACGTACGCCACATCTCTGGGCTTAGGGTTCCCACTCAGCACTTCTCACATGGTGTTACTCAGTGCTGGGAGTATGAGTGCAGCCTCAGAGTTAGTTTGAGATGCTTATTAGAATGGAGACATAAAAAAAAAAAAAAAAAAAGAATGGAGACATCAGGCTGCAGTTAATGGATCAACAAACCTGGACTTCAGAGGAGTTTTTTTTGGGGGGTCCCCAAATTTGAAGCCACAGGACTAGCCGGGATCCACTAGAGCGGAGTGGCTCCTGAAGACAGTGCTGGGACTCAGTCCTGCGCAGGACCTGGGAGAGTGTGTGGGGGGGAGCCCTGGGACAGGTTCGGGGCCTTGGAACTAATGGAGGGCTGGGGACCACTATCGCCCACCAGCGTGGATCTGAGGCCCCAGGAGGGGACCATGTCCTTCCCCTGCTTTAAACCTGTCCATGTCTCCCAACTTCCTTCTGGAGAATGTCTGACTCCCTACTTTGGCCTTCAAACTCTTTGAAGCAAAAATAAAGTTTTTTCCTTTGACGCTCCAAGCCCAGCTGGCTTCATTTTAGTCCACGTCCACTGGGCTGCCAGTCTCACCATCCCATCAGTGGGATGACCATTTCAGCCTACACATCACCAGACCTTTCTCCATGCCGCCAATTCTGCCTTCACTGTGTGCCGCGTGTGTGCCTTCCTTGATGCTCGCCCATCAAGATTCAGCTCAAGGGACCCCTCCTGAAGGCTTTTCTGGCCCAGAAGACCCTCTGTGCCTCACAGAAACCAATGTCATCGTCCCCCCACCCCCGTGGCATTTTACTGAGCTGAAGTAAACCTCTGCCTTTCTCTTTCTATCGCTGTGAGAGTCTGGAGAGCAGGAGCCAGGTCTGGTTCATCCAGTCTACCCTACTGGGGGGTTCATGGGTGGGAATGGGTGCAGTGGGAATATTGGGGGTGACAGCAGATGCCCCCCAACCCCTGGGGTTCAGTATAACTCCTTGTGTGGGAATGGGGAGAACTGAGAGAGCCACAGAGAGGTGGAAGCAGCTTTATTTGGGCACTGAAGGGCAGAGAGCCCAGGAGAAGTCAGAGTTAGGTCATCTTCACCCTCAGAGAGGGACAGGAGATGGTGCAGTGCTCCCAGGCCAGGCCATCTTTCTGCTCATCCTGGCTTGGCACAAGTCAGCTCCAGGACCATCATGCGATGAACCTGAAGTCTGTCTTCCCAAATCCCTGGAAAACAGGCATCTGTGACACGCCTCTGGACCCACAGGCACAGGGCGTGTAGCTGAGCATGCCAGGCTGCCTGGCCTCACACGCCGCTCTGCCATGAACTAGCAGGTGTCCTTGAGCAAGTCATCTGATGGCCCTGAGCCTCAGTCTCATCGGAGGATAAGGAAAATAATGAAGGTACCCACCTCCCAGGGTTGTGATGAGGCTTAAGAAAGATAATTGAGCCCAGCCAGGGTGGCTCAGTGGTTGAGCATGGACCTATGAACCAGGAGGTCATGGTTTGATTCCTGGTCAAGGACACATGCCTGGTTGTGGGCTCGATCCCCAGTGTGGAGCATGCAGGAGGCAGCCAATCAATTATTCTCTCTCTCATCATTGATGTTTCTATCTCTCTCTCCCTCTCCCTACCTCTCTGAAATCAATACAAATATATATATATATATATATATATATATATATATATACACACACACACACACACACACACACACATATACATATACATATGTATATATATATTTAAAAGAAAGATAATTGAATGCAAAGCTTAAGCATGGTACCTGGCACAGATCAATAAATATTATTTGTTATGATTATTTCTACTTTATCAAGAGACCTGGGTTCTGGTCCCAGTTCTGCCATGTTTTCCTCTCTGGGCCTGCCTGAGTTTCCATCTGTAAAATAGGATGTTGAAGGGTTAAATGAGATCATGGATGTGGCAGAGGCTTCCAAGGTGAATAATTACCTCTGCCCCTCTGAGGTTTATCTCCTGGGGAATGCAGGGGGGTGTCACCCCCCACTCTGGCAGGTCTTTACTGGGCTCTCAGTCCAGGCAGTACCTGCTCCCACAGGGCCAGCCCATCTCCTCCCTTCTGCCCGCAAGGCAGAATGAGAGGAAAGGGCTGGCCAGCAGGGACTGTGGTTAGACAGGACGAAGGACTTCCTTCTGAGCTGCAGGATACTACCCTGGAAAGGAGCCAGAGGTCTTGGGACTGAGGCTCTAGGGGGAGGGGTTGCTTTAAGGCAGTGGTCCGCAAACTGCGGCTCTCAAGCCACATGCGCCTCTTTGGCCCCTTGAGTGTGGCTCTTCCACAAAATACCACGTGCGGGCGCGCACGTACAGTGCGATTGGAACTTCGTGGCCCGTGCGCAGAAGTCGGTTTTCGGCTCTCAAAAGAAATTGCAATTGTTGTACTGTTGATATTTGGCTCTGTTGACTAATGAGTTTGCCAACCACTGCTTTAAGGGAAATGGCCAGGCCAGAATGGTTCAGTGGGGTGAATTAGCTCTGCAGTGACCTTACTTCTAGACACCCTGGAGGGGCCCTGTTTAAACCTGCCCTGTGGATCCCAAGATCACAAAAACAGAGATGGCAATAGGGGTACTTGAGGACAGCCAGCCAGAGGCCAGGGGCCACCCACTAGACATATGCTGTTTCCTCTGTCCAGAACACTTCCCAGGGTCTGGAGTGTTGACCCCCTCATACTGCAGGCCTTGTCAGAGAGTTAACCTCCTCAGTCAAGACTTCCTGACCAACAAATGCATTCATTCAGCATTGACTGAGCCCCAATCAAGAGTCAGGCACTCTTCTAGATCTGGGAACAAGACCAAATCCTGCCCACTACATAGAAAGTAGCATCTGATCCACCTTGTTCTTCTTAAACACAGAACTTTTGATCTCTGACCTCTTTTTATTGTCTGTCTCCCCAACCAGAATATAGGCTCCATGAGGGCAGGGACTTCAACTGCTTGTTTCACTAAATGTGAACCCTGTGACTCAGTGTATAAACCTGACACAAACCACTGAAAAGGGCCCTTGATAAATATTTGTTGAATAAATAAATGGACACAGAGACCAGAGATAGACGGATACACAGAAACTGAGCCATACTGAAAGGTGGATGCAGTCGTTCAGAGATGCGCAGAAGTGTAAGCGTGCACAGACACACACAGGATGACCACCATGACAGTGCCTGTCAGGTGGACCCTGCCTTCCTTCCCTGAGGTCATTCAGCTTAGTCACCCGGCCAAGGGCTGGAGTCACTCCTGATCTAGTTGGTGCCCAAAGTCAAGACCTATCCTGGTCCCAGCACTCCTCATGCAGGGCACAAAGTTGGCATTATTTGAGGAGTCCTGTTTGGAACTCTTATTTTACTTTTTTAGATGTCTTCTGATGAACAGGAATTTTAATATGGTTAAAATATGCTAATCTTTAAAATATGTTGGTGTTGGTATGAGAAAGGCAGGGATAAATAACCCCGCAGAGACCCCCACCCAGCCCATGTGCCTCTTCTTAAAAAAAAAAATAAATATATATATATATATATATACATATATATGTGTGTGTATATAATATATATATACACACATATATATTGATTTCAGAGAAGAAGGGAGAGAAACATCAACGATAAGAGAGAATCATTGATCAGCTGCTTCCTGCACGCCTCCTACCGGGGATTGACCCCCGCAATCGGGGCAGGTGCCCTGACCGAATCCTGACCTAGTTCATAGGTCGATGCTCAGCCTTCTGAGCCACACTAGCCGGGCCCACATGCCTCTTCCATTTCAGCTCAACTCCTCCAGGTCCTGAAGTCTGCAGCAACAGTGCACCCACCTCGTATTCAGGCCTTGCCCCGCCCCAACCCTCCCCTAGGCCCCGCCCCCACAACACGCCCCTCTGTGGTCTCCCCCTCTCCGGCCCCGCCCCTTACCGGTTCTCACGGGCGCAGAGGAACTAGATGTCTCTTCCTCTTGCCCAGGAATTGGTAGTTAATATTCTGCCACCGGTGCGTCCAGCTGGAGGGCGGGAAAATTTGGCAGACAAGATGGGAGGAAGGCTCCCCTACTCCCCCCGGGGCTCCGCCCACTCCGCCTAGCCCCGCCCCTTACCCGCTCTCAGCCCCTCAGGTTCCGCCCCTTCCTCCCAGTCCCGCCCCTCCTCCCGCTCGCAGGAACCGTCAAGCCCAGCCCATCCAACTCCTGACTGGCTTCTCGGCGGTGGGGATCCGCCCCTTCTCACAGACCCCGCCCCCGGCGATAGGCCCCGCCCCTCTCCCCCTGGTCCCTCGCTCACGTGAGGCGCGGGCGCGCGCCGTAGCAGCTGGGCCACCGCGCGGAGGGGATGTCCGCCAGGCCCGTGGCCCCCGGCAGCAGCAGCAGGTTGCGCGCCGGCCAGCGCCAGGCGGCGCCGGGCGGGAGGCGGCGCTGCGGGCTCAGCCAGTAGTCGCCCAGACTGCGGCGGGCGGCGGGCGCCGGCAGGGACGGGCCCCGGCAGCCCCAGAAACACAGCTCCTGGTCCAGGCGGTGCGGTGGCGTGGCCCGGGGTCGCCTGCGGGGACGTGGGGCAGCGGTCACCCCAGGAGGGGGAGACGAGCGGGGAGGAGGGGCCGCCTCGAATCAGATGAGACGAGGCAAAGGCGGGGTTCACTCCTGGTCCATTCAGAGGGACTGGGAGGGGGATTGGAGGCTCCCGTCGGGGTCTTCCCACGGGCCTGGCCCTCCTTCCCCCACCTGCCAGACCAGGGCCCCGGATCCTGCCAGCGCCATCCCCCATCCCCCTCACCGGGAAAGAAGAAAATTCACCACGAAGTGGGCAGTCTCGGTGAATAGCATGGTGTCCAGGCCGCCTGGCCCGGCTTCGGCCTCTTTAATACCTGCCCCGGCGTGGAGGGGGCGGGGGCCTGAAAGCCCATAGTCCCCCTGGGCCCGGCTGTTTTTAGCAGGAGGCCTCAGCTGGCAGGGTGGGGTGGGGGCAGCGCCAGCCCCTCAGGCGGGGTCCAGTCTGTTGTCTGACTTCACCAGCCGCTTTAGTGGGAGAGAGCTGGTCACCAGATCTTCAGCATCCCCTGAGACACTTCCCCAGGACCGGGGTCAGAAGGGCAAGGACAGGCAGAGGCAGCAAGAGGGGGCTGAGGGCAGGAAGGTCAGCTGCCGGTTGAATAAACCCCTGTTCCACTCCAGCCTCCACTCTCACACCCTGGTGGTGTGCTCAGGTAGAACCCACACCTCAAAAGGCCTCCCTGCTCCCAGGTTTAGGAGCCCCGCTCGGCCCTTTAAGAGCCTTTTCCCCTTGCTCCAGGGCACTCTTAAATGTCAGAGGCTCTCAGCCAGCTGGAGTTCAGGAATTGTTATCTAGTTCAGGAATTCGTTTCTGGGAGCTTCAGGACCCCTAAACTGTCTGCAAAGTTCCAAACACAAGTATATTTCTGGAAAGAATCTAGAAAGGGTTCCTGACTACCTCCCCTCCCCCTAAAAAAGTCCTCAATCTGGTCTAACCCACTCTTTGCAGAAAGGGAAACAGGTTCAAAGAGGAGTAGAGAAAAGCCAAAAGTAAAACCCTGGCTTCCTACTACTCTGTTTGCCCCCCACCCGCCAGCCCCCCTCAACAAAGAGGGAGATAACTCTTCTGTGCCCTTGTCCTGCTCAGAGCATGGGGTTCAGGGCTCAGAGCCCTCAACCCCTTGGGATCCTGAGGAACGTTCTGGCCCAGCTCCCTTTCCCACACTGCCAGTTTGGGCTATTTCCCCCCCAGTGACTCATACTGGCTGCTGGGGAGAGTGGGCAGCTGTTTTGAGCCCCCAGAGTCCAGCACAGGTCCTGACTTGCCCTCCCCAACTTCAAATTGTGCAACCACATTTGGGGACTTATCTCTTTTTCTTCCTTAGGGAATCTCCTCTCATTCCTTCCCCTTTCTTTCTCTCCAACCTTCCCCTCCCTGACGGCTCCTTCCCAGCCACAGGCAGGCTGTAGTCCTTCCTATCTTTGAACAAGAAAGAAGAAAGCCCTCCTTCAGCCCAGTGTCCTTCTCTAGATCCCTGCACAGCCAACATGCTTGGAAGAGTTGTGTGCACTCCCTTTCTGCCTCCGCACTCACACAGTGTGGCTCCCGCCCCCACCTTTCCTCACCAAGGTCACCGCTGACCTCCTTGTGGCTAAATCCAAAGGATGCTCTCAAGGCTTTATCTCACTTGACCTCTTAGCAGTGGTGGCTTCGGCACAGTCACATACTGTCTCCTGTTTGGAGTACTTTCGTGTCCTTGTTTTTCTGGACACTGCACTCTTGGTTTTCTTATCTTACTGATTGCGGCCACATGGCAAATTTCTCATCCTTTGCTCACTGCCTAAACATAGGTGTTCCCGGGCCCTCTGCCGTCAGTCCCAAGGGAATCTCATCTCATCGGTTCCCATGCCTTTGGTGTCCACCTGTGTCAGACTCACTTCTCTCTTTCAGCCCTGACCGCTTTTCCCTGCTCCACACCTGTCTCTTGGACCCCTCCCCCTAGATGTCCCACCTCACAGGAAACACGCCCAGCCCCTGCCCTTCCTCTTATGTTCCCCGGCTTGGCCCTCTCCGCAGTTGCCTGAACTAGAAATCTGGGCTTGGTTCTATACTCTTCCCTTTCGATGTTCAAGGAGCTGCAAAATCCTGTCCTCTCTGAGACACATCCAAGTCCCATTGCTTCTCTCCATTTCCTCTGCTGACACCTGGTCCCAGTGCCTGTCGCCTTGCACCTGGGAGGCTGCAGCAGCCTCCTGACTTGTCTCCTGCTGCCACTCTGGATCTCTTAGGTGGTCTGTTCCCACAAAGCAACCAGGGTTGCCTGTCCAAACATGAGCATGTCCCTCTGCACAGTGTCTTCAGCAAAAAGTTCACCCATGGCACACACCAATCCCAGTGCTGGGACATTTCCCACCCCTAGGTTTTTGCCTGGGTAACTGCTTTTTTTTTTTTTTAATATATTTTATTGATTTTTTACAGAGAGGAAAGGAGAGGAATAGAGAGTTAGAAACATCGATCAGCTGCCTCCTGCACACCTCCCACTGGGGATGTGCCCGCAACCAAGGTACATGCCCTTGACCGGAATCGAACCTGGGACCTTTCAGTCCGCAGGCTGACGCTCTATCCACTGAGCCAAACCAGTTAGGCATGGTAACTGCTTCTTATCTCAGTTCCAGTGTCAGTTCCCTAGGGAAGCCATTCTGGACACCCCCAGCTGGCTCTGCTTTTCCTTCTCCTACAGCACTGTGGCCTCTGCTCTGTGGACTTCTCAAGCAGCCATTGGCTAGCTAATCTAATCTGCAGACATTCTACAAGATCCTTAGCCCTCCCATTTTAGGCCCTGGGGGTGTCAGGATGAATATGTCGCAGCCCCCTGCCCTCACTGAATCCATATCGAAATGGGCTAGACAGCCATTCAACAGGGATTAAAGAATAGAGTAAGCACACAATGGGATAACTAGGTGCTATGGGAGGGCAGAAACAGGTGGGCAGAGGAGCCTTCTTTGAGAAGTGACAGTTGGTGGAGATCTGAAGGGTCAGTGGGATTGGAAAGGAGGCCATTCCAGGCAGAAGGACCCGTGTGCTTAAAGGTGGGAAAAAGGTTTAGTGAAGAGCTGAGGGGTGTCCAGTGTGGCTGGACAAGTGATGTAAAGAAGCCATGGATGAGATTTAAATAGGAGAATGACATGGCTGGGTTTGTGGTCTTTATAAAACAAGTCCAGACTGGAGGAATCAAGCGAGGAAGAAATCAGAGGGCCTGGTTAGGAGACTGCTGGAGTAATCCAGATGAGTAGCAACGAGGGCTTGATTTGGAGGGGTAGCAGGATGGACTGTGGTCATCTGGACTGGGCTTGGGAAAGAGAGAGGGAATGAAAATGATTCTGGTGCCCTACCCCAAGGGTGGGTGGGGAGAGGCCATGGGAGCTGGGCCACCCATATCCCTGTGGTGTCCAACTCACTGATCTACCTGGTTTGGGGTTTCCTGAGTCTTCCCAGGGGCCCTCATTCATCATTTTTCCTAGAGGAGCAGGTGGAGGCCCAAGAGGAAGAGGCTGCTAAGAAGACCCAGATGAGGCAGAGGGGAGGACAAAAGGGAAGTTGGGTCAGAGTCCAGATGTGATGGGGTTTCAGGGAAAGTGATATTTGGGGTTTCCTCAGAGTCTGGACATTCCACTGTCTCTGGCTCCACTCTGACCCCCAAATTCTGAAATGCTCAGTCTCTGGGACCCAGTCCTTGGAAGTCTCAGGAGCCTTCTAGGGTCTGTGAGTCTATATCTGAAGGTCCATCACCCCCTGACAGGCCTCCAGGACTCTGGACAGTCCCTGACATCAGTGTGCACTTCACACGTGCCCACTGCCTGCACGATTCTCCGGGACTGGGATCCTCACACTGACCCTGGAGTCCCCCAGCTTATGTACCCGCATTGTACATAGGAGACTTTCAGGGTTTAAGGAATTTGCTCAAATTCACACAGCTAAAATGAGGCAGGAGGAGGATTGGATCTAAGGTTTGACTGGCATCAGAGTCTGTGCTTTTAACTCCAGAACTATTTTAAGCCTGTCGACCCCTGGTTGATTGGCTCAGTAAGAGGAGAAGGTTTTATGGGAACTTGCTTGTGGTTGGGGTGGCTGCCCCGGTTTCATATCAAGCAATGGGAAAAGATGGTGCTGACGTCAATTGTTGCCATAACGACACAGCAACCCTTCCCCTGCCATCTCCATGGTAACCTGGGGGTCCATCTGTACTTCACCCCCTCCTTCTAAAAGGGAGTCCTGAGGGAGGGGCTGGCTAATAAGGTGTCTGAGAGAATAAGGGAAGGCGGTGAGTCAAGCATCCCCTTTGCCCCGGGCCCCTCCCCATTCCTCAGGTCCAGACAATAAGGCTGGGATCTGGGATCCTGCTTTGGGATCTGGGGACAGCTTTACCCTATAGGGTGAGGGAGGCAGCTCTGCTTTTACCACTCGGGGATTCCCCTGGAAATGCCCCCCTACCAAGTTTGTAGGCTTCTGAGCAGAACTGCTGGGAAGCTGGCAGAGGGAGGCAAGAGGGATTCCCCAAGCCCCTCCCTGGCTGGGCATCACCCAGCCCCTGGGGACTTGGCTGGCCGGCTCTCTGCTGCCCCTTGAAGCCAACGGTAGGAGCGGCATCAGCCTCTCGGTCTTCAAGGCTAGCTATTCCTGCCTGGTGCTGTACTCACATGACTTTACTGAAACCTTCCACCAGGTGTCATTAATCTCGTTTTACAGATTTGGAAATGGAGACTCAGAGAGGCTAAGTAACTAGCCCAAGGTTGCACAGCTTGTAAATGGTAGTCAGGACTCAAACCCAGGACTAGAATTTAGGCCAGTGACTTTTTCAGTGGGAAAGAAGCAGCAGCGGCCGAGGACAGAATGGAGAAGATGAGAAGTAGGAGAGAGACGTGATCCAGATTGGAGCCTGTTGTGCTCCCTGTCACCTACAGAACAAAGTTCCAGCTCAGTGTCTCAATCCAGCTTCTCTTCTGTGAATTCATTCCTGGATCCCCTGAATTCTGAGCTCGGCAAGGGCAAGTGATCAGATTCAGGCCTGGGCTCTCAGCACCGGGTGTGGCCCGGTAGGTACTGGTGAAAGTTGATTGAATTCCTTGAACTTGCCCTGCACTTTTCTGCCTCCTGCCTTTGTCCACAGCGTTCCTTCCACCTAGAATGCCCTTACTCATGGACATTCTAGAGCTTACTAGCTCCAGGGTCTGGCCCATCGGCAAGGGGTGTGTCTGGAATCTTTGCATCCCTCACTATCCAAGCACATGGGATGAAGCAATATATATATTGCCCCAAAGATACATAGATAGATAGATAGATTTTTTTTTTTTAAGGAAAGGAAGGTTGAGAAGATGGGACAAAGGAAGTAAGAGAGATGGGAGAAAGGAAGATGGGAAGGATTCAGCATTATGGGGCTGGCAAAGTCCAAAGAACTCAGCCAGTGCCTTTTTTTTTTTTTTTTTTTTTAATCAGGGGGGAAAGGGGCCCTGAGGGAAGAGCCTTGCCTGAGTGAGGCCTCCTGGTAGTTGATTGGTAGGCTAGGCCATGTGAGTTCTATGAGGGCCAAGGCCAGTGCCGTTCAGGTTCACCACTGAATCTGCAGTGCCCTGCACAGGCCTGGGACCTGTATTGTCTGTGCCAGGGACAAAGCCTGAACTAGAACCCAGAGGCCTGACACCCGGTCATACTGTCCACGGCTCCTCATTGCCAACCCGGTCATACTGTCCACGGCTCCTCATTGCCAGAGAACAGAGTTGTCACCCTGACCCCTGCCACTCTCTACCCCTTCTTTTCTGGCCTCTTTTACTCCAGGCATTCCAATCTTCCAATCTTTGCATAAGCTGTCTCTGCTCCTGGTTTGGTTTTTTCTCCATCTTTACCCATTATTTTCTGGTGATGCTGTCAATCACCTGGCTGTGCTTACCTACACCTCAAGGAAAGGCTTACCTATGGCCAAGCCTGTTGATTACCGTCTCCCACCTTCTTGGCAATGGTAATTGGCCCAAGGTGTGTACACATGATTTAAGAAGGGCCAATTGCTGTCCCTCTACGGGTAGATATACAGAGACTGGGAGAAAACATCTCTCCCTTCTGGGGATTTCTAAGCTGCTTTCGGACGTGCTGCCTGCCCAGGAGATAATCTGGGATGAGAGAGGAACAATGGGGCAGTCCTGGTGGGATTGAATCCTTGGTTATAGCCAGATAGATGCCCTGGCTCCTACAGTTCTTGCTTTAATCACTAGCTTATATCCTCACAAGGCACTTAAAATAAGTAATTTCTTTTTGCTCAAACTAACTTCAGTTGCTCTCAATGGTGAGACCCCACCAATACAGAGCCTGATAACCTTTTTTTCTCCCTTAAAATGAAAACATCCTGCTAAGGAGGGTGAGTACCGTTTACAGGGAATGAGGTCCTTTTTCTGCAGAGCAGCAGCATGGGTTGCTAGGCTTCAGAGGGCTGACATTAAGTTTGGTGGGGATAGAGACAGCTGGATTATTCCATTTAACAGAACTGAGAATCCCTGAGGGGTTTTCCAGGAGGTACGGGTGGAGGAGGAGAGCAGTGAAGGAGGAGAGAAAAGCCAGCACTAGTGCCTGATGCCAGGGGTTATTATGGTGGAGGGAAAGATAGGTGTGGGGGGCTTTCAAGTACCAGAATGTCTTAAAGCAGCGGTCGCCAACCCTTTGGACTTCACGGACCACCGGTTAGCGACCACTGTGGGATTCTGAAGTGCTCTGAGGACAGCTTGGCCTTCTTCCCTATGTGATTAGGGGAGGGAAATTAAGTCAATTGTACTTAGATCTCAGGAGACAGGAGACTGAATCTGATCTTTGGCTTACATATATTTTTCCAATCCTATGTAATAAAGAGGTAATATGCAAATTGACTATCACTCCAACACACAAGATGGCCACCCCATGTGGTCAAAGATGACCACCTCCATGTGGACACAAGATGGCTGCCACAAGATGGCCGGCAGGGGATGGCAGTTGTAGGCGATCAGGCCAGTAGGAGAGGGCAGTTGGAAGGGACCAGGCCTGCAAGGGAGGGCAGTTGGGGGCAACCAGGCCTGCAGGGAAGGGCAGTTGGGGGGGACCAGGTCAGCAGGGGAGTGGTTAGGGATGATCAGGTTGGCAGGCAGAAGTGGTTAGGGGCAATCAGGCAGGCAGGCAGGCGAGCAGTTGGGAGCCAGCAGTCCTGGATTGTGAGAGGGATGTCCGACTGCCCATTTAGGTGGGATCGGGCCTAAACGAGCAGTTGGACATCCCTCGGGGTCCCAGATTGGAGAGGATGCAGGTTGGGCTGAGGGACACCCCTCCCCCCATGTATGAATTTCGTGCACTGGGCCTCTAGTATTAAAATAATACAGGTTCATTAAAGCAAAATTGGAAAGTGGAAAATACTTGTTCAGCTTAATTACTACACTTCCAGGCAACTTCCTGTCATGGCCCTCAATAGCTTTTAGGGCATTGAGTTTGAGGACACAGGAATATGATAGCATCACCTATCAGTTGGGGGACCTTAGGCAAGGCTCTCAAGGCTCAGTTTCCTCACCTGTAAAATAGGAATAAGAAATCAGTTTTTCAAATGACCTATTTCTCAATCTTTTTCTGGTCCCACCGGTTCTAGGAGAAACCAAGGGTCACAATAGAAGAGGCAGCCCCTAACTCTTCCACCAAAACCAGAGATGCCCAGGGTTACAAAACAGCAGGTAGCAAAACCGAAGTGCATCTTGGGAGAATTGAATGAGCCTGGTGTGGGGGATCATTCTCTTTATTCAAGTTGTCTGCCCATCCCCTCCAGTCCCCAGCTTATCTAGGCCCGGGAGCACAGCAATACAACTTTCACTGGAGACCACGAGAGGGATGGGGGAGAGAGGAGCATAAGGGGAAAGGGTCCGAGAGGAAAGGCTGCCAGAGAAGCGGTCATGCATGACTAGCAAGAAAAGGGGGAAGGGTGGGCACCGGGCCGGGAGAGCCCTGGGGCTGGCGGGATCCAAGGGAGGAGGCAGCCTAAGGGAAGGCACTATGGGATGAAGCAGAGAAGTCCGCGGCCCGATCCGACGGGACAGACATACACGGCCAGCCCGGAGTGGAAAGAACAGTTTATGCTGTGCTTTATTAAAATGTGCATCATTCTTTATTTTAAAATGTGCATCATTGTCTCATGCTCGGCGCGCGCGACGTGCGAGGCGCACTCAGGTGGCGCGGGCCCGGGGGCTCCCGCCCATAGCCAGGTAGACGTCGATGGGCACGTGCAGCAGCGTCAGGCAGTGGCAGCCCGGGCAGCGTCGAAGCGGCCTGAGGAAAGCGGGGCGACAGGGGGCGCTGTGGGGGCCTCCCCGGCGGAGTGCACTTGGTCTCCGAGGGGGGGCGTGGATGTGGGGCCCTTACTGGGGGCGGCTGTCTGGGGATGGCTTTTTTGCTCAAGACCCTCTGGGACAGGGACGACCCGAGAGCGCAGGAGGGACCGCGGGGGAGGGCGCCGGCTCACCTGACCCGGTTGTGCTCCGTAGCGACCGGCTCTGGGTTGTCCTGGGACTCGGGGGTGGCGGCAAGGCCAGGGGAGTCTCCGGCCTCAATGGGAAATCTCCGACCCTGAGGGGGCTCCTGGGCACTCATGTCCAGGCCCCGGGTCGCTCTGCACGGGGAGGGCCGGTCAGGACGCCTCGGGGCCGCCGGGCGCTCCCTCCCCGCGTCCGCGCCCTGGGCCGTTCCTCACCTGCTGGAGGCCGAGGCCAGTCCCAGGCTGGACGCAGCTGCCTGAGTCCTGGCCGCGGAAGGACGCTCCGGTCCAGGCGGAGCCGGGCAGGTGTCTGCGGCGCGTGCGGACACGGGCGTCGAGGGGGAGGGCTGCATTGTGACCCGGGCCTGGCGTGCTGACCTCACAGAACCCGTTCCTCCCGCCGGGGAACCCTCCCACCGCCCAGCACCCACCGGGAGCAGGAAGCCGGTGGGTTCTTGCCATGGCGCCTTGAGACTGGGCGGCGCAGACCCCCGGCAGCCCGATGGGGGCGCGGGCGGCTACAGCCACCAGTGGCGTCCATGAAAAGGAGCCTGGCGTTCCGGGCGGCGCGGACAGCCGGAGGGCGCCTCCGCACCAGGCTGGGCTGCAACGCGCCGCCGGGCTTGGGGGTGGGGGCGCAGCGATGCTTAACCGGGGCTGGGTTTGGTGAGGGCAGAGGGGCACTATCCATTTTGGCCAAGGGTCACACTACATCTACATCACAATTGGGCTGGAGTTTAAAAATGTCTGGCCCTCTCCCTCCCCACCATCTGCGGCTGAATGTTCTAGCGATAGGGGCTGCTGTGGATGAAGTCCTTGGGGAGAAAAGGACCCGGCCAAGGGCTATGGTGGAGTAGAGCTGCCTCACAGAGGCAGCATGAGCTGAGAGGGTGATAGGAAGGAGACGCTAGACAGCATGGAGGACTTTCTGCTCTCCAATGGGTACCAGCTCGGCAAGACCATTGGGGAAGGGACCTACTCAAAAGTCAAAGAAGCATTTTCCAAAAAACACCAAAGAAAGGTGGCAATTAAAATTATAGACAAGATGGGAGGGCCAGAAGGTGAGCTGGGGCCCCTTGGGAGGGTGGGGGGGAGGGCTGGCGGACGTGGGTGGGGGCCTCCTCCAGCCAGAAGGACCACTCCTCTTCCCCTTTAGACTAAAACCAAGGGAAAGCAAGAGGGACTGTGGCTCTGGCGTAGGTCAGTGGGGAACAGAGGGATGCTGGGAGTCCAGGAACATCACACCTTCCAAAACCTAAGATTAAATGGCAGGGGGTGAAGGGTCCTCAGAGGCAGAACCTAAGCCCATCAGGGGAACAGAGATCAGCGGAGGAGGCATGATCAGGGCTACCAGAGGGCAGGGGCTGGTGTGGAGGGGGTGGAGATGGGAAAAAGACTGGGCTCATGGGAAGAACTGTGGGTCAGGAGGCAGGGGTGAGAGGCGCTGGGTGACACACTGTGGGCAAATCGGGCCTCAGAATATGAGTGTCAGTGGCTCTTGGATATCCATGGTCTCACAGGCTGCTCCCAACAGTCCTTGAGGTTGGCATGTAGTTCCTTTGAATAATGTATTAACTACAAAGATAAATATTCTTTGTACAGTCCAAGCATCTAGATGTTTAAAACTGTTAAAGGGAACTTGACATTGTGTCTAGAAGCACCAGCCCGACATGGTGGGCAGGCAGACACATGTTGGAGGGCAGGAGACGGGAGGGAGGAGTTAGGCTCTTCTGGACTGATACCTCCTTTCCCCTGGTTTCCTCAGAATTTATCCAGAGATTCCTGCCTCGGGAGCTCCAGATCGTCCGCACCCTGGACCACAAGAACATCATCCAGGTGTACGAGATGCTGGAGTCTGCCGATGGTAAAATCTACCTGGTGATGGAGCTGGCCGAGGGAGGGGATGTATTTGACTGCGTGCTGAATGGGGGGCCTCTGCCCGAGAGCCGAACGAAGGCCCTCTTCTGTCAGATGGTCGAGGCCATCCGCTACTGCCACGGCTGTGGCGTGGCCCACCGGGACCTGAAGTGTGAGAACGCCTTGCTGCAGGGCTGCAACCTGAAGCTGACTGACTTCGGCTTCGCCAAGGTGTTGCCCAAGTCACGCCGGGAGCTGAGCCAGACCTTCTGCGGCAGCACAGCCTACGCCGCTCCCGAGGTGCTGCAGGGCATCCCCCACGATAGCAAGAAGGGTGATGTCTGGAGCATGGGCGTCGTCCTCTACGTCATGCTCTGTGCCAGCCTACCTTTTGATGACACAGACATTCCCAAGATGCTGTGGCAGCAGCAGAAGGGGGTGTCCTTCCCCACTCACCTGGGCATCTCGGCCGAATGCCAGGACTTGCTCAAGCAGCTCCTGGAACCAGACATGATCCTCCGGCCTTCGATCGAAGAAGTTAGTTGGCATCCATGGCTAGCAAGCACTTCATAAAAGCAATGGCAAGTCCTCCCCAATAAAGCAGGGGAGAAAGCAAACCCAAAAACCCGCTTCTGAACTGGTGGTATATATTTTACACTGTAAGTTTACTTATCCTAAACCTTACCTACACCCTCCCCGCCTGACTTTTCTTTCCCTTTAAAGATCTTCATGGAACCAGAGGGCCTCATTCAGACTTCCCTTTTATTATGACTGACAAGTGATTTTCATACGGGCATTTAACTCAAGTTAATTAAATTAGACCCCAGAATCATACATATACGGGGGGGTGAAGGGGAGAACAATGACCAAGAGCAATTGGAGCCACTGTTGTTGCAACTTCCTTTCCAAATAAAAGCAGAAGCACTGGGAATGCAGAATTGGCCTCTTGACTTCTAGTCTTGGTGAGAAGCCTGTTGGGAGTCCTGCCCCTTCTCATTCCAAAGGCCAGGCTGAGTCTGAGACGAGGACAGGGACTTCCTCAGAACCCAGGCCACCCCCCCTTCCTCCCTCTCCCCCACCCCCACCCCAGATTCTAAGCAGGAAGCCACTCTGCACACTGTGAATGTCCTGCCCCAGCTGCCATGGGGGACAGGAACAGACCCCCAGACATCTTCCAGCTTCTGTTGAATCTCTTTAATGCTGTTAACGACAGTCTGGAAAAGGTTCAGAACAAAGTTCTTTTTTCTTTCTTTTTTTAATTACAAAACTAACAGCTGTTAGAATCTTTTTTTTTTCTCCTTTTTTTCTTTTCCCAGCTACAAAATACTCTGGGGAGATGCATTATAATTTAAAATATATAATATTGCACAAACAACCAAAAGATTAATTAAACTAAAGAAATAATTACAAAGAGAAAAACCTCATCCCATCAAAAAGATTCAGCATTCTCTCCACCCCACCCCCTCACTCCTTGGGATCCCAGCCGCGCTCCCATTAAATCACTGGTGCACACCAGACTACGCACTAGAATACCAGAGCAGCACTGTAAGCGCCAGGACCTCCAGGGATTCCTGCAGCCCGCAGTCCCCCAAGAGAGGGGCCGCTTTAGCAGAGTGGAGGGTGAGAGAGACAAAGACGGGTCTGCCTTCAAGAAGAGCTTTTTCAGAAGCCTGATGAGTCTCAAGAACTCACCCAGCACATCCGTTTAGAAGCAGAGGGCTGAGGCAGAGAAATTGGGCTTACCGGAAGTGTAAGTATCAGCTTTGATCACTGCTCTGTACCACTGCGAGCTGGCTTGTGTCCTAAGATCCAGGTGAATTGAGGTGGGTAGCTGGCTGGACCAAGTACCCCCCAGGCATCGCACAGAAGGCCTGAAGGGCCCTCCCTCCACGGGGAGGGGAAGAAAAGCAAGAGCAGAGTCTTGCAGGTGGCACGGCTGGGCTAAGGACTTGGGTGCATCTGACAGGAAGAAGCCCTGGGAAAGGCGTGGGGGACACACCAGCCTGGGCTGGATGAAAGGAGATGGGAACTCGGGGTTTGGTCTCTAGATTCTGAACCACAAGGAACCTTTCTGGGAATGGAAAATGCCTGGGAAGAGGAGATTCCCAAGAGAGGCTAATTTCCCAGAATCAAATGTCTCTTACCCACTGGAATAAGGACCACACTGTTTGCCATCCCTATCTAGCCAATGGCAGGTGGCATGTCCTTCCTTGCCTGCTTATGGGTGGACAGCGTGTTGACTTGGCTTCTTCCGAGAGACTGGTGGTTCAGCTTCTGTCCACGCAGGCAGAAGGGATGGAGCTCTCCCTTGGGACTTCCCAGCAAGAGTCCCCAGGAACGGGGTATTCAGCATAAAAATGTAGGCTCTTCCGGTGAGGGGATAGGTTTCCTCCCCTTAGGTCATCCTATGGTTGGCACAAGTCAGAGTTCTTGGTTTGTGAGCCCCTTCCCAGATGTGAGCAGGGGCCCACAGGGCCAGCAAGAAGCAACCCAGAATCTGTGCCTAGAGCTCTGGTTGAGAGGCCATTTGGGGGACATTCTTGGTCAGTGTCTTCCAGGGCTGGGCTGAGACGATCGAGGGAAATGGGAGGTGCTGTGGGAGGGGGAGCTGCTTGCTCTGGCTCCCCTCATTCCCAGTCCTCCCACTCTACATCTTCCAGCTGCAAATGGGAGAGGACAATGGAGAGCACAAATACCAATTTATTCCTCTAAGTCAAACCCAGACCCAAAGCTCCCCTTGCTGCCTCCATTTCCAGACAGCCCTCCCCCAAGCCCCCGACTGCCCTGGGCCATACACTGCCCATGAGTGAACCACAGTCTTAGGGAATGTGTCTGGGCGCAGAGCTGCCCTCTACCTAAGGGGTGAGTCTGCTTCTCTGATCATTCCAGACCCAAAGGAAATGTTTCCACCAACCAACACTTGTCTCTACAAGGGGGACACCCTGCCCACAGGAACGAAGCCAGCAATTCCTTAACGAAAACTTGTCTCCTGCTGAGCAGCTACGAAGATGGCTCAGAGAGGCAGAGAGCTTGAGAGCGGCACTAAATTAGAAGCAAGCGTGGCCCTGGACTACAGGTGCTTACAGGGTCTTCACTAGGGGCTCCGGCACCCCAGTCCTTAGCTAAAGTCTTCCCAGGCCACTTCCTCTGGGCCTGCTGCCTGCTGATCCCTGCTATGACGAGTTACAAAATAACTCTGCTCAGGAAGACTGGATGTCAGGCTGCAAAGACACAAAAGCCATGACAGGACACCAGGGCCTTTCTGCCTTGGGTATCATGAAGTCACAGGTACAAAATGCTCTCGCATGGGTCACTGCCTCCTCTCGGGCTTCAGTTTTCCAATATGAAAAACAAGGCCCTCCCCGTGCCTCTAATCTGTTTACCGCTTTAGCAGGTGCATGAGTTACATGGTGGACAGTGGAAGTAACACTGACTTGAATCATATGCCTGTTATTTACTAGCTATGAGAGTTTTATCCCTAGCCTCTCATTCAAAATGACCCATTTTTTATTTTGAGAGGAAGTGAAGAATGAGCTCATAACTGGACTGGGTCTTGTGGTGGTTTTGGTAACATATACTAGTGCTCCCAAGTCCCAGGCACTATGCTTAATGTGTCGATCATTGTCTATCACAGCTTATAAGCTTATAATTATCAATTCCATGTTTTAGGCTAAGTGATTAGCCCTAGATCACACTGTCTTTTGTCTCCAAGGCTAGAAATCTGCTCAGGTCCCAACCTGGGGGACCATGAGTCAGAAGATCTGGAGCGGGGTTTGGCATCTGTATTTTTTAATAGTTCCTTGGTGATTCTGACACAGAGCTAATATCAGGAACTCTCCCTTTCTTCCATCCTGGAACTGAGGGGAAGCAGAGCCTACCAATGACAACTGCTCAGGGCCTGAGGGGGAGGTCCCAGCTCTCTTTCTGCAGTCTGCCATCTCAGATAGGCACAGGGATCCATCCACCCTGAGGGAACAGTTGGGCTTGAGAGGGAGAGGCCTCAGACCCTGGGATCGCTGGGCTTGCTTCCCTGTGGCCAACCAGGTCCACTCACCTCACCCGAGGCATCCACTTTGGAAAGTGCCATCTGCACTTCTTCTTCAGTCATGTCCAAGTCAAAGTCCTTCTCCCAGTCCTCGCTGATGTCTGTGCTTGAGCCTAGAACCAAAATCCACAGTGTCGAAGTCAGAGAGTGGTATGTGAAGAGGTCAAAGCTAGAGATAATGGCACTCTTTAAAAGGACCTGACAAATACACAACAAAGGTCTTTGCCTTCTGCTGTTGTTCTAGCCCACTTCCCACTTTTAGGAATCTAAGGAAAAATCCTAGATTCAGTAAAAAATGTAGCCAAAAGAATGTTCACTGTAGTGCTGCTATAGTGATGAAAACTTAAAAAACCACCTGAAAATCCACTGATAAGAGAATTACAAACATAAATAAATAGGGTAGTGATGTGATGGAACATTATGTGGCTTTTAAAGGTTAGGCTGCAGGACATATACATGACAAATAGTATTAAACTATACTATTAAGTGAGGAAAAGCAAGTTACTGAAGAATAGAGAAGCACTTTGGTTCCAAGGTTCCCTGGGAGTCCCAAAAATCTTCCAGAATAAACAATGAACCTCTTCCTCTTTACTCCCTCCATTCTGCCTACACTGATCTTGCTACATCTAAAACACCAGGCACATTCCCACTGCAGGGCCTTTGCATGGGCTGTTCCCTATACCTGGAATTCTCCTATATCCACAAGCCAACTTCCTAACTTCCTGTACACCTTTATTCAAAGCTCACCATCTAAGTATGGCCTACCCTAACCATCCTTTTATTTTCTAACATCCTTTTAAATTGCAACCTATTCCCCTCTCTGCTCTAGTTGTTCTTTTTTTCCATTTTTTTTGTCACGTCCTAGCATATACCATCAGATTTAATGTTTACTGTCTAATAATATAGGAGTTAAAATGAGAGCTCCTCAAGAGCAGGCAGGGTGTTGGTTTTATTTTCCCATATATTCCAAGTGACTAGAACACATAGCTTGTTCTCAATAAATATTCATGGACCCTTTCTGTAAACCAGGGGTTGGTAAACCATGGCCCATGGACCAAATCCAGCCTCTGTTTTTTGGAAATAAAATGTTGTACACACATTGCCTATGGGTGCTTTGAGGCTACAACAGCACAGCTTAGTAGTTTAGACAGAGACTGTATGTATGCCCCCAAAAGTCTAACATACTTGTGATCTAGACCTATACGTTTTTCTATACAGAACAAGTTTATCCGTCCCTGTTCTAGGTGATTCTGATGCCTGCTCAAGTTTGACAACCACTGCTCTAAAAATTCATATTTGGTTATGACTTCTTACAAGCAAATACTTAAAAAATGTACATTGAAAGTTATTACTAAGAAGCTATAGTTCGTGTAAAAAAAAGTATATGCAGTAAGATTCCATTTTAGAAATATGCTCACAGATGTATGCACACATGCAGAAAAGATCAGCAAGATATCCACAAAAATACTAACAATCGTTAACCCTAGGTGATGAGGTCATGGGGTAATTTTTCTTGGTGTGGTTTTTTTCCTAAAAGAAACATATATTACCTTGTAATCTTTTTTTTTTTTTTAAAGCACCTTTAAAAAATGTAGGCCCCTGATTCCAATAGCATGACTCATAATTTCTCCTTATTTCTTGTCTAACTTGCTCCTCACCAGGTGCTTAGGGTCTCAGACCCTCCCTAAGCCCAGCCCCCACATTCTTTTTTTTTTTTATTTTATTGATTTTCTACAGAGAGGAAGAGAGAGGGACAGAGAATTACAAACATCGATGAGAGAGAAACATCGATCAGCCGCCTCCTGCACACCCACCACTGGGGATGTGCCCGCAACCAAGGCACATGCCCCCGACCGGAATCGAACCTGGGACCCTTGAGTCCGCAGGCCGACGCTCTATCCACTGAGCCAAACCGGTTTCGGCCCCCACATTCTTTATAAGGGGTCTCACACTGTTCTCTCCTCTTAGCCACCTAGCTAACTATAAGCAGTGTGGTAAGAGCATGGTCTATGGAACCAAGTCAATCTGGGTGGAATCCCGACTCTTTTATTTATTGTCGTCTTGGGCAAGTTACTCTGAGCTTCAGTCTACTTATAAACAAAGATAAACCACCCTCTTTGCAAAGAACCACTGGAGGAGCTTATTAGAATGCAGACGCCTGCTCCCCAACCCCCTCATTCAGACTCAGCAATCTAGGGGATGGCCCAGGATTCTGCAGGAACCTGGATGATTCTGTGTAGACCAGAACCTTCAGTTCGATACAAGATAGTGTTAATATTATAAATATCCATGGAAGGTGCCCGTAACATATGTACATAGTGGATATTTAACAAATGGAGTCCTTAAAGGTCTCTTCTCAAAGTTAAGTGATGTTGCACATGGCCCCACAGCTAGTCAGGAACAGATGTGCCACCAAGACCCAGTTCTTCTGATCCACATCTAAGTGTCCCTGTGCTTTCAGAACACTTTGGTGGGACCCACCTGGCCATCTGACAGTGCAGGCTCCCTGTGAGGTAGAAGCCAGACTCCTAGCTGATTTGTCACTTTAGAGCTGTGGCTGTGGCCATGACAGCTTTCTCTAGCCTCAGTGGTCCTTTAGGGATTTAAAACTCTCTTCTTCAGGCTTAAATGCTAGGGCAGACCCTTTAGAAAACAGAGTATCAGCTAAACTTTTTGGAGCACTTCACATCCGCCCTCTAAGGTAGGTATTTACAGTCCAGGCTTACAGATGAGAAAACGAAGGCTTTGAGTGGCAGAGATGTGAACTGGGGCTCTGCCATCTGCCGTGTCCCACCATCCGGTCCTGTCACACAAGGAGAGCAGTAAGATCTCCATTATCTGTGCACGTGGCAGAAAACTCATCTATGCAACCATCATTTTAGACTTCACGATGGCGTTTTTCTGTGTGTTTTTTTAATTACTAACCTCAGGTAGGAAGCAAATCTGCAAAGACGGGAATTGCACTGGGACCTGGGAGACCCTGCGGCTAGACCCCAGGAAAGACTGCTGCACCCAGAGACCAAGCCTCCCTCATGTCATTTTAGGAAGTAATACAAGCGGAAAGGAGTCACTCTGTCTCTAAGTCTCCAGTCTTCCTTTTAAGATTTACTCCCTCTACTCTGTTCCCACTGTCCTACCCTCGTCCAAGACCCTGGCTTCCCCTCACTGACTACAACTACTCCTGGTGGGTCTTCTGCATCAAATCCCCAGCCTCTCCTTCCGTGAATCCCTGAGTGCACCGCAGACAGTAAAACAGCGTGGTTAAGAGCTTTTGCTGCATCTTCCCCAAAATCTCATTATGTCCAGTTTCTTTCACCCACCACTCATTTTCCTGATGTTCTCTGATGGGATTCCAAATGGAACCTATAATTCTTTAACCCTACAACTCTTTCACCGCTATTTCCTCCCTTGTCCAGCTAGGATTCCATGAGCCATCATTCTGATCACTTCTTGCGTGTACTTGACTGTCTCCTTTTCTTCCACTGATTTCACCTGGCTAAACTTGGACCCTGGTTAAATCCAACTCCCCATCTGCTCTGTGCCTGCACCTGAGCAACTGAATGTGGCTGGACAAAAGTGCAATAGTGCTGACCAGTGTCTCCAAGTTAATGACGACTACCTCCAATGGGCCCGTAGTACCACCCACCCAGCAACCACACACTACCTGTTGATCCATCACCTACTCATCCACTCTCCTAAATGACTATTTCATACTTTTCTAATTGGGTAGGTGACTGATCTGTTTCCTACTAATTGGGTAGGTGACTGATCTGTTTCCTACTAATAAAAAATGGGGACTATTGCACAGAACCCACAGGGCTTTTGTGAAGATTGAGTGATTATGCATATCGTGCTTAGCACAGAGCTATATGAACATACAGAAAGTGTTCAGAGACTAGTACCACTTATTATCATTTCTCCAAAGCATTTCTCCTTGATTAAGCACTTGGAACAATTACCCCCAGTTGATAGAGGCGTAAACGAAGGCTTAGAGATCAGTAACTTTTCTGAAGTCACATGGCTTATGAGCAAAGTTGGGATCTGAACCCAGAGCCTCCCCATGTGAGGCTCTTAGTACAGGTTGGGCATATAATATATGCAGCATGCCCCGCTGCTTTGTGACCCTAAGTCCAACCTTCTAAAATCAGCTTACGTTCTTAAGTTCTATTTCTGAGCCAATCCATTCACCCTTCTTGTTCCTCCCTCTTGTAGGAGACAACACAGAAAAGTGGGCTTTGGTCACCCCCCTGCAATGTGCCCCATGCCCTCTGCTAAATGGACTTTGTAGGCACACTGAGCCTGGACTACTTCCCCGCACCTGCCCCAAACTCTCCAACTCTCCTAGACAATGCTGGTCTCCTCGGTGAAAGACTCGCTGACGCCGAGATGTTCCTTCTTTCTTTGACCTTCTCCAATACAAGTCTGTCCCACACAGCTTCATGTTTCATCACAAAGACTGCAACTTTTGCCCCTCCCTCCTCAGTGTCTCACAAAGAATAGGTAGGAGCTCAATGGATGACCTCACTGAACCAGTCAGAAGGAAAGCACTCTGTTTGGAAACTAGAAACCCTGCAGTTTCCATCAGGGAGCAGGGTAGGGTATAGTGGGGTCTGTTTCCCACCCACTGCAGCAAACCAGTCCCTCATGTGCCAGCAGGCTAGCCCTCACCAGATGGGCAAGCTCTATGGCTGACTGGTACCGAGTGCTGGCAAAGACAGGATGCATGTGTGTGTGAGGAGTTGAGGGAAGGTCTTGCTGGCCATCAGCTGCCTCTTAGAGAGGTATTCTAGGAGTTAGAGAGGTTCCCCCGTGACATCAAGTCACAGAGTATCCAGATTAAAATTCCATTATACAGATAAGAAACTAAAGCTTATTACTTAAGCTGGCTCACAGAAAGTTCATGAGTATTAACCTTATTCTTTAAACTGTAATGCAGCCCTACCCAGTTTGGCTTAGTGGATAGAGCACTGGCCTGTGGACTGAAGGGTCCCATGTTTGATTCAGGTCAAGGGCACATACCTTGGTTGCAGGCTCGACCTGGGAGGCAACCAATTGATGTTTCTCTCTCTCTGTCTCCTCCTCTCCCTTCCACTCTCTCAAAATCAATGGAAAATATCCAGTGAGGATTAACAAAAACCCCCACAAAACTGTACATGTATGTTTTATTTATATATATTTTATAATAATAATTAATGAAGGCTTAGGGAAGCTAAATGACTTTCCTAAGGTGACCCAGGAAAGAAGACCCTTGACATCAATCAGTGTCACCAGAATACCCACCCCAAGATAAGGTTAAATTGTCCAAAAGGATAGAATTCGGTAGGTAGTTAAGGGCGTGGGCTTCAAGTCAGACAGACCTGGGTCTGAATCTGGGCTGGCCACTTGTGGCCATGTGATTTGAGCAGTTAATTAATATTTCTGAGCCTCACTTTCTTCATCTGTAAAACGAGGACAGTTAACAGTGACCTCACTGGGTTGTAAGATGTGAGAAATTAAAAGTAATGCTACAAACTTAGCACAGGACCTGACATAAACCTTAATTTGTAAGATGCACTTTAATCAGTGTATTTTAGAATTGGACTAAGGTAATAAATAATATATAGTAGCCCTGACTGGGCTGGCTCAGTGGATAGAGTGTCGGCCTGCAGACTGAAGGGTCCTGGGTTCGATCCCGGTCAGGGGCATGTACCTTGGTTGCAGGCACATTCCCAGTAGGGGGTGTGCAGGAGGCAGCTGATTGATGTTTGTCTCTCATCGATGTTTCTAACTCTCTCTCCCTCTCCCTTCCTCTCTGTAAAAAATCAATGAAATATGTTTAAAAATAAATAAATAATACATAGTAACTGTCATCACCATCAGTATCACAAATGAAGGACAGCTGCTCCCAGGATTCTCACAAGGGTCAAGGAGATCAGGCTGCCTTGTGAGGTGTCAACTCTCACTGGCCCTGCCCCACGCACTCCCTGGGCTCAGGCCTTGACTTACCTTTCTTTCCATTGTTGGAAGGTGTAGATTTTCCACTGTCCGAGTTCAGCTCAAACACCCGTAAGTCTGTGAGCACCTCCTCCCTGAGAGTCTCTACTCTGGCTGGAGGCCTGGGCTCTGGGCCACTGGGGCGACCGGCAGGGGTGTGGGGCTTAGACTGAGCTGGGGGTGGGGGTCCAGTCTCGCCCACATCCACAGCCAGGCTCTGTTCCTCCAAAGATGCCTCTAGAAGCTTTTGGGACAGGTCCTTGGGCAGTCCTGGCGCCTCAGGTGTGGTGGCAGGTTTGGCAATCTGGGTCACGAGGGAGATACTCTCGCTGCTCTCTGATGGAGTGACTTCTGTGGGAGGCTCGACTGGGATCACCAGATTCTCTTCACAGGGACTCTGGGGGCCAGGTCCTCCTTCAAGGGATGTGCAAGTTTTGGCCACAGGAACCTTTGCCTCTTTTGGAGGTGGGGGTGAAATGCCCACAAGCTCCTCTGTCAAGAGAGAAAAGCAGGGAAAGCGGGCAATGTGCCCTGGTCAGCCCCGACAACCCTGAAGCTCTCTGAAGACAGGCCTCGGTTTTCTCCCAGTTTGCTCTGATCACGATGAAAGGTGCCAGTGTCCTCACCCCTCTCCCTCAGGTTCTTCTGCAGACACGCCCTGTCCAAGTGTCACTTACCCTTGAGGCCATGCCCGTATCTGGTGGGCACTCGGCTTCCAGAAATTCAGCCCAAGATGGCATTATAGACTAGAAAACTAAGACTTTTAAGTTTTCTTTTTCTGTCAGTTTTGAGTTGAGATCAGGCTCTGCTACATCCTAGATGTATGATCTCAGGCAAAGCACTTTGTGGGTGTTTTTTTTTAACTTTTCTTTAACTTACTTGCCTCATTTATAAAAGAGGATAATGGAGTTGTGGTAATGACCATATATATAAAGCTCTTAGTACAGGTTGGGTATCCTATATAATAGAGGTAATATGCAAATTAATCCTCACACCCTCACAAGATGGCTGCCTACAACTAGGCCGGCAGGGGGGTTAGTGAGGCACGACCAAACGACTGAACAAGCAGGCTGTGTCGGGCGACCAGGCTGGCAGCAGGGGTTAGTGAGGGACGAACAAATGACTGAACAGCAGGCTGCATGGGGCGACCAGGCTGGCAGGGGGGGCAGTTGGGGGTAACCAGGCCAGCAGGGAGGGCAGTTGGGGGAGATCAGGCTGGCGGGAGGGGGGGGGGGGAGAGTAAGGGGTGACCAGACCGGCGGGGGCGGGGGGGGGCAGTTAGGGGTGATCAGGTCAGCATGCAGAGGCAGTGAGGGGCAACCAGGACAGCAGGGGGGGGGGGTCAGTTAGGGGCAACCAGGCAGGCAGGCAGGTGAGTGATTAGGAGCTAGCAGTCCAGGATTGTGAGAGGGATTTCTGACTGCCGGTTTAGGCCCGCCCCCCAAGGGGTCCCAGATTGGAGAGGGTGCAGGCTGGGCTGAGGGGACCCCCCCAGCACGGATTTCATGCACCGGGCCTCTAGTATAATATAAGCACTTATCATACAGGTGGCTCCCACACACTGTCAAACGCTGAGCTGCCATAGAGGATGCTTAGCTCCCTCCCTAAGCCAGCGGTTCCCAAGTTTGGCTGGGCATTAACATTACTAGGGAAGCTTGTTAAATACAAGTTTGGCCCTGGCCTGTGTGACTCAGTTGGTTGGAGTGTCATCCCATCCAGTATACCAAAAAGTCATAGGTTCGATTGCCCAGCAGGGCGCAAACCCAGGTTGCGGGTTCAATCCCATAGGGGCATGTACAGGAGGCAGTTGGTTGATGTTTCTCTCTGACATGGATGTTTCTCTCTCTCTAAAAATAAATTTAAAAAACAGTAACAAAAAACCCCACAACAACCCCGTAAGTTTGGCCATAGAATCTTACAAGAGAGGATAAGGGGCTCTGGGATTTCAATAAGCATCCCAGGTGACTCTGCAGTAGCTGGTCCATGGCTGGCAGGGTAATCTGCTACAACGGCGGACACAGCAGATTAGGTGCTTTCTGTACCTAGGATCCCACCAGCCTTGGGAAACATCTCGTCAGCTCAGCCTATCCTTAGCATGCACACACTCATTACGTTTCCCTGGGGTGCTATGTCTCTCCAGGATTCAGAGAGAATGGACAGACAATCCCCCACAGGCAGGACCTGTTACCTGCCCAATGTCTTACCTTCTTCCTCTTCCCATCTAGGCTCCTCAGAGATGCTTTGTTCTGCCCGCTGCTTCAGGGCATCCCTCCGGGCCTGCTCCTGAATGTGGGGGAGCAGATGTCGAGGAACAGTCAGAGCACCCTCTTCCTAGATCTGGTCCTGACCCCAGAACTCTTGGCACCCTGTGTCCCCTTCTTCCCTCAACAAAATTCAGCTCACTTCCCCCATGGCTGAGTCGAGTACCTAGCCAGGCTAGGCCAGCATACCTGCTCCAGTTGATGAACTTTATAAAAATACCGATGCCAGAATTCTGAATGGGAAACAGCTGCTGGCACCTGGAGGGAGGGGACAGCAAAGATGAAACTTCTGGAGTGGTTGTGTGGGGTCTGCATCCCAGCCTTATCAGCCAGCTCCTAGCCACTCTGGACTTCAAATACAGTAAGAGGTTGAGCAATGATTATCAGAGTATTTCCAAACCACACCCCACTCCTGCTACCTTCCTGGCCTAGGTTGGCCCAGGAGAGAGAATAGGAATTGCACCAGGCTTTGCCAGTCCTTCCATTTCTCACCACGATGGCCAGAAACCTGGCATATCAATCCCCCCCGTGCAAATTCTTGGCCCAGGAACTGGCTGGTTTGGCTCTGTAGGGTCTCCCACTGCTCTCTAAGCCAGATGACTCTGAAATGACTCAGGATATGTCTCTCCCACCTCCCGACACCTCAAGCTGGGAGCTGGCTGAGGTCCTGCCAGCTGGGCCCTCACCATCTTGGTGTAGAGGGCCCGGATGGAGGGGCTGCCTACAAGGAGCTCTGAGATCTCCCCCTTCTTCTCCTCCAAGCAGAACTGGGAAAGCCAGGCGTCAAACAATTCCGGGGGCCCTGTGGAGGGACAGACACTGATGGTCAGTTCCCTGGTCTGAGGAAAGAACACGGGGCCTGCCTACAATAAACACACCTAAGCCTGGTCATGGATAAGGTTTTTCTCAAAGCCATTTGGCCCACGGTGGGGAGTATGTAGGGTGAAGGGGTGGGTGATATCAGGCGCAGCACCTTCATGACCTCCAGGAGGGCTGCAGACTCCATCTCTCCCATGCCCACTCACTGTGTAGCCCACTGCACTTGGCCACTGGATCTCCTCTCTCAAAGAGCTGTTCTCAGGTTACCAGTGACTCATGTTTCCAGATCCAATGGCTACTTCTCTGTCTTCCCTCATGTGACCAATCCAGGTTTTTACTCTGGGAGCCATTGCTTCCCTCTTGAAAAGCCTCCAGATCCAGGGGTCCAAGTATCCCCTGGACACGTCCACTTGCACAGGTGCTGCAAACCCAACTCATTTTCTTTCCTGCCCAACCTGATCCACCCAGGGATCCAATGGAAACCTGAGGACCCTTCTAGACATGCACACTTTCCTCTTCATTCCTCCTGCCACCTCCTAGGTTCTGGCCCTATCTCTGATGTGAGGACTGCTACCAAGCCTCCTAACTTGTCTTCCTGTCTTCTATCTCTCCCTCTATTTCATCCTTCACAACACTGCCCAGAACTCTTTTATATAATATAAAATCTGATCACCTCAGGCCTCAAAATCCTTCACTAGTTCTCTATAGGAAGGCTTTTAAAGCTTTGTTCCAAAGATGGACTTCAAACAGTCAAAGAATTCTCATTTTGCATATAAAATTTTGTGAAGAGAGGGTCTGTTATTTTCAACAGATTTTTAAAGGCATTTGACTTAAAAAAATGTTAAGAAGTACTACCTTGAGCATTTTAGGACAAAATTCAAACTGCTTAGTCTGACACCCAAAGCATTCCAATCTGGCTTCCACCGCATCTCTCACTGCTCTCGTTCCCTCACATGCACCCTTTAATTCAACCTTCCCAAATGCCAGCTACTCCCTGTTCTTTCTGGACCTTCCGCTTAAGCACCCACCCCCCACTTTAAAGATAAAATTAATTTACTGCTAATTCATCCTTAAAACATCAATTCAAGTGTCACGTCCTAGTTTCCCAGGCTAGGTTGGGTGCCATCCCTCTGGGTTCCCTCTGCACCCATCATTCTATAGAAGCAGTCATTCCAAATCTACCACCTTTGCTTTATTCACTGTTTCTTGTTTCTCTCTCCTAACAGCAGGTTCCTGAAGGTCTCCAGGTTGAGGGTTTGACTCATTTCTGACCTCCAGTTCCCAGCCTGGGGCTTGCTGTACCACAGGGGTTTAGCAAACAGGCAGGCAACAGGGCTGGGAGGGAGCCTGAGCTGAGGATGAGGGAAAGGGTCGAAGTCTTTGCATACAGGGATGAAGATAGCCTGGGTTCAGGGAGGAAGAAGGACCATCACCCATCCCACCAGATCTAAGGTACACACTCGCCCCACTCTGGTCCCTCTACACAGGGGATGCTTAGCCCTTGGTCTCCCTTCCCTGCATGCCCACCCCCCCACAGCTACCCCCTCACCATCTGGTTCATTGCAGTAGGTTGCCGGGTCTGACTGCAGGCTATAGAGACGAGCCTATAAGAAACAGAGAAGATTCTTCAATGAGGTGGTGGAGCCGCCTCCCCAGCAGGTGCAGAGATGTAGATCTCTGTGAAGACTCTGACTGGCAAGACCATCACCCTCGAGGTTGAGCCCATTGAGAACATCAAAGCCAAAACCCAAAACCTACCCAATAGTGCCTGATTTTTGTGGGCAAACAACTGGAGGATGGCTGCGCTCTTTCAGACTACAACATTCAGAAAGAGTACACCCTACACTTGGTGCTTCATCTACAGGGTGGCATCATCGAGCCCTTCCTCCTCCAGCTCTCCCAGAAGTACAACTGTGTCAAGATGATGTCACAAGTGTTACACCTGCCTGCACCCCCAAGCTGTCAACTCCCGAAAGAAGTGAGGCCACACCAACAACCTGTGTCCCCAGAAGAAGGTTAATAAATAAGGCCTCTCCACCACCTCCTCGAGCCCACAGGACTGGCTGCCTTCTGCCTGAACCCCGTGGCCCTGGTGCCTCAATAAAGTTTCCCTTTTGTTGACTGGAGCAATAAAGAAAAAAACAACAACAGCAAGCTGGTGCGGCTCAGTGGATGAACATTGACCTCTGAACCAGGAGGTCACAGTTCCATTCCCAGTCAGGGCACATGCCCAGGTTATGGGCTGGATCCCCAGTGTGGAAGCAGACAGGAGGCAGCAGATCAGTGGTTCTCTCGCATCACTGAAGCTTCTATCTCTCTCCTTCTCCTTTCCTCTCTGAAATCAATAAAAATATATTTTAAAAAAACAACAACACAGAAAAGGAACATAAATTCTGGGAAGCTGGGCAAAGAAAGCACCCCCTCTCTGCCAGTGTACCTAACCGACCACAGCCCCGCTTCTCTCCTGTCGGTTACCATACCCACAGGACACTTGTCAATTAAAGCAGGCTGGGGAGGGGAGTGCTGGGCTAGGAGTCCAAAAGCAGGCTCTGAGAAAAACGATCTCTCACCTAATATTACACTAAGGAAATACAGGGTAAACAGGCTACAAAACTATATGTATAAAATACTTTTGAATTATGTAGAGTTTGAAAAACTAATGCAAAAATATTAATAAGGTCCAAATTTATGGACAAGTTTTGAAATAAATAACTTCCCCAAGTTAAAACCATTCATCAAGAATCTCTTAATTTCATGGCCATCTGCCAAGTGAACTGTAAGCTGTGTTCCAATGAGGGCCATGGAAGCGGCAAACTTTAGCTGGTGAACAGAAAGCCCCCTTCCTCCCTCAGTATTACATGAAGCATGGGCTGGCTGGCTGCATCAGAACTGCAGCAAGTGGTTTTGGTGATTCACTGTTATAATTTAAAAACCTGTCATTTTAAAATTTTCACAATTCTACTCAAATTTCACTAAGTGGTGGTGCCAATTCCTGGAGTTCAGTACGTTTGGAATGGAAATTCAATGTGGTAAAACGCTATGAAGGAGGCCAAACAGCTACGACACCATGGAATTTAGGAAAAAACACTCCATGACATCCAAGAAGTAATGAGAGAAAATAAAATGCGATAGAAATATAGACATCCTCCTCCCATACAAGTGTTCCTATTGGAAGTTAGTTTTAAATATTCCAAATATAGAGCAGACCATGTCTGTCAAGATGCTCCCTACAGCATTCCTCATTATGGATGAAATCTGAAAGGAATCCAAATGTGCAACACAGGGAAGTGACAAAATAAATTATGCTACCTCTAGCCGGTTTGGCCTGTTGACTGAAGGGTCCCGGGCTCGATTCCGGTCAAGGGCACATGCACGGGTTGTGGGCTCAATTCCCAGTAGGGGGCATGCAGGAGGCAGCCAATCAATGATTCTCTCTCATCATTGATGTTTCTGTCTCTCTCTCCCTCTCCCTTCCTCTCTGAAATCAATAAAAATATATTTAAAAAATGAAATAAATTATGCCATATTCATTTTAAAGACATTAAAAATGATGGTGATTAGGAAAGGTGCTGAGTTTATCATAAATTTTTCAAAAGCAGGTAACAAAATTGCATGTATAAAGTGCCTTTTTGGTAAAAAAAAAAAACACACAAAAAAAACAAAAACAAAACAAAACAAAAAAAACCCCTAAACTATCTTTACCCATGTTTGTAAACAAAAAAAATGACAGGCTAGCCTTGGCCGGGTAGCTCAGTTGGTTAGAGCATTATCCCAATATACCAATACTCCCCTCTACACTCTCTCTGTGCAGCTCCTTCTTCTTTAAAAGAAAGACAGGAAGGAAAGGAGGGAGGGAGGGAGGGAGGGAGGGAGGGAGGGAGGGAGGGAGGGAGGGAGGGAGGGAGGGAGGGAGGGAGGAAGGAAGGGCTATACATCAATAAGAAATCAGTGGTTCTTTTTGACTGATGGGATTATGATTTTAGAAATAATTATCTTCTTGCTTATCGGTGTTCTCCAATTCAGTTCTATACATATATATGCTTTTTAGCCAGAACACACATTGCTTTTGGGAGTACATGTGGGAAGCTAGAGCTCAGGGCTGTTAGACAACTGCAGGGAAAGCCACTAGTGAATACCTTGGTGCCATCATAGAGCTCAGCTGTGCCAGAGGGTGTGCCCATCAGGGTGATGACATCGCAGTCGATGGTTTTGTCTGCTGAGGGAGCAAAGGTGTCGGAGATCACCCCTAGGAAGTCAGACAAACCCTTCTTCATTTTCTCCGTCGCCCCCGAGGAGCCTTCAGTCTGAAAGATAAGCCAGCAGAGGAAGCAAGTGGTCCAGGGGCAGGCTACAATCTGGGGTATGGGGCATAGAGCGGTGGTGAAGTATCAAGGGCAAAAATTTACTGTGTATGTGGGGACCAGGGAAGCACTCACAACTTCTCACCCCATCTCTGGGGCTGGAGGAGAGAGAGGCAGCCAGGGTTCCCATCCCCCAGATGGGGGTGCAGAATAGGGCTGCAGTAGGCCTCTGTAGGTCAGAGCAGAGCTCCTTTGATTGGCTGTTTCATCAAAATTTCAGGGTCAGCCAGACTGAGCAAAGATTGACAGGTGAGGAGCCATGCCCTAGACATTCAGTGGGGAAGACCTATGCGATGAGAAAGGTACTAGCTATGGAATCAAACTTTAATTTGAATCCTAGCTCTACTACTTGCTGATATGAGACCTAAATCCTCCTTGAGTCTATGTTTCCTTTTCTGTAAAATTCAGATAACTATATTTCCTTCAGAGGGCTACTGTGAAGATTAAAAAGATAAGGCATGTGAGTTTCAGCACCAAAAAAAATAGAGATAAGGCATGCACAATGCTGGCATATAGCAAACATTTAATAAATAGCAATATTGTAATATCACAATTTCATCATGACTGCTCAGGAAGTGGAATATTTTCTATGAAGTTTGAGGAAATATGGGCTGGATCAGAACATTGTCTTGCCTAGAGGCAAGCAGAGGACTAGCTGAGGGCCAATGTATGGACACCAAGCTTGAGCCACACTGGTCAGAATGTCCTCGAGCCAGCAGGGATGAGATGCTGAGAGACAGGGTCAGGCTGTACAGACCTCGTGGAAAACTATAATATTTATTCCTAACGAGGCTGCCCAGGCATTTTAATTATTTATTTTCCCTGGCATTTTAAACCAGAACCTATTTTAGTGCCTAGAACAGGTATACAATCCTATTTTTGGAATAAAAAAGGAATAAATAAATGAAAGAAACAAGTGCTGTCTCTGCTGCTGGCTGGATTATCGCAGTTCAGCAGGACTACCACTTGTCTTTCATGCTCATCTGTAGCTGTGGTTAGCAGGCAGGCAGCATTTTACAACTTTCAACAAAACACGCTTGGTAAGAAACTGCCAAACATGTTTTTCATAACATGGCCTCTAGTTACAAGGCAACTGAATCAGCTGGTGAGCAAATGAAGAAATTGCAATCTGTCCATCACTAAAGGGAAAACTGTAAAAAACCAGTGTACTGTACTTCATCAGAAACTTGAGACTTGCAGGGATACATTTGACTGTATACAATTTTCTCTTCCACACTGACTTCAGAATCAAACTCCTAACTCAGAAGAGGATTCCAATGCACAGTTCTGATTAATAAAAACAGGGCCAGTAAAAATATAAGTTGGCACACCTTTCTGGAGGGTAGTTTTGCAACAGATATTAAAAGGCCTATAACTATACTCATCCTATGATCCCTTCCAATATTTTAGGAAAGGATCATAGGATGAGTATAGTTATTTTATTTAGAAATAAAATGTGAGAGGCAAAGATTTAGCAATCAGAATGTTCACTGTACCTCTCTTTACAATACTGAGGAAAAATGAAATAGGAAACTAGCCACATAATAGAATACCATGCCATTTGTGAAGCTGCAGAATGAAATCTGTAATGATTAAGTAAAAAAGTAGGTTACAGCCCTGGCTAGTGTAGCTCAGTTTGTTGGAGTGTCATCCTGTGCACTGAAAGGTGGCGGGTTCGATTCCTAGTCAGGACACATATCCAGGTTGCAAAATCAATCCCCAGTTGGGGTGCGGATAGGAGGCAACCGATCGATGTTTTTCCCTACACCCCCCGTCCCCTTGCTGCCCTTCCTCTCTGAATTAAAAAAAAAAAAAAAGATAGGTTACAAAACATGGTCTTCAGTTGATTCCAATTATGAAAATAAAAGGGTACCTAAGGGATATACTCCCACATAGTAACAGTAGTTATCGCTGGGAGATGGCATTTTGGATGTCTCTAGGCCTCTCTTTCTTTTTCTTTAAATGTATTTTATTGATTTTTTACAGAGAGGAAGGGAGAGGGATAGAGAGTTAGAAACATCAATGAGAGAGAAACATCGATCAGCTGCCTCCTGCACACCCCCTACTGGGGATGTGCCCGCAACCAAGGTACATGCCCTCGACCAGAATCGAACCCAGGACCCTTGAGTCCGCAGGCCGACGCTCTATCCACTGAGCCAAACTGGTTAGGGCTCTCTCTTTTTCTTTTACTTATTTGTATTTTCTAAATTATCTACAATGAATTGCATTGGTAATAGGATAACATCTGCTAAGACAGTAAGAAGTGGGAAAGCTTATTAATACTTAATACATAGATGTAGCTTGTTTGCTTGGCAGACACAATTCTTTCTAAATGAGAGCCCATGGGGAAAAAAAATTACATAAAAGAAAAATGGGAGAAAAGTTGTGAGCCTCCACCATGGTCTCAAAATAGGTCAGGTGTGAGGGACAGTCACTTTGAGGATATAGGTTGTACTCACAGCCAGCTTCTCCTTGACCACGCTGGCCGTGGCTGCAATGGTGCAGGCCGTGTCATGCTGCACCACCTGGGTGAACTCTGTCAGGTCTCGCTTCATGAACTCCAAGGCTTCGGAGGACTATGGAAGACAGAGAGGGATGACAGAGCCAGCTGGCTCCACCACCCTTTGTTCCTGTTCCCTGTGCTTCTTCAGTACCAGACAGACACATAGAAAACTCAAGTGACACAGGAAGCCTAGCCTCAGGAACAATGCTCACTTGTCCCAATTCCACGACTTGATAACTGACAACAGAGAGCAAAGAACTTCCTGCTGCTCTGAGAACTGAGTGTCAGCCCAGACACTTACAAGCTGTGTGTAGCCAGAGTAACTCTCATCTAATCCTCGGCTGTCTCCTATGAAACGGAGGGGGACAAGATCAGTGTCCTCAAGAGCAGAGTGGGGTTAGGGGATATATATAGTCTGAAAACAAAACAGACTTTGTTGCATTGCTTTGCTATGCTTTAAGATGTGACATCTATTTCAGATAACATGAAGAAAAGATATATGATTTTTTTTTATCAAAGGAAAGTGTTTCTATTTTTACTTTTTTTGTTACAGGAAAATTCAGTTGAAATGAGGCAGTATGTGAAATTATTTATCTGAAAGGTTTAATAAACATGTTGCATTAATAACAATAGTTTAGAAAGCTTTTATGAGTAATTCTTGACAATTTAATACCAATAAAAAGGTGTGTAATTTTTACATTCAACAAATGGGGTGTTAACAGAAATACTTGATTCAACTCTCTTAACGTTTCTCATACCTTAGACTTATGGCTACCCATCCAATGTCTATCTTCCTGCATAAACTGTGAGTTCCGCAAACATACAGCCTATGTTTTCTGTTCACTGACGCTTCCCCAGTGTCTGACAGAGGCAGGCATGGAGTAGGTGCTCCAGAAATGTTTGCTTATTACATTTACATGTACCAAGGCCATTTTAATGATAAAACCATCTGCATGATTTGATGAATGGTTGTCTCTCTCACTAGACAGTGGGCTAGAAGGGGACAAATATGGATAAACATGGTGCTTGCCTTCAAAAACGGTCACAGTCTACTGGGGAAATGCTCTCATAACAGTGCTGACAAGCAAGGACAGACTAGTGACCAGTGTATTATAGGGAGCTTGGAAAGAGTTGGTGAAGGGAAGCATGGATTATGAGCAGGAGTCACCTAAGAAAGCCTGGACATGTTGGGGTATGGGGTTTACTGAGGCCTATGGTATTTTAGTCCTAATGAACATAAAAAGTAAAGCATAAGTGGTGAGGGATAAAGCTGGAGATGTTGCCAAGGGCAACCATGGAGTGTCCGGTCAGCCTTGTGGGTGATGGAGAGCCACCGAAGGTTTGAAAGAGGTAGGACATGATGAGATTTACTTTTTTTTTTTTTTTAAATCCTCACCCAAGGATATTTTTTCCATTGATTTATTTTAGAGAGAGTGGAAGGGAAAGTGGGATGGGGAGAGAGTTGCCTCCTGCGTGCACCCCAACCTGGGCCAGGGATCGAACCTGCAATCCAGGTGCATCCCCCTGACTGGGAATTGAACCCGCAACCTTTTAGTGTGTGGGATGATGTTCCAACCACTGAGCAACAATGGCTGGGACAAGATTTGCATTTTTTTTTTTTTTAATATATTTTATTGATTTTTTACAGAGAGAAAGGGAGAGGGATAGAGAGTTAGAAACATTGATGAGAGAGATACATCGACCAGCTGCCTCCTGCACATCCCCCACTGGGGACGTGCCCACAACCAAGGTACATGCCCTTGACCGGAATCGAACCTGGGACCTTTCAGTCTGCAGACCGACGCTCTATCCACTGAGCCAAACTGGTTTCGGCAAGATTTGCATTTTTTAATAGGTAATTTCAGGTGACAAGACTAGAAGAGGGAAGACCAGTTAGGAGGCTGTTGCAATAGTCCAGGAAAGAAAACAGAAAAGTATGAATAAGAACAGTGCCGGTAAGGATGGAACTGATTCAAGAAATATCAGGCATTCCTGACTGGTGTGGCTCAGTTGGTTGAGCATTGTCCCATTTACTAAGAGGTCACCAGTTCGATTCCAGGTCAGGGTACATGTCCAGGTTGCCGGCTCAATACCTAGTAGGGGTGTACAGGAGGCAGCTGATCGATGTTCTCTCTCTCTCTCAAATCAATAAAAACATTTAAAAAAAAAAAGAAATAGCAGGCAAAAAAGGTGGATTTGGATGCACTGACTGAGAACAAGATAGAATCTAGAAGAGCTACTGGCTGCTAACCTAGATGACTAGGGTAGGTGTAGTGCTGCCAACAGAGAGAAAATGCGGAAGGGGGAGCACGTTCGAGAGACGATGACAATGACTCTGGTCATGCAGAATCAGCAGTGACTGAAATACCTGGAACAGTTGTCCAGAAGGAGTTTCTCACACACTAAAGCTCAGGGAAAAGGACTGAGTCACCCTAACATGAAAATGGAGGTCACCCAGGAAGAGTTTATAAACAGAGCAGTGGGCTGAGGACAAGGCCCCTCACATACCACACCTTTAAGAGGCAGGCAGAGGAAGAGGAACTCCCGAAAACAGAAAAGGAAAGGTGGGGAAGCAAGTGGAGAACTGAGAAAGAATCATGTCACAAAAGCCAAGGGAGTCGAGTTTCAAGAAAGAGGGAGTGATCACTAGTGTCAAATGCAGCAGAAAGGTGCAGGAAGATAAGGGCTGAAAACACCCGCTGGATTTGGCAAGTGTAAGTAAAGCTGAGTGTGTATATAGATAAGTCTATATGTGGTGGCTTCAGGGGTGCAGAGGGAGTTAGAGAGATCATGCTGTTGACCTCAAATTTTAAAAAGTAGGCGCTGCCCTAGCTGGTTTGGCTCAGTGGATAGAGTCGGCCTACAGGCTGAAGGGTCCCAGGTTCGATTCTGGTCGGGAGCACATACATGCCTGGGTTGTGGGCTCGATCCCCAGTGTGGGGCGTGCAGGAGGCAGCTGATCAATGGTTCTCCCTCATCATTGATGTTTCTATCTCTTATATCTCTCTCCCTCTCCCTTCCTCTCTGAAATCAATAATGTGTGTGTGTGTGTGTGTGTATATATTTTTTTTTCTTTAAAGTAAGAGCTAATGTTGTCTCCTGGAAGCAAAAGAGGAAGTGACTGAACAGGGAACTTGAGGGAGGTGTTAAGTTTGAGGAAAGTTCCTAAAGGCAAGGGGAGAAGAAGCAAATTAGAGATTGAAAAAGTTGCTGGGGGGTATTCAGGCCCAGATGAGCTTGGGAATCTGTGGCAAGGCCAAAGAGCAATGTGACTTTTTCAACCAGTGTCTGTGGGAAAGCTCATACGCACACACCACACATTACAGGAAGTAAGGAGCAGAGGAAGGCAGATTATAGCACCATTCAGAGCAATAGTCTTTGGGGCAATTTATGCTATGGGACATAAGAGAATTGAGGGTGCTGGGAATTGAGTGGTCCAAATGGAGCCAGGATAGAAAGGAAGAAAGGAAGGCCAGGAAAGCACAGAAAGACTAAGAAAAAATGGACCCGTGGGCCTCAGTGGTTGCACATTGATCCAAGAACCAAGAGATGATTAGTTTGATTCCCAGGCAGGGCACATGCCCCGGTTGTGGGCTCCATCTCCCAATAGGGGGTGTGCAGGAGGCAGCCTATCTCTCATCAATGCTTCTATCTCTATCCCTCTTTCTTTCTCTCTCTCTAAAATCAATAAAAACATATTTTTTTAAAAAGTAAAGATGAGGAGCTGAGGCCTAAAGAGGTTAAGTAACTTGCCCAGGTTCATATAACAGTAAGTAGCTAAGAGATAGAAACTAATTAATTCTTCTTCTCTTTAGGAATGGGGCATTGTTAAAGGCAGAAACAACAACAACAACAACAACACACACACACACACACACACACACACACACACACACTGTTTTCAAATGAGAGTTCTCCAAGAACAAAGATGGAAAGCTAATTTACCTATTTTTCATGAGTATGGTAGATCAACCTTGGGGAAAACACACAGGCAGCCTTCAAATGTATTTGCTAAATGAATGTCAGTAGATTGAGCAACAGAAACCAAGCTACCTGGAGGTCTCTTCTATTAAACCTCAGTGTGAAATTCTCTTTCTTGGTCCCCATCAAAACACAAACAGCTCAGGGCATCCTCAGATTTGCTGGACTGGAGCTGAGAGGAGTACACAGGCCAGGGGAAGATAAAAATGCTCCCAGAGTAAAGGACCTATTTAACTGAGGGCAGAGCCTCCGGGAGTCTGCTCTGAAGCAGGACTCATCCCAGGTAAATAGTAGTTAGCTATTTCCACAACTCATTCGGGTTCGTTTTGACAGGCTAGCATGGAATGAAACAGAAGCACCCAATGGCATTTCCCATTGGTAGAGCCACGTCCCACTCATCCCACTAGACTGTGAGCTTTGTGGGGCCGGGGACTGCATCTGTTTGGCCAATATCGGTATCCTCAGGACCTGTTAGAGAGTGCTGGCTGTGGCATACACGCTAATATTTTAAAGGACGATAGGATTAAGTTTCTATTGCTAGAATCCTTTATCTTTAAGACCTACATGACATGTTTTCTCTTCTAGGAAGTTGTAAATTTCCCCTTCCTATGGATTCCTACGAGAGGGTCGCTGCAGCCTTTAAAAGTCTTTATTTCACTGTGGCTAGTGTCCCACTGGTCTAAGTCGGGATCGGTCTTTCCGCAGCCCGAAAGGGGCTAAAAGTAGGGAGAGAGTCGTTCTCACCCCTGAGGGCCCGGCACCCACACGGGTCGGGCGGGGCCGGGCCAAGTTGCAATGAAGCGGTGCGGGGCCCTGGGGGAGGAAGGGAGCCGGCCCGGCTTACCTTTTCCTTGACTGCCTGGTAGCTCTGCTGCAGCCAGCTCCGCCACCACCCCACGTCCTCCCTGTGGAAGACAGATACATCTGGCAGCCCCGCGGTGCGAACGATCCGGTCTCAGTTTCCCCTCGGATGTGACCCCGTGGGCTGAGGCTTCGGAGACCGCTTCCCCACCCCCCCACTCTGCGACTCCACCCCGCCTTTCCAGCTGCGTCCACCGCCACGCTGGCCTCCTGTTCTCCACGGGGACCCTGGCCCAGCACCCCAACCCTGGGAGAATTCAGGCCCCAACGCCCGAGAGCAGGATGACGGGCTCACCCTTCCGCCATCTTCCCTGCATGACATCACCACTATTTACTGACCTTTGACTTCCGACACGGTACCGCCCCCTTAAGCACCGCCCCGGAGACCTCGGCCCAATCCTTGCGCGGACACCACCCTCAGTCCAATCTCCGCCCTGCTTTATAACCAGGCCCCGCCTCCTTGGGCCTGGTCCATTCTCTGTCCAGAGTTCTCCCTTAAACCCCGCCCCCGAGTGCTTGGCCCAATCCTCAGTTTTGTCTTAAGGCCCCAAGCGTTAGCCCCGCCCCCACCAACCTCGAATCTTTACGGGTGTCAGCCATAGTCCCCTACGGTGGCCGCATGGGCCCTCAGAGTGGTCTTGGGAGGCTGGGAGAAGAGGGGCGGAAGGGAGCGATCCCCGCGGGAGCGAGCCCGGCCGGAGCCCGAACGTTTGGATCCCGGAGCGCAGGGCTAGGACCGCCCCCCTTTATGAAACCAGCCGCGTAGTAGCTGTTTGGGGTCTCTTCGGGCTGGTTCAGCGAGCACGGGGGGCTGTGGGCCAGGGATTGGAGTTTCGTGGAGAAAAAATCAGAGGTGACTTACGTGCAGCCTCTAGAGGGGCTCTCAAGATATCGGAGACACAACTCAATCTTGACGGCCTGATTCAAAACTCCAGATGGATGTGGTTAGGAAAATGCAGAGACAGCGTGGAGAAGGGAAGTTGAAGGTGTTGAGGTCGAGGGAGGGAGGGGGGAGAGAGAGAGAGAAAATGAATGGGGAGGGGACCACATACTTTGCACTAGATCCCATCCCTCTGGTCTGTTTCAGGGCATAGCTTTACAGTTCCCGCCACTCCCATTCCCTTTTCCGTCATGGGATTATTCCTGTCATCATACATGCTGTTCTTGCTCCCATCTTAAAAGCAAGCAAACAAACAGAAACCAACCCTCTCCTGACCCTCCAGCATTTCCCTACTTCCCTTTACAGCAAAACTTCTGGAAGACTTGGCTATCCTCACCTCCTCCAATTCTCCTACCCTCCCCTTCTCTCTTGACTCACTTCAGGTTTTCCCTCCCCACAGTCCTTTGAAATAACTTTCGTTAGGGAGCCAAGAACAATGGCCAATTGTCAATTCTCATCTTACTTGAACAATCAGCATCTTTTTTTAATTGATTTTTTACGGAGAGGAAGGGAGAGGGATAGAGATTTAGAAACATCAATGAGAGAGAAACATCAATCAGCTGCCACCTACACACCTCCTACTGGGGATGTGCCCGCAACCAAGGTACATACATGCCCTTGACCGGAATCGAACCTGGGACCTTTCAGAAAGTCTGCAGGCTGACGCTCTATCCACTGAGCCAAACCGGTTAGGCAACAATGATCATCTTATCTAACACAGTTGATCATTTTCCTTCTCCTTCAAATATTTTCTTCACTGGGCTTCCAGGACACCATGCCCTCCTGACTTTCCTCCTATCTCACTGGCATCTCCTTCTCAGTTTTCTTATCAACCTCTGTTGCTGGAATGTCCCAGTTCTCCGTCCTTGACCCTCTCCTTTTTGATGTCTATAATCATTCCTCGGATGATCTTATCAAGTCTCGTGATTTTAAATGTCAACTATACACCAGGGACTCTCAACTTTTCTCTCCACCCCATACATCTCTGAACCCCAGGATCTTGATCTCTAATTGATTGTAAAGTAAACATATTAAACTTAACATGCCCCCAAAACTACTGATGTATCTACCTAAATTTAATGCAAACTTCCCCAAAGCTGTAAATAGCAACCTCATCCTTCCAGTTACTCAAGCCCAAAACGAGGGAGACATTTCTTTCGTACTCAAAAGCTAATTCCTCGGCAAATGTAGTTGGCTCTACCATGAAAACATAACCAGAATCCAGTCATGTCTCACCACCTCCCCTGCTACGATGTAGGTCCAAGCGGCCATTATCTCTCACTTGCATAAAGGCAAGAGCCTCTTAACTGATATCTCCGTGTCCACTCTTGCCTTCCTATAGTCTAGTCTTAATTCATTCTGAAAGTAATCTTTTAAGCAACCTAAGATGGTGCGGGCTTCTGTGGAAAACAATATGGTGATGGTTCTAAAAAACAATTACCATGTGATCTAGCAATTCTACTTGTAGGTATACACTAAAAAACATTGAAAGCAGGAACTCCAACAGGTATTTGTACACCCATGTTCATAGCTGCATTATTCACAGTAGCCCAGGGGTGGAAGCTACCCATGTATCCATTGACAGTGAATGGATAAACAAAATGTGGTATATAATACAATGGAATACGATTGAGTGTTAAAAAGGAAGTTCTTACACATGTTACATCATGGATGAGCCTTGAAGACATTATGCCAAGTGAAATCAGCCAGTCACAAAAGGACAAATATTGTATGAATCCAATTATATGAGGTACCTAGAGTAGTCAAATTCCTAGAGACAGAAAGTAAAAGGGTCGCCAGGGGCTCGGGGGCTGAGGAAATGAGTGCAGAGGGTAACTTTGGTAGATGAAAAATTCTGGAGACGGAGGGTGGTGATGGTTGCACAACAATGTGGATGTACTTAATGCCACTGAACTGTACACTTGGAAATAGTTTGTATTATGTATATTTTACCAAAAAAAATATATGTAAGTAAGATCACAACCTTTCTCCTCTGCTCAAAATTCTCTAATGCCTTCTTGTTTCACTCAGTGGAAAAGCCAGTAAGTTCTCATAAACTCCTTGATGGCCCTACAAGGTTGATCTGACCGTGAACTGTTGGCTCCCTTAGTTTCTCTGCTCTAGCAATACTGGCCATTTTGATGTTCCTTGAAACTTCCCAGCCCTCTCCTCAAATTATTTAAAACTGTAACTTGCACCCCCAGCATTCCTATTCCTCTCCCCTGCTTATTTTTTTCTTCACACAACTATCACCATCTGACATACCATACTTAAAAAAAAAAAAAAAAAAAAAAGGCCTGCCTCCCTCTGGCTAGAAATGTGACCTCCATGAAGTCATGAACTTTTGTTTGTCTTATTTACCTGTCTACTCCTAGCACCTAGAACAGTGCCTGGAACATAATAGATGCTTAATATTTATAATTTATTGAGCAAATAAAAGAATAAATGTAAGGAGAGTAAGGACAAAACGGGACTAATTTGGAGCAAGCTGGAGTGGCTAAAATGAAAAGAAAAGAGAAGATGAAAGTGAGGCTATAAAGGTCATTAGCATCTATATTCCTGAGAGCCTTGGATGTAGGGCTAAAAATTCAAACCTAATTCATGGACAGAGAGTCACTAAAGATTTTTTTAGTAAAGAAATGACTTGTGCTGTGAAAGTGACATGACCAAGTGACCTAGTACTACTATTTTTAAAAATATATATTTTATTGATTTTTTACAGAGAGGAAGGGAGAGGGATAGAGAGTTAGAAACATCGATCAGCTGCCTCCTGCACACCCCCCACTGGGGATGTGCCCACAACCAAGGTACATGCCCTTGACCGGAATTGAACCTGGGACCCTTCAGTCCGCAGGCCGACGCTCTATCCACTGAGCCAAACCGGCTTCAGCTCTAGTACTACTATTAATAGGTGTAATGGGGCACTTATTAAACAGGTGAGTGTTTTACACAATGTGCCTTGTGTGATATTCCCAATAGCCCTATGAGGTAGGAGCAATTTTTCATCTCCATCTTATAGTTGAAGAAGTTGAGATCCAGAGAGATGGATCCCAAGGTCACACAGCTAGGAAATGACAGAATTCTGATTTGAACTCAATGCTGTCTAATAAAAGCAAGTTTCTGCCTATCTAATAAGTCTTAACTTCATCCAGCTCATGTCCTGCCTCCCCAATCAGATGATGAGCTGCAGACAGTCAAGGGCTATATCCTATTGTTTGATATATTCACCCTACGCATTCTCCCACTCCCCGACCTAGCACAGTGCTTGCCCAGGAGGGCCTCAGTGTATGTGGACTGAGTGAGACCCTCTGCTTGAATCTCTTTGGTCGTCCCTATCCCTTGACGCTTGGCTCCCTTCATTGACATCAAGCAAATCTGAATTCAAATCCCAGCTTAGCTACTTCCCAGCAATGTGACCTTGGGCAAGTTAACTTTCCCTGTTTTTAGTGTCTTTTTAAAAATATATATATTTTATTGATTTTTTACAGAGAGGAAGGGAGAGGGATAGAGAGTTAGAAACATCGATGAGATCGATCAGCTGCCTCCTGCACACCTTCTCCTGGGGGTGTGCCCGGCAACCAAAGTACATGCCCTTGATCAGAATCGAACCCAGGACCCTTCAGTCCGCAGTCCGATACTCTATCCACTGAGCCAAACTGGTTAGGGCTGTTTTTAGTGTCTTTATCATTAAAATGGAAACATGACTCCTGATTGTTATGAGAATTGAGTAAAATAAGTAAAACACACAACACATATGACCAAGTACTCAATGAAGTAATTATTATTGTTTTAGCCCCTTACCAGAGCCTAACACAATGTTAGGCACTGGTAGAGCGTTAATAAGCACCTTTTGAATTAAAAGATATGTTGAGCCCTAGCTGGTTTGGCTCATAAATTCGCCCCATCCCTGACCCTCAGATCATCCTTTTACCCACATCCCCACTCCTGTACTACTGGACCCCTCTTGGCTGAGGATACTGGTATTCCAGGATCCTCCTGGCTTTGATGCCCAGGAAGCCCTGACACCCAGTTGCCACCAGATGGTGCTGTAGACTCATTCAGGTGAAGCTGGCTGCCAGGACTTACAGGAGTGGCCCCTGGGATGTCTCTCTGGCTCCTCTAGAGAGGCTGGGCTTCCTCAGGGAAAGGCAGCAAGGCCTGGGATGGTCCTGGGAGGTGGCGTTCCCAAAGACCACCCTATTTCTGTGGTGGAGATTCCACCACACCCTTGGCCGCAGGACCAGCTACATAATTTATGGGGCCCATGCAAAATGAAAATGCCTAAGTTGCTGGTAGAGACAGCACAGGGCATGGCCTAAAATCCAGCAGAAAGGTTCTAGTTCAGCCTTCTAGAGCTGACTATTAACATTTCAAGAATTTTACAAGCTGGCTGTTTAGCACAGCCATTATTTTTAAAAATGATATAAACTTATGCCCAGCTGGTATGACTCAGTGGTTGAGCATCAATCCATGAACCAGTAGGTCACTGTTCGATTTCTGGTCAGAGCACATGCCTGGGTTTCAAAGTGGGTCGCAGTGAGGAGCGTGCAGGAGGCAGCTGATCAATGATTCCCTCTCATCATTGATGTTTCTACCTCTCTCTCCCCTTCTCCCTTCCTCTCTGAAATCAATAAAAATATATTTTTAAAAAAGAATGGACTCCCTTAATACATTTTTATTGATTTCAGAGAGGAAGGGAGAGGGAAAGAGGCAGAAACATCAATAATGTGAGAGAATTGTTCATCGGCTGCCTCTTGCACACCCCACACTGGGGATCAAACTGTGACCTCCCGGTTCATAGGTCGATGCTCAACCACTGAGTCACGCCGGCTGGGCAGGAATCCATTCTTTTTAAAAAAGATAAAAACTTACAATTAAATAGATTACATAAAAAATAAAGGTAATAAAAATTCAAAACACTACATAATTATTTTTATGCATTTCACTATCATCTATGCTTTTGAAGTGACAAATTTATTGTATCTATATGGTGGAAATACTGTATAATACTGTGCCTCTTCCTGTACATCTCTTCCCAACTCTGCATTCAGTGGTGTTTAAACATTGATAGTTTAAAATCGATGACAGTGGGGAGTGTTCACATCATCAAAATCTGCAAACAGTGCACATCATGCCCCCTTCTAAGACAGTTGTTGATCTTTTACCAGTTCTCCCCTGGTCCTGCTCTACTAACGTGCTGTGCTGTGCAGTCTTTTTTAAAAATATATTTTTATTGATTTCAGAGAGGAAGGGAGAGGGAGAGAAGGATAGAAACATTAGTGATGAGAGGGAAACATCAATCACCTGCCTCCTGCACAACCACCACGGGGGATTGAGCCTGCAATCCAGGCATGCGCCCTGACCAGGAATCGAGCCATGACCTCCTGGTTCATGGGTCGGTGCTCAACCACTGAGCCACACCACTGGGCTTAATTTTTATTTATTCACTGATTTTTAGAGGAAGAGGGCAAGGGAGAAAGAGAGAAAATCAATTTGTTTTTGCACTTATTTATGCATTCACTGGTTGATGTTTGTATGTGCCCTGTCCCTGCAACCTTGGCGTATCAGGAGGATGCTCTAACCAGCTGAGTCAACTGGCCAGGGCCTATGCTGTGTGATCTTGAGCCAAGTCCTATTCCTTCCAACCTCCCATATGTATTCTTTTTTTTAATCTTTATTTTAATTTTAATTCTTTATTGTTTAAAGTATTTCATAAGTCTCCTTCCTCCCTCCCGCCCCTCATTGACCTCTCCCCGGTCCCCTCCACCCCCCAGCACATGCCCTCCCCTCTCCCCCATCTGTGTCCACTATATGTTTTCTTTTATAATTTACAAAAGGGGGGGCATCCTTTGTGTCCTGTAACTTTTAGAACCACCCGGGAGGTGGAGTGTTGTGGTCCAAAGAGCAAAGGATGTTGCCAAGGAAGAGCTGAGGACTGGCTCCTGCAAGGTGGCTGTCACCAAGGTTCCCAGAAGGTGACCTGCCGACTGGCTCAGGGGAGCAAGCCACATTACCCTTCAGAGCCTCTTTCTCTGCATTGATTAGATCAGCTATTTTCAACCAACAGGCCACAAGATTGTGTAAAATATTTGATACCTGACCATTTAGTCAGGGACACTGACCTCTTTCCCTTTCCAAAAAAATGACAACAGCCAATACAACAATAGCTGACCCGTGTGAGTGAATCAAAATTATATCTTTTTTTTTTTTGTCAGATTGGTGAAAAAGATATCTTTTTGGTGTGCTGTAGAATTTTAGTAATTAGTTTATGTGTGCCATGAGATGAAAAAGATTGAAAATCACAATTATTAGATAATAATAATAACAACAACAACAATAGTCTTCCAATGCCTCCAGCATTATTCTTGGTACTCGTGCATCACAAACCTGCTTCTTGGCTGTATCTGAGAGTAGGTAGAGGAAAGATCTAGCCCGCTCTGCTTTTGCAGAAGGACACAGCAGTGGGAGATGAGAACTGGCATTTCCTTCTTACTGTGACAACAGACAGTGTTTTTCCAAAAGGGAGACTGGGGTTGGGTGCTTTAGGAGTTCAGGAAATGCCTGCCTCAAATATGCCATGGTTGTAGGTGTGATCCTTGGTCAGGGCATATACAAGAATCAACCAATGAATACATACATAAGTGGAACAACAAATCGCTCTCTCTCTCTCTCTCTCCTCTCTCTCTCTCTCTCTCTCTCTCTCTCTCTCTCTCTCTCTCTCTCTTCTCCTCCCCCCTCTCTAAAATCAATCAATTTTTTTAAATTGAATAACTTTGTATACCTTTTCTCCTATTAATCTGCCTGTTGTCAGTTTATTCATAGACTCAAATATTGAACCTGGAAAGGTAGTGCCAGCCAGTGTTTCCTTCCTGACAGTGTGGGTGGCCCAAACATCAATTGCCCTATGTACCCCACTTGCTGCCGAACACATAGCCCTGTGTCCCAACTTAGATTTGCTTCCCACTTAGCAGAAAGCACACATCAGTCCTATAATTGAGAAAGAAAACAACTTAATTCCCTAGGAAGGTAGCTCAAGGCCCTGATGTTCCTCCTCTAGCTTTCTTATATTCCTTTCTCAATAATCTGCACTTTATGACTAAATGGTGGAGTTACTCTCCTTAGATGACTACCTAGAGACAATAATAGGGGAAAGGGGAAGTATTTAAAATATGTAAATATATATTTTGAGGAAGGAAGTTCAAATAGAGACTATCATCCTCACCTCCATAACCCATTCTAAGGCTGATCTTGTATTTATGACTTTCCTTCTTCACTCTTTTTCCAGGTTTCTTCTGCCTTCAGTCAGAACAGATGGTCAAGTTCTTGGCCCACGGAAGAGACCCAACCCTTCATCCCTGAGAGAGATGTGTCCTGGGAGGTTCTCTCATATAGAATTGCAGTAGTTTTGCAGTAACTTTGATGACAGGATTTGTTGTAGGAACAGGATCCTTAGGGATACAGTTGAGTCTATCACTAAGCCTCACTAACCCTATGCTATGGGAACAACTTATTTCCTCTTGATAGCCAGAGTTTTTAACCCCAGATAATACCTTGATTTCTTTTTTCACTTTCTGTTCAGCGGCAGGAAGTATTCAAAATGGTTGAGTGGTAGGTTCAACAGTTCAGTTTAGTGGAAAATTTGTATCCACTTGGTGGAGGCATTCCTCTCTTCGACACTAAAAGCTTTTAGCATTCCTCCCCTCCCTATAACCAAGGGACCAAGAAGCAAATAATCTTTGAGTGAGTCAAAAAGTTATTGTAACCCTAGCCGGTTTGGCTCAGTGGATAGAGCGTCGGCCCACGGACTGAAGGGTCCCAGGTTCGATTCCGGTCAAGGGCATGTACCTTGGTTGTGGGCACATCCCCAGTAGGAGGTGTGCAGGAGGCAGCTGATTGATGTTTCTCTCTCATGGATGTTTCTAACACTCTGTCCCTCTCCCTTCCGCTCTGTAAAAAATCAATAAAATATATTTTAAAAAAAGTTATTGTAAGTGGAGCCACTCTCCTTGCATCTAGCTCTAGCCTCTTGGTTCTTGAACTATGTAACATCTGGCTAAAGGAGAAACAGCATACTGGTTGAGAGCATTACTGCATCCTGTAGATGGCTCTCTGTCTCACAGAGGGTACCTTGTCTGGGCCATCTATCGACTTTGCCACCATTTTAGAAGGCTGGCTAATGGAGTACATGGTAAGGCCAGTGAATCCAGTGGGTGTCAGATGAGTGTCTTACTTCTTTATTGTGAAATGACTTCCATGATCAAAACAATGTTGTGTGGGATTTCAAGACGTATGATTAAGTCCACACATGGAGGTTCTGGTGGAGGCATGCAAGGCAATGAAAGCAAATCTAAATCCAGAATAAGCAACTCTTCTCGTGAGACAAAATCCTGTCTCCATCATGAGGGACATGATCCTATGCAATCAATCTGCCTCTAAGTAATTGGCTGGTGCCCTCAGGGGTTCAGGGCTGGTTGCTGCTGTGGGCAAACTGGGTGTCCGTAGTGGTGTTGGCTGCTGGGCTTTGGTGAGGGGATGTCCTTGTTCTTCACCCCTGTCATCATGGTCCTTTGTCCACAAACCCACTGAACAAGTTGGGGGCCCATATTGAGCATTCAGATGGCATACCTGCTGTCTCATGATCTAGGATCATTCTAGGGAATCCATCTTTCCCAAACCTCTTTGTTGTGAACTTCTAATCTTTCTCTCTGGGGTGCTCAAATCATTAGTCACTGTCTGTGAAATGGTATAGATCTTGACCTCAGGACAATGAGATGTACTGCTTACAGTTCTGCCTGCAGTTGTAATTAGTTAAGATGGCTTTTGGGCTTTTGTACTGGAGGAGAGTGAACCCCCTAAACCAATATGACTAATGTCCTTTAAAAAAGGGGAAATCTGAATATATATATATATATATATATATATATATATATATATATATATATATATATGAAATGGCATGTAGACATGAAGATGACCATCTACAAACCAAGGAGAGAGGCCAGGAACAGATCCTTCATAGCCCTCAAAAGGAACCAACACTGACAACACCTTGATTTTGGACTTCTAGCCTCCAGAATTGTGAGACAATACATTTCTGTCGTTTAAGCTAGTTTGTGATGCATCCCTACAGCAAGCCCTAACAGACGAATACACCCCTCGTTAGAACTAAGTTCCCTGAGAGCAGCAACCTGGTTTGTCTTGTTCACAGCCATTCCAGAACGCGCCTGTGCCATTACTTAGCATCTCGTACCACTATTTAAAAATACGTTTTTACTGATTTCAGAGAGAGGGTGAGCGTTAGAAACCTCAGTGATGAGAGAGAATCATTGATTCGCTGCAGCCTGCAAGCCCCCTACTGGGGATAGAGCCGCTGCAACCCGGGGCACGCCCCCGCCGTGACCTCCTTGTTCACGGGTCAGCGCTCAACCACTGAGCACACCGCCGGGCTTGTAGGACTATTTAAGTGTTTCACTAGAATATATGAACCTGAAAGCCTTTCAAGGGAAGAAAGTGTTGCTAGTATTCAATCAAAACCTGTTGAGTAGATTAAACCATTTCACTCATTTCCAAATTTTTTGTGGTGCACGGATAAGTCATAGCTCCTACTCCCTAGGTTGCATTAATATGCATGACGCGCTTTTAGCTCTCCGGACAAAGAGATCAATACTTCGCAGGTCCCTCGAGTGGGACTCAGAAGACCGAACGAAGCTCCAGCCTTTTACAAGCGCTGCTTCTTGCCCCTTTTGGCATCTTGGTACTTGTAGTTTTGTCCACGATATCTTTCACCGGAAAACCAACGCTGAGACCACAACTCCCATCACCCCACGAGCACTGGAGCCTTCAGTGCGCAGCCTCCGGAGAGGGCGCCCCACCATTGGCTAACTAGCTGGGCGAAGGCCCACCTTCCCGAGCCCAGCCACACCCATGATTGGTTGGCTGCCCCGCTTCTCATCGGAGGAGGCGACAAGTGAATGAAAGCGGGGGGCGTGTCTGTGTGCGTAGCTTGGTGGCGGTGCTGGTGGAACCCACTGGAAGGTGAGATCCGAGAAGCGGGGTCACGCTGCCGCTTTCATTGGCTTGGGGCACCCCGAAGGTCGGCCCTGGCCGGGGGTCAGCGGGCAAGGAAGCCCCATTTCGGTCGGCCTCCCTCCGACCGCCCGGCCCTGGCGACTCCGGGGATCCCCGCCGCGCAAACCCGTGCTGGATGACCGACTCCCATCCAGCCTCCCCTTAGTGTGGGGAGGGGGGTCGTGGGGGGCAGATCCCTCTCCTTCCCTAGATTTGGGCTGTCCCCCGCGTGGTCCACCGGGCGGTGGGGCGTAGGTTCATCCGGATGTTGCGGGGGCGCTAGGCAGTGCTCACCGCAGCGCTGGTCACTTTGTCCGCGGAGGCCACGGGAGGGGCCAGGCCTCGGTTCCCCACCCTCCGGGCCGAAGACAGAGTCCATTAACTAGTTCCGGTCGTCTGGCTCTGGACGGGGAGGATCCCCTTGTGCTGTGAACAATGTAGCAGGTGAACCAAAGATTCAACTGACCCTGAAATTCTTTCTGTGTAAATGGAAACTTCTTCCTTGTCGTTCTCCTCCACTCCATGCGTCGGGGAAAGGAGTGACTCCCCAAAGCCTTCTTACTGTGTGCTGGAGGGTTTGGGGAGTCAGGTTGGCATGGTTAAGAATGTCAACTCTGGGATCTAGCCGATCTCAGTTCCAATCTGAGCTTTGGGCGTGTTGTCTGTAAATCTGAACTGAAATTTTCTCTGAAAAAGAGGATGTAACGAGGTAGCTACTGCATTGGGTTATTGTAAGGTTAAAATCCATCAGTGTTTGTAAAGTACTTTGTACAGTGCCTCATGAGAAGTAGTGCTCAGAGAATGCTAACAATTGATGAGCAGGTTTTTATTATTCTCAGGTCAGTGAACCTGGAGGAGTCGTGTCAGAGTCAGTGGTTGGAATTCAAGGCTGCTTTTGGTGCCTGAATGAAGACAGTCCTGTGACCTGGCTAGGTAGGATCCCCTCAGGGGACTGGGGGGGTTTACTGCAGGCTGCAGTGTTGGCATCTGCCCTCTCCTGAAGGACTGGCCCTATGAAGTACTAGATTCACTTTAATGTTCCTGGCATCTTCCTTGTGTCAGACATTGTTTATAAGTTACTAGCTACAGTGGGAAGGTTGGGAGGGTCCCTGCCAGAGTGTGGATAAATGTACTTCTGCGAGCACTGTGCCCGAAGAGCTGCTTTCCTGGGAGAGGGGATGGTCCTCAGCATGTCCCAGGGGTGCAGAGCACCAAGGACAAGTCAGATGAATGTGAACAAATTTTTCACGTTATATGCCAAATGCAGGTCTGAGGAAAGGTTTGAAGAAAGTATGTGGATAGACTTTTGCAAAGTCAGGCAGTATTTGCATGAGCCAATAGAATTTAGAGTATTTGTAGAGAGAAAGCCAAAGGAAATGGATTTGGGGTACTGTTGTTGAAAAGGAGCATCTTCCAGTGAAAAAATGAAAGTGCCCTGGGAGGAGGCCCTGAAGATAAGACCATTCTACAAGTTCAGAAGTATTGTGCCTACTTAGATATTTATCTTTCTGGTTTGCCAACTACTTACCCCTTTGCTCCTCCTTTTTTTCTTTGTTAAAAAATAAAAACAAAAGTAATACAGGTACATAGTGGAACATACTAACAGTACAGAGGTTGCAAAGGAAAAGGGAAGGTCCCTCCACACATCTCTTAACCATAGTCTCTCTCCTCAAAGGCATCTGCTATTAATTCTTGCTTATATAACCTTCCAGAAAAAAATTTATGCATGTATCAGCAAAACCATATACACAGATGGGATCAGACTGTACAGTTTGCATCTTGTCTTTTTCTCTTTTACTATATCTTAGTGGCCTTTTCCACATAAAAACACACAACTCTAGCTCGTTAAAAACATGGTTGCACCATGCTGGGAGGCTTGGTTAGTTGGAGTGTGTTGTGGGTTGATTCTCAGTCAGGGCACGTAGATAGGTTGCAGGTTCAATCCCCCGTTGGGGCGTGTGTGGGAGGCAGCAGATCGATGTTTCTCTCATATCTATGTCTCTCTCACCCTCTCCCTTCCCCTCTCCAAAAAATCAATAAAACACATCCTCGGGTGAGGATAAAAAAAAAAAAAAGAAAAAGATGTGTACATTTTAAGCTGAGGTAAATACTGCCACATTCCCCTCTAAAATGGTGTTCAAAATTATATTCCCATCAATAGTGGATATTTTCACACTAAAAAATGTAATTTTACCAGTCAGACAAGGTTTTCTTTAAATTCTGAGGAAGAATACAGTGTGGTATTTAGATGTAGCATTTTCCTGTATCTTGTTTTTCCTTTTCCATTTTTTAAAATCCTCACCAGAGGAGGTGATTTTATTGATTTTTCTAGAGAGAGAGGAAGGGGAAAAGAGATACACACACACACACACACACACACACACACACACACACACACACATTGATGTGAGAGAGAAACATGGATCGGTTGCCTTCCAGAGTCACCCCGACCAAGGATTGAACCTATAGCCCAGGTATGTGACAGGGAATAGAACCTACAACCTTTCGGTGTACCAGACAAGGCTCCAACCAACCAAGCCACCTGGCCAGGGCTCCCTTACCATTTTAAAAAAAATTGATTTCAGAGAGGAAGGGAGAAGGGAGAGAGAGTTAGAAACATCAATGATGAGAGAGAGTCATTGATCAGCTGCCTCCTGCACGCCCCTACTGGGGACTGAGCCCAAAACCCGGGCATGTGCCCTTGACTGGAATCCACCCCGGGACCCTTCAGTCCATAGGTCGATGCTCTATCCACTGTGCCAAACCGGCTAGGGCTCCCTTGTCATTTTGATTGTCAAAGGCAGTGGCAGGAACTGCTGGGAAGGCTTGCTTGGAGCTATTGGAAGAGGTGAGAATGACAGGGAAACCTTCATCCTGTGAAAACTTTCAGGGTTGATTTATTTGGGAATAGTAGAATTTTTTCAGATATCTGACAGTTCCCTTCCTTTTTGAACCAAAATGTTAATTTTAACTACTTTCAATGAAAATTTCCAAAATTATGACATAATTTGAGTTTAAAATAATATAAAAATATGAAAGTCTCCCTGATGACTTAGGTCCAACAATGACAGCCCTGGGCTGTAGTTTAGTGCTGTCCTTAGGCCATTTTGGATACTAGGAGCCTTTAATGCCCTTAGCCAAGTGGCCTCAGGCTGACACTTTAAAAATCCCTAAGGGTAGTTTTTAGAACTGTTCTACCTTTTCCCACCTGTCAGTTCTCACTTTTAAGTTTGTCAGTTTACTTGCTTATAGAGGCTCCTCTTCATTTCTCTTCCTAATTGACTCTCTAGTTTCCAAACTTAATGCATCACTTGCTATCCATATGTGTACGTAGGTGTAAATTGCCCTTTAATAAGGTTGTGGTGGGTCTTTTATGAGTAAAGTCTGTGCCATTAGTGTGTTGGGCCTTGGGGAATCTATTTTTGCCAGTGAAAGGACCCTTTTTGGGGGGAGAAAGTGCCTGATTTCTGGTTGGGTGAGGCATTATTGTGCTGCGTTTGTAGAAAGGAAGCATGCTAAAGAGTTGTTAGCTATGGTTGGCAGCTCTAACTAGGCTTTTTGCGATAGTAGTAAAGGGAGATGATGTACTTGGTTATAGAAACTCCTCTGAGCTCAATGGGTGAGTAAATAAAAGGGGTATTGATGGATGGCTCTGTGGTTTGTGTGATGGGAAAAGATGGAGGAGGAGCTCCGGGAAGAAGGTAACTCGTGTTTATATAACCCTCCAGAAAAAATTCATGCATATCCGTGCGAAGGCATATACACAGGTGGGATTTTAGCAGAAGAATTTGGAATTTGATTTATATCGGTTCTACTTAGCAGTTATGAAAACAGTATTCCGTTGTATTTAGCACACCTATCTGTCCAAAGTATTTGCCAGGTGCTGTGGGGGATATCAAATAAATAAGACATGGGTCATGCCCTCAGAGGGCTTGTAGTCCACAGACGGACAAGGGCCAGGACATAGAAATACGGAAGAGTGAACCAAGGGTAGTTAGGAGTCCTTTAGTTGCAAGAGATAGAAAACCCAACTCAGATCAGCTTAGCAAAGGGACTTAATTGGCTTCTGGCACAGCAGGAGTTAGGACTCAGCTGGGTTCTATCTGTTGCTCCTGCCTGAGCTGGGCTTTGTTGGGCTGGTTCCCCTGTTGCTGTGGCAGCAGCATCCCTCACATCCCACCTGCTCACAGAGCAATCTTTTTTGGAAGGACTAGTAAACATTTCACTGCTTTTTACTGGCTCTGACCAAGCCATGTGGCCATCTCTGAGCCAATCACTGTGGTCAGAGGGTGGAGCCTGGGGTTGGCACCAGCTAGATGCAAAGATCATTGGCCAAGATTGGGGGATGGGTGTTTACAATCAAAGCTGAATGGTGAATGCATGCTGGCAAGCCCAAGAACTCACCAATGTTTCCACAAAGTGATAATAATAGATGTGAGCTGAGACTGGTTGCCAGTCTCTAAGCTCTGTATCAGGACGCTGTAGACCAAACTGTAATTCTTTTTTTACATATATTTTTATTGATTTCAGAGAGGAAGGGAGAGGGAGAGTGATAGGAACATCAATGATGAGAAAGAATCATTGATCAGCTGCCTCCTGCACGCCCCCACTGGGGACCGAGCCCGCAACCCAGACATGTGCCCTTGACCAGAACTGAACCCGGGATCCTTCAATACACAAGCTGACGCTCTATCCACTGAGCCAAAACAGCTGGCCGAACTGTAATTCTTAGATTTGGATATTATCTGTATTTTGAGCCTTGAAGAAAGTAAGTGTAGTGCATCAGACCATGAATTCTGGAGGTTGGTTTTGAGTCCTGGCTCTGTTACAGCTGGGTCATCTCCTATCTTCTTCTTTTTTAAAAAATATATTTTTATTGATTTCAGAGAGAAAGGGAGAGGGAGAGAGACAGAAACATCAATGATGAGAATCATTGATCGGCTGCCTCCTGCATGCCCCCTACTGGGGATCAAGCCTGCAACCCGGGCATGTGTCCTTGACTGGAATTGAACCCGGGACCCTTCAGTCCACAGGCCGACGCTCTATCCACTGAGCCAGACCAGCTAGGGCTCCTATTTTCTTTGAGTTTCAGTTTCCTTATTGGAAAAATGGGGACAATATTGGTGTCTTGTCACAGAGTTTTAATAAAAATTCACTGAAAGAATCAAACACTATGTACTGTGCCCACACACAATTGTTGTTTTTCATAAATTAACTCAGTTGGACAACCTCTTATTTCTGTTAGGTCCAAAACAGCCCACATCATAAAGACACTACTGAACCAATGTTTGGGAAAGAATTTTTCTTTTTAAATTGATTTTTATTGATTTCAGCGAAAGAGGGAGAGGGAGAGAGAGAGAGAGAGAGAAACATCAGTGATGAGATAGAATAATTGATTGGCTGTTTTCTGCATGCCCCACACTGGGATTGAGCCCGCAACCTGGGCATATGCCCTGACTGGGAATTGAACCTGTGACTTCCTGGTTCATAAGTTAACGCTCAACCACTGAGCCACGCCAGCCGGGCAGAGAAATTTTTTTTTTAAATATTAAAAGTAAACATCTTATTTGTAAGGTTGAGATTTGTGAATCAACTTTTTAAAAATCTTGGCAGAGATACAGGCTACTCCGGAGCAGCAGCAGCTGGTGAAGACATGGAGATGCAATCCTATTATGCCAAGCTCTTGGGGGAGTTGAATGAACAGCGGAAGCGGGATTTTTTCTGTGACTGCAGCATCATTGTGGAAGGGCGGATCTTCAAGGCCCACAGGAATATTCTGTTTGCCAACAGCGGCTACTTCCGAGCCCTGCTCATTCACTACATCCAGGACAGCGGGCGGCACAGCACCGCCTCCTTGGACATTGTCACCTCCGATGCCTTTTCCATCATCTTAGATTTCCTGTATTCTGGGAAGTTGGATTTGTGTGGGGAAAACGTGATTGAAGTTATGTCGGCCGCCAGTTACCTACAGATGAATGATGTGGTAAACTTCTGCAAGACATATATCAGGTCATCCTTTGATATCTGCCGAAAGATGGAGAAGGAGGCTGCTGTGGCTGCCGCGGTGGCAGCGGCAACTGCAGCTGCAGCAGCTCATCAGGTTGACAGTGGGAGCCCCAGTTCAGGCACGGAAGGGGCCTCCTGTGATACCAAGAGCTTGGTCTCCTCTACAGCCAAGGAAGAAGAGTGTGTGGACTGTCCAAAGGAATCCCCTTGTGGTGACTGCCACCCCCTGGAGCCGGTGGTGAAAGACAGCGAGGGCAGCGGCTCAGCTGACGGTGACCTCTCTACTCTGCCCAAGCCGATAGAGCCCAAGGTGGAGTTCGATGCTGACGAAGTGGAGCAGGTGGAGGTTGGTGAGCAGCTCCAGCAATATGCTGCTCCACTGAGCCTGGCCCACATGGAGGAGGGTTTGCCCAGTAGCCATCCCATGGACGTGTCTTACGGTAACTACCACGTGAAGCAATTCTTGGAGGCCCTCTTGCGCAACGGCGCTGTCCAGAGCAAAGATGATGCGGATCATCACTTTTCTCGGAGTTTGGAGGGAAGACCAGATGGTGTAGGAGGAGCCATGAGTTCCATGATGGATGTCCAGGCTGACTGGTATGGCGAGGATTCAGGTGAGTTCCATTAGCATTCATCATCTCTGCTGGTCATTTAGCACCCACATCTGTGCCTAATAGTCTCCCATCATCATTGTCACCATTGTCATTGTCATTACCATCATCATTACCACCACCATCATCACTAATTGCCACCACTATCACTGCATTATCTCCACCACCATCACAACCAATAGGTATTGAGTAGGGCATTGTTTATTCATGTATGTTAGTATTTTACCTCTCCAACTAGAGTATAAGCATGTTGAGGGCAGTTTGAAGAAATGGAAAGAATCTACTGTCTTCCACTAACCAGCAGTGGGACTTTGGTTAAATCAGGGGTCCTCAAACTTTTTAAACAGGGGGCCAGTTCACTGTCCCTCAGACCATTGGAGGGCCGGACTATAGTTTAAAAAAAACTATGAACAAATTCCTATGCACACTGCACATATCTTATTTTGAAGTAAAAAAACAAAACGGCAAAAACACCACATGTTGCCCGTGGGCTGTAGTTTGAGGACGCCTGGGTTAAATCATTAAATCTCTCTGAACTTGTTTGTTCAGGAGCTAATCATCCCTGTCTTGCCTTTTTCACAGGGTTGAGGACCAATTGAGACGGTTTTCATAATTTTTTTCTCACATATAATAGGAAATTTATCCTTTGTGTCAACTATGATGCCTGACACATAACAGACATTCGTAACATGTCATGGTTGATGGTATGATGTATTTGAGAATATTTTAGAGTTGGCATTTGGCTTCATGTGAGTAAGTTTCTGTTTTTTTAAAAAATATATTTTTATTGATTTCAGAGAGGAAGGGAGAGGGAGAGAGAGAAACATCGATATGAGAATGCAACATCAATCAGCGGCCTCTACCATGGATCCAGCCTGAAACGCAGGCATGTGCCCTTAACCAGTAATCAAACTGGCAACCTCCCAGTGCACAGGACTATGCCCAACCAACTGAGCCACACCAGCCATGGCTGGCATGTATTCTTTATTGAAGTATTTTTTAAGAGACAAACAACCAGATGAGTAGGCTACAGTGAAGAAATCTCATTATTTTTTAAAATATATTTTTATTGATTTTAGAGAGGAAGGGAGAGGGGAAGAGATAGGACGGAAATCAATGATGAGAGAGAATCATTGATTGTCTGCCTCCTGCATGCCCCCTACTGGGGATGGAGCCCTGACTGGAATAGAACAGTGACCTCTTGGTTCATAGGTTGAAATTCAACCACTGAGCAACTCTGGGCCAGGGAAGAAATCTTATTTTTATAAGAGAATTAAACCACTAAGGTACTTCTAGGTATTATCTCAGTGATGCTTCTTATCTTTATTCTGGGATTCCAGGTAATATTCAGGCCCTACAGCTACCACAAATGCAGAAAATCCCCATTTAAATCCTTTTAATAATGAACTAACAAAGGAAACATTGTTTGCTAAGCCACCCATGTATCTCCAAGCTTCACTGCAGTCCCCATAGCCCTCATACAGCCAGCTTTTCCTGTATAGTTTTTAATGGTAACCCTTCTATCTTCCATTGTTTATAATCTGCAAGTTCCATTTTACTATGACCATGTTCCATGTTGGACAGCAATCTAACCTCTCAGGACATTCAATATTTAATTCTTCATGTGAATAAATTTCTTATATACTTTTTAAGGCTTTTTTGTTTTAAGAGAACTTGATTGTGTTCCTGAACAATTCTGAAACATGACTTAGCTCTTCGTAATAGTGAGCTAATTGTGTTGTAAAATGTCTCATAGGAGATAGAAATACACTTGGCTGTCACCTTCCTGATAAAAGTACCCTGTAGCTTCTAGAACCTGAAGCCAAGAAATTAATGAATCAAAATTCTTATACCCCCTTCAACATGGAACAGTGAAAGTATTTTAAATAAGGAAGATCAGCTGCTTTTATTTGTTACTGGTGAGCTGTCTTTAGATTTTTTAAATTTCATATTTTAAAATATTTTTTATTGATTTCAGAGAGGAAAGGAGAGGGGGAGAGACAGAGAAACATCCATGATGAGAGAGAATCCTGCACACCCCTTATTGGGGATCGAGCTCGCAACCCGGGCATGTGCCCTGACCAGGAATCGAACCCATGACCTCCTGGTTCATAGGTCGATGCTCAACCACTGAGCCACGCCAGCCGGGCTAATTTCATTTTTTTGAAGCAAGAACACTGTGTATGTCTGATTAAAATTAGACTTGAAAAACTTAAAAATGCTGTTTCGGGTTCTCAGAGACACTGTCTTAACCAACATTTAGAAGGTAGCAGCTGCTTTCACGGAACACTATGGGAACTTGTTGAAATCTCATTTCCGTGTACATAATAGCACCTCACAGATTGTAACCACGCTTTAACATTCATTGGACCTTCGTCATGTCCATGAGTTTGGCCAAGGAAGTGTAGGGAAACTGAGACTCAGAAGGGTTTGGTGAGTTTCCCGAGAATGCAGGGCTGGTAAGTGGCACAGCTAAAACCAGAAACCTGGGCTGGCTTCACTTCACTCATTAAACAAACTGAAGGCAGCTCAAGTGGATAGAGGATTTCAGTGCGGTGATTTTGTCTTTCAACACCCCCTGCCTGTATGTACAAGTATCCAAAAGTAATTCAGCTGTATGCCATCTTCATTCAAGTCCTGTCTATTAGCCTATAAAGTCAGGTTTCCAACTACAGGGTGTTGTGGCAAGACAGCCACCCTGGCCCCTGGCCATACCTGTTGTCTGCCAGGTTTTCATTCCACTCACACAACTCCAGGCTAAACTTATTCTAAGTGCCAAGGCACAGAGTAGGACTGATTTGTTTGGTCATTCATTTTTAAAAAATATATTTTTTTTATTGATTTCAGAGAGGAAGGAAGAGTGAGAGAGAGAGACATCAATAATGAGAGAGAATCATTGATAGGCTGCCTCCTGTATGCCCCACCCTGGGGATTGAGCCCACAACCCAGGCATGTGCCCTGACCGGGAATTGAACCATGACCTTCTGCTTCATAGGTTAACGCTCAACCACTGAGCCACGCAAGCCGGTCTGGTCATTCATTTATTTGCTCAAATATTTGAGTAGCTTCTCGATGAAGCTACAAAGATAAGTCAGACATGAATCCAGCCCTTAAAGAACTTAGAGGAGGTAAGACGTGTGTAATCACATGATCTAAAGGTACTAGGGCTAGAAGACAAATGGAAGTGTGAGTTTCATAATTGTCCAAAAGCTGGAGAACTGGCTTCCTACTGGGAGATCAGGGAGGCTTTATGAATGTGGCATCTGAGGATAAGAAGAGACATAGAAAGAAGTTGACTGGAGTCAGATCATGGAAAATCTTGAATGCTAAGAGATGAGGTTTTTATCTGTAGGCACAGGGGAGAGTTTCCATAGTTTCTGAGCTTGGGAGTATACAGGAGCTGTGCTTTAAGGAGCTTAATTTGGCCTCAGCACAAGATGGTATACAGCTGGGAGACCAGGGCAAAGAGATGGTCAATAGTTCTATATCCATGTTGCTCATCCCAGCATTCGCAGATACTGTCAAAGCATAATGTCCTGCTATAATCAATAAAAATATATTTAAAAAAAACCTTGGGGCCCTGACCGGTTTGGCTCAGTGGATAGAGCATTGGCCGGTGGACTGAAGGGTCCCAGGTTCGATTCCGGTCAAGGGCATGTACCTTGGTTGCAGGCACATCCCCAGTAGGGGGTGTGCAGGAGGCAGCTGATCGATATTTCTCTCTCATCGATGTTTCTAACTCTCTATCCCTCTCCCTTCCTCTCTGTAAACAAATCAATAAAATATATTTTTAAAAAAACACAAAAAACCTTGGGGTTTTTGAAATATGTATATTTTTATTGATTTTAGAGAGTGGAAGGGAGAGGGAGAGAGAACTAGAACATTGATCAGCTGCCTCCTGCACACCCCATACTAGGGATTGAGCCTGCAACCTGGGCATGTGCCTGACCTGGAATCAACCCCTGAGCCACACCAGCTGGGCAAGATCTTAGAGTTTTTGAGGCCAAAGGAGGGACAGTGGTCTGGAATTGACAGTGAAGCACAAAAGAGACCCTACACACCTCCAACCCAGGGGTGTGGGCTATGGGTTAAGGGAAGTAGAGTGCTCAAGAGAGAGGCAGGGCTCAGGTAAAGCAACCACTCCAATCTGCTGCCTCTCAAAACTGTGTTCTTCCCTTCTTTCCCTGAGCTCCAGATACATCTATCCCAAAGGGCATGGATAGAGGGAACAAGTCTTGGAATGCTGCAGTAAGGGTAACTCCTGTAACTTGAAAGGAACAGTTTCTATTCATGTGTCACCTTAATGGTTGTATGAGCAAGGTAAACAAACAAAAAGAGTTGGAAAGAGATTTAAGTGAATTCCTGGATATTTGATGATTTAGGATATAGAGAGTTAATGTGAATTCCAACAATTTAAGTCTGCATCATAGCAAACCTCTTCTGTACATGCCTGGAAGCTCTTCTGAGGAGCTATTGTCAAAACGTGAATCCTGCTGAAACCGGTTTGGCTCAGTGGATAGAGCGTCGGTCTGTGGACTGAGAGGTCCCAGGTTCGATTCCGGTCAAGGGCATGTGCATTGGTTGCGGGCAAATCCCCGGTGGGGGGTGTGCAGGAGGCGGCTGGTCGATGTTTCTCTTTCATCGATGTTTCTAGCTCTCTGTCCCTCTCCTCTTCCTCTCTGTAAAAAAATCAATAAAATATATGTTTAAAATAAAAATAAAAAAAAAACGTGAATCCTAGTCCAGAGGTCTGATCCACCTTCATGATCTGCGCTGGTGGCATTCTGCAGCCCCAGATCCCACCCATCGGAGGCGTGGCCAATGTTGCCGCTGCTTACAGTACAGCTAACTTAATCTATTTGGTTTCCTAGGCGATGTGCTGGTGGTCCCCATCAAGCTCCACAGATGTCCTTTCTGCCCTTACACTGCCAAACAGAAGGGCATCCTTAAGCGGCACATCCGCTCACACACGGGTGAGCGGCCCTACCCCTGTGAGATCTGTGGCAAGAGATTCACTCGACAGGAGCACCTGCGGAGCCATGCCCTGAGCGTAAGTGAGCTGGCAAATCTTTTGTGGTGTGTGTGTGGGTGGCTCCTGACATTTGTCCAACGTAGCAATTTTTAACCAGTGTGCCGCAAGAGGCACATAGGTGTGCTGCAAGAATTTTTAAAACATGCAGTGCCTGACTGTGTAGTCAGGGGCACTGACCTCTTTCCCCTTAGATTGTCAAATTAAAAACTGACAACAGCCAACACAACAATAGCTGTCCCGTGTGAATGAATCAAAAGTATACCTATATTTTTGTCAGATCGGCAAATCAAAGCCATAATGAAATGCCACTTTACACCCACTAGGATGACTATCATCAAAAAATGGATAATAGCAAAGTGTTGGCAAGGATGTGGAGAAATTGGAAACTTTATACATTGCTGGTGGGAATGTAAAATGGTGCAGCTGCTATAGACAACAGTTTGGCGGTTCCTCAAAAAGTTAAGCATAAAGTTACTATAGGACTCAACAATTCTACTTTTAGGTATATAACCAAGAGAACTGAACACACATTCACACAAAAACTTGCACACAAATGTTCATAGCAACATTATTCATAATAGTAAACAAGTGGAAACAACCCAAATGTCCATCAACTGATGGATGAACAACAAAAGGTGTATCTATACAATGGAATGTTACTCAGCCATAAAATGGAATGAAGTTCTGATTCACATTACAACATGGATGAACCTTGAAAACATGCTAAGTGAAAGAAGCCAGTCACAAAGGACCACATACTGTATGATTCCATTTATTTTTATTTTTTTAAATATTTTTATTGATTTGAGAGAGGAGAGAGAGAGAGATAGAGACATCAATGATGAGAGAGAATTACTGATTGACTGCCTCCTGCACATCCCCTACTGGGGAGGAAATCGAGCCCGCAACCTGGACATGTGCCCTTGGCCGGAATCGAACCTAGGAATCGAACCTGGGACCCTTTAGTCCACAGGCTGACGCTCTATCCACTGAGCCAAACCAGCCAGGGCTGTATGATTCCATTTATATGAAATGTACAAAATGGAAAGACCCATGGAGATAGAGAATAGATTAGGGATTGCCAGAGGCTGGGGGCAGGTGGGAATGGGAAAGAGGTGAACATTAGTAGGCACACGGGTGGTGAAAATGTGAAATTAGATGGTTGCACAATCTTGTGACTACTAAAAACCACTGAATTGTACACTTTTTAAAAAAATATACTTTATTGATTTTTCACAGAGAGGAAGAGAGAGGAACAGAGAGTTAGAAACATCGATGAGAGAGAAACATCGATCAGCTGCCTCCTGCACACCCCCCACTGGGGATGTGCTCACAACCAAGGCACATGCCCTCAACCGGAATCGAACCTGGGACCCTTGAGTCCGCAGGCTGATGCTCTATCCACTGAGCCAAATTGGTTTCGGCTGTACACTTTTTAAAAAATATATGTTTTATTGATTTTTTACAGAGAGGAAGGGAGAGGGTTAGAGTTAAAAACATCGATGAGAGAGAAACATCGATCAGCTGCCTCCTGCACACCTACTACTGGGGATGTGCCAGCAACCAAGGTACATGCCCTTGATCGGAATCGAACCTGGGACCTTTCAGTCTGCAGGCCGACGCTCTATCCACTGAGCCAAACCAGTTAGGGCTGGATTCTTTCAGAACCATAATTCATACCATAAAGTTTTCCTCTTAAAGTGTACAATTCAGCCCTAGCCAGTTTGGCTCAGTGGATAGAGCGTCAGCCTGTGGACTGAGGGGTCCCAGGTTCGATTCCGGTCAAGGGCATGTACCTTGGTTGCAGGCACATTCCCAGTAGGAGGTGTGCAGGAGGCAGCTGATCGATGTTTCTAACTCTCTATCCCTCTCCCTTCCTCTCTGTAAAAAAATCAATAAAATATATTTAAAAAAAAAAAAAAAAAAAAAAGCCTAACCGGTTTGGCTCAGCAGATAGAGCATCAGCCTGCGGACTGAAAGGCCCCAGGTTTGATTCCGGTCAAGGGCATGTACCTTGGTTGCAGGCACATCCCCGGTAGGAGGTGTGCAGGAGGCAGCTGATTGATGTTTTTAACTCTCTATCCCTCTCCCTTCCTCTCTGTAAAAAATCAATAAAATATATTTTTTTTTAAAAGAAAAAAAAGAGCCCTAACCGGTTTGGCTCAGCGGATAGAGCGTCAGCCTGTGGACTGAAAGGTCCCAGTTTCGATTCCGGTCAAGGGCATGTACCTTGGTTGCAGGCACATCCCCGGTAGGAGGTGTGCAGGAGGCAGCTGATTGATGTTTCTAACTCTCTATCCCTTTCCCTTCCTCTCTGTAAAAAATCAATAAAATATATATTTTTAAAAAAGAATCCAGATTGAAGATAAGTGCAAGGTTACTGCCTTTGCTGTCAGTGCTGGCCCCAGCATACTTGTGTGAGAATGGCCTTCTCCCAAGGACTTGAGTTTTTGTTTGTCTCCCCGCCTCCCCTCAGCCCCTCCCCTCCCCGCTCCTCCCAATTTATATCTACAGTCTCTCTTGGCAGCAATAGGTCCCTGGATGCTTCTTAAGATGTTTTATTGGTTGGAATCCTCATTTCCTCTCTTTTTCCACATTATACAAGCCCTGGCAGGTTGAAAGGTTATAAGATACACACTGAGGTTGGCTCAAGTGTGGGGGTTTAGCATAGGAAGCCCAGGAAACCTAATGGGAACCAGGGACATTGGTCAGAATGTAATGGCAGCTCCAGCAACCTGGGTATCATGTTTTTGGCCCTTCTTCTGCATCAGCCTCTTTTTCTCTGCTGCTTGCATGTGCCCCACATCCATAGCTCTCCAAAAGAGGCTCTGATTGGTTCACAGAGCGCTTTTTGACTGGAGTTCCTGAAGAGTGCACACATTTGAAAGATAGTTCCTTACACAGGGGACCCCCTGGGGCTGTGTGGGGTAGGAAATATAAAAGGCAAGGGTGAAGCATTGGCTAGCACATCTGGGGAATACACTGTCTAGCAAATCTGCCTCCCTAATAACTAAACAACCCAAGGTACATAGAAGCCATGCCTAAAATCCTGACCAGTTCACCGAGTGCCCTTAATATGCCTGGCAATAGGAATATAGTAACACGTGTGACAAAGGACAACCAGCTTGGAACTTACAGTTTAGTGAATTTTACCAAGGATTTGTTAAAAATACAGTAGTCTCCTCTTATCCACAGTCTAGCTTTCCATAGTTTCAGGTACCTGTGGTCAACTGTGATCTGAAAATACTAAATGGAAAATTACATAAATAAATAGTTCGTAAGTTTTAAATTGTGTGATGTTCCGAGTAGTGATGAAATCTCTCGCACCGTGCTCCATCCAACCCAGGATGTGAATCATCTCTTAGATGGTGTCTCCGCACTATACTAGTATATGCTTCCTGCTCATTCATTAGTCACTTAGTAGCTGTCTTGGTTATCAGGCTGACTGTTGTGGTATCGAAGTGCTTGTGTACATGTAACCCTATTCTACTTAATAATGGCCCCAGAACACAAGACTAGCATGCTGGCAATTTGGATATGCCAAAGGAAAGCCATAAAGAGCTTCCTTTAAGTGGAAAGGTATGTATGCATAGGAGAAAACATAGTCTGTATAGGATTTGGTACTACCTGCGGTTTTAGGCATCCACTGAGGATCTGGGAACATATCCCCCACAGATAATCAAGGAAGAAGCATAGGTGAGACTATAGAGCTGGGGGGGGGAGGGGCACCTGGCCTGGAGCATCAGAGAAGACTTCTTTGAAAGGCATTAGTAAGGAGCAGGGGTTGGCAATGGGGAGGAGGGCACATTCCACGATGTCCAGTGGCCCTGGGGTGGAAAGGACGTTGGTGAGGCTGAGAATATGACAGATGGAATAAGGGGAAGAGTGGAGAGAAATGAGGTTGGAGGGTCAACCAGGGCCCACATCACATGGGGCATTGAAGGTCACAGCTCAACCCCATTTCTGTGACATTAACTATATCTACTTGTGGTTTTAGGTCCACAGATCCAATTGTCCAATCATCTGCAAGGGCTGCAGAAGAACCTTCTCGAATCACCTGTCACAGGGGCTGAGGCGCTTTGGGCTGTGTGACAGCTGCACCTGCGTTGCAGACACACATGATGATGAGTACAGTTTGATGCCCATCAACCTTAGCCTGGTGGAGGCTTCCTCCGAAAGCCAAGAAAAGAGTGACACAGACAATGATTGGCCAATCTATGTGGAGTCTGGTGAGGAAAACGACCCTGCCGGAGATGATTCTGACGACAGACCACAAATTCAGCCCAACCTAACAGATCGAGAGACACTCATGTAGCAGCAGATGGGTGGGGAGAGGTTTTGGAATTTGTTATTGCTCGTTCTGTGGTTGAAAGACACCATTTGTTCAGTTTTGTGGAACCCTGAGATGAACATTTTTTTCAGTGTCAATATATTTGCATTTTTGTTAGATGACCTAGTAGAGGTTGGATCTTGTGACTCAAAGGACTAATGAGTTTGTAGTTTGGTGCCCTTGATTTCTGAGGGCTTTGCTGACCTTCCCTGAATTCTGAGTGAGTCCAGGCTGGCCCTCAGGCTTCCTGTTTTTCCTGTTGTGCACCTGAACTGTGGTTAGGAGAAAGATAAGAAAACCCCCATGCTTGTTCTCATAGTGTCTCAATCTCTGCATTCCTTTGTGGTCATCCTCTTCTCCCTGAAAAGGTGGGCAAGGATGTATTAAGTTTTGAGGATAATTTTACCTCTGCCAAGCCTCTCCTAATGAATTCCATATTCTAATTTTCCGAAGTATTTAAGAGAAAGCTTTATTGTACAAGGCAGGCGGGGCTGCCTTATACATGATTGTAAAAGCTACTTTCTAAATCTAAGACTGCAACTGTAAAAGCTGGGGATGTTTGTGTTCATATAAGCATGGAAATAAGCTCAAAGCCTTCTTATGGCACTTTGACTTGCCCAGTTGAATTAAATTTTAAGTTTGCCCCGAGAAGGGACCCTGTGAGCCCAGGTCTGGATGGTTTCCCTGCTTAGTTTGGTATTTGACAATTCTCTGCACACATGTAACCTGTTTTGTGATCATAAAACAAATCATCTGGGCAAAACTAAAAATCCTCCCCTGCTTTTCCGAGCCATTTCCAAAGGCCACACTGCTGGAACTGTAGCTACCACTGACATCCTTTCACTTAGTTTATGAATGGAACTTTAATTGGAGGGAAAGTGTAAGCCTATCTAAACAAGTTATATTTCTAAAGTGCTTACCTTTTAAAAGATCCGCTGGAAGGAAAGAGAAGTTTGTGGAAGTACAGGTTTTTAAAACCAGTCTGCTTTTCCCCACTTAGCAGCCATCCAATTATTCCGACAAAAGGCCGTACTTCTTTAAAGGGCTAAAGAGCAGGAAATATTAGGGATTTAAAATATTTAAGGCACTTTCATAATTTTGTCTCATGTTAAGGTATCCAAAATGGATTTTCAAAGAAATCCCTAATGAAACGAAGTATGCAAACAAAACAGTTTCCTTTGAACTTTGAAAAAAATAAAAGAAATCCCTTTTTCTTCCTTTAATTTAGTATAGTTATGTTTCAAAAGGTAGTAAAATCACTTTTTTTCTGTCTCTTAAACAAAAAGATCATCAAAACATCATAAATTGGCTTGTAAATGCTAGTCATTGAAGAGTTCAAAGGTATTTAAACTACTCAGTAGAAGTTAAAGTTTAGCTAGTGTGACTCAAACTGTGGTTTTCACACAGGTGCTGGCCTCTGAGTTGTGTGATACCAGTCCACACAGCAGGACCACGTATTGGTCTGCAGTAGATTGGAAATTTAAAAACTGGTCTTGTGCCCTGGCCAGTGTGGCTCAGTGATTCGAGAATTCAGAATGGGTGTGCTGTATTACAATAAAACTTTACTTGCAAAAAATAGGCAGTAAGCAGGATTTGGCCCAACCTGTTTTAGATAGTACTTTTATTTTTCTCTTACTAAATGAAGTTAATGAGTCTTCAAACAGAAAATGTATTTAGTGTTTAGTGTTAGCAGTTCTATATTATTATAGGTAATCTTTTAAAAATCTATAGGCTATAGCCCAGCCAGAGTGGCTCAGTGGTTGGGCGTCACCCTATGAACCAGGAGGTCGCAATTCGATTCCCAGGCAGTTGGATGCCCGGTCAGGGCACGTGCCTGGGTTGTGGGCTCTTAAGGGCTCCTGTGGGCTCGTCCCCGGTGTGGGGCAGGTGGGAGGCAGCCAATGGATGGTTCTCTCTCATCATTGATGTTTCTGTTTCTTGCTCCCTCTCCCTTCCTCTCTGAAATAAATAAAAATATATTTTTAAAAAATCTATAGGATATAGCCCTGGCAGGCCTGCCTCAGTGGTTAGAGCATCAGCCTGGGCAATGAAGGGTCTTGGGTTCGATTTCCAGTCAAAGGCATGTACCTGGGTTGCAGGTTCGCTTCCCGCCCCAGGTTGGGTGCCTGCGGGAGGCAGCCAGCCTATGTATCTTTCTTTCATTGATGTTACTCCCCCTCCTTCCCTTCCTCCCTTTTTCCCTCCCTTCCACTCTCTCTGAAAAGCAATGGAAAAAATATCCTCGGGTGAGGATTAACAGAAAAAGAAAGAAAAAATGGTCTTTTACCACAGATAGTTTCAAAATTATTGTTCTAGATCAAGAGGTGCAAATTGGAACTTATTTAGGACCAGAAACATTTTTTCTTAAACCTAAAATGAAAATATTAGCTGTTGTTTTAATAGAGGGATCTTAGCGAAAGGCAAACCTAAATGGATGTGTAGAAGCTATACTTTGCAAGGAGTTATGTTTGATTGCTTTTCTCTCTCTGTTTAAAGTATTTTTGATATTTTAAAAGACTTTTCTACCTCACAATTTCACTTCTCTGCCTAGTTTATCTGGTAGAGCAAGGAGCCTCTTCAGTGATCCCATGACCTATTCATATTACTGGGTGCAAAGTAAAAAAATTTACATTAGAGATTTCATTGTAAGACAGTGATTCTCACCTGGGGGTGATTTTGCCACCCAGAGGAGATTTGGCGATGTCTGGAGACATTCTTAATTGTTACAACTGGGGCGGGGAGCTGCTAGCATCTAGTGGGTAGAGGAAAGGATGCTGCTAAACATCCTACAACTTATAGGATGGCCTCTTACAACAAAGAATTATCTAGCCCAGCATGTTAAGAGTTCAAGGTTAAGAAACCCCACTAAAAAGTAAGATTTTAAAAAATGACTTTGAATGAGTGAACTTAATTTTGTGTTATATTTTAAGCTACGCTACCTTTGACCTTCTTAATATAAATAGACTCTTCCCTGGCCGGTGTGGCTCAGTTGGTTGGAACATCGTCCTGTACACTGAGAGGTCACGGGTTCAATTGCCCGTTAGGGCACATACCCAGGTTGTGGGTTCAGTCCTCTGTCAGGGTGCGTGTGGGATGCAACCGATTGAGGTTTCTCTCTCTCTTTCCTTTCTGTCTCTAAAACTCAATAAAAACATGTCTTATTGATTTTTTTAGTTTAAAAAATATTAATAAACGCTTATGCTCCCACAAGTTTTGGAAAATAGTGGATTAGCAAAATGTGGAGTGGAGGCCAAATTATTCACAACTTGCCCATAACCTGATTAGGTCTGTGATATGGGAACTTAGAAATTCTGACTGAGATTCATACCCCCAGAATTGCTCTAGGCTTTTGTCATTTTATTAAAATTTAAAGTAGCAGAATCACTGGAAGGAAAGCGGAACATGAAGCTTAATATTTAAGTGACTCTCTTTTTCCATAATATTTTAGATTGTTGCATTCCTGTTTGGCTGTCTAGAGTTTGTGTGTTGACATTCATGGTAACTAAGATCACTGAATCCTGTCACTTTTAAAGGAGATCTTTGTCTGGACTATCAGATCACAAACTGTCTTGTTTTAAATTTATGTTCACATTTGGTGATCAGTATTTATAATCTGCACAGTGTCTTTGAGGTGTAATTTGTGTTGTTGGTGATATTTTTATAATAAGTAAATTCACAGTTGGGTCCAACACAGACTATTTGTGATTTAGGTTGTATTCTGACATCTTTCTGCCCAAGTTCACAAAGGATACTTTTATCCTACATCAGATATATTGCATGATGGGAACAGGATTTTTACTTCGGATGAAATTTAAAAATGGCATCCTTGGAAAGTTTTTCTCTCGGGGGAAGGGGTCAGGCTTTCATAGCAAGGGTTGGGGAGGAATGTAAATAAGACCTATAATTGTAATAAATTAAGAAATGACATAGAGCATCATGACTTCTGGTCATTTGGCAGGAAGATGCCATTCTGGTGTAAATATTTTGGTAGCCGTTAGACTTTGAGTATTCCTTAAGAAAATGACTGACCCTAGTGGCCTGCAGAATGCTGTGGCATTGAGTATTCTGGTGGTTCAGAATGCTGTGATGGTTTTTTGTTATTGTTGTTAATTGATGTTGCGACAAACCCCATAGAAAGGCAACAGGTAAGGCTCCATGTGCTGATTCTGAGGGCACTGGGGGAGACTGGAGCAGCTTTTGGTCAACTGAATTCACACTGCTGCATTTGGACTTCTAGGTTTTTATTGTGTGTCTCTTGTGCATTGACAATGGAGTTATCTCTGTGAGGGGCAAAGGGTTGGGTGGGTGAGAAATCCTATTATACTCTGTTTTGAGTATTACCACTGTACTTCCTGGTGTTGTTCTTTTATAGCTTGTCTTGTGCTTTCACGTGATCACACTATCTTCTAACCCAAAAAAAGGAGCACTTTATTCAGTTGCTTCTGAAGGGCAGTGTTTTTATTCATTTTTATTCAGTATTTCCACAACATACCTTATTACTATGTTCCTCAAACCTGTCATGATAGTGCTGAAAATTTGAATTCTTTTCTTCAAATAATGCTTCTGTAGAGACAAATGGGAAAAAAAATATTTGGCAGGAATAGTTTGGTTGGTTTCTAACATGTCCTAATTTTAAATCACGCCTTTGTGATCACATGATGTAGAACCTTCCTAAGTTAAGGAGGACCTTGAGCAGAGGTAGACTCTCCAGGTAGATACTTTTACTACTGCCAATTCTTCATTGACAACTGTGATTTTTGGGAGCAATTTTTAGGTTCATCACTTGAGTTTTGAACAAGGAGACGACCCACATCAGGCAAGTACGGGAGTTATCCTGGCTAAAAAGCTTCTTAGCCCACGGGAGCAAGTATCTTTTCTAACAACTCCACAGCCATAGCTTCTAGGGGCCCGAAAGACACATGTTTATTCCAAGAATCACTGTTCTTAGGGAAGCCCAGGGCTGTGGCTTCCTATCAGGTACTTATAGTTCTCCCAGTCTGAATGCAATTTACCAGTTAGGGGTCATTTCTACCATAGGTAATGTTCCTAGCAATATAGTTGACATACTACTCTTCAGTAGATTGTCAGGGGAACAGAGCTAGGAAGTTAACCAGAGGTCAAATTCTCACACTGAAGGAGAAAAGGTTCTGTTAATCCTTTACCAAACAGTATGCTAAGCAATTGCACAATAGATAGTCCATCTAGTTCCTATAAAATATAACCAGGGGAATTTCCTATTAAAATATAGCCAACACCGCCCTGCTGGCGTGGCTCAGTGGTTGAGCATTGACCTATGAACCAGGAGGTCACGGTTCCATTCCTAATCAGGGCACTTTCCCGGGTTTCGGGCTTGATCCCCAGTGTGGGGCGTGCAGGAGGCAGCCAATCAATGATTCTCTCTCATCATTGATGTTTATATTGCCCTTTCCCTTCCTCTCTGAAATCAATAAAAATATAAAAATAAAATATAGCCAACACCAACTAACTTTTCCTCTCTTGAAGAGAGTTTATTCTATGTGCTTAGCTGCTTGTGATTAATACACTGTTTGCAAATTTTGCTGAGATATGTGTAAGAGTTGAATAAATAGTCAAAATGTTCCTGTCAAAATGTCATGTATCCTTTGGTGCTACTCCTAGTAGGCAGGTGTAATATGACATAATAAAGGGACATTAAAGGAAATTTCTGGGGATCCCATCAGTCACACTTCGAGGGGAACCGATGTCCACCTCGCAACCATCAAACACTAGGCTCTTGTTAATGGTGCCTCTTATTACCATGTCATGTGGCACTACTTTTGCCTGCTTCTGTTGCTCTTTGACAGGTCGATAAGTGAGGATGGTAGGTTATTTATTCAACAGTTATACAACTATTTATGTAGTCCTTACTATGGGTCAGGCACTAGGGCACATCAATGAACAAGCAAAATCTCTGCCCGAAAAGAACTTGCAGTGAGTAATCAGGAAGACTAGCGATTAAGCAACACAGTTTTGGGCGTGACAATAGGGGCAAGGACAGGGTGCCCCGGGAGTGCTTGGGTGGAGCACCGAGCCCAGTTTTAGGGCCTCAGAGAAGGCTTGCTTACCTAAGCCACTGCTATTGTATCTTTCCCATCCAGGAAACTTCTAGCTTTGGGATATAATTTATAAACAATTTAAGCAGTGGTTTTGAACATTAACAGTGTTTAAGTTACTTGTTTCATTTAGGTATGTAAAACCACTATAAACACTTTAGAATATCCCCGTCTTTAGGAAATATGCATCAGATGCCATGGTTTTCTTATTAAAAAGAAATAAGCAAGCAGCAGCAGCAGATAACTTTGCATTATGTAATCCAATGTAATAAGATAGAACAAAGGCATTGTTACTGTGACAGGCGTGGAGGAACCCCACTGCGTCTGGATTGAGTCTTGACTGGCCAGGTAAACTAGTTAATAGCCAGAAACCAGGATAGATACAGGACAGGGCCATTGAGTGAAGGATTGAGAAATAGAAGGGACAGTAGAGATAGTAGTCCAATTCCATTTTACGGAGAGATGAAATGCCTGGTTCCTAGTTCCCACACCTCTCGCTGGGATCAGACATCAGGTCCTGCCAGGCCAGTGCTGATAACAAACATGTTTGGACAAGCAGCAAAGAGCATCTGTGGATAGCATTTGTTTCCTTGGGATGCCCATCAGACTGAAACCAGAGAAAAGGAAAATGCTGTTTTAGCCGCATGCAGCTTTGTGTGATCATGGCCTGCATTCTTGTAGTGCTTAGACAGGGAGGGCGCAACCACATGTTGAGCAGGAGGGAGTTCATCTGATTTCTTTGCCAATAATATCCACACATATTGGAAGCAACATAAACCACCATCAACACACACACACACACACACACACACACAGCACATCAAAGTCTTTATTGTCTATTTAATACATATCGTGTATTTGATTTTCATATACTCATTTTGTAAAAACTTTCAAAATAAAAAAAATGCACATTATTTTGAAATTACTTTTGCCAACCTCTGTAACTGATTTTTGAAATATAAATGGGGCATGATTCAGGGAAGTTGACAAGGACATTCTTATTTGAAACAAACAAACAAAAAACCCCAACATACATATATTTAAGTCAGTAACCCACATAATATTATGATATTAAGTGAAAATACATTTTAGGTACTTCTTGATTCAGTAAATTTTAATAAATCTGCAAAAGGTAATTTTATGTAAAGGTCTGAGATAATATATAACAGTTATTTGTGAAACAGATTAGCCACTTTATGATCTAAAAATACCTGGAAGCAGTATTACTGGTTGTTAATAAAATATTTATCAAGTTTGGGATTAAAATGAATGCAAATCATCTTTAATTTGGTTAAATAAACCTTGAGGATAGACAGGAACTAGTCTCAAACTAGGTTTTTGTTTTGGTTTATATAAATCGGATCGAGACAGCCTAATGACAAATTTAGTATAGGAACAGCCTCCGCCAGGTTCCAGAAAAGGCTTCTGTTCCTTCATTGCTTGTTTTGTTTTCAGGAACAAATGTAATTTAACTATTTCCTGTACCTTCCAGAATTTTTAAATTGACCTAAATTAGATCATTGCAAATTTTTAATGGCTAAGGTCAAAATGGTTAAAACAGTATCTTTAGAATGAATGAAACAAATTGAGATTTGATCCCCTCACATAGGTGAGTTAATAATTCTTCATAATTTAAATTTAGTTAACTGTTTTCCTCAGTATAATTATTTTACATGAATTTCTAATGAGGAATTTTACAAATAAGATGTTAGTTAAAGAAACAAATAAAAAAGCAAGCTATTAGCCCTAACCGGTTTGGCTCAGTGGATGGAGCATCGGCCTGTGGACTGGAAGGTCCCAGGTTCGATTCCAGTCAAGGGCATGTACCTTGGTTGCGGGCACATCCCCAGTAGGAGGTGTGCAGGAGGCAGCTGATCGATGTTTCTCTCTCATCGATGTTTCTAACTCTCTATCCCTCTCCCTTCCTCTCTGTAAAAAATCAATAAAATATATTTTTAAAAAGAAAGCTATTAAATAGAGCTCCAAACAAAAGAAGCTCCCATCAAACATCTTTTCCCACCTGTCTGTCCAATAGTGCTAGGACCAATTACTTCCTTATAGGAGATGGTTTCTGGGCAGAGTATTCCAAGCCAGAAGGTTTTAGGTTCTATAAAAGAAGACTGACCAATGTTGGATGAATGGACAATCATTCCTGGAATGCAATATAGGCAAAAAACTAATGGCAGACAACACAAAAACGAGAAAAGACACAACCATGTAAACTCTGAGTTCTGTAGTCACACCGTCACACACTTTACAATAACTCTTAGAAGAAATACAGTAACTGACTTTATCTTTGGCTGCCAAGTTTCCAAGTGGATTAGGTCCTCTCACAAAGGCACTTGTCAAAACGGCCATCAAAAAAAGAGATGAGCCTGGCCTGTGCGGCTCAGTGGTTGGGCATGGACTTGTGAACCAGGAGGTCACGGTTCACATGCTGGGGTTGTGGGCTTGGTTCCCAGTCGGGGGGTGGGGGAGGCGGGTGGGGAGCAGCTAATCAATGATTCTCATCATTGATGTTTCTATCTCTCCCTCTCCTTCCTCTCTGAAGTCAATAAAAATATTTAAAAAAAAAACATGAAGTTGGAAGTGATCCTAGGAGACCATTAAATCAATAGCAACTGATAACCTTTTTTAAAGAGTGAGAAACTTTTCCGTTTTTTAGAACTGGGTTGGTCTTTATGCTAAAGTGACTCTGTACCAAATCTGTTTATATGGTTCAATGTTTTCCAGGTTGTATGTTGCTTTGCTATTTTTACTTTTTATATATAAAGAACTGAAAATAAGAGAATAAAGTAATAAATTAGTGGATATAATCTATATATTCTATACCTGACTTCTCATTTCTATTGTCTTGGTATTCCATTTTTAATATAAATCTTTAAGACATGTGTGTGTGTGTGTGTGTGTGTATATATATATATGTATATATATGTATATATTTATATATTTTAAAGAATATATTTTTTTTTAAAGAAGAGTTTATTGATTTTTAGAGAGAGAGGAAGGAAGAGGAGAGAAACATCAATGTGAGAGCATAAACATCAATCAGCTGCCTCCTGCACACCCCCTACCAGGGATCAAGCCCACAACTCAGGCATGTGCCTTGACTGGGAATTGAACCAACAACCTTTCGGTGCATGGGATGACGCCCAACCAACTGAGCCACACTAGCCAGGGCAACACATGTGCATAATAGTTCATGTTTAGCCCAGCCGGCGTGGCTCAGTTGGTTGAGTGTCGACCTATGAACCAGGAGGTCACGGTTAGATTCCCGGTCAGGTCACATGCCCGGGTTGCGGGCTCGATCCCCAGTGGGGGGTATGCAGGAGGCAGCGAATCAATGATTCTCTCTCATCATTGATGTTTCTATCTCTCCCTCTCCCTTCCTCTCTGAAATTAATAAAAATGTATAAAAAAATAGTTTTTGGTTAATTTTTTATTGTTGACAGTACTACAGATGTCTCTCATTTTCTCCCTTTTTGCCCCCCTTGACCCAACCCTCACCCTACCCCAGGCCTTCCCCATACTATTGTCTGTGTCCATGGGTTATGCATATATGTTCTTGGGTTAATCTCTTCCTGCCCCTCTTCCCGCCCCTCCAGATCTGTTATTCTGTTCCATGAATCTATATCCCTCTGGCCCTATTTTGTTCTGTTCATCAGTTTATTTTGTTCATTAGATTCCACAACATATGTGCATATTTTTGTTTCAAAAATTTTTTTGGCTTAAACAACAGTTTCATATATATATATGTATATATATATATATATATATATATATGTACACACACACACACACATATATATATATCTACACACATATATACACATGTGTATATATATAAAAATATATAATTTTTTTTCTTAAGAGAGATGGGAAGGAAGAGAGAGAGAGAGAGAGAGAGAGAGAGAGAGAGAGAGAGACATCAATAGGTTGCTTCCTGTAGGCACTCCAACTGGGGACTGAGCCTGCAATGTGGATATGTGCCCTGACTGGGAATTGAACCTGCTACCTTCCAGTGTACAGGGTGATGCTCCAACCAACTGAGCCACACCAGCCAGGGCTCAAATATTGATCTTTTGAAGACAGGAAGTTGGTTCGGTTTTAGCAATATATTGATATACTTTTACATTTTGAAAAAATGTTGAGGTTGGTTTCATTTAAGATTGGCTGGGCTCACTTCCGGTTCTTGAGAAAAGCATTTATAGCCCATAGACTTTGTTGTTGTTGTTAATCCTCACCCAAGGATAGTTTTTCCATTGAGTTTTAGAGAGTGAAAGGGATGGAGGGAGGGAGGGAGAGAGAGAAACATTGGTATGCGAGAGACACATGGATTGGTTGTCTCTGGCACACACCCCAACCAGAGCCGGGGATCGAACCTGCAACACAGGTACTCGCCTTGGACTGGGAATCGAACCCGAGACCCTTTGGTGCCCAGGCTGATGCTCCAACTACTGAGCCACTCTGGCTGGGCTATAATCTATAGATTTTTAAAAGATTACCTATAATAATATAGAACTGCTAACACTAAACACTAAACACACTTTCATTAACATCATTTATTAAGAGAAAAATAAAAGTACTATCTAAAATAGGTTGGGCCAAATCTTCTTGCTGCCTGTTTTTTGCAATTAAAGTTTTTTGTTTTTGTTTTTAAAATATATTTTATTGATCTTTACAGAGAGGAAGGGAGAGGAATAGAGAGTTAGAAATATCAATGAGAGAGAAACATCGATCAGCTGCCTCTTGCACACCCCCTACTGGGGATGTACCTGCAACCAAGGTACATGCCTTGACTGGAATCGAACCTGGGATCCTTCAGTCCACAGGCAGACGCTCTATCCACTGAGCCAAACCAATTAGGGCACACTTAACGTTTTATTGGAATACAGGCACACCAATTCCTTTTCATATTGTATATGCCAGCTTTTGCACTACAATGTCGTTGTGACAGACACCTTTCCTCTGCAAAGCCCAAAACAGTTACTATTTGCAATAGGTGCTTTCCATAGTTTGCCCACCAGTGATCTACAATGTTGGTGGGGACCAGAGAAGTGTTACTATTTACCTAGGGACGCTGGAGGTGGGATAGGTCGAACCAATTTAAACCAACCTAGCATGTATGGACCAATCTGGGAGCATCACTACAGTTTAAACATGTCTGGTCTGCATGAGGGTCAGTGGAGGGGCAAAGCTGATCTGTACCAGATTTTTAGGAGAACGTTGCTAGATATTTCTGGCCAAGAGAGAGAAAAGATGGTCACTTGGCTCGGCTCCAAATAAACGTGCCTGAGCCTTCACTGTGAGAGCTACGGGCAGACATTAAAGGGACATGATCCAAAATCTCGGTGAGATGCTGGGAGCTCCATGGACATCACTGCTTTGAACACCTGTCGAAAGCACGAAGCGGAGTGGGAGGGCAGGAGCACTGGCGGCCCTGCACTTCAGTCTGCACATCCTCGGTGTATTCCTCGCATGGCTGTCGCTCGGAGGCAGTAGCGAGAGGGGAAATCCAGCTGGATGGGCTCTAATAGTGAGCACTGGAGGCAGGTGGGATTTCAGCTTCTCCAGGCACCACGAACTCAACCGCCAAGCGCCAGTCTTCCTCAGGGCACTTTCAGCATCAAGCTTAAGACAACAGTTCCCACCGTGTGGTCCCAGGACCAGCAGCTTCAAGCATCATCATGGGGGGCGGGGGGGAGGTGAGTGGGGGGGGAGTTGGGGGGGTTCTAATGCAAATAAAGTTTGAGAGCAGTTTTAAAAAGATTTGTTTCAAGATTAAATGAAGTGATTTTTTTTTTTTTTTATGAGGGTCCTAGGAGAGGAAATCAGCACATCTCCCGAAATGAGAACAAATGAGAAGGTAAGGAGTGAGACTGTCCCCTGGCCCTCATGGTCTCTGTCCTTGCCTGGCTCTCTCTCTGCCTGGGTGAAACTCCCCAGTCACTCTCAGAAGCCTGGCTTGTTTCTGCCCATTCATTAGCTGTAAATGGTTGGCCCAGCCTTGATGTGACCACTGCTCTGTCCTTTGGTTAAAAACCTCCAAGAATAGAGTGTTGGCCTGTGGACTGAAAGGTCCTGGGTTTGATTCCGGTCACAAGGGCTCAATCCCCATTAGGGAGTGTGCTGGAGGCAGCAGATCAATGATTCTCTCTCATCACTGATTTTTTTCCCCTCTCTCTCTCTCCCTCTTCCTTCCTCTCAAATATATTAAAACAAACAAACAAAAAATTCCAAGGAAAACACCTCAGTTTTCACTCAGCAAAAACTGGGTTCTCTTGAGTCACATGGTACCTTGGGTCAGGCAGTGAGGGGGCTCTGGATGGTAGGGGTTGGGATATGTCATTTGGAAGTTGGGGCTGGGTGGCCGTAAGGGGAACTGATCCCCTGAGAAGGGGCAGTAGAGAGGGCGGGAATATTGACCTACATGTCTCCTATATCAAGAAAATCAAGGCAGACAGGAACATTTTCAGGTGTTCCCAGAATCAGTGGGGAAAAAACTGCTGATAGTTGTAGGGTTTCCCATTAGTAAGGGAGCAAAAGTCTATTTAGTTATATACCCCAAAGAATTGAAAATGAAAACAGATGTTCAAATAAAAACTTGTATACAAGTGCAAACATGCATAGCAGCATTATTCACAATAGCCAAAAGGTGGAAACACCCAAATGTCCATCATTTTGATGAATGGATAAAACAAAATGTGGTATATGCACACAGTGAAGTATTATTCATTCATTAGAAGGAATGAAGTTCTGATGCTATATGATGATGACCTTTGAAAATATTATGCTAGGTGAGAGGACATCATATTGTATAATTCCATTTATATAACACTAGAGGCCAGGTGCACGAGATTTGTGCACTTGGGGGTGGGGGATCCCTCAGCTTGGCCTGCACCCTCTTGCAGTCTGGGAGTCCTCAGGGGACGACCGAATGACAGCTTAGGCCCGGGAGCAGGCCTAAGCCAGCAGTTGGACATCCTTAGCCCTGCTGCGGAGGGAGGAGAGGCTTCCCGCCATCGCTGCTGAGCTCGTCAGCTGTGAGCCTGGCTTCTGGCTGATGGATGCTCCCCCTGTGGGAGTGCACTGACCCCCTGTGGGAGCTCCTGCACTGAGCGTCTGCCCCCTGGTGGTCAGTGCATGACATAGTGACTGGTTGTTCCACCATTCGGTCAATTTGCATATTAGCGTTTTATTATATAGGCTATCCAGGATACATAAAGCCTTGGAGACACAATAAGGTTGGCAGGGACTGGGCAGGGAGGAGGGATGACTGCTAATGGGTGCAGGTTTCTCTTCCAGGAGATGGAAAAGTTGCAGAACTACATAGTGGTGATGGATGCGCCACACAAGGAAAGTAATACCACCGAATTGTCCTTTACATGGATACATTCTGTTATATGTATTTTAACGCAATTTTTTAAATAATTTTTTTTTCACTCAATCTTGTTTCGGGGATTCCCGTGTGTATTCGCTAGAGGAGCGGAGAGCGAAGGCGCGGGCGGCGGGGGCGCTCGGGGCGCGGTGCCCAGACGTTCCCGGCCGGGCGAGCGGCGGGAGGCGCAGAGGCGAGCGGGCGCCATTTGCAGCCCCGGGCGCGGGGGCGGCGCCGGCTCCGAGGGCCGGAGGCCGCTACAAAGGCGGCGCGGGCAGCCGGCGGCGGAGGACGCGGCCCCGGGGAGAGGCGGGCGGGCCGGGGCGCACTGGCTCCGGACCCCTCGCCCACCCGGCCATCCGGCGCGCCCGGGAGGGGCTGCGAGACAAAGGGCGCGCCGTCGCCGCCCGCCTCGCCTCCCGCCCCCGGCGGCGCGGGTGCAGGCGGGAAGGCGCGCGGAGCCCCCTGGTGGCGGCGGGAGGCGGCGCAGGCTGGTGCCGGGAGCGCCTGGAGCCCACGGGCCTGGCGGGCTCCGGAGGGTTGGGGGCCGGCCGGCTCGGTCTGCGCGGGGAGTGGCGGGCGGCCGGGGGCTGGGCCCGCTCATTGGTACAATCTCCCTCCATTTGGTTTTGTGTTTCTAATCTTGATAAGGTCCAGGTCACGCACTTCAGGCAGACACTCGGGAAGCGAGGCCGCAGTTGCAGCCAGTCAAGGTGTCTCATTGCTGATGTTCCCTCTGAGCCTTGATTAAGGTGCTGTCTGCCACCCTTCCCCACAGTCCGGTTACACTTTTCCTTTTGTAATGATGAAGTATTCGATGGAGGTACTTTAAAACTACATAAACCACCTGCTTCTCAGCAAACCTTTTACGATTTGATTCACGTATGTTTTATGTCATCTGGACTCATAGTCATTGTAATATGTTGCTATCATTTATTGTAATGATCAAATTGTCCCAATTTGGCCAGTGGAAGCTCATTTAAGCCAGCTTTTGAGTCCATTTGACATGCCCCTACGGTCACTTGAATACTTCCTTCCTTTCTTGCACAAGATGTCGCAGGCTCTACTTGTACTTGATCCCTGTGCCAGCCCTGGAATCATACTTCTCCAAGGAGCATTGGTTCTTTTCATTTATTTTATTTTCGTAATCCACACCCGAGGATATGTCTACTGATTTTTAGAGAGAGAGAGAGCGGGACATCTATGTGAGAAAGAAACATTGATCTCTTGCCTCCCATATGGTGCCCCAACCAGGGATAGGACCCCCAATCTACATACGTGCTGTGGCTGAAAAGGGGCCGCATGCTGATCTGACTCGGGGAAGGCCTGCATGGCAGCCTTGCATTCTCAGAGACCTAAAGTAACCACAAAGGATGGTCTGAAATTAAAACTTTTAAAACTAAAAAGCAGTTTACGGTGGGTTGTGATGTCCTAGGTCAGTATCTTCCCTGACAAAGGTCAGTCGTTACCTTAACTGAGCCTGTCTGTTGTCCTTTTGCACCTAGGATAACATATCGTTGGAATGTCAAAGTAATTTTCCTTTATCTGGACCCCCTCAACGCACAGGCACCACTCTACGGAGACCACAAATCAGCTCATTGTTACTGAGTCAATTGTTGACTGTTAACTACCTTTCACCCACTTAAGTAAAAGATGTGTCTATCATTTTACTTCTTTTCCGACCCCAGAGGTTCCTCACCTCCAGCACTTTGCTTCCTCCCACTTCCCTAATCTATCATCAGTGGATTTCATGTAACCCACTTACGTCTCCCCATTTGATTGTAATGTATAAAACAAGGTGCAAAACTGACATCCTCCGGAGCATTATCTCAATCCTTTGAGATTCTGCTTCCCAGCATTTGTTGACAGTTTGGCTCAAATAAACTCACAAAAATTCTTCACAGGTTTGAATGTTTCTTATCTTCACAGTGCCCTGACCAGAAGTTGAAACTGCAGCGTCCGGGACAGGAAGGAGTTCCAACCAACTGAGCAGCTGGTGGGGCAAACCTTGGTTCTTTTTAGTGGAGAGCAGTCATGTAGAAACCAAAATCCGGAAGCGAGGTGTGCTCATTGCTTTTGCGGTGTTGCTGCTTTCATGAACTCTCCATGGACATTGTTCATAGATCGATGGCTATAAGGGTAAATAGAATGGCAGAGTTATATCTAGATACGGACATATAGAAATAACTCCAGGTTCAATCCAATACCACAGGAGTCATTCAAATTTTCCCCCTCTTCATGATTTTTGGTAAATGTGAACACTACCACATTTATTCTTTCAAAATGTTTTTATTTCTATCATTAAAGTAAAATATTACCATCAATAACTTTGGAAACTACCAAAAAGGGAATAACATTGACCATAATCTCAGCACAGCAATACAATTATATATATATATATATATATATATATATATATTTTTTTTTTTTTAAATATATTTTATTGATTTTTTACAGAGAGGAAGAGAGAGGGATAGAGAGTTAGAAACATCGATGAGAGAGAAACATCGATCAGCTGCGTCTTGCACACCCCCTACTGGGATGTGCCCGCAACCAAGGTACATGCACTTGACCGGAATCGAATCTGGGACCCTTCAGTCCGCAGGCCGACGCTCTATCCACTGAGCCAAACCGGTTTCGGCAATACAATTATATTTTATAGATTTAGTTCCAGCCTTTTGTTTACGTGTAGATCTCCTTTTTTTGAGTTATAAAAAATCATGCTGGCCCTGGCTGGTTTGGCTCAGTGTATAGAGCGTCGGCCTGTGGGTTCAAGGGTCCTGGGTTCGATTCCCGTCAAGGGCACATGCCCTGGTTGTGGGCTCGGTCCCTGGTGGGTGGCGTGCAGGAGGCAGCCAATCAATGATTCGTTCTCATCACTGATGTTTCTATCTCTCTCTTCCTCTCCCTTCCTCTCTGAAATCAATAAAAACACATTTAAAAAAAAATCATGCTGTACACATGTTGTAGTGTAAGCCCCATCTTACAAAGGACGCCTCAAAAAAAGTCGAATTATGGAGTCATTTATTAAAGGCCGGCGGCATACGAGGGGCTAAATCTCCAAATCTCGCAGCCCCGAACAGCTTGCCACCTCTGGCTTATATTGGCAGAATATCACAAAGGTATCGATTACATTTTGGGTCTGGAATGAGGAACCTGTTTCGCGAAAAGCATTTTTACAGAAGTGAAACTGAGCAAGTTCGTTATCTAAAGTATCGATGAATCACTGAATCGACAGAAACACATTATCTGGGACCACCTGGACAATTTAGAATAATTGTGCTGTCCAGATTCTGGGATCACTGAGTCAACAGGAATGCACTATCTGTAGCTACTGAGGCAATTTAGGAAAATTGAACTGTCTTGGGTCCCAGGAATGTGCTTCGATGACCAGTGAGATCACAATCAATGGGATATTCAAACCATCATCAATGGAGTATTGAGATAGTATACATAAGTTCAGAAAATCAAAATAACTTTCCATTGTTTTATCAAACAAATAAGTACAGAACCCAAACAGCAGTTTCTACTACCATACTTCACACAATTCAGTACCCCGTTTTCTTCTTCAATTTTGTAGGGGTAGGCCACAGACCAAACTGGGCCTACCGCTAATTTTTGTTCATGAACTAAAGTTGGTTTTTAAATTTTAAATGGTTAAATAAAATCAAAAGGGGAATAATTTTTGGTGATGTGAAAATTATATGAACTTCAAATTTAAGTGTCCATAAATTACATTTCATTGGAACACAGTAATACATATATATATATATATATATATATATATATATGTATATATATAGATATATATACATATATATATACACATATACATATATATAGATATATATATATATATATGTATATATATATATATAGTATATGGCTGTTTTTTGCTAAAACAACAAAGTTGAATAGTTGTAAAAGAAACTGTATTGCCTGCAAAGCATGAGTGCTTTTTGGTCATTTACAGAAAAGGTGTGTCAACCTCTGAAATATTATATCTGAATCACGCTGTTCAATTGGCTGCTAACTCTGTCCTTTGAAATGTTATGGAAGTGACAGCAATAATACTTAGCACATTGTAGGTGCTTAATAAAGGAATTTCTTCCAAATCATTCAGGAAGGGAAGGGGCTAGGAGGGAAAAGAGGAAGAGGGATAGTGATTTTTAGACATGTCTGTTTTCAGGCATCTGCTGAGTTTGTTATTCCCAACCCGTGGAAAAGATGTCTTCTCACCAGTCATTAAGAAGAAAGATGTCTTTCATAAATCTTTCATGGCTAAAACAGCTTCTTAAGTGTCCTTTTAAAAAGTTATTTGGGGCCAAAATAATTTTGTCACTACCAAATTAGCAATACATCTAATTTTAGCTTAGCTTTGCAGAAGCTTTGGTGAATTTTTTAAATGGTTCTATAATAAACATGGGAAGATGGAGGGGGGCGGGGGAGCTGTTGCCCCCCCAGCCCTGTGGGCTAAGCAGGAATAAATGCTGAGACACCTTCTATTTAGATCTCTTTAGCCAAAGAACAGTCATGAGTCTACTATTTTTATGATTTATGTCTGCAGTCTCCCCTAGAGTCTGGGTGGGCTTGTGCTGTGCCCTGTAAATTACTGTGGAGGCGATGTTGTGATGTCTGAGGCTAGGGAAGGCCATGCACCTTCCACTTGGGTTTGCTCCACATGGAACTCAACCACCGTGTGGTGAAGAGCCAAGCACACGGAGCGGCTGTGTCTGTGCTCTGCCGGGCAGTTCCCGTTGAGCCCAGCCCTGGCCTGCGGGGATCGGGCCAAAACCGGCAATCCAATATCTCCCAAGGGGTCCTGGACTGTGAGAGGGCGCAGGCCAGGCTGAGGGACCCCACCAGTGCATGAATCTGTGCACCGGGCCTCTAGTATTTCTATAAATGCATCCAAACTGGCATCAACTGCAAAGGTGACCTTGCCCTCTTACTTGCACCTTCTGGATTACTCTCTAAAAATGCCATTCCCTGCACTAACCAGTTTGGCTCGGTGGATAGAGCGTCGGCCTGCGGACTGAAGGCTCCCAGGTTCGATTCCAGTCAAGGGCATGTACGTTGGTTGCGGGCACATCCCCAGTGGGGAGTGTGCAGGAGGCAGCTGATCGATGTTTCTCTCTCATCAATGTTTCTAACTCTCTATCCCTCTCCCTTCCTCTCTGTAAAAAATCAATAAAATATAGTTTTAAAAAAAATAAAAATGCCATTCCCTTTCATGTTGCATTTTCTTCTGTTTTCTTATCTCTTCCTCACTCTACACACCCATCTACACTTCTCCAACCTGGTGAAAACTTACATTTTTTAAACCCAAATTTCAGTGGACTTCCTTTCCCCAAATCCCTGCTTCTTTTTAAAAATATATATTTTATTGATTTTTTACAGAGAGGAAGGGAGAGGGACAGAGAGCCAGAAACATCGATGAGAGAGAAACACCGACCAGCTGCCTCCTGCACACCCCCCACCGGGTTCGTGCCCACAACCAAGGTACACGCCCCCGACCGGAATCGAACCTGGGACCCCTCAGTCCGCAGACCGACACTCTATCCATTGAGCCAAACCGGTTTCGACCCAAATCCCTGCTTCTTGAGGGCAGGAGCCACACCTTAGGTTTTGCATAGTGGCCCCTCAACACTGTTCTTTCTTCTAATCTTCACTGAGGATCTTTAAGTGCTGGGGATACTGGGGTGAATGAGCCCCGCCCCCGTCTATCTTATGATCTGGTGGGAATGACTGACAAATCAAAGAGGCACGTTAATACAGTTTGCTAAATTTCAAAGCACTGTGCTATGGGGAAGCCAACTTTTCCTGCCCAACCTCTGAGGTAGTCCGTTCCCGTTTTCCTTGCAGAGATCACTGTGGAACTCAGCATATTAGGTCGTGTGCCTACTTAGCCTCCACCAGCCCTGGGTTTGAGTTTTATTGGGGCGTTTAAGTGGAAGTCACTGGGAAAGCGACCACAGAAGTTACACACCACCTCTTCCCCCCTGTACTAGTATGATAATGTGGGTGCCTCTCCAGCAAGCTTGTCACTGGGTGAAAACTCCCCAGCAGGCTCCTCCCTTGGAAACCCCTGCCTGCACCCCTCTAAAGAAACGACTCTCCCACATTAGCAATCCTGGGGGCCTTGTCTGTGGGCCAACAGCCTCATCTGCCAATCTGCTCAAGGCCTGGGCCATGCAACAATGAACACAGAAGGCAGTTGTCTCCAGCTCCGGAGCCCCGGATTTGGCACTTCTAACATTATTCTCAATTTTGCTTTCAGAAGCGGGGAGGAACTATAGGATGAGGCTGTAAGGCTAATTGCATATACTTTATTTCTAACTCCTCAGGATGAAAAGATATTTCTGAAGAAGGGAGGAAGTGGGAAGTGGTGTTGGTGGTTGGCAAGGATTAATCCAGCTCCTCTATCATTTACAGAATGATTGGTGTTTAAACACCTACTCTTTTAAAATGCAAATAAAATTGCAGAAATTTAAAAATCATTCTTAACTTGTTATGAAGCATTATAGCAAACTAATCAGAATGACACCCTGAGTTAGGGAATGAGCGTTTTGATTATGATTGGGAGGAAGGGAAGAAAATTATGGATTGTGGGAGGGCTTGAAAGAGGCAGCAGGATAGGTAAACTATAAAGATAAATTTGTCACCCAGCCAGCATGGCTCAGTGGTTGAGCATCAGCCTATGAACCAGAAGGTCACAGGTTCAATTCCTGGTCAGAGCACATGCCTGGGTTGTGGGCACAATCCCCATTGTGGGATATGCAGGAGGAAGCTGATCAATGAGTCTCATTATTATTATTATTATTATATATTCTTATAATTAAATAAATCTTTATTGTTCAGATTATTACAATTGTTTCTCCTTTTTCCCCCCATATCTCCCCACCACCCGGTTCTCACCCCCCCTCTGTTCTTACCTCCCCCCCTGTCCTTATCCATAGGTGTATGATTTTTGTCCAGTCTCTTCCCATACTCCCCACACAGACACCCCTTTCCCCCTGAGAATTATCAATCCACTCCCATTCTATGCCTCTGATTCTATTATGTTCACCAGTTTATTCTGTTCCTCAGATTTTTAATTCACTTGACTTTTAGATTCACTTGTTGATAGATATGTATTTGTTGTTCATAATTTTTATCTTTACTTTTTTCTTCTTTTTTCTCTTTTTAAAGAATACCTTTCAGCATTTCATATAATACTGGTTTGGTGGTGATGACTCCTTTAGCTTTTTCTTATCTGTGAAGCTCTTTATCTGCCCTTCAATTCTGAATGATAACTTTGCTGGGTAGAGTAGTCTTGGTTGTAGGTTCTTGCTATTCATCACTTTGAATATTTCTTGCCACTCCCGTCTGGCCTGCATAGTTTCTGTTGAGAAATCAGCTGATAATCGTATGGGTGCTCCCTTGTAGGTAACTAACTGTTTTTCTCTTGCTACTTTTAATATCCTCTCTTTGTCTTTTGCTCTTGGCATTTTAATTATGTTGTGTCTTGGTGTGGTCCTCCTTGGATTCCTTTTGTTTGGGGTTCTGTGTGCTTCCTGGACTTGTAAGTCTATTTCTTTCATCAGGTGGGGGAAGTTTTCTGTCATTATTTCTTCAAATAGGTTTTTAGCGTCTTGCTCTCTCTCTTCTTCTGGGACCCCCATAATTCTGATGTTGGTACGCTTGAAGTTGTCCCAGAGGCTTCTTACACTATCTTCAACTTTCTGAATTCTCTTCTCTTCTTGCTTCCCTGGAGGAGTATCCCTTTGCCTCTTTGTATTCCAAATCTTTGAGTTGATTCTTGCATTCCTCTAGTCTGCTGTTGGGTCTCTGTATAATATTTTTTATTTCAGTCAGTGTATGTTTAATTTCTAGTTGGTCCTTTTTCATATCCTCGAGGGTCTCATTAAATTTATCGGCCTTTTCCATGACATTCTTGAAAAACCTTATAACCGTGGTTTTGAACTCTATGTCCATTCATTTGTTCTCCTCCATTTCTTTTGTTTGGGATCTGTTTCCTTGCCTCCTCATTTTCGCTGCTTCCTGAGTTGGTTGGGTAGCTTTGTATACTAGGTGTCCTATTGGTTCAACGGGTCAGCCTCCCAGTTACCTGAGGTGGACACTCTTGGTGTACCCCTTTGTGGACTGTGTGTACAGCCTTGTTGTAGTTAAGTCTTGGTTGTTGTTGGTGTCACTGGGAGGAATTGACCTCCAGGCCAATTGGCTGTGAGGACCCGCTGTGTCTATAATGGAAGAATTGCTGTGCTGGAGACACGTTTATGGGACAGGACTTGTTCCAGTAGGACTTTGGTGCTCACTGAGTCTGCCTCTTGAATGTGTCCCTTATGAGAGTGGTTGAAATCTGGTGTCGTCTCACACCGGCCACTAGATACACTAATGTCTGGATCTCCAATGGGGTGCAGGTCAGCTACTGTCTGAGGCCCCCCAGCAGGAGCTACAGCAAGAACTACAGTTTTCTCCTCTTTGCTTGGGCGGTTTTGGAACAGTCTGACTGGAGCTGCAGTTAATTTGGTTAAGCTGCCACAGAACAGGCCATTTATATGCAAAAGCCACTGTGTGGAGCCTGGGCGGATTTGTAGAATGTGCGGGGCGGGGTGGGGCGGGGTCTCAGGGCATCACTAGGCTAGGGCATGGCAAACGGCGATGGCTGCCGTCAGCCGTCTTTGCCTTTCCATGTTTCCAAGTCCCCGCGTCCCACGCTCCAGCGCAGTAAACAATGATTGCTGGGCGCACCTCTGCAAAAAAGTCACTCTCACTTTCTGACCAGATGGCTGAGAGTCCAGCTTCTCCCCGTAGGCGTCTGGGTCCCCCGCGTGTCCCCAGAAACTGGAGTTCAGAGTGATCGGGAGTTTGTCTCCCTGCGGGTTGAAGAAAAGCTGCGCGCCCAGTCGCCCACCACCAGCCCGATTCACGCGCCTCCGTACCTCAGCTTTACAATGTTTGTGCTCCTTTCTCTTCTTAGTTGTAAATCTTCCACTCAGTCAGCTTTCCCGTGGTTCTGGGTGGTAGACGTTTTGTCTTTTAGTTGTATTTTTGAAATTGTTGTGCGAGGCGGCAGTTTAGTTATTTAACTTTGCCACCATCTTGGTTCCTCTCCGATAAAACTGAATTCAAGTCTCATTATTGATGCTTCTATCTCTCTCCCTCTCCCTTCCTCTCTGAAGTCAATAAAAAATATATTGGGGAAAAAAAAGGATAAATTTGTCTATTTGTGAGTTTTATTTGAATCCTTGCATCAGCTGAATAGATTGTAACTGTGTGTTTTTGTGGGGTTTTTTGTAACTGGTTTTTAAGAATTTAGCCCAGCCTGGCCAGTGTGGCTCAGTGGCCAGTAAGTCAGGGTTGGATTCCCGGTAGGGGGCATGCAGGAGGCAGCCGATCAATGATTCTCTCTCATCATTGATGTTTCTATCTCTCTCTCCCTCTCCCTTCCTCTCTGTAATTAATAAAAATATATATATATATTTTAAAAAGACTTTAATTGTTGACCTACTTGTAGGTGATAAACAAATCTCCTCAGGGAAAAAAAAAAAGACTTTTCCCTCCTCTCAATTCTCATAGTGTTTTAGCTAGCAATATTTTTCCAGTGCCCACTACTTGTCAGATCCTTTGCTAGGTTCTAGAGCTTCTCAATCTTTTGCATTTAGCACATTTCATCTTATAATACGGATGAGTAAAAGTTCATGATTTCATGAATTTAAAAATACCCCACATACATCTACACAATGGAATACTACGCTGCAGTAAAAAAGGAGTTCTTACCATTTGCAACAACATGAATGGAGATGGAGAGCATTATGCTAAGTGAAATAAGCCAGGCAGAGAAAGATAAATATCACATGATCTCACTCATTTGTGGAATATAATGAACAACATAAACTGATGAGCAAAAATAGATCCAGAGACAGAGAAACATCAATCAGAACGTCAAACCTCAGGGAAGGTAGGGGACAGTGGGGGTAAGGAGGAGAGATCAAACAAAGGACTTATATGCATGCATATAAGCCTAATAAATGGATACAGACAACAGGGGGGTGGGGCATGAATGGGAGGTGGGGGGTAATGGGGGAATAAGGACACATATGCAATACCTTAATCAATAAAGAAATTTTAAAAAAAATAAAAATACCCCACAAGTAGTGCTAGCTTTTCTCCCACTGTTTGGGGAGATACCTCTGCAGGGATGGAGTCTTATTTGAACAAAGAAGTTCTTTGAAAATATTCTAAAAAAAAAAAAAAGAAAGAAAGAAGGTATCCCAGTATCTTTGTGTGTGTGTGTGTTTTTTTAAAATCATCACCTGAAGATACGTTTATTTATTCTAAAGAGAGAGGGAGAGAGAAACATTGATGTGGGAGGTAAACATCAATCTGTTGTCTCCAGTACAGTCCCTACTGTTCCCCAGGGTATGGAACCCATAACCTGGATATGCACCCTGACCAGGAATCGAACCGCAACCTTTTAGTATATGGGACGACACTCCAAACATTGCTCCAACCATCTCAGCTAGCTGGCCAGAGCTCCAGTCATCTTCGTAGCACTAGTATCGAGCTAAGTGCCTGGTGTATAAGAGGTGCTTAATGAATGTTTGTTGACTGACTAACAGAGCTCCCCAGGCTCACCACCACAGAGCTGAGAAGGGTGATGAGGCAGACAAGGAGAGATGTGCTACTGAGTTCCCTCTTCTTGAGGGAACTTGCTGACAGCTTCCAACTGTCAGCTGCTTCAGCTTTCTAATAGCCTGGCCAAACCATGGGACTTCTCCATCAGGCAATGCTTGCTCCAGAGATTCCCAACGGGCTGGCAGAAATCTTGTCACCGACCTCTTTTCTCAATCCTGCTTCCTCTCCCTTTTCTTCGTAGGACTTAGTCCCCATTAGTCCTTTTATATTCCCAACTCTATCTCAGCATCTGCTTCATAATAAACCAAACTAGGCAACAGGACAGGGAAATGCACTCTGTCTCCAGAGAGGCATTGAAAATCACATAGCAGTGGGTGGTGATGTATAATCCTCTCAGAGTGAAGGAAGGTAATAGTTGGAAAGGCTAATACAAGCATGTCAAACTCGAGGCCCGAGAGCTGCATGTGGCCCACAAGGAATATTTTTGTGGCCCAGCCAATATAACAGTATGTAAGAAATGTTTTAATAAAAATTTCATAACTTAATTTTTACAATATCCTGTTATACATAACTAGAGGCCTGGTGCATGGATTTGTGAACATTGAAAGGAAATTAATTAGAAGAAATATTTTAGAGGCCAGGGAGGGACCGTGGGAAGTTGGCTCCAGGGCATGTCTGGCCTGTCTGGCCCAGTCCCAATCGGCCGGACCTCAGCAGCAAGCTAACCTACCAGTTGGAGCATCTGCCCCTGGTGGTCAGTGTGCATTATAGTGACTGGTCGAATGGTCAAATGAACGGTCGGACACCTAGCATATTAGGTTTTTATTATATAGGATTATTAATAATGAACTACAACATTCACTAATGACTCATTACTATAACAGTGTTGCATTCATTTCCCTTACGCGCCTTATGTGCAAGCGCACCATTTCTCTCCACTAATACTAGCAGAGGATATTTTAGCAGCCGATTGCCACGTCATTAGTCTTGTCCTGAGTTGTTTGGTGTGCACAACAGAATTTCGCTTTTGGAGAACAAGAAAAATGGTCTATTTGCATTATGCTTACGAATTTGTGTAGTTATTCAGTGTCTGGTAAGTTACTGTTCAAGAAAAAATATTTCCCTAACTGGTTTGGCTCAGTAGATAAAGCGTCGGCCTGTGGACTGAAGGGTCCCAGGTTCAATTCTGGTCAGGGGCATGTACCTTGGTTGCGGGCACATCCCCAGTAGGGGGTGTGCAGGAGGCAGCTGATCAATGTTTCTCTCTCATCAATGTTTCTAACTCTCTATCCCTTTCCCTTCCTCTGTGTAAAAAATCAATAAAATATATTTTTTTAAAAGAAAAAAATATTAATTTTTATTAAAATGTTCTATTATTTTATGTTAACGATTACTCATTTATTTCAGCCCTTTGTATTCAGCATGTCTCTATCGAAATAAACCTACATTTCTTTTTCTTTTGCATATGGTTTCTTTTTTTTAATAAATCTTTATTGTTCAGATTATTACAATTGTTCCTCTTTTTCCCTCCCATAGCTCCCCTCCACCTGGTTCCCACCCCACCCTCTGCCCTTACCCGCCCCCACTGTCCTCATCCATAGGTGTATGATTTTTGTCCAGTCTCTTCCCGCACCCCCACACCCCTTTCCCCTTGAGAATTGTCACTCCACTCCCTTTCTATGCCCCTGATTCTATTATATTCACCAGTTTATTCTGTTCATCAGATTTTTTATTCACTTGATTTTTAGATTCACTTGTTGATAGATATGTATTTGTTGTTCATAATTTTTATCTTTACCTTTTTCTTCTTCTTCCTCTTCTTAAAGAATACCTTTCAGCATTTCATATAATACTGGTTTGGTGGTGATGAACTCCTTTAGCTTTTTCTTATCTGTGAAGTTCTTTATCTGTCCTTCAATTCTGAATGATAGCTTTGCTGGGTAGAGTAATCTTGGTTGTAGATTCTTGCTTTTCATCACTGTGAATATTTCTTGCCACTCCCGTCTGGCCTGCATAGTTTCTGTTGAGAAATCAGCTGACAGTCGTATGAGTGCTCCCTTGTAGGTAACTAACTGTTTTTCTCTTGCTGCTTTTAATATTCTCTCTTTGTCCTTTGCTCTTGGCATTTTAATTCTGATGTGTCTTGGTGTGGTCCTCCTTGGATTCCTTTTGTTTGGGGTTCTGTGTGCTTCCTGGACTTGTAAGTCTATTTCTTTCACCAGGTGGGGGAAGTTTTCTGTCATTATTTCTTCAAATAGGTTTTCAGTATCTTGCTCTCTCTCTTCTTCTGGCACCCTCATAATTCTGATGTTGGTACGCTTGAAGTTGTCCCAGAGGCTCCTTACACTATCTTCATATTTTTGGATTCTTTTTTCTTTATGCTTTTCCTGTTGGGTGTTTTTTGCTTCTTTGTATTTCAAATCTTTGACTTGATTCTTGCGATTCTCTAGTCTGCTGTTGGATCTCTGTATATTATTCTTTATTTCAGTCAGTGTATGCTTAATTTCTAGTTGGTCCTTTTTCATGTCCTCAAGGGTCTCACTAAATTTATAGGCCTTTTCTAGAAAATTCTTGTAAAACCTTATAACCGTGGTTTTGAACTCTATATCCAGTAGTTTGCTTTCCTCCATTTCTTTCATTTGTCACCTATTCCTTTGTCTCCACATTTAGGCTCCTTCCCTGTGTTGATAGAGTGGCTTTGTGTGCTAGGTGTCCTATAGGGCCCAGTGGCTCAGCCTCCCCAGTTACCTGAGGTGGACACTCTTGGTGCACCCCTTTGTGGGCTGTGTGCACAGTCTTGTTGTAGGTAAGCCTTGATTATTGTTGCTATCACTGGGAGGAATTGACCTCCAGGCCAATTGGCTGTGAGGATCAACTGTGTCTATGATGGGAGAACTTCTGTGCTGGAGACACCCTTATGAGACAAGACTTGCTTCAGTGCGGCTTTGGTGCTCACTGAGTCTGCCCCCTGAGTGTATCCCTTATGGATCTGAGGAGTTGTAATCTGAATGGTCCCACTCTGACCCCTGGGTACACTGGCTCTTGGATCTCCAAGGAGGTGCTAATTTAACCTCTGCCTGAGGCCACTCAGCAGGAGCTACAGAGAGATCTGCAGATTCCTCTTCTTTGTTTGGGTTTTGGAGGTGCCCAGATGATGCCCAACTGTGAAGCAATGCAAGCTGCTGTGGGGCCTTGGGCCTTCTTTCTGGGTCTATCGAAAGAAGACGTTCTGGGTCTCTCTGACCCAGTTGCAGTTAGTTAGGTAAGTTTAATTTTCAAAGGACCAGGCCATTCATATGCAAAAGCCTCTGTGCACAGCTTGGATGGTGCGGAGTCTCAGGGTGGAGCAAACAGCAATGGCTTCCTGTCAGCCCTGCCCTAAGAGGCCCCCCGCAGGGCCTCAGTGTCCCGGGTAATCACTGCAAGTACCTCTGAGAGAAAGCCGCCCTCGAGTTTTGCCCGCTGCCAGACAGTCCAGTTTCTCCCCGTATGAGTCTGGGTCCCCAGAGTCTCGCCCGGAACTGGAGTTCAGAGCAGTCAGGAGCTTTTGTCTCCCTCCCGATTGAGAAAGCCAGCCATGTACTCAGTTGCCAGCCCTCTCTGCGTGTGTGCCTCCATACCTCTGCCTTCCACAGCTCCTGTGAGTCTCAGTGTGCTTTTCTCTTTCCTTCTAGTTGTAGAATTTCCACTCAGCCAGCCTTCCTATGGTTCTGGATGATGTCTATTTTGTCTTTTAATTATAGTTTTGAAATTGTTGTGTGAGACAGCAGTTTAGGTGTTTACCTATGCCGCCATCTTGGTTTCTCCACCAAACCTACATTTCTATAAAAATTGAAGCTTTTGTTTTTTTGTGGCCCACATAAACTTAAACCTTGTTTATTTGGCCTGTGTTAGCCTTTGAGTCTGATATGCTTGGGCTAATACAATATACCACCCTGAATCAATACTCTTTCCCAGAATGCATTAGGATGCTACTAGACAAGATGTGGTTCAAGGACTGATTTCCCTGGTCTATGATAAGTACACAAAGTGAAACTAGGCATTTCAGAAGTTTTACACAATAAATAGGCCTGCAACAGATTGGGAACAAAAGCAACCTGTTTTTTCACCAGTTTGAGAAATACTGTATTCAGACAGAGTAGCCAATACCTCAGGGAACACGAGTTCATGGGCCAAATACAACCGACATGAGAAAAACAATAAACTAAATTACACACACACACACACACACACACACACACACACCACTTACATATATAATTTAAGAATTATTGGAATAGAAGGATCAAAAATTTAAAATAAGAATGATAAATATACTTAGAGGAAAGATTATCCTATCTAATAAAGAGGGAATATGCAAATTGACCACCACACTGTCACAAAGATGGCAGTACCCACAGCAGAGGTGAGGTTTCCATAACACAAGATGGCTGCATCCACAGGGGAGGCCGAGTTCCCTAACAAGCCTTAACGAGCAATCAGCAGGGACCTGAGGCTGTGAGGCGCCAGGCTGGGGGACCTCAGGCTGCGCCCTCTGCCCAGCAGGGCTTGACGGGGGACCTCTGGCCATGCCCCCACCCAGCAGGGCTTGACGGGGGACCTCAGGCCACGCCCCTCGCCCCAGTGCCGGGCCAGGGTACCTGAGGCCACGCCAGGGTACCTGAGGCCATGCCCCCCACCACAGCACCAGGCCGGGGGACCTGAGGGTGCGCTGGGGGACCTGAGGCTGCACCCCCCACCCAGCGTGTGCCGGGGGACCTGAGGCTGCACACCCCCCGGCACCCAGTGGGGCTTGATGGAGGACCTGAGGATGCACCTCCTGCCCAGCAGGGCTTGACGGAGTTGGGGCTGGCCGGGTCTGGATCTCTCCCAATGAGGGTGGGGCAGGCCGGGTCTGGGTCTTGCGTGATTTCAAGGCACGCGTGGATGGGTGAGGACTTGACTCTGGGTCCCATGGCACACCCCAGACTCTGACAGGAGGAAGGTTTTCATATACATTTTACTAATTTTCTTTCACCTCTGACATTTCTATTATAGAGAAAGGGCAAGTAGCAATATTAAAATATTTCCTCTAATTAATTCCCTTTCTTTATTGATTTTTTTTTTTTTTTTTTACAGAGAGGAAGGGAGAGTTAGAAACATCGATGAGATAAACATTGATCAGCTGCCTCCTGCACACCCCCTTACTGGGGATGTGCCTGCAACCAAGGTACATGCCCTTGACCAGAATCAAACCTGGGACCCTTCAGTCCACAGGCCAATGCTCTATCCACTGAGCCAAACGGGTTATGTAATTCCCTTTTAATGTGCACAAATTTTGTGCACCAGGCCACTAGTCTATAATAATAAAAGCATAATATGCAAATCGACCAAACTGAACAGCAGAATGACTGTCTGGACGACCTTCTGGATGACCTTCCGGATGCACTGGTGCCAGGCCAGCCAAGGCGAGTGTGATGCGATTGGTCAGGGGGCCTCGCCATCACCCCACAATTGCCCCGCAGAGGGAGTCCCAGGCCACCCTCTGCAAGGCGATCAATGGGGGGGCTCTGCGATTGATCGCCTCAAAGAGGGAGGCCCAGGCCACCCTCTGTGTGGGGATTGATTGTGGAGACCCAGCTGGGTGGCGTGGCCTCCCTCTGCGGGAGATCGATTGGAACTCAGAGCCCTGGGATCGATCGCCCCATAGAGAGAGGCCCAGGCCACCTGGCTGGCAGTGCTGCGGCAGGTGGGCATGGCCTCCATTTGTGGGGCAATCAATCTGGGGCCCCATAATTGATTGCCCCACAGAAGGAGGCCCAGGCCACCGGCCAGCGACGCTGTAGTGGATGTGCGGGGCAGGCCAGATCGCCCCTCAGAGGGAGGCCCAGGTCAGCCAAGCAATGGCACCCCACTCCTGTCGCCTGCAGAGGGAGGCAACCTGTGGCGGGAGTGGGGAGAGGCAGTGCAGCACAGACGGCAAGCAGTGGCAGGGGCAGGGGCGGGGCTAGCTGCCAGAGCAGGGGGTGGGGTGGGGGGGAAAGCCCTGATAGGCCCTAATTGCCAGCCAGGCCTAGGAGGGGTCCCAGATTGCGAGAGGGCACAGGCCAGGCTGAGGGCCACCCCCTCAGTGCATGAATTTTGTGCACTGAGCCTCTAGTACTAATAATATGAGACAATGAGAAATCACTTAAAGAAAAAGCCATGAAGAAATATTAGACTTGAAAATGTAATAGTTTCCGTGCACGGGACGACTCCCAACCAGCTGAGCCACCCTGGCCAGGGCTAAGTTATCTATTTCTGTGTAACAAATTACCCCACAAAATAATGGCTTAAAACAAAAAACATTCATTACTTCTCAAGATTTCTGAGGGTCAGGAGGAATTTGGGAGCATCTAGCTGGTTGATTCTGGCTTGGGGTTTCTCCTAAGATTTCAGTCAAGCTGTTAGCTGGGGGATGCAGTCAGCTGAAGGCTTGTCTTGGGCTGGAATATACATTTCAAGATGGCTCACTCACCTGGCTGCTGGCAGAAAGCCTCAGTTCATCTCTTCAGGGCTGTCTGAGTGTCTCCCAGAACAACTGATCCAAGACAGAGAGAGAACAAGCAGGAAGCTGCTGTGCCTTTTTATCACCAAGACTCTGAAATCACATACTATCATTTCTGCTTTTAATATGTGTATATATTAAAAGCAGAAATTATATATATATATATATATATATATATATATATATATATATATGATTTATATATATATAAAAATATATTGTTTTATTGATTTCAGATCCCCTATTGGGGATCGAGCCCGCAACCTGGGCATGTGCCCTTGACCAGAATCAAACCCGGGACCCTTCAGTCCACAGGTTGGTGTTCTATCTACTGAACCAAACCAGCGAGAGCTTTATTCTATTCTTAAAAGTAAGTCACCAAGTCCAACTCACACTCATTAGGATCAACCTCTTAAAGGGAGCAGAGTCAAAGAATATGTAGGCATTTAACCCCCCCAAAAAAACTATTCAGGGTCTTCTCTTTGCCCTCCAGTTTCAATGGGGACAATTATCACTTTTCCTACCTGATGACTGTTGCTCTATTTGAGATTTTAATCTCCTCCCTGAATTTATAAAAACTCAGCCATTATTAATTATTCCTCCTTTATACTAGTATTCAGTATCTCTCATCTTTATGCTCTCCCTCAGCATTTAAACATTTTTCCTGTAGTAGTTTTAAAACTTGACCCCAGCCCTAACCGTTTGGCTCGGTGGATAGAGCGTCGGCCTGCGGACTCAAGGGTCCCGGGTTCGATTCTGGTCAAGGGCATATACCTTGGTTGCGGGCACATACCCAGTAGGGGGTGTGCAGGAGGCAGCTGATTGATGTTTCTCTCTCATGGATGTTTCTAACTCTTTATCCCTCTCCCTTCCTCTCTGTAAAAAATCAATAAAAACAAACAAACAAACAAACAAAAAAAAACTTGACCCCAAATTCTCTGACATTCTTTCCATTAAAAGGTAGCAGCTATGTCCCCTTCTGCTTGAATCTTGGTAGGCTTGTGATTACTTTACACAATGGAGTATGGCAAATGAGGCAGTGCAACTTCTGTGGAGGGGTACAAAAGATCATGCAGCTCCTTCCCAGTTCTCTTGAAATACCACCTCTTGCAGACACTCCCTCCTCAGAATCCAGCTACCATACTACAAGAAACCCAAGCCACATGGAGAGGCCATGTGTAGGTGCTCCAGGTGACAGTCACAGCTGAGCCCATTTTTCAAGTGACCCCACCCTTGGTATCAGATCTGAGAGTGAAGAAGCCGGTAGATGATCCCAGTTCTCAGCAGTTCGAGCCACTCCCCAGCCATTTGAGTCTTTCCAGACATTGTGGAACAGAGATCAGTCCTCCCTGCTGTGGCTTGTCAAATTCTTGACCCTTGGGATCCATGAGCAAAATAAAATAGTTTTTGTGTTATGCCATTAAGATTGGGTAGGTTTGTTACCCAACAGTAATGGAAACATCCCCTTTACAACCAAATCTCTCAAAAGAGTTATCTGTTCTCATCATTTCTATTTCTTCATCCTCCACTTATTCCTCGAATCTGAACTTTGCTCCCTTCTCTCAGGCTTAATAACGGTCTGTGAAATAAATGATCTCCAAGTTTCTAAATCTAATAGACATTTTTCTATTAGACTGCTAAGAGAATGATTTAACACTATTGTCCAATTCTTCCTTCTTTTTTAAAAAATGTATTTTTATTGATTTTAGAGAGGAAGGGAGAGGGAGAGAGAGATAGAAACATCAATGATGAGAGAGAATAATTGATTGGCTGCCTCCTGCACGCCCCCTACTGGGGATCAAGCCTCAACCCCGGTATGTGCCCTTGACGGGGAGATTGAATGCGGGACCCTTCAGTCCACAGGCCCATGCTCTATCCACTGAGCCAAACCTGCTAGGGCCAATTCTTCCTTCTTGAATACTCTCTTCTAGTTTCTACAACACCCCACTGTCCCAGGTCTTTTCCTCTGTCTCTAACCACTTCTCAGTCTTATTTCCAATTTCACCTTCCTCTTTCCAGCCACTAGATGATGAAGTTGCTCAAGGTTGGGTCCAAGCCTTCTCTTCTCACTTTATATTCTCTCTCTCCATATCCATGGTTTTAATTCTCATTTATACGACATTGATGGCAACATTTTATCTCAAACAATTTGATCTATTAAGCTATAGGCCATAAGAAGTTCAGGTGCCTTCTTAACATTTTGTACCATTCAGGGCTCTTGGCTGAATAGGGACTGGCCTTGGCTGATTTAAGCAGAAATGGATGAATTAAACGTTCACAGAATCACAGCAAGAGCAGCGCACAGGGGTTAGAGCCTACGCTAAGCAGGCAGAGACAATAGCCAAGTCATGCCACAGAACTGGCCTGGTGAGGACACCAACACTGCTCTCCGCACACAGACATGGCGGCTGGCACCACTGCCAGCACTAGCACTGGACAGTGAATGCTGTCACTAGCAGCGGCACTGCCACTACAGCACCTAAAGATACTATCTTGCTGCAACCATCACCACTGCCAGAAAAGATTCTTTGGGGTTCCTGCTTCTTGGTGTCTTAGCGCTCTCTTCAAAGTCCCTGGTGGGTACATCTGATTATCAAATGTAGACCTTGCCCTAGCCGGTTTGGGTCAGTGGATAGAGTGTTGATCTGCAGACTGATGAGTCGCAGGTTCGATTCCGGTCAAGGGCACATGCCTGGGTTACGGGCTCAATTCCCTGTGGGGGTGTGCAGGAGGCAGGCCGATCAATGATTCTCTCTCATCATTGATGTTTCTATCTCTCTCCCACTCCCTTCCTCTCTGAAATCAATAAAATCAATAAAATATATTTTAAAAAATGTAGATCTTGACTATACTCCTAACTTAGCAAGAGATTCTAGGAAAGCAAGTCACTGACATTCCCGGTTCTTTGCGGAAGGCAGATTCTACCTCCTGCCAATTAATCCTAACGGAAGAAATTCTCCAAATGTATCAATGAGTTTCAGAAGCTGGGACTGGGAAGGTGAGGAAAAAACCCTCCACTATTTCCTCCTGGCAACAAAAAGTTTATCACTGATCTTAAGTGCTCTCTTGAGGAACAAATTTGTAGAACTCTTTTGCATGTTTTAAATAACAAAGGCTAAGATAAAACCTTTTGCTATAACAATGGCCAGGTCTTTCTGGGAGAATTCTCAATGCTGATGCTGGCAGAGTAACTTGAGGACATCCAACACTCCTGATACCTCGTGATTTTCAAACCTGTTCCCATTTACCTTCCTGGTTTTCTTCGTTTCTTTTGTTGTTTTTCTTTTCTCTTTATCTTTCTGAATGTGAGGAAATGCGACTACATAGCAAAACACCCTTACAGTAATACAGAAGGAATATTTAGAAATATTCTGGCCTGCCTTAGCTGGTGTGGCTCAGCCGACTGAAGAGTCCCAGGTTCGATTCCGGTTGCGGGCCCGATCCCCAGTGGGGGGCGTGCAGGAGGCAGCCAATCAATGATTCTCTCTCATCATTGATGTTTCTATCTCTCTCTCCCTTTCTCTTCCTCTCTAAAATCAATTAAAAAATAAATTTCTGACCCTGACCAGTTTGGCTCAGTGGACAGAGTGTCGGCTTGCAGACTGTAAGGGTCCCTGGTTCGATTCCGGTTAAGGGCACATGCCCAGGTTGCGGGCTCGATCCCTGGTGGGGAGCGTGCCGGAGGCAGCCATTGATGTTTCTCTCATCATCGATATTTCTATCTCTCTCTCCCTCTCTGAAATCAGTAAAAATATATTAAAAAAAAAGAAATATTCAGAATATTTGGATTATCATAGAGCAGTATGATCCTCAAAGTACATAACTAATGGTTGATGAAACCAAAGGAATAAACTTTGTCCAACAGGACAATGTATGACACTGGACAGGAATCTATAAAAACACACACAACTAAATGTTTTAAAAATGTGAGTCTTCTTTTCACGTTTACTACATCACAGTACTTTTCAGTACCTGACCCCAGCATAGAGAACTAGAAAACTAATTTATAGAACTAATGTTTCTGTAGCAATAGTGAAAATTTACTGATTTAAGATTTTAGCAAATATATAACCTGTTTGTACCTCTAAATTTTAGGGACATAAATATGTCAGAAGAAAGACTTGATGTACAATGAATTTTTGTATTTGAAAACACAAAACCTACTATTTTTCCTATTTTTTTCTGAATTTAACCAAGAATTACTTTCTCTTCCCTCAGCCTGTCTGGGTTTTTCCTCTTTGAATAAATCGCTTGTGATCTGTAGAGGTTTAGAAAAGGTTTTCCTCGACTAAAACAAGTGCTTCAATAAAGGAAGAATTCTGTGGAAATCGCTTACAGTTGACATTGCTAAACTTAAGTACAATCATGTCACATGTACTTACACAGTAATTGTGGACACGCCTAAGTCCCTCCCACTTTCCTAAACCAAATTCCCCAGATCCTAGAAATCCAGCCCTTCTGCCCTCCGGAGGCGCCTTTCCCCACGTAAAATACAATTTTAAATTTCAGCTCCTGACTAAAGGATGATTCGTAGCCAACTGCTAGGGAACCTGGGCACCCCAGTGCCTCTGGAGGGTGCGCGGGGCGTAGGCCAGGGTAGGGGGAGTGGGCGAAGCTGCTGGTTGGTGCCTGAAATCTGTGCGTTGCCCCTTTAATTGTGTCCTTAGCCCTCGGGCGTTTCTGTCCAACGCCCACGTCAGCAAATACCTTTTGTTTCTCTCACGTTGGGGCTACATGTTTCAGGGCGCCAAGGAACGGCTTCGAAAGGGGGCATTTCCCCTGCGGAGGACCAGCAATCTGCCCCCAGCCCGCGCGCACGGCCCGCCGGTGCGCCGCGGCCCGCGGTAAGAGGCTGCGGGCGGCGCGGGCGGCGGGCGGGCGGGGCGTCGGGGCTCCCGGGACCGGCTCGCGAGCATCGTACGGGCGGAGACGCGGGCGGCGGCGCTGCGGGCTCCGACCACCCGGGCGGCGGCGGCCGGGGCGGCCCGGAGCGCGGTGCCCAGACGTCCCCGGGCGGGCGAGCGGCGGGAGGCGCAGAGGCGAGCGGGCGCCATTTGCAGCCCCGGGCGCAGCGGCGGCGGCGCGCCGGCTCCGAGGGGCTGGAGACGGTCACAAAGGCGGCGCGGGCAGCCGGCGGCGGAGGACGCGGCCGCGGGGCGGTGGCCCGCGGGGAGAGGCGGGCGGCGCCGGGGCGCACCGGCTCCCGGACCCCGCGCCCGCCCGGCCTCGCCCGCCTCGCCCGGCCAGCCCATCCTGCGCGCCCGGGAGGGGCTGCGGGACAATGGCCGCGCCGTCGCCGCCCGCGCCCGCTTCACCGCCCCCGCGGAACGCAGGGTTCGCCTCGCCTCGGGCCGGTGGCGGCGCGGTAAAGGCGGGAAGGCGCGCGGAGCCTCCTGGCGGCGGCGGAAAGGCGGCGCGGGGACGATGCCGGGCGTGTCTGGAGCCGTCGGGCGCCGCGGGCTCCCGGAGGTTCGGGGCCGGCCGGGCTCGTGCCGGTCGCCGGGTGACGGGCGGGCGGCGTGGAGCCCGGGCTTCCCCGGGGCCCCGCGCACTTGCTTCCCCAGGAAGGCGGCAAGCTGGGCAGTAGCCCGAGCTCTTCCGTGCATCCTCCATCCTTTGGTTTTTACGTCCTGCGACAGATCCAGGCTCGGAACCGCAGGCGCCGAACAAATACTGGGTTCTGGTCCTTGTTTTCTGACGGGACCGCACACACGCACCTTCTGCTGCCACTTTCGTAAGCGAGCGCTTTAGCCTCAGCTCCTTCAGATGTCCTCGTGCCAGTAGCCAAAGGCCACCTCTCTCAAAAGGCGGAGTTTTAAAAAATGAGATGATAATGGATCTGTAGCATGGTAATAGTTGACGTTTATGGATCAAGTTGTGTTTGGAAGCGGTAGGTTGTTACTTCTGTTCTTAAGAAACGTTTATACTCGCTGAACCGGAGTGAAACGCGGAGCTTCCCCTCCAAGCCAGGCGGTGACCGACGGCAGCCTCGCGGCGCCCTTTGCTCCCGTTCTTGCCCTTCCTTTCCTCCTAACGCCACCTCCAGCCTTCCTTCTGGAAAGACAGTCAGCCACAGCGCTCTCCTCTCCGGTCTAAAAACCTTAGCCGATCCTTATCAGAAAAAAAAGTTCAAAATCCTCCGCGGGAGAAACAATTGCCAAATTTTCTCTCCAGTCCCATCTCAGAGCCTCAGTTATGGGGGGGTTTGTGGGACCCCAAGAGCTCAAGAGCCCTTCCCTGATAACGAGGGATCTCCTCTCTTTATTCCTGGGAAACTGCTGGGCCTCACCTATGGTAAAAGGGAAGTGAGACTCTCACCCGCCACCCTGTCCAAATGGGCGCATGTGGATCAGGCTGTGTCACTGGGCGGCATCATGAGCTCTGGGCTCCTCCTCGGTTATGTCAGCTTCAGGCGCCAAGAAAGAGGGCACCCTGTCAGATCTCATCTCCTGGACTTGAAATCACCAGCCCTTCTGATGGTAATGACTTGGGGCCGGCAAAGAAACTTTGTAAGATAGGGTAACACTTAGTCATTTTAGATCATTTACATTGTGTTTTCAAGATGCAGAATTTCCCTCTAAATAGGCTTAACCCTTTCAGTGACATAATTTTATGTGTAGAATAAAAGATTTTATCTAAGTGTATTTGATTCCCCTTGAGGGGATTTTTTGACACTTTTTTTGTTCAAAATCGGTCAGTGGCTCCTCATTTTACTCAGATTAAAAGTCGAAGCCCCACCCTGGCCAGTGTGGCTCAGGTGGTTGAGTGTCCTCAGGTGCCTCAAAAGGTCGATGGTTGAATTCCTGGTCAAGGCACATGCCCAGGTTTTGGGTTTGATCCCCCACATGGGGTTCCTGCGGGATGCTACCAATCCATGTTTCTCTCTCACACTGATGTTTCTCTTTCTCTCTCTAAAATCATTAAAAACATATTTTTAAAAAAGTCAAAGCCCTGCCCTAGCCGGTTTGGCTCAGTGGATAGAGTGTTGGCCTATGGACCAAAGAGTCCCCGGTTCGATTCCAGTCAAAGGCATGTACCTTGCCGAAACCGGTTTGGCTCAGTGGATAGAGCATCGGCCTGCGGACTCAAGGGTCCCAGGTTCGATTCCGGTCAGGGGCCTGTACCTTGGTTGCGGGCACATCCCCAGTAGGGGGTGTGCAAGGAGGCAGCTGATCGATGTTTCTCTCTCATCGATGTTTCTAACTCTCTATCCCTCTCTCTTCCTCTCTGTAAAAAATCAATAAAATATATTAAAAAAAAAAAAAGGCATGTACCTTGTTGCAGGCTCCTCCCCATAACCAAGGGCCCAGGTCAGGGTTCCTGCAGGAGGCAGCCAGTCTATGTGTTTCTCTCACATTGATGTTTCTCTCTCTTCCACTCTCCCTAAAAAAATCAATGGAAAAATATCCTCTGGTGAGGATTAACAAAACAAACAAACAAAGTCACAGTCCCCCAGATCTTTGAGAAGGCCCTCCAGGAACTCCTGCCTGCCTCCCAGTCTGCCCTTCCTTTTTCTGACTCAGTCTCTCACTGCTCTCCACAGCCCTCCTTGTCTGCTCCGCCCAGAGCCTCTGTACTTGCTATTCCATCTGCCTGGAGTACTTGCCCCCTAGATACCTACATACTCTCACTTTTTTTGGAATTAACTTAAATGCCATTGTATCAATGAAACTTTCTCAACTATGGTTTTGATTCCTTTTTTCCCCCTTGAAATATGTTTTTATTGATTTCAGAGAGAGGAAGGGAGAAGGATAGAAACATCAATGATGAGAATCATCCATCCCCTGCCTCCTGCATGCCCCCCACTGGGGATCAAGCCCGAAACCCCCGCATGTGCCCTGACTGGGAATCGAACCCTGACCTCCTGGTTCATGGGTCGACACTAAACCACAGAGCCACACACCAGCCAGGTGCTGTTTCAACTTTTATTGTCTATCTACTGAATTAAGAAAAATTTAAATTTATTACCAATTTCTCTGATTTAATCACATATTTGAAAATAAACCTCTCGATAACTTATGGCCCTGGCTGGTATGGCTTGGTTGGTTGGCGTGTTATCCTGTGGTGCACCAATGGGTCTGGGTTCAATTTCCAGTCGGGGCACGTAACCAGGTTTTGGGGTTCGATCCCTGGGCGTGTGTGGGAGGCAGCTGATATGTTTGTCTCTTGTATTTGTTTCTCTCTCTCCCTCTCCCTTCCTCTCTCTCTAGAATAAATAAAAAACAACATATCCTCCGATGAGGATTAGGGAAAGGAAAAAGAAAGAGTACTATTCTGAACGCAGTTTGTGTTAATGCCCTATAGATGTAAATGTTGTCAAGTTATAACTGATCCCAATTTATAGGACAATTACTATTTTCTTGGAAAGCTTCCTGTTTCTTCTCCTTCTTTGTCTCCACTGTCTTAGTTCAGTGCTTCACCATTTCTTGCTTTGATATTTGCATTTAGCCTTTAAATTGGCCTCCCTGGCTCTTCCTCTCTATCATTTTTCTTGCTCCATGCTATCTCAAGTTTTCTTAGGGGTATGTAAATTGAATCATAATAACAATAGTATCTACTTTTTTTTTTTAAAGGAGTGACTTTTAAAATATATATATTTTTTATTGATTTCACAGAGGAAGGGAAAAGGAGAGAGAGAGAGAAACATCAATGATGCGAGAGAGTCGTTGATGGGCTGCCTTCTGCATGCTCCCCACTGGGGATCGAGCCCACAGCCCAGGCATGTGCTTTTGACCGGAATTGAACCTGGGACCCTTTAGTCCGCAGGCCAACGCTCTATCCCCTGAGCCAAACCAGCTAGGGCGCCAATTCTGTTCTTTACTGTACTTTGTATTGTGTGTTCACCACCCCAAGTCAAGCTTACAACACCATTTATCCTCCTATACCCTCTTCTGCCTCCCCCACTCCCCTTTCCCTCTGGTAATCACCATACTGTTGTCTGTGTATATGAGGGTATTTTTTTAAAAACATATTTTATTGATTTTTTACAGAGAGGAAGAGAGAGGGATAGAGAGTTAGAAACATAGATGAGAGAGAAACATCGATCAGCTCTATCCAATGAGCCAAACCGGTTTCGGCTGAGGGTATTTTTTTAAAAACATATTTTGATAGTTTAAAAACAACAACAACACATTTTATTGATTTTTTACAGAGAGGAAGAGAGAGGGATAGAGAGTTAGAAACATAGATGAGAGAGAAACATCGATCAGCTCTATCCAATGAGCCAAACCGGTTTCGGCTGAGGGTATTTTTTTAAAAACATATTTTGATAGTTTAAAAAACAACAACACATTTTATTGATTTTTTACAGAGAGGAAGGGAGAGGGATAGAGAGTTAGAAACAGATGAGAGAGAAACATCAATCAACTGCCTTCTGCACACTCCCTACTGGATATGTGCCTGCAACCAAGGTACATGCCCTTGACCGGACTCGAACCTGGGACCCTTGAGTCCGCAGGCTGATGCTCTATCCACCGAGCCAAACCAGCTAGGGCTATATGAGGGTATTTTTGTTTTTATTTTCTTTTTTATTAACCCTCACCTGAGGATATTTTTCCATTGATTTTTTTAGGGAGAGTGGAAGAGAGAGGGAAAGACAGAGAGAAACATCGATGTGAGAGAAACACATTGATTGGTTGCCTCTTGCATGAGCCCCAACCAGGGCCCTGGCTCGGGAGGAGCCTGCAACCCAGGTACTTGCCCTTGCACAGGAGCTGGTCTGTGAGGCCGGCCGGGACCCTTTGGTCCACAGGCTGACGCTCTACCTACTGAGCAAAACCAGCTAGGGCGAGGTTATTTATTTGTTTATCCTCCTATATAATAAAAGCCTAATATGCAAATTGTCCCTTCGGGTGGTCGTTTGACCGGGAGTTCGACCGCTTGCTATGACGTGCGCTGACCACCAGGGGACGGCACGGAACATGGTGGGCATCGGCAACACGGTGCTGGCAGCGGGTGGCAGTGGAGGCGGTGCTGCCGGCCCCAATGGGCCCCGTGGCAGGATGGTGGACCAGGTGAGCAGGCGGCGCCAGGTCAAGGCGGGTGTGAGCGGGGGCCCGATTGCCCTGCCGATCGCCCTGCAGATGGTGACCAGCAGCTGGTAGGCCCTGATCACCTGGATCAGGGCTGGACCCTGGGCTGGGACAGGGAACTGGGGGTGGGTGGCAGTGACCAACCTCCCGTGGTGTCTGGGCGGGGGCTGCGACCTCTCACCGGCTACCTGAGGGCAGGGGTGACAGGGACAGAGGTGCGGTGAGAATGCGGTGTGTCCGCTGAGCTCGCTCTCACTCCCCCTGCTACCCTCCCCTGGGACACCAGGGCTCCTGTGCCGGGGAAGCCTCTGTGCTCAGGTGCCGGGTGCCCGTGAGGAGCCCGCCCCGCACCTGCGTGGCCTCTTCCAGGTGAGCCGGGCCGCAGCCGCCAGGACTGGTCAGGGTCCCTGTGGGTTTGCACAGGAGCCGGTCTGTGAGGCCGGCCGGGAGAGAGTGCACTGCCCGCTTGGCTTCCGTGTGGCGCTGCTGGGTGGCCCAGAGGCTCATGCTGCACCCTGGCCCGTGGCGTCTGGCCATGCTCACGGCATATGCCCTGACCAGGAATGGAACTGTGACCTCCTGGTTCATAGGTTGACATTCAACCACTGAGCCATGCTGGCTGGGCAGTAATTTTAGTTTTTAGAGAGTTTTTATGAGTTTTTTTGAGCCAAACATGACGTATGCCAGGGATCAAGATCTCAGATGCTCCAAAGAATAACAGTTTTGCAGCTTCTTTTATGCATTTGAAATTAAGGAGGTAGGAAAAAGTATGGCAGGGATTGGATTACCACAAGTTTTTTTTTTGTGTGTGTGTTTTTTTTTAATTTCAGAGGAAGGGAGAGAGAGAAGCATCAATGATGAGAGAGAATCATTGATCAGCTGCCTCCTGCGTGTCCCCTACTGGGGATCAAGCCCACACCTGGGAATGTGTCCTGACCAGGAATTGAACCCTGACCTCCTGGTTCATGGGTCAACACTCAACCACTGAGCCACACAGGCCAGGCAGGGTTTTTTTCCCCAGTTAAAAAATATTTTTTTAATTGATTTTAGAGAGGAAGAGAGAGAGAGAGAACATCAATGATGAGAGAGAATAATTGATCGGCTGCCTCCTATATGCCCCCCACTGGGGATTGAGCCTACAACCCAGGCATGTGCCCTGACCAGGAATCCTGGTTCATAGGTGGACCCTCAAGCACTGAGCCGCACCAGCCGGGCTCCATTTTTAATTTTCTGAGGTTACTCCATATGGCTTTCCACAGTGGCTGCACCAATCTGCATTCTTACCAACAGTGCACGGGGGTTCCCTTTTCTCCACACCCTTGCCAACACTTGTTTGTTTATTGATGAAAGCCATTCTAAAAGGTGTGAGGTGATATCTCATTGTGGTTTTAATTTGTATTTCCCTGGTGATTAGTGACGTTGAGCGTCTTTTCATGTATCTATTGGCCATCTGTATGTTTTCTTCGCAGAAGTGTCTATTCTGGTCCTTTGCCCATTTTTTGATTGGTTTGTTTGATTTTCTGGTGTTGAATTTTGTAAGTTCTTTATAAATTTTAGATATTAATCCTTTATCATATGTATCATTGGCACATATGTTCTCCCATTCAGTAGGTTACCTTTTCATTTAAAAAATATATATTTTATTGATTTTTTTACAGAGAGGAAGGGAGAGGGATAGAGAGTTAGAACTATCGATGAGAGAGAAACATCGATCAGCTGCCTCCTGCACATCCCCTATTGGGGATGTGCCTGCAACCAAGGCACATGCCCTTCAGTCTGCAGGCCAATGGTCTATTCACTGAGCCAAACTGGTTAGGGCTACCTTTTCATTTTGTTGATGGTTTCCTTTGCTGTGAAAAAACCTTTTTAGTTGATGTATCAAAAATTTTTTATAAACCTCTAGGTCAGCAGTGTTTTGAATGGTTTAAGTTGCCAGAATTCAGACCTCCTCAAGAGTGGGTAGTTGATGCATATGTTTTCTTCATCTTCTTTTTTAAAATATTTTTATTGATTTCAGAGAGGAAGGGAGAGAGAAAGAGAGAGAGAAACATCAATGATGAGAGAGAATCATTGATTGGATGCCTCCTGTACCGCCCCCTACTCAGGATTGAGCCTGCAACCCAGGCATGTGCCCTTGACAGGAATCAAACCTGGGACCCTACAGTTCACAGGCTGACACTCTACCCACTGAGCCAAACCAGGTCGGGCTTCTTCTTTTTTTTTAAATATGTTTTTATTGATGTTTAAAGAGCGTGGAAAGGAGAGGGATAGAGAGATAAAAACATCGACGAGAGAGAAACATCATCAATCAGCTACCTCCTGCACGCCCCCACTGGGGATTGAGCTCACAACCTGGGCTCATGCCAGACCGGGAAGTGAACCAGCGGCCTCTTTAAAAAAAAAAAAAAAAATAAAATATAAATATATATATATATATATATATTTTTTCTTATTGATTTTAGAGAGGAAGGGAGAGTATGATAGAAACATCAATGGTGAGAGAGAATCATTGCTAGGCTGCCTCCTGCATGCCCCCTACTGGGGATTGAGTCCGAAACCCAGGCATGTGCCCTGACCTCCTGGTTCATAGGTCGATGCTCAACCACTGAGCCATCCCACCAGGCAGTCAAAATTATTTTGGTGGTAATTCTTAGCTTAATTGATTAGTTTAAAAAGCATAAAATTCATTTTCCCACTGTCTATGGACATAAGCCTTAACACTCTATATTAACAAAATTAATGGTCAATGAAAATAGTGGGATAGATTTTGTTGTTGGTGGTAATTAAAAAGGTTTGGAATATAGTAGAAAACTGAAGTTTTTTATAGCAAGACTTGTTGCAGCTGCTGATAAAAATTGTGGTATATTATATGCCCTAGCCGGTTTGGCTCAGTGGATAGAGTGTTGGTCTGCAGACTAAAGGGTCCCCGGGTTTGATTCTGATCAAGGGCATATACTTCGGTTGCGGGCTCCATCCCCAGTAGGGGGCGTGCAGGAGGCAGCCAATCAATGGTTCTCTCTCATCATTGACTTTCTATTTCTCTCTCCCTCTCCCTTCCTCTCGGAAATCAATAAAAAAATATTTTTTAAAAAACATACTTTAACTCTTAAAAAAATTGTGGTATACGCTGGTGGAATCTGGCAAGTCAGATTAAGATTTATGAAAGATTTGGGTGACTGCAGTGGGGCTTTCTGAACATATGTAGTAGGATTCTTTCCCCCACTTCTCTCTTAACCTTACAGTTTTTAAGTAATGTTGAATTTTTCAAGTTGAGTCTTGAATGCTATTCTGTTTGTCTTTTTTGCAAATCATATGGCTGCCACTTGTAGGAAAGGCATAATAGGACATATGTTGCTGTCTTGGTATCTCATCTGCTGGCCTGTCTTTTTTTTTTTTAATGTATTTTATTGATTTTTCACAGAGAGGAAGGGAGAGGAATAGAGAGTTAGAAACATCGATGAGAGAGAAACATCGATCAGCTGCCTCCTGCACACCCCCCACTGGAGATGTGCCCGCAACCAAGGTACATGCCCTTGACTGGACTCAAACCTGGGACCCTTCAGTCCACAGGCCGACACTCTATCCGCTGAGCCAAACCATTCAGGGCTGGCCTGTCTTTGACTAGCTGTTGTCTTAAGTTTATTTTATTGTCAAAGTTAAAAAGTATGTTTGCTTTCAATTTACCATAATATATTTTTAATATTGGAAATCTCTTCTTACAGATTTAAATACTAAGGTTCAGGTAATAAGTTATTTCTTTATTTATTTTTCAATTTTTTTTATTAAGGTATTATATGTGTACATATCTTACCATTGCCACCCCCCACCCCAAGTTATTTCTTTATTTATACATTTCCACTCACGAATAATCTGTGCCAGATTATCTGTTTTTACATGCAAAAAATGATAACTGATAAATGCTTACATGTAATTTATTTAAATAAATATTTATTATGTATCCTAGCAGATGTTTATGTCTTTTATTACAAAAATACATTATAAATAATCATTTTCTCTCTACAGGATAATCCTTCCTTCACACACACTGTGACTTGGAACCTTCCCATTTTTACTCTGCTCAGTTGACGTAGCAGGGTTTTAGAGCAGCATTTATAAATTTCCAGGTATGAAAAATTTTGATATTATACCTAACTTAAATACATAGATTAAAAAGTATAACTTTGTAATTGTAGATTTTATGTATCCGAAAGGGGATTTATTGCTTGAAAATTCACTGTATAAAACATTCAACATTTGGATCTTCTTGGCCAGTTCTCCCTGTTCACCTATTGCTTAAATTTTAATTCATTGCCTCTGTTGTATCTTCTGTTCCATCTTAATCAAAGACTCATATTACATAGGGCCAGAGATTATCTAGACCAATCCCCTCAATTTGCAGAGAAGGAAATTAAGCCTAGAAAGGTAAAGTTACTTCTCATGACATATAGCTAATGCAGTGATAGAACTATTGTCAGCACTCTGATCTCCCAGCACCCCCTTTCCACCTCACCCCCCACCCCCCAGTGCCGCAGTGGTATAGTTCAGTAGTTACAGGCTGCAACTTTGGAGTCACTGTCTGGGTTAATACCCTTTTCTGTAAAATGGGGATAGTCACCCACTTAATACCTAGTTTGTGTGGGGACTAGAGGAGACAATACCTATTGATACTGTTATTGCCTGTGGCCCTTTTATTTTTCCTCGTTTTGACCCCTTCACTGCTTCTTGAGACTCCCCACCGTGGGCAAGGTGTTACAGTGTTCTGATTCTCCCTGCAGTGCTATCTGTAACACTGGCTTCTTCCCCATCCTGCTCTGCAGTCACGGGCAGTCCACCAGGTTCTCATCTCTGCCCGTGTTTCCTCTGAGCCCCTTCATCTCTATTTGCAGACATCTCCTACATCTCTATCTTCAAGTCTGGCTTCTCCTCTGGACTTCAGCATTTTCGGGCCATCTTTACCTGATTTTCCACTCTCCTCAAACACAGTGTACTTACAGCCAAGGTCATTGCCTCTTAACCCGTTTTCCCCTCTTGACTTTCTGATTTCTGTTAGTGATACAACCAAAGACCTAGGCTTTAAAAATCACTGTGTCTCTCTAGCCTTCCACAGCCAGTCAGCCATTAAGACCTATAGATTTACTAGTAGCCCGTTTGCACGAAGATTCGTGCAATAGACCTTCATTCACCTGGCTGCCTGCACCAGTTTTCTGCCGGCACCAGGGACCCAGGCCTTGGCTGTGGCCACCGCCTTCTACCTTCTTTCAGGGTCCCGGTGCTGGCAGAAAACTGGTGCAGGTGAAAACTGCACCCCAGCGTCCCTGTGACCCGATCGCAGGAGCGAGCCGACCCCCCAGGTCGGCTCGCTCCTGCGATCAGAGCACGCACCCGGCTGGCGCCCAAGGCCCAGAAAGCCCCGGGCGGCTTCCCGGGCCTTGGGCCCCGCCCGCACCCCAGCATCCCTGCAACCCGATCGCAGGAGCGGGTTCGGCTGGCTCCTGTGATAGGAGCAGGTGCTTCCCTTCAACGGTTTCCTGGTGGGCGTGGTTGATGGGCGTGACTTGGTTGGTGGGCGTGGCTTGGGCGTAGTGAAGGTGCGGTCAATTTGCATATTTGTCTATTATAAGGTAAGATTTCCCATTCAAGTCTTTCGCAACTTTTCCTTCCTTTCCATTCCTGCTGTCACAGTCAGTTCTGGATCTGCCAAGGAAGTGCCACTTCTATCAGAGACGGAAAGTCCAAAGGGTGGGAAGGCTACTGCAGTCCAGAATCACCCCAGCCCTGCAGCCACTACACCAACAGCCAGCAGTTGCTGCATTTCCACTGCCTGAAGCAGGACATTTCTTTTCCTTTTACTAATTTTCTATCAGTTCCTTCTATTGATAGAATCTCACAGGAAGCCAGCTGCAAGGAAGGAAGCCTGGGAAATATTGTTTGCAGAATTCCAATAGTAGTGAGTAGAGTAGAGCATGAAGGATGTAGAGCTGAGAGACAGCAGGCAAATGACCAACATAGTCCACCATTTTGGCTACTTGGCATCCATACACCGCTCTTCCCATATTTAAAATTCTAAACAAGTTGACTAGTTTGCCTTACAGTATGCAGCTTTCCTTCATACAAAGACTCATGCTCTTCCCAAAATGGATGATATTAATTCTTCTTTTAGGTCAGTCACAATCTAACTTAATGGAACCATGCAGTGTTTCCCTGGTGCAGGCGTTCCCATCTTGGGAGCTCCTAGTAAGACCTCAGCAGGGAGAGGAAGCAAAAATTCTGTAAGTGGGTTATTAAAGGTAAAAGTGAAAGGAGGAACCACCACTTTTTTTTTCTAGAAGTGAGTATTCTATCTATGGGAGATATAGCATCATATTACGATGGTGTTTAGAAGCACCAGTGGTACATTAGTAACACTTCATCCATTTGGATAGCACCTCAGTCTCTCACGGTGTCACCTGCCAGATGGGGCCAGGATGGAATTTTCAGTTGGTTATTCCACCATTTTATCAGGCAAGCTGCTTCTGGGTGATGGAGTACGTGGCAAGCTCCATGGTGACTAGGGAAAGAGGCCAGCCCGCATCCACAGCACAGGTCTTCTTGTCTGCCTGGTTTCTGAGAGCTCCTCAGCAGCTAGTACCCTTTATTCAGCATTCACACAAGACACTAAAACCTCTTACCCTGTGCCCATTCCAACAGGTATATCCATCTACCTTTTCTTCATATGCCTTTCAGTGACTGATGCTTATATATGGTTCTTTCTAAATCCTTGAGCATTTGATCAACTGGTTAGGCATTGTCCATGAATCAGGATAAAATCCATACCTGTGTCTATCTCTTTGTCCAGGCCAAGTGGACAACCAGATGCCCAATGGGGATATTTCCCTTCCCATTGCCTTTCAGGGACATTCCTGATTGGAGTCATGATGTTTCAGCCATCCACTTCCAGCTGGTGCCAGCATACTGTGCAGAACCTCTACATGAGGCCTTAACTCTTTCTTCCTCAGTCAGCTAGTTGTAGGGAACTCACCATGGGGCCATATGTGTGAGTTGAGGAAGTACTGGGAGTACTAGTAGGTGTGTGGAAACTGTGCCAGCTGCTCACAAACTTATTTGTGAATTAAGGACCTGTCCAGTCTAATGTTGTACATAACACTTCCTCTTGATGATGGAGTGCTGCTGCACGTGCCCACATGTATAATTTGGTACATTAGTAACACTCATGTTAGGCAACTCAGGCATGGCCACTTGGTGTTCCATGGTCAGCATCAAGCTCTAAGAGAGCCTGGTAGTGTTGGAAAAGCTCTTTTTCAAAAGGGCAATAGCTGGAGGGGTGTGGTGATTAATTTTTTGTGACAACTCAACTGGCCTGCAGTGTATAGGGGAGCTGGAATTGCAAATCAAGCTACCTGGCTCTATTGTCCATGCTTATAACTATAAGCTTGTCTATATCAACTTTTATCTCTTTGACTATTTAAAAAATTTTCTTTTTAATTGATTTCAAAGAGGAAGGGAGAGGGAGAGAGAGAGAGAGAGAAACATCAATGATGAGAGAGAATCACTGATCGGCTGCCTCGTGCACACCCCATACTGGGGATCGAACTTGCAACCCGGGCATCCGGGAATCAAACCATGACCTCCTGGTTCGTAGGTCTATGCTCAACCACTGAGCCACACGGGCCGGGCATCTTTGACCATTTTTAACATGCAGTGTAGTCTGAAACCTATATTCTTTGTGTCTGGAGATTGGATTCTTTAAGAAGGAAGTGGTTTTCATGGAAAAAAGATAGGGGTTTCTGATTGTAATTTTAGTTGACTCTTAGAAAAACAATGTGATTTTGTGTTTGTTAACCACATGTGTCTTCTCTCTTCAGAATGGAGATCTCCTCCCATCAGTCTCAACTCTTGCAACAACTGAATGAGCAGCGCCGGCAGGACGTGTTTTGTGATTGCAGTATTCTCGTAGAAGGGAAGGTCTTCAAAGCACATCGAAATGTGTTATTTGCTAGTAGTGGCTACTTTAAAATGCTTCTTTCTCAGAATTCAAAGGAGACAAGCCAGCCGACCACAGCCACGTTCCAGGCTTTCTCCCCTGACACTTTTACAGTTATCCTAGACTTCGTCTATTCCGGCAAACTCTCTCTGACTGGTCAGAATGTCATAGAAGTGATGTCGGCTGCCAGCTTCCTTCAGATGACTGATGTCATTAGTGTATGTAAGACCTTTATTAAATCTTCGTTAGACATTAGTGAGAAAGAAAAAGATCGCTATTTCAGTCTCTCCGATAAAGATGCCAATTCTAATGGTGTAGAACGTTCCTCTTTTTATAGTGGTGGCTGGCAAGAAGGAAGCAGCTCTCCACGTTCTCACCTAAGCCCAGATCAAGGAACAGGTGTGATAAGCGGGAAACCTTGGAATAAGTATAATTACCATCCAACTTCCCAAAGGAATACTCAGCAACCTTTGGCCAAGCATGAACCAAGGAAAGATTCCATTAAAAAGCCCAGACATTTGAGATTGTCACAGCCTTCTGAAATTGCTCATTATAAGTCAAGCAAGCGAGAAGCACGAACATCTGATTCTTCCAGCCACATTTCCCAATCTGAAGAGCAAGCACAAATTGATGCTGAAATGGACTCTCCTGCTGTTGGCTATCAGTACGGTCAAGGCTCTGATGTCACATCAAGAAGTTTCCCAGGTACCCAAAAAGAGAATCGGTCCCCTCACTCAGGTTCCAATTCTATAAAAATCAAGCCTATCGCAACATACTCTTTCTTTTAGGTGTTATAGGCAGTTGAACTAAGTGAATTTTAAAATACATATATTTTTATTGATCTCAGAGAGGAAGGGAGAGAGAGAGAGAAACATCAATAATGCGAGAGAACCATTGATTGGCTGCCTCCTGCATTCCCCTACTGGGGATCGCTGAGGCACGCTGGCCAGGCTACCCCTAACCTCTCTTTATTATTTTTAAGCAAATCTCAGACATCATATGTTTTAATCTGTAAATATTTCAGAATGTAATCCTAAAATATAGAATAAAAAAACCCCACATTCCAGTACCAATATTATACCTAAACAAAGTTAACCAATTCTTTTTTTTTTTTAAAATATATTTCATTGATTTTTTACAGAGAGGAAGGGAGAGGGATAGAGAGTTAGAAACATCGATGGGAGAGAAACATTGATCAGCTGTCTCCTACACACCTCCTACTGGGGATGTGCTCGCAACCAAGGTACATGCCCCCGACCGGAATCGAACCTGGGACCCTTTAGTCCGCAGGCCGACGCTCTTTCCACTCAGCCAAACTGGTTAGGGCAGATAATATATTTTTAAATAAAAGCAACATGGTTGATTTTTACTAATCACATTTTCCTGTAGGACTCTAACAGGAAAATGTATGAAATTGTATTATCATATTGCAGAGCTTACTGAAAATCCTGCTGAGTTCTAACCATTGACCAAGGCAAGCAAATAGCACAGGAAAATAGGAAATCTTGTATTTTTGAAACAGCAATAGAGTCCCCTTGGCCAGGTAGCTAGTTGGTTAGAACATTATCCGGATATGTAAGGTTGGGGGTTTGATCCCAGGTCAGGGCACATACAAGAATCAGCCAATGAATACATAAATAATGGAACAAGCCGGTGTTTTACTCTCTCTCAAATCATTAAATAATAAATAAATAAATACATAAATAAATAAATAAATAAATAAAACAGCCATAAAGCCATGCTTTTTTTTTTTTTTCTCCTTACCCAAGGATATTTTTACATTGATTTTTAGAGAGTGGAAGAGAGAGGGAAAGATAGAAATATTGATGTGAGAGAAACATATCAATTGGTTGCCTCCTACATGTGCCCTGACCAGGGCCCCGGCCAAGGAGGAGCCTGCAACCCATCTAAAGTACGACGTGCCCTTGACCAGAATCAAACCCTGGATTCTTTGGTCCGCAGATGATGCTTTATCCACTGAGCCAAACTGGCTAGGGCAGTGGTCGGCCAACTGCGGCTCAAGAGCCACATGCGGCTCTTTGGCCCCTTGAGTGTGGCTCTTCCACAAAATATCACGGCCTGGGCGAGTCTATTTTGAAGAAGTGGCGTTAGAAGAAGTTTAAGTTTAAAAAATTTGGCTCTCGAGGAATTTCAATCGTGTACTGTTGATATTTGGCTCTGTTGACTAATGAGTTTGCCGACCACTGGGCTAGGGCAAGCCATGCTTTCTTTATTTGGGCTCAGCCCTTTTATAATTCTAGGTTATTTAAATCTAACTTCAGTAAAGAACAGTTGAATTAATAGCTATTAAGTTGAGGTTTGCTTCTTGTCAGAACTAACATGTTGAATACATGACATTTAAAATAAAAAATTAGCCTGGCCAGCATGGCTCAGTGGTTGAACATTGACCTATGAACCAGGAGGTCACAGTTCGATTCCAGGTCAGGGCCCATGTCCAGATTGCAGGCTCAATCCCCAGTGTGGGGCGTGCAGGATGCAGCTGATAAATCATTCTCTCTCTCTCATCGTTCATGTTTCTATCTCTCTCTTCCTCTCTGAAATCAATAAAAACATTTTTTTTTTTTTAAAAAAAGGACAAGATAGAGAACAGTTCCATAACCACAGGATCACTCATGCTGCCTTTAAAAAAACACACAAAAAACAGCCCTCACCGGTTTGGCTCAGTGGATAGGGCATCGGCCTGTGGACTGAGGGGACCCTGGTTTGATTCCAGTCAAGAGCACGTGCCTGGGTTGTAGGCTCGATTCCCAATAGGGTGTGTGCAGGAGGCAGCCGATCAATGATTAGTGATTCTCATCATTGATGTTTCTATCTCCCTTCCTCTCTGAAATCAATAAAAGTATATTATAAAAATAAACAAAAACATAGCCCTGAGTGAGGATTCAAAAATAATAATAATAGCCCTGGTCGGTTTGGCTCACTGGACAGAATGTTGGCCTGTGGACTGAAGGGGCCCTGGTTTGATTCCAGGCAAGACACGTACCTCGGTTGCAGTCTCCATCTCTGGCCCTGATCAGGCCATATGGGAGGCACCCAATTGATGTATCTCCCTACAGTGTTTCTCTCTGTCTCTCCCCTTCCTTTCACTCTCTCTGAAAATCATTGGAAAAATATCCTTGGTTAAGGATTAACAATAATAATAATAAAAAAATAAGAGAGTTTTATGGTACATTCCAGAATTCAAAACAAAGATCATGAAAGTTTTTCAACTTTATTTTATTACTATTTTTTTAATCTTTATTGTTCAGATTATTACAATTGTTCCTCTTTTCGCCCCCCCATAGCTCCCCTCCACCCGGTTCCCACCCCACCCTCTCCCACCCTCTGCCCTTATCCCCCCGCCACTGTCCTTATCCGTAGGTATATGATTTTTGTCCAGTCTCTTCCTGCACCCCCACACCCTTTTCCCCCCAAGAATTGTCAGTCCACTCCCTTTCTATGCCCCTGATTCTATTATATTCGCCAGTTTATTCTGTTCATCAGATTTTTTATTCACTTGATTTTTAGATTCACTTGTTGATAGATAAGTATTTGTTGTTCATAATTTTTATCTTTACCTTTTTCTTCTTCCTCTTCTTAAAGAATACCTTTCAGCATTTCATATAATACTGGTTTGGCGGTGATGAATTCCTTTAGCTTTTTCTTATCTGTGAAGCTCTTTATCTTCCCTTCAATTCTGAATGATAGCTTTGCTGGGTAGAGTAATCTTGGTTGTAGGTTCTTGTTATTCATCACTTTGAATATTTCTTGCCACTCTCTTCTGGCCTGCATAGTTTCTGTTGAGAAATCAGCTGACAATCATATGGGTGCTCCCTTGTAGGTAATTAACTGTTTTTCTCTTGCTGCTTTTAATATTCTCTCTTGTCTTTTGCTCTTGGCATTTTAATTCTGATGTGTCTTGGTGAGGTCCTCTTTGGATTCCTTTTGTTTGGGTTTTCTGTGCTTCCTGGACTTGTAAGTCTATTTCTTTCACCAGGTGGGGGAAGTTTTCAGTCATTATTTCTTCAAATAGGTTTTCAGTATCTTGCTCTCTCTCTTCTTCTGGCACCCCCATAATTCAGATGTTGGTACGCTTGAAGTTGTCCCAGAGGCTCCTTACACTATCTTCATATTTTTGGATTCTTTTTTCTTTTTGCTTTTCCTGTTGGGTGTTTTTTGCTTCTTTGTATTTCAAATCTTTGACTTGATTCTTGTGATCCTCTAGTCTGCTGTTGGATCTCTGTATATTATTTTTTATTTCAGTCAGTGTATGCTTAATTTCTAGTTGGTCCTTTTTCATATCCTCAAGGGTCTCACTAAATTTATCGGCCTTTTCTAGAAAATTCTTGAAAAACCTTATAACTGTGGTTTTGAACTCTATATCCAGTCGTTTGCTTTCCTCCATTTCTTTCATTTGTGATCTGTTTCTTTGTCTCCGCATTTAGGCTGCTTCCCTGAGTTGATAGAGTGGCTTTGTGTGCTAGGTGTCCTATAGGGCCCAGTGGCTCAGCCTCCCCAGTTACCTGAGGTGGACACTCTTGGTGCACCCCTTTGTTGGCTGTGTGCACAGTCTTGTGGTAGTTAAGCCTTGATTGTTGTTGGTATCACTGGGAGGAATTGACCTCCAGGCCAGTTGGAGGATTAGCTGTGTCTATGCTGGGAGAACTTCTGTGCTGGAGACACCCTTATGAGACAGGACTTGCAAAAGCCTCTGTGCTCAGCTTGGATGGGGCGGAGTCTCAGGGCAGAGCAGACAGCCTTGGTTTCCCATCAGCCCTGCCCTAATAGGCCCCTGTGTCTCAGTGTCCCACGGTAATCGCTGCAAGCACCTCTGAGAGAAAGCCACCCTCGAGTTCCGCCCGTTGCCATACAGTCCAGTTTCTTCCCTTATGAGTCTGGGTCCCCAGAGTCTCGCTTGGAACTAGAGTTCAGAGCAGTCGGGAGCTTGTGTCTCCCTGCGGCTTTAAAAAGACAGCCGCATACTCAGTTGCCAGCCCTCTCTGCACGTACCTCCGTACCTTTGCCTTTACTTCCGCAGCTCCTCTGAGTCTCAGTGTGCTTTTCTCTTTCCTTCTAGCTGTAGAATTCCCACTCAGCCAGCCTTCCTGTGGTTCTGGATGATGTCCGTTTTGTCTTTTAGTTGTAGTTTTGAAGTTATTGTGCGAGGCATCAGTTCAGGTGTTTACCTATGCCGCCATCTTGATTTCTCTCCAGTTTTTCAACTTTAAAAGTTCTACAAGTGTATGAAAAATAAAGGCAAGGGGAATAAAAAATTGTAAGTAAAACAAGTTACTTAAAAGCTTCAATATTAAATATTTTTACTTTTGGATTATATCTACAGTTTTAAAATCCAGTACTATCTTTGTACATTCAATAGCTATTGACTCTATGACATTTAATAAGAAGGTAAGTGTGACAGTCTAAATTTACCAGACTGTAAATATATCAAATACTGAATACTGAAGTTATAGTTCTGTACTTATTGTTACATCAACAATCAAGTCTTCATTTCTTTCTCTTTCTACTTTTTCAAGATTGGACTCACTAAGTCTTTCTGGATATTTTTGTGTGATTAGAATTGTTATTATGAACTTTCCAATGATTTAATCAAACTGTCCCCTGACAGATGATTTGCCCAGGATGAGATTCAAGTGCCCATACTGCACACACGTGGTGAAGCGGAAAGCCGACCTAAAGCGCCACCTTCGTTGTCATACAGGAGAACGGCCCTACCCATGTCAAGCTTGTGGGAAGAGATTTAGCAGGCTAGACCACCTCAGTAGCCATTTTCGAACAGTATGTATTTGATTTTTCATTCAAATTTTACTTCTTAAATACATGCAATTAGGATAATCTAATTTATGATGGAAATCTTTTCTCACAACTCTACCATATTAAAAATTTTTCTAACTTAATGTTTTTACTTTGCACATAATGCATAATTCAATTTTTATGTATTTTTTTTTATTCTTCAAGACCTTGAAGTCAGTGATATTCTTTTGAATATTCACTTTAATGTATTTAAAATCTAACAGGTTTTTATAGACTGGTCTTTTAGGAGCCAATGTAAACTGGAAAAACGTTTTAAATGTCTGGGTCAGAATCACTAGTTCAGATCCTCAGCATCTACTGGTGACTCTTGAATCCTTATCTGGTAGAATTTCTAGTTTCACCTGTTGGATATCTCTGCATGACACCCCCTTTCTAGTGTCCCTCTAGTTTTTTTCTTTCTTTCTTTCTTTTTTTTTATAGACATAGTTTTCTATTTTTTTTTAAATGTATTTTTATTGATTTCAGAGAGGAAGGGAGAAGGATAGAAACATCAATGATGAGAAAGAATCATTTATCAGCTGCCTCCTGCATGCCCCGCACTGGGGATCGAGCCCACAATACAGGCATGTGCCCTTGGCTGGAATTGAACCCGGGACCCTTCAGTCTGCATTCTGACGCTCTATCCACTGTGCCAAATCGGCCAGGGCCCCTCTAGTTTCTTTATAGTATTCTCAGGGAAGGCAGCAAGGTGGGTAATAGAACCACTCCCAATCAAGGACTGGATTGTCAGAGTCAGAAAAATCTCAGGGAATTTGCTGGTCAGTGCTCTAGTGGTTTAATACTGTAGAAACATTGGAACATTGTTCTGCTGATCATCTTGCAATAAGATTTTTCCCCAAAATCTGTTCTATTACTTGTACTTAAATTCCATTGATAAGAGATCCTTTTAATTTTAAAGGACACTGGGTCCCTTAAAGTAATTTCTTCATGCATTGCTTTATAGTTATTTATTCAACAAATATAACAGCACCTACTACATGTCAGACCCTTTTCTAAATGCTAGGTATACAGCAGTGAGCAAAACAGACAAAATGTCTGCCTTTATTAATCTCATGAAGCTAACCCCTGAACTAAGTAAGATATGTGATATCACTAGAGTAGTACATGGCATATATTAAGTGTTTACAATTATTATTATTCTGAAAAGGTGTCCTGTATTACCTCAGATATCAAAATACTATTGGATTAATACTATTAGCCATTATTTAGAGAAAATTGGTGTGTAATATTTCAGTGACATCAATTTATCACCAAAATCTTTATCTTTTTCTAATAACTAGATGCTAATTTTTTTTTTAATTTAAAGGTCATTGAGATTTAACCCTTTTTTTAAGTACATTTTTTTATTGATTTTAGAGAGGAAGGAAGAGGGAGAGAGAGATAGAAACATCAATGATGAGAGAGAATCATTGATCGGCTGCCTCCTGCACACCCTCCACTGGGGATCGAGCCTGCAACCCGGTCATGTGCCCTTGACCTGAATCGAATCCAGACTTTTCAGTTTGCAGGTTGACACACTAGATGCTAACTTAATAGGCTTTGAACGTCTTAAGTTTATGAACTGGTACCTAGAATATCAAATTGTCCTGCTTTTAAAAAATCCTTTTTTATCACTATTTAAATTTCTACACAGATTCACCAGGCATGCAAACTAATCTGCAGAAAATGCAAACGCCATGTGACTGATCTAACAGGTCAAGTGGTCCAGGAAGGAACCCGGCGCTATAGACTCTGTAATGAGTGCCTTGCTGAAGTTGGCATAGACAGCCTCCCCATTGATCTGGAAGCTGAACAGCATCTTATGTCCCCATCAGATGGCGATAAGGACTCCAGGTGGCACTTGACTGAAGATGAGAATAGATCGTATGTGGAGATTGTAGAGGATGGGTCTGCTGATCTGGTCATACAACAAGTTGATGATAGTGAAGAAGAAGAAGAAAAGGAAATAAAGCCCAACATTAGGTAGCTGTAATGTGAACCAACAGAGCTGGCATGTCTGCAATTTACATCGACTTCCTATATCTCTCTTTTCCATGGTCAGAGACTGGTTAACATATTGTCAGACTGACTTAAAAGTAATGGCCTACTATAACTTGCATGCTTTCTGAACAGGCCATTGTATCCATTCTGAACTTTTTTGCCCTAAAACATGTTGCTGCACTGGAAAGAAAGACTTAGCTTGAGTTGGCATGATCGATGAACAGTTAATCGTCTTACTTTTTTATCGCCTTTTTTCTTTTAATATTGGAAGATCTACTTAGCAAACCTTTTTCAAATAAAATATTTCGTAAATATTTTTATTGATTTCAGAGAGGAAGGGAGAGGGAGAGAGAGATAGAAACATCAATGATGCGAGATAATTACTTATCAGCTGCCTCCTTGCACGCCCCACACTGGGGACCAAGCCTGCAACCTGGGCATGTGCCTTGACCGGGAATTGAACCGTGATCTCCTGGTCATAGGTCAACGCTTACCCACTGAGCCATGCTGGCTGGGCTCAAAGAAAATATTTTAAATAAATTCACCACAACCAAACTTCATGTAAGGTAGTTTTAAGGTGTTTCAAAAACAAACTATTGAGTTTTCATAGGGAACCAAGTAAAGCACATTTAAGAGTCAGGCACCCAAACCTGACTGAACTAATGTTATTCTATCAACTTAAGGTCCACACCAACCTATCATTCCGATATCCTCAATGTTTTAGGATTATGGCAGAAGACAAATCTAAAATGTTTGAAATCGTTCATATTTGAACTTTTAAAAAAAATATTTTATTGATTTTTACAGAGAGGAAGGGAGAGGGATAGAGAGCTAGAAACATTGATGAGAGAGAAACATCGATTAGCTGCCTCCTGCACACCCCCTACTGGGGTTGTGCCCACAACCAAGGTACATGCCCTTGACCAGAATCGAACCTGGGACCCTTGAGTCCGCAGGCCAACGCTCTATCCACTGAGCCAAACTGATTAGGGCCATATTTGAACTTTTTGCCATTAAGTTAAAAAATTACTCAGGCAGTTAGTAGTATTAAGAAAAGCAAAAACAGTACATAAAGTAGAGGCTGACCAGAGATTATATACAGATATCATTTTCTTAAAGCAGGAAACTAATGATGCCTAAAAGTCAAGGTAGTTTGTGAAGATCTGTCAATATAGTTCTCTTCCTCTCTAAAGAAAAAAAACAAGAAAACTGGAGGTTCCTACCAGTTCTTAAGAGCAGTTTCTAACATTTATGTACTGCTTGCTACATTTTGCTATCTCACATATTTGCTCACCTAATGAGCAAGATAAATATTGTCTTTGATTTACAAATGAGGAAATTAAGGTCAGAAAGTTTAAGTGGTAGGACTGGTGACTGGATGGGTTTTGATTTTAAACAGTTCTCGTTCAACCTTTTCTCCTCATAGTGTCCCCTGAAATGGTGAAGAATTGAAGTTGCACTTCACCAATCTGCTGTAGTTATAAAAGAAGCCTACCAGAATTAGAAAGTATGAAAAAAGAGGAATTTAATCATCTTCAACATATAGTATTCTGAACTAGTTATTCATATAGTGCTAAGTAATGTCCCTACAATATCTATTGACGTTTTTATGCCGTTATTTATATGTAAATTTTATATATAAAACAATTTGAGCAAGTTATCTTAAACACTTTAAGCATTTTTGCTTATCCTGTGTATATAATTTTTCAGAACAAACTTTTCTTATAGGATAGTTAATTTTAAACTCTTCCCCTGTGTGACTTATGAAACATTCCAAAATTACTTAAATTGAAGAAGCATTATTTTACTTTACTTCTAAAGATAAAATTTATATACCAGAAGTAAAGAACTGACCTTTGCAAGTTATCACAATAAAGCTTGATATAACTGAATTTTGATAGAGGCTCCATGTATTATAGTGTATTTTTATTTTAATTCTCACCTGAGGACATGTTTAGAGAGAGGAAGGAGGTGGGGGGGAGGGAGGGAGGGAGGGAGAGAGAAACATCGATGTAAGAGAGAAACATTGATCAGTTGCCTTCTGTACATGGCCTAACCAGGGATCAAAGCTGTGACCCAGGTATGTGCCCTGACTGGGAATCGAACCGGCAACCTTTCAGTGCACAGGACGATGCTCAACCACCTGAGCCACTCCGACTGGGCTATTACACTGTATTTTTAAATACAGCCCGACATACCTCAAGATGATACTTTTTGTTGTTCTTTTTTCTTATTTAATTAATGATTGTCCTTGATGCCAATTTGTGGGCTAGAATGATTAATTTCTAAAAAAATTTTATAAGTAGATGAATAACCATTTTGTTTTATGGTACTTAATTCTGAGACTTTCAAGATTCCTCTGATGGTAAATTTCTAGTTGCTTCAAGACTGGATAGTGTGCATTGAGTTCATTGCTCTCCCAACAGTACTGTTCCTGACTCAGGAGTCATCATTATCCCAGTGAGGGAGGGAACAGTTGTCACTCACCAGATGGTGGTAACAGCTTTCCAAATTATAATCTGACTTTTTAGTCATTGGAGCCAATAGGAAAAATTACTGATTTGAGCTTTATTCATAGAAATGAAGTAGTGCTTGCATGTGTATACTCTGATGCACTTTATGACCTAAATGCCCTTTTATGCTATTGTCTTCTGCATGCAAACTTTACATACCGCAGCATGACTGTCAGCAAGGTCCACTGAACAGTGCCACCAGCACTTGTAGAGCCTTATCAGAAATAATGCTCTCTTGCAGTTGTTTATAATAAGCATCAATCCTAACAAAACAGCTACCAAATTCACCTAACTACACAGCTTATCTGTTCTATCATCTTAGTATCATACAAGAACGTTCCTGACATGTTTGCAAGTTGTAAATAATATTCCAGTTATATGTCTCTAAGACTTTAGAGACCAATTCTTTTCTAGAGTGAAACTATTTATTGGTTTCTGAGAAAACTAAGTTCTTAGGCTTTTAAATGTGGGGAGATGTTACATAATGGTATAATCTGTTAATATAAGCTTTATTTATGCCGATGACTTTTTTTAATATTTGGAAAATGGGAATTGTTTAGACCAGTTTGCTCTTGCAGGAGTGCTGTTTATCAGCTTCTGAACATCCTAACTCTATGGTGCTTACGAGTGTCTTGTTGACGGGATGAAGTTTTGCAAAAATAAAGCACCACTGCAGTCGTGCCTACTGTCCGGAGGAAGCAAAACAGACTAGCCAGGGGTCCTCAAACTTTTTAAACAGGGGGCCAGTTCACTGTCCCTCAGACCGTTGGAGGGCCGGACTATAGTTTAAAAAAAACTGAACAAATTCCTATGCACACTGCACATATCTTATTTTGAAGTAAAAAAACAAAACGGCAAAAACACCCGCATGTGGCCTGCAGGCCATAGTTTGAGGACGCCTGGCACTAGACCAATGTTTTAAAAGGTTTTTTTTTTTTCATCCAAGGAAACTATTTCTTCTCATGAATTGTTTCATAGAGAAGGCAACATTTAAGGTAGAAACTCTAAAATCAGAGCTGCTCTGGTTAAAGTCTCCTACATGCCTTTCCCTAGGCACCTTGGTAGCTCTCAGGAGTACAGTATTGAAAACCGTGGAGCTAGATAACTCTTCTTTTCTCTTTAGGCATTAGTCTCACTTTATTATTCCTATTACTCACTGCACTTATACGCTGGCAACCAGAGGTTCTCTTATAGCAGCAAATCATCCTTATTATACAGAACTCAATTCATTAAAGTTATTTTGCCAAGTCATGCTAAGATATCTTGACATTTCCACTCATAGTATATATATTTTTTTGAGTCCTAAAATTAATGCTGTGGAAAATAACTAAAAACAGTACAGCAGAAGTAGATGTATTTAACTGGGAAGGGTAATAATAGGTACTGGAGGACCAAAATTTAGATTATAAATGGAAAGTTCTGTTATTTTATATTAGAGTGAATCAGTATTACTATTTATCATTTATATAGCATTTTATATTTGCAAAGTATTTAATAATTTGTTATTCTTTACATATCTATGAAATAGGACAGTTATCTCACATGAAAAGTAAAGAAATTAAGGCAAAGAAATTAAGCAGCCAGTGAAACAGGCAAAAATAGGAACTAGAATGATCCAATTTTTTGAATCCTGGAATATCAGCTTAATTCAGAAATGTGTTGTTCATTACTCTATTTTATAAGATGACTTTATACAAATAGCCAATTGTTTTAAAGCTGACATCGTTGTATGTGGATAAATCCTATACAGAATAAATATTATGTAAAGTATGTGACTTTAGCTACAAGAGTTTTATTTTTAATTTATTTATTGAGAGATGAAGGGAGAAACACTGATTTGTTTTTCTACTTATTTATGCATTCACTGGTTGATTCTTGTATGTGCCCTGGTTGGGGATTGAACCCGAAACCTTGGTGCATCGGTACGCTGCTCCAACCAACTGGGGAGGGCACTTACAAGAGTTTTAATGATAAAATTCAGGGTATCACAGAAATGATACTGTTTAGCCAGCTTCTTTATATCTTGTGTAAAATTATAATTAATACCTTATTTTGATACAGGAGTTTATTCATACAAATGAAGCCACAAATATACTAAGAAAAATGGAAAACTTCATTTTCTAACATGTCAGTCTTCTCCCTACAGAACTTGTATTAATGCCAACAAAAAGTCAATTATGTTAATAAGCAATAAACCACACACAAAAGCAAGGGAAGGTTCAAAGAAGGTACATAAAATAACCAGAAGCCTGTTCCTTTTCTGTTTAAGGTGCTTGCTACTTAAAAGTTGTGAGTGCAACATGTACTCACTAAGAAATCCTGTGCAGCAATGTATCCATAAATTTAAAATTCTAAGTATTTCACAGAGAGGATCCAGTATAGTAGGGATCAAGCAAGTGGGATAAGTCCAAATAGCTTCCAAGAAGTGAGTTTCCAGTTATGTTGAAAAAGGACAAGGTCACCAGGTGAGAATCTGGGTAAGACAGTAGACTAGTGGTTGCCCCCTAGTTTGGAGGGATGGGAGAGATGACTGCTTATAGTGGGCTTCTTTTTAGAAGAAAAAATGTTCTAAAATTGATTGTGGTGATGGTTGTATAACCAATACTAAAAACCACCAAATTGTACTTTAAATGGGATAATCATATGGTATGTGAATTATATCAATAAAGTTGTTATAAAAACGAGAAAGAATCTGAGCAAAAATTCAAAGGTAGGAACTGATGAGTTACAAGATCTTTGCTGGTGCACGTGGGTGGGCTGCACTGGTAGAGATCAGGAGAGGTCAGGGGGACAATGATAAAGGCAGAAACAAAGCTGCCCAATAATTTGTTCATATTTCTTCTCAATCTGATACAGCCCCTGAATGTTTCGTACCATGGGTTACATGGAATCAGTTAGGGACAATAAATGGAAGGGCAATTGGTTTGCATAAGGGGATGGGCAGAGCTTTTGAAAATAGATGCTCAACTTGGATGTTAAAAAGAAAACGATTAACACAGGAGACTTGGAGTAGAGAAGAGGGAGTGGCTGTTTGCCCTTCTAAATAAAGGGAGACCAGAATGGCACTGGCCACACCCCCTAAGCAAGCACTGTGGGCTTTTTTAAAATTAAGGAGAAAAAGGGGCTGTCAGCATTTATGCTTGCCTCAATAACAGTAATGAATACTAGCCCGAGTTTACTGAGCATTTACACATAGGCACTGTCATAAGAGCTTTATGTATAAACATTTATTTAATCCTCTCAACAACCCTGCAAGTACTATCATCACTACCTAAAATGAGGAAATTAAGGAAGAGAGATTAAGCAACATGCCCAAAGTGGAGTTACTAAAGTGGTGGAACCAGGACTTGAACCCATGATCTGGCTCGTTTGTGCTATTAATCACTACAACCCTAAAATAACATCAGCACAGTCGTGTTTAAACTCCACAGTTCCAAGTATCAGTCCAAGATGACGCCCTCCCTCTTCATTTACAAAACGATTCTTAACTATCCTAGGAAAGCTGGGGGTACTTGTATGCCAACTATAGTTTGATAAAATATTAATTTAAAAAAATGTGGTGAGGGGAGGAACCTAACTTCATATGTAAAGGGTAACATTCATTTTCCTTCTATGCAGTATCTTCATTTTAGCATATTTTAAAACAAACTAATTTTTTAAATAGTAATAAATTATTACTATTATACATTAAAAAGATATAATTTATATTGCATAATTACACCTTTTTACTGAGTCCCATTATCTAGCACTGTGGAAAGAGAAATGGCTGTGCTTTTTCTCCTAGTCAAGTTTGTAGCCTCCTTGGCTTACTACATCCCGAGAGGCCTTGCTCTAGATGTGGCTCTCCCACTGCCCTCATGGTATCCCCTTATTCATTTTCACAATCAACCCAAGTAGCCCAGGATGTACAAAAGGGTCCATGGAAAAAAGAGCTCCACCTCAGTCTGGAAACTCATTCTAACAAAGGAAAAGAGATTCCACACATTTTTTTTTGCTTGGAGATCCACAATCCAAATTTGAAAAATGTGTTTCATGGTTAAGAAGCACTACCCCAGTGATCCTGCTAGATATTAATTTGAAGAGCTTGCTTAGCCTTCCAATACCCAGGGAAAATAATGCAGTGCTCAAAGAGAACACTTAGAAAACTCACAATCTCTTCCTCTTAGGTCAAGTTCAACCTACTATAATGATATATGGCACCACGCAAATATCTTTTCTCATGTAAGTGTGAATAAATAACAACTTTGCAAACACCTGCATCACAGGAAAGAATACCTCAATTAACAGAATAATGTTGCAAATAAAACCAAAGCAGTTCCACTTTTTAGAAGTAATCTACTTTGAGAAGTTCAGATAATTTTATTTTACATTTTAAATATACTTTTATTGATTTCAGAGAGGGAGAGGTAGATAGAAACATCAATGATGAGAAATTACTGATTGGCTGCCTCCTGCACACCCCCTACTGGGGACTTAGCAGGCAACCCGGGCATGTGCCCCCACTGGTATCGAACCGTGACCTCCTGGTTCATAGGCTGATGCTCAACCACTGAGCCACCTTGGCTGGACAAAAGTTCAGATCAAAAAAAAAAAGTTCAGATCATTTTAAAGTTGTTTTCCTGGCCTCCTGTCTTCTCAGAAATGAAGAGCTTAAATAATTTTTAAAAACAAACAAAAAAATTAAAAATTTTCCCATTCTTCTCGAACTATAAATATACTGGCTTTAATATAAAATTACATGATAGAAGGGCCCATTTTTAAGGGCATTAAATTTTTCTTGTGGAGAAACAAGAAAATGTCAGTATATCAGTGTTTTAAAAAAAGTGAGATAGAAAATCAGGGCTCTTTCTAGAGAAGTCTCCCAATTGTTCAATTACAATTATTTCTTATAAGATATCCAACTGGAATACAGGATGGCTCTGTCCTACAACAATCTGAAATACAACCTCTTAATATACAAATAGAAAATATATGTCTTAACCAATTTGGAGGGAAAGCAAAATCTTGATTGTAAAATTATCATTTTTTATCCCAAAGTGGATCCGATAAGAGTGTGGAGGCTTGAGTCTCTCGGGCTGATGTTTACATCAATGATCCCCTTTGGGACCAGGCTGGAGGGCTGGCATTCCATTGGAAGGGTGTGAGGGACCTCCTGCTACAGAAGGAATTAATAAATAAGGAACCATACCTGCCACCTGAAGAATTCTTGAACATTTGAATATCTAGTTAGTACAGAACAAGACTATGCCTTGATTTTCCATTTGTGGGAAAGTCATACTTTAAGTCAAAAATTTCTGTTCTGCAAACCCAAACCATCATATATTGTCAGAGACTGTAGAATTTATATTATGGTATCTTCTCGAAAGGACGAGAAAAAAACAGTTCTGCATAGGAGTTTTTTCTTTGTCTTAAATGTCAATGATCACAAACACTTCTGGCTTCTCTTCAGTATAGACCTGCATGGCTGAATACGTTATTGCCTTGACTTCAGTTCCCTAAAGTTGGGGTTAGAGAAAAAACAAATAAGAAACAAAGGACAATGAAATCAGAATCATTAATTCTAACAACAATTGGCAGAAAGTCAAAATTTTATTATTATTATGGAAAAGTAAAAACAGTATCAAATTGGTTTAATATTATACATTGATCCAATAAAAAGAACAAGTACACAGTAGACAGAGCACTGAACTGGGGTTAAGAGATGGAACTCTAATCCTGGCTTTGATTCCACCTGGATATGGAAGCTGTCTGACCTCTTTGGGCATCAGCTTTTTTTATTTATCAAACTGGTTGAATCAAACAACACAAGTCTTCCTACTGTTTGCTCACGGCTCCTTAAAACTCCTCCTTGCAGTCTAACCCGGGCCCTAGGAACTCGGCTTATACTCTTCTCAGCTGCCAATACGCACTCTACATGGTAGGGTCCTTCTCTCTCCACATGTTTCTGACACATGACAACACACTGCCCCAGTTTAGAGCCACAGGATTTGATATTCTCTTAGTTCCTTCTAAAATAATTCTTAAAAAAAAAAAAAAAAGGAATAGTTTTGAACATTTTTTATTTATTGATTTTTGAGAGAGAGAAACATCAATGGTTGTTTCACTCATTTATGCATTCATTGGTTGATTGTTATATGTGCCCTGACCAGGGATTGAACCCAAAACTTTGGCATATCAGTATGATGCTCTAATCAACTGAGCTACCCGGCCAGGGCCCTCTACAATAATTCTGTGCATATCTAAATGTATCAGAGAATAGGGAACTGGCATTTGCTAGCTCTATGGCATCAAAGAAATTTGAAGATTTCAATGGATTTGAGTGGCACCCGAACCTCTGCTTTCCCCGCCCGCTCTGTCATAATCCCCTCAGGAAACAACTCAATCAAATTCAACTTTCTGCCTGTGGAAGCATCCACCATGCTGAATGGTCTCACCCTTAAAGTCTGTCCACAATTCTCAAAAGGCTACTCGGCACTGACCAGTAATCCTACTTTCTCACTCTGAAGCAACAGAAACTTCACATTCTTCACCTCTAGCCTCCCTCCTTTATTCTTATTCTCTCTCAATTATGCTTTCTAGAGAAAACAAGAGCAATCAATAAGAACTGACTCATCTTCCCCACATCAAAACTACCATCCAACTGTGTCTGTACTCCCACCAGCCTTTCCTCCTGTTATAATGGCCAGTCCCTGCTCCTATTAGGAGGCCAACTTCACTTCAACACTATCCCATACTCCCCCACTCCCCGCCCTTACCAAGTTAAGGTCTTTGCTCTGAAATCATTCTCTCCCTCTCCAGCATGATCAATTTTCCTCAATATACTAGATCATTTCCACTTAGCATGCAATGATGCTACAAAACCTCCTGGTTAACACAAGATGAGGCACAAAACTTCCTTACTAGCCACATCCCCCTCTAGTTAGTACTGTTCTATCCTTTTGTTTCTCCTTTCTGCAAACTTCAAAATAACTTTCTCAATATACTGCATCCATTTTCTCACCTCTCATTCCTTCTATGACCCACCCCAAATATTTATGCAAATATTCGGTGATAGTTAATCTATGGTCAATCCACAATCCTTACCTTACTCAACCTTTGCGCAGCCTCAAGAGCATTAGATACCTGGTTTCTAGGGCAGCCCTGTTCTCTTGCTCCCTCTCAGAAGGCTCTTCTCCTCCCTCATTTCCTTTTTGGCTCTTTCTCTTCCAAACTCAGTGCCTAGGGCTCAGTCTTCTCTCTTACTCCCTTTTTGGTAATTTTTTTCCTAGTCCTATGGCTATAAGTATTATCTATTCAATGATGATTCCTAAATCTGTATCTCTAGACACATCCATCTCCTGAAAAAGTCATTCTATAGGCAAAGCCTATTATCTGATATCTCCATTTGGATGTCTAATAAACATCTCCTTTATAACATGTTCCCAAAAATCCACTGTGCCACTATGTTTGTATTATAAACATAATGTTTTCAACTCACACACTCCCCTCTGCTGGTTTTTCATTTTATGCTACTCTCTCCTGAGGCTCCTGCACCAGGCTTCATTCCATTACATTATGGTTGAAGAAATGAGACTAGATTTCCTAGTCACCTCCAACTAATTTAGAACTCCTTGATCTAAACACAGGGTCAGCAAACCAAAAATCACAGGCCAAATCGACCTACCACATGTTTTTTGTACAGACCCATGAACTAAAAATGGCTTTTACATTTCTAAATGATTGGGGGGAAAAACAAAAGGAGTATTTCACAACATTTGAAAATGATGTGAAATTCAAGTTTCAATTCATTCATTTATGTTTTGTCAGTGCTGCTGCAGTGTTAAAATAGAAGAGGTGAAGAGTGGTTCTTCCAATGTTCTCCGCCCACAAAGCTTAAAACATCTGGCCCTTTACAGGAAAATTTTGCCTGCCCTATTCCAATAGACTTAACTAATACAGAGTGAAGCCACACAGATTGGCAAATACAGAATCTAGAGAAGCAGAGGTAGAAAGTCCTTTAGAGAACATCTAGTCCAAAACCTTCTTTACAGAGGAAGAAGTCAAAGCTTGAAAAGGCAAAGGGACTTACTTTTTTTTGGTTTATTTGTTAATCCTCACCCAAAGATATTTTTCTATTGATTTTAGAGGGAGTGGAAGGGGGGAGGGATAGAAGGAGAGAGAGAAAAACATCCTGTGAAAAAGACACATCGATTGGTGCCTCCTGACGTGCCTCAACCAGCGCTGGGGGTCAAACCTGCAACCCAGGTATGTGCCCTCAACTGGGAATGGAACCTATGATCCTTCAGTGCGCAGGCAGATGCTCTAACCACTGAGCACACTGGCCAGGGTGGGACTTAAAACTTTTAACCTTTTGCACTCGGATGTCGAGTGTGACTCGACACGGTTAGCATCGGTAGCAGCTCGAGAAAAAAGCAAGCGAGTGCAAACGGTTAAGTCCCACAATAATCAATAACAAACCTGCCCCTAGAACCCAAGTGCTGACTTTTTTTTTTTGTTAATCCTCACCTGAAGATACTTTTTTCCATTGATTTTTAGAGAGTGGAAGGGAGCGAGGGAGGGAAGAAGGAGGAGGAGGAGGAGGAGGAAGAGGAGGAAGGAAGAGAGAAACATTGACATGAGAGATAGAGCAATTGGTTGCCTCCCGCACAGCCCGACATGTGCCCTTGACCAGGAATCAAACTCGAGACCTTTGGTATGGGCCAACACTCTAACCATTAAGCTTCACTGGCCAGGGCACAAGTGCTAATTCTAAATCCATCAAATCAGATCTGTGAAATCAGTGTTTTAACATAATATGTCCAGATAGGTCAAAGACAGCTGAGAAAAACTTATCACTTTACACCAATTTATTAGAATTCATTGAAGTTTACTATCACATACACCAAATTTTATGGTTAGAAAGTATAAAATGTTTTAGTGGCTGGATTAAAAACATACCTGAGGATGCTTGGACAATGAGAATTCTTCTCCCCACCTTGAAAAGGAAAATTAAAACATGATTAAAATTACCCAAATTTAGTATTTGTTCTCTCTTTACATATTTTAAAACAATCCTTACAAATATAGTTAAGATACTAGAAAGCCAAGAGATGGAAGGAGTATTAATTTGTTTGACTGCTAGCAGATACAGCTACTGAGGGACTTATGTGCAACAGCCATTTCAACAAAGTTGATAGTTAAACTAAAAAACAGTGCCCTAGTATAGTGTACATAAGTAGACTCTCAACAAACACTCTGTAGTTAATCCAAAATTTTCACTGTACTCAAGGCTAAAAACTAATTAAATATCACCTCCCCCTTGGGAAAGCAAAATATAGTAGATTCTTTAAGACAGTCTGAATTTGGTTTGCATTTTGTAATTTTCAAAAAAATATCCATGGTCTGTAGATAGAAGGCCCTACAAAGGTACTCACTCTCCTAGAACTTGGCTGGAAGTATTCTCTCTCCCTTCTACACTAATGCTGAAGATCACAGTTACAGAAGCAGTAGCAGTAGTAGAAAGAGTTAAGTTTTAAAACTCTGTTCAACTATTTATTAGCTAAGTACCCTGGACAAGTCTATTCCCTCACCCTAAAAAAAGAGGTATTAAGTCCACTTGGTGTGGCTCAGTGGTTGAGTGTCGACCCATGAGCCAAAAGGTCATTGGTTCAATTCCGTCAGGGCACATGCCCGGGTTGCAGATTAGATCCCCAAGAAGGGGTGTGCAGAGGCAGCTGATTGATGTTTTTCTCTTTCATTGATGTTTCTATCGCTCTATCCCTCTCCCTTCCTCTCTAAAATCAATAAATTTCTAAAAAGAGGAGTTAATAAAAGACTTCACTTTACAAAAAGAAACATAAAAATAAAATTCAACATGAAATGGAAAAGATAGGCTTTACATAAAAATAATACAAAAGATATTGAGTGACTGAAGAAACTTGGGAAATACCAAGGCAATTAAAGTGACCTAATCAAGAGTTCACAAAATCTGGAGGAAAAGAATCCTATCTAATAAAGAGGAAATATGCTAATTGACCCTCACACCATCACAAATATGGCAATGAGGGAATATGCTAATTGACTGTCCCGCCCTCAAAGATGGTGGTACCCACAGCCAATAAGGAGGGAATATGTTAATTGACTGCCCCACCCTCTAAGATGGCGGCGCCCACAGCCACAAGATGGTGGCGCCCAGTCCCCTTACCCCCGTTGGGGCGCCTGCCTCCGGAGTTCCCAAGTCCACTCAGCCCCCCAGCTGCCCAGGGCTGGCCCGAGGCGCAGGTAACCAGGGCTGGCCGAGGCTTGTGCTGTGGCAGTAACAGCAGCAGAGGTGTGATGGGGCATTGCCTTCCCCTGATCGCCGGGTCGCCTCCTGCCCCTGAGGGCTCCCGGACTGTGAGAAGGGGCAGGTTGGGCTGAGGGACCGCCCCCCCCCTCCAGTGCATGAATTTTCATGCACCAGGCCTCTAGTAATTTAATAGAAGAAACTGGTTTGAATGGAGTACAGGTGTGAGGATCTGAGAAAAGACAAATCAGTTTCCCATCACCAAGCTAGGCTTTATGCAAATATCTGTGCCAACTAGCAATTATGTATTTTTCATGCTAAAAATCAACAAATTGGCCCAGCCAGTGTGACTCAGTGATTGAGTGTCAACCCATGAACCAGGTTCAGTTCCTGGTCAGGGCATATGTCGGGGCTGCAAGCTCGATCCCCAGTAGGGGGTGTGCAGGAGGCAGCCGATCAATGATTCTCTGTCATCCTTGATGTTTCTATCCTTCTCTCCCTCTCCATTTCTCTCTGAAATCAATTAACAAATGATAATTTAAAAATAAAATAATTATAAAATAAAGGTCACATGCAGGGGATTAAAGATTTTTAAAAAACCAACAAATTGGACCCAGCCCAAGTGGCTCAGGTGGTTGAGCATTGTCCTGTGCATTGAAAGGTTGCTGGTTCGATACTCAGGGCAAAGACCTGGTTTGGGGGTTTGATCCCTGGTTGGGGAGCATACAGAAGGCAATGGAAGGATGTTTTTCTCTCACTTTGCTGTTTCTCTCTCTCTCTCTCCTTCCCTCCTCCCTTACCTCTCCCTAAGCATGTCCTTGGGTGAGGATTAAAAAAAAATCAACAAATTGGGAATCAGGCTTAAATTAAACCAAGTTTGTTCTGACAAGTTTCGGCCTCCAAAGTTCTCCCTCCTAAGTCTCTAACAAAGCTTAACTAATTGAAAAGCCCCTACCTACTAGGATGCAATTGGTCCTCTGACTTTTCTATCTTCCTGTCTGGTAAGTTCAGTGAAGAATATAAGTTAACATCTTTCATGACTTGCTAGTTAGATTTTCAAACTTACCCAATTGACCGTAATTTGAAATTTACTTGATCAAGACTAAGTACTTTCACTTCCTAAAGAGAAGAAAAAAAAAATTACTTTAATGTTTTAAAATGATCATTACAGACCATCTGCCAAACACACTTCTAGGTTATCACCTCTTCTACATAAAACAGCATACAACTTCTATGATGCAAAGAAAATCAAAACGTTAACAAATATAGAATTATAAACTAAAATATATTTCATGGAGATAATGTTTTATTTGTACACTAGAGGCCCGATGCACGAAAATTCATGCAAGAGTAGGCCTTCCTTCCCCCGGCTGCTGGCACCGGCTTCCCTTTGGCACCTGGGACCCGGGCTGCTTCGCTCCGGCCCTGGCTTTTTCCGGAAGGACATTTGGTCTAATTAGCATATTACCCTTTTATTATTATAGCTATTCAAGGGGGTACTCTTGAAAATGTACAATCTAAACAATTGAGTCAAAAGAATTCTTCTGTAAGATAGAGGATGACATAAGATTTTAATCACTCTCAGTCTATTTTTTTTCAATTTTATTGAGATATAATTGAAGAACTCTCAGCCTATTTTTATGTAATATTGTAGGCATCTGAACTCTGTAAGATGAATGACCCAGATGGAAGGGTATAAGCTGGTAAGGGAGAGGATGAAGGAATTATGGAAGCAAGATAACAATGATGTGCGCTAGATAACAACGATGCTGGCGAGGTGTTCCCTTCTAGAGATTGATGGCTACAAGCAATTTCCATCTGGCCTTTCCTTTTTCACATTAAGGAAAACTAAAAGCACCAATTTTTAAACTTAGGCCAACAGGGCAGAGCTGCTAAATTTCAAATGGGGCAAAAAGAACATAGAAATGGACATAAATATAGCTCAAACTTGGGAGACATAAAAAGTGTCAATAAAGACAGTAGGTACTTTTTTTTTATTATTATTGATTTTTTACAGAGAGGAAGGGAGAGGGATAGAGAGGTAGAAACATCGATGAGAGAGAAACATCGATCAGCTGCCTCCTGCACATCCTCCATAGGAGATGTGCCCGCAACCAAGGTACATGCCCTTGACCGGAATCGAACCCGGGACCCTTCAGTCTGCAGGCCGAGGCTCTATCCCCTGAGCCAAACCAGTAGGTACATTCTTATCACATAATCCTGATTAGTGACATATATAATAAGAGATCAGCCCAGCTGCTGTGACTCAGTGGTTGAGCATCCACCCATGAATCAAGAGTCAGGGCACATGCCTGGATTGCGGGTGTGATCCCCAGTAGGGGGTGTGTAGGAGGCAGCCAATCAATGCTTTCTACCTCTTTCTCCCTAAAAAACCAATAAAAACATTTATAAATAAATAAATAAATAAATACAAATGGCATATACATAGGCAAACTCAGGTTAACCAAGAAGAGCCTATGGCCATTATAATCATTATAATCTCTGCAAATCAATATCATCATTACATATCTATATGGCATGGTTTACATCACAAGTTCTACTTTAAATCACTTGTTCTATTTTAAAACATGAACTAAGAACCCATTTGCTCAGTTAAAAATGAAAACTCCTTGCTTACCCGGGGTATGAAGAATTCATCAGCACTGAACTTATAAAGCCACTCATCCAAAAAGTGAAACAGAAGAGACTGCAAATCATCTCCTACACAGAATCAAAGAGAAATATAATAATACGATGCTTAATAATTCTCATCTCCAATAACTTGTTCGAATTTAAAAGTGCAATGAATTTCTTAGGCAAACTGAGAGAGGAAGAACAAGCTCATAATCAATTTGTTGTTCTCAGTGTGAACATATTCTGAAATTATGCAGAATACTGCACACTTGTATAACAATTTCTTCCTTGTAAACAAACTGGTTACCTTGTGTTTCTACTTCTATTGCTTGGAGGGGCTCCACTGTGTCAATATCTGTCATGTAACCAAACATGGCCATTGCACATTGCTCGAAAGCTTCCTCCAGAGTATCTCCCCATGCATGTAACCTAAAGAAATACATTCATGCCCTGAGTAACATAATCCACTGCAAGAGAGAAAACCTGACAGCAAAGTCAAAATAATATCAATATGAAAAATACAAAAACCAAAGGCCTCAAATCAACTTGACAGCACTGAAACTGGGTGCTAGTAAACCACCATTTTCACTTTCAAAAGTAACCAAAACAAGAGAAAAATTAAAACTGGGGACAAGATTAAAACATCAGCCTTCTTGCCCTGGCCGGTTGCACAACAGTTAGAGCGTCAAGCATCAGCCTGCAGACTGAAAGGTCGCGGGGTCAAGGGCATGTAACTTGGTTGCAGATTCTCCAGCCCCAGTAGGGGCACTTACTGCAGGCAACCAATCAATGTGTCTCCCTCATGTTGATGTTCCTCTCCCTCCCTCCCACTCTTTCTAGAAATCAATAGAAAAAATATCCTTTGGTGAGGATTAAAAACAAAACATCAGCTTTCTTGTGTAAGTACATGGTTTTAAAAGCATAAACTCCAGCTATACTCACTGGACATCCGCTGTATGGTCCAAATCTGAGGAAGAGAATGAAAAACACTTGTAAATAACTAAACTTGACCTGCTAATCACAAGAAAAGAACCCTAATTCATTATTAAGTACATCAACCTTAAAAAGAGAGAAAATGTGGGCAGATCACACCTTTTGCTATCCATTTACATAAAAGTTAATTGCTTTAATAAGGGTTATTTTTAAAATTTCTTCTAAGCATTTACAGTTGTTATTCTGTTAATATGAATTAAATAAATAGCTAAAGAACTAATAGCAAGCTCCCACTGGATTTGTTATCTCAACATTTCAGTCTATTCTTCATTCATATTATGACTTCCATCAATTCTTTCCACTTAGGATCACAGAATATTTGGGGTAGAAGAAGTCTTGGAGATCATTTAATATATAATTCCTTCACTTACAAGAAAAACCCTGAAATATAGAGATTGTGTGACTTTTTCAGGACTACACTGTTGATTAGAGGTAGAGTTGGGACTAGAATTGAGATTTTTCAACTTCCAATTTAGTGCTGTGTAAACCATAACACCATCTTCCAGTGGCACTCAAGGTTCAAACTCATCTCTAATTCACTCAGATACATTACTGAGGACTTAATATGTTTCAGGCACCAAGGAGCTCATGACCAGCAAAGACGACAGTTTAAAATAAAATGACTAGTGTTAACTCTAGAGAAATGAAGCATATATTCACAAAACGACATGAGAATATTCACAGCAATTTTATTCCCCCAAATTAAAAACCCAATGTCTGTCAAGAGAACAAATAACACAAACTGAGGAATACAAAGCAGTACTCCTCAGCAATAAAAAAGTGTGGCCCTAGCCGGTTTGGCTCAGTGGATAGTGTTGGCCCTCAGACTGAAGGGTCCTGGGTTCGATTCCAGTCAAGGGCATGTACCTTGGTTGCAGGTTCCCCGGCCCTAGCTGGGTGCGTGCAGGAGGCAACCAATCAATGTGTTTCTCTCACATCAATGTTTCTCCTTGTCTCTCCCTCTCCCTTCAAATCAATGGAAAAATATCCTCGGGTGAGAATTAAAAACAACAAAAAGTGTGAACTACTAATACTATATTATTAACAGGAACCTCAAAAATGTTAAGTAGCCGAAACCGGTTTGGCTCATGGATAGAGCGTCGGCCTGTGGGCTGAAAGGTCCCAGGTTCGATTCCGGTCAAGGGCATGTACCTGCAGGGGTTGTGCAAGAGGCAGCTGATCGATGTTTCTCTAATCGATGTTTCTAACTCTCTATCTCTCTCTTCCTCTCTGTGAAAAATCAATAAAAAATGTTAAGTAAAAATTGCAGAACTCTCAGAACCTAACAACTCCATCTACACTCTGCACTAAGAGACATGGCCAAACTTGAGTATGGCTTCTAGCAGCATAAAGTCACCCAACTACCTAGAATTATACACGTCACCCCTACCCATGCCCCCCCATTACAATGTCTGCTTGAGAAAGTGAAAGACAGTCTGAAGAATTTACTGTTCATTCTAGCCAACACCTGACCATAGGCCCTTGAACTCCATTGCTTAGAGCATTTACTAAAATGGGCTTATGTTATGAATATTTATCTCTTACAGCTCAGAAGTGTCTTTCTCAAGGACTCCACAGTCATTCCTTTGAAATGTAATCACCAGGAAGGACTCTCTCTGTGGGAGGATAGAATCCTCACTTTGACAACTGCCAGCAAGCAAACACTGCTGGCCTAATTGAATTTACACTGACCCAACCTTTTGTAATTTTTCACTTCTCAGTCTCTACTCAGCTCTCCCCTCTTCCTCCTCCCTTGTTCTCCCTTTAAAAGGCCCAATCAACTCTGCACAAATCAGAATGGAGCTCAGGTCTTTCTCCTACTGCCAGTAGTTACTAAATAGTATCCATTCATCACTTTAACGTCTGGCTTTGTTTATCTTTAATACTGAGTGAATAAGCCAGATATTAAAGAATCTATACTGTGATTCCACTTATATGAGACTCTAAAACAAGCAATAGTAAGCTACGACAGATATCAGAACAGTGTCTACATCAAGGTACAGAAGAAGGGCCTGGGGCAGTGATGGGCAACCTTTTGAGCTTGGTGTGTCAAACTTCGCCAAAAAACTGAGCATAACTCGGGTAGTGTGTCACTTTGAGGAAAAAACTAACTCCAAGACTCTAGTCGCAAATGTTTCATCCTCAGGAGCAGCAAATGTTTCATCCTTGGCATGCGGCCGTGTGTCATCAGAAATTGCTACGCGTGTCAGTGCTGACACGCGTGTCATAGGTTCGCCATCACTGGCCTAGGGCACTCACTGGAAAGGAGCAAAAGGGAACTTTCTAGAGTGATGGAAATGTTCTAGCCTTTTGCACTCGGATGTCGAGTGTGACTCGACACGGTTAGCATTAGAATAAAGGAATCGAGAAAAAAGCAAGCGAGTGCAAAGGGTTAAAGCTTGATTGGGATGTTGGTTACACAGTGTATCTGAGTATCAAAATTCAATGGGCTTTATTTTACACTTCAGATCTCAGTATCTTTATTATATGTAAAGTATACCTCAATTAAAAAACAAACATTTTAAACAGATAGATTGCTATAGGGCAGTGGTTCTCAAATTTTTTGGTCTTAGGACCCTTTAATGATTGAGGACCCCAAAAAGCTTTTTTTAATGAGTTGTACCTGGCAATATTAACCACACTAGAAATTTTAACTGAAGAAAATTTTAAATACTTATTAATTTAAAAATAACAGTAAGCAGACAGCTCTGGAAGCAGAGAGCACAGAGTGAAGGTCACTCTGTGGAGCAGACAGGTGATGTTCGGGAATGTGGCCACGGAATTCACTAAGGAGCAGAGAGAATGCCTGCATCAGCTCAGAGGGACTTGCACAGGGATGTGATGTTGGGAAAATCACATCCCTGCTCTCCCTGGATGAGGAGCTCCTAGGCACAGAGTCCAATAACCATTCCAACTCACATCCCCCTAAGTGACATTATCAGACACAGAACCTGTTTTCTAGCTGCAAAGACAAGCCTCTTAACCATGATGCTATATGAACAAAGGTATTCAGTTTCATACTTAAGTCTTCAACATCTGTACTTATCGTTGCTGATGTCCTTTGCCATTTTAAATGGTTTTATCCTCATAATTAATTGTGACTGTGGCAATTCATAATTATGTCTATAAATTTATTTTATATGCCAATATTACCTATGACTAAATACTTAAGAGATGCAAATAAGATGAAAATGCACTGACTACCATACAATTATGTAAGAAAGATTATCCAAGACTAAGTGTTGCGTTTATAGGGGCCAGAATGGCTCAATATTCTGATGATCACAGAAGATGCATTTGTCCTCACCCCAGGAACAAGTGTACAATAGTAGTAAACACCGAAATCTTTGTACCATAATATGGTGGACTAATCTTTGAGTTTTGAATTATGTATGAGAGACAAAACACTGTAAGCTAGAGGCTAAATTATTGATTATCCTATATAATAAAAGACTAATACTCAAATTGTCCCCTCGACCGGGAGTTCAACTGGGAGTTTGACCAGGGGGCGGGGTGGCTGGCCAACCGCCCAAGGCCCCTCCCCCCTGCCCTGCTGCCATCCTGGCCCAATTGGCCCCTGGGATGGGCCGGTCAGACCCCACCCAGGCCTCTAGTATCTATATATATTTAAAAGGCTAAGCGACCATCTCATCCGAAACAACTGAATGGACAACCGAACAGGCTGTGTGCGATGACCAGGCCGGCAGGGGGGTTAGTGAGGGGCGACTAATCGACTGAGCAGCAGGCTGCATGGGGCAACCAGGCCAGCAGGGGGGGCAGTTGGGGGCAACCAGACCGGCAGGGGGCAGCAGTGAGGGGTGACCAGGCCAGCAGAGGGGGGCAGTGAGGGGCGACCAGGTTGGCGGGGGGGCGGTGGGAGGGGACGGACGGACAGTTGGGAGCGATTAGGTAGGCAGAGGTGGGCCGTTGGGGGTGATCAGGCAGGCAAGCAAGCAGTTAGGAGCCAGTGGTCCTGGATTGTGAGAGGGATGTCCGACAAAGAGTCCCGGATTGGAGAGGGTGCAGGCTGGGCTGAGGGGGACACCTCCTCCCTGCACGAATTTCGTGCACTGGGCCTCTAGTATGATATAATTGATTAACAATGAAGGATTATGTGACAAAAAATAAAAAAAAATATGTGTATTCTATTTAACATTAATTGCATATTTTATGAAAAATAAAACTATTTTGAAAATACTTAGAAAAGTATCACTAATTAGCATTTTTGCAAATATTTTAATGACTGACTTTCAATGTGTTGATTTAGGTGGAGAACACAAAACCCAACCTCACAGATATGCAGAAATAAAGGGAGGAATATTTTAATAGCTTTTCAAAAAACTCTATGTAGTCTCCCTTAATGTTACATCAAAACTAGAAAAGGCCCAGCCTGTGTGACTCAGTGTTTGAGTCTCCACCCATGAATCAGGAAGTCACAGTTCAATTCTGGGTCAGGGCACTGCCTGGGTTGCAGGATACCCTGTAGGGGGCGTGCAGGAGGAAGCCCACTGATGATTCTCATCTTGATGTTTCTCTCTCTCCTTTCCTCTCTCTGAAGTCAATAAAAATAATTAAAAAATAAAAGAAACTAGAAACGTGGTAGTTTTTTAAAGGTTGGTTAACAATGTCAAATCCGAGGCTGTAACAATGAACTCACTCTATCTTGTGTTTTAATAAAGTCTGTAGCTACTGGGAAACTGATGGCAGATACAAGTTTTCCACATTTTAATTTCACTTGCAAGCTTGAATTTTACCAATGCCAACAAACATTGTGTAATTTTCCTTGATGGAATGAATCACTTTATTTTCAAGAAAACATCTGCCCAAATACTCATGTCTGAATAACAATGGTATTGATGGGGAAAATAAGACATTTTTTTTTTTTGGGGGGGGGACGCTAGCAATCTGAATCTGTGCCAGTAACCTAATGTACATTCTTGACAGCCTATAATTAAGTCACTGCCCCTTTCTCCACAATCTGGTCTAGCAAGACCAGTTTTCCTAATTACTCCCAATTTACAAAGGGGCCACAAACAAAGAATGTAACAGCTTAGCTACAGGAGAGGTCACTGACACCACCCAGACCAGGCATTTAGATACAATCTAACTTCCCCTCTAACTGCCTCGAGGGGCTGTGGGGGCGCCCCCCACCACAAAAGCCTGGTAGTTAGGAAACAGAAAACAAAGAAACCAAAGGGTATAAAGAGAAAGCTTCCTCCATACTGGCTTACTCAGGATTTGGAGAACTGACCCCCTGAGTCACTGTACCAGTACATGTGAAACATCTGAAAATAAATGGGTTTATCCTGGACGTCCAAGTACTCCTGTGTATTTTTCGGTCGCCTGGTAAATTCTGTAACAGTATGTCTTTCAGTTACTCTTTTGAGAAAAAATGTTGTTCTGTGAAAAAAAGTTCTCGGAGTCCTCTAACCTAGCCACACTCTAGCCCACTGTTGGGATCTACAAGGGGGCGACAAATCCACGCAATCGCCTGAAAATACGGTTATCTTTAGAATACACTAGAATTCCCACAAGACAAATGTGATTAGGCATATGTAGAAAAAGTTCAGGAGATTGTCAAAGTGGGAGCCCCGCTTTCCCGACTCTGCCTCCCCGAACAAGTACCAATGAGACTACAACCCGGGGCGAAATGGGATCGCGCCTGAAGCACCGAACGCAGAAAAGTGTAAGCGAGGCCAGAAGGCAAGGAGATGAAAGGAGCGAGCCACATACTCACACTCGTACTTCCGACTGACTGGAGGATACTTGGCCTTGGTCGCCTTCTGCTTCTCATTCAAATTGTAGTCCCGAATGTCTTCCTCTTCCTGCGCCATGACTGCAGCCTGGGACGTGCCACTTCCGCCTTTCATCAGGAGGACTTCGGTCCTGATTTATAACTTCCGCTCTAGACTCCGCCCCTTGGCGTGCACCCTTAAAGCACCAGGACGTCTCAGGGACTTACTTTATCCTAAGGCTTCCGATTTAGGCCTCCTCCTTTGAAGCACATCTTTAAAAAGTCAGGGCCCCATTTTCTGGGCTTGCGCCATCAGTGGTTCTAAGGGCTAAGGAAACAACTAAAGGGGAGGATCTGCGGAGTAAGGGACACTTGAATTAGACACTTCTAGGTCTCAGCGATAGAAGCCTTTTGTGGTACCTCGGTTGATAACTACTAGACTGGAAAGAACCCAAGGCTTCTCATCTGAGTACTTTGAAGGGGTCGTTAGCGGAACAGCTTTTAAGAAAATGGCTGCCCCCGGGAGAGTGCGGACTAAACCGCTCACGTGACCCTGATGGGAGGGGGGGGGGGCGCACGCCCACCAGCCCTGCGCGCGCGCAATCGAAGGAAGTCGGCTCCCGGCCGGGAGGGGGGAGGGTAGGAGCGAAGCGTGCGCCTCCGCTCCGCGGAGAGCGACTCCGCGCGTCTGGATAGGCTGCGAACGCGATTGCCCGCCCACCTGGCCGCTCGATGCGCTCCGATTGGTCGGTGTTGGCGCGAAGGTCCGCGAAGCAGCCCTCACGCAGGGACAGCAGGAAACAATAGAGGCCGCGCGCGGAGAGCGAGCGTTCCGTAGCTTCCCCGCCCCTCCCGCAAAACGGTAGACCTCGGGATCCCCCTGGCTTTCCTGCACGCCATGGCCGACAAGGAAGGTGAGGGTGCCGGAGTCACCCCAGGAGGCGGAGGGGTGCCGGAATGGCGCTGCGGCCTTTACACGGCCTAACAGCGAGAGCAGGCCCGACTCTGCTGAGTGCGGTCCACACCATCGGAGGCTTGAGGCGAAATAGCCCCGCGAGGCGGGCTAACGGCGCGCAGCTGGCGGTGGGGCCCCGGCGGGTGTTTGGTCCCTCCTTGCGCTTCTTGTCGGTGTACACGCCTCTCTCCCGGCCTGCCCTGCACCGCTCCCTACACCCCGGGCTCGGTACTCGGGCCTCCTCACAGGTCCCGTAGACTTGGGCGTAGGGTAGCGTGCTTGCGCGGCCGGGCGCCGTTACCCGAACGGCTAACGGAGTGTCTGGCCGGGTGACGCGAGAGGAGTTCCAACCCGCGGAGGTGGAGGGGATGTTGGCGCCTCCGCGAAGGGGAAATGTGGACGGACCTGCTCTGTCTCAGGACTCAGGAGCCATACCGGTGGCTTTGGAAGTGTTTACGCGGTTTCTGTTGTGTTCGCTAATTTAAATTTATTTTTAATTTTTTAGCAGCCTTTGATGACGCAGTAGAAGAACGCGTGATCAACGAAGAGTACAAAATATGGAAAAAGAACACCCCTTTTCTTTACGATTTGGTGATGACCCATGCTCTGGAGTGGCCCAGCTTAACTGCACAGTGGCTTCCAGATGTAACCAGGTGATGCGAATCTCTTGAACATGGTTTTGGTGTGTCCTCAGTGTAGGTTTGGCACCTTGATTTTTCCCTATTTTTTCTCTCCAGTCACCCTTACAGGGCATATGATCAAAACTTGTTGGTGACATCTTTTTCTAGACCAAAAAGTGGGCAAAATGTCAAATTACTTTATTTTCACTGATAAGAGAAAACATGCTGTTCTTTTTCTGATACTGGGTTGAATAGCCATATAACTTGTCATCTTACAAGAAGTGTTATGATGTGTCCAGTTTTTTTAATCTCACAGTCTTTGGTTGTAGCTGGTTAATACAAAGATGAATACAACATGGTACCTGCCTGCAAGGAGCACAGTCTAGTTGAAAAAGCTCGTGTAACTAGTAGTTACAGTTGTATGTTCTCAGAGCACTTTTAGAAAGATGCTTAGAATTAACACCTGAAGGTGGGATGTTTTGCATATGAGGAATTATGCATGGTGAGAGATTAATCGCATATATTTCTTACTCATGTACGTCTAATAGAGGAGATAAAATACTTAATTTGGCTTATGTTTATTGAGGGTCTAGGTGCCACTTATCAAGGCATACAAATTTAAATAAGATCCTTCCCTGCCTTGACTTCGCCTGTATAACCCATAACATTAAATTATCATGAGAGTGGCAAAGATAAAATGATAAGAGGAAGGAAAAATTACCTCAACAGGGTATGAGGAAAGGCTCAAGTTTTAGTAAAACCAGTGTGCCAGTTGGAATAATGGGTTTTCTATTATAAAACTCTTCTAGTTTTGGAACAACATTTAAAAATTATATTTTATGGTGCTCGCTTCGGCAGCACATATACTAAAATTGGAACAATACAGAGAAGATTATCATGGCCCCTGCGCAAGGTTGACATGCAAATTCGTGAAGCGTTCCATATTTTTTTAAAAATTATATTTTATGTATACTAAAAAATAAATTCTATCTTAGGTCATTAGAAGTCTATGCTTCACTCAACAAGTAATAGAAAATTGATAAAGATTTTTAAAAGTTTATATAGATTTTATTAATAAGTTAAGAACGAGGTTGTTACCTTTGCAATAGCATTTTAAAAATGGGAAATTCTGTCCTAAGGTTGTTAAACAAAACCATAATAAATACCTAGGAATTTAAGAGTTGGGAGCTTTATCGTTACCAGGAGTTCCCATATTCAACTGATCATCAGAATCAGCCATAAAAAAGAATGAAATCTTGCCATCTGCAACAATATGCAGGGACTTAGAGGGTATTGTGCTGAGTGAAATAGTTAAGAGAAAAACAAGTACCATATGACTTCACTTATGTGGAATCAAAACAAGCAGAACAGAAACAGACTCGGATACAGAGAACATTTTGACAGTTGCCAGATGGGAGGGTGGTTGGGGAGCTGGGTGAAAAAGGTGAAGTAATTAAGAAGTACAAATTGGTAGTTACAGAAGAGTCAAGTGGATACAAACTACAGCACAGGGAATATAGTCAGTAATGTAGTAACTATGTATGGTGTCAGGGTATTAGACTTATCAGGGTGATCACTTCATGTTATATAATGTCTAATCACTGTGTTGTGCATCTGAAACTAACAATATTGTTAAATAAAAAATCCTACCCTATATAATAAAAGGCCAATGTGCAAATCGACCGAACGGTGGAACTACTGGTCGCTATGACATGCACTGACCACCAGGAGGCAGATGCTCAATTCAGGAGCTGCCCCCTGGTGGTCAGTGCACTCCCACAGGGGGAGTGCCACTTAGCCAGAAGCTGGGCTCACAGCTGGTGAGCGCAGTGGTGGTGGCAGGAGCCTCTCCCGCCTCTGGGGCAGTGCTGCGACTGCGGGCTTACAGGGAGCAGGCCTAAGCCTTCAGTTGGACATCCCCCGAGGGCGCCCAGACTGGGAGAGGGTGCAGGCCAGGCTGAGGGACCTCCCCTCCCCCCAGATTTCGTGTACCGGGCCTCTAGTTGAAAAATAAATTATTCAAATGTTTAGAAAAATTACTTGAGTTCAGCAGAAGTAGAGTTCTTTCTGTCAGGGGTTCTCATATAGAACTTGAACCTATAACAAGTTCAAAGCATTCAGGAACTTGTTGCAGAATACTTGATGAGAAATGGTTGGTGACTCCAGATTTACCAGTCACGTGCCAAATTATAGTGAACCAGTGGGTCCCAAATATTGGTCACCCCATACCTACTAAATCATTCTGGAATCCCAAAGCCTCCCATACAGTGTAGTGATTAGCTAGGTTTGCAAAGCAGTGAATTAGAATAAATTCTTAAAGGCTAAAATCTGTGCTATCATCTTAGTTGCTTTCTACTCTAGCAGATAGATAAACCTTTCTGTAATATTTGACATTGATCCAAATACCCTACCCTTTTCCTTCCCTTTTTTGTATTATTCTCATATAACAACGTTCTGTTGTTGTTTTAGTAATGGTGAGGATTACTTATAAGCAAGCATCTCTAATGCCAAGTGTTTAGATTTTTTGTGTATATGTTTTGAATTTGATGTTTATTCGCATCCTTTAAAAAAAAATAATTGTAGCTCTATAAAATTCCTTCTTCCCTCACTTCCTCTGATTCTTTTAACTTTCTAACCACAGGCATTCCCAATTTTCTGTTGACAGTCCTCTTTTCTTTCCTATACTTTTTCTATTTAATATATAGATGTCCATTACCTCTTTGCAGAGGAATTCATATTGGTTATCTTAGACCTAACTTCTGGCTCTTGGTGGATTTTCAGCTGCCTAGAGTCTAAATTTAATCTGTTTCTTAGCCTTCTCTCCCACTGTGCTTTCCCATACCTAGAGTCAGATTTGGACTTGTCCTACTTCTGTTACTTAGTAGTTGTGTGATCTAAGGCAAGCTGTTTAATCTTTGTAGTGTTATGGTATTTCAATGATAAAAATTATATTCAATGCCTAACATGGTGTCTGGCACTTGGTAGACCTTCCCCTTTGCTTAGTTCCCTTTTTTTTGGACTACCTGCTTATCTTCCAGCTGTATTCCTGTGTACCTTTCATGTGGTGTATATTGACTTGTGTTTTAGTCATTTGTGTACATGACTGCCTAATTGTCCCGGGTTTTTTGAGGACAGGAATCATGTCTTAATCATTATGCATCCATTATTTTTGGAGCAGTGTGTCCAAGCAGTTAGGAAATATTTGAGCAATTAATTTACTAATGTTATTTCCTTTCCTTTTTGATGAGGTTAACCTAAAGAAGTAACCTAAAATGTTAGTGTACCCAACAATTTTTTCTTTATATCCAACCAGTGTGTAATAGATGAGTAATTCCCATTTTATCTTGTTAGACTTTTCCCCTAAAACAATTGTAAATTTTTGATCAAGTTAAATACAGCTGGTCCTTGAATAATGTTTTGTTCATTCTCAAGCTGATGAGATGCCATAGGAACTTAACTTTTGTTTATATACTTTAGCGTGTGGTAAAATTGGCTTTATTGTATATGTAATTTTGCTGAAAGTCACAGAACCTATCCATGTTAACTGAGGATTTACTGTACTTAAAAAATTTAGGGCTATGTAATCTTCCTTGTACTTGGCTCTATGGAAGTTACATTAAAAGTAGAAAATGACCCTGGCTGGTGTAGATCAGTTGGTTGAGTGTCATCCCATTCCTGTCCTGGGTTGCGGGTTCGATTCCCAGTAGGAGGCATGCAGGAGGCAGGCAATCAATGTTTCTCTCCTCCCTTTCTCTCTCTCTCTCTAATAAAATCAATAAAAACATTTCTTTTTTAAAGTAGAAAATGATTTCCTCTTCCCAAGACCTTGTTGTAATAGTGCTTTTGCATAGATGTATTTGTTACTAATTTGAATGGTGACCATATATTGCTATTACAGACCAGAAGGGAAAGATTTCAGCATTCATCGACTTGTCCTGGGGACACACACATCGGATGAACAAAACCACCTTGTGATAGCCAGTGTGCAACTCCCTAATGATGATGCTCAGTTTGATGCTTCACACTACGACAGTGAGAAAGGAGGTAGGAATCTTAAAAGTGAAAGAAGGAGTCTATAAGATATATTTTTCATATCTTTGAATTGTCATAAAAAGAATGTTCAGTATATGATAAAGGAGTCTCAAGATAGAAACAAGATGTTAAGCTTTGGAAAGCCTGACTTTGCAGTAGAGTTATTAGCTGTCAGAATACATACTTAACACAAAGTTGGTTCTGTGCCTTTTCTATAAACCTTCCTCTACTAAATTTAGTGCTGGGGGTATTTCTAGAATTGAAAGAAGCAAAAACCCACCATATATTATTGCTGTTCATGCACACATTTTCAATGTGGGACATACTGCCCCAAGGGGGTGAAAATTGGTTTTGGGGGAAAGGTGTGGTTGAAAACAACCTTATTCTTTGAATGTATAAAGCACAGATATACAGAGCATATGTAAATAGATAATACAGTATATCTGGTATTAAAATTTCATCATGGGTGTCAAGAAAATGTCTTATAAGGTTTCTTAGAGGGGCAATAATGGAAAAAAGATTTGGAAACACTGGCTTAAATTACCCTTTCTAGGTTTGAAGTGGTAAAAATGACAACTATGGCCCTCGCTACATACATAAAAATTAAGTGAGCCATTAATTATATCCTAATTTTAGGAGATAGGGGTTTAACTTTTCATGAAATACTTTTTCTCTTAGAAGAGGTACAGTGAGTGAGTTTCCTTTATTGTCTTTGAACTCAAATTATTACTGAGAAGTAGAAGATAGCCTCTAAGATTTGTGCTCTAATAAATAGATGTTTAATTTTTATTATTTTAGATTTCTTCTGATTAGCAGAATCCATTCTTTTATCTAAGTTATTTTGGGCTCCAGTTATTTTCCAGTATTGTAATGTGCAGTTGATCTTTTGAGCATTCCATATTTAGCTTAGGATGATGCAGAATGCAAAATAACTTCTTAGGATAAAGGTCAGCAAATATTTGTGTCACTGACCCAAGTGTATAGCTGTAAGATAAGATTACTGAAAAGTTATTTTCTGGGTAGGCATTAGTAATTGGGGGGAGGGGGCACCCTGAATTTAGACTTGGGCTGGAGACCTGGATATGCCACTCATTAGTTAACTCTTTTAGCCTTTTATTAGATAAAGATAAATTTTCTTTAGGATTTTTGGTTACTATTTAGGGACAAAATGTAATAAGTTGTTTTTAAATATCAAAGCAAATATAAAACGATGTGGGAACCCCCATAAACCTGTCCCCTTTAGATAACTTAAATTGATACATAGTTTTCGGAATGATTTATCCCATTTATTGAATTACTCGTTCATAAGATGTGTTAAGTACTTATTGTAGGTCAGGCATGTTTCTTGGTACTGGGGATACAGCATAGAATATTCTTTTCTGGTATGATGTATCTTGGACGATTTCTGTGTAAGCATATAGAAACCTACCTCTTTTTTTTTTTTTATCCTCACCTGAGGATATTTTTTCATTGGTTTTTCAGAGAGAGTGTAAGGGAGGGTGAGGGAGAGAGAAACATCAATGTGAGAGAGGCACATTGACTGGTTGCCTCTAACACGTGACCCTGACTGGGGTCAGGATCGAATCTATAACCCAGGTTCATGCCCTTTATCAGTAATTGAACCGAGACCCTTTGGTCTGTGGGCCTACATTCTAACCATTGAGCAATACCAGCCAGGGCAAAAACCTACCTCTTTTTGATGGCTGTATACTATACCATAATTAACATCCTTATTTATGGACATTTAAGTGGTTTCCAATCTTTTGGCTTCAAAAACAATTGTGCACACAACTTAGGTAGTTTTGCTGTAGAATAATTTTGAGTGTAATGTTTATCATAGAGCAAGAACATTCTCAAGTATAATTGATACTGCTAAATTGCTTACCAATAGCAGAAGTATTTGTGTTTCTCTATGCCCTCGCCAACATTGAAGTTAATACTATAGTCTTATTTCATTTTGCTTTTTAAGTTATTCATGATATTGAACTTGTTTTAAAATATTTGTCTTTGTCTGTCTTGATCTGCCTATTTATGTTTTTTGCTCTTTTTTCTATTATCTATGTACTAGAGGCCTGGTGCACGAATTTGTGCACCAGTGGGGTCCCTCAGCCTGGCCTGTGGGATTAGGCTGGAACTGACTCTCCAATATCCCCCAGGAGTCCTGGATTGTGAGAAGGCGCAGGCCAGGCCAAGGGACCCCACCGGTGCACAATCAGGGCCGAGGAGGAACGCGGGAGGTTGGCCAGCTGGGGAGGGACCACGGGAGAGTTCTAGGGCGTGTCCGGCCCATCTTGCTCAGTGCCGATCAGCTAGACCCCAGCAGCAAGCTAACCTACCAGTCAGAGCATCTGCCCCCTGATGGTCAGTGCACATCATAGTGAGCGGTTGAGCGGCCTTAGCATATCATTAGCATATTACACTTTGATTGGTTGAACAGACAGCCAGACACTTAGCATATTGGGCTTTTATTATATAGAAGGATAAAGTAGGTTATCCCGAATAAATAGGTTGTGGATTAATTTTATAATCTTAAAGGCTTGTCTAGAAGCAATGTGTTTTTAATTGTCCAACATTGTTCTGATATCCTTCAGATTTTGAAAGACCTTATTCCAAGGTTTTTTAAAATAGTTAGCTGTTGTTTTCTGGTACTTTTAAGTTTTGACCATTAAAACTTTAATCTTTCTGGTGTTAGTTATAGAATTAGGGATTCAAGTGTTTTTCTCCGTGGTTAGCGATTTTTTAAATGCCATTTGCTGGCTAATCCATTTTCTCTGCTAGTTTTTGAAAATGGCATCTTTTAACCTGTATACTCAAGTATTTTTCTGGTAACTGAGTTATTTGAGTGACATCAAACCAATTCACTTATATGTTCCAATGATACATTTAGCTCTCTTACTAATGCTTATTAGTAAAAGAACAATGAAAAAAAAGTAATGTGTATGATATATTTGTATGATTATACAGTATAAATCACCGTAATTAATCCTCAAGGAAGCTGATACTCAGATGTTTTGTAACTTGCCCAAAGGTTACACAACATATCATCACCCATTCCTTTCTCTTCTCTTCTTTTTACTTCTCTTCTCCCCTCCCCCCTCTTCACCCCCAAAATCTTTAGATCACTGGATAGCCTTGGTGCTTAAAGTGTGTGTTGGGGAAGGGGGTCCTATCTCCATATGGTCTCAACAGTGGTAGAAGTAGATATAACCTAATGTCTACTAGATAGCTTCCTAGTGTCTCTCCTTGGCCAGATAAAACGTCCTTGTCTCTTACTTAGCTTGAACTATTGTAATTGATTATGAGCTAATTGCTCCTATTTGATTTGAGGTAATTGATGGCAGATAGCTTCAAAATATCGTTGAACTTTCAAAGTGAAAGAAGTAAAAACTGGCTTAGTCTTGTTTTGACATTAGAAAGTATATTTTTAACAACTTATTTGGGGAATTAGCTTTGTGTATGTGTTGTTTTTAAGATAGCTTTAAACTTCTGTCTCAATTATATATAATAAACTATTATTAAATTCTGATAAGATAATTAAATATTTGACTGAGGATGTTAGAACTTATTCTTCTTAGTTTCAAAATGCTTACGGGCTCAAAAAGTGACTTGGTATAGTAGAAATCAGAATGCTGGTTATCTAAGTTTGTAGAGGGAGGAGCTTGGTTGGGAAGGACATGACAGTGCCTGCTAGGGGGCTGTATGTTCTATATTTGATGGGTGGTGGTTCCCTTGATGTATTATACTTGTGTAAAAATTTGTCAAGCTAGACATTTAACTGTATTATGTTACACCTCAAATTTTTAAAATGTTTTATATAGAGAGCAACAAGATAGGGATACAGTTAAATCTTGATAGTTTTCATTTTACTATTCAGTCATGCTCCACATGACATTTTGGTAATGATGAACCACATATACGACAGTGTTCCCATAAGATTATAATGGAGTTGAATTTCCTTGAAGAAATGGAAGGATATATGGTTCAGGAATTTTTTCCTCTGTGACAGGTACAATATCTGTGGGGGTTGGCAGTAGATTCCCTCTCAGAGCACCTCAGTTTTGAGTGTGCAGATTACATCCCAATCAGTTAACCACTGACTGTTGTGGCACAGAAGAGGCTGTCCTCCCAGCGCTATATATACAGAGGACATTTACCTCCCTTCCAGTTCTAGTTTGAATGGTCTTCAGAGTACATTGCTGTACATTTCTTTGTTGAGGACCTAAGATCCTGTACAAGCACACAGGTCCACAGGATCTGCCTTAACAAGTATTAAGTGCCACTGCCACTTTAGTAAAAGCTTCCTGTAGTAGTATGAAGCCATCTGGTCCCTGTACTTTGGAAATATTTTCAGGTTATGATAAGTTTTATTTCTTCATCAATTTAATGCCAGAGAGAGTCCTTTGTGCCAGATAAGTTTAATGAAGCCAAAAACAAATTTCCAAAGTCAAAATATTGAGCCCTGGCCCAGTGGGTCAGTTGGTTGGATTGTTGTCCTGTACACCAAAAAAGGTTGGGGTTCGATCCCTGTTCCGGGTCAGGGCACGTATGGGAGACAACCGATGGAGTTTTCTCTCTTATATCAATGTCTCTGTCTCTCTCTGTGTGTGTCTCTCTCTGTATTTGTGTCTCTCCCCCTTCCTTTTCTCCCTTCTCTCCCATCTTTCTCTCTCTCTAAAAATCAATAGAAACATATCCGTGGGTGCCCCTCGCTGGTTTGGCTTAGTGTAAAGAGTATGGGCCTGCGGGCTGAAGGGTCTGGGATTTGATTCTGGTCAAGGGCACAGGCCTGGGTTGCAGCTCGATCCCCAGTTGGGGTGTGCAGGGCCTGCTGGAGGCAGCCAATCAATGATTCTCTCTCATCATTGATGTCTCTGTCTCTCTCCCTCTCCCTTCCTCTCTGAAATCAATAAAAATATTTAAAAAAAAAAAAACTTTAAAAAAAAGGAGACATATCCTCAAGTGAAGATTAATAAAATTGAGTCTGTAGTTCTACACTCTCCATATTAACCACTTTTTCTTTTTATGAGTACCACAAAGTTCCTTAATCTAACCACTGTTTATGCAAGAGCCAAAACCACATTGCTAAGACAATCTTCAGTGTTCTTTTATCTTTCCATCTTGATTTTTTATTCCTGCTAATCTTTAGGCCTCCTGACAGTCACTGTTAATGGTCATCTACACTTTACCTAGCCAGTTTCTCCTCTGTATTTCCAATCCAGCCCACATCCCTGTTCACAGAGCTGCATTGACAGCTTTGATGTTCTGTTTCTGACCCTGTCAAGACAGCAGGGGCAGATCTCGTGGGACAGTGTTATAAAGTCTGTGGTAGTGTACAGTAATATACTAGGCATTCACTCACCAGCTCACACAGAGCAACTTCCAGTCCTGCAAGTTCCGTTTATGATAAATGCCTCATTCGGGTCTACCATTCTTTATCCTTTGTACTGTATTTTTACCGTATCTTCTCTCTGTTTAGATACACAAGTACTATTGTGTTACAGTTGCCTGCAGTGTTCAGTACAGTGACATGCTATACGTACAGGTTTGTAGCTTAGGAGCAGTAGGCTATACCATATAACTAGCCTAGGTGTGTAGTGGGCTAGATATTCTAGGGTTGTGTAAGTGCACTCTATGATGTTCACACAATGATGAAGTTACCTAACACATTTGTTAGAATGTTTCCCAGTTGTTAAGTGACCCATGACTACGTTAGGACCACAGTCTTTCTACTTCAAGTTTGGCCTTTGACAGATCAGCTTCAACTTGAACTTCTAATTATTATTATTATTATTTTATCTTTATTGTTGAAAATCCCCTTTTTCCCCCCTCATTGACCCTTTCCACCCAAAAATAGGGTGGAAAGGCCCCGCCCCCTCACCCCAGGCCTTTCCACCCTATTTTTTGTGTCCATGGGTTATGCATATATGCATACAACTTCTTTGGTTGATCTCTACCCACCCAATCTCCCTCCCTTGCCTTCCCTTTGAGATTCCACAGTCTGTTCTGTGCTTCTATGTTTCTGGATCTATTTTGTTCATCAGTTTATTTTGTTCGTTATATTCCACATATTCTAATTATTTTTTAATAGATAAGTCCTCATCTTTATAAAACCTCAATTATCTATGCTGATTTTGTTGTTGTTGTTATTTTTTTCATTGATTTTTAAAAAGTGGAAGGGAGCCCTAACTGGTTTGACTCAGTGGATAGAGCGTCAGCCTGCGGACTGAAAGGTCCCAGGTTTGATTCCGGTCAGGGGCATGTACCTTGGTTGCGGGCACATCCCCAGTAGGAGGTGTGCAGGAGGTAGCTGATTGATGTTTCTCTCTCATCAGTGTTTCTGACTCTCTATCCTCCCTTCCTCTCTGTAAAAAATCAATTAAAAAAAAAGTGGAAGGGAGAGGGAGAAACATTGATATGAGAGACACATCAGTTGGTTGCCTCATGCCTGCTCCCCAACCAGGACTGGGGATCGAGCCTACAATCCAGGTATATGCCCTAGTCTTAAATTGAACCCTTGACCCTCACTCTGAGGGCTGACGCTCTAACCATTGAGCCAAACGGCTAGGCCTATACTGATTTCTTATAGTTAGGGAAGCCCTCTGTTTAGTATATACCCAGTACTGAAATAACCCATATTTTGTAATGATCACTTACTGCTCTTCCCTTGTTATTGGTATCTCTTTTCTGACTGTTAAGCTTTTTTCATCTGTAGTTATGTCCCCATGTTTGTTTGTTTGTTTTGTTGTATATGTGTGTGTGTGTTGTTAATCCTCACCTGAGAATATTTTTCCATTGATTTTTAGAGAGAGTGTAAGAGAGAGGGAAAGACAGAGAGAAACATTGGTGTGAGAGAAACACATTGAATGGTTGCTTCCTGACCTGGGCCCAGGCCCGGGCCGGGGAGGAGCCTGCAACCAAGTTCCGTGCCCTTAACTGGAATCAAACCCAGGACCCTTTGGTCCACAAGCTGACACTCTATCCCAGTGGTTGCCATCCTTTCGAACCTCGCGGACCACCAGTGGTCCACAGACCACCGGTTGGCAACCGCTGTTCCAAAGATTTCCTTAAACCTGGGGTTGCCCACCTTTCGGACCTCACGGACCACCAGTGGTCTGTGGACCGCCAGTTGGCGACCGCTGCTCTATCCAGCTAGGGCTGTGTCCCCATGTTAGGACAAAAAGTTCCTTGAAATCATGCATCATATGCCTTCTTTTTTTAAATTGTAGGTGTTCCATGATCTATAGGTCTTTAAAAAAAACTTGTTTAATGTGGGTTTTTCTCTTTTAGAGTCTATTTTGAACTTCTATTTTTAGGTTTTTAACTTCTTTGAAAATTTTGGTTTTCAACTTGTAAAAGTTATTTTAAAGTTGAAAGTTATCTAATCTGCTAGCCATATTACTCATCTATGTCTTTGCTTTTTGAAAAGATTTTTATCCTTCAGAGTATAATACTTGTATAACAGTGCTGTTGATAGCATTTTCATTTACTCCCAGAACTTGCTTTTTGGATAAGGTATTTGGGGCTTAGAAATTGAAGGCCTTCCCCAAAACTCCAAGCTAGTAAGCGGCAGAGTCAGTTAGGCTAAGGTGTGACTCTTACTTAGGTACCTTATCATGCTGTCTTGTATAATTCTTTTGACTAATCATTGACTGCTTTTGTTTATATTATGTTTGCCAAGATTTACATAATCACAAATAATGTTGTGTTTTACATTTTATAATGGTACTTGGGAGAACTCTAAGGGCATGTAATAGTCAAATATGAATTTTAAAAATGCTTTTGTCTAGTCCTTGCCTACCTGGTTTATTTCAACCAGGGACTATGGTTGCCAAGTATAAGTGGGGGATTGGAAAAATGAAAGAGCTCTTGTGGCTCTGTTTTTCCTCACCGGACTAAGAGAAACTGTGTAGGAAGAAGATACGGTGTGATATTTCAGAAAGATTACCCCAAACTGGAGCTTTAAAAATAGTATAAGAGGGACTCTTTAGTACCAAGCACATTGTGTACTCATATTCATTAAAATAGTAACTTGGGTTTTATTTACTCAGCACACTTTTTGGTACTTTAAATGAGATTTGAAAACTGCTTATTGAGAACCTACTTTTGAAGTGGAGTCCATAGTGTTCCTTAATTTTATTTATTTATTTAATATATATTTTTAATTTATTTAAGAGAGGAAGGGACAGGGAGAGAGAGATAGAAACATCAATGATGAGAGAGACATGGATAGGCTGCCTCCTGCACACCTACTGGGGATAGACCTGCAACCCAGGCATGTGCCCTGATTGGCAATCAAACCATAACCTTCAATTTCATAAGTTGATACTCAACCACTGAGCCACAAGGCCAGGCTGTTTCTTAATTTTAGATAGTAATATATACTCTTATTAGGTACATAACTACGAGAGCTGAAAGTGTACTAGGCTCAGAATCAGAAAAATAGGAATTCAGTTTATGTTCTGCCATAGTCATGTCACCCTTCTGTGTAAAATTTTTGGAGATAATAACTATCTTCCCTACTCTGTAGGGTTGTGGTAATCAAAATAAAGGATGTGAAAGCACTTTATGGTGCTAACAAATGTCTAGATTACTTCGAGTATTATGCCAACTCTCTGATAAAAAGCCTTGTCTGTAATGCTTTGAATGATATATAGAGAGTAGTTCTTGTTTTGTCTTCATTTGCAATTAATTTCTTATTTACAGAATTTGGAGGTTTTGGCTCTGTTAGTGGAAAAATTGAAATAGAAATCAAGATCAACCATGAAGGGGAAGTAAACAGGGCACGTTATATGCCACAGAACCCATGCATCATTGCAACAAAGACTCCATCCAGTGATGTTCTTGTTTTTGACTATACAAAACATCCTTCTAAACCAGGTACCTGCTCTCTTCAATTCAAATACAAATGAGTCACTGTGGAATACATTGCTCCACTCAGTCTTTTAGTTGCTTTTGTTATTCCTTGCATAACTTAATATCTTGTCATTTATATTGATATGTGTGGATATTCTTCAACTTTAAGTGAAAAAATGCTTCTTTACAACAGAATGATGGTGCAGCTTAAGCATTGTATATTTGGTCATAATAGGTCTGTATTGCTTATAATATTAAGAGCTTTAGAGCTCTTTTTTAAAAATATATATTATTGATTTCAGAGGGGAAGGGACAGGGAGAGAGAGATAGAAACATTAGTGATGAGAGAGAATCATTGATCGGCTGCCTCCTGCACGGCCCACACTGGGGATCAAGCCGACAACCTGGGCATGTGCTGTGAATCGAACTGTGAACTGCTGGTTCATAGATTGATGCTCAACCACTGAGCCAAGCTGGCTGGGCAAGAGCTTTAGACCTCTTGATAAAATTTTCATTATGCTCAGTAGATCCATAGAGGCAGTGAAATGGATAAGCTTGATGTGTCTTACTTTGCAGATCCTTCTGGCGAGTGCAACCCAGACTTGCGTCTCCGTGGACATCAGAAGGAAGGCTATGGGCTTTCTTGGAACCCAAATCTGAGTGGGCATTTACTTAGTGCTTCAGATGACCATGTGTGTATCCTTTCAATTTTGAAGCAAATCTGGGCTTGTTACCAGTTTCTTTTCTGGGGTATGTGGGGAAGTGAGAATCTTCCTTTTCTATAATAGTTAATTTTGCATTTAAGACCATCTGCCTATGGGACATCAGTGCTGTTCCAAAGGAAGGAAAAGTTGTGGATGCGAAGACCATCTTTACAGGACATACAGCAGTAGTAGAAGATGTTTCCTGGCATCTGCTCCATGAGTCTCTGTTTGGGTCCGTTGCAGATGATCAGAAACTTATGATGTGAGTAGAATCCATTTTTAAATTTTTTCTTCATAAATTATCTAAGTTTTATATTTAGTTGCCCATTTCAACATTTTTTTCCTGTTTTTGTTGTTGTTGTTGTTGTTGTTGTTTTTTGTACTAAAGCTGGGATACTCGTTCAAACAATACTTCCAAACCAAGCCACTCAGTTGATGCTCACACTGCTGAAGTGAACTGCCTTTCTTTTAATCCTTATAGTGAATTCATTCTTGCCACAGGATCAGCTGATAAGGTTAGTTTGGTTTATTTTAAAAGAAAGCAGGGTGAATTTCTCTGGCTTCTTTTGAATGCAGAGATCTTTTACTTAGGGGTTTGTTTTTTTCTCATAAAAAAAATTGATTACTCTTTCTTTTCATTCTTTACATAGACTGTTGCCTTGTGGGATCTGAGAAATCTGAAACTTAAGTTGCATTCCTTTGAATCACATAAGGATGAAATATTCCAGGTAAGAGAAGCTAAAGCTTCCCTGACGGTTTTGTTCAGTAGTTACAGCGTTGGCCCACCAACCAAAGGATCGCTGGTTCGATTCCTGCCCAAGGTCACATACCTCAATTGTGGTGTGAGCGGGAGGCAATCAGTTGATATGTCTCTCTCACAATGATATTTCTCTCTTTTCCCCCCTCTCCCTTCCAATCTCTCTTAAAAAAAAAAAAAAAGGAAAAAATAGCTTCAGATGAGGATTTTTTTAAGAAAGAAGCAGCAGTTAAGGCTATAATTTATTTTTTAAATTTTTTTATTTTATTGATTTCAGGGAGGAAGGAAAAGGGAGAGATAGAAACATCAATGATGAGAGAGAATCATTGATCGGCTGCCTCCTACACACCCTGTACTGGGGATCGAGCCTGCAACTCGGGCATGTATGTGCCGTTGACCAGAATCGAACCCAGGCCCTTCAGTCCGCAGGCTGACACTCTATCCACTGAGCTAACCATCTAGGGCAAGGCTATAATTTTTTTAAGCAGAAGACCTTGATGTACAACTAGGCATGGTTTATTCCATTGCTATATTAGTAGAAATGTTCTATGTGCCTATGCTAATCTCTAGGAATTGGGGTTGTTTTTCCTCTATTCTATACTGGCTCCATATTTTCTGCCTCAGCTTAAGTTTTTTTTTTTTTTTTTAATATATTTTATTGATTTTTTACATAGAGGAAGGGAAAAGGATAGAGAGTTAGAAACCTCAATGAGAGAGAAACATCGATCAGCTGCCTCCTGCACACCCTCTACTGGGGATGTGCCCGCAACCAAGGTACATGCCCTTGACCAGAATCGAACCTGGGATCCTTCAGTCAGCAGGCCGATGCTCTATCCACTGAGCCAAACCGGTTAGGGCAAGCTTTTCTTTTTTAAATGTATTTTTAGAGAGAAAAAGAGAAACATTGCACATTGCTGGGTTTCCTCCAATGACTGGGAATTGAACAGGCGACCTTTTGGTGCACAGGGCATCACTCAGCCAACTGAGCCACACTGGCTAGGGCTAAAGCTCCTTTCTTTTTCTTTTTTTTAATCCTAACCCAAGGATATGTTTTCTGTTGATTTCTAGAGAGAGTGGAAAGGATGGGGAGAGAGAAACATCGATGTGAAAAAGACACATCGATTAGTTGCCTCCCACATGTGCCTAGGCTGGGCCTTAGGGATTGAGCCTGTAACAGAGGTATGTGCCCTTGACTGGAATCAAACCTGAGACCCTTCAGTTCACAGGCTGACGCCCTAACCACAGAGCCAAACTGGCTAGGGCTAAGCTCCTTTCTTAGCATGCAAAGCTCTCTAGCTCAATTCAAGAAATAATCTTTATATTCAAAGCTTATAGCAAGGGTACTGTGAGAAATGTTACAGTCTTTGCTTTCAAAGAATTTAAAATGTTATAGTGAAGAAAGGCTCGTTTTGTATCACTGTAGTAAAACATTGGCCCTGGCCAGTATGGCTCAGTTGGTGGAACATAGTCCCGTGCACCAGAAGGTGGCAGGTTCAATTCCCAGTCAGGCCACGTGCCCAGGTTTTGGACTTGATCCCCAGTAGAGGGCCTAAAGGAGGCAGCCAGTCCATGTTTCTATCGCACATTGATGTTTCTCTATCTCTCCCTCTTCTGTCCCCTCTAAAATCAATTAAAAAAAAAACCCACACATTTTAGAAAAGAAACATTGTTTTGTTGAGTGTTAAGACCCTAAGAGTCGTCAGAATTAATTTTGGTGTGTGAATATGGCATCCAAACTTGGCTCTGTGTGAGCCATACTCTTAACACACTTAGTCTCAACCTTATTTTCTACTCTTCAGTTTGCTCCAAGGAACATTTTGTCTTCACCCTATCTCTCTCTCTTTTGTTGTTGTTTTAAATATACATTTTTATTGATTTCAGAGAGGAAGGGAGAGGGAGAGAGAAACATCAGTGATGAGAGAGAATCATTGATTGGCTGCCTCCTGCATGCCCCCCACTGGGGATTGAGCCTGCAACCTGGGCATGTGCCCTTGACCAGAATTAAACCTGGGACCCTTTAGTCCGTAGGCCGACGCTCTATCCACTGAGGCAAACCTGCTAGGGCCTCACCCTATCTCTTTGTCCTTGTTTATAATGGTGGTGTTGCCTGGAGGGTATCCAAATTCTTCCTTAAATACTGGTTGCTAATGCCCTCTTATCTGTACCATGAAGCTAGGACTTTCTTACCAAACAGTTTATTATTATTATTATTACTACTACTATTAGAGGCCCGGTGCACGAAATTCGTGCACGGGGGGCCAGGGAGGGTCCCCTCAGCCCAGCCTGCACCCTCTCCAATCTGGGACCCCTGCGGGGGATGTCCAACTCACAATCCTGGACCGCTGACTCCTAATCGCTTGCCTGCCTGCCTGCCCCCCTGCCATCCTGGTCACCCCTAACTGCCCCCCCTGCTGGCCGGTACACCCCTAACTACCTCTGCCTGCTGGCCTGGTCGCCCCCAACTGTCCCCCCTGCCGGCCTGGTCGCCCCACGCAGCCTGTTTGGTCGTTCATTCGTTTGCGATGGTCGCTTAGGCTTTATATAGATAATATACTAGAGGCCCGATGCACAAAATTTGTGCACGGGGCGGGGTGTGGGGTGTCCCTTAGCCCAGCCTGTGACCTCTTGCAATCCGGGACCCCTCGGGGAATGTCCAACTGCCGGTTTAGAGGTTAGAAAAAAACCTTTTGAGAGAAAAAAACAAAACAGGCCACTCCAGTGGGTGGGTTTGAGGAGCTAGGGTTAACTTTCTGCGTGAAGATTTGCCAAGCCAGGGAAGAGGGGAGGAAGGAGTGAGAGAGAGAGACAACCCCTCCCAAAGACTCCAGACTCTTTTGTTCTAAAGCACAAAACTTTGCTTTCCCCATGTTTATCACATGTCTAAACACAAACCATCATGTACTTCAAGCAACGTGTATTAGGGAAGGAGAATGCAGCCTTAAAGCAAAGGGTGGGGGTGTCAGAAGTGAGTAATTCCTCTCGTACCCCCAGCTGAAGCTCCTCGGGAGCCTGCCTGTTTGTGAATTCACATTTATCTCGGCACGTGGGAGGTTAGGGAACACGGCATTTATCCTTGGAGGGGAAGGTTGCGGGGACTGCACCCGTGGTACTCGCCCCACGTTTCATTTCCTCACCCTCCCGGGTCGCTTTCTACCCCACCACTGATCCAGTTAATGGGGTCGGAGGTCTGCAACTGGACACCTCCAGGCGGAGAGCACGCTGGGGGTCAGGTGGTCCAGCTTCAAGGCCCCTGTGTCCATGCCCGACCCCTGCCAGCTTCCCGCCTGCGGGCAGTGGCTCGGGGTGGTCCTCCCTGCCATGCCAGACTCAATCCGACTGGGTGTGGGGAGGGATTGGGCAGCTCTGTGGCGGGCAGCTCCATGGCAGGCGGCTCTGCGGCTAGCGCCTTTGAATTGTGCGCTGCTGGAGGGAAAAGGAAAGCCTCCCCAGAAAGAGGTTTTTCAAAAGCCTTCAGGGACCAGAAGGTTGGCCAGCCTGGGCCTTCTTCCCCCAGCAGTTGGTCCCGCTCCCCACCCACAGCCACCTTGGCCTGGCGCCACCCGTGTCTTCCCCCATCCACCCCCCATTCCCGTTCCCCATCGGGCAGGCAGTCAGCACCCACTGGCCAGGGTAGGGACCAGGAGGTTGGCCGGCAGGCCCTGATCAGGCAATCAGGGTGGTCAGTGCGTGTCATAGTGACTGGTTGTTCTGGTGGTTCCACTGTAAAGGTCGCTTGGGCTTTTATATAGATAGATAGATTACTAGAGGCCCGGTGCACAAAATTTGTGCGCGGGTAGGGTCCCTAGACCTGGTTGGCAATCAGGGCCAATTGTGGCCTCCCTGCTGCTGGCTGGGACCTTCCTTCATTCCACGCTGCCCCCTGGTGGTCGGCGTACATAGCAAGCAATCAAACTCCTGAGGGGACAATTGGCATATTAGCCTTTTAGATAGGTAGGTAGGTAGGTAGGTAGGTAGATAATTTTATTTCATTATTTTAATCCTCACCTGAGGATATTTTTCCATTGATTTTTGAGAGTTGAAGGTTGAGGGAGAGATAGAAAGAAACATCAATGTAAGAGAGACACATCGATTGGTTGCCTCCTGAACACACACTGACCAGGGCAAGGGACCTGTAACCAAGGTATGTGCCCTTGACCAGAATGGAACCTGGGACCCTTCACTCTATTCACTGAGCCAAACCAGCTAGGGCTTACCAAACAGTTTTCACAATTATGTGAGTTGTCTATGTAGTAGCTAACTTTATTTTAATAAAATAATTGTAATGAGTAATTTTTAATCTTATGTACAACACTGAATTCATAATAAGTACTTGGGAAATAGTGTGTGTGATCTGTACTATAGTTCTTAGGTCAGAATTTGATTACATTTGGCTAGAGGCCAGAATAAATAAAAAGGTCTTCAAAAATATAAGATCAAATAGAGTAAAAGCTGATATCCTAGGTCTAATGGGTTATTTTCATACCAAAAATTATCTTGTCTGTCAGTTTTAACTTTATGTCTAAAATACTTGGAGGCCCTGGCAAGGTAGTTTTCAGTTGGTGAGAGCATCATCCCAATACGCCAAGGTTGCAAGTTTGATCTCTGGTCAAGGCACATACAAAAAGGAACCAGTGAATGCATAATTAAGTGGAACATCAAATCTCTCTTTCTCTCTGTCTCTCCCCCTTCTTTTCTCCCTCTCCCCCCCCCTTTCACCTCTTCCTCTCTTTTTCTGTATAAATCAATTTTTTTAAAGTACTTTGAATTCTTCCTTTTTATTTACAAAAATGTAAATTGTTAAATATAATTTTAGGTGCTTTTCACTCAGTTTTGTAGTTGAAAACTTCTGTTTCCTTCATTCTCTGTAGGTTCAGTGGTCACCTCACAACGAGACTATTTTGGCTTCCAGTGGTACTGATCGCAGACTGAATGTCTGGGATTTAAGGTAAGTCTTGTATTAGTTACTTTTTTGTGGAATTATTTCCTTTTATTTACACTTTGCAAAATTAGGTACTCGGGAAAAATTCGTTTTAACTTTTGAAAATCTTTTTGTGCTAGTAAAATTGGAGAGGAACAATCCCCCGAAGATGCAGAAGATGGGCCACCAGAGTTGTTGGTATGTACAAACATTGAGCAATTGAAATAATCTGTAATTTAATATCCTCTATCTGCTTTTTATATCTTGTTTTCCTCCCTTCTTCAGTTTATTCATGGTGGTCACACTGCTAAGATATCTGATTTCTCTTGGAATCCCAATGAACCTTGGGTGATCTGTTCTGTGTCAGAAGACAATATCATGCAAGTGTGGCAGATGGTGAGTATTTAGTCATTTTGGGGAAGTTAAATAAAAGAGGTGTACTATCACTTCATATTTATATACTTAATGAATACAACTGGCATTTCTCTTCAGTGTGCTCCTTAGTGTGACTTTAGTGCTTGTCTGTACATTATCATATCATTTTCAACTACCTGCTCTTTATCTTCATCTCGTTATCCCACTGGTATCTCAGACTCAACTAAACTGAACTTTGCTTCTTTCCCCATTCTCCCTACTCCCCTTTCCTTCTGACTTGACTGTTTTCCATATGGCTTTAGGGTTTCCCCATCTCACCACACTTGAAAATTGAAGTTCTCCTCCACTATCTATTCCCCTTTAGGTTAGTTCACTTACCAGACTTTATGTTGTCTATCTCTGCAGTGTTTTTCCAGTCTATACTCATCTTACAAATACATCCATTCCCAACTTTCCTGTCTATTCCACACCCTAGTTTTTGCTCAGGTTCTCATTACCACTTGCTGGACTATTGAAGTAACCTCCTGTTTGTTGGCTTGCCTCTTGTTTCTCCCTCTTAGCTAGCAATTGAATATCTATTGCTATTTATAAGGAGTCCCTTTGGGACACACCTTAGTTTAGGGTAAGGAGGTGACTTAAGGGGCCCCTAGATATAGCCTCAGGATAAGGCTGGTCTCCAGAAAGACCAAACACTTTATTAGAGTTAGAACTTTAAGTTCCACTAACCCGCAGATAGGGGATTGAGCTCTATAAAAGTCTTGGAAAAACCTATAAAAAGCTCTTGATCTGATGAACTTCCAGGTTGATGAACATATTGATGCCACCCAGAGATGACATGGAAGCTCTGTCTCCCTCCTCACCTTGCCCTATGCATTTCTTCCATTTGTTCTGAGTTCTAGCCTTTATAGTAAACCAGTAATCTATATATATAAAAGCCTAATATGCTGTCTGACTGTTCAGTAGCTATGGTGCGCACTGACCACTAGGGGGCAGACGCTCAATGCACAGGCATGGAAACATGGAACAGACTGATGAATCTCAGAGGGAAGAGATTAACCAAAGACCTTATATGCATATTAGAGGCCTGGTGCATGATGCACGGATTCATGCACCGGTGGGGTCCCTTGGCCTGGCCTGCAGGGATCGGGCCAAAACCAGCAGTCTGACATCCTCCAAGGGGTCCTGGATTGCAAGAGGGCGCAGGCCAGACCCAGGCACCCACTGGTGCACAAATCTGCACCGGGCCTCTAGTAGTAAATAAAGCACTTACCTGAATTTAATGAAGTCATTCCAGCATAGTATCAAACCTGAGTAGCCAACAAATTTATTTATAAGGGACTCCTTATAAGTAACAAGTAGCCTGGGTACTCAGAGCACTCATTATCACTGGTGCCCAGATGAGGATAGTCTTGTGGCACTGAGCCCTTAGTCACATCCCTTAAACCTGTGGAGTCTGGCACTACCTCTAATTAGTTAATGTCAGGATTGAAGTGACTTGTTGGATGCCCAGTTGGCATTAGAGAATTGATGTCAGGGAAAAGACATTATACATTCATTGTCAGGAAACATAACACAATTGTATACGTTTCCCTGCGGTCAGAACACAAGCTCTTCGAAAACAAGTCTATCCCATACTTGTAGCACCTAGCCTGGTGGTTTATGCATAGTAGGTACTAAACTAAGAACAAATTTTTTCTAAATGAAAGTGTTGTCTTTAACATTATGCCTTTATATACAGATGTTTCATCAAGAAATAGAGGTAGAGTTTATTTTATGCAAGAGCAATTTTCATTTTAAAAAATTAAATTAAGATTTGGAACATACAGTGTTGGTGGGGTGGCGTTTGTTTTTTTTTTTTTCTTTTTTTTTTTTTTACATAATTCAGTGATTTTTGTATATATACTGAATTATGCAACCAGTAGCCCAGTCAGTTAGGCTTCAAAAAGAAGCCAAATAACCACCCATATCCATTAGCCATCACTCCCCATTTTCCTCCAGTCCACCTAGCACTAGGCAACCACCAATCTACTTTCTCTGTGGATTTGCCTATTCTGAACATTTAATATAAATAAAATCACAATATGTGACTGGGTTTTTTGTTTTTGTGACTGGTTTTATTATCAAAAATTTATTCATTAGTCTGTGAACATTTGTGTTTTTACTTTATTTTTTTATATTTATTTTTAGTGATTTTAGAGGGAGAGGGAAAGAGAAAAATGTCCATTGCCTACTGGGGATCGAGCCTGCAACCAAGGGTTGACCCAGAATCAATTTCTGGTGCACTTCTCAGTGCACAGGATGATACTCAACCTATTGGGCCACACCAGCCAGGGCTTTTTACTATGATGAATGATGTCTGACTGAAGGACTCAAGAAGGTTGATTATCAAGACATTCAGTAACCATACTTAAGTTTTGTGGGAATGTCCTAATCCAGGGTGTTGGCCTGTGGGCCAGCTGTCTACTTGTATTGGAGCACATACATACCCATTCATTTGCAGATTGTCTAGGCTACTGTCATCCAAGAACTGCAGAGTTGAATAGTTGCAACAGAGACTATATGACCCATAACCTTTTACCTGACCTAATCTATTTTTGAAACCTTAACTTCAAGAACTTGCCTTCATGTTTACTAAATACCCTTTTCTCTTTTTCTTGTTTTTGGACAGGCAGAGAATATTTATAATGATGAAGACCCTGAAGGAAGTGTGGATCCAGAAGGACAGGGGTCTTAGATTCATCTGCACTTGTAATTTTAGACTGCCCTTTTTTTCCTCTCAACCCTGATAGTGATTTAACACTGGTTTTGAGACACAGATTTTGTTCAGCTATCCCTCTATAATAGGTACCATCAACAATGCTATTAACCCAAACCAAGGGGTTTTCTAAATATTAACTGAGGGGCTTGATTCAGCAAAGCCACAGACTTATATTTAAATTTTTTTCAGGAATTTTCTAGTATCAAAGATCTAAAGTAGCCACTGAATGGGGAATATTGTGTGTGGTTATTTTTCTCTGTATGCCATATCCCCATGTTTTTCAGGCTCATTTAAGTAAAGGCTAGAAGTTAATAAGGAATAGAGCCAAGAGAGGTAGGTGTGTGAGCCATGAAGTGTAAGTACTGCAAGATGTTTTTATTCAGGAATTAGGGGAGATTCGAGTCATAAATTCCTACTCTAAAATGTTCACACCTGACTTTTCCAGGATGCACATTTCCTACGTAGACTAGTCTCCTCTCAGTTTCTTAAGTCAAAAGTACGTGTTCCTGTTTTCCATATATTTTTGCTTGTTAGTGTATTTCTTGAGCTAATTTCATATTATTTCTTTCCTTTCTGTGAAATGGTTTTTTTAAAAAACTTGGGACCACCAAGTTGTAAAGATGTATGTTTTTACCTGACAGTTATACCACAGGTAGACTGTCCAGCTAAGTTGAGAAGAGTGAATCTATAGCTTGTATTTGTTTTTAAAATTAAATTAATCCTGGATAAGAGTTGCTTTTTTTTTAGGAGTTAGTCCTTGACCACTAGTTTGATACCATCTCTGTTTTGGGTGACCTGTTTCACTAACAGGCCTGTTATTCTCTATGACTAACTGTGTAAGTGCTTATAATGAAATAAATTGCTTTTCTACATAACCCCATGCTGATGGGCTTTATTTAGTATATAATATCAAACACCAGTCTCTGGCTTCTAGAAGAATTCTTCAGATGACAATTATTTTCTGTGGTTTTTGACTATTAAGAGCAGAATCCTATCTAATAAAGAGTGGATATGCTAATTGACCCTCACACTGTCGCAAAGATGGTAGTGCCCACAGCCAATAAGGAGGGGATATGCTAATTACTGTCACGCCCTCAAAGATGGCGACACAGTCCTCTCAGCCCCCCAGCTGCCCAGGGCTGGCCGAGGCGCTGTATGCAGTGGCAGCAGCAGAGGTGTGATGGGGCGTTGCCTTCCCCTGGTGGCCAGGTCGCCTCCCGTCCCTGAGGGCTCCTGGACTGTGAGAAGGGGCAGGCTGGGCTGAGGGACCCACCCCCCCTCCATTGAATGAATTTTCATGCACCGGGCCTCTAGTTAATTATAATAGACCCAGAGCTATAGAAAACAGTTTTACTCCTTCCCAGGGAAAGTGAAAGACATAAAACATTGAATCATAGGTGTACAGATTAATCTTTGATAAAATAACATCTTTTTGAAGTCTATCCATAGAGAACTACATGGACTTTCAAGCATGTCAAAGGCAGTGTGGCAGCAAGATTTTAAGGCAAAATTTAAATTTGGAAAAGGTGTTGGAACCTTTTCTCATAGAGAGGTTGAATCTCCCCAGTATGTTTTTCACTGGGGCCTGTTCGTAGAAGTGAGAAATAAAGGCTGAAAGCCTTTATAGCCAAGTGCCATAACCAGGTAAAATGCCTGGTTCTTTGCAATCACTCAGTTTAAGTAGATTACTCTGTCCAAAAATCATTTTCATGAGGCATGATCTTTAGGGAAATCTGAATATCCTTAACCTTCAGATTCAAATTTAGTTCCTTTTTTTCAGGAACTTAAGTTCTTTTAGAGTATAGTGAAAATTAATCTTGACACAAGTAAACTGTGTGCGTCAGCATAAAAAGTAAACTTTGTAAAAGGATTCATTTAAAGTCCCAACACTCATGGCACAAAAGAATTCAAATTATAAACCCATATGATGAAAATTGGCTGCCTTTTGACCCCACCTGTGCTCCAAAAAAATGTTTTTGGTTTAGGTCAACACAAGGCAAGTTTCATTCTGCACAAGACTGCAAGGGTGCATAGATTCATCTTTTGCTGCTGGTGGACAGGAGGGACAGGAGGCTCTTTTTTGCCGTTCCTCCGTGCATTGAAATCATTACCAGCAGCCTGTGAAATAGAATCCAACTAAGAGCTGGCTGGTGTGTTCTGCCTCCAGCCAGCCTAGAATCTTTTTAAACAGGTCAGCCAGTATTTGTATCTTCCCCAGGGTGAATTGCTTGCCAAGTTCCTGGCACACTCTTCTCTGTTTGGAAAAAAGTATGTCCAAAGGATACTTAAGTGATCCTTTGTTAGGAAGCTTTTTTGGTTGTTTCTGGGTTACAGATTCGGCCATACATTTCTAAACAGCTCCTGTAAGATTGAAAGAAAAAAAGAATAAATTTATTATTTCTGCAACTTGAAATAATCCTATATAATAAAAGGCTAATATGTAAATAGACTGAACTGCAGAATGACCGGTCACTATGATGTGCACTGACCACCAGAGGGCAGACACTCAACACAGGAGCTGTCCCTGGTGGTCAGTGCGCTCCCATAGGGGGTAGCACTGCTCAGCCAGAAGCTGGGCTCACGGCTGGCGAGTGCAGCGGTGGTGGCGGGAGCCTCTCCCGCCTCCACGGCAGCACTAAGGTTGTCCGACTGCCGGATCCTGGACTGTGAGAGGGTGCAGGCCAGGCTGAGGGACCCCCAAAGTGCATGAATTTTGTGCACCAGGTCTCTAATACAGTATAAAGTTTATAACTGAACTTCTGAAATTTATTGTAAGTTTTGTTGGGGAGAGAGATTGCTAGACTGACTCATATGATCAGGGTTGACTTTCCCCTATGACATATTTGGGTGATTCTTATTTGCAAAGTAATGAGTGTTAATCTATGTGATGGTGATGGGAGGGGCTAGCTAAAATTTTTCTCTGTCCAGGTTAAATTTACACAGGTATTACAGTGCCTGAAATTCTGTAGTTTTGTTTCTTTGAATTAATCGTTGCTTTTTCCCTATTGTACTTTTAATCTGATCCACACAAAGGTGTTTAGCAGATCATTTTCCTCAATTACGAGATTCTAGTAATCTCCCAAACAATAAGCGTAATCTGTTATGCCTGGAAAAAACACAGTAAAAGAAAATCCTAGTGAGTTAGGAAAAGCATTAGTTACAGTAGTCATTTGTGAGTCTGTATCCAAGCTGTAAGATGAACTAGGAAGTTGAGAATAAAATTTATGGGCATGTAACTAGTATATACTTCACAGAGACCTTTTTTATTCTTAGTTTCTTTGTCCAAGAGAATCTAAAAGGTGAAAAATGAGAACATACTGGTATATAGAGAAAATAATGGATAGGAGTGTTGCTTGTTTCACATACTAAGCAATAATCCCATTCCTCCGCTTATAAACAACACCCTCTTCCGCTTTTCTATACAGATTAATTTTGCTGCCTGGGCCTCTTTTGTCATAGTTTGAATTTAGGTAGCATAACTACCTTCTGCTATTCTAAGGAAACTATTTATGAATAGCAGGTGGGGTAAGGTGGGAGAATGCAGAGCTTAGATGTTTTATCCTGTTACAGAATTCCTGGTGATAATTAGGGCATATTTTTTTAGTCCTATCAGAAACAAGCATTCCAAATGAACCCTGAATGCTTGAGCCAAGCAGTTTGGAGGTACATGTTATCCCTACATGATTTGTCATTAGACACACACTTAAGTTCTTTTAAGGCATTAGTATTGTTAAGAAAGTAAAATGCAAACTCCACTCTTGTATCTACAAGGATCACCTTGAGACTGTGTCTCGATTCCACCTGCCTGAGAAGTGGGAGTATTAGCCTGTTCCAGGCTCTTGGGTAGCATAGCCCTTAAAAAAAAAGAGAGAGCCATTTTCCATCTGTTCATGGATGAAAAAATTTCCCAAATCATTTGTCTCCCACTGTTGAGTAAAATTTCCCTTGAGCAACATCTGCCCTCCCCACCATCCATCCCTTCAGCCAGTGTTAGTTGAGATTTGGATAAGCAGCAAAAACTGACTTGTAAGTTGAAAGCTCTTCAGCAAGGCTGATCCTTAGCTGCTCCATCTCTTTGTTCTTCTGTTGCTGGAGTTGCACCCCACTTCTTAACTGTGTCTGTTGTTCTTCCATTTTCTCCAGCTGTTCCTGCATAAGAGGGCCAAGAACATATCTGATGAGCCAAATACTAAAAGTCTTACATTGTCCGTTATAGTTTACAAAGCACTTTCTTGTACATTGTTTAATCTTCATAGAAGTATTAAGGTTGAAACAGATTAAAGAGGTGTTTTGACAAAGTGATACTCCATTTGCAAATGGTGAAGAAAGGAGTCTTGTCTGTTAACCACCAACTTAATGTAATCCTGTGACAGTAGTACTCAGAGGGACTTTTAGTTTCACAATTTTACGAAGTGTTGGACAAATATGTGACACCTTAATAAAGAAAAAAAAAAAAGAAGTGTTGGGGAGGATTTTGGTCCTCTTGGTGAGCTAGGAATTTTATACACCTCTTGCTTGCTCTATGTGCAAGTTTGTTTCCATTAAGACTGAATTTGTTCAAAAATGTTAAGTTGGAAAAATATGCTAGCCCTAGCAGGTTTGGCTCTGGATAGAGTGTCGGCCTGTGGACTGAAGGGTCCCAAGTTCGATTCCAGTCAAGGGCACATGCCCAGGTTGTGGGCTTGATCCCCAGTAGGGGGTGTGCAGGAGGCAGCCAATCAATGATTCTGTCATCATTGATGTTTCTATCTCTCCCTGTCTGAAATCAATAAAAAAATATATATTTTTAAAGAATAAGAGAATTTCTTTAAAAAAAAAAAAAAGATGCTATGCCCTGTGGGCCCTCTGGAGCTTTCAGATAACTTTCCCATTCTGCCAACAGGCAGGGTGCATTCTGTAAATTGTCTCTGCTGAGGTTTAATGCCTGAGGAATGAGGTAAGGAAGATGTCAGCAAATCAGTCTGGTGTTTGTTCTTAGCTGGCATGGATCCTTAGGAAGTGTGAGGGAGTTGGGAAAGCGTTAAAAGTTTAAAGGCATATTTTAAAGGGGCAGTGACTTCTCAAATTTTGAAGAATAGTAAGATAGGAATCCAGCCCTAGCTGGTTTGGCTCAGTGGATAGAGCTACGGACTGAAGGGTCCCAGGTTCAATTTCTGCCAAGGGCACATGCCTGGGTTGCAGGCTCAACCCCCAGTAGGGGGCGTGCAGGAGGCAGCCAATCCATTCTCATCATTGATGTTTCCCTTTCCCTCTCTGAAATCAATAAAAATATATTTTAAAAACAGGAATCCAGTTTGGATACATGCTATTAGAAGTATCTAAATTTGTTCTCTGAGTCATCCTTGATATACCTGTGACACATCAATCTGCAATGGTTTATACTCTGGCTGAATCTCAATTTACATAAACCATTACCAAAAGGCCTTTTTTAGTGCTTAGTCATGCTTTACACCACACAGAAATGAGGCCTTACTCTCTAAGTGAGTCAGCCGAAGGGAAGTATTTGCATACCTCTACCCCGATTTCCCAAATTCCACTAGCAAACCTGTTATTTTGACAAGGCACAAAAGTACATGCTTAAGAAGGCAGTCTACCATCAGTGCTCTGACAGGAAGAAACCGTGAAGGATATATTGCTACAATGACTGGAGTTAAGGACAGTCTCCAGTCTTAATCTGATGTAGCACCAATAGTAACTTTCTAAAAACTGCTCTATCTCAGTCTTCCAAAGGCTTCCCACTTCCTTTAACCTTTTGCACTCGGATGTCGAGTGTGACTCGACACAGCATCGGTAGCAGCTCGTATGTCGAGCCACACTCGACACGTAGTTTCACCGCGGGGGGAAGGGGGATTTTTGTCTATTTTTCCAGTATCTTTTCTTGTTTTCATTAGCATGAAAGGACAAGTAAAATGTAAATGCCATCTCAACTGATGCCACCACCTAAGCTTCACTAATGGCATCTTCAAAGGCTATTTGTTTCTAAGGCACATCAGTCACGTGAAAACGGTTAGACCAGTACACTAACTTCCAGGGGTAGATTATTATCCACTAACTTAGAGCAACGTTTAGATGGAAAGCTCCATATAATCACACCTCACCCTAACAAAAAACACAAAGATTGTGTTGTTTGTTCTAACAGAAAAATCAAAGGAGGAAGAAGAGAGATGATTTATATTTGCGAAACATGTGAATGTAAACCAGGTCTTCATGTGGGTGAATGTTTCAAAAAATATCACACCATGAAAAATTATAGAGATTAAAATTACTCTTTGAATGTATCAATAATTTGAAATATAAAAAAATCCAAATAAGTTTGTATGAAAAGAAACTCCAGTTTTTTATTCTACTGCCGCGCTTTGTAAAATCTGGGGTATTTAAAAAATTAAATCCCGAGTAGAATAAAGGAATCGAGAAAAAAGCAAGCGAGTGCAAAGGGTTAATCTAGACGCCCTCCAGTTTTACCCCTACCTCTAACTAGAACCTCCATTACTCTTTCAATATGAACATTTTCCCCTATCTTGCACTATCCGGTATGCAAGTCACTAGCCATGTGGGGCTAGTGAGTACTTGAAATATGGCTCGTCCAAATTGAGATGTCTGTAAGTGTAAGATAGGTTTCTAAGACTTGGCATAAAATGAAATACCTCAAAATTTGATATTGACTACATGTAGAAATTATGTTTTTATATGCTGGGTTACATTAACCTTTTGCACTCAGATGTCAAGTGTGACTCGACACGGTTAGCATTAGAATAAAGGAATCGAGAAAAAAGCAAGCGAGTGCAAAGGGTTAAATATTTCACCTATTTTTTTTAAGTGTCACTAGAAATTTTACATGGCATCCGTGTCTTGCATGAGACTTGGGTTGGACAGTGCTGCTCAAGCCTGACCAACTCGGATCTCTATGCCTTTACTTCTGTCACATAGATAGCATCTGCTGTTGTATTGCTAGTTATCTTTTAAATTCATGTCGAACTCCCAGATTGTAGGTTCCTGGGAGTACACATAATGCTTGTTGATGTGAAACTTGCAGATAGTAAGCATATTCCATGTTTCAGCATTAGCAACCTACCAATTTCCAGTTAAAAACATCATTCTCAGCAAATTTCTCACTCCACCAACTTAGCCAGTCACCAAGTCCTACCCATTTTATCCTACATATCTCACATCTCTCATAAAGTTTTGTTTCAGGCTTTTTCAATCCACCCACCATTTTAAAAGTACAGCCCTTACTGGTTTGGCTCAGTGGATAGAGCGTTGGCCTGTGGACTGAAAGGTCCCGGGTTCGATTCCGGTCAAGGGCATGTACCTTGGTTGTGGGCACATCCCCAGTGTGCAGGAGGCAGCTGATCAATGTTTCTCTCGCATCGATGTTTCTAACTCTCTCTTTCCCTTCCTCTCTGTAATAAAATATATATTTTTTAAGAAAGAGTACATACCTATGGGCCAGGCACCATTGCACATGCTTTACAAACATTAACTAGTTCATTCCTTGCAAAAGCCCTTTGATGTGTATTACATGTGAGGGAGCAGAGCCATGTGGATTAATTAATTGTCCAATGTTCCCCCCAGTTAGAAAGTGGTAGAGCCAGGACTTGTGCAAGTCTGTTTCCATTAAGACAAACTTGCACGAGCTCATATTCTTAAGGCTCGTTAGTGATCTTCAAACTTTACCATGAAACCCAGAAAAAAGCCAAAATGAAGTGCCCTTGCCACTAATTTGTAGGTCCACTTTTGCCTGTTTTATATATTGGCATTTCATCTAAAATTCTATTTTGTGGAAAGGGCCTGGCTTTGAAGGAATCATTTTTGCATAAAGCCCTTTACATTCTGATCCCCATCTACCTCTCCAGCCTCATCACTCCGCTCACATTCCTTATGATCCAGCCACCCTCACTTCCTATAACATGTCTTTGCGTTTTCATGCTTTTGTGTAGGCTGTTCCCTCTGCTTGGAAAGCCTTTCCCTTGTCTACCCCATGAATTCATTTATACAAACACATTGTGGTTGACTGGGCTGGAGCTAGATTGCTCAGGGTTATTATATGCATCACGTCTAGATGCATAACCTTGGACAAATGACTTGTTTCTCACCTGTTTTCTCATTTTTCAAATGATGACAGTAGTTCATACCTAACTTAGGTAAGAATTAAATGAATTACTACATATAAAGAACTTCAACTACATGCCATCTATTAACCAATCCTCATAAAATTTCTAGGCGGGGGTAATTGTACATGCTTCAACAGTACATGCCTTATTCCTATAACTATTACAGTGTTTATCACATTGAAGTCTTGTATTTCATTGATTCTAAGGCTTTGACATTTTAACATCAGAGTGCATCTTAAAATCAGGTGTCTTAGGTTTTATGTAATACGTTCATTTTATCTGGTATCCTTCCTAGACTGTAAACTGTGGAGAGCAGGAACTCCTCCCCCTCCCCATTTCTGATTTCTTTTGTCAGCACACAGTTCACTCCCTGGCACCTAGTAAGTAGATAATATCTGTTGACTATTTGGAAGAGGCAGTGTTTACAATTTTAAGAGTGAAGTGTACCTTTGAAAAAAGTAATCAGGTGCCATAAGCCACCTTTGACAATTTAGGAAGATTTCAGAAAGAATTGGCTCCTTCAGACCTTGATTCCTTTAATTATGGTAAAGCTATGAAAGACACTCATCGAGAGGGTTTTACCCCAGTTGGAGTGGCTCAGTGATTGAATGTCGGCCCATGAACCAGAAGATCACAGTTTGATTCCCAGTCAGGGCACATGCCCGGGGTTGTAAGCTTGATCCCAAGTGGGGGGCATGCAGGAGGCAGCCAATTGATGATGGTCTCTCATTGATGTTTCTATCCCTCCCTCTCTGAAAACAAAACATTTTACAAAAAATTACTCTGGCTCACTGAGCCTGTTTCCTCAATAATAATAATAATAATGGCTCTGGTCAGTTTTTCTCAGTGGTTAGAGCATCGGACTGAAGGGTCACAGGTTTGATTCCTGGTCAAGGGCACATACCTTGGTTGCAGTTCAATCCCCAGCCCCAGTTAGGGTGCCTGAGGGAGGCAACCAGTTGATGTGTCACTCGCATCGATGTTTTTCTCTCTCTCCCACCTCCTACCTTCCACTTTCTAAAAATCAATGGGAAAAATATCTGTGGGTCCGACTGGCATGGCTCAGTGGTTGCGCATAGACCTATGAACCAGGAGGTCACAGTTCGGTTCCGATAGGGCACGTGCCCTGGTTGTAGGCTGGATCCCCAGTGTGGGGCGTGCAGGAGGCAGCCGATCAATGATTCCCTCTCATCATTGATGTTTTATCTCTCTCCCTTCCTCTCTGAAATCAATAAAAAAATATTTTTAAAGAAAAAAAATATTCGTGCTCGCTTCAGCAACATATAACACATATTCTAAAATTGGAACGATACAGAGAAGATTAGCACAGCCCCTGCGCAAGGATGACACGCAAATTCGTGAAGCGTTCCATATTTAAAAAAAAAAATTCTCGGGTAAGGATTTAAAAAATAATAAAGGATTTGGGGGATTAATAAGAGGATCAAATGAGATAATTGGTATAAAAGGGTTTAAATTAAGAGTGCAAGTCATTTTCAGCCTCTACCACAGACCTCAAAGAAGTTCCTACATATGACAGTGAGTGTCCTTCAGCCCAAAAGGTATTTGACCCCTTTCCTCCCCCTTCCCCAAGCTAAGAGACCGAAATTCCTCTCATGCCCAATGGGCCTACCCTGTACTGCTGCACTTCCTCGTCGCGTTTTTGCCTCACAAGTGTGATCTGGTCCTCCAGGTTCCTGTTCAGCAGGTGGAGCTGCTGGGCCTCTGCTTGCAGGGGCCTCAGAGCCTCCTTCATCTGCTGGATCTCTGCCTGGGTTTTCTGCAGGGCTTTGGCAGCGGCTTCTTTCCTCTCTAGGAGCCGCAGCAGCTGAGGCTCATACTCCTCCTCCAGGCCCTGGCGGCTCTCTGCCATGAGGTTCTCAAACTGGGCAGAGAGCCGCCGGCTCTCCTGCAGGAATTGTCCGTCCCCATGGCTTGGAGGTGCTTCTATTTGTTGCCGTAGCTGCTCCTTCTGCTTCTGATAGGCATCCCGGAGCTGGGCCAGTTCCTCTGAGAGCTGGGCTGCCCGTGCCGTCAGCACTTCCCGGAAATCAGCAAACTGGGCCACGTCCTGCTGGCGGCACTCCAGCTGGTATTGGTAGGCCACGCATTCCTTGGTCACCTTGAACAGCTTCTGCTTGACCAGCTGGATCTCCTCCCTTAGCCCATCCCTCTCCAGCTCTGCTTGAGCATGCAGTTTGTAGGCATCCAGGATGTCCTGATGGACTTGTTGCACCTCCTGGAGAGCTGGTTCCCGGAGCAACACAAGCTCATGGATGAGCTGATCCCTCTCCTCTTCCAGCTGGGACACAGCTTGGACACATTCCTGGAAACGCCCCTCGAGCAATTCTAGGTCCTCTATGCTCAGGCTCTCCTCTGTGCCGGGACTAGACCCGGCTCCAAGGCTCTCGGGGTTAGGCTTCTCTTCGTTTGTGACCGTCTCTCCCCCATAAGCCATCTGCTCTGGGCTTGTCTCCTCCGGCTTCACAGGCTCCTCCACACACAGTGTGTCCTCTGGCTTCACAGGCTCCTCCACACACAGTGTGTCCTCTGGTTTCAAAGGCTCCTCCACACACAGTGTGTCCTCCGGCTTCACAGGCTCCTCCACACACAGTGTGTCCTCCGGCTTCACAGGCTCCTCCACACACAGTGTGTCCTCCGGCTTCACAGGCTCCTCCACACACAGTGTGTCCTCCGGTTTCAAAGGCTCCTCCACACATAGTGTGTCCTCTGACTTCACAGCTTCCTCCACACACACGGCCTCATCTGGCTGCCTGTTATCCTCAATGTACAGTGTCTCCTCAGGCTTCTCAGTCTCTTCCAGATACAGTGTGTCATCAAAGTCACCTGTGTCCCCCAGGAAGAGAATGTCCTCTAAATTCAAGATCCCCTCCAAAGGCAAAGTGTCATCCAGGCATTCAGAGTGCCCCTCCTCTTGAAAAGAAGTGGCCTGTGCTCTTGTTTCCCTGCAAAAGAAATGACTTAACGTGAGAGGGCAGCCACAATCCCAGGATGGTTGGTGGCTGGAGCCATTAGGCCATAGACCTTAATGATATCAGGTTCTCACACCTCAGCACTGGTCTGCCCCCTTCCCTCCACTGACTTATCCCCACACAGCCCAGTGCTTAGATCCCCTGACAACATACCCATGATGTCAATGTCTAGTCTGCTACATACCTTTAAGGACAGGAAACTAACACCAGAGCCACCACTATTTGTTTCACTATCATAAAGTTCTAGTGTTGAGGTAAAACCTCTTTTACTTGGACTTGATTCTTCTTTCTAGAATCAGAGAAGTCTAACTCCTTTCCCATATAAGTTCTCTAAACACTTAACAAGAACTAACTTGTCTTTCAATTCCATGCATGCCAAGTTTTCCAGTGCCTTCCTCATTTGGGTCACTTCTTTCCGACCAGGCTCCAAATTGTCACTGTCCCTTGGGGTTGGGTATTGGAGCAATACCCAGGTGTGTTCTAAGCTGTCAATCTCTGGACACTACTGATGCAATCAAGATTCCCTTAGCATATAGAGCTGGCCATCATGTTCTTGACAAATGCTGAGTTTAACTAAAATCTTAAGACTTTTTCACAGCAAGTGAAACCACATCTCTTGTTCCTGTAAGATGTCAATCATCCTTCTAGCCTGTAAAGGCTCTTAGATTCTGTGATTCTAACAAATGAGCCCGATAACCCAGCTGCCCATCGCCTGCTAGCTCAATCAGTTCCCGCCAAGGAATGCTCCCCTGTTTCTTTGGCCCTTGAGTGGCTTTGTCTTTCCTGTTTCAAATGCATCTTACCTACCTTGGATCTCTAAGCAATTCTTTGAAAATATAAAATACCATGGAAATAATAATTATTACAGAGGTCTTATGCGTGCCAGGCCCTGTTTTAAATGCTTTATGTATATCAACTTGTTTAATCCTCATAATTCTATGAGGTAGTTACATTTATCCCCATTTTACAGATCAGGAAACTGAGGTTAAAAATGATTAAGTACTGCCCTAACCGCTCAGTGGATAGTGTGTCGGCCTGTGGACTCAAGGGTCCCACGTTCGATTCCAGTCAAGGGCATGTACCTTGGTTGCGGGCACATCCCCAGTAGGGGGTGTGCAGGAGGCAGCTGATCGATGTTTCTCTCTCATCGATGTTTCTAACTCTCTATCCCTCTCTCTTCCTCTCTGTAAAAAATCAATAAAATATATTAAAAGAAAGAAAGAAAGAAAGAAACATCGATGTTTCTAACTCTCTATCCCTCTCTCTTCCTCTCTGTAAAAAATCAATAAAATATATTAAAAAAAAGAAAGAAAGAAAGAAACATCGATGAGAGAGAAACATCGATCAGCTGCCTCCTGCACACCCCCTACTGGGGATGTGCCCGCAACCAAGGTACATGCCCTTGACCTGAATCGAACCTAGGACCCTTGAGTCCGCAGGCCGACGCTCTATCCACTGAGCCAAACCGGTTTCGGCTCTCATCGATCTTTCTAACTCTCTATCCCTCTCCCTTCCCATCTGTAAAAAATCAATAAAATATATATTTTTAAAAATGATTAAGTACTTTACTCAAAGAAACTTATATTTAATGTATACCATTTATAAAACAAACTAAATTTGACTATAGCTTTCAAGAAACATTTTTTCAGACATAAAGTATAAGTAAAAGTAAAAAGTTCCACATATCAAAGATTTTGATTGCTCTGTTTTGAAAAGGCCTACTTGTGTCCAGGTTTTAAGCTCTATATCTTAATTCCAAGTTCCCAAAGAAGATTATTTTTACTCTAAATCATCCTGTGCTCTGTCCTCTCCAACACCCAGGAGTCCCTGGATTCCCTTTGTTTTCTCATGTTGGCCCTCTGGGAACTATAAAAGTATGGTTTCATCAGGCCCCCAACATCACTGGCCGCCTTCAACCCAGCACCCACACCAAAACCTAAAGTTCCAAGACAACCTCGACAGTCACCTAGTCTAGTGGTCGGCAAACTGCGGCTCGCAAGCCACATGCGGCTCGCGAGCCGCCGTTTGCCACTCTGTTGACTAATGAGTTTGCCGACCACTGACCTAGTCCATTCACACCACTTTGCCAGAGAGAAAGTGCTTCTTAGATATCTTTACCAGATGTTACTTTGCACCTCAAACTCAACTGCCCCAAATTCTTCTTCTCCTTGAGCTTGCTGCACCTGTATTCTCCAGCTCAGTGAAACGTATCACCAGCTTGATGAGACAAGAAATCTTTAGACACCTCTTCCCTCCCATATACAGCCAACTTACCGAGAACTAACCCTTCTATCTCCGGGAGTCTGCAGTCCCCACCCCCCTCTCCATCCACTGCCAGGGCCCTAGTCCAAGTCATCATCTCTCACCTGCAAATCTGTGACAGCCTTCCGACAGGCCTTCTCATCCTCGTCTACAGCGCCACAACTTGCTATAACATAAAGCAAACCATGTCGCCCTACTTCACCCATAAATAACCAACTGCTTAGCGGAGATTCAAGGCCCTTAAAGATGTAGCCCCATCGTATCTTTTCAGCCGCATCTCACTCCCCAGGAGCCCACCCAATGCTTGACAATCTGGAACATGCATTAACTTTTTATACCTTCTACCCCTAGCCCACAATGGCTAAAGGATCCAGCTGAGAAAACACTGCTCTTTGTATACCACCCGACTAGAGAACAGTTCTGGAAAGGCAGAGCATCCAGTGCCCAGGACGGATGCACCTGCTCAGCCCGCCAGAACCCACCCTGATCCTCAGCAGCGAGCAGGCAGACCCGAGATCACCCTCCTGCGGAGTCCTCCGCCCTGGAATGACGTAACAGTGTCATTCATGGCAGTATTCTACGCATGTTACATGAATACTCATTGATATGATGCTCATCTATTATCTCCCTTTTATAGATGAGGAAACCAAAGCATAAACAGAGTAAAGAATTCACTCAAGGTTCCATTCCAGAGCCAGAGCTGTTTTTGTTTTTATTTACTTTTGTGTTTTATCCGGACCTCCTCTTGACCACGCAGCTCTTAGAATAGGCACGAGGTCTAAAAGAGGGGACACAGTGAGGGCAGGTACTCTAGAGCTTGGCCCACAGCATTCAAAATGTATTTGTGTACATGCGCCTAACTAATTTCTACTCACCATTCAAGCCCTGCTCGAGTCCACCTCTGTGAAGTGTTTCCCCGACCACCCCAAAGTGCCTTGCATTCCCCAGGCACTTGGTATGCCGCTCATCTCTGCACTTAGTGCTCTGTGCTATAAGAAGTGCACGCGTCTGTCTCCTGTGACACTCCATTTTCTAAGGACAAGTGAGCTCTCATTCTCTCTGTATCCCAGGGTGGGGCTCTGTGGAAGGAAGGCAGGCAGAAACCGACTGAGGTCCAAGGAGGAAACTTGCCCAAGGTCGAATAGCAAATCTGGAAGTAGGACCCAGGCCTCCTGACTTCCAGGTGCTGCTGTTACCATACACCACGCTGTCTTAGTCACCCGCCCACAGTGCCAGGCCGAGGCTAGCGGCTGCCCTCACACAGCGGCCTCTCTGTAAGGACGAGGGGGAAAGTAGATTCGGGGAGGCCCAGGGGCAAGGGAGCCAGTTCAGCTGGGGCCGCTGACCTCAGGCTTCCTTGGCCGCAAACAGCCTGCCTCTGCCACTCTGTCCCTATCCCCAGCGGACTCCGGCCGCACCCACTCTGTCCATTAGGGCTGTGGCTGTACGTGTTGGTGATACTGTGCAGGCAGGATTGGTGTGTGCCTGACTCTGTGTACCTGCATGTGTGTATGGCAGTACTGGTGAGGGTACGTGTGAGACTGTTCAGCTTTGTGCTGTGTGTGACAGTGAGGGGTGTCGGGGGTGTGCATTTGCACCTCCACCTCTTGGTACCGTGGGAAGTCCAGGACTACAGTCTGACCCGGGGCAGAAACAGCCCCTGTTCTCCCGGTTCCTCAGCCACAGGTCCCTGCGCTCTAACCAGCTGACAGTGCGGATGGGTGCAGGAGGGCCTCCACTCCAGGGCCCTCCTGCTGGTCTGGGATAGTAGACCCTGCACCCCCTTTCCAGGCCCCAGACAGCTGGGGACAAGCTGCCTGAACAGACTTAACTCCAAGCTGGCAGATGCCCAGCCTTGCACCAAGAGTCTTCCGCGCAGCGAAGGCAGGAGGCCCCCACCTCCAGCTGTGTTTGGGGTGAGGATGGACAGAAACAAGTAACTTCTTTGGCCACTGCGGGCCCAATGGCCTTTGGCGGTTGAAAGGGTTAATTCTCACCTGGCCCGAGGAAGGGGAGGGGAGGGGGTATTATAAAAAGCCGCTGACGAACGGAGGTGCCAGGACCCTGAGCGGGACCCCTCCCGGGGACCCCTCCCGGGGACCCCTCCCCCCCCCATCTCCCTTCGCTCGTGGCTCCGCCCCGCGCCGCGCCGCACCCCGCTGGTCCCCTACCCCCGCTCGGCAGAGGGTGCTGGTAGGTGGGGGAAGGGAACCCGTCCAGCCTCCCCTCCCCACGGGGACGGTCCTACCTCGCGGCCGGGGCGGCGCCGTCCCCGCTGCGCCGGGGCTCCGAGCTGGCCATGGCTGCGCGACCCCGCCGGGCAGCCGCGTTATTAATAGGCGGCCCCGCCGGCCGCCCGCTCCGCGCCCGCCGCACTGACAGCTGCAGCCGACACCGGATCCCGGCGAGGGCGCGCCCACTTGGCCGGACTCCTGCCCGCGGGAGGAGGGAGCCGGCCGCGCCTCCGGAGGGTGGGGAGGGGCCGCCCCTCCTGGGACCAGCCTGCGGGGGCCTGGGGGTGGGGATGGGGGTGGTCATCCGGGTCCACAAAACCAGCCAGCCTGGACATCTTCCGGAACCTTCTTCCTCTCCACCCTTCCCCGCCCAGGGTCCCCGATGCGGGGAATCGGGAGAGGAGGTGGCTCTGCAGGTCCAGAGGAGCCCTTTCCCGGCCTGGCCAGGGGGGGGTGGGGGGGGGGGAGACGGGCAGGGTTTGGGGTGGAGGACTAAGAGGGACCCAACACCCCCGCTCATTTGGGGACGTCGGCCACAGCTGGGCACCTTGCTGTCCTGAAGGGCTCGAGGAGGAAGGCCAACAAGCCACACCGTATGAGTTTGGGGGCAGTGGGGAGCCTGGGAGCCTGTGGCTGGGGTTAGGGAAGGACTGTGTAGTTGGGGGGGGGGGGTCAGCCTGTAAGGTTGAGGTCCATATTGAACACAGCTTCCAGCGGCCCCCACCCCCACCCCCGCGCTGCGAGGTTTCCTGGGGTCTCTCGGCTTGCTCCACCTGTCACATACCACCACCCCACCCCACCCCCCACCCTGCTTCTGTCCATTCCATGGCATGTCCCCTACCCCAAGTCCTTAGCCCACCAGTATCAGGGTCAAACTTCCAACCCCGAAGTCTTTCTCCCCAAGAGAGAAGCTGCCCCTCCCTTCCCAGACCTGGGCCTCGGGCATTCCGATGCCTTTTTTCCACTTAGCCCCTCTGTGTGGGGAGGTCTTTGACTTAATCGCAGAAGAATGCTGTGCACGGTCACAAGCCGAGGTTCTGGATGTGTGTTTCCTCAGAGAGGCCTTGAGTGGGGTGTGGAGGTGGGGTAATGGTGTGACGGTGTTGAACGTGTGTGAATTGTTGGTTGTATCCATGTGCCCCACTGCTGGCTGTATGAACACCACCTGGCTGTGTGTGTGGTGTGCAGAGCAGGAGATGGTGGGATTGTGTGCCCCAGAGTAGTTGTGATGACTGTGGGGTACATGTCTGTGTGTGGGTATGTTGATGTGGGATTGTATACATCCAGGGGAAGTGACTATGGGTTGTGGAGTGTTTATGTGTGCAGCCAACTGTTGTGACTGTGCGGCATGCATGTAGTCCTGTGTGTGTGTGTGATTGTGTGCCCGAGTGCCTGGGGGCTGAGGCGGGTGAGTGGATGGGTGTGAGGAGTGTCTTCTGTGTGTGAGGGAGGCCTGCGTCTGTGTTCATTAATTCCCGTATCTGAGTGTGCTGCCTGTGGCTGTGTATTTATATCTCTCTGTCTAATGCAAGGGGGTGGGAGATTAACACCCAGGGCAGCCAAATACACCCTTGTAAGGTATGATGCACAAGAAAAGTTGGGTTTTGGAGGCAGCTGGTCACTTTCTGACTTAGCCCTGAAGTATGCCAGGGGAGGAGGTTGGCAAAGCCTCAGCTGCTGGTCATTTGACAGCTGCTGCCAGTCAGAGGGGAGCCCAGGGAGGGGGGTGAGGCCTGCCAGCGGCACTGTTTGCTGTGGGTGCTAGGCAACAGGCAGCAAGGGTGGCACTAAAAAGGTCATCCCTTCCCCTCCAAACCCCTAGCCCAGGAGCTGGCCCTGAGCAGTCCCCAAGATTGAACTCCTTAGCGCCTCCCAACCTCCCCACTCAGGCCCTCCTTTAGGCTGAAACACTGAATCGCCCAGGGTCCCAGAAACTCCTCCACCTCCAGGCCTCTGTTCTTGCTGTTCCCTCACCTACAACACCCTTCCCAGCTCTTCACATCCCAGTTTCTACTCTTCTTCAGGTCTCCGCTTCCATGTCACCTCCTCAGAAAGGCCTCTCCTGGTATGTCCCCTCCCCCCACATGAAGGTCCACCCACTTACTGGGATCATCACCTTGTTTATTTCCTGTGCAGACTTATTACAACCGGCAATATTATTGCTTCTTTTCAATTCCCTCTCTGCTTCCCCCACTAGAATGGAAGCCCCTGACTTTGTGTGTCTTATTTACTGCTATGTCCCCAGGGCCTAGCAAGGGCTTTAGCATATCGTAGGATCTAAAAAAAAAAAAAAAAAAAAAAAAAGGTGAAGGAAAGCAGGATGGCCCTACCTAGGCCAATTCAGGCAGCATTGGATGCTTGCTCTGTGCCAGGCCCGGGCCTCTCACCATCAAGAAGCCCCAGTGTACTCAGGGAAACAGACATATGCATGTGCCCAGATTGTGTATACCAAGGCAGAGTGAGGTGGTGAGGCTGTAGGATTCAGTTCACTTGGCAGACATTGGCACTTGGCCTGTGCCAGGCCCTGTCTCAGAGCAAATAGCTTTATTTGGCCCAGACCCCTGCCTGCAAAGAGCTCACAGGATAGAGGATGCTAGAACTGTCTCCTGGGGAAACGAACCCATGCAGAGAATAATGCCAAAGGGCTGAGCTGAGTGATGTGATAGGCTCGAGAACCAGGGATGGCACAGCCTCCTGGACAAACCTGGGCCTGAGGAATAGCATGACAATGGATGCTCTGCAACAGGCACAGATGCTTTGAAAACAAGCAGAGCCACTGTCTCTCAGCCCCTCCACAAAGCAGAGTCCAGGAAGAGAAGAGCTCTGGGCTCGCTACTCTCCGTGCTCCAAGCTTCTCAGCGCTGCTGTCTGCCCTGGGGCTGACTCCTGCTGACAGTCTCACCTGGGCCCCCTGCCTTATGGTTTCAGGCAGAGTTTGGCCAAAGGAGACACTGGCCGGAGATCGGAGGGAGGGAGGAGAGTGAGATCAGGGTATTTATAATACCTCCTTCCCCTGTGATTTTGTCACCTCCACCACGAAGTTCCTGTTGGCTGGCCTGCACCCATGGATACATCTCTCTCCAGGTTCATTAACAAGGCTCCCTCCCTTCGTTCCTTCGGGCCTGTGGGGAGTGACTCCATTCCACGGTTGTGACCCCCAGGGTGCTTCACCATTCCTGCCCACATCTCTGTGAATAGTCCCTTCATTAAACCCTCTTCTGGCAAATACTTTGAGTGTTCCCCTGTTTCCTGCCGAGACCCCTGAGGTAAGAACTACCCCCAGGGAAAATGAGCCCTTGGCAGAGAATTTGGGGGAGACCCTCTTTCTAAAACACCACCAAAAACCAACCAGAATCAGGAAAGTTGTGAACAGATCAAAATCCCATCCTGGGTGACTAGTGACCTCCTGCTACCCCTCCAGGCAGGGTCCCAAGAGGTCCCGCTTAGCTCACCTTATTCAGGTTTAGGCCTATGGGGACCCTGGCCGGAACAGGTCAGGGAGGGGGCTATGAGAGTGGGGAGGGATGGGGGTGGTGACTGGCAGAGGGTGAGCTTGGACATAGCGAGGCACCAGAGGGCAGCAGTTTCCGCCACACCCCAGAGCCTGCCCCACATGACCTTTTGAACCCAGCCTTCCTGAACCTCAGTTCCCAGCCTGTGAAATAGGCAAATTAATACTCTCTTCACAGGGGTGTTGTGAAACAGTCAAATGTGAGGCTCAGCACGCGCGCGAGTGGAAGTGAACTTGTTCCGAAAGAAAGCTGAGAGTAGAACATTCCCCATTGTTACTGGTGCAGGTGGAGGCCATTCTGCTGAGCTTCTGTGTGCCCAGAGCTCTCGCCAGCCATCCCGAGGTGGGAGGAGGCTGGCGGCGGAAGATGCCCCAGCAGGGCCCTCCAGCCCGCTGCTTCAAGGGAGCACGGGTTCAAGCCCAAGCTTTAGGGGCAGCAGGCCCAAGCCTAAAGCCTGCCCTGCACTTACTTTGGTTTATTTTTTTTTTTGTTTTTGTTTTTTTTTAAATATATTTTATTGATTTTTTACAGAGAGGAAGAGAGAGGGATAGAGAGCCAGAAACATCGATGAGAGAGAAACATCGATGAGAGAGAAACATCGATCAGCTGCCTCTTGCACACCCCCTACAGGGGATGTGCCCGCAACCAAGGTACATGCCTTGACCGGAATCGAACCCGGGACCCTTGAGTCCACAGGCCGACGCTCTATCCACTGAGCCAAACCGGTTTCGGCTATATTTTTGTTTTTAAAAAAATATATTTTATTGATTTTTTACAGAGAGGAAGGGAGCGGGATAGAGCGTTAGAAACATCGATGAGAGAGAAGATGAGAGAGAAACATCGATCAGCTGCCTCCTGCACACCCCCCACTGGGAATGTGCCCACAACCAAGGTACATGCCCTTGACCGGAATCGAACCTGGGACCCTTCAGTCCGCAGGCCGACGCTCTATCCACTGAGCCAAACCGGTTTCGGCCCTGCACTTACTTTGTGACCTTAGGAAAGTCACTCTACCTCTCAGAGCTGGTGTTTTTCTCTGTGAAATCAGGTAACACTTCACCCTTATGGGTTTGCTGTGAGCATGAACTGAGAATACAAAAAGCATTTAGTCGAGTACTGATACATTGGGAGTGCCCCCAAAATATTAGCTATTATTTGTGTGTGTGTTTTTAGGTTTTCTCAATTATTTTTTTTTGTATTTTTGTTCCAGCTATTATTTTTTAAAAGCCCCTTTTCTCCCTCTTACTGCAGTACATCTGTCTATTTATTCCCTCATTTGCTTCTTTATGCATTCATTTCAACATTTATTAAGCCAGCAATGCACTAGATCCTAGGAACACAGAAACTAGGAAATCATCAAAGCAAGAACAATATCTGTACTTCTTCCTGCTGTATCCCTAGATCCTAGGTTTTCAATAAATAGTGTCTGAGTGAGTAAATCATATTGGCTGTTTTCTTGAGAACTTCTACATGCCAGGCGCTAAGCTAAGCACTGTGTCTGCGTGATTCCACTGAATCCTCAGAACACCGATAGCCCTCTGACAGAAGACTTTAAGGAAGCTCACTCACTGCCGTGGCTGTTACGGCTCGGTTGGTCGGAGCGACATCCCGTGCAGAAGGTGGCAGGTTTGATTCCCAGTCAGGGCACACACCCAGGTGGCATGTTTGATCTTCAGTAGGGACACATGTGCAGGAGGCAACTGATGGATGCTTCACATGGGAAAACAAAACAAAACTTTTTTTTTTTTTTAAAGCTCACTGACTGTCCTAACTGGTTTGGCTCAGTGGATGGAGCATCGGCCTGAGGACTGAAAGGTCCCAGGTTCGATTCCGGTCAAGGGCATGTGCCTTGGTTGCGGGCACATCCCCAGTAGGAGATGTGCAGGAGGCAGCTGATCGATGTTTCTCTCCCATCGATGTTTCTGACTCTCTATTCCTCTCCCTTCCTCTCTGTAAAAAATCAATAAAATATATGTTTTTAAAAAAAGCTCACTGACTGATGGTAAAATTGAGACTCAGAGAGGTGAAGTAACTTAGTTGACCAAAGACACACATGCAGGAAATAGTGACGCTCAAATTCGGTACACTGCCTCCACCAGTGACTGAATTATTATTTTTTTAAACATTTTTAAAAATATATAGTTTAGCCGAAACCGGTTTGGCTCAGTGGATAGAGCGTCGGCCTGAGGACTGAAGGGTCCCAGGTTCGATTCCGGTCAAGGGCATGTACCTTGGTTGCGGGCACATCCCCGGTAGGGGGTGTGCAGGAGGCAGCTGGTCGATGTTTCTCTCTCATCAATGTTTCTACCTCTCTATCCCTCTCTCTTCCTATCTGTAAAAAATCAATAAATATATATTTAAAAAAAATATATATATAGTTTATTTCCCTGGCCGGTTTGGCTCAGTGGATAGAGCGTCGGCCTGCGGACTCAAGGGTCCCAGGTTCGATTCCGGTCAAGGGCACGTACCTTGGTTGCAGGCACATCCCCAGTAGCGGGTGTGCAGAAGGCAGCTAATCAATGTTTCTAACTCTCTATCCCTCTCCTTTCCTCTCTGTAAAAAAATCAATAAAATAAATTTTTAAAAAAGAAAGAAAAATATATTTTATTGATTTTTTACAGAGAGGAAGGGAGAGGGACAGAGAATTAGAAACATCAATGAGAGAGAAACATCAATCAGCTGCCTCTTGCACACCCCCTTCCCCCACTGGGGATGTGCCTGCAACCAAGGTGCATGCCCTTGACGGGAATCGAACCTGGGACCGACGCTCTATCCTCTGAGCCAAACCGGTTAGGGCGATTTTTCATCATCACCATTATTATGGCTGACCTCCAGAGGCTTACAGTCTAGTAAGAGGGTCCAGGGGCCGTTTCCTCTTTGGACTTAGTGGGAGGGGTTCTGGGTATGGCCGCAGACTTTGGCAGAGTTGGGTTCAAATCCAGATCTGCAACTCTGGGTGAGTTACTTAAGCTCTGTGAACCTCAGCTTCCATTTCTAGGAAGTGAGGTTGAGTGGGTGTTAGGTGAGAAAATGTGGAGGAAGGGCCCAGCTCCTGTCCAGTATATAAAAGTCGCTTGGTACGTGTTATTCTCTTTATTTCTATTTTCTTTCCCGCCAGCTGGGACCCTTGTCCGGGGACCTATGCGGTGCTGACCTCGCCTGCAGAGGACACCGCGCCCAGCGGTCGGGCTCTCGTGGCAGTGCCGAGCGCTGCCTCCAGGGGCGCCACCACGCCGACCCCGCGCCCTGGGGATTGTTGTTCCCACCGCGGCCACGCGGGGCCGCCTGGGCCTGGAGCTTTAAGTACGGGAAGCAGGGAGGTCGGAGCCCGAGCTGAATCAGGATGTTTTCGGATCACCTTGGTAACTAATAATAAACAACAGCATCATAGTAATAGTAACAGCATCAGATCCACCGGCAACCAATTCAAGAGGCGCATTCGCGTGCTGGGAGGCCGTGAGACTCAAGGGAAGGAGCCAAGCTTAGTCTCAGCCCGGGTTCCAACCCAAACCGCTCACTCTCACGCTCTGCTCCGTAACCTCGGGCCTTTTGAATCTGCTTCCTGGGCTTAAAAATGGGAAACAGTAACAGCTCTTGAGAGGAAGAAAGCACTCCTGGAGGGCCCAGTGGAGGGCCACTTGGGAAAGGCATGTAATGTAATTCTCACCTCTACCCCGTGAGGGAGCTATTATTCAATTCCCTTTACAGCTGGGCCTCTACTGAGGACCTTTTCCCAGGCTCGCCCAGCTTCTCTAGGTCTCCCTCCTAGCACAGCCCAGAGGCCAGTCCAGGAGCTCAGCTCTAAGCCTCACCTTCAGACCCGCTGGCTCCTCTGGACACTGTCCTTCCATCCCCAGGTACCCTACAGATTCAGGGGAGCAAACTCTGGCTATTTCCACTACACACACACACACACACACACACTCACACACACTCACACATGCACTCACACACACACACACTCACAAACACACACTCACACACTCTCACACTCACACTCACACATGCACTCACACTCTCACACACACACACTCACAAACACACACACTCTCAGACACACTCACACACACACACACACTCTCACACACACTCCACACACACATAAAAAACAAAAACTGAAGCTATGCCCCCTCTTCTTCCTACCTACCTCTTCCAATACTCCATCCACTCAGCTCCTCCAGCAAACCGTTCCTGGGCTCTCTCCCCAGGTCACAGCCTTTGCACATGCTGTTCCCTCTACCTGGAACACCCTTCCCCCCAGCTCTAAAGCCTGTTACTTTGGGTGCAGCTTAAATATCACCGCTTCCAGGAACCCCCCTCCCCTGTGTTCCTGCATCTTCATGCTGGCTTCGTGCTTCCTCTACCTCCATTACATTGTGATGTCCCTGAGAGCAGGAACCACACCTATTGAGGGCTCCGTGGTATTGTAGGGCTCAGTGACTGGAACAAAGCGAACACGTGTCCGACGAATGAGTGATTCAACCCAGCTGGGTTTATTCACTGAGCGTTTGCAACAGCCCTCGGCTCAGAGGCCCATGCACAGTCACAGGAACAGGCACAGTCACACACAGTCACATACTCGTAACGAGTCATAAACACTCATGTGCAAGAGGCACACACACAAGCCAAGTTCATCTGGGCTCATGTCTTTCTCTGTGTCTGGGTACCTGTGTGTCCGAGGTACGGTATAGATTCACTCTCTTCTTTTGTGACTTGGGGTCACTGAGAACAAGTGTGTGGCTCCTCTAGCAGCCTGGTAGGCCATAGAAGAGGATGAGCCGTCCCAGCAGACTGGGAATCCCAGGGGAAGTGTGATGTCTCCCTGGCTGGGCCAGGAAGTGTCTTCCCCACCAGCTTGGGAGCTCTTGGATTAGGCTGTCTCCCATCAGACTTGGAGCCCTTGGGGCAGAGCCACAACTCCCCCACTAACTAGTCTTGCTGTTCTGAGGACAGAATGGGTCTGGTTAAGCTGGGTACTCGGGGGTCCGAGGGGAGCTGGATCTCCCCCATTAGACTGGTCCTTCTCACAGGCATGGCTGTGCCTTCCTGACCCCTTTCCCCCCGCCACCCGCCCCCCAGCTAGGCCCCCTCCCATCACAGTAAGAGATTCGGGCTGGCTGGGCTTCCCGGGCTTTGGAAGCAGCAGCAAGCCTAATAGCAACCACACTGCGAGAGGCTGGTCCTGCGGGCCCCTCAGGAGGGTATGACCGGGCCCAACTCAGTGTGTCCTGGCAACTCTTCCGTAGTCTTCGATTCACTCACCGCGCCTGTCTGAGTCCCTGGGAATGGCCCTGCAGCACTCTACCCCCATATGTTGTTTCCTTCTCTCACCAATCCAATCTTGGGCGGTAAGCGTGATCATCACCCCATTTAGATGAGGCAACTGAGGTTTGTTCAGAGAAAAGCAGTGACTTGCCCTAAGTCACAGAGCTGGGAAGTAGCAGAGCTGGATTGCCCACTGCACAGGCTGCCTCCCACCCAGGCTGGAGGAAACTGGGGAGATAGATTCGACAGGTTGCAGTAGCTGGTCATGGGTGAGTGTGTGTGTGTGTGTGTGTGTGTGTGTGCGCCTCACACGCCCAGGTTTCTGGCTCAGGCCTTATGGTGCTGGCTATGGAGACAAGGGTTGCCAGAGGGTGGGAGTGCCTGTTAGTAAGATTGGGAACAGTAAAAGGAGCAGGTTCAACAGGCAGCCAGCCAGGGCAGGCAGAAGGTGAGCCTGAAACCCAGCCTTCCCCATTCACGGCATCACACACACACACACACACACACACACACTCACTCACTCTGCTCCTGACACTGCAGCTGTGGGTTCAAGTTCCATTCACCATCTAACCCCTCTCAGAGCCTCACTTTCCCCATCTGAGAAACAAGAGCAGAGACCCGGCGAGGCCAGCCCTTGGGATTCCTGCTCCTTTAAGCCTTTCCCAGTGGAGGGTGAGGCCAGGCTGCAGGTGAGTGAGTTGCCACATCAGCAGGGCGAGCCCTGCCCCATCCCCTCCCCCAGCTCCAGAGGGAGGTCCCAGAGGCCCCAGAGGATGGTGGGAAGTGGGTGGGGAGAAAGAGTTGAGCCTAATAGGCTGGAGAGCTGGGGATGCCTGCAGGGCTGGGTGAGGGAGGCTGGGTGCGGGAGACTCTGTGTGAGTGTGTCTGAACGACCAAAGTATACAGGACTGTGTGCAAAATGAGTGTGTGTCTTTGAGAGTGAGTACTCAAGTGTGCGAGCTTGTGTGCAAGAATGTGTGAATGTGTCTGAGCACGTCTTTGTGTGCGCCTCTGTGTCTGCAGATGTCCTGGGTGTGCAGGAGTGAGTATGGCTGTGTTCCTGTTGGTGTCCCCCTTTGACTGTGTGGATGTTGTATACAGGAGCGTGTGTGAATGTGTGCCTTTGTGTAGCTATACTTGGGTGCACTAATGCCTGTGAATGTCTCTCAGTGTGTGTGTGTGTGTGTGAGAGAGAGAGAGAGAGAGAGAGAGAGACTATGTGAGCATCCCTGAGTGTAAGGAGTATGTGAATGTGTGTGTCCAAAGTGCCTTTGTGTGACCGCATGGACAAGTGTGTGTGACTCTGTGTCGCTAGCAGAGTCCTCTCAGAATAGGCCTGAGCCTTTGTGAGGCTACTACCTCCATCGAGCAGCTCCTCCAACTGACCCGTGGCTGATGGAGGTACAAAGCCTGCCCAGCCCTGTGCCCCCTGATGACTCGCCTCCTGCCATCCTCCTGCCCCCCAGCCTCCGACCTTAAAGGGCAGTCTCTCTCTTGCCCCGTTTGCCGTCTTCCCACCCAAAGGGAATCTCAGTTCCTTCCTCCTGGAAGCCTTCTATGACCAGAGGAGGTGGGCCTGACATTAGCTAAACCCCTATTGTAGCCCCACTTGATGAATGAAAACAGAGGCTCAAAGCCCTGCGGTGCCCTGCTGCAGGTCACCTGGTGGGCGTGTGTTTGATCACATGACTGCTAGAGCTCAGAGCAGGACCTCTGGCCTCCGCCAGCCCCTTTAATGGCCCTAGGTTAGGGCTCCGGACCTGGGAAGCAGCAAGGAAACTGACATTGGAGGAAGCCCCAGCCACTTGCTTGGTCCTTCCCTTGTCGTTTCATTCACTCCATCTTGCTCAGAGAGGTGAGGCAGCTTGCCCAGGGTCGCACAGCCAGAAAGTAGCCAAGTCAGAAAGTGAACCCAGATCTCATGCTACCAGGGGCAGGGATGGGGGTCGGGTCAGCCCAGAGCTGACTGGCCGCTGGTCCTCAAGAGGAAGGCGGAAAGATGATGAGACATGGGTAGAAATGAGAAAAAGTGACTTGTGACAGTTCTCGTGCGACACCACATCCAGAGCCGAGGTGACACAGTCTCATGTGAGGCCCGACATCCGGGCAGGACTTCCTGTTCTTTTTTTTTTTTTTTTAATTGATTTCAGAGAGGAAGGGAGAGGGAGAGAGAGATAGAAACATCAATGATGAGAGAGTCATTGATCGGCTGCCTCCTGCACGCCCCAACTGGGGATCGAGCCCGCAACCTGGGCATGTGCCCTTGACCAGAATCCAACCTGGGACCCTTCAGTCCGCAGTCCCACGCTCTATCCACTGAGCCAAACCAGCCAGGGCAGGACTTCCTGTTCCCATCAGAGTCCGGCTCCCTGCCCTGGGCGCCCTCCCTTGCGCAGAGGCGCTGGGATGGGGGACACTGTGACTAAGTGGGCCCGGGCTTGAACAACCTGTTCACGGACTGGTCACAAGTATTTGAAATTCCACTATTCACTGCCCCCGTGAGGCTCTTATTTTAGATCAGAACCCAGGCTCCAGGGGAGGTGTCTAGAGCCCCAACCCAGCGTGGGGAGTCTGGTTAGAGCAAGGGTCCCAGACTAATGGCAGTTCTGGGTGCCCTTCTGGAAGAGGGAGGGAAGCAATGAAAATGGGGCGAGAGGCCAGAGGGCATGTGAAGGGTTAACCTCTGGGGGAGGCGGTCTCATTTCATTCTCCCAACAGCCTCTGGGGCAACAGGCTTTCCTCCCCAGTTTTTGATGAGGAAACTGAGGCTCGGGAAGGCAGATACATTGCAAACGCAGGATTTGAATCTCCTCTTTGGACTTCGGTCCAGGGCTCTTGCTGCCCTCTGTGGCTCCCTCTGGATCCCAGGCTGGGCTTCTGCTGGGAAGAGGCCAGACAGGCAGGGATGTGAGAAGCAGGGTTGGTTTGGCTATTTTGGGTGACAAGGACCAGCGAAATGCTCACCTGAGTGTCTGAGGGGTTGCCGTGAGACTCGTGGGGAAGTAAGGAATACAGGGAGCGTGCCCCTTATCTCCAAGCCCCCTGGCATTTCCACGGATGTTCAGGAAGCAGAGCAGGCCCACTAACGTGGATGTCTCATCTTTTTTTTTTTTTTTAAATATATTTTATTGATTTTTTTACAGAGAGGAAGAGAGAGGGATAGAGAGTTAGAAACATCGATGAGAGAAACATCGATCAGCTGCCTCTTGCACATCCCCTACTGGGGATGTGCCCGCAACCAAGATACATACCCTTGACCGGAATCGAACCTGGGACCCTTGAGTCCGCAGGCCGACGCTCTATCCACTGAGCCAAACCGGTTTCGGCTGGATGTCTCATCTTTGCCACAGCGATGCGGGCGCCTGATGCTTCCAAGTCTGGTGCTCAGTGGTCCAGAGGCTCGGACATTCTGGGCCTTCACTTCCGTTCCTCCTGCATGACCTGCCTGCCTGGCGTCCTTGCTGTGCTTGGCTCCCGTGGCCTCTTGCTCCTGCTCACAGCTTTCCCTGGGTTGCTGCCTTACTCCCTGAGAGAGGATCTAATCTACTTGGTTTAGTAAGTCTGATTCGTGGAGGGCAGTTTCCAGCCGGACCAGTTTATGGGCCTCTGGCCAACTGAGTGAGGGCCAGGCCCACCTCTGGTCCTGTGAGTGGCAGAGCAATGGGGTCACTTGGTTCAGAGTATGGTGACTTAAGAAACCAGCAGAGCCAAGCCAGTGTGGCTCAGGGGTTGAGCGTCGACCTATGAACCAGAAGGTCATGGTTCCATTCCTGGTCGGGACACATGCCATGCCTGGGTTGCAGGCTCGATCCCTAGTAGGATCTCATCATTGATGTTTCAAACTCTCTCTCCCTCTCCCTTCTTCTCTGAAATCAATAAAAAAATATTTTTTAAAAAGAAAGAAACCAGCAGAAAGGACTGTAGGCAAGACAGGCACTTAGACTATAAATAGCTCCCTGGAATCCAGACTCTGATTTTAGCTGCTTCCATGGAGTTGGGGACAGTGTCTTTTCATCTCTCTGCCCCTGTGCCCAACGCAGGGCTGGCAGAATTGAACTGCAATGACTGTGTTGATGGACAATTGAGTGAAGTCCGCCAAGGAGCCTTGGGGCCCTGATAAAGGCTATGGGTGTGCAATGGGGCCTACGATTCCTGTGTCCGTGCCCAAGGCACTCTGGGATCGCCATCACCTGGAACCTCCCTGCTTCTATGACTGTGGGCTTGGGTCTCCCTCACATGGGTCTGCTTCTCTGTGTCCTGGAAATGCCTGGGACACCTCGTGGGCACCCCTGTCACTCCAGACTCAGGGGTGTAAGGACACAGCCTCTCTCTTCCTGCAGGTCTGACCATATATTCCTGAACCTGGAACTCATAGTCCCTCTCCCTTGCTCCCTTGCTCCCTTGCTCCCTTGCTGCCTGAGTGTCTTGTTTCCGGCCTCCATGGGTGGCCCTGCCTGACCCTGTCCTGGCCTGAGGGGTGGGGTGGGGGATGGGAGGGGTGTGCACAGTGCAGCTCTTGTTCAGGGGATCAGGGTGGGACCAATGCCTGCTCTTGTGTTTCAGCCCCTGGCTTGAGTCTTGGCAGGCCAGAGGGGGAGCTGCCTCTCTGCCCGCGGCATCATCTCAACATCCGTCCCGCTGGCAGAGCAGGCCCAGAGCCACCATGGAAGCTGACCAAGAAGGCCTTTAGCTGGGCTCTCCTTCCAGGCTATTATTGATCCTTTTGCCACTGTCTCCTCCATCTCACAACCTGTTTCCTGGGCCTTGATGAAGACAAGGCTGTGGCTGGTATGGCTGTCTATGGCCAGAGACTGGGAGGACACAGCACTGGTCCCAGGGGCTCAGTGAGGGGGTGGAGCTCAGTGAGGGGAATGGGGGCTTGAAGTGAGGCCCCTGGACGCCAGTGTGAAGGAGGTCTGGACTGGGCCATGGAGGGCTAGGGAGGCTTTCCCAGGTTTTCTTATTTCCCAGGAGTTTCCTTCCACCTCTGGGGTCCTGTAGGCTGGAGGCAGCTTCCAGACAAGCATTTGGAATCCTGGGATGACCCTATCCAGGGATCTCGAGGATGCTCCATTTGCTCCTTGGCAAGCCTCCAGGACTGGGAGGGAGAGAAAGGGATGGGCAGTGGGGCCACACCTCAGATTCTTGAGATTTCTCTCCCTTAGTGAACACACTACCTCTTGCCACCTCACCAGCACCTTCCTCATCACTGAGTCCCCATCTCTTGACTGAGCCCATCCCTAGAGAGTCCCTAGCTCTGTCTGAGTCTCTGTCCCCTTATTAAGTCCAGGTCCCCCTCCCAGAGCCCTCAAGTCACTTTCTCACCTGCGGAGAGGGCAGTCTTGACCCTGGACCTCTCCACTCAGGCTGGGACAAGGCCCCATTGCTCAAAGAACTGCTACTGAGAGAGGATGTGCTGATTTGCATTCATTTGCATGGGAGCATTTAATATTCAAATGTCCTCGCTTGGGCTGATAAGAAATGGCTGCTAGTATGCATGCTTCTTAGTGAGGAAAACATGCAAACCCTCTTCTCTCCCCAGCTCCTCTGTTTGGGGCCTGAATGGAGGAGAGCCGGAGTTGGGCTCTGCAGAGAAGGTGTAACAATGCAGAAGGTTAAATAGGAGCTGCTTTGGGTACTAGACCCCAGAAGTATGCTGAGGATAGGCCTGGGGTGGGCGAAGAGGCAAGGAGTCCTCCCCATTTCCCAGAGGAAGCCAGGATCCGGAACAGGGAGTAGAATGAGAAGGGAGAAAGGTTCTTCCAATGTTAAAAACTGAAGTGGTTCTTAGGGATTTCTTAGGCTCTACCCAGTGGCTACATTGGGTACAAATACTACCCCTTTCTGCATCCATGGCAGACATGATTAATTGATCATGGCTCTCTGAGCGGGCCGAGCCTGGAGCCACTTCATCTGAGGCAGCAGTTGGCATATAAAATTAAATCGATTTGTCTTCCCTGATTAGTTCAACCCTTTCCAGGCAGGGAAATGAGGTCCAGAGAGGATGCAGAAAATGCAGATTATATCTACCCCCAACCCTACCTGCCCTGCCTGGGAGCACATGGGTCATCCCCTGGAAGGTGAGGGTGGGCCGTTCTGCTCTGTGTACTCTTACAAAGAGGTCCTCTGGGTGGACTTACAGGTGATTTTTATTTATGACTTTGTGCTTTTTTGCATTTCCCATATTCTGTTTGAGCACAAATTTATTTTGTAATCTGAAATTTCTGAATAATAATACTAGCTTTCTTTTTTCTTTTTCAAATGATATGTGGTACCTGCTTCAGGCATTATCTAAATCAACCCTGACAACCACTCTGGGAGGGGGCTGGTATTACTGTTATTCCCATATTTTAAGAGGAAAGAAACAAGACTTAGGGAAGTCCACAAATTTGCCCCAAGGTCACCCAGCAAGTGGCACAGTCGTGACGCTAGCCACATTAAATATAATGAAATCAATCACAAGTTAACATGAGGGATGGCTGGGCCCACAGAAGGATGCTGGTTTGGGTGTCTTCTGTCTAATATATGTGGGAAGCTCCGTGTGGGAGGGGGTGTGACTTGCCCACTGTCACACTGGTGGTGTGTGAGAAAACAGCCTGGGTCTCAGAGAAGGCTGCTGAGCAGCCTGGGGAGAGAGCAGAGGCCTGGCATGATCCCCACCCCCCACCGCCTCTCCCCAGGACCTGCACACGTCCCTCTGCTCAGGACAATGGGAACACTGTGCCCCAGCAGCAGGCAGGATGGCAGCCACCTCCTGCCAAGGCCCCTGCATGGAGGGGAGAGGAGAGGATGAAATACACTGAAGAAGGCAGTAGGGGCAGTTCATAGCTGAGCCAAGAACAGCAGGGGCAGATCAGGGAGTGGGGGAGAAGGAGAGTCCCCGCTCCACTGGCACTTCGGGAAGGGACCCTAATGGCAGCAGCATGGGCCAAGGGCTCCTCCCCACACCCAGTTTTGCAGGCATCACCCTCTGGTATGCCTAAGCCTCTCAGTCCCTTTGTCCACTGTCTCCCAATATCACCTCCTCCTGTGTGCCGGAGCAGGGGATGGGGACACCGATGGACCAGCTCCCAAATCCGTGTGACCTTGTCCAAGCCACTTTGTCTCTCTGACTCTCCACACCTGTAAGACTGAGGTGACACACTGTACTTTTCAGGGCTGTTCTGAGCAGCTGGAGTGGGTGAAGCAGCCCAGCAAAATCTGGTTGTTAACATGACAGGGCCTCCCCTCTCCCAGCCTGTCTCACACAGCTGGTAACGTGAGGACTGGCCGGCCAGGAGAGCTGTGGGGGAGGAGCCCTCTTCCTTCCTGCCCCTTCCAGCTGGGTATCAAGATCTGAGACCAGATGTGTGGCCAGTGACTCAGCCCTTTCCTGCCTGGAAACTCCTCCCTGCCTGCTTCACCAGGCTGGGCCAGGGAGGGTGAGACAGCAGACTGGAGGTGGGGGTGGCTGGTCCTGAACAATCTCTGGGGAATGATGGGGCTGGGTGGGGGAGGGCAGGGAAAAGAGGGATGGGAATCGCTGGGTTGGCTTGCAAGATGGGGATGGGACTGAAGAGATTGAGGGTGTCCTTGACTAGTTGTGGTCGCTGACTCAACCTAAAATGCTCAACTGTGCACCCCTCCTTCTCCCACCTGCTTGCATTTCCTCCCCAATACGTCCAGGTCAGCCCAAGCCCATTTGCCCCGCCTTCCTAGGCCCACATACCCAGACCCATGGGCTGTTCCCTTCCTTCCGGTTTTCTCCTCTTCCCAGCCAACCACTTCCACTTCCTCCCCTCCTACTCTGCAAGTCCTGCTACTGACTCCCTGGAAGGTTGCCTCTGAGCTGCCAAATCCCTCACCCAGCCCGGCTCGATCTCTCAGGAACAGTAGGCACTGCTGCGCAGGCTCATCCTGGAGCTCTTTTTTTGGCTTCACACACCACCCTTCTGGTTCTCCTTCTATATCTTGGACAATTAGTTCCCCCTCTGAGCTCAGCTTCCTCTCTCCCCCTTAAAGTGTTCTATAAGGTCAGTCCTTCCTAGTCTACTGGCTGGGGGAGGGATTACAGGAATGGACTTTGGCATCACCTGGACCTGGGTTTAAATCCTGACTCTGCTGTTTACTAGCTGTGTAACTTTGGATAGTTTAATTGACTTCTCTGAGTCTCAACTTCCTCCTCCATCAAATGGGTTGATATATGTACCTCCTGGTGATCAGATGGGAAAATGCACATATTGGCAAAGCATTCAACACTGGGTCTGACACATGGTAAGTTGCTATTCATATCCTTCTTCCTGGTCAGTTTTCCTCCCCATCCCACTCCAACTCCTATCTACTCGGCCTGCCCAGCTGAATGTCCTGGTGGCACCTCAGACTCCCAATGGCCAAAAGCAAAATCCCATCCCTTGTCTTTACTCCCAAATAGGAGTTTTCCTTTTCCTCCTCCTCCTCCCTCCCCCTCCTCCTCCTCCTCCTCCTCCTCCTCCTCCTCTTTCCTTCTCCTCTTATTGAATACTAGGGGCCCAGTGCACGAATTTGAGCACCTTGAAAGGAACTATGGGCCGCGAGGCTGCGGTGGGCACACTGGGAAGGAGGGCCTTGGCCCATCCTCTGCACCACCCTGCCCCCTCCCACCGTGGCTCCTGGTCCCCTCTCTGTCGGCAGCTGGTACGGCTGATGGCGTTGGCCCTACTCGCATCCACTGATGGTGCAGAGCAGTTGGGATCAGCACCAGCAGCGGATGCGAGTGGCAACTGCTGCTGCCCCTATCGCCCCGCAGAAGTAGGGGGAGGTGGAGAAGCCCTCAGAAGCGATTGGGGCCGGCAGCCGCTGCTCACACCTGCTGATAGTGCCAAGCAATTGGGACCGGTGCCGGGCCCTGGCAGTGGGTGTGAGCAGCGACTCCAGTGCTGCCTGCGGGTGCGAGAGGCGGCTGCAGGCTCCAATCGCCCCTAGGAGCAAGGGGAGGTGGAGAAGCCCTGAGGGGTGATCAGGGCTGGTGCCGGCAGCAGGTGTGAGCACCAGGCAGGGTACTGCAGTGCGCAAGAGCAAAGAATTTTCAGTAACCACCAGAGGCTTGCCCTGATGACAGCCCCCACTCACCTTGCTCCACCATCCCGTTGCGGCCAATGCCCTCCATGTTCTGTGCGTGCCCCTGGTGGTCAGCACACGTCATAGTGACTGGTTGTTCAGTTGTTCCGCTGTTTAGTCTATTTGAATATTAGGATTTTATATATATAGATTTTTTATTGATATCAGAGAGGAAGGGAGAAGGAGAGAGAGAAACATTAATGATGGGAGAGAACCATTGACTGGCTGCCTCCTGCATGCCCCCTACTGGGAATTGAGCCCACAACCTGGGAATGTGCCCTGACCGGGAATCGAACCATGACCTCCTGGTTCGTAGGTCAATGCTCAACCACTGAGCCATGACCTCTGGGCCCAAATGGGAGTTTTTCTTGATGCCCCTATTTCTGTTACCATCTTCCACCAGGCCCATCCCCGAGGGATGTCATTCATTTGTTCAACAAGTACTTACTGAGAATGCAAAGCTATGTGCAGGGAAGACAGAGTTGAAAAATCATTGTCTTTGCCCTTAGGGAGCTCAGAGTCTTGTAAGGGAAACAGACAAACACTTAAATATAATAAGATAATTGCTCTATTAGAGGTTTGTGTGGAGGGAGCCAACCCAGGAACCCTTCCTAGAGGAGGTAGCATTTGAGTTGGCACTTGTAGGCCGAGTGGGAGCTTGAAAGGTGAAGAGTTAGGGGGAGCTGAGGAAGCAGCCACGGGCAGAGGTGCGGCAGTGTGAGGCATGGAGGGCAGAGACTGGCCTGGTCTTTAGAACTGGAAGCTCACACTTGTGTCTTAGAGCGCTCCCTCCGGCAGCGTGGAGGATCGCTGAGAGGGGGTGAAAGTGAGGCAGCAGAGGGACCCAGGAGGAGGATTAGGGTCCGAAAGTTTTCTCTTGCTTTGCTGTGCATAGGCTGTGCAACCTTGGGAAAGTCACTTGACCTCCCTGGGCTTCCATCCCTCATCTGTCAAATGGAGATAATAATAGGCACCCCAGGGAATGTGGGGAGGGCTGACTGAGCTAATGGAAGGGAAAGTGCTGGACAAATGCAAGCTGTTGTTATTGTAGACAAGTGGCCAGGATGGCTGTGTTCTAGCCGCAGCCCCACCTCAAAAATGGCCTCCTTGACTCTCTTCTGGGCCGGCCCACATCCTCCCCGTCTGGGGGGTGGGGTGCAGGATACAGGGGAAGGATGCCTGACTCTGGATCCTGGCCCACTGGCTGTGTGACCTGGGACCAGTGTGTTCTCCACTCTGAGCCTCATTTCTCGAGCTGTAAAAATAGGGCTGAGAATCCAACCTATAGGACTCCTGGGAGGATTACGTGACGCCTAGGAGATGATCGTTAACTATAAACAGTTCCCTGTCCCCTGCTCTCTGGTCTCCTCTTCCAGGGCTGCCACTCAGCCGAGCCGAGTGGGAAACAGTAAATATTTAATAGCAGCCTGGCTGAGCGCTTCTGACGGAGGGACGTGTGAAGGAGCCAGAGGACACCTGCTCCCCCAGCAGGGCCTGCGAGGCTCCAGGCACCGCAGCCACATCCTGAGGGAACTTTTGCCTTTAGCAACTTCCTGGGAAACCCAGCTAGCAGGGGCTGTCCCAGGGTACCCCGTCTCCCAACACGTCTCTCCTCTCCTCTCTGATTCTGTCACTCACAGGTACAGCGAATGGATGGGTACCTCATTCAACAGCCATTCACTGAACCTCTCCCCACTACGCCACGCCTGCGCCAGCACCAGAGCGTCAGAGCTGAAGGAGGCCAGCCCTGTTCTCAGGATGTCTGCTCTAGCTGCTGGGAAAGCAGCGGAAACCTGCGCTACAATGTGATTGTATGTGGCTTGGCTAAGGACTGATTTGGGAGAAACCCAGACCTCGAGGAAGGAACTGAACTTCTCTGGGCCTCCATTTAACCATCTGTGAAGTGGGGACAATACTCACCTCTTTAGGGCTATTGTAAGGATTAAGGGAGGCGATTGGGTGATGTATTTAGGGCAGGACCATGAAGCTGGTCAGTCTATCAGTGAAGATGTCACGAGGGTAATAATGGTGAGCAGTCCTGGGGTGGATGTCTCCTGGACAAACTCTGTGTGCGGGGCGGGTGGCGGGGAGTGGGAGCAGGGAGGGATTCTGCATGGGGAAGTCAGGGAACGCTCAACAAGAGGAGCACTTGAGCTGGTTATAAAGGAGAAGTGCTTTGCCAAATGGAAAAATGGGGAGAGGCAGGTCAGGTCAGAGAGTGAAGGGCCCTGTGTGTCCAAGAGGCTGGGATTTCTCCTGGAGATAACAAGAAGGGATTCAAGCCGTGGACGGACAAGGTCCCCATTTAGCCTTAGAAAGGGTCCTCTGGGGCACACAGAGAAGGGACTGACTGGGGAAGAGGGATGAGGAGAGTGGGGGAAGCTGATAGGATATAGTCCCAGGGCTTGGAGCTGTGAGTGTGTGTATCACTTAGTCACCTGCCAGGTGCTCACCTTAGGTCAATGATTCAAAGGTTCCAGTCCCGGGAACACACCTGCCCCTTAACAGGAATTTACACAGACGCCGCCTTTAGCCAGAGGAGCCACCCAAGGGACCCGGGGCTATCAGGCAGAGAGCCTGTTGGGGCTCCCTTCCTCTCCAGCCAGAGGCGCGGCCCCTCCCCCTGCCCCTCGGCCTGCTCTTTGTGGATTTGTGTCTGTGGTTGTCTGTGGGCTGAGGCAGCAGAAAGGGCATTTTGGAGTGAGCCAGGGCTAAACCCAAATCCCGATTCTCCCACTCACCGGCTGCATGATGACCTTGGTCACATTTCTCAACCTCTCTGAGCTGTTTCCCGCTGATCACGGGCAGGAGCTCTGCCCACACGACTCTGGTTTTGTGGAAAATGTTCAAACTTGTAGTATTTAAAAATGTTTGCGTGCAAATGCATAGAAAAAAAATACATACTACCCACTATTCATAATGGCTGGGGTGAGATGGGGAATGTGTGTAAAGAGGCACTTTCCCATTTTACTCAGTTTACTTCTGCATTGTTTGGGCCTTTTATAGGCGTGTGTGTTCTACATTATCACTTTGAGAAAAAGCAGGGCTAATACTATCACCTTCACAGACTGTTGGAAGAATTTTTAAGTTTCTCAGCGGTTTTTAGAAGATTCTTGAGTAACCTTATAAATATGGTTCTGAACACTGTGTTGTCCATTAGTTTGCTTTCATCTATTTCTCCTACTTGTGACATATTTCGATGTCTCCACATTTTGGCTGCCTCCCTGTGTTGATGGAGTGGCTTTGTGTGGTCGGTGACCTATAGGGGCCGGTAGCTCAGCTTCCCCAATCACCCTAGGTGGTCGCTCTTGGTACTCCCCTTTGTGGGCTGAGTGGAAAGTCTTGGTGTAGTTAAAAGCCCTGATTGCTGTTGGTTCACTGGGAGGAATTGACCTCTGGTCCAATTGGTTGTGAGGGCCTGCTGTGTCTATAACGGAAGAATTGCTGTGCTGGAGACACAGTAGGGCTTTGGTGCTCACTGAGTCTTCCTCTTGAATGTGTCCCTTATGAGAGTGGTTGAAATCTGGTGTCATCCACACCGACAGAAAAGTCACTCTCACTCTCCGACCGGCTGAGAGTCCCTCCTGTAGGCGTCTGGGTCCCCCGCGTGTCCCCAGAAACTGGAGTTCAGAGTGGTTGGGATTGTTGGTATCACTGGCGGGAATTGATCTCCAAGCCAGTTGGCTGTGAGGATCAGCAATGTCTCCGCTGGGAGAGCTTCTGTGCTCAGCTTGGATGGGGCCTAGAAGAATTTTTAAAAGATCCTACAGCCCTGACCAGTTTGGCTCAGTGGATAGAGTGTCGGCCTGCGGACTCGAGGGTCCTGGGTTCGATTCCAGTCAAGGGCATGTACCTTGGTTTCGGGCACATCCCCAGTGGGGGGTGTGCAGGAAGCGGCTGATTGATGTTTCTCTCTCATCAATGTTTCTAACTCTCTCTCCCTCTCCCTTCCTCTCTGTAAACATCAATAAAATATATTTAAAAAAAAAATAAATAAAAGATCCTACAGACTGCCCAGCCAGCATGGCTCAGTGGTTGAGCATCGACCTATGAACCAGGAGGTCACAGTTTGATTCCTGGTCAGGGCATATGCCTGTGTTGTGGGCCTGATCCCCAGTATGGGGTGTGCAGGAGGCAGCCCATCAATGATTCTCTCTCCTCATTGATGTTTCTATCTCTCTCTCCCTCTCCCTTCCTCTCTGAAATCAATACAAATATATTTTAAAAAAAAGATCCTACAGATGACAGTCCTTTCATGCTGCCTGTGCAGAACTGGCCCTCACTAAGTATGAGTTCCGCTCGCCTCTCTTCCCCTTTCCTGGATCTGTGTCGGCTATTTGTGTATCTGCGTTTCTGCTTGTAACTCTGTCTCTTTATATTTGTGTAACAAGGCCTTCTGTATATCTCTCTCTGGTTTATGAGCCAGTGAGTATCTGTGTGTGTGTTTGTATCAATGGATGTCTGTGTATGAGGGTGTGCATCTGGGAATGTGTGTATTTGTGTATCTATGTGTGTCTATCAGCCTGTCTGTGTATAATTGTGTGTGGCGGGGGGTTGCATCTGTGCATGAGTTTGTGTTTCAGTATGTTTCTGTATCTGTGTGTTTATGTGTTTAGATGTCAGGCTGTCTTAGTGTACCTGAGTGTTTACGGTTATCTAGATGTGTCAGTGTGTATCTGGGTTTGTTTTGCTGTGTGTATCTGTGCATCTGGGCGTGCCAGTGTGAAATGGTGTGCATGTGAGTGTGCCACCTTGTTTGTGTCTCAGTGGGCTTATGGGGGACCCACTGTATGGATGGGGGGTTGTCTCTGAGAGTCCACACCCAGCTGTTTCCCTCTGATCACGGGCAGGAGCTCTGCGCACACATCTTCACCCCTCCTCCAGCTTCCAGAAGGCCCTGAGTGTGGGCGTTTCCCTCCTGGCACTGCCCTTGGGCACAGGGCCAGTCTTGCTGCCCTGGACTGGTGGAGTGTCTGCAAACACCTTGAGGGCCCCGCCCAGCAACCCCCTACATAAAGCCTGATAAGCTCACAGGCCAGACTGGTCATTTCCCTATTTGGGGGGTGAGAACTGAACAGTGAACCCCTCTCCTTAGAGAGCAGTGAGCCCTGTGGATCTCGGGGTCAGGAAATCCCTACTCCCTCTGCCAAGGTCAGTGTCCAACGGGCTCGGCTTTTTTGTGTGTGCTTGTCAGATGCAGCCAGACAGTTGTGAAACAAAGCACATCTCCATGGCAACCCACCTCTGCCTTGGAACTTGGGCAGTTCAGTGGTTTTGTGGCCCCTTCAGGCGCAGCGCTGGGATGGGGGTGGATGGTGGAGATGAGTAATGAAGCTTCTGAGTATGCGCGCTGCGCCCCACCCCCAACCCCAAAGCGCACGCAAATACCTCCACAGGCACACTTTCCTTAGGTGAGATCATCGGATGTTGGGATGGGGAAATTGGTGCCCAGAGAGGGCAAGGGTCTTGCCCAAAGACACCCAGCAAATTAGTGGCAGGACTGAGGTGAGAAGCAGATTAGGCTAACTTTTGACAAGCCATTAAGCTGAGCGGGCTGGATAATTCATTTCTGTGCAGACTTCAGAATAAAGCTTCTCCTCACATTTCTACCAAGTTTTAAAAACTCCTACCACGCCGAAACCGGTTTGGCTCAGTGGATAGAGCGTCAGCCTGCGGACTCAAGGGTCCCGGGTTCGATTCCGGTCAGGGGCATGTACCTTGGTTGCGGGCACATCCCCAGTAGGGAGTGTGCAAGAGGCAGCTGATCAATGTTTCTCTCTCATCGATGTTCTGACTCTCTATCCCTCTCTCTTCCTCTCTGTAAAAAATCAATAAAATATATTTAAAAAAAAAAAAAAAACTCCTACCACTTGCCCCTGCTTGTCGATGAAGCCCAGTATTTTCTAATTACCAATTAAAACAAACTGCCGCAGAAATAAATTGAATGCTGGTTCTCAGTTAAAACATCGCCTATACCTCAGGGTTTCAGGTTTTTAGTCCCCACCAAAATGTCATCATTGTTCCTGCTGATTTACTTTGTGGTAAGTAAAGGTTATAAGTTTTGAGTTAGAAAATAAATTTGTGCCTATAAAACATGTTTTATCCATTTTATCTCTCAGATAAAATTTGGGTAGCTTTTGTTTGAGGAGAAAAAGGAAAGTTCCAATGCTAAAAGTGAAAGTTTTCTTTTTTTAGTATTTTTATTGATTTCAGAGAGGAGGAGAGAGATACTAGTAGAAACATCAATGATGAGAGAGATTCGTTGACCAGGTGCTTCCTGCATGTCCTCTACCGGGGATCGAGCCTGCAACCCAGGCATGTGCCCTGGATCAGCATCGAACCTGGGACCCTTCAGCCCGCAGGCCGACGCTTTATCCACTGAACCAAACCAGCTAGGGCTAAAAGCAAAAGTCTGAAACCACTTTTCTACACTGTGCATAGAGTGAGGAGAGTGACCATCTGGCCCCAGAACCTGGTCAGTCCGGAAGCCTGGAGCACAGAGCTGGTCTCAGGAGCCTGGGCAGAGGCAACAGCTACTGTTCCTCTCTCTCGTCTCCCCCTGCTCTCCCACCTCTGCCCCCTCCTCTCTGGTACCCTCCCTCCCTCGGCCTCCTAGGAGCTGGCATCAACTCAGAGCTGGGAGCCCGCAGCACTCCACTGATCCAGCCACACACTACTAACATCGTGCGTGCGGGTATTTCACCTTTCAACCCAGCAGGGAAAATGGGTGGAATTAGGCTTGGGGCCTGATTCTAGGAGATACTGGGAGGATCAAAGAAGACCTTGGCGGGGCGGGTGTTTGAAATGTTAACACACTGCACAGATGTCAGGACACAGGAATGCCCGCTATAGAGATGGGACCTGCAGGTTTCTCCCCTCACCCTTGGGCTAGGGAGGAGGGGTGGGAGGAGGCGCATCTGATGTCTGGAACCCCTTTCTATCTTTTTTTTTTTTTTAAAATATATTTTATTGATTTTTTACAGAGAGGAAGGGAGAGGGATAGAGAGCTAGAAACATCAAAGAGAGAGAAGCATCGATCAGCTGCCTCCTGCACACCTCCCACTGGGGATGTGCCCGCAACCAAGGCACATGCCCTTGACCGGAATCGAACCTGGGACTCTTGAGTCCACAGGCCGACGCTCTATCCACTGAGCCAAACCGGATAGGGCCCCTTTCTATCTTTTAAAAAAATATATATATTTTTATTCATTTCAGAGAGGAAGGGAGAGGGAGAGAGAGATAGAAACATCAATGATGAGAGAGAATCCTGCACGCCCCCTACTGGGGATTGAGCCTGCAACCCAGGCATGTGCCCTTGACCAGAATTGAACCCGGGACCCTACAGTCCACAGGCTGACGCTCTATCCACTGAGCCAAACCAGCTGGGACCCCTTTCTATCTTCTCCTCCCACTAAAAAGAATCAAATGCTGGCCCTGGCCGGTGTGGCTCAGTTGGTTGAGTGTTGTCCCGTGCACCGAAGTGTCAATTCCGGGTCAGGGCACATACCCAGGTTTCGGGGTGGGGCCTGTGTGTGGGGCAGTTGATCAATGTTTCTTTCTCCCCCTCTCTTCCTTTCTCTCTAAAACAATAAAAACATATTTAAAAACATACATATTTTAAATAGGATCAAATGGTAGGTTCTTATGTTTCATTCTGAAACAGGACCCTTTGGAGAAGTTGGTTAAAGCTCTGACCCTTTCCCCAGATAAACACATGAAGGTGCATCCCAATGAATCAGAACATTTCCGGCGGTTTCTGGAGGCCCAGCTATGGCCCCCGGATAGATACTCCCCTTTTCCAGGGTCTTAACTGCCAACTCCTTTGTTTAAATCTTCACTCGAGGACATTTTTTCCATTGATTTCTAGAGAGAGAGTGAAAGGGAGGGAGAAAAACATCAAAGTGAGAGAGACACAGCCATGACTGGTTGAACTGGGAATCGAACCTGCGACCCTTCAGTCCACGGGCCGATGCTCTGAGTCAAACTGGCCCAAGCTTAACCACCAACTTTTGGAAGCAGCTTGCGTGGAGTGGGGGAGGGTGCCTGACACAAGGCAGGTGCCGAATCACACACATAGACACAAACACACATGAACACAAATCACTTTTATTTTTTTATTTTTTTCACAGCCCGAAGCCAGAGCAGACCACATAATGTCCTCCCTCAGCCACTTCCTGGTTGTTCCCATGCTTTCGGCACAGAGTCCGCCACACGAAGAAGAACCCTGTTTCCCAAGCGGGGGGTTACTTTCAGCTCACCACCGGATTGCACCGGCCACGAACACAAAGCACTTTTAAAACCCACCTCTGGGCTGGCTGGCAAGTCACCCCACCTCTCTTGAGGCCCTCTTGTCCACGGAATAGGAATACTATTAATCTCTCAACATCTTCAGCTTTGCAGAACTGCCCCGCTTTCCACTCCGGTTCCAGCCCCTCCAATTGGTCTAAGCTCTGAGGGAAGCCCCAGGTGCTCCCCGCCCCTGACTGTGCGGCTTGCAGGCTCTTTCCCTTCCTGGTGTTCCTGTCAAATGAGGGAGGCTCCGCCACACCTGGGCCTGACTGTCCAGGCTGGAGTGTGTGTGGGAGGAGGCCAGGCCCCAGGAAGGGACAAGGCGATAGGGCTGTTGTCCCTTTGTGGGGGGAAGGTCTCCCAAGGTGGACGGTGAGGGGAGGTTGGGTGGGTGTGAGGGCAGTATCTGGGTGGTCCTGGGTTTTCCAAAAACAGAGGGGGCAAAGCTGGAGGGTGGTGTGGTGTGGGGGCTGCTTCCCCAAACCTGGCTGTTGCTGGTTCCACCCTGGGGACAGGCTGGCACTTCCTCCCTGGTCAGGTGACAGCCTGGCTCCAGGATGGACTTTGGGCCCTGCCCCCGGGGATGCTGGGAAGTCAATTTTCTCAGCTGCTTGTAGGGCCAGCAAAGAAATGTAGCTGAGCTGAGCAACCGTGAACCCAGAGAGCAGGGCTGCAGGTTAGCCCTTCCCAGGCGGGCCCTCTCTGGGAGTCTTAGAAGCAGGTCCGTCCATTAGGTCAGGGGACAAGCGGGAAAGCTAGGAGGTGCTGGCCTGAAGTCGGTCCAGGTTGGAAATGGGAGATGAGAATGTCTGGGTGGCAATATAACCTGGGCCCCTTGCCACCACCTACCTTCCCCTCCTGACTTCCAAATCAGGGGGCCCTCTCTGTGGGTTAATTCCCGGGCATCCTGGTTTGAGAGGAGCCTTCAGTGAAAAATTATATGAGCCACTGGCAGGGTCAACTTCCTGGGTGTGGTCACACATTGTCCTGTATTTGGAATGGCTCATGTTTGGTTGCATGCTGTGCTGTTTTGCCCTCTTGAAATTTTTAATGAATTTTGAGCGAAAGGCCCTGCATTTTCATTTTGTATTGAGCTCTGCAAACTACGTAGGCATCCTGACTTCTGGGAAGAGAGTGCTGAAAGGGTTGGTGGGAGCAAGACGAACCAATATTCCTCTCCCGATCACCCTTCCCAAGAGCCTTCCTCTCTCCTCCCTGCCCAATGCATCCCGACTATCTAACAGGCCAAGACCCGCACCCAGCTCTCTTTCCAAGTCTCAGCCCTGCCTGTAACACCAAGAGGCAGGGTCCTCGGGGCTAGTGTTGGGCTGGGAGAGAGCACAAGGACGGGGCCCAGCGTGATTCCTGTGCTGACAGTGCGTGAGCCAGAATGGGTGCTCTGGGATTGTGGGTCGGATCAGAATGAATGGCTATTAGATGGGAAACTGAGGCTCAGCAAAGACAGGTGGGGAGAGTGTCAGCGATGGCCCAGGTTTGCCACAGCTGAGCCCCTGGGGCCGTGCAGGGGGCTAAAGTGGGTGAAGGAGGTCACACTCTACACTTTAACCATCCTACAATATTATAGTGAGTGCTGTTTACATTACGCCAGGACTTTGCCCTCCTGGAGACCAGGGCCAGGAGAAAGCTACCTGACCAGGGTCAAGTTGGGTGACTAAGACAAACTCTAGGGGGCTAGGGGGCGGAGTGATGATGATGCCCTTCTGGGGACCCAGAGAGGGAGTGCAAGGCCTCTGGACCCACGGCTAACCCCAGCCCCTGGGGACCAGGCACTTTTGTGCTCTCAGGCAAGTATTGTCCCCTCCTGGCCTCAGTCTCCCTTCTGTATTATGGGGGTAACACCCTCTGCCCTGCTTCCCTCCTAGCTTGTTGTGGGATTAAATGATATAGAAGAGCTTGGTTAGCTATCATAAAGAGCTAGAGGCACAGCCTTTTCATGATTGTTTTTAAAGATATATTTTTTATTTCAGAGAGGAAGGGAGAGGGAGAGAGAGATAGAAACATCAATAATGAGAGAGAGCCCTAACCGGTTTGGCTCAGTGGACAGAGCATCGGCCTGTGGACTGAAGGGTCCCAGGTTCGATTCTGGTGTGCAGGAGGCAGCTGATCGATGTTTCTCTCTCATCGATGTTTCTAACTCTCTACCCCTCTCCTTTCCTCTCTGTAAAAAATCAATAAAATATATTTTAAAAAAATAATGAGAGAGAATCCCCGATTGGCTGCCTCCTGCACGCCCCACAATGGAGATTGAGCACTCAACCAGGTATAGGCCCTGACCAGGAATTGAATCATGACCTCCTGGTTCATAGGTCCATGCTCACCGCTGAGCCACGCCCACCGGGCACCTTTCATGATTGGCCAAGGCTTTCCTCCCTATCCGTGTCCTGGGTCACTTCTCACCTACAGAGGATCTCCAAGCACTTTACCCCTGTGAGTTAATGAAGGCCCAGATCAGCCCTCGTCAGTGCTGAGCATCTCAGTGGGAAACCCAGAGCCACGCAGGGGTGTCTTGGGGTCTCACAGCCTAGCCCAAGGGTAAACTGAGGCACTGCTCTCCTCATTCCCCTCACCCGGGAGACTGGGATGCCAGCTCCACACTGAGGATTGCAGGAAGCTGGGGAAGGTGTGGGGAGGGTGGGGGAAGGAGCAGAGGGCCGAGCTCTAATCGCCACACGAGAGAGGTCTGTCCGCTGTCCATCCCCAGTCTTTATGTCCGGGTCCTGGACAGAATTCTTAGCATTCCCTTATTCCAGGTGAAACATTCCAGAAGCCCCCAGCTCTTTCCAGACCAAACTCAGGACCTCCGCTCTCTCAGGTCCAGCCCAGCATGTCCCCTCGCCGTCCCTGAGCAACCCCCATCCTCCCACCGCCGCGCGCGCCTCCCTCCAGCGAACCCCGCACCCCTCCGCGGCCCCGCCGGGACGGAAACTCCGATCCGCCCCCTCGGACCCGCCCCGCGACCCCGCCCTCTCGGTCCCGGGCCGTCCGCGCGACTCCGGGGGCTCGGGCCGCCGTCCCCCGCCGCTCGACCTCGCCCTCCTCCAGCCTCGACCCGCGCGGGCCGGGCGGCGGGGAGGAGCAGCCGGCAGCGCCGCTCCCGCCCCGCGGCCGCTCCCTCCCCGGGCTCCTTCCCTCGGGCGGTCCCCGCGCCCCGCCCGCCGCCGGCCGGCCCCTCCCGCCGCCCCCGCCGCCCGCACCGCCCGCTCCTCGCCGGCTCGGCCTCCGCCGCCCAAACTTTTCTCCCGGCGCGTCTCCCGCGGCAGCCGCCCGCCCGCCCGCCCGCCCCGCGCATGGGCGCCCGGCCGCAGGGGGCCTGACCCCGCCGCCAGGTCCGCTCGCCGCGCATGGCGGCCCGCGCGCCCCCCGCCGCACCTGCGGCCGAGGAGCCGGGGGGCCCCGGCAGCCCCCCGCGCAGGAAGAAGTCCCGCTCCGGCCTCCGCCGCGCCTTCAACTGGCTGCGGGGCAAGCGGCGCAAGAAGAAGGCGGCGGGGGCCGAGAGCGCCGAGCCGGCCGCCCCCCGGGCCAAGAAGGCGGACGACAAGGCCAGGAGGGCCAAGGGCAAAGGCCGAGGTAAGGCGCCGGGCACCTGGGCTGGGCGCCGGCCAGCGCCCAGGTGGCAGCCGGGGTGTCTCCGCCGGGGGGTCCGCGGCTGCTGGAGGCGGGTGAGCCCCGAGGCGCTGATGCTGGGGCCGGGAGGGCCCAGGGCGCAGCCCAAGCAGCCCCATCCTGTGCCGCCCGCAGCATTTCCCGTCCTCAGCCTTGCCCCACTTTAGGGGGCCGCGGGGAGGACCCTCTGCGAGGGCGGGGATCCCTGGCTTAACACGAAGGGCAGGCAGTCCAGCTCATGGGGATGAGGCAACCCCCCATCCCCCAGGCTCGCCCAGGTCCTGCCCTCTGCTGAGTCAGGGGGTCAGAGATTGACGCTGGCCTGGGGCCAATAGGAGAGGCGAGTGGCCCTGGGGCTTTGGGGGGGGGTCCCTCTGGGTCTGGAACATCAACTGCACTCAAAAAGTGCTTCAGCGGGCTCGGTGGGCCTGGGTTCCCAGCCCCACAAAGGACCCATCACGGAGCATATGCTTTATTTAGGTTCTTAAAAGCCAACAGTGTTAGCTTTTCCCACCTGGGCCCTCTCACCACTCCCCTGTGCCAAACCACAAACATTGACCTTCCGGGTGGTGAGCTGTTGGATGTGTTCTTACAGATGGGGGAGACTGTGGCCCAGGTTCCCCGAGAGGCTGCACCTGGGCTGGGTGGGGACTTAAACTGCATCAACCAATTCCTGCCTCTGGGCTCCCTCTGGCCTGACCCATCCCAGCGGGGGTCACTTTTCTGTTGTCCACTTGCTTGGTTCTTCCCCCATTTGTCCCTCGTGTGAGGGAGAGGACAGGAGTCCCTGTAAGAGGGTGGGGCTCCCTTGGGGCTGGCCATGCTGGGAAGTCTACCTTCACCTCGATGTGGCCGCTGCGCCCGGAGGTGAGGAAATGGCGGTGCGTGTGGCCCATCCCATGTTGCCGGTGTTTACTCTCCCCGTGTCCTTTAACCATCTCCTCTGGAGGAGAACTAAAGGACACGTTCGGGATCAGGAAGAGGGTGAAAAGCCTCTTGTGTGCTTGCATCCGGCCTGATCTTCCTTTTGGATGAGGGCCCTGCTCCCCTGCAGCCCAGCCACGAATAGAAGTCAGGGTGCTGGGGCTAGGATGGCTGGGCTGGGTTCTGAGGAAGGGTTTGGTGTGTGTGTGTGTGTGTGTGTGTGTGTGTGTGTGTGTGTGTGTGTAGGGGTGTTTCCAAGTGCTCTGCAGTCTCAACAGTACCTGGGGTTTGTCCCAGGGCTGCCCCCCTGGGATTCCATCCGAAGTCATCCCTGTCTCACTCAAGAGTCGTGGATCAGAAGTGCAACAGGATGGATTGTGGTCAGACTATCAGGATTGGAGATGGGAGGCTAGTGGTGGGCCCTTTTCAGGGAGACCAGCCTAGAGGCAAAAGCTGGAAAAGCTGACCTGTAGGTCCCTCCTCCAACAGCCTGGGTTAGAGGTCATTGGGTCAGAGGCCAGGCCTCCCCCTGCCTTGTGTTTTGGCATCAGGTAGCACTGGACTTTCCTTGGCAGCAGGTCAGCCTGATTTGAGCCCACGTGCAGGAAACACCTCCCCTGCCCCAGGCTGTTGTGTGCGCAGGTCTGGGGGTGGCCCCAGGTACAACTGGAAGGAGTCCTGCTCCTTTTTGCTCCAGCCTCCTATTATTCCAATTGTTTCCTTGTCACCTGCCTGGCTCTCCTCCTTTTCTGTTTATTAAGAGAAATAAATCTGATCTCTCTAATCTCCACTGGCACTGCAGGTCCGGAAGGGCAAACCCAAAGAAGGCTTAACTCTTTCTGGGGGGAAATATCCAAAAGGAGATGAGGAGGAGGGATACACAGAAAATTCCTGGGAGCTTGGCTTTTGCTGGGAAGGACATTATCTCCCTTATCACATTCTTTCAACCAAGGACCCAGAGATGCAGGTCTAGGCTCCCTTAATCTGAGTCCTCTGCTATAAAATGGACAGACTGAGTTTGGAGTAGGATTTTGAGCACCTGTCTTCCAGAATCTCCTTACTCCCCTCACTGGCCTGCACAAATTTCTAAAGAAAAGAGAGGAAACCTGACATTTATTGATTATTCTGAGGGTGCCAGGAGGCCTATATCCATGATCTCATTTGAACCCATTTGCAGATGAAAAAAGTTGAGGCTCAGGGACAGTGAGTGAGTGATTTGCTTGAACCAGTGATTTTCAACGGGTGTGACGCAAGCATTTTTTAAAACATGCAACAATACCTGACTGTGTAGTCAGGGGACTGACCTCTTTCCCCTTAGACTCGTGGTCGGCAAACTCATTAGTCAACAGAGCCAAATATCAACAGTACAACGATTGAAATTTCTTTCGAGAGCCAAATTTTTTAAACTTAAACTTCTTCTAACGCCACTTCTTCAAAATAGACTCACCCAGGCCGTGGTATTTTGTGGAAGAGCCACACTCAAGGGGCCAAAGAGCCTCATGTGGCTCGCGAGCCGCAGTTTGCCGACCACGGCCTTAGACTGTCAAATAAAAAAATGGCAACAGCCCTGGCCGGCTTGGCTCCATTGGGGTTGGTTGGGTGTTGTCCTGTGCACAGACAGGTTGCTGGTTCTACTCCTGGTCTCCTGGTCAGTTGGAGAGGTGGGGGGTGGGGTTCTATTCATGGTGGAGTCCTGGGGCAGGTGCCTGAGTTGCAAGCTCCTTGGTGGTGGTGGTGGTGGTGGGGGGGCATGGCTCTCACATCAGTGTTTCTTTCTTTCTCCCTCTCCTTGCTCTCTCTTTAAAAATCAATAGAAATATTAAAAACACACACACACAAAAACAGCCAACCCAATAGTTGTCCCATGTGAATGAGTCAGAATTATACTTAATGTTTTGTCCGATCAGCAAAACATATAATATACTTTTTGGTGTGCCGCAGAATTTTAGTAATTAGTTTGTGTGCCGTGAGATGAACAAGGCTGAAAATTGCTGGCCTAAACTGGGATTTGAACTCAAATCATCTGTCTCCCAAACTGGTACTGTTTTCATAACACTCCCAAGGACATGGACCAGTGGTTAAGGCTTAAAGATCTTCTCACCCAACCCATTCCACAGATGGGGAAAGGCCCAACGAGAAGTGAGGGAACTTGATGGAGTGGAAAGAGTATCAGAGTCAGGAAATGAGAGTTCCAATTCTGGCTCAGCTGCTAGCAAGTCCCGTGACAAGCAACTTCTCTATGGCCTCACCGATTCCATTGCTGTCACAGGAAAGAGAGGGGACATTGCCTTGATGGGTCTGTGACCTTTCTGTCTCTCCAAGATTCTCACAAGAGACGATATGAAGATTATATAAAAGTGAAGTCACCATAAAAATGCAAGGGATTGCTATTATAGTGTTTATAAGTTTAATCACCTGTGATCTAGGACAGCGGTCACCAACCTTTCGGACCTCACGGACCACCAGTGGTCTGCGGACCACCCGTTGGCGACCGCTGATCTAGGACACAGTCTGGAGGGAATGAGCTCTGAGGCCTATTTGGACAACTCTGCTGCCTTTTGGTCTGCCCCCCCTCGGGCCATGAGACTGGGAGACACAGGCAGGTTATTAACTACCCCTGCAAGCCTCAGTTTCCTTATCTGTAAAATAGAGGTAATAAATCCTGGCTTTACAGCACTGTTTCAAGGATGCAACTAGGTAACAGACATGCAAGTGCTTTGTGAACTGTGCAGCATGGTCCAGACAGTGGCAGGTTTCTGTGGTTGTGATGCTGAGGACGTGGCATTAGCTAAGATCATCCTGATCCGTGTTTGGAAAGCAGCTAACTCACTAGGTTACACCTCACATACCCGTGGTGCTGAGGATTATTGAGGGGGGATCCGCAGAAGCAGAGTCTTACCTTTGTCCGGGATGCAGGCGTAAGAAAAGGTAAACAAACATGAATCCATATTTTCCAGAAGTGTCATCTGATCTCGAGACAAATGTGGGGAGGAAGTGTTTCTGGGCCAGATGCCTGGACGGGAGCCCATTAATCAGGGGAGGCTTTCTGGAGGAGGCGAGCAGGGTGTGGAAGGGCAGGGTGCTGGCTGATTTGAAGAGAAGTCACATGAAGGTTCTATGTGCCAGACCCTGGCCAGGCATTTTCATGAATGTTTTCCCTGTCCTCAAAACAGCCTGGGAGATAGGCATTTATCACCATTTATAGGTGAGGAAATAGGCCCGGAGGGGAAAAGTATGTTGATCAAGGTCACTTGGCCTCATTCATTTGAAAAGACACATATATTCTTGGCTAGAGAGTGTTACGCATTGTTCAGGGTAAAGTGAATATCTGGGCCAGGACAGGCCGGGGCACCTGTATGGGAGTGATGTTCACAGCACGGCCGTGACAGAAGCACGCGGTCTGCTACCAGATGCCACACTCGCCTAACAAAGCAATATGAGGCTGGATGTGTGTCTGACTGCAGAGGAGTTGCAGAGTCATTGTAGAGTCTTGGATAGGACCAGCTTTGGGGAAAGGAATTTGTCGCCCTCCTGAAGGTTTCTGTTGGGGAATGGGCAGTGGCTGGGGGTGGGAGTGTGCAGGGCTTCTGTACTGATAGTGAGAATTCCGGAGCCATCCTGCCAGGCGCAGCAGACTCAACCGAGGCCCGTTGGCCGCTCATTCAGGGAGAACTGCCCTGGGTGTGGGGTTGTGGAGAGATCCCTGAGGTTGAATTCTGCTCTGCTGTATGACCTGGGGTAAGTCCCGCCTTGCTCTAGTCCAGACATGTCCTGTCTTGAGAAAGTTAGGGTTTTATAGCCTCTGAGATCCTTTCTAGTTCTAGAATTCTGTGAGTTTGATGATGGGCTGAAGGAGCAAGCTGGTAGGTGCTGGGGGTATGGGGGTCTGAGAGCCTACCTTTGGTCATGGACAAGTCCTGGGGACCCAGTGGCTTGGATGCCGTTGAAAGGTGGATGCGGAGCGTGCAGTGTAATAATGCCACGTCTCCCTGTTGAGGAAGGGGCCTGTGTATCATCCACTGGGGGAGTGACTTCCCTAGAGGAGTCTGGGTTCATCTCCTCCAGGCCCCTGTGAAGGGAAGGGCATTGTCCGTCTTGGGTCCAGATGGGAGAAGGAGCCTCACCGGTGTACTTCACAAATACTTATTAACTATTTAATATTACGTATAAGTACCTACTGTGTGCCACTGTCTTGGGATGAATGAGAGACAAGGTCCCCGTCCTCACAATTTGAGAGGAGCAGGAACCTGGGTCAAGGAGGCAATTAAGGGTAAAAAAATGTGACAAAAGGAGGAGCATAAAGGTCTCAGAGAGAAACCAGAGATGGCTTCTCTGAGGAGGTGACACATGAACTAAAATCGAAGGATGAGGAGAAGCTGGGGTGGAGGGATTTGCAGCGCTGGAATCAGGCAAGGCACCTGCTGGGGACTGGGACCGGCTGACTGCCTGGGTCCTATGGGGTCCAGAAACCACCATACCTCACTGTTCTATACACCCTGAGGGCAGGAACCGGGTTGACTGTCTTTTCCCTCTGCTTAGCACAGGGCCTGGCACTAAGTGGCTTTGGGTGATAGGTGGGTGACCTGATATGGGACCCCAGTTTATGGGCATCTCTGGATCCTAGACGCTCAGAATTGATGGCGTGAGATGTCACAGGGAGCCCTCTTAGCACATGGAGGTGGGCAGCCGAGGCCCAAAGGAGGAACAGGAGCCCACACCTGTCAGCCTTCCCACTCCTGCTCAGACTTCAAATGGAAAATCCCATCCCAGGGAGGTGCCTCTAGCAGGGGTGGAATGAGATGAGCAGGAAGCTGAGGCTAAGAAGGCTGCCATCCCCACCCCTACCTCCGACACCTTCTGGTACCTTCTGGTTTCAGCTACCTCTCCCTCCTTGTGGAGGCCCTGAATCTGCATCCACAGCACACATCCCAGCATTCTCCTGGAAATCCCCTCCGGCAGGGGCCCCTCCCCCCACTATTCTCTTCCTCTGGCCCCTTAAGCTGGATGGCCAGCAAGGTTTGCTGAACTGGGGTGGCTAATCCTGTGGCCAGAAAAATCTACACTCTGTTTTCAGCAGAGGGCTGAGAGGGAGCCTTCCCTCACCACCTGCCCCTTGGAAATCCCCCTCTCCCCAAACCCTGAGAGCCGTCTCAGCTGCTCCTGGCCTGTCACATGCCGCTGAAACTAATGAGAAGAGGCATTGTCTATTATGTGGGCCACAGTGAACGTGGTGGGTGGGGAGAGCAGGTACACACACCTCTACCTTCCATACAGACCCCATGGCCACCTCTAGCCCTTGGGCTGACTTGGGGAAGGAAGCAGGTGGAACCATTCCTTGGGCAGGAGGGGGACATCTCTGTCCACCTCCCCAATTATCACATTCCACTTCTGTTCACTGTCCTCGGGGACCGGTTCATCAAAGGCTGTCCGCTCCACTCACAGGGTGCCCGGCTCTGTGCTTGGCATGGTGTGCTGTAGAATTTTAGTAATTAGTTGATGTGTGCCATGAGATGAAAAAGGTTGAAAAATCACTTGCAAAGGGTTTAAACATCAAGTCTTCTGGCAAAAATGCATGATTCCCAGGAGGCTACTGGTGGGGTCTGCTCCAAGTAGGGCTTCCTGGGTGCTTAGGACACCCTCTCCTCCAAGCCTTTAGCCAGGTGAGGCCTTCACCACCATTTGCCAAGAGGGTCATGAGGCACTCGGGCTCAGTGTTGTGTTCCCAGGAGTTCTGGTGCATTTGCCTTCCGTACTACCTACTTCTGCCACCAGCCCTACCCCAAGCTCTCCCAAGCTCATGGCTATGGCAGTATTCTTCCTCTAGGATCCTGGCGCAAGCACAGCCGTTGTAGCAACAGTATGTAAGACTGGGAGAGTGCCCTGGGCTCTTCCCTCCACCAGTACTTAAGCGCCATCATCACCACCTCCACCAGTATGCAAGCCCAACCATCTGCACCTCCCCCAGTTTCTGTTCAGCATGTATGGCATACCCAACTGTGTCGACTGGGCCTGGGGCTACTAAGAGAAATGAGACCATCACTGCCCTTGAGAAATTTGTTTTCTGGTTGAGACAGCTGCTGGGGTGTCCTGAGCTGTGATCAGGTCTATGTCGGCAGCAGCACTGATGCCTGTGGGAGTAGGGCATGCAAGGAAAGCTTCATGGAGGAGTAAACTATGGAGTGGGCCTTAAGGATAACAAGGGATCTCCCAGGCAAAGGTGGAAGAGGAAGGAGTATGTGTGAAGGTCCGGAGGTGTGTACTGGGGAGTGGCAAGCAGTTTTGTGCAGCTGAAATTCTGAAGTGAGAGGGGTGTGGTTGGAGATGAGGGTGAACTGGTGGGCAGGGGCAGCTCCTGCATGGCCTCCTGTCCTCAGTTCATGCTGAGGGATTTGTACGTTGCCCTTTTTAAAAAATATATATTTTATTGATTTTTTACAGAGAGGAAGGGAGAGGGATAGAGAGCCAGAGACATCGATGAGAGAGAAACATCGATCAGCTGCCTCCTGCACACCTCCTACTGGGGATGTGCCTGCAACCAAGGTACATGCCCTTGACTGGAATGGAACCTGGGACCCTTCAGTCCGCAGGCCGACGCTCTATCCACTGAGCCAAACCGGTTAGGGCTTGTACGTTACCCTTAAGTGTTCTTTCTGCTCCCCTACACCACCTTTCCCCTTATGGGCCTCTGTTTCCCCATTAATGGAATTGGGCTAGGAGATCTCTGACACTAGGACCCTCTTCTCTGTATAAAGCAGGGAGCCTTGTGTATACAGCTTGGTATATAGTGTGTGCTCAATGAGTATTTTCTGGATGGAGGAATAAAATACAGCCCCTCAGAGACTGCACTGTTGGCAGCCTCAGACTCTTAGCAAGAGATGGGCTTCAGAGAGTGGGGGAGAACAGCTTTGACTCTCCCATTTTGCAGAGACAGGGTGTTCTGGAGCCACGGGGCCTAAGAGGCAGCATGGTGTAGTGGAGGGGTTTGCCTAGGTGGCAGAAAGGATGAGCCATGTAGGGATTAGAACTGAGGGCTCTGGACTCCCAGCCCAGCATTCTCTCTGCTACACCACGCTGCCCCTAGTTGGAGAGACAGAGCAGAGTGATAGTAAAGGAGAGTAATTTCCCAGGCTGTGGGGCTCTGCGAAGGTCCCTGGGCACAAGGGTGCTCATGAGGACACAGAGACGGGGGCAGCCTGGCAGCCAGGAAGGCTTTCCGAAGAGGTGAGGTTTGGCCTGGAGTTGAAAAATAAGGACTTGTATAAAGGGAGATGCATGAGGGGCACACATCTCCACAGATGCACAGACATGGTTGGTTTTATGTATGTCTATCTCCTATACTCTCCATTACTTAAATTTACACACACCAATGTAGATCTGGGCATATGTTCAATAAACAGAATTGTACAATCATACCTATACACAAAAGCACATGCAATTACACAATTTGTAGATAAACAAATTTACACTTACATGCACACAGGCAGGTTGTTACCTACTCAAATGCATAAAACCAGTGATATCCAAGCCACCTTGAGCGAGAGAGTCACAGTTACATAGGCAGATACACAAAAATACACATCCAGACATTTGAAAACAGACAAAATGATATAGATATAGGCACACAGTTACACACAGACGATTACATAAAGAGGAAACCATATATTCAGGGTCACAGATGTATACACAGGTACACAACTAGATAGCCACATTCAAGCACAGTTACAAATGCCCAATTACATGCCCTTCTTCCAGGTCATACAGGGGCATAGATAAACGGGAGGAGTGGTAGCACGGAGCAGTGGGCATTGGAGTCAGTTCGGATTTGAATCCTAGCTCTGTAGTTTAATGCTGTTTAACTTTGGACTAGTCAGTTGACTTCATGGAACTTCAATTTCCCCATCTGTAAAATGGGGATGATAAAAGCACCTACCTTAGACAATTGTTTTGTGGATGAAGGAAGTAATGCATGAAAGCGGTTACACAGTGCCTGTACACACTACATAAAAGGGTACTACTATTATTTGGAACACCATTATTACAGAAATACGGTCAGATTGATCCGTTTGTACCGCAGGCACAGAGGCAGGAGATACACACACAGACACGTGACACTCACAGTGTAGTGTTTAGTGGGCCTTAGCAGCAGGAGGGCTCCAGAACCCGCCGGTCTGGATCCTGGTGCCCGGTTATCTCCATTCCACCGCAGTCCTCAGATTGGCGGCCCCTGGGCCGGGAGAGCGAGCTACCTGCTTGCCTCACCTGCACAGGCCCTGCCTTTCCGGGGAGCATTCAGGGCGGGGCGGCTCAGCTGGTCTCCCAGGTCCTGGGGGCGGAGCCTATGGGACGCGAGCCAGGCCCCACCCCTCCGCCTGCCCGCCCCTGGCCCGGCCATTGGCCGCAGAGCCCGGGGGCGTGGCCGAGCTGGGGCTGGGGGCGCCTGCGGTGGCCGCCCGCGAGTCTCTGCCTGCCTCCCGGGGCTGCGGGCCCGGTGGCCCGGCTGGTTGGGCTGTGCTTGGGTTCCCGCGCCGGCTCCTGCGCCCGCCATGGGCAACTCACACCACAAGAGGAAGGCCCCCAGCGGCCCCCGGGCCCGCAGCTTCTGGCGGTTCGGGCGGTCGGGGAAGCGGCCCGCAGGTAGGGGCTGGGGTGGGGGCGGGGCAGGCGGGGAGGAGGGTCTCCCTGCCGCAGCAGCCGCCACCGCTGCTGCCCCCTCCCGGGGCTCGGCGCGTGTGAGTGTGGGGACGGGTATTCCCCGCATAGACCCGACTCCTCACATGCACACACAGACACATGTAATACCGACGGGCAGGCACATGTACATGTTCACAATTTACAGTCACACACAACAGATGTATGGACATACAGACCCAAAATCACATACACATCTACACCCACACCATCGCTGTAGGACGCACAGATCCTGAGACACAGACACATATATCTATGCATATGATTTACACAGTCACACGAACTACATCACATCACAGATTCAGACACACAGGCGTACACACACATTAGTCATGTAGGTACAGTTGTCCAACGTGTTAGGTACACAGATGTACCCACAGGTTCAGAACTGCACAACCAACCAGACTCACACTCAGGGTTAAAGACAGACCCTAAGGAATGTACACACACACACACACACACACACACACGAACACTTGTTTCTCAGGCATTAGCCCCCAACGGGCTGAAAGTTTGCAGGAGGGAGGGGAGACAAAGGTGAAGGGGAGAAGCAGGAAACCAGGGGCTGGAGGCTCGGGGCCACCTCCATCTGGCGCGATCGGGAGTCAGACTGGTTCTGGTTCTGGTTCTCTGGGCTCCCTCCCCACCCCCACTCGCTCCGCCGCAGCCTCCCAGGCCCCGCGCCCCCCCCCCCTCCGTCCCCCCCGCGGTCCCTGTGGTCGCTGCCGCATCTCCCCCTTTCAGTGCAGCCACCCAGCTGGAACACAGCCTTTCCCGGCGTGCTGCGGGATCCCTCCGCGGGTCACATTCCAGCCTCCAAGTGGGGGGAGGAGGGAAGAATGGGGAAGGCTTCCCACCCCAGAGCTGGGAGAGGGGATTCCTGGTTTCCCCCAGCGGGTGCGGCAGTTCAGGGTATCCCTCAGAATCCCAAGGGGTGCTGGAGGAGGGACTGTCGAGGGTACCTAGTTCCCCCACTTGGTGAATCCAGAGAAGGGGCTGGGGTGGAATTCAACCCTCTCCCCCTCCCCCCAGGATGATAAAGGGTCTCCAACAGAGGTAGGTATCAGCTGGTCTTTGGAAGTGAGAGGATCACGGAAGAGATGGGGTGGGCCCCCCCCTCCCCCCTTTGCTGTGGTGGGAGAATCCACCCATGGCTTCCCAGGATGGCCCACATTCCTAGAAAATTCTGAATGAGATGATCTCATTCCTTTGGGCGGGGAATTGGGGGGTCTGGGTTCTCAATGTGGCTCTGGTATGGGCTCCCGTGACCTTGAGCAGATTGCTTGCACTTCTCTGGAACTACCTGACTCAATTTCTTTCTTTGAAATTAGGGGGCTTAGCTTAGGTGACTCCTTGGGACCCTTACAGTGTGGTTAGCCATTTCATGGTTAAAGAGACTGAGGTTTAGAGAGGGTGGGCTTATCCGAGTTCATTTGCTGGCTGTGGTTTGAAGATTAATCCTGATAATCAAAATAACAGTAGGAAAAGGGTTAAGTCCTGGTAGGCTCTCTAAGGATTCCCCAGAAGGTGTGTTGATGAGAGACTCCAGGACTTTCCAATAGACTCCCTGTCCTAGCAATGCTGAAAGCCAGGCTCTGCCCACCTGCCTCTCCTCTGAGATCTGCATCGAGGGGGTGGGGCTGGGCTGGGGCTCTTTATCTGCCCTCCATGGCCACTCTAAACGGACGGTTTCCTGAGAACCAACTGTGGGTCCAGCCTTGTGACCATTGGTGGGGGGAGAGAGATTAGGAGGACTGTTTACAGTCTCCTGCCCGCTGGCCCTGAAGGAAGAGGCCGGGGGCTTTTAGCAGCCCTTGTGCTCTCTGAGTTCCCGCTGCAGCTCAAAAGCCAGCCAGGCTTCAAGGTGTACAAAACAAATGCAATGTCAAGGCCACACAGAAGTAAGTGTGGAGGCTGGGACATACTCTAGGTCAGTGGTCGGCAAACTGCGGCTCGTGAGCCACATGCGGCTCTCGAGCCGCGGTGTGCCGCTCTGTTGACTAATGAGTTTGCCGACCACTGCTCTAGGTCATATGTTAAAAAGGCTTTTGGGTTGGGGTCAATTTTAGAAACTAGGGAGATGGTCTTAATTTGGTCTTGGAAGTAACTGCAAGGTTGGAGTTAGTCCTGAATTGTTGATTAAATGAGAGATACATTTCATCTCTGGGGTACGGTCGTGAACAAAGGCATGGAGTTGAGACTGAGCATGGAGGTTGGAGAGAAAAAGTGGTTGAGGCTCTTGCCTGGGAGGAGTTCTGTTGTGAATGCAAACTTGAGCCCTTTGGTTTTACTTGTGTTGAGGATTCCAAGGCCTCCCTAGCCTCAGCCTCTACTGTCCCAGGCCCAGGTATGGAACTGGGACTTGAGTACTGATCATTTGGTCAGTCTGAGAGAGGATGAGGGAAAGAAGGGAAGGCAAGCAGAGAGGGCTGGAGCCGAAGGGCCAGAGGGAGCCGGGGAAGGTGTGTGAGCCAGGGAGGAGCCTGTGAAAGGGGTGTGTTAGGAAGATGGCTCTGGGTGCGGGCAGGTGCAAGGCAGGACAGGTTGGCGGGTGGGGTGGGGAGAGTGGAAGCTCCGAGAAGTCAGGAGGCTGTTGCAGTAATCCAGGGGAGAGGTGATGAGGTGAGGGTGAGGGAAGGGTGGGGGCTGTGGGAGGAGAGGGCAGTGGCAGCTGCAGAGACACGGTGGAGGAGGTGACAGAAGTGCTGGGACCTGGGATTAATCAGATATTGGGAGTGAGGGCCAGAGAGGGCTGTGGAGGCTCTGTGCTTGATGCTGCTTGGTGGGAGGATGGTAACAGATAACGCAGAGGTGAAAATGAGGCCCAGTGCTAAACTCTTTATATCAATTCACCTGTCTGCCAGCAGTCTTACACGCTAGAAGTTACTATTCTCCCCATTTTACAGATGAGGAAGATGGAGCTCAGAGAAGTGACGTCAGTTGCTCAAGCCCCTTAGCAGGGAGGTAGCTGGATCCTGATTCAAACCCCAGCCTGTCAGATCCCAAAGCCTGTACCCTTAATCTGGTTTGAGATAGATGGGTTACCTCTTAGGATCGAGGGGTCTGCTCGTCCTCCGGGTAAAGAAAGCCTGAGGTCCTGGGGCATTTGGACTTCAGAGAACACAAGTGGAGAAAGCTCTGGAAGGGAGGAGAGGAGGTTAAGGACTAAACATGGACGCCCTTAGGGCTCAGAGGGGGGCAGGTGGAAAGTGGGAGGGAAAACTGAGAATCCAGGAAGGGTTCCTTCCATGGATCAAAGGCCCTTGGACCAAGGAGAAGAGGGAGAGTGAGGATGGAGGGGAGAGGCCTCCGTACTGCTGGGATTGTCCGGCCCAACCCTCTCCTCACTTCCCCAGACCGCTGGGCAATTGGTCCCGGACAGTTTGGGGGATTGGTGGAGGAATGGAACTGAGAGCCCAGGGAGCTTCCTCCTTTCCCACTGCCCTCCTTTTCCAATGCAATGTCTGTCAGGTTTCCACTTGGACCTCCTCTTGGTAGGGTTTCTCATTCCCGCCTCGTAGATGAGGAGATTAAGGGAATGACCAAGGCTTTGGTGGAGTCAGAGTGCCTGAAATTCTTTCATCCCTGCCCCTGCCTCGGGACCTCGGGCACCAGGGGTCTTTGGTAGATCCCACGGCTCCTTTCCAGGGGAGGGGAGAGACTTAGGACTAACTGTACATCTGAACTTGCATGTGGGAGCCCTGGGCTTCCCTCTCTGGCCTGAGGGGTCTGAGATAAGCTGAACCCCCTTGCTGCCCTAGGCGCTGACTCAGAGTGAGGGACCACTGCCTTCCTTCTAGGAACAGAGTTGTACGTACTGCGGGCTCTTTAGAGAGTATTTCTCCCACCCTCCCGCCTCACAGATGAAGAAACCGAGGCCCAGCAAAGGGCAGTGCCCGGCTCAGGATCATGCTGCAGCTGTGGGGCAGTGAGAGTTCAGACCTAGAACTCCTGACGCCCAGAGCAGGGGGATATCTGGTCTGGGCTCCAATTCCCTTCCCTCCCAAACAGGGGCGTCAGGTCTGCCAGATAGGGCTCGGTCACTGAGGAGCTGGTAGGGAGCTTGTGTTAAGTGTCCCTTATCAGACCTTATCTTAATGGTCCTTAACTCCACTTGAGATTTCAAGAGAGGTCTGGAAGTGGGTGGGAGAGGAGGCCTCTGGGGGCAGGAGAACATGATTTGTCTTCCGGTCAGAGGGCTCACATCCTGACTCTGCCATTACTGGTTTTGTGACCTTGGGCAAGTCACTGACCCCCGGGGAGTGCCTCTGTATGATGAGCGAGACCTGTGTGTGTCAGTTAATTGGCACTCAATCATTTCTAATTTATTGTCTTTGTGTTGTCAGTGGAAAGGCAGAGGGGCCCGAGAGGGCCCTTGACTCCACACTCAGAGAGGCAGAGGCTCCCTGGACTGACATTTTGTGTGTACACTTGGTTGCATGGCTTTCACTTTCCCAGGCACTATGCGAAGTGGGTTAGTCCCAGTTGACAGATGAGCAGACTGAGGCCCAGGGAGACGGATTCATTTGTCCACGGCCTGGAATCCAGATCTCAGGACCCCCAGCAGTTTCTTCTCCAGACTTCATGGTGGCTGAATATAGGCCTCTCCAGCATTCATATGGGGATAATCATGCCTTGAAGCAACAAAGGAAAGGGCTTTGGAAAGTCAGAATTACTCCTGGACCAAAGAGATTATTATATCATTGTTGGGAGCAGATACTGACCTGGAAACTCATTATGACATTTATTAATATTATTGTAGCTAATTCCTCCCTGCTCTGCTGCCGTTCCCCTAGGCGTCTGTGGGATGGGATTGCTCCCTCCCTGTTGGGGCACTCCCTGCCCCCCAATATTTACTGTAGAACCGGCCTGTCAGCTCTGCCCCAGCTGGGTGGGGCTTCCCACTGAGGGAAGGAAGGAGGGGGATTCCCCTTCTGCAGAGGTAGGGTGCAGAGCTCCCCCTCTTTGGGTAGGGACCCAGGCTGGGGCCCCGACCCAACTCCCTTAGACTTAGGACTGCTAAGGCCTTTGGAGTGAGACCCAGGTTGGAATGTGAGCTGGGCCACTTCCTGGTTGGGTGACCTTGAGCGAGTCACTTTCCCTGGTGCCGTGTCTTGCTCATTTGTAAAAAGAGAATGTCACAGGTACCTTCTAGGATTCTTGTGTACAAAACTGTAGAAGTGAACGTGTTTTGAGAATTGTAAAAGTGCCTCCACCTGAAACATTTTGTTATGTTCCTTTCTCTTTGTCTTGCCCCTAAGAGAACAAAATCTGCATGTGCTTTGGGTTCTGTTCCCATGGGAAGGCCCGCCCGTGGGCCTCCGTCTGTCCACTTGTACAGCCAGGGGTTGAGACTTAGAGCCTCTCAACACCCTGAATCCTGGCTCCTGGGCTGGCCAGTGGCACCGTCAGAATGTGGAGGGAGGGTGCTGGAAGGGGGACAAGGTCAGGCCATGGAGGGTTCCAGCGCTTGAGCGAGGCCACCTGGGCAGCTGTGCCCGCCCCCCTCATTCCTCTCCCCTGAGTCAGGCCTGCTTGGCTGTGGGTGTGCCATCACCCCCGCCCCTTGCTCTGGAATGGGGCAGGTTGAGGCCTCACCCCGTGGAGGATGTTGCCAGGACAGTGAGTACACATGCGCACAATGTTCGCGTGGCCTTGAGGGCTGGGCCTTCCTCCCCCATTCCTTCCTGTCTCCAGGATCAGGAAAGCCCCTGAATGGTGGGTACACACACCTACCTTCATGCACACACCTACCTTCATGCACACAGCCAGCTGGCAGGGCCGTGTGAGTCTGCCTGCATCCAGCCCGTGTATGAAGAGGACATGGACTAGGGTGGCTTCGGTGTGCTTTGTGGAGGTAGTCCTGAGAGCACCCACCTGTGGGATTGGCCCCAGTGGGCATTTGGGAGGTGTGTGCCCGCCTACCTGTGCTGGTAGACCGGAACAGAGCTCCAGAGCTTGCATGTCTGCTTCCTGGTGTGGCCTGTGTTGAGGGGGCGGGGCGGGGCGGGGGGGGGGGGAGGGGGATGTGGCCAGGAGCAAGGTGTCTTCTCACATCCCGGAAGCCTCCGTCCTTCAAGCAGGCGGAGGGTGCAGGGAGGCTTAGGCGGTACTTCTGGACTAGAGCAGAAGGTCCTAGAACACGGACTTTTAAGTGTGCCCTTGGCAGAGGTCCTCCCACTCTCTGGGCCTGGATTTCTTTGTGAGGTACCTGTCCTTCACCTGAGATTCAGGGTGCTGAGCCCCTCCCCTAGCAAGCCACAGGTGTGTAGACCTGTGTCTGGGGTGGCTCAGAGAGGCCTCAGGCTCTGGCCATGCTGTGGGCGGGTGAAGGGAGGGGTGTTGCTGGGCAACCAGGCGTTATCAAGAGTGAGAGCCTTGGATCTGGCTGGGGAATTTGCAGCTATGGCCCTGACTCTCAGCCTTGGGCCTGGGACCTTGAGGAACTGAAGTGCCTCATCCATGACTTAGTAGGAGCTCAGCCTTTGCTTTCCCTGGCTAGGAGGAAGCGGAGGATGACCGTGTCCTGCATGGTTAAAGGCTCCAGGTTTGGAGCCAGCCAGAGCTTGGGAAGGCACCTAGCTCTCTGAGCCTCACAGGTCCATGATCAGTTACCAGGAGAGTACCTGCCTCAAAGGACTCATGTTGTAGTAAGATCCATACCTGGCATGGTGCCTGGCATGAATTTATCACCCTGCAAGTGTTGGTCTACTGTTCTTTTCTGGTCAAGTGGGACTAATAAGAGGGGTGGATGGGTCTGGCCCAAGAGAGAGGGAAGAGGGAAGTATATGGTCAAGAAACCTCCAATTTATGGTGATGGGGTCCCTCAGCCCTTCTGCAGAGGGGAGATAGGTTTGTAGCTGACACAGCGGACAGAGCATGGCTTTTGGATTCAAGTTGTCCTGAGTGCAAAAGCTACCTTGCCCTCTCTGGCCTCCATTTCGTCATCTGTAAAATGGGGATTGTTTAGATTTCAGTGATTTGTGCATATATACTGTCCAGCTCCACAGAAGTTTTGTTTTCTAGAGAGCAAGGACTCAACCATCTGCTGAGTGCTCTCCGAGAGGTGGGGCAGCAAAGGGGGAAGGGCTACAGGAGGGTCTTGAAGCATGGGAGCCACGCGAACCCTTAAGTCCCTAGGAACTCAGAGAGAAGGGTGCTGTGTGAGAGGGACGCCCTCAGGCCAGGGCGGGGAGGGGTGGGCAGCACTTTGTAGCTCACAGTCTGCCTCTTCCACACCTTTTGGAGTTGCCAGGGGGGAAGGATCTCTTTTCACAGGGTCATTACCCAGCTTAACCTTCATGTTTACTGACCGGCCTTTATTTTTATTGACCAGCGTCCTGGAGCTCTGAATAAAATTCAGGCTCTGCCAAGGCCTATCTATGGGGCCCTACCAGATCTGGCTCCTGCCCTCTTCTCACCTCCTGCCATTCGCTCCCTGGCTCACCATGTCCCAGCCACCCCTGCCTCTGCTCTGGGAATCCCACCACTCCTGCCTCAAGGTCTTGATAGTTGCCGATGGATGCCCCTGTCTAGAGGGCTCTGTACTTTTGCTGGCTGGCTCCTTCTCTCTCTCTCTCTCTCTCTCTCTCTCTCTCTGCTTTTTTTTTTTTTAAGCTAAGTTGAGTCTTGATCTTTTATTTTGTGTAAACAGATTGGCAGGACACTGCACCCTCAGAATAAGGGGTTCAGCCACAGACTGGGAAATTTTCTTCACACAGTCACAATTTCTAGGCTTCGATACTTTTCTCCAACACAGCTGAATGTCTGTAATTCAGGTTTAGGTGCCCGCCTCCATCCTTCTCCTTCTTCAGTCTCAGTCCCAAAGGTCTTTCCTTGGAGAGGCGCTCCTTGATGCCCTCTGAAGGTACCCCCTTCCTGTCACAGTCCTCAGTCCCCACTATCTAAAATTATGTTGTTAGTTTACCTCATTCATGTATTCATCAGTTCATCAAATATTCATTGAGCTTACGGTATGTACCAGGCACGAATTTAGGCCCTGGGACTATATTGGTGAACAAAATAAAGTTTTCCACCAGGTATAACCCCCAGGACTAGCTTAATAAATATTTGCTGATCGAATGAATGGATACAATAATTTTATAAGGAGTTATTGGCCTTGTTTCTCTATGAGGTCATGGCTTGTGTGTGATGGAGCTGGATTTGAACCTGGACCTGACTTCCCTCAAAGTGCTGCTGCCCTTACCGCCCTCACGTGTGAGCTGTTTCTTTTCTTTTTTTAAAAAAAATATATTTTATTGATTTTTTACAGAGAGGAAGGGAGGGGATAGAGAGCCAGAAACATCGATGAGAGAGAGACATCGATCAGCTGCCTCCTGCACACTCCCTACTGGGTATGTGCCCACAACCAAGGTACATGTCCTTGACCAGAATCGAACCTGGGACCCTTGAATCCACAGGCCGACGCTCTAGCCACTGAGCCAAACCAGTTAGGGCTATGAGCTGTTTCTTGGTTAATTCTGTTCTCCCTGCCTGGTGATCCAGCAGAGTCACTGAGTCACAGAGGGAGGCCGATGGGAAGAATCTTGGGCTGGAGGGGCAGGAGGTCTGCACTGAAGGCCTGCTTTGCTGTGTGACCTTAGAGAGTTCACAGTGTGTCTCTGGGCTGCTGATGTCACATTACCAAAGTGGGAAGGAAGTCCTTTGGAAAGTGTGGGGCTGAACATCCATGTGAGGGTTACCACCGCAATGTGATGCACTGTGTGTGGGCATCTCCGGCTTCCCAGGACTGTGTCCCAGGCTGGCTCCCACCTCTGAGGGGCCTCCATCAGTGGCCTTGCCCTCCCCTCAGGTGTCACCTCGCAGGCATTTCTGGTCTGCCTGGCTGCTCTGAACTCCTTCCCTGGGGAATTGCCCTCACCAGCCAGGAGGGCCTGGGGTGGGCACCATGCCAAGCCTAGTCTAGTGGCTCTTCTACCTACCATCTGGCAGCTGGGAGCCCTGCCTTAGTTTTGGCTCCTGACTGTTTGGAAAAGGCTTGGGGACAGGGTTGGTGGTCCGCCCCTTGGATTGAGTATCGTCAGCCCTCCTAGTCATACTGCCCACCAGAGCTGAGCACCCACAGGCTCGGACCCGCAGTTCCCCTGTGAGTCTGAGAGGGTTCCTGCCCCTGTTTTCCACTGGGGGCGGGGTCAGTAGAGGGGCGGGACCAGTGGCGCAGGTGGGAGGAGGACCTGGGGAGCAGCCCCGCCCCCTCCGCCCGGATCGGCGCTCCGCAGCTGGGCGGACAGGCGGGCGGCCCGCAGCCCTTAGTGCTGGGTTGTGGCCTGGCATTCTGCAGAGGTCGGGGTAGGGACGTCTGAGCGGCGCCCGCCGTCATGGTGGTGTTCCTGGGCCGCCACCTCCCGGCGCTCCTCGGGCTCTTTAAGAAGAAGGGTGAGTGGGTGTGGCTGGGTGGGGGGGAGAGAAGGGCTCCCCCACAACTCCATTTGCCAGACCCTGATGTAGGATGGGGGCGTGGGGGGGAATCAAGGCTGGGAAACGGTAATCGATGGGGGATGGGGCCAGGAATGAGGCCAGGCTCCCCTGTCCAGCCTTTGTCCAGCCGCTGGGCTGCTGTCTTTGTCTGGGCTCTGCTTGTGTTTGGGAGGATGGATCCAGGTGTCTAACCTTGAAGCCTGCAGCCCTAGGGCAAGACAGCCTCCCTGCAAGGGTACCCACGCTTTCCTGGGCACATCCCAGCACCTCCGTTCCAGGGGAAGGGCATCCCCTCCTGGTCCTGTGTCTGGGAGGAAGGAACGTGGGGAGCAGAGTCGAGGGGAAAACAGTACTGCTGGAAGTTGGGGAGCATGATCAATGGGATTCTGTGAGGAGGTCTGGGGGTGAAGTTTTGGAAGGAGGGACCTATGTCCATTTCCTTGTCCTAGAAGCTGGGCTTTCAGGCCTGGATTAAGACATGGAGACCAGAGTTTATTGGACTTTTTTTTGGGGAATAAAGGGACTAGAGGACCCCCAGGTTGAGTGTGACCCAGGAATCCCTACTGGGAACCTGGTATTTAGTCCTGGAGTTTAGTCTGACTGTGATTTGCTGGGTGACCTTAAGCAAGACCTTTTCTCTTGTTGCCCGATTTATAAAATCGGGATGGGGATTAGGCAAAAGGATGAGTGAGAGACCTAGCTCCGACCTGGGAGGGTTCCTGTGAATTCCCAGGAGCTGACCTTGGAAGAATGGGCTGGCGCAGGAGGAGCCTGCAGGTGCTTGAATTAAAGACCCTGATCCCTGGGCGTGGCCCTTTAAAGGGCTTGTTTTCCTGCCCCTCTACAGGGTGCTGCCAGGGTCACATGACCCTCCAGCGTTTTTGCTTGTGCTGTGGGTTCTATTTAAGGGGGGCTGGAGCTGCAAAGTGCTGACACAGCCCCCCCATTCCCAGGATTAGGTGACCAACTTCCCAATGGGCGGGGCCTGTAACAGGATCATTTGTAACGGATCTCTGGCTCCTCTGTAGGGGGTAGGGCTCCAGGAGAGGGGGATGCCTAGGACTGTTCTCCCAAGAGAGGCTGGAGCTTCCTTTTCTGGGGGTGTAGAGGCCTGGGTCCCTCTTCTCCCTTACCCTGCTTATTCTTCCACGAACGGACAGCCACATGGGTGAGTAGGGGACCCAAGAGGCCATATCCCTGGTTTGTGCCTCTTGGTGATCTGGTTATGACTCCTGATAGCCCCCATCTCTTCCTAGTGTCCCATGGTCTCCTCTGCCTGGACCTGGGCCAGGGTGTGTATGAAAAGGGTGTTTTTGTTTCTTTCACCCTGTAGAGCAGAGATGGAGGTCTGGAGATCAGAGAAGTGTGTTTGCAATGGGCTGTATGTATACTCAGTGTCTTGTGGCCCTGAGTGACATGAGGATACACAGTTACGTATATGTTTGGGTGTTGTTTGTATATGTATAGAATGGGGTCTGTGGGTGTTGTATGTATACATGGGGGCTGGGTGTGCTCTGTGGGACCCTTGTGTGCAATGTGTGTACACAGATGTATTTATACTTGGGTGCTTTGTTTGTATACATACGGAAGCCTGTGGGTGTTATGTGCATACACACTGGGCCTGTGTACCTTGGGTGTGGTGCCCTGTGGGGCTCTTTCTGAGGTGCGGGTTTTCGGATCTATGTGTGCTTGGATGTAGTTTGTATATGCTCACGGGACGGTGTGTGTATTGACTACATACTCCAGAATGGTGGGTTGTGCCTAGATTGGCAGAAGTGGGCATTGCATGTATGTGCAGGGGCCCTGTGCCGTCTGGGCACTGTGAGTGCCCTTGTCTGGTGCCTGTGCACCCTGAGGACCCAGATGCCTTTGGGCCTCACTCCTCTCCCTCTTGCATCCCACCAGGTTCAGCCAAGGCTGAGAGCGACAAGCGTCTAAGTGTAGGGCCCGGCCAGGGGCCAGGGTCTGCGGTGGACGAGCACCAGGACAATGTCTTCTTCCCCAGTGGGCGGCCGCCTCACCTGGAAGAGCTGCACACACAGGCCCAGGAGGGGCTCCGTTCCCTGCAGCACCAAGGTAACTTCCCCCTCCCCTCCAGGGCTGCTCTCAGCTCCCACGATGAGAGGCCTAGCCCAACACCCCTTTCCGGTCTCTTCCAGAAAAACAGAAGTTGAACAAGGGTGGCTGGGACCATGGAGACACCCAGAGCCTCCAGGTGAGCCCTGCCCCCAGCTCAGTCTGACTCTGCTCTTCCCTCCCTGCCTGACCTCTGGCAAGTATGTCTCTGAGCCCTTTCGGATCTCAGTTTCCTTCCTGTATCATGAAGGGCTAGCGTAGGTGACCGCTGGGGGGCTAGTCCAGCTGCTGTCTGCTCAGTGCTAGGTGATGCTGGGGACAAGCTGAGTCAGAAGTTCCAAGGGGGGGCTCTGAAGAGGCAGCTGTAAGCCCCACCCAGGCCTCTGCGCTGGTCGAGGGTCTGATCTCCTTTTCCCCTCCACAGTCCTCCAGGACCGGGCCGGATGAAGACAGCATCTCCTTCTGCAGCCAGACCACGTCCTACACGGCTGAGAGCTCCACGGCAGAGGATGCTCTCTCCATCCGCACAGAGATGATCCAGCGCAAAGGTGTCTGCTCCCCAGCAGGGATTCTTGGATGGGAGGGGGGATGGGCACCATCTGGGTCCCTACCCCTGCAGCTTGCCCCTTGCCTCCCTGTCGAGTGTTTCTCAGGGCTCTGTGACTCAGTGAACTCGGGAACACAGTGCCCTGCGCGCTCCTGGAGAGTCGTGATGCACATTAACTGCAAAGCGGGACCGTTGAGAGTTGGGAACCCTGGGTTTGGGTCTGATATTGCTACTTCCCACCTGTGTGACCTTGGGCCAACCCTTAACCTCTCTGAGCTTCCGTTTGATATTCTATAACAATGCAGACTGGAGTACTTATGTTATTGGGACGAATGCCAAGTATTCAGTGTGCTAACACTTAGTGTTTGCTAAATGGAAATTATCACTATTGACCTAGTAAATGTTAAAGCCTTCCAGAAGTCTTACAGAAAAGAAGCATCTAACTTTGTGTGACTAGCTTTGCCCATGTCTACTTGACTACGGAAGTCTTTTTTCACAGAGTTCTTGCTAATCTTCTACAAAAGGACTGCTCTGCAGAGTGTCCTGAGGCCTGTTCTAATGGCTTCTCTCCCCTGCCCTGGCCCCCAGGCTCCACCTTCCGACCTCATGACTCATTTCCCAAATCGTCTGGGAAGTCAGGGCGGAGGCGGCGGGAACGGCGGAGCACGGTGCTGGGACTGCCGCAGCACGTGCAGAAGGAACTCGGTGAGCCCTGGCTTGGGGGGCGGTGGTGGTGGATAGGCAGCCCTGGCCAACCCCTGTGCTGACTCCCAAGGCCTTCCTGTCCGTTCCAGGCCTGCGGAATGAGCGTGAGGCACCAGGGACTCCTCGGCCTCCTGGTCCACGGGATGCTGTACGAATCCCCACGGTGGACGGCCGCCCCACGCGTCTGGCCTCAGGAGCAGGCGTCCGGGTGTCCCTGCAGGCGCTGGAGGCAGAGGCGGAGGCTGGGGCCAAGGCAGAGGCCATGCTGCAGCGCCACATCCAGCGCTTCTACCGGGATGACACCTTTGTTGGCCGGTCCACAGGGGCTCAGCCCCCACCGATTCCCCGGCCCATGTCCCTCGCAGTGCCTGGACTGACAGGAGGGGCGGGGCCTCTAGAGCCCCTGAGCCCGGCCATGTCCATCTCGCCCCAGGCCACCTACTTGTCGAAACTGATCCCGCATGCTGTGCTGCCGCCTACAGTGGACGTGGTGGCCCTGGGCCGCTGCAGCCTGCGCACACTGAGCCGCTGCAGCCTGCTCTCGGCCAGCCCGGCCTCTGTCCGCTCGCTCGGCCGCTTCTCCTCGGTCTCCAGCCCACAGTCCCGCAGCCGCCACCCTTCCTCCTCCAGTGACACCTGGAGCCACTCTCAGTCCTCCGATACCATCGTGTCTGACGGCTCCACCCTGTCCTCCAAGGGTGGCTCAGAGGGCCGGCCGGAGGGCTCTGTAGCCAGCAGTAGTGTGGCACCCCCGCCTCAGGGGGGCAGCGGGAGGGGCTCTCCCAGTGGGGGCAGCACTGCCGAGGCCTCGGACACTGTCAGCATTCGGAGCAGCGGGCAGATGTCTAGCCGGAGTGTGTCCCTGCGTAAGCTGAAGCGGCCCCCACCGCCTCCCCGCCGGACCTACTCACTCCGCCAGCGGGGCTCAGCGGCCCCTGACGGGCCCTTGGGGTTGCCCCCCAAGCCAGAGCGGAAGCAGCAGCCACAGGCGCCTCGGCCGCCCACCACTGGTGGGCCAGAAGGGACGGGGGCAGCACCCTGTCCGTCCAGCTCGGCAGGCGGCTGGGTGCCTGGCTTGTCTCCAGGCGGCTCCCGCCGCCCCCCACGCTCCCCGGAACGGACGCTCTCACCCTCCAGTGGATACTCTAGCCAAAGTGGTACCCCTACCCTCCCTCCCAAGGGTCTGGCGGGGGCCCCTGCTTCCCCAGGCAAGGTCCAACCCCCTAAACCCGAGCGTGTCACTTCCCTCCGATCTCCTGGGGCCTCTGTCTCCTCCTCCCTCACATCTCTGTGTTCCTCCTTCTCTGACCCAGCCCCCTCAGACCGTTCTGGTCCCCAGATATCGACCACCCTTGGTGACAGGTTTGTCATACCTCCTCACCCCAAGGTGCTGGCCCCCTTCTCCCCACCCCCCTCCAAGTCCAAGGGTCCTAACCAAGCTGCCCCTGCTCCGGCCGCCCCTGCTCCGGTCCCTGGGCCTGTCTCTACCACGGATGTCAGTCCTGAGCCCTCTTCCGCCCCCCAGGCATCCCTGACTCCAGCACAGGAGTCTCCTATTGCCTCCAAAGACCCGTCACCCCCACCCTCCCCGCCCCCATCTTATCATCCACCCCCTCCACCCACTAAGAAACTAGAGGTGGTTGAGGAGGCCCCATCTGCCCCAGAGACTGAGGAGCCCCTCCAAGACCCCAACTGGCCCCCACCCCCACCGCCTGCACCCGAGGAGCAGGACCTGTCCATGGCTGACTTCCCGCCCCCAGAGGAGGCCTTCTTCTCTGTGGCCGGCCCTGAGCCTGAAGGCCCTTCAGAACCCCCAGCCCTTGTCAACTCCCTGGCTGATTCACCCTCAGCGACTGTCTCTTCTCAGAGGCAGCCCCATGGTACCCTAGATTCTCCAGCTCCGCCAGCCCCCCCTGCTGGTTCTGTCACAGGGCTGGCCAAGCTCCCTCGGAAGGAACCCGCGGGCTGCAGCAAGGGCAATGGGGCTCCCAGGGAGGATGCCGGTGCGCCCCTGGTCACGCCCTCCCTCCTGCAGATGGTTCGACTGCGTTCTGTGGGTGCTCCCACTGTGGCTCCAACCCCAGCATTGGGGCCATCAGCCCCCCAGAAGCCACTACGAAGGGCCCTATCGGGGCGGGCCAGCCCAGCACCTGCCCCTTCCCCAGGGCTCCATGCTGCCGTCCGACTCAAGGCCTCCAGTCTGGCTGCCAGTGAGAGTCTTGTGAATGCCCAGCCCAATGGGCCGCCTGAGGCAGAGCCACGGTCTCCTCAGTCCCCTGCCTCCACGGCCAGCTTCATCTTCTCCAAGGGCACGAAGAAGCTGCAGTTGGAGCGGCCCGTGTCCCCTGAGAACCAGGCTGACCTCCAGCGGAATCTCGTGGCTGAACTCCGGAGCATCTCAGAGCAGCGGCCACCCCAGGCCTCAAAGAAGCCACCCAAGGCTCCCCCACCTGTGGCCCGCAAGCCCTCCGTGGGAGTACCCTCCCCCACATCCCCCAGCTTTCCTCGGGCTGAGCCCCTGGCTGCTCTTCCGAGCAATGGGCTCCCTCATGTCGAGGGCAGGACTAAGGGGGAGCCGGCCGAGAATGGAGGTGTTGTGCAGCTGGTGGGCCTAGAGGAGAAGCTGGGCCCGCCTGGCTCAGGTACAGTGGGCAGTGGTGGGTGTGGTGCCATTGCTGGTGAGGGGACTAGACATCTAAGTCCTACCATTGCTCTTGGGTCTTCAAGGCTTTAGGTCTCAGGGTGCCTGGGAAGGGTGAACTGAGCTCCAGTGTGTGGGGCTTTGGAGTCAGAACGACTAAGTTTGAATTTCAACTTTGCCATTTCATCTACCCATCCTAGCCTTGAGCTCCTCACTGTCGAGTGCGGGCAGTGGTGCCTACATTATAGTGTCAGAATGTTTGTCAAGTATTAAGCCCAGTGCCACTAGCATGTTCAGGAACTGAGGTTGGGGGATGAGGTAAGAATGTGCCTTGGGTTTTGTCCAGAGCCAAGCGGGGAGGCCCCTTGCTGAATCTCCCTTTTCCCCACAGACCCACAGAAAGAGCTGGTCTAACCACCGGGCACCTCCCTGGCACTGCTGACCCATCCCAGGAATACAATCTCAGGGACCTGAGCAGCTCCGAGGATGAGAGGAAACGGCAGACCCTTAACCTAACAGAGAGGATGCCTGCAGCCTTAACCTCCACGGCCTTCAACATTTATGCAAGCCTGGCGTTGACCCTGTCCTCCAAGTCATCCAGCTCTCATGCCTTTTCCCGAACGGAGTCACCTCTGGCGGCTGCCACTTCAGTCTTGGCCTTAGCCTCATCTTGAAGGAGGTAGCTGGTGGGAGCGGGTGGCTGTGCCCCATGCTGGCCCTGAGGCCAGAGTTGGGAGCAGAACACCTCACTTGAGTTTGTGTTTTTTTATGTCCAAATCATGCACATACTGTAGTCCAGAATCAAAGCACTTTTGCGAAGAGACTGCATGGCCATCCTCCAGGGCCCATGAAGCCGCGTTCCAAGGGCCTGTTTACATGGCGGCAGCATCAGTTATAGCCAGCCCTCTGCTGGGACCATCCTCTTCCTCCCACCCAGTTTGCTCCTTTTCTGAGTTCTTGGAGGTGGGCAAGTCATTGTATTCCCCCCAGGCTGGAGTTAGGAGTGAGGCTGTGGAATTCCAAAGCACAAAAGGTGCAGCGAGGGTTAGCCTTCCTGTGCCTCAACTTACCACCAACCACCCTCCTGCCTTCCAGCAATGCTAGGTGCTCCGTGCAGGGAACAGTGGGAGACTGCCAGGGCCCAAATGGGTGGGGAGACAAAGAACCAGAGAGGGGGTCCTCAGGCTCTCCGGAGAGAACAGAATAGGGAGTCATCTCAGGGGACACTGGCATCTGTTCCTTGTTCTACCTGGTCAGACAGGAGCCCACAGGCTGTGTCCCTTTCAGCTGGTCAGAAGTACTGAGGAGAGGATGCAGGGGAGGGTCTGGCAGGGGGAGAGCTTATTTGGGCAGTGGGCCCAGTCCCAGCCCTACAGATTTCATTTTCTGGCCTTTCTTTCCTCGCCTGGGTTCATGTCCTCTGTGCAGCTGCTTTCAGCCCAGGTGGTTCCACTGGGGGGAGCTGATGCTGAGTGACAAGGATGGGAAGCCAAAGGTGCATTCTATTCCAGACTCTTCCCTTGTCAATAGATGGGGGCACTCAGTGCTCCATGGGGGCAGGCTGGGTGATTGCCCCCAGACATCAGTGTCTGCTACTGATCTCTCCTCCAGGAATTTTAATGATCTTCCTGTTTTCAGCCTGTGCCACCTATCTAGGGAGGCTGGCTTCCCGCTGGCCCCTATGGCTCCAGTGACCCAGGCTGGAGTCTGGCAAGGAACCTTGCCATTAGCTGTTTTCCTCCCACCAAGGAGAGCTTGACCTCATTCCAGAATAAGAGCGGAGAAACGGGATGTGGTACGAGAGCCCAGGTTCCTCTGGCCCTCTCTCACCGCTTCCTCCCTGGAGCTGTCAACCGATGTTCTTCCCTTGCCCTTTGGGTAATGAGCTGCTGCTAGGGACGCATTGTGCCTGCCCAGTTGAGTTGGGGAAAGATGGTCAATAAACATCGCTCTGCTCAGCTCCTGATCCAAACCCCCGAGAACCAGGTCCTGGTAGCAGCCTCTGAGATGCTGGAGGTGGGAGGGAACCCAAATTCTCTTTCCCTCCCTGCTGTCAATGTCACCGAGCCCCTTTTCCTCAGTCAGTCTTCTGAGCTTATTTCCCCACTGGGTGGGACAGTACGGAGAAGGGAGGACCTAGAAGCAACCCTTCTTTGTCCTCTGGGGTGAAAGAGCTTGATCTAGTGCAAATGGAGAGACCAAAAGCCTCTGATTTTTAATTCCCATAAAAATGTTAGAAGTATATATATATATATTTCTTTAAATTTTTGAGTCTTTGATATGTGTGTACAAACAATCCATTCCCTCTGTCCTGAAGCCTGAATGAGACACATGAAAAGCTGTTTCAAAGGTGTTAATTAAATGATTAAGACTTGGCTGTGGCCACTGCTTCTTAATGGGGGAGGGGCGTGGTGGTGGTTGGGGCCCACATTTAGAAGGGAAAATGTTCTCGCTGCAAACATCGGACCCTAAAAGTGGGGCTCCTATGCTTAGCACTGCCAAAGGGAGAGTCGGGTGTCCACCCTCATCCTCTACGCCTCCTCCCTCCGCGCACCCACTACAGGGTCAAAAATACAAGACACAAGCAGCTCCGGACGGGGTCAGGGGCTCAGCAGCTGCTACACACTTGTGTTCCTCTCTCCTGCGCTGTCCAGTTTACAGACCGGCTTCATCCAGACACCCTTTCTCAGACCTTTTATTTGAATTCATGATGGTTAGTGATACCGATTGAGATGCCTTACGGAGAAGTACCCCACCCTCTGTGAAGAAAGAACCAGGCAGTACCATCCACCCTACTTCTGACGTTAACACATAGCTGGTTGAGGGACCGAACCAGACTAGAAGAATCCAGGGGAATGCCAGGAGTCCAAGGCAGGCCCCATCTCCAATGCCAAGCCTTAGAGCTGGCAGGCATTGGTGAATGCTGCCAACCATGTGGTAGGCCACTAGGTCCTCTTGTTTTCCCTTCCCTTTTCAAATCCCACAATTTCCTGTTGGGGAGAAGCTGTAATTAATACAGTTCAGGCATCAGATCCCAGGCAGAGGCACAGCTGCTGGGATAACTCCAGGAAAACCTGGAAACCAGTGTTTTTCCAATTAGAAGGATTGTGGCATAAACATTTTCTGTGAGTTATATTAAAACCAGATTTCTTACGTCAGCTGCCAAGGGAAGAAGGTAGGCTACACTCCCTGCTGCTGCCCAGCCCTTGTTACTCCCTGGGAGGTCGGCCTCCCACTGTAGCCAGACTGGGGTGATCCTGGCTTCTGGGGCGATCCTGGCTTCTGGGGCCGTGGAGCTGCCTCTCAGCAAGTTCTGCACCTGATAAAGCCCCAAACTTCTTGTTTCACTGTCCCGGGAGATGGGTGAACGGAAGATAGCGCAAACTGAGGAGACAGATGACTCAGGATGATGGGAGAAGGGTGGGAGATGCAGGTTAGCTAGCTAATGTTCCCCCCTTTCAGTGATTTACAGGAGATGTACCCCAGCTTGGTCATGAAGTTGGTTTGCTTCCACTGTGCGACGCACTCCTCAGAAATTTTAAAGTCAGCCTGGATAAGAGACAAAAGGTGATTAGAGAGATGGTGAGGGAACTGCAAGAAAACAAAGACTCTCGTACACCACCAGAGTGCAAACTGACTTAACTTTTCTAAGAGCTCTCATCTTTTGACTTGGGTAAACCTGAAACATTCCTGGAGGCAAAAATGACAGAATTGAAGCTGTCTTACTTTGGGCACAGCATGAGAAGGCAGGTTCCTTGGAAAAGACAATAATGCTGGGGAAACGGAAGGCAGCAGGAAAAGAGGAAGCCCAAGTAGGGGATGGATTGACGCCATAAAAGCAGCCAAAGATGAGTCCGCAGGAGCTGTTGTGAACAGGGCATTGTGGGCATCACTGATTCATAGGGTCACTGGGAGTCGGAGCCAACTCAGTGGCACAAAGTTCATTTTAGGGACTTAGTTTAAGAAAATCATCATGAATAAGTGCGAGGAACTATGTACCAAGACATCCATCATAGCATTCTAATAGTGTAAAACGGAACCACCTCAATGTCTCATAAGGGTAAATAATTTAGTTAAATAATGATAATTATGATACAATACTATACAATAAGATCCCCCCTCAATATTTAATAGGGAAGCTTTTCAGGCATCAAGTTAAAAAAAAAAAAAAAAAGAACATATGGTATGACTCAAACTGTAAATATCTCTATGTATAGAAAATATCCACAAGGAAATAATCACTAAAGACATTTTTCAGTATCTCTAGGTGGTAGGACTATGGGTATTTTGTTTTCTTCTTTTTCCCCTATATTTTATACATATCTACGTTGAAAATATATTTTATAGCCAGAAAAAATAAGTGATTCATAAAGCCATCCTGGAAAACCAGAAAGGAGGGGATGAATCCATTTGGCACATACAGCAGGATGGAGAAGTAGAAATCACTCAACATGCCCGCCAGAAAACCTTTGTTTAATTGAGGAGACAAGTTATCTTAGTATGTGTGCTGCTGAAGCAGGAAACAAGTTATTAACTAGAAAAAGCCAAACGTTAGTGTTGGTTCCATGAGGAGAGTGAATTTTTGCTGTTTTATTCACTGATGTAGTAGCCCAAGCACCCAGAACAATGCCTGACATATATTAGGGACCCAGTATTTGTTGAATGAATGAACTCAAGGGTCACAGGGGCAGGCCACGCATGAGTCAGTGCCCCAGGAGGGGAAGAGAATGAGTGCTCCAAGATCAAGGTGGTGACAGTGACCCTGGGAGGGTTTTGATCCTGGCTCCACCACTTGTGGTGACCCTGTGTGGCCTTGGCAGGTATCCTGCCACGTAAAATGGGGACTATCTATCACAGACAAGATTCAAATGAGGAACTGTCTGTGCCTCAAGGAGCCTGTCGGTGCTCAGACTTACAAGGGCCCCCTTGGTCCTTAGGCACCTCGTTCAGAAAGGTCTGGAATGAAGAAGGAGGAGGAGCTTAGATGCAGAAAGGCCCAGGTGGAAGAGGCAGGTTTGGATTCAGTACAGAGCAGTCTGGGGGGACAGTCCAGGCAGCCCAGGTAAGAGGGGAACAATGGCAGCTTTTTACCTGCAACTTCTCAAAGACTTTCTTCTTGGGCTTGAGCTCGTCATCTGGTTGGCCCTTCTCATAGCCCTTCACAAACACTCGCTCCCCAGGAGCAGAGCCTGCAGGAGGGTCCAGAGGCTCAACCTTGCGGCTGCCCCCTTCCCTAGAAAGACACACAGAATAAGGAAAGAGTGAAGCTACAGGTTGCCTCCAGCTGTTATGAGACCAAAGCATTAGAGCCTCCACATGGAGGCCCTACTGGGATTTCGGGGACATCATCAGGGTTGGGTTAACCAGGGCTAAACTGAAGTCCTAGGTCAGAAGAGATATCAAAATCTGGGCTCTTTGGGGAGGAAGTATGACATAACAGAGAGAGCAAGGCCTTAAAAGCCCATCAGAACTGAGTTGAATCCTGGCTCCACCACTTATTAGTGTGAGAGGTGGGCATGTACACACTGCTTTGAACCTTCCATTTCTGTGTTAATAAAGTTAACGGTAGGTAAAGTGCTTCATTCATAGTACTTGTACAAGAAATAATTCCTCCATGCACCACCTTCGGGCCAGTGTTCTCATTCTACCTGGCATGTGGAGGGGCATCGCGTGGGCCAACCCACCCTTGGCCTCCCCCAGTCCTGCGCCCCACCCCAAGCCCTCACTTACGTAGAAGCACACAGAAGCATGCCTTGAGACTCAATTCCTCGCATCTTCTGGGGTTTCAGGTTGCAAAGCACCACCACCAGCCTATTCTGCAGTTCCTCCTTGGGCACAAACTGCACCAGGCCGCTCACCACAGTCCGTGGCTCCGCTTCCCCCACATCAATCTTCTCCACATACAGGCTGTCTGCATCTGGGTGCTGCCAGCAAGAGATGTTGGTCCCAGAGTGTCACAATGGAATAGATCATGGGGCCTGGTGAACCCTCCGGCTCCAGAAGGGGCACCTACTCCCTAGAGAAGCTCTTGAGGGACCATCTAGTACTCTCTTTCAAAGTCCCAGATAGCAGACAAGAGACCGGACCTTGAAGGTATATTCTACTCTCAGCCAAGAGGTGGGATTTGAGTAAAATGAGTCTAATTACTTATGTAAGAGGTGGAAGGAAACTCGAAGAGATGAAATGGCCTGGACTATCTGGGTGGCTGCCATTATGGCCACAGCTGCACCAGATGAGTCCTAGGCGCAATGGAAGATGGAGGAGGGTACTGCTGGTGTCACCATCTGAAAGCGCCAGCAGATCTCAAAGTAGTTTTGGTGTTTGGGGCTATACAGAGAAAAGCCAATCAATGCTGGGAGGAGAAAAAGCCCAAACAAATGGTCCCCACCACTGGTTGCATAACCTTCTGTCTCTGGAAAAAGAAAGTCTTTCTCCCTTCATCTGTGTGTGTGTGTGTGTGTGTGTGTGTGTTGTTGTGGTGGGGGTTGGTTTGGGAGACAAAGTGGCTGGCCTAAGACAATGCAGCTAGTCCAGACAAACTGGTAGAGACCAGGTGAGTTCATCAGACCAGATTTAACGGATCAACAGGTTCCCTCTGACTAACATCTGCCCCCCACTGAGTTCCTGGCTATGTTTGGCTGATAAGGTCCAGAGGCAGCAAAGGGAAAAAAGCCTGAGGCCTGGAATTAGACACCTGGGTTCTGACTTGCAATATGATCTCAGGGATGTTACTCCCCATCTCAGGCCAGGTTTCCTCCAGATGGAAACAGACAAACCTGACCCCTACCTGCCTCTCTGGAATGTGGTGAAAACGAGTACCTTGTCCACACTGACGACTTTCCCCACGCGGATATCCAGTCGGGATGGGACGACCTCCTCTGGTTCCGAATTCTTGGCAGGGCCTTTGGCAACTGGCTCTGGGAATAAGAAGAACCCCAAGGGTCAGAACTGTCCTCTTTCCCTATGGGAAGCCAACTGCTGATCCGACCAAAGGAACTAGCAGCCTTTCTGCAGAATCACCAGAATCCAGCCACCAATTATACATTCATCTATCTATCTACCTATCTACCTATCTATCAATCAATCAAATCATTTAATCCTTCTTCATTATTTACATTTACTGGAAAGATTTACAGAATTACATATTAGTCATGTAGGATTTCATGGAAGTAGCGAACTGAGGACCTGAATACTTTTATAGGATGTGGGAGTCCAGACTTTTCTTGATCAATTACACTTTACTTGACTATGAATGCTACTTCTGAGTTATATCTTCTTTAAAACAGGGTTGTGATACAACCCTTTGAGGAGTGACACACTAAATTTTCATCTATTCTTACTCAGTTCGGGAGGAGGGGAGGGGACAGTCGTAGCTCTGCCACCTTTAGGTGCTTCCATTCATGCACTCCACGTGTAGTAACTGAGTCTTTTCTGAGAGGAGTGGTTGGCCAACTAAGAGCCAATCAGAGGCACACGGAAGGGAAGTGAGTGACTCTAAAGATGAGCTTTCCTGAGAAGCTGTGCAGGCTGGGCCTAAGCAGCTGTGTCACCGTCATGGTCTAACTGAAGAGGATTTAGTGAAAGGACCCAAGGACACGTCTTACACCAGCATCTCCCGGCAGTGCTGGTACAACGGGATATGGTCACTGCACACTATCGGCCAGACCAAAACCAAGACGACTCAAGTTCCATTCCAGGAGTCAACAGGGTGTGACCCGCTGGCTTCTTGGGTCCTCACTTTAGGACAGACCTTTTTCTGAGGCCCACTGACAGGCCAGTATTCCAGATGACGTCACCCCCTCTGGTCCTTACCCTCCCCCCCTGGCCTTACTCTGCTTCGACGGATCTGGGTAGGCAGCGCTGGACAGTTTCTTCAGTGCAGGGGTATTAAACTTTTCCCGGATGGGATCCAGCAACTTGTTCAGGGCGACTTCAACAGAATTCTTCAGGTCTCCAGGGTGTACAACCTGCAAAAGTGTATGAGGCCTGGTGAGGTACGACACTGGAACAGGGCAAAGGACACTGGACACCTCAATCTACTAATATTGTCTGTACAGGATGCAGGGAGTTTTCCCAGCACAATCAGAACCACCTTGTGAAGCTGGTAGGGCAGAGAAGGGAATAGGTTCAGAAAGGTTATCTGACTTGTCCGGGGCCCAGGTCTTTTTTTTTTTTTTAATATATATACATTGTTTATTGATTTCAGAGAGGAAGGGAGAGGGAGAGAAATAGAAACATCAATGATGAGAGAGAATCTTTGATTGGCTGTCAAATATCTAAAAAATGGGCCTTAGAGGCCCTCAGACCTCAGGGGTCACTGAGTCTTTTCTTCCATTTGATGCCCAAACCCTCCTATCACACTGCCTCCGGTGGTTCTGCCTGAACACCCCCGTGGTGGGGAATGTAAGGACAAGTGAAGCAGCCCTGTCATTGCCACAGAACTGAGGTCATAAAGTTTTTTCTGAAGCTGAACCTAAGCATGCGTCCCTGTGGTCCCCTCCCGGAGTCCTGGTGTAGCCCTCTGGTTAAAGAAGAAACCTAACCCTAACCCAGGAGAGTCCTTCATGTAGTTGAGGATGACTGGAACCATACCTGCTTTTCAGCTAAACATGCCCAGTTCTTTCAACTGCTTTTGTGACAAGGTTTTGAGTGTGTTGCCTAGAGTGGCATCCTTCCTCTTCCCACGAAGACACCCCCGATTGTCAAATAAACCTCATAAAATTGAAGTCCATGCACAAGCCCAAATGTACTCAGAACAATGGAGAACTGAATGCATTATCAGCTCCCTGGTTCCAGGATCTACATTTCTGATGACTTAGGCCAAGACTCACACAGCCCTATCACACTGCAGACTCAACTTCAGAGTCAATAAAAACTCCCCATTTCCCCCCATATACACTATTATTACAGCTTCCCTTTAGGAACTGTTCATGCCTACAATGTTCCACCTCACCTTTTAGACTCTAGTCAGATCAAACCACTGCGATTCCTTGTATGGCATGCTGTTTCATCTTACCATGTCTTTGCACAGTTTATTCCTTCACAGATGTCCTCATGAATTCCTACCCCTCAAGTGAAACAGTGGATGCTATCCCCTCTACAGAGATTCCCAGACATGCCAGCCGGTGTGGCTCGGGGGCTGAGCGGCAACCTATGAACCAGGAGGTCGAGGTTCGGTTCCCGGTCAGGGCACATGCCCGGGGTTGCGGGCTCGATCCCCAGTGTGAGGTGTGCAGGAGGCAGCCAATCCATGATTCTCATCGTTGATGTTTCTCTCTCTTCCTCTCCCTTCCTCTCTGAAACCAATAAATTAAAAAAAAAAAATGATTCCCAGACAGCCAGTTAATCACTTCCTCCCATTTTATTTCTAGACCATGCATATATCTTCACTGGGCAGTAAGACAGGAAATATTTATTTATATGTCTGCTTCTCCTACTGGATTATGAACTCCATGAGGATGTAGTCTTCTTTGTATTGCCAGCCCCTAACACGGTGCCTAATACATGGCCACTGAGTAAGTCTTGCTAAACTGTCTGGTGAAACGAATAGTATCTTCTATTCTGTCCCTTTATATTTGTGTCTCCTTTTTGAGCCTTGATTTTAAACCTGTCCTTGAAATGCTTCCTTTTGGTTTGGTCCTTCCTTCCAGGTTAAATCCTTTGGAGAGTGATTAGGGCACCAATACATTAGCTTTGTGCTAATCTGTCAAACATCTGAATCCTCACCTAAGCCATTACCAATATACACTGAGTGGCCAGATTATTATGACCCCTGAACGCATAATAATCTGGCCACTCAGTGTATATCCTATATAATAAAAGGCTAATATACAAATTGTCCCCTCGACCAAGAGTTCAACCAGCAGGCAGGCTGTCCAACTGCCCATGTCCCCTCCCCCTGGCCAGGCTGGCTGGACCCACCCATGCACGAATTCATGCACCGGGCCTTTAATACACACACACACACACACACACACACACACACACACACACACACACAGACTGAGTGGCCAGATTATTATGTGTTCAGAGATCATAATAATCTGGCCACTCAGTGTACATAGCTCTGGAGAGCATACATAACCAGAAACCCGGCTAGGACAAGACGGAGAGGTCTGTCAGAATGAGTTCAGTGGGGCCCTGGCTGGGTGGCTCAGTTGGTTGGAGCATCAGCCTATACACCAAAAGGTTGTGGGTTCGATGTCCTCAGTTGGGGCATGTATGGGAGGCAACCAATAAATGTTTCTCCCTCACATCGATGTTTCTCTTTCTCTCTCTCTTCTTCTAAAACATATCCTTGGGTGAAGAATAAAAAAAGAAAGAATGAGTTCAGTGGGGATTATTACCTCATCAGCAAAGTCCTTTTCCAGATCCAAGTAAGCTGTGTAGGTTTTGTTTCCACCCCATTTTTCATCTCGAAGGATCACAAACTCTGTAAGAAAAAGGATCCACACCAACAAACTCACTGCTAATGGCAGACTCAGCATTCCTAGCCCAAAGATATGGGTATCTGTTGTTTCTGCCATACGTGTATTTTGAACTTCATTGTGTGGTGTTTTAATTTTTAAAATTGGATGTATGGCCATGTTGTATACTCAACTAGCATCTAAACTCAAGGGGAAGGATCGTGTCTTACATTTCTTTTTATTCCTCTAGTTCATGCCTTGCCCCCACCCTCATTTTATCACCGCTACCCACCGCACTTAGAACCTAACCTGGTAACAACACATGGACAACTAGATGGTATTTCAACTCCAACCATTATTAATATTTGTGAATTCAGAGCAGAGAACCAGGGAAGCCATCCCTGGAGGAAGACTGTGACACATCACAAGTATGATACAGTGTATGGTCACAAGTATTATCACTACTAGTTCTGCGGTTTCGGCCTGGCCCCTGAGAAGAAAACAGGGAGTGTCTTACCAGACTTGAGGGGGAAAAGGACATGCTTAATGAAGGACAGAACCCCATTGTTCTCCACATTCCCTGGCTCACAGAAGGCCTTCTTCAGTTTTTTCTTCACATCCTCCTTCCGATCAAGGAGATCAATCTTGGACTCCTAGAAACCATGGAAGGGAAGAGGACCTCTTGTGGTTGAAAATGAGAATATGCTCAACTAATCTGTGTACCCCGAACAACACAGGTTTGAACTGCACAGATCCACTTATACGCAATTTCCCCCCAATATGTACAGTACTGTAAATATATTTTCTCTTCCTTATCATTTTCTTAATAACATTTTCTTTTCTCTAGCTTACTGTATTATAAGAATACAGTATATAATACATATCACATACAAAACATGTGTTGCTTGACTATTATTGTTAAGGTTCCCAGTCAACAATAGATTAAGAGTAGGTAAGTTTTTGGGGAGTCAAAAGTTATATTTAGATTTCAACTGCATGGAGGGGGATGTCGGTGCCCCTAACCTCCACATGTTCAAGGGTCGACTACATTTTAATATTTTAAACAAAGATTTAAAAATTATGAGACTAGGCAGGGTGGGGGGAGGGAGCGCACAGCGTGCGCACGCCCTCTCCCTCCTTCACCGCTGCCGCCTCCTTCTTCTGCCGCTCCCGGTGCTGCATTTTTTTTTTAAACTAAATGGCCAATGGTATGTTTTGATCTACATCAAATGGAGATGGGATGGGGAAAAATACTGGTTCTGTGAAAACACCCCCTTTCTCCATTAGTGGCATGCTCATTCAGCTCTTTATATTCCAGTAAGTTATTTTGCTCTCACTGTTTAACAAAAAAGAACAACATAAAAATTCTTGCATACCTTGTTTGATTGGAGAATTTTAATGTTTTTCATTTATCATTGTAAAACCAAGGACAATTTTATAACTTTTTTGTACGTAGCTGTTACATGTAGGGCAATCTGTCTTTAAGTAGGGATAAATTACTCTAAAAAAATGAATCCTAGATAGTTTTCCCTTCAAGTCAAGTGTCTTGTTGTTTAAATAAACTTGTTTAAAATGAAAAAAAAAATTGATACTATGTCATTAGCATTTCCGAGTGGCTAGTCTTCACTTATAATTTTTATAGTGTATTATATTCCCAATTATTAGTGACAACATAATTTATATAACAGTTTCTAAACTTTTGGATTATATCCTGTTACAAATTATATATCATACTACAATGAACAGCTAGCAGAAGCTTTTTTGCCTTCTCTAAGATTATTTCCTTAAACTACCAAAAAATTGCCAGGCCCTAAACTATTTTCTGAAAGGGGTATACAAATTGACATGGCCATCAGCAATGTGTGATACTTGTTTCACAAAAACCACCAGTACCAGATATCATGAATTATCTAGCGCTGCCTTTCCTTTTTAGGGTAATAGTATTTGTTTCTTATTTTGGAGTGAGTGAGATCATGCTCATTTGAGTTCAGTAGTCACCAAATTCTGGTCCACATATGGCTGTATATGAATCACCTGGGGTGCTTTAAAAAAATATAAATTACAGGGCTCCACCCAAACCTCATGAATCAAAATCTCCTGGGGTTGGGCCAGGTATTATATTTTTAAAAAGCTCTGAGTCATTCTAATGCATTCATGTTTGGGAACTGCTGTTAGCACCTATTTCCAGGATTAAAATATGGTGAATGTCACCAATAGGATGAGTAATGTAATACTTAGAGAAATAATTGAGACATGGAGCACTGTAACTTGAGAGAAAAAAGAATGAGTATATTCTTTTAAAAATAACAATAACAATTTCCATGCATATATTTATTCATCTCTGATCAAAGAACTAGGTGAACGCCCAAACACAACTTTAAACAGAATCACGTAGTAGGATTTGAAAGAAAATACAGATTTCTGAATTGGTTCCCAGAACCACTTTATCAGAACCTAAGGACAGGGTCAAACCAACTTTAAAACAAAATTTTCTAGGTGATTCTGAAGATCAGCCATGTTTGGGAACCCTGAACGCAACCTTCCACATCTCTGTTGGTGACCGCTGCTCTATTCTGTACCCTTAGTGAACAAAATAAAAGTGTACATTCCTTAAATTGGACTTTTACATGTCAAAAGACAGCATATATATCATATTAATTATATCAAACATCACCCTAATAATCAAGATGCTAGTTGGTGAAATGCAACCACAGCCATCTCATTAATAAGGCTGAATTTTATCATAGTTCTATGAATAAAGAAATTACTTTTGCTTGAGCTTTTTATCAGTAGCAGTAAAACTTCAAAAATCATTAGGACTGCCCTAACCAGTTTGGCTCAGTGGATAGAGTGTCGGCTTTCGGACTGAAGGGTCCCAAGGTTTGATTCCGGTCAAGGGCATGTACCTTGGTTGCAGGCACATCCCCAGTAGGGGGTGTGCAGGAGGCAGCTGATTGATGCTTCTCTCTCATTGATGTTTCTAACTCTCTATCCCTCTCCCTTCCTCTCTGTAAAAAATCAATAAAATATATTTAAAAAAAATCCTCAGGACTACTTCTGGGTCCTTTGGTACTCAAGAACCACTGGAATTAACTGACTAATTTAAGATTACTTATAACTCAAGTATTTGAGACTTCTAGTTAGCTAAGTTACTCTTCTTTTGAGTCCTTAACCTCTTTATCTCTTACTGAAGATTTCTAAACTCAAGTCAGAGTTGGCACCTACCTCTTCTGAAGAACTCATTTTGCTACCAGTTAATCCTGGAACCATAGGATTCATCAGATGGACCCGTTTTGAGTATCCAAGTGCAGGGAGATACTGAGGGGTTAGAAAGAAACAATGCAGATATTAGGATAAACTCCTCCTCAGTACCCTAATCTCATCTGACTTGGCCAGCAACTTAATTGTTTCATATATTCCTTCCAATCTCTTTTTTTCTACTGAATGCCAACTTTCTTTATTTAAAATATATTTTTATTGATTTCAGAGCGGAAGGGAGGGGAGAGGGAGAGAGAGATAGAAATATAAGTGATGAGAGAGAATCATTGATTGGCCTTCTCCTGCATGCCCCCTACTGGGGATCAAGCGCACAACCGGAAATGTGCCCTGACTGGTAATTGAACCGTGACCTTCTGGTTCATAGGTCAATGTTCAACCACCAAGCCACACCAGCCAGGCCCAAATATACAGCTTTTAACGGTGATCATAATGTAAACAAAGTCCCCCCACCCTGCCAAGCTTTTCTATTAGTATTATATTGTGAGGCTAATGGATTTACTCTCCCATCATAAGCAACTATAAAACCTGGCAATACATGAAATAACCATTTGCAGGCATTGACAGTAAGAGGTGTATTGCTACACATCTTGAGAGAAGGGAAAGCAATGGTGACCACACACTCACCCTGGCTTTCCCTGTGAGGGAATATTTTTCAAACCAGGTGCTGAGAAAAAGAGACAAAGCAGAAAGCAGCTGTCTGACTAAGCAGAGACTGAAGTGTAGGGCTGTCAGGAGGCTAGGATTTGGGAGGGGTTCTAGAGAGAAGGGATTCCCCCCTCTAAAAATCTAAGTCAAAATTCCCCACTGAGACGCATGGCTGTGCATGCATATGAAGAGACTCCAGAAAGCCCAGCAGAGAACAGGTTCCGGAGGCTGAAGACCTGAGCAGAGATTTCAGAGGCTGCACAGTGCTGGATCTCGAGACAGATCTTGAAATTTAGGTTCAATCAAAATAGTGAGGGTTCTGTGAACACCTTGACATTTCAGTATGAGGCTCTAGAAAAGCCACAGCCTAAGAATAAAAAACACATAAAGGGAACAAGGGCAAAACTGTAATGGACCTGTTCTAACAAAGTCTAAAGCCAACCCCTGACAGGATCAAGGGGTTAAGTCAGTAACTTAAGTCAGTAACTTAACAGTCTACAGAAAACATATTACTTTATAAACATAATCCAGAGCTGCTATAATGTATCTACGATGACTCCGATACAGTAAAAAAGTACTAGAAATGAAAAGCAGAAAAAAGTAACTGATAGTTAAAATAGTCAACAAAAGCAGAGCCAAAGACCTTCCAGGTATTGGAATAAGCAGATCAAAGTGTCAAAATAATCATGATTAGTGTGTTAAAGGGAATAGAGGAAAAGGGAAAAGATGGAGAACCGTAAACAAGAATCGGAATGTATAAAGAAGAATCAAATGGAAGTTCTAAAAAGGCACAACACAATACTGAATAAATTCAACAGAAGATAGGATAAATAAACTTGAAGAAAAGTCAATAGAGAATATCCAAACTAAAGCACAGAGGGAACAAAGAAAGGAAAAAACCAGAATATTAGAGGTCTAATATATATGTAATTAGGGTCCCAGGAGAAGAGACCGAGAATAGGACAGAAGCAATATTTAAGGAAATGATAGGGGACAATTTTCCAAATTTGATAAGCACGTCAACCTAGAGATTAAAGAAGCTCAGCAAAAACCAAGCAGGATAAATACAAAGAAAACTGTAGCAAAAAAACATCGTCGTCAAATTGTTGAAAATCAGAGACAAAGAAATAACCTTTAAAACTGCCAGAAAAAAAAAAAATTATCTGACACAATGACACCTATAGGTGGCTTTTCAGTAGAAATTATGGAAGCCAGAGGCAATGGGACAACTCTTTAAAAGGCTAAAAGAAAAATAACTGTCAACCTAGAATTTATACCCATTGAAAGCAAAAGAAAGATGTTTGCAGATAAAAGCTGAAAGAACTCATTACCAAGAGACCTTCACTACAAACACAAAATACTAAGGGGGGCTCTAGACTAAAGGAAAATGATCCCAGATGGAAGCATAGAGACATAGAATTGCAGGAAGAAATCAAGAGTATCAGAAAGGGTGAGCAATGGTAAGTATTCATGAAAATTGTTTACAAAACAATTATAATGAAGTCTTTGGGATTTAAAGTATATATAAAAGTGAAATATATATAAAAATATAGATTTTTGCATTGTTGGGAAGTGGTAAAAATATCTAACTTAAACTGTAATGAATTACAAGGAAACAAGTTATCTCTAGGGCAGGAATGGGCAAAATTTTTCTGTAAAGGGCAAGATACTAAATATTTTAGGATTTGTGGGCTACACATATAGTCTTTCTTACATACTTTTCATTTTTTTTATAATCCTTAAAAATATATAAAAACTGCCCTGGCTGGTGTGGCTCAGTTGGTTAGAGCATCATCCTGTACACTGAAGGGTTGTGGGTTTAATTCCTAGTCAGGGCACATATCCAGGTTGTGGGTTCAATCCTCAGTTGGGGTGCATACAGGAGGCAACCAATTGCTATTTCTCTCCCACATTGATGTTTCTCTCTCTATCTCTCTTCCTTCCTCTCTCTCTAATAATCAATATTAAAATATAGATATATTTATAAAAATTTACATTGTAAACATTTCCCCATTCACTAAAGATATCTAAAAACCATCAAAAAATTAAAAAAATATTCCAATGTGAGGCTTTATTATAATGTATTAACCAATCCCTTGGCATTTATTTATTTATTGTAAATTTATTTCTAGATTTTTGCTTTAAATTGATAATATGATAAATACTTTCACACATGACTCAAGTTGCACTTTTAAAATCATTTCCTTAGGCTAAATTTTTATAATTATTAGGGCGAAGGGCAGAAACATTTTAGTGTTGTCAAACCACCCTCCAGCCATTTCCACTAGCAGTGTTTTCTCTCCACCCTTGCCAATGTGAGGTTTCGAGATGCTTACAAAAATACCAACTGCTTCTCAAAAGCTCTTTTCAACTTACTCAAGCTCTTTCCCAGAAAAAAAAACACTATTATGGGCTTGTACTAATTTCCTCCTTTAAGCACTATTAAACCTCATCTTAGAGCTGAGTGGTTTATATAAAATCCTGAGCAAACAGACCAAATGCTCTGGGAAAGAACAGCAGTGCCTCTCCCTGGAAACTGAGCTGTTTGCTTGGCCATTAACTGAGATACTGAACCACTTTCTTACTCTTTCTAGCCTCAGTTTTCTCATCTGCAAAACAAAGGAAAGTAATACTTACCATACAATATGGTTATGAGTGGCGGGACTGGCATTTTCAGCAGAGCTCTGAGGCTCAAAAGAAAAAAGATAGAAGAGAGGATACTAACCTTCTCTGCAAAGGTGAAAATCTTTCTCTGATCAATGCCTCCAAATTGGGCATCTACTTTCAAATATTCTTCATCCAAGGCCTGTGGAGAGAAAACACATGAGCATCAACTCCTACTATATTTCTTCTATATGCATCTAGGTAATCAGAAACTTTTGACCATGTCAAAGGTACCCACTGCATAATGAAGCCTATGAAAAATGTTAAATAAGGGGCAGAGGAAAGGGCTGAGAGAGCTCAGGCAAAAAAGGCAGGGCTAAACTAGTGAACAAAGACTTACTGTCACTTAATACATGCCAGGCCTGGTGTCAGCCCAGTGGATGCAGAGATGAATCAAACCCAGACTCAGCCTTCAAGGAACCAATTATCCAGTTGAGAAGAGACATATAAACAGATAATTTTGTCATGCTAGGGTGCCTAGCAATATCCCTGACAGTGAATGGTTTTAAGGCAGGGAGAAACCTGATCTTTGTTCATATAAGTGTGCACACATGAAATAGGATGAGCTGGTTTTGCTTAATGGAAAATAGGATCATGCCTAAAATTTATTTTCACACATTGCTCTGAAATTAATTTTCAAGAGATTGTGGTCAACTTAAGGTTTGCGAGATGAGCAGTGTTTTTTTTTGTTTTAAATATATTTTTATTGATTTCAGAGAGGAAGGGAGAGGGAGATAGAAACATCAATGATGAGACAGATTCACAACCCGCTGCCTCCTGCATGCCCCCTACTGGGGATCGGGCCTGCAACCTGGGCATGTCCCCATGACCGGAATCGAACCCCGGACCCTTCAGTCCTCAGGCCGACGCTCTATCCACTGAGCCAAACTGGCTAGGGCAGATGAGCAGTTAAATGACAGATAGGAAGGGGAAACTTACAACTGACAAAGTCAGAGGGTTTTAGGAACTGGAGGCAGGTGGAGGAGGAGGGAGACAGAAAGGAAGGCCTACCGAATTGTGAAGGAACAGCAAGTGCATCAGTTTAATTAGGCTGAGAGAGAGGTTTTGACCAGTGGTTAGAAGCAGAACAGAAACGGTCACTAGGTAACCCCATCCCTCGTAAGTACCTGTAGTCCAGGGTACAGCAGACCACTCAGCAAAGGGTGCTCCACCTGCTTGACCACCTCAGCTCCAGCTTTCTTGGCATCGTGCTGTGTGACCACAGAGGAGAGTCTGTATACGTCTAGCGTGTACTCTCTGAGGAGGAAAGGAAGAGCAGACAGTTAAAACCACACCCAGGCCTCAGTTTAATCCTAAAGCACTTTAATTCACTCTCCCAATCTTAAGACATTTCAAGAGAGCACTGCCTACTAGCTTTTAAAATGTGAGTGGCCCATCCTTTCATTCAAAATACTACTTCATTTTTATCTGTTTTTTGTTTTTTTTAAAAAGATGGTTTTAATCTTCACTTATGTCTTGAAATACTGCTTCTCAGCCATTCCCCTCCATTCTCCTTTTCTGGAATGCCTATTAAATAAACATCAGAATTTCTCAATCTATCTTCTATGTCTTAAGAATAGTGTACCCATCGCTCAGTTTAAGAAAAAGGACCTAGTGCCCGGCCAGCATGGCTCAGTGGTTGAGCGTCAACCTATGAACCAGGAGGTCAGGGGGTTCGATTCCCAGTCAGGGCACATGCCTGGGTTTCGGGCTCGATCCCCAGTGGGGGGCATGCAGGAAGCAGCCTATCAATGATTCTCTCTCATCATTGAAGTTTCTCTCTCTCTCTGAAATCAATAAAAAAAATATTTAAAACAAAGTAGGGCACAAAATCACATGTATTCTAACATCACAAACATGAATAAAACTGACAAGCAATAAAAGTTGTTGGGGAGGTGATAAACAAGTGAAATATTTTTCTTTCACATTTCTTTTATCAATATTTGCTGAGCCTGGAAGGAGAAAGGAAGGCTGAATTGTTCATCATTGCTCTCCCATATGCTGTGAGCTCTGCAAGGCCAAGGACTTTTGTTATGATTACATTTATATCTCCAGCAAATGGAGATATACCTCGGCATTTACTAGTCAGTACATTTTCAATGGATGAATGAAAAGGACAAAAGGAATACATTTTTAAATGGTTAATAGGTAGAGCCAAACAGCTTCTAGTCCAAATTTAAGAGTGCCTAGACTCCACAGACCTGTAATTAGGGAGGAGCATCGGAGCCATGAGGAAGGTGGGTGATCAAGCACTTACTTGCTGAGCTGGTAATCGGTGCCTTTGATGAACTTGAGCTTCTCCAAGGGCACACCGATACTCTCCAGCATTGCCTTGATCACATTCTCGTAGTAGCTGGTTCGGAGTTCTAGAAGTTCCCATGGGGCTTTCATGTTATCCAGGTATGCATGAAGGTCCGCAAATAGAATTGTTACCTGGACAGAAGAGATAAGGAACCAGCAAAATGTGAATTTGCCTGAGGACCTCCACACCCCCCTCCCTGCCCTGCCCTTGTCAAGTCCCTCTTTTGGCCCTTCCCCCAGGGCAGCGGCTTTGTTTAAATATTATTGCTTACCTCACATCCTGCTTTCAAGAAGTCTGCGATCTTAGACATAGGCACGAAGTAAGCCACATGGGGCTTGCCTGTGGTTGCTGTTCCCCAGTAAACTTTAAGTTCCCGATCCTTCAGTATCTCCTTCAGCTTCTCTTCCCCCAGAACCTCCTGTTGTGGAAGCAGAAGAGCTGGTTTAATGCCGGTGCCCCACCTTGCTCATCCTTTACCCTGTGACAAGGAAAACAAAGGCATGTGTCACTGGGGGTCCAGGCTCAGAGCCAGCAGGGGGTCCAGCCATGGTCTCAGTGGAGAGTGAGAGCCAATATAAGTTGGTGTGGTTGCTAGTACCACTCCAGTGAAATGACACTGATATTAGGGGAATGGGGCATGTCCCCACCCGCATCTTCCCATCCAACTACCTCTAACTCATGCTCCTTCCTTTCAAAGCCAACTTCTTAAAAAAAGTTATCTCTTCTTCCATTTGAGTTTGAATTCCATGCAGCATTACACCACTGAAAATGCTCTTGCTAAGATCACAGATGGTCTCCAAGTTGCTAAATTCAATTCTCACTCCTTTCCTGAAACACTTTCCTCTTTTGGTCTCTTCTATTTCATTCTCAGTTTTCCTCCTACTTTGGCTGCTGGGTCTCAGATTTTTTTTGCATCTGTTCTTCTTCCTCCTAATCACGAAATATTAGCAATTCTTGCAGCCCTACCTCTTCTCACTTTACATTCTCCTGCATCTCCTTCAGTGGCTTCAATTACTACATATGAGCTAGTAACTACCAAATCTCCTGCTCACACCCATGTACAGAACTGTGTACTTTTTATCAACCCAGTTAATCCAAACTCAACATGTTCAAAATTAAAAGCTCATGCTCACATCTTTCCACCTTATTCCCCAACCATCCTTTTCAGTAAATGGTACTATCATTCATCAAGTTGCATAAATTACTCTGAAACAGCTTTTAAACCTTTCTTCTTTTCTCCACTTCTATCCCACCACCCTAGTCTAGGCCACCATTAGATTACACCAAGATTATTACTATAGCAGTCTAACAGGTCTCCCATATCTAATCTCTTGCTCTCTAATCCATTCTCCAAAAGCCAGCCAGAGAGATCTTTAAAACCCAAAATTTGATGAACTCATTTACCTGTTTAAATACTTTAATAATTTCCTTTTGCCCTAAAATATATTGGAAAAACCTTAATAGGCTGGTATGTTACAGATAAAAAGAGATTTTAGTGTTTGTTCAAGTGATTGTTGGGAGGGCTGTTGGAAGCCATGGTGACAAAAATGGTTTTGCTGGTTGGATTTATCTATTAAAATTGGACTTGTTAAAATTCTGTGTTCCAAGCTGATTGGAGGTTGATCCTGTACCCTCCAAGCCCCTGACTTATTTGGACACTTGGAAGGTTCTTACTACCCAAGGAAAGGTCATATCACTTACCCTTTAAACCTGAGTGAGTCAATGCCATTGGTTTTGTATATCCTTTGTTCCCAACCAGCACTATTTTATGGAGAGAGGCTAGGAATCTGGCTAAGGGAAGCATGCAAAAATCTCTGGTTAAGATTAAGTTATGAGTGGAAATAACTCAAATGTCCATGAACTGATGAATAGATAAACAAAATCTGGTTTAATCCATGTAATGGAATATTACGCAGCCATAAAAAAGGAATGAGGTTTTGACCGGTACAACATTAATGAATCTTGAAAACATTATTCTAAATGGAAGATGTCAGATACAAAGGCCATATTTTGTATGATTCCATTTATGTGAAATGTCCAGAATAGGCAAATACATAGAGATATAAATTAGTGTTTCCCTAGGATTGAGGGGTGGGGAAGAATGGGAAGTGACTGCTAAGGGGTATAGATTTTTTTGAGGGTGATGTAAGTGTTCTGGAAATAGATAATGGTGGTAATAGCACAACTTTGTAACTACAATAAACCCACTGAATTTTACATTTTAAAAGGGTGAATTTTATGTTATGTGAATTGTATCTCAAAAAAAAAAAAAAGAGGAAAAAGGCTGTGACCTAATACTGCTCTTAGAATAAAATCCCAATTTTATTTTTAATCTATCATTCTATCTATCTATCTATCTATCTATCTACCTATCTATCTATCTATCTATCTATCTATCTATCTATCTATCTATTTCTTGTTACTCCTCGCCCGAGGATATTTTTCCATTGATTTTTAGGGAGAGTGGAAGAGAGGGAAAGACAAAGAGAAACATCGATGTGAGAGAAACATCGATTGGTTGCTGTAATGCCCAGTGTTCAGAATCCCCAAAACCCCCCAGGAAGGAGCCAAGACCCGCTGTAACTGCAAGAGAACCTTTATTCGTGCTAGCACGAGCTCTCATCTCCAGCGCTCACCGGGGACCAAGAGAAATTCTCTCGCCAACACCAAGGCTTTAAGGGGGTCTCAAGCAGTGGGCAGGGAGAGTGTTTATGATTGGTCAGGGGTAGGGTGAGGGGTCCAGTTACACAAAGGCACACTGGGTAGCTTGCTTAAGGTGGACTGAGTCCATCTCTCTACATTCCTATTGGCAGGTTCATGCAATTGTTACATTCTCGCGGTTTTCTAAGAAAAAGGAGTTATATACATAGTTACACAGGGTGGAGGGTACAGTACATTTTGTGCTGTCCTGCTCTGCCCTTTCATTCCCCCCTTGTCTTGGGACACCCGGCTCAATCATGAGACGGTTTGCATTTTTACTTTGTCTTTTACTTCTGGTTAAGGCCTTTAGTACTACAGTCCCCAACAGTACTGTCCACAGTGAATTCCAGTTCTTCTCCTGCAGGTGTTGAGTTTCCTCCTGGCCTGCGTGGAGCCCAGGCTAGGGATCTCACGGGTGAGGCCGCTGGCTGCCAGGATCTAGGCCGTTTCCTGGTGCAGGAGCTGGGAGTGGTGTAGCCAGGTCTGGACGCCGTCTACTTCAACAGCCGTGGGCGTGCTCAGGATAACAGTGTAGCATCCCTTCCAGGTTGGGGTGAGTCCTTGGGCAGTGAACTTCTTTACCTATACCGAGTCCTTGGGCTGGAAGGGTTGTACAGGGACAAGCTTATGGGTGGTTCTCTGGGTATACTGTACAGCCTGTAAGGACTTGAGTAAGGGAATGGTTATGAATTCCAGCTTTCAGTTTCTTCCTGTCCCTGGAAAGGAAGCGGCAGGGGGAGGTCTATCATATATGATCTCTAAAAGGGGGAAACCCCTACCGGTAGGGAGTACACCTGGCCCATAAGAGGGTGAAGGGTAGGAGGTTGGTCCAGTTTTCACCGGTTTCTAGGGTAAATTCAGTTAAATTCTTTTTTTGAGTCTCGCGCATGGCTGTCCTAAGGCTTGAGCTATATTTTGAGATATCTTGGCTACAAAAGGCGGGGCTGTTATCTGATCCTATGACTACTGGCAGCCTGAATCTAGGTATAATCTCCTGGAGTAATCTCTTGACAATTATAGAGGCAGTTTCTGTCCTAGTGGGGTATGCTTCAACCCAACCCGAGAAGGTGTCTATGAGAGCTAGCAGATACTTATACCCTGACGCTAGTGGCTTAATCTCTGTGAAATCTACCTCCCATGCTCTCCTGGGGAATTTCCGTGGGGCCCGAATTCTCAGGGGGACCCTCTTACCTTGCTTAGCATTTACCTGTGCACAGACATTACTTCTAGTGACTATGCTTTTAATTATTTTATCTAAGAGTACCTGCCTTGTAGAACTTCAGAAGTCTTGGTGACGCCAAGTGGGTAGCCTGGTATAATTGGGTAACTAACGTCCAACCTAGAGCCTCTGGGACCAACAGTCTGTCATCTGGTAGGGTACACCAACCATCCGGTTCTTTAATGGCTTGCTTCTGTTCTGCCAATTCCTCCTCTTGTTTGGTGTAGGAGGGGGTCTGCATAGGTCCAGGTACGGCAGGGTTACTAAAACTTGTAAAGGCCCCACTGGTTTTTGGGCGGCTTCCTTGGCAGTTTGGTCTGCGGCTCTATTTCCTCTGGCTTCAATTGTCTTCCCTTTCTGATGTCCTTTGCAGTGCACTATTGCAACTGCCCTTGAGAGCCAGATGACCTTTAATGTGGCTAAAATGTTTTCCTTATTTTTAATTTCCTTTTTTACTGCAGTTGGTAACCCTCTTTTCTGGTGGATGGCACTGTGTTCCTATTGGAGGGCCTGGATTAAGGCCAAAAGCTCGACCTTTTGTGCTATGGTTCCCCTATTTAGGGACTGCGCCCAAATGGTGCGGTTCAGGGTGACTACTGCTGCCCCTGCACATCGGATGCCATCCTGAACATAACTGCTCCCAACCGTGAACAGTACCTTGTCTGGTGATGATAGTGGGGCATCTTTCAGGTCTGGACGAGCCGTTTGTACTGCGTCTGTTACCTCTGTGCAGTCATGAATGGGTTCCTCTGGCTCATCATCTGGAAGCTCTGGAAGCAGGCTGGCAGGGTTGATGGCCAGTGTCTTATGGAACCGGATGCAGGGCTGGTCCAGGAGAAGAGCTTGGCACTGGGTGATCCTGGTGTTTGACATCTATCTCTCCAGGGTACCTCGAAGGAGGGCCTCCACACCATGCGGTATTATTAGGGCTAGTTCCTGGCCCAGAGTTTGCTTATCTGCCTTCTTTACCAGCGATGCTGTGGTGGCTACTGCCCAGAGGCACGCTGGCCACCCTGCTTCCACGGGGTCTAGTCTCTTAGACAGGCTACAGGTCTCTTCCAGGGACCTAGAGTCTGAGTGAGAACCCCTTTGGCAATGCCTCTTACCTCACTCACGTGGAGGTGGAAGGGCTTCGTGAGGTCTGGCAAGGCTAGGGCAGGTGCTGAGATGAGAGCTTTCTTTAGCTCCTCAAAGGCCCATTGTTCTACTTCGGTCTAGTTCAGTGGCTGCGTTCCCCCAGTACTTGAGTCTAGAGGTTTAGCAATCCCTATGAGCCCCGGTATCCATAGGTTGTAGTATCCAACTGCCCCTAATAATTCCCGCTTCATCCCCCGCAATGGATATGATGGCAGTCCAAATAGTTTCTGTAGGAGGTCACATCTACATAGGGGGTACGGGCATTCTGGCATGACCAGAAATGAATGAGTTACCGTGTTCTTTCCGAGGTCCATAGTCCTTTTTGATGTCTAAGGAAAACAGGCAATTTGTCCGGTGGCTTCCTGGACTGCTGTCTTCTTAGAGGTTACGGGTCCCATAGGCCCTGTCAAGACTGAATAGGCTGTTTCAGTGTCCACCAGGAAACTAACAGGTTTGCCCCCCACTTGTAAGGTTACCCTGGAGGCTTAATAGAAAGGAACCCCGGTCCTGTCAGTCCTTTTCTTCTAAGTTAAAGACCCTTGGAGTCTGAGTCTCCCCTTTCTGCTTCTCTAGCTAACCTGCCAGGACATTTTCTCTTCCTGTGCCTCTGCTTCTTACAATAGGCATACTAATTCCTTCCTATTTGCTGCTGGCTTTTTCTTCTTTCTAATATTTCTCTGTTCTTCTTCTTACTATATATAAACTTTTACAAATTTTATAATTTTAAATTGGTCTTTAAACTTTCTTCTATGTCTTAAAAAAATGTATAACTATGCCTCAAATCTTTTATTACTTTAAAATATTTAGAAAAGGCAGAGGGAGAAGGGAGCAGGCTCAGCCGCTTGAATTTCAAACTGTTATATTTTTCCTATAGATAAGCATCTCAGATTCTGATAAGCCTGGAATGGGGAATTTCTAGCTGCCGCCTTTAAGCCCCCTAACAGAACACGGTGAAAAGTGTCCAAGGAGTTGCCGAGGGTTCTTGGGTCTCATTGGGGCGGAGGGGGTCACAAGGGAATTTCCCTCCTCGTTGCTGCCTCTAGCCACTTAAAACAATCCCTGGAGGGGAGGGACACCGGGTGGGCAGAGGCAGGGAGCGCGGCGCGGGTCCCACCGAGGCGTTTTCATCTGGCAGCCCACTCTCTGTTCCCACTGGGAAAAGTGCTTGCCTCCTGCTAACGAAGGTGGTGTCGGGGAACCGGTGACCCCTACACTGTAATCAGACTCCCTAATCAGACCTTTCTGAAAAGCCACTCTGCTTGAGTGTGTTTCTATTAAAAATTACTGATTTCAAAATTATAACTTAAGAGTTGCCACACACACACAAGGACCAAGTGGCCTATAAAATATTTTCCTTTTCTTTTAAAGGTTTTACAATGTACAATAATCATATCAAACTTAATGGCCAATTGAGACAAACACTTCTGAGACCGTTCCTTCACCACTGATTAAGACTGGGTGGTGGCAGGTGTCAGAAATAAGATTCATTTAGGTTTTGAGCTTGCTGGGCAGCCTTGGTGACTTTGCCAGCTCCAGCTTCCTTCTTATAGTTAATTTTAGAATGTGGTCCCTGCTTTAAGTCTCTTTGGATTACAATTGTTATAACTTTATATCTTCAAATTAATAAATATAGACAGAAATGTTGTTAGGCAGGCCGATTCCCCCTCTGACAGAGAGAAAACACCCCTGGGAAAAAAGAATCCCAGTGGCCACTCGGGGGGATTGCTACCTGTCAGAGCACTCAGCCTTAAACAAATTAAATGTGTTGTTGTTTTTTTTCTTCTATATATGAACAAATAATTATAACCAGGCAGACAACAAAATATCAAACAAACATCTGTCCTTATATCATTTCAGTAAATAAGTATTCTTATATTCTTGGGATCTAAGCAGATAACAGGAACACTGCCTCTAAGTCCCCTGATGGGGGCCTCCCTTTCTTATCGTCGCTTTTTCTGGCTTCTGCCATAGGCCAGTGGGCAGGACCAGTGTGTTGAAGGAAAAATCATCCTGCAGTCCGGCTCGGGGAGGGACAGGTTACACATGGAGCGTTGTTTCAGGAGAGGCAAAACCTTGATAAAAGTTCCGTAATTCAATCACACAGTCAAAGGTTAAACTAGAAGGGAAGAACCACTCAATGTCCTCTAAGAGGATTTTAACAAACTGATAACAAACTGACAAAACCTTGACAAATCAAAATTCAATAAATAATATATACATAGAGGGCCCAATTATGACAGAAAATATAAGACAAAAAGACAAAACAAACAGTCCTGATACCAACATGACAAAACACAAAACAAACACCTGTTGAGAGGGAGAGCCTCCAGCCCCTTCCGGGGGGTCCCTCTCTCCTCTCGCAGGAGGGAGAGCCTCCAGCCCCTTCCGGGGGGTCCCTCTCTCCTCTCGCAGGAGGGAGAGCCTCCAGCCCCTTCCGGGGGGTCCCTCTCTCCTCTCGCAGGAGAAGATTTCTTGTGAGCTTAAAGCCTGGATGGCCTCCTGAAAGAAAAGATTTTTAATCCAGTTACAGATGCTATTAGAATCAGGATGAGAGAGGAAGGGAAAGTCCAGGTTATGTCCTCTCTGAGGATCCTAATAACTGAAAACAGTAAGTTAAACAAACGGTTAACGGGGTCTATAAAGAGTTAATAGTAACTTCAGCCTTAGTTCCACGTTGGACTATGATGTCACAGGCCTGTAAATCTTTCCGCCCTGTGAAGTTGTTAGCTGGGAGTCTCCAAGCACCAAAAGAGATAAGGAAGCTGTAAATAAAAGTTCCTTTGTTCTTTGAAATGTTATAAATGGATACTTTTAAATCAACCTTAGAACTTTAAAATTCAATTTAATACAGTAAATTCACAAATCAGAGCAAACTGAAACCTTCATTTATACAAACAGAGGAATTTTTATCATCTAAGTGGGCTTATTCCCTCTCTGACGGAGAACAAAGGACTGAGAAAAAGGTGTCTCAGCAGCTGCAGGTCCGCCCTATCTTTAAATAAATTAAACAGCAGAAAGAGATAACAAATATTTTCACATTTATATTTATATACCAAACAGTCCGAGTTTTTGACTCCTACTAGATATTTACCAGAGTTTAAACAGACACCTGATTAATTTGCCTGAGGAAGCTCTATGGCCTTGGGGGGGGGGGGAGATTAAGCTCCCCTTTCCACTCACTTGGAGTGGACTGAGTCTGTCCCATAATGTCCGTCAAGAGAGTCCACAAAACAAAACAAAAACAAATCAACACACACAAACAGAGGATCCTTAAGAAAAGCCTTCCAACGCGAGTCCGTTGGAGCAGAACCAGAAGCGTGGACGACGGCCTCACGCCGACCGGTGGGAGCGACCCACCTCGTCCCAGAAACTGAGGGGCATACACATCCCTCCTGAAAGAGGATCGAGACGTCTCCCGATGCCTCTAGCCCGTGGTCCTCCAGCACGTCTGCCTAGACCGCTTCGGGCACTGCCAGAAATTCAGATTTGAGCTCACACAAGGGACAAAAGACAGACACCTACCGTGGCCAGTCAGGTTCTCCGGGTTTGGGGGTCCCTCGGAGGGCTTGGGGATCCCGGACGAGCCCCCAAATGTAATGCCCAGTGTTCAGAATCCCCAAAACCCCCCAGGAAGGAGCCAAGACCCGCTGTAACTGCAAGAGAACCTTTATTCGTGCTAGCACGAGCTCTCATCTCCAGCGCTCACCGGGGACCAAGAGAAATTCTCTCGCCAACACCAAGGCTTTAAGGGGGTCTCAAGCAGTGGGCAGGGAGAGTGTTTATGATTGGTCAGGGGTAGGGTGAGGGGTCCAGTTACACAAAGGCACACTGGGTAGCTTGCTTAAGGTGGACTGAGTCCATCTCTCTACATTCCTATTGGCAGGTTCATGCAATTGTTACATTCTCGCGGTTTTCTAAGAAAAAGGAGTTATATACATAGTTACACAGGGTGGAGGGTACAGTACATTTTGTGCTGTCCTGCTCTGCCCTTTCAGTTGCCTCCTGCACAAGCCCCAACCAGGGCCCAGGCCGGGGAGAAGCCTGCAACCAAGGTATGTGCCCTTTACTGGAATCGAACCCGGGACCCTTTGGTCAGCAGGCCCACGCTCTATCCATTGAACCCAACCGGCTAGGGCTAAAATCCCAGCTTACAAGACCCTCAAAGACCAGGTCCCTGTACCTCTCCTAAACATACAAGTAAAATGTATAGCATGTCAGTTGGTGATAAGTTCTATGAGGAAGCAACCACAAAAAGGCAGAGCAAGTGATACAATTCTGGTGGCAGGTGATTTGTTATGTAAATAAAGTGCTTCGAGAAAGGCCTTCCAGATAAAAGATGACAATAGTCAGAGAGCCTGAAGGAGGCAAGGGAAAGAGCAATACATATAAAGATTAAGTGTTAGATCTGCATTTTGCTCACTCTACTCCAGCCAAATTAGCCTCCTATCTGAACCACAGTGTTTTTGCTCTCCTCTGGGTCTTTTTATTTTTAAAAATTTTAATTATATATAATTTTATTGATTTCAGAGAGGAAGGGAGAGGGAGAAAGGGCTAGAAACATCAATGATGAGAGAAATCATTGATTGGATGCCTCCTGCACGCCCCCTACTGGGGATCGAAACCCGGAATGTGCCCTGACCGGAATTGAACGGTGACCTCCTGGTTCATAGGTCAATGCTCAACCACTGAGCTACGTCGGTTAGGCTTTCCCCTGGGTCTTGATCTGTGTTCTTTTTACCTGAAATGTCCCAGTCCCACCCCCCACCGCCATTCTTCCTCTGGTTAACTCCCACTCCTGCAGTTCCTGGAAACAGCAGGAACATAAGTGAAGAGGTGATCTGCAGCTTTCAGGGTGCGGTTTAAAGGTCACTTCTTCAATCTTCCCTGACACCCCAGCTGTCTCCCCTAATTTCTTTTCAAAGTTTCGTGTATAGTCATTTACAGTACCTTCTTCAACTGTAATTAAGTGCTTGGATTACAAGTCATTTTTAACGTCTGATTCTCTTCAGACAAACCGTGGGTGGGCAGAGCCTTGACGTATCCCCATTACCTAGCACCGCGCCTGGCACATAATAGGGTGGGAGTCCGAATTCAAAGTCTGGTTCAACACAGGTAACTGCATACAGGAGGTGAGCCCAGTGTGGTTTCTGTGGTACCCAGATAACTGACTGACTGACTGACTGACTGGTGGACCCGCAGTGAGGACTGCAGGCTCTCTCACAGCTGCTTTGGCGCCGAGTTCCCGGCCCCATACACTTAGGATCTCGTAGTGGGGTTCAGGATCTCTGAACGTTGGGTCCTCAGTCCCCAACAACGCGTTCCCAACTCTAAGGCCTGACCTGAAGGTTCCGGGTGATAAGGTGCAGCTTCTCTTCTGGGCTCAGAGCATCCCCCATGGCTCCGTCGCCCTTGTCTTCCGGGCTCAATCCAGCGCTGCGCCCTTTCCTCGCTCTCGGTCTCGGCCGCCGCCGCCGCCGCCTCGTGCCGGGAACTGTACTGTCAGGTTGCATCAGCTGAGCTCGTCGCTCGGCTTGCTCGGCCTGGACCCGTCGCCGTGAGGTGGTCGGAAGTCAGGAGCAGCAGAAAGTCGAGCGGGTCGATGAGACGAGACGAGGTGGAGCCAGTAGTCGGGGTAGGCGGTGCGGAGGGCGGGGTTGCGGCGCCTGCGTGAGGCTCCACCCTCTAAGAGGCGGGGCGCCTTCCTGCCAATCATTGCCTGTTTGCCCTCCCCCTGGCGCTGCCCGGGCTGCCTCGGGTGGGGGAGGTCGGGGAGAGGGGCGATAAAATGGCGCAGGGGGCGGAGTGAGGCGAGGTCTTCGCCCAGGCTTCGGCCCCGCTTCCGGAGGTGAAGTGCGGGAGGGGCGAGGGGGTCGGCACTCCCCGGCTGGGAGGAGGATGGGGGCGCCTGTTGCTTCTTCAGGGGACCGCGTCCGCCGTCCGCCCCGTTGAGGGGTTGGGAGGCCCTCGCCCTGCTGGGAGAAGGGCTCGTTGTCGTCCCTGAGGTGATGGCGGCGGGAGGGGGGAGTGTCCCTGCCCCCATCTCCACGTCGGCGGGCTCCAGGTTCCCCTCACCCTGCTGAGGAAAAGGGAGGCTGTTTGGCGGCCTGAGGCGGGGAGCAACGTCGGTTCTCCCGGTCCAGCGGCGGTGGGGAGGGATGGAAATGCAGGCGGGTGGGCGCTGCCGCTACGCGGCTCCCCTACCCCCCGGGGGGGAGGCTGTAGCCAGGGGGTGACCGCGGTCTTTTTGCCGCGCCGGGCGTGTGGGGGAAGGAGAGGGTGCCCCGCCCCTCGGGAGCGCGGGGCCGTGGTCCCGCTGCGGTGTGGGGCGGGTCGCCACCCTCAGGGAGAGGGCTGCGGGCGCCGGCCCGCCGCGGGCAGGTTTTGCTCCGGGGGGAGGGGTGGGGACCAAGCCCGCGCTTCTCCCGCCTTCCGCGGGGTGGCGGGAATTCTCGGTCTTCTCGGAGGAGGGAGGAGGGAGGAGGGAAGTGCGAAGGCCTTGCCCCGGGGCGATGCGGTGCTGGAGGCTGAGGCTCTGGAGGGAGTGCGGGGCGAGGTCAGGCGGCCGCCTCTGAAGCGTGGGTTTGGCTCCCGGGAACCGGAGGCGCCCCACCCATTCCCTCCTGAGCCTGGAGGGAAGGCCCGGGCACGCAGGGTGGGCCCACGGAACGGACCCGAATTGCCCACCTGCTGCCCTCACCTGCTTAGGTGGGTGGGCTCCGATGGCTTTCTCGATCCAAGCCGCGGGCTGTGAAAGAATTCACAGCGAAGAGTAAACCGAGTAAAAAGCTTGACTCGCTCTCCAAGGGCGGAAAGGGGCCAAGGGCTATGGAGAGCTGAGGGCCTGTCTCCGTGCGGGACTGAGGCTTTTGAGGGCTGTTAAAGGTTAAGGTGGGGGCTCTGGGGCGGAGCCGGCTCTGTTCCTCGGGCCGGATGCGGCCATATCTACCAGTTAGAATGGACTCAGATGGGTGGAGGGAGTGGTGGAAATTTCCTGGGGGTTAAGTAAAAGGTGTGTGGTCTTCGATGGGTCGTGGGTCACACCTGACCTCCAGTGTCTTGTGAATATGTTAGAGGCTCCGGCCTTTAGCAAACCTGTCCACATTTTTTGTTTGTTTGTTTTTTTTAAGAAACCTGTTGCTGCAGCTTGGACACTTGGTCTCCCATGCCTATATGGGAGGAGAACCCTGGGGCTCTTATCTAGTGAAATGTTACTTGCAGCAGAGATTTCCAGCTCTGGGTTGTTTTTCTGTCCTGCAGCTTTTTCAGTTACCTCGAAGGGAGTTGCACAATTCTCACAGATAATTTTAGTTCACTTTGATTTTGTCTGAATGTTATGTCCCTTTTAGGGAGTGGTAAAACCTACCGAGTGCCTTTTGTGTAGGGTGTGCCTCACACGGATTGCATATATGGGGAAAGTTGGAAATCAAAGTTGAGTGGGGAAATCCTGTCCCTGGAAACTAATCCTTGCCCTTGGCCATATCTGTCAAATTCAGCTTGGAAATGATTTGGTTTTAGAGCCTTGAAAGAGGGATGTGGGGTTGTATCTGGTGTTGCAGTTTTAGTGGCCTGAATAATAATAAAAAAAGCTTTGTGCTCGAAGGCAGGAGGTTTTTTAGGTATGATAAAAATAGAAAGGGAGCCAGTTTCTGAGGTTGCAACCAGGAGGTTAGAGAACAGCGAGGGCGGACGTGGTAAACTGAAGTGTGAAGAAGGGGGTGGACAGGTGAGAGACATAGAAGGACAGAATAGGGTCACAGAAGGGATGGGGAGCGGAGGAATTCAGAGAGAGACTTGGGAGATGGGAAAAATATTCTTCCCTTAAAAATAAAGAGATCCGAATATTTTTGGTGGAGGTTACAAAGTAAGTGCCAAGAAAGGCAGGTGATGGTAGAATGGCAGACAAGTACTAAGGCTGTCTGTGGAACTTCACTTTAGAACTTCAGTTTTATCTGAGATCCCACCCCTGCAAATTCATTAAATATCAACTTTCATTAGTATAGGGCTTTATGTTGAGTGCTCTCCTAAACTTGCCTTCATTTGATCTTCATGATAATCTGTGTTCCAAGTTAACAGTGAATAATTCCCATTTTTCAGATGAGTGTTCTCATCTGTTTTGAGGTTCAAACTTGAAGTGAATTGCTGAAGTTTCTGAATTTTAGTTCCTCTATACAAGGTACTTCATTATTAACTTACAGAATTTGCCTGTTAGTTCAGATTTCTATACAGCCTAGTCTTTAATTTAGTGGCAAATGGTTGAATTTTGGGTTAATGTAGAAGAGATTAGAGCTACTGGATTAATTCCCTAACATTCGAGGGCTAGGGGAAGTTTTTACCAGTTTAGCACTCTTTTTTTCCTACTATTCCTATGTTTCTCTTAAGATTTTGAAGGGTTCAGGGAGGTGATGAGGATGGAGTGAAATGTCTGTAAACTACTTATTTAGCTTTTATACTGTAGTATACTAAGTGCTTTATATTCATGATCTTATTTAATTCTTCCAACAACCCCATAAGGTAGTATTATGTGGTCCTTTTACAGGAGAGGACATTTGAAACTTCAGAATGTAATCATTGTATCCCCACTGACTTCTAATTTTAAAATGTTTTTATTATTAAATATTTTAAGCATATAAAAAGTATAGTAATGAATACCATTATACCCACCATCCAGCTTTATCTTCTTTTAATAATGTTTTAAAAAAATATATTTTTATTGATTTCAGAGAGGAAAGGAGAAGGAGAGAGAGATAGAAATATCAATGATGAGAGAGAATCATTGATCGACTGCCTCCTGCATGTCCCCTACTGAGATTTGAGCCCATAAACTGGGCATGTGACTTTGACCAGAATTGAACCCAGGACCCTTCACTCCAAAGGACGATCTATCCACTGAGCCAAACCAGCCAGGGCCAGCTTTATATTATGTTGCCATGTTTGTTTTAGGCTTTTTTTTTTTTTTTTTTTTTTTTTTTTTAAGAAATAAAACATAGATAGAATTGAAGCTCTTATGCTCCCTTGCCCATTCCTCTTCCCTTCCCACAGCCAGAGGTAACCTCTATCCTGAATTTGGTGTTTCTTATTCCTATGCATGTTTTTATAATTTAATGATATATGTATCTATGGTATTGTTTCTTTAACAAGTTGCAAGAAAAAAATGGGGATGCTATAGATTGAAACAAGACATATCAGTGAATTACAATGTATGGACCTTAGTTGGATAATGATTTTTTAAAAATCTTTTAAAAATATATGACATTTATAAAATAATTGGAAATCTGAACCAGATATTTTATGATAATGAATTCTTGTTATTTACAGATGAAATGATGTAATGCCTGGGATTTGCTTCAGAATAATCTGGTAAACGGGTGGGGTTAGATTAGCTATGGTTTGGTTGATGGTAGTAGTTGTTGGGCCTGAGTGATGATGGTATGTGGAGTTCATTATGCTATTATGTTATTTTTGTATGTGTATTAAAATGAACTAAAATTATGAAGAAAATGATTTGTGCAGGTTAAAAGTTATATGTATACTAGAGGCGTGATGCATGAAATTTGTGCATGGGTAGGGTCCTTAGGCCTGGCCAGTGATCAGGGCCGACCGGTGGGGTGATTGTGGGGGGTGGGTGGGCTGGGGGGTGGGGGGGGGGAAGCTCCCACTGGCACCCACCTTGGCGGCCTGGCGTTGTGCTCACTGGCTGGCCCCACCCTCCAATTGCCCCGCAGCCGCTGCTGCCAGTTGCCTCCCTCTACAGGGCGACCTTTGGGGTGATTGTGGGGTCCCTGCTGGCACCCACCTTGGCTGGCCTGGGGCCTTCTGGCTGGGGGCAGCTCCTGCATTGAGCAACTGCCCTCTGGTGGTCAGTGCACGTCATAGCGACCAGTCGTTCCGCCATTTGGTGGATTTGCATATTAGGCTTTTATTATATAGGATTACTATATAGGATGGTATTGTTTTGCTCCTAGCCCTTTTGGAACATTATATGAGAGAAGCTCAGAAGAGCCAGCTCCGTGGCTCTGGATGTCGTATGGCATAGAAATAGATGTTTTCAGTGGTTGTGAAGGATATTGGTCCTTTTTGTGTGTAGTAATGATGTGTGTGTTTTTTCCTGTGAGGTTTGGCCGTATTCAAGGATATTTCTGATGTTCTTCCATTCAGTTGGGAAATCAAGAAAGTCTGTGATAATAAGGTGGCTTAAATTATTTTTGCCACGGCACCAAAATCCTCATTAGTGTCCATATCTTTCATGTCTATTAAAAGGTGTAGTGAATTTAGAGGGCTCTGCCATTTGCTGACCAACCCTGGGCAAGTCTTACTAGAAAGGTAGTAGAAAAAACATACACAAGAAAAAATCATTGCCTTTGGAAATATACCTTAGTTTGGATCCTTGTTCTAGCATTCTTAGTTCTCTGTACTTGGTTGAGTTACTTTATGACTTTGAACTTTAGTCTTCCAAGAGTGAAAATACATTGAACTCTTCATTTGGTCAAGCAGGTGCTGGAGTGAGAATGGGGATAGGGGCTCAAAAAGGGCTTCTCAGAAATGTAGCTGCTTAACCCCAGTGTCTGTGATACTTGTGCTTGACAACCACAAACTTTATGTAAAGAAATTTCTAAAAGTCAACTTTTCTTACTTCTGTCTAAAGAAATAACATTATAAAAACTCAGTCACTGGGCAGAGAAATTACTTTTCTCTTCAATGAGGAACCTGCTCCAGTGCCTGGAACTCTCACAACAATTGTTGGTAAAATCAGAGAAAAAGTCTTAGCAGCATTACGTTTAAATACAACAGAAACCTTAGTTTCTTTGATAAGATTTGTGTTATAGAATTAAGTTGAGGGGTTAAATTAGAGCTGTAAATGTCTCTCAGTGCCTGATTTATAATAAGTACTTAATATTTCTTTCCTTTCTATCCCACCTCATTTCTAAGATAAAGTTTAATTAGTTCCTTCTTTCTTTTATTTATTACCCCCCTAGTTTTATTATCTTAAGGTGTTCAACATAATGGTTTGATATTTGTACATATTGCCATATGATCTATATATTTAAAAGCCTATATGACTGAATGACCAGTCGCTATGACATGCACTGACCACCAGGGGGCTCAATGCAGGAGCTGCCCCTTGGTGGTCAGTGCTCTCCCACAGCAGGAGCACTGCTCAGCTGATCCCAGGGCTCCAGATGCAGGACTCAAGGCTTGCTGCTGTGAGCCTCTCCTGATCGCGACTGACCAGGCGCAAGCCTGCAGCAGGTGCATTGGGCCCGGGATGAGCGGGAGTGGCAGGCAGGAGCAGCAGGCAGCAGACCACGCTGAGGGACCCCACCGGTGCACGAATCCATGCACTGGGCCTCTAGTTATAAAATAAGTTTAGTTAACAACATCACCTCACATAGTTTAAGGTTTTTTACTTGTGATGAGAACTTTTAGGATATATTCTCTTAGCAATTTTCAAGTATAAAATCAGTGTTGTTAATTATAATCACCATGCTGTGCATTACATAGGTCCCTTTTAATTCTCAAATTCTGAAATTACTTCCCTTCTAACTCTTTCTTTGGTATTGTCCATACCATTTTACATTTTTTCATAGTAGTGTGTAATTTTAAATCTTGTCTCCTGGCAAGGTTATACATCCTTTGAGTGTAGAAATCATATATTTATTTCTTAGAAATTTTATAGAGATGTATTATCTAACTCAATGCTGTGTGATGATAGTAACTCAGAAAATGTTTTCTGTAAGAATGTATGAACTAAAGCTAAAATTCCAGGTGTGGTTTGGAGGGAAGTGTGGTAGGCAGAATTCACAGTAAAAAGGCTATCATGAATTTCCCAGATTATTGAGTTTAGTGTTTAATTATTTCTTACAGCTTTTCAGTTGTTTATATGAAATATGTAAAATATTAGCTTTCTCTCATTTTCTCCATTAGAAAATAATTATAGATCAAATTCATCATTAGCTGTTTGAAAACTAGGTTTTAGTTAAACTAGTAATATATAAATATTCAATTGGAAAAGTAAAATGATACCAAAATCTCCCTTTGATCTCTCTCAATCCCTCCACATGTTATAGCAGTCATCAAATTTGTTTGCATTTTTTTCTATTTTTGCATCTATGTATCTATTGAAATGAGACTTTTGTATGTGTGGACATGAGTAACTTTTAGATCTTGGTGAAATCTTAGATATTGCCTGGTCCCCTTTTCTTTTCTTTTTCTTTTTTTTAATATATTTTATTGATTTTTTTACAGAGAGGAAGAGAGAGGGATAGAGGGTTAGAAACATCAATGATAGAGAAACATCGATCAGCTGCCTCTTGCACACCCCCTACTGGGGATGTGCCCACAACCAAGGTACATGCCCTTGACCGGAATCGAACCTGGGACCTTTCAGTCCACAGGCCGACGCTCTATCCACTGAGCCAAACCGGTTTCGGACTGGTCTCCTTTTCAATCCCTTTCCCGTTTTATAAATGAGAAAACAAGTACAAACGGTTAAGTGGCTTGTCTAAATTATTATAACTAGTTAGTGACAGAACCAGGACTATAACCCAAGTTTTTGGACTCTTAATCTAGGATTCATCCTACTAGAGCAAATAAATGATAACCTTAAGAAAGTACAAATTGTTGGAACAAAACTAGCCATTTAGTTGCATAATTTTTTCCTCTAAAGGTTTTTCTTTTATGTTTTGACTCAAAATTTAACTTTCTGGTATTAAAAAAAATCAAGATGAAAATTAATAGATGGAGCACTTTAAAAGCATAATACAGTTGACTTTGTAATTAGCAGAGTTGAAAGTGATGAGAAGATCCTCTAATTTTCTTTGTACCTTCAGGAAGGTGGGAGTCAATCATTTTGACAAGTCTGCTGAAAGGAACAGCTAGCAGGAGCTGAAACCTTTTTCCATTTGGTCTCGTGGCAAAGGCAGAGATCACGCCAGCAGCTCCACACAGTATGGAAGACAATTCTTATATTCTTAATTAAAAAATTATTTTTGAAAATAATGTTTGTTTTCTAAAAAGTGTAAACTATGAAAATCCAAACATTTTACATATTATATTTGTATTGTTTGTATGTTGTGGATATTATTCAATTATAGTATATACAGATCACATTGTCTTTTTAAATACAGTAGTCCCCACTTGTCCGCAGGGGGTATGTTCCAAAAACTCCCAGTGGATGCCTGAAACTGCAGATAGTACTGAATCTTATATATACTGTTTTTCCTTGTTAATGCATACATTGTCACTTAATGGGAAGTACTTTATAGCTTCTCTTTGGCATATATGAATTGCCAGCAATTCTACTCTTGCTCTTTGGGGCCATTATTAAATAAAATAAGGGTTATTTGAACATAAGCACTGAAATATCATGACAGTCCTTCCAATAACCTACTAAGTGACTAATGAACAGTAGCATAAAGAGTGTGGATATGCTGGACAAAGGTATAATTCACGTTCTGGACAAGACAGAGTGGGAAGGCATGAGGTTTCATCACACTACTCAAAACTTAAGAATTATTTCTGGCCCTAACTGGTTTGGTGCAGTGGATAGAGCATCGGCCTGTGGACTGAAGGGTCCCAGGTTTGATTCCAGTCAAGGGCACATGCCCAGGTTGTGGGCTCAACCCCCGGTAGGGGGTGTACATGAGGCAGCCGATCAATGATTCTCTCTTATCATTGATGTTTCTCTCTCCCTCTCCTTTCCTCTCTGAAATCAATAAAAATATATCTTAACAAAAAAAGAATTATTTCGGGAGTTTCCATTTAATAATTTAGAACCTCGATTGACCTCGTGTCTGAAACTGTGGTATCTGCAATTGTGGAAAGCAAAACTGCAGATAAGGGGAGACTACTGTAGTTTAAAATACACACAGCATGAATATACCATAATTTTACTTAACTGATCTCCTGGTGATGGGCATGTAGATTGTTCAATATTTAGGTATTTTGGGTGATGCTACTTTGGATATCCTTGTAAATGTATCCATGTGCATTTGTATAGGTATTTCTATAGAATAAACTTCCAGAAGTGAAATATCTGGGTAAATTCGTATTGCCAAGATACTATCCACAAAATATTGTGCTGACTTACACTCTCACTGACAGAGTATGAGAGTGCTTTTTCGCACATCCACACTAACCTGGATTATTATGTCTTAATTTTAACATATTTATAGGGGAAAAGGTATCTCATCGTTCTAATATGTATTTCCATGATTCTGATAAAGTTAGATATTTTAAAATTGTTTTCCATGTTACAAGTCACAGTGTAAAGAATTTGAAATGTGAGGACACGACCACTCTATAGAGCAGATTGGAGTTGGTATAAAGAGTATTTCCTGTTCCTCAGTGAACCTGTCTCTTATTTCTTCAGATATGATGTGCCCACTAGTGCCCTCTAGGGGTCCCTTGGATGAGGATGTATTGGATGACTCCTTGCTGGACCTGAGTGAAGGAGAAGAAGATGATGGCCATTTCAGCTTCACGGAGGAAGAGATAGAGAAGTACTTGCGGGATGATGATCTATCAGATGAGGATGAGGAAAATTCATTGGACAGCCGTGTACCAGTAGCTGAGACTCCTGGCCTTTTCAAATTACCTCAAAGTACATCAGTTGGTCAGGGACCAACTCCTATGAAACCATTAAACAGACCCTTTGCACCAGAAAAGAATCTTGTAAAATTAACAGTTGTTGCACCATTTAATCCAACAGCTTGTGATATTGTGCTTAATAAGGACAAGACTGATACATCCAAAGATATGGAAAAACGCTTCTCCCTTGGAGAAGGGATGAAAGAAGATGATCTTAGCCCAAATAAGAGCAAACTTTGCACTAATTCTGAAAGGGTCATCCCCAATAACTCTTCCTGGGATGGGCCCTCGCTCCCTTCTCCTTCAAGTAATAACTTTCAACAAACTGTCCCTGAAAAAAGTATGCCTGATAGTAAGAAACCTACACCTGTAATCACTCAGATCTTGGACCATTCAGAGACTCCTCATTTAGGGTCATCCTGGAAAAATGGATCCCATAAATCAAGTTGTGAAATGAAGTTTCCAGTTGTTTCCAATTCATCAAACAAAGTAAGTATATTTTTTTCAAGATGAAGAGAAAAATAAAATTATTTTCATTCAGAAGCTGTATAGCAGCAGAGCTTTGTATTCAGACAAATTGCGGTTTGAATCCTGTCTTAACACCATGACCTTGGACAGATTATGTAGCCTCCCTGTCCCCTCACATTTCTTTTTATTTTTTATATTTTTATTGATTTCAGAAAGGAAGGGAGAGAGATAGAAACATCAGTGATGAGAGAGACTCATTGATTGGCTGCCTCCTGCACACCCCACACTAGGGATTGAGCCTGAAACCCGAGCATGTGCCCTTAACAGGAATCGAACCATGACTTCCTGGTTCATAGGTCAACGCTCAACCACTGAGCCACAATGGCTGAGCCCTCACATTTCTTATTTAAAAATAGGAGTGAATAATATTTCATGGTAGAGTAAAGGGTAATTGTGTATTTGCATTAACATTCATGATATTAAATTACCATTTATTAGATAATTACTAAGTTGATTATTTTAGTATTATTTTTCCTTTCTTTGAGCTTCAGCCTAAGCTTTGGTTATCTATAATAATAAAAGCGTAATATACTAATTAGACCAGACATCCTTCTGGATGAAGCCAGGGCTGCAAGGGAAGCCCGGGTCCCGGGTGCCTACAAGCAGCTGGAGGGAAGCCCGGGTGCCAGAGGGAAGCTGGTGCTGGCAGCCAGGGGAAGGAAGGCCTACTCTTGCACGAATTTTGTGCATCGGGCCTCTAGTATTGCTATATTAAATACAGTACCAGCTCTAAGTCGGCCTCAGAAGAGCTGAAAAATCTTGGGCAATTTACTTAACCTCTTTGAGTCTGATTCCCTTTCTTCCAAATGGGTTTAATAATCCCTGCTGCTTAGGGTTCTAAGCCCCTTTCCCCCCACTTAAGATTGCAGTCACTATCTCATTTAAAGCAGCTATTATAGTGCCTGGTACACAGTGGGATAAGGATATGCCTCTGAGGCCTTTAGTTTAAGGGTATTTGCATAAATGGTATACTCAGTTATTTTCTTGTTACTAAGAACCATCTTTCCTTCTGCTTTTCTTTTGCTCTGAAAAAAAGGATGTTCTTGACAAGGATTCTGGGAAGCTGAAAGTTCCTGAGAGAATAGGCAAAGTCATTCCTGTTCTGCAAGCCAAAACAAGGTAATAGTGTAATGAAATATTCTGGTTTCTTCCTCAGTTTCCCCGTAGTGTAGAAAAAAACCCTGAGTAAGCATACTTGAAGTTCTAGCACCACCTATTAGTGTGATGTTGGGCAAGTCAAATAATCTCGGACTCATCTATACTAATAAAAGGGTAATATGCAAATTGGTTGGGATGCCCTCACAGTAACAACCGAACAGCAGGCTGTGTGGGGCGACAAGGCCAACAGGTGGGTTAGTGAGGGACGACCAAACGACTGAACAGCAGGCTGCGTGGGGCGACTAGGGCGGCAGGGGGGGCAGTGAGTGGCGAACAGGCCGGCAGAGGGAGGCAGTTGGGGGTGACCAGGCCGGCAGAGGGAGGCAGTTGGGGGCAAACAGGCCAGCAGGGGCAGGGCAGTTGGGGGTGACCAAGCTGGCAGGGCGGGCTGTGAGGGCCGACCAGGCTGGCAGAGGGGGCAGTGAGGGCAACCAGGCTGGCAGAGGGGGGCAGTTGGGGGCAATCAGGCTGTCAGGGGGCGCCGCGAGGGGCAACCAGGCTGGCACGGGGGGCAGTGAGAGGTGACCAGGCCAGCAGGCAGAAGTGGTTAGGGGATATCAGGCTGGCAGGCAGGTGAGCAGTTAGGAGCCAGTGGTCCCGGATTGTGAGAGGGATGTCTGACTGCCAGTTTGGACCTGATCCCCGGGATCGGGCCTAAACCGGCAGTTGTACATCTCCCGAGGGGTCCCGAATTAGAGAGGGTGCAGGCTAGGCTGAGGGGAACTGTCTCTCCTCCCACCCCCCGCCACGAATTTTTTGAACCAGGCCTCTAGTTTTATCATTAAAATGAGGCAATGATGCCTTTTCCACTACCTCACAGGATAATTTTGAAGACTAGAAAAAGACATATTAGTGAAAGCACTGTATAAATGTAAGATTTCTTTTCCTGTGTATGGGCAAGCCTGGTCACAGATATGTTTGAAGGTTAGAATAATTTTTAACAAAAATGTTAAAGTATAACTGTAGAAAATCATTTAGTCATACAACTGTCTTGGGGAAAAATTCTTACAGAGGTTGCAGATTTGGGTCACCTTTTCAATCTATGCTCTTGTTGCCAGGAGATGGCAGTGTCTCCACATGGGCCTTTTTAATTAGCAAAGCTTTTTTAGGTGGGGTCACATTGGCTTCCTTACAATGATATTTGAAAAATTGTAAATGTATCCTTGTGCATTTGTATAGGTATTCTGCTTTTGAAATTTTAAAATATTAAAAATAAGGCTAAAGTCCCTTTTCTGTTTTTTTTTCTTTTGTTTGCATAATTTGAGGGAAACATACTGAATTGCTTACAATTGAAATTATACCAGAGAATATAAGTCAGGCTTCTTGGAACCGTAATAACTTGACTATCGCAATATTCTCATCCACAGACTCCTCAGTATAGTGCAGTCAGTATGAGTAAGGGCCACATGTTGTTCTTGCCAAGGTCACCAATTTTCTAATTGCCAGGTCCAGCTGGTTCTTTTCTGTGTTTGTCACATTCAGTTTTTCTGTAGCTCTATGAAGTTAGCTATTTCCTGACCTTGAATTACTGAACAAATGCTTTTCTTCCTAGGGACTAAGTTGTCTTCACTTTCCTGTGCTTTGTTAACAGGAGGTTGTTAACCTCTTCTTTTTTCTCTCAACTTCCTATGACTAACACTATCTTATGTCACTGAATCTTAGAGAGTATTTTTAAAAAATATATATTTTATTGATTTTTTACAGAGAGGAAGGGAGAGGGATAGAGAGTTAGAAACATCGATGAGAGAGAAACATTGATCAGCTGCCTCTACTCCCCCTACTGGGGATGTGCCCGAAACCAAGGTACATGCCCTTGACCGGAATTGAACATGGGACCTTTGAGTCTGCAGGCCTATGCTCTATCCACTGGGCCAAACCGGTTAGGGCTTAGAGAGTATTTTGCTTCTGAAATTTAGTTGTTCTGATTGATCAGCAGTATATATCTGTCAATAAAACACTATACTCATAATTCTAATGGACTGTTTTTCCTTCTGGTTTGCTTTGTTCCAGGAGTAATGTTTCAACGTTTTCACAATCAGATCTAGAACGGAAGAAGCAAACTTATGTCAGGAGTGTTTTTGCTCATATAAAAGACTCAGTGGATTCTAACCAAGGTAACATGGTAACCAAAAATGGCATGTACAGATGTGATGGTACTGTTTTTCCAGTATAATATCACTTAATTTTCTTAAATTGGTGAGAAAGGTAACTTCCATACCCCAAAATTTTCACTTCAGGGGATTGCCTAACCATATTATCCGGAAAGTGGCTGAGCTAACCTTAACGAGGGGTCCAAAGAGACTCATACCAGTACATGAAAAGTATGTTCCCCATGGTTGAGGGGTGTAACCAGACCTATACTTTTTTGCCAGGGATTTGTTTTTTGTCTGAAAAACAGTAGAAGTAGATGACCAGGCACTGCTAGTAATCATTGATTTTTATTTGGAATTATTTTCCTCTTGTCTTTAGCATTTAAACGTAAAAAAGCAGGCATTTCAAATTACATCCTGCATCTTTGCCATCTGAATAAAAACTCTTGAAAGGCTCTGACAACCTTCCTGATCCTTTAAGCTGAGTCATCCCTAGTTCATTCAAACCTATTGCAAACCAAAATGGCTAGCTAGACTTTTTCTCTAGCCCCCATTCATCCTGAACTATTGGCTGATGGGAAAAAAACTCCTAAAGGGAAACTGGGCTGCACTGAAGGTGCAGAAGTTAGAGAGATACTTACAAAATAATTCCTTCTCATAAAAGATCACTCCATATTTTGTCATCTTTGTGTCTTTCCCTATTTAGCAAACCTATCTCTAGTACTTTCAGTGGTGCTAATTTTGAAGATTAGGAATAGTAAACTTAAAGAGGAGTGAGGTAGAGTCTTAGCCCTCTGGGAATTAATAGCCTAGAGAAGAAAAAGATAATTACATTGAAATATTGACTAGTGCTCTAATATAATTATGTATAAAGTGTAGTAGGAGCAAGGAAAGAGCCCTTCCGTTTGTGTTTGGGGAGAGTTGGAAGATGGGAGGAGGAGGATGCTCTAGGTAGGCTCTACAGAGAAGATAATTAGTTCAGTTACTCTAAGATCACTATAGAGGGTTTTAGAAGAATTTTTGGCCAAAGATCAGAGGGAGTCTCCCCTTTCTTTGACAAATCTTGAATGATTAGTGAGTTTTTCTTTTTTTGTTTTATAAGGCTATGAGTGAAAGGTTTAGAACTGTTGAGATATCAGTCAAAAGAACTTTTTATTCCAGGTCATTTTATTTAATTAATTAATTTGTTTGTTTGTTTATTTATGTTAATACTCACTAGAGGATATTTTTTCCATTGATTTTTAGAGAAAATGGAAGGGAGGAAGAGAGGGTGAAGAGAGAGAAACATCCATGTGAGAGAGAGACATCGATTGGTTGCCTTCTGCACGTGTCCCAACCAAGGCTGGGGATCAAACCTGCAACCCAGGTACCTACCCTTGACCAGTAATCGAACCCATGACCCTTAGATGCATGGGCCAATGCTCTAACCATTTAGCAATACCAGCCAGGGCCAGGTCCTTTTATTTTTTTCTCAAAGATTTTATTAAACAATCAAATACTACACATACTGATTGCTCAGCCCTTTGGTTTGTGAGATCCCTTTACTTGAACTATTTTAAAGGTCTGATGGAACTAGGGACACTCCCCCGCACACACACACACACACACACACACACACACACACACACCCAGTCACTGGAAGGGCAGATTAAAAGAAGTTTGTCTATATTCAGCCTCTGTGGAAGAGGCTTGATCATTTTTTTAAAAATATTTTTTATTGATTTTAGAGAGGAAGGGAGAGGGAGAAAAAGATAGAAACATCAATGCTGAGAGAGAATCATTGATTGGCTGCCTCCTGCACACTTCCCACTGGGGATCAAGCCCACAACCTAGGCATGTGTCTCTTGACTGGAATCAAACCTGGGATCCTTCAGTCTGCAGGCCAACGTTCTATCCATTGAGCCAAACCGGCTAGGGCATTGATCATTGTTTTTTCTTTCATGAGGTGACTTACTTACTTTTATATAATAGATAGTTGGCACTGATATATGCAGTTATACATTTTTCTTTCTCAATTGGGGCATTTAAAAAAATGTCACAAGAAAAGCAATGAGCAGCTGCTCATTTTATAGCATCTTTTCTAATCTCTTCCCCCATTCAGCAGTCCCTCTCCCATTTTATCACAACAATCTATATCCCATAAGAAGCAGCTAGAATAGCCCTAGCCAGTTTGGCTCAGTGGATAGAGTGTCAGCCTGTGGACTGAAGGGTACCAGGTTTGATTCCTGTCAAGGGCATATGCTCGGGTTTCTGGCTCGATCCCCAGTAGGGGGCGTACAGGAGGCAGCCGATCAGTGATTCTCATCATTGATGTTTCTATCTTTCCCTCTCTCTTCCTCTCTGAAATCAATAAAAATATATATTAAAAAAAAGAAACAGCTAGAATAACTGGTATAGAGGAAAGACAGAATATTTTAGTAGTTGGGAGAATAAAGTCTAAAGTTAATTTCTGGGTTCATATCGAGCACCATTACTTACAGGCTGTGTGACTTTGAACCAGTAAAAGCTCAATTTTCTCATTTATAAAATGGGGATAATAACAAGACTTATTTAGCTTATGTGAAAATTACTTTTTAAAAAAATTACTTTATTTATTTGTCATCAAACCCCCCCCCCCATTTCCATCCTAAACGCCCCCACACACATGCCCCCAGCCCCCTATTGTCCGTGATCACTGGTTAGGCTCATATGCAAGCACACAAGTCCTTTGGTTGATCTATCTCCCTTGTCCCCACCCTCCCCTACCTTCCCTCTAAGGTCTGACAGTCTGATCAATGCTGTTCTTGTTCTTCAGTCTATGTTTTCATCATTTCCCCTAGATGAGTGAGCTCATGTGATACTAGGAATACACTTATAGGAACCGAAAATGAGACAAGCAATAATGGTTATGCTGAGAGGCAGATGAATCAGTCTATAGTGAGTTTCTTTCTAGGCCAACAGTTCTTTTGAGTCCCGATTTCTATGTCCAACAGTTGTTTATGTGTACATAACAGCAATGATATTTCAGTTCTGGATGGTGGACAAATGGTGGTAATGCAGGTCCAACCCTCTCTGGTTTGGTCCTGGGCAATCTGCAGTGACGCACATCTGCTGACTGCTAGTATGGCAAGGCATGGTCAGCGTCTTCCATCTCTGGACTGTTTCTCTTCTGTCTTCATGGCTGGAGCACTCCTATCAATTCCTCTCTGTTGCAGGAATCCACATGGTCTTGGAGTTGTTTTCTGAAAATATACAAACATATTCTCAACCAAAAGTTAATAAAGGAATATTTTCTATAAATTTGACTTGCGATCCTTTTTCATTTTTTTGCCCAAACGATTTTCCTTTGGCTTGTTTTGACCCCATGTATGTTTTACCTGGGTGTCTTGCTGTTAGCATTACAAATGGAAGTTAATTTTCTAAAGTAAAAATTGTCTAGATGTAATTTATTTACAGGATATTTTTCCTTACATGATATTCTTCTACTATCCCCCCTTTTTTGGTTTAAATATTGGGAGTCTTTTGGAAATTTTATGCTGTAATCTTGATAGCTTTTAAATTTTACTTTTTTGCACTAAAATGTGACTGCTTTAGGTTCATTATATGTTATGCAATTTTACTATGAGATGAACTACCAATAAAAATTTTAGTTAACAGTTTAGGAACAGCTTTTTTGTCCAGTACAATTGATTTTTCTAGAGTATTTGCTTATTTTGATTGGCCAATTTAAAGTAGTCTGAAAACTTGACTACTATTTTACTGTTAAATTTAATACTCTAACAACCATCTTGTTTTACCCTGTAAATATTAGTGGAGAGGATTATTTGCCTTCTTGAGTAGACCCTGAGCATTCCTGGTGCTAGGCTGGATTTAGATATCATAGATGCCAGTTCCCCGGATCATGGGTGCAAGACATGTCCATCAAGTCTTGTTGCAGTGAGAGGGCATCTGCTGTCGGCCAAGTCTCTGTTACCTGGGTCCCGATTTGAGCTGGGCATGTGAAGCTGAGCAGCCATGGGGGCAGGAGATCTCCCTCAGCAGGGGTGAGAGTTCAGGCCCCTGCAAACTTGGGGGGGGGTGAAGGTCTGTGCCCCACCTCTGTTGACCCCCAAGTTCTCTCCTGATGGCCCCTATGCGACTGTGCCTGTCTTAGGTTGTTCCTTCCCTGAGGAATCTTACCCGTGTCTGGCTAACCAGCCATCCTCCGGGGCCAAGTAGGGTGATGTGAGGTTTAGTTCTGTCTCCTTGGTCGCCTATGCCCCCATGGCCTCCACGCCCAGCACCTGCCTTGGGATCCCCTCGCCTGTGGCAGGGTCTCAGCACTGATCACATATCTTGTGGAACCCAGATTTCTTCTCCAGGGAGGCCCAGCTCACCCCACTGGGCGAGAGACAGATCCATGGTACCAGCCATCACGAGGTTTCAACCTTGGCATGAACAGAAGCTCAGGCAACAGCTGTGGACAATTGGATTGTGAGAAGCGGGTCCCTCTTGGCCAAGAGGGCAAGAGGGGCCAAGAAAATTATTTAAAAAAAATATTTTTTATTGATTTCAGAGAGCAAGAGAGAGGGAGAGAGAAATAGAAACATCAATGATGAGAGAGAATCATTGATTGGCTGCCTCCTGCATGCCCCACACTGGGGATTAAGCCCACAGCCTGGGCATGTATTCTGACCAGGAATCGAACCTTGACCTCCTGGTTCAAAGGTCGATGCTCAACCACTGAGCCATGCTGGCTGGGCACATTTTATCAATAATGTATATATTATTGATACAAGATATAATAATATAATTCATCCTTTTTAACTCCATTATTCTAATATAGGTCTAATCTCTTTTTAGTTTAGTGCCACCTGGTTCTTCAATAGCATTTACAAAGAAGTGCCGACCACTATGAAATCCCAGCTAATGGAAAACTTTGTATGAAATACGTTCTTAGAGTAGAAAAGGACCATTAAGATCTTCTCTTTAATCTCCTAACACACAATTCTGTTCTGTGTATCTTTGCCAAGTAAGTGACCATTCAGCCTTTGCTTAGAGTTCTAATAGGCCATTTATTGATTAGAAAATTGTTAGAAAGTTATTCCTTACATTGAGCCAAACTCTGCCTTCCTGTAATTTCCAGTGGTAGTTCCTAGCCCTGCCCTCTGGGATCACAAAAAATAACTGCTGTCTTCCATTTACATAATGTATTTTAGGGATCTTTGCCTGTTAAATATCTCAAATTAAGGTTTTTAGTGATTGTAAGTATAACTTGTTGGATAATTAGGTTGTGTTTATTTTCATTAGCAATGTTGCAGTGAACATTCTGGTCAAGAAATGTTTATGTAGCCCTAACCGGTTTGGCTCAGTGGCTAGAATGTCGGCCTTTGAACTGAAGGATCCCAGGTACGGTTCCGGTCAAGGGCATGTACCTTGGTTGCGGGCACATCCTCAGTAGGGAGTGTGCAGGAGGCAGCTTATTGATGTTTCTCTCTCATAGATGTTTCTAATTCTCTATCCCTCTCCCTTCCTCTCTGTAAAAAATCAATAAAATATATTTTTAAAAGAAGAGAAAAAAAGAAATGTTTATGTATAGCTCTTATATCTATAGGATGAATGCCTAGAAGTGGAAGTGCATAAACATTTTTAAAACTTTTGATACATGTTACCAGATTGTCCTGCCCTCCCCAATTGTATTTATTTTTACTGTCACCAATTTGATAGGTAAATTTTAACAAATTTTGTTTTAATAATTAGCTTAAACATTTTTCTTATGTTTATTGGCCACTTATATTCATAATTTTTTTTTTTAGTCTAGTGGTTTGTTTATTGCATAGTTCAAGCTGAACTTGGAATGGAATTTACAACATTCATTTAAAGTAAATAACTTACCTGAAATACAGATCTGGCATAGATATAAGATGTGAAAATCAAAATTAATGACTTGAACCTGTATGTTTCATTTGCTTACAAACTTGCACACACTAATATTCTGCAAAGAAGACAACTACAGCAAAAGAAAAACTTCCCTTTTGCAAATAAGACTAAAAGCATCCCTCCAAAGAGGACAAAATTAATCATAATTTCTAAAATCATCTAATATTCACACTATATTTCAATTTCTTTGTTTTCCCAAAAACGTCTCTTGTAAATTATTAAAACAGGATCTAATTAAGGTTTAACTGTTGTCCAGAACCATGTGCACTGCTAACATACTGGGCAGGCTTGCTGGTTGCCTGCACCAGCTGCTAGGTGAGCTCAGAGAGGAGCCCGTCTGGTACCGAGGCATGGGGCACATTGGTATTCACCACAAACATCAATGAGGACTGGGGCCATGAACCAACATGTGCCTGTCTCTCTCCTTAGTCTCTCTTAATCCAGGTCACCTATTTTTTTTTTTATAATATATTTTTTATTGATTTCAGAGAAGAAGGGAGAGGGGAAAGAGAGATAGAAACATCAGTGATGCCAAAACGGGTTTGGCTCAGTGGATAGAGCGTCGGCCTGTGGACTGAGGGGTCCCGGGTTCGATTCCGGTCAAAGGCATGTACATTGGTTGCGGGCACATCCCCAGTGGGGGGTATGCAGAAGGCGGCTGATCGATGTTTCTCTCTCATTGATGTTTCTGGCTCCCTATCCCTCTCTCTTCCTCTCTGTGGAATATCAATAAAATATATTTTAAAAAAATAAGAAATATCAGTGATGAGAGAGAATCATTGATCATTGATTTGCTGCCTCCTGCACACCCTTTCTGGGGGTGGAGCCTGCAACCTGGACATGTGCCCTTGAGTGGAATCGAATCCAGAACCCTTCAGTCTGTAGGCTGATGCTCTATCCACTGAGCCAAACCAGCTAGGGTGGGGTCACCTTTTTTTTTTTCATATATATTTTATTGATTTTTTACAGAGAGGAAGAGAGAGGGACAGAGAGCCAGAAACATCGATGAGAGAGAAACATCGATCAGCTGCCTCCTGCACACCCCCTACTGGGGATGTGCCCTCAACCAAGGTACACGCCCTTGACCAGAATTGAACCTGGGACCCTTCAGTCCGCAGGCCGACGCTTTATCCACTAAGCCAAACCAGTTTCGGCAGGGGTCACCTTTTTAAAAAAATTATTTTTATTGACTTAAGAGAAGAAGGGAGAGGGAGAGACAGAAACATCAATGATGAGAGAGAAAATCATTGATCAGCCACCTCTGCACACCCTCTAGTGGCGATCAAGCCCGCAACCCCGGCATGTGCCTGACTGGGAATCGAACTGTGACCTCATGGTTCATAAGTCGATGCTCAACCACAGAGCTGCACCAGCCAGGCCAGGGTCACTTGTTTTGTAGATTGTCCCACATTTTGAATTGTGTTTGTTTCCCTTTTTTGGTGTCATTTAACTTGTTCGTCCATCCCCTGTATTTACTGTAAACTGGAAGTTGGGTTTAGAACAGTGGTCGGCAAACTCATTAGTCAAAAGAGCCAAATATCAACAGTACAACGATTGAAATTTCTTTTGAGAGCCAAATTTTTTAAATTTAAACTTCTTCTAACGCCACTTCTTCAAAATAGACTTGCCCAGGCTGTGGTATTTTGTGGAAGAGCCACACTCAAGGGGCCTAAGAGCTGCATGTGGCTCACGAGCCTCAGTTTGCCGACCACTGGTCTAGAAGATGGATTAGATTCAGATTAAACATTTTTTGGCTGGAATAATTCACAGGTACTGTTGTGTATTTATCCTGTATCAAATTAGGAGGTACCACCTAATGACAGGTATTTCCACTAATAGTGATGCTAAGTTTAATCACCTTGTTAAAGTGTTAATCGAAACATTTCTCCATTGTAAGGTACATTATTCCCTTTGTAATTAGTAAATCATCTGTGGAGTGCTGCTTTGGTACCATTCAAATATCCTGTTCCACAATTATTCACCTAATGGTTTGAGTATTCATTGATGATCCTTGCCTGAATCAGCCACTATACGGAGAATTGGATAGAAAATATTCATTTTCTAAATATATCATTTTTCTACAATTGTTAGCTGGCATTCTTCTATATAGATTTTTTACTATCACTTTTACCTCATGGATTTATTATTTGTTTTTGGAAAGGTTTTATTATATATAGAGGGGATGGGACTCAGTCCTTAGCTGTTGCCTTCCTCATTACTATAAGGAGGTTGCTGAGCTCCTCTCTCTTCTTTGTGGCCCCGTTGTGTGTCCCCACCCAACTTCAGGGTCTGTTTGTCCTTGGAGATCTTGCGCAGCTTCATGGTGGATTGTTAGAGGGCAAAACCATACACCCCTCGGATCATGGCCCACATGAACTTGGTATGCTTGGTAAGGCACTCCTGGCTGCAGCTGTGCCTCGCCTTGTTCATGTTCTTGGTTACCGGGTAGCCATGGCTACTGCTCTTCATTGGCTGTCGCCACTGAAAGGCCCACATTGCATAGAACACTTCATGGATTTTAAAAAAAACAATGTGTTATAATCAATGCATTTTTTAATTTTTTCTAGATTTGACCAATAGGAATTCCTTCAAGTGGGTTCCTGTGTCTTCTGCCATTACTCTTTTTTTAAAAATTGTGATAAGAAAACAACATTTACCATTTTAAGTATACAGTTCAGTAGTGTTATGTTTATTCACATTGTTGTGAAACAGATATCTAGAACTTTTTATCATGCAAATCTCAAACTCTCTACTCATTAAAAACAACTAGGCTTCCCTCCCTCCTAGGAGCCCCTGATAACCACCATTCTACCTTGTTTCTATTAATTTGACTACTCTAGTTACCTCATATAAATAGAATTATATAGTACTTGTCTTTTTGTGAACAACTTATTTCACTTGGCATAATGTCCTCAAGGTTCATCCGTGGTGTAGCATGTACCAAAATTTCCTTCCATTTTATGGCAGAACTAGAGGCCCGATGCACGAAATTCGTGCAAGGGGCTCAGCCCTCACAGCCCGGCTTTGTCTGGATGGTCATCCAGATGGTTGTCTGGATGGGTTTTCTGCTGTTTGGTTAATTAGCATATTATCTCTTTATTATATAGGACTAGAAGCCAAATGCACGAAGATTCGTGCAAGAACAGGCCTTCCTTCTCCTGGCTGCCGGCATGCCGCCGGCTCGCTCAGGCAGCCTGTGCAGTGGCGGCAGCGGTGGCAAGGGTTAGGGTTAGGGTTAGGGTTAGGGTTAGGGTTCGTCCTCGCCCTCCTTCTCCTCTGTGCAGCGCTGGCGCTCCTGGGGAGGCGCGGAGGGGAAGAGGTGGGGGAAGTGAGGCAGGCGGGGAGGACTGGAGAGGTTGGGTACACTAGTGCATTTCACTTTCCCATTGTGAAAGTGGGATGCAACTGGCCCCCTTTCTCATCCTCTTCCTCTTCTGCCCTCTGCCTCCTGTCCGCCCACCCTCCTTTCACGCCCATCTCCCCTCCCCTCTTGATTTGGCAAGATAGGGAGGAGGGAGATCTGATAATTTGGGTTACTGTGTAGGTGGCCTCTTTCACCTATTCAAAACAAAGCTGAGCCACCACCATCGCCCCTTGGCTGGCTCGGGGCTGCTCCAACACTAGGGTTTTGTTTACCAGAGCAGCAGGGCAGGCGTGGGGTAGAGGGAGACCTCAGGCACCAGAGGGTTGCCTCTGAAGGGGGGCGGCGGGCTGGGCCACAGGGTGGCTGCAAGGACGGTTGACATTTTTATAGGTGTGGAGCGCAGCAGGGAGGCCCTGAGGAGGCTCACTGCCCAGAGGCCTGGAGCGGCCGGTGGCGGGGGTGGGGGGGTGGGGGGGTGGGGGGAGGCAGGGCCGCCGCTATCTTTGTTGGGTTAATTTGCATACTCACTCCTGATTGGCTGTGGGCATCGTGAAGTGATGGTCAATTTACATGTTTCTCTTTTATTAGTATAGATAGATAGTATTCCATTGTATGTATATCCCACATTTTATTTTATTTTCCATTCATCCTTCAGTGGACATTTAGGTTGTTTTTTGCCTTGACTACAAGGAAAATCAGTCAAGATTAGTACTAGATCAGTGCCATGTTGTTTGCATGGCGACACGTTTGCATCATTGCTTTCTATTTAATCTTTTTTTTCCTTTTTATTTCCATTTTATTAATCTATTCATAAAAGCAGTAGCCTAGCCTTGGCTGGTGTTGCTCAGTTGGTTGAGCATTGCCCCATGCACCAAAAGATCATCAGTTGGTTGAGCATCGCCCCATGCACTGAAAGATCGTCAGTTCAATTCCTCGTCAGGGTATATACCCAGATTTTGGGTTCGATCCCCGGTCAGGGTGCATATAGGAGGCAACTGATCATGTTTCTCTTTCTTCTCCCTCTTTCTCTAAAATCAATGAAAACGTATTTTATTTTTTAAAACATAAATTGATTTTTTCATGTCAATAAAGTCTTTTTAAAAAATATTTTTATTGATTTCAGAGAGGAAGGGACAGGGAGAGAGAGAGAGAGAAATGTCAATGATGAGAGAATCATTGATTGCCTCCTGCACTCCCCCAACTGGAGATCCAGCCCGCAACCGGCATGTGCCCTGACTGGGAATCAAACTAGTGACCTCTTGGTTCATACGTCAACGTTCAACCACTGAGCCATGCTGGCTGAGCTGAAAACATTTTTTTAAAAAGAAGAAGAAAAAAGCAGTAGCCCACACCCCTATAGCACATTTTTTTCTTTCCTTCCCTCTTCATTCTTTACCCTGTACTTGGCATTTTTTTAAGTACATGGCATAGAGACATTGTGAATGCCTTTAAGTAACTGAGTTTAAGGATTTACAGGAGAAAATGAAGATTATTAAATGCTCAACAACGTAGCCAGGCCTCATAGTAAAAACAATCAGCCAAAGAGCCAGACCTCTTCAGAAATGGTGTCTTTGTTCCCTACATAGGTTTTCCCTGCTAATTTAGTGCTTCTGCTCTCTATTAGCTATCTCAAGTTCTGTTCCCTAGATCCCTGCCTGTGTACTCTTCTCTCTTGTTCTCATTATTAAAGCTCACATTCACATTACAAGGAGAGTATCTGATTTATAAGCCAGGCCAGCTCATAAATTATTAGTCAGCTGAGAGAATCCCTGTTCTTGGATCATGTGCCAAACTTGATTGAGTAGGGTCATGTGATGTCATATAAAACCTGTCAGAAGGGCCATTGGCATAGCAAGCAGTCAGCATTATCATTCCTCCTCCTCTAACAATTGACTCACTTTTAACTTATTAAGGACAGTTATTAGACTGGATTTCCCCCCAAACCAGTCAGCTACATATTTATAGATTAAGGTTTAGATGAATTGCTGATCTCATTTCTGAAATGTTGAGGTTTTTTTCCTCCTAATTTCATTCTTAAGGTGAATTTCCTTTTTAGCCACAAAACAAAAGATAACCTTCACCATCTTTTAGCCACAACTTAAAATAAACTCATGGTACTAATTGTTAGTCCAAGAAAGCCCATCTGTTAAGAGACTATGAAGGGAAGAGAAAATTCAGAATTCGAAACAAAAATGTTTCCATTCTTGTTAGTATGTCTAAATTTGGAGGAAGAAGATTGAAGCTTTGAGCTGGTCTTATGTGTGTTTTTTTTACTTCACAAACTTTCCTTTTTATTTTATTTTATATTGCCTTTTTAAAAAAATACATTTTATTGAATTTTTACAGAGAGGAAGGGAAAGAGATAGTTAGAAACATCGATGAGAGAGAAACATTGATCAGCTGCCTCCTGTACACCCCCCACTGGGGATATGCCCACAACCAAGGTACATGCCCTTGACCAGGAATCGAACCTGGGACCTTTCAGTCCATAGGCCGACGCTCTATCCACTGAGCCAAACCGGTTAGGGGTATATTGCCTTTTTAAAAGAAAATCTTTATTGTTGAAAGTATTACATAGGTCCTCCTTTTTCCCCCATTAACCTCTTCCAGCCCACTCTCATCCTCCCCCTGCCCCCAAGCCCTCACCACCTCATTGTCTATATCCACGGGTTATACATATATGCATACAGGTTCATTGGTTGATCTCTTCCCACCCACCCTCTCCTACCTTTCTCTGAGATTCAACAGTCTGTTTATGCTTCTATGACGCTGGGTCTTTTTTTGATCATCAGTTTATTTGGTTTATTAGATTCCACATATGAGAGAGATCATGTGATATGTATCTTTTATGTATTTATTTAAATTCTTTATTGTTTAAAGTATTACATATGTCTACTTTTCCCCTCATTGACCTCTCCCCAGCCATTCCCACTCCCCAACATATGCATTCACCCCCCCCCCCCTACTGTCTGTGTCCATGGGTTACGCTTATATGCATGCATAAAAGTCCTTCGGTTGATATACACCACCCACCCCCTTCCCTCTGAGGTTGCCAATCTGTTCAATGCTTCTGTGTCTCTGGATATATATTTGTTCATCAATTTATGTTGTTCATTATATTCCACAAATGAGTGAGATCATGTGATACTTTTCTTTCTCTGACTGGCTTATTTCACATAATGCTCTCCATGTCCTTCCATGCTGTTGCAAATGGTAAGCGTTCCTTCTTTTTTACAGCAGTGTAGTATTCCATTGTGTAGATGTACCACAGTTTTTTAATCCACTCATCTGCTGATGGGCACTTAGGCTGTTTCCAAGTCTTAATCTATTGTAAATTGCGCTGCTATGAACATAGAGATGCATGTATTCTTTCTGATGATTGTTTCAGGTTTCTTAGGATATATTCCTAGAAGTGGGGTGACTGGGTCAAATGGGAGTTCCATTTTTAATTTTTTTGAGGAAACTCCATACTGTTTTCCACAGTGGCTGCACTAGTCTGCATTCCCACCAGCAATGTATAGGGTTCCCTTTTCTCCACAACCTTGGCAACACTTGTCGGTTGGTTGATTTGTTGATGATAGCCATTCTGACAGGTGTGAGGTGGTATCTCATTCTCATTTGGATTTGCATCTCTCGGATGATTAGTGACTTTGAGCATTTTTTCATATGTCTCTTGGCTTTCTTTATGTCCATTTTGGAGAAGTGTCTATTTAGATACTTTACACACTTTTTAATTGGATTGTTTGTCTTCCTGTTAACACATTGTGGGTGGATCACGAGCATTCTCATGTTTTCATATTACACAGTGTTTTACATAAATGTTAAGGGCACACCTTAAAATTAAATACCCATTGCATTGTGAAGTTATTTATTACATGTTCTTACAAGCTAATATCTTTTTAAAGTATGATACTTTGTAAAATGTTTTTTGTATCATTCAGTAGAAACTTATGTGGCCACTGGGTAAAGCTAGCAATAAAACTTTTGGTGGCGATGTGTTAAGTTGTATGAGTTCCCTATATATTTTGGAGATTAACCCCTTATCAGATGTATCTTTGGCAAATATGTTCTGCCATGTAGTGGGCTTTCTTGTTATTTTGATGATGGTTTCTTTTGCAGTACAGAAGCTTTTTATTTTCATTTAGTTCCATTTGTTTATTTTCTCCTTAGTTTCTATTGTCCTAGGTCAGTGGTCGGCAAACCGCGGCTCGTGAGCCACATGCGACTCTTTGGCCCCTTGAGTGTGGCTCTTCCACAAAATACCACGGCCTGGGAGAGTCTATTTTGAAGAAGTGGCGTTAGAAGAAGTTTAAGTTTAAAAAATTTGGCTCTCAAAAGAAATTTCAATCGTTGTGCTGTTGATATTTGGCTCTTTTGACAAATGAGTTTGCCAACCACTGTCCTAGGTCCCTAGGAGATATATCGGTAAACATATTGTTATGAGAGATGTCTGAGATTTTGGTGCCTATGGTTTTTTCTAGGACTTTAATGATTTCACATCTTACATTTAAGTCTTTTATCCATTTTTAGTTTATTCTTGTGTATGGTATAAGTTGGTGGTCTAGGTTGTTTTTTTTTACATGTACGTGTCCAATTTTCCCAACACCATTTATTGAAGAGACTGCCTCTGCTCCAGTAATTAAGCATAGTGGCTTGGGTCGATTTCTGGGTTCTCTGTTCTGTTCCATCCATCTATATGCCTGTTCTTATGCCAGTACCAGGCTGTTTTGAGCACAGTGGCTTTGTAGTATAACTTGATATCTGGTATTGTGATTCCTCCAATGTTGTTGTTCTTTCTCAAGATTGTTACAGCTATTCAGTCTTTTTTTGGTTCCATGTAAATTTTTGGAATGTTTGTTGTAGGTCTGTGAAATATGCCATTGGTATTTTAATAGGGATTGCATTGAATCTATAGATTGCTTTGGGTAGTATGGGCATTTTAATGATTTTGATTCTACCAATCCATGAACATGCTGTATTCTTCCACTTATTTATGTCTTTCTCTGTCTCTTTTTTCAACGTCCTATAGTTTTCAGAGTACAGGTCTTTTACCTCCTTGGTTAAGTTTATTCCTAGGTATCTTAATTTTTTTGTTGCAATGGTGACCATTAAGTCTTATTAATAATAAAGGTTACCATAGTCCATCAGTAAGTTCTTAGTGCTAATGAAAACTTAAATTTTTTGCTTTATGAGCTGAGCCCTAATTATCGAGCCCTTGTTTACACAGGCTGTGCCATGTGCCAACTGGGTGTGCAAGAGACATACTGTGTTATGTTTTCTGCTTTCTAATCCCCACTACAAAATGTCAGTCCCAGAAAAATTTTGTAGGAAACTCAATCCATGGTATTGTTGGAATTTGGGCTCTATCACTAGCTATGTAACTGCCGGAAGCTAATTCCAGCTTGTCATAAATGCAAGAGTTTCATCAAAAGGTTGATGGAACTTGGGGACTCAGTAAGGGCTGAGTCACATATGTTATTGCCTGTTGGAAATGGCTGAGGGCAGTTCCCCAAACCGGAAAAGGTTGCAAAAATGATTGCTTGCTGCCAGACAGCTGAGGGCATTTCAATCTACATGTTATTGCCCCCTACTGGCCAAACACCTGAACAGCTGAAGGCAATTCCTCCAATCTGACAATGGATTCTGTATACTAAACCTTGCTTTAGGATAATTTGGGTTAATAAAAAGCAAGGAGTCCAGAGAGACGAGAGAACTTGGTTCTTTAGCCAAGCTCCTCTGGCCCCCCAAATGCCTTCCAAAATTATGTTTCGTCTCTGGACTCTTCAATAATTTACACATAGCACCTTCTCCAGATTCCTGAACCCCTTGCAGATGCCAAGAAACACACACCAGCATGTAACCTTGGACAAATTGCTTCTCTGTGCCTGTTTCTTCATCTGTAAAATGGGGAAAATACCACATATGATTGTTATCAGAAATAAGTAAGGTAGTTTATACAAAACACATAGATAGTGCCTAATATATTGTAAGTGCTACTGCTAGATTATGATGCCTAGTAGTTGAATACATGAAGCCTCCTTGGGCCTCATCGATCAGTCTTTTTCTTCTTTTAGTTTAAAATGAATAGGTTTCTTGGTAGGAGGTTTATAGTATACCTTTAGTTTCCATCATCAAGGCAGTTTTCTAGAGATGAGTGAACTGAAGGACATGGTCTATAGATAGTCTTGTTTCATTTTGAGGTTGGACACCAAAATTGCATATCTCGCCAGCCCTCCTTTGGTGATGCTTTGGCAGGAAAATTTTAGTTTGAAATTCTTACAAAGCTGATTTTCCCCTCATTGCAACATTCTTTTTTGGGAGCTAGAGGGAATGGGGTGCTAGTGATGTGAAAGTAGGGTATAGGAAAGGGGCAATTTAGAATCAAGACCTTTGATTTTAGCTGGACAAACCTAAAGGCAAGGGATTTTCTAATTAAAATTACTTTCTTAAAGGGGAAATTTGTATTTCTTTATTAAGAAGTGAGATTAATGTTTTATTTCCATATTAGTGAGACTGAACATTTTTTTCATTATGTTGTACTTGTATGAATTGCCTATTCATGTCCTTGACCTATATTTTGTTTCATGAGGAGACTTACCATTTTAGAAAAAGGATATTAAGTCTTTGCCAAATATATTTCATATATATTTTGTCAATTGTCTTCTTTTATCCTTGGTTGTGCTTTTTTATATTACTGCACAGAAACTTTTAATGTAATGAATCTATAAATACTTCCTGAAAAGTATTATCTCATTATGGTTAGAGAGAGAATATCTACTGAGTGCTGCTGAGTGTCATAGTTTATATGTAGACTTATCCATTTAATAAGCATTTTCCTTACAAATAGGTAGTTGATTGTCATAGGATTTGAAGACTCATTGCAAACTAACATAGGCCTGAGGCTGTAACATCATAATAATAGCTACTACTTACTGCACATGGGCTGTATGCCAGGCAGTATGCTATGTCTTTTATGTACTGCTAGAGGACCAATGCACGAAATTTGTGCAAGAGTAGGCCTTCCTTCCCCCAGCTGCCAGCACCGGCTGCCCTCTGGCACCTGGGACCTGGGCTTCCCTCCAGCTGCCAGCAGGCACCCAGGATCCGGGCTTCCCTCGAAGCCCTGGCTTCATCCGGAAGGTCGTCTGGAAGGACGTCTGGTCTAATTAGCATATTACACTTTTATTATTATAGATGTTCCTAATACTCCAAGCTAAATATTATTGTCCCCCACAGTGCCTTGATGAGTAAAGTGGGGCTGGAAGAAATGAAATGATTTGTCCAGGGTCAAGAACTAGTTAGTGACTGGATTAGAAATTTAATTTGTCTGCCTAACTTCAAAGTTTATATACTTTTTTACAAAGGTCGGATCCTTGAGGCTTTGAATAAATTGGTCGTAAATATATATTTTTTTTAAAATATATTTTATTGATTTTTTACAGAGAGGAAGAGAGAGGGATAGAGAGCTAGAAACATCGATGAGAGAGAAACATTGATCAGCTGCCTCCTGCACACCCCCCACCGGGAATGTGCCCGCAACCAAGGCACATGCCCCCGACCGGAATCGAACCCGGGACCCCTGAGTCCGCAGGCCAACGCTCTATCCACTGAGCCAAACCGGTTTCGGTGGTCGTAAATATTTCTTACCTGAACTTGAAAAGATGGTCTGTACCTTAGTTAGAGTGCTCTTGGTTCCTGAGAACATAGTAGATAAGATAATGAGAAGTATGTAAACTAGTGAAAGATAGATCTCCGCTGTCTAGGGCAGTGGTTTTCAAAGTGTAATTCCCAGACCAGCAGCATCAGCATCACTTGGGCATTTATTAGAAATACAAAATCTCATTTCCCACTCAAACCTACAGAATCAGAAGCTCTGGGGTTGGAACCCAGCAATCTGTTTTATAACACCTACAGCTGATTGTGATTCATGTTAAAATTTGAGAGCCACTGGTCTAGAGAAATTATTTGTTTTCTCAAACCATAATTTCTTCTCTTGTGAGCTTCAGCCTAAGTCTCAATCCTTAAGTGCAAAATTAGTATCATCAAATAGTGGCAAAGGCTGAACTCAAAGTAGGTTTTTTGAGTCCAATTTAATAAGCACTTAAGGCAAGTATACTTCCCTGAGCTATAGTTTTTCATCTCTAAAATGATGTTAATAACATCTCTGTCCATATAAAATATCTTTTTAGAATTAAGGTAATGTGTAAAGTGCTTACTAGCACCTTGCCAGACTCCCAGATAGGTGTTTGAGAAATTGCCTCCAGCAGTTTTTCTAGTCAAGCATAAAGCCCCCACCCCTCTTCTATTCTCAACTTCTCTTGTTTCTTGAATGTATTTTATTATCTTGTGTTCTAGTCCTTTGTATTAGCTATTTCTCTTGGACACCCCCACTGCCCATCCCTCTTTATCTCACCAACTTCTTACATCTTTAGATCCCTGCTTATAGTTTACTTCCCTTGGAGGCGACTTTCTCTAATCCCCATGCCCCAGCCTGTGTGTTTCACTGCACATATCACCCAGGGCAGATACAGTCTCTTATAAACCACAATATTCTAGGGGACAGTAAAGTTCCTCACACATTGTAGGAGCTAATAAATGTTGAATGAATGAATGAATGAATGGTAGCTGTCTTATTGTTTCATCATCATCACCCAAGAACAAGCTCCCCTCTCTGGCTTGTAGTTTTTGTGCTGACTGGTTGTGATGATCAGAAATAAATAGTATTAGGACCAGTGCTTGTTTTCCTTTCTCTGAAAGCTTTGACCTAGGTTGACATGGTAGTTCACTGAGCTGCTTTTTAACTACTGATCTCTCTGTATTGCAGGTGCCTTGGTGGAACTGTGTTCTTTGATGGATCAAGTTCATCATATGCATAACCATCCGCATCCTTCGGACCTCACCATTCGGTGAGTGGGTGATTAAAAGGAGGAGGAAGAGGGTAGAATTTGGCTATACGAGGATTGTGGTGGGAAGTTGAGGTTATAATTGTTTAAAATCAGAGGTGGAAAAAGAGGAATACAGTATAATGGAATAAGAACTGGACTGACATTCAGGAAACCTGGGTTCTAATACTAGCTTTGCAGTTTTTCATCTATATGATTTTGATCTAATCACTTCTCTGGTTCTTGCATCTGTAAAATTAAAATGTTGGACTAATTAATGTCAAAGGGCCTTTTAAAAAATATTTTTATTGGTTTTAGAGAGAGAGAGAAAGAGAGAGAAACATCAGTCAGCTTCCTCCTGTAACCCCCTACTGGGGATTGAGCCCCAACCTGGGCATGTGTCCTGACCAGGAATGGAACCAGTGACCCTTTGGTGCATGGAACAACACTCAACCAACTGAGCCACTCTGGCCAAGGTTCAAAGGGCCTTTCTAGTGCTGAAATCTTACGGATTCTTGATGCAGTGTAATTTTATAGATTTAGTCAGTTACTTTGATCAGTTACCCAGAAAACATAGAGTCATTTTTGACTCCTTTCTCTCTTTCCATATATTTAATCCATTAGCAAATTTTATAAGCACCACATACAAAATATACCTAAAACCTGATCATTTTGCATCATTTTCACCTTGATTATTGCAAATCTAAATCATCTCTTGCTTCTGCCTTTGCCCGTCGACTGTTCTTAGCTCAGTAGCCAAAGAGATTCTTTCAAAACATTAGTCATGTTAGATTCTCTTCTTTGCTCAGGATTTTCAAGTGGTTTTTGATTTCCTATCTTCTCATCTTCACGATCCCCTACATCTCCTATAAGGATCATGGCCTCGTCTGACAGCTCATCAACCTCATCTCCTACTGCTCTGTGCTTTATTCATTCTGCTCTAGTCACTGGCTTCCTTGCTATTTTTCAAGTGTGCAGACATTCTCCTACCTCAGCCTTTACACTCATTGTTTCCTCTGTAGTTATCAGAAAGACAATGTAGTGTAATGGTTATTAAATAAATTCTGGTGTGAATTCAAATCCAGGCTCTTCTGCTTACTCCACTATATGACCTTGAGCAAGTTAGTTAACCTGAGGATCAGTTTCCTTATGTGTACAAGTTGTTAATGAGAGTGCTTTTCTCATAGGATTGTCATTAGCATTAAATGAGATGAGGTGTTCAAAGAATTGAAGTGCTTGTGTATAGGGCTAGGTAAATGTCAGGTATTGTTACAATTATTTTCAACCCTGGCTGTTCCTCATAATCATCTGTGGAGATGTCCAAAAATATAGGTGTCCAGGCTCTGATTATAGGGATTCTAAATCATTAAGTCTGGAGGTGAGGGAGGGGCCAAGAATCTATATCTTTAAAAAGTTTCCCATGCCGAAACCGGTTTGGCTCAGTGGATAGAGCGTCGGTCTGCGGACTGAAAGGTCCCAGGTTCGATTCCGGTCAAGGGCATGTACATTGGTTGCGGGCACGTCCCCAGTGGGGGATGTGCAGGAGGCAGCTGGTCGATGTATCTCTCTCATCGATGTTTCTAACTCTCTATCCCTCTCCCTTTCTCTCTGTAAAAAATCAATAAAATATATTTTTAAAAAAAAGTTTCCCAGGTGGGTTATTAGGAACAGCTGGAGTTGAGAATGGGCTCAAATTATCTCAATGGGTCCTCTTCAGAACCCAGCCCAGCACATGACTAAAGGAGACTCAAGAAACTCTTAAGTCTGTGCTATTAATTGTTCAGTCTCTAAACTTGCAGTGGGATGCTCACATGATGACTTACCTTCTCTGGGAATTTTATTCTAATTTTAACTGCTGTGTCCTGAGCAACCTTGAGCTGTGTCAGACAGTGAGGTCCTGTTGGAAGTAGAGCTCTGATGCAAGCAACCTGAGGATCAGTTTCCTTATGTGTACAAGTTGTTAATGAGAGTGCTTTTCTCATAGGATTGTCATTAGCATTAAATGAGATGAGGTGTTCAAAGAATTGAAGTGCTTGTGTATAGGGCTAGGTAAATGTCAGGTATTGTTACAATTATTTTCAACCCTGGCTGTTCCTCATAATATCTGTGGAGATGTCCAAAAATATAGGTGTCCAGGCTCTGATTATAGGGATTCTAAATCATTAAGTCTGGAGGTGAGGGAGGGGCCAAGAATCTATATCTTTAAAAAGTTTCCCATGCCGAAACCGGTTTGGCTCAGTGGATAGAGCGTCGGTCTGCGGACTGAAAGGTCCCAGGTTCGATATGATGTATACGATCTGCAAACACTACTATGCAAAGTAAGTTTGATAAAGAATGAAATAAAAGCCAAAAAATAAAGGCAGAGAGTAGATACAAAAAGGAGAGAAGATTTATACTTTTTACAAATGTAGATCCTGTTCTAAATGTTCCCAGAGGGGGAAAGTATTTTTTTTCCTACTTAATCATTATAATACATTGTACACTAGGTTTTCTTGGGACATTTGTTACCACATAATACCTGTCTGGGAATTAGGTGGCTTTGGAATTTGGAAGGAAATATCAATTATAATATGACTTTTGTATAAAATTTCTAAAATTTTGAGAATTGAAATGTAAAATTTATTTGATTTCTTAAAGTAATGATATTCTTAAAATAGCTGTATACAAAGAGCCATCATCTTTTCTGTTTTTATTTTCTCTCTCTCTTGACAGAAACTATGCCCGGTTCCGACAGAAACCTCTGGAAAGATACAGTCTGACTCAGTGGGTTGACAGGAACAAGCGAAGCCACCAGCGGTTCCAGAGCCTCTAAGATATCCAGTACAGTCTGTGTGTCTCACCCCATTAGCAGTGAAGGCCCCAGTCCAGGTCCTGTCCAGAGCAGCATCTCATCTTCTGCTGTTTTGTGCTTGGCAGATTTTGAATTTTATTTTTCACAAGATTTTTATTTAAAGAACTTTTTGCCTTTTGGAAGTGCCCATTGCCGACTTGAAATTTTTTGTATAAAATCCTTCAGGCGTGCGTGCGTGCGTGCGTGTGTGCGTGTGTTTAAGCAGTGTTAAGATGATACAGTTTTTGTTTCTTTAAATTGAAGGTGGCCACCTCCTGAAAGCTGACATTAAGCGAAAACACCCAGGCTCAAACTAATCACCCACCTTTATGCAGAAGTGAAGTCTACTGGTGCCCAAAAGAAATAATCTTTTAATCTTCTATAAGGAAGAGATTCTTTATCAGGCTGCAAGCCATTGTTAATTGCTCATGATTTATAAATGGATACAAATAACTTTTAACACCCCTCTTACTTTTTTATTTGAATCTCTAATTACCTGTCAAAATTTTAAACTTGGTAATCCAAAATATTTGAAATAGGATAGATGTCCTGTTGAAAGGACAAATTAAAAGTATAAATCTTCTCTCCTTTTTGTATCTACTCTCTGCCTTTATTTTTTGGCTTTTATTTCATTCTTTATCAAACTTACTTTACATAGTAGTGTTTGCAGATCGTATACATCTTAACTTTGCCAGAAGACGGCTGACTGAGTAACGCATGTTGATTTGTGGTCTTGTAACTGTCTTCTCTGCCTTTTTTCAAGGATTTACCTTTTTTTTTACCCAGTGACCACTGTGCTCTCTAGGGTTCGACCGATAAATTCCTGTTAAACATGGATGTGCCTCTTACGAACAGTGTCCCTACTCTCTTTATTGAAGAGCTGCTCACCCAGGGTCTCGCCTCCAGGACAGTCCAAAAAGTCAATGCTATTGAGGTGTCAGTCTTCAGTTTCATCTGCTGAACCCAAACTTTAAGGATGAGGTCATGTGTTAGTGAGCTTCCATCCTGTGGGAGAAACTTTGGAGAGGCACTTTTTTGTCTCCGTTATTAGTCAACAAGAGGTGCCTTTAGACCCTAGATGTTATCATCTCATTTGGTTGAACCTCTGATGCACAGTTTCACAAAACTGCTAACATGGGTCTAATATAGTTGTGATTAAGCCTGTGCACAAAACATTACCTGATCTTAAGGTTTGGTTTTCTAACCCAAGTTGATAGACTGCAGCCATCTTAATGGATGCCTTAGGAGTTTGCTATTCTTTCTTTAAAGACAGCTCTAGACATCTTTTGGGAGATTTTGCAGTCCAGCATTCATGCTGTTGCTCACTCGCTGTGAAAGTTGTACATAGTTGCTGTAGCACAGCCTATGATATACTGGCTAGCTGCCTCTCTGGTTTTGTTGTTTCACCAGCCCCATCTTTGTGAGTAACCCATCTTAAACATCCTTCCCTGCTTTAGAAACTGACTTGGGAAGAGCTTGGTCATTCATGCCACCAATAAATTTAGATGGATATCCCTAAGTATTGTTTTTATCTGGTTCAGGATTCTCTTTTCCTTGGACATTTTGTTTAATTCTGAGACCAAAATGCTAAAAAGTTATGTGCAAAGGCAAGAGTCAAATCTATTTTTTCACTTATCATTTAATATATTAGTCGCTTCTCCAGGTTTCCCTAAATTAAGTTGATAGAATGAGACAAGCAAAAATCTATCTACCTTTGGAACCACAACATAGCTAAAATTAATCATAGCTGGAATAACTAGCATTGCAACTGTCTAGTTCCCCATAGATAACCCAAGTTCTGAAGAGACAGTGTTTTGCTTAGGCCAAAATCTAGGACTCATGTTCCTACCTTCCTGGTACAAAAGGGTTTAAGCCTGAATCTGTAATGGGAGCATTGCCTTTGCCAAATCATATGAGTGACAGGTTAACTATAAAATGTGACAATCACATTTCCTCTTTGCTCAAATAATTCTGTTTTTCCAAAGCTTTAGCAGCTTAATTAAATCTGTTGGACTGGAGGAGGAGAGAACTGTTCTCTAGCAGTTAACATAATATTCTTCAAGAGAAAAAAACAGCCAAAGAAAACTCATTATTAGGCATGCCCGCCTTAAAGAAGCTGGTGGGTAAAATCTGGAGTTTTAATATGTTTTTAAAGATGCATATCTTATACTTGGTGTTGGCCTCTAAGTCTAGTATTTCATGTGGAATTGTTACTGTATTTTATGTTACATACATTTAACTGCCTACCTACCTTTCTTCATCCAGGATGACATTCTCACCACAGGGGTATTGATAAAGCAGAGTAAAAATGTGCTGTTTATGTAGTTTACTTAGAGGCAAAGAGCTGGAAATAACCTGCAACTTTGCATCTAATGCAGGCCCTGCTTTGAGTTTTTGTCAGGATCAGTTATGAAACAAGTTTGGTGCCTCTTTATCATGGTTTTTCCCTTGTAGCAGTTGTGTTTAATGTCATTAAAAAGAAATAAAAGTTCTTGTCAGTGGCATATGTACTGTGACCGTCTGTTGCAGGCTTTGAAGGAGGGTTCCTTCCTCCTTTGCGTAGGTAGGTTAGTGGGGTATAGAAGGGGGTGGCAGTTAGTAGAATGTGGTGCTGGGGAGGCGGGGGTGCATGCTCCCTATTCTTTTGAGGGTAAATTACAGTGTTGAAAAAGGCGTTCCTGCAGCTAAGAAATGTTGAAATTGATTGAGATTTGCAGCTACATATAGTGCATGTCAGGAGCCTGACACTGGGAGAGCCTGAAATATCACTGGGCTGCTGTTTTTGCAGAGGGGAAAATGGCTCAGCCTGATCAGACAGACATCGCCTTGCATTCCTTCCCATGTTTGTGTTTGACCTCTGTGCCTCTGCCACTCCAGAGTTAGCTCTGATTAAGGAAGAAGCTGAACCATCCTGGGACATTCCCCTTTGAAAGGGATGTGAAGCCAGAATTGATAGTGCAAAATTGAAGCTTGTTCTTCTCCAGAAATTGACTGTTCCTAGAATCTGGGGTGAAGGTTGGATAAGTATGGGTCGATGTGGAAGACACAGTGTTCCTTAGATCCTTTCTTGAACCTAAGCTTCTTAGTATCCCCCAGGAACAAGGATGAAAGGGAAGGCAATAACAGCGTGGCACCTAGATTGGCCATTGCTTTTTAAAATTCAGCTCCTGCTGAGAAAATAAGGGGCAACATGTTTGGACAGGCTTTCTGAGCTGCTGTTCTATAAATTTCATCTAGTATATACTTTACATTCCAAGTAGAAGGTTCAATATAAATTCGCTAAGTACTCAGCTATTTGGTATTGTTTGAGTCAGAGGTGCTTCTGACTTGTACATACCTATTTTGTTCCTGTCAGGTAGACAATCCTTTGTCCAGGAATTGCTCATTTCATTTTTTGCAAGGTGTGACTGTAGGTTTCAAAGGTTTCAGAGACCAGGCTGGATTCTCTGGAATGATGGTGTCCCTTACCCTTCGTTGGTTTCATGTTATGGAAAAGTGAGGAGAAAGACAAACGGACCTTCTTGAAAATGGGCTCATTCTGTAACCGTTCTTTAAAACATTCTCCTGTTTTGAGCTTTTACAGAAAGAAAAAATCCCAAGTACCTAAAACTGGAAAGCTGAGTTCCTTTCTCTTCTGGGTGTTGTCCTGCTTTTCTGAGAGTAAACAATTATTCCTAAGCTGATTGTAAGGTATGCTTGGCTTTGTATGCCAAAGCACCTGTCTGGAAAAACATTCCCACTTGGCACCGGAAGTACCAGCTGGTCAGTGGTGGAATTCCTTAATGAACCAGCTCCTGCCTTGTCAATCCTCCCCACCTGTCTTCCCCCTGTGACAACTGGAACCTGCCATAGACAGAAAATCTGACCCTCCCTAGCACCCACTGAGAAGGCGGTGGGCCCGAGCTGATTTGGCACATCAGGGGACTGAAGGATCCCAGGTTCGATTGGAGTCAAGGGCACAAGCCCGTCTTTCGGGCTTCATCCCCAGTAGGGGGCGTGCAGGAGGCAGCTGATTGATTCTCATCATTGATGGTTTCTATCTCTCCCTCTCCCTTTCTGAAATCAATAAAAATACCTTTTTTAAAGAGAAGGGGTGGAATGTAATCATTTGGACAAACTTCAAAGCAGTCCATGTGATAGTCATGAAATATATCATTAAGGAACTATTTGTATACAAAGATTCCCTTCAATTTAGGTTCAAGTAGCTTGATGAGATTGCAGTTGTGGGGATAGTATCCCATTTACATAAACAATTTGTTGGAGGCTACTTCTTAAAAGCAAAATCCAAACTCTGACAAATAGGTTTAAAGAAGGTGAGAAAGTAGAAGTCTGAAACGTGATGTTTGGTGAGATTTTACATATTTCTGTAAAGGGTTGAATCAGAGATCTTAAAAGTGGATTCTAGAGGAGGTCCATACTGAAAAGCTAGTGGTTGAGGGTTCAGGATTACAAGGAGAAAGGGGCTCCTGCCCCTATGAAGACAGTCCACAGTCCTTCCCTAAATTCTGGGGTTTCCCTCTTGTTCCTGTGAGGAAGCCCCTTAGCTCGCAATCTAGGTGGTGAATGGGGTCTGACAGATGAGAAACCAAGGCCCACTCCCCATCCCACCCTCAAGTAACTGGCCTGAGGTGTTATGAGTTCTATGTATTATAAGGTGGGGTCTCCTGCCTCTCAGCCCTGCATTCTTCCCACAGGCCTACTGTGGTCTGCAGTCAGGTCTCAGCCTCAAAGAATAAGCAGTGAGCAATCGATCTATGTGAGTGGTGAAGAGAGACCACTTCCCAAGCCAGCTGTAGGGTTCTGTGCAACTACATTTGATTCAGGAAAAGCTCAGTCATTAAAGAACTTGGGGGTATAAGTAGGTAATTAAAGGCACCATAGTTTAAAGCAGGACTGTTGTTCGTTCTTCTCCCTTCACACCCTCAGCTGATGTACTATAGGCACAGATAAGGGGGAGACAGGAAACTCCCATTAGCTGTGCTTCCTGAACCCCACTGACAGCTTTCTACACCTGATGCTGACTTGGGGGCTTCTCCATCACTTGGCACTATGTGAGCGCAGAGGACCTGGGAAGTACCTCTCAGGTTTGGCTTAGAGTTCTGTGTGCTAATCGACTTCCCACTCAGCCTCTAAGACCTGCCTGCCTTTTGTTCTCAGAATCTTCCAGAACAGCCTTCCCTAAGTCCGATCACAAAGTTCTTGCTGGTTCTGACCAAAATGTTCGAGGTGCGCCATTTACTGGTTTGCTCATTGGCTAATGGCACCATTCCTCCACCTTTTAGCCTGCTGTTGGGATCGTAAGGATGTTCCTTTAACAGCCCAGAACGGCATGCTGTGAATACTGAGCCGCAGCAAGCAGCTTTGCAGTTGTCTTCAGTTCCCTGCTCACCCCTGGGAGAAACAGACTGCATTCCTTTGGCCAGGGAAAGCACCCAACCCCATCCAAGGGGAAAACCCTTTGTTTTAAAAACTGAGCACCAGTCTGCATACCTATGCGGTGAGGCAGCCCAAGCTTGGTTTAGGGTCCGGGGGCGGGGCTCAGTAATAGGATGATGGAGCAGCTATTTTCTCCTCCTACACGTGCACCCCCATCTGTTCGAGATTTCCCTTCCAACTCCAGCTTGGCTGGCAGGCATGTCCCCAGGAAGCTGCAGGCCAAAATGGAGAGAGAACTGAGTGGCTGCCAACTGCCAGAAAAAGAGGGCAACATTTGGGCATTTACCAGAAGACAAGGATGTGCCTTTTCATTTGTCTTTTTATTTTACATTTAAAAAGTGGTTATTGCTCTAACTGGATCAGAGGTAAGGACCTCTCTCCCTTAAGGAGCCTTGGCCTTGCAGCCCCATTCAGCAGGGATGGAAGTCACAAGACAATGAGTGAAGCCTCATGCCCTCCCATGAGGAAGCCCTTAGTGTTGCTGACATCTGCCTTTTACCCTGTCTCTCCTCCCTCCCTATGTTCCACACTCCGAAGTGGTGGCCGACCCAGCCGTGAGAGCTCTTGTAGACCGGAAGGAAGGGTGGTCACTGGGTGATGGCTTTCAGCTCTCTGGCTTGGGGGCTATTGCTCTTATTCAGTTCAACAGGTATTCATGAGCACCTACTGTGTGCCAGGCTATTGCTAGGCGTAGTGCTCCCACACTGCTGTCCGTAGCCACCATTGGAAGACGCAGAGGTCCTTCTCTTCCGTGCAGGCATTCAGCTGCCACAGCTTGTCAGTCCTAGGGAAGGGTCTGCCTTCCCTTATCAAGCACCAGGTTTTTTTTTGTTTTTGTTTGTTTTTTACCAGAAAGGGGCAGTGGAGAAAGACCTGTCACCTCACACCACACAGGCTCTAGGGAAGGACATGAGGACCCCGGGTAGCTTTCACAGAACCCTGGATGAGATGGCAAGATATGGAGACCCCAGAGGCCACGGCTGCTCTGACTGAGTGGCTCAGGCCTGCCTTCCAGCAGCTTCCACCACAGCACGGTGATTTAGCAGCCCTCGGATGTCCCACGGGAACGTGCCTCTCAGTTGTCCAAGTCAGCACTGTTACAACTCCCAGAGACTTTCCTAAAGGAATGGGCCAATGCCTTCCAGGTGTCTTTCCTACTTTTTCTTCTTAAAACCCCAGACTGATGGTCTTACAGTCAAAATAAGGGCCAAAGAAGATAGAAGATGCAGGCAACCAGCTCGGGGAATCCCTCTGGCCCTCTGGAATGAAGCCCTTCAATTGTGTTTTCCAAGAGACAAAACAGATAAATCTCACACACACACACACACAGTTGTGCATCGCACCACAAACAAGTCCTTAATGGCTGAATCCAGAAAAGGCTCCACGGCAGCCACGCCCCTGCCCGGCAGGCAGCCCCACGGCTTCCCTGACGGTTCTTGGTCTGAAAGAGCTTAAGTCAGTCTCGGTGCTTGTCATCTCCCAGCAGCTTTGTGCATCTTCTCAGACAGGAAGGCCGTCCGGGAGACGAGAGGAGGCAGAAAGAAGGCCGTGTCTCATGCAGCTTTGCCTTTTCCAGAATGGGGCCAGGACTCAAGTTTTGTGGCTTGTTTATTTTTTGCAGAATTTGGGTTTGTAGTTCAGTCTCCTTCACCAGACTAGGACATCGGGGAGAGAGAACTGCGCAGCTAGCCGTGGCTCCCCCTCCACCGCAGTCCTCCCCCTCCCTGTGCCCGTGGACCTGGGGACCAGCAGAGAAGGAAAATGAAATCCTTCTCCCTGTAGACAGGTAGTCACGCTTCGATGATGATCACCAAGAGCTTGTTTGGAAACTGGGAGGAAAAAATGAGCGAAGCGGCCAGGGCTGACTGAATAGACTTCTCGCAAGGTTGCAAACAGAGGACACGAGGAGGAGGGGAGCCGGAAAGCCAGGCTCTTGTCCCCTGTGGAGGAAAGGAGCAGCCCTGCCTGCACGTCTTGTCTGCCTTCGGCTCACTCAGCTGAATGGCCGAGACTGGGTCCTGGACCCACTGCCCCCGGACCCCGTCCACCCCCAGCAGAGCCATCTGCTGGCTGGTTCTCACGTCCTGCAGATCTGCCTCTCAGCGCAGCCTCAGCCACTGCCATTGTTGAGGTGCTTCTGGAGATGGGGGTTAATAAGAGGCTTCAGGAAAATGCGCCAGAAAGTGAAGCCAAGAGAGAGGACAGTAAGCCAGAGGGTGTGAGGAGATGGGGGGAGGAGGAAACGCAGAGAGGGCCAGATGTTTGTTGGATATCATCGCCTGAACCATGAGATCCTCTCCCATTCTCTACTGTCTTCTGAGCTGCTCAGAGCCAGCACTGAAAAGGTTTCATATCTGTTTTACACAAGAGGAAATGAAGGGACAAAGAGGTGAAGCACCTGCCCAAGGTCACAGCACCGCCGCTGCAGAAATGAGCTCAAAGCCCATCTCTTCTCGTCCCACACCAACCAAGGGTTCTGCCCTCCCCGTTCACTGCCCCCCCCCTTTAACCCCCACTGGCCCCTGGCACCCTGCAAAAGGAGAGGATCCAAAATCAATTTGCAGTGTCCCCTGGGTCACACAGGCAGCAGCCAAGCTTGGCTCTGCCCAGCTGTAGCCATGCCAGACCCTGAGCTGACCCCTCTGCAGTCCAGGGACTCCCGGTGCCTGAGCCACGGGGCCACCCACCCAGGTCCAAGCCCTGCCCTCACCTTGCTGCGGAGAAGCCCCCCGCCTTGGTGCTCTGGTGTGCTGGTTTCTGACGCACTCTTGGTTTTTTCCTTGTTGTTATTGGGCTCATTGTCCTTGATAATGTCATACTGGCGGCAGAAGAGGACAATGACGCCTGGGGGACAGGGGAGAGCAGTCAGAGTCCTTGCCCGCCTGCTCCCTTGCCCTGAGCCCTTGCTGAGCTCCTGTTAGGTACTGAGCTCCAGATGGTCTCCCACCTGCGCTACTGCCACAGCCTGCCCCTGGCCTCTGGCTCCTGTGCCCACCTGTCCCCTGACCATCCCCTTCGCTGCTGCTGGGTTGGTCTTCCTACAACATGCGTTTGATCATGTCTCCTTCCTTCCCTTCTTTTAAACCTCTGAATCCTCCCCTTTCCTTTAGGGGACAATGGAAACAACAGCTGTGCTGTGCACTGACATATTCCAGCTCACCGAGTCCTCGTAGCTCTGAGGGTCCCGATGACCCTCCCCCGGTGAGAGTGAGGATGCAGAGCTTAGGTGACTGACTCAAGGCCGCTCCGGGTGGAGCTGGGGTGTGCACCCGGGGCCTGCACTCTGCGAAATGTTTGTTTTATTGAACTAATAATACATGAGCATAATAAGCTTTTTTGAAAGTTGGGTAGTATTAAGGCAGCCAACTCCAGTTCTTGTGTTTTCCCTATTTTTACTTCTATTCTTGATTTACAGTGGTTATTTCTTGGCCTATCTGTTTTAGATATTATCTCTTGACTTCCCACCATGGTAGTGCCAGGGGGTGGTCAGGGTGGCCTCCGGCCGGAGACCATACTCTGCGTCCTCAATTCTTGTCTTCTTGTAGGGACGAAGTCAAACAAGAGACAACAAGCAGGCGAGAATGTATGTGCAGAAAAGGAATACACTCAGCTGTTGTCTGAGCGGGCAACTCAGCCAGCGGAAACCAAACCAAGTGCCCTGCTTAGTTGGGGTTTGGGTATTTATACCCTTAAACTGGAGTGCGCCTAAGTAAGTCTCTCCCTCCCTTATTTCTCAAAATCAGTATCTTCAAGTTATAAGCTCCGCCCCCCCCCCCGCCCCCCAGGTATTACACCACCAGTTAGACCGCATCCTGGAGGGGCTCTAGCTCTTCTCACACAGGCCCTGCCACCTCCACTGTCTGATTGTGGCGTGTCATGTCTCACACGTATCCCCTCCAAGCCCTCGCTGCCTTTCCCAGCTCTTCTCTTTCGAGCTGCCTCCTCTAACAGTAGATAAGGCCTAACAACTCCCCCTGCTTCCTTCCCCATCACCCTAACAGAATTACATGGCAATTTTGGGTTCATTCACTATGTTTATATTGTTATGACTTTGTAAACACTATCTGTGCCAAGTCTAATAAAGCATCATAAGCAAACCTCCTCTTTTGTATGACCCTTTTCCCCCAAGTGCCTGTTTTTCTATGCGCCTATGGAACCTTCCAACCCCTCTCCCCGCAAATTCTTCTACCTGAGAGAGCCTGCCCCTCACCTACATGCTAGCACAGCTTAAGCATTCAGGTTCCTCCACACAGACTCCAGTCACTTCACAGCCTCGCCATCCTTTACTCCCCCGCTTTCTACCTTCTTTCTTGGGTCACAGCTGCACGGAGCCGACTGAGCTTCATTTGTTTCTTGAACACACTGTGCCCAGAACACCCTTCCTTCCTTTTTTTGGCTGCTGGGTGAACTCCTATTCACCCTTCAAAGCTCCAATCCCATGATACTGCTCTTTGTGTTTTTCCTGTTTTCTAACTCCCAGCCCCAGCATTAATTCCCTCTCCGCTGCTCCCATACACAGTCCTATTACAGCACCCATCTCACTGAATTACAGTTAATACGGGCCTGGCTTCTCCCAGACTTGCTTGTAAGTATGAGGCTCTTCTTAGCGATATCTAAGGAGTGTAGCACTATATACAATGAAGTGGCTGTTCAGAAAACGCTGATTGAATACAAAAGTGAAATTTGATCTTTATCCTCTGGGAGCTTACAGATAAGTGGAAAAGAGAGAGGGATATAAGCCCCACTAACTTATCTAAGAAGGCCTGGAGAGGGGCACACTGTGCTGTGGAGGCCAGACTCACCGGCCCACATGAACAGGACCACGACGATGATCAGCACCTCGCCTGTCTGCAGCTGCTGGTTCCGCCCCATCTCCTTCATGGTCACCTCATCTGCGGGGAGAGAGACACTGGGTCTGGGCTCCTTTCCTCCCCCAGCCACTCCTCTGGGGCCAAGCCCAAGAAAGTAAGCGCTTATCTCGGTATCGGTGCCCACGCACCTAATGAAAAGAGGTTCTAGAACACGCTGATGGCTACTCGGAGTGGCAGCGAAAAGGCAATCCAAAATAAGTGTTTATATACCCATTTACTGGGTCACCAGAGTGACCTCCTCTCTCTCTCTTAGGTACAGCTTTACTAGGCAGCCGGGGCGGGGGGGGGGAGGGGGGAGAGGGGTGGGGAGGGATGGGTACGGGGGTAGTGGAGGGAGGAGTATGGGAAATTAGTGCTTTCTTCAACCTCTACTGCTCTGGCCTGACCAGCCCTCACCGCACCACACCCCATCCCTTCCTAACAGTGCCCGGGCCTGCCTTTGTTCTTGGAGGCCATCTTCTCAGCCTCCCGCGGCGTCTTGAAGAGCACTGGCTCGCTAGCCGGGCTCTGGCCCTGGATGGAGATGGCTTGCACGTGCACGATGTATTCCGTGTCCTCCTCCAGGTCCCAGAGGGCGCACGAGCGGGTGGTGGTGTTCACCTCCTGGATGAAGCGCAGCATCCGCACGTCCTTCTTCTGCCAAAGCAAGCGCCAGCCCAGTGTTTGCGGTGCCCAGTCACCGCCCCACCTGCCACCTCTCCAGCCGCAACCATGGGCTCACCTGGCTACCATGCTAAGCCCTTTGCTGCAGACATAATCTTACCTATGCATCCCACCGTCTCTGCAGAGATCCTTATCTCTATCTCACAGATGAGGAGGCTGGTAGAGGGGTGAGGGAAGTTGCCCAAAGCCATACACTTTGTGAGAACTGGAGCCAGGTCCAAATCTCAGGTCTGTTTCATTTCAAAACCACACTCTTAAGTCCCAGGTACCGAACAAAGGCTCCAGAGCCCTCCCTCACTGACCGAGCCCCTCTGGGGCCCCCTTTTAAGCCGTCAGTGCCACTTTTCTGCCAGTCTGCCCTGCGCCTAAGTCCTTTTCTTTCTCCTCCCTCCCCCACCACGATCTGCCCTCCCAGAGGGTTACCTGCTGAGAGATGGCAAATCCGATGACAACCTCATCCTCCAGGACATCCCAGCTCACCACCGCGGAGTTGGCCTTGAGGTGCCTGACAGTGACATTCACTGGGGCGGAGGGGCTGTCTGGGGGTGGGAGGCACCTGAGCCTGAGCACCCCCTGGGGGGAGGCCCAGGCGCACTGTCTCCTGAGTGAACCCGGGGAGGGCCGTGCCGTGGGGAATGGAAGAAACCGAGGCCTCCCTGGGGTTGGCACCTGGCCCTCAGGTCCTGGGTGGGCTGCAGGGCCAGGCTGGAGAGGCCCCAGGCTCCTTGTGTCCAGGATGGGAACCCCAGATGCCCACAACTGGCCCTACCAGGGGTGCAAGCTAAAACTGAGGGGCCTGGGCCAACGGCAGATCTAATGGAGGCGCGTTAAGAGGTAAGGAGACAGGGGTGAGGGAGACCTAGGTGGCCAGGGTTCAAGAGCTAAAGGTTAGTCTGATGAAAAGCAGTCAAAAGCAGTCCCCGTCCAGTGCTCTTTCTACTGTACTCACTGCCCTGCCAGGTGAGTGACCTTGAGGACAGGGGAAAGCCCACAGGTCGAGAAGAACCAGGCTGGGGGGAGCCCTGGGTGGGAGTTAGGGTCCAGGGAGGAGCCCTCAGTGTTGTGGTGACTCAGGCAGAAAGAAACCTGTCGAAGGGCCTCTGTGCGCCCCAAAGAGGCAGGTGGGGAGGTGACAGGGGAAGATGGGGTCACTCAGAGCAGGGCCCCTCAGCTGAGAGTCCAGGGTAGGTAGGGCCTTCTGGATGTGGGAAGAGGATGAAGGGCGTCAGCTGAGAAGAGAGGAGGAGGAAGGGATGGGGGCAGAGGGGTCAGGAAGGAAGGCCCTCCCAGGCCAGGGGCAGTGGAGTCACAGCCTCTGTATCTCACAAGGGGCGGGTGCTGACGGGAAGATCTGGGCATGAGCAGCACCCCTCACCCCACAGATGATGGACCGAGGCCCCAGGGGAGACAAAGCCAGACGAGGACCCGGAGAGAGACAGAGGGACACAGACAGGTGGTGGCAGACGCAGATCCAGAGGACAGACCAGTGGGGTATGTGAGGCAGACACAGAGATGGAGCAGTGAGCGAGAGGGCAGTGAGCCGCGGAGAGATGGAGAGATGAAGGAGGCAGCAGCAGCCAGAGGGGAGGCTGGGCGAGGACGAGGCCAGGCCCCACGGGGCAGGCCAGATGCTGACTGCACCGGGCTCGGGGGGCCACCGTGGCCCACCCGGTGCCTGGGTGCCAGTCCCTGTCCTCACACATGCTCACGCACACTGGGCCCCCACTGGGCCCCCTCCCTCTCTGACCTGCAGAGTTGGCCTGCAGATCTTTGGGGACAGGGAGGGAGGCCCTAGGTGGGGGGACTGCTGTCCTCGGCTGCTCCCCGGCCAGAGAAGGGGGCCAGGGACCCGAGGCAAAGGCTTGGGCTCAGGGCAATGGTGTGAGGGGACTGAGGTCACAAGACCCTAGCCCCAGGGCTGGGGTGGCCGGCAGGGATTTGGGGGCTGGAGGAAGGGTTTGGGGGTCAAGAAGGCAGGGCAGAGGCTGGGGCTGGCATTAGGGAGCAGTGATGGGGCAGAGACGGAGTCCCAGGAAGCAGGGGAGGGAACTGAGGACTCCCCCCCACCCCCAGGGCCCGGGCCCCCTTACCCGCCTGCACCAGCGCGAGGCAGACGCAGCCCAGCCAGAGGCGGAGCGCGGCGCGGGGCGGCCCGGGGTGCATGGCGGCGGCTCCGGCCGGCCGGCCCGGGGCGGCGCAGGGGGACGCGGCTCTGGCACCCGGCGGCCGCTGGCGCCCGCAATCCGGCCCGCGGCCCGCCCGGCCCGGCCACCCCGCGCCGCCCCGCGCCGCCTGCATGTCGGTTCCGCGGACAGCGACTCCCGCGCGGCGGCGGCGGCGGCGGCGGCGGCAGCGGCCGCGTCCACGTCGGGCGCCCGGGGGGCGGGGCGCCCCAGCTGCGGGGAGACGCGCGGGGCGGGGTGAGGGCCGAGGGCGCCCCCCCACCCCTGCTCCCCACCCGGCCGGCAGCCAGATCCGCGGGGCTCGCCAACTGGCCGCTCCCCGCTCTCGCCGGTGCCAGAGCGCAAACCGGCTCCTCCGCGCCCCACCGAGCTCAGCCCAGCCTCGCTGTCCCGCCGCCGCCCCGCCCCCCGCAGCCGGCCGGCCCCCATCGCTGCCCTTTCCCCAGGGGGACAAGTGCTGTGCAGATGCTCCCCTGTGCCTCTCCCACCCTTTGGCCTTGGGGGTCTCCACTCAGCCCAGACCCAAGGCCTTGCTGGCTGGGGCAGAAGTGAGCTGAGGGCGCTCTCCCTGCAGGGATGGGGTACCACAGAGTGCGGGGTCAGTGCTGGGTGCATACAGCAGGTGCTCAGTGTTTGCCATGCGGCCAGGGCGAGGGGCTCTGACTCCCTGGAGGGCCCGGCTCGGTGACCCTGCCAGTCCTCCCCCTTCCTTGCGCCTCCATCGGTCTCTCCCTCCGTAAGGAGAGGAACCAGGAGCACCTGTGCCAAGGGCTTTACTTGCTTTAGGGCATTTACTTCTCACCTGGAAGGCCTGGCCCTGCCGGTCCAATGACTAACCTCTCCAGGGACTGAGCCTGGAGAGGTTACCTGACTTGTCGGGGACCCACGGCAGAGCCAGGCTTTGGACACAGGCTGATCTGACTCCCAAACCTGTGCTTGACACCACTGTCTCCCCACCTGAGCGAACTCAGTCACTTCGGGATCCCTGGGACCCTAGAATTTGCTCGTGCCAACCAACTCCTTCCTACCCACCCAGAGAACAATCTGGAACAATCTCTTCCCAAGAGCAGGGTGAGGGAGGGGTGGCTCCAGTCCTCCCGTTTCCCTGCCCTTCCCTCCTTCTCTCCCCCCCCCTCCCCCCCCCATTCTGGCAGGCTGACTGCTGTGAGCAGTGAATGAGCTAATGACTCTAAAGTGCTTTGGAGCCAGGACCGGCAGCCACAGTTAATACGAGGGCTGGATGACCCCTCCCTCATTACCTTGGGACACTTATATGCCTATTACTGTCCCTACCTCAGTCCCACACACCATTCTACCCAATCCACTTCCTTTCTTTTTCTTTTTAAAAACAAATATATTTTATTGATTTTTTACAGAAAGGAAGGGAGAGGGATAGAGTCAGAAATATCGAAGAGAGAGAAACATCGATCAGCTGCCTCCTGCACACCCCCCACTGGGGATGTGCCCACAAACAAGGTACATGCCCTTGACCGGAATCGAACCTGGGACCCCTCAGTCCACAGGCTGACGCTCTAGCCACTGAGCCAAACCTGTCAGGGCTCCACTTCCTTTCTGATCTTGGAGCGCCAGGCACCCACCCTCTGATCACCCGGCACCCACCATCCTCTCCCAAATGATCTCTGAACACCAGCCAGCTAGGGCAACTCTCCACTCAGGGCCCCTAAGAAACAGGCTGAGGAGAGAGGCATAGACCAGGCCCTAGGGCCCCTGACGGAGGGGCCACTCATCCCTCCCCACTGTCCCACATTAAAGGCCTTCTGGTCTCCCAGAGGCCCCTGGAAGGGCTAATCCTTCCCAAGGGGACACCTTGCAAAGTCACCCCACAGAACCCTCTTCAAGATCTGCCCCCGCCTCCCTTTAGGTTAAGAAACTGAGGTCCAGAGATGGAAAGAGCTTGGTGCAAATTCACACAGCGAGTCAAGAGCAGCCACAGAGCCCTCGTCAGAGTCTCATCCCAAGGACTCCTTGCGCTGCGTCCTTTCTACCTGGTCTCATTGGGAGGGGCTCAGGGGTTCTTGCTGAGCAGCGGGATTTAACTGGCCAGCCCCTCAGTCCCCCCAGGCCAGCCCCTCAGTCCCCCCAGGCCAGCCCCTCAGTCCCCCCAGGCCTGTCCCTCAGTCCCCCTAGGCCTGTCCCTCAGTTCCCCCAGGCCAGCTCCTCAGTCCCCCCAGGCCATCCCCTCAGTCCCCCCAGGCCAGCCCCTCAGTCCCCCCAGGCCAGCCCCTCAGTCCCCCCAGGTCTGCCCCTCAGTCCCCCCAGGCCAGCCCCTCAGTCCCCCCAGGCCTGCCCCTCAGTCCCCCCAGGCCTGCTCTGCTTGGCCGGCTGAGCCTCCCCAGCCCCATCTGCTCCCTCAGCCACATACCTCGTCCTCGGGTAAGTCTCAGGGACCCTGGTCCAGAGGGCAGACCCTGGTCAACCTGTTTGGAGGGAGAGGAGCCTGGGAACCAGAGCACCGCTCTGTTCTTTATCTCTTCTCTCTCTTTTTCGTTCTCTCTCTCTCTCTCTCTTTCTCCTTTCTCTTTTCTTTCTCTCTCTGGCAGCTGCGTTCTGCCCCGCCCCACCCGGCCCCGCCCCACCAGCTGCAGCTGGGCCCCTAGGGACCCCCTCACCCACCAGGCAGGAAAAGACAGCCCAGGGCCTGCAGGAGCAACTGGAGTCTCCTTAGGTCTCCTCGCAGGAGCCAACAGGAAGGAGGGGGTTATCTAGAGGTCACAGAGCCCACTCCTGTCCCTGCTGAGAAGAGAAGGAGGGAGGGACACGACAGGGTCCTAGTGGGGTCTGGAGTCCAGTCCAGCGCTGGAGAAGAGGGGGCCTCGGCGCCACCTGCTGGTACATCCGGGTATAACCCCAGGTAGATATAGGGCGTTGGGAGGGGGGAGACGGCTGTGTCCGAGTTTGAGAGGGATGGGGAAGGGTTGCTGGAGTTGGGACGTGAAAGACAGGGAGGATCTGGAGAGTTGTGGATGTGGGTGCAACCTTCCCAGAGCCCATGATGCATGGGGTGCTTGGGCATTACCTCGATTCTGGAAAAAGTCCTGATGCTTGGAGCATGGCAACCCGTGGAAACTGGGTTGGGAGTGAAAAAAGCGGCACCCTGGAGGTCTTGGATGTATATCTCTCAGCACAGAGCTAGGAGCAGGTGTTGCTCACTAATGTTTGTTGAATGTAGGGAACAGTTTCGTTCTCCCAACATACATTTACTGACACCTATTCTGGGACTATGGCAGTGGAAGAATGAATAAATGCACGAATGAGGATCTGAGTGGAGGTTGGAGGGTGAGCCTCTAACCTCCCAAGCTGCACTGGTCTCATGTGGAGGACTCCACAGGCGTCTCCTAGGAGGCCGACCGGTCACTTACACATTGACACCTGGGAGGTCACGAGCATTGGGTCCTCCTGAGTGTCTAGAGCTTCCCAGAGTCACAGCACCGAACCCAGGCTGCAGGCACCTAAGCCAGATCCTGGGTAACCATGGGAAGCTCCTCTTTGCTGCCTAGAATGGTCATGAGACTAGAGACCACCCCCCCAGCTAAGCCCCCAGAAGAATCAGGAGAAGAGCAGGGCATTGCTTGGAGACATAATAATCAAGCACCCACGAAGGACTGGGCTGTTTGACCGTGTAATTTTGAGTCTCAGGCTGTAAGTGTCATTAGCTCCCATTCCAGATCAGGAAGCTGAGGCTCACAGATATGTGGGGACTTGCCCTGGGTCACACAGCCAGTGAATTACAGGATCGTGTCTCAAATTCGGTTATATGGCTCCAAGTTTTTTGTGTTTTTTTTTTAAATATGTTTTATTGATTTTTTACAGAGAGGAAGGGAGAGGGATAGAGAGTTAGAAACATCGATGAGAGAGAAACATCAATCAGCTGCTTTCTGCGCACCCCCTACTGGGGATGTGCCTGCAACCAAGGTACATGCCCTTGACCGGAATCGAACCTGGGACCTCTCAGTCCGCAGGCCGAAGCTCTATCCACTGAGCCAAACCGGTTTCGGCATATGGCTCCAAGTTTAGGGCTGGATCCAGTCTGCCTTCTTCCTTCCTTCCTTCCCCTCTGAGGGTGTGTCAGGGCAGAGGGCCGGGGCCAGGGCTCACTAGAAGACATCTATTTTCCATCCCTGAGGGCTGGAGGGGGCTTGCTGCTCACACAGGCAGTTGCTAAGACAACTCCTGGGAAAGGACCCACCACTCCCCAACCTTGTCCACATGCCAGCACCTTACATACATGAGGGAAGCTACTCAACACTGATTGGGATTATTATGCCCATTTTACAGATGAGAAAAATGAGGCTCAAAGCAAGGAAGTGGCTTGCATGGGTCATATGGCTGGAAGACACTGGTCTGGCCTGTCTAATCCCCAAAGTCCCATCACAGCAATGATGAGACCAGCCCAGCTCAATGTTTCCCGAGAACCTGTGCCACACCAGCCTGGGGATGAGTGCTGAGGACATAATGATGAACCAGATTGGTCCTGGCCAGTGAGCTCCCATGGTAGAGAAGGAGAGACACAGAGAGGGGACTGCCCTCTGAACCAGGAGGCACCAAGGATCTACAGGGGCCAGGAAAGGAAAGCATGGAGGACTTCTGGGAGGAAGAGCTAAATTATTACTAACAGACAGGTGAAAATTAGTCAAATGAGGGGAAAAGGGCAGAGGGGAAAAAGAATAGTTGGCTCTGAGGCCTGGGAGAGTAGAATTTATGTGAAAGGGAAGCAGGGGAAACAGGTAGGATGGCAGGCTCTGGGCTGTGACAATGAGAGTGGGAAAAATAGGACTGATTTGAAAGACTGTTCTAAGCCCTGGCTGGTTTGGCTCAGTGGATAGAGCATCAGCCTGCGGACTGAAGGGTCCCTGTTCGATTCCGGTCAAGGGCACATGCCTAGGTTGCAGGCTTGATCCCCAGTAGGGGACGTGCAGGAGGCAGCCAATCAATGATTCTCTCTCGTCATTGATCTTTCTATCTCTCTTTCCCTCTCCCTTCCTCTCTGAAATCAATAACAATATATATATATATTTTTTTAAAAAAAAGGAAGACTGTTCTAAGCTTGCAAAAGCAGTCAAGGCTAGGGAGGGCTTCATTCATTCAAAAAATACTTACCGAGCATCTATTGAGTGCCAGGCTCTATGCTAGGTCCTGGGGACACAGCTGTAAACCAAGGCCCTCGCCCCCCATGTATTTCACATTCCAGTGGGAGAGACTCACAGGGGCTATGAAAAAAAGTGGGGTAACGGGGTAGAGAATGGCTGGGGTAATGTTAGGTAGTGTGGTCTGAGGGGGTGACAACCGAGCTAAGACCGGAAGAAGGAGAAGGAGGCAGGCATAACACACATCACAGGAAAGGCACTCCAGCCACACCAGGGCAAAGGCTCTGGAGCAGGAGCAAGCATGGGGGTTCAGGAAACTTGGTCAGTGAGACTGGGCTTCCTGAGCGAGGAGGACATAGATGTGGCTGAGGAGCAGTGGAGGGGCTGGGGTGGGAGGGCTGGGAAAGAGAGTTTAGATTAACTCCACTTGCAATGGGGAGCTTCAAATAGAGATGTGATGTGATCTGATTTACATAAAATAAAAGGCTCACCGTGCCTGCTCCAGCATGTAGACTGGACTGCAGAAAATAGGGCCGGGTGACCTGTGGGGAGGCAAGGGGACTGCTAGGGCCACCTGGATGGGTCTTGCCCTGGCCGAGTAGCTCAGTTGGTCAGAGCATCATCCCATAGTCAAGGTTACAGGTTCCATCCCTGGTCAGGGCACATACAAGAATCAACCAATGAATGCATGAATAGTCAGGACAACAAAATCAGTGTTTTTCTCTTTCTCTCTCTCTCAAAAATCATTAAAATAAAATAAAATAAACGATAGGCCTTGGCCTGGGTGGTAGCAAAGGACAGGGAGAGAAGTCGATGAAGGCTTTGGGACACTTTTTGCAGGAGGAGCTGACAGATGAGATGCAGTGAGTGAGAAGAGGGAAGAGGAAGAAGGAACAGGCCAGGGGTAGACTATCCAAAGTCTGGATTCTAAGCCAGAAAACAGCTGGCTGAGTGCCACTGGGCCAGTCGCTCTACCTTTCTGAGTCTCAAATGCCTCCTCGTGAAAAGGAAGATAATAATATCCATACCACAGAGAGGTGGAGGTGGTGATGGAGGCTAGAAGAGAGGAAGAGGGAGGAGAGGGAGGAGAGGGAGGTGGGGAGGGAGAGGAGGGGGCTGAGGAAAGGCCTTCTAACTGGGGGAGGGAGACCTCCTCAAGCCTCTTCAGTTTTCAGAGTCTACAAAGGCACGGACTCCCACCTGCTCGTGCTCGGAAAGGCTGCGAATCTTCCCTAACACAGTCTGTCAGTGGCGACTCCATGTCTCAAGTTGCCTCAAGCCCTGGACCCCAGCTTTGCTCCAGGAGACAGAGTCTCAGCTACAAACCGCAGTCTCCAAGACCCCACAAGAGCAGTGGGACCAGAGGTCCTGTTTCAGAAGTGGAGGGGCGTGTGGCAGGAAGTGAAGGCAGCTGGAGTAAATCTCTTCCCCACCGGGGAGGGTTGGAAGGCCCAGAGCCTGGGAACTAGACCGTCATTAGGCTCAGAACTCAGCTCAGCCCCTGAGTAACCTCAGGCACCCCCATCTGAAGTCAGGGCCCAAGGCTCAAGGGCCCGCCCACCCCTACATCCCAGGTACAGGAGGATAGGATCCCTCACTGGGAAGGAACATGGCTTTGCAGGGCCAGGACATGGCCAGCAGAGGGCGCCCACCTCGGTCACAGTGAAGACAGGTCCTTAGCCTGGTCCCAGGGGGCAGACTACAGACTCAGCAGCCAGGCAGAGCCTGCGTCTTGCTGCTGCTGCACTGTGCACACGTCACTGAACCCCTCAGAGCCTCAGTTTCCTCATCGGTCAACGGGCCTAACAACAGCGTTTGCTCACAGGGTTCTGTGAGTAATCAGCGAAGATTAACCACTTGGGGGGCCAAATACACAGGCGCTGCTATTTTTATGGACAGTGGGGGCAGTTGTAATGTGTCTTAAAGTGCCCGACACAAAGAGTGTCCAATCAGTGGTAGCTATGACGACGAGGACGACGATGATAATGATGCAGGACTCAGTCACTGTTCATTTGGAATTTTCCTAACTCTGAAGCATCCAGGCCCTATGGGCCTGGGATGCCTCCAGTGACAGGGAGCTCACTACCTTCCGGCAGCATGTTTTCACTGCCAGAGCCTCCTCTTGCTGAAAGCTGCCTCCTGGAAGACATACCCCTGCCCACCTTCCTGCTCAGGGGGGCCGGCTGGCCTAGCTTCTGGCCTCAGGCCCCCAGCTTCCCCAGGGTCAGCCTAAGAGGCCCACAGGGTCGGAGGGCCAGGACCCGGGCATCTGGATCCCTGCTTTTACAGGAAGGGCAGGGAGCTCCCAAGTGAGCCCAGCTGGTTTCACCAGCAGGAGAGTCCCAGGGGGTTTGGCTTTTGCTGTTCCAAGTTCCTTTTCTGCTCACAGGGAGGACATGAGTGGAAGGAGAGCCCCTGCTGTCCTCTGGACCTCCCTTCACTCCTCAGTCTCAGGAACGGTAGGAGGCCGAAGAGCGACCCAGACTCACCGATTCACTGCTGCACTGTGCACACGTCACTGCGCCTCTCAGAGCCTCAGTTTCCTCATCGGTCAATGGGCCTAACAACAGGGTTTGCTCACGGGGTTCTGTGAGTAATCAGCGAAGATTAACCACTTGGGGGGCCAAATACACAGGAGCCCAAGCATTCTAATTGGGCGGCCTCAGCGCCGGGCCCACCGGCACCAGGCCTCCCCATCTGAGTTTGTGGGTCTCCGGTGAGTGCTCGTGGGTCTGGCATTGAGGGATCTGGTAGAGAGGGCAGGAGCCAAACAGTCCTGGGCTCAAATCTTGGCTTGGCCATGCTGTGCGACCTCAGATAAATCACTCTACCTCTCTGAGCGTGTTTCCTCCCTGGGCACCTGTCTTAAAGTGGCATTGTGTTACATGTGGAAAGGAAAGCACAGTACGGGATACACAGTAAGGATCTGTGAATGTAGCTGTGGGTATTATTATAAAGTGGATGTCCCTCATTCCCCAAAGACCTTGCCTGGTCTGAGCAAACCAGGGTGGCTGTGGCAGTGGAGCGTGTCAGACAGGGTGATGTCCTGACCCACTTCTCGGTAAGCAGGCTCATTGTGCATGTGCCTACACGTGCCTGTGGGTGCAAGAGTGTGTGTGTATGTTCATAAGGGGACGTGGGTGTGTATATACACATGCATTGGGTGTGCACACATGTGTAGAGTTGTGAGTGTGCATGTATGTGCATGCATGTACTCAAGGCTGCCCATCCAGGGATTCCCGGGCACATGCGTACTTGCAGGTCCCAGTGCAGTATTTCTGCAGGGATTCAGGAGGCCCCTCTGTTCACTGTTACTATGGAAACAAAGAGGCAATCCCCATCCTCAGGGAGAACCTGAGGTGCTAGAAATGAGAAGCTGACCCAGCCTTCCCAGCAAGAGAGGCAGATGGGGAGCACGTGGCCCTGGGATATGGCACCTCGGCCTCTGGGGTTCAGTTCTGGGGCTCTGGGCCCCTCTGAACCCTCTGGGAAGCCCTCGCTTCTTCGAGGCCCCAGGCCCACTGCAAAGGGCTCAAGAAACAGAGCTGGGTCCCATCTTGGATCTGGCTCCAACCCCAGGCAGTCTCAGGCAGGAGGCTTGATCTCTCTGTGCCTCAGTTTCCCCTTCTGTAAAATGAGGATAATAGCAGAGCCAGCAGGGGCCTGGAGTTGGGATGTTGCCGTTCCTCTCCCTGGGGGCACCTGTCCTCGAGGCTGTATGAGTGTCACCCCTGAGCAGTCTCCTCCATGTGCCACACCCTCCTCACAGCGGCCCTGGAAGGAGGCATCTCACAGATGAAGAACTGAAGCTGTGGGAGGGCACAGCCGGCCAGCAGTGGGTCAGGCCTGCGGCCCCTTCCCCCGCCCAGCTCTGCACCACAGGAGCACGGAGGTGAACGGGGATTCCAACCGCTTTTCCGACTTCTGAGGCGCAGGCCAGGAGGAGAGCCACCTGGGCCCACGGGCGCTGACTGGGTGCCGCGTTCAGCGTGGGCAACCCCCCTGGGCACAGCCGGGCTGCCAGAGGCTTCTGGGAGGCAGATCCCAGTTTAGGAAGAACTTTCTTTATAAAGCCTTTTTTAAAATATACTTTTTAAAATTGATTTCAGAGAGGAAGGGAGAGGGAGAGAGAGACAGAAACATCAATGATGAGAGACAATCATGGATCAGCTGCCTCCTGCACGCGCCCCACTGGGGACGGAGCCCGCAACCCAGGCACGTGCCCTTGGCCGGAATCGAAACCGGGACCTTTCAGTCGCAGGCTGACGCTCTATCCACTGAGCCAAACCGGGCAGGGCTCTGCATTAAAGTCTTGGCTCAAGTCTCAAAAGCCCTGCATGCACGCTGTGCACACCCAGGCAGAATGGTGTGCACAGTCCCCGTGAACACACCTCGCCCTTTGTTCACTTCCGTTTGCTGTGAACCAGGGACAGTTTCAAACAGTCAGAGACAGACCAGGAGGACGGACGGCAGCGAACCCCCCAGCGATGGGAATGGGAGGGTCCTGGGCTCGTCTGTCAGAAGAGCTATGCAGGGGTCCCTCCTGATTTGGGGAGGGAGCACAGGGGTGAGCCGGGCCGGGCCACCTCAGGCCAGTCTCTATTCCTCTGTGGCTGAGCCCGAGGCCCTCTAGCTAAGCGCTGCTTTCCCCAGCGGAAGGAAGAGGGATTGTGGCTGCAGGCCAGGTTGGCTGGGAGATGACCCCAGCTGCCTGCATCTCACTCCCCATCCGGTTTAAAACCCATATGCAGGATATGGGGGTCAGGGCGCCCCCTTTCCACAGCTTGGCTCCAGGCCCCCTTTTTGGGTGCAGGGGAGATGCTGGTCATCTGGCTGAGGAGGTGCTGGACTGATGGGGAGCGACAGGGAAGGTGGAGGGTAAGGCTGAGGCGGGAGGTGAGGGCTGGGGCATGGCGTGGAGAGCCTCGACTGTCCACTTACTCTGGTAGGCGATGGGGAGCCACAGGCGGTTGTTAAGCAGAGAAGAAGGGGACTTGGTTGAGAGAAACTGAAGGTGGGGAGAGCTGTGAGGGCCCGCGTGATAATACAGGGCCATCCACCAAGGCAGGGGCAGGGGAGGCGGCAGGGAGAGGGCAGGCGGCCCGAGAGACATCCTCTAGTAAAAAGGGCTGCCAGGGAAAGAATGGGGGGTGGGGAGACCCGGATAGGGAGGAGCCTCGGGTTTGTTTGATGGATGGAGAGGGCCCCGGGCACAGGACCGGCTGGGTGGGAGGGGATGAGTTGGGCATTGGCTGGCTTTGGTCCAAGGTGTCGGTGGGCTTCTGGGAACAAGTCCAGGAAGCAGCTGGAATGCGGGCTCCATTGAGAAGGAGCAGGGCCGGAGGGGCTGTTGTGGCGGCGTTTGCACAGCCAGGAAGGGGCCACCCCAGGATCTGAGCCCGGGTCCGTGGCCCTGTGACGTCTGTGCGCTCATCCTGAGGGACCAGCGAGGGTGCAGCCCCTTCCTGTCTCCTGGGAGCAACTGCCTTCCTGGGGCCTCGAGCCACCCCTCGGCTGCAGAATCTTCAAGCCCCAGCTGCTGCTCGGTGCAGGGACCACCTCCCACCATCTTCCTGATCCCCCAACAGCAGGGATTCCCCGTCATCTGCTTGGAACCCCCGTTTATTGGGGGGAGACTGTGTGCAGGCCCAGTGCCCGAACTTCTCAGGGTTTCCGTCCCGTAATCCTCACACCGGCCCGGGGAGGGGCTAGCATCCTCCTCCCCATCTTACAGGGGAAGGAACCAGCCGAAGGAGACCTCGTGCCAAACCCTGGGCCTTGCCCTCTGCACCGCGGCGGTGGGCGGGGGGCCAGGGTTTGTCCGCTTGCTCGCTCGCTCTCGGTGGGAGCGACCAGGCCGCTGTGTGACCTGGGCAGGCGTGGCAGCTCCCTGAGCCTCATCTACAAAGCAAGACCCACTCGAGGGACCCCAGCTCCCCCACCACGCCCCTCTCACCCCTGACTTCAGGTGGTCCGTGCTCCCAGGACTTTCCCAACACCCCCACGCGCCCCCTCCTGTTCCTCCAGGCCCAGCCTCCTTGGGAACAGCCAGGCTCGGGCTGAGCTCCCGGCAGTGCTGCCACCTGGGCTCTGGTCCGGGGGTGTCCCCAGTGGTGAGGGGTGCGGGCAGAAGCTGGGATCAGTTGGGCTAAGATGCTGGGCATCCAGGATCCCCAGGCCTATCTCAGGGTCCACTCTGTTCCAGGCTGGGGTAGGCAGGGCCCTTTGGAAAAGGGTGGCTTGAGGTTTTAATCACTTTATCAATGTTTGTTTTTGTAATTCAGCCCCGAGATGCTTTTCCCTCCATCTGTCCCCACCATCTGCTCCCCTCAGGATTTTCCAAACCATTTGGAACCAAAGAGGGAGGGTGGGGGCTGGGCCTCTGAGGGGGGTGAGAAGGGACTACCTCTGCCTACCTCACTGTGAGGCCTCGGGGGCGGGAGGGGGTGCTGAGCTCCTGATTCAGACAGGACTGAGTTCAAATGCTGACACAGTCACTTTCTTGCTGTATTACCTCAGACAGGCGACTTCACTTCTCAGAAGCCTCAGTCTCCACATCTGTAAAATGGCAGTCATATTAGTGACTCTTCAGGATTAGTGCCGATCAAATGAGGTGACACATGCAAAGCACTCCGCATAGAGCGGGTGCTCAGAGCTACGTGGTCCCCGCTCCACTCACGCCCCACTGCTTCTCTCTCTGGCATCCTGGGAGCTGGTCTGATCCTCTGTCAGTGCTAGGGGAGGGTAGCCACTCTGCATTTGTCTTTTGACTGCTCAGCTCCTCACTGGTCAGATGCTGGGACTTGCCCTCACTTCTGTCTCCCATGGCCACGCCCACGGCTGCACCCTCTACATCTACCCTACGACGGGCCTCTTCTCCCTCCTGGATGCCTCAGCCTGGGGTGCGAGGGGCTGAGTGTCATCAGCAAGGACACCCCCACCCCCACCCCCAAAGAAGGCACGCTGGCAGGGTTCCAGGGCCACTGGGGCCTCATCTGTGTGTGCTCATGTCCAGAATTCCAGGCCCAAGGGCCGGTGAGGCAGTGCGTGCGGCCTGCCTTGTCAGTGCGTGCGGCCTGCCTTGTCAGTGCTCTGGGCTTGGGAAAGGCCAGGCACCAGATGACCTGTCTAACCTTTCTGCTCAGAAAGGGGAAGATACCCAGGCCTCTGACGACTGCCCCTCTGCCCCCCTTTCTGGGCTATATCTCAGGGCACGAGGCCTTGGGCCAAGGGCTTGGTGTGCAACAGGGGGGTGGGGGAGGGACCCCAAGCCTTCCCCTTTGCTCACAGAGGCCTCCCAGAGCTTCTTAGGAGGGAGAAGTGGCGGATGGGAAGTACCCAGCAGAGCCTACCAGGGCCCAAACTCTACCTCCAGGTCCACCTACTCACTTGAGGTGCAGGGAAAGTCAAAGGGAGGTGGGGTACGCAGGGTGAGGGAAAGCCACGGTCCTGCCTTCAGAGCCCCACTGGGGAGGCAGGATGCAGACGGGTCCTGAGGGCAGGGCATCAGTCAGCCTCACAGAGCAGGAGAACAGCGGGACTGGGAGAAGTGGGCTCAGAGGGGCCGGGACTGGGAGCCCAGCGGAGGAGAGGAGCTGAGCTGAGGAGCGCCTGGAGGAGGTGAGGCTGGGGCAGGGAAGTGGGAGGGAGCAGGGAGTGGCTGAGCAGCCCACGTGAGGGTAAACTGAGACCGCAGGATGGGAGAGGACCTAGAGCGGAAGGGGAGGGTCTGGCTTCAGGCAGGTGGGAGAGGAAGGAGGGGTGGGGGGAGAGGGCCTGAAGCCGGGACTGCAGGCCAGGCCCCTCTTCCCCGCCCCAGACAGCAGGGGAGCCGGGAGAGAGCCTGTCACTCAAAGGGCCTGAGGTGGGGGCTGAGCGGCACGTCTCTCCCCACCCCCAGGTCCTCCTGCAGGAGGCAGCTGGGAACCACCCACACATGTCTGGCGTCTCTCACGCCTCCACCAGGGGGTCCCAACACCAGTGCCAAGGCACACGGAGGAACTGGTGTTCCCAGGGCCCAGCTGCCCTCCCCGTCCTCCACAGCCTGGCTCCCGGCTTGAGGAGAGACTGACCACCTGAGCAGCGTGGCCTGGGAACCTGGAGGTGGAGCTTTGGTCTGAGCCCTGGGAGCCGGGAGGGCCCAGGCCGCGGCCACAGAATTGGGAGGAGTTGTCCAGTCAGAACACAGATGCCGTGGGCACCCCTTCAAAGTACCCCCGGAAACCAGCCCCTCATGTGCCACCCTGCTCATCGTTTACCCTGAGGTGGCCCGTGGCTCCCACCGGGGCGCCCAATCCTCAAAGTCTGTTCTAGACAGAAGCCCTGCACAGGCTTGACCTGGACGCCAGACCCTGTCACTGCTCAAAGCCCCGAGCGTTTCCCGTCTCATCCGGAAGAAAACCTGAAGTCCTTGGCATGCTCCGGAGCACTGCCAGCATCCCAACCTCTGCACACCGACCTCCACGTTCCCCAAAACACGTATCTAACGCACTGTAGGCTTGACTTGCATATTGTGTCCATTGTTTTCTAAAAATATGTTTTTATTGATTTCAGAGAGGAAGGGAGAGGGAGAGAGAGATAGAAACATCAATGATGAGAGAGAATCATTGATCTGCTGCCTCCTGCACGCCCCACCCTTGGGGATCGAGCCCGCAACCCAGGCATGTATGTGCCCTGACTAGGAATCAAACCGTGACCTCCTGGTTCATAGGCTGACACTCAACCACTGAGCCACACTGGCCGGGCTACTGTGTCCATTGTTTACTGTCCACACCCGTAACCCCACTGCCTAGAACAGGGCTGGGCACAGAATTAGTGCTTGAGAAGTATGTGCAGCGAGTGCTTGAGGGCACATGGATTCAAGTCCAAACCTCCCACTCACTACTGTCAGACACTGGAAAAAATCACTCAACCCATCTGCACCTCAGTTTCCTCATCTGTGAAGTGGGGACACTAAGCACCACCTCTTAGAGATGGAGAAAGGACAAAATTCGAGCTGAGGATATAGGGATTGTGGCTGAGGCTGGGCCTGTGCACCTCGGAACCCCCCAAGCTGGAGATAGATGGTCCCCAGCCCTCACAGGCCGGGGCTGGGAGGGAGGCAGGGGGTTTCCTTGATGGGGGAGGTGAGTGGGAGGAGCGCGTTAGATCAATGTTGGAAGGTGGGATTAATTCTGAGGAGATCTGGAGTGTCAGGTGGGATATGGGGGTGCACTCTGCACTGCCCCCTCCCGGAAGAACCCTCCGCTCAGTCCCGGAGTTGAGGCGCGGGGGCAGCGGGGCAGTTAGCGCACCACTAGGATCCGGATTCGACGTGCGGCTCCAGGTAGGGGTGGGGGAGAATGGCAGTGAAGGGGGGGCAGTGGGGTGCTAGGGCTTAGGAGAGGGATGTCTGGGCACTGACCTCTAGCCACCCCAGTCAGGCTACCTGAATCGAGATGCTGAAGAGATGGGACCTCGGTCCCCCTCCCCTGGCGGGTGCTCCCTCGTGAGGGGGGCGGGGAAGTGAGGGCGCCCCCTTCCCTCTCCGGGCCAGGGGAGGGGGTGGAGGCCAGTCCCTAACCCCCAGGGCTGGAGGGGAAAGGGAGAAGCCGGGACCCCCACCCCAGGGGAGGGCTCGGGCAAACGCTGCGGGGCGTCTCCCTCGCAGTCCCTCCTCCCGCCCCCCGCCCGCCCCTCCGGCCGCCTCTGTCGCCGCGCGCCGCAGCAGCGCCGCCTTCCCTGCGCAGTCGGAGTCTCCGCGTCGCTGGGTGAGTGGGGGCCGCTCCGGGCTGGGCTGGGGGATGCGGGGAGGGGGCATGCCGGAGGGAGGGGGCCACGTCCAGGGCTCCCGGCCCCGCCGCTCCCGCGCCTCCCGGAATCCTCCCTCCGGGGCGCGGGGCGCGGGGGCTCCCGGGGGAGAACGCGCGGAGCTCTCCAGGGTCCTGACCTCAGAGTGGCCGGCGCGGAGGAGTCTGGCTTCGGCCGCCTCAGAGCGCCCCCTCCAGGAGGGGCCGCTCGCCCGGCGCTGCAGGGATTGAGGCGGGGGCTCAGGGCGAGAGCTGCGGAGAGGTCCAGGGGGGGTCCCCAGGCAGGTTGCTCAGGTCGAGCTGTGAGTCCTCCCCATTTTGGGGACTGGGGGTCCTTGGGAGACGACAGAATCTTCTACCACCGTCGTTTCCACGTCTTCCAACCGGGAGGGGCAGCTCGGAGGGTGGCAGGGAAGAAGGGGCACTGGGAGATCGCTCCTGCCCAGTGCATCTCTCTGCCCCCACCCCGATGACCCAGTTCCTTGGACCTTGAGGAAGGGACTAGGGGACACACTCGGCCCCCCCTCCCAGCCGCAGGCATGTCCTCAGTCCCCTCCCACACACTTGTTCAGTGGGTCCTCAGCTCGGGGCAGAGGAGGCTGGTGTAGAAGGGAGGGTGGCCAACTTACAGAAACATGCATACGAGACACTGCCGAGGGCACACACAGGTTCCCCAAATGGCCACACAGGCACAGCTCCCTGCGCTGTGATGGGTGCATACCTAGTCACATGCACATGCACAGATATGGATTGAAACACATGGGGAGACACATGCAGCGCAGAAACCAGGGACACACATGCATACAGGCGCACATGCACTCACACACATGCTCACCCACATGTGCACAGGGCTTCGTGCAAAGTCACCCACAAGGAACCCCCTCACCTTGTCTCACAGCCCTAAGCTGGGGAGATTCACCTGCACGTACCCCGCATCTTTGCCCAGAACTGCCTGGCTGTCTCCTCTCCGTTGCTGTCCCCTCAGCCCTCCACACTCTGAGCTCCTGCACGGAGGGGACCTTTCTGGACTAGAGGCAAGGTGAGTGCTGGGGAGGGTTGGCTGGCCGCAGGTCTCCCTGGAGCAGGGACCCATCGTAGGTCTGAGAAGGGCTGCAGCTCCCCTCCCTGGGACCCGGCAGCACCCCTGGGAAGAGAAAGACGGCAAGGGAGCCTGTGGGTCCCATGTGCAGCTGGCCACATGAGAGGTGTTGGCATGGGAGTTGCTTCTGATGACATGTGGGATCGTGGGCTGGTATGTTGTGATGGGACAGGTATGGGAGTTGTGCATGCGTGGTGCCCTGTGTCCTCCCATGTGAGTGGTAGAGCAGAGGGAATGTTGTTGTGTGTGGACGCACGGTGACCCATGGGTGGGTGTGGGCTGGTGTGTGGCATGGGACCCAGCATGTGGATTTGGTGAGCTGTGTATCATACGTCAGTATGCATTCATTTGTATATTGTGCACAAGTCTTGTGGCATCAAGTACATGGAGATCATTTTTATTTATTTAACACTTATCTAGCACTTACATGTGCAGACATTCTAAATGCTTCCCATGTATTAACTGATTTCATTCCATAACCCTAATGAGGTAGGTACCACTATCCCCACTTTACAGATGAGGCAGAGAGAGTTTAAGGAAATTGTCCAAGGTCACGTTGCTGGTGAGAGGCAGAGCGGGGATTTAAACCCAGGCGGTCTGGCTCTAGAGCCCACGCCAGCATCTATCTTATGCCACCCCTTGTTGGGCACAGTGTGTGGGAGAACAGCCAGTGGGTGGGCTGCAGGTGTATTTCGTGGGAATCAGGCATAGGTGAGACAATGAGGGGGCAGCGCGGAGGAGAGGGAAGGACCAGGAGGCCGCTCTGCACCCCCCCGGGAAACGCTGGGAGTCAGTCTTGTGACTCCATGGCTGTGTCCCTTGAACCAGGGCACCTCACTTCCTTGATCCTGTCTTCTCATCTGTAAATGGGACCAATCCCCAGGCCTCGGTTGGGAGGGTGGAGTGGTGTGCATCTGTGAAGGCCCAGTGGCTGGCTCTGGGCAGGGCCTTAGTAAATGTAAGCCCCCTCCCTTCCTGTCTCCAGGCCTGTTCCCTGGGGAAGGGTGAGGTCTGGGGAAATGCTGTGGGGCCTGTCACAGAGGCAGGATGCCTGGGTGCAGGCTGTCTGGGTGCAGGCTGTGTGCCCTGGGCCGGCTCCTCTCTCTCACTGGGAAAGAGAGGCTGGGTATCTGGTGTTCGGGGGCCTCCTGGAGTGGTGTCAAGGGACCAGGAGGGCCTGACGTCCCCTCTCCATTCCTTGGCTCTCTGGGGGACCTAGGGAGGACTCAGCTCAGTGGCCATGGGCAAGCAGAACAGCAAGCTTCGGCCAGAGATGCTGCAAGACCTGCGGGAGAACACGGAGTTCACGGAGCTGGAGCTGCAGGAGTGGTACAAGGGCTTCCTCAAGGACTGCCCCACCGGCATCCTCAACGTGGACGAGTTCAAGAAGATCTACGCCAACTTCTTCCCTTACGGCGACGCCTCCAAGTTCGCTGAGCACGTCTTCCGCACCTTCGACACCAACAGCGACGGCACCATTGACTTCCGGGAGTTCATCATCGCGCTGAGCGTGACCTCGCGTGGCCGCCTGGAGCAGAAGCTCATGTGGGCCTTCAGCATGTATGACCTGGACGGCAACGGCTACATCAGCCGCGAGGAGATGCTCGAGATTGTGCAGGTGGGCCCCCGGGCCCCTCAGAATGCCAGGTGCAGGCCCAACAGCTTGCACCCCCATCCCTTCTTATCCTCTTGACAGCCCCGTGGGTAGGAGGTAGCAGGTGCTATTCTTACAGCCCACTTAAAAAACTCTTTAGTTAGGAAATATTTTCCAATTTAAAGAAAAGTTGAGGAAACTCCCATAAACCCTTTAGCCAGATTCACCAATTAACATTGACCACGATTGCTTTGTCATTGTGTGTGTGCACATGTGTGTAATGTTTTGTTGTTCTGAACAGGACCCTTTACCTCCAAACACATCGGGATATATTCCCTGAGAACAGGGACATTCTCTTACATAACCCACATACGATCGTCCGTCAGGGCATTTAACATAGAAACAATGCTGTTAGCTAACTTACAGGCCATCTTCCAATGTTGCCAGATGTCTTCATGACACTCTTTCTTGCCCTGACCTAGGATCACACATTGCATTTTGTTCTCGTGTCTCTTTAGTCCCCATTAGTCTGTAACAGCTCCGCAGCCTTTCTTTGTCTTTCAAGATTTGACATTCCTGCAGAGTACAGGCCAGTTATGTTTAATCGATCCTCATTTACTCAAGAGAAAACAGATGCTCAGAGAGGTCAAGCCATTTGCTCGAGGCCACACAGCGCGTGAGTGGGCCACCTGGATTCACAGTCCACATTCCATCTGGATACCCAGCCACAATCCAACTAATTAATTCAGGGCTCTCTAATAGCCTCATGCATATAGCCACAAGCTCTGTGCATCTTTACAACAGCCTCATGAGGCTCAGAGAGGTGAAGTGACTTGTCCAAGGTCACACAGCATATAAGAGGGGGGGGGGCCAGGGGGGGGTCAAGCTCAAGCTGGCTACCACTCAGCTACCTCTTTTTTTTAAAAAATTATATTTTATTGATTTTTTTTTACAGAGAGGAAGAGAGAGGGATAGAGAGTTAGAAACATCGATCAGCTGCCTCTTGCACACCCCCTACTGGGGATGTGCCCGCAACCAAGGTACATGCCCTTGACCGGAATCGAACCTGGGACCCTTGATTCCGCAGGCCGATGCTCTATCCACTGAGCCAAACCGGTTTTGGCTCAGCTACCTCTTGAAAAGGGTCTGGCTTCCAATTCTGGAGTTGGACTCAACTCTTAGATTGCTCACCTGAAAAATAGGGATGGTGATTCTGATCTTACAGGGAGAATGTAGGGCCTGACAAGAATACCATTTCAATACAAATGAAGTGTGACATGTTCGCTTTATCTCAAAAAGCTTTCAGAGTGTCCATCCCCTCAGTCCAGCACTAAAGACCATCAAGGCTCCGGTTCTATTTTTACCTCTCCGGTTCCTTGTACTGAGCTTCTGTTTCGTCCCCTGTAAAGTGAGGATGCTAACCCTCAAGGCTACTATAGGTATAACGCGGGTGAGGACTCTGGCAGAAGGCCGGTACTTGGTGAACGTTAGGATTCTCTCCTCTGCACATTCTCTGCTCCAGCCAGAATGGCCTTTTCACCGTCCTTGGCGTGTGCCCCGAGTGCTCCTGCTGCACAGCGTGGCTCAAGCTCTTGCTCCCTTTCCTTCGGCCTCTTTCTTTTCGTCCCTCAGCTCTGCGACTGCTTCCCACTTCCAACCCACCTAGCCCCTGCTGGACTCGTGGGCGTCTCTGTCACGGAGGGCCCGGTCTGCTCTCTCCAGCTGGAGTAGAATGGGCTGCCTTGGGAGGTGGTGCCTCCGTGGGCCTATCAAGAGGGCAAAGCCTTTACGTTTGTCAATGACTTGCGTGGGCCAGGCAGTAAGTCTCTGGTTGATGGGTAGCGGGGAGTTCTGGGGGTTCTGGTGGAAAGGTTGAGGTAGCCAGAGTGGTGGAGGATTACTGAGGGGTCAGGCAGCAGCTGGACACCAACCAATGTGGAGGGGTGTTCATGTTTTCCCGCTTAGTGTGGTTGCACTGGTATATACTGGTAAATCTCAGCCCTGCTGGCGGCGCCAGCCAGTCCCATTCCCTGGGCATCCTCGGGACGGCCTGGCTGGCCTCTGCTGTCTGGGTCCTGGTTTCCCTCACCACAGCCCATCCGTCAGCCCCAGAGGCCAGTGCAGACAGAGCGAGGCAAGGCCCAGTGCCTGATTAATTACAAGTCAGCTCCAGGGAAACAGTGAGTGAGCAGCAATTCCAGACAATTAATTAGGAGGCCCAGGAGGAGAGTCGTCACAAGGGGGCGTTCACTAAGTCCTTCTCAGGACCCTGTCCTGTGGTCAGGAGGTGAGCACACTAGAAGGGAAGAATCTGCATCTTGGCTGCTTGGGGCTCCCCCCTGCCCAGCTTGGTGACAGGGTTGTAAATGTGGCATCTGGGAACTCAGGGGACGGAAGGTCAGGGAAGAACTGAGGATGCGGTGGATGAGTAACAATGCGTATACAAGCTGCTGTTTACGGACTACTTACTCTAGCCAGTCACTGTTCTATACACGTGGTCTCATTTAATCCGTTAGACAGTCCTCACAGGGGAGATATGATTACCCCATTTTACAGATGAGGAAACTGAGGCTCACAGGGGTTAAGTACTTGTCTAAGGCTACAAAGCAAGTGACTAGTGGAAACAGGTCCACCTTACGTCAAAGCCCCCGCTGATCATCACCACCCCACAAGCATCTCTCCAGCAACTAAGAGGAAGTGGGCTCTAATCTGGACTCTACCATTAGCTCCCTTGCTGAGCCTTTATTTCTTATCTGGAAAATAGGGACAAAGTACCTGACACATACATGGAAGCTAGTATTATTGCCCAGGCAGAGGCTGTAAATGCTGGGAAACCTGGAAGGTGCAGGGGTGTTTATCTGTGGCAGAATCACCTCCCAGGGAAGGCCTGATAGTGGAGGGGTCAGAGGGACCAGATTGTAAAAACTCTGAATGCCAAGGGCCAAATGGCTTGGACTTGGTACAGAGGCAGTGGGAGGTGCCATGGCTTTCAAAAGGGAAGTTCCTGCCAGGTGCGGGGCATTGTGCTGAGCTCTGGGGATACGGGCACTAGCTAGATGTCCATGGTCCTTATTTGTATGTTGGGGACTAGGAACAATCCCATAAAGGCGTCCCCTGAGGTGTCTGTCCTCAAAGGAAAAGCCCAGGAGGCTCCGTGTGGGCATATGGGCCCTGACCTGCATGGATCAGAGGACTCCCTAAGCAAGCGCCATGTAAGCTGAGCCACAGGAGTGGGAGGCAGCAGAAGAAGCGTGGGGCAGCATCCAGAAGGAGCTGAGTGCACGGCAGGTCTGGAGGGAGGCCTGTGGATGACTGGAGAGAGGGGGCGGCCCGCTGGGCTGGGGATGTGGTGGGGGAGATCTGTGTTTAGAAAGAGCTCTCGGAGGCAGCGTGGGGGGGACAGACCCAAGGAAATGAGGCTGGAAGAGACCAGTGTGGAGGCTAAAGCCGGATCTGAGGCAGGGTACATTTGTGGTAGGGGCGAAGGGAAGCAGGTTTCTTGGAGGTGGTTTCAGTAGCAAAAAGCTGGAAGATTGAGACGATCGGTCCGCTCTTTGAGCCCATCCCACTGGCCAAGCCCCATGTGCTCTGTGTGCTTTTAGCGCAAAAACCCTCCTTCGTGTGCCTCGGAGCTCCTGCACGTGGGCGACTACAGCCCAGGGTCCGGCAGAGTCCAGGTTGTCCCCGCCCCCGGCAGATGCTCATTTGCGTTTATTTGCATAATATTCCCCGCCCCCTCCGGCCTTCCAGCCCTGAGGGCGGCCCAGCGCCCCCTGCCGGCCACAGCGGTACCGCAGCCCAGTGCCACCCCCACAGCCCAATTCCTTCCGTCCGCCGCTCAGCGCGGGCCGCCCGGAGTTTCCGAGAAACCGCGCTAAAACCGTACTTACCTTCAGCCCGATGTCTTCCAACATCTCTGTCACCCCCTGCACCCAGCTACCCCCAAATTTCCGGCGCCCACTCGGAGCTTCCCGCTGCGGTCTTTGGATTTGCAAACCCCTCCGTCAGCAATGCCTCTCCCACCTAGCGCTCCCCGGGAACTCGGTCAGGGCCCGCGCCTATAGACCCCGCTCCTGGGAAACCTTTCCAGACACTCCTTCCCGAACCCCCCGGTTCCCCACGCCTCCGTGACCCCCTCTCCACCCGTCAGTGCACCTGGGGGCGTTTCTGAAGGTCGGGTGGGGGGTGCTCAGCAGCCTCCTCTCACTCCCCGCCTTCCCCTCCCGACCCCCAGGCCATTTACAAGATGGTTTCGTCGGTGATGAAGATGCCGGAGGACGAGTCGACCCCGGAGAAGAGGACTGAGAAAATCTTCCGCCAAATGGACACGAACAACGACGGTGAGGGGCAGGGGCGGGCGCCACCTCCTCCCCTTCCCGCGGCTCTGCTCTCTCGGCCTCCCCTCGCTGGGGGGCCGCCTCCCCCCGACACTGTTCCCTCTCGCCGCAGGCAAGCTGTCCCTGGAGGAGTTCATCCGCGGGGCCAAAAGCGACCCGTCCATCGTGCGTCTGCTGCAGTGCGACCCCAGCAGCGCCTCCCAGTTCTGAGCGAGGAGCCAGGTCCCCTCCTCCCCGCCTTCACCGGCCGCCCCCGGCTCTCAGCTTCCCCTCCCTTGTGTCTCTCCAGGCTGGGGGTCCGACTGGGCCTCCCCCTCCCATCCCCAGGGTCTGCACCCTGGGGGGAGCCTATGGGAAAGGGAACCCTGCAGTCCTCCCAAGGCCCAAGCAAGCGGTTAGCACCCCCCAATGCAAGAGGCCACATCTCCCTTCGGCAACGATAGGGAGACAGGCTCTGGCGTGGTCCTCCCCTCCGAGCCAGCCTTGCCCTCTAGATCTTAGATTTCAACCATCCTCCCTCCTAACCCACCCGCACAGCTCCGAGGCCAGACTTCCCTCCCCCAGTCACCGGGCAGCTCCCCCCCCCCCCCCCCTGGTAGGCCTCAGTCTGGGTGGAGAGCGGTGGAAACCGAGCCCAGGTGAGGAGCCAGGCTTTTTATTTGGAGGGGAGAGAAGGATGCGGGGGGAGGGGGGGGGGTGCGTGGTGGCGTGGAGGGATAGGGAAAAAGCTTCCTTGAGCCACCCTTCCCTTCCTGCTGCAGCGTTTGTGGGCTGGAGGCCCCGCTGCAAGAGGAAAGCCTCCCAATTGCAGTTGTGAGCCCCATGACCCCCGCCGCCTTTCAGCACGTGGATGAACACAGGCCCACAGACACATGGGCAGACTCACCTAACCGCCCCCCCCCCCCGCCCCCACATCCTGCGTGGGAAAGCACAGGCCCTGGCGAGCCCCTCCCCTGCTGCATGCCTCCCCGCAGTGTCTCTGTTCTTTTTAATAACTTCAGAATAAAGTCTCACTTCAGTGCAGAGTCTGGGTGGCTGGGGAGGGGTTTACAATCCCCACCCAGGTCCGGGCATGGCCACTGAGCCCTCATGGGCCAGCTCCAGGAATCCTGGCCTGGGCTCAGTGCAGGCGCGGTTGCAGGACCCCGAGCTCACGGGGTGTGGGTGAGGCAGCAGCTGTCAGAGGGTCAGCGGGGCAGAGCTGGGGCAGCCCATCAGGTCATGGCCCTCCACGGGCTCCGGGCTCTCCTGCATCTGTGGAGACACGACGGGCTGCCAGGCTGCGGGTCTGGGTCTGGATCTCCTCCAGGCCCCGGGGGAAACGAGGCTCCCTGACATCCCCCACAGCAAGAGCCAGGCCACACCCTTGGAGTGCCCCCAATTCGAGCCCAGATGACCCCCACCCCCCTCAAGTCCTGGGCCTTGGGTGAGCCAGGAGCCAGCTGTGTGACTTAGCTGGGAGATCTCCCTTTGGTCCTGGGGGAGAACACTGTCGCCCCAGTTTTCAAGTGGGAACCCCATGCAGAGGGATGGGGGCTGCCCTGCAGGGGCTCCCAGAAAATGGGGGGAGTCAAGGCTGTGGAGGGGATGGCAGGCCTTACCATGTGGTGGCTGGTTTTCCCCCACCAGGGCCTCAGTTCCAGCAGCTGGTGGGCGAGCTGGGCGCATCGCACAGCAAACACACTCTCTGCCACGCAGAACACAAGTGAGATACCCCAGAGGCACAGGCTGGAGCTCTGCAGGGACACAGGGGCAGAGTGGCCACAGGGGTTGGGGTGGGTGGGCGAGGCTCCAACCCCTGTGGCCATCTTGGATGACCCCCCCCCCCCCCACCCCATCCCAGGCCTAAGCACTCACATAAATGCGTGTGGGGTCGAAGGGACAGTCGGGTGCCAGGGCCAGGAGTTCGGGGCTCTCAAAAGTGCAGGCGGCCAGCAGTGCCCGGCCCTGGGTGGCAAAGGTCACGGCGATCGAGGCCAAGAGTCCGAGAGCACAGGTCAGAGAGAGAAGGGCACAGGCCACACTCGAACTAAAGACTGCCCAGCGCTGGGAAGGAGAGACCACTGGTCAATGGATCTCAGGCTCCACCCCACATGGGCAGTTCTGGCCCCCATGGGGTCAGCTCACCCCCTCCAAGCAGGCCAGGCCCTTCCTTCCCCTAAGCCCGATTCCGGGAGGTGCCACATACCAGGGGGATGCTGGGGAGGTAGCGTGACAACACGATGGCTGCGATGCCCGAGGTGATGACCTGTGGGGAGACTCAAGTCAGCCCTGACCCTCCTGCTGGAGGAGAGTGGGCAGTGAGGTCAGGGCACCCTCAGGTAAGGATCCCACCAATGCCAGCTGGAGCCCTCCCCCGCCTCCTCCTCCCCTGCTTAGCCTTAGCCTCATTACTTTGATCTGCATGGAGGCGCTGCCCCCAAGTGATGTTTCTAAGCACAATCACTTCCTGCCTACAACCTTCCATGGCTCCTTCCTGCCCGTAGCTGTGTATCTCAGACAGGGACCTGTGGAACCCAGGGCCGCAGGGGCATGCACCAGGATATGTATGACTTGCCTCCCTGGAGTGGAAGAGATTTTGGAAGAAACTAAGTAACTCGACTGTCAAGGAACTAAAAACAAAATAAACAAATCAGGGCGCTTTATGGAGAATTCACCATCTTAGGAGTACATTATCTCAGGCTCTCAGTGACCTGGCCTCGGTCCCAGCAGCAGCTCAGCTCCACCCTGCCAAGTCTCTCCGCATGGCCCTGGATGTGGAGCCCCACACAGCCTGCTCATGACGCTGTCCACACAGCACCCTCTCAGCCCCAAGAGTGGCTGTTTAACCCACCAGCTGCCCCCCCGGATCTTGGGGGCTCCACTCAGCCAGGCTTCCTTCCTGAGCTCCCTCACTGTACCAGGCATGGGCTGCACCCATAGGAGGCATAACGGGAGTCCAGCAACGTCTTTAGTTCACTGTGCAGCTATGAGTAGGTGCCTCAACCTCTCTGGGCTAAGTCCTGCTCTGCAGGATGAGCTTCTGGAAAAGACCCTGGCTTTGGTGTCAGACACATTGTGTCAAGTCCAGCTTGGCCTCTTTGCTTCAGCAGGAGGCTGGGTGAATCCCTGAGTCTCGGTCTCCCCCTGTCGGGATAATAATGGCCCCATGTTGCTGAGAACAGTGAGAATTAAATGAGGAAATGAGGGTGAAGCGGAAGGGGTCCATCCTTGGAGCCCATAACCCTGAGCTCACGGCCTTCCTTGCCTTCCATCCAGGCTGGTGAGAGGAAAACACGACAGTCATAGTAACTCCAAAGGACCCTGCACACATGGGCACGGCTCAGCCCGCCCCACGGACTGCGGCTCTCCTTGCTGGGCTGGCTGAGCTTCGTCGTGCAGGGGAGGGAACCGGCCGGCAGGGAGAAATAAGTCCCTTAGCTGGAGGGGCAGGGAAGGGGCTGACACTGATGTGTGGACTTTGCCCACAGGGCTGTGGCCACCGCTGTTACGAGGTGGGAAAGAAGTTGATGCGCTTGAGAGTACCGGGCTCCTGCGTTCATGTATCCATCCAACGGGTCCTGACCTCCAGGCATAACCGTGGCTACCATTTATCCAGGACTTAGCGTAGACCAGGCCTCATGCTAAGCTTCTGATACATGGTTTTTCAGTGTCTCCAGAACAGATCTGAGCTACTCCCACCCCCATACCTTTGCATCTGCCATTCTCTGTGCTTGGAATGCTATCCCAGCTTCCTCTACTACCTGTGGGCCACACACCTGGGTGATGGTAATTGCACCCTATCTTGGAATTCCTACTCATCCGTCAGTGCCCAGCTCAGGGGCTTCTACCTCGGTGAGCCCTCCTGAACCCCCGCAAGCTGAGCGGATGCTCCTTCCTTCGTCCAATGGCGTCTTGCCTATTTCCCATGATAGCAATCACCCCAGCTCCCAGTGGTGAGGCCGAGCCTGTGTCAGACACTGTGCCAGCACTTTATGTGGATGATCTCATTCAGTGTCACGAGGACCCTCTGTGGTGGACACTGTTACGAGCCCACTTTACAGACGAGGAGGCTGAGTGGCTTGTGTCGCTGGTACGTTGTGGAGCAGGGGTAGTGCTTGGGCTCTCTACGTGCCCATCCCAGGCTCTGGGCGGAGACTCACCGAAAACCTTCCGGGCCCCCTCCAGCCCCGCCAGCCCCCCTCCCCGCCTGGGCATACCAGGATGGCAGAAATGACCGAGAGGATGTTGACCACGCAGTACTGCAGAGCCACAGCGTCGTGGGGGGCAGCCACGTAGCGCAGCACAGTGCCATGGAGCAAGGCCGCTGCGATGAAGCTCACGTGGCCCAGCACCACCAGCACCAGCCCCGTCTTCATCAGCACCTTCCGGAAGTCACCCACACTCAGGCCACCTGTGGGGGACAGCTGTGTCAGGGCCACGGGTGGGGCTCATCCTGCCCTGTTCTAGGGGACCCTGTGCCAACAGGTAGTTCCCAGGAATCCGGGAGGGATGGGGCCATCCAGTCACAGACACTCTGTGACCCTGCACCAGCCCCTCTTTCTGAGGCCCAGATCACTCCTGTGCAAAACGGGGAGGGTTTGGTCTGGCTGTTCTGGGAACCCCGAGCCTGCGGGACCCTCTGCAGCTGGAGCTGGAGCTGGAGCTGGACGGGATGTAGGAGAGTCAGAGGGCAGGTGACAGGCGGGACAGGCATGTGGAACTGGAATGGCGTCGTGTAGATTAGCTGCTGGTCAAACAGGAAGGGGCACGGCAGCTTTGTCCCAGGGCCCTGACCCACCTCGCTGCATCCACCCACCCACCTGGCAACCCAGATACCACCCGGCCCTGAGCCGGGCGGGCTCATAAACAACAGCAGCAGCCCAGGCCCAAGACTTCGGTCAAACTGGAGGCACCGGGCCACCACCGCCGGGCTCTGCCTGGAGCCCGGGGCAGTCTGAGGGCAGGCCCTGGCTTCTGTTTCTGTCACCGTTCTGGGAGCACTTAGCCGTGTGGTTGGCATCCTGGTAAGCACTTGACTCTCAGAGCTAGTTCATCCTCATGGTAGTCCTAAGGAGGAGGGGCTACCACCCCATTTTACAGCTGAGGAAACTGAGGCTCGCAAGGCCTCTTGGACTCCCCAGGTGTGCCTGATGCCAAGAGCCCAGGGAGTGAGGGGAGGGGGCACATCCATCCCACTCCTCTCTGGATCCTGTTTGCCAGTGGTCCTGCCCTCCCAGCCCGGGTGGGAAGTGGGAACGCTTGGCCAGGCGAGGAAGCGGAAGGCAGGCGCCTCTGGCTCAGAGCCCCACTGGGCCCGGATTTCCTCCTCTGTCTTCCTCTGGGCGAGGTGGGGGCTGCTCTGCCAGCGTTTCTTCCTCGGCCTGGGGGGTCGGGGGTCCCACCTCCGCGAGAGAGGAAAGTGGGGAAGAGGCCGGAGGGGCACGGACCAGATACCAGCATCCCCCCACCTCACCGCGGGCAAAACTCAGGCCGGAGCCGAGCGCCCTGCAGAGAAGGCGGCCTGGACGCCGGTTCCCGGCTCCCCGAACAGTGCTCCGCCCCCGCCGCAGCCTCGGGTGGGCTCGGGGCTCCCGGGGCGCACCCCCTCGGCTCACCAAGGCGCAGGCACATCTCGGCTCCCGCGCGGGGTCCCCGCGGCCGGCTCAGCGGGGCTCCAGAGGCTGCGGGCGGCCTGGGGGCTCCGCTCCCATCCCGGTCGGCGGCCGCCGCGCGCCCGCATCCGCGCCGCGCCCACTTCCCGCCGGGAGCCCGGGCTCCCGGCCCCGCCGGCCTCCCTTCCCGTCACCCCCCGGGCGGCCCTGCCCCGGGAGGGCCCTGGCGGCCGGCTCGCATCCGGGCCGGTCAGACCGGCTGGGCCGCCCTTCCTGGCCCGCCCGGCTGAGTCACAGCGCTGGCCCCACCCCCACCGCCTGGCACACTGAACTCAGCAAACGATAGCCGGATTGGTAAAGTCCCTACTGTGTGCTCCTGCCAGGTCTACACTTCGTAAAGGGTCTCTGGAGAGTTTTCAAAGCATTTTCTTATTTTATCTCACCACGAGCTTAGGGGGCAGAAATTACTATCCCTGCAGACAAAGGTAAACAGGCCAGGAAGAGAAGAGAAAGCAATTTGCCTGGAGTCACCCTAAGGACAGACCCTGTCCCCCAGGCGGTGCCTCCGCCACCCACTGCTGCGCTCCCCACCCTCTAGGAGGAAGAGGATTCCCAGCCTTCACCCCATCACAACAACCCAGCGGATATGCACACGACCCCCCCCTCTCCCGCCCCCTCCTCCTCTGAGCTTGTTTCCATCTGTAAAGTGGGCATCACTGAAGTGGGGGCGGGCCAGGAGCGTGCTGGGGCGGCCTGGTGCCCAGCTGTACCAGGGCCCACTGCGAGCCCTGTGTGTTGGACCTGGGTCAGCACACCCAGGGCCTCTGGAGAGCGAAGGGAGCACAGTAACACCGCAGGAGGGGTGGGGCCCTCTGGCCGGGCCTGGAAGCCCCTGTGACGTCCGCAGGCCACCACAGTCAGGCAGCGCTTCCCTGTCAGGCGCTGTCTGAAGGGGGACACTGCTCGGCAGGTGCAGGTGGGAAGAAAAGCGTGTGAGGTAAGAGAGAGATGGGGACAGTTCCCAAGCCATCGGCTGGCATCTGAAGGCTGGTGTCCCCGTGGACGGCCTCCTCCTAGGGCGACTGGGCAGGACTCGTCTGTATTGTAAATGGCCAAACACCTGTACTCGTGACCCAGCAATTCCACTTCCAGGTCTTTACCCTACACCCCAGAGTGCAAAGGGACACATGCCTCTAAGGATGTTTATGGACAAGCTGTTTCTAATAGCAAGTTACAGCACGAAAATGACAACCAAGAGAGGTACAGGCTGGAACAATCCTGAGAGGGAAAGATTGTCACCCGTTTTACAGGTGAGAAAAGTGAGGCAGAAGGTAAAGGGCTCTTCGAAGATCGCACAGCTCATGTCAGCGGTAGAGCCGAGACTTGAATCAGGCCTAACTGTGAAGGCTGCCCTGACTTCTGAGTGTGGCTGGGGACAGTGGGGAGCCATAGACCCCAGGAGTGGGACTGTTTCTAGGGCCCTGAGGAGGGAGATCTGTCCACCTGTTTCTCCCCAGACACAAGTTCCTGGTTAGGGCCCAGCCTTAGCTGCCTGAAGTTATTGCCGTTTCTCTTCCTTATTGCCAATTGGTCAAAGTCCATTAGTCTGAGCCACCCAGTGCCCCTTGCCTCTGCCCCACCCCTCTGCACACTGGCCTTGGGTTTCAGGAAGAACCCCAGGCCATAGCTCTAGTCACTTGTCCTCTACCAACTCCCTGGACACGCTGGCAGCTCACTGTCATTCCCTGGGCCTCAGTTTCCCCATCTGTCAAATAGAGATAATGATTGCCTTTCCTGCCTCCCAGATGTTGGAGGCATAACGCTTTGAGGGATATGAGAGTGGATTGGAACCTAGCCAGAGAAATATAAGTAGTAATTCTCTCTCTTCCTGGAACATTTAACAACCAGGTTTGGCATAAACTGGAGGCTGGGTCTCCCCAGGGCTGCTCAGCTGGGGGTGGCGGTCCAGGCTTCTGTCCCTGTGCACCCCCTCCTCCCCATTACAAGAACAGTTCCTCCATGTAACTAAATCAGTCACCCACAAACCCTTCCCTATTCCAATTTAGGTATATGTGTACATGCGCACAGAGCTGAAAGCCAACTGATCATGCTTGTCTGAGAAGAGGAGGCAGTTAATGGGGACTTTTATGTGTTTACAATTACAAATTCTAGATGGTGTGAATGGGGGCGTTTGTTATTTTTTGTATTTTTTATACCTTTTACATTTCTAAAAAAAAAAAAAAGCTCATTGTAGAAAACTTGAGGGGCAAACAGGAAAGTATAAAGAAGAAATCAGAACTACCCATAATCCTCTCTGCCCTCACAGAAAACCACCATTCACATTTGGAAGGATTCCCTACGTGCGTCTATCATTTTGTTCTTGAGACGCCTGCCCCCTGGCTTTACTCTGCCAGTCCTTCCCAGCACCTCATGTGTCTCCCTCCCCTCCACCCACCTCCATCCATCAGACTTGGGTTCCAGATTTCCATCAGGCCATCTGTGCTCAGGTCCTGCTCATCATGTGAACCACCCTCCTCAGGGACCTTCATCACGACCCCAGCCATCCTCTCTGGGCCATGCCTTGAACAACCCCCTCTGACATCCCAACCTCCAGCATCCCTAAAGGCACAGCATGCCCATCTCCTGACGCCCGCTGCCTTATTCCCTGACTTCACAGAGGCCACTGGCCCATTCTCTTTTTTGCTGTTCAGTTAGGCCCCTGCTGGCTCTTCACCACCAAACCTACACCACAAGGTTGAGCACCTGAAGGCCAGTTCAGTTGTTCAGGTGAGAGATGAGAAGTGTAGGGGACTTGGACTTGGACCAGGATGGTGGCTATGGAGATGGAGAGCAGAGGGGAGATTTGAGAGATGTGAGTCTAATACACATGAAAATTTGGAAAGCACTATTTTCAACCCATTTACCTCCTTACCTTATTCTCCCAGTCGCTCCTCCAGCCCCACATGGACACTACTCCATGCCACATCCTTCCTCTTTCTGCTAAGTCCTTCCCATTAGCCTACAAACATGCCCAAGTCTCTTCATCCTACAAAAACACACCCTCCCTCCACTCCCTTTGCATTTTCAGTTACTTCTTTTGCATTTCCTTTCCAGTCCCTTCCAAACTTCCAGAGTGGATTATCTTACATGCCATCGCCATCCTCTCCACTCCCACCTCCTCCTCAGTCCACAGCAATGTGGTTCAGCCCTTGTCTAGGTCACCAGGATATCACTCCCCGGCATCCAATGGAAACACCTCTTTCCTGGCTTCCTCCGACCTCTCTGGTTGTTCCTTCTCAGTCTCCTCTGGGGCTTTTGTCATCAGCTCGACCTTTAAACATTGGTATTCCTTTGCATCCTTTCTGCTTCCTTTCTTGTTTGCATTGGTTGGTTCATGCATTCTTGTGGTTTCCTTTTTATATAGTGATTCTCAAATCACTGTCCCTCAACTAGACAGCTCCCCTGAGCTGAATCAGACTCCAGTATCCAATTATCTTATCTCTCCACCTGTGTGTCCTCAGTCACCTAAAGCTCAACATGTACTAATTGATGGCTTCATCTTTTCTCCTAAACTGCTTCTCGTGCATTTTCTGTCCGGTTGGTGGCATCATGATGTACTCAAGTCAAAACCTGGGACCCATTCTTTGCTCTTCTGTCTCTTTCTGTATCAAGTCAAAGATCAAGCCCTGCTGATTTACATCATAAATGTTTCTATAACAAGTGCCTTTCTCTTGTCCCTGCTATTACTGTCCTTGCCCTTGTTCATGGAGCATCTCTTGCCTCACAATTGGTTTTTTTTTACACAACTAAGTAATCTTCCTAAAGTATAAATCAGATCACATTACTCTTCTGCTTAACATCAAAAGTAACACAAAAGAAATTAAAGAAGACAAGTAAATGGAAAGGTATCGGGGGTTCTTGGATTCTAAGGTTTAATGTTGTTAGGATGACAATTTTCCCCAAACTGATCTACAAATTGAATGCAAAGCCTATCAAATGCCTGTTTTTAAAAATAGAAATTCACAAGTTGATCCTAAAATCATATGGAAATGCAAAAGACCCAGGATAGCCAAAATAACCATAAAAGGAAACAATCACACTTCCCAATTTCAAAATGTACTACAAATCTACAGTAATCAGTACAATGTGGTACTGGCATAAGAATAGACATACAGATGAGAGGAACGGAACTGAGAGTCCAAAAATAAAGAAACCAGAAATAAAAATACACACATGATCAACTGATTTTTGACAAGGGTACCAAGATGATTTAAGGGAGAAAAATAGTTATCAGCAAATGTAGCTGGGACAACTGGGTATCCACATGCAAAAGAATGAGGTTGGACCCTGGCTGGTGATGCTCAGTATTTAGAGTGTCGGCCTGAGCACTGAAGGGTCATAGGTTCGATTCCTGGTCAAGGGCACATACCTGGGTTGCAGGTTCAATCCCTGGTCCCAGTTGGGGTATGTATGGGAGGCAATCAATCAATGTGTCTTTCACATTAATTTTTCTCTCTCTCTTTCTCTCTCTCCCCCTCCACCCTTCCCTTCCTCTCTTCTACTCTCTAAAAATCAGTGGAAAAAGTATCTTCAGTTGAGTATTAACAACAACTACAACAACAACAACAACATGGAATGAAGTTGGACCCCTACCTCATACCATATACAAAAATTAACTCAAAATGTAAGAACTAAACTATAAAACTCTTAGGAGAAAACGTAGGCATAAACCCTTGTGACCTTGGATTAAGCAATGCTTTCTTAGGTATGACACCAAAAGCACAAACAACCACAGATAAATCTGACTTCATCAAGATGAAAAACTTTTGTGCTTCAAAGGACATAAGAAGAACATTAAGAACAGAGGCCTTAAGTATCTCATATATAGCTCACCACTCAATATTCAGCACCTGGAACAGTCACATGGTAGGCGTTAATTGATGAATAAAGCATTAAATCCGTGGTTCTCAAAATATGGTCTGGGAACCCATGAGGGTCCTCAAAGACCTTTTCAGAGGATCTGTGAAGTCAAAATTATTTTCTTAATCTACTTTGATGTTCTTTTGCTTTTTTGATGGTGGAAAGGCAATGATGAGTAAAACAGCTGGCCCCTTAGCACAAAGGAAGGCAGCGGCTCTGGGCTATACATGTAGTCATTGTATTGTCACTGCCATGTGCACACAGTACGAGAAATAAATATGCCAGTTTCACTTGAGAATGACATGATGAAACAGTAAAAATCAGTAACTCTTATTACATTTCTACCCCTGAGTATACCTCTTTTCAATATTTTGACAGAACGGAAGCATTCTGCTGGCTGCCTAAGTACCATGGTTGTCTCCAGGAGAAGCACCTGTGCCATTGTTTGAGTTGCAAGCCGAACTAGCTGCTTCTTTTCATGAACACCATTTCTCCTGATTGAAAGATACACTAAGCTTATGCAAATGTGGGTTTTTGAAGACATTTTCTCTAAAATGAAGGAAGTGAGCCTGTCAATTCAAGGGGAAATATTGAAAATATTTGCTGCCAATGATAAAATTTGAGGTTTTGAATGAAAAAAAGACTTTTGGAAATTTCAACATTTGGAAGATCTGTACCACTCATTGAACCAATGTTTTCCAAGCGACCAATACATGATGTTACAAAATCATGAATGAATAATGAATGCATTCGAAGTGCAAAATAGCCTGACCGGTATGGCTCAGTGGTTGAGCGTCCACCTATGAGCCAGGAGGTCACGGTTCGATTCCCGATCAGGGCACATGCCTGGGTTGCGGGCTTGTCCCTAGTGGGGGATGTGCGGGAGGCGGCAGATCAATGATTCTCTCTCACCATCATTGGTGTTTCTATCTCTCCCTCCCTCTCCCTTCCTCTTTGAAATGAGTAAAAATATATATTTTTTTAAAAGTGCAAGATAGACCAATGTATTTTAATTTAATGAAAAGTTGATTAATATGGTTTCAGGTTCCATACTGAAACCAAATTTTACAAAAGTATCATTTGTCAAGTTTTGGTATAGTATCAAAGAGGAATATCCACAATTATCTGCAAAGGCTTTTAAAATACTCCTCCTTTTTTCAATTATATATTTGTGTGAAGCTGAATTTTCTTCATATACTGCAACCAAAACAACGTATCTCAACAGATTAAATAAAGAAGTGGATGGGAATCTAGATGCCTTTTATAAAGCTAGACATTAGAGCAATTTGCAAAAAACCTCAAACAATGTCATTCTTCTCACTATGCTTTGGAAAACGTAGTTATTTATTTATTTTTCATTGAAAAAGGTGTTACTTATGTTAACATTAATGGGTTTATTAATTTTAAATAAAAATTTAAAATGTTCCCAATATTGCAAGTATTGATAATATAACTGACATAAACAAAAGATCTTTCAGATCTTCAATTTTTCAGAGTGTAAAGGGGTCCTGAGACCAAAAAAGTTAGCCAACACCGCTATAGATCTATAATAAAATTAGTCAGGAGGGAAAAACAAGATAATTATAAAGAAGCAACTCCAATTGGGAAAGGAGAGGAGTTGAAGTGATGCCCATTGGTCCACAGTGTGGGGTGCATCCTGTGGGTCAATAGCAGCAAGGAGTCCCAGCCTTGGTAGAGTGAGGTCAGTCTGGCCGCTCTGCCATGTTAAGGGCCTCCTCTTGTAACTTGGTGGCCACTCAGAAGGATGGTGAGGATTTCCTGTTGGTATTGTTTGGAGCCAAGACATTGCCTTAGGGGTTGACCAATCCCAGGCTCCCAGGTGCCAGGCTTCTCTGGCAAAAGCACTCCCTTCACAGATGTGTAAGTTTTCGGACTATTCACATTCGGATAACTCCATGGGCTAATAACGAAGTCAGAGGAATTGTGAATTATGGTCCTCAGCTCAGGGCCTCCACCTTCCCCTCTGCCTGGGAACCACTGTAAACACCAGGCATGCTGGGAGGGCACAGCAGGTGCCTGGCCACTAGGCTGCACCTCAGTGGAAGGCTCTTGGCATAAGGTAACCATCCTCCTAGTGGGACAGGGAGGAAGGGCTGGGGGGTGCCTCCCTGACTTCCTTCTCACCTTAGCTTCGATGTAAGAGACGCTGCCTCGCATGCCTTGACCATCAGGCTCCGCATCAGCTTGGACTGTGGGCTCAGACAGCCTCTCTTAGCAAAGCTGTCGGGGCCAGGCTGCCTGATTCCAGGCATGGCTCTACCCCTGTCTAGCTTTGTGACCTTGGGCAAATTATTCAGCACCTCAGTTCCTCAGTGCAAGCTGGGGAGTAACAACCGCACCCACTGCTTTGTGTTTTTGTGAATATTAATGAGTTAATGTGTGTAAAGCACTTAGAGCCTGGCACATGATGAGTGCCTCAGAATGTTGGCTTTTGTTATTCATTGTTCTCTCTGCAAAATTTGTCTCTTTGACTCTGAAGTCTTGGGAAAATAGCATCACAACCTACTGACATATTCCTACCAAGTCCCCAAGTTTCCTCCTAGGTTAGGTACATGGTCTAGCTTCAGGAGACCCTGGCCACATCACAGGAAATGCTGATGTCCTGACCTGGCTGGAGAAACCCTCGCCCTCTGCACCAACCTCAACGCAGCCAGCGCACGTGTTAGAGACATCACCAGCCACTCCCCTAACAGAACTTCTTCAGTTACAGTGGCAGAACCCTAATGACATGGGCTCTGGTAGTGGAGAGGGCTTTGTGGATTAGGGCAAGTTCAGGTGCTTCAAGCACAGTTAGCTCCCGGCATTAAAACCACATCATGTGGTATTCAAACGGTGTCTCAGTCTCTTGTCCTCTCTCCACGTCTCAGCTTTGCCCCCCCACCCCCACCCCCGTCTTGGTTTCACAATCAGGCAGTCTCTGTCCACGTAGAGGAAGATCTGTGCGTGCCCTAGCCGGCTTGGTTCAGTGGATAGAGCGTCAGCCTGCGGACTGAAGAGTCCCGGGTTCGATTCCAGCCAAGGGCACATGCCTGGGTTGCGGGCTCCATCCCCAGTGGGGGCGGGAGGGGGGGTGCAGGAGGCAGCTGATCAATGATTCTCTCTCATCACTGTTGTTTCTCTCTCTCTCTCCCTCCCTTCCTCTCTGAAATCAATAAAGAAATATTTTTTAAAAAAAAAAGAAAAATAATTAAAAAAAAAAAAAAAGATCTGTGCGTACATCTTCCCAGCGTAGGAACTTCAGGAGAAAGCAGCCTCTACTCCCCTGGGATTCCAGAAAAGCGTGGGGTGGCTTTAATTTCTCTAGCTCTAGCTGTGTTCTTTAGCCTTGTGACATCCCAGAATGACATCACATGTGGCCTCAGAGGACTGGAACTGCATAGCCAGGGAGAAGGGTTGATATTTACCGCCACCTGTTCTGTAGTAGACATTTTATATCTCCTTATGGTGGCGATGACCCTCTTTTGGGAAGGACACTGAATCTCATGGTCATCTCCTCCTCCCTACCAGCTGAGAGAGGAGGGTCCCCTTCTTGTGTTCACTGCCATCTCCTCTGCTGTGCCCTGGATCCCTTCCTCTATCGTCTTAGAGAAAAAGCACCAAGTCCCCCTATCTACTCTATTTTCTCCTGAGTCTCCAAACAGGCTTAAGTCTCTTCTACTAAAAAAAAAACAAAAAAACATCATCCCATTCCTAGGATGCACGGACACTCATCTTTCACTCACTCACTCACACTCACTCACTCACTCACTCACTCACATCTCAATTAAGTGAACTGTTTTCTATTGCTGAAGTTGCTCTCTCTTCAGCAAAGAAAAGCATGGCTGGTTGGCGTGTGAGACGGGCCAAGCTGGCTGAGGGCTGGATTAGTCACGTGGGAAGTAACTGGTGTGCCTCTGGGCGTCGGTGGCTGTGCCCCAGCAGAGAGCCTGAGGAGAGCAGCTGGCTATAGTTAGAGCGATGGGTGGATTCTCAGAGGCTCGTGGCAAAGCAATCTCCAGATCTGGAACTACATCTCAGGCCTCTCACAAAGGCAGGCCACAAAGGTCAAGTTAAGCAGCATCTCCAGTGCAGGTCAAGAGGAGGCACAGAGACCCTGCCCTTGTTGGGTCCTTTTGATGACAGCCCAGGCCGCAGAATCCCAGCACGCAGTGCCAGCAGTCTTCGCTCATTGTCGCCCTCGGTGCGTGAAGCCCTCTGTCTCGTGTCTGCATGTGAGACAGCCATGTCAGAGTGGAGGGAGCATATCTGGAGTTCCAGATCTGGGTTGTGGCCTCCTCCTCCTCCTTTTTTTTTTTTTTAGTATAGCAGTAAAGGATCTTATTTTAATTTTATTAGCTTGCTTCTTCTTTCTTTTTTTTAAAATATATTTTATTGATTTTTTACAGAGAGGAAGGGAGAGGGATAGAGAGCTAGAAACATCGATGAGAGAGAAACATCGACCAGCTGCCTCCTGCATACCCCCTACCGGGGATGTGCCTGCAACCAATGTACATGCCCTTGACCCGAATCGAACCTGGGACCCTTCAGTCCGCAGGCCGATGCTCTATCCACTGAGCCAAACCGGTTTCGGCAGCTTGCTTCTTTTTTTGATCTGGCTGTGATCTCCAGGAAACCAGTGGCCATGTCTGGGTAAGTTCATGAGCTTCTTCCGTGTACAAGAAAGAGCCATGTTCAGATAACTTTTGGTAATGGGGGCGATGGCAGGGACACAGAGGAAGTGAGGTATCAGGGAAGCCATCACTGATTTTAACTTCCTGGAAAGTCAGATTTGGAAGCACCTTTGAAGACTAACAGGTCCCGGAGAACAGGGCAATGGTCTGGCGACGTCGGGTGACGTGCCCTGGGTGTGCTCCTAGCACTTACGTCTCCCACACCGGACAGTCTCACACAGGGGGTTGGCCTCCATCACATCTGGGTTGTTCACGGCCTCCCCCCATGCTTGGGCCCAAATTCTGTGTCTAGTCGGCTGCAGTTAGGCTGGCAGGGCTGGCCGCACTGCATCTCCATGACCCGGATCACAGTGATTTCGTGACGGCAGTTCAGGTCCGCCGGCCTCGGGAGGAGGCTGAGGGCGTTGCAGGCACTCGGCATCAGGATTTTTTTTTTTTGTCTTCTGACTTGAGCCTCAATTTCCTTCTTTCATTTTACAAAAGAAGGAGTTGGACCAGTTAGTCTTCAAAGGTGCTTCCACATCTGACTTTCCAGGAATTTATTATTATAGTTTGGCTGCACATCAGCTCTAGCAAAATGACAAGTCATATCCTGGCTCGAAGGTTTCAAGTTGTGCTGTTTCTCAGTCAGGGAACAGAAACCACTCTATTTTTAAGCAGGAAAGGACTTAATACCACAAATCAGGTGTTTCTCAGATGTTGATGCTTCTCTCCCTTTGATATTTCTACCCTCTCTCTCCTTCTTCCTTCTTCTCTCTCTAAAAAAGTCAATAAAAACATATTTTTAAAAAAGAAATAAAAGATAGTAAATATAAAAAGATATTAATATTTAAAAAATAATAAATAAACCCCCTCCTTTTAATCTCTAAAAGGAGAGATTAAAAATCCTATTAGTCATGCATCCATCTATGGGTGATGTCCATTCGGTTCAGTCACAATTCTACCTCAACAACCTGTAACCTAAGGGCTACATTATCAAGTTACCAACAATAACACACGTTACAATACTAGGGAAAATGTGGGAGGTGGGGAAGAAACGGTTGGTAGCTATAAAACATAGACACAGTACAGCAAGGAAAACATAAAATACTAATGTAGTCCTCATTTCTCTCTCAAGTTCTCATGAATTATTTATATTCATAACTTTCTTTCTCCGTTACCCATTCTAAGTTCCTTGTCTCCCAGCCAGTACCTCAGTATCTGGTATGATGACCCAAATCTTTATTCCTAAAGGAATTGAGCCCTCAGTGGTCTAGCCTTTTAGAACCTTTTCTCCTAAATATGGTAGTCGTACTAGAAGTAGCCCCAGAGGGTCCTTTAGGTTCCAGGCATACCTCTTCCAATCCCCCAGTGAGCAACAGCAACCTGCTTCCCTTGGGAACCAGGGTCAATCACTCCACCTCACACAACTGCCCCCTTTTAGGCTATTGGTTCAGTGGATGAGGAGCCCAAATTGGGCAGAAGACTTCTAGTTGATGGACTTGTTATGTGCCCTGGTGAATGTATTTCTCTTGTGGGTGTTGAGAATTGTAAACCATTTGTAAGCCATTTGACTATTCTGTAGGGCCAGCTGCTTTAGTTTGATTTCGTGGGTCTTAGCCCATTGCCTCCCTGGATGAGAGGCAGTGTTGTGTGGAACACCACACGATGAACAAGGCATTCAGGAAGTTTATAGATAATCATAATGCTGATGATTATGATAATAAATGAAATGGATACTAATTAATACATACAGAACTTACTTCAGACCAGGCACTATTATATGTATTTATTTAAGTCTCACAATCCCAAATGAAGAAACTAAAATAGAGAGGCTAAATAATTTGCCTAAGGTCCGAAGATACTTAAACAGTGGAGTTAGAATTCCTGCCCAGGCATTCTGGTTCTGGAGTCTATCCTCTGAGCCACTATGCTTCTCAACAGATAACCACATTTAGAATAATAGAGGGTGGGGGAAATGCCTGGTTTTATAATAATTGGGATTTTTCTCAGTTTAAAGTTTCTTTGTGAATATTTTAGGCTTGGCATGCATGGAAACAATCCATATCTTGTGTGAATGTCTTTTCAGTGAGGAGAAATCGCTGCTTCCTCTATGATGGAAGGAATCCGATATAATCTAACTGCTACTGAGTGCCCAGCTGGTCCCCTCAGAGCATGGAGCAGGGCTCAGTAGTGAGAGAATAGCCATTGTCAGAAATAGCATGGCTTCACTCCAAAATCATAAGGCTCAGTGCTGTGACTCTCCTATGGAAGTTTGCCACAGTGTGTATCTTGTATCCTTATTTGCCAAGGGACTTTGCACACCACTGGATCTGCTAGGTCATAAAACCAAACTGCTTGCCTTGCAGCCTGTACTCACTGCTGGCCATTCTCTTTTGGGGGCCCATCAAAGATGGCGGCCTTATGGATTACTTGATAAACAGGTCAGTGCAGCATAACCAAATGTGGTATATGAACTCTAAAATCAAAAGCGATCCATCGAATGCTCAGAATTTTTCTTAGTGGTGGGGGGTGTACAGTGCAACAGCTCATCCTTCACTTTAGATTACCTGCCATGTTCCAGACTCCTCTGGATCCCTAGAAACTCCACAAAGTTGTAAGTTTCTACAGGATTATTGCCTATCCTCAAAAACACACGTTTTTTTTTAAACAAGGCATTTACATACCTGCTACTTCTTATTAGATCCAAAAACATGTCGAGTGATGTCCTGCTGCAAAATGTGAGATGATTAAAGTGCCTGCAGATGAGATTTCAACAGGACCGGTGAGCTGACATAAGCCAGATGTACAACAGCAAGATGGACTGCTGCCCCTGACAGGTGAAAGTAATCTGCGTTTCCTGTTTTCTGCGCTTTGGGCTAGAGGGGAAAAGCATATTCCAGGTCAATAGTTGCATAGCTGCAGGTGCCAATGACGTGCTGGTTTGCTTTATAAAGAGGTATCTGAAAGAACAGCTACACACCAAGTCCTGTACAGGGCAAATGACTTAAATGTAAGCAGATAGGGGTCACCACTCCTGAATTTCTCAGTCTCTGATGACGGTGGTAATATCTACCATTCCTTCAGGGATGCACTGTGGCTTTTGGCTTATGATTCTGTTGGGGAAGAACAGTTCCCGAGACTTTTCTTTGTTCTTACACAGCGTTCACACCACGTGTCAGTGTGAAGGTTCTGCCAGTTGTCACGTATGTCTAGTACCATTGTAACTACAGGAACTGGGAAATAATAATGGGATGGGTATGTGGGACAGACCCCTGCCCAGCCACGGTGGCTCAGTGGTTGAATGTCAACCTATGAACCAGTTCAGGGTCAGGGCACATGACCAGGTTGCAGGCTTGATCTCCAGTACGGGGCATGCAGTAGGCAGCTGATCAATGATTCTCTCTCATCATTGATGTTTCTCTCTCTCTCTCCCTCTCCTTTTCTCTGAAATCAATAAAAATATATTTTAAAAAATAAATTACTTGACCCCCATGTATTAGTTTGCTAGGTATGCTGTAATAAAGGACCACAAATTGGGTGACTTAAACACTACTTTATTATTTCACAGTTCTGTAGGTTAAAAGTCCAAGATTAAGGTGTCTGCAGGGTTGGTTCTTTCTGAGAACTATATAGGAGAATCTGTTCCATGCCTCTCTCCTAGCTTCTGGACGTTTCGCTGGCAATCTTTGGCACCCCTTGGATTCTGCTGTATCATCCCGATCTCTGCCTTCATCTTCACATGTGTTCTCTCTGTGTTTCTGTGTCCAAATTTCCTTTTTTTATATGGCACCAATCATATTGGATTAGGAGCCCATCCTACTCCAGTATGACCTCATCTTAATTACACCTGCAACAACTCTATTTCCAAATAAGGTTACATTCTGAGGTATTGGGTTTAGGACTCCAACATATTTTGGGGGACACAATTCAACCTATTAATACCCCATAAGCCTCTATTCTAACTAGCAGACCACAGAGACCGTTTAGGTCCCCAAAAGTACATTAGAAAGAGGTTGGAATAAGTAAGTATCCATTTCCCATATCCAGTTTCTTCCCATTGGCCCAAGTAGGACTTGTGACCAGACGTGCCCTTTCAGCGTTAGCCCCTTTGAAAGTTGACCACAAGAGCCCATCTGTCTGGCTTCGAAGATTATCTCTTCCTGGCCTGAGAGGAACCTAACATTTCCTTGTCTTCAGAGTTGTCTTGTTAATCTACACATCTTGTTCCCAGCCACCTCTTCAACCTAATCTACTACTCTCCTCCTTGGTCCACTTTGTTCCAGCCATACAGGCCTGTATGCTGTGTGTGTGTGTGTGTGTGTGTGTGTGTGTGTGTGTGTGTGTGTAAGTAAACAGACTAAGGATGCTCTACCAAAGGGCCTTTGTACTTTATTCCTTATGCTTGCTATCACATGGTTCTCACTCCACTCAGGACTCTGATAAAATGTTACCATGTTGAAGAGGCCTATACTATCCTCTAAATAATTAGATGGATAGTAGCACCACCTGCAACCCTCTTCACCTTCCCTGCTTTGTTTTCTTTAGTGCACTTACCCTCATCCAGATTATGCACCTGATCACCTTTCCCCACTATGTTAGTTCCACAGGGACAGACTTTTGTTTTCCCATTAATGCATAGTATACCTGAAACATAGTAGGTATGAATGAAAGCTCTACTTAAAACATTCCCTACATTCTAAACTGACCCACTTCTAGGTCCTGGTTGGGTAGCTCAGTTGGTTAGAGCCTCATCCTGGTATGCCAAAGTTGTGGGCTTGGTCCCTGGTCAGGACAACAAGTCAATGTTTGTCTCTCTCCCTCCCTCAAGTCAATAAAAATAAATAACTGGACCAACTGTCCCGATGCATTACTCCTGGTCTCCCAGTGGCGGTGAAGGGTTTTCATCTGCTCATGCCTAGAAGACACAACAGGAGGATTGCAACGGATTAGAATAAATTGTTTTCCGTGACCTCTGGTCTAGAGTTTTGGACTTTTCTTAGAAGACACCTATAATCTATCTCCCTTTCCTTATTTCTTATTCCTGCAGGAGGAAAAAGCATGAGTTCTTACCAAAAGCATTTTCAGTCTCAATCTTTACAACCATCTCAATCTTTACAACCCCATAATTAGAATCATTATCCCCATTTCCGAGGAAGTGAAAACAGACTCAGAGTAAGTTGCAAAAGTCTCACAGCAATAAGAAGTGGGGCCCAGGTAAGAATACAGGTTTGGCTGCAAACTCTTGCCCCTCCAACCGACTTCCTTGATTTTATCCAAGTTAATTGCTCTCCTGAGGCTTCAAGAGAACTGCAAGTGGAGAGTTAATAATTTGCATTTCAGATTGTCTGCCTTTTTTTCCCCCAACAGGCTTCCTTTTTCACACATGGACACCCTGTAGGGTGCCTTTTTCCAAAGACCCAAAGTCCACTGACAGCATTTCCAGTTCCAGGTGCAGGGAAATGTGTTAAGTCTGGCTGCAATGCCCAAGAGAAAAGAATCTTCCAGGTTGGCTGTTGTCCAGACTCATCATCCTCATTGCAGAAAAGCACAGGCCAGGAAGACAAAGAGCAGGTGCATCTGTGAAAGGAAACAGAAAGCTATCTGGTCCTCAGGGAAAGGATGTTTGCAATTCTTCCTCTGGGCCCAGGGTTAAGGTGCTAGAGGAGTTTGGCACTGGAAGTTTCTTAAATACTGTCTGAGCCGGAGAAATTAAGGGCACGAAATTTCCGCCATCTCACACAATCACAAAGTAAGTTACTGCCAAATTTGGAATCTTACACCACGTCTCATGAATCTTTAATTTTTTCTGCTATACTTGTGCATGAGTGTTCATTTCTTAGACCATTATTCTAGACAGAGCCAAAATCTGAAGTAGTACCAATTTAGCTCAATTCTGACAAATTTATAAGATCAGATAAAATTAAGTATGTTGAGATTTTGATGGCATTTCTTCTCTGTCCTTTCACGACAAATTTTAGTCAGATTCCTTAGTCCCTCTTAAACTAACTTTGCAAAACGCGAGAAAGCTTTTGGAACAAGGAACGTGTACCTGACAGCCAGGTTATTGCTTAGTGATTAGATTACGCAGAACCAGTACATTTCTTCCTCCAGTAAGAATACTGTTTCCCAATTTATAATCCTGCAATATTCACTGGGATTGCTCTAAAGAGCCACTGAATTGCTACTCCATCCTTCCCTCGTCTGGAAACACATTTCTAGTAGTGACTACAATACAGAAAAGGGTAAATAAAATTTTAACAGGAAAACTGCACAGTTGCCTCTAGAGGGCAAACGAGGTTCATTTTAATCTACAGCTTCTCTATTTGGCTGACTCAGCTGATTCTTCAGTCTAACTACACAGTCCAAAAGAAGCCTGGCTTGCTTCCTATTATGCTTGGAATCCCTAGTTATAGATGACTCCATTGCAGTCTGATTAGAATACAATCCCTTTTTCCTGAGATAAGAAACAGTCAGATGTAGAGACTGTTAAAGAAGTAGTGGTCTGTTACAAACCCTTGGCTCTGTAGGACTACCCAAGCCAAGGAATGAGATGAGCTGAATTACAACAGAAATCTTTATTAAAACGTGTCCTTCAGTAATGTTAGCATACATACAATATACACACATACATCTGTACACTCTTTTGACACACCTCACGGATTGCCACCATTAGTTTAACCAATAAATTAAAACTTAAAAAAGGGGGAGGGTGGGCTGTGGGACTAAGGGCAAAATTTCCCATGTTTTATCTGTAAGAAACTGCAAATTTCTTAGAATTTCCCTGGGTAAAACCTGTGACCAGAGAATCTTTGAAATAAAATACATAAATCTCCATCCCCACCCCCCAAAAAAATTCCAAAAGATGCAGTTACAACAAGTGTGCTTCTCGGAACAGGAGCATTCATTCCACTTCATACTCTGGCTTCTGCACCTTCTGGCTTCAACACAGTCTTCCCCTCGGCTGGGGCAGAGAGGTTCATATGGGCACTTGGGCTCGGCGCACCTTGGGCTCTGGGAGTCGAGGGGCAGGCTGCAGTATGGGAGCGAGGGGAGCCACACTCATCGGAAGTGAGATCTGGCACATCATCTGACTGCGTATCTGAGCTCTCCAGGTCACTGCGGATGCTCTCGGGCTGGGCCAGGCTGATGTCCCAAGGTTTGCTGGCCAGGCAGTCTTTCTGTTCACAGCTTTGGTGTTTGCAGGGGAGATCCTCTTCATTGCTGCCACTGCTGCCACCACCACTTTCTTCTTCGTTCTCTGCCATCTGAGCATGAACATGGAGCGAGTCCTCTGTGCTGCTTCCACTCACCAGCTGATAGTGGCTTGGTTTGGCTTCAATGTCCACTTGTATTTCCATATTGTTGCATTCTCTGTGGAAACAAAACCCACTATGCTGAGTCATGCATGGGTCATGCTATACCTGTTGGTAAAAGCAATCTATGGGTTCAGGATTAGGAAGGCCAAAAACATAAGTAAATAGACTAGAGCTCACTTTTAGCGAAAATAAAAATTTAACCTAACACTCAAGATGAACAACAATTAGATCCTTTTTGTTTATTTAAAACACACACACACGTACACCTCTGCTAATTCCTTTTTAAAAAAATAATTTTGTCATCACCCAGTTTTCTTTTTTCTTACTGATTTTAGAGAGGAGGGAGGAATGGAGAGAGAGAGGGAGAGAGAAACATTGACTTAAGAGAGATACATCGATTGGTTGCCTCCTGTACACACCCCAACCAGTGATCAGACCACAACCTAGGTATGTGCCCTGACCTAAAATCGAACCCATGGCCTTCCAGTGCATGGGACAACGCTCCAACCAACCGAGCCACACACCTGCCAGGGATCTGCCAATTTTTTTAAATGAAAAAAGTACTTCTAAAATTTAACTAAATGTCAGAGCCTTTCACTATCTTACTCAAATGTGAAAGTGAAAGAAGATGCATAGCTTTTTACTACTGCGCCACAATTAGAAGAAACCAGAAAGTCCCCAGAAGGGAGTGCTGCAACCATACCAGACCAGATACACTAGCTTCTCAAAAATAGAGAAATAGGCTACAGGAGCCACATCAAGCAAAGGGCAACATGAGAGCAGAAACCATGGACTACAAACATCAATGAACACCAATCTAACTCTTAAAGTTCCACGTGAATAGTTATACTGTTGCAAAAGCCAAGAGAAGGGGGAAAAAGAAAAGAAAGAAAAAAACCTCTAAAAATTAAGTGCTAACAAAAAGAATCAATCAAGAGCTGCCAAGAACTTGCTCAATGAAGTCACCAGGTACACACACTAATATCCCACTAGATGGTGCACACAGCTCTAACATAAGGCATAGCTTCTGAAGGCCTAGTACCTAACCCCAAAATGCAACCTCTCTTGGGCATCTGACTGGTCACATACCTGTCCTGTGGGTTGTAGGAACTGATTATGGAACCGGCCATAGCACGAGTACTTGCGTTGTCACTAATTGCACCAAGACTGGCTGTGTCTTTGGGGAAAATTTCCTTTTGGACATCGGCTTGGACTTCTAACCTGTGTAAAGAGGGGACGTTCAAGTTAATATGAGACCTGGGTATTCCAAGACAGTTTGCTTCCTGGCACACATCTCTTCCATTATTCTCTTGCAAACTGAGTTGACCTGATCTTCTCCAATTGTCAAACAGCTCAAGATAGATGCCCACACATTTTTTCTCTTAAATATCTATTGAAATCGTCCCCTGCTTTCTGTCCCCACTGCTACTGCTTAACTTCAGGCCTTCAATATCTCCTGGATAACTGAAATTGGGCAGCCTCTGCAGTAGCCCTAAGTCCACATTAAAGTACTTCCAGATCAGTGCCAATGTGGACAAAGATCTGATCACCTGAGCAAGTCCTCTTTTGGCTCCCTTTTGACAACAGGCATTTAAGGTCTTCCTGATCTGCCTCCAAGCTCTCTCTCCAGCTCCTTTCTCATCACAGGTCTCAAGTCATAATCACTTGGGATTTATTTTCCTTACACACCTATACACATTTAAAAAATTAATTTCAGAGAAGAGAGAGGGAGAGACTGATAGAAATATCAATGATGAGAGAGAATCATTGCTTGGCTGCCTCCTGCACGCCAAACACTGGTGATTGAGCCGGCAATCTGGGCATGTGCCCTGACTGGGAATCAAACCCTAACCTCCTAGTTCATAGGTCAACATTCAACCACTAATCCACACTGGCTGGGCCCCTACACACATTTTATACCTCCATGACTTTGCCCATGCTATTCCCACTCTCTGGAAATGTCCTTTCTCAAGATGACAAACTCACACTCAGTCCTTAACAAAGAAAGTACCATCTTCCCTCACTCTCCCAGTCACTTCCTGCTAAGTGCTCCTACAACACCTACCTATTTATTAACCAATTTACACATCTCTCTCCCAGTCATCCGAGAGCTCCAAAAAGGAAAGACTACACCTCATTCACTTTACCCTCCATGTTTTACACATAGTAGGAACTCAAACATTTAACAAATTACCCCCCAAGCTATGAAACTGAAGGACATACAAGAGCCAATCCCCTACAAGAGCAGCAAACCTTTCCAATAGTGTCTCATGGCTAAGAACCCATACCTATTTCCTTGCTTGGCTCCAATACCATTCTGTTGTACACTTAAGTATTTCCTCATAATGGGTTTCACAGTCAAACCCATCTGACTCATTCACTTCCTATAGAAAGCTTTCACAGAACTGGAACAGCTGGACTGGCTAAGCTGCAGTTTCAGCAAGTCAGTCTCCAATTATGTCTGTCTGCTTATTTATAGGGGTGTTGGTTTTAAGAAAGCACAGCAGTGAATTCTCTAGAATGTGGGGGCGGGATCCCCTAACAAAGAGACAACCAGAGTCATGAGACGCAGATGGGTCAGCAGCAGCCTGCAGCTGCACATTCAAACAACCTCCAGCCTGCCGCCTGCACCTTCCTTGTGCTGCTCCAGCTTCAGATGCCCTTCAACACTCCACAGCCCAGGAAAATGAAGCCGCGCAGTGGAAAAGCCTCAGCTCTGCCACACACTCACTCTCGGCTGGAGGAGGCCTTTCACAAAGACCATCTATCTAGGTGGTTCTCAGGTGCTCCTTCGTGCAATGACTATGATAGAAGGCAACCTTCTCCCCTACCTCCCAAACTTGTTTTGCTTCACCCGCACCCCTCCCAGGCCTTTTCAAAATACAGACCCCTAATTCCCATTCTAGGAGATTCTAATTTACTAATACTGGGATAGGGCCCTGAAATCTATTTTTAACAGGCTCCCAGGTGACTGACAAGCACTCAGGTGTGGGATCCAGTCCATCTGCCATCTGTTGCTTAACTCCTAATAGCCAAATGGCCATCTGGTCTCAGTTTAAACACTTCCAAGGATAGGTAGCTAAGTAATTACTAAGGTAATCCATTCCTTCTTTGGACTCTTATAGAGATGTTCCCTATATTCTCTATACTGAAACAAAATCGGCTTCCCTCTAGCCATGTCATCTTAATCTACTTCTTGGCATGAGTCAGAAGTTTAATTCTTTTTTTCCAGCTCAAGGCCCTTCAGATATCTGAAGGCAACCATCTCCCCGCCTCCCTAACTTATTTTGGCTCACCCCAACCCCTCCTAGACCTCCCCAGGCCTCTGTCTCCAGTGCACTCAACTAATTGCTTCTCAAGTAACAGCTGTTAAGTTCCTCTAAATATGTTCTCATTTGTCTAACTGGTGAAATAACCAAGCAAGTCGCCACTTTTTTTAGTCATAAAGTTTTACATATTCTCAACACAAGTTCACAGAATTGATTCTCTTCATCTACCAAATGGGAACAGGAAGGTAACGAAGATGACAGGACCAATAAGCCAACAAGATACAGCATAAATGCTGCTCAACTGAAGGCCAGGGACAATACTGTTCAGCCTAATGGAGAACAAAGTCTTGGAAATTCTACAAAAAATGCGTGCTTTCCCTTCAAGAAGCAGGCAGCCTAATACAGTAGAGGGAGGATCTAACTATTATTCTTTACATGGAATAAGTGGAAAGAACACTGAACTTTTATAAGTCACTTAACCTTTCTGAGTCTGTTTTCTAATTGTAAAAATAAAAACAAACAAACAAAAAACCCCACTGATGATTAAATCAAAGTAAGGTGATACATGGGACATGCCTGGCACAGAAAAATGGCTCATACAGGTAATGCTGTGTTGTAATTCCAACTGGTTCTGTCAGAAATTACCTATTGCTTACCTGCTGTATTTTCCCTTGCCAGTGGAAAGGATGCCACCACTCAGGGTGCCCCCAGAGAGGGCTGCAAAGCTGGCTGTCTCGCTGTATGGGCCCTGCATAACACTGAGTCCATCTGTAGGGCTTCCACTGGTGCTCAAGACACTGGTCAGACCTTCAATGCTACTTTCTCCAATGCTGGGATTCTTAAGGGCTCGCCAGGCATCTGCCACTGGGAATGGAAACCAAGATTGCAATTCAAGATAGCACAGCATCAACAGTCTGGCATTTTTCTGCAATGACTCTTCAGACTAGAAAATATTCACATAGAAAAATACTTATCTATTCAGTTAATGAGCAGCTACTATGTATAGCCACCAAACACCAGGGGTTTTACTACATATCCTATATAATAAAAGGCTAATATGCAAATTGTCCCCTCAACTGGGAGTTCCACCAGTTTGACCAGGGGGCGGGGCCAGCTGGCCAACCGCCCAGGCCCCTGCCCCCAGCCGGCCCTGCCCCCAATCAGCGTGGGCTGCTGGATCCCACCCGTGCACGAATTCATGCACTGGGCCTCTAGTTTGTATATAATCTCTCCAATAACTAGGCACTAATAGCCCCAATTCTAGGGGAACAAAAGCTTAGAACTAAATAACCTGTCCATATCATGGCTAGTCACACAAAACAAAAATTCTGATTCCAAGTCCATAGATGCCAGCTAATCAAACATGAAGATTTCATAATACATTTCAGGTCATGTGCTGATTCTAGTAGGAAGCTTGAAAAACCTGTGAGGAACTCTGTGATAAAGTGGAAACATTAAAGTAGAAGTCAGAAGACTTGCTCTGATCCCAGCTCTGAAGAAGCTCTTAAACCCATTTAATAGATGCTGAGACAAAAGCTTAAAGAAGTCCCATTAAATGGGGAATAAGAGCCCCCACCCTTTCTCTTTAGAAAGTTGTTGTAAAAAACCAAGTGAGATAATAACTGTGTAAGGTCCTCTGAAAATTATAAAGTACTGTGCAGATTTAAGACTTTTTTATAATCACTACTATTACCAGGGTACTTGGAATCCTACAAGTTTGTACCTGCCACACAGAAGCAAGTACCAGAGGAATTAACCTAATAACTCTGGAACAAAGAAATGAAAAGCTAAAAATACTTTACCCCCTACAAAGCTCATTACCTGAAGTAATCCAATAGCAATCTCTCTGTAAATGTGCTGAATTTTACTGATTTTTATCATGTGTTCCATAAATTCCAAAGGGAATGAAAATCCTCCTTTTACCTGTGATTGGGCCATCATCTTCATCAAACTCAATTTTCACTCCCTTTCCATTGGCTGTGCTAACTCCACAACCACCTCCACGACAGAGAGAAATGGGCACAACCCCATAGACATAAGCCAGCATAATGGGGACACCAATACCTGGAGGAAGATAAGGAAACATGTCAGCAGGCCATCAGGTTGCAACTGTCCTAAATTCTCCTTCCCAGCCTGAGCACAGGCAAACCACTTTAGAAAGGGCCAAGGAAAGGCAGGAAGAAGGCTATCCCAAGGAGGCAGACTGGTTCTAACAGAATGACAACTGGCCTTAGAATCAGAAAGGCTTAGGTTAAAATCTTGGCTACAACTTACTAACCATATGACCTTGGACATACCTTCCCAGCGCTGTCAATGATCAAAAGGGGATGTATGTACAGTGCCCAGCACAGTAAGTGTTGTTGCTTTAACTTTCCCCCTGCTGAAGTGCTAATCCAAAAACAAATCAATAACCAAATACTAAACAAGTGACTCTTGGCGTTAGGATCACCTCAGTGTTAATTCCAAAATCTTACTGCTAGGTGAGGCAAAATGGCTTAGTTGTTAAGAGCATAGGCTCAGAAGTCAGAGTGCCTTCACTTAGGTCTCAGTTAAGTGGCCTTGGGCAAATTGCTGCACCTTCCTGTTACAATTATGCTGCTGTAAGGATTAAATTAATTAATACATATGAAACACTCAGAACTGCTTCTGGCACATGGAGAGCCTCAATAAATGTTAGTTACATTACTATTATTCTGAAACAAACCCTCATGCTTCCCCAAAATAGTATGAGGCATTAAGCAAATCAAAATACAAGTAATTTGTTTTGTGGGTTCCATTGCAAGTGGAGAAAAAAAGAAGCTAAAAGTGAAAAACTAGGCCTTAAAGTAATATTCTTTAATTCAACCTTGTCTGAAAGATTTCCTAACTCTGATAATTTAGTGTGGTTGATAATCATAATAATAGTACCTAATAGAATTAACTCCCAAGGTGGGATTGGTATAAAATACAGGGGCCTCCAGGGTGAAACATCTGGCCAGTTGGTTACATTGCTATAGTTAGAAAGCTGATGGGGAGGAAGAGAGGAGGAGAAGAGAGGGAAGAGTGGAATCATGGTCCTGGCCAGCTTCTTACCAACACTAACTGCAGCAATAACTGGGGATGCAATGACCGACAAAGTCACTCCTCCTGTGATAGCCAAATTCCTCTTATGTTTGGAGGTTTTCCTTCCCTCATACCTGCTATGAATCTAAGAATAAGAAAAAAAATCCAGGTCACAGGTTAGCACATCAATCTTTTTGCCAAGGAAGTAAAAGAACAAGTGAATATCCCCCATATAAGTTATGTATATTAACAGATATCCTCCACCCCAAAGAAGCATCTTTCTCACTTTTAACCTAATAAGACGAGGATGATATAAATATAGAGAAAGTTAAACCAAGAAGAGACAAAATAACTCAGGAGGACAAAGTAAGCATTTCACCTTTAAGTCACAGACTGAGACAAACCAGGCTCAGGATGTTAATAAGAACTTTCAGATCTCTTGGGGGTTTATGAAAATCCATTTAAGAAATTAAGTTTATTTTTATCCAAGAACCAGCTGGTTTTCAGGCAGCTTTGAAACATAGTTCCCCCTCCCCCCATTTTCTTCAAACCTTTACCAACAAACCTGAAAATGGAACATGCACAGAACTCAATGTCTTACCTTCCTGCCAACATAAACAGGAATGCCGATGACCATGGCAGGAATGGCAATGCCAGCAATGAGGGAAATCCCCACCGGAGCACCAATCAATGTGCCCAGCTGCCAAAGAATTTTCTTCTTACGGCTCCATGGCTTCTTGCCCCAAAATGTGCAGCCAGAGGGGCTGCAGAGGAAACATTGAAGTTAATGTCAATATTACAAATAAATGCAGCTGTTGTCACCAGAGGGCTTGATAAGAGCAAGAACCTTCTTTTCAATAGGAGTGGTCAACAGTTACAAGAAGTTACAGGAAATGAATATATGACATGAGGGAACAAAGGACAAGGCCAGACTATTGGAGGTTTGGGCACTTTATTATTTTTTGTAAAGGCAGACCTCCAGACTTGAAATCTCTTTTCTTTTCTGAATTCTATCCTCTCTAACCCACCAATACTGACCCAGCTTTCTTGATTGGTACTACTTGGGATCTTGCATAACTACACACTTGACATCTCATTCAAACTGCATTGTGCCTCGCTGCTACTGAACACTAATTTGCAAAGTTTTCTTGGCATATGTTCTACTACAGCCAACAGATATTGCAAACCATATTTCTAGGAATGGACATAAAAATACATTGTCACAGCCTTTTTGTCAGTTTCATACTCTGAGTTTGGCTACTTTTACACTCACCCCTTTTGAGTCCAACCATTTTTTTTTAAATCCTCACCGAGGATATTTTTCCATTGATTTTTAGAGAGAGTGGGAGATGGAAAGACGCAAAGAAATATTGATGTGAGAGAAACTATCGATTGGTTGCCTCCTGCATGCATCCCGACCAGGGCCTGGGTTGGGGAGGAGCCTGCAACCAAGGTTACATGCCCTGATTGGAATTGAATCTGGGACTCTTCAGTCCACAGGCCGACGCTCTATCCACTGAGCCAAACTGGCTAGGGCAAGTTCAACCATTTTTGCTTTCTTCCTTTGTCCTGTCTTTTCTACCAGATGGGATAAGCAATTTTGAAAGTAGGGATCATATCTTATCCACCCTTATATCTCTATTAATTGGTAGACTATAATACTCAAATGTTTGCTAAACTAGAAATTAAAGTGTTTCATCCACACAAGTATTAAATTTGTAAGTATTAACTCCTTCAGGACAATATTTTAATATTCACTCAATAAATTCTTTGAAAACTTTCTAGTTCATACATGCAATGAACTAGAAAAAGGTAATTCTAGCCTTAAGAATTAATATAGTTTAGAAAAATTAGACATGTACATGAAGTAAAAGTAATGACGACATTCATAAAGAAACATTTAAGGACTATCAATGAAAAATGAGGCAGAAAATGCCGGGGAAGGCATCACGGATGAAATACCATTTAAGTGGCCCTTGAAGAGTGGGTAAGAACTGAATAGGTTGAGATAAAATAGGGTTGCTGGTGCCCTGGCCGGTGTGGCTCAGTTGGTTGAGCGTCATCCTGCGCACCAAAGGATTGTGGGTTTGATTCCTGATCAGGGCACATGCCCAGGTTGCGGGTTTGATCCCTGATTGGGGTGCATGCAGGAAGCAACTGATCGATGTTTCTCTCTCACATCAAAGTTTCTCTCTCCCCACTCTCCCTTCCCCTCTCTCTAAAATAAATAAATAAATAAATAAATAAAAATAAATAAAAACATATTTAAAAAAAATAGGGTTGCTGGGAGAGGTGATCAGAAAGCATTCCAGGCAAAGTAAAGAACTTCGTGAACAAGTATGGAGAGGTAAGGTAGCACAGAAAGACACAGGGAACACAAGCCTAGATTATGTATCTGGAATATAGCATGTATGAAAGCAAAATAGAAAAAGCAGAAAAGTAGATTGGGGACAAACTTGGAAAGCCTTAAAAGCCAAGCTAGGAAAATTAAACTCTATCTTGAAGGTAATGGAAACAGTCCATGGAAGTTTGCTGAGCTGGAAAAAACATGATTGGAGGGGTGCTTCAGAGGAACTTTATTACAGTTTCCTTATGCGGTAATGACATGACAGACAACTATATATATACTAGAGGCCCATGCACGAAATTCATGCACGGGGTGGGGGGGTGTCCCTCAGCCCAGCCTGCACCCTCTCCAATCTGGGATCTCTCTCACAATCCAGGACTGCTGGTTCCCAACCACTCGCCTGCCTGCCAGCCTGATTGCCCCTAACCGCTTCTGCCTGCCAGCCTGATCACCCCCTAACCACTCCCCTGCCAGCCTGATCGACCCCTAACTGCTCCCCTGCCGGTCCAATTGCCCCTAACTGTCCTCCCCTGCAGGCCTGGCCGACCCCAACTGCCCTCCCCTGCTGGCCCGGTCAACCCTAACTTCCCTCCCTTGCCAGCCTGCTCGCCCTTCACTGCCCTCCCCTGCAGGCCTGATTGCCCCCAACTGCCCTCCCCTGCTGGCCTGATCGCCTACAACTGCCCTCCCCTGCTTGTCATCTTGTGGTGGCCATTTTGTGTGTTGGAGTGATGGTCAATTTGTATATTACCTCTTTATTATATAGGATATCTTTTTGACATCCTTTTCCCTCAGTCAATAAGACTATAAAAGCAATGGACACATTTTTCAACTAACCTGAGGTAATGCAAGTCTGAGATTTCTTTCATACAAAGCCAACAGAATTCACAGCCACATACTGCACAGGTCATATGATTACAGCTTCCATCATTCATCTTGATAATGTAAGCACTACATCGTGGGCATGGCTTGATGTCATCTGCTAAGGGACGGGACGAGGGGTGAGGAATAAGCAGAAAAACAACTCCAGTTAAACCTTGTTAGACTTTATTAATCATAGGAGTATATATAAAAAAGGAGGCAGTGAAGAACTCTTGACTGAGAATTCCAAATTGTGCAACCCACTTCACTGGAAGGCTGGCTATGTCTAGACCTCAGGAAATTTCATTAAATGGATCCTGTCTTGTATCAAGCTGCCTATCCCAAAAACTGGCATCTTACAACCACTTGAGCCATAATCTCAGCAAGGAGACTTCCCTAGAGAAAGATGGTTTCAAGAAAAATGGAATTTCATCAGCCAAAAGGCTGGCACAACTAAAAGTAGAGTCAAGCAGGAAGAATAGTCTGCAGACTGGAATTGGCCTTTAAGTTCTGAAAAACTTTAGTTCAGGAAATTCATTTCTTGGACTCAGCAAGTTTCATTGTGATTTGCTCTTACCGCAACCCACAGTCCCTTCCCAAAATTCTTTCAAATTAAAAACCTAAAAACAATGGGGTATGCTATGTAGCATACACCTGGCAATCTTCACAGCAAGCTAGGAACTATCCTATAAAATGACAATTTGAGGAGATTATGCTGTGCCAGGAAAAAGTGAATGGTAAAATCTTTCCTACTAGCCTCTCCCAAATGACGTCAGTGAAGTAAGCATTTATAAAAGGCAATAAACCCACTGACATTTTAAAATGTTTTCTCTGACTTGTAAAGGCTGGAACTGAATGTGTGATATTCCTACTTTTAAGGTTAATCATTAATCCATACTAATATTTCCTGTCTTTCGATCTGTACCCTACTTCCAAAAGTGTGATGCACTTAAAGCTAGTAGGAAAACACTACAGATTAAAACACTAATTAAATGTCTCTTTGCTCACAATTAAAGTTTTAAAAAAGCTTCCAGTAAAAGGACCTAATTGCTCTCCAACCTGGACATATTACTAAGAAGGCAGAAACCAGAGAATTCAATTTTGTTGTATTCCGATTTTACCCGAGTTGGATAACCTATTATGGTCAGAGAGGGAAGCTACATATCAATTATAATATTGAAAGTATTGCCAAATATTTTCTGATCTCTGATCCCAGGTAATACTTCGTTACACAGTAATGTAATTTCTCCCAGCTTTGGGCTCACATTATGAAGTATAAAATAAAGAGACAAATGAGAAAATGTCAATTTATACCTGGTCCCGATTCTTGTCCGTAACTGAGACCCGAAGTGTGCTTGGTCCGTACTCGAAAAGTCTGTGCCCTCTGCTGACGGGCCATATCGCATGTCTGATTTGGATGCCATATTTGCTTGCAGTGGTAGCAGAACTCAGTCTGGCAGCCTTCCCTCCCACAAGTCAGCTTTGGGCAGCTGGCACAGCCATAGGCAATCACAGCATAACTGGGTAAGGAAATAGGAAAAGATATCAGTAAGGTAAGAATGATCTAACCAAGACAGACAGACATTCATCAGTTCAGTGGAGTAACACTGGCACTCCCACCACCACATGTGATGTAAAGAAAGGAACACACATGCACAAGTGTGCCTAACAAACTGTAAAATATATGCTGTGTGAGAAAGTCAATTTCTTCTTGAAATTCTAAAAACACAAATCATTTATTTCCTGAAAAAAATAGGGGGGATCATATTTCACCTGAATTTCTAGCATATACCAAGTAATAGTTTAAGCTGCTTTAGGAGCAGTTTGCCTCAGCAAGTTTCATAAATAACAAGATACAAAACGATTTCCTTCCGATGGTTTGCTATATTTAAAGAGATTAGAATTTGTTTACACAAGGGACAGACACTTGTAAAATAAAAAGCTATAGCAAAAACTAAAGCAAGTATACGTTTTCATTTTTAATTTCCAAAGTGAAGCTGGTCTGATCACAGCCTGAGATAATAGCTATAGATGGATTCATGGTTAACTTCTGCTGAAAGCTCATATTATCTTTCTGTATCTTTTCTCCTTCTCTCCCTCTCATTCTCTCTCTCTCTCTGCTCTCTCTCTCTCACCTCTCCTTCTCAAATATTTACTGTGAAATATCTTCTTTCTTGACAGGCTCTAGAATCCAAGAATATCACTCATCTATGTCATTAATTAATACAGAAATAAGGCCATATCTCCTCCCCTCTCTTCTGACCCATATTCTCAATAAAGATGGGCAATTCAGAATGTATCAGCACCAGCATCAAACTGTTTCTTATAACCCATGTTGATTTACCAAAAATTACTCTCCCATAAACAATCCAATATATTTACAACTATTAGCCTAATTCTAAATATGTCAACTAAATCCTCAGATTACACTAACAAGTGGACACTTGTTTAAAAAAATTAAAGTAATTTAAAGAAACAAATGAAAAAGAGCAGTTGTTAAATTTTACACAATTTTTTGACAGGTCAATGACTGCATGACTAGGTATTACCATTTGGGTTTTGTTGTCCCCTATTCCACGCTCTCCTGCAATAACCAAAACCCTCAAACACTTACACAAAAGGCTAATCATGTTTTCTTGAATTTATCCTATGGTTTATTTGTTTATTTCAATGTACACTAGATAAGAGAAACACAAGTTCTCAGGTTTATCATAGATTCTGAAGGTGATTTGAGGATGATACTGAAACTATCAATAACAAGATGTCAACTCTATATATGCTCTATTAAAACCCTTCTCAGAAAGAGCAAAGTCAATGTATGAATGCAAATGATTCATATCCTGTAGGAGTTCTGAGCAAATCTAACTGCAAAATAACTACTAAAGATAAACAATGTTTTTACTGAAGAAAGTGACTTGCTTGCTATTGTGTGTTAAATGGGAAAGGTACTGGATGATCTCAGAAAAATATTAAGCCAACTTCTGATGATACAAATTAGACAGACTACCAGTCAGGAAGCCCTGAGTATTTCATAATCCATCCCTACCTTACATGGTGGGAGTAAATATTTATTCACAGATTCCCCAACCTCTTCTTGAAAAATAAGAACATTTGATAGGACTTACAATATCAATTTTGGGTGTAGAATTTTGTTCTAAGGAAGTAAAATAAACCCAAATACTCATGAACCCAACACCATCTATTACCATAACACAGAATTACTCAGCGCACGAGATTTGGCATTCCTGTTTTTGGGCACCTGGTCTGAACTTCTTGCTCCTGACTCATACTGTATGACACTGTGCTGATTAAAATCTACAAACATTAGCTTCTATCCCCAAAATGGAGGTATAGGTGCTTGCCACCTTCAAGTGTTACTAAACATGTTCTGAAACTGCATTTGAGATCTTGCCCTGTCAGGAATGGCATAAAATCATAGCACTTTTGTTGTTGTTAACTTCCTTGCCTTTGTACACTTTATTCCTTCTGTCTAGAAATAACCCTTTCTTACTTCTTGCCCTGGCAAATACTTATCCATGTAAAAACCAGCTCAAATGTCATTATCTCTGTAAAATCTACTTAACATCTCCAGGCAGCTGGTTACCTATTTCATGCCTGTGCACAATTACACTCCTCCCCCCAACCCCCGCATACACTGTACAATGCTTTCAGTGCTCACAGCTCAGTTAAGGAGGTTGGGCAATGGTTCGAGGCTGCAATTTACTCTGGCATGGGTGTACCATGAGAGGCCCCTAGAGAAACACAATTACTTCATAATATTTATCACATTATACCGTAATCATCTGTTTACGTGCATACTTCCCCAATCAGACTACACTCAAGGAAAAGTATCATCCATGTTTTAATCTCCAGGGTCTAGCACTCTAATTTATGTTTAAAATACCTATGTTGAATGAACGATAGAGACCTTTTCCTGCTTAGGTATTTTTACTTTTCCCCAGGGCATTCTAGCTCTTCTCCTGGGCCATTACTCTGCCCTAAAGCAATCTTTTAAACTTATCCATGTACCTATTTAGCTTACAATATATGTCAGATATTATCGCTTAATCCTAAAATTCTGTATAAAACCACTTTAGGGGTAAACTTCTAAGTTCTAAATAGGGCAATCTTCTTCCCCAGGTAGTTGAAAAAACCCTTATCCTGGAGAGGCCAAATCTGCCTTGACCAACTTGTTTCTTTTCTCCCAGGTCTCACACTGGAACCTCTCCCCTAACCTGCTCTCAACTTAATCAAGCATTCAGGTTTGCTTAATTAGAAGCTGAACAGAAGATGCAGGAAATTACATGTTGCTAAGAATACAGGTGCATACCTTTTCCCCCTTAAGTTCATACATACCATTTTTACTAATTTTGTTAACTCCCCAAGTCTTTGGAAACATCATAATGTGTGACAGGCTAGACCACAACATTACCTAACTTCAGCCCTGGTGGGGAACATCTCATTAGTATGAATTTGATTATGTTCCAACAGACCCTGGTAGTTAAAAGTGTTCCTACAGACTGACGAATCTCAGAGGGAAGGTGTGTGTGTGGGAGAGAGATTAACCAAAGGATTTATATGCATATATGCATAATCCATGGACACAAACAATAGTGTGGTTGAAGGCCTAGGGGTGAGCGGGGTCAATGGGGAAAAAAACGGGAGGACATCTGTAATACTTTCAACAATAAAGATAAACTTTAAAAAAGAAAGAAATGTGTTTCTGTACTTTCAAGTTCCAGACTAGGTGACTTCATTTACAAATTAACCCTGAGCACTTGTAAGGGTGGGAGATATGGGTCAAGTTGTCACAATAAACTGTACCCTTACTATCTTCTTTTTCCTTGCCTAATTCAAACGCATGTCACTTCTTGGCCAGACAACTGCAAGGAACTACTATCTGGTCTCCTTATTCCCCACTCCAATCCATATTCCAGTTCTAAAGGTTATCTATCATGTTACTCTTTTGCTTAAAATCCTTCAAACCTAAAGATCTTTGCATGGCATAAGTCTAGCCTATCAACTGGAATCCAGTCTACATTTTCAGATTGCTCTCTAGTCACTTCCCAGATCATGATCCCATATTGCGCATTCAGAAGCTAACCAAACTAGACTTAAGGCTTAGTCTTGTATTTTTATACCTCCATAAATTTGCTCATAACATTCTAATTTAAGGTATTTTTTTTCTCTGCCCACTTCTTTGTTTGATATTAATTCCTAGTCATATTTTTCAAGGCCCAGATCAAATATTATCTTCTCTCTGAAGTCTTTGTTTTATTTTATTTTAATTTTTTTAATCCTCACCTGAGGATATTTTTTCCATTGATTTTTTAAAATATAATTTTTTAGAATATATTTTTATTGATTTCAGAGAGGAAGGGAGAGGGAGAGAGAGATAGAAACATCAATGATGAGAGAGAATCATTGATTGGCTGCTTCCTGCACACCCCCTACTGGGGATCAAGCCCGCAACCAACCCAGGCATGTGCCCTTGACCAGAAGTGAACCTGGGATCCTTCAGTCTGCAGGCCAAACAGGCTTGGGCTGTGAAGTCTTTACTGACACCATCATGCAAAACCTTTCATGTATCCAATAAGAGGATTCGTATTTGTTACAATTATCTATCTATCTATCATCTATCTATCTATCTATCTATCTATCATCTATCTCTTCTACCAGGTCAAACTCCCTGTCAAGAGGACTACTTTTTAAGTCCTTTTTGTAATATCTAGTACTCACCTAAGGGTCAAACACTATATAATTCTCCAAAGTATCTGTTGAATGATCACCTGTCCGTGCTCTTCTCAGCCACCCTCCAGTTACGTTTCTCCTCCAAAAACCATGCTATTTGTATGCCTTATCTTTTTTCTCAAAATTCAACTATTCATTCTATTGTTCTGGGAGCTAATTGAGAGAAAAGTTGGAATATAGACATCCTAGTCTAGAGGAGCTCCCTATCTACTCAGAGATCAAGATTCATTGTTAAATAAGGACACTAACAGAAGGCAGGACAGAATAATTGTTAAAGGAATTTACCAAACTGCAAATAGTCAGGGAAAGTTTCACTTTCGCCTTAAAGATGCCATAGAAAAACAAAAGCATTTCCTGGTAATTACGTTTGGCACAATTATGCCAGATTGAAGACTTACACTGCATTATTATTATTAACAAGATTTACAGTGTATATTAACATGCTTAAAGGAACTAAGAAGCTCAGAAAGCTCAGAAATAAATTTGCTTTCTTTTGTTCAATCCAGTATTTCCCAAGCTTATCTGATAACAAAATACTTCTCTTTCCAGTAATGCTTATAACGTATCTTGGGAAATATTGATATATGTGAAAAATAGAAAATAAGATAAAAAGATGGGTGTAAGCCTGTAAAGGGGCTTAAATTATAAGGATAGATCATATAAATAATGAGTTACCCTATATAATAAAGAGCTATCCTATATAATAATGAGTTATCCTATATAATAAAGAGCTATTATGCTACTTAGACTGAATGGTGGAACAACCTTCCGGAACGAACAGTGGGCCGGTCCGAGGCAGCCGGGGCTGTGAGGGCCGAGCCCCTTGCACAAATTTTGTGCATTGGGCCTCTAGTTAAAGATATAAGAAGTCATCTTATAGAGGTCAGGTATGAGCAGTTTTAAGCAGGGGCATGATATAAAATGTTCCACTATAGAATGAGCACCTTGGCAAATATGAGAAAGATGTATTGGGATGAGAAGGATGATGTAGGTGGTGGGTAAGGGAGATGAGTGAAGAGTTGTGATACAGAAGGTGTGGAGTAAATTAAGAGAAGAGGTCCAGGAAGGCTTCAGAGAGGAAAACTCCTCCTTCACTGACTGAGAAATCTGCCTTGCTCAGGGAGCTTGGTCTTTCCTCATAAACATGCTAGAGACAAACAGGAGCTTCCTGTTTATGGGATGGTCCAGTCCAGCTGTCTAGGAAGGCCAATAGCTGATACTACCTGCTGCAGTCAGGTGGGAGGGAGTCCTGTACAGGGGGATTCTGCAATGAGAGGCTAGAAGCGGTAACAAGATCAACTGCACCAGTTATTAGGTATGAGACACTGGGTCCCATACAAGCTTCTCTGCACTCGTTTCTCCCTTATAAAATGAGTTTACCACCATGTACCTGTATGAAACTAAAATGAAATTATTTCTGGGCCTGACTGGTTTGGCTCAGTGGATAGAGTGTTGGCCTGCGGACTGAAGGATTGTGGGTTAGATTCCAGTCAAGAGCATGGACCTCAGTTGCAGGCTCAATAACCCAGGCGGTCGGGGATGTGCGGAGGGCAACCAATCAATGTATCTCTCTCACACTGATGTTTCTCTCTGTCTTTCCCTCTCCCTTGCACTCTCTCTAAAAATCAATAAAAAAAATATCCTAAGGTGAGGATTAACAAAAAATAATAAAATAAAATAAATAAAAATTTAAAAATAAAATTACTTATTTCTGAATGAGATCCGAGTCTGAAAATTATAAAGAACTATACAAATTTTCATTTAAAAGTACGTTTTAAAGATTATCCTTGGTAGTATTGTACTTAATGATATTAAATAACAATGTGAATGTTTCCCCACTAAAATTAGTTCCCTTATTTACAACTAAAATAAAATCGTTTCAAGTATGGGTAAAGAAAAACTCGAAACTCTTTGCTCTGTTCTACAAATATTTTGCAAACAAATCACGAAATCTTTTAACATATAGTGTTCTCGTTATCATGAGTAACCACAGGGAAACTATTGATCAGAACTCTGTATGATCACTTAAATACTCCCCTCACCCTGCCAAACACCCCTTGAGAACTTGGTAAATCTGGCTGGTAAGAACTTGATCCGTGGACATTAAAGATGGTCAAGTATGAGGAGAGATAACTGGGGCTTAGGCTATGTCCTAGTGTTCATCTATGATTTTTACCAGACCCCGAAGAGTAGACCAGTTTGATTAAAACAAAACAAGCTAATTTTCTCCCAGCATTAAAAAGAAGCAAAACCATTGGCCACATACCCAGGGAACCCAGACACCTGTTTGGGAAGTAACAGAATTTTAAAGTTACTCCCTGTTTATCTAACACCTTCAACTGAAGAACTCAAAACACTGTGCAAGCATTAAGCCTCTGAAGTCAGGAAAGGATCAGGCTTATTTCAGGTAAGAAAAATACAGTAGGTAAGAGCTGTTAACAATAGGAATCAGGAAAGAAAATAGATTCTGGCATCCTTGGCTCTCTCAATGTTGTCCTTAGAGCACACTTGTTGAAATGACCCAAACATTAGCATCCTCAATAATGCTGACAAACCATGCTTTTTAAAACAGAGGTTGCGAGGAAAGAATATTAAACTTGGTTAGAGTTAAGACCAGTGTTTACACTAGTTACATGACTCTGAACAAGTCACTCACTTTATTTAAACTTCGGTTCCCTCACCTATAAAACTAGATCAAATTTATCTTATCATGTTGCAGGGATCAAATTAAATTATGTATGCCTGGCACATGTTGCCAGCTTGCTTTCTTTCCCCAGACTTCACCTTCTTTAAACACACAGACAATATATTTTAAAAAATTATACATAAAAATGTTGTAATTCTTTTAACTAATTAAAAAATAAACTCTGATGACAACTGATCAATACTTGGCTAAAATAGAAAATGGCCTAATTTTTTAATAACTTCAAAATCAGAAATGGTTTGGAGTTGTTGTCGAGATTGTAAATTAATTCCTGTCCCTTTTTATTGATGTGAACCAAGTCAAGAGTTTGACTTTAGAGGAATGATAAACAAAAAGGAAGCTTTTCCAGAAAGATAATCAGTGGTGCCACATTTCTTAGTTAAAATTCAAGGAAACTCACATCTCAAAAAAGGAATTAATATACTATTCCAAAGTGAACACTGTTCATTTAAATTCCTTTGGTTCAGAAAACAGATCAATAGTCTCTGTAAAATGTGAATACCATAAAATTTAACCTCTTAAGGCCAGTCGGATCACCAGACATAAGCAAAAACTTCTAAGAGCCTCCATAGTTCTTTCTGATACTTATTAACTGAAAGTGAAAGTGATTTACCATAAACACAGGACCACTGACAACAACTTCAGAGTAATTTAGAAACCCCATCTCGGTGAGGTTAAATAACACACCCATCTCTAAACGTCTGGTGGATAAACAGAAGCAGCTAACTGTTTTCACTCCCCTAAACAGTCTGTGCCGGCTTCTTCTGAAGGAGACGAACGAATGGCAGCAGCATGGAAATCTTAAAACAGCCTTGACATACAGGCTACAATGAAAAGTCCTTCTTAACTCCCCTGAAGCCAAGATCATGAAGCTTTTTACTAGCGTTACATTTACCCACTGCAAGGAGTCCTTAGCATCCTTCTGTCCCCAAAACATGACACCCGAGAATAAAATGATCTTCCCAAGGTCAAAGAACAGGTACTGGCACGTCTGACTCCCAACCACTTAGAGGAGCCCCTTGGCTGCATGCAACCATTCCTGGGAGGTACTGACACAATCAGATTTTTTTTTTTTACATGAGGGAGGAGGGTCTCCACTACAGCTAAATCTGTTGGTATTATGTCTCTGCCGTTGAGGCATATTTCCTCACTGACCTTAAAAACTCAACATACACGGTGCATTAAAAAGACTGTCAAGACCTCAAGATCAGAGGGGCTAGGAGACACATTTTCTCCTCCCCTATCAACCTCTCCACAGCCTTCTTCTGAGTGCCCATTGCTTCCTGGACAAAGGGTCCACTCCTCACCCTGCCTGAGGCACCAGCGTGAAACCCTGGGGGCCTCCCTCCCAACAGCTGGGCACAGACGACACACAATGCTCAGGGGGCCCCAGCCCCTCCCAGTGAGCTGTGCTTCCTCATCACCTCCACCCCAACTTTCAGCAGGGGTGCTCAGGCACAACACACCTTCTGCGGCACGGCCAAGTCTGCCCCTAGCCCAATGGACACACCCCTCCGAGGTGCTGCCCCCTCAGGATGCGGCTCTCATTCCGCCTTTCGCCACACATCCCCTCATTAAGAGGCACCCCTAACCTCTGGACAGAGGGGCAGTTACCCGACCAAAAAGAGGACTTGATCGATAGCTCCCTCCCTCCCCGACCGCTCAGCCTCCACCTCAAGCCCTGGGTCAGGGGTGGGAGGTCCGGTGCCGCCGCCGCACTCGCCTGGGCTTAGGGATGGATGGCTACCAGTTCAACCCACCGCAGTTGCCGCCTCCCTCTCCCGTGGGTCATCCCTCAGCTCTCCCTCCACCCTGGGACGGACACACGGACACACACACACACACACACACACACACACACACACGCGGTGTGGAAGGCCCCTCCGGGGGCGGGGCACGCGGGTCCAGGTCCCCGGCACCGGCGGGTCCCGGCGGCCGCAGCCCCCCGCCCCGGCGGCCACGCCCCCGCGCTCACCCGCAGTCCGGCGCCGGGCACCAGCGGCAGTCGGGGTCCGCCGCCAGGTAGCGGCGCAGCATGAACTCCTCGTACTTGTGCATGAGCGGCGGGTCGGCGAGCAGCAGGCGGATGTCGTGCGGGTTGAGCCGCTCGTTGCACTCGGGGCAGCTGATGGGCACCCGGCTCTCGCTGATCTCCAGGCGCAGGTAGTGGCGGAGGCAGTCCCGGCACGAGCGGTGCGGGCAGCTGAGCAGGCGTGGGGCCCGCTCGGGCGGCAGCCGCACCAGGCACAGCGGGCACTCCACCTCCTCCGGGCCCGGGCCGCCGCCCTCCGCCGCCTCCTCATCGTCGAACCCGGGCCCCGCCGCCGCCGCCGCCGCCTCGGCTTCCTCCTCGGCCTCGGCGACCGGATCGGCGGGCAGCGCCTCGGGCAGCGGGGCTTGGGCCGCGGCCGGGGCCGGGGCGGGAGCCGGGGTGGGCGGCGGCGGCGCGGTCGGCGGCGGCGGCTCGGCCTGCGGCTTGGCTCGGGCGCGGCGGCCGCGGGCCGAGGCGGAGAAGACGCTGTGGAAGGGGAGGCGCCGGCGCCGGCCGCCGCTGCGGCACTTGGGGTCCGGCGCTGCCGCGTGTAGGGATGTGGAGCGCGGCGACTCGGAGTCCTTCTCAGAGCCCATGGCCCCCGGAGGCCGAGGGGCGAGCGGCGCCCAGCGCCGCCACAGCTCCCGCCTCAGCTCCCCTCAGCCGCCGCCCTCCCCGAGATAGAAACCGAGCAGCTTCAACGAAGTGGTTATAAAGCCTCCGCCCCTCGCGCCGCTGCCCACTGCGCAGGCGCGGTGCCGAGACACCTCACAACCCGCACCGCTGGGGCGCAGGGGCGCTGGGCGGGGCCAGGCGGCGAGGGGCCCGCCGTGCTGGGGCGGAGCTTCGTCGCCGGTCAGGTGGTTCCAGGACAGCCATCTTAAGGAGATACTAACCCCAGGGCTTTTCTTGACCTCCTTCCCCAATTCTAGCACCGCATCAGCTCCAAGATGGGGTTTTCGCTTTGCCTTTCCTTATGGATAGTCTGAATGCCACTTCCAGCAGCTGATGCTTTAGTTACTTCATGTGTGAAAAGCAGACAAGGCTAGATTAGGTGGTGATTCTCAACTAGTCTGCCTTCCAACATTTCTTTTGTTGTTGCTTATTAAGCAAACATCATCTTCCTATCTAATAAAGAGGGAATATGCAAATTGACTGTCATGCCATGACAAGATGGCTGTGCCCACAGTGGAGGCGGAGTTCCCATAATGAGCCTTTAACGAGCCATCAGCAGGGACCCGAGGCTGCCTGGCGCTGGGTTGGGGCAGGGGACCTGAGGTTGTGCCTCCCACCTGGTGGGGCTTGACAGGGGACCTCAGGCCATGCCCCCCTTGCCCCAGCACTAGGCTGGGGGACCTCAGGCTGTGCCCCCTGCCCAGCAGGGCTTGATGGGGGACCCAAGGTCCTGCCCCCTGCCCCAGTGCCAGGCCAGGGGACCTGAGGCCGTGTCCCCCCCCCCCCCTCCCAACCATGTGGGGCTTGATGGGGGTGGGGCCAGCCAGGTCTGGATCTAGCCCAATGTGGGTGGGGCTGGCTGGGGCTGGGCCTGGAGCAATTTGGAGGTGCACGTGGGTGGGAAGGGACTTGACTCTGGTTCCCGTGGTGCGCCCCAGACTCTGACAGGAGGAAGGTTTTCATATACATTTTACTAATTTTCTTCCATCTCTGACACTTCTATTATAGAGAAAGGGCAAATAGCAATATTAAAATATTTCCTCTAATTAATTCCCTTTTTTTAGTATTTTATTTTATTTTTAATTTTTTAATTGATTTTTGACAGAGAGGAAGGGAGAGGGATAGAGAGTTAGGAACATCGATGAGAGAGAAACACCAATCAGCTGCCTCCTGCACACTCCCTACTGGGGATGTGCCCGCAGCCAAGGTACATGCCCTTGACCAGAATCGAACCTGGGACCCTTGAGTCCGCAGGCCGACGCTCCATCCACTGAGCCACACCGGCCAGGTAATTCCCTTTTAATGTGCAAGAATTTTGTGCAACAAGTCACTAGTTACTTAATAAAGAATATAGTCATCCACTGAGCATTTACAAAGCAGAGGCATTACTGGATAAGACAGACAGGGTCTCCCTATCTGCAAGGGACTTACACATTCCTTACTCTAGCATTCAATGCTCTCTGTGAGCTAGTAAACTTTATTCCTAGGTCCATCTCCCATCCTATCCTCCTGGTAGTTTGGTTACTTACAATTTGTGGAAGGGGGCCCAGCATATTTTTGGGGGGGTCTGGAAGTGCATTTCTTTTGCTGGTTCCCCACTCCTCTGACTGGGGGAGGATCTGGACCCAGGCTTCCAAATGGGAGGCAGGCAAGCAACTTCAACAGCATGAGAATATATCAGGGTTACGTTCAGTTGCAAATAATAAAAGAAAAAAATGGCTTATGATAGAAATTTATATCCCTCTTCAGAAAAATAAGTCCAAAGGTAAGCAGTTCAGGGCTGCTCCAGCCTCCTCAGCACTTGGTTTCCAATCTTAAGGTTACCTCATCTAGTTCACATTCTCGCCAGTGAGGAGAAAAAGGAAAGAAAGGCCCACCTTTTTCCTTTTAAGAAGGATGCCTTGAAAGTTCTATACATTTTTCTTACATCTCATTGGTCAAAACAGTCACATGGCCATGCTAGGAAATGTAGTCTTTTAACTGGGCACAGTATGCCCCTAAAACTAGGGGCTTTGTTATTAATAAAGAATGGTGGAATGAATATTGGAAGGCAACCAGCTGTCTTTTTCATGGATGGTACTTAAAACCATGAGAAAGGTCTCTAGGAATAAGCCCTGAAAAACTTCAAACTTTTAAGGTGAAACCGTAGAAGAGCCAACAAAAGAAACTAAGAAGCAGGGCTGTGAAATAGGAGAAAACCCCATCAGGTATGATGTCATAGACACCAGGATAAAATGTTTCCAGGGGCAGAATGGTCAATTGTGACAAATGCTGCTGAGAAACCAAGAAAGAGAAAAAAACAAAGAAGTGGTCGCTGGATTTGGCAATACCAAAGAGACATGAGGAGGAGCAATGTTTCTCCTCAAGCAGGAAGGAGGTCTGATGCTGGATGGCTAAAACAATTAATGTCCATATATTGGTCAGAATAGGCTAGGCTCTGCTGTAGTAACAAGCAACCCAACTATCTCAATGGCTTAATACGACAATGGTATATTTTCCCCACTCATGCAAAACCTGCTATGGATCAAGGCATCTTGCAGGGTATAGCTAGCTCTCCTCCACTCTATTGGATAACTCAGAGATCCAGACCACTTCCATCCTGGGCTTCACCACCTCAGTATGAGGCTTTCAGGATTGCCTCAATAGTGGGAAGAGAGCTGGAGAGTTGTGCACCAGCAATTAAATACTTCAGCGTGGAAGTGACATGTTACTTCTACTCACAGACGATTGGTCAGAACTTGTCCTACAGGCCCAAGTCCCCTATAGCCATTTTTGACTCTGTTCTCAGTGCCCCATATCCTGATCAATTAAAGAGCTCCCTTTGAGGAGGTGTGTGCCTGTGGTGGGGATGAAGGGTGGGGCAGATGGCTGCCTCGTTACTTGGGTCAGATTGAGGCAAAGGAGATGGGAACCCCTGGTTCTAGGCAGACCCAGCTGGCTTTTAGATGATTTTCCCTGAGGAGATGACAGAAACAGCTGTCAGAATCCTAGCGTGCGGAGAAACTCAACACGCTGAATGTTAGTTTTGGCGCTGGATCCCAAACAACTCAGCTCAAAGCTGTCACCATCAGTGTTTTGGCAGAAAACTGACCTCTTATAAATGCCACTGGGCTTTGCAATGGTCCTATCTCTACTGGGGTTTCTTTTTCCTGAATACGTCACTCTTGAATCAAGGGACTAAAGCAGTTCCTCCTGGTTTTTCTTCTGTGTTTGCACTTGATAGAAACTGAGTAGTGACTCACGGAGATGGCATGAGAGAGAGAGAGAGAGAGAGAGAGAGAGAGAGTCTTACTCAGGTATTCGCTTATTCAGTAAACATTTATTATACTTTGTGCTAGGCCCTTTGCCAGGCATTGGGGTCAGGGAGATGAAAAACATAGCTTAAGGGGGGTTACAGACAAGAAAGCAGGTCATTGGGATACTAGGTGATGAGGCCATGTACAAAAAGCTGTGACAGGCAAAGGGGGGCATGGTAAGCCTTGCTCAGGGTGGTCAGGGATGGCTTTCCTGAGGAAGAGCCCTTGGAGTTGAGTCTCCAAGGATGAGTAGGAGTTGACAAGTTGTAAGACTTGTCTGGAGGGAAGGCATAGGGGTACAAACATAGGATCAGTCTGAAGAAATGTGAACAGCAGGGTATGAGAGGAGGAGAGAATGTCTGGAAGCATGCACAAGAGAAGAGAATGGAATCGTTCTCTATTATGACTCCATTGGACTCAAAGAAAAGAAGCCCAGACGTGGACTAGTGAAGGGGACCAAAGTTTTGTCACCCCAACATATGCCTTTTGGGATATTGATTTTAAGCTGGTTGTTAAGAAACAAAAGACCCAGCCCTAGCTGGTTTGGCTCCGTGGATAGATCTTCGGCCTGCGGACTGAAGGGTCCTGGGTTCAATTCCGGTCAAGAGCACATGCCCAGGTTTCGGGCTCTATCCCTAGTAGGGTGTGTAAGAGACAGCCAATCAATGATTCTCTCTCATCATTGATATTTCTATCTTTCTCTCCCTCTTCCTTCCTCTCTGAAATCAATTTATCTCAGAGCGAACCTTGGGCCCTCCCCCTTACCTGCTTAAAGGAATTCAGATAGAAAAACTTGCTCAAAGGAAGCATCACCTTGGCAACACAGTATAAACTGAACGTGGCAGACAGGGGAAAATCTAGCAAATGCCTGTTTCTTTCTGTGTCCCATTGTTTTTGGGTGTGCCGTCAAGAATTTATCACATTTGCTCTTTCTCATCTGTGCGTAAACTGCCTGCTTTATCATTGAAATCTCAGATCCCTATCTTTCCTTTGTCCAGAATAACATATGAACCTAACTGCCCAATGACTCCTTCAGTCTCATATTCTTTAAAAATATATTTTTTTAATTTAAAAATGTTTTTTATTGATTTTTAGAGAGAGAGAGAGAGAGAGAGAGAGAGAGAGAGAGAGAGAAATATTGATGTGAGAATGAAACATCTATCCGCTGCCTCCTGCACGGTCCCTAACAAAGATTGAGCCCGCAACCTGTGCATGTGTCCTGACCAGGAATTGAACCAGCAACCTTTTGGTTCACAGGACGATGCCCAACCAAGCTACACCAGCGAGGGCCATTGGTTGATTCTTGTATGTGCCCTGACAGGGGATCAACCCTGAAACTTTGACGTATCAGGATGACACTCTAGCCATATGAGCTACCTGGCCAGGGCTTGGGTTTCATATTCTTATGGCACCCCATATATATCTGTAATAAGTTTTGAACTTTTTCCCCTGTTAATCTGTCTTATATTAATTTGATTATTAGCCCAGCTACAAGAACTTAGAAGGCGGGAGGAAAGTAATTTTTTATTTTACCCCGCTACACTAGCCTAAGGCAAAATAGTGATTTTTAGGTCACGTAACCCTTGAGAAAGTACTATGGCAACTGGGCCCTTAGTCATGGGGATGGGACACCATGATTGATAGTCCCTACCTGGACCATATGGTTGAAGCAGGGGCAGGAGAAATTCTTGTGTTTTCACAGGTAGGAAGGGGCCAAACATGAGTAGGTGAAATATGAAATGTTCACCAGGAATAGGTTGAGACCAGATCACCAGGAGCTTTGAACACCAGCCTTTATTGTTAAATAGTTGGACACTGTGGGAACATTTTGCTCAAGGAGAGCCATATGTATAATGAAGTTGGCCTGTCTATCTTTACTTGAGTTTTCTCTTGCCTTTCAAGGTTGCTCTGAAAGTGAATTTTAATCAGATGGTACCTAAATAGTGACTGGGCTCCAGCTCCCACTGGCCTTAGACGTGACCTCTACCTGTTGTGACCCCTACTTTTCCCTCTGGATCAGGAGTGGTGAATGCCACTGAGCCTAGTCAGTCTGATCTGAGTTGTCCCCTGTCTCCTGGGTCTCCAGGCACTTCCTCCTTGCCACATGCTCAGTGAGTGACCTCCCATCCACCTGGAAGTCCTCCTGCCTCTGACCACCAAATCCAAGTTCTATTTCTCTCCAAAGTACTTACAGGACCTCTTTCTGGTTTTGTATCTCTTTTGACTGGACTTGGCCCCAGCTCCTCAATTGGCCTGTTTGTGAAGTCATCAGCTCATGTCATTCCCTACTGAAAAATTGTCTACTACTTAAAAAATGTCTTCAGTGCCCACAGTCAGCCTCATCTCCTTCTGTGCATCTATATATATTGATTTCAGAGAGGAAGGGAGAGGGAGAGAGAGATAGAAACATCAAGGATGAGAGAGAATCATTGATTGGCAGTCCCCACAAGCCCCCCCACTGGGGATCGAGTCCATAACCCGGGCATGTGCCCCAACCGGAAATCGAACTGTGACCTCCTGGTTTATAGGTCGATGCTCAACCACTGAGCCACGCAGGCTGGGCCATTTGAGCTTCTTGATGTTATCTAAACATCTCACAATGATCAAACCAGACTCTGCAAATGTTGGTTTCTTTGCCTGTTATGCCCTTCCTATCCTGCTCTATTTGTTGTAATTCTATACATACTTGCAGGCTCATTTCCATGGCCACTCCCTCCCTCCCCCCACCTTTTACAGTCAGATTCATCTTTCTCCCTCTTTTGTGTTCCCAGGGCACCGTGATAACTCTAGTGTTACATCTATTACAAGGATGACCACATAATTTACTGTCCAAACCCAGGACACTTGAGAATGAAAGGGAATGCTATTATTAATTGTTCTGGTTCAAAAGGTATCATTTGATCTGTTCAGGCAAACTAGAAGGTACTGTTACCCACCTACATCCAACATTGTCATAAAACCTGGCACTCGGTACTTTCATTTATCTCATTCATATCTTTCAGCCCTTTGAGATAGTATTGTTATTCCTATTTTTTTAAATATGTTTTTATTGATTTCAGAGAGGAAGGAGGAGGGAAAGAGAGATAGAAACATCGATGATGAGAGAGAATCATTGATAGGCTGCCTCCTGCACGCCTCCTTCTGGGAATCGAACCTGGACATGTGCCCTTGACTGGAATGAAACCTGGGACCCTTCTGTCCGCAGGCCGACATTCTATCCACTGAGCCCAACCAGCTAGGACTGTTACTCCTGTTTTTAAGATGAGAAGGTGGAGCCTCAAAAGAGAGGAAACTTGTGGTCACAAAGCCAGAAGGTGGCAAAGCTAGCCTGGGAAGCCAGATCATCGGGTTCCAAATCTTGGACTCTGTTGACTCTATAAGTTAGTATGTACCACTACCCCTGACCTGTCCAATACTACGGAGTCTTATTGTCTAGGTCCGGACCTAGACTCTAGGTTAGTCACTTGTAGTCCCTCCCAGATGAATGGGGAAATTAGAAATGGAGTCTTAATTATCCTGTACACTGGCCCCTCCCAGGGCATGTTGGTTGGATAGATGACTTCTTGAGAACAGAACTGTGTTTCAACTTAAAATCTATGTCCCCCTCCTGCACCTAATACTTAGCACAGGACTTGCTGTGCATCTGTTTATTAACATTTACCTACTACGTGCCTGGTCGTGTGTTGGTGATACAGCGATGAACAAAATAGACAAGGTCTCTGTTCTCATGGAACTTACATTACAGTCCAGGTATGGGGTAACCATACCAAAAACAATCCCAAATAAACAGTTGCAAATCAGGATAGATGCCAAAGAATAAAACTGGGTACTGAGGTTTAAGAAATATTTTGGAGGTAAACTTAGTACGTTGTGGTCATAAATTTGATGGCGAACAGTGAGAAGGCGATGACTTACGTGGGTTTCTGCTTAAAACAGAGATGGGGACACTAAGAAAGAGCAGTTTGGGGATTAAGAAGGTTGGTTTGGAATGTGTGGGGCTTGAGGTATCTGTGGGATTTCTGCTTTAATCTTTTCCACCTCCAGCCAGGTTAATTGGTTTTGTTCAAAACGGCAAGTTTGCGGCATGTAATAGAAACCTGCTTCAGCCAGACCAGACAAAGCTGGTGTGCCGGCGGCGTGGTAGGAAAAGGGACTGGGGCGGGGGGCGGGGTTGGAAGGCAGAGGAGGATGGGGAAGGGATGTGTTCACGGGGACAATCAGCCCTCCCAAGCTTCCATGAGGACCGCCACGGGCAGCCAGGGATAGAGGTACAGGCTGCAGAGAGAGCAAGACTCCCGCCCTACCCGGCTCTGCGCGGGGCCAACTGACTGCGCTGCGGGCGCCGGAACCGCGGGGGCGGGCGGCTCCGTGCCTGGAAACCCGAGCAGCCGCGGCCGCGGGACTCGTGGATAGGGCTGCGCCGGGAGCACCACGTGACCAGCCTCCCCCTCTTCTTCGCTGGCCTTCCAGGGAAGACCCGCGTCTCCGGCATCCCCGCCATCCCGCCTCCGCCCCCTGTGCACCGCTGCTACTCGGGAAGGCGCTTCGTGAGTGGCGGGGATTCCGCCGCAGTCTGCCGCAGCGCGGGGGAAAGGGAGGGGGGCGAAGGGGAGGCCAGCGAGCTGCAGCTGCAGCGCCCACGCTATTTTGCGTCAAAGTTCAAGCATATCCACTCTCAGGCGAGGCCGCCTCCGAATCCCTGCTGTGGTCCCATGCATTCCCACGGTCGATGCCACGCGTCCAGCGGCAGCATCCCTGGCCCTCCTGGACCACTGCCCTAGCCTCTCGTTGGGCTCCCTGCGGGGACGGCGGGGGATGGGAGGGTTCCAATCTATCCCGCGCCAGGAGCTTCCCCGCTGCTTTTCTCATATGCACGGCTCATGCTGTGTTGGCGTGCTTTAAGCCGCACACTGGCTCCCAATGCCCTATAAGAGAGCATCGATACGTTTCATAATCAAACCCCAGCTTAACCCTTTCCAGCCCACCGCCCTTTGCACCAGAGGCCCAGTCCTTCTGGATCCCTTACCCTTTCAAGAAAAGACATCACTTGCACACTTAAGTGACTTGCTGTACCTTCTGCCTAGGGTGACCTTTGTGGACCTAGCAAATTCGTAGACCCAACTTCCTTATAATAATGCGATGAAGCGTGGAAACTGGCACTGAAGTGCCTCCTTAGCAAAGGTCACAAAGCTGAAAGCTTACGGGGCTCAAGCAGGAGAAATAAATAAGGTCATGTGGGCAGGGCCATAAAGGACAGGGACCCCACTCTGCGTTCAGGCCAACATGCTCCTTGGGGGTCCTGTGATGCCAGATATTTGAGTTTACAAGAAAAGGCACACATCCAGATTGTTATGTGTAATCTCTTCATTTTTAAATGTTGATTTGATTTTTGAAACATCCCTGTGGGCCAGATGCAGGTCAGAGATGCACAGTGCATGAGCCCCTCTCTTAGGAAAGAGAATGACTGTTAGGGTCACTGAAGGAGGAACGCATGAGGCCACAGTGGTAAGGGATTATAAATGTATTGGGTCATCTGAATACCAGGTGGGCTGAGCCCCAAAATGGCACCAGCCCCCAGAGACAGGGAGCCAGGGATTTTGAAGGATTCTAGGTGGGCTTTTTCTGGGCGGAGAATCCCCTGGGCGGGTCCTGAGGGGAAAGATAACGGTCTCAGCAAGTGGAATGTGGTCTGAGCGAAAGGGAAGGTTGGTTGTGAAGTGGTCTAAAGGTCAGTCCCCAGAGGAAAGGATATGAATTCAATTATTTGATCAGACCTAACAATGACTTTCATTGAAAAAATAACTAAAAAACTCTTGAAGGTGAAGGTGCATCTTGAAGCGCTAAGAGACAGCTGTTGTGGAGGCAACAAGGAAGAGGACTCTGATGTGGATGTTTTAAACTACTTAGGACTGGAGAATCTACCAGAAACTAGAGGACTGGGTTTGGAAAACGAGCAGGAACAAAAGCGTGGAGAGTGAGGGGCCAGGGGTGGGAGCAGGGAGATGTGGGAGGCTTCAGGAAGCCAGCCAGTGTGGCACACCCACCGGCATCAATTGCCACAAATGACAGCAAACATTTCCCCATCCTTGTGGGGGCTTCGTGAAGGCCTGAGAGGGGACCTGTAGTGCTTGGCCGCGCTGGGGGGAAAGGGAGGGTGAGATAGGAAGGGAAGCCAACACTAAAAATGGGAGGGTAGTGGAAATTGGAAAGCTCCTTAGGAAGCGATTATGGAGACAATAGCCAAACAAAGGTAGATGTTGGTTATCAGGAGACAGGAGCTGGCCCAGGGCTGAGGGACTGGGGACAGTGTAGAGAGAAGCAGAAGAGCCAGCTGAGGCTGCATGGGGAACCAGGGTATTTTTAGTTCACTCTGAGGTTTTTTTGTAGCTATGATGTTATCTTCTTCTGTCTCCCATCCCTGGAGATCTTCAAAAAAGTCTGCTTCTACGCACTGAAGCTGCACTGACTGGGGTGTTTGTGAAAATGATGAAGGGGCCAAATTTTTCATTTGTGTTGGTGTAGTGCTAGCCAAAGACAGTACAGGCTGAAGCAGGAGCTGGACCAGGAGAAAGAAAACCTTCCAGGAATATGTAATAATCTTGGAGAGGGTTTTGGAATGGGTGCTTGGGCTCATCCCATGATCTCAAGGGGTCAGAGGGCCCCTGATTGACCTCCAGGTTACAGAAATCATTCACCAAGTGCTTACTTGTGCCAGACCCCGTGCTACATGTATACATCGTCTGTTATCCCTGCAGTGGTTATATGAGAGAGGTGCTATTATAACCCCCATTTTACAGATGAAGAAATTAATGCCCAGAGAAGTGAAGTGACTTGCCCAAACCACAGAGATAGAAAACAGTGGAATGGACCGGCTCTCCAGCTGGTTGTCCCCAAGCAGAAGAAATTGCCATCTCGTCTGGAGTTTATAGACGGCACTTACCACGCAGAGTCACAGGTATTGTTTTTGAGGTGCTTGTCTTCCTCCCCACTCACCTATAAGGGGATAGGAGCCATGCAGCTGGCAAGGAGGAAATTCTGAGCCATCCTAAATTAAATTACAACAGGCTGGAGGGAGGAAGGAAGGGACAAAAAGGGGTTAATGGGCTAACAACTGCAGTGTATGTTGGAATTAACTTAACTTCCAGGTGGCTGTTTCCCAGATTATCTAAAAAGAATAGCCAGGAGCCTCTGCTTTTTGTTTACCTGAGAGCTGTACAGACCTACCCCACCTCACCTGCAGCCATCCCCCTTGTATACAGCTAACACAAATTCTTTTAAAAAAAAATATGTTTTTATTGCTTTTCAGAGAGAGAGGAAGGGAGAAGATAGAGAGAGAAACATCATCAATCGGCTGCCTCCTGTAGGCCCCCCACTGGGGATCGGCCCAAAACCTGTGCCCTGACCTGACCGGTGATCGAACCATGACCTCCTGGCTCATAGGTAGATGCTTAACCACTGAGCCATGCCGGCCGGACAACACAAATTCTTTTCAGAATGGCTTACATCCTTCTCTCTGCTACTTGATCTATAAAACTTGCAGCACTCCAGAATCCTGACATGTTTTCTTTCCTTGCCGCATAGTTTGACCTTCATGCTCCAAGACCAGTCTTCTTTGCTAGCAATGGCCTAATAAACCTTTTCTTTTAAAAAGACTTTCCACCGTGGAATTTAAGATTTTTGTTTAACACCACAAATTTTAAGTGCCTGGCACACAGTGGGTGCTGAGTTCATGTTAAATCGATTCCTTTAAGGAAGGCCAAAAGCAGTGCCGGTCTCAGATCTTGGTGCCCTCGGGCAAATAATTCATCATCTTCAGACCTCAAAGTCCTCATCTGTGAAATGGTGATTATAATCTAGATCTCACATGATTACTGTGAGATTTCAATGAGACCAGGCCATGGATTTTCTATAAATTGCCATACCACTGGCAGCTGTTGTTGCTGCTATAAAGAGGAGAGGGTGTTGGTGGTGATGGGGACTGGAGAAGGAACAGGGTAGAAAGCCAGGATCTGGAAATTCCAGAAACATATCAATTCAGACAGGAAATTCTCAGGAGGCCCAGCCAGTTTGCAGAGTTTCCAAGACTACTGTCTTCATTCATTCGTGATTGCTGGAACACCTACTATGTGCCATTTCATTCAAAACTCTGTAGAACAGACCCCCAAGTTATCTTCATTTGACAAGTGAGAAAAATGAGGTTAGAGAGATGACATGACTTCCCCAAGGGGAACACAGGTAGAAAGTGGCAGGGGCAGGATTTGAACTTAGGTCTGTGTGGTTCTAAATCCTGTGAAGGGGACCAAAGTTTTGTCACCTCAAAATATGCCTTTTGGGATAGATATTGATTTAAAGCCGGTTATTAAGAAACAAAAGACTCAGAAAGAACTTTGGACCACCCCCCCCCCCCACCACCCCACCTTACTGCTTGAAGTAATTCAGGTAGAAAGACCCGCTTAGAGAAAGGGAGCATCACCTTAGCATCATAAAATAAACTGGTCGGCAGACAAGGAGAAATCCAGCAAAACCTGTTTCCTCCTGTGTCCCGTTGTCTCTGGGTGGCCCAGCAAGAATTTGTTTGTCACATGTTTGCTCTTCCCATCTATCTGTAAACTGCCTGCTTTCCCTTTGAAATCCCAGACTCCTGCCTCCCTCTGCTTGTCCAGATTGGCATATAAATCTCAACTGCCAGTGCCTCCTGGGGTCTCATTCTTATGCCCCCTCCCCTGGCATGTACATCCATAATAAATTTTGGACATTTTTTTCCTGCTAATATATCTCATGTTAACTTAATAGTCCAGCTAGAAGAATTTAAGACATATGTACTACTTTAAACAAGAAAGAAAGAAAGAAAGAAAGAAAGAAAGAAAGAAAGAAAGAAGAATTTAGAAGAATTTTAGCCCCCACCCTTGTTATTTCTGTTTTCCATTCCACGGCTTCATTAGTCTTTCCTTCATTCACCAGAACATTTACCAAGCATTGAGTAAGTGCTAGGCCTTCTGCAGGGGCAGGGGATACAAGACCCAGACTATCTGAAAGATTGTGGAGGTCAGTTAGGGAGGCAGACAACTCAATAGTTATTTACGATTCAGTATGATCAGCTCTCTGCTGGGGAAAGTGTGAGTGATAGGAAAGTGGGTCATTGCCTTAGACTTCCCTTTTCCCCTTGGTCCAGAGCCCTGAGGCACATCTCAAAGTCAAGTAATTCCCTTAGAGTCCCCTCCCCTAAAATGAGGAAGAGGTACATCCTCACACCTTCTCTCTGGGGTGTTGCAGTGGGGGATTCTTTTGGATTTTCAAAAGGATCCCCCTCAGCCAGCCTCTCCTCTCTCTGTCTCTGACACACACACACACACACACACACACACACACACACACACACTCACACACACACACACACACACACACACACTCCATGATAACCAGAGGTGGGTGATGGGTTAATGCTGGTCCAACCGGTTTCTCCATCCTTCAGCAGGCCCTGCTTGGGTGGTCCTTGGCATTCATTGCCTTCACCCCAAAGCCAAAAACCAAAGGAAACTTGCATTTAACATCCTGTTACACATGCAATAAAGAGAAATCAGGAAGGAAAGTCACCCAACTTTCAACAGTGATTATCTCTGGGTGGTGAAGTAATGTTTCATCTCTATTTTCATCTTTTTACTTTTGTGTTTAATTTTTTTCTTACCATGAGCACATTACTTTTACAATGAGTAAAAGATATAAATAAAATTATTCTCTATTTTAACAATTAGTTGAGGCCTCACAGATGTGGGAGAAGGTCTATTTAGAAGCAGTCTCCGAAGGGGCTTTGTCCTGAGCACAGCTGGGTCTGGACAAGACAGCACATGGGAGAGGCGAGGAAGTGAGAGGTCATCGAGGATTAGAAACAAGAGCCACCGTTCCCGAGAGCTTGCTCTGAGCCTAGGTTCTTCCTAGCCCTTGATGTGCGTATTTCAGTTAACAACTGGAACCAGTTTAGGAGACAAGGTATTATTCCACAGCTGAGGAAACCAAGAATCCATTTTATAGGAAAAGAAATCAAGGCTCAGAGAGGTTCCATTACTTGCCCAGAGACATACAGCTAGAAAGATGGGGGCAGGATTTAAATCCAGGTCTCTGTATGTTTAACTTCTGGGACATTCCAAGCCCTCCCAATTACATGTGCTTATATATCCCCAGCTCTTCACATACAGGCACTCATCGATACTAGTACTATGCAGACAAACAGGTGAGGTGAGGATCAGTGTCCCGTTTTCCAAATGAAAAATGTAAGGCCAGAGAGGGGACTTGTTCCGAGTAGCCAGCTGAGAAGTGGTATTGTTACTGATGAGACCTCAGCCATTGTCTTCTTGAAGGAAAGATTTCTGTCAAGAGACAAGGTGCAGCAAAGCAAGCAAGAGTTTATTGGCAGTCCGGAAATATCCTCAGACGGGCCTGAGTGAGCACCTCAGAGTGAGAGTGCCCTGATCAGTTACAGAACTCAGTATTTGTGGGCTTTGCCTTCCTGGACTTCTCTGCTCCTGTCCCTTCAGCTCGCCCCTCTTGCTTAACCACCCATGCACCTGCTAGGCGACTGGAACTGGTGACCTATGAGGCTGAACAACATCCTGAGAGTGAATCAGAGATCTGATGATCTTAAGTCCAGGTATGGGGAAATCTGTTTTGGCTTAAACATTTTACCTTAGGCCCTATAGACGTACAGGAATGCACAAAGATAATCTACGCCCTTTCTCTCTTTCGCCTGCCCCAGCTCATGTCTAACTAACTACCTATTCTAACATCCCCCCTCAAGACACTGGGACCCAAAAGCTTTTGGGAAGTTGAAGGGCGATGGTCTGGCTTCTGTAACTTCTTCCTGCTGCCAGTGGGCATTGACCTATGGGTCTCAGTCTCTTGCTGGCTGTCCGGGACAGGTTTAGGTAGGACAAAACCAAATTCCCCTGCACAACCAGGAGCTTGCTGGAGCCGTCTGCCAAGGGAAGGGATCGGCATTCTTGCATGGCCATCTGAAGTCGGGTTGCCTGAATCTTGACGGAGACAAAGTGAACAAGATAGTTAAGTATGCATGGGCCAAAAAGCAGGAGGAGGAGGGTTGCTGTTAAGAGACATAGTAGCAGAAAGAACCAGGTCAGTTTGGGAAGCATATTTTGAATAGAGTCCCACATGGTGTTCTCAATGCCCTGTTGACTGAAGGTCTGTAACCAGTTAGAATGTTCCATTATTTTCCGAGTGCTCTCTTTAATTTGGCCAGTGGTTTTTGTATAAAAGCAGCAAGAGCCGAGGCCGGTTTGGCTCAGTGGATGGAGCGTCGGTCTGCGGACTGGAAGGTCCCGGGTTCGATTCCGGTCGAGGGCATGTACATTGGTTGCGGGCACATCCCCCGGTGGGGGGTGTGCAGGAGGCAGCTGGTCGATGTCTCTCTCTCGTCGATGTTTCTAGCTCTCTATCCCTCTTCCTTCCTCTCTGTGAAAAATCAATAAAATATATTAAAAAAAAAAAAAAAAGCAGCAAGAGTTGTCTGCCATAGCACAAACTCCTCCTTGTGATGTGAGTAAGTAGTCTAGCGCTATGCAGTTATCTAATGCCACTTTGGGTAGCGAGTCTAAAGATTTTGCAAGTAGTTGGAAATCCTTCCCTGTTTCATGTGCAATGACAGTCATGGATGCAGTTATCTTCTTTGCAGTTAGGGCATTATAAGTTTCCCCACCTTCGAGGCCTATGACTTGACTAAGGTCTCCTACCAATGAGTGGCTGAGCCAGGGTTGAGGCCAAGGTGTGACTCCAAATTGTTCTCTTAAGGTGCCTCTCAGTGGTAACTGAAAGGCCCAGGCAGGATTTCTCCTCCAGCACCTCTTGCTGTCTATGATGATGGCCCACCGCTTAGCGCCACCTGGAGAAGGAATCATGTGAGTCTGTCCCTAACCAGAAAGATTGATGAGGCTGGGCAGCCTGGGAGGAACTCTGAGACCCAGAGGGGAACTGACTGTGCCTTGTCTGGGTCAGGCCCTGCCTGGGTCAGTGCTTCAACAGAACTCCTCCTCCCTACAGCCCCTAAGCCAGGGACATTTTCCCTCTGAGGTCTGCGGCCACTTGTCACTGGGTAGCCTGATTCCCCTGGAAATGTGGAGATAGAAAACACCTGGGGCTGGCACGGTTGCCAGGCAACAGCTACTGATGTCAGAGATTCTTGGATCTGAGGTCTGGAGACCCCCAATTCTGGTTCTGATTTGCTGAGAGATCTTGGGCAAGTCCCTGCCCTTTCTGGGACTCATTTCCCATCCCTTGCATAAAAAGCAGCCAGACTGTCTAAGCTGCAGAATGAGTAGATGCCAACCAGATGGTCAGAGTCATAGTGATGGTGGGGCAGGGCCAGAAGCCCAGGGCCCAGTCATGGGTGAGGGAAGACTCATTTGTCCTCCTCTCCATCCTGCCCCAGCTCGTCCTGGCCCTGCTTACCAGCTGAGGGCAGGGACTTTTTCTTTCCCACCCTGAGCTAATTCAGACCACCCAGACTCTATCCCAGGCCCACTCTCAGCAGCTCAGTCTAATCCACTAGCCCACAAGTTAGTGCAGCCGTGGCCTTCCCAGCAGTCTCATCCCTATGGGGAATTTCCTCAGTTCCTGCCAAAATGAAGCTACGCAGCTCTGGGTGTTTCCCCGAACACATCAGAGGACCTTCTGAGGCTGTACTAATGCTAAACCCCGAGGGTATGCGTTTCACAGCAATCAGCAGAGATAAGGCATTCCATTTCCCATTCTTTACAAAAAGTTACTTGGTAGTTGCCATTTGCAGGGGTTGGCACAGCAACAAATGCTCGGTCTGTGATCTCATTGAATCCTCATACAATCCAGAGGGTGTTTTATAAAGGAGGGAATGGAACCTCAGAGAGGTGAAATGAGTAAATGGTGGAGTCAGGACTCAAATTCAGTGCCAGAGCCTGGGGCTTCAAACCACTACAGGGTGCTCTTTCCCCAAGTCCCAGGACTGTGTCAGAGCTTGGGAGCACTCAACCTCCGCCCAACCGCCCACTTTACCGGTGGATACATCAAGGCCCAGAGAGAAGGGCGTGGCCTGAAGTCACGCAGCAAGTCACTGTTAGACTCTAAGACCACTCCCCGCAAACCCACCACGCTATTCCAGGAAACAAAAAGTGTCCCGTGCATAAACAAGAAACGGTTGCAAGAAATCCCCAGCATTTACTAGGAAGTGGAACAGGGTTCACAAACAAGGCTCTCCTGCAGGTCTCAGGGTCAAGACAAAGAGCCTCAGGGTTCCTCTGGGCAGCAGGGGGCTGTGAGTGCCACTCATTTGGGCCTACAGAGGAGGCCTCAACTCCAGATACTCGCTGAGATGGTTTGTGTGCCCAGCACATCCTCCCCCATAGTCGCCTTGCCTGGCTAATGCCCACCTGTGCCTCCGTATCAGTTCACCATCACTTCCTCTGGGACGGCCTCCAACGCAGAGCCTCATGGGTTCAGCCCTTTTCCGCAGCAGCCCTGACCACAGTTGCCCTGTGGACTTGCATCACAGGCACATTGAACTCACACCGACCTTGATAAATAGAAACCACTGACCTCCAAAGATGTGACCCCAGACTTTGGCATTGCCCTGACAAAACCAAACTAACCTTTTAACGGTGCTAAGATGATAGAGGCTTCGTAGAAAAGCAGATTGGAGTCAGCCCTGCAGCGCCAGGAGCATTTCCGAATTCTCTGCCCAACATCAGTTCATCCCTAGAGACGCCGTCTTTTCCTTCAAGGCAGAGCAGCTTCAATGTCCAGGTAACTGAAGACAGCCTTTCTCTGAGTTACTTCCTTTAGCCTAGTTGTCAGACCTAAGCATGCAAAAGGGTGGTTGTGCATTATAGGCAACTTAAGGACTTTCAAATGTACTTTTGAATGATAGGCCCTTTCCACCTGAATGCTGGCTTTAGAACTGAACCCCCTACAGAGACACCCTCACTGTAACGGTAAACGTGAAAGAGTATTGAACTTCTGGCCCCCCTTCCCCAGAAGCCCCATGAGGATCTGTTGGGCTTAACGGTGTGTACCCACACCCAGCACCATGCTGGGCATGCTGACAGCAGGTACTCAGCCAATGTTAAATAAGGAAATCGATCACATTTGCTTACTTGTGGAAATAAGGCCACAAGTGGTCTCAGTGGGTGCAGGTGGCTACGGGTGCTCTCCCTCTTCAAGGCCGGAAGCCACCTGTGGGTCTGTATGCATCTGCTCCCTGCAGGCACAAGGCCGGAGCCGTGTGAGTGTGGATGTATTTTATTTGCTCACACTCTACTGTGATGGCCAGAGGCAGTTTTCTAGTTTTGGCAGTTACACGCCTATCCTAAATGTAGTGGCTGAAGCAAGACAACTTCATTATCTTACAGTTGGAAGTCAGAAGTCCCAAATGCATCTTGAGGAGATAAAAACATGGCGTTGACAGGGCTTGCTTGCATTTCTTCTGGCAGTTTTAGGGAAGAATTGGTTTCCTTGTCTTTTCAGCTTCTACAGCTTATTCTTTGCCATGCGGCCTTTCCTTTATGCTCAAAGCCAGCAGCATAGCCTCTTCACATCCCTCTCTCTGTTTCTATCTTCACACGCTGCCTTCTCTCTTATAAGGACTCTAGTGATTACATCAGGCCCTTTGGATAATCCAGGATGATCTCTCCATTGTAAGGTATTTAATGTAATCACGTTTGTGAAATCTCTTTTGCCACATAAGGTAGCATTCATGGGTCCTGGGGATTAGGACCTGGTATCGTTGGGTGGCCGTTATTCAGCCTATCTTGCTCTCTTAAGCTAGATATTCAATACACATTTGCTGAACTGTATCCTAAGAAGGGGAAGCACTACTGCCCCAGCAGAGAGCCCACAGCCCGGAATCCTGAAGCTGCACGAGCTGAGAAATACTGGGCATAAGGTAACTCAAAGCGCCTCACAACACGGGGTGGGGGTGGGCCTGGGGGTGGGGGGCTGAATCATTGCCCCCTCCTCCTCCAGGACATTGCTGTTTCTCTGCCCTGGAATCATTCCTGCCCCAACCTCTTCCAGGGACCATTTTGTTGTTCTTATTTTATATCTTGAAACAGTTTGCAAGTTTGTTACCAGATATAAAAACCTTGATTTCTATTTATCAGTTGATTGAAAATAAAACCTGATTGTTTTGGTTATGCATGAACTTTGGAGTCAGAAAGACCTGGATTCAAACCTAGGCTCTACCGTGTACTAGCTGTAAACAGTCGTTTTACCTCTGTGCGGAGCCCCAGATGATGTGTTTGGGGTTTGTTTTTGTTTTTGTTTTTAATGTGTAAAATGGGGATAATGACAGAACCTCCATCTTAAGGTGGTTGTGACAAATAAATAAGACTATGTACCCTGTGGTTCTCAAAGTGTGATCCCCAGACCAGCTGCATTGACATCACCTGTGAATTAGCCTGACCCCTAACCCCCTGCATCAGAGACTCCTCAGGTGGGGCTCAGCGATCTGTCTTGCAAGGAGCCCTCCAGAGTAGCTCAAGTTTGAAAGCCACTGATACATATTCAGGTTCCTTATGCCTCGCACCACATATATAACCAACCTGTGAGAACCACAATGTGCATTACTTATTTATCACAACCACCATAAGCTAGAGATACACACACACACACACACACACACACACACACACACACACACAGTATATATAGCATACCATACTTATATTGTATAACATACCACATATTATGTAAAATATTTAACCTAATTAATATAAGTATATAACACATAATATGCTAGGCTTTAAGAATCTGGCACACAATAAGCACTCAACAAATGTTTCTCATTGTTTACTACTGATACTTCTAGCACATTCCCTTTGAGATGTTGAGTTGGGTATGTATCTCTCCCCCCATCATATCCTACAAACACTGTCCCTATTAGGGAGGTCTCCTGATGCAGTCTGTTACCCACACAGCTGCCCTTTAATGAGGTGGACTTTCCACCTCTCTTGCTCCACTATTTCTCCAGGCAGGTCACGCCCCCTGGTCAAACCCTGCCCATACCTGCATGCCAACTGTGCATGCACTGGGACCACCCCCCCCCCCCCCCCCCAAGATATCTCTTCTGCAAGGACCCGCAGCTGTGCTTAGGTCTCTCCCCAGCCTCAGGGCAGCTCACCAGTAGGCCTGAGCCTCAGATGAGATCTGACTAGCCTGAAGTCCAGGGAAGACTTCCTTCTCTCATCTGGGACTCTGGTCTCTACTTGTCTGCTTCTTGGCAGCTACTTCACCCAGCTGACTCACTCTGGTCTGAAGTCAACCAAAACCCCCAGGCCTTTTTCTTGGGAACTGCCTGAGCTCTGGTTGATCAGGTCATCCAGTCCTTGATGTGTGTAATTCAGTTCTTAAAAATAACATTTACGTTCGAATTACAAAGGTTATGCATGAAGTGAGTTAGGAAAACACAACGGGAAAAATCACTAATAACAGTCATTTTTAAATGGACTGATTTTCAAAAAATGATCCCATATTTTTGTAATCAGGAAAAAACACACACCTCCCACTCAAGCAATTTCCATTTCCAGGGGGGAAGAAAAAGAGTTGGAGAAAGCAAAGTTAATGTACCATAGGGATAATTGTGAATTCTAACATATATAGATATATCTTGTTTCATACAGAATTCAAATGTATATCAGCATATAACAATGTAAAGTCATCTCCCAGAGGCTGCTATTGCTAACATGTTGGGTATAGCCTCCAGGCCTTTACAGTTCACAGACTGTACTTTTACATTTCAATCTAGGTCTAAATTTAGCACTAGATTCGGAGATAGACAGACCAAGTTCAAATTCCAGCTTCCTTGTTTATTGATTGTATCACTCTGGACAATTTATTTAACCTCTTGGAGCCTCGGTCTCCTCATCTGTAAAATAAGGGTGATAATATCCTTCCATCCAAATCCATCTCAGGATTGTGGTCAAGATGAAAATTAATGGACATAAAGCACACAGGCAGAGCCTGCCAAGAACTCCTATTGGGGTTGTTGCTATAATTAACTCTTCACCTGGCCGACTGGTGCTCCCTTACTGACCCAGGTCAGAGGTCACTCCCTCTATAGCCTTCCCCGGCTGCTCCCCCACTCAAGCTCTGGCTGTCCTGCTGCTGTCTCAAGTCCATACCTCCGTTATAGCATCAGACACACACTGCTGTGCCCCCTACACTCTTCAAGTCCTTCAGAGCAGAGACCCTGTCCACCTTGCTCATATCTGTGTCCCAGGGTCCAGCAGTAGGGGGCACCCACTGTGGCTGTCAGGAAGTGTTGAGTGAGAGCTTTGTAAGGTGCTGGATAAGAACGTGTTGAGAGAACAGATGACTAAACATGGAGGAGTTTGAATGAGTGAGTGGATGAATGTGTGAATGAGTCAGTAGTAGCAGGTGTAGCTCACCAACCCAACTCTGTCTCTCCTTGGAGGAGCCAACCCTCCATCTCCCAAGGTGGGCCCAGTCAGGGAGCCGACAGGGCTCCTGCCAGGGAGAGGCCCCGCCCCTCACGACGGCCTCTGCTGGGGGCGAAGCCTCTCCGGGCCCCCGGTTGGGTGCTGGGGGCGGGTCAGGGGCGGGGCTGAAGGGGCCGAAATGTAGGCACCCACACAGGCCAAACCAATTCTCGGAAACGCAACTCCCACGGCCTGCAGCCCCACCCGAGGCGGGAGCTCTGGAACCCCCCCCCCCCCCCCCCCCCCCGCTTCATAGAAGAGAAACTGAGGCCTTAGGGATGGGAGGCGGCAGCCGGGGGTCAGGGTGCGAGCCTGGAGATGCTTCGCCCCCGGGTCTGAACCCAGCCAGTTATTTCTCTTGCTGGGTGACCTTCACTGAGACAGGTCTCCTTCCCTCAGTGTCCCCATCCCAGGGACCCTTCTCTCTTAGGCACGATTGCAAGTCATAACTCCTTCCAGGCAGCCTCAAAAAAAAAAAAAAAAAAAAAAATCTCCCAAAGCAAAACAAGAACAAAAAACCTGATACTTGACACCACTGAGCCCACCTACGGAGAGGCTGTTAGCCTCCTTCCCTGTGAGATGAGGGCTGACAAGAACTGTCCCCCACACAGGGAGGCTGGGAGGGCCCAGCGAGCCGTTGTAGGTAAACTGCTTGGCAGCAGCGTTGGGAATAGCTACTCTTCCTTCCCCAGCCCACAGTTCAGGCCCAGCCCTTCCTCCTGCCCGCCTCCCCACCCCCACCCCCTCAGCTTGGGGCTGTGGCAGAGGTAAAGGGACCTCCTGGGACATTCCTGAGCCTGGCGAAACTAGTCCAGTCCGGACCCTCTGTGCTGAGAGCCCGGCTGATCTCAGGGCCTTCGGGGAAGGGCGTTTTAGAGAAGGAAATGGTTGTGGTGAGACAGAATGATGGAGCAACTTCTCGGGGATCTGGTGGAAAGCCCCTGGCTGCTGGTGTGTTCTCAGGGTGGGAGGTGGGGCAGGTGCTGTGGCTGCCCATCCACCATCGCCCTCAGAAAGCACCTGGTGTTCACCAAGGGCCTCGATAGGGCGGCAACCGGTCTTAGCTTGTGGAGCCTCAAGCCAGCCACTCGCCGTCTCTGGGCCACAGAACCCCCCTCTCCCCAGAGAGTTCCCCAGAGGCTGGTCTCACCAATCGAGTCCTCACTGTGCTGCTCGGAGGGGCAGCCCGGGAAAAGCCTGGGAGTTGGCGCCTGCCTTGCTGTGTGCCATGGAGGTGGTTTCCCTCCCTGGATCTCAGTACCCAGTGAGAGTGAAGCAGCATCTGGCGCTGCAGTGGCATGGCCTTGAATGCAAGACACCGTGGCCAAGGCGAGTATTTTGTGAACTCTGGGGTTGGTGAAAAGAACCAGTCCGGTGGCCAGATGAATCAACACCCAGGACAGCTGGAAGACTTGATCGTTATTCACTGAACGGCTTGGAGAAGACCCAACCTTCCTGTTTGCACTTCCTCGTTGGCATCATGGGGACATTCCTTTTGGGCCTCTCATTTCTTTTCTGTAAAGTAGGAGAGGCCTGGGCTCCCCGCCTGAGATTCCGTTTCCCAGCTGTGACGCTGGGCAAGCCACTTCAGCTCCCCGGGCCTTCGTTCCTCCATCTGCCCAAGGGGCGTTTCACTCCTCCTCACTCTCATGGTTGCCGAGCTTAAATGGGGTGACGAGGAAGAAGTGGGCATGGATGTGGGCACAGCCTGGCTTCATCTCCCCCAGCTCGCTGAGGAATCTGGGGTGTGGTGTTCCCAGGGGGCTGGCTGGGCGTGACCTTTGGAATCATCTCCCTGGGGGTCTGCTTCAAGACCTGCTCCACGGCCCAAAGGGGATCAAGGACCACCCTCAGCTCCCATGCAAACCCTCCACCACTCACATGTAATTCTTCAGGACACACCCACAACCTTCCTCAGACCAGCCTTGTGTTTTTCCTCCTCCAGACCTACACTCCTGTGTTCATGGTCCATCTCCCTCCACATCTGCTCCTCTTCCAACTGCTCAAAACCGGAGAAAGAGATCTCCCGTGTACCCAGGCGCTGAGGCCTGGAAGACGATGGTCCTCCGCTCCTTTTCCTCACCACCCCCATTTGAACTAGCCCCATCGTGAAGTTCTGTCCTCTGAGCATCATCCTCCGAGCCTCTCCCATGGACCTCAGGACCTTGTGGGACACGTGGGACATTACTGAACAGTCACACACCTTCTCTGTTCCAGGCACTGCTCTGGCACTGCAGGCACAGGGATGGGTCAATCTTTACTCCTGGCAGGCTCCGGGCAGGGGAGGAAAGGGCCCGTAACCACACCCCTGGACTTGCCTATTCAGTTCCTTTACATGTTAGGCCTCTATTCTAGGAAGACCTAGAAACAATTGAAGAGAACCGGACTGGCGGAGTGCCCATGGGGAAGCCCGTTCCCGCTATGCTTCTGCCGGGCAAGCTCCAACTCCCTGGCCCTCACCTCTCCTCCCAAGAGGGGTGTAAAGCCCTTTGCAAAGCCTTGTCTAAAACAGAGAGGCTGCTGGGTAGCTCCTTCCCCAAGCCCTGCTGGGCTTCCTGACTGGCCACAGTCTAACCTGGCCGGGGACTGGCTGCTGTTTTCCAGCTGGGAAGGGAGCTGGGATCCAGGCCGAGAAAGGAGAGCCCTGGATCTCTGCCTGGTGGCTGCTGTAGCAGAGAGAGGGTTCGAACCCTGATCTGTGGTTTGTTAGCTGTGAGGCTATGGTAGTTAATTTTATAGGCCAACTAGAGGCCTGGTGCACGACATTCACGCACTTGCGGCGGGGGGGGGGGGGGCAGCAGGGGGGAGGGAGGGGTGTCCCTCAGCCGGGCTGTGCCCTTTAGCAGTCCAGGAGCCCTCTGGGGATGTCACCGCTGCTGCACTGGCCAGCCGTCAGCCCCAGCTTGTGGCTGAGCGGCACTCCCCCTGTGGGAGTGCACTGACCACCAGGGGGCAGCTCCTGCATTGAGCATCTGCCCCCTGGTGGTCAGTGCACGTCATAGCGACCGGTCATTCCGCCCTTCGGTTGATTTGCTTATTACCCTTTTATTATATAGGTTATTATATAGGATTTAACTGGTTCACAGTGTTCCCAGATAGCTTTGGACTTGGACCAGAACTAAACCATTGGCTCTCCTGGTTTCCAGCTTGCCCAGTCACCCTGCAGATCTTGGGACTTACTGGTCTTCATAATCATGTAGCCAATTCTTTATAGTAAATCTCTTACAGCTAGAATATTAAATATCAATATAGAAAATATAAATATAAGTGTATATACAAATATGTTAGGAGATATAATTTATATAAATGTGTGGGTCTATATATATAAAATATCTTCATCCTATTAGTTCTGTTTTCCTCACTAATACAGAGGCTTTGGGCAGTTTGCTTGCTCACTCTGGGCCTCTGTCTTGAAATTTGTCAAAAACGGAAATAATAATTTCTTGCACAAGGCCCACTTCCTTGCGTTAGAATTCCCATTATTTACTGAAAAGAACTGGAAATCTTTGCAAGTATTTCAATGCTCTCCTCTGCCCTGGCGGGGCCTGCCTTGCCAAGACTGTTTTCCCGGTCACTTACAGGTGCTCTGGCGGGACCCCACTCCTTCCCAGCCCCCGTGCCTCACACCAGCTGCTCCCTTCTTTGAAATGCATGTCTGCTTGGTAAACTGTCACACATCCCTCAGGGCCCATCTCCAAGGTGTCCTCCTCTGAGGGCCTTCCCCGACTCCCTGAGGAGTAGTCTGTGCCCTCACAGTACCTGGCATATTCCTTGGCTGTCACGTTATCCCTGCCACGTTGGGGATGTGGGTCTGCGCGTCTGTATTCCCAGACTATGAGCCCCTTGAAGGCCTGACTCCGGAGCACTCGTCTCTGTCCACAGGAGGGGTGGTTTCCCCTTCTTGGTGCTGGTTCAACATTTTCAGTTTATGAAGCACTTTCAGATCCATGATCTGACTTAAACGCACAGCAACACAGGGAAGGAGCAGAGCCAGGGTTAAAGCCCCTAGTTCATCCCCCTCTCCCCGCACAGGGTTTCTACAGAAAGGAGAGCTCAGGTGGGGAGTGGGGCTTGGTTCTTTAGCTTCTAAGGCCTGTAGCTCAGCAGGGGCTGAAAAAGCCAGGCCAGGCTGGGTTGGGGGAAGGTAGACCCCAGCCTGACAGAGGGCGGCGTAAGGGCAGATGGAGGTCACAGGAGAGGGTCAGGTCTGATTCCAGATGTTCTGGGGGGTTTGGGGCAGCTCTCCTCATTTCTCCATTGTCAGTCTCTTTAGCTCTGCGGGCCAATGTGGAATGCGTAAGATAATCAAGGGGTGAGCACCCTGGGAATGAAATGGACTGAAGAAACTCCATAGATACAACATAGGAACCCCAATATATTCAAACACTTCAACTGTTCCCATCTTTCTGACCAGCAACCTGTGGTTAGAACCACCTCCCCAGGTCCATAGTGTCCAAAGACTCCTCGGAACCCAAAGATCCTCTCCTTGGAGCCCACAATGCCCTCTTGGGTATCCTCTCTGTGCAGTGCAGTACCCACCACTGCGCTGTGATTCATTATCCTGTCTGCTCTCCAACCCCACGACTGGCTGGGAACTACTTGAAGGCAGGGATCAGCTCAGCCTCTACCCAGGGTCCCAGCGTACAGCACCTGGCCTGGCACCCAGGAGAGTCCTGAATAGCCTGGGGCCCAGTTCTCCTGGCAGCAGAGATTGTGGTACACACCGTGCCCACCTCTCATAGGCACTATGCAGAAGGAAGATCAAGGACAAGGTCAATCTTGTCCACTCACCTTCCAGGAAATTGAGGCCCATGAAGGGGTGGGGATTTGCCCAAGATTCCATAGCACAGCAGTGACCAAGCTGGGCCCAAACCTCAGGGGTCGATGCGGGGTCCCCAGCTCTGGGATGTAGTAGCCTTGCACAGTGCCCCTGCATTAAGCCAGGGTAGCTGGAGGCCCTGGGGGCGCAGGCCCTGCAGCTGCTCACTCCACACTGGCTCAGTCCTTCTGGCCGGGCTCTCAGCCAACTGTAGCACGAGGCTCCGGCTGCCACTGCCAAAGGTCACTGTGAGCGCTTTGGGGAGGTGGCCAGACCACCTCTCTGGTGGCTCAGACACAGCAAGGCCTGGAGCGGCGTCTTCACTGGACTCTGGGCTCTGGGCTGGCCTTCCAGCTGGACAGCATCCTTGCCAACCTGATTAGAACCCGATTAAACCTGGTAACAGTCTGAAGTGCACAGAGCAGAGCCCGGCATGGAATATGCGCCCACACGTTCATGAGCATAACATCATCCTTATTACCATGATGGTGATGAGAACACGTACAGCACAGTAACTCCAAGCACAGGCCCTGAAATGGGCCAGCCAGGGTGCAAATCCTGACTCCGCCACTTACTAAGTAGAACAAGGTACTTTTTTATGTCTCAGTTTTAGAATATTTAAAATAGGGTCCTGGGAGAATTATATCAGTTAATATGTACAAGAGTGATCACTGAATAAGTGTTAACTATTGTTATTACTATTAAGTGGCCCAAATCCAAGCACTAATAGAGTAGCCTCTGCCCTGGCCTCTCTATCCCACCTCTCCTCAACATTAAAATGCAAACTATCCACATGATTTCTTCCCTGTTTGCAAGGTTTCAATCGCTGGCCCTGACGCGTGTCCACAACCTTGGCATGTGGGTAAAGTCTGCCCCTCCTTGGCCCTGCCTGCTGCCCAGCCTCATCGCGCAGCCCCTCCCATTCCTCCCATGCTCCAGCCGTAACAAGCACTGGCTGTCCCTGGACCACGCTGTGCTTTTCATGCCTCCCTGCCTTGTACAAGCTAGAGCAGCGGTTGCCAACCTTTCGGACCTCACGGACCACCGGTTCTTCTTTTACCACCTGGCAATTCCCTGCTCTACTTTCAAGGCCCAGTTTGGATGGTGACTCCTGCAAGCTTTCCCCAAAGTAGCTGCACTCAAAATAGCTGCTCTCACCTGCAGTCTTATCGTATCACCCAGCACGGCGATTACCTGTTAGCATGGGAGTCTGTCTGGACTGCACCCTGCACTTCCTGCACCCACTGTGTCTTGCTCAGCCCTAGTATGCGAGAGGCAGAAAAGCCTGATGTTTGCTGACGAAGTGAAGGACTTCCATCCACCATCCATCCATCATCCATAATCCATCATCCATCCATCCATTCATCTAGAGATACAGCTCGGAGTCAATCCCTCTGCTAGGCACCAGGGGTCAGGGAGAGGGTGTGGAGGAAACTGAGACCTATTCTTTGTCTTTGAAGGAGTCCCAGGCACTTGGGGAAGTAGGATGAGCCCATGTAGTTACACATAAAAAGGTGGGGTGTGGGCCCAATCAGGCTTCCAGGGGATGAACTGGAGGTTACCAGGTGGGCACGAAGAGGAGAGTCACAGGGAGGAGAAACAGGGTGGTGCTGATTTCAGGGGCCTCTATGTGGTTGCTCTGCCAGAGTGTAAACCACGAGGGGGAGACGAACCAGGACAGGGTGACGTGTGGCAGGGCGGAGTCTAGACTTTACCCTGCAGCACCTATTTCTGAGGTTTGTGGTCTAGGGCTGACTCCTGCCCATCACTGAATGAGTCCCCGTGGCGAGGGGCATGGAATATGCTAATTGGCCAGGCCTACATCAATTGGCCAGCCCTTCAGATGGTGTCCAAAGGAAAGTAGGGTTCTGATATCCAAAAGAGGGGGATGGATGCTGAGCAGATTAAATACATCAGAGCCAGTCCCAAAACAGGTATTTATTTATTGATTTCAGAGAGGAAGGGAGAGATAGAAACATTGATGAGAAATGATCATTGATTGGCTGCCTCCTGCACGCTCCCCACTGGGGATCGAGCCCACAACCTGGGCTTCATAGGTCCACACTCAACCACTGAGCCATGCTGGCCATGGCCAGGCCCAAAGCAGGTATTTTATCCCTGATTCTTTCCACCAGACTATTAATTTGAGGAGGATAGGACCACATCAATACTGTTCACTGATAAATCCCTGACACCTAGCATAGTGCTTGGTAGGTAGCAGGGGCCTAATCAATATTTAAGTGAATAAATCATCTCCTGGTAAACAAAATCATTTAACTAGATAGTCTGAATCAGGACGGTTTTGGTTGCAAATAACAGAAAACTGGCTTAACCATAAAGGACATTGGTTGGTCACGCAACTTTAAAGTGTGGTGGAGCCTGGCAGTTAGGCATCGTTTGATCAGGACTCCATTTCTGCTCATCTCCTAGCTCTGCGCCCTCAGTATCATCCTCAGGCTAGGGGAATTGTATACAGAAACTCTCTGTACTATCTTTAGTACTTTTTGTAAACTTAAAATTATTCCAAAATAAAAAGTTTACTTTAAAAAATGGGCCCATTCTCTATTTTATAACCTGTTTATTCACTCAATAGTTAATTGTGAAATTCTTCTGTCTTGAAATGATTTATTTCATTCCATCCTGTGAATGAATCATAGCCCATCTCTCCCATTATGGGAAATTTAGGTTGTTTCCAATTCTTGCCCTGTAATAAAAAATGCTGCATATACTTAGTCATTTCCTTAGGATACATTAACAAAGTGGAATTGCTGAGCCCGAGCTGCTGACTAGGGACCACGTACTGCTCACCACGGGCCATCCCTGTTCTAAAGCCCTTGATGTATGTGAACTTCTTATCGTGACAACCACACTAACGGAGAGGTACTGCTCCCATTCCGTTACCATGGGGCAATTTTCAAAGATGAACCGTCAAATTTTCACCAAAGACTGTCAGGCCAGCCCAGCACCTCCCTGGTATCCCAGGCAACTGAAGCACACAGATTTATCCCATTTGTGCACCGCCTCCCATTTTGGCTTCAAGTGGGGGCGGCTCCTGTTTGCAGCCACTGGAGGGGTCTATGGTGCAAGTGCAGGTAGCGCTAGCACCATGTGGGGTTTCAGCAAGCACCCCAGCAAAAAGCAAAGCAAAATGGCTTAGTGCACTGTTCCTAGGGGGGTGGAGATGGCATTGGGGAATAGGAATGGGTGAAGTTACACATTCTGAAATACCTGGTAGCCACAGTAAGGTCCTTTTTTCCTTCGCAAATGGCCATGGGAAAGGAGACAAAAAGGATTACTGGGCAGTTGTTTTTTAATTCATACTCACTCAGCCACCCACAGGTGGGTGCTATGATCCTTATTTTACAGATGAGTTGAGGCTTAGAGGTTAAGCGTCTCCCCAAGGCACACGGGGAGCACTAGCGCCAAGACCTAACCCCAGGTCATCTATCACCCAGAACTCATGCCTAATCACTAGGCACATGACTGAATACAGCTGTCAGCACGGAGGGATTCCTCTTCAGTCTCACAGCAAAGGATCACCCCGTTCGTGGTCACAGCACCCCTGCGTTGTGTTTGGGAGGGAAGGATGGCCCAGGCAGGGCTTAAGGTGGGCCATCAACTCTGTGTGCACATACCCTTGTGTCCTGCTCTTCTGGGTTCTTGCCATTACTCCCGAGCTGAAAACCTTCTCTTGTCCCTATGCTTGTTTTGAAGGATACTATTTCCCAACAGTCAGCGATTTCCTAAGAACTCTGGGGCTCACTAGGTTAAAGCAGCCTGAGTGCCACTGGCCTCTGTGCCTTCCCTGGGGGAGTGCCCTCTGCCTGTACTGCCCCCTCCTCCACATGGAGCCACCCTGACCCCACCTCCTCCACGAAGCTGCCCCTTTCTCTGCAGCCTGCCCTCCTGCACTACATAATTAGACCTTTCTTTACGCTGTGTTTTCCAAAATAGACTCAAGGCACTTTCCAACACATGTCAAAGCACAAAAACACCAAACATAAAACAAATGCAATTGGGTGAGGTGGGGTAAGAATTTTATTAAGAAACCCTGGCAGAGGAAAGCATAGCAACCGAACACAAGGGGACTTTCCTCAGAGCCAGGGCAAAAGGGAAGACAGTAGAAAACGAAGCATTTCTCATCTAGTAGAAGAATGCAGACCAGCTAAATAGGAAGCAAATTATCTCCTAGGGTGAAGCTCAGAGATTTGTTCCCAAAGTCGTTATCTAAGGGACACCATACGATGCAATGACTTGCTCTATAGCAATCTTACCCAAGAGATCTGTGTGACCTGAGGGTGACCTTGTCTTGCCCTCACCCCCTGATACCTAGTCTTTGTATTTGTCTGTTCTCTGCTGGGGGCACCACCTCCAGCCTGGGCACCTGGAAGGGGCCTTCTGTGGGAGGAGCTCATCAACAATTGCCCTGATGACTCTAAACACAGAGCTGCCACATGAGGACAGTGTTCCTTCTGCAGTTCCAAATAATGCAATGCCACGGGGCATACGATGAAAGAGAGCCAGCGCACACACCCTCCTGTTGTCACCCTCTCCAGAACCAGGCAAGGGATGGGAGGGCACGGGGTAATTGACTCCTCTCTCCCACAGTAATTCCCCCCTCTGGACCTTCTGGGATATGGGTGCTTCCAAGAGCTTTGCAAATCCAGTCCATTGGAGCTTTAACACCCACAGCAAGAGAGTCGGAGAGAACGGTGAAATAGAAAAAGGCCTTACCTGAAGTAGCGTTCCCCACTCGGGTTCTGCATTGTGACAGAGCAAACCTAGTAGAATTTCTTCCTTCATTCAGACCCCTGGCTCAATGACTTCTCTGCATCACAGGTGCCCTGAGAATCTCTCCTTTCTCAGCAAAGTGTCAAAGCAATTGGCGGGGATGAGGCTGGAGGGGAGCCACAGGCAGGCTCACTATGGTTCTGCCATTCCTGGATTGTCTGAACCTCAAAACGCATATGCATAACACAGACAATAATAGTACCTGCTTCAAAGGGTTATTGGGCATAAATAACATATGCAGAACCTACTACACACTAAGCATTAAATACTAGTATATGTTAAATTATTAATTATGAAAACACAAAAATACAGAATTCTGCAATTTCAGAGGTCCATGGACTTCTAGGGGATCTTCAGGTTAAGAATCCTTAGACCAGTTCCTAAGTCAGTGAGACAATAGGTCTTGCCAATGCCTACATTTTCTCTGTGAACTCCATCAGCATATATGCAGCACCAGTTGTATACTGGGAATCCTGGCCCAGGCCAGTAGATTGGTCACCAGTGTTGTCAGCACACTTTGGGGGACAGGGCCCATTCCCATTCTGCTCATGAGGTAAGATGACTTGCCCAAGGTCTCATGGTGGAGGAGTTAGTTGCTGCTGTAATCTGTCTCCTGACTCATTTAGCTGTCTTCCTGAGAAACGACCAGTGAGGCTTCCTGAGGCCCAAAACTGCTCCTCATTCCGCAACACTGCACATGAGAGATCCTAAGATGCACACGCGGGGTCATCAGACTGGCAGTGACTTCTGCACAATCAGTTCCGAGTGTGTGTGCATGAAAAAGAACTCATCTGCAGGGCGCTTCCTGTTGGAGAGCTGTGCAAGTTGCTAAACCACTTCAGCAACAAAATCAAGGCGACAAAGTTTGAGTCCTGCCTCTTGTGTGTGACCTCATGAGTCTTACCGCACCACTCTGAGTCTCGGTTTCCTCATCTGTGAGAGAGGATGACAGTTCCGACCGCTTAGGATGCTTCATGAGGGTTGTGAGGCCGGGGATGTGAAGCCATTGCACAGGCCCTGGCATGAGGGTCCTGCAGGATCACTGGGGATTCTTAGCTCATCCAATCTGTTTCCAGATGAAGAAACCAAGCCCAGAGAAGTGAACGAATAACAGCTCACTGGGCTTCTTTCAGCTTATTCCTTCAGCATACCATGTGGACTGGTTTGACAAACATTTCCCCTGTTTACATGATGATCAAGATAGAGAAGAAAATTTTCAGGGGGCATTAAATAGCTCAGGGAATGAAGAGGCCACAGCAAATAAGTCATGTTGTCACCTGAACACGACTCTGCAGAGGTGGGGAAGTGGTGAGGCAGGAGAAAGGAGTTGGCTGGGGAGGATTTAACACGCCAGTGACAACGCTGCTTCTCCCCCAACAGGAGCCTGAGAGAATGGCGGCCCTGCTCCCCCTGGTTTCAGGGAGCGCGGTCACTTCCCAGAAACCTCACTGGCACTGGCAGCCCTTCCAAAGCACAGGAGGGTTTCAGTTTAGTCAAACAATTTAAGCTCGTTTGTGTCAGGGAAGAAGTGGATTTATAAAGAAGCAACCAAGGGTGTTAAAGAGGCATCTGAAAAGGCAGCCAAAAATCTAGTTTAGGGATTAGAACAGCTGGCTTTCTGGGCTGCGGACAACTGCCCGCTCAACAATTATCCAGCCCGTCAGGAAACAGACATTTTTCTGTGTATATTTGGATCCAAATAACACGTATTCTGTCTGTTACGTGCCAGGCAAAAAGCTTCTCCTTATAAACTTCATTTAATGCCAACGAGTCTGAGAAGGCAGCATCACCAGTCTCTTTTCAGACAACAAAACAGGAGCAGAGTATATGATTTGCTGGGATTTGCTGTACATCCCCTGAGCTCCAAGCACAGCTCTGTCTCCACTAGACCAAGCTGCCCTGTCCACGGGCTCAAGAAAAGCCTGCATATGAGCTAAAGGTCGAGGGTGCAGGATCATCTTATGAGCACACACTTGGACCTTCCCACCTCACAGCTTCTAGTGAGCACAAGAAAGGGCTTCCAAGCCAGATCCAGAATTCAATGTCATTTTATTAGCCCAGATCCCCTAAAAAAGACAAAAAAGCCACAACAGGGGATGCAAATTTTTACATACTTTATTGATTTAGGGGCCAAACAAGGCAGCATTTGGTCTTTAAGAAAGGCACCTCATTGAAAATACATCACAGTGCTGTCGAGTGATCCCAGTCACAGGATGTGAGGACCGGAAGGACAATCTTTGGATGATGTTGCTTAGGACACTTGCTCATTTATTTGAAGGGTCCCTTCACACACCATGGATGAAAGAAGGCAAGAGCGTAGAGTTGTGGCACACACTGGGTGGGTGCTGGGCACTCACCCATGAGAGCAGGTGGTAAGTCGGCAAGGGAGTGAGATCGGCTTGCCCACCCTCCCCAGACTCCTGTAAACTTGATTTGCTGGGCCACTGCCCCCAGGAGCACAGCCTGTATCTCTTTCAAATGTGGAGATGATTTTTTGATCACAGGCTGTGGGGAACCAGTGTCAGTAGTCAAACCCTCCTTGTCCCTGGTTATAGGACAGAGAGGACAACAGTTTGATTTCCTGCATTCCTGGGCTGGCAACCCATGAGGTTCTGAGATAAAAGTTGAGGTCTCAGGGCACTGGCTTTAAAAAATATTGTTACCAGTCCCGAGTAAATGAAAACTTGATTCCTTAGAAATAGTACTGCACCTCCTTATTTCTACTTACATCCTCCAATCAGTCTTTAAAAAAATTAATTACTCACACTCTTTAAGACTCCTACTATATGCGAAAGAAATCACCTCACTACAACACTGCTGCCCTTCCAATATTTTTTCGCGAGCCCTTCATCACTCTTGATTCTCCATCCTTACCCTGACCACCCTTCCCCTCTGCCCAGCACCTAAAAGCAGGGATCACGCCGCGGGGTGATGAGCAGTGGTGCAGTCTCGCCTGGCCTTCTGTTACTAGGCTGAAATAGAGAGGAAAACAAGAGAGAACAAAATGGGTTTTTAAAAACCAAGTAAACATCAGAGAAGGCTGGCATGCACGCCCCAGCAACCAAATGCATTAAACACTGGACATTTCTCTGCCAGGTGAAAGCTCTCATGCTTGCCGAGGTTAAGGCTCTGGAATTAAATGAAGCAAAAATTGAATCCTAACCACCCCCACAAAAAGCATACCCATCCCCCACATCTAGTTTTTACCCGCAGCCCAAATATCACACACGTGTTGTGCATGTACGCACAAGTAAATGTACAGGAAGGATGACAAATATTTAAGCAAGGATCATGCACGTTCAATTAGCAAACATTCAAGGACCTCTCAACTTTGAGGCCAAGTGCCTGCCACTGTCCCCGGTCAAAGGGGAGTAGAGTCCAAGATTCACGAGGCCACCTCATCCAGGCAAGGATCCCATTCGCTGCAGACAGAGCTGACAGTTTTGGTTTCACTCCTTTCCTTTGCCCATTCTCAGAAGTCATGTGCTTCCCCGAAACACCACACACCAGACTGGGCGGAGTTGGTTTACAGCCAGGGAAACAAGGCAGAGCAGAGCCAGCAGACACTCACTTGAACCAGACAGAGAGAGAAGCAAGACAGCCACGTACCCACGCCCAGCTTCCAGGCAGAGGACAAGCCCTCCGGTAGTCCCAAGAGAGCAGGGGAGTTCAGGTAGGGGGCACTGGGCACTTGAGAGTCTGCACTGTGTCAGCAGATGATGCCAGGGCAGGAGGCATTATTTACTGGACCTGCCACTGATTTTCTAATGGTTTTTCCAGAGGCTGCTGCTTTCATGGTCCCTCCCAGCAGTCTGTTAATTTGTCCATTTGCCACGAATCACACCAGAGATCAAAAGGCACAGCATGGAACCCAGGAAATGCTTTACAGTTGGGGAGCTGAGGTTAGGCATGAAAGTTGGCTACTGTCATAGGTGATTTTATTTTTGGGTGATCTTTTCTTGGGGAGTCTGTGGCCACCATCATCATGAAGTAAGGGGCGAAGGATTGGATCTGGAAGGGAGAGGGTTTGAGTTTAAAAGGTATACATCTGATCTGAGTTTCATATCCTGGAGAGTGACTGGATTTGAATAAATTCTAATCAAAACGAATCCAAGAATAGACTATCTCCAAATCACTGTTTTGTTCATCCTTGGAAACAGGCAAAATTAAAAATAAAAACAAAAGGCACTTGGAGGAAGCAGACTGACTGCTCTCAGATGCCCAGCCTGGGTGTTCAGAAGACAGTCTGAATTTAAAATGACCTGTCATCTGGTTTAATTCTTTGGCCACAATTTGGTTTTCAAGCACAGGTCTCAAATGATCCCTACTTTATAGAACCATAATGCAGACCACAAAAATATTCCAGCTTGGCCTGGCTCTTTCTCTGGAATCTGTAATTTAAGTACCTTTTGACTTCCATTTAGCTGGGGGGAAATCAATGAATCCTGTCCATACACAGACTCATGAGGCTTTTCACCATGGGCTAGGAGACAGGTGGAATTCCCTGCCAACAATCTGTCACCAGGAACTTGGGCCCTGCCTGACTACACTTGACATTGGACTTCTAATCAGCTGTTGGAGATGGAATAAATATCAGGGAATGGGGTACCTGGCAGATATCTGAGGTAGTTTATTTTAGTAAAAAAAATCAAGAGTATGTCTAAAGAAGTAAACAGCTGGGAAAGCCACCTCACCTATAACTTAGAAAGTAGGAGAGTGTACACATACCTGTACCAACGCACACATACAGATGAGATGAGAGTTGCACATACACCAAAGATACATCAAGCAAGTGCTTTTTTAATCAATACATCAAATGATATTCTAGCTGGCTTGAGGAAGCTTCCTTCTGCCTGGTCTGCCATTCCCACCCACTCCCTCAACAGGGATAGGAAGAAGAAAGAAATTCCTTTATAGACCCAACATTAGATAAACATAACCAAGTCTTTACATGTGGCTTTGGAGAAGGCTGCTAGAATGCTTGCAAACACAACATCAGGGGTCTGGGAGGCGTCGATGGCAGCGTGGATCCCTCGTTTCCTGTAGTACTCCACTAGTGGGGTAGTCTGCGTGTGGTAGCCCTCCAGGCGGATTTTCAAGGCCTTCTCATTATCATCTGATCTTCGGATCAAGGGTTCCCCAGTGATCTGAGAACAGGAAGAGGACAATGGAAGGCCAGGACTGTTAGCCAGATGCAGATTTGAGCTGCTGTCTGATTCCAAAATCCATCAGAGGGAAAGACAAGACAATCTAGACCATATAAAATCAGGGATGCATTAGCAATTATAATCTTACTAGAGGCCCGAAGCATGAAATTCGTGCAAGAGTAGGCCTTCCTTCCCGCGGCTGCCAGCACCAGTTTCCCTCAGGCACCCTGGACCCAGGCTTTCCTCTGGCTGCCGGCAGGCACCCAGGACCCGGGCTTCCCTCACCGCCCCGGCTTCGTCCAGAAGGTCATCTGAAAGGACGCCCAGAAGGATGTCCGGTCTAATTAGCATATTACACTTTTATTATTATAGATTTGCCCACGTATTTTGTGTTTACTAGGGTGTCAGCCATCAACAATCTGAAAGGAATAAGTGAAGTGCAAAAGAACTCTGAATGGTTTAACTACTCTGTGAAATGTGACAAAATTAACACATGATGGTGTTGGAACCGTATGAGCTGATGAACCTGTCTTACAGACAAAGGTTAATATAAGAAATTCTTACTATTGCTTGCATGCTCTAAAACATACAAAATGGACTACTTATGGCAAATGATACAGTGAGCATGTATGAGGCCCTCCCTTTTACGCCTGCAAACAATTAAAGACTGTCATAAGAATATGACAGTCTAGCCAAAATATTCTGAATCTTCAGGGCACAGGAGAATCACTAGAAAGAGGACATTCTGAAGGTCAACAAACTTCTGTCCAGTACTATCCTCTCCACCCTGGCTCTGATTCTGGGCTTCCAAGCAGCCCCCTCCAATTAACTGGCCATTTAGGTTGCCATGGTATCTGAAAGGTGCTGTTCTGGACAAAAGACAGGTACAAACAGGGCACTGGGAAATAGCTGGCACTAGTAGCCACCTCAAGGTCGAGCAATAAACCAGCTGGAGAGACGCTGTATAGATGAGCCACAGCCCATGTGGTTTACGTGACTAATATTTCTCATGGTTAAGTTAGTAATACTGGTAGACACAGAGGGAAGATGGAAAAAAACAAAGAAAAAACAAAGAAATAAAGGGGAAGGAAAGAAAAGGAAATTTCCTGTCCTGGGTCAACATACGTCATCTTTCATGGGCTCCTTTGGGGGGTTGAACTCCTCGTGGTAAGAACGGCCACTCAGGGGGTGAATCAGCCTGAAAGACAGCAAAGGAACACAAGTCAGGTGGCCTGAAAGTATCCTGAACTGCAGGGGTCTTCAAGACGATGAGCAGAGTCAGGGAAGCTGGGTGCAGGACCTTAACCCAGCAGAGAACGCGGCTATAGGCAACTCTTGCTTAAGAAGATACTAGGCTTATGCCTGAGTGGGTATGTTTTCTATTCTGACCCAACATTAAAATGAGTGTCCGGCTGAAGAGCTGGTATAACCACCTAATTCAGGACTTGAAAGAGGAACTCTGGTGCTGGTCTCACACAGCCATTCATTCTATTCACCCGTTTATTCAACAAACATTTACTAAGTGCCTAGTCCCATTCAGGCCTTAAGCTGAATCCAGGGGCTACAGAGCAACCAGTCAAGTTCCCTGCTCACAAGCAGTGCTTAATTCAGTGGGGGAGGCAAATGTGGAAATAAATAACCACAATAAACCAGACAATCCCATAACAGAGATTTGTGTAAAATGCTATGGGGGACAGAGGACAGAGAAACCAACCTCATTTTCTAACCTGGTTTGGTTATAAACCCAGAAAGGTGCTATTGGAAAAATATGTGCGATGGATGCACACACCACCACACGGAGCAGCACCCGTTTGGGATCACGTAGATAAAAGAGGGCCCATCCACTGCAGTGGTCAAGGCGCTGGGAAAAGGACTCACTAAACAAGTCATGGAGTCAGGAGCCCAAGAAGAAGCACTTGTCTGGCACTGGAGCTGCATCTGTGCTGTGCCCCCTGAGGCAACATGCCTGTGTTACTGATTGGGTGAGGCCACGCCACAGGAGCCCAGAAACCTAAGAAGGGAAGGAGGCAGGCCAAACACGGCTCAACAGCCAGGGCCCACTTGCTCAAGCTCGTGTGGTTTCCCAAGTCCGTGCCAACCAAGGTCTGCCTATTTAACTGATGGCAGCTCTCCTCAAGGTCTATTAGACCAGAACGTCCCAGCATTTTTCAGCTCTTGGCATGCACAGAATACAGTACGCGAGGTGCTTGCTCCTCCAGGGGACGTATGGCCTTCCCAGGCCTGCCCGCTGCTCTGATGGCTGAAGGGATCAATATCTCCGCTCATCATGTAGGAAAACTCTGTGTTAGACTTCAGAGCTGCAACGGTGTAAAATATGAGGTTGTGTTTCAATAAGCGCATTTTTGGGGGGTCAAGTGGTCCGTTTATAGCATAAGATGGTTCATTTACAGCACTGGGGAGAGGAGAGGTGATGGCAGAGCAAATTAGCTGCACTGAGTGGGCCGGTGACTGCAAGCATGTAAGCTGAGGATGGGCCCTCCTGTATTTCAGCTGTGGGAGGGGTTCATCTGTGCACCACTGGGAGACCCAGGGGGAGGGAGAGTACAGACCGCTCAGCTTAGCCATAGCTTTCCCTTGGGGAATGGGGTGGCATGAGATGTGGACCCTATTTCTTCACTTTCTGGAGAGCACAGGGCACAGAGCAGCCAGCTGGCAATAAACACGACTCTCTCCTGCCCACCTCTCTACATCTCTTGCTCACTCCCACATTCCCTCAGCCCTCCAGTTACAACAATAGTGCTCCTTCCCCACTCACAAACATCATTTAAAGAGGAATGCAAGGCTCATTCCTTAAAAGGAAAAAAAAACAGAAAGCCCAATCTCCAAGTTCTCAAAACAGATTTGGTCTTAAGTTCCAACTAAAACAGCTCTATGAGTCACAGAGCCTGGCCTCGAGGTGGAGGTGAAGATGTGGAGGGGTTGGGGCTGGGAATCTGCAGTCACCGGGACCTTGAGTGCAGCACTTCAGACACCTGTATTCTCATCCACGGAATGGGATGGTAGGAGACATTAGACTAATTATACCAGAGAACCAACTGGTAGGATAATTAGGATACTAGAGAGCCAACACTGAATAGGTTAAAACCCCAAACTACCAACCATACTTACTTAAGAAATCAAACAACGACTCATAAATGTATTAGAAGAGAGGTCTGTGCTCATTCAGAAGCTATCTACAGGGGTCCTCAGCCTGTCAGGTTTACATAAGACCCACATTAAACTGCTAGTTCCTGACTTAATCCCAGGAGGCAGAAAGCAGGCCCTGGTGCCAGCTCTGTCACTGACGTGCACAGGGAACTTGGAAACGACAGTCTGGCTGCCCCATTTCCTCCACTGCGAGGGAGGAGTCACAATGAACCACTCACTTCCAAACTGAGAGACGGAGTCTTCACTGTTTCACCCTCTACAACAACCCTGTAGTTTGTTCTTCAGAATCTCTATCCCCAACCAGCCACGCCCAGTTAAAAGCCTCCACCACTTCACATGTGGGCCAGCCAGGCTGCTAGGTGGAGTCCTTGTCTGTTTCTCCTTTCCCCATTTAGCCTGTATGCCAGGACCAAGCTAATGTTCTTAGAATGTTGTTTTTGCCACAATACCTAGTGGCTTAAGAACATGCCACGACTCCTGACTCTGTCACATCCTTGGCAGACCTTCCCCAGTCTAGCTCCCACCCTACCTTCCCAACAGCACTCATTCTACTGCCCAGCCCCCCACCACCACCCCCCGCCCCCATCCCCAGGCCATTCCTCCAACTCTGGACAGACCCCTGCCACCAACCCCAGCTAGAGTCCCTCCCCCAACCCATACTCATTCTGGCATCTACTCTCTTTGGGAAAGCCAACACAATTTTCTTTATCCAGGAAGGTTAAGTTTGACATACACCTCTCCTAGGCAGCCTTCTCTCCCTCCTCCCAGACTCTCTTCTTGGACTTCCTACTACACTAACAGCTCAGATTTCAGGTATGGTTTGTAAACTTCGAGGTCAGAGATGTGCATGATGTTGTTCTTTTATACCCTCTCCTGCTCCCTGCCCCAGAGTCTAGTACTGTGCTGAGCACAAAGCAGGCACTCAAGAAGCTGGCCCGACTGAATTAAAGGTCTCCACTGTCACCTATTACTATTAACATTGGCTTTGCATACGAGGGACCCCAGGCCTGGTATGTCCCATCCTGTCAACCCTACCACTACATCAACTTTGTCTACCCTGTGCCAGGGAGGATGCAAAGAAGGAAAAGTTCCTGTATTGAAGGAGCCCGTGGAAGAGCTAGGAACATGAAACCTGGACACTTGAAAAGAAAATTAATGTAAGATGATCCCACTGTACCCAATATAACCTTATAGGAAACCACCTCTATTACGCACTCTGCTGTCTGTTTACATGCCTGCCTCTCTCCTTGAAGATCTGGACTGCAGACACATGGAAACAATGTTCAACCTCATTAGGAAATCAGAGTAATAAAATTTACAATGAGAAAACAGTTTCCCCTTAATTAAATCCAAAAATTTACATGTATTATGATGGTCACAGCATCAACTTAAAAGTGAACAACTGGAAGAAACACAAATGTACAACAATAAGGAAACGATTAAGTAAATGATGGTTCATCTGTGAAAAATCATACAGCAAATAAAAATAATGGTCATGGATGTCTGGTTCCATGACGTACGCTGACCACCTTCCTGAGATTCCATTAAAATGGCCAAGAAATAAAAAAGCTAAAGCCCACAATAAAAAAGGGGTGGGAGGATCTATTAGTGGCTGAGAGCTTTCAACATATTTCTGGGAGGCACAAAGCAGATGGCAGAGTGATTAGTAAAACAGGAGAGAGGAAACTGCCTGCGATCTTTCAGAACCAACTCGTTTGGATGCAGTGCATATTTGTTCAATGTTGACTACTATAGAGAAACGAGCACTTTAAAACAAAACATGCATATACACAAAATAACTGGTTTTGGCTACACTGGCTGTATGATGAGCAAAATTTCCCTTCATTTTCTAAACTTTGTGTAGATGGTCATATTACTTGTATAATTACTAAAAACCCTACAGCAAGGTATGGCAATTCCAACTGAAATCAGATTTTTAAAAGCACTAAAACAGAGGTACACATGGAAAGAATTTAACACTTCTTAAGCACCTACTAGAAGCAAGGCTCTGAATGATGCACTTTATATGTTATACTAGAGGCCCAGTGCACAAAATTTGTGCACAGGTGGGGTCCTTAATGGCTGCCAGCTGCCAGCCAGGGCCTCCCTTCATTCTACGCCGACCCTGGTGGTCAGTGCACGTCATAGCAATCGATCGAACTCCCGGTTGGTCGAACTCCCGAGGGGACACTTTGCATATTACGCTGTAATATGTATAGACTAGGAGCCCGTTGCAGGAAGATTCCTGCAAGCGGCCGCAGGCGCTGCCTGCCCCGCCCGCGCTTTCCCTCTGGCAGCCGCCTTGCTTTCTGCTTTCCCTCCCTCTTCCTTCTATGCTGTCTTCAGTCTTCACTCCTCCCTCCCTCACTGTATGCAAATTAACCACCATCTTTGTTGGGTTAATTTGCATACTCACTCTGATTGGCTGTGGGCGTAGCAAAGGTACAGTCAATTAGCATTTTTCTCTTTTATTAGTGTAGATAACACGCACAGTAGTTCCTCAAACAGGTATTATTATCCCTACTCTAAATACGAGGAAACAGCTTCAGAGAGGTTAAGTCACTTGCCTAGAGTCAGAGTCAAAGGGTGACAGGACTGAGATGCTGTCTGACTTCAAATCCCTTGCTCTTCTTTCCACATCCCATCTCATCACCACATCAGTAGATGTCACCAAATAAAATCAATCCATGTTGAAATGGTATTAAGCTTCATGACTGGGATTAGGCAAGAGCAGTTCCCATGGTCTGACTAATCTCTGAAGAAGCATGAAAAAAAGGGACCTTCTAGGAACAAATACCTTCCTGTGATTCTCCGGATCAGCAGGGAGTCTGGGATGCGGAATTCAATCACAGAATCAAGCTTCTCTTTCCTCTTCTCCATGAGGTCGTCAAGCTGTAAAAGAGTGTGTGTCCCACCTAAGCTACCGGAGCTTGATCAGACCCATTTCCCTCAAAGGAATTAAGATATTAAGGGCGAGAGTTAATTATCATGCAATGGTGATACAAAACAAACCCACTCACCATTTCTGCCTGCCTCACAGTCCGGGGGAAGCCGTCTAGAAGAAAACCATTTTTGCATGGAGGGGTGTCCAAATTCTTCTCAATGAGCTCCACGACCATTTCATCGCTCACCTGGAAGTCAAGGACAAAACAGCCTTGGGTTTAAATCCATAAACTAGGTTGCGGTCACCAACCAGTGGACCACTGGTGGTCCATGAGGTCTGAAAGGTTGGCGACCGCTGAAGTGGGTGACATTAACCCAACTCCAGGGTCACAAATTTGTGTCTATATAACCTGACCACCGCAGGAGACGGCGGGGGTTGACCAGAATGCAGAAAGGCTCCAACTTTCCTGTTTCCCAATTTTGATTAGGCTCACAGTTAAAGTGACCCGGGGACCCTGGACATGAGACAACAGAGAAGTTCACTGATTGGCAAGATTGGATTAGCACCAAGGAACTGAGGAGCCAGCCCAACACACCTTTGAGCTTTTGTGAAAACCCCAGAGGACCCCTCCCAGCTTTCAAAGACTGGCTTTCCTCCTGGGCCTTCAGAGAAAAGGTTCCCTGCTAGTATTACAGTGAAGGCTGCCCATCTTGGTAGCTAATGCTCTTATCTTCCGGGACCAGCTGTGAACTTGGGGACAAAGTGTAAGCTTTGCAACTAAGTGAAGGTTGGAGATAAGTAATCTCATTGCCACATCCCAACTTTTTCTCAGTACAGGATCTTCTGCCAAGACCCAAAGTCCAGAATAGCTAGCTTTCTAGCTTGACAGGGCCTCACTGACATGAAAGGAAAGCTGGAAGCAAACAGGCAAATGGACAGGCGGGCAGGGGTACCATTCCACACAGGCACTGACTCTCAAAGCCTGACAGGAAGTATTAATTTGGGAATGGAGGCAAAGCCCAGCACCTTCCCTACCATGTTAAATAAGATATAAAAAGGCCAGAGGGCCAAGCAAAAAATGACTTCTAAAGGTGATTTGCAGAAGCCATGTCCCAGAATAACTGTAACAATAAAGCTCTGGCACTAATCAAAGAAGATTTAGTAGATAACAGGTTATATTTGTCCAATCAGATTAACTGGACTAGAAATAAGAGAAAATACTATTATATCTCCCAAACAGGAAGGATTACATCTGTCAAAAGCAATTCCTCTGATAGTGACACAGAACAGAGTCACAAAAGTAGATTAAAACTACCCTGTGGCTCGTAAGTCCTTTCTTTAACACATCCTTGAGTTCTAGCCTAGCGATGACAGTTTCATTTTTGGCCCTAAAAATTGGGTATATTACACACTGCATCAGCACAGAGGAACCTCCAGAATACTGTGAATAAAATAGTGCCACAAATTCAGAACAAACCAAGTAACCTGCTGCTCCAAAAGCTCCTATGAGGTGCCAGTTTGTTCACATGCCCTGGAGCACAGGGCTGTCCAACAGAACTTTCTAGGGATGGAAATAACCTGTATCTGTGCTGGCGAGCAAATGCGTGACATGTGGCAAGTGAGACTGGGGAACTGGCTTTTACATGAAATTGAATTTAATTTCTACAGCTCCACAGGACTGGTGGCTACCATATGAGGCAGTGCAGACCTAGACTCTGAGGAATATCAACATTCCCTGGTACCACCAAACCTACCAGTTTCCCGGCATCCATAGTTGCCTTTAGCTTTTTCCCCAGTTCTGAGCCAGAAGCCACCATGGCCCTCAGCATGTCCCCAGTAGCCAGATGGCAGACACAGAAGTTTTTGGCCAATTTGGGTGCCTGTGGAGGGGAAAACAAAAACCAAAATCCAGTTATCACTGCAGGCCTTAGAGTCAGACTTCCTGGGTATGAACCTGAGCCAGGAACTTACTGATTGTGTGAATTTTGGCAAATGCCAATTTTCTTACCTGTAACAGGGATAAAAGTACCTGTATTATAGTTTAACATATAATGACATGATATAATACATGATATGATACATGTAAAGCACTTAAAGCAGTGCACCTAGCACACAAGAAGCTGTCACAAATATTATTTTCACTCCTTCCGCTAGATACATTAATGACATATAAACCTCAGTTTCCCCATTACAAATGGGAAGAATAAAAAAAGTAGTATCGATACTTCACATGGTCACTGTGAAGTCTGAGTTCATGTATATAAAGCACAATGCCTGGCATGTAATGTGTTGAATGAATATTTGCCAAAGGATTGAATGTGTGATTGTCAAGTGTTGTGGCCACTGGCCTAGAGGCAGCCGGGGTCAAGGTGAAGAACACAGGTTTCCCGCAGGCAGACAGTTCTTCCCCTTCCCTGGCACTAGGTAGCTGCATTATCTTGGCCAAATCACGTAACCTCTCAGAGGCTCAATTTCCTCATCTGCTTAAAACGAAGGCAAAAAGGCTCCATCAAGGAAGGTAGCTGTGAGGGTGAGATGAAATATATACAAAGAGCACTTGACAAACAGTAGCACTTGTTAGTTTTAGGGGGCAGTAAGGCCTTTTAGCTAAGAACATGGGCTTGAAAGTCCAACAGCCTGGGTTTCAGACTTCAGGCCTACCAATGACTAGATAGAGATATGTTACTTGAGAAAATTATATCACCTTTCTAAGTTTCAAATTTCCTCTACATAAACTGGAAATGGTAATAGAACCTACACCACTGGGTTCATGAGATTATACAGAATTCGGCATATGCAGGGCCAGGCTCATAGTAAGTGCTCAGTGAACATTAGCCATTACTGTAACCCCTAACCTAAGTCCATATTCATTTTTACAGAAATGAATTTACTCATTCATCATATTGATGTCTCTTCCAAGAACCCTCCTGGGAGCCAGGGAAACAGATGAATAGGAGACAGAGATTCTGTCCTCTGTGAGTTCATAGTTTGGTGGACTACACATCAGATTGAAGACTAGAAACAACAAGAGACCCTGGACAGTTCAACATTGGTTGTGAACAAAACAAACAAAAAAACTTGCATCAATTCAAGGAGCTTAATAATTAGCTTTCTGGCTCACTTGTTTTGTTAAAAAAGTAGGCTTGGATCCTTGTTCAAACCAGTTATTGGGAGTTTTCGTAGGTGCACATAATAAAAACTTAACAGATGGGACCCAATGCAGCAAATTCTGGTTTGTGATTCATGGAATGATTCAGTTCAAGCAAAGAAATGACTTCAGAGCAAAACAGAATCCAAATCAGGTGTTAAAAGCTCTGGAAAACTAATGAAGGTCAGGACCCTCTGGCCATGGTAGACCTTCTGGCCTTCCAGACTGGACCAGTGGCCACATACCCAGAGAACTATGCTTGCCTGCCAATCTTCTCCTTGGTTGTTGAAATTAACTTAGGTGAAAAAATGTGAAGGTCAGGCTTGTTCAAGGGGAAAGGCTGACGAAAACACCAGAAAAGTGCTGTTAGCAGCACAAAACCTGACTGTTCTATTTGTATCCAGTCCACCCCCCAAACTACAGGACTCTTCTGGGCTGTTGCAGGTGACTGGATTCTATAGCTACAGGGAAGAACACTCCAATAGGGAAGACATGTCATTGCAGACTAACTATTCCCTGCTGCTGCAAGGGAGTCAGGGTGATGGGCTGCAAAGAGCTCAGACTCTGGAGTCAGACAGATTTGCACATGAATCCTGGCTTAAAGCACTCAATATCTGTGTGTCCTTGGGCTAGTTACTTAACTTCTTAGAATCTCAGTTTCCTCATCAGTCAAATGGGATTATGGATAACATCTACTTCTTAGAGCTGTTGTGAGGATAAAATGAAGTAAGGACTCAAAACATCAGACACACAGTAGGCATTCAATAAACAAAAGACCTCCTTCCTTTCATGTCTTTTTTTTTTTTTGCATTACTCTCTTTTAAAAAACATATTTTTATTGATTTTTAGAGGGAGGAGAAGGGAGAAGGAGAGAGAGAGAAAGATTGATGTGAGAGCAGAATATCAATAAGCTGCTTCCTGCACATCTCCTACCAGGGATTGAGCCCACAACCGGGCATGTGCCCTGACTGGGAATCGAACTGGCAACCTTTCGGTGCACAGGACGATGTACAACCAACTGAGCTACACCGGCCAGGGCTCTTCTTTGCTTTACTCTTTACTTGCAAACTACAGAAGAAGCTTGATGAAATAACTTTACCATATTCCCCTCATACTTCAAGCTTTCGCTTTAGAGCGATGCTACTCCAAACCACAAGGTGGGCCATGGAGGGAGGGTGCTTCTAAAATGCAGATTCTGGTTCTATAATGTGGGGCCTGAGAACATGTACTTTTAAAAAATATATTTTTATTGATTTCAGAGAGGAAGGGAGAGGGAGAGAAATAGATACATCAATGATGAGAGAAGCATTGATCGTCTGCTTCCTGCACACCCCTCACTGGGGATTGAGTCTACAACCCGGACCTGTGCCCTGACCAGGGAATTGAACCCATGGACCATTGCTGAGTCTGAGAAATAGGCCCATCACCTCTATGAGAACCCTGTGGGGAATGGGATGGACTTTGGGAGGCGGGAGTGGGTAATAATGGCTAAAACCAATAGGGAGACAGAACAGTAGCTTTAGTGCTCTCAAACTTCAGTGTGTTATCACAATCATCTGGGGCACTTGCTAAAATACAGGCCCGCCCTTAAAGTTTACGACTGAGTGTGTTGGGATGCTGATGTACACAGTCTGTGAAGCCCTGGGGAAGAGGGGGCAAGACTGGGCTTTATAGTGGGACAGATCTTGGGTGGGCACCAGATTTACAGTTTACTCACTGTATCCCCTTGAACAAGTTATGCAGCCTTCTTAAAGCCTCGGTTTCTTCATCCCTAGATACAGACAACCATATCCATCTGCAGAGCTGCTGTGGGGATTTAATAAGATTATATATGCAAAAGCATCCAGCATAGTGCCTGGCATTTAGGGAAATAAAGGGAAGCTATCAGTTGTTCAGATTTGATTTAATCTCAAACTTACTTGTGACATCTTTCTGACTCCAGTTTTTCCGGCTCCCATCTCTAAGGTTCCTGCATATGTAGCTAGAACCATCTCCTAAAACACTATTGGAAAGGTTATGCCACCCCATTTCTCTACCCCCAACACACACATTCAGGAGGCTTCAACGTCTCCCCAGTGCAATGGGGAAGTCCATATATCTTAGCCTAGCACTCAGCGTCCTCCACAATCAACTTTCTAGACCCCAAGTTCTTCGAATTTACCCCCACAAATCCCATTCTGTATTCCCTGCACGGCTCAAACAGCTGCTCTATGTATAATTCTCAGACATAAAATGAGTCTCTCCATGGACATTAGCTCAAAGCTCCTCTCTATGCAGGAATACCCTTTCCCTTCCCCCTACTGGTCAACCTCTATCCTTCCCTGTAGTCAAATTCTGAGCTTATCTCTCCCACCCAATTGTCCCTTCTTCCATCAAGAAGTCTTAACATCAGCAAACTTTGAGTGTTTACAACATGCCAAGCAATTTTTCCATGTGTTGTTTTATGGTATTTAGTATCCATAATATATTACAAATCCATGAGGTAGGAATTATTTTTATCTATATTTTACAAATGAAATTCAGAGGCTAAGTTGCCCAAGATCACGTAGCTAGTAATAATAGCAACAGGCCTCAAGACTATGGAGTCCTAGCTCTTAACCATGATGCTATAGGGCAATGATTTTCAACCTTTTTCATCTTGTGGCACACATAAAATTACTAAAATTCTACAGTACACCAAAAGATATATTTTTTGCCCAACTGACATTTGATTCATCCACACCAGACAGCTATTGTTGTGTTGGCTGTCATTTTTAAAATATGACAATCCAGGAAAAAAGAGGTCAGTGCCCGACTAGTCGGGTATTGCATGTTTTAAAAATTCTTGCGGTATACCAAGTGAAAATCGCTGCTATATGGCCTTGTTAAATCACAACGCAGAGCCTTAGCGGCTGTCCTTGGGAAAGTGAGTGTGTGGAAGAGAGCACAGGAGGACATCACAGACCTGGCAATGCTGTTTTTTGCTATGGGTGTAAGCTACACAAGTGCATTCATTCACATTGTGAAATTTCATCAAGCTGCTTGCTTATGACATTTGCATCTGTCTCTCTATATAATACTTCAATATAAAACGTTTTGTTTTTTTTAAATACATTTTATTGATTTTTTTACAGAGAGGAAGGGAGAGAAATAGAGAGTTAGAAACATCGATGAGAGAGAAACATCGATCAGCTGCCTCCTGCACACCCCCGCACACCCCCTACTGGGGATGTGCCCGCAACTAAGGTACATGCCCTTGACCGGAATCGAACCTGGGACCCTTGAGTCCGCAGGCCGACGCTCTATCCACTGAGCCAAACCGGCCTCGGCTAAAAAGTTTTTAAAAAGCACAGAAACCTGTGTTTGAATTTCAGCTCTGCCTCTTAACTTACCATGTAACCTTAGGCCAGAGATTCTTTGAGACTGTTTCCTTGTCTATAAATTGGGGATATTATTACCAAAATCACTGAGTGGGTAGGAGGAAGAACAGAAGACTTCAACAAATTCTAGTTCTTGATCTAATCCTGAACTAACCTAGTCACTCACCTGTCCCTTCCCACATGGGACTTTGCACTAGCATGTATTGTTTGCATGAATGTTCACTTCTGCCCCGATACCTTGACTAACAGCGACAATGTAAGGTGGTGACTCTGCTGCTCAAGAATCAATCTGAGCTCAAATCCTGCCCTCGCTACTGTATGAGCATCTTGGGGGAAGATAGAGCCTCTGGGCTTCAGTTTACCAGTAAAAAGGCATGGATAACAGGACCTACCTCTTAGGATTGTGGCCTTAAATAATAGAACACATGTAAAGTCTTTGGCCAGGAGTCTTTTACATAATGGAGCAAAGGGTGACTATTTTGTATATTATACCTCTTCCTCTAGGGCAAGGGCTGCTCTCTCCATCTTCAGCACCAAACTTATCCAACAAAACATGCAGAGGGCAGGAGAAAAATCTAACCCAGGGCAGCAGATAGCAGCAGAAAGAGCAGGAGCTCTTGAGTCACGCAGGTGCAAAATCTGCCAAGTACTTGCTATGTCACAGAGAGGACAAGCCCTTTGAACTTCAGTTTCTCTAACTGTAAAAGGGGACATGAGTGTCACTGCGCGGACATAACTGACAGAGTCTGACTTGCAAGATGACAATTAATTGCTTAAGTGTGCCTGGCCTTGATTTGGTACAGATTGGACACATGAAAAAAAATGTGAAGAGGGGCTGGCAAAGAAAACACAAAACACATCTATGTTTTGGCCACACTGTAGGAACATCCAACCCCAAAAGGAACACAGGGAAGTAAGCTCATTTAAATAAAATAACCCATGTATTCTAGATGTTTTAAACATAATTAGTTAATGAAAAAGCAGGCAGTTCCTGGCCAGTGTGGCTCAATGGTTGAGCACTGACCCATGAACCGGGAGGGCACTTGTCCCAGTTGCAGGCTGGATCCCCAGTGGGGGGCGTGCAAGAGGCAGCTGATCATTGATGTTTCTCTCTATATGTATCTCCCCCTTCCTCTCTCTCTAAAATCAATTTTAAAGACACATTTAAAAAAAAAAAAGAGTTTTAATAGGAAACATTTAATTACAGTCATGCCAACATAAAATACATTAAGTGAGTTATGCAGGTATAAAAAGATGTACTAATGGGAAGAAAACAAACATTATTGAGTAGGTACTAAGCACAAACCTAGGTTAAGGATTTTACATCAAAAACTTGCAAACATTTACCAACAGGGGCCAGGCAAATGAATGAAGTGGGGCAAATGTAAGAGTACTCTTCAGGGGACCTGAGAGCACATGAGCCATCCAAAGCAGCCTCACCATTCAAGTGCATGCCAGGCCGGATTGGAGGCCCAGAGCCACCAGATCTGACTTCTCAAGAGAAACTAGAGTTCTGGATATTAAGTGAAATTTCACAACTGAAAACTCTGTGTGGTCAACTTATTTTATTTATTTATTTATTTATTTATTTATTTATTTATTTATTTATTTATTTAAGAGAGGGAGAGAGATGTGAGAGAGAAACATCAATTGGCCACCTCCTGCATGCTCCAGACCAGGGATTGAACCTGCAACCTGGGTATGTGCCCTGACCAGGAATCGAACCTGCTACCTTCTGGCAAACAGAATGATGTTCTAACCAACTGAGCCATACAGGCCAGGGCTCAACTTATTATTTTGGAAGTCGACAAATAAAATAAACAAATCAGAGCCCTGGCTGGTAGCTCCCTTGGTTACAGCATTGTCCTGTTATGCCAAGGTTGCAGGTTTGCTCTCTGATCATGGCACATATAAGAAGCAACCAATTAATGCATAAATAAGTGCAACACAAATCGATGATGTTTCTCTGCCTCTGTCTCTCCTTTCTTCTCCCTCTAAAATAAAGAAATAAAATTAATTTAAAAAGGAATAAATCAAGCATTTATCCTGCCTTTTCTATACAAACCATACCAAATAGCAGGTGAGAAGTTTCTCTTTATAGAAACATTTCAGTTAATAAACAAAAAGAGAATGATATAATTAGAACAACACCATTTTGCCACCCACAATGAGTTCTGGAACCGGCATTATCAGAGACAAGCAGACCTGATGGGCCTCCTAAAGCACAGCACAGCACCACCTGTGATGTAGGTGAGCTACGAAATTGAACTCAGGCCGAAACCGGTTTGGCTCAGTGGATAGAGCGTCGGCCTGCGGACTCAAGGGTCCCAGGTTCGATTCCGGTGAAGGGCACATCCCCAGTAGGGGGTGTGCAAGAGACAGCTGATCGATGTTTCTCTCTCTACGATGTTTCTAACTATCCCTCTCTCTTCCTCTCTGTAAAAAATCAATAAAATATATTTTAAAAAAAAAGAAATTGAACTCAGGTTTGTTAAGTGTATGACTAAACTACCAATTTACCGGAAATAGAGAGGAAAGGGGAAGATGTTAAATATGCCAGGGAGATACAATAAAAAATTCCCAGAAAGAGGGACACTTCTAGGACAAACAACTCAGTTTCTCCCACAAAAACAAAACAAAATGACAACAAAACAAACCTACAACCAACCAACAAACAAACAAAGCTAGGAGGAAAGCTGTAAATTAAGACTTACAATGATCACATTTGTGAGACAAAGGGAAATGTGAACACTGACTACTAATAAAAATTGTTAATATTTAAGGAAATATTGTGCTTGTTTACAAAAAATAATTTATCTTTTATTTATTTATTTTTTCACTTTTTTATTAAAATAATTTATCTTTTAAGAGATACACACAGAAATATTTGCAAATGAAATGTTACAATGTCTGGCTGCTGCTTTAAAATACTTTGAGAAGGGAGAGTAAATGGGAGGGAATGGCCACCAGCTGATGGTGATTAAGGCTGGATAATGGGTGTATGGGGGCTCATTATACCATCCTGACTTCTTTTGTGTATTCAAAGTTCATAATAAAGTTAGGGAGCATCTGCAGGCTAAATGCTGCTGTAGGCTGCCACTTTGCAACCTCAGATTTATGAACATCTTTTTTTTTAACTCCATAAAACTACAACCACCTATTGTTCCAATTATGAAAAGCTGTTTGGAGGTTAAGTAACTCATGTAAATCTTACCCTTCCTTCAAGTCCCAGCTCTAATTACATCTCTCTACTTCAAGCATGCTTGCTCTACTTCCACAAAGCCTCACCAACACTCACATTTCTGCACCCTCAATGTATCAGCTCATAATTTTCTTCAACTCTTTCCGATTACATCATCCTTTACACTGAAATACATCTGAGTTGGGAGGGTGGGGAGATGTGTTACTAAGATGAGGGAGTCAATAACTATTGAACACCTACTATGTGCCAGGTTGTCATTAAGTACCTACAGGTGCTTTACACACACACACACACACACACACACACACACACACACACACACACACTTATCTTCCCAGATCCTCGTTTTGGTCTACATGGGCACTGCTCTATCTAAATGAGTAAGGTAGTAAGGTAGGGGACCTACTTTTCATGTGAGAACACTGAGGTTTGGAAGTTACAAAGTTTGCTAGACTATAAATAAAGCCTTTGTCCTAGCACTGGGCTGGGTTAGCCATTTCACCACTACCGAACTTATTAACTTCAATATGAACTAAGAAAAAATAATAACCAATGCCTTTGAGCTACCCTGTTTATACTCACAGCAAAAATCTGCAGAGTCTAAGACGACAGGTTATCTAGTAACTGAGGGTGGTAGCAACAGGAAAGAGGAGACATCAGTGTTATTAAGGGCAGGTGGATTAGGCAACAGTGAGTTCCAAGGATCAATCAGCTCTGGCTAACGAGAAAAAAGGTTAAGTGGTCCTTCTTGACCTAGTACCCAGAGCTAAAAAGCAAAATCACAGGAATGAACTGAATCTCCCAGACGTCCCTTCTCATCATCCACATGAACGTGTATTCATCCATGTCCAGTATCCCCATCAAGTACCAAGTAATGTGCTGGGTGCCACAGGGGTCCCAAGAATGAGCAAGACAAGATGATCTGTTTACCAAGACTTTGCAAGTATAGTAAGAGAAGAGTGGGCACAGAGCAGTCCCCAGAACCCCATTCATTTAGCAGCAAGAGCCTGGGGCCTGGGTGGGGGAGGGGAGTAATGCCAGACCTTAGACGGAAGGGTTGATAATCCAACCTATGGGCTTCCAAATCCTAAATAAGATCCTAAAATCCCAACATTGATCTATGGGCCCATTCCATCCCAGACACCGAGTGAGGCCTCACCGTCTGCTAGGGCAGAAGGTAACTTCAGACTCCCAATTACTTGGAGCCCCATGGCTCTTGAGGTTCCAGGCTCCATTAAGTCAATTTTGCTAACTTTGGAAAGCCACCTGACCTCTCCGGGCTTGTTTTCTTACCTGTAGATTGAGGTACCCTTTCCCATCCCCCCTCCCCCTCCCCAGCTTAACTGGTTCACGCGGGTCACACCTCCCTCCTCTTAGCAGTAGCACCATCAGCATATGCCAGCTCCCACTCGGCCCCGTGCGGGAGATGCTCCGCCGCCTTCAGTCATTAATCATTGTAAGAAACGATCCCCTACCCCGCGAGCCTGGAACGTAACCCCGGGCAATTCACCCCCAAGCAGCAGGGAATCTGGGGTCCCTGCCACCACTCAGGCTGTAATCCAGACGTCTCAGCCCAGGGCTCGCCCTACCCTTCAAACCCGCTCAGCTTCTAACTCCTTACGAGACCGAATCAGTCCTTAGACCTCCTAGCTCCACACCTCAAGCCTGGATCCCTCAAGAACGCTAATCCTAACTCACACTTCCCCGACCTCCAATTAGGACCCTCGCCCAAAAGCCTTGCCAGCATTCAAGGCTTTTGAATCCCGCGGGCCAGAGCGCCCCGGGATTCAGCCCGCGGCCCCTCTCTGGGGCCATCCGGACCTCCAGCTGCCCTGACCTTGGGGTTCCCAGGGCTCCGCCGTCAAGCGCGGCCCTTCAGCTCACCTGGGTCCCCTTGCCGGCCCCGGGCGGCCCCAGCAGCACGGCCCGGATGCCTTTAGGACTCTCTGGGGCCGGCTCGGGCGCGGGAACGTTGGGAGCCATGGCTGCCGAAGCCTCCCACTGCTAACCGCCTGCACACCTCTCAGGTCCAGCGCTTCCAGGCCAGCGCGCCACGCACGCACGCACGCACGCACGCACGCACGCACGCACGGCCCGCTCGCCGCTCACACTGGCCCGTCTTCACGTCTGTCAGTCCCTTTTTCCCGCCCCTGAGCGCGACGGACACTTTAAGCTACCAACCACGCGGCAGGAGTAAGGAAGGGGTGGGCCCTCGTAAACTGAAGGGGGTGGGGCTCGCGGCGGGTGTGCCGAGTGGGCGGGAAAAGGTGAAGCAAGGCCAGAGGGCCTCTGGGAGTAGCTCTGGGTAGGCTTTTTGACAGTTAAAGACGCCGGCAGCTCCAGTGATTCCTATGAAATTGCCCGTGGGAGTGTAAATGGGTGAAATCAGTTTTAGAAGACAAATTGGCAGTATGTATCAAATAGCCTTTGGTCCGGCAGTCCCACTTCCAGGAACTTAAAGGACATAGTCAAGGATAGGTATAGACTTGTGTAACAAAGATACTAATTGTAGCACTTATAACAGCCTCAAAGCCCAAAAACTAGCAAAAACCAAAAAAAACAAAGGTAATATCCCAAATGTTCAACAATAAGAAATTGCTGAAATACATGGTAACAAATTTGTATACTGGAACCCCTCCCCGCCATCCCTCAGCCCCCAAGATATTTAATCACATGGAAAGATGTTCACCAAACAGGAAACAAAATTGCAGTTACAACAAAACCCCAATTTTGTTTGATAGTTATAGTGTCATTACATGAACTTCTCCCCTTCTTAGGGCATTTTTATATTTTCTAAAAGTTCAATAATGAATTCTAGAATAAACAGATATTACTTTTATAATAAGAAAACGACCTTTTTAAGTCAGGGAAAGGTAGTTTGTCTTTTTTTCTCAAAAGAGATGACCATTCTTGGACAGGGAAATGATTCCTGCAGCTTTTTGGTGTGTCAACGTCTCGCCCACACCCCCTATGAAGCAACCCCTGAAACTCTGGCAAGAGCAGCCCCAAGGGCCCCTTTGGACCTCTAGTCCAGAGTGTGATTAGGAAACAATTATGTTTCCCCACAGGCTCATAGGAACTCATTTTCCACGTCCTGGGAGTCAGCTTGGTCTCTTCTATTTCACCTCACCTCACAAAAGAAGTGAACATCCACTCCTCATCTCCACCCTGGTCCCTCGTTCCATGAGGTGCCTGACCTGGACGGGGGCAGGACTTGTTATGGCCACTTCCAGGAAGAGTTGCAGTGGCCCGCCCAAAGCCACACAGAGGCAGAGTCACAAGGCTGGGAACGACAAGGTGGTGCCATGAGGGCTGGGGTTCATGAGCACAGGGTTCATGGGGGTTGGGGTGGGGCTGGGAAAGCAAGCATCTATTCCCTGGAGGAAGCTTCTTTGTGGCCAAAATTCACTTCCATCCAAGAAGACCAGGGTTTATCAAGGTTTGCCCAGGGCTCCGGCAAGGGGCACAAGGACAGCCTTCCCTTTCTACCAGCAATCCCTACAGTGATGCTGACCAGGCATGGACCCCACCCCGCCCCCAGGAGGAAAAGCAACCACGACTACACACTAATACACAAAATGTAAGGTTTATTTCTTCAATGTTAAAAAGTGTTCTAGCCCTAACTGGTTTGGCTCAGTGGATAGAGCGTCAGCCTTCGGACTGAAAGTTCCCAGGTTCGATTCCAGTCAAGGGCATGTACCTTGGTTGCGGGCACATCCCCAGTAGGAGGTGTGCAGGAGGCAGCTGATCAATCTTTCTCTCTCATCGATGTTTCTAACTCTCTATTCCTCTCCCTTCCTCTCTGTAAAAAGTCAATAAAATATTTTAAAAAGTGTTCTAGGCTTGGGGCATACTAAGATCTATAAAGGGAATATTGAGAGCCCAAAGGAAGGAGGGACTCCCTCATTCATTTATTCACTTGACTATTAATTTTTAATAATAACTGCTACCATCTACCTGTTATTGAATACTGGGTGCAGCACTGTGCTCAGCACTTCACATGCATTATCTCATCTAATTCTCACAACAAACTTCCTATGAGGTAACTATTTTTTTTATCTGCATTTTTCTTAATAGAGGAAAGAAGGGCACAGATGGGTTGAGCTCAGGCCCCTCTGACTGGCTGGTGCCCAGCACTACCAGGTAACAAGTAGGCGGGCTTTGCAGACATGGGGCTCGCAGTGCAGCTGGGTTCCAGCTAGAGGGATCGTGAAGGTTTCTGTGAAAGGGAAGGACCTTGAAGGTACAGAGGATTTGGCTTTGGGGTGGCGGATATTTCAGGCTGAGAGAACATGGGGAGCAAACTGTCAGAGGTGAGAGAGAGCAGGGTGTGCTGTGGTTTCTATTCAGTGGGCTCTGGGGAATCGGGAAGTTTCTTAGGTAGAAGAGATTCACATTTTATAAAGATCACTTTCAGGACAGCCTGGAGAGGAGAGTAAGAGATGCAGGATGAGCTAAGAAATATTTCTGTTAGTATTTTGTGGTAGCAGAATAATGCTGCCCTCCCCCCCCCCCCCGCCCAAGACGTCCACAACCTAATCCCAGGAAGATGTGACCATGTTATCTTGGAGGGCCAAAGGGACGTTGCAGATGTGATTAAGTTAAGGATTTTGAGCTGGAGAGCTTATCCTGGATTATCTGGATGGGCCCAATATAACCACATGGGTCCTCATAAGAATATGAGGGAAGCAGGAGAGGCAGAGGAGAGGTGGTGACATAAGCAGAGATCAGAGGGGTGGGATTGCTCGCTGGGGACCACAGATCAAGAATGCTGGCAGCCTCTGAAGCTGGAAAGGCAAGGAAACAGATTCTCCGCTACAGCCTCCACAAGGAACACACCTCCTGTTGACGCCTTGGTTTTAGCCCATAAAACCCATTTTGGATTTCTGACCTCTGAAATGGTGAGATAAATTTGTGTTGTTCCAAGCCACCATATTTGTAGTGATTCGTTACAGCAGCAATAGGAAACTAATACATGTTCTGTGGATGCAAGTAACAGAAATCTGGCTGCATTTAGCAAGACAGGAGTTCACTGGGAGGGCGCAGTTGTACAACCAGAGGGCTCAGGAGTGATAGGAGCCAGGGTTGCTTTCATAACCTAAAGATCGTGAACAAGTGGATGGTGCTGAGGGGAACTTTTCTTCCCTCCTCCAGCTTTTTCCAAGTGGAGGGACCTCTTTTAGAGTAACACCCTTGCCTCTCGTCTCACCCCCTCACCCGTCTATACTCCCCAGAAGAGGAGGAGTGATTTATCTGATTGGTGAGTTTGGGGAGAATGAATGGACCTCAACTCAGCTCTTCTTCCCTTTTTCTCCTTCAGATCTGCTTGCCACAAGAGCAATTTTTTTAGTTTGTTTTTTGTTTGTTTTGTTAATCCTCACCAGAGGATATTTTTCCCCATTGCTTTTCAGAGACAGTGGAAGGGAAGGAGAGAGAGAGAGAGAAGAGAGAGAGAGAGAGAGAGAGAGAGAGAGAGAATCGACTGGTTGCTTTCCACCTGTGCCCTGACCAGGGGACAGAGAGTGAACTCACAACCCAGGCAGGCATGTGCCCTTGCCTGGAATTGAACCTGTGACCCTTCGGTGTGCGGGCTGACACTCTAACCACTGAACAATAGCCAGGGCTGTTGTTATTAATTGCTCTCTTCTTCCATGCTCTAAATTTCCCAGCGTCTGACCCTGATAGGGAAGATTACGATTTTCCAGCACTGCCTGGGACCGGGTGGAGAGATTAACTCTGTGGTTCAGTATTAGTAAGCTCACTGGCCTATCAGACCTAATGGTACATCTCCAATGGCTTTGTTAGAAAAAAAGGTGATATTTACTTTACTTTTTATTGATTTCAGAGAGGAAAGGAGAGGGAGAGAAAGAGAGAAACATCAACGATGAGAGAGAATCATTGATCGGCTGCCTCCTGCATGCCCCCCACTGGGGATCAAGCCCGAAACCCTGACATGTGCCCTTGACTGGAATCAAACCCGGGACTCTTCAGTCTGTAGGCCGACACTCTATCCACTGAGCCAAACCAGCTAAGGCTAGAGGTGATATTTTAATCTCCTGCTGTCTTACTTCTATAGCGCTCTCTCATTTGAGCAAGGCTTTCCCAAAACCCAACAAACATTTCTTGTGGATGCTCTTATTGAAATGACCCAGCTCAACTGTCTTCTATGTCTGTGTCATTCTACTCAAGGTTCAAAGCACTGGCTCGGCTTGGATCCCATGTTGACCCCTTGGCACACGTGAAATTCCCTCAAGACTGCTTGGGATGGGAGCCGTCGTTCCCCAAAAGCAAATGAGTTTCCACAATAAGAGGGAAGAGCTAATGGGCGGGGAGAATGACATGTCCAGGGCAGGGAGCTGTGGCAGAGGTCCAGGAGAAAGGTAGTGAGGGCCTGGACGATGGAGGGAGAATTAATGAAACTTGACACCAGACCAGATGGGGATAAGGATATCCGAGTCTGGGGGCCAGGTGGCTGGGAGGATGGCAGTGCCATTAATATTCATCTCATTCATTCTTTAACTGATTAATGTAACATACACTGAGTGAGCTTATATTACTTGCCTAGTATTGTGCTTGGTGCTAGTGATCCAGCGGTGAACAAGGAGGTCAGAGTCTCCCCCCGTGTTGAACTTGCCGTCAAGTGGGGAACAGAAACAGCTGGGTTGGCGATTACAGTCCAGTGCTGGAGGCTGGGCTACAGCAGGAACACAGCCGAGGGGCACCCGGCCCAGACTTGAGGGGAAGTGACATCTAAAAGAGATGAGGAGGCTTTGCCTAAAGAAGAGGGAGGGGCCCTGGGTGGTGGCTCAGGTGGTCGGAGTGTCACGCTGGGCACCAGAGGTCGCACGTTTGATCCCCATCTGAACCTGTGTGGGAGGCACCAATGGATGTTTCTCCCTCACATCCATGTTTCTCTCTCTCTCTTTCCCTTGCTCTCTCTCTCTCTAAAAATCAATGAAAAGGCATATTCTTGGGTAAGGATTTAAAAGAAGAAGGAGGAGGAGGAAGAGGAGGAGGAGGGGAAGGAGGAGGAAGAAGAGAAGGAGGGGAAGGAGGAGCAGGAGACAGGTATTCTATACGAAGGGAACTGTGTGTGTAAAGGCCTGGAGGCCAGAGAGACTGCGGCAAGCTGGGAGAAACCAGGTACTCAGCAGAGGAATGCCTCTCTTCTCTTGTGAAAATCTTACCCTGCAAAGGGCTTGCGGGGAAGCAGCCGCAATTCCCGTGACGGAAGCTGGAAGGACGGAATCCTGCCGCCTTCCTGGAAACTGGGAGTGAGTGCACGGCCAGGCCTGACCAGGGATGTTCCTGGCCAGGACTTTGCCCTTGGAGGGAGAGAGCTGAGGCGGCAGGGCCGGATCTTGGAGCGGGCGGTACAGCGCAGCGGGTGGCCGATGGCCAGCAGTGTCTGTCCCGCGGAGCTCCTGCGTGGGCCACGTCGGCCTGTGTTCTTAGCCTCATTGCTTTCGGTTGCTGTCCATGGTTGACATTTGTGGGCACCTCACGTGACAGGTTTCCCTCGCTCTCCAAAGGTCAAATGTTCACATGAAACCTTTTGTGAGCCAAAATGGCAGAAAGCGGAGAAACAATGACCATTAATTTATGCGGGAAAATGTGTCGAGTGTTCCCAGACCTCAACAATGGGTCTCGTCGATGCTCACGGACAAGTTCAAGCTCTGGCAGCTTGATGCTGAGGGTGTGCCGGGGAGGAGGTTGGGGAGGCCCTCTGGCTGCCGGGGTGCAGGCTGCTTCTCTAACAGCTTGCTGCAAAACAACACTCAACGTTATTTCTACTTTTCACACACACACACACATGCACACACACGCACACACATACACATATGCGTGTGTGCGCGCACACGCATGCACATACACACATGCACGCACACACATACACACGCACACACGTGTGCGCGCGTACATACCTGCACACACACACACATACACGTGCGCGTACACACACACACACACACACACACACACACACCCCACCCCCGGTAAAAGTGAAATTCCTCTTTGTATCTCTTTCAGTTGGCAAAACAGGTACTTTCATAAAAGTAAAGCGGTGGAACCCAGCGGGTGTGGCTCAGTGGTTGAACATCGGCCTATGAAGCAGGAGGTCACGGTTCGATTCCTGGTCAGGAGCACATGCCTGAGTTGCGGGCTCGATCCCCAGGGTGGGGCGTGCAGGAGGCAGCCGATCAATGACTCTCTCTCATCATTGATGTTTCTGTCTCGCTCTCCCTCCCCCTTCCTCTCTGAAATCAATTTAAAAATAGATATTTAACAAAAAAAAAAGTAAAGTGGTGGAACTCGAACTTGTGAAAAGTGGAGGATGCCTGTCCTGGAGAAATCCCTCACAGTTCAGGTTAGCCACCGAGAACCCTGGTTGGCACGGAGCTGGGAGAGGGCCCGCCTGGCTGGAGCTAGAGAGGGTCAGGGGAGAAAACAGAGGCTGGGAGGGAGGGACCACGGGGAGTTTTCCTGGGGCTAATGGGGGAGGGTCCCCCTCCAATAGAAAGAGATGCCAGGAGGGAACACTCCCTTCCTGCCTGCCTTTGGGCTTGAGGGATGATGCAGTGTTTAGTCAGTGCGTGTAACAGCCACCTGGGACCACGAGGGAGAGCCGAGAGACTCGGAGAGAAGCTGACCCAGAGTCTGGCATCACTAAGCTGCTGAATTAACCTGGGTCTCTCTTTCCCCTCGAGTCTTTGTGATGGGGCATTGATTTGGGTATCCTCGTACCTGCTGCTGAAAGCACCTCCTGTGACTCTGCAGGTCGCCCAACCCCTCGGGGCCTCAGTTTCTCTTTGTGAGCGAGGATGGTGATACCTGCCCTGCAAGATCGTAGTGGACATCGAATGAGATAATGGATGTGAAGTATTTAGCACAATGCCGTATGGCAAGCACTCAGTAAATGCTCACTCTTACTATCTGCGAGAAAACCGTGCCGCAGCCCTGGCCATGTGGCTCAGTGTTAGAGCATTGGCCCACACACCGAAGGGTCGTGGGTTCGATTCCCAGTCAAAGGCATGTACCTGGGTTGCAGGTTCATCCCTAGCCCCAGTGGGGGCAAGTGCAGGAGGAAACCAGTCAATGTGTCTCTCTCACATTGATGTTTCTCTTTCTCTCTCTTCCCCTTTCACCCTCCCTCCCTTCCACTCTCTTAAAAAAACAATGGAAAAAATATCCTCGGATGAAGATTAACAACAACAACAAAACCATGGAACAATTGAGTTTGTCCTAGGATAGGGTAGAGAGAAGAGTCGGAGAATGAAGACTAAATCTGGGGAACCAACACTTGAGGGGAAAGAGGTGGTCAGCAAAGGAGTCAGAGAATGATCAGAGAGTTAAGAGAAAAACTTGAAATTTCATTCTATCCACCACACCCTTTTTCATCTGGAAAACTCCTATTCATCCTGTAAAGTCCAGCTTAAATATCCCCTTCCCCATGAAGCCTTCCTGGGCACTTGCCCCACAGCCTCACACTCCAAGTTAGTTGTCCTGATGCTCAGGCTCCCACAGCACATCCTTTTTTCCTCTGCACTTGCCATGATTTATTGTGATTTTCTGCTTTTATGTCTGTCTCCTGCCCGAGGCCGTGAATGAGCCCCCTGAGAGGAGGAGTGCCTTGACTGGATCTTCTGTTCCTGGCGTGGGGCCAGGCAGCTGGTGGTAACAATAAAAACTAACATTTGGTGATTGATCACCCTGTGCCAGGCACTGTGCTACGTGCTTTACACACAGTAAATAATTTAATCCTCATGACAACTTTATGAGGTCGGTGCTATTATTAGTCCCATTTTACAGATGAGGAAATGGAAGAATGAGGTTAAGTAACTTGCCCAAGGTGATGGCTAGTAAATGGCAGAGCTGGGCTACAAGCTCAGGTGGTTTGGCTATCCAGCCTGTACTATTAACCACCACAATACATTGTCTCTCGTATGTAGTGGGCACTGATAAACGTTTGTTGATTGAAATGATAAGAAGTGTTCCCAAAGGCAAAGAAAGAGTTTCAAAGAGTACGTTAGTCAGCCTCAGCTAGGTTATGCTGCGGTGACAAATAACCCCAAAATATCAGCTTACAGGAAAAGGCTACATGCCAGTGGCAGGTCAGCTATGGTCCTGCTCTGTATCGGGGATGCTGGCTGAAGAGCAGCACCTAGCTAGGACAATGCTGATCTCAGGGGAGAGGGAAAAGGTACAGGGGCCTAGTGTCTGCTTGCACTTGCAAAGCCTACTGTCTGCATCTTTTCCCAACTCCATGAGCAATGACGTTACTTTAGTAGGCTGAAGTCAGTCATGGTGGGAGTATTTATATTATGGAAATCAGTGAATACTTTTTCCCCTTAGAGAATCTGTTGTTAAGCACTTACCAGCACGGCACTGGAAAAGGACAATGGTGTTAGCCCTTAAAGCTTCTTCCCAGGAGTGGTATAGGTCATGGAAATGCCACAGGTCACATGCGCTTACATTGTACTTGCCAAAGCATGTCTCATGGCCAAACTGTAACCAATGGGGCCGGGAATATACTCCTCTCACTGGGACAGGCCCAAGTGAAGGAGCAGGGAATATTTCTGAACAATAATACAATCCGGAATCAAAGATGAGGACTGAGGAAAGCCCCTTGGAACTGGCCTCAAGGGGTTTGTCCATGACCTTTAACAAGGCAGCTGATTCAGTTGGAGGTTGGGATGGGGGTGGTAGACTGAAGTAGGCAATGTATGAGTCGAGATCCTTCTTCATTCTTGAGGCTTTTCAGGGGAAGGAGGGAGACAGGTGAGCTGGTAACCTGAGGGGGTGGCCGTGGGGAAGGCAAGGTGTCTTCCAGAAAGAGGCAGCCTGTTTATGGGTGGGCATGAGTGTCATTTTTAGTATTAACTACTCTTTCTGCAACTACTGTTTTCCACCTTTTCGCTAGGGATGACTCTAGAGAAGGCAAAGAGCGAAAGAGAAAGAGTCTCATCTGAGGGCCCCCAAGGCTGAGGTCCTGACCTCAGGAAAAGAAAAGCAGAAGAAACAGTCAACTCCCGACTGCCAGAAACTAAACACCTGTGCTCAGAGGGGAGCAGAACCCGTGGGAAAGTAGAGTGCTGAACTATTATGGTGACTGAGAAGGGGGTCCTGGGGCTTGCCTCTCCATGCCCTGAGGGCAGTTGGCATGTGGAGTGGCAATGATAGGATTCCCAGACAGGTGTGGGACTTCCTAGACGAAAATCTATCCCTTTTCTGGAGGCAGGGGTGTGTGTGTGTGGGGGGGGGGAGGGCGGCGGGAGGGCCCAAGAGAGACAGGATCTCAGAGACCCACCCCCCACCCCATGATGCAGGGCAAGGACCTGAGACACACCCCTCCTCAAGTCCCCCCATGACCCAGTGTGCTGCAGGGAGTAGCAGAATGTGTTGCTGCCCATTGTGGGTTGGAGGATGGTGGGCACCGGTGACCAATAGACTGGAAGAGGCCTTGAGGGGCCTGCCTGTGGACTAATGAGTGGAAAGCAAATGGAACCCGGGACATCCCCACAGGCCTCTTGGGAGGAGCTTAGTGCAGTGAGTAGCTGCCTCACCACGGCTGCCATTGCTCCGGGCCCACAGTCCCTTATCTCAAACCAGGAGTAATTCAGAACCAGGAATTCCTTTGGACTTTGGACAAAGGTGATCCAGGGCACCTGCATGTATGGTCCAAGACAGCCCCATGCCACGAGAGGCATTAATATTTCCTCAATAAAACGTATGGGATACATAAAGATTGTAGAGTCTATATCTGTCGAACTGGAATGTCTTTCCGGTCAGATTTGCTGACAAGTTACTTTTGGTGCCAAATTAAAAAAAAAAAAAAATCTCTAGATCAGTCCTGGGAGTTGGCCTGACTCCTTCCTTTCCCTCCTCACTCCCCCCAGATCCACATGGTCAGAGAGTTCCATCTGCCTGACTCTCCTCAGCACCCATCATGTCTGTCTCCTTCTTCCATCCCTCCTGCTACCACACGGCTCAGGCCACCTTCCCCTCTCACCAGGATGATCACAACCTCCCCCTGGCGGACCTGCAGCCTCCAGTGCCTCCCCATGCTTCCCCAAAGGAGTTATTTTAGAATACAAACTTTCGGCTTTGCCTGGGGGTCCCATCAGGACAGTGGTGTGCTTCATTGAAAAACTCCAGCAGAATGAAAGAATGGCCCTGGACTTCCCTGCTTGGATAAGCAGGGGACACTGTGTATGAAGTATGGTAGCAATCATCTCCGGTAGAAACTGCTGTTTGGCTTCTGTACTTATTTGTTTGCTAAAATAATAGGAAGTTATTTTGATTTTCTGAACTTATGTATGCTATCCCAATCCATTGATGGTGGTTTGAATATCCCATTGATTGTGATCTCACTGGTTACGGAAGCACATTCTTCTGGGACCCAGGACAGCTCAAATATCCTAAATTGTCTCAGTAGCTACAGATAACTGAGTTTTGGTTGACTCAGTGGTCCCAGAATCTGGACAGAACAATTATTCTAAGTTGCCCGGTGGTCCCAGATAATGTGTTTCTGTTGATTCAGTGATTCATCGAAACTTTAGATAACTAACTTGCTCATGAAACAGGTTCCTCATTCCAGACCCGAAGATGTAATCGATACCTTTGTGATATTCTGACAACATAAGCCAGATGTGGCAAGCTGTTCCGGGCTGCGAGGTCTGGAGTGCTTTTTCTCCCTCGGATGCCGCCGGCTTTTAATAAATGACTCCATAATTGGACTTTTTGAGGCGTCCTTTGTAAGATGGGGGTTACACTACAACATGTATGCTCCCAGAGGGAGGTATAGGCGCCTCAGGCCTTCTAAGGCTCCCTACGGAGATGTGAGCTGCTGCTGGCCCAGAGAAGGAAGATTCCCCTGCATGTGAGAGCTCCCACCTCCCATTCCTGGAGGCTGGTTCCCTCCTGGCTTCTGACTGCTCAGGCGGGAGCTGGCTCTGTGGCTGCCTGCACATCAGGCACAAGTGACTAGTGCAAAGCACACATCCCGGAGTCATAGGCATAGGCGGACCTGCAACCCCGAAATCCAATGCTGACCTGCAGAGCGCCTGGCTGTCCATGTCCATGGCTCTGTTTTATAGGCTACATTGGCCGTGGCTGTCAAGAACCAAAGCAGGTCAGGAGGTCACGTCTGTCTATTTGTGCCCAACAAAATCCCTGGCCTGGGAAACAGCCGGAGCTCAGCTCCTGCCTGTATGACGGAGGAGACAGAAATGGCAGTTCCAGGGGTCTCACTCCTCCAGCCTCAATGAAGGAAGGGGCCACCGGGCTTTCATTTCACTCCTGCCTCTTGGCCATCCACATGAGTCACAATTTAATTTTTAAAAAGTTACCGCTTAGGAGAGAACTTTCAAGATGGCCTTAGAGTAGGTAAATCTTACTCAACCTCGTCCCAGGACCAAACTGGAGGGAGATACAACTAAATTGGGGAACAATCACTCTGAATAGCCAACTGAGGACTAGGTGAAGAGCGTTCTAACCAAGGACCTGCAGAAGCAGCCATGTCGAGACTGCACCTCGAATGCTGTGGTCAGGGTTGAGCCTCCCTTGACCAAAGCCCCCTAGTTGATTCAAATGAGTATATTGTTTGAGCAAAACATTTATTTTGATGTTTTAAGCTGCTGAGATTTTTCCAAGTTGTTTCTTACTGTAGCAAAACCTAGCCCATCCTAACTGATCTATCCTTCAGTGGGGTCAGAATAAAGAGGCTGGACATTCCTAGTCGGTTTGGCTCAGTGGATAGAGCGTTGGCCTGCGGACTGAAGGATTCCATTCCGGTCAAGGGCACGTACCTCAGTTGCAAGCTCTGCAAGCTCAATCCCCAGCTCTGGTCTGGGCACATGCAGCAGGCAACCAACCAATGTGTCTCTCTCACATTGATGTTTCTCCCTCTCTCTGTCTCTCCACCTCCCTCCCACTATGTCTAAGAATCAGTGGAAAAATATCCTTGGGTGAGGAACAACCAAAAAAAAAAAAAAAAAAAGAGGCTGGACAGGAGGCTCTTGCCAAGTCAGCCAAGACCTACTTACCATGGACTTTGAGTTCCAGGTACCTATACCGACCAACCCCTTCCCATCTGCAGAGCACACCCCTTCTTCTGTGCCTTTCTGGGGCTTCACAACCCCGCCGGACCTAGAACCCACTTCCCAATCTCTCTAACGTGCTTCCTGTCTCTCTGACACCCAGACCACAACACCGAGATGTGGCTTTCTAAAGACCCGGCTAAGCCCATGCCACCTGGAGAAGCAGAGCCATTCAGCTACTGTTTTGAGGTCACTGTGGCCAAAGGCTGATTTTCATAAAAGCCGCCAGCCCTCCAAGAGAAGGCTCATGATGTCAACAGCAACAAATGCTCATTTTTGTTGGGAAATGCTGCACACTGGACACGGTGAGAACACCCTTGTGGGATGAACCTAGAAATTCTATTGAAAAATGACAATGCAGCCCTAACCAGTTTGGCTCAGTGGATGGAGCGTCGGCCTGAGGACCGAGGGGTCCCGGGTTTGATTCTGGTCAAGGGCATGTACCTTGGTTGTGGGCACATCCCCGGTGGGAGGTGTGCAGGAGGCAGCTGGTCGATGTTTCTCTCTCATCGATGTTTCTAGCTCTCTATCCCTCTCCCTTCTTCTCTGTAAAAAAATCAATAAAATGTATTTAAAAGAAAGAAAGAAAGAAAAATGATGATGCAGAGCAAAGGGCACTGGGTTTGAAGAGCTCCTCGAACAACATTTATTGAGCACCTACTATGCCCGGCAGTCAGAACTCGGTGTCAGGGACCTCAGGTGATGGCAGAGGCAGACAACTGAGTGAGCAGAGGGTGATAATACAGGTTGATAAATGGCTTGTTAATTTAGTCATTCATTCATCTGATGCATACTTGTTGAGCTCTCCTGATAAGCTAGGGACTAGACATTTAGTGTCAAGACTTGTCCTCCTGAAGTTTACAGTCTAGCAGACATGAGTAAAATAGAGAAAGTGCTAAGGGAGCATTTAGCAGGGCACATAGCTTAATCTGGGGTGGAGGGATATGGGGTTTGGGATAACTTTATAAAGGACATGACTCCAGAACTGAGTCCTGGAGGGTGAGCAGAAAGGAGAGACAGTAAAGAAGAAAGGGAGTGGTTTAAGTGAAGGCCTGGAAGCATGAACAAGCCTAGTGCATCTGGTAAGTGCTAGTCATTTGGTAGGACTAAAGCATGGAGTTTCAATTCAAGAGGGACAAGAGATTAGGCTGACAGAGACTCCATCTCAAAGGGTCTTAGGTACCAGGTTTAGGTGCTTGGAATTGACTGAATACAGTAACAGCCATCGGAAGAGTTTTGAGTTACAGTGTTTATTAGCTGGAAAACAGGTTCAGCTATTATAACAAAGACTCCAAAATAACAATGGCTTAAACAAGATAGACATTTACGTCTCACTTATGAAAGAACCTGGGTAGGCAAGCAGAGTGGGCACAGTGGCTCCGCAATCATCAGGAACCCCGGCTCCTTCTGGCACGTGGCTCTGACATCCTCAACATACTTCTTCCTTCCTGTGGTCCAGGAGGGTGGCTCCAGCTTCCATGATCACTTCTGCATGTCAGCCAGCAGGCAGGAGTAAAGGGGTCATGGAAAACACACCGCTTCCCTTTAGCCGCATAACCTGGACACTTGCACGCAGCACTTTCATTAACATTGCACTGCCCAGAATTTAGTCACATGACCATCACTAGCAGCCAGGGTGCTGGGAAATGTAATTCTTATTCTGGACTGACAGATGCTAAAATGTAGAAGCTCTATTACTAAAGGAAGGTTGGATGCTGGGGGACAACTAGTCATCTTCAACAGGGAGTGACAATCCTGTTTGCATTTTGGAAAGGTCTCTCTTGAAAAGGGTGGAGAATGGACTGGATAGTAAGAGATCAGAGTGAAGAAAATAATCCAAATGAGAGTTACTGAGGCCTGAACCAAGGCAGAGACATTTGGGGTGGGGGAAGTGGACAAAGGCTTAAGAGATAATTGGAAGTTGAATGGACAGGACATGATGATCAATTGACTGCACCTGTAATTTACTGTAGTTATCACAGTACGGTGCTTAGCACAGTGCTGGGCATACAGTAAATGCTTGTGAGTGAATGAATGTATGATATGAAAGAGGAGTGAATGAGTGAGTGAGTGAGTGAGTGAATGAAGTGAAAGAGGAGGAGCCAAGGATGATGATGATGATGATGATAATAATAATAATAATGGCTCCCAGAACTAGTTTGATTGAGAAACATTAACATGTAAAGATAAGTATCAGTCTTTAAAAGCACAACTTCTACCAACTGTAGCCTGCCATTCTCCCTTTCCTGATCGGCATCTGGCTCCCTAGATGACATCTCCACCTGTTTCCAAAACTCAGTCATTTTTGGTTATGAATGAAGTCTCTTGTTTTGGGCATTCACTTGGTCTTTGCATTTTCAAAGGTCAATTGCTGTTGGATTCAAAGTCCCAGCAGACGGACTTGTGGCCTGCGAGGAGATGGGCGTGGCTTGCTCGCCGGCCTCTGGTGGGGAGGAATGAAAAGGAAGAAAAGGACTTGTTTCCTTAGGGAGCCCCTGCTGGCCCGTGGCGGACTCCTTCTTTACTGCTTGTAATGTGGCTGTGTTCCTGCCCTCTCCGTCATCACAGCTGTCCAGCCCCTTAGAGACATGGGATGTGTGTGTGAGGGGCGTGGGGACCCCACAGGCCATGCTGGTGCCAAACAGCTCTCCTCAGCTGGTGGTCATAGGCTCACCCTTCACAGCTCATCTCTGTGTCCCTGGCAGGCTTGCTGCCCTCATCACTTTTACCCTCTGCAGCCCCAGTCCCAGGGCCTGTGGACATGGGCTGACTCTGTCTTTCTTCCTCTTCTTGCTCACTCACCACCTGGCCACATCCCTCCTTGGCCTTCTCTCTGTAGGGCCCTCTCCCTTATCTCAGTAGCTCCAGGCATTGGGCAGGTGCAGTGTCTCAGGTGACACCCACCAGGAATGAGAGGTCGGGCTCCCTCTGGTGGCAAACTGGATGAATTATTCCCTTGACTCTGTAGCAGTTACTGTTGTGAAACAGATCACCCCAAATTTCACAGCCTAAAGCAATCATCATTTTATCCCGCTCATGGATTCTGTGGGTCAGGAATTGGACAGGGCACGGCAGGTGGTGGGGGTGGGGGGGTGGTGGCTGGGCTCTGCTTGCGGTAGGCGGCCTCCAAGACAGTTTCCAATGACACAAGCCTCCCAGGATTCATGCCCTTGTCTAGTCCCCTCCCGCTCTGTATCAGGGCTGGTCTGGGTGGCCATTAGAATGTGGCAGAAGAGATAGTATGTCACTCCACTTTTGAGTCTAGGTTATGACTCTCTGTCCTTTAGATCACCCACTCTGGGGGAAGCCAGCTGCCATGTCTTGAGGACACTCAAGCATGGAGAGGCCCATCTGGGAAGGAACCCAGGCCTACTTTCAATGGCCATGTGAATGAGCTTGGAAGTGGGTCCTCCAGGCCCAGAGCATGTCTTAGATGACTCAGCCCTGGCCGACAGCTGGACTGCAATTTCACGAAAGACTGACCCTGTGTCAGAACCACCCAGGTATGCTGCTCTCAGATTCCTGACGATCAGAAATGGTAGGAGATGATAAATGTTTGTTGTTTTAAGTGGCTATATCTTGGAGTAATTTGTTATGCAGCAATAGATAACTAATACATTCCTTAATGTCTAGGCCCTTAGCTGGAAAGACTCGAGTGGCTGGGGCTAAAATCACCTGGGAGGTGATTCGTTCACGTGGCTGGTATCTGCGCCAGAAGGACTTGAAGGCCCAGCTGGCACCGTCACTGGGAGCACCTGCACGTGGCCGGTCCATGTGACGTGGCTTCTCACAGCGTAGCAGCCCGGCTCGGAGAGGGTGTGTCTCAAGAGAAAGTGAGCTTTCCAGGCGACCAAGGAAGAAGTTGCAAGCTTCCTTTTGGCCTCACCTCGGAAGTCACGGGGAGTAACTTCTGCTGCATTCTGTTGTTACAAGTGAGTCACCAAGGCCAGCCCCGATTCGAGGGGAGGGGATTTGACGGGTCCTCTTGATGGAGGGGTGATAGGGTCACGTTGCAGAGGAGCAAGTGGAGGGTGGCCATCTTGGCAAATTACAGTTGGATGTACCTGCCCTGCCCCAGGGAGAGGAACCATCCACTGCCCCCTGCTCTGCCCCTCAGGGAGAGAGGGTCGGTGGTTTCTTTCCTTACCCCCAGCCCTGTGAGTAGTGCTGCTCCTGCTGCAATGGCAGGTCCTAACCAAGCCCCGAGGGAGCCAGGCGTCCTCTGAGCTTGGAAGGTGGAGCACTGCAGGCTTTTTGTTCTGCGCTCCGGATTCTGGTGCTAATTCTGCCTCTCTGGGTTAACCATCTTTAGAAAAGGCCCACGGAGGCACGTCACCCTTTCTCTGCCAGCCACTGTGCTCAGCACTTGACCTCAGTCAGTCCTGCACTCACCTAGCAGCTAAGAATGATGCTCCCATTTACAGCGGAGGAAGCCACTGACCGAGGTCACACAGCCAGAGGTGGCAGAACAGGGACTCGGCCCCTGAGCCCTAAGGCTATGCTCTAGGGGCCCTGGGATTCCAGAAAGCCTACTGGGCGTTGGAGCCTTAGCCCTGGTCTCCTCTGGGCTTGCTAAGGGTGAGGCCAGTGTGAGTGTGAGCTGGAGGGAGGTACTCACAGGGGGAGGGGCTTCAAACCCCTGCCTGAGGGGAGGGGCTAGTCGTTAGGTGTTTGGGTGAAAGGGGAGGAGAAAGGAGAGGGAGAATCCGTTTTTTCACTTTCTTTTCAGACCTATCCCCAGTCAATGAGCTTTTCAGTGGCCAGAGGGTGACCTCCAGAGTAACAGTCCTGCACTCGTTGCCCCTCAGTGTTTGTCAGAATGAAAGCCCTTCTTTGTCCAGGAACCTCTGCTTGGAGGGCCCCCGGAGCTCCTGGGGTCTGTGGACGCTGGGTCTTGGAGTGACTTCCGGCCCCAGTGAACAGGTCCTGCCAATGTCCAATGTCCGGCCTGCCTGCCTCCTGTGTTCCTGCCCACCGCTACCTTCCAGATGGGCCAGCTCCCAGCACCTGCTGCCCGCCAGGCACTGCGCTCATGTTGGGGACCCAGAAATAAATGAGAGACGGCCACTGTCCAGTGGAAGGAGAAACATGAGGAGTTAACCGCCACCCAGGAGAGGGCTCCTGAGTCAAGGGCACATCGAATGAGGGTCAGAATCACACAGAGGGGGGAGGGTCTAACTCAGCAATAAAAAGGAACGAACCATTGATACAGGCAACATCATGGATGAATCTCAAAATCATCACGCAGAGCAACGAAGTCAGATACAAAAGAGTACAGACAGTGTGATTCCATTCTTACCAAGTTCTAGGCCGGGCAAAACCGTGGATTATATCCAGATAGAAATCAGATCAGTGGTTGCCTGGGATGAGAGGGGCTGGACTGGGTACGGGGGGTGCTGGATGTTCTGAGGGACGTTCTGAGGATGAGGAATATTCTGAGGTGGTAAAGATGTTCTAAACCTGGGTAGGAGTGTGGGTTACATAGAATGTTCGATAGCTAAAACTGACCACACTGTACACCCAAGATCTGTGAATTTCATCTATGCAAATTATATCTGTGATGGGCAGCACTCAAAATAGTCCCCAGCAAGCCCTGGTGTGCTCCCCCTTGTGCAATCACACACACACACACACACACACACACACACTGTATCAGGTTGGTCTGTGTGGCCGTAAGGATGTGCAGAAGTGATGGTATGTCACTGCTGAGAACAGGATACTGTTCTCTTTCTCTCAGATAGTTTGCTCTGGAAGAGGCCACGTGTTGAGCATCACTATGGAGAAATACGCTTGGCGAGGAACTGAAGCCTCCTGCCAACAGCTATGTGAGTGAACTCACAGGAAGTGTGTCCGCCAGTCCCCGTGAATGCCTTGCGAGGTCTGCAGCCTTGGCCGATGGCTGGACCACAGACTCATTTGAGACCTTGAGCCAGGCCACCCAGCTAAGCCGTTTCCTGATTCCTGATCCTCAGACACTGAGTGAGAGAATACGTTTGTTATTTTAAGCTGCTAACTTTAGGGAATTATTTCTTTTGCAGCTCTGAGTGATGAATACAATATTTCAATAAACTGAACATGCGGGGGAAGCATCTTCTAAGTGCTCCTGGCCCAGATGGCTTTCCCAGGGACCTTCAAGTGCTTTCTGTGACTCAGACTTCTGGGCTCAGTCTTCCAAATGGGGAGACGAGGGGCCCGGAGCTCTGTGTAAAGGTCAGGAGCTGCTGTCTCCTAAATATCCACAGCCCCGCAACAGTTACACACCGTGGCCAGGCCCACACCCGCTGTGCAGAGAGGGCTCCAGAAATGCCCCCCCCCTCCACCCCCGTGTATAATGCAGGCACCCACTCAGGGCTCAGAAGCTAATAACAGCTACTATTTGGGGAACACTGTCTATGTGTCAGGTGACATGCAAAGTGCTCTGTATGCATATTTTAATTAATTCTCCCCAGCACCCTCTGAAGAAGATATTACTAAACCTATTTTACAGGACAGAAAACTGAGACTCAGAACACAGAGGCAACTGCCAGGATCATAGAGCCGCCAGGGTGTGGCAGCTTTCGATTCAAATCCAGATCTGTCTGATTCCCAAAGGGAGAGGCAGGCCAGCAGCAAACCCAGAGCGGAGAATACTGTTCTCATCTCTTCCCTCCGAGAACAAGCCATGTCTTCTGCCATCAGAGCACAGGCCACAGTCTCAACCAGGTTCGCTAGGGTGATGACAGAAAGAGGCTGGAGGGTGATAGCCAAGCCACCAGGAGTGTCAGAGATCGTGGGAACTGAGGGAAGTGGCTTTTCCAAGGACTCCCATCCAGTGCACCTGGCTCCACACCGCCCTGCCTCTCAAGGACAGCTTTGGGGTAGGGGATGGAGAGAAAAAGGGAAGTCAAAGGTAATGATGACAAAATTGAGACCTCATCATTTGGGTCCACCCCACAATGGGTAGGATCTACATAAACCAGTGTCACCGATGGTCCCAGTGAGAGCCTACGCAGCCTCAGGGACCTCACAGAAAAGCTCTGAGAGCAGTGCCTGGCCCATGGCAGGGCCTGATGAAAAGCCCTGCACCATTCATTTGCTGTGACCTTGGGTTGCCTCATTCATTCATTCATTCATTCAATAACTATTTACTGACCATCTGCTATGTGCTGTTTTGGGAGCGTGGGATATTTCAGTGAACACAAGATCCTTGCCCTTATGAAGCTTATAATACAGAGGTTTCATATATCAGTTCGAAAGTATCCTACAAAGTGAAAGGTGCTGTAAGACAAGAAAAAGTAAAGCGGGATAAGCGGACCAAGAGTGACAACAATGTGTATGGAGGGGTTGGGCTGGAATTTTAAAGGGTGATCAGGTAGGCCTCTTTGGACAAAGACTTGAAGGAGGTGAGGGGTGCCATATGCAGAGTGAACCATATGGAAATCTGGAGGAAAGACATTCCAGGTAAATTACACATTGATTATGTATTAGGAGTAAAGGGGGATTATGTCTGCAACTTACTCTAACAGTTCAGAAAAAAATAAATTATATAGATATAGAGCGACAGTATGTACGTGTATATAGACATGTAAATATACATGTACTAGGTGTACCGGTTAATAATGCGGATTTTTTTCAATAGATGGAGTTACACATATGTTGATATATATGCGATTTGATATGTATGCTATTTTGTTGTATTGACAAGCTTCAAAACTTGGTATGTCAAATCTTCTGAAGGTGTTAACATCATAGATATTTTTATGCTTAAAAATGTTAAATTTTGTGCCAAAAAGAGCATTTGTGGGAAGTTTTAACTCATTATTTTGAGGAGAAGTGCTGCTGGAAGTTACCGTATACTTCGGGAAGCTTATGGTAAACATGCTCCATCTCAAGATACTTGTGAACGCTGGTTTAAATGCTTTAAAAGTGATGATTTCGATGTGAAAGACAAAGAACGTCCAGGTCAACCCAAAAAGTTTGAAGACCAACAATTACAAGCATTATTGGATGAAGATTCATGTCAAACTCAAAAACAACTTGCAGAAAGATTAAACATTGCTCAGCAAACAATTTCTGATCATTTACAAGCAATGGGAAAGATTTTAAAGGAAGGAAAATGGGTGCCACATCAACTGAATGAAAGACAAATGAAAAACCCAAAGTCATCAGTAAAATGTTGCTTCAACGGCACAAAAGAAAGTCTTTTTTGCATCGAATTGTGACCGACGATGAAAAGTGGATTTATTTTGAGAATCCCAAAGGCACAAAATCATGGGTTGATCTAGGTCAACCATCAACATCGACCCACTGCAAGGCCAAATCACGTCGGAAAGAAGAAAATGCTCTGCATTTGGTGGGATCAGGAAGGTGTGGTGTATTATGAGCTTCTAAAACCAGGTGAAACCGTTAATACTGATCACTCCCGACAAATAATTTGAACCACGCTTTGATCGTGAAATGACCAGAATGGGCCAGAAGACACGGCAAACTAATTTTGCTTCATGATGACGCACCATCACACACTTCAAAACCAGTTAAAGACACGTTAAAAGATCTTGCCTGGGAGGTATTAACCCACCCGCTGTATTCACCAGACCTTGCTCCTTCAGAAGGTTGCCGTGCCAGGCAGTGGAAACAAAAATCCAAAACCTTACCACTCTTAGCGGGGGATCACTGGGCTGGTGCATGGATGAAGAACATAGCTAGCTGCGAGAATTAATGTGAATTGCAGGACACATTGATCACCCACACTTCCAACGCACTTGCGGCCCGGGTTGGGGTTCGTTTGCCTCAAAACTAGAAAAGTCCTATGGGGACAGTATCCACAAATTACCTGAAAGATGGGGGAAATGTGTAGCTAGCGATGGACATTACTTTGAATAAGGCACTTTTGATGTTTCCCTTGAAATTATCGTGTTTTCTTTGGATTACAAAATCTGCATTAATAACCAGTTAATAGTTAATCCGCATTATTAACCAGTTAATAATTAACCCACACCATTAACCGGTTATTGTTAATCCGCATTATTAACCGGTTAGTTGTTAATCCACATTAACCAGTTAATAATTAATCCGCACCATTAACCGGTTATTGTTAACCGCATTATTAACCGGTTAACTGTTCCGCCCGTAGATGAAGTGAGGAACAGGCTGCAAGGTTGCCTGGGCCGGGGATTCGGCGCGCGGGGGTCCGCCGCCCTTCAGCCTTTGCTGCGCGCCCGGGAGAGGGGGTGGCGGCCGGGGATCGGGCTTTGGGTTGAGTGGGTGTCCTCAGCCCCAGTCGGCCGAGCGGGGTCCCTCCTTCCCCAGGGGGTCGGGGGCAGTCGGTCCTCCAGGGCTGACCTCGCTGCCCCCGGCCGCCGGAGCGCAGCGCGCCGGCCAAGCCTCGCTTCCCCTCCCGGGACCGGAGCCCGCGGGGAGTGGCCGCGCGCCGCCCGCCTCTGCCCGGCCTCGGGTCCCGGCTCCTCGTGCGCCGGGCCAGCCCGGTCCGTGCAGGGCAGTGGCTGCCGGCCGGCAGGCTGCACCGCGCCCGGGGCTGGCCGCGGGTCCCTCCGTGCGCCGGGAGCGCGTCCCCGGCGTCCGCCTCCCCCTTTCCCCGCGCGCCCGCACGGGCCCCGGGTGCGGGCCGGAGCACCGCTGCGGTCTCCTCTCGCTGGAACGGGGAACTGTAATCAGAATCCCCGGGAAAAGGAAACCGCCGAGGAATGGGTGGCACTTGCGTTGGGTTTGCCTTTCGATCCGCGAACAACTTCGTAGATCACACGTCCTGTGGGCATCCTTTGTGTGAGCAGACGGAGGATGCTGCGCTCTGAAGGGACGGAGTCGCGGCTTCTCTGGAGCCGGAGGCGCGGAGAGGGTTGGCGGCCTCTGGTGGGAAAGTTTCCCGTGGAGAGCTCGGCTGAAGGCAGCGCCGCCTGACATTGGACGCAGAGGCCGGCTCGGGCCAGGTGCGTGTCTGCCGGCATCCTGCGCTCCGTGCCCAAAGGCGGGCCCATCATGGAAACAAGTCCGATAAAACGTGTAGATGATAAAAACAGATACCGCACAAATTAATGCACCTGGGAAATCAGCTCTGGCAACCGGGAGGCAGTTTCACTAATCCCTTTGGACAGATGAGGGGCAGGCTCGGAGATCTCCCGGATTAGGTGGTGGAGGGGATCTGGGGGCAGCTGGCTTATGGGGTGCTCCTCTTACCTCCAAAATAGGCATGTATTTGTTGGGATGCCCTTGTTATGAGATGACTTAAGGTGTTTAAACAGCACTCAAAGTTATGATTTCTGTCTATCTCTGAGAACTATATTTTTCTTTTAATTCCTTTTAATAGTTTACTTGAAACATTTACATTGTCTTGATGGGTTTGCTTGTAGAATATGGCTACAAGCAAACCCATCAAGACAATGTAAATGTTTCAAGTAAACTATTAAAAGGAATTAAAAGAAAAATATAGTATATTGACAGAGGGGGTCAACGGGAAAAAAGGGGGGACATCTGTAATACTTTCAACAATAAAGATACATTTTTACATGTGAAGGAAATGTTCAGGGTGCTGGCCCGGAGGGTAAAGGGAATGCTTTGGTAGTTTTTACCTGCCTACAATGCACCCCCCTTCTTCAGGTAACAATACCCCACTTATCCCTTCCCCACCTTCCTTCCTTACTAATCCCATCTCGAAGCTGGGAGGGGGTGGCTCGAGACCCACGCCTGGCCAATCACAGACTCCCACGTCAAGCAACAGGGCCAAGCAGACAGTCCAGGGGTCCAGGGCTGCCTGAGGCGGAAGCCCACCCCGCACGCAGAGCTGATACTTGAAGCAAAGTCTGCGTCTGAGGTTTGATCCCTCAGTGGCTCCCTTACATGAGGCAATAAATTCCCTTTGCACTAGTGACTAGAGCCAGTTTGAGCTGGATTTTCTCTGACTCCCAACAAAAACAATGTGTTGATGATCCAAAGCACCAAGACAGCCTCTCTGAGGAGAGGGCATTTACTACTAAGCAGAGGCCTGAAGGGGGAGCAGTAGCTGGGTCACAGGAAGAGGCAGATGGGAGGGTCCCAGGAAAGGAAAGAGTGTGGCAGGCGTGAGGACTGCAGGAAGGCCCGATGGTGGTGGCAGGGGGAGAGGAGCCCGAGCCGATGAAGCTGGACCCAGGTCCCTGAGGGAGGGCCTCCCAGGCTTTTTAAGAATCTGGGACTTCATCCCAAGAACAATGGGACGTCAGTGCAGGGTTTTAAATAGGGATCGACTGAATTTGCATTTGGACATTATTTGCATTTTAATAAGAACAAGGGTGATAGTGTGGGGACTAGATTGGCAAGAGGTAGGAGTAGCCCAGGGGATTGCCTAGAAAATGATTGCAGACCTCTGGGTTAGAGATGATCATGATGATTTGGACAGAGTGGGCACAGTGGATGGGTAGAGGTTGGGTTTGTGGCAGCTAGTTTCCAATGATGTCCCCCCGTAGACCATGACTCCCAATACTCACGCCTTGTGTGGTCCCATCCACACTGAATCTGGGACCGCTCCGTGACTACTTCAACCAATAGAACGCAGAGGAAGTGGCGCTGTGCCTTACAAAGGCAGGAGGTCTAGTGTCCATGCCACGAGGACTCTGCTGTGTGGCCGGAAGCCTCCGGGGACCAAGGCAAACACTCCTTGGCTCCCTCTAGAGTGCATTCTAGTCACCTTGGCTCTGACTTATCACCCAACCACAGTCTCTGTGTCTCTGATTGGTCAGTTAGGAGGTACATTAGCAGTGGGGGGAAGGGAGGGGAGAGCCCGGAGGTACAGACATGGCTGCCTGGCTCCACTTTCCCTTGAGATGAGTGAGCAGTTTTCGGGAGGAGAACGTGACTAGCAATTTCCAAAGAGGCTCAGCTTGGGACAGGCTTGCATGACTCAGTGCTCAGCACATCGGCCTCTGCCCGTGTGCAATCCCACAGGGAATGGACTAGAATTCCACCACCCACCTCCCCTCGACATGCTGACCCTCTCCCTGGACCTCTGTCCCTGGCTGGGTGTTCCTCAGCTCAGGTTCCCAAACCTCCTTGTGGGGCTGCCTCTCCCGTCCTTCCTGGGCTGTATCCCTGACCCTCTGCTGGACTTTCTCCTCTGGCCCCCTGGCTCAGGGTGATAACACCAAGAGCGACAACTTAGAAAGCATTTACTAATGTATGTGCCAAGCACCCGGCAAGAGCTCATGGACTCCTAGAACCAGTTCTAGAAAGTAGGCACTCTTTTTATGCCTGTTGTACAGATGCATAAAGTCAGGTTCACACAAGATAAGTAACTTTCCCAAGGTCACACAGCCAGTGAGAGTTGCCCCAGGAGGTGAACTGAAGTTTATATACCCCTGGAGCCTGTTCCCTTATTATCTAGAGACGCACAGCCATCCAGCCCAGGTTGGCTTTTGCCTCACCCTACCTCCCTGAGCGGGGCTGGGGGTGAGAGCCCGATGCTTTCAAGGGTACACAGCTTTGACCTCTTTGTCTGCTGTGCTTCAGGTTCATTCAGACCAGTGTGGTTCCTGGGCCAGCAGCATCATCATCGCCTGGGAATTTGTCAGAAATGCATAGGACCCTCTAAGGCATGTCAAACTCGCGGCCTGCATGCCGCATGCCACATGCCTCATTTATTTGGCCCATGTTAGCCTTTGAGTTTGACATGATTGCTCTAAGGCTTACTGACTCAGAAACTCTGGGGCGGGGCCCAGAAAGCTGTTTTAGCAAGCCTTCCAGGTGCTTCTGAAGCCCACCCATCTGAGAACCATTGGATCAAACCCTTCCCATTCCACTTTCTGGTGGCTCTGGAGACAGCAGCTGGAGAAAGTGAGACTTTTCAGCTGAGTATTTTTTTTTTTGTGTGTGTGTGTGTGTGATGATGGTTGTATTCTCATCACATTTGTCAGAAATGACTCAGGTCTTGCTCGAGAGAAAGTGTGTGGATTCCTTAATTGCTGCACACTATTATTTTTTCACCTTTGCATTCAGCTTAAAAGAGAGTGAAATTAACATAAAGAATCCCAAACTACCCAATTCAGCAAGTTAGCATTTTGTCGGTCTAGGGAAGGGTGTTTAGAAAGAGGCCCAGCTTGGTACCAAGTCCTGGGCTGGGTTCTGAGGCACACACCAGGCCTCTGTCCTGCCTGCCTCTGTGTCAGGGGACAGATGCCTTACTAATAACTAGGATTTGGGGGTTCCAAGAGTTGGGGTCCAGGATCTGCTCCAACATGATCCTGGCCTGTACCATTTCAAATTCCTCACCAGTGCACAGCCCCGAGCCAGAGTCCTGGCTCTGTCATTTGCCAGCTGTGCCAAGTATTTGTGGGCAAATACTTGGCATCTCTAGGCCTCAGATTCCTGAACTGTGAAATGAGAGTAATAATCCCCACCTTGCAGGCTTGTTGTGAAGATGAAGGAAATGCATGTAGCATAGAGGTGCCATTTACTAGCCCAGGGTTCTGGTGTGACCTTGAACAGGTTAGTTAGCCTCTCTAGCTTGTTTTCTCTCTTGTAATATTAATAGCACAGACTTCAAAGGATTGTTGTGAGATTCAAGGTCATATAAATTTTACAAGGTTGCATGATAGCAACTATTCTGGTAATGTAAGCTATTATTAATGTTAAATACATAATACAGTTTCTGGAGCATAGTAGATGCTCAACAAATGGTGGCTGTTATTGTTAGTTTCCATCCTTAACTTAAAGGCAGCTCTGACTTTACAATGCCTAGGGCTGCTTTCAGCTGCAGCTGCGGTTTCTTCAGGGTCTCCATCTCACCGATGCCTTCAGGGGGTTTGCAGTGCTGCCTTCAGGTTGATGCTCTTTCTACCAGTTCACCTGTTCTCTCACTCTGAGTTCCAGACCCCCTCAGGTCCCCTGCTGTTTGCTGTTGGCCTGATCCCAGCACTCTTTGTTCTGGCTTTATGCTCCATTCTCAGGGCCCATTTCACAGGCATAAAGTTTCAGACCAGAGTTAAGTTCAAGCCCTATTGCTCACACTAACTGTGTAATCTTGGACAAAGGATTTAACATCAATTTTCTCATCTTTGAAATGGGGTCAATAATGACCATCTTGCTGGGTTGTGTAAAGATGAAATAGCCCTGGCTGGTTTGCTAAGTGGCTAGAGTGTCAGCCCTCAGATCAAAGGGTCCCAGGTTCGATTCCTGGTCAAGGGCACATACCTAGGTTGCAGGTTTGATCCCCGACCCCTGTTGGGGCCCCTGTGGGAGGCAACTAATCAATGTGTGTCTCTCTCACATTGATGTTTCTCTCTCTCTCTCCCTTCCTCCCTTCAACTCTCTCTAAAAATCAATGGAAAAAAATATCCTTGGGTGAGGATTAACAACAAAAAGATTAAATACAAACATGTATTTATAAACATTCATCATGGTAACTGTCACACAATAGGTGCTTAATAAATGTTTATTTACTTCTTTGTTCACCTCTCCCAATGGAGTAAATCCCATAATCATTCTAACTGGTATGTGATCAGTAAAAGGGGAAATAACCTTTCCTACTTGTGGCAAAGACTGCCAGTCTTCACACAATATCCAGTCCCCCTTTCTTTAGTATTTTGACTTTATTGAGTGTGGGAGGAAGTAACAACATACCCAACTACTGACTATATCTTCCCGCCTCCCTTGCAGCTAGGTGGCACCATGTATCCGTTTTGGCCAATTATATGAAAGGAAGTGTTGGTGGTTGTAGCCTCCCCCAAAAAAGATATGTTAAAATTCTAACCCAAATATCACAGCATGTGACCTTATTTGAAAACAGGGTCTTTACACAATCAATTTAAAATGAGGTCATTTGGGTGGGTGCTAATTCAGAATGACTGGAGTACTTACTAAACGGGGAAATTTGAGCACAGAGACAGACATGTACAGAGGGAAGATGATGTGAAGACACAATGGGAGGAGAGAGTCATAGCGATAAGCCTACAAGCCTAGGAATGCCAAGGATCTCCAAGGATTGCCAGCAAACACCAGAAGCTAGAAGCGGCAAGGACCGTCCCCTAGAACCACCAGAGAGAGCATGGCACTGCCAACACCTTGAGTTTGGACTTCTAGCCTCCAGAACTGTGAGACAATAAATATCTATTTTAAGCCACCCAGATTTTGGTACTTTTTTACGGGGGCCCTAGGAAATGAACACAGGTGGAATTGGAAGATGGCTGCTGAAAGGGGGCTTCCTAATGCTTGGAATGTGCAGGGTTGGTGTTTATAACAATCTGTGTATGGAGATGGGCACTGATCGATCAAAAAGGACATGGACCATGAACAATTTGTGTGGTCACACACATTCATATATTGGTTAGATATTAGCCCTGGGAATGTGGCTGGAGCTCCAACAGCCATTTTGTACCACGAGGCTAGAAGCTAGGAGCTGGGGATGGCAGACTTGGACTGCGTACCTCCAATATTATCGACTACATGCTTGGTAGAATAAACCTATGTTTGTTTATGGCTCTGTTACTTGGGGATTTTCTATTTTCCTCAGCCAAACCTAAATTTAACTCACATCCAATCCCATGAAGTACTGGGAATCCTGAATGAAATGATCAATAGGAAAGTATTTTTTTTTTTTTTTTTGCAAATTCTCCAGCTCTAGGCAGACATAAGACATCTTTCTTATTGCAGTCTTTGTGATGATGATTATGATTGGTTTAGGAAAAATAGCTTGAAATTGACTGACGTGATCCTGGCCAGAGATCAGAGGTTTTTTTGTCCTGCTTCAGCAACATATTCTTTGATCCCAGAAAGAAAGGGCGAGATAGGAATATCAATGATGAAAGAGAATCATTGACTGGCCACCTCCTGCAACCCCCAACCGGATATCGAGCCCGCAACCTGGGCATGTGCCCTTGACCAGAATTGAACCCGGGACCGTTCAGTCCACAGGCTGATGCTCTATCCATTGAGCCAAACTGGCTAGGGCAGCAACATATTCTTGAGGGCTCTGCACAGCATCCATGGATAACAGTGGCATGAGAGACTGGCAGGAGAGGGGCTGCCAACTTTTGGGCTGGATGCCAGCAGGATGTCTGGGTGATTTTTGTTGAGCTGCAGCCAGAATGCCCAGCCACTGGTTGGCAGTTAATCATAAAGGGTAAGAGTCAGGACAGGTAGGTGTGAATCCAGGCTCCACCCTTACTTGCTATGTGACCCTTGGCAAATTACTGAACTTCTCTGAGTCTCAGATTTTTCATTTGCAAAATGGGAACAATTATAGCCCCTGTGACATAGGGTTGCCATGGAGATTTAGTGATATAAATACCCAGCAGTAGGGAAAAAGATACATCCAGTTTATTTGTATCCCGTCCACTAGCCCTTGACAGATAATATATGAACAGACTGGATTCTGATTGCTCCTTCTTACCTTTATTGATTGATTCATTCATTAAGCATACTGAATGTGCCTCCTCTGTACCAGGGGAAGAAAAGAGCTAGTGAGATAGATTTAGACCATTGTAGCCAAATACAGCCAGCTCAAAAGTGGTTTTTAAAAAAATAGAGCCGCCCTAGCTGGTTTGGCTCAGTGGATAAAGCTTCAGCCTGCTGACTGAAGGGTCTCAGGTTAGATTCTGGTCAAGGGCACATGCCTGGATTGTGGGCTCAATCCCCAGTAGGGGGGGTGCAGGAGGCAGCTGATCAATGATTTTCTCTCATCGTTGATGCTTCTATCTCTCTCTCCCTTTCCCTTCCTCTCTGAAATCAATAAAAAATATTTAAAAAAATAGAGCCAAAGTTTGTTTGAGTGCCCCTCCCCTCCTCTGTCATCTTTTCTTGAGGGCTCCCTTCAGGGTTTCATTCATGGCTGTCCTGGTCTACCTCCTCACAGTCAGTAGATGCTTGTTCTCAGGAGGACCTCAGTCACTAATGCATACGATAATACAAGTGACTATGAATCTCTCAAAGAATGGGCTTGCAGCTGACCCCTCCCGTAAAGCTGACTGCCTCCTGAAAGGCTGTTCTTATGCATAGAAAGCAAAAAGGTTCCAAGTAGAAGGGCACAGAGGAATCATGCAGTCTGAACCCAAGCCAGGCGGAAGTGACTCTGTCTAAGCAGAATGACCCCACCAAGTACACCCGGCAGTCACGTGGCCAGGCTGGGTGGGAAGCAGAAATGGCTCTCCCAGACTCCATGGTCACTGCTCTACACCATCTGTGCATGTTCTGATGAGGGTTTTCAGGGCGCCCTTGGCAGACACTGAGGCAGGACTAGACGTGCCTCTGCCTTGCAAGAAGCCTGCAGCCTGACACGGGACACAAACACATGTTAGACCCAAAGCTCTTTGGCCACACTGATTTGAAATGCCGCCTTCACGGTGTACTGCATTCTCCAATATGCCCAAGACCATTCCAGACTCTGTTCTGTGCTACTGCTGTCTCTCCCTGCACCACCGCTCTGCTGTTTCAAAGACTATCACTTCAAAAATATGTTTTTATCTGGTACAGGGAGGCCTCTGTCTTCTTTTCAAGAATGTCTTAGTTGTTCTCATATCATCACTGTTCCAGATGAACTTTTAAATAGCTTTGGAGTAACAGATATTGAATCCTCTCCAGCACTTTTATTTACGCCAGGCACTGGACACTCTGAGGAGCCAGGCCCTCGGTTCCTGCCCTTGAGAGCTCACACACTCCATGAGAAGCGTAACCAAACAAGAAGTGTAAAACGACGTCAGGAACCTCACCCTGTGGGGAACCAGAGCCAAAGGGCTGAGGAGTCCCCGCAGATGGGTGTGATGAATTCCGTTGTTCCTCCACGCTAGGGGAAGTCCGAGGAGGCTCCACGGGGGCGTGGCACACTGGGCTTAGATGACTGAGTAGGCGTTTTTCGGGTCTAGAAGAGAAGAAATGCTTTGAGTGGGGAAGTCAGAGAACGCTTACCTTAGGAGACACATTTCATATGCGAGTTGATAGGCGTTTGCCCGATTCAGAGGATGAAATGAAGGGAGGGATTGCCCTGAGCTGAGAAAACCACAAGAAGGCTCTCTGAAGATATTTTGGCTGGGTTCGAGTTGGAGGTGTCAGAGAAGATGCTGGAAGAGGTAATTAAATAAAAACGGTTTTTATTAGAAAAGTAATACAAGATGACTTTTGACCTGGACTGCGAGGGAGGAGCCAGGCAGGGCAGAGGAGGTCGTCACAGAAAAGTCTTCTCAGGAGCAAATAGGAACTCTCCAGGCTTCCTGCCCACTCTCTGAGATCCAGGATCCAGGAACTAAGAGTCCCACCGCGCCGACGTCGGGAATTCTGCGGTGGTGACGCCGCAGTTCCGATTTCCAGGGGCGGGGTAGCCGCGGACAGGGGATCCGCCGGGAGGACAGAGGCTCAGATTTGCGGAGTCCTCTGGCAGAGCTGAATGCTTTATGTCAGAATTGACCAATGGGATGACGGCACGCGGTTGCCAGGGCTACCGTAGGGCGGCCGAGCGGAGGCGGGGCCTGAGCGGCAGGGGCGGGGTCGGGGCGGGGCTTATATAAGCGGGCCGCGGGAGGAAGGCGGAGCGTGGGGTCGGTGGCTGCTGGGCGGGCGGGGCGCAGGCCGCGGGGCCGGATCCGGGGGGGAGCGAGCGAGCGGAGGCGCGGAGGCGCGGAGGACCCGATTCACTCGCTGGGGAGATCTATGGGCCGAAGCCGTGTAAATGCGTTTTAAGGCGAGTGCGGGGAGTGGCTCTGGGAGCCTCAGGGAGCGGGCACCCTCGGCTCCAGTCTCCAGTGCTGATGTGCCCCTGGCCCCTCTTGCCTCCTTTCAGCAGGGGCCTCGGCTCCGCAACTGCCACTCCTCCTCGGGGTGTTGCACAAGTTTCGAGGTCACCGGCGACCCCCCCTAGCAGTGCGCCTGGCTCTGGCCCCTGCGAAGGAGGACGGGGCGTGGTAAGGGTGTGTGTGCGCGCGCGTGTGTGTGTGTATGTGTGTATGGGGGTCGGGGGCGGGACCTCGGTCCTGCACTCGGGAGGGCTCCCCGGGAAGGACCCTCAGCCTTTGGTACTCGCCCCTGGAGCCCGCAAGGCGCCCCCATGCACGCTTAGAATCCTAGCACTCCAAGTCCAGCTGCCCCCCTTTAAAAATGTAGAAGCTGAGGCTCTGAGAGGGGATGGGGCGTCCCCAAGGTCACTCAGCGGAGAGCGGACTCGAACTTCAGCTCCGGTTCTGGGGCTGGGCGCAGCCCTCTGCAGCCTCTTAGGTGGGCGTGGTCAGGACCGGGGCAAGCTGGAAACGGCCTCCCGAGACACTCGGCTTTCCTGCTCCCTCACTCTCTTTCTTTCCTTTTTAAACTAAAACCCGAATTCCAGAACTGGAAAGAATCTCCAAAACAATGCATCCATTTTATGGATGGGGAAACTGAGGCTCGGAGAGGCGCTGACATCTAGGCCTATAATGCCTCGTCCCAGTCCAGGATTCGTGATTGTGTCTACCCTTCCCAGTGAAGCTAAGCTCCCCAAGCTTGTGCTAGGGGCGTGGCGGGGTGTGACAGGACTGGGCACCCTGGCTTGGGGAAGTGAGGGGGTCAGCGGAGGCCAGCCGCCCCCCCCCCCCCCCCCGCCCCATCGACCCCAGGCCAGCAGCACCCTCCTTCTCCCCTGCAGTGTGTTGCATACTTTCTAAGGCGGCAGCGGCGGCGGAGGCAGAGGCAGCGGCGGCGGCTCCATCCAGCCCATCGGCTCCTCCTCCTCCTCTTCCTCCTCCTCCTCCTCCTCCTCCTCCTCGGCATGGCAGGCTACCTGAGTGAAACGGACTTTGTGATGGTGGAGGAGGGCTTCAGCACGCGAGACCTGCTGGAGGAACTCACTATGGGGGCCTCTCAGGCCACCACGGTGAGGGGTTGCGGGTGGGGGTGGAGCCCAGCTCCCGGTGCAGGCCCAGCTCCTCCTCTGACAGGACCCCTGGGGCCTCATCTTATTCTTTCACTTGCTACTCATACTTGCTCATTGCAAGAGCCAGACCCATTTTATCCCCAGGTCCTGGCCTTTGCCCCCAAACCTGCCCCTCCTGTTCCTGCCTAGATGTCAGCACCACTATCACCTGCCCAGCCCCTAGATCTAGGTCAGAAACCTAGGAGGCCTTTCTCCCCCCCCACCCACCCACCCCCAATCTAGGCATCACCAAGCTCTGTGAGTTCAGCCTCCTTAAAATACCCTCCAGTGTGCTCCTCCTAAACCTCTTTGTAGTTCAGATTTCATCTCTCTAAAGGCCCCCCAACCTCTTTCCTGCCTCATCTCCCCCCTCCCCCCCCCACCCCCCACACACACTTTATCACAGCCCTGATCAAAATCAGAATTCTTTGGCTCTTCCCAACTGCCTATAGGATCAAGTCAGAACCCCTCTGCCTTCACAGCCCCATTTCCGGCGTCTCCCTCGGTATATATCATGCTCCATCAGAGCTGCACTCCTCTGCCCTGTGCCCCAATGATGCCACGTGCCCTATTATCACCCCTTTGCCTAGAACACTCTTCTCCCGGCCTCTCTCCCTCTTACCTGTTCCTACTCAGACCTCATTCCTCACCAGTGTCACCTTTTCCTGATTGCCCAGGCAGATTCTCTATATTCTTTCTCCATGGCCCCAACTGCATTGCATAGAAACTTCCACCTAGCACTGATTGAATGCACTTGTCATTGCATAGGGATGTGTTCTCTTCCGGACCCAAATCCCTTCAGGGCTAGAGCCCTGTCTGGCCATCTCTGTCCCTCGGCATAATGTCCGGCACCAAGTGGGCGTCAGTTAAAAAAAAAAAAAGTGTTGCATAAAGGGAAACAGTCTCAGCGAAGGCTTCAGCAATGTGGTCTCACCCATAGCCTTCCTTATACGTATCAGCCCTCAGCAAATCTGTGGTAACCAGCTGTCCACAGGCATGGGTTGCAGCGGCAGTGGGACTACCGCAAGCACCACTATGTGAAAAGCGATGGGCTGTGGGCCATAGCTTTGGCCTTCAAGGAATTTATCTTTTTCTGGGGAAGACAGATGCACACACTGTTGTGATACTTCGGAAGCAAGTGCAAAATGTAGTGGGAGCGTTAAAAGCAGTCCACGGGGAGGTAGTGTCCCAGGTGAAACCTGAAGGTAGATTAGGAATTTGCGAGGCACAAGTGGGGGTAGGGTATTCCACGTGGAGGGCATGGTGGGAACAGAGGCTTGGAGGTGGGAAGATAAATAATTCAGTCTGCAGCTGGAGTTTGCGCTGCAGGGAGGGGAGGGGGTAGGGCTGGGTCACAGATCCTTGAATGCCAGGCTGGGGAGTTTGCCTTCTGTCCTGTAGACTTGGGGAGCCCCAGAGAACTTAGAGCAGGTAGCTTTGTGGCCACAGCCAAATTTGGGGGCAGATACTTGGGAAGAACCAGGGATGGCATGCACAAGGCGGGAGCTGGGTGGGGTCTCACATTCCCCCATCTTGTTGTGCAGGGTGAGGTCACTGCCTTCTTCGTGGCCGACCTGGGTGCGGTAGTGAGGAAGCACTTCTGCTTTCTGAAGTGCCTGCCTCGAGTCCGGCCCTTTTACGCTGTCAAGTGCAACAGCAGCCTGGGCGTGCTGAAGGTCCTGGCTGAGCTGGGGCTGGGCTTCAGCTGTGCCAACAAGGTGAGCGCCTGCCCCCACCAGCACACTGACCCCCACTGCCTACTGAGCACACACATGGCTGGGCCGCTGTGGGTGGGCCCTGGGGAGGCAGGAGTGACCTGCAGTTGGCTCCTTGCCCTCTGGGAAGGGCCACTCCCTTGGAAGAGGCGTTAAGGGATAGGGGAGGGAAAAACAAGCGTGGAATTTGCCAGCATTGAAGTTCCAAGTTAGAACCTTGTGTGTCCCTGGGGTAGACGGGTCGCCTTTTTAAATGGAGTCTTTCAAACTGCTTGGCATAGAATTATACATGGTATTCTTTTAATTAAAACAAAACAAAAACATCCTCTTATTGTTGGTTTTCTTTTCTTTTTTCTTTTATAATCTTAATATGTCACTAGTTTTTCTTAATCCTTTTAGAGTTTTGTTATTGTTGCCAATTCTATTGCCTTTCTAATTTTATTAATGCTGTTGTCTAAATTCTCTTTTCTTCAATTTGGATTTACTTTGCTTATTTACTATTATTCTGTATTCACTGAACTCCTACAATGTGCTAGTCACTGTGCTAGGTAGGGTTGACTTCAGAGCGTTGAGTAAGACAGACTCTGCTGTCCTTGACTTGAAGGCTTAATTTACCTATTTTCATTCTGTTCTTACTTGAGAAATTTTAAGCTATAACATTTCCTCAGAGTGCAGCTTTGGATGTATTTATTTACTCAGCAGACATTTATTGAGCACCTCCTGTGGCGCCAAGTACTATTCTAGGTGGGGATTTAGCAAGCGAACAAAACAAATGAAACAACAACAGAAGGCCCTTTCTTCATGGAGCTTGCTTTCTAAAATAAGTTAAATAATGAAAATTGATAGTATTTTAGATGGTAAACCCTATGGAGAAAATTAAAACGGGAAAGGGAAGTAGGAAATATTGGATGAGATTATAGCACTTTTAGATAGTTTGGCCAGAGAAAGCTTTGCTGAAATTTGAATATAGCCCTGAAGGAAGCAAAATATCAAGCCAGGTGGGTAACTAGGAGAAGGGCATTCCATGCAGAAGCAAGTGCAAAGGCCCTGAGGTGCTTTGGCTTGTGATATTGTCACGACTGTTACTTTTTGTAATAGTCAGAAATGGTTGTTTTGAGGGGAACCCCTTTTTATGACCCATTTTAAGCCCCTTAAAGGCAGCAATATGACTGGGTGTTGTGAGGAGAGTTTCAGAAGGGATTCCTGGGGGAGAAAGGAGAAGAGCTAGCCTTGGGGGGGATGGCAGGGCTGGTGGGGTTCCAGGGGCGACAGGGGTGAACCAGGGTGGGACTGTCAGAACAAGCAGGTTAACCTTTATCAGAGACAGATGTTAATATTGTTATTGATCGATGAGTTTCTCCCTCTTGTCACCCGCAAAGCCCCCTTGCATTAGCTCTTGCTCTACACACCCAGTGTTGTGCCGTGTGTTCCATAAAGCCCTGGGAGGGCCGTGGGGAGAGGGATTGCCATTTTACACCTGAGGACATGGGGACCGGCTATAATAGCTTGCTTGTGGCAGAGCCAGGACTTTCCCTGCACACCCCGGGCCTCTGCTCGGGCAAGGAGGAAGGGGATCTTTTCTGCCCCCTGGGTCTAGGGGTGAAGAACAGGACCGAACCCCACTGACTACAGTCCTCTGCTTCTGGACACCACGCGCTGGGGCCCTTGGCCCTCTGGCCTCAGGGGCTGGCCTCCAAGGGGAGTGAGGGCTTAGAAAGACCTTGAAGTCAGTGGGGACTTTAAAAGCTTCTACCATTTGCTGAGTGCTCCTGTTGTGCCAGGCGCTTTGCCAAGCGTTTTCTGGACATGATCTCATTTTGTTCGCGCAACAACCCTGGGAGGCAATTATTATTTCCTGATTCTGACTGCAGTCCTGTGAGGAAGCATTTAGTGTATAAGCATAGAGGTTGAGTGTGTAAGCATTTAGTGTATAAGCACAGAGGTAGAGTGACTCACTGGTCAGTGGCTACTTGTGTATAGCAAGGGGGTCTCTGATTCTATAGCCGCTGTATTTTCCAAGATCCTAGGGAGAGGATGGCTGAGCTGGGACTAGGCTAGTGACAGATGCTAACTGAAGGGCGGGAAGAGGCCAAGACCCCCTCCTGGTGGGGGGATCGCGCAGACTGTTGGGTGCATTTACTGAGAGGTGAGTGTGGGACGCCCAGCTTGCTATGGAAGTCCAAGGCTGCCCTCTTCTGGTCAGCCATAGCTGGTGGCCACACAGCACACTGACTGAAGGCTTGGTGGTGAGCTGGGGCTGGGAGTACAAACCCACATCAAAGGGCTCCAGGGTCAAGGGCACAGGCCACGCCTTGCACGGAGCTCTGTCCACCCACCTTCCCAAAGACCTTATGTCCTCTCTCCTGACCCCATCCCTTGCCCTCTCTTGCTGTCTCCATCAGCATGCTTCCATCTTAAAAAGCCTTTCCTGGACACATGGTTCCCCACCCTCATCCCTTGCTCCTTCTTCAAGGCCAAAACGAGTTGTCTACACTTGTGTGTCTGCACTTGTCACTTTTCTTAGCACCCACTCCTTATGCCATTGCTTCTGACATCCACTCTCACTGCTCCAAGGAAACTCCTCTTACCAATGTCCCCAGGATGCAGTGAGAACTTTATTTTAAACCTTCACATTCAATTATTCAAATAATATATGTATTCACACACACACACACACACACACACACAAATACACATACACACATGCACGCACATACACATAGGACATCAGCATTATGTCTCCAGAGTTAATTGCCATCATGAATTTGAGTTTGGTAGTATTTAAATGTGACCTATAAAAAATATACACAATATCTTGTGATTTTGCAATGAAATATAAAAGATGGTCATGTATGTACTGTTCAGCAATAGCTTTCAACTCAGCAGGTTTTGAAGATCGGTCCATGTTGATGCATTTAGACCTTGTTGGGGACACTCCTGGGTCCTCGAATTATCTGGCCTCTCAACAATATTCAATGCAGGGACTTTTTGTTTGTTTGTTTTTGGTAAGGACACTTAACATGCGACCTATCATACTCTTGACACACTTTTAGGTCCGGTGTGGTGAACTAGGCACAATGTTGTCGGCAGGCTTCTAGATCTTACTCATCTCGCCAAACTGAAATCTGATGCCCGTTGAGTAGCCACTCCCCATTTAATGACACGGTCTTTTAAAACATACTCAATAATAACAGGTGCTCCTGCTTCTAAAGACTTGGGAAGGCTATCAGATGAAAGTGAATGCTGCCCTGCCCCTGCCCCACCCTCACGGGGTGCCTCCCTCAGTGACATGGCCTTCCATACAGACAGAAGTTGTGGGGCAGGCTTTGTTGGGCAGGAATGGCATCATAATCTCTGTATTATCTTCCCCTCTCTACAGGTCCTGGGTGCCAGCTTTTCCTCATCTTCTACTGCTCTTTCTTTTTTTAAAAAAATATTTTTATTGATTTCAGCAAGGAAGGGAGAGGGAGAGAAAGAAACAATGATGAGAGAGAATCATTGATGGGCTGCTTCCTGCATGCCCCCCACTGGGGATCAAACTCAAAACCTGGGCATGTGTTCTGACCAGGAATTGAACTCTGACCTCTTATTTCATAGGCCAACGCTCAACCATTGAGCCACACAGGCCGGGCCGCTCTCTCAATGGGAGAGTTCCTCTGGGTTCTGTCTCAGGCTCCCTTCTCTTAGAAACTCTCCCTCTGCTTAGGGAATTTCATCTCTGCCCATGGCTTTCAATGCCATCAATACGCCACCACCTCCCACGTTTTGATCTCCTTCCCAGACCTATCTACTCAGCTGCTGGCTTGATAATGACATAGGATGCCTGGAATCCAGTGTGTTCAAATGCACTCAACAATCTTCCTTCAAGAGGGGTCCCTTGGTCTGCTGGGCATGGAGTCCCCCTCAGACATCCTCACCCTGCGTCCCCACGTGTAACCCACCACCCAGCCTGCCAGCCCTGCTTCCAGAACACAGCTCCCCTGCCTTTCTGGTGCAGACTCTGCTACTTCTGCCAGGGTGATGGTGACCAGTCTGCCCACAGCCCCTCAGGCCCTTCCGGGGAACCAGATTTAGAGCTGGCAGTTAAAATGCAAATCTGAGCATGTCATTTCCCTTCTTGAAACCCTTCAACCTGTTTCCCGTTACTCACAGGACAGAATAGGAATCCACATCAGCCTTCTTGGTTCCCCCATTGGCTCTGCCCACCTCCCTCCAACCTCATCTTCCCCACGTGTGCACCCTGCCCAGGCCACTGCCCGTCCTCCTGTATCAGGCTGAGCACCTCTGGTCTCAGGGCCTCCGCACAGGCACTTCCTCTCCCGGAAGCCTCCTTTCCTTCCTCCCATCTTGGCCTGGCGCAGGCCTCCTGTGGGTCTCAGCTTACATTTCTGACCCTCGGAAAGGCCGTCCTCCCCAACACCCGGGCCTCCCCATTCACACTCTCTCTGGTATCCTGTACTTTTTCCTCATGGCTCTTATTCATTTGTAATTCCACTATTATTCAGTGTTCATTCATTCCTACCTGTCCTCCCCTCCAGCCTGAAGGGACCACAGGGCCAGAGACCCGTCTGCCTTACTTACCACCTCTTTTCATAGCACCTAGCACAGGGCCTGGCAACTCACAGAGCTCCAGGAACACTTGTTAGCCCAGGTTAGAGGTTGGATTCTCCATGGTGCTGTGGTGAAGAGCTGGTGTGCTCAAGCCTGACACTTGCGGGTTAGAATTCCAGCTGTGCTGCTTATGAACTGTGTTACTTTGGACAAGTGACTTAACCTCTCTAAGCCTCTGTTTCCTATCTCATAAGATTATTATAAAGATTAAATAAGAATATAAATAAAATATTTGATGCAGTGGCTGGCATATGGCTATGTTTACCTTTTTAAAAATTTATTTTAAAATTATAGTTGACAATATTATATTAGTTTCAGGTGTATGACACAGTGATTAGACATTTATACACCGTACGCAGTGTTAACCATGATAAGTCTAGTAACCATCTGTCACCTTACATAGTTATTACGATATTATTGATTGTATTCTCTGTGCTGTACATTACATTCCCATGCCTTACGTATTTTTTTAATCCTCACCTGAGGATATGTTTATTGATTTTAGAGAGAGAAAGGGAGAGGAGAGAAAAAGAGAGAGACATCAATTGGTTGCCTTCTCTATGCGCCCCAATAGGGGATGAAACCCGCAACCTAGGTATGTGCCCTGACCAGGAATCAAACCTGAAACCTTTGGTGTATGGGATGATGCTCCAACCAACTGAGCCACCTGGCCAGGGTGGCTTATGTATTTTATAACTGGAAATTTGTACCTATTTTTCCACTTCACCCTTTCCCCCCACCCCTTCCCCCATTTCCCTTTCCCTCTGGTAACCATAAGTTTGTTCTCTATATCTATGAGTCCTTTTTTGGTTGTCTTTTGTTTATTTTGTTTTTTAGATTCCACACAGAAGTGAAATCATATACGGTGTTTGCCTTCTCTGTCAGACTTATTTTACTTAGCATAATATGTTCTAAGTCCATCAGTTGTGCTGCAAATGGCAAGATTTCATTCTTTTTTATGGCTGGGTAATATTCCATTGTATATCTATAGAATATTACATCTTAGCTATTGCAAATAATGCTACGGAAAATTTTTTTTAAAAAATTGATTTCAGAGAGAGGAAGGGAGAGGGAGAGAGAGAGAGATTGAAACATCAAAGATGGGAGAGAATCATTGATTGGCTGCCTCCTGCACGCCCCCTACTGGGGACCAAGCCCACAACCCAGGCATGTGCCCTTGACTGGAATCGAACCCAGGACCCTTTAGTCCGCAGGCCTATGCTCTATCCATTGAGCCAAGCTGGATAGGGCTGCATATATCTTTTTGAATTAGTGTTTTTTTTATTTCTTCAGATAAATACCAAGAAGTGGGATTGCCGGATCGTATGGTGGTTCTCTTTTTAATTTTTGAGAAACCTCCATATTGTTTTCCATGGTGGTGGCACCAATTTACATCCCCACCAGCAGTGCGTGAGGGCTCCTTTTTCTCTGCACCTTGTTTGTTGTTTCTTTTTGACGATAGCCATTCTGACAGGTGTGAGGTGGTATCTCATTGTGGTTTTGATTTGCATATTTCCATGATGACAACGATGCTTATTATTTAGATATTTATAATCAAAGCTAAACCTCAGGTCCCCGAAGGGCTAGCACTGCTTCTCCCTCTCACCTCATGTGAAGTGGGGAATAAAGCGGCTTCGGAGCCACTCAGACCCAGGCTCCTTGGGAGCGAGCTGTCCAGCTCTGGACTCGGACCTGTGTGTCCTGGCTGTGTCACCATAGGCAGGTGGACCGCTCCGGCGTCTGTAAAATGTGACCAGTGAGTATTCCATAGGATAGTTATAGGCACCACTCGAGATGATGCACATAAACACCTTGTGCTGAAAAGGTGCTAAGTTAAAATGAGAGTCTTATTCCAAACTCAGGTGGTTAACAATGGCCTCGTCTCCTACCGTGTTTCCAAACTGACTTCCTCTCAGCTTCCTTCCCTTCATCGTGGAGAGTCAGACCCCAGTTTGAAAGTTGGTTCTGCCACCTACTTGCTACATGGCCTCTCTGAGCATCAGTTTCCTTCTCTGTTGAATGGAGCTGATAACCCATCTGATGGGGTTACCGTAAGGAGTGAATAAAACAGTGAACCTGCAGTGAGGGCTGGCAAGCAGTGGGCGGTGGGCCCAGTGCAGCCCAGTGCTGATTTGTGAAGTTGTATTGGATCCCAGCCTCGCTCATTCACTTATGCATTGTCTGTGGCTGCAGTGGCAGTGGGGTAATTGTGACAGAAACTGTGTGGACAGAGCCTGAACCATTTGCTCTCTGGCCCTTTGTAGAAAAAGTCTGCATCTCACTGGGTGCCTGCTTGTGGTAGGTGCTCCATGATCATGGTTGCTGTCATTGTCATCATCGTTGTATCATTAATGCAACCATCAGGGGAGCAGTGTTCTGTAAAGGCAAGGAAGAGGGGGGCCCGTGTAGAGAGGGGCTATACACACAGCAGGCCTGTGCCAAAGACTCCGGATGCTGTGAACTTCCTTATACATCAAGTAACATGCTCTAAGCATTTAAAGCTGCCAGGAAAATGTGTCAGAAGTCTGTTGGGGCCACTGTGAGTCCACATGATGCCTTTGTGTGAATTAGGAAATGTGCTCCTTCCTTAAGGCACTCAATTGTTATAATAATATACTGTCTTTGTTAGAAGGATATGCTTTACTGCCTGGAAACTGTAATAAATACACAAATCTACCATGTGTTCTTTGTGAATGGGACCCCCTCGGACTGTGCAAGGCTATCACCTGCGCAGCCGTACCTGGCAGCCCTGCCTGTCAAACAGCGGAGAGCCAGCGGGAGTCCTGGTGTTTAATATCTGCTGTTGAACAGCGAGGCCCACTTCCTAGGGATCTCTGCATGCATAGCTAGGATTTTGCCCCGCATCTGTGTTTCCTTGGCTTCTGTGGGCCCAGCAGGCCCTGGTGCCTCCTCACCACCACCTTTGGGACCCCACAGGCAGAGATGGAGTTGGTCCAGCATATTGGCGTCCCTGCCAGTAAGATCATCTTCGCCAATCCCTGTAAGCAAATTGCACAGATCAAGTATGCTGCCAAGTATGGGATCCAGCTGCTGAGCTTTGACAACGAGATGGAGCTGGCAAAGGTGGAGAAGAACCACCCCAGTGCCAAGTAAGCTGAGAGCCACTCGTATGGGAGGCGGAGGGGTGGGAGGAGTGGAGCTGGGTCACAGGGGATGGACAGGACCAAGGATGCCAGGGCCTGCCTCGGACAAAGGCAGAGATAACTGATTACAGCCACAGTATGATGGAGGTCGAAGTCAAGGCTGAGATAGGGTGGTTGGGAAAGGTTCATGAAGGAGGTGGCATTTCAGCTGGGCCTTGAGTAGTGAATCGAATTTGGGGAGGGTACATACAGTGCATCAGAGCCAACTGTGTAAGCAAATGCATGGAGGTCAGAAATAGCATGGGGTGTTTGAGGGACAAGCAGAAATTTAGTGCGAACATACCATGTGTGAGGGGTGAGGGAGACAGTGAATGATGCTGGCCATGGGGCAGGGACCTGGTGCAAATGGGCTTTGCCAGGGGTCAGCACTGGACGGTTTGCTCAGGCTGAGCCTCTCACATGGTCACTTGTACCCTGGGATTCCATGGAGGGGCCTCGGGGTGAAGGGGAGGCCAGGTGGTGGGCCACTCTGGTTCACCCACAGCAGCTTCCATTTTGTCTGTTATACACAACATCGGGGTTCTTAGTAAGACTGTGTCTGGAAAATAGAATGGTTTTCCTCATACAAGAGAAGCGGGAAAAGCCCGGCTGGTGTAGTGGCTGATTCGGAGGAAGTGGAACTGCAGGGGAGAACTGGAGAGGTCGCGACCAGGGCAGGGGCTGCAGGGAAGGGCCTAGCGATGTTTAGGGAATGGAATGGACAGGACTCAGAGGCCCACTGGCTGTGCAGGGAGAGGAAGGATTGGGGGCCTGTGGGGTTGGAGGGCTCTGAGCCGCAGGGGTTCACACCCCTTGACTCAGAGAAGAAGTGGTTGGGGTGGGGGAGGCGGGCCCACCCGGCAGCGGCGCTGTCTCCCCTCAGGATGCTGCTGTGCATCGCCACCGATGACTCCCACTCCCAGAGCTGCCTCAGCCTCAAGTTTGGAGCTTTGCTGAATTCCTGCAGACACCTGCTTCAAAACGCCAAGAAGAGCCACGTAGAGGTGGTGGGTGTGAGGTGAGCGTCTGGAAGCCCCACCACCTCCACCCACACCAGGCCCGCTGCCTCTTTCCCAGGAATTCATTCTGTATGAGACCTCCCCGAAGTCCTCCAAGGAGGGCCTGTCTCTGGGCATGGGATTCTGCCTTTTGAGGTTTCCTCTCTTTGTAAAGAAGGTTTGGCATGCTGCCCCAACCTCACACTCCCCAGGTCTTATCCTAGGAGGTCCCAGGAGGAACCTAGCTTTTTATGAGTTTTACCAGCCTGTATGCCAAATCTTTTCAATGACTTAACAACACAGCTTTCATTTATTCTTTACTTAGGACATCCCAGGCCCAGTGCTAAATGTTACATGTGCATTACCTCACAGCCTTGTGGGGTCACCAGCAGGAGAGGGCAGTTGGGGGTGACCAGGCCGGCAGGGGAGGGCAGTTAGGGGTGACCAGGCTGGCAAGGGGAGGGCAGTTGGGGGTGACCAGGCTGGCAAGGGAGGGCAGTTGGGGGTGACAGGGGCGGCAGGGGAGGGCAGTTGGGGATGACCAGGCCTGCAAGGGAGAACAGTTAGGGGCGACCAGGCCGACAGATGGGGAAGCTAAAGCCTAGGCAGGCCACACCACTGACTGAGGGATGCGATGGAGGTGGCATTTGAGCTCTGGCTGACTTGTTCCAGAAGGCTCAGTCCTAGGGGCAGAATGGAGGGATGGCAGGGGCACCAAGTGCCAAGCTTCCCACTCACTCCTCACTTGCCACATGGCCCTCAGCAACCCATTTAACCTCTTAGGCCCTCAGGCATCACATCTGTCAAATGGGCACCATGTCCAGTGTGCCTTTCCTGGCTGGGACTGAGGTCGTGGCCCCTGGGGCCCTGCATGTAAGCCAACGCTTTTCCTCCTCTCCCAGTTTTCATGTTGGCAGCTGCTGTCCTGACCCTGAGGCCTATGCTCAATTCATCGCAGACGCCCGGATTGTGTTTGAAATGGGCGCCGAGCTGGGCCACAGGATGCACATCCTGGACCTTGGTGGTGGCTTCCCTGGAGTGGAGGGGGCCAAAGTGAGATTCGAAGAGGTAATCCTGGGGCAGAAGGGTCACATTGGGCTCTGTGCGGCGGGGGTGACGGGGAGGGTTATAATGCCGATAGAGAGTCCACTGTGAGCTGATCCTATGTGTTAACTCCTGTGCTTGGTGCTTTGCCTGGATCTTATTATTAACCTTGTGCTACCACTGAGCAAATGCGGCTTATACAAATTATGTCACTTCCTGAGTCCACGGTAGATTCAGACCATGCACATGTTTGGAGCTCAACCAGGCCATATTTGCGTAAGTCATAAAGCTTTTTGAATGTCTGGGCTGATGAGAAATCAAATGAGAGGGCAGAAAAAGGAAAGCAAAACTGTCCACCTTCTCATCTGTGAGATGAAATCCAGAAAAATGTGTTGCTCAATCCCCACTCCAACCACTAGGGGTCGCTTCTCCTTAGCAGTAAGAGCTTCACTAGGGAATATCCACATCTAGGACTGACCCTAGGAAAATAATCTGCTATAGACACAAAGAATTAGCCTCACAGATGAACATTGCAGCATTGTATATCATAGAATTCCATGGGACCTCCCTGGTCCACCTAACACTCAGGATTGGTTAAATTACAAAACATTCTTATGATGTTTACATTTACATTCACAGTCGATTGAGAAAAATAGGTTATAAAAAACATCCTATATAATAAAGAGGTAATATGCAAATTGACCATCACTCCAACACACAAGATGGCCACCCCCATGTGGACACAAGATGGCCAGCAGGGGAGGGCAGTTGTGGGCGATCAGGCCTGCAGGGGAGGACAGTTGTGGGGGGGCACCCAGGCCTGTAGGGGAGGGCAGTTAGGGGTGACCAGGCCTGCAGGGCAGGACAGTTGGGGGGGGGGTACCAGGCCTGCAGGGGAGGGCAGTTGGGGGCAACCAGGCTGGCAGGAGAGGGCAGTTGGGGGCGACCAGGTCAGCAGGGGAGGGCAGTTAGGGGCAACCAGACTGGCAAGGGAGTGAAGTTAGGGGTGACTGGGCTAGCAGGGGAGGGCAGTTAGGGGCGACCAGGCCGGCAAGGTAGGGCAGTTAGGGGTGACCAGGCCGGCAGGGGAGGGCAGTTAGGGGCAATCGGGCCAGCAGGGGAGCAGTTAGGCATCGATCAGGCTGGCACAGGAATGGTTAGGGGGTGATCAGGCTGGCAGGAAGAAGCGGTTAGGGGCAATCAGGCAGGCAGATAGGTGTTTGGGAGCCAGCAGTCCTGGATTGTGAGAGGAATGTCTGACTACCTGTTTAGGCCCAATCCCACCGGGGTCCCAGATTGGAGAGGGTGCAGGCTGGGCTGAGGGACACCCCCCCCCCCCATGCACGAATTTCGTGCACTGTGCTTCTAGTATGTATATAACTCTGTCTTGTTTATCATAAAAAATAGTGTTTGTATAAAAAAAAGAATTAGAGCTACTCCAAAAAGTTAATGATTAGGCTAATCTGGATAACAGAATTAGGAATGTTGTTTTTAAAAAAGAACTTTAAATACAGTTTACATTCAATATTATTGTGTGTTAGTTTCAGGTGTACAGCATAGTGGTTAGATAATCATACACTTTATAAAGTGTTCCCCCCAATATTTCCACCTGGTGCCATACATAGTTATTACAATATTATTGACTATATTCCCTATGCTGTACTTGACGTCCCTGTGACTATTTTGTAACTACCAATCTGTACTTCTTAATCCCTTCACTTTTTTACCCAGTCCCCCAACCCCCTTCCCCTCTGGCAACCATCAGTCTGTTCTCTGTATCTATGAGTCTGTTCAATTTTGTTTGTTCCTTTATTTTGTTCTTTAGATTCCATATATAAGTGAAACCATATGGTAGTTGTCTTTCTCTGACAGACTTATTTCACTTAGCATAATACCCTCTAGATCCATCCATGCTGTAATTAGGGGTGATTTTGATCCTTTTTTTGTGTCTTTATTTTCTGTTAAAAAAAATCGTGTCATTTAACAAATTGGTTATTTATGAAAGAAAAATCCACACCAGGGCTTCTGGAATCTGAGTACCACGTGTTACTTTAAGAGTGCCTCTTCCCACTGTGGGGGCATTGAGAAGGCTGATTTACACAAGCATGTGGGGCCTTACCCAGCTCTGCCTCCCACCTACCTTCTTGGCCAGCTGTTCATGGTTTCCAGCTGGGGCCTTAGCAGCTGCCAAGTCCCTCTTTCTGAAATCAAAGCTTTCAAGAAATAGACTTGGGCCCTAGCCGGTTTGGCTTGGTGGATAACCTTCAGCCTGCAGACTGAAGGGTCCCGGGTTCAATTCTGGTCAAGGACACATACCCAGGTTGTGGGCTCAATTCCCAGTAGGGGGCGAGCAGAAGGCAGCCGATCAATGATTCTCATCATTGATGTTTCTATCTCTCTCTCTCCCTCTCCTCCCTCTCTGAAATCAATAAAAATATATTAAAAAAGAGAAAGAAATAGACGTGGAGCTGTAGCGAGTTTTCAGCATAAACCCCACTTTCAAACATGTAGTTGTCCACCCCCATTCTCCTACCACCAGATTGCTTCTGTCATCAACTCAGCCTTGGACCTGTACTTCCCGGAGGGCTGCGGCGTGGATATCCTTGCCAAGCTGGGACGCTACTATGTGACCTCAGCCTTCACCTTGGCAGTCAGCATCATCGCCAAGAAGGAGGTTCTTCTGGACCAGCCTGGCAGGGAAGGTAGGTGCCAGTCGGCCAGGGGAGCCTCATTCTTCCCTGGAGCTAAGCACTGGCTAGCTGAGCAGGGTCTGGTTTTAGGGAGTGGGGGAATCTAGAGACTGGGTCCTTGCTGTAGGGAAACTTACAATCAGGTCACCTCACTCCCAAGACACTCATGTAGCATCTTTTATCCTATGCATGCTCATATTTTATGAAGATTAACCCTTTGCACTCGCTTGCTTTTTTCTCGATTCCTTTATTCTACTTGGGATTTAATTTTTTAAATACCCCAGATTTTACAAAGCGCGGCAGTAGAATAAAAAACTGGAGTGTCTTTTCATACAAACTTATTTATTTGGATTTTTTAATATTTCAAATTATTGATACATTCAAAGAGTAATTTTAATCTCGACATCCGAGTGCAAAAGGTTAAGATCAAAACAACCTTAGGTAAAATAGATATTTTATTAACTGTACTGTACAGATGAGGAAATTGAGACTCGAAGAAAATATAAGTGAATTGCTTAAAGCTAGTAAGAGGTAAAGCCTGCATTTGATCCCATGTTTGTCTCCTCTCCTGAGTACAGGCTCTTACTCACCCAACTGCATCTCTAACACATTGAAAATAATTAATGACAACTTATGTTTGTCCAAGCCCACTTTACAGAGGACAGACGTAGGCAAGGAGAGGTTGAGTCACCAGCCCAAGGTCCCACAGCTGATAGGGGCAGTGCTGGTATCCAAGTCCAGGCTGGGCTAACTCAAGACGTCTCTGCCCACACTGCTAACATCAGTGCTGTTCCCTGCACTTCCTGATAGATCAGTCCTCTCGGCAGCTCCAGTGGAGAGGTGGTGGGCTTCAGGTAGAATGGTGTGATGGTGTGATGGTGTGATGGTGTGTGTGTGTGTGTGTGTGTGTGTGTGTGTGTGTGTGTGAGAGAGAGAGAGAGAGAGAGAGAGAGAGAGAGAGAGAGAGAGAGAGAGAGAGAGATTCTTCTGGCCTCCTTTATAGATTTGGGGCGGGGGGGGTTGTCCTATCTAGTCCCACTGGGAGACCTGGCTTCTCATTCCAGTTCATGTGTTGCCCCAGTTGTGTGCCTCTGAGCTAGTGGCTTAATCTCTTGGGGTCTTGAGTTTGTCAGGCCTGCTCTTCTGCCTTTGCTGGGGCATCAAGGTCTGTTGCAGACAAGGCATGCATCTTGGGCAGCGCTGCTCAGCTACAAGGTGAATGTTTCCAACAAGGCAGTGAACCTCATGTCACACACAGCAGGAGGCAGGGGCAGCCCTTTCATTACCGTAGCCATCATCTTTGTGGAGCCCACCATTGTGCCAGCTCCCTACTCCCACCCCCTCATCTTGCTGCTTGCCCTGCCCCTGACCTCTCCCCTCCCTGCAGAGGAGACTGGTTCTGCCCCCAAGACCATCGTTTACCAACTCCATGAGGGCATCTATGGAATCTTCAACTCAGTCCTGTTTGACAACACCTGCCCTACCCCCGTCCTGCAGAAGGTGAGCCACTGGGGCCTGTTTTCAGTTGTGTGGACTTGTTTAAATAACATTTTTGTGTGATATCTAATTTTTAAAAGTGAAGCATAGTCATTGTAGAAAATAGACAAGGATGAAGAAGGTTATCACCCATAAACTCTCCCCATAGATTTCTTTTCAGTCTTTAAAAAAATGTATTATATTTTCCCCCATGAAGTTGGGGTCATATTGTTTTGTAACCTGCTTTCCCCCATTTAATATGGGGGGTAGCTCTTTCCATGCTATTAAGTAATCTCTGACAGCATGCTTTTTGATGACTGCAGAATATTTTAACCCATCTGACTTTAGTGGTTGGCCATTGGTTTCCTGTTTTTGAGCGCTGTGAGTATATCTTGACACCCATCTCTGATCATTGCTCTGGGTAAATTCCTAGAAGTAAAAAGAAACAGCTTCTCTCCAATGAGTTTTCCCATGTTAACAAGAGAACAGGAATTTGCAAAACATTCTCCTAGCCTGAGAACCAGCCCTGGCCTCCCACAGCTTCCCGGGCATCTTCAAAGGGAAAGAAAGGCAGTCACACCCTTGTATTTTCACATTTCCAGGCCTCTGTTTGTGTGGTCCAGCTTCTGGAAGGAAAACTGAGAGCCTAACCAGCACCTACACCATCACGAGCTTTCAATGTGTGTGTGTTTTTCTTTTCCTCTCCATTTTGTCTAGTTTTTCAAGGCCTAGTCACATGTCAGCTCCTGTGGGGCAGGTAGAGAGGGCCTCCTTTGACTTAGTTGGTCCTCATCCTATAGTTGTGTTGTTAAATACGGTTATGTCTGCCTGTCTCAGTAAGCTGCCCTGATGTGCCCAGGAATTCAGTTTTATACTGTGATGCACTAGCACTGCCTGCATTCTTGTGGGATCCTATATCCTATTGTCCCCAGAAAGAATCAATTATTTTGGATAAACACCCAGAAATGGGACTTCTGGGTCATCTGGTAGTTCTATATTTATTTATCCTCACCCGAGGATATTTTTCCATTGATTTTTTTAGGAAAAGTGGAAGAGAGAGGGAAAGACAGAGAAAACATCAATGTGAGAGAAACACATTGATTGGTTGCCTCTTGCATGGGCCTTGACAAGGGCCCAGGCCAGGGAGGAGCCTGCAGCCAAGGTACGTGCCCTTGACCAGAATTGAACCTTTGGTCTGCAGGTCCACGCTCTATCCACTGAGCCAAACCGGCGAGGGCGGTAGTTCTCTTTTTCGTTTTTTGTGAAACCTCCATACTGGTTTCCACAGTGACTGCACCACTTTGCATTCTCACCAGGGTTCAATTCTCCTCAACCTTGCCAACACATGTTGTCTTTTTGATAATAGCCATCCTAACAGCTGTGAGTGAGGTGATATCTCATTATGGTTTCATTTGCATTTCTCTAATGATTAGTGGCACTGAGCATCTTTTCACATACCTGTTGACCATTCATAAAATATTCATATTTTGTTTTTTACTTTACAAAAAGGGTGTTGGACTTTTTAAAAACACTTAATATCCAGTCTAAGTTTCCTCAATACCGCCGTATGTCTCTAAAGTTCTTCATTTGACCATTGCGTAACACTCTGTCAGTGAATATGTGCAACTTTTGCATCCACTCTCCTCTCCAGGCATCTGGATTGTGTCCAGGTGTTTGTGACTGTGTTTACTGTTGCTATGAATATTCTTGGTCTCTGTGATGCATGAGCAGAAGAGGGTGGAACCACTGAGCACAGGGCATACAAATGTTCAGCTTCATGCGACAGTGCGAGACTGTTCCCCAAAGTGGTTGTACTAATTGACAATCCCACCAGCAGTGTGTAAGAGAGTGGGAGGGTCTAAATTTTCGCCACACCACCACCATCATTAGCATCTAACTTGTGGGGTTAAAAACAGGCTCACTTATGGTTAGGGTAGGCTGTGAGTAGCAGATCCCAAATTACATGATTTGAACAAGATATAAAGGCTCCTTTCACTCCAATCTAAATGTCTGGATGCAGACAATTCAAGAGCTGGTACCATGGTTTCATGGAGCCATATGGCTTTCAGTTGTACCTACTTCTAGGTATTGCCCTCATCTTGGTTGGTACAAATGGAAGCTCCAGACATTTAGAAAAGAAGGTGAAGTCCATGTGCCAGTTGTCTTTTAAGGAAATTTCCTGAAAGTAGCCACACAATATTTAGGCTTTTATCCCGTTGCCATCACTACCTGGAAGGGAAGTTGGCCTTTATTGTAGGTGGTCATGTGCCCAGCAAAAATTGAGGGTTGAAATTACTGCAATAGGCAATTAGCAGCCTCTGCCACAAATAAGATAGAATAAAACACTGGATAGCAATGTTAGGGTGCAATAGAATGTAAGTTGGAAGATAAAATGACTAAGTTGGTGTTCTAAGATTTTGAATTATTTGAGAGAAAGTTAAAGATATTAATTTTTGACTTGAAGTTAGGCATGTTTGTTAAAATGTAAATGTCTAGAGTAACCACTAAAATAATAGAAATCCTAATATATAAAAACCCTGGGTAGTAACGTCCGGCAATGACCAAGGCTCGACCATGACCAAGGCTCGACCAACCGGAAGTCAGTCCTGCAGTCAGCGCTGGGTTGCCATGGCAACCCAGCGCTGACTGCTTCCGCTGCAGGCGCGATGCCCCCAAACTGACTGCTGAGGGGGCTGTGAATCAGGGCCAGAGAGAGGCCTGAAGAGAGAAGCAGGGACTGATCCGTTGCCTCTGTGGCAGTTTTTGATCATACTTGCCTCTCTCTCTCCCAGTCTGGCCAGCAGCTGTGCCTCCATTTCTCTCCAGGCCTCCATGGGGGCTGCTGATCAGCACCGCCTTTCTGATCAGGCCCCATTGATAGACCCAGAGATGCTGACTGGAATAGAAACCGACCAATCAGAACCAAATATGGGTGAAGTGTGAGGAACCAATGGCTGCCTAGGAGGCGAAGCTTTTGACACTGACTGGCATAGAAACTGATCAATCAGAACCAAATCTGGGTCAACTGTGAGGAGCCAATAGCTGCCTAGAAGGCGGAGCTTTTGTTGCTGACTGGCATAGAAACTGACCAAGCAGAACCAAATTGGCTGGCAGAGGAGGGCAGTTGGGGGCGAGATCAGGCCTGCAGGGGAGGGCAGTAGGGGGCGAGATCAGGCTGGCAGAGGAGGGCAGTTGGGGCAACCAGTCCAGCAGGGGAGGGAAGTTGGGGGTGAGATCAGGCCGGTAGGGGAGGGCAGTTAGGGGCAACCAGGCTGGCAGGGGAGGGCAGTTGGGGGCTAGATCAGGTCGACAGGGGAGGGCAGTTAGGAGCGATCAGGAAGGCAGGCAGAGGGGGTTAGGGGCAATCAGGCAGGCAGGCAGAGGCAATCGGACATCCCCCAAGGGGTCCCCGATTGGGAGAGGGTGCAGGGTAGGCTGAGGGAACCACCCCTCTGTGCACGAATTTTGTGCACCGGGCCATAGTATATAATTTCTAACATTGGGAGTAATTAAAATAGTTTAGTTTGGACACCAGCATTAAAAAATAGACCAGCAAAGAGCACAGGAAAGAACCACACATGTGGAAAGTGTTGACAGGGCTTGCAAGGAAGGTCATTGGGTACTGTGTAATATGTGATGCTAGAACACCTGATTGTCCATATGCAAAAAATGAAATTGGACCCCTATCTCTATATAAACTCCAGAAACCAATGTAGGCACAGTGAAGGATATCTTAAAAATAAAAAAGGAAAAGACTGTCTACATTAAAATGAAGAGCTTCTGTTCATCTGTTAGCAAAAGCAAAGAGGCAATCACAAACTGGGGGAAAATACTGAGACGTGTATATAACTGATAAGGGCTTAGTATACAGAATATATGAAGGATTCTTAAATAAGAAATACAAACAAGTAAGAACCTTAAGGAAAAAACAATGTGAAATAGAAAGCAATAGAAATATGGGCAAAAGACTAACAGGCAGTTAAGAAGAAGAAAACCAAATGCAAAATGAAAAGGTGCTCAACTTCGTTGGCAATCAAGGAAATGCAAATTGAAGTGAAAACAAGGTACCATTTTATACTGACTACATTAGAAATAAGTTTAAAGCATGGCAGTATCAAGTGTTGGTGAGGACATGGAGCAGCTAGCTAGGTGGGAATTTGTAGGCATTATTCAGATAAACATACATATACCCTACCTTCCAGCAAGTTCCTAGGTATATATTGTAAAGAGACTCTTGGCATATGTGTTTGAGGAGATATATAAGAATGTTCACAGGAGCAATTTTTATAATATAAAACATTGGAAACCACCTTATGTTTGTTGGCAGGGTAACACATAAATAAATTACAGTGTATTCCATATAATGAATTTTCTTTTTTTTAAATATATTTTTATTGATTTCAGAGAGGAAGAGAGAGGGAGAGAGAGACAGAAACATCAATGATGAGAGGGAATCATTGATTGGCTGCCTCCTGCACATTGGACTGAGCCCGCAACCCAGGCATGTGCCCCTGCCCGGAATCGAACCCAGGACCCTCCAGTCCACAGACCAACACTCTACCCACTGAGCAAAACCAGCCAGGGCCATATAATGAATTTTCTATGCAGCATACTGCAAATTGCATTAGTTGGAATCTTGAGTGTGTAAGTTTCAACAACAACAAAAAAGCAAGTTGTAGAGATTACACTCTATAATTCCATTTACGTATATTTCAAAAGTGTGCGAACTAAATACTATCTTGTTTAAGGTTAGGTATGTTTTTAGAAAACTAAATAAAACAAGAGAATGCCCTAGCCAGTTTGGCTCAGTGGATAGAGTGTCGACCTGTGGACTAAAGGGTCCCAGGTTCAATTCCGGTCAAGGTCACATGCCCAGGTTGCGGGCTCAATCCCCAGTGGGGAGCGTGCAGGAGGCAGCCAATCAATGATTCTCTTTCATCATTGATGTTTCTATCTCTCTTTCCCTCTTCCTTACTATCTGAAATTAATAAAAAAATATATTTAAAAAACAACAACAAGAGAATAATGAAAACAAAATTCAGGATAATGGCTACCTCAGGAGGCATCTCATAGGTGTGGGCCACATAGGAGTTTCAAAGATACTGGAAATTTTCCTTTATCTTACAGATGATACATTCTTTTTATGAATTAAATATTTATCAAAAAAAATTTTAAATTCTCATCCAAGGACATTTTTAATTAATTTTTAGAGAGAGGGAGAGAGAGGGAGGGAGGAAAGGAGGGAGGGAGAGAGAGAGAAATATCAATGTGAGAGAGAAACATCAATCAGTTCCCCCCTCCCCCCCACGCCCTGCATGTGTCCCAATTGGGGCCAGGCATTGAACGTGCAACCTAGGCATGTGCCCTGACCAGAAATCAAACCCACAACCTTTTGGTGTAAAGCGATGCTCCAACCAACTGAGCCACTCGGCCAGGACAGGTTAAGAATATTGCCCAAGGTCACACAACTAGCAAGTGTTGGAGCCTGGATTTAACACCAGGCATTGTGGCTTCAGAGTCTTAAGAGGCAATGAATGCAGAAAAGTGGGAGGGCCTTAAATGCCAGGCTAGGAGGCCCATCCGTCTTTATGCTATTGGCTATGGGAGCCACGGAGGCTTTTGAGGGAGGGAGTGATAAGGCTGTGAACAGTAAGCCCAGGAAAGCTGAATGTGATCATCCCTCTTTCCTGCAGAAACCTTCCACAGAGCAGCCCTTGTACAGCAGCAGCCTGTGGGGCCCGGCGGCTGACGGCTGTGACTGTGTAGCTGAGGGCCTGTGGCTGCCGCAACTACACGTAGGGGACTGGCTGGTCTTTGAGAACATGGGCGCCTACACTGTGGGCATGGGTTCCCTCTTCAGAGGGATCCAGACCTGCCGCATCACCTATGCCATGTCCAGGGTGGCCTGGTAAGGGGGCCCTGCTGGGAAATGGAGTGGGGTGGGGGAGAAAGAGCGGGCTAGGCAGAAGCAATGAGGGAAACCTTAGGTTTGAGACCCTGCTTCTGTGAAATCCAAATTGACAAGTAGCCCTTGGCTGCTGATTCCAAGTGAGGCCTGTGCTTGGCCCCTGGCTGTGGCCATGAATGAGACTGAGCTTCCCTTGAGGAGGAGACACAGAGAAGCAGACAGGACTCCTGATAAATTCTGTGCTGGGTGGAGAGGGCAGGCTGCAGAAGCTTAGATTCCTCCCTGGGGCCCAGATCCACCTCCCGGAGGAAGGAAAGGTGAAGTAAAGCCAGGAGATGAGTGGGAGTTGGGCAGCAAGAGGCAGGAGGGGCAGGAGAGGGTTCCACGGAGAGGAAACGGGGAGGGAGCATTCTACACAAGGTTGGTGGTGGCTGGGGAGGGAGCAGGGCTGCATCTGAAGGGCCTTAAACACTGAGAAAAGCTTTGAGCAGCAAGGGGGTAGCACGGCCTGGCTTGAAGCAGGGGAGTGACACGGTCTGATGTGGACTTTAGAAAGGCCACTCTAGCTCCTGTGTGGATTAAGGGAGGCCAAGGGCATGTATGGATAGAGCTGACCAGTCAAGTGGCTGTTCTATGACCCAGGAAATATTAGCACTCACTTAGCCTCCATCTTCCCATTTAAAAAGTGAGCCTAAAACTGGCCCTCCTTCCTCACCAAGCCAGTGTTGGGATCCAGTGAGCAAGATGCGATGAAAGTTGTTAGTTGAACCCTTCTGTCAGGCTTTATGATTATTTCCTTTCAACCACACACAGCTCTGTGAGGAGTGTTATCACAGATAGGTCACTTGCTTGAGGTCACAGAGCTGGTCAGCAGTGAAGAGCCCCTCTTTTGGAGCTGGGGAGATGGCTATGGCTGGCAGGAGTATCCGCTCTCTCCACTGAGTAAGTGCTTACTATGTGCCTGCTGGGGCACCAGGCACTAACTCCCTGCCCTGATGTAGCTGAAGGAGGGCTATGGCTGAAGGAGAGCTGTGGCTGAAGGAGGGCTGTGGCTGAAGGAGGGCTATGGCTGAAGGAGGGCTGTGGCTGAAGGAGGGCTGTGGCTGAAGGAGGGCTGTGGCTGAAGGAGGGCTGTAGCTGAAGGAGGGCTGTGGCTGAAGGAGAGCTGTGGCTGAAGGAGGGCTGTAGCTGAAGGAGGGCTGTGGCTGAAGGAGGGCTGTGGCTGAAGGAGGGCTGTGGCTGAAGGAGGGCTGTGGCTGAAGGAGGGCTGTGGCTGAAGGAGGGCTGTGGCTGAAGGAGAGCTGTGGCTGAAGGAGGGCTGTGGCTGAAGGAGGGCTGTGGCTGAAGGAGGGCTGTGGCTGAAGGAGGGCTGTGGCTGAAGGAGGGCTGTGGCTGAAGGAGAGCTGTGGCTGAAGGAGGGCTGTGGCTGAAGGAGGGCTGTGGCTGAAGGAGGGCTGTGGCTGAAGGAGGGCTGTGGCTGAAGGAGGGCTGTAGTTGAAGGGGTGATGTAGCTGAAGCAGATATTGAACCCTTATCATTATCCAGGAGAAGTACATTGTGCTGTGCGATTCAGCAAAGTCTTTCCTGAGATTCAGTCACTGAAGCTGAGACCTGAAGGCTGAGGAGAAGTTAGTAAGGGTTGATGATGCAGGTGGAAGCACAAGTACGTGCACAGGCCTGGGAATGGGATGCGGTGTGAGCCCAAAAGATGGTTGCTGTGGATGGCACACAGGAGGTGAGGATGGGCACAGTTGGAGAGGCCAGCTGGGACAGATCTCCTGGGGCCGGAGATTGGATGGAAGCTGCTGGTAACTCAAGAGCAGGGATTCACTCTTTGGGAAGATGGCCCTGGGCAGAAATGTCTGGAGGAGGCCAGAGAAGATCTGGGAGACTTGCATTCCCAGCTAAAGATGGTGGTGGCAGTGTAATGGAGAGAGGTGTGTACTGTAAGGAGGTTCAGGAGCTGGGGTCAGCAGGATCACTGGGTGTGAGGATAAGATTCCCAACTAGTGGCTGATCAGAGGGTGGAGGCCCGTATCAACATGGGTAGGTAGGAGGAGAAACAGTGTGGATTTTTTGAATGGGGCGGTAATTTTTTTTTAAGAGCCAAGCCTGGAGTATGAAGAATGTGGGAGTGAGAGAGCTGGGTGGAATCCTAGTTCTACCACCTTCTAGAGATGTAACCTTGGGCAGGTCACTTCTCTCTGTCTCAGTAAAATGGGGGTGATAATGCTGCTCTTACAATTAGATAACATAAGTAAACTGCCTGGCACAATGTCTGCCACACAGTAAGTGTTCAATAAATGTGGGTTCCTTTCCTTCTTGGGGGCGTTGGACTACAAGGGTAGGGGAGATGGTCAGCAGGCCTTCTCCTGCCCTAGGCTGGGCTCTGGGGGTCAGGTGAGACCCCTATACCCGATGGGGGCCAGGTCTTCTGGTGCAGGGCCATCAGGAGCCCCCAGCCAGCAGGTCCCATGCTGGTGGCTTCCAGTGTCCCTCTCTCACCCACAGGAAAGCAATGAGAGAGCAGCCGCTGCCTGCAGAACAGGATGAGGACGCTGAGGGCATGTGCAAGCCTCTGTCCTGCGGCTGGGAGATCACAGACACCTTGTGCGTGGGCCCTGTCTTCACCCCGGCGAGCATCATGTGAGCGGCCCCGTTCCCCCCAGAGAACCCCAGCGGGGCCACAGAGATGCCTCTGGGAGAGGTGGGGAAGGTGGCAAGCAGGGCACCGTCTGGCCAGGACTCTGGTGCTCGCTCTGCTGCCCCCCCCCCCTCCACCCGTAGTGTTTCTGCCCTGTAAATAGGACCAGTCTTACACTCGCTGTAGTTCAAGTATGCAACATAAATCCTGTTCCTTCCAGCTGTGTCCGCCTCCTCTGCAGCGCCAAGGGGCTGGTCAGCCAGGTGTGGGTGTGCTCAGGGTTTCCCCTGGTCTCCTTCCCACTTTTGTAAATATGATGCAAATAAATATTTAGGTTTTTTAATATTCCAGTGCAATCTAGCAATTCAATTCCCAAAGCAGCCTGGCTAGGCCAGCAGTGAGATGTCCACCTGCACCGAGGACCCCATGGCCTCTGCCTCAGTCCTGACCGGCTGCCGTGTGGGCATCTCCTGCAGCACCAGCTCCTCTGACTCCTCTTCTCTCCACAGGCCTCCGTGCCTGGCCTCCTGAGGAAGGGTGAGCTGTCAGGTTGAGGTGGGCTCAGAGTTGCTTCCCTTCATCCCTGGAGCTCAGCTCATGCCTGAGAGGGGCCTCGGTGTGAACCTAACACTCCACCTAAGGCCTGACCCTAAGTGGGGGCAATCGAGTATTAGACACAGCTTTGGAAATTCATACCAAAGATAAAGAGCGAAGAGATGGGTTTTAAGGAGGCCCTTCATCCCCACTCTCCTTGCAGGTCTGCAAGGCAATAAGAGGAATGCCAATACCTGGTGCTTGGTTTTGTGAATCGAGGCAGTACCTGTTATAACAGGGTTGGCCATAGATATTGCCACGTTCAGTGTCCCCATGTTGATGTCTCCTCACACTACCAACCAAGTGAGCCACCTGGCCAGGGAAAATTTGGTGGTTGTAGTATATCCATAGAGTTTGTACAACCATCATCACTATCTAATTCTAGAACATGTTCATCACCTCAAAAAGAAACCCATCGGCAGTCACTCCCCAATCTCCTCCCCAGCACCTAATCTATTTTCCAACTCTACACATTTGCCTATTCTGAACGTTTCGCTTTGACTTTTTATACATTCACTTGAACGTCTCTCTGGGTAAGCCTGGTACAATGTGTGTTTTTTCCACACCACTCACCAATTCTCTGACATCAGCTGGGTGTCCTACAATTTCACTCCATTCCGACACTATCTACCTGGAGATAGCTTCAGATCCCACAGGTAAAGGGCTCGGTCCTACAAGACTGCCACCCCTGCCCCACTTCAGAGGCCACCCCCAGTCCAGGCTGTCACCTGTGCTTCTGACGGACAATAAATCAGAGGTTCTGACTACCTCTTCCTTGGACTCAACTGATTTGCTAGAGGGGCTCACAGAAGCCAGAGAAACATTTTACTTACTAGATTACTGGTTTATTATAAAAGGATATAACTCAAGAACAGCCAGATGGAGGAGATGCGTAGGGCAAGGTATGGGGGAAGGGCACGAGCTTCCATGCCCTCTCCTGTGCCACTCTCCCAGCACCTCCATGTGTTCACCTACCCGAGCTCTCCGAACCCCGTCTTTTTCAGGTTTTATGGAGGGTTCGTTACATAGGCACAAGAGATTAAGCCATTGGCCACTGGTGAGTGAACTCAATCTCCAGCCCCTCCCCTCTCCCCAGAGGTTGGGGTTGGGGGTGGGACATAGCAAAAGACACCTTCATCACTCTCACCACTTAGGAAACTACAATAATTTTAGGAGCTTCTGTGCCTAAATGGGGATGAAGACCAAAGAGATATTTCTTATAAATCACAATGTCATACCTGGACATCCTGTTTCAGTATCTTGACAGTCCTGGGTCCTGCCCGTGACTCTGAGGTCATCTAATGAGGCAATGTGTTCTAAGTGAATGAGGTTCTTGCCAAAAGCACAGATGTCTCCCATTTCCAGGCTGGGGTAGTCTTTGATATTTTGACAATAAGTAGGCTGAAATCTCAGGACACCAAGAGACCCAGAGAGCAGTCAGAAAGAGTTACTCTACCGCCCCTGTGTTCTTCATCCAAAGCCACGTTTTACATATTACCATGAGAGGCTCAGCCCTTCATATATGAGACTATTTCTGAGACTTCTGTTTAAAGTGACAGCAGCTGGCAGAGTTTGAACAGATATCTCACTGGAGCCTTTCAATTGTTTCATGTTCCATTTGCTGCAAGAATGTGAAATTTACTTTTCTGGGAAAGATACACAGAACTTGATGTGCCTTATTTGAGAATAATAAAGTCATTTCTTTTCAGTTACTTGTTTTTGTTGTTTCCATCTTTTTCTAAAGAGAAAGAAGAAAAAGCATTAAATGTGTGGAGAATGTTAATGGGCTTCAGGCCTGTGCATTTGCCTTCTTTGAGTGCCTCCCTAAGCAATCCACTGACAGGGAACCCTCATGCCATTTTGGCTGCCCGTCACTTTCTTGTTGGACTCTCACAGATCCATCCTGGCCTGGGACCTCACCACAGGGACATCCTCCTCCCACCAGCTCCCCACAACCCACCTGTGCCTCCAGAAGCTCCTTCTGGCCACTCATTCACTCACTCTGGGAGGTTAACAGACCAAGCGGCCATCCTCTCTCACCCAAGGGCTGGCGCTCCTCTTCCCCTCCCCAGTCCACTCAACTCAGCACCAGATCCTGTCACTCCCACAATTCCCATTTCTCCAAGAATAAAATGTAAAGTCTTGACTAAGCTACCTCTGACTCCCTCTCCCACCGCTAACTCACTACCCCTGGCAGCACAGCCTCTCTACCTCTCAAACACTCCATGCAAGGTACTCCTGCTGTGTTGGGAAGCATGAGACTTCATGTTTGGAAAGTTGTAAGGAGGACATTCTGATAAAAGGGAAGCCTGTGGAAGGCTGCCTGTCCTGTTTATCGGAATTCTGACTTAGGGGAGACTTAAGGGAGTGTCGAAGGTGGCGCCCCTAATTATTCCTTGATCTTTCAAACAAGTCTATGTATTTACAGATCCCTGGGTGTTTACTGCAATCCTCATGCTTCATCCCTGGATGCCCTTGCCTAGAGGACAATGTAAACATGAGTCCTCCCAAGATTACTTACCCTACTGATTGTATCTAAAAGATAAACTTTATCTAAAACTGTAATAAAAGCCTAGCAAGGCAGGCAACCAGGGCTGCCTGGTTGCTATAACCAGGCCGTCCCTTAGCCTTCTCTTTCACAGCAAATGTTGTGTTAGAATAATCCACTCATCTTTCTCTCAGGGTCTGCTGGCCAGCCCCGGCACTATTGGGCCTGTATATACTGTCCTGTCTCTTTGGAATGATTGTCCCAGGTTACCTGTGGGGCTCACTCACTTCATTCAGGTTCTCCTCAAATGTTTTCTTTAGGTGAGTTGTTCTCTGAGCACCCTTTAGAAAACAGCACTTTCCAGTCTCTCTTCTCCCTTAACTGGTTTTTTCTTCCCAGCACCGATCAGCACACTCCATGTTTGTCTGTGTATCATCTGTCAGCCCCTCTAGAATGTGAGCTCTTTGGTTGCAGGAACCTTAGTTATTTTTATCATGTTACGTTCTCATTACCTAGAACAAAGTAGATGCTCAAAAAGTATATCACAAATGGACAAACGGATAAACATAGCACTTAGCCTATCAATCTGTTTGCTTGTTTGTAAAGTGTGGCTGCTAATTATACTTCCCTCGTGGTTACTGTGAGGATTAAATAAGAAAATGGTATCAAGTACCATTTGTGCAGTCCAGGGCCGAGCACATCATTAGGGGCTCAATAAATGATCTTGAAAGGTAATTAATTCCCTGAGCATCTGTTGACCACTCACTGTGGCCAGGCTCTGTGGTATGGTGATGCAGTGCACCCATACAGGGCCTTGGATAACAGAGCCAGGAATCTAAATTTAATTCTGCAGACAGTAGGGAGCCCTGTTGCTTCTGAAGCGGAAGTATGACAGGACCGTTGAGAAGGTAACTGGAAGTGTATTCAAAAGCAGCAGAGGGAGGAGACCTGTGGGCCGGTGGTAGCATGCATTTCCTTCACACCAGTCTGATTAAGGGGGGGCTGGCCAAGGAGCCTGACAGGGGCCGGGGGACACAAGTTATCATCTCTATCCACCCCTGCTCAGGAGGGAGATGGTGGGTGAGTCACTGTCATCCCTTCCCTAGGAAACCCACGTGGCCAAGACAGCTCATTCTAGCTGTAAAGGGACCATGGGGGAGGCAAAAGGATGGCACTTTCCACTCAACCCTTTGCTCCATTTTAAATCCTCTTTCCTGGCACCTCTGGGATGAGCTGAATAAATTCAACCAGCGAAATTATCCAATACAGTCTCCAAGCAGTCAGAGGGATCTTTTCACAAAACATGAATTCTATCTTGTCAGGTGAGTCTTCTGCTGAAAACCCTTCAGTTGACTCCTATTGTGATGCCAATAAAAGCTAAATTACCCGAGACCTTTGCCCACCGCTCCAGTCTTATCTCATGCTACTTTTTCTCACCATGCTCCAGCCCACTGGCCAGCTCTTTCCTGCCTCCAGACCTTTGCCCTAGCTGTTTCCTTCTACCTAGATAGCTCTTCTTCCAGCTTCTCTAGGGCTGGCTCATAGTACCTACCTACTATTGTTCTAAGGATTAAATAAGTTAACATATTTAGATCATCAGAAAGGCCACAGCTCAAATGTCACCATCTTAGGGAGGTGTTTTCTGAACAACCTATTCAAAGTGGTTCCCCACCTAGTTACATGGAGCTACACTCAACAGGAATTAGATTCTAAAAACAATATTTAAGGTAAGAAACACATTGTCAAAAGGATCACTAAAAACCCCTTAGAAAGCTATCATATTGGAGGCAGCACATCACTTTCTGTTCCTCTAACATGCCAGGCACATTTCCTTATAACCCCAAGCACCCTCGCGACCTCTCCCCCTCACCCCTTCAAGTCTGTGCTCATTCTCCCCTGTGAGGCTTTCCCCGACCATCCTCTTTAAAACTGTAACTGTCACACTGACATCCCAGCATTCCTTAATCCCCTAGTAGCCTTAATTCTTCCCCCATATATTACCATCTAACATACATCTTATTTAGGATTAAGCTCTTAAGGGCAGAAATTTGTTTTGTTCTGTGTCCCCAGTGCCTAAAACACTGCCCTACATACGGCTGTTCAATAAACAAGTGCTGAGTGAATCTTTCAGGTCTCAGCTGGGCTCTCTCTCCCTTTTTCTTGGTTAAGTATTTATTGCTTCTCTGAACTTTCATGCATTCTGCACTCACCCACATTAAAGAACTGTTGTTTATCACAATGTATTATAATTTTTCTACTTGTCTTCCTGCACATCTATCTATTCATTAAAAAACAACAACAACAACACAGGAGTTTCTCCTACTTGCCAGGGCCATCTGGAGCCTAGGTGTCTTGAATAAACTAGCCTTGGAAGGTGTGTGTATGTTGGGGGGGGGGGGGGAGGGGAGATAGGGGAGGGATATCCTGAATCCCAAGGGATGAGTATCTGGCCCCTTCTCAGCCTAGATCCTTTGGAGGGCAGACCACGGACTGGAAGGGGCTGTGGTCCCTGCAGGCCACCTCAGCCGTACACCTCGGAAGAGCGCAGGTCCACAGACTAGTGAGCCTTAGGTGGGGAGGCACCGAGGAAGTTCCACCAGCTCTTGCTGCTCTTCACGCAGCTGGGTTGACCTTGGCCTAGGAATACCAGTAAATTACAGGATGCATAGTTAAATCTTAATTCATATAAACGACGAGTAATTTTTTAGTAAACGTATTCCCACGCAATATCTGGGATACTCTTTTACTAAACCACTGTTGTTTACCTGAAATTCAACTTTAACGGGACGTCCTGCATTCCATTTGCTAAATCTGGCAACCCGACCTACCCTGCAAGTCCCTGCCTCTCTCGAATTTCGTTTTCCCCATCTGTGGACTAGCAATATTTCGTGAGACTTGCCTCGGGGACTCCTCAGGCGCAGCAACCCCCACCCCCCAAAGGGTCGTCCCTCTGCTCCCAGGAGTCATGTGCAAGCGCGCTGGTCTTGCTGAGGGAATATGAGCAAGCCCCTTCCTCCAAGAGCTCAGTTTTCTCATTTGAGCGTTCGAGTGCGTCAGGGGTAGAAACGATACTCTTAACCACGGCTTCCCAGAACCTCGATCACGGGACTTCCAGCTGCCGGAGACTCCCTCAGACCTCACGGCGGCGGATTTCCGGTACCGTGACGTCACTTCCGTGTCCAGTGGCTCCTAGGTTTCGAGTCACAAGCTCTCGCGCCCTCTGCCGGCCCGGAGGAGGCTAGGCCTTCACCAAACAGCGGAAAAGCGGAATCCCTTGGTGAAAAGACAGAGCCGCAGCTCCCAGCCTCCACCAGTGGAAAACCGAACCTTCGCCGAGGGCGGGACTCGCACGGGAAAAGGGTCAGCCCACGACGCGAGTGGCGTGGGAAGGGGTGGCCTGGCCTCTGCCCGGCTAGAAAGGCCCAAAGTAACACCGGAAGTCGGCTCCTTGCCCACCAGCTACTTCCGCCCCCACTTAACACAGTAGGACACTAAAACAGAAATGGAACTTTCTGTCCTTAAGCGGCTTACCTGGGCCCCTCATTGGGATGGTCACCTGGGGCTGCTGACCCGAGACCACTGGTGGCATGTCTTCCATAAGATGCAGCTGACGACCAGCAGAGTGGACGAGGAGAGCAGGGCTGGGATGATGATCGCTGGGGTCTGCAAGCCACCCACATCTGACGTCTGGCAAAGGGACAGGGACGTCAGGGTAGGGGTAGAGGACTGCGTCCCTGGGGCAGGCTGTGCCCCTGTCCTCAGCAGCCATGACTCACCCACATCAGGGTCCCAGTGCTGGAGGGGGCATGATGCAGGGCAAGAATATGCTTGGAGGCAAAGATTGAGCGACCTGGGCAAGTGGCCAATAGTCCCCTACCCCCTTTATCCCCACCCCAGCGGTTGGCACTTAGAGGGTGCTTAATACATAGGAGAGAAGTGACATTAGTAACATCAGGTGTTTTACAGGCCTTGTCTTATCCAACCCGGCAAGCTGCCTCTGCTGTTACCATTTATCAGATGGAGAAGCTGAAGTCCAGAGGCTGGTTTGGCTGAGGTTAAAAAGTAAGGGGCATAGACAGGACTTGAACCCAGGTCTGCATGCTGCCAAGCCTCATGCTATCCACATGCTTCCCAACAAGCATGTCCTGAACACTCACTACGGGTCTGGCATGTGGCCCAGCCCAGTCAGACAGCACCTGGCACATGATAGTCCCTCAGTAAGTTCTAGCTGTCATGAGGTATTACAATGAATTTGACACGTTTGGTCCACACAGCAACTGCAAGAGAAAATATTATTCCTATTTTTCAGATGAGAAAACGGGCTAATGAGGTGAAGTGTCTAGCCTAAGATCATTTGGCTGATAAGTGGCAAGGCCAAGATTCAAACCCAGGCTAACTCTCTTTTCCCCATATCAGCGAAGGTGCTTAGGTAGCAGAGAAATCCAATACTACTGCCTCGGGTTATTCAGCTGAAGAATGGGAAGGCGTCCTTGGTAAAGGAATAAACAGAGGGGCCTGTAAGGACTGTCCAATGGAAAGGAGGCCAGTCTTGTCTGGGGAGGGGGCAGAGAACAGAGCTCGGACCAGTGAGGACACAAGGGGACACATGTAAAGGGAGAACTCCTAACCCTTATTGTCCAGTATGGGCTGAGCTTCCGGCCACCAGACGTTTACCCAGGGATATGGTGGGAGACTGCAAGAATCAAATTCTGAGGGTCCTGCTGCTGCTGGGAACAATGCGGGGCTCTGGGTCTTGTTCGGCAGAATCGCCAGCTTGCTGTGCCTGTCCTCTCCGAAGAAGGGGAGGGAGGCTGAGTACTCCAGCTCTGAAACAGCCCCCGTGCTCCTAGGAGAACTCACTGGCTCCTCACTTCTGCCCTCTTGTCCCTTTCTCCATCCTTCATCCCACCCCATGCATCAGACTCATCAGCCTCTCGGCCTTCTCTCTGGACTCCCTGCCTCCAGCTTTGCCCTGCCCCATACAAATATGACCATAGCCCATTCCCCGCTTAACACCTTTGTCATGGCTCCCTGTTGCTCTCAGATGGCCCATGCTTTTCTCTCCAGCTTCAGCACTCTGCCCCTCTGCCTCACATTCAACCCTCAGCCACACGACCTCATCTCCAGCCTCCTATCCCTTGCACATGCTGTTCCCTCCTCCAGAAACACTTTGCCCAACTCTTACTCACCCTGCAGGTCTCAGATTCAGCAGTACCTCCTCCAGCTGGCCCCTCTTCTCGGCGTTTGTGCGACTCCCCTCTTGTCCTAGCCTAGCCCACAGCACATGTGCCATGACTGCCTGGTTACTGTCAACTCCTTGATAGAGACCTGGGGTGCATCTGTCGTTGCTTATGTGAGTAAGTGATTTGTTGGGTAAGTGACTAAATGAGAGAGTAAGGGAGTGGAGAGCACAGTGGGGCAGGCTTAGAGGAGCCCTCCTCCCCACAGGTAATGTCACCTTTCCTTCCTATGGGACTTGCCCAAAGTCAACACTTCTCTGGCCTGAGCTGGGACAGGGTGGACCCAGGCTGGGCTGAACAAACACAGCCTTCCCCACTTGACAGCCCTACCCCTTTCAGCTCTGGGCTCTTGAATGCAGCTCAAGGGCTGTTTCTGATTCACCAGCTTCTGTCTTTGAAAACTAGCCAGTGCTGCTCTGCCATGAACTTGCTTTGTGACCTTGAGGAATTCGCCTCCCTTCTCTGACCTCAGTTTCTTCAACTGTAGCAAAGGAATAATGATCCCTGCACACATCACAGAGTGGTATGGGGATGGGTGGATAAGGAGCATGGGTTTGGGAGTCACAGCCCTGGGTTCAAATGTGAGCTCGACCACTTAATTGGAAAATTGTCTTAACTCTCTAGACTTAGTTTCATCTGGAAAATGGGGATGAAAGTGGTACCTCCTCTCAGACTTGTGATGAGGATTAAATGAGATGACAGCTAATAATTATAATTATGCTAATAATGCCCCAAACAAGACCTGGTGCTGTTTACTTCAACAAATCATAAGGTGTGCAGGGACTTTGAGAGAAAAGACAGCATTTGAAAACATGGGTTCAAATTGGGCTATAGAATTCGAGAGCTGGGAAGGTGCCTTAGGAACCACGTGGTATTAAGACCCCCAGCACCCCCGAGTTGAGATGGGTCTTGCCCACGATTGCACTTAAATCCACACTATTTGACTAGTAAACTCCTGGGGCAGAGATGGCTTAGACTGGGAAGTTGGGTATTTGCTTTTGGAGCCAGAAAACTTTCAAGTGGCTCAGCGCCTCCCTGTCACTCCTGGTTCCTACTTGCCCAGTTCCTTCATCAGGGGCAAGAGGATGAGGGCAAGCTGGCTGAAGAGCTGGCTGAAGTACAGGGGCAAGTGGCACTCTCCACTCCCAACTGGAGTCATAGCCCTCTCCTGCCTCACAGGTGAGACCACCTAAGCTCCCCACACCTCTCCCATTCTGGGTCTGCGGTTGGCCAGAGAAGCCCAGGGTTCTGGAATGTGGCAGAAGAAAGGGTCAGGAGTCTACTTACTGCACCGGTGGGCAGCAGTGGAGAAGTTGCAGGGGGGCTGCGTGCCCATCAGTGGGGTGTTGGGGCCTCAGCTCAAGAGGGGTCAAGGCAGCAGGTGCTCAAGGCTTTCCCTGGGTGTTGTCTTTCTGAAAGGGAGGGCAGACCGAGGTCATAGCCTGGAGCAACCGGTTCTAGCCAACTGCTGCCAAAGGCTCTCCGTTCAGAATGGGGGTCAGGACAGGCAGGCTGCTAGGGGGCCCTGAGGCCAAAGTACCTTATCATACTAAACTGACCAGAGGACATTCAACAACGTGGGAAAATGCTCACAAGGTGTTAGTACCAAGACAACCAGGAGAACAAAAGCTGGCATGGAACAATAGCAGTGTCCTGGTTTTTGTAAATAAACAGACTCACATGGAAAAAAAGGCTATAAATCTTACCACCAAATCGCCAGCAGTGGTTCTCTGAACAGTGGCTAATGGGTCATTTATATTTTGTGTGTCTTGACTATATTTTCCAAAATTTCTACAATGAACATGTTATAAGGAAATACATTTACTTAGGAAATCAAAACATTTTAAATTAACAAGACTTTTTTTTTTTTTAAACACCTCACCCAAGGCTATGTTTGTATTGATTTTTAGAGAGAAAGGGAGAGGCAGAGAGAGAGAGAAACATCCATCACCTGCCTCCTGACCAGGGATTGAACCCACAACCTTTTGGTGCATGGGATGACGCTCCAACCAACTGAGCCACCTGGCCAGGGCTGAATGAACAAGCCTGCATTCCTACCAATGGAATTGTTGGTAAAAGGCTTGTGCATTTAAACAGATCATAAACAGGAAGTTCTGTGTATGTTTGTGCAGAGCAGACATGCCCAGAAGGACTTCTGGGACCCAGATGAGGGACGCTCAGCTTGACAGTCTTACATTTATTTGAAATTTAAAAAAATAATGAGCATACGTTATAATTTTAAAAAGGCAACCCTTCAACTTTCCTAAACTCCATGAGGCTGCCTCAAGCTAGAACCTTAGCCCAGCATCACCCATGCCTCTTGCTGAACCATTGAGGAGTGGACACCCATAAGGGAGCCATCCAGGGTTACTGGAGAGTCAGGACGGAGCTGGGGCCCACCCGGGCTGAGCAAGGATCTCCCAGGCCTGGACACAGCCCCACGCCTGTGAGACTGAGATGCACACTTTCAGCCAGCCTCTGCTTTTCCCGGGACCTCCTGGGGCTCTCATCCGCACCTCCTCCCAGCGCAGACACAGCTGCTGGGCCCCACATCCCGTTCCTGCTTGTAATCTGGCAGTTTGGTCAGGGAGAGGCTTCAGCGTGAGGCTGGCAGGGGGCGAGGAAGCCCGGGGAGTGAGGGGGCAAAGCCCCTTCTCTGGGAAAAAAGATTCCAACCCCGGCAAGCCACCATGGCCCAGGGCTGACTCTAGTGCTGCAGAATTGGGACCCCCTTGGCCATGGTTCCCTCTGCCCTCACTCACCTGCGACTCCCTGCGGCTCCGGCAGCTGCCCTGGTGGCTTTGTCCTTGGTGTGGCTGGTGCTGGCTCTGGACTCTGTTGCCAGTAAGGGAGGTACTGGGTGTGGGCAGGCACCAACTGGCTCTGTCCAGAGGAGGGGCTGTTGGGGTCCAGGCCAATTCTCCCTTCTCCTTGGGCAGGAGATGGAGGAGGACACCCAACTCTTGGTGCCTGGGGCTGTGGGGCCCCTGGCCACTCCCCTTCTCCTTCTGCTCAGGCTCCAGGTTCTCAGGGGGAGGGAGGAGGCACCAGGTTGCGTGGAAAGAGTGGATGGCTGGGAGTCGGGAGACCTGGTTGGGCCTGGCTTTGCCCCGCAGGCTGGTGCCTTCCCATCTGGGTCTTGGTTTTCTTATCTGTAAAATGACAGAGTTGAGATCAGTGGTCTCTCAGCAGCCATCCTGGAGTCTGTGATGCTGACTGGCATGCTCAGCTGGGCTGTCTCTACCCTGGAGAGAATTTCCTGATTCTGTGACCCTGGAGCTGCAGTCCCCGATTCTGAGGGTACCCCCCCCACACACACACACCCTGATGACCTTCCTAGACATGGGGGTCCTTCTCCTCTGAGCACCTCCTTCCTCAGCCCTGCCCTGCCCACTTCCAGCTGACCCTCTGTGCTCCTTTTTCTTGCCTGGGAGGGGCCCTCTCAGCTGACCATTCTCTCCCCCACCTCGTGTGCTGACTGGAAACCAGGAAGCCTGGGTTTTGGCCTTGGCTCTGCCTTGTGCTGTATGACCTTGAGCTAGAAACCAGCCCTCCGTGGGCCTCAGAATTGGACTGGAAGGTCCATCAGGCTCCTTCAGCATTCAGACTTGAGCACACCCAGGCCCACAGTGTTGGGAAGTTCATCAGGACCTGGGCTTCGTGCCCCTAGTTCCAGCTCTTGAAAGGCCCTCCCTTGTCAGGCATCAGAATAGAAAGCCCCTGGGCCTTCATCTAATTCCTAGGGTGAGTGGGGAGCATTTTGCAATAGTAAGAAATACAAGAAAACTTGAAATTTTGGTAAGACTTTTCTGTATCCAGAGTAAAAACCCCATAAAATTTCATTTAGGTAAAAGGAAAAACAAAAATGAGCACATTTCGCTGTTTCTACTCTGCTTTGCATAACTCCCTCTTCCATTCTGTGGTTCAGGATTTCCAGGAAACTGGGGAGAATCATGGGTTTCTCAGGGTAAGGAGAAATAACCATGCCTTGGTGCGCAATGATAATTCAGCACCTTGGCCAGCACCCCATCCCCTCCACGTCCCCCCACCTCCCCGTCTAGCCCCCTGCATTTAAGCCTGTGACATGTCCTTTCAACTGACCTCCTAGGGACCGTGACCAGAGCTCGGACCCAGACAGGAGGGAATGCTGCCCAGGTGTGAGCAGTCAGCCTCCCGGGATGGCCTCTCTGGCAGGAGGGAAGGCTGGTCCCAAGCCCCTGGGCCAAGCTCTGTGCAGCCAAGAGACCTTATCTCTGTTGTTTTCTGTCCCTGCTGCCACCCCAGAGAGAAGGATCCAGACTTAATGGCCTTGTTAGGTGCTGAGCAGGCCAAACCCTGAGACTAACATTAGACTTACAGAATCCTGAACCATCAGAGCCAGGACCTTGGCTATCAATTACCTAGATCCCTAGCCCCTCCCCCAAAGAGATGGGGAAACTGGGGCCCAGGAGAGAGGGGACCCACTAAGCTTCACATAGTGCCTTCACGAGTCCACCCCTGACCGGGAGACACATGAGGCTTGGCTCCCAATTGAGGCTTAACTGGCAACTGCACAATTAATTCCACAATGGTGTGGAGCCTCGGCACAGCTCCCACTTCGAATCCGGGGGATCCCAGTTCTGGGGGCTGCTTCCTGTCCCTGATGCAGCCCTCATAGTGGAGATGTCCGGGGAGGTCCAGGAAGAGTTTGGCTTTAGCTTTGGATGGGCCTGGGTCTGGTTTCCAGCTCTGCTGAATACTGGCTGTGGGTCCCCTGGGAAGTAATGTTTCTCCCCTCAGACACTGAGATAATGATACCAACTTCACGGGGTTGTCCTAAAAGGTACCAGGCTGCTGCACCGCACCACGGAGTGTGCACAGCCTGTGTCCACATGCAGGGCTCTGCCTGACTCCTGGCCAGGCTGCTTCCCCATCAGACAGAGGCAGAATGCATCTGCTTCTACACAGCAGACCTGGGGGCCTTCCTGGCCTAGGTGGTCCCACACTCCACATAAGGCACAAGCAGGAAATAGACGCCTTAGGGTCAGAGCCAATCCAGAGGTTCAGGCAGCACACATGGTTCCAGGCACTGGCTCTGGGAGGCAGCTGGAGTGAGGCAGGGCCTCCCTAAGTGCATTCCATTTTGCGGCTTACTGATACATCATGTGAGACTGGGTTATTACCCCCCTTTTTCCATGTGAGGAAACTGAGACCCAGAGACATTACCTCATCTCTTTAAAGCCACACTGTGATGGAGCCTGTATTCAAGCCCAGGTCTGTGGGATTCCAGAGACCAGGTTCTTGCCACTGCCTCATGAGCTCCGCTCTGCAACCAAGGCTACCGCCATCCTCTTCCCAGGCAGACTGCCACTCTTCCCTGGCTAGTCAGTGTGATGTGAGTAGTGGTTCAGAACTTGGTTCTAACCCATGCTCCATCACGTACCCATGTGGGACAAGGAACGGTAAGCGATGCCTTCTATCTTAACCTCATTTTTCCACTTCTGTAAAATGGGCATAATACTAGCTACCCAGTAGAGTGCTTTGTGTATTCTAATGTATGTAGACTGCCCGAGACACAAGAGGTAGGCCTTTTTGTCTGTCAAAATGAATGAAATTGACCACTGGTATCCTGTAACTTTAATTTAGTACAAATTCACCATAACTCACAAAATGGGCAACATTTAAAATAAAAATACTGCTGGGGGTGGCCCAAATTCTGGTAGATGAAGGGGTTGGTTGAGACTGAGGACTCCTCCTGCCCATGGGAGGCCCCAGTGGGCAGCAGTTGTGAGGTGAGAGCCCCCCAAGTTCAGCTAGGCTGGCTCCTTTGGGATGGGTGTGGTCAGAGACTCCAAGTTCAGAATGTAGGCCCCAGGCCTAGAAAGAAAAGTCAAGGCTGGAGACACATTTCAGCCTGGTCCTGCAGGCCCATCCGCTGGGCTCCTGCCCCTGGGCAGGGACTCAGCATGGAGCAGGAAACGTGCGTTTCAAAGCCAAGGTCTGGACGCACACTCGTGGCAAAAACCATGCAGGGCTTCTTCAACATCCATTTTAACGTCCTTCTAATGGGCCTTTTTGTATGGCTGAGGCTAGAAAGAAAACTACATTCCCCAGACTCCCTTGCAGCCAAGGTTTTGGACCTGATTTCTAATTCCCCAAACAGAATCCCTCATGGAGACTTGGATTTGGGAACTGAATTGAGTGGGAGAAGGCAGGCCTCAGGACATCCATTTGCTGGGAAGCGTAGCAGAGGGAGCACAGTTCTGCAGTCAACAGTGGTTTCCTGCACTCGGGAGTGGCGTTCCTGGTCAGGAGAGACACGATGAATCTGGCAGCTGGGAGCTGTTCTTGGAAATTCAGCAAAGTGTCTGCTCTTTCAGCCCCTCCAATGATTTTGTAAAGCCGTCAGGGGCCTGGTAATAAATCCTGTCTAGTTAAACGAGCTACAGCAGCTCTTGTTTCTACATCAGGATCTTAACGGAGATAGACGCCAAGTCTGACGAGAGGTCCCAGCCAGCAGCCCATTCCAGTAGTCGGGTCCTGATGAAAACAGCTGCTCCCTGCAGCCTGCTCCACACCCTAGCCTGTCACAGGGGTCGGGCTGGACCCTTCTCCAAGCCTCATCATTGGCTGCCGTTCACAGGCCACCACCGTCTTTACCTGCAGAGAAGTTGGAAAAGCAAGAACCATAACGCTCTTGGTCCGGAGGAGGAAGGAGAGAGTGGTTTTGAGGCCACACTAGGTCCAGCTACTGCCTGGGTCCACTGTGGGCTGGGGTCACGGGTAAAATGGCCCATCACTAGCTTGGTCAGGGACGGTCTTAGGCCTGGGAGCCCAAGAGGGTTCTGAGTGTCTTCCGAGCTGCCAACCGCTGGCAACCACTCTGACATGCCCTGAGGTTAGGGCATGCGGGCAGGAGGGAGGTACAGGGAGACAGAGCCCTGCCCCTGAGAGGATGGGGATGAGGGATGGGCAGGGGCTGCCCTGAGGGGAAGCCATGTCACACTCCTGGGCCAAAGATGCGTCCCCATCCAGGTCAGAGCTGAAGAACATCGATGCTGGAAGAGGGTTTAGGAGTCATGGAGCACAGCCTCCATCTTACAGACAAGGAAAGGCAGGCTGAAGGGTAGACAAGCCGCCTGAGATCTCAGGCTGGCCAGCGGCCGGCGTCCAGGCCTCCTGCCTCCTGGGCAGGGCTCCTGCTGGTGGCCAGGGCGCCGGCGCCTTCGTGTCCTTCCGCCGCATCAGATGCGGACGGTGTTGATCCGCAGGGGCTGCACGTTCTTGCCGTTGGCATGGCTCTGCCCGGGGCTGAAGTAGGAGCAGAGCTTGCCCGGGAACTTCTCGCGGAAGGTGTAGAGCCAGGACATGTCGTCCGCGTTGTAGAAGATGAGCAGGCCTTGGTCGTAGTTCAGGAAGACGCCCACCTTGTCCAGCTTGTCGCGGACGTTGAGCCGCGTCCAGGGCTCGGTGCAGGCGCTGTACTGGTTGCCGTCGTGCATGACGATGCAGTAGAAGCCGCGGCTGGGCTGGATCTGGATGCTGCCCTTGCGGCTCGCGGCCTCGTGGGCCAGCCCGATCACCCACTGGGTCTTCTCGGCCACCACCACCTCCCAGTAGTGGACGCCGCCGCTGAAGGCCTCGGCGCCCAGCACCGACACCTCCACGTCAAAGCGCTTGGGCGAGTCCTGCAGTGGCTGTGGGTGCAGGTTGCCATAGGCCACGATGGTGCAGTCGTCGGACAGAATCAGGCGCTGGTGGGCCGTGTCCGGGTCCAGGGTCAGCGCGGCTGGCACTGCAGGGGACGGAGGAGGGAGACGTGAGTGGAGAGGAGACTGTGGAGCCATTCTGCGGGTCAGGTTCTGATTGGTCCCCAGGAGGCTGTGTGAGGCTGAGTACAAGCCTCCCGGGACCTCCGCTTCCTTTTCTGTACGATGGGAGGGTAAAGGCTGAGCTCCTCCCAGAGTCAACGTGGCTCAGGGGAGCAGGCGCAATGCTGCTGGTTCAGGGCAGATGCCTGGGGCCAGACAGTGGGCACGCCACAAAAGTTTGTTGAATAAGCCAGAATGAGGTCCAGAATTAAGAGAATAAACCAGAATGAGGTCCAGAATCAAGCTGGAAGGGCGTTTAAAAGATCATCCAAGGGCTGGATAGCCCCCTAGGGGGTGATTTGGAAATTTGTGGGAGATGTTTGGATTGTCTCAAAGATGTTAAATGCCCTGAATGGAATGCGCAGGGCAGCCCCAGGCCACCCCACCAATAATTGTCAAATGTTCCCCCAGGCAATACTTTTTATACAGTTTGTAATATATATTGACTATTTTGGAATACAACTACCATGCAAACTGAGGAAAGACTAAGTGTGTTTTGTTTAAAACTTCACTGAGGCCCAGCCAGTGTGGCTCAGTGGTTGAGCGTCAACCTATGAACCAGATCATGGTTTGATTCCCAGTCAGAGCACATGCCCAGGTTGTGGGCTCGATCCCCAGTGTAGGGCATGCAGGAGGCAGCTGATCAATGATTCTCTCTCATCATTGATGTTTCTATCTCTCCCTCTCCCTTCCTCTCTGAAATCAATAAAAATATATACTTTAAAAAAATCTTCACTGAGAATTGTTCACCTTTTTGGAAACTATATCTTTAAGAACAAGGCCACTGACTGATATAACCTACCTGTTCCGGCTGCATTTGAGGCAGAATGGTGTTTTACTTGATTACTTCATTGTGTTTTCTAGTGTGGCTGTGAGTGAACATTTACATAGTGACATACACAACGTTTTATTACAGATAATTTTCTTCTGCTTTTCCTTCATATTACATATTATAGTCAGTGTGTATATATGCATGCACGTGTGTATATATCTTATATATTATATGTACTTAAAGTTATTAAAAGGTCATTCTATCTTTGAGACATTACAAATTATTTGTTATGAGAAGTAGATAATGGGTCTGATAAATCTGAAAACCACTGATTCCAGACCCACCCTCCCATTTGACAGATGGGGAAACTGAAACCCAGAGAAGAGACATGACTAGTGTCAGGTGATTCAGCAAAGCCAGGACTCATCTAGGCCATGTGCAATCCAGCCCCCCAGCCCTCTCTTCCAGTCTACCTCTCAGCTGCCGCTCTGCATCCCACTCAGGCCCAAGGCCTTCACTCAGACTGTGTCCTCTCCCACCTCCTCTCTGCTTGTAATCACTGCCTCCCCGCCAACACACACACACACACACACACACACACACACACACACACACACAGCTCAATTCCATGGCTGATCCCCTGGAAACTTTCCCGGACTCCCAGCAGGTGTGCTCACTCTTTCCTCGGAGATTCTCTAACTTTGGGCCCTCTCCCAATATATTTTGTACCCACATCTTCCAGGGCAAGGACTGTGTGCGATCCCGCTAGCCTCTCCCTGTGTGCCCTGCGCACGGGGAAGATTTCTGGAAAGGCTCAGGCCGTGAAGCTGAGCCAGCTTGTGTTATCTTTGGGCAGCAGCACCGGCTGGGTCACCGGGCTCCGGGCTGGCCACTGGCTGAGCAGAGCTGGCTCTGAGTCTCATGAACTCCTGTCTGTTTACTCCCGCCTCCCTGAGGGAGCTGATGCCCAGCGGGGAGAAGGGGAACCTGGAAGTGACCCTCCTTAGCGTGGACGACCATTTCCAGGCCTGAGCAAGGCCGAGGGGAGGGGAGGTGGGAAGAAGGAATCCTGCTACCACTTCCTTGGCGTGAAGGAAGGACTTCATCCGGCTTTCTGGAACATTCCTTCTCAGTGAAGCAGGGACGTGGTTACACTTGGCTGGAGCACTGCCCCTACTTCAAGCACCTCTGTTGGCTCTGTCCACGCACAGAAATAAAACGCCTCCGTGAGGGCGACCGTCTCCAACAGAGCACAGCAGACCGCCCTGGACTCTGCTTCCGTCCATATTTCCGCTAACAAAGCTGACCTCTGACATACCAAGCTCCTTCCAGGGCTCTGTGAGGAGTGAATTTAGTTTTACATTTTACACTTTTCTTTCCTGGTCTTAGAATTCAGAGGGCTGCCCTGTGAACAGAGGGGCCAATGGAAATACAACTCTCTATCCAGGGACACTGAAGAGGGAGGGCCACGAGGAGGAAGACACTGAATCAGCGTATGAATGTGTTACCCTGCCATCTGACCGGTCACGGTGCCGCCTGTCAGAACCACCAGGTTCCTGCCACGGGAATGAGGGATTCCCACAGAGGGGTCAGGAGGTGAGGGGTGGAGAGGGTGGAGGAAGTGTGCGTGGGGTGGGGAGGGGGGAGCTAGGGAAAGAAGAATGTCATCAGGCACAGATGGGCCACTCCTCCTGGCTGTGGAGGTGGGTCGTACGCAGGTGTCAACTGCTGGGTCAGAGCGGGCACCACGCCAAGGTGTGGGCAGCAGCAGTTCCGAGTGCTCGCAGCAAGCTGGGCCTTATATCTGAGGTGCCCTGGATGATTTGAGGAGACCAGCAGCAGGCAGAAATTGTGGCTCAGGGCAGAAGGACCAGGAGGGAGACTAGACAGGCAGGAGGGCTCAGCCCCTGACTCTTAAGCCTAGGTAGCATCGCAGGTCAATTCCGGTGCCACTGAGAACGGGGGAGGCTGCTCTAGGAGGCAGCCCCGTGGGCTGTCCGTGGTTCTGAGATTGGGCCGACAGAAGGGAAGGGAAGGAGGTCCTGGGCACAGAAGCCCGGGCACTGGATGAGGGCAGGGCACACCACTCATTGGCAGGGAAGGCAGAACTAGGGGGCGGAGCCTGATAACAGGGGCCAGGGCCCCACATCTTAGGGGCAGGGCTGGAGCAGGCCCTGGTGTTCTTATGAGGCAGAAGGCGTGGCCTGAACCTAAGGAGGCTTTTACACCCCAAAGGGTGGGCTGAGGGCCACCTCTAGGGCCTCCCACCTCATCATAAACAGAGGGTCCTGTCTTCGGGGCCTCCCGCTCGCCCCCCTGAGGCCAGGGCTAGCAGGAGTTAACAGCCTTCGGCTCAGAGAGAGACCCAGCACCTCTTCTCCCTTTTAGTAGACAGGCAGTCCCTCCGCCCGTCCTTTATCCTCAGGAGAGGTGACCGAGCCAGGGAAACAAGTCCCTTCCCCTGGGGTTTACTCTCTTGGAGGTCAGAGCGCCTTCCTAGGTCCCAAAACACTGTCTCAGAAAAACAAAAAGCAGGCAGCCTGTCTGTCTCCAGGTAGATTCCTGGTCCATTTAAGCCTCTCTGAGACCTTGAGGCTAAAATGCATTCGGGAAGGAGCATGGACTGTGGAGGCCCCAGGAAATGTCTCTGGGCCATCATTAACCGCTCGCTACAGCTGTCCAAGCAGCAGAGAAACCCGCAGTCCAGCACCATTGCTTGGCAATGAGTGGCGTGTGCCTCTTTGTTCTCCAGGACAGTGGCTTTGAGCCTGCACGGGCCTAACAGGACAGGAGATACCATAAGCTCTTGCCTCTGGCCAGGCCTTTTTTAAAAAGCTGGTCCCCTAGGCCTCCCACCCACTCAGGCCCTCCGCTGCACAGTGCTGGCCTCTGGCAAGCATCTTCACACCTACTAGCTGATGGGAATACCAGAGCAGCCCCAGGAACACAAATGACTGTACCCATTTTTCAGAAGCGGAAAGTGAGGCCCTGGAGACGTCGCCAAGTTCAGTGGCGTGCTCAAGTTGCTACTTGGGGTGGAAGTAGCATTGGAACATGAGTTACGGTCTTTTCAAACATTTTCTTTCCTGTATGTGGCCCCAGAAAGCCTGTTGGGTAAGACTGAGGAACCATCTGATATTCAGGATAATACTGACAAGCAGGTACCAAGTACTAAGTTCTGGCTAGTTATCACCAAGAAAGGATTTTATTTAATTCTCACACCTACCCAGGGAAGATAAGTTACACTTTCCCGATCTACAGATGAAGAAACAGGCTCAGAGAGGGCAGCGATTTGCCCTGGTCACACAGCTAGGTAGGCAGGGAACATGCTGGAACCCAAAATGACTGGATTCAGATAAGCAGGGGAGGAGGGAACAGGCCAGGAGAGGGAGGTGGTAGGAAAATAAGGGAGCAGTGTCTGGTGTCCTTGGGACAATGGCCACCTGGCCTGGCCGGGGAAGAAGTTGATGCCTGGGAGCTGGGACAATCAGGCCGGGCAGTTGTAGGAGGGTTTCCAATGTCAGCTGAGGGGTGGGGTGGGGGAGGGGGTGTTAGTAGAGAGTAGAAGTTGCAGAGCAGGGGTGAGGGGATGCGGAGGAGTGACAGGTGCTAGATGAAGTTCTCAGATGAGCCAATAGGGAGCTATAGAGCTGCAAGGGGGGCGTACAGGAAGCTGCTGGAATCCATGGGCTAGGTCCCTGGGGGTGCCTGCCCCTCCCATCTGGACATAAAGGGCCTTGGTGCTGGCAGAGGAGCCAGAGTGACTTCACAGGCCCTACAGACAAAGGAAGGGGCCTGGCTAACCAGGTCACTGTTCTCTGAACTCCCCGGGGGCCTCTGTCCTCGGCAGGATGTCCGGGGCACATGTTACTCTGCTCCCTCAGCCCCTCTTCCTACAGGCAGCTTTCTCTGGGGCAGTGGTTCTCAACTGGGGTGCTCTGCCTCGCAGGGGACCTCGGACAGACTGAGATATTTCTGGTTACCACAACGGGGGGCGGGGGGGGGCAGGGCGGCATCTAATTGTGTAGACACCAGGGATGCTGTTAAACATCCTACCGCACACAGGGCAGCCCCCTACAACCAGGAATTATCCGGCCCCAGGTCAATAGTGCTGGGGTTGAGAAACCCTGCCCTGGGGCAAGCAGCGAGTTCCCACAGCCACGGCTCCCTGGAGAGGGAGTGCAGACGGGAACACGAGCATCCCTGCTTGACAGAGGAAGAAACAGGCTCAAGGGAGGAAGGAGCTTGTCCAAGAACGTGTGGCAAGTTCCTTCAGTCAACAAATGTCCGAGTACCTACTTTATGCCAGATACCATTCTGATTGCAGAACTGAGACTGGGCCTGGGACTCATTTCTTTACTCATTCATCAATAGACGTTTACTGTGCTGGCTGCTGGGGATCTGCAGTGGTGCATTAGACCCAGCTCTGGACCCGCTGCAGCTCACAGTCTAGTGCAGTGGTTCTCAACCTTTTTAATGCCGCGACCCTTTACTACAGTTCCTCATGTTGTGGTGACCCCCAACCATAAAATTATTTTCGTTGCTACTTCATAACTGTAATTTTGCTACCGTTATGAATCGTAATGTAAATATCTGTGTTTTCCGATGGTCTTAGGCGACCCTGCTAGCGGTTCTCAACCTATCTAAGAGAATCCCTCCCACAGAGAACCGCTAGCAGGGTCGCCTAAGACCATTGGAAAACACAGATATTTACATTACGATTCATTAACAGTAGCAAAATTACGGTTATGAAGTAGCAACGAAAATAATTTTATGGTTGGGGGTCACCACAACATGAGCAACTATATTAAAGGGTCGCGGCATTAGAAAGGTTGAGAACCACTGGTCTAGTGAGAGACAGCCACACAGACATTGACAGAACAGTGAGATCAGGAAACCCAAGGCTACCTGGAGAAATGCAGGAGGGCTCCCCAGAGGAGGCATTTATAAACTAAGATGTGAAGGAGGCAGGAGTTAGCCATCAAAGACGGAGTCTCACACAGAGGGCTGCAGGCTAGGGAGCAGTGTGTGTGCAAGGATAGAGGAGGGAGAATATAGTCCATGGGGCCTTGATGGTCAGGCTTGCCTCTGAGCTGTGACAGGGATGCAGCAGGTGGCGGCTGAGACAAAGAGAGCTCCGAGACCGTCTGCCGAGGGGCTTCCCTGGTCCGTGGCTGGGGCGGGAACAAGACCCTGGCACGTGCTTCCTGCCTCCTTGCGTTATGCTGCTTCATCCACGAGTGGCCCTGACCCTGCTGGGTCCCACTGCGGAGGCCCCTCCGAGGTAGCAGCACATAGAGACCCCTGCCCAGGAGGGTAACCCAGAGGCCCAGCCAGGCTGCTGGAAAACGGGCCCTGCCCCCAACGACTGCCCTAGGAGGTGGCCCTTCACTTCTGTGAAATCCGCAATCATGTATCAGATGAGTCACCTTCAGTCACCTACAGGGGAGCCCTGCCTCTCTGCCTGGCAGTCATACGCTCAGGGATTGGCCTCAGCACCTCTCCGCCCCTACCCAGAAGGCCCAATTGTGAGCATCCTTGGACCACCCACCACCTTTGCCCATTCAGTTCAACATCTCTGTCTGGAGGCACCTCCAGGCCCCACCCTTCCCTTTTAGCCCTCAGTTCAAACAGTATCTGTTCAGTGATGTTCAACATGTCCTGGCTCCGCCCCTGCTCTATCCAGAGCCTCCCGGTGCCCCCTCTGGGCTCCCACAGCCCCGTGTGAGTCCCTGGTCATACATAGTCCTTGTCTTGCTGGACTGTCCGAGTCTATTTGCCCATTTATCTCCCCTGCCCCCTGAAAGTGCCTCAAGGGACTTTCAATGTGAATAGACCGAAAGAATGGATCCAGACAGGTGGAAAGACCTCTGACTGCTGTGTGACCTTGGGAAATCAGTGAGCCTCTCTGAGCCTCAGTCTCCCCAGCAGCCTTCCTGGGTTGGTCTGAGGCCAGAGAATAGCTGGTTAGCTTAGTGGGTAAGGACACAGGCTCTGGGGTCTGACAGATACTGGATTTAAATCCTGGCTATCCGTTTATAGGCTGTGACCATGGATAAGTTCCTAGTAGCTCTATGCCTCAGTTACCTCATCTGAAAAAGTGAGGAGAATAAGAGTGCCTGCTTCTCGAGGAGAATTCCCCTCGATATTCTTGTCTTGCCTCTACAGCAGGGGTCCTCAAACTTTTTAAACAGGGGGCCAGTTCACAGTCCCTCAGACCGTTGGAGGGCCGGACTATAGTTAAAAAAAAACTATGAACAAATTCCTATGCACACTGCACACATCTTATTTTGAAGTAAAAAAACAAAACGGCAAAAACACCCACATGTGGCCCATGGTTTGAGGACACCTGCTCTACAGGACCTCGTACCTGACTCAGGAACACACAAGGCTCCCGGCTGCCAAAAGGCTGGAATCTGCTGCCCTTGTGGGCTGTGTGATTTCGGGAAGGCGTCGATCTCCCAGCCCCAGGGTCCACAACTCTACTAGAGAACTGTTCAGACCCTCCTCTCTCAGCAAACTCCCATTCCCTCCTCTTGCCCCTCCTCAGCCCCGAGGATGACCTTGCTTCCTACCTCGCTGGGAAAGGCGAAGCCATCAGCAGAGACTCCCCACAGCCCCACAGCCCCTCTGCTCGGTGCCCATTATTCTACCTTCTCGGGGCTCCCAGCAGATCCCACTCCTCAGCTGTCACTCCAGCAACTCTCGCTCCTTCATCTTCAATTCCGCCTTCTCCTGGGCCTTTCCCATCAGCCCACACATATGCTGTTGCTTCTCCTCTTAAACCAACAGCTGCTGCCACACTCTCTCCTCCCCGCAAATAAAACTCCTCGAAAGCACTGTCTCCACGCTGTCTCCACTTCCTCTCCTCCCATTCTCTCTTGGATGATTTCCAATCAGGCTTTTGACCTTACTGCGCCACCAAAACAGCTCTTGTTTAAGTCAGCAAAGACCTCCATGTTGTAGACGGGAGAACAGTTTGGGGTCTCTCACACTTGGCGTAGCAGCCTTTGCCACCACCGGCCACTCTCCTCCTGGAACCACTTTCTCCACTTGGCCTCCAGGACATGCCAGGGTTCCCTCCTACTTCTCTGGCAGCTCCTTCTCCGTCTCCGTGGCTGGGTCCCCCTCCTGTCCCTGCCTGCCCCAAAGCTCCAAATGTTAGCGTGGTCCTCTCTCTCTTCCATCTACCCTCACTTCCTAGGTGAGCTCATCCGGGCCCATTCAGTACTGCCCACATGCCGAGGAGGCCGCCCTGACCTTTCTCCTGTACCGCAGACTCGTCATCCCAACTGCCTTCTCCACGTCAGTACGGAGACACTAATTGGCTTTGCAAAACTCGTGCTCACAAGCCCATCCTTCCAATCACCTCTGCCAAAATCATTGCAGGCTTCCTTGTCTTCTTTCTCTCACATTAGCAAATCCTATTGGCAATCCCTTCAAAGTATATCCTAAATCCGATCACCCCTCACCACCTCCACTGTCACCACCCTGCTCCAAATTCTCACATTGGCCTACGGGCCCTCAGGGTCTGGCCACTGCTCCATCCCTGACCTCCTCACCTCAACTTCCCTTCTCACTCATTCCCTTCCAGCCACACCGGCCTCATTACTGTTCTTTGAACATGCTCCGGCCTCAGGGCCTTTGCTCCTGCTATTCCTGAGCCAGGAACTCTTTCCTTGGATGACGCCATGGCTCACTCTCCTTCCTTCAGGTCTTTACTCCCATGCCTCCTTCTCAGTGTGGTCCCCTAACTGGATCCCCTATCTAAAATCTCTATTTTACCTCAGCACCCCTGAGTCCCTTTCCTATCCTTATCATTATTTAATAAACTATGTATTTTTCCTATTTACCTTTGTTTCTTCCTCTCTCACACCCTAGGATGTGAGATCCATGAGAGCAGGGATTTTTGCCTGTTTTGCTCACTGTGATATCTCTAGCACCTAGAATAGTGCCTGGTGTGAGGTAGGTGCTTTATATATACTATACTTACAGAATGAATGAGTGACCTACCCAGGGCCTCAGTCTCTTCATCTGGAGAATGGGTATACTAATAAAACCTACCTCCTGGGGTTGTATGAGGATTCTTTGAGCCAAGTGATTGTGTAGGTGCCCAGCATAGGCTCTGGAACATAGTACGTGTTCACCAAGGCACTCTTTTCATCCCTTGGCCCTGCCCCCTTCCTGTGTTTAGAAAAGGGGGCTGGGCTGGGATGTGCTCAAGAGACCTCAGTCCATGAGAATCCTTGCCTCTTCCTGGACTCTCTTGTTGAGAGGCAGGCAGGGCCTTACCTGGGTGGATATCCTGGAACAGGGACTTCCAGATGGTGTACTGCAGGGGGCCTGTGTACTTGGAGGTTGGAAAGTCTTCATATGTCAGATTACTCTCATGGATTTTCCCTTTGAGCCTGGAAGGAGAGCAGGAGAGCAGGTTGCACTGGGGGCTGGATTCCTGTCCCAACACTGGCCACCTTCAGGGTAGCTGACACAGGGTGAGGTCATGTGTGAGAAGTAGCTGGACCCAGATTCAAGTGCCTGCTTGAACCACTTCCTACCTCTCTAGCTATCAGCCTCAGTTTCCTCCTCTTTAAAAAGGGTACTATATGGCATCTGCCTTCTTGGTTGTAAGGATTACATGGCATAACATATATAAAATGCTTTGCACAGTGCTTGGCTCAGGGTCAACACCAAATACATGATGTTAACTATTAGTATTGATCATCAACAGACCAATAATTAAGTGTTATTATTATTAAAGGTGGCTAGGGACCAGAGAGACTGGGGGTTGAATCCCAGCCTTCTCCCATACTAATGAGGAGCCTTAGCCAATTGATCCAGTTTCTCTGTGCCTCAGTTTCTACATGTGTGAAATGGGGATGATAGTGGTAACTACTTTCAAGGAGGCTATTTATTATAGACTAGAAGCCCGATGCACGAAGATTCGTGCTAGAATGGGCTTTCCTTTCCCTGGCTGCTGGCACCGCCTTTCCACTCTGGCCCAGCCCCTTTCTGCTCAGGCTCCGGGAACCGCCTCTTTCCACTCTGGCTCCGCCTTCCCACGCTGCCCAGAGGCCCTGAGAGACTGGGGGTGGGGCAGAATGCCTGTGTCGTCGCTATGATGATGACTCAAGCGTTCCACCCCCCGTCACTCAGCGCCTGTGTATGCAAAATAACAGGCATCTTTGTTGGGTTAATTGGCATATCACTCCTGATTGGCTGGTGGCGTAGTGGAGGTACGGTCAATTTACGTTTGTCTATTATTAGGTAAGACTAGAGGCCCGGTGCATGAAAATTCATGCACTGGAGTGGGGGTCCCTCAGCCTGGCCTGCCCCCTCTCAGTCTGGGAGCCCTCAGGGGCGGGAGGCGACCTGGCAATCAGGGGAAGGAGACACCCCTATCACACCTCTGCTGCTGCCACTGCCGGCAGCACAAGCTTCGGCCGGCCCTGGTTACCTGAGCCTCGGGCAGCCCTGGGTGGCTGGGCAGCCGCCATCCAAGGCTTGCCTGTGCCGTGGGCCAGCCCTTGGTGGCTGGGGGGCTGAGGGCAGGTCTGGCCGCACCGTGCACCTACCGCTCCCCCGCCCCCTCCAGCTGGGGTGAAAGGACTGTGGGACTCCAGTGGCAGGCTGAGGGGACTGGGTGCCACCATCTTGTGGCTATGGGTGCCGCCATCTTTGTGACAGTGTGATGGTCAATTTGCATATTCCCTCTTTACTAGATAGGATAATATGCATGTTATTATAAATCACATAAATCTGTGAGCAACAAACATATTATAACACAAGTAATATACTATATTGTGTATATATAAATACATAAAGCCTTTAGCACAGACTCTGGCATACAACAGATGTCCTATACATTTGATCAAGATGTAAATGAATGAATTCTCTGCTAACCACCCCATCCGTCTCCATCCCTACCACCTCACATGGGCTAAGTAGGGTATACCCATCTCAGGAAGGTCCCTGACAGGCAGGCACTTGCCTCTCAGACAGTGAGGCCACCCCGGCCAGGAAGGTGTGTCGGTCGGTTTCGGCCAGCCGCTCCTGCAGGATCTGGGCCCCCTCCTGCACCTTGTGCAGCTGCTGGCTGTAGCGCTGGACTTTCTGCTCAATGTCGGTCAGTGTGCGCGCGGTGTCGGCCTCCAGCTCCTCCAGCATGGCCTTTTGCCGCTCCCGCAGCAGCCGGTGCAGCCGCTCGAAGGCCTCGCCAATGGTGGTCCGCAGGCTTTTGGTGGAAGACTGCGGGGACAGTCATCAGCGGTTATGTTAGGGAGAGCAGATGGGGTGATGCCTGGATGAGAGGTGGAAACGGAGAGTCTTGGCATGTAGAGAGGAAGGAAGGGAAAGGGCACACTTGGGGCGAGAATGGCACATGCAAAAGCACGGTGGTATGAAATGACTGGCATGGCCAGGCACGGCACAGGATTCTGTACGCCCTGTTAGGAAACTAATGAGACAGTCCAGGTAAGACAATGAGGCACGAACTAGAGGATCAGCAAAGGGACGTGGCTTGAAAGACATTTAGGGTGTGGAAGACTGACTGGCTAGATGTAGGCGAGAAAGTTGAGGATGACACCCAGATTTGGGGCTTAGGGTCAGAGGGATGAGAAGCTGGAAGAAAGCTGGGGGTGGGCGGGGTAAGGAAAAGATGTTGAGTTCAATCTGTGAAGTCTTTATTTTTGAGAAAAATCACTCATGGGCGCAAGCAAAATGACAAAGAGATGACATATCAGAAGCTTTATAAACTTCAATGTGCTGGGCAAACCTTGGTGGTCACTCACCCTGTCCTGCCACCCCTGAGGCCAAGGAAGAAGAGCAGGGGGTTAAGGCCATTATCAGAGGAGGCAAGCATGGACTTTAGTGGTTCTCTCTGCCCCCGCAGGCATGCCAGACCCAGGAGGGGGCTGAGAGGTGTAGGGCACAGGCTTTTGTGCCCACAGTGTGGGTGAGGATCCCAGCTCTGGGTCTTGAGCATGGCAACCTCAGTTGCCTGATTATCTACGAACCTTAGTTTTCTTATCTGTGCAAAGGGTAAACTACATTGCAGGGTTATGGTGAAGACTGAACGAGGGGATGTTCACAAAACGCATGACATTGTTCAAGGTGCAGAGAAGGAGCCTGGTCATTAAAAAGGCATCAGTTCTGACAGACACATCCTAGAAGTTCTCCACTGAGAGACGGCTTCTGAGCTGCAGCCTGGAGAATGAGCGGCTGTCAGCTGCGGGTGAGGAGAGCAGGAAGAGGGAACAGCGCCAGTCAGGATGACACACGCAGGGCCCAGAAGTGTGGCCAGGCTGCAGCAGTGTGTGGGGCCTGCCTCTGCGATTTTACTTTGTGGGATTCTGGCTGGGAGTTCACAGAGTCAGGGACCCTGCTGTGTACAGTGCCCAGGGCTCTGTGGGAGGCTCCACAAAGGCTCAATTAGGGCCAGTTTCCTCCCTGTCTCGGCGGCAGAAAGAGCTGCTGGCAGTGGGCCAGCCTCCTTGCGCATGCCCACCCAGAGCGCCAGGCAGACAAAGGGGTGGAGGGGAGGCTGGGGACAAATAGCCCAGTGCCTGAGCCCCCACCCAGGGAGGGCAGAGGCTTCTGCAGCGGCAGGTCACGGCAGGTCACGATGGAGAAATGGGGCCTGCCCTTCCCGCACCATCTGCCGCTGCCCCCCAAAGGTCCCCAAATTGCAGGGCCACCCCTTCCAGTTCCTCCTCAACCATGCTGCAGCGGCATCTGGCCCACTGGCCACCCTCTACTAATTGAAAGTTCTGGTTTGCCTCCCACCTATGTGGCTGCTCCCTCTCTGCCACCCATGTTCCATAGGGCGTGTCCAGGCCAGCTCCCCACATTCTCATCCTCCATGCCCTCCATCCTCTCTGGCTCTCCCTGCTTTGAGGAGGGCTCCCACGTCCTTATCGGTGGCCTTGCATGACTCCTGAGCCCCATGTTCATTTCCCCACCTGCCTCCTCCACACACACCCCAGGATCCCACAGGCCCTCCAACTCTTTCGGTCCAAAGTCAGCTGTGTCTTGGCCAACAAACCCGCTGCCGGAGTGACCCTTCTAATGTGTGAACTGGGCCACAGCCCATCCTGCGTTGAAGAACCTGTCTAGGCTCCTGGAGGACTAGTGCAATGCTGAATTCCTTAGCCTGGCATTCAGAGTCCTCGGTTCATCCCGGCTGACCTTCTCGTGCCTTTGCACTGCAGTTCCACCTGCCTGGAAAGGATACCCCAACAGAGAGCTTATTCACCTGGCAAACTCCTACTGATCCTACACGGCCCGGCTATCTCCTCTGTGGCACCTGCCTTAACTTGAGTTCAATGTTCCCAGAGCATTTTGTAAATACTTTTTAATACACTGTCCCAAATTGTATGTGGTTCCCAGCTATTAGATCCATCCCTCACCCCATGGGAATGATGTCTTCCTCACCTCTTTCCTCCTCCCCCTCCAACCCCCGGTGTCCATCCCAGGGCCTGGCACAAGGCTGGTGCAGTCAGGACCTGCCTGAGAGATGAAGGAGGGAAGGGTCTTGCCCAAGATTTCTCTGCAAAGGTGGGTGCAGACCCCATCTTATTTCTAGAGTGGGAGCCCAGTGTCCCCAGGACAGAAGAGGATGGGTAGGGAAGGTGGGAGAGGCAAAGAGAGGGCAGCTCAGAAGTGGAACATCAGAGTGACAGCCACCCCAGGAGACCCAAAGATGTTTCCTGACCTACCTGGCTCGCTGACCACAAAGCCAGGGATCTTGCTGAGGACACCCCAGCATGAGGCTGGAATATGCACCAGGCTCTGACGTAATTAGACAGCAAGCTCCTGATTGGCCACGTACTCGCTCTGGGGCCTCAGGTCAGTCTGTCAACCACTCTGTGCCTCAGTTTCCTTTCTGATAAAATGGAGATACCTCAAAAGGTATTTCCACCACACACACACTTATTTGTTCTGCAATTATTAACTGTATGGGAGGCCCTGTGCTAGGTCTGAGAGTCCTGCTGTCATGGAGGTGACATTCTGTGAGGCTCAGTGAGACAATGAATAGGAAACTATTTCTAGTGGAGAAAGGTTTAGCTTAACTGGTGTGTCCTGGTTACTATAGTCCTTTCTATGGCAGAGCCACCCCTGCCTCACCCCCAATCCCTTCGGTACCGTGGCTGGGAAAGCGGCCCCCACCCCAGCCCACCACATCCCTGGGAACACACCGGGGCTGGGAGGAGCTGGGACCATTTCAGAAAAACACCCTGCCAAGAATGCATCACCCAGTCAGGGCCGACCAAGGAAAACATTGGGCCTGTGGAGAGAGGTCAGACAGACCCTCAGGCTGGGCGGCTGGAGGAGCAGGCGCCGCAGGAACGCGGAGTCAGGCACCAGGTGAAATATGACCTCCAAAGCATCCATAGGCATTTCTTGTATAAACACCCCAGTCCAGACAGGAAGCAGGGCTGGGGGAACTGGAGGGTAGGTGGCCCCCCAGGACCTCCCAGAGGTAGACAGATGGACAGGAAATCAGGGGAGGGAGAGGTCAGTGGAGAAAAGCAATGGGGGGAGGGGGGAGAAAAGAAGAGAATGCTGGGGAGAAGAAACAGACCATATTCCCCCCTCATCCAGGCAGAGGCTTCCCTTTGCTTCTCTTTTCCTGAGAAGTGTATACTCACCCGGCAGATGGGGAAACTGAGGCCGGGAGAAGCAAAACAGGCCAGAGTTCTGTGACTGTTTCTCATCTGTTGCTAGCAGAGGGTCCTGCCCAGAGGCCCTCTGGAATGTTCTCTAAAGAAATGTCTGAAACCCCACAGCAGGTTGCCAACATGGGGCACAGATCTGGATCTCCAACGGCCTCTGCGGGCCCCAGCGTGACCTCCGGAGGCCCAGAGCATGCTGGCAGCTAAGGCTCAGCTCCAGCTGCTGCCGGCAGTGAAGTCAAACAGTGAGCAGCTCGTGGTGCCTCAGAATTCGCAGCCCTCCTCTCAAGGCCAAGAAAAAAGGCTTTTCTTTTTTAAATCACTGTGGCCAGAGACAGGAGGGTTTGACCCTATTTTTCAGAGTCCATGATCCCAGGCCTGAGTTTGACAGGGGAGATGATATCAGGCCTGGCCCACAAATCATCGGGAGAGCTTCAAGGGAGGATGCTCAGGGCTGGCTGCTCAGTCAACAGGCGTGGTTAGTCATGTAGGAGGAAAAAGACCCTGCAGGGAGGCGCGGAGGGGGGCGGTTCCCGGGGCCTCTGGTCCCACCTCAACTTCCACCCAAACCAGGAAGGGAGAAAGGGATCCACCCTTAATCCAAGCACTAACCCAAATCCTTGCTCTCAGTTACCCTGCACTAAGTTCCACCTCATTTACCTTTGCTGAAGCCTCAACCTCGGCTCCACCTCCACAGTCCCGCCCCTCCACGTGGAGTTCGGCCCCTCGAAGCCCCGCCCCCACAGCAGGGCCGAGTCTCCGCCCCTCATCTTCCCCGCTGGCCCCGCCCCGCCCGGCCCGTCACCTCCCAGGCCGGGCCCGGCTCACCTTGTTCTCCGCCAGCTGTCGCTTGAGCAGCTGCAGCGCCTCCGTGTGCTCCCGCTCGCTGTCCTGAAGGGCCTGAAGCTGCTCCTTCAGCTCCCTCTGGAAATAAAAAGCCCCAATTTACCGTGCTTGCCAGTTTCTGTGATGTGAACACTCCCACCACAGCCGGTTTCAAGCTATCAATGTGAGGTCCCAGGACACGGGGCTGCGGAGAGGTTTGCACAGTCAGCTCTCAGGAGCCGGTGCAAGCTGCCTCCAGCACACAGTGGCCTGGGGTCCTTTCCCATAGACGTGTTTTGTACGCGGAGGAGAAATACACCCTCATCTAATTTCAGCTCCTTTAGTCAGGTCTGTATTGATAACAGCTGGAAGTCATTCCTAAAGGATTCCTGTGCGAGAGAGTCGTTGGAGCAGATGGACTAGTTCTCTCTGTGGGAATGTTTGGGCCCCACCCTGGAGACTTGAAGGAACCCTGCCCATCTGCTCTTCAGGCTCACCCTAACTGCCTTGGGTCTGTCCAACTCGGGACATGGTCTGGCAGACACACAGATGTCTGAGGAGGTGGGCCAAGAGCTACAAGCCTCCCCCTTGGTGGTCCTCGTGGGTCCGCAAATGTCCCAGCCACCCAGGCAGCTCTTTAGAGTTTCTGAGAAAGCTGCCCTGGAGGTTATGTTCTGCACATAGCTCAGGGAACCCGAGGGCCTCGGACAGCTTTCTTTCTGCTTTCAGGGCTGGAACAGGGACAGCCGGCCTGCCCCTTCCCCTTGGACCCCGGGAGCAATGGAACACTCATTCGTCCACTCCATGAACACGTGCTGAGGCCTTCTTGGGCCCCACATGATGCTGTGTCAGCGACAGGGAGTGCGATGAGGGGCGAGTTTCAATCCACGATGCCTCGGGAGGGGTGCGGATGAGTTGGGAGGAAGGTAGGAACACAGACATGGATGTTTCTCTCTCTCTCTCTCTCTCTCTCTCTCCTTCTCTTCCTCCTTTCCTTCCTCCCTTCCACTCTTTCTAAAAATCGATGGAAAAATAGCCTCAGGTGAGGATTAAAAAAAAAAAAAAGTTACCCGTCAATCTCCCCTTCAAGATTGTGGGCTCTCAAGGGAGGGACTGTGTCTGATAGATTTTCACATTCTCAGTACCTAGGACAGGGCCAGTGACTTGGGTCTGAATCTGCCCTGGGAAGAGCTGGGCAAGTCAGACTTCTGAAAGGGTGGGAGGGGGGAGCTCTAGCGACTGCCCGCCCCCAGGCTTCCCACATGCCTCCTTCCAGGCCTGGTTCAGAGGCTGGCTCTGCCACACACTAACTGTGTGACCTTGGGCATGTACCCTAACTTCTCTGTGCCCCAGTTCCTCATCTATGAAATGGGGATAATAATACCTTCTAGGGTTGGGTAAAAGGAGATCATAATAAGTGTTTAGTAGCCTCATAGGAAATCACAAGGCAGGCATGTCTTTTTGTGGTGTTTTTTTTTAAATATGAAGTAATATGTTTATCTGTTTCATTAATTCAATTTCTAGTTAAAATATCAGAGGGTTAAATAAGGGAAATGTACAGAATTTGTACTGCTGTGAGGACACAGACAGGGCAGAGCTTGGCATACAGAGTGCTCAGGGGATGGAGTGGTCACCCTGTCCCATGTGAGGCTTCTCAGCCACTTCTCCATGTCCTCACCCCTTGCTGTGTTCAGGTCCCTCCCTGCCTCCTCAGGAAGCCAGATCAGGAAGGGGTCCCAGGCACCATCTGGTCCAACCCCCTGGACTTCTTGAACAGGAAATTAAGGTCCAAGAAAAGGGACTGAGTGGCCCGCAGCCACACGGATTGACATAGGAGAACCAACCGGATTCCCAGCAGAGGTCAGACAGGAAACATGAAGCTACTGATAAACTAAGTGATAGGGCTAACTGGGAGGCAGGGCACTGGCAATGCCAGGGCTCAGGACCAGAGGGGCTGGAGGTGGCGTGATTTGGGTTTGAATTTCACAGGCGTCATGTCACCTGATTCTCACGAGGTTAGTGCGCCTTGTCACCTCCATCTCATAGAGGGGGAAATGGAAGCTCAGAGAGGTCAGGCAGCTGGCCTAAAGTCACACAGCTCAGGAGGGGCTCTGAGTAACTCCAAATCCATGCTGGACACCCTCGGCTGCTCTGTCTCCCACCCAGTTCAACGTAGCCATCATGTCTGGTCACCCGTGGTCAGGCTTTGGGCCAGCCACTCAAGGGTATAGACACAGTCCTTGCCCTTGAGGAGCCTGAAGTTAGTTGGAGAGGCAGAAATTAACAAGGGAGAACAGAATAAACATGGGGGGATGGCCTAGGAACCCATCCAGCTGGCTGCCACCGACTGTGTTTGTGACACTGTCCCTCTACCTGTTTCCCCATCTGTAAAGTGCAGAGAACAGCACAGGCTCAGTGGTGATCAGGATTAGTTGACCTCACTCACGACCTGACACGATGCCTAGGATGTGCTGTCACTCTTAGTTGTTGTCATTATCGTCATAACAATTACAATCACAGGTGAAATAGGGACTCAGAACTGCGGAGCTTCCAGGAGAGAGTTTATTTCTGATGGACAGATGGGCAGGGTTCCTTCAAGTCTCCAGGGTGGGGCCCAAACATTCCCACGGAGAGAACTAGTCAGGCAGGGGCACACCTGGCTGTGCAGGAAGTGGGGGGGGGGGCCCCGCAGGGGATGGCTGGAGCCCAGTATGTGGCAGGGGGTGGAGTCACAAGATGGAAAGGCCCTGGGGCTAGCTCCGTGAGGGTGCAGGGTGCGGGTGGGGAAGGCTTGAGGGGGAGGTGGACTCTGCAGGGGCCTGTGGGAGCTGGGCAGGGCAGGAGGAGGGGACCAGAGGATGCACCTGCAGCGGGCAGAGCCACAGCTCTGCACCTCTTCCTCCCGCGGAGGCGAGGGGGCAGAGGCAGGGCTGGTGCATGGAGCACACACAACTACGTAAATACTCGGGCGAGAGGCTCTGGGGCTCCCGTAGGTTTGGAGAGGCCAGGATGGGACAGCAGCTGTGTGGACACACGTCCTCAAGGCCAGACCTCCCTCTTGAGCGGCCACCCCTCTCCCAGCCCAGGAGAGAAAGCTGCCTCAGGAAGCCATCTCTCCGTGACTTCAGGGACCCTCTCAGCCCCTCACTGATCAGTGCAGCCCCGGGGAGACAGCGTGAGCTCTGGCGTCCAAAAAGCCCGGGTTCCAGTCCCGGCTGCACTTTGCTTTCTCAGGGCCACCTCTCAGGGCCGTATGTGTCCAGTGGGGATGAGAGCCACGCACAGGGTTGTGATGAGGGTTAGATGAGTGGGCTCCTAGGAAAGGGCCCAGTGTGGTGCTGGCACATCGTGGGTGCCCAAGGCCTCGCCCCTTCTCTGTGCACTGGTACCGCTCTCTCTTCCCTTCTCTGCCCCAAGGATGCCGGAAATCTTAATAAGGCAAACTGAACCTGCTTCTCCTTTTTCCTCTCCTCCCAGCCCCTCCCGATGCCCAGAACTCCTGATGCTCCTGCTCCTCCCGGCAGGACTGAACTCTTGCATTTCTTCTCTGTCTTTGAGCCCCACCTCCCGGTCCATTCTGAGCTTCGCTGTCTCTCGCTACACCTCCTGTCTGCTCCCCCAGCCTCCAGGCGCTCCCATCAGTCCACCCTGAGAAGATCAGACCAGGCCACACTCGCCTGCCCAAACCCATTCCTGGCTCCCCGGCATCTCCAGGATCAAGTCCAAGCCCCTTGGGCTGGGGGATGGTGTATTCAAGGTCCTTTTGACCTGGTCAAGCTTCCCTTTCCCGCTTTTCCCCATATACCTTCCCCTCCAGCCACAACCAACCTCCTGGGCATGTGCTCACTTCCATGCCTGTCCCTGGTCAGACTCAGGTAACCCGAGTCTGAGTTCCAGCTTCAGTGACACTTAGTGGTTGTACTAAAGCACAGTTTCTGAGCCTCAGTTTCCTCATTTGAAAAATGGAGTGATGGGACTCAATTCATAGGGTTGCTGTGAAGACTGAGAGAGAGGGACAGAGAACCACGGCAGGGCCAGGGCTCATTCATTCTCTCCTGGGCCCCACACAGGCCTTGGGCTGGAGTGTCAACTGAGAAAATTACTTAATGAATCTCTGAACCCAATGGGAACCCACCTCCAGGTCCTCCACCCCCACCACCAGTGTCCAAGCAGATCTCAAGGTCCCGGAGATAAAGGCTGCTGTAAAAACTCCCCTGGATGAGAGTGCATAGAGCCAAGTTCTGGCCTAACCTTGGGCAAGTCCATTTCTCCATCTGGAAAGGGGGGAGAGGGTGGAACTAGATGGCCTCTGAGCTCCCTCCCCATTCAGGTGCTCCCCAAGGCAGTTAGACGCTTGGTGGGGAGGCTGAGTTCTGAGCTGGACAGACCCCAGTCCGAATCCCTCTCTGCCTCCCACTTGCAGTGTGATCTTGGGCAAGTTACTGGACCTCTCAGCCTCCGTGTCTTCATCGGTGCAGTGGTGCGGAGTCCCACTCGGGGAGCAGGGAAAGAATAAAGGGCCGTTGGGAGGATTCAATGCCCGTAGCGGCACCTGGCACACAGCAAGTGCCTAAGAAACTTCTTCAGCCAGTGGTTGTTGTTGTTGTTGTTGTTTTTTAGAGTTGTTATTATTTCTGTTGTTGTCACTCCCCACCAGATCCTTCTCTCTATGTAAAATAAACTTCAACTCTAAGTTTCTGTACTGTAGCCTGTGCTTAGCCAAGGTGTCCCGGATGAGCCGGGCATTCCTGGCTGCCCAAAGACACCTGTGAGGAGGGAAGTGAAGAGACCAACAGCTACCTCCGGGTTTGACTCACTGCCACCTCGCCCCCATGGAGGCTGCTGTTTGCACATAAATCCTGCCCTGTCCTGGGACACAGACAACCTGGCTGCCTCCCTGTCCTTCCTATCTGTCATTTCTTTGGATGGGAAGCAACTCTCTCCCCTCTTTACACAGTAAGTGGACAGCCTTGTTCCTACTTCCATTTCCCAGACTGGGAAAGGGTGCAGAGAAGCAGTACCTTCCATTCAGGTGGAGCAAGCAGGATTGGAACCCAGCCCCCCAACCCTGCTCTTTCCCTGTGCGGCTGCCTGGGCATCTCTGGATCACCACACCCAGTTTTTCAAGGCTCCCATCCAAGGCTGATCCACCACTGTCTCCCTTGGTAGGAAGGAGGCCTTGGGAAAGGCTCCAATGGTCACATGAGGCCTGGAGGGGGTGTTTGAGACGGAATCAGATCCCTTCTTAGGTTAGGAAGCTGAGATGGCCAGAGAGCCGCATACTATGCCTGACCCAGATGCCATCCAGCCACCTGCCCTCGGTGCATCAGCTGGTACAGGTGGCCTGTGTCCTTAGCCTGACCCTGGGCTGAGTACTTGTAATACAAAGACGGCAGGATCGGGGTGGGGAGGTGGAAAGACGACTACCCGGCTCTCAGAAGTAGCTCGCAGGCTATGAGCGGCCCAGTCAGACTGGCTTCAAATCCTGCCTCTGCTATTTACTAGCTGGCTGACTGAACAAGTCACTGCATTCCTGAGTCTCTGTTTCCTTATCTGTAAAAGGAACAAATTACAGAACCCACTGGACAGGGTGTTATGAAGATTAACCGAGGCAATACCAGAAAAGCGCTTAGTACAGCCCCAGGCATTAGGCTAGAGCTCAAGAAATATTAGCGGAGAAGTCCCAAAACCTACTGAGATGGGGCTCCTCCCTCCCCTTTGCACCATGATCTAGTGCTCAGAAGTGGGAAAAAAAAAAGGGGGGGGGGGAGATGTACACACTCACGTGCTATTTACACAACAAAAATTCTATAGAACTAGAAAGCAGTTCTTAACAGGTTTCTCTATGGGATGGGACTACAGGGAGACTTTAACGTTTACATTATATAGCTCTGTTTATTATGCTAATTCTATCATCAGAAAAAAAATCAAAATGGTTGTGTGCCACTCTGTGCCAGGCACAGTATCAGGCACCTTGGACACAGCACCTTTCACCCACGTTATAGATGAGCAGGCCAAGTGACCTGACCAAGGACATGCAGCTTCTCAGTGATGATGCCAGGATCTGACCCCAGCAGTGGGACCAATTCTGCCTGGCAGTTCAGGGAAAGCTTCACGGGGCAGGTGATATTTGAGCTGAGCCTGGAAAGCTGAGTAGGACTTCTTCAGGCCTGGGCTCTCAACCGGGGCTGATTTTGACCTCAGGGGACATGGGATGAAGTATGGAGACATTTTTGGTTGTCATAACTCCGGGGGAAGGGCGCTACTAGCATTTAGTCTGTAGAGAGAGGCCAGGGATCCTGCCTGCTACACATATAATGCATAGGACTGCCTTGGACAACAAAGACTTACCTGGCCCTAAATATCCATAGTGCAGAGTATGATGTAATATCCTAGAGCTGCTATTATTTATTAAGTGCTTACAATGTGCCAAGTGCAGTATTAAGTTCTTGCAAATGTCATCAAATTTAATCCAACCCCATTACTCCACGCTGTCAATGAGGAATGTGAGGCTCAGAGATGATACATAACTTTCTTAAGGTCACACAACCAGAAAATGGCAGCACTGGGTTGGAGCTGCCTGAATACAAAACCAGACCTTTTAACCTTTCTGTTCTGCTACCTCCAGGATGTATAATACATTTAAAAGCTTCAGATCACCTGCTAGGCGGGGTGTGGGGGTCTCCAGCTGAGCCTACGCCCCGCCTCCTCTGGCCTTGAGGCCTTGGGCAAGGCGCCTTCCCCTCCTGCCATTCCCCATCTGTCAAGTGAAGGTTGCACCAGCCAATCTCCAAGGCCCTGCCAGCGCCACGTCTGTTATCTTTAGGAGAGGGGCCCAATCCCAGGCTCCAGAAGCCTGCAGCTGGGAAAGGAGGGGTGTGGGGGCAGCTCAGCCTCAGACCCAGGGCATAAGGAGCTCATAAGGAGAGAGATGCAGGTAGGGGTTGGAGTGGCTTGAACCTTACCCAGGAGCTTATCTCTCTAATGGGGAGGCACGTTTCTCTGCCACCTTCTTGCCAAGCCCAAGTGGGCACCAAAGCCAGGCCTCCTGGGGCAAGAGAGGCAGGGCTGGGCATTTCCCCAGGTGGACATGTGAGTTCTCACAGGTAGAAGGAGAAAGAATGGGAGTGCGTGCTGACCAAGCCCCACCACGGGCCAGGCGTCGCTAGCAGGTTCATCACAGGTCAGCTTCATTAAAATCCTGGTAGGAAAGAATCACCCTGACCCCAGTTAACAGATGGGAGCAGCAAGGCTACATGCAGCGACTTAGCTGAGTTACACAGATAGCGGTGAAGGTAGGTTTGGGACGCAAGTTGCTGACCCAGGGCGGTACACCAGAAGGTAAGTGAGTGGCAGTCCTGTTTGTCTTGTTACCCAAGAATGAAAAGTGTTTCAGTAACATTTGGAGAAAATATATATGCAATTTCTCCTATATTCCCCAGGACACAAAATGGACTACAAAAAACCCAAACACAGTAATTCTGATTTTCTGGTTTACTGAAAAAGGAACCAAGGTTCAGTGGGCAGAGGCCTCTCCAGCTAGAAAGTCCGACAGGAAGAGGAGGGATGAGGGGCAGGGGAGGGATCTGGCCAGGGTCAGGCTGTGCTTTCTAGCCGGGATCGATCTCTCATTGTCTGGCAGTGTGTTTTTGGGTAAGTCACACCCCCTGTCTAGACCTCAGTCTCCACATTTATGTAATCAAGAGGCTGGACAGATGGTTTCAGACAAAGTCCCTTCAAACTCCTACAACCTGCACCTGGTCCTGTCAAAGATTCTTTCCTCTTCCCAGTTTTTGTGACCTCACAGACGAGGAGATGGGGCCACCAGTGCTTGGGACAAGGAACTCTGGAGGTCAAGGGCCAATACTAGCCTGTGCAAGCTCCCAGAGCCCCCAACCCTTGCTCTCCATACTCAGAGCCAGACTGGAAGGAAGTCAGTCATGGTTTTGGGATGAAAGGGGCGGGGAATGGGGAACATAGGCCATTTCTCCTGGGACCAACGCTCATCTCCATGAGCACCTGCTGGGTACAGGCTGACTTGTAGGGACTCAGGTACACGGATTGGGAGGAACCCCCTAAAATATGGGACAAAGTTGTTCTTTATCTCCTGCATAAGCATCTTGCAGGCCAGAAAGCTCACTCCCGCAAGTTAGCCCACTGCATTTTCATAAAATGTTTGAGTTGAAACTCTTCTGCTTCTAAAGGCTCCATAGTCTGGGCCAGTTCTGGTCAAGGTTGGTCATTCATTCATTCAATCTTTACTGATATGCACTGTCGGCCAGGCTCTGTGCCAGGCTTTGAGCCCATAGATATGATGAATAAGAGACTGTCTCTGTCCTTGGGGAACTTATGTGCCAGACGGTATGCCAAGGCCAGAGGTGTGAGGCTGCTGGATTTAAATGGTTTAGCTTGAGAAAGAGATTCCAGGCTTCAATAAGCTTGGAACTATTTTATTAAATACAGTAAAGTGAGTTTCTTTGCTACTGCCCAATCCTTTAATATGCAAATGTACACTGAGAATCCTCTAAGGGGAATATAGAGAATATCCTTTAATATGCAAATGTACACTGAGAATCCTCTAAGGGGAAATAGAGAATATACTATATTTCCCAAATATAGATAATCTGGAACACTTTTTAAAACACCATACTTATTAACAGAGAACATCAGGGGACATGCAGCTCTAATGCTATTTTTTCCTTCTTTTTTTTGGCCAGTGGAACTTGGGGAAGGCTTACACAGAGAGAATGTGTGAGCAGGGCTTTGAGAACTGAGTAGGAGTTGGCTAGTGAAGATGGGCAGGTTTAAGGGAGACCATTTACAGTCTTAGGCAGACTATGCTCAGGTTGCCATGCATGTGCTCTTTCATTTAGTCTGCAAAGGTCCTGATGTGAGTGACAGCGCCAAGGAGGTCATCAAAAGCCCCTGGAGACTCCTACAGGTCCACACCCTGACTCCTACAGGTCCACACCCTCACCTCACAGCCTCATTCTCCGAATCTTGGCCTTCACGTCCTGTCCCCACTCTCAACCAGGGCTCTACTCTGGTTTAAATCCCAAATGGTCCTTACAGTATCTCCACTGGATCCCAGCCTTAACCCCTTACACACCTCAGCCTAGCCCTTGGTACCCAAACCCACTCTCTCAGCAGTTTGCTGACCCTAACCTAAACCCTCTCTTGGATTTAATCCCTACCTGCCCAATTCGGGTACTGCCCCGTGGTCCTGATACACACATGATGGGCCTCCACACCTGCTGCTCAGCTACTCCATGCAGTCTTGACCCATCCTTGGAGACGGTTCCACCCCCTGTCTAGCCCTGACTGTACCCCCATTCCAATCTGTGTCTGTCCCCAACTCTGTTCTAAACCATTCTTTTGTGGGCCCATCTCCAGCCCCAGCCCCAGCCCCATGACAACTGACGGTGGCCCTACCCTTGGCCAGCTCTGATTCAGTCCATTCCCATTTGTCCCTCCCTGACTCTATTGGTGCCCTCTCCGCAACCACGGACTTACCCCAACTTCAGTCTATCTCAGACCCCGCCCCTCACCGCAGCCCCGCCCCGGCCCCGCCCCCATGCTAGTTCTGATAGGGCCCTGACCCCGCCGGCGGCCCCGCCCCGTGGCAATTATGGTTTGGCCCCGCCCACGGGCCAGCCCTGACTCGGCCTCCGGGCCTGCAGAGTCCCCGCCCGAGGCCCGCCGGGCGGCTCACCTGCAACTCCTCGAAGGCATCGTCGATGCCGGTGACCTGGTGCTGCTCGTGCAGCGCGGGCTCGTCGCAGAAGAAGCACAGCAGCGTGCGGTCCGTGAGGCAGAAGAGCTTGACCTTGTCGTGCGCCTGGCAGGGGCGCGCGGCGCGGCGCGCATTGAGGATGGCGTCCAGCGGGAAGGCTCGGTAGCGCTCCACGATGTTGGCCAGCTTGAGGCTGGGCGCGAACGCGGGCTCGGCGAACGTTCGCCGGCACTCGGGGCAGTCGCGGGCGCCCTGCGCCTCCTGCCTCACCCAGTGCTCGGCGATGCAGCGGCGGCAGAAGTAGTGCTCGCAGCCCAGGCTCACCGGGTCCTGGTAGATGCTCAGGCAGATGGAGCAGAGCAGCTCGTCCTTGAGGCTGCACGCCATGGCGCCAGGGGCGGCGGAGACGGGGGCTGCGATGCAGGGGGGCTGCTGAGAGAGCGCGGCGTTGTCGGGGGCGGCACCGAAGGACAGGTGCGGGGAGCGGGCCGGGAGGGGAAGGAGCGGGCGCTACGGCCCGGGAGACAGGTAGTACGAGGAAGGGGTGCGGAGTGGAGACTACCCGAGATGCAGTTTAGGAAGGTGGTCCCGAGGCAGTGGGTGACCGGGAGCGATGGGTGCTGGAGGGAGTGCGCCGTGGGTGTCTGAGGGAAGGGGCTCCTGGCAGGAAGGTTCTAGGGGGAGGGGCAGTCTGAAGGAATGGGTGCTGGGAGAAGGGGATCCGGGAGGGGGACGGAGGCCGGGGGGGGGGGGGGGCTGAAATCCCGGGATGGGTGCGATGGGGGAGGGGGAGAAGCTGGGGATAGGGAATTCTGGGGGAGGGAAAAGCCATTGGGAGCCGCACCAGGGCTGTGCCTGGCAGAGGAAAGGAGGGGTGCGAGCACGTTCCTCAGCCCGGTCCCGGCCCCAAGACCCGACTCAGCGCGTATTCTTACCCCCGCCGGCTCCGCGGCCACAGCTCCGGTCCCAGCTCAGCTTCTCAACCCGGAACCAGCCGAGCCGGAGCGGCCAGCAGCCTCGACTCCCTCCCCGCCCCCGCGGGCGGGACCCAAGTGACTCCGCCCTCGCGGCGGGCGGGGGAGAGAAGGAGCGGGGCCCAGCCTGCAGCCCGTGGGGGCCCTCCCAGCCCCCACCATTCTCCCACTCCTGAACCCAGCTGTTCTTCAGGGTTTGCACTTGGAACAACACCCAGGTCTTGCTTAGGGTCCCTGCGGTGCGGGGACAGCTAACCTGAGAGCCTAACGAATAAAAGAGGAACATCTTTTTGTCATCAACTTAAAGACTTGGGAAAAATAATATGTATGTTATCTGCATAGAATACAACTTTGTATAACATATAAAGATCAAACTCGAGGAATACCCTGCTTGCCTAGAGCAGTTCAAGACCCTCACATCCCTAAGTCCTGGGGACCCGTTTCCTTTTCCCTTTATTTTTTTTAAAATTACTTTATTGTTTAAGGTATCACATATTTGTCATCAACCCCCCCCCCATTCCCATCCCAACCCCCCCCACACACGCATGCCCCTATCCCCCTGTTGTCCGTGATCACTGGTTAGGCTCATATGCAAGCACACAAGTCCTTTGGTTGATCTATCTCCCTGGTCCCCACCCTCCCCTACCTTCCCTCTGAGGTCTGACAGTCTGATCAATGCTGTTCTTGTTCTTCAGTCTATGTTGTTCATCATTTCCCCTAGATGAGTGAGCTCATGTGATATCCTTTTCCCTTTCTTAAGGAATGCTTTGGGAAGAAGTTGGGAAAGCTCTGGCCCTGGCTAACATCTGACCCAAGGAGCTGCCTCCATGCAGCAAACATTTTTCGAGTGCCGTATTTGTGTAAGTGTGTGGGGTGGGGGTGGGGGTGGAGCAGCAGAAAGAGTAACAGGAGACCTTGTTTGTACGCCAGATGGAGAGGGGATTCGAGCAGGACGGACAGCATGTGCAGAAGCATAGCGGTGTGAAGGGGGAGGGCACATGGGGGGGAAGTGCAAGTAGTTCTGTACTGTTGGGGGGAGGGGCTTGGGTGAGGTGAAGGGTGTTGAGGGTCATGGTAAAGGATTTCCTGAAGGCATGGGGTTTTTGATCAGGAAAATGACCGGGTCTGACATGGGTTTCAGGAAGTCCAGGAGATGCTCGTTATACGATCAGCAAAGTGAAGACAGAGACCCTTTCTGATGTGTCTGCAAATACGCAGTGCTCCGTACACAGTAAAGGTGTGTGGCTGAATAACGGTGGCAAAGATGTGGATTTCAGGAAGAGAGCCCGGGTACCAGTTAGGTCACGGTTGTCATAATGCCTGCAGGACATGAGACCTGCACGGGGGCCATGCAGTGGGTAAGGAGAGAAGCTAGGGTACTGAAAGCATAGACACTGACATTTGTAATAATTGGATATGGGGGTGAGAAAGAAGAGGCACTGAGGGTAGCTCCCCAGCTTCTGAGTCCTCCAGCAATGTCTTCACTGGGATTACACTTTATTGAGGTACTAGTGGCCCAGTGCACGAAATTCGTGCAAGGGAGGGGGGTCCCCTCAGCCCAGCCTGCACCCTCTCCAATCTGGGACCCTTCGAAGGATGTCCTACTGCCGGTTTACAGGGATCGGGCCTAAACTGGCAGTCAGACATCCCTCTTGCAATCTGGGACTGCTGGCGCCTAACCGCTCACCTGCTTACCTGCCTGATTGCCCCTAACCACTCTGCCTGCCAGCCTGCTCGCCCCCAACTGCCCCCCCCGCCGCCAGCCTGATCACTCCCAACTAACCCCCCGTGCCAGTGTGCTCACCCCCAACTGCCCCCCCCGTGCCAGTGTGCTCACCCCCAACTGTCCCCCCTGCTGGCCTGCTCACCCCCAGCTGCCCCCCCTGCTGGCCTGCTTGTCCCCACCTTCCCTCCCTATTGGCCTGCTCGTCCCCAACTGCCCCCCTGTTGGCCTGCTCCCTCCAAACTGCGCCCCCCCCACTGTCCTGATCACCTCCAACTGACCCCCACTGACAGCCTGCTTGCCCCCAACTGGCCCCCCTGCTGGTCTGCTCACCCCCAACTGCCCCCACCTCCAGCCTGATCACCCCCAATGACCCCCCCCCACCAGCCTGATCACCCACAACTGCCCTCCCCTCTTGGCCTCTAACCGCCTCTACCTCGGCCCCGCCACCATGGCTTTGTCCAGAAGAACGTCCGGAAGGTCTCCTGGAAGGTCTCCCAGTCTAATTAGCATATTACCCTTTTATTAGTATAGATAATTTAAGAAACAGCTTGAAGTTTACTCCTCTGCTGTTCATGTGTCCTCCATCACACCATCACCCGGTCCCATGTCTCCGTCATTGCCAGGAAACAAGTCGGTTGCTCGTGCAGCAGTGATTCCTTCCCTTTTCCTTGCAATCAGAGCCCTGATTTTATTCAGGTGGTTCCCTTCCTCGTGTGACCAAAGAAGTGAGCCCCATTTGGTCCACGTCCATTGTGGTGGTTACATGCCTCTTGCCAGTGATGTCTTGGGCTTGGACACGTGAGGCAGGTCTGGCCTGAAAAACCAGAGGGGAAGCCTATGGTAGGGAGGGAGCTTCTAGAAAGGATCTCTTCACTTTAAAAATCAGTCTACCCGCTTCTCTGGGTGTGGATGTGGTTGGCGGTGATGCTTGGATTGCCGCAGCCATCGTGGTCCCAGTCTGAGGATGCAGCCAACACCTGGCTGAATCCAAGAGGGAGCTAGGGAAGAGGAGCTGGCTGGCCGAGACAGAGCCTGGACTGTGAGATGGTCCATCCTATTGCTTAAGCAAGTTTGATAGCCTGTGCTGCCACTTGACAACCAAAAGAATCACAAATGACATGCTGATATGCACTCCCGTTAAAAAAAAATGTGTTTTGTTTTTTGTGTTTTTTTTTTTTTTTGGTAAGGAGGGCATGGTCTAAATTATTGAATTATTTGAAGTAAAATAAAAAAGGCTTCATTTATTCAACATGTAATCCATACTCCTCTTCTATAGCAACAAAGTAGCTGGAAAAATATCTGGTCAGCTAGAGACCCCACACTTTCCAGCTGCTCTGAGTGTGGCTTCCTGACGAAGTCCTTTCCGGTAAGACGTAAGTGAAATAGCCCGTAAGGCACTAGGTTTTTGCTCCTCCATGTTCCATTGAGTTGGAACACAGATGTGCCAGGGACTCAACCTCAGGATTACTTCAAAGGGTCTGACAGAAGGAACCTGGGTTCCTGAATGACTATATGGAGCAGAGCCACCTACCCATGGGGACTAGCTAGAGTGTGAGAAATAAATTTCCATTTTCTATAAGCCGTTGTATTTGGCGTGTTTGTTGCAGCAGCTTAACACTCCCAGTGCTATTCTATATCTGTTTTGAGAAGAGACTCTGGTACTATTTAATGCTGTTGTCTAAATAGCTACTTTCAGTAGCCAAGTTCCTCTTAATATTCAGCGCCAATCTCTTCCAACGTGTATGGAAAGTGGTTTCCTCTGGCTGAAACTTACAGCCTCTTTGACCTTTCACAATACTTTCCAGCTTTTAGCCTTTTCACCCTTGGAGCTGTTCTTCTTCTGGCCTTACATCATCTCAGCTGCTAAAGAAAAAAACGACAGGCCCAAAATGGTGTCATTTGTGCTAAAAGCCAGTGATACCAAATCTAATACCTGATCTCTGTCATTGCCAGAAACAACTTGGTTGCTTATGCAAGCAGTGATTCATTGACTTTTATAATAAGGTGACCAGATTTTAACACTGGTAAAGCGGGACACCATTGACCGGGAGGGGGGGGGGGGGGTGTTTCTTTTTTAAAAAAAATATATTTTATTGATTTTTTACAGAGAGGAAGGAGAGGGATAGAGAGTTAGAAACATCGATGAGAGAGAAACATCGATCAGCTGCCTCTTGCACACCCCCTACTGGAGAGGAAGGGAGAGGGTTAGAGAGTTAGAGACATCGATGAGAGAGAAACATCGATCAGCTGCCTCTTGCACACCCCCTACTGGGGATGTGCCCGCAACCAAGGTACATGCCCTTGACTGGAATCGAACCTGGGACCCTTGAGTCCGCAGGCCGACGCTCTATCCACCGAGCCAAACCGGTTTCGGCCCGGGGGGAGGGAGGGGGTTCTTGATTAAAAATTTGGTCTATATTGTAATCACTTTTGTTTTTTTTTAATAAAAGGAAATTCACTTCTTAGATCATCGTTGAATTTGCATCCTCTTTTCTTTCTCATTATGTTAAAAATCTAAAAAAATAATTTAAAATTATATTATAAATTATTATATACATATTGCTTAAAAACACAGTAAGTAGGTACATAATTACATGAACATATTTTATTGTTAGTTTATAAATTAAATTAATTTGATTGTTATAAAGTAACTATATTTTAAAAATTATTTTAATCCTATATTTCTTTCTAAATAATAACAATACTAACTTGTATTATTTTTCCTCTGAATTTGCCATTACGTAAGTCGTAAGTTTCACTTTCAAGGCCGGCGCTAGACTTTTTGCCGCCACTATAAAATATAAATAATACGAGTACTGTCTGATAAATTCAAGAAAATTTATGTATTTGTGAAATAAATAAATTACTTACCTAAATTATCTGAATAGCTGATTTGTAATGACATTACTTGTTCAACTAGCTTACTAGCACGCAGCACAATGTGTATCGTCTGAGAGACAGTTACAAAATGTCTTCGTCGTTGCCAATCCCAAAAAATGCCATTGTTCATTAAGTCCAAACAGTGGTGGTCGAATTCTAACAACTGATCAACAATGCGAACTTTGATAAGCAGTTCTTGATAATCAGTTCTCAACAATTATTTGTATTATTAAAGTTTAACATTATAAAATTAACAAAAATAATATAAAACTCATATCCTGGCTAAATAGCCACATGGCCGCCGAAAACCGTATATTCCCTTCCCGTTCTCCCGCCGTTCCCTAGCTTGTCGTGCATTCTTTCCAAAAATCGGGACTTTTTTAAAACGCCGCGGGACACGGGACAAATTGTTAAAAATCGGGATGTCTGGTCACCTTATTTTATAATCTTATTTAATCAGTCTGGAATTTTCTGATCAAGCACCAGTAAGGTAATCTGTCACATAGTCCTCTCCATCCCCCTTAGAAAGAAGAGGCAATTGACATCATAAAAACCCTTTCCTATCTTTTCCGCCAGAGAAAAGATGTCCAAGCCCCCAAACAATCCTTTTCCTTTCACTAATTGAAAGAAATCCCCTTTCCCCTCACTTCTTTCTATGCAATCCTCCCGTTTTGTACGACGCCTTGGAGCACCCTTCTAGTTGCTAGATGGGACGCTGCCCTACTCATGGATTGTTTACTGAAGCCAATGAGATGTTCAAATTTACTCAGTTGAATTTTGTTTTTAACACAGTTAAGATGCATAGTACTCTATGCAAACTGTTGGTTATACTTAAGTTTGTCAAGCCATTGCTCTTTCTGGATGTCTGTTGAGGGGTCTAAGCCTTAGAGATCCTGACGGCAGTATATGCTTCCTTTCACACTCTAAAAAAAATAATAACATCAGGAATTAAAACAAAACAATCCAAGAGATATTGTTGAGTGGAAAAAGAAAGGAAGGCCCCAACACACACAGACACAGGTATGAACACACAGTCGTACACATATGCATTATATGTGTAGCAAAAATGTGTAGAACTCTAGCAATTTTAAATGTGTTTATCTATAGGCTAGGATTATGGGGGGACCTCATACATTGTCTACCTCTGTTTATTATGTAATTTTATAATCAGAATAAAAAAGACCCAGTGGAGTCTTCTTATTCATGGATTTCATATTTGCAAAGTCGCCTACTCCTAAAATGTACCTGCAGCCCCCCAAAATCAATACATGAGGTGCTTTCGCAGTCATCTGTGGACATAGGCCTGCGCCGAGGGGTGAACATGTTAGTTGCCCAACATGCATGTTCCCAGCTGAGGTCCAACAAGGCGGCCTCTGCCCTCTTGTCTCAGCTCTCAGGCTGTACACTAGTATCCGTTTTGTGGTCTAGTTGCTGTCATGCTTTTCTCATTTCTGTGCTTTCCTGGTTGGTGATTTTGCTATTTAAAATGGCCCCCAACTGTAGTGCCGAAGCTCTGTCTAGACGGCGCTCCTCAGCGCAGGAAGGCTATGCTGTGCCTTAGGGAGAAAATGTGTGTGTTGGATAAGCTTCATTCGGGCATGGATTATAGTGCTGTTGGCCATGAGTTCAATGCTAATGAATCAACAGTATTAAATAAGGCGTTTTTAAACAGAAACACACAGGAAACACAGTTGTGTATTGATTGGTTGGTGAAAACATGGCCTGAGGCTCATAGGAACCTGACCCTGTATTTCCTTATGGGGCGATGATTCAGTAGTTGCTCTTTCAGTCTTTGGGGCAACTTTATAGAACAGAACAGTGAATAATGAAGGTCGACTGCATTTAAAATTGTTGTGTCTAACAGCATCCACCAATACAAGGTACCAACACCCTTTCCATCCAGGTAACATTGGCTCGGGCCTGCTCAAAGCGGGAGGGGAAAGAAAATGAATACCAAGCCTCTCCTGTGTGCCAGGCACCGTGCTAGGTGCTTCATGTCCATTATTTTGTTTAATCCTCACGATAGCCCTCCTTGTTTGCAGACGAGGAAACTGCTGCTCAGAGCAAGGCTTCTCCACCCCAAGCTGCTGGAGAAGACCCCACAGTTGCGCGAAGGCCACATCTGGGCCCTCAGCTCCATCCCGTGGTCTTTATAAACAGTCCAGCTGGGCCCCCTCTCTCAGTCCCTTCCCCACCTTTGCAGACCTTTGCCTGTCTCTGCAAGCAACACAGACACACCCTTCTCCTTTTCTCCGTGGGGGACCTTGCCTCCCACTCATGGAGAAAGCAGAGGGGGGCGGGGAGATTCTCAGATTCCAGTCCCCTTCAACCTATCAACTTATCCACAGAAACGCCTCAAGTCCGCTGTGAAATGAGGCAGTGTAAAATAAACACATGATGAAGTCAACGCGTTTATAGCTTTATTCATCCTCACCCCTTTCCTCCCGTCTGAAGATGGAGTGTGCTTTCTGTTCAAAACTAATTCCTCCCCCTGGGCCCTAGTCTAATCCCCTCAGGCCTCCTCTGGGACCCAACTCCTTCAATTACCCTCCTCTCTCCTCTGTTTGGTATTTTGGTCTCCCTCCTCAGCATGGGTTGCTTTCTCTCAGCTTATAAACATGCTCAAGTTTCTCTGAAAACAGCAGTTCCCCCACCCCCGGGCTACCAGCTTACTTCTTGCCTTTCTCTAGCCTGGCCTCTTGAAAGGTTCGTCCGCACACCCTCTCCTGCCTTTCATCAGCCACACAGTCTGGCTCTGCTCCCCACCACCCCACTGCACTCACTAATAATCTCCTAATTGCCAATTAAAGATAGCTGCTAATACACAGTTGCTGCTGCAGAAAAACAAAAGACAGAGAAACGTTCAAAGGAAATGTGAAATATTCATGATTCCACCACCTAGAGAGTACTGTTAATACTAGGTTTATGTCCTTATAGACCTTTGTTACATATTATACGTGCGCGTATGCACACGCGCGCACACACATACACAGACACACACACACACACAAAGGAGGAGGAAGGAGAAGGGGAAAGGGAGAGGGGGAGAGGAAGATTTTCTAAAAATAGAAATGAATGCACTCTGTAAACCATTGCTTCTCTAAGCATGGTCCTTGAACCACATGTGTCTTAGCACAGGTTCTCCCAAGGGCTGACCTTGAGAAAGGCTGGAGTGAAAACAGCTTACTTGGGAAGTGTAAGGAACACGCCTAGGGAGGTGGAAAGCGGCCCCAGGGCAGGGAAGGCAGTCCCACAAGGCTGCACGATGGAGCCAGGGGGCACCTGCTGATTTCTCCTGCAGGGACTCTAGAGAAGAGGGTAAGACACATGCCAAAGAACGATGCCGCCCAAAGGGCAAGGGAGCTGAGCATTCGTACACCATCTGTGAGTGCTGAGGCTGCTCCCCAGCCCTGCAATGCAGTCCTGCTTCTGCGGTTCTGGGGAAAGGCTCCCTCAGCCACAATGCAGGTGCTGGCCGCTGGGAGTGTGGGGAGCACACCGACAGGTCTGAGGGGCAAGGGCAGGACCACGGCAGGATCTGTGACAGTCCACCCCTTACAGCCGCTCAGAGCAGCTTGCACACCACAGTGGTTACGTGTCCTGCCACTGCTTCCTCTAGGTGGTGGCCAGTCACAGTTTATGTTAAAAAGCAGAGGAAGGAGACAATAGGAGGGGCAGTGGAACAAGCTACAGACCCCATTGCTGGGGTTGGACCTGAGATGAACCAATGCTCATCCTTTTTCTTCTCCACCACTCATTCTAAATGCCAACCACGTGGGCCAGCATTTCCATTACCCCTGCCATTTCAATGACTCCTTTCCTTGCCTCCCAGTCTCCTGGAATGAAGAATTCAAAATTGTCAGGGGTCAGGTATAATTTTAGTAAAACTATTACTGTGTCCTCTAGGAGAAGTGTTTTCCCCACACCCTCTGGAAACGAGAATTTCTAGTCCAGCAGAGCCTAAGGCTTTGGGGATAAAGAGCATAAATTCACCAAGCTAGTCATGGAGAATAAAAGTCAGAGGAGCCTTTCCCGTGGTTCCTAGACCTGTGTATTTTACTGAGCATGGTACTGTACATAGATAATGACTATTTGCTTAAGGAATATAAATCTATCTTCAGGACAGCACCCCAACCTTTTCTTCAAACTTAGTTATACCTCCAAGTGATTATTACATTTTCTCAGGAGGGCAGCTTTTGGTTAATATGGCATATAGTAGAACCCATGGATAACAGGTTATATGTCCACTTCCTCCATGGTCATGTTATGGGAGAATTCCCAGGAAGAGAAATTAGCTACTCTGGGAGCCCTCAGATAGCAATGCTAGCAGAGACACCATAGACCAGTGATGGTGAACCTATGACACGCGTGTCAGCACTGACACGCGTATCCATTTCTGATGACACGCGGCCGCTGAGACGGCCACATGCCGAGGATGAAACATTTGCTGCTCCTGAGGATGAAACATTTGCGAAATAATGTTTTTTCCTCAAAGTGACACACTACCCGAGTTAGGCTCAGTTTTTTGGCGAAGTTTGACACACCAAGCTCAAACGGTTGCCCATCACTGCCATAGACCAAGAAGGCAATCCGGTGTCAATCCCATGAAGTCATGGAGGAATCATGGCCCTTCTAGGATGGTTGGGTTCATTATAATCAACCTGTCCCATGTGGCTGGGTGCTCTCCTTGAGGGATGGTACCATATCAAGAGCTCAGCATCATCTCTGCTCTGATAGACTGGACACTTAGTAGTAGTAATTCCTAGATCAGCTTGGGTGAGAGGGAGTCCTGCTGTTGGATCATGCATGGCTTCCATCCTTGCTACCAGGCTACTCAGTTCACCGGCCCATTGTGCATGTTCTAAGGTGCCTGAGGTGAGAGAATGACTTATTTCAAATGAATGAATCGTCCTATCTACCTGGTTGTTCAGTACCTCCTCTACCTGGTTGTTCAGTACCTATCTACCTGGTTGTTCAGTACCTCCTCAGTCTCTGGTAGACACTGGAATGAGACAGAGATCCATACATTTTATATCTTCTCTCAGAGGTCAATCCACAAGCTTCTTCTCCAGACTTCCTTAACTCTGGTTTTCAATCTTGTCCTTTGCAGGTTCCCGATTAACCAGCCAAATAGTCAGCACTGCCCAGGAGCCTTCCTTAGGCTACTTCTCCCTTTGAACCCCGTTGAGGACTTACTGCACTGCTTGACGTTCTGCCTCCTGGGAGACTGCCTCCTTCCTGTTACCATGCCAGACACTCGTATTGTGCTGACCTGTCCATAAACCAGGTCCAAGCTTTTACCTCTTCGGCAGTTGGTCATAAGGAATCTCCGATGAGTTCATAGGTGGGAGCTGAGGAAGAGGCTCCAGTGCAAAGAGGGGCGATAACCTGGGGCCTGGCCTGCTTGTGTAATTTATCTGTGACCTCTGGTTCTGCTCAGGTCTGGTCTTGAATGTCTCATTTCCATCCTACGATGGCTTGCTGTTGCACCTGTCTGACTTTATGACTTGGTGGATCTGACAGTACACAATTTACAATGGGAAGCTCTGGTCACAGGGTCAGTTGACTTCCTATGGTCAATTGCTCAGTCTCTGTTAGAACCCAGTAGCTCACGAGATGTTGATTTTCGAATATTGAATGCTTTCCTGCTGGAGAAAGCATGCCCTGGCTACAGAATCCTAGAGATCTGCACTGAAACCCTCCTACGGGGGCTTGCCCAAGGTTCCCTGTGTGTCCTTACCTACTATAAATACTTCCATCACCATGCATCTGATAACTGGATTGGAGCAGTATCCGCACGTGAGATATATGCTGTCTCCAAAATCAAGAGGTCTATTGAGTGGCTCTTTCTTGGTGGCAAGAGACACAAGGTACAATTCCTTGCATTTACTGATCACTTAGTAGTAGTAATACCTAGATCAGCTTGCGTGAGAGGAGCTTCCCTCTTGTGCATGTGTCTGAGAGGGCATCCAGTGTACTGGCCACTTCCTCTCTCTCAGGTCTGGTTAACATGATGTCATCAAGAGAGTATTCTTCAAAACCAGCATGAGGTTTTGAGGAATGGCAGGTACTGTATTGTGACAGAGTAGGAAGTTATCATAGCCCTGGGGCAAGACCATGAACAAATACTGCAGTTTGTTCCAGGGTCGTGGTCGGCAAACTGCGGCTCCCGAGCCACATGTGGCTCTTTGGCCCCTTGAGTGTGGCTCTTCCACAAAATACCATGGCCTGGGCGAATCTATTTTGAAGAAGTGGCATTAGAAGAAGTTTTAATTAAAAAAAATTGGCTCTCAAAAGAAATTTCAATCGTTGTACTGTTGATATTTGGCTCTGTTGACTAATGAGTTTGCCGACCACTATTCCAGGGGAATGCATATTGCTTCTGATCTTCCTGAAAATGACTCCTCTACCTGGTTGTTCAGTACCTATCTACCTGGTTGTTCAGTACCTCCTCAGTCTCTGGTAGACACTGGAATGATCACTTAGAACCCAGTAGCTCACGAGATGTTGATTTTCTGGGAGGAGGGGGGAGGGGTTTGTGGTGAAAATGCATTTGCCAGAACAATTGCTACATACCAAGTTCCAGAGGTTTTTTTAGTCTGTTTTAGTAAAGACAGCATGGCACAGAAACTGCAATTAAGGCTACTACTTGGTTAAGTTTATGGTAGTACATCAACACCTACAATGATCTTTCAAAAAATTTTAATGTTTGCAGTGGCCAGTCTGATGAAGTAAATGAGAATACCATGGGGACTACCACTCCTGCATTCTTTTTAAAAAAATATATACATTTTTATTGATTTCAGAGAGGAAGAGAGAGGGAGAGAGAGAAACATCAATGATGAGAGAGAATCATTAATCGGCCACCTCCCGCACACCCCACACCAGGGATCGAGCCCACAGCCCGGGCATGTGCCCCCGGCCAGAATCGAACCTGGGACCCTTCAGTCCGCAGGCCGAAGCTCTATCCACTGAGCCAAACCAGTCAGAGCCATTCTTTAAGTCTTTAAGGTGATACTCTCTGCCATTCACCACAGAGTGCAGTATTACTTCTAATGTACTATCTTGGGGTGTGTGTGCACAATTTCAGATGCTTCCGTGTGGCCTTCCTACCATTATGGATCTTTCTGTGTAGATTAAGAAACCAATGTGAGGTTTCTACCAGCTGCTAACTTTATTCACCCCAATTAAGTATTTAGGGATGGGGAAATGATCACAGGAGGTCTGAAGAGCCAATGGATCCACTGTGAGGTGGGCTTTTGTCATCTTGCCTCAATATGTCCCTGCTTTCACAGGAGGGATCATAGTGGCTTTTTGGATGCCTTAGTATTAATCTCAGCCAAGCCCTGTATCCAAAAACTATAGAAACATCTGGCTATCCTTCTCTCCCCCGTGTACAGTTTCTTTGGGGAAAGAACAGGGGAGTAGGTTCTATATTTACTTACTGTGGCATTGCAGTCCTTTCCCAAAGAATCCCAGCCTTTCCTTCAAACAATGGGCTCTTGGTCTAAGGACTAACTTAAGCATGGAAAATAGGTGAGGGATAGTGATTTCCCATTGTGGTGGCTCACATCAGCCTTCGGATCACATGCTCTCGATCTGTTTTGATGATGTTGGTCAATAATTCCCTTGTTGGCTGCCCATTGATTTTTCCCTTAGGAACGCCAAGATCTATTATCTATCCCTCAGGTCCCTGTGGCAAGAGCCCTTTGGTTGGCTTTCTCTCCACCTTCCTCTGGTGGTGAAGTGCTGCCACCTGGCCTCTGCCGTCACCATTAACAACACCAAGGAGTCCAGTCCCACAGCAGCCTCCCCTCGTAGCCACTGAGTTTAGAAAGGACAGCCACTAAACGTATGTGGCAATCATTCCACGAGACATGTAAGTCAAGTTACTATGCTGTGCCCCTGAAACTTATACAGTGCTGTATGTCAATTATATCTCAGTAAAACTGGGACCCCTCCAATATAAATAAATAAAAGTGAGGCAAGTATCTAATAACTCACTCAAAATGTCCCCCCATATTTATGCTTCACTTTGATAATAAAGAATAACCTGTAAGGTTCTCTATGAAATGTAATTTCAACTGTAAGCCTTAGATATCAGGATTCTTCAGGAATTTAGGGTGAAATTTCATTTATTGCATTCTTGTTATTTATATTCACTTCTGGTCCTTGTTGCCAAGAGTGGTGAGTGCTTGCATTTGTCTTGGGGCTAAGAAAGAGAGGTGAAAGGTAGGAGTTGGGAAGGGCCTGGAACAATGGAGAAGGAAACCATAGGCTATCTGTTAAATCTCCACAAAAAGATGAAGGTTTGAAGAATAGCTTGGCTAAAATTTGCCATCAGATCAATCACCAAAAATGGTTTTAAAAGGGGGAGCTCCCTACTAGTGGCTGGATGGAATGCTGCCTGATTAAATGACTAGCTTATTTAAGCCAATTAGATCTTAAAAAAGGCTTAAAATTGCCCCTTAATTTTTTTTTAAATCTTCCTATAGAAAAAAGAAAAAGGAAAGGACAGCCACCACTGAGCTGCTCCATGATGCCAGTGTCCCCTATACAAGCTCATTTCTCATTGCTCCAGTGAAGGGGGCATCCTGGGAGCACACTCAGCTGGAGGGCCCCCTGGTTTGAGGGAATACATTTCTGCTAGGGGACCCACCTCTCTGAACCTTTTGCTTGCTTCCTGCAGTGCTGGCAGTTCATGCATTGCTACATTGTTCATTGTAGCTGTTCTTTCTATTCATTGTTAAATCACTGCCTCTTAATGCCCAAGCCACCCTTCTATACCCTGCTGTTGAATGCTAGAGCCAGGACTCAAAAAATAACATTCTATCATTGCCAGTTGCTCCCTGTTTTGCCCTGCCAATGAGAAAGAAGTGCAAGGGGAAATCCATAGGCTGAAGCAGGAAGGAGGGACTTGCTTCTCCCTATGGACTTCCTGTCAGCTTCCTATTCTTGCCAGCATCACCCTAGCAAAGCTTCTTCACCTTTAGCAGCAGCTGGATCTGGTTGGCAGTTTTTCCAACACTTCCTGGCACCTGTTTCCAGCACTCTGGCGCTCCTCCTCAGAGGTCTGAGTTTCATTTTTTTGGAATCCCTCCTCTAAGTGTTTTTTTTCTTTATTTAAAAATTATTTTTATTTATTTCAGAGAGGAAGGGAGAAGGAGTGAGAGATAGAGACATCAATGATGAGAGAATCATTGATCTGCTGCCTCCCACACGCCCCACACTAGGGATCAAGCTTAGAACCCTCTCATGTGCCCTGACTGGGAATCAAACTGTGATCTCCTGGTTCATAGGTTGCTGCTCAACCACTAAGCCATGTTGGCTGGGCCCTCCTCTAAGCTTTTCAATTTTGGTCATCCCATCCTCTTACCTTATTTCACCAGCCCTGGATATAGCATCTGCCCCCGTAATTGCTACCTTTGTGATAACTCTGTGCTCTTTTTTTCCCCAATTACCTAGTTAATAATGTTATACCTACTTAACAATACATTAATTAGATTCTATTTAAATTAGTGCTATGGTTTCTGTTCCCTGACTGAATCCTGGTCATTATTCTTTCTTCAAGTTTCAAGGAGCCATCCGAGCTCCAAGTACTCTTGCCAGGATGTAGAACCCAGAGGTCCATATCAGGAGAGTGCCTCCATGCCAACAGACTCCTCTCTAATCCGGTCTATGTTCCATTTCCCATCCTGACTCAACACCCCCAGTATCTATGCACAGACAGGTTCTCCAGCTTTCTGTTGGTAGCTATTAGCCAGATCCCACAGTTCTTTCTGTCAAACTCCTGTTTCTCTAAGCAGAGATAGTATTTCCTCAGTGGTGCCCTGCTGAGACTTGACCTAATGATTGGCCGAGAAGTTGTGAGAGGAAGTAGGAGCAGGTCTTAGGGCAAGTATCCTCTTGCAAGGAATCTCTTAGGTGAGGCCTCTGCATGGTCTCTGGGCAAGGAGGGGAGCCCAATGCGCTCTAGCAAAGGGGAGTGGGCCCTCCCGCCACTCTCATCAGTGGGTCCTGGATGTGGTTTTCAGCCCAATCTCTCTCCCCCCTCCCCCCGGCTGCGGGAGATCAGATTTTCAAATGCTGTCATAGAGGTTTTCTGCTTTCATGCCATGCCCTAGATTAGTAGGTAGCTAGTTTGAACCTGTCATTGTCTTCTTTCATCACATCAATTATACTGAACAACAACCAACCAACTCTACAAGTTCTTTTTTTATGTTTTTATTGATTTTAGAGAGAGAGGAAGGGAGAGGGAGGGAGAGAAATATCGATGTGAAAGAGAAACATCGATCACCCCCTAATGAAGATCAAGCCCACAACTTGGGCACCAAGTTTTTTTTAATTATCCTTTCCTTTCCTTTCCTTTCTTTCTTTCTTTCTTTATTATTATTACCATGTTCAATTGTTAGAGAGACTGCATAAACCATGATACCCCCTTACATTTATATCCTAGCCTCTAATTCACCACAAGTGAGAGTCTTTATTATGGGGCTTCTACAAAATATCAAAGACTAGCAATGTTGCCATTGACTAGCAAGTGATCCAATCCTAGAATTCTATCCTAAGGATCTGCTTCCTAACACCACTTCTGGTACAAGCTGCCTTAGTTTAGGTGACTAGAAGCGGATTCTGAGGCAAGGACGCGAGTTAAATTAACTTACTTGGTAAATGTCAGTTATATTGGTAGAGAAGTGGGAAACGATAAAGGAAAGAAAGGCAGCCGAGAAGACTGCACTATTACGCCAGCAAAGCTTAATCCAGCAAGCAGGGAGACTCTAAGAGGGGTACACAACACATGTCTCAGAAGCGCGAGGAGTGTTTATATCACAACTGGGAGTCATTGGTGAGGGGTGGATGAGAGCAGTTGGCAGGAAAGGTCTCAGGAATATGGGTGGGGAACTGACAGGATCTGCAACGAGCTGCATCTATATCTGAGTCACTTCATTACTTGCTTAAAATGCAGATTTCTGATAGGAGAAACAGCGACTTCCTGAGAATCTATAATTATTTTTAAATGAAAAGTTTAAAATAACAGAACCACCAAGGAAGTCAAATTATGAAGATGCAATTAACAGAAGATGCAGGGTGCCCCCCAAAATGTATACACACCTAAATAGCTCAAATTTGAAAATGAAATGTATTTTAATAAACTGCCTTTATAATTATTCAAAGTGTGGGCATACATTTTTTGGGGGAATATATATATATATATAGACATATATATATACACACTCAGTGTAGATTCTTGGGTTTACTTTCAGTAAAAATGGGGTACTACAGAGAAGACAGTAACTGCTACCTGTAATTGTAGTAGTTCCTTTCATGTCCTACGCTAAACAAATAGAAATGACGGATAAAATACAACAAATGTATTTTTAACATGTAACTGAGCTCAAAAACTGTAGGTAGAAAAGAGTCACCTGGGGGTGGTTGTGAACAGCTTGAATTAGTGTGGGTGTGAGAATTGTTTGCATTAATGGTGGTGATGGGGGGAAATCTTACCCAAGAAATTGAAATGAAATTTGTCTTGGAGCTGGTTAGAGTAATAGAGCCTTTTGTGAAATTGCCCATGGCACTCCTCCACAATCTAGGGCACATGGGACTTCTATAGAAAACAACTCCCACTACTAAACACATTACAAACTGTGGGAAGAGAAAGACTTCTAGGAGATGAAGTCAGAAACAACTTGGCTGCTTCAAATGCTGTGTTAGTTGGGTCTTCCAGAAAGTGAGTGTGGGGATGGCGTAGGAGTGCAGGGGGTTATTGAGGGTAATGCCTGGGAAAGTTAAAAGCAAAGGAAGCAAGATGGGACTGGGAGAGCCTCGGATATGATGCAGATCAGACAAAGGCCTGGCTAACCTAGAGGGGAATTACAGCACATATTGCTGTTAGAGGAGTCCCACGTTGAACAGAAATTGCAAGACTCTAGTACCCATTCCTAATCCGTCATTTCTTAGGGACTGACAAGAAAGAGCATGGCCTCAACTCAAAAGCTAAAGCAGATACTGAAGGCACTATCAGCTGGTGGTTGTCAGCTAACTGCACTCCCTGTGGCTGAATGGCAACTTTTTCTTTTATTAAAGGGAGATCTGAGTGGTGCATATGCCAAAAATTAGGATAATAGAACAATATCAAAGATTTTTAAAATGTTTTTGTTGATTTTAGAGAGAGGAAGGGAGAGGGAGAGAAACATTGATGAGAGAGAAACATCAAATGGCTGCCTCAAGCCCACAACCTGGGCATGGGTCAACGCTCAAGCTCTGGCCGGGCACTGGCCACCCTGGCCAGACAATATCCAAGATTTTAATGTAACTATTTTAAAGGAGATGAAATGAAGACTAGAAGGCATATGGCAAGGAGAAGCACTTATGAATAAAGAACCAAATAGAAAGAATAGAAATAAACTATTAAAAAACTCAATAGATGTTTTGAAAAGTAGACTAGATACAGACAGGAGAGAGAATTAGTAAATTAAAATTTATCTAAAGAAACCACCCAGAATACAATACATAAAGGAGCACAAACAGATAAAATTATGATGGACAGTACAGACTATTAGTAGAATGCATGGGTTCTGCAAACACACACCTGGGATTAAATTTCAACTCTGCTTCTTACTAGTTATAAGGCCGCAGGCATGTTTTTAAACTTTTTTGTGCCTCAGTTTTCTCAGATATAAGATTGCTGTTAGGATCAAATGAGTTAGTAGGTCTTATCAGTGAGTTATAATTCTTATAGCATTAAGCAAGAGCTCAGTAAATATTAGGAAATATTATAGAGGAATGGAAAATATGAAAGGTAAATTAAAAATTATGGAGGAGGAAATGAGAATTAATTACATTAATCTAATAGTAATTCAAGAAGGAGAAAATAGAGAAGTAGCATTTGAAGAAATAATGGTGGAGAATTTTCTATACATAAAGAAAAATGAGCCTCTAAAATGAAAAAACACACTGAGTTCTGAGTAGGATAAAAAATTTCCATTCCTAGACATGTTGTAGAGAAATTAAAAAACAATAAAGATAAATAAATAAATTGAAAAGCTACCAGAGAGGAAACAGATTATCCACAAGTGACTGACATTTTGCCTGAAGCCAATTTCTCAGCAGCAACAACAGATGCCAATGGAATAATAGCTTCAGTGTGATGGGGAAAAAAACAATTAGAATCCTACATTGAGTTAAGCAGCATTTAAGGGTAAATGTAAAATAAAGAAATTTTCAGATACATGCAGACTGAGAGATAAGGCAATCCTATGTCAGATTTTTGCTCAAAAAAATTATGAAGGATAAACTTCAGCAAGAAAAAATAAAATTCAAAACTCAGAAGGAAAGACCTTCTCTCCCAAACAAGATGAAACAACAAGAATCAGATTAACCTTCCCACCAGGAACAACTAAAAATGGGATAAAACATATAAAACAGTGGTTCCCAAGGCATTGGACATCAGGCAACAAAGGGCAGTGATCTGTGAGTGATGGGAAGTGAACAGGGTGAGCCCCAGCTGGCCACCTAGAGAAAGCTTCCGGGTCACAGGGAAGCAAGGGGCGCCCAGGCAGATACTAGAGGTCTTCCTGAGTTAAGGAGACAAAGCTGAGTCCAAGAAGACCCAAGAAGCCAGAGCTGGCAGGACAGACCTGCACAGCACTGAGTACGGATCAATGCATGCAGTGAGGAAATGGACCCAAGGCTGGCCAAAGAACCTCCCAAAAGCATTAAAGGGACAAATTCTCAGAGTTCACATACAGCCAGGAATAGTGTCATTCCCTCCAGCGAGAGTAGAAAATACCATAATTCTTGGGGCACTGAGTACTCAAAAGGGTTTTGCCTCTGTCATGGGGAACATTATCTTTATTTATTTATTTTTTAAATATTTTATTGATTTTTTACAGAGAGGAAGGGAGAGGGATAGAGAGTCAGAAACATCGATCAGCTGCCTCCCGCACACCTCCCACTGGGGATGTGCCCGCAACCAAGGTACATGCCCTTGACTGGAATCGAACCTGGGACCCTTCAGTCCGCAGGCCGACGCTCTATCCACTGTGCCAAACCGGTTAGTGCGGGAACATTATCTTTAGACTAAATGCTATTCTGATCCTGCCAAAAAAGTTTAAAATTATTTTCAAGTAATTTAACCATATCCAGAACAAAGGTAAAGAATATTTATAGGTATACAAAAGTTACCCGGCACCCAACAAGGTAAAATTTACATACTTTTTATGGGATAAGTTGTGTTACCCCAAAATTTATATGTTAAGTCCTAATCTTCCAGTCCCTTAGAACAGTGGTCGGCAAACTGCGGCTCGCGAGCCACATGCGGCTCTTTGGCCCCTTGAGTGTGGCTCTTCCACAAAATACCACGTGCGGGCACGCACATACAATGTAATTGAAACTTCGTGGCCCATGCGCAGAAGTCGGTTTTCGGCTCTCAAAAGAAATTTCAATCGTTGTACTGTTGATGTTTGGCTCTATTGACTAATGAGTTTGCTGACCACTGCCTTAGAATATGACTGTATTTGGAGATAGGATCTTTGAGGATATAATTAGGTTAAAACGAGGTCATTAGGGAGGGCCCCCATCCAGTGTGACTGGTGTTCTTATAAGAAGAAATTTGGACATAGATACACACAGGAGAAAGACCGCGTGAAGACAGGGAGAAGATTGACAGCTACAAGCCGAGGAGAGAGGCCTCAGTAGAAGCCAACCCTGCTGACACCCTGATCTTAAACTTCTAGCCTCCAGAGCTACATGGAAATAAATTGCTGTTACTTAAGCTATCCAGTCGGTGGTGCTTTGCTATGGAAGCCCTAGCAAACTAATACGTACACGAAGCAAAAACTGAGAGAACTGCAAGGAGAAACAGGCAAATCCAGGAGAAACAGACAAATCCATAATTACAGTACAAGATTCCAGCACACTTTTATCAAAAGTTGACAGATATAAAAGATTTGGATAATATTATTAACCAACTTGACATAATAGGTATTTATAGAAATACTTCATCCAATGCCAGCAGAGTGTACATTCCTTTTAGCTTATATAGAATATTTACCAAGTTAGATCATAGTCTGGGCTATGAAACAAGTATCATTAAATTTAAATGGACCTGATTCATATAAAGCATATTTCTTACAACAATAGAACAAATTAAAAGTCAATAATAGAAAGATCTCTGGACAATCTTCAAATATTTAGAAATGAAATAACACATTTCTAAATAACCTATGGGCTAAAGAAAAAGTCAAAAGGCAAGTTGAAAACTATTTTAAATGTCATGAAAATGATAACACAACATGTTAGAATTTGTAGGATGCTGCTAAAGTAGAATGTAGAAGGAAAGCTATAGCACTAAATGCCTGTATTAGCAAAGAAGAAAGGCATCAATCAAGGGCCTCAGTTTTCTCCTTAAGAACCTAGAAGAAGAGAAAATGAAACCTAAAGTATGCAGAAGAAATGAAATAATAAAGATGAGAGCAAATTTCAGTGAAATGAAAAACAATATAGAAAAATTAATGAAATCAAAAGCTAGCTCATTAAGAAGATCAATAAAATCAACAGACTTCTATCCAGTCTGATGAAGAAAAAAAAGAGAGAAGTCACAAATTACTAATACCAGGAATGGCAGAGGTGACATCACTAATTCTAAATATGTTATAGATTCTAAATATGTCAAAAGAATAATAATGGAATAATAGGAGCAACTTTATGCTCATATGTTTAATAGCTTAGATGAAATGTACACATTTCTTGAAAAATACTAACTACCAAAGTTCACCCAAGGAAAAATAGATAACTTGAATAGTCCTACAGATATTAAATAAATTGAATTTAACCTTTCCACAAAGAAAACTCTAGTTCCAAAACGGCTTCACTGAGCAATTCTCCCAAACATGTAAGGAAAAAATAATACCAATTCTACATAAAATCTTTCATAAAACTGAAGAGGAAGGAATTCTTCCTGATTCATTCTATGAGGCCATCAAAGTTAATTCAACATTATGGTCCAAAGGATAATACATCCCGGGAATGTAATCAGTATAATTCAGCATATTAACAGACTGAGGAAGAAAAGTCACATATATTAATGGAACAGAAAAAAATTTTTCACAAAAGCCAACATCCATTCTTGATTAAAACTCTCAACGCACTAGGAGTAGTAGGGCACTTCTGCAACTAAATAAAGGGTATTTGTCAAAAACCTACACTTTATGTGATACTTCATGGTGAAAGACTGAATGCTTTCCTGTAAGATCAGAATCAAAGCAAGGATTTCAGCACGCATCCCTCTTATTCATCATTGCCAGTGCTACTGGAACTAATAAGTGAGTTTAATATGGTTTCAGGATACAAGATTAATATTTTAAAAATCAAGTGTATTTTTATATACTAGCAACAAATAATCATAAATTAAAATTAAAAACATGATTTACAATAGCATAAAATACAGGAAGTACTCAGGGATGAATCTGACAAAAGCTGCATAAGACCTATACACAGAATGCGACAAAGAAATGCTGAGAGAAATTAAAGAAGACCTGAATAAATGAGAAGATATACCATGCACATTCTTAGATTAGAAGACACACTATTATTAAGATATCAGTTCTTGGAGAAACCAAGATGGTGGCATAGGTAAACACCTGAACTTGCTGCCTCACACAACCACTTCAAAACTATAACTAAAAGACAAAACGGACATCATCCAGAACCACAGGAAGTCTGGCTGAGTGGGAATTCTACAACTAGAAGGAAAGAGAAAAGCACACTGAGACTCAGAGGAGGTGCGGAAGTAAAGTGCGGAGGTACGGAGGAGTGCGCACGCTAGAAAAGGGGCTGGCGACTGAGTATGTGGTTGTCTTTTTCAATCAGGAGGGAGACACAAGCTCCCGACTGCTCTGAACTCCAGTTCCGGGTGAGACTCTGGGGACCCAGACTCATACGGGGAGAAATTGGACTGTCTGGCATCGGGCTAGAACACGAGGTCAGCCTTCTCTCAGATGTGCTTGCAGCGATTACCTCGGGACACTGAGACCCGGGGGCCTCTTAGGGCAGGGCTGCCAGTCAGCCATTGCTGTTTGCTCTGCCCTGTTGATTCCCTGAGACCCCGCCCCACCCAATTTACAACCCCACCCAAGCTGTGTGCAGAGGCTTTTGCATATGAATGGCTTGGCCCTTTGCAATCTAAAATTACCTAACAAACTGCAGCTGGGTCAGAGAGCCCCAGAACTTCCAAAAGAAGGCCCAAGGCTTGACAGCAGCTTGCATTGCTTCGCAGCTGGGCCTCATCTGGGCACCTCCAAACCCCACACAAAGAAGAGGAATCTGCAGATCTCTCCATAGCTCCTGCTGGGTGGCCTCAGGAAGAGGCTAAATTAGCACCTCATTGGAGATCCAAGACCAGTGTACCCAGGGGTCAGAGTAGGACCATCCAGATTACAACTCCTCAGATCCATAAGGGACACACTCAGGGGGCAGACTCAGTGAGCACCAAAGCTCCACTGAAGCAAGTCTTGCCCCATTAGGGTGTCTCCAGCACAGTTCTCCCATCGTAGACACAATTGATCCTCACAGCCAATTGGCCTGGAGTCAATTCCTCCCAGTGATACCAACAACAATCAAGGCTTAACTATAACAAGACTGTGCACACAGCCCACAAAGGGGTGCACCAAGAGTGTCCACCTCAGGTAATTGAGGAGGCTGAGCCTCTGGGCCGTATAGGACACCTAGCACACAAAACCACTCTATCAGCACAGGGAAGCAGCCAAAATGTGGAGACAAAGACATAGGTCATAAATGAAAGAAATGGAGGAAAGCAAATGACTGGATATAGAGTTCAAAACCACGGTTATAAGGTTATTTAAGAATCTTCTAGAAACTGCTGATAAATTTAGTAAGACCCTCGATGATATGAAAAAGGAACAACTAGAAATTAAGCATACACTGACTGAAATAAAGAATAATATACAGAGATCGAACAGCAGACTAGAGGATCACAAGATTCAAGTCAAAGATTTGAAATACGAAGCAGAAAAAAACACCCAACTGGAATAGCAAAAAGCAAAAAGAATCCAAAAATATGAAGATAGTGTAAGGAGCCTCTGGGACAACTTCAAGCATACCAACATCCAAATTATGGGGTTGCCAGTAGAAGAGAGAGAGCAAGATATTGAAAACCTATTTGAAGAAATAATGACAGAAAACTTCCCTCACCTGGTGAAAGAAATAGACTTACAAGTCCAGGAAGCACACAGAACCCCAAACAAAAGGAATCCAAGGAGGACCACACCAAGACACATCATAAATAAAATGCCAAGAGCAAAAGGCAAAGAGAGAATATTAAAAGCAACAAGAGAAAAACAGTTAGTTACCTACAAGCGAGCACCCATACGATTGTCAGCTGATTTCTCAACAGAAACTATGCAGGCCAGAAGAGAGTGGCAAGAAATATTCAAAGTGATGAATAGCAAGAACCTACAACCAAGATTACTCTACCCAGCAAAGCTATCATTCAGAATTGAAGGTCAGATAAAGATCTTCACAGATAAGAAAAAGCTAAAGGAGTTCATCACCACCAAACCAGTATTATATGAAATGCTGAAGGGTATTCTTTAAGAAGAGGAGGAAGAAGAAAAAGGTAAAGTTAAAATTTATGAACAACAAATATCTATCAACAGGTGAATCTAAAAATCAAGTGAATAAAAAATCTGATGAACAGAATAAACTGGTGAATATAATAGAATCAGGGGTATAGAAAGGGGGTGGACTGACAATTCTTGGGGAGAAGGGGGTGTGTGGGGTGTGGGAAGAGACTGGACAAAAATCGTATACCTATGGTATACGGTGGGGAGGGGGGTGTAAGAGCAGAGAATGGGGTGGGAACCGGGTGGAGGGGAGCTATGGGGGGAAAAAAGAGGAACAATTGTAATAATCTGAACAATAAAAATTTATTTAAAAAAAAAAGATATCAGTTCTTGCCCTAGTTGGTTTGGCTCAGTGGATAGAGCGTCGGCCTGCGGACCAAAGTGTCCCAGGTTCAATTCTGGTCAAGGGCATGGTTGTGAGCTCGATTCCCAGTAGGGGGCATGCAGGAGGCAGCCAATCAATGATTCTCTCTCATCATTGATGTTTCTATTTCTCTCTTCCTCTCCCTTTCTCTCTGAAATCAATAAAAAATATATATATATATATATTTTAAAAAGATATCAGTTCTCCCAAAATTCACTTATAGATTCAACAGAATCCTAATGAAAACCCTATCAGGCGTGTGTGTGTGTGTGTGTGTATGTGTGTGTGTGTGTGTGTGTGTGTGTGTGTGTGTGTGTGTGTAGACACTGACAAGCTAATTCTGAAATGTATATAAAAATGTATAGAATCTAAAATAGCAAAAATGACTTTGAAAAAGAATAGGAAAGTTGAAGAACTTATACTACTTGACGTCAAGACATATAAAGCCACAGTAATCAAGACAGTGTGGTGTTCAGATGATTTCACTTATATGTGGAATATAAAAAACAAAATATGTGAACAAACAAAACCCAACAGGAACAACCTCATAGAAACAGAAAACAAATCGATGGTCGCCAGATGGAAGGGGGTTTGGGGGAGGAGTGAAAAAGGAGAAAGGGATTAAGAAGGACAAATTGCCAGTTATAAAAATAGTCACAGGGATGTAAAGTACAGCACAGGGAATATAGTCAATAATATTGTAATAGCTATGTATGATGCCAGATGGGTACTGGACTAATCGAGGGGATTGCTTTGTAAGGTATAAATGTCTAATCACTATGTTGTATGCCTGAAACTAATGTAACATCGTATGTCAACTATAATTTAAAACATATAATTTTTTAAAAGACTGTGGTATTGACTTCAATATAGACAAATAGGTCAATGAAGTAGAACAGACACCCACACTTATATAGTCAACTGATTTTTGACGAAAACATGAAGGCAATTCAGTTGAGACAGCATAGTCTTTTCGAGGAACAATTAGATATCTGCAGGCAAAAATAAGACTCAAAATGAATCATGGGCTTCAGTGTACAACCTAGAACTATAAGCATCTAGAAGACAACATAGAGGAAATTCTTTGTGGGACTGGACTAGGTAAAGATTTCTTGGATGCAACAGTGAGATTAAAAAACTGAATATAACACAAAAAATGGATAAACTGAATTTGATCAAAATTAAGGAAAATCTATTCTTTGAAAGACACTGTTATGAAAATGAAAAGACAAGCCGCAGACTGGGAGAAAATACTTGCAGATTACATACCTGATAAAAGATTTATATCAGAATCTAAAGAACTCTGAAAACCCCAAAATGGGCAAAAGATCTGCACAGCCACTCCACTGAAGAATACACAGGATGGCACATAAGCATAGGAAAAGATGTTCGACATCATTGGGCATCATTAAAATGCAAACTGAAACTGCAATAAGCTACGGCTATGCACCTGTGGCCGTGTCTAAGCCCATCCCAGGTGCTCGTGAGGATGTGGAGCAGCTAAGGCGTCTTACATTGCTGGTGGAAATGTCAATGTACAACCATCTTGGAAAACAGTTCAGCAGTTTCTTAAAAAGTTAAACCTTACCCTGTAACCCAGCCATTCCACTCCTAGGTACCCAACAGGAATGAAAGCATTTGTCATACAAAGATTCTCACACAAATGTTCATTGCTGCTTTATTTACAACTAGAGGCCCAGTGCACAAAATTCGTGCACAGGAGTGTGTGGCGGGGGAGGCCCCCAGCCCGGCCTGTACCCTCTTGCAATCCAGGACCTCTCAGGGGATGCCTGACTGCCCGATCGGGCCTAAATCAGCAGTCGGACATCCCTCTTGCAATCCAGGACTGCTGACTCTTAACTGCTCACCTGCCTGCCTGTCAGATCACCCCTAACCACTTTGCCTGCCTGCCTGATGCCCCCTAACTGCTCGCCTGCCTGCCTGATCACCCCTAACCCCTCTGCCTGCCTGCCTGATCACCCCTAACCACTTGCCTGCCTGCCTGATTGCCCCTAACTGCCTCTGCCTTGGCCCCTGCACCCAGGACCCAGGCTTCCCTCCTCCAGCCAGCCACAGACACCTGGGACCCAGGCCGGCCACAGGCACCCAGAACCCAGGTAGTGCTGCCTGGGCCCCAGCTTTGTCAGGAAGGACATCTGGAATGACATCCGGAAGATTCTGGTCTATTCGGTCTAATTAGCATATTACCCTTTTATTAGTATAGATAGCCCACACGTACCAAATCAACAGGTAAATGGATAAATATGATGTGGAATATCCATACAATGGATTACTACTCGGCAATAAAAGAATGAATAAACTATTTATATATGCAACAACATGGCTGAATCTCAAAATTTTGCTTAGTGAGTAAATGAAGACAGATGAAAAAATGATTTCATTCATATAAAATTCTAGAAAATGAAAACGAATTTATAGTGACAGCAGATCAGTGGTTGCCTAGGGAGGGGGTGGGACAGGGAGTGGAGTGAGGAAGGGAGAAATTACAGAGACGAAGGAAAACTCTTGGGGGCAATTATCTTGATTGTGGTGATGATTTCACAGGTGTATTCTTATGTCAAAGCTTACCAAAATTGTTCATTTTCAACATGTGCAGTTTCTTTGTATGCCAATTACATCTCAGTAAAGCTGTTAGAAAAAGATCCCAGAAGGAAAGAGTGAGAAGAAAGAGGTAATGGTGAACAAAGAAACTGGCAAATGCGTTGATGAATATGAATAAGTAGTGGTAACTCACAGTGATAATGATAATAATTACAAGATGGATTCAAAACATTTGATTTTGTATTGATTGGCAGAAAGAAGGTGAGGGTTTTACTCAATTCTAGATTTTAAGTGTGTAAGTTATTTTTACTTAACTTCCCTGCTAGCTGAAGGAGAAGGATTTCTAAAAAATTTATTCAAAGAAAGATGTGAAATATGAAAAATGAAGCAAAGAAAAAACATGTAGCAATTGCAGTCAGAGAAAGCAGGTAGGGATAGTTTAAGACAACCCCTTAAAAAGTCATGTGGGAGTCAAGGAAAGCTTCCTGCAGGAGGAGGCATTTATTTATGATGGACTTAAAGACTGAGTGTCCACCTAGAAAAGGCAGGAATCTTATAATAAACTAGAGGCCCGGTGCACGAATTCATGCACGAGTGGGGTCCAGCCTGCCCACCCTGATTGAGGCCATCTCAATGGGCTGGACCAGCCAGGGGGAGGGGATGTGGGTGGTTGGCCAGCTGGCCCCAGCCCCTGGTCGAACTCCTGGTCCGGTGGAGGGGACAATTTGCATATTAGCCTTTTATTATATAGGATAGAGGGGGTTGCATGAGCAAACGCCCAGGTAGGTCAAAAGGCATGCTAGGTCAGCACCTAGGATGTGACCCCAGTGGAGGCAGCTGGAGGGAGGGGGTGGAAGGCTGCAAAATGAAAGTTGGAGCTAATCACTGAAGGCCTTGAATGTGGGCAATGGGAAACCACAGAAAGCTTTTCCAAGCAGAGATGACAGCCAGAGTGATGTTTAAAAGCACCGGGGGAGGGTGGTGTACAGAATGGATCACTGAGGCGGTCCTGGTGGCAGGGAGAGTGGTGAGGAGGCCATGGGAACTGAGAGGAGGCCACCACCCATTTCCTTACACGTCAGCTTCCTGGTCAGCGTCAGTGACAGGCCAGTCAGTAAAGATGTTCTCGGGGCGCTGTGACTTCCTGGCTCAGAGATGCGGAGACTGAGTTGGACAGAATTGTTTTCACAGCAAATCGGTGGCAGCACCACATCTGTGGAAACGTGCTGTTTAAAAGCAACCTTCTGCCCGGCTGGTGTGGCTGGCTCAGTGGTTGAGTGTCAACCTATGAACCAGGAGGTCAAGGTTCGATTTTCGGTCAGGGCACATGCCCTGGGTTGTGGGCTTGGTCCCCAGTGTGTGTGTGTAGCGGGGGGAGGCGGGGTGTGAAGGTTAAAAGCACCCTTCTGACCTTCAGATCCATCTCATTATGAAAAGACAGCATCAAGGAAAGAGCCCTGGCCTTGGGTTGGAAGGCCTGGGTTCCAGTTCCGGATTCAGTGTTGGCTCATGGTGTAACCTCAGCCAAGTTCCTTGCCCTCTCTGAGCCACCATCTCATCCATCACTCTTGCTTCAAAGTGAGGGCATTAGACAAGCAGGCCAACCCATCTCTGACAGCCCAGGACTTGCTCCTGACAACTTCGCAATGGGCTAGCAGATCCAACCCCAGCTCTCTGATTCCCCCTAAAGTCCCAGCCGGCTGCCATGACCTCCTCATCCCCCTCATTCCCACCACTGAGCCCCACCACTCGGGGAAACAAGACCTTCTGATTGCTTGCTTTCTAATGAACATAGCTTTATTGCTTTCATTATAAACATAATATAAGCTCATTCCTAAAATATAAACCGTAAGAGATGTGTAAAAGAAAAAGTACAATTCTATTATACAAAGGCAGTCCCTGTTAAGATTTTTGGCAGTAGTTTTCCCTACAACTCACTATGCTCTTACACACACACACACACACACACACACACACACCCTACATACGTAAAACCCTCACACACAATGTTGTGTAAATGAAACGATAGTATTGTAATTGTGTTGCATTCTAAGTATTTTACTCAATAATATGTCACGGATATCTATGTAAAAATGCTTACCTTGTTATTAAAAAATTTGTATTACATACTCACAAACATACTATTTACACAGATGTATAAATATGATCAGCATAAACACGAGTAAACCCTAGCCATCCCTTTATTTTCAGTGGCTCCCTATTTTCCTGTATAAATAAATGAACTATAAACAGTGCTGCAATGGACATCTTTAAACACATGTCCTTTCACATTTTTAGGATAAATTTCCAGAGGTGGAATTGTTGGGTCAAAAATGTGAGCATTAAAATGTTTTATAGACACTGCCCAACTATCCGGCCAAAAATTAGTACCACATCTCACTTCTACCAACAATCTGAGTGCCCATTCTCAACACCCTTTCTAACAGAAAACATGATCAATTTCTAATCTAATAGGTGAACATGTCATCTCATTGTTTTTATTTTCATTTCTTTGGTCATTCATCTGCTTCTTGGCTATTGCGATGTTCTCTTTTGTGATATGGCCTGTTTATATCCTTTGTCTGTTTTTATGTTGGATATGTTTGTTGGTTTCTTATTTCTTTCTAAGAGCTCTTTGTATATTAGGGATGTAACCTCAGACCACCCGGTTTCTCTGGGTCTCTGGAGTTGAGCAATGTGGTCGGTCCCCTGGAAGTCAGATCCCCAAGAGAATGCAGCAGTTCTGCCTCTGGTCAGTGGAGGGCAGCAGTGGGCAAGACTCACTTTCAGGTGAGACACACAGGCCTGCCAGTAGCTGGACACACCACACACACACACACACACACCTCACAAAGACCCTTCCAGAGAGCTTCCCAGGAAACCACTTGGTTCACTACTCTTAGGAGCTTCCCAACACAGGTTACTTCCCCATAGGCTCAGAAATGCCTGTAAACAGTGAGGAGAACCAGGCTCTGAAGTCTTACTGGAATTCAAAATCCAACTCTGCTACCTCCCAGCTGTAGGCTGGGTGCACTCTTCAGGGCCAGCCTACCTCTTGGTTTCCTCATCTATGAAATGGGTCCAGTAAAGCCCCCATCCCAGGGTGTGGTGAAGGAAAAGTGAACTGAGGAAGGTCCTAGCCTGGCATGGGTAGGTAACCAGTGATTGTGAGCCCTGGACTGGGGTCTGCCCACCCTACTGCCCACCCCACCCCTTCCAGAGAGAAGCGTTGGCTCCTGCCGTCACTGCTGGCTTTGCTCCTCCCCAGCTGCCCATGCTGGGCCAGTTCTGGGTGTAAGGAAGATCCCCTTTGGGCTGGAGGGAGATTGCAGGAGAGGAGCGGGGAGAGGAGGGAGGGAGCTGATGAGGACCCACACCAGGGCTGGGGCGGGGACAGACTATGGCAGGAGGGACCACCGGGAGACATGCAGAGAAGGCCAGCGCCTGGCCGCTGAAGGGATGCACTGGTCAGAGGGGTGGGGGCTCCCTGGTTCTGGGAGGTGCAGTTTGGTCACGGAGGAGACACGTTCTGCTTGCATTGTGCTGAGTTTGAGGTGCCACAGGGGCTGCTGGACCCTCCCAGCAGTGGGAAATCATGGTTCCAGCCTGACCTCTCCCCTCCTTCCACCCCCAGCTCTGCAACACCTGGGTCCATCCCCGTTCAGGCATTGGCCCTGCTCTAGACCTAATTCAGGCCAGGAGAGGAGGCGTCCCCTTGCTTCCTCGATTTCTCCTTGCTTCTCAGATCTCGCCCTCCCTCCCCCAGCAACCCCTTGGTCCCAGGTCTGGGGTAGGGGGCAAGGAGAAGGCCATATTTTTCCACCTCAGGGCCCCTTACAGCTCCCTTATGCCAGGAGCAAGGCAGGGCCCAAGGGGCCCCAGGCTCAGGAGGGGAAACCGGAAAAATGGGTTTCTGATAGGCAGGACTATGGCCTGGGGGCCAGATGAATCATCAGAGTCAGCAGCCTGAGAGGGCTGTGAGCTGGAGCGGGAGCGGGAGAGGGCTGGGTCCAGGCTCCAGGATGTGGGCTTGGCGGGGGGGGGGGGGGGGGGGGGGGGGGGGGAGAGGCAAGCAGATAAAAGGCGGTGAGGTCCTGGGATTCCACAATGGGGGTGGGTGGGGGGTGTCTCTGAGTTTCCTTCAAGCTCCTGCCTGGTCCCAGGGCTAAGACAGGACTATTCCTTTGTTTGTATTAATGATGAGGGCAAGAACAGGTCTGATTATTGATTGCTTACTATATGCCAGCCTCCTGCTACACTCTCTACAAGCACTACTTTATTTAACCCTCACTTATCTTGTCATCAACCTCTGCTTTACAGATGTGGTCACAGGAGCTCAGAGAGGTTAAGCCACTTGCCCCAGGTCACACTGAGAAGTCGGGGAGTCAGGACAAAGCCTTCTGTTTGGCTCCAGAGCCTAAGAACTCCCCTCTTTATCCCACCTACCCCCACAGCCATGGTTGGAGTGTGTCCTGCACCCACCAAGATCAGTGGGATCCCACTGGGGGTCCCAGAGTCCTTGGAGCTATAATCAAGGTGAAGATGCCAGAGGATGACAGGTACGTCCACGCACCCTTAGGTACCCTAGCCACAGTTTCCCTAACACCAAAGGATTCTAAGCATTAAAATAATAATAATAATAATGTGTGGGCTTCATGGGGAGGAAAGGAATAAAGCTGGTTCTTGCTCACTGGGGAACATGCTGGGGTCCCCACCAGATTCAGGGCCCAGGTCATTGAAGGAGGGTGCCTGGACTCTTTGGGGTTCCTTAAAGCTGTGCCATTTTGTGGTTCTGTAAGAAGGGCTGGGGTGTTTGTATATGGGGTGCGGGTGCTGGCAGTCGGCCCCTACTGTGTAGAGGGGCAGGGCCTGGTGCGCCCCTCCTATCCAGCCTAGGGTAGGCCCATGGGTGGTGGGCGTGGCTTCTGGGATCTTATCAATCCCTCAGGAATGTATGTGGTTTTAGCAATCCCCATCCACAGGCAGAGGAGTGGGGTACAGGCCAGGGCCTGTCCCGGCTGTGGGTGCGGACCCTGGAGAGGGCCCCACCGGGCAGGCTTGGGCTGAGGCCAGACTTGGGGTGGGGCTGGCCAAGGAAGCTACACAGTGATCCAAGGAGTGGCAGACATCCCTGCCCCCCGCCCCAAGCCGCTTCCCTCCCTGCTGCCAGGCTCCGCTCCAGCCTCTCGCCTCCCCACCCATTTCTCCACGATCAAACTCAGCCTCCGGTATGGCCTCCCTTATCAAAGCATAGAGCACCTGAACTGCGCCAGGCATTTCTCTTCCAGATCCTATTTCATCCTCACAACCCACCCAATTATGTATTTCTCATCACTATTTTATAGATGAGGAGAACGAAGTCTCTATAGGTTGAGTGACTAGTCCGAGGCCTCACAGCTACTAAATGTCAGACCCAGGTAGAATCCAGGTTTCTGACTCCAAAGCCGATTCACTTTTCATTCCACTAAGCGAGGGGTTCAGAGGGAATAGGCCTGTCCAGTCTGCTCCTAGAAAGACGAACAGATAGATACTCACACATCTTGAGGGACGGGGCAGCAGGTGCCGCGAGGGGAGCACGGGCTGTGGGATGGCGGCCTTTTCTCTTGCTGTAAATCATTTCCTTGGAGAGAAGGGCATCCACCCAATTGCTCAAACCCTCTCTCCCCAACCCAGCAATAAGCTCTGTCAATCCTCTTCCAAAATATATCTCAAATCCATCTTGCTTCATTCGCACTGCAACCCTCGTCCAGGCCATCACGTCGCTCATCTAGTCTCTTTGCTTTAATTCTTGTCCCCCCACAATAAATATTTCTTCACCTAGCAATCAGAGCAATCTTTGAAAAACACCAAAGATCATGTCACTCCCTTGCATAAAATTCTCCAATAATTCCCACTGCACTTGGAAGGAAATCTACACTCTCTGCCAGGGCTTCTAATCTCTGACTTCTTTTTATTCTGCAGAGCTGCCAAGCCCATTTCTACCTCAGGACACTCACATTGGCTGCTTATTCTGATGGGAAGAATCTACATCTTCACATGTTTGTTTGCTCCTCATCATTCAGAAGTCTTCCTTGAGCACTCTAGCTAAAGTAGCATCCACTTCTCGTTATTATCTGTTCTATTACTCTGTTGACTTCCTTTATAGGGAGTTTCACAGTTTGTGATTTTGAGTGAATCAGAAATAGACTAGCCATCATAATCACTAAAGAAAGACCAGCTTTGGATCAGCTCAGTCCCTGATTGCATCAAAATGGTCTGCCTCTACTACCTGTTAAAAGCAAAAGTAAAGCCCTAGCAGGTTTGGCTCAGTGGATAAGAATGTCAGCCTGTGGAATGAAGGGTCCCAGGTTCGATTCTGGTCAAGTGTGCGCACATGCCCAGTTTCGGGCTTGATCCCCACCATTGATGTTTCTCTCTCTCTCTCTCTCTCTGCCTTCCTCTCTGAAATCAATAAAGGTATATCTTTTTAAAAAAGGAAATCATTGGAGAACATGAGCCAGAACTTCAAATTATCTCTACATTTTTCATATACAATGCTAAAATTTAATAAAAAGTTACCAAACATACAAAGAGACATGAATTAAAAAAAGAAAAAGAAAAAGTATGTCATAGAAAGAGACCCACCAGAGACCCAGCTATTGGCATTATTAGACTTTTCAATACAGTAATTAATATGGTCAACAAGTTAAATGAAACGATGGAAAATTTCAACAGAGAATTGGGAACTATGAAAATTATTAAAAGTAAATTCTATAACTGAAACATAAAAATTGAAATTAAGAACTCAGTGGATGGGTTTACACAGATTAGATGCAATTGAACAGAAAATTAGCAGACTGGAAATAGGCTAAAAGAACACATCCAGCCCAGTCATTGTGGCTCAGTGGTTGAGCGTCGACCTATGAACCAGGAGGTCACGGTTCAATTCCCGGTCAGGGTGCATGCCCAGGTTGCAGGCTTGATCTCCAGTGTGGGATGTGTGGGAGGCAGCTGATCAATGATTCTCTCTCATCATTGATGTTGCTATCTCTCTCTCCCTCTCCCTTCCTCTCTGAAATCAATAAAAATATATTTTTAAAAAATCCAGACCAAAGTAAGACTAAAGGATAAAAAAATACAGAAAAGAATATATGAGACGTGAAACACGGTGAACATGTCTAAATAATGTGTAACTGCATCTCAGAATGAAAAGAAACAGAAAATAGGGCAGAAACAATATTTGAAGAGTTGATGGTTGAGAATTTCTAAAACCAAAGACTTTAAGTCATAGGATACATGAAGTACTATGAACCCTAGAGAGAATGAATAGAAAGAAAAGCAAATTCAGACATATAATAGCAAAAACTTCTGAAAACCAGAGGCAAAGAGAAAACATGAAAAGCAGCGAGAGGAAAAAAGACCTATTTTCTTCAAAGACTATGTAATAGGTCTGGCAGTGGACTTCTGCACAGATAACATGGAAGCCAGAAGACAAGGGAATGAATGATAATCTCAAATGGCTGAAAGAAAATACTGCAAATCTAGAATTTTATATCTATCAATACTATGACCTCTTCTCCTCCTATTCTCCCATTCACTCATTTAGTCATATTGTCTTTTTTGTTATTCCCTGTACATTTCAGACATGTTCACACCATAGGCTCTCTGCACTATTTCCTTTACTTGATTCATTCTTCTCTTAGATATTCATATGGCTATTGCCCTCATCACTTTCAAGTCTTTTCTCAAATGTCACCATTTCAATAAAGTTTACCTTGATCACCTTATTTGAAACTGTAGCCTACTTACTCCTGATCCCTCTTCCCCAAATTATTTCTCTCTATACATTATTACCTGCTGACATATTATATGCTTTCTTTCCTTTTTTTTTTTTTTGGTTGTTGCCTTTGATGTAAATATAAGCTGATAAATGCAACCGATTCATTTAAAATACGTATTTAAAATAACTTCGGCTGTTTTTCATCAGGAAGGACATTAAGGGTATTTAGTTTGCCATGATGTCATACTTGTTTACCCTTGTTCTGAGTTTTCCCTGTGTAACTTATTGCAGGATACGCCTAATCCTCTTTGGAATTGGACGGAGAAATAGAGAAACCAAAACGTGTTTAAGTATGGATGTTTTCAGTTGTAATTGACGGAAAACCCAACTAAAGCGACTAGAGAATAACCCGGAGGCCAGGTTTCTCCAGTGTTAGCCCAATGCTGACATCAATTTGCTTTCCATTTTCACATTTCATCATACTTAGCAGGCGCATTGCTGTGCAGTCTCCCAAGAAGACATGAAAATATCATGCTAACGAAGGACCGTTTCTTCTTTGCACCTCTTTTTAAGCGCTAAGAAACTCATTTTCTGCAGTACACACAGCAGACCCCCTTCCTGTCCCGTTGGCCAGGATTATATCACTGGGCCATTCCAAAACCCTTCACAGGAAAGGACAATGGATTCTTGTGATTGGCTTAGACCGATCAGGATTCATGTGCTGTGGTGGGAGGGGTCCAGACTCATGAAGCAGATGGCTGCTTGATACCTAACCAAAATCAAGGTTCTGTTACCAAAAGGAGTGCTGTTGGGTGGACAATCCATAGCCTCTCTTTGGCTACGGCATTTCTCAGTTTTTCCTTAAAATTTTTGTTTTTGTTTTTATTGATTTCAGAGAGGGGGAGAGAGAGAGAGAGATAGAAACATCAATGATGAGAGAATCATTGTTTGGCTGCCTCTTGCACGCCCCCTACTGGCCCGCCCCCAGCCCCATTTAAAACATCCATTTTGATTATTTCCCCCCAATATAAAAATAATACATGCTGCTAATGAAAAACTGAGAAAACAGATTAATGAGGGGAGAAAGGGTATAACCCCACCCACATTCCTACCGTGGAGATAGAGATAAGCACTATTTACATGTTGAAGTCTTTTTCCTGCCAGCTCTTCCCCCTGTGCACAAGCTATTGTGTTCATTACCTACGGGGGTGCTTCTACTGTTTAATGCTCTCCTTTGGGAAAAACCTGTCACCACAGCATCTAATGTTAGAATTTACCGTGTAACGTAAAGCATGTCATTTAACCTCTCTATGCCTTTGTTTCCTCACCTGTAATATGGGAATGCTATGGATACCTACCTCCTTCACAGGTGGTAAGGATTGAATCTGGAGAGGGACCGTGGTAAGTGCTCAGTGTGTTGAATATCATTACTGCCCTTGTTGTTCCTGAGCACTTGGCCAGTGCCAGGCACCATTCCCGAAGCCTCACCGCACTGACTCCCTCCCGGCACCCTCTCCACCACCCTGTGAAGTAGGTGTGGCTATAATTTAACACGATAACCTACCGAGGCTTCAGTGGTTTCACAAAGGGAAGGGGAAGCGAAGCTGGCGAGGGTTCTCGCCGCCTGGCAGGGCCCCCATGCTCCCACCATCTGGAGGAATCATAATATGAAAGACAATAGCTGTGCTCCCCAAACACTCCACATCCGCTGGGCCCAGGGCTGAGTGTTTGCACGCGCAGGCGTCCCTCCCACTGCGCCAGTGTTCATAACCTGAACTGTGCAGAGCTTGATGGATCAATTAGGGAACACAATTTGCATCCTGCGGCTTGCGATTGGTTAGACGCCGCTGCAAGCTGGAAGCCGCCCGGAAGGAAGGAAGCGGAGGCTGGGCTGCGGTGTGGCTGCTGGCTGTCTTGCTTTGTTTATCCTAACAATGGTTGCTTCTCAAGGTGTGTTACTGATGGCGCTGGAGGTGACAGAAAAAGGCAGGCCAGTCAGTCCTCCAGAGGAGAATCTGCGTGCAATCAAAACCCAGGAATGCTCAGGGATGTTTAACATTCGTAGCTGTACGCATATTGCTCTGCCAAACACCTTTATTATTAAGGTGTCAGCAAGAAAAACGACTTTGCAGTTGCTTGACTGAAATCCTCGAATCCAGCTGTTTTCACATTTGTTTTATGATGAATTTCAAAACAGCAACACATAAAAATAATCTTTGTTAACCTTTATTGAGCTTACTGTGTGTCAGACCCTGTGCAAAGAGCTTTATATACTAACTAGAGGCCTGGTGCACAAAATTCATGCACTAGGAGGGGGGGGTCCCCCAGCCTGGTCTGTGCCCTCTCACAGTGTGGAAGCCCTGCGATTGATCGCCCCAAAGCGGTAGGCCCCGTCCACCCATTCGGGGCTCCTTGATGGATTGCTGGGGGTCCCGCCTCTGCATCACACACGCCCACCCATGCACGCCTGCTGTGCATGCAGCCTCCTGGTGATTGCTCTTTATGGCGTGAGGGCATCACGACCACATAAGTTTTTATTAGATAGGATACACAACCTATTTAGTCTTTACAACTCTATTTGTTACTGGCTCCATTGTACAGATGTGGAAACTGAGGCACAGAGGGATGAGGCAATTGCTCATTGTTACATTAGAAGGAAGCAGAGCTAGAAGGAGGCAGAACTGGCTAGGCTTCAAACCCGTACAGTCTGGCTTGGGCCGGAAGCCTTGCCCACTGTGCTGTACTACTGGACTGTTGATAGTGTGCGGTTTCCTAGTTCTAGCATGATGCTTGAATGGGCTGCATTATCTCATTGAGTTTTCTTACCAATCCCAGAGACAGCTACCCTTATATTTGCTGTTTCCCAACGAAGACCAAGGCGTAGAGAAATGTCAAGCAAATCACCTTTGAAAAGTCACACAGGCGGTAAGTGACTGAGTCTGGAATCAAAACGACAAGTGCCAAACCCAAAGTCCTTGACCTCCCCACCTGGGTCAAGTCCCCCTGCTATGTCCTCTTCCAGCATCACGTGCTCATCAGTCCACAACTGACCACAGCTGTCATTTCACACATACCTGTGTGGTTGTTGATTTTCTCTGCAGCTAGGAGGTAAGCTCTGTGAGGGCAGGGTCCATGTTGAGTTTTGTACATTGTCTGTCCCCACCACAAGTGCCCAATTAACACTTGTGGATTGACTGAGCAAATGATGGATTCTGTCAGAGACACTGAGCTAGACCCAGGGGGCACAGGGGACACACTCCAGCTCCCTCAGCCCCTGAGAGGTGATTTTTAAGCTCCATGCTTTGGGCTCAGCCTGACCTGACCTCCAGGGTCATAGCATGATTTCAGCCCTTCAGCCCACCAGCAGGTGGGGGACAGAGTTACCTTTACTGTCCGGAGCTTGAATTCAGGTCCTTGGAGTCACAGATAATGCTAATGGCCTCGCCAAATCTATCCCCGCTTCTTCCTTCTTAGAAAGACCTGTTTTGTTTGGATCCTGCCCCCTTGAGGCCAGCAATCAGGAGACAAGTCCATCCTCAGGCCTGGGACGTGAATTGTGATTGGCCTAAGCGAGCCATGGTCATTATATCCCCTTTGCCAGTCTTGGTTAGTGAAAGGCTTATGATCTAATTCCAGCCAATGAGACCTGAGAGGAAGTCTGGCGAAGAGGCTTCCAATGAAGGTTTTCTTCCTTTAAAGATGAGTAAGAGGAAATGCCTCTTCATGGAACATGGTCATGCGATGATGGCAGGCCCTGCTGCATCCACCTTGTGACCGTGAGGCAAGCCATTGCCAACATGGGAAGGAGGCTGTCAGCTCTTTGAGCACAACACTGAGCCACTGAATTTCCGAATTCTAGAACGTCTCTCCCTTGTTTGTAAGAAAATGAACTCCTTATGGCTTAAGCCATATTTAGTTGGAGTTTCGGTACCTTGCTGCTCAAAGCCTCCTGCTTGGCACCCAGGGAGCCTCTGGCTCCTGTAGCGTTTGTCTAGCTGTTCAGCTGCCTCTGCATTTTGGTTCCTCGTGGGTTTTTTTGTTTGTTTGTTTGTTTTTGAGGTTTCTACTACAAATGCCTTGTCTCATTTCTTCCACTGAATAACAGCCGGGTAAAGTAGGTTCTTTTACTCCCAATGTACTGATAAGGAAACTGAAGTGCAATCAGGTACAGTGACTTGTCCAGGGCCCCACATCTGGGCTCCCTGATGCCCACAGGATAAAACCCAGACTTCGAACCGTGTCATTCAGTGCCTGTCAGGACCCTGGGTTCCTTCTACCTCCAAGTCTCCCTGCTCAGCACTCCCCACCGCACTCCAAGCTCTAGCCAGACGGAAACTTCCTTCGGCTCCCCCGGTACACCCTTTGCAAAGGTTGTTCCTTGAGGCCAACCCAGGGCAGTCCGTTTCCTTTTTGCCTGACTCTTTACTCTTTAGGCATTGGTTTTGCTGTCACATCCACTCTGAAGCTTTTCCTGGCCACCCACGCTGGCTTTGGCCTGCCCTTTCTCTGCACACCAGCAATGCCCTGTACCTCCCTCACCCACCCCCTCTCACACGTTATTATGGAGTCCTGCCTGTGAGTTCTGGAGGTTTAACAGGGCCGTGTGGTGCAGTGATCCAGAGCATGGACGCTGGCACCAGAGTTTGACAGCTGGCTTCTGCTCTTCCTAGCTTTGGGACTATGGTGCGTCCTCTCCTCTCCCGGTGCCTCGATTTCACTCCCCATAAGATGGGGATATTTAATAGGTTCTACCTTGCACGATTGTTGTGGGGCTTAAATAAATTCATTCACATAAAGTACTTAGAACAGTGCTTGGCACATGGCAAGTACTCAATCTTGCCTATTTTTATTATCTCTGTACTCAAAGCACTTGGCACCTACCAGACATTCAGCATGTATTTGTTGGATGAATAAATGGACCAGTTGTGATGGTTAATTTTGTGTTAACCTGACTGGGCCATGAGATGCCCGGATAACTGGTTAAGCATCACTTCTGGGTGTGTCTGTGAGGGTGTTCCAGGAAGAGATTAGTATTTTACTTGTTGGACTGAGTAAGTAAGTTCAAAGGCCCTGGAATGGCGGGGAGGGGAACCCGGACAGCACAGGGTAGGGAGTGGGTCTTTAAATCACAAAGGCGACTTTATCCTTGGAGATTTTAAGTGGACAGAAGCCAATTTTCTAACATCCTTTCTTCTGATTTGGCCCTTGGCAAAAATTATGACATGGGGTGGGGATAAGGAAACTTAAGGTATCTGAGCCCCTACTATATGCTGGGTTCTATGCTCTATTCAGATCCCCCGCAGATTGGATGATGCCATAACGAACCAACTCTCTCTCTCTCTCTCTCTCTCTCTCTCTCTCTCTCTCTCTCTCTCTCTCTGCTGTCTGTTAGTTCTGTTTCTCTGGAGAACCCTGAGACAGTGGTGGAACTCAGGTTACCCACAACCCTTTGGGCACCGATGTGGCCTGAGGTTAAACACGCTTTTAAAATATATATCAGAGAGGAAGGAAGAGGGAGAGAGAGAAACATCAATGATGAGAGAGAATCATCAATCGGCTACCTCCTGCGTGCCCCACACTGGGGACTGAGCCCACAACTGGGGCATGTACCCTGATCGGGAATCGAACCGTGACCTTCTGGTTCATAGGTTGATGTTCAATCATTGAGCCACGTTGACAGGGCAAGGTTAAACACTCTTGAGTCAGACACACTTGGACTCAAATCCTAGCTATGTGACCTTGAGCAAGTGACGTCCCCTCCTGTGCCTCCCTTTCCTCATCTGTAAACTGAGGAAACCAGTCCCTACCAGGAAAGATTGTTATGTCTATAAAAGATGTGCCTGGCACAGAGCCCAGCATATAGTAGGGGCTCAGATACCTTAAGTTTCCTTATCCCCACCCCATGTCATAATTTTTGCCAAGGGCCACATCAGAAGAAAGGATGTTAGAAAATTGGCTTCTGTCCACTTAAAATCTCCAAGGATAAAGTCGCCTTTGTGATTTAAAGACCCACTCCCTACCCTGTGCTGTCCGGGTTCCCCTCCCCGCCATTCCAGGGCCTTTGAACTTACTTGGCTGGGGCAGGAAATGGATCCCCCACAGCAGAGAGAATGGAAAGAGCCAAAGAGCCCACCCTCCCTGCTGGCTTCCCATTGAGGGAGAGGAAACAGGAGGAGCACTGAGGAGTGGAGGGGGCCCTGGGCGAGCATTGCTGCCTGGACACTGGTCCTTACTTGCCCCCCTAACCTCCCCCCCACCCGCTCCCTGTCTGACCTTGACCAGGCTCTGTGCCTCTCAGGGCCCCATTGGCCCCCTCTGTCCAATGGGGTTGGGCTCTGCGACCTCTGAGGTCCTTCTGGAGCAGGCATTCTGGGATGCAGGAAGTGGGACCCTGGGCTGCCATGGAGATCAAAGGGTAGCTTCCCAGAGGAGGCCTCGCAGCTGCCTGCCCTCTGGAGCAGCTCTGGGCTTCCTGCTCTGCATGGAGCCTGCTGTGCAGCTCTGGGAACCGGGGAGGCCTCAGCCAAGGTCGGACCCTGGCTTCCTCACTCTCCCCCAGTCCTCACTCTCCCCCAGTCCTCACTCTCCCCCAGTCCTCACTCTCCCCCAGTCCTGAGCTGTAGGTTTGAGATACTTGACTCCATTTTCCTCGGTGAGCCACCTGGCATGGAGGCCAGCGGGGATGAACAATACCATGCTGTGTATTCTTCAAGCTGAATTCACAGGAAATGACTGTCTGTGCCTCAGGACACTGGGGAACTTCCCACTTGGCCCTTCCAAGGACCTCCCAGCATGCTGTGTGGTTAACTGACCCTGTCTGCACTCACGTAGCCTTTGAGGCTGGTGACACCTGCTTTGCCTGACCTCCCATCCTCTGGTTCTGTCTGGTCAGTCTTCCCTTGCTCTGCGCCATGCCATCTCTATGCCTTTAAGGTGCTGTCCCTGCTCTCCCCTCCCCCATCCAGGGGCTCACAGTCGGACCCGGGACTGGTACTCTCCTAGGTCAGCTGCATCTTCCTGGCAAAGCCTCTGAGGGAGACATTATTGCCATGTTCGTTTCCCAGGAGGAAACAGGCTCAAAAAGGTGAGATGCCCTGTTGAAGGTCTCTGGGCAGCTCCAGGCCCAGCCCAGGCTCCTTCCTTTCTTCACATCCCGTGCCCTGTCTATGCTCCCTCTCCCTGCCTCCTAGGACTCTTGGGTTTGCACAATACAGAAATCTGACCGGGAGAAGCTTAAGCCAAAAAGGAAGTGATTGCTTTATTAGAAGGATCTTAGGGTAGATTTCAGAGTGGGACTCAGCAGCCAAACCTTGAAGGTGCCAATGCTGACTGTACCACTTCCTAACTGTGCAGCCTGCAGCAAGTGGGGTCACCTCCTGGTGCCTCAGTTTCCTCACCTATAGGATAGAGCTTAACATAATCCCTCTTCCCGAGGCTATTGGGAAGGGTCCACGAATCAGGGCAGTGACTGCAGTAAAAAAGACATTTTATGTCACGACCAGTACACACATCATCGGAAAGAAAAGTCCATCCACAAAACCAAATTCGCTATGTTTACATGTGATATACTCTGATGTTTTTGGTTGTAATTTAACCTAGTTCTAGCTTAGTCTAGTCTATTTTGTTCATTAAAAAAACATTGGTACCAACTTCTTAAAATGACTTCATGACCCACTCCGCTGCCATGGATTGTGGTTTGAGTTTAAAAATTGTTAATGGCTGTTAAGAGCTTAGCAAAGTATCTGGCACATAGTAAGACCTCAGTCATTGTTAGCTGCTATTGTTGCTGTTGTGGTTAACTGCAGACCCACCAAGATTAGAGGGCAGGTTTGACTGCAGCAGGCACTTTGGCACAATCCAGATTCTCTTGCCGGCCTCCATTTTCCACCCGGGCCCCTCCTTCTTTGGGCCAGCATCTTTTCCTGACGCTAGCCTTTGCCGCTCAGTAGAAGCCACAGCTCTATACATCAGAGTATATCACAGGGTATAATAATAACAAATTTTGTTTTATGGATGGACTTTTGTTTTAGATGATGTGTGTACTCGTCATGATATAAAATGTCTTTTTTTTTTTTTTTTACTGCAGTCACTGCCCTAATTCATTGACCCTTCCCAATAGCCCAGTGAAAGAGGTATTATTATAAGCTCCATCCTATAGGTAAGGTGACGTCAGCATGGCTTTACTACCCAAAAGGAAAAGAGTGCTCTCCGAGTTACTCTCTTTTCTCCCCTCTGGCTTCAGTAATAATCAAAGCTAACACTATGGATGCTTACGAGGACCAGCACTATTGTAAGTCCTCACAGTTTTCTCTGACACAGGTCTCATGATAACCTGGAGTCCACAACAGAGATTGGCTGGATGCTCACCAGACCCTTTTCCTCTTCCTGGACCCACAAGCAAACTGCATTTCCCAGACCCCTTTGTCTGGGTGGGGCCACGTGACCAGTTCTTGCCAATGGGATGTGACTGGAAGTGACCTATGTATGGTCCAAGGCAGTTAAGAGTGAATACTCCTCCGTGCTCTACTCTTTCTTTGATCTGGCAGTGGGCGGAGGACAGGGCAACCTTGAAGCCATGAGTTAAAGATGGTGAAACCTCATGGTAGAATGAGCGTGGCTCTCTGAATGATTTCACAGAGCAGAGCTGATGCCAGCTATGCCACCCACCTCTGCCAATCAGCAGTGGAGTGTGGTGGCATAAGGAATAACTTCTTGTTGTGCTAAGCCACTGAGATATTGGGGTTATTATAGCAGCTACCACTGCCCAGCCGATTAATACAAAATTACCTTTTGTTCATATTTTATAGAAAAGGAAACTGATGAAGCCAGGATTTGAACGGAGGCAGCCACATAATAAGCCCACATTTTATCCATTATTCTATGCTGTAGATCAGGGTCTGCAAAGTCCAGCCGACCACAGGCCAAATCCAGCCAGGCCTATTCCTTTATGTATTGTCTTTGGCTGCTTTCACCTGCAAGGGCAGAGGTTAGCACAGACTTGGTATTTGGGAAAGGGACCATATACCTGTTTCCTCCTAAGGCTAAAATATTTACTACCTAGCCTTGTATTATTTTGATTTTCATTTTTAAAATATATTTTATTGATTTTTGTACAGAGAGGAAGGGAGAGGGATAGAGAGTTAGAAACACCGATGAGAGAGAAACATCGATCAGCTGCCTCCTGCACACTCCCTACCAGGGATGTGCCCGCAACCAAGGTATATGCCCTTGACCGGAATAGACCTGGGACCCTTGAGTCCGAAGGCCGACGCTCTATCCACTGAGCCAAAACGGTTAGGGCTAGCCTTTTATTTAAAAAAAATATATATTTGGAACTTCTGCTCTAAGCTGAAAAATTAATTCCCTTGGAAAGACAATTTGAGTCATGTGATCTTGGCTCGGCCAATCACCATAGTTGAGGAGAGTGAGGTGCAATGATTGGCCAAGATTCAGTCAGGTGCTTGTGCCACAGCCAAGAAGGCAGGATCACCAGAAGACATTCCTAGCTAGAGCAAAGGGAAGTGTTATGGACTATACTGTGTCCCCCTAAAACGTGTATGTTGCAACTCTAACCTCTAATTGACTGCATTTGGAGACAGGGCCTTTAAGGAGGTAATTAAGGTTAAATAAAGCCATAAGGGTGGGGTCCTAATCCAGTAGGACTGGTGTCCTTACAAGAAGGGGAAGAGACACCGGAACTCACTCTCTCCCTCCCTCCCTCCTTCCCTCCCTCTCCCCTCCCTCCGTCTCTCCAGGCTCATGCACAGAGAAAAGGCCATGTAAAGGAACAGTGAGAAGGTGCTGCCTGCAAGCTGAGGAGAGAGGTCTCACCAAAAAGCAACCCTCTGGCACTTTGGCTTTGGACTTCTAGCCTCTAGAATTGTGAGGAAGTAAATCTCTGTTGTCGATGATATTTTATTATAATGTCTGAGTAGAGGAATTCAGGAGGAATGGTTTTCCAAATGGTGCGTGTTGCCTGGGGGACGTGGGGAGTACCCCCATGACGTGGTGAATTCGTGCTGGGAGAACCACTGTGAGCCAGGTAACACCCACCGCATCCTCCAATTGGTATACGCTGCACTGTTATCAAATACTATCAACAACAGAGTATTAGAAACCAGGCAATTGGATCATTGCACAGGAGAGTGGCAGCAAACTCACTCTGGTGGGGAGCTGCAGACAAAACGGGAAGTTGTCCCAGATCTGCTCTCTCCTGCTCCAGTGTTTTGGGCCCCAATGGAGACCAGCAACATTCCCTCCGGGGTCTCCTAGGTCATTTTCCTGATACTCACATACTATACATATTGGCACATGGACACATACCAGTCAGTATACGGACACACATTGGTTGTCATGCATGATACATATTGGTACACATCAGAATGTAAGAAAGTGCTCAAAAAACTTATGGGGACATTTCAAAAGTGCACAGGTCCTAACCTGAAGAGGCTCCCACTGGCCAGATCAGGAACAATTTGAAAATCAAAATGCTAAAAGGTAGTATTGGATTATAATCCATTGACTAAAATAGCAATCTACAAGTCCATATTGCTATAGATAAATGATAGATAAATATGGGAGAAGATAATGCTTTTTCCTAACTGTAGAATGCCAATTACTAAATTTGAGAAAATTTGGGAGTTAGAAAATCATCAAAGGATGGTAGAATAGTAAGGGGATGAATTGTATTTCTAAAGAATTTAAAAATAGTAAAACTGACTAACATCGATTTGCTCTTTGTTGTCGCCATGTGCCAGCAATTTGGTGATAGACCAGAGCTCCCTGACAATATCTAAGCAATTGCTGCCATTATGTTTGAGTTTTAATTTTATCCTTAATTATATATTTAGTATATGTTTAATTATATGTGTACACATACACCTATACACCACACACCTATGTGCTTCAAATGAGAATATTTTAATTACACTTACCTTTTAATAAACGATAGGTTCAAAGTGAATATTTATTTGGAAAATTCCCACTTATCTAGTTGGCCCTCGCATACGTGGACTCTGAAAAATGTTTGTTTGTTTGGCCAGAGTAAGTTAATTTCGGTCCTTAACCGTTCAAGCTAACCTGGGTACAGTCTGTGTTTAAATAGTGGCCTCAAAATAAGCAATAATAGCAGAGCGCCGGAGAAGAAAATTGAACTCGAGTTAGTTTAATTCTGACATTCTATGTGACCCCCTGGAGTTCCTCCCTCGTGTGTGACATTTTTTGGAACTTTAGAAAAAAGGTAGTCATTCTTTTCAGGGTCGCTTCATTGATGGAAAATGCCGCAGAATGAAGTGCAGTGAAAAGACTTCCCCAGACGAAACCGCTGCCCCGCCTGAAGCTGTGCGTGAAGTCAGACAACGTTTGAAAAGTGAACCCCAGCTTTGAAGAGCTGCGTGGTCCAAAGGGGAATCCGTGCAGATTTTGCTCTCTGCTGCATGTGAGAATTCCCCCCTGCGTTATCTTTTATCAAGTGTGCAGTTCGAGGTGAGGTCAATTAGACACAAAAATATGTGAACCAGCTGGAATCAGCCTGGATCACGGTACGGTACAACATCAAGCTTTCCAGTTGCTTCTTGCAGGTTGGTGAACAGAAATTGTGGAGAAAGTCATTAACTGTGCGACGGCACAGGTAAGGAGGTGGGGATTTACATAGAAAAGGAAGCATGTTTAGAAGAAGAGAGCCAGGGAAACTGCTGGTCTCCCTTGGCAAGAAGAAATAAAAGGGAAACGCTTGGAGGCCACAACCATTTTCACCCGGAACGGGATCCTCTTGAAAGACACGGGATCAAATGCTGTCTAACTGACTAACATTGATTTGCTTTTTGTTATCACCATGTGCCAGCAACTTGGTGATAGACCAGCCATTTTGCAGCCATTTTGTCTGTTTTTTTGCAAAAGAAGGAAAACCTTGGGAGTTGTTTTTCCTGACCACGTATATTAGAAGTATTTGATGACTTCTGGTGAATATAATTTAGTGGAGATTTTTTAAATTGCGAAGATGTTTGGATCGGTATCCATCCCGAAGACACAAAGCCAGGCACAGCACTGTGCTTTCTCGGACTTACTGTGAACGGGGATTTGGGTGGGTCCCTCCCAAACTGACCCCTGTGTTCACGACTTTTTTCTAACTATGTGTCTATATGTTGATTCACATAGAAGAAACTTTTCTAAATGAAAATGAATAAAAAGTATTATTTGACCAACTATGAGTGAAGACAGATTTACAAATCTGGGTACACTTTCTACTGAACATGTGAATAAAATAAATTCTGATGAAAGCATGAGAAATTTATAGCCGTAAAGGCACAAAAATGAGAAAGTGTATGGTTATTATGCATTTCTGTGACAGACCAATATGTAGGCATATGTTATTCCTCCCTTCTTCTAAAACTACACTAATGTAATTAAACATCTTTAATCCATCTTTTTTTTTCCTTTTTTGTCCTATCATATTTTCTAATATTTGATTTTTTCATAACTTTACTGGCATCTCTGTGTTTCTCTTCTGGATCATTATTATTACTCATATAATTTCATGATTATTTTTGAAAAGAATTGTGCCATATAGAAGAAGGAAGTGTTAATTAAAAAAAAAAAAATCTGTTCTAGGTGTTGAGTGCCCTAGGTAACACATTGAGAAGGATACAACCTTCAATAGTGTTTCTACCAAAAATATATAATTTGATTCCAAAACATCAGACAAACAGAAATTGAAAGACATTTTACAAAATAACTTGTTCATGAATCTTCAAAAATGTCAAGGTTAAGCCCTGGCTGGGTGGCTCGGTTGGAGTGCCATCCGGTACACCAAAAGGCTGAGGGTTTGATCCCTGGTTGGAGTGCGTAGGAGAGGCAATCTATAGATGTTTCTTTCTCACATAGAGGTTTCTCTCTCTCTTTCTCTCTCCCTCCTCCCCTCCCTCCCTCCCTCTTTCTCTTCCTTCCTCTCTAAAGTCAATAAACATCTCCTCTGGTGGGTATTAAAAAAAGTCAGCGTCAACAGATTGAAAGGATCAGGAATCAGTTCAAATTAAAGGCGAATAAAGAGCTATGGCAGCTAACTGCAATGTGCCGTCCTGGATTGGATCCTGGACTGGAAGAGAATTGTTAGAAAGGACATTATTATTGGGATAATTGTCAAAACTTGGGCATGGACTGGGTATTAGATAACAGAGTCGTATCAATGTCAAGTTCCTATTTTTGATGGTTGTATTATTGTTCTTTAAGAGCCTACTTTTGTTCTTAGAAAATATACTCTGAACTATTTAGTGGGTATTTACCTGTGTGTGTGAAGATATATGTAAAGAGAGAAAAACAGAGTGAATGAGGCAAAATGTCAACAATGGGCGACCTGGGTAAAGGACATTTGAGTTTCTCCGCGCTGTGGTTGCAACGTTTATGTAAATTTTAAATTATTTCAAAATGAAAATTTACAAATAAACAAAATGAAACCAACAAACAAAAAAACCAAACCACAAAACTCCAAAAAGGTTAAGCTGGGCCCACTGGTAGTTGGGGTAAAGGAGAGAGGATGACATTGAGCTACCTATTGTGGGTGAATGGAGAGAGAGAGGGGGGGAGAAAGAGAGGGAAAGGGCGAGAGAGAACATGAATATGAAATATGTTGATCCAACAGGAAGAATTTTGGGGAAAGAAAGCATGGAGGCCGTGGACAAGTGGAATCTCAGATTCCTGAAGGATAATCAGGGAGGATACAAGCCTGGGGCTGGAGGAACAGATCAGGGTGGGAAATGAACCTTGTGCAAGTCACGGGAGGGATGGAAGCAACTGCAGAGAAGAGAGAAGGATGAACCTCAGGGAGACCAAGATTTAAGAGGTCTGAGGAAGGGAAGGCGGCAGAATACAGAAAAGGGAGGATCAGGCAGAGGGAGAGTTCAGTGGCAAGAGGTGCCACAGAAGTCAAGGGACGTGAGGGTTTCAAGCAGGAGGAAGTGTCACTGGGGACAAATGGCATGAAAGGTCATTTGAAGCCTCAGAAAAAGACAAAAAATTCAGTAAGACATCGGAAACCACGGTTGAAAATCGTCCCATGGTCAGACTCAAGATTTACCACTGATGAGAAAGTCCTGGAGGTGGAGTGAGAAGTGCAATTAGCAAACCACTGGTGATGATTGATCAGAAAGTACACAATGTCCATATCTCATTCTCCTTCCCTCTCTGTCCCTAGATCAGAAACAAGGTATGTTGCGACGAGGAAAAAGCAGCAGCTGTGTTCCTAAGGCCTGGGGCTGCTTTTGGAGAGCCAGAGTGTTGTTTCCCCTCTTCCCCATCAGTCCTCTAACAAAATCAATACCCTGCCCTGGCCAGGTGGCTGCGTTGGTTGCAGCATTGTCCCATGCACCAAGAAGGTTGTGGGTTTCATTCCTGGTCAGCGTACCTCCCTGGGTTGCAGGTTTGATCCCTGGTCGGGGTACGTACAGGAGGCAACTGATTGATGTTTTTCTCTGTCACATCAATGTTTCTCTCTCTTTCTGAAAATCAATAAAAACCATATCCTTGGATGAGGATTTTTAAAAAATCATTATGAAACGTGGAAGTTTTTAGAAAGTGACTGGGCAGGAGGTGAGGGGAGGTACCTGGGGTTTCACTGCATCTGAACTGGAGGATTCTGGTTAGTATTTCTTTCTTCTTCTTTTTTTCTTTATGTACTAATTTTACTCATTTATTATAATAAGAAAAAAGATCTATTCAAAATAATTATATACAAATTTGCATATTACTAGAAGAACACATTTGGTAAAAATGCCTGCCCCCTCCCCAAAAAAAATTTGGAAGGGAATACATCAAGTTATTAGTTACCACTGGGTCATGGGCCCAAAGGAGATTTCCCCCTGTTTTCTTGGACTTTTATGTATTTTCAAATGTTTCTATCATGAGCAGGCATTGCTTTTATAATGGAAAAAGTAAACGCAATTTTTAAAAAATAAGGGAAAGAAAGATTAAAAAGTGCCCATGGATTTGGAGATTGGTGAAAAAATTGTCAGTTGAAGGATGAGGTGGGGGAAGCAGGTATGCCGCTCCTATGAATAATCCATGAAATTCCTAGAGCACTTTCTGTTTTCAAGGTGCTTTTACAAACATCATCTCATTTCGCAGACTTTGCAGATTAGATGGGACCCAGGGTCATGAACTCTAACACTGGAGCACATGGGCGACCTCCCTTGGGGGTCTCCCAGCTTCTGGTGGGCCCCCTGCTGTGCTGGGAGGAGGGTAATCGAGGGAGCCAGCCCTCCCTACAAGTGTCTACAACTGGTTTTGTAGTGGGTGCAGCCCAGCTCCCGTATTGATAACAATAACCACTGAAGAGGCCAAAGTGTCGGGCAAGCAGCTCCTCCTCACACTAGTCCTTATGAAGAGGGAAATATTATTAAGTCATCTTCGGGTTAATGAGGAAGCAGGGGCACAGAGAGGTGAGGAGACTCCCAAGGTCTCACAGAACCAGGATCTGAGCTGGCCAGTGTGGCTCCACAGCTACTCTGCAGCCCCTTGTGTGCGCTGAGCCTCAGTAAGGCCTGCTGCCCGGCCCCTCCCAGTGCCCCTAATCCTCCCAGCCCTTCCCAGCCAAGCTCACTCCCTGGTGTGCAGCGGGAGTCCTGTGTCTGGCTCGGGTGTCTGTCTAGACACACCTGCGGCGGGTATTTCCTCCCCACCTGCCCCAGGCTGAGTACCGAAAGAACGTGAATTCTTTGTTACCTGTGTTATGATGTCATCCGTTCTCCCATCCATTCTCCGAGGCACTAGCCACAGGAATGCCCTAGCTCACTGAATCCATTCATTCCACAAGTATTTCCTGAGTGTCAACTGTGTGCCAGGCACTATTTTAGCCACCAGGCACACACCTGTGACTCAAAGTCAGATGGAGGAAGGACTGAGTCTTCATAGGTATGTTGTGTGTGACAAGAGTATGCTGTGTGTGTGTGTGGTGGTGTGTGTGTGTGTGTGTGGGCGGGCCCTCATTTAATATTGCAGAATGCTATCTCACTGTGCTTCCAAGCGCCCCCATGCCACTGGGTGTGGGGAGCAGGCACTCGAGGGGCAGTGAGCCTTGTGGAGGCACCGTGGTGGAGGAGACAGCACAATGGTGGAGTTGCATCAGGCCCACAGCTCATTGCTGTGTGGCCTTGGGCCACTGACTTCATCTCTCTGAGCCGCGGCAACTTTGTTTGTTAAGTGGGAGTCACCTGAGCTGCCTCACCGGATGGTGGTGGGGACGAAAGGAGGCGTCAAGGGCCCGAGTGTGGGCCGGACTCGGAGTGTGGCGGAGGCACCCCCTAGGGAACAGCTATCAGTGTGCTGGTTTCTCTGTCTGGGCTTTTCCTCCCTGACTATGACCCTAATTTTATCAGCTTACAGAGTCCCGCCTTCTCCCAAGTCTGATGGACTTGGCTCTAGTCCTTAGCTCTGCAGGAGCAGAAATTGGATTTTGTCAGGTCCAGGGGATCAGACGTCTGAGAACCTGATGAGTGAACCAGGTGTCACGTGGCTCATTTACAAACAGGATGCTCCTTTGCAGAGATCCGAGTACTCCGTCCACCACCCCTGGGGCTCAGGAGACAAGCTCACATGGAGCGTGAACTGTGAAATCTAACCTGTGACACTTCATATAATTCACTCAACACCCCTGTGGATAGGTGGTGTTAACCCATGTTGATAGGCAGAACACAAAAAGAGGCTCAGAGAGGGATCGCATTCCTTGAAAGGAGTTGGAATTGTTTTTTTTTATTTTTTATGTTTAGAGTCCAGGACCAGAACAATGAGGGGAGAACTGCTTCACGCTAGCCCCAGGGCATGCATGAGTGAGGGTTCTTTCCGTTACAAGGACATAAGCCTGCTGTAGCGGGTTAAATGGTAGCTCCCCCAAAAGGTATGTCCATGTCCTAACCTCAGAACCTGTAAATATGATCTTACTTGGAAAAAAGTCTTTGCAGATGTAATAAAGTTAAAGATCTTGAGATAAGATTATTCTGGAGTACCTGAGTAGGTCTTAAATCCAGTGACAAGGGCCCCTATAACAGATAGAAGGAGCTGGTTTGGCTCAGTGGATAGAGCGTCAGCCCGAGGACTGAAAGGTCCCAGGTTAGATCTGGTCAAAGGCATGTACCTCGGTTGCAGGTTCAATCCCCTCTCTCACATCGATGTTTCTCTCTCTCTCTCTCTCTCTCTCTCTCTCTCTCTCTCCCTTCCTTCCTTCCACTCTCTCTAAAATCAATGGAAAAATATCCTTGGGTGAGGATTAATTAAAACAAGAAGACAAAAGAAGAAGACCATGTGAAGATGAAGGCAGAGATTAGAGTGATGCCACCACAAATCAAGGAATGCCTGGAGCCACCAGAAGCTGCCAGGGGCCAGGAGGGACCCTCCCCTAGAATTTAGAAGGGAGTGTGGGCCACGCTCACATCTTGATTTGAGACTTCTGGCCTCCAAAGCTGACAGAATATATTCCTATCGTTTTAAGCCACCGAGTTTGTGGTAACTTGTTACAACAGCTCTAGGAAACACCTGCCCTAGGGGAAAGTGACTGGCTCATTTCAGCCACCAAGGAAAAGGCTTGCAGTGAGGCTGAACTCTCGGCGGGGGGCGGGGGGGGCCTGAAGGGGGTGGGTAAGGGAGGGAGAGGGGTCGAGGCATAGGGATGCTGTGCCAGGGCCTTGCTCTCTGCATCTGCCCCCTCTCAGCTCAGGCTTTATTCTCTGGGATGGCTTCTTCTGGGACCACGGCTTTAGGTGCCCAAGGAAAGGCCAGGAGAAGGATTCTGATGGTCCTGGCTTGGTCATGTGTCCCTCCAGTCCCCACTAGGACCACTTGGTTGGGATAAGAGGCACAGCAATTCCTTCTGGGGCTGCTACCACCAGAGGAAGGAAGGGGCCTGGCAGGCGGCATCAGTCCATGTCCACTCACAGGGTTTTCCCCCAGGCCATCCAGAAGCCTGGAACTGCTTCTCCCCACGTTGGTGAAGTCAGTCCCGTACAGCTCTCCCCTTGCCCCCGCCAGGCGAGCCTCTGGTATTTCTGCATTCCTGGTGATTTATACCATTGCTTGGTTTGATGGCGCCGCTCTCACTCTCTGACAGGCCATGTGCAGGAATTCTGTTTTAGTGAATGACTATTATTTTGCCTGCCTAGTGCCCTCTATTTCTTCCTGCCCTTGCCCCTTCTCTTACTCCATCCCTAACATTCCCACGGGATATATAGACCCTGCCCCTTCTGCAGTGGATTGGTTCCAGAATGGCCACTGACTCAAGCAGGGCCAATCAGAGCAGACTCCCTTAGGTGGCTGAAGCTCTGAACTGCTGGTTAGGGGCAGCTGTTGGTGCCCATGTTTCTTGCACTCTGGAGGGAGGTGGAGAAAGAGAGTCAGAGAGGAGGGAGGCCTGAGGTGTCCTAGTCCCTGGTTTGATTCTTCCTGAGCGAGACCTCTGCTTCTCACACAACTTGGCCTTTCAACCTTTTCTTGGCTTCTGTGAGCCAATTACCGGCTCCCTTCCCCCCCAACACACACACTTTCTGCTTATTTGCTAGCCTGATACGGAGTTCCGTCTCTTGCAATCCGAAATGTGCAAAGATAATTGCTAAATATTATGTATCAGCGGAATAAAGCCTAGAACAATAGACTTGTGTCCGGTCAAGTGTTGGCTCCATCTCATGTTACGTGTGGGAAAACTGAAGCCCAGAGAGGGAGCTGAGCCACCTACAGCCACACAGCACGTGAGCAGTGGAGACAGGCCGCCGGCTGTCTGCCCGTCTGAGTCACATCTCTAAGGATCTCTCCATGACTCTGGCCCCCTGATTTGTGTGTGACCTGGGGTGGCTGGCCTTATTGCGTTCCTTGCCTCAATTTCCCCATTCTGTCCTCGAGGGCACATAATTCCTGGCAGAAGAGAAGGGAGCCAGATGTTATCTACGTGGGCTGCTTTGAATTCTCAGGGCCTACAAAAGGCTATTATTATTTAATTATTGCAAATGGTAATTATAAGGGAAGGTAATTGTCTGCCCTTTCATTATAGCACTTGTGCCCTTTTCCTCTGGCAGCCCCGGGCCGGTCGTAAAAGAGAGCTGGATCCAGGTCTGCTGTGGCAGCCCAGCGTGGACCATCCAGTAGACCAGCTTGGAGGAAGGGCTGTACATAGTTACTGGAGGTGATTTGGGGATGATAAAGCCCTCCCGTGCCCATGAACTCCGTAGGCCCTACAGGAAAAGAGGAAGGGACGCCCTGAGCACCGGCCAGGTCCTGGGCACTGTGCTGGTCACCCCACCTTCTCCAGGTGAGATCATGCCTGCAAAAGCCCAGCAAGGTGCCTCACTCAATAGTAAATGCTTGGTAAATGGTGGTGCATACAATTTCTAATCCTGACTTACTGCTCTGTGAAATAAGAATGACAGCATTCGCCTCATTTTATAAATGAGAAGACTGAGATGTCCTCAGGTTTTAAAGCTAGTGGGAGCCCGTATTTGAACGCTGTGTGACTGAACTCAAAACACTCACGTGCTTCACGTACAACTTGCCACCAGATCCTACTGGCCCATTTCACAGTTGAAGAAATTGAGGCCCAGAGCTGCAATGTGGCTGACCCCAGCTCACTGAGGTTGTTTAATAGGGTCAGAACCTGGACCCACACGTTGGAGCTGGAAGTGATCAGGACTTTCTAAGTCACTGGATTTGAAGAAATCTTGGAGACATCATTGGATTTCTGCAAAATGTGAGGTAGGAAATTCCAGTCATTTTTTATTTAAATCTCAAAGGGTTTTATTTAAATATCCACATGTCTGCCCTGCCCGACTTGCTGCTGGCTCTGCTCTGCTCCCCTGCCCTTCCCTCCGCCACCTCCTCGCATCCCACAACCCCCAGCTCACTACTAATGGTGGAGACACAGAAGATGACCAAGACTTAGTCTTGACCCTCTGGCTAAGCAAACACTGAGCTCAATTGCAGACCCGGGAGCCCCTGAATAAGGCTGGCCTATGTAACCTGCTGTCAGACATTGCTAATCAGTCACAGCATTCTTCCTATTTAAAGCCCAGATTCCCAATCCTTTGAGATTTAAATAAAAATTGACTGGAATTTACTACCTCATGTTTTGTAGAAATCCAATGATGTCTTCAAGATTTCTTCAAATCCAATGTCTTACAAAGTCCTGATCACTTCCAGCTCCAACTGTCTACTCCTAGTGTACCTTTACTCTCTTTCCTCTGCCCACCTCTCCTCTTTGCTCAGTGCCAGTCCAGGCAACCCAGTGCCAACTTCACATTCAGCATGCAGCTCTTTTTGCTGAAGGTTTAAGAAATAGTGGGGGTTGTATCATAGCAATGCAAAGGGCAGGAAGATGATTAACCTTTTGCACTCGGATGTCGAGATTAAAATTACTCTTTGAATGTACCAATAATTTGAAATATAAAAAAATCCAAATAAATAAGTTTGTATGAAAAGAAACTCCAGTTTTTTATTCTACTGCCGCACTTTGTAAAATCTGAGGTATTTAAAAAATTAAATCCCGAGTAGAATAAAGGAATCGAGAAAAAAGCAAGCGAGTGCAAAGGGTTAATATTATCTCTGTTTTTACAAATCCTGCAGCCCCAAGATTTAACCAACCATTTGCCTTTGTTGGGCCTCAGTTTTCCCACCTGTGAAATAGGGCTAACATCCGTACCAGCCTCCCTCTCAGGGCTCCTGTGGGGGTCTAATTAGAAAGCGCATATGTTGAAGCTCAAGATTGTTTTAGTTCTGATGGGAGGTTCGCCCAGTTTGAGGGATAAGGAGGCGGCAAGGTTGAGTAGAAGGCAAGGAGAGGAAGATGGAAATCTTTGGGCTTCAGGCCCTACTGTGAACAGGCTTTAGATGCAATGCTATGAAGTCAACCTTGCATTTGCCACGATGGGGGCTGCAGAACCTGGGAGTCACCTGGACACCTGCTTTCTCACACCCCACATCTATCAGTCACTAAGTCCTGGTGACACGAAATTCACAAATATGGACAAATCCCACATTTGCCCACGTTTTTCCACCTCTGCTAGTGCCACCCTGGTCCAAGCCATCACCATTGTTCTTCACTTACCCACACCCCTGACACCCGGAAGACTTTGAACGCCTCCTATTGGCCTTCCTGCTTAGCCCCATTCCAATCCATTCTTTCCCCAGCAGCCACACGAACCTTTTGAAAAGAATTCTGACCACATCATTTCTCTACTTAATGCCCACCTCCCCACACTTCCTATTGCTCTTAAGCTAAAATCCTAATTCCTTGCCAGGGCCCACCTACGACGTCCAGCCCTCAGTGTCATTTTGCAGTCCCCCCTCATTCCACTCGAGCTCCCTTATCCTTTCTGGCCCTTTAATATGGCCAGGGCCTTCTTGCCTCAGAAGCGTCACACACTGTTCTTTCTGCCAGCAAGCTTCTTTTCTCATCTCTTCCCTGATCTCAGCTTGAACATCCCTTCTTCTGGGGAGTTCTCCTTAATCTTCACTTACCCACACCCCTGACACCTCAACCCTGTCCTTTGTAGCTATGGAGACTAATTACACTGCTCCTTGATTATCTGTTAAATTCTGTCTCCTGGAACAGACTGGGAGAGTTCACCAAGGTCCACTTCTCTTGCCCTCCAGGGAACACTGTACTTCCCAGCTTCCCTTGCAGTTGGGCAGGACCACGTGACTAATACCGGCCAATGGGTAGTGAGGAGGAGTGATGTGCATCCCTTTCCGGCTGAAGCAGTGTCAAACCTATGTACAATTCTCCAGCGTTCTTCTCCTGCCCTGGTAACTAAGAAAGTCACATGTTCCAGTGGGTGCGGCTTCAAGATGATAAGGACTTCTCGGCTTAGGTCTGTGGGTGACTAGAGCTGAGGACCTAGGATGGGCATGCGGCACAAGTGTTATGTCACGGAGGTTTCAGAGTTCTTTGTTACTGCAGCATGGTCTGGTCTATCCTGACTATTTATGCTAACTGGTGCTCTATCAGAGCAGGGCCTGTGTCTTGTTCACTGCCTCTCCAGAGCCTGAGACCCTATCTGCAACATAGAAGTAGGTGCTTTGTGAATATTTGTTGAATGAGTGAAAAACCCCCACCCGAAATAGAATATATATATAACATACTAGTAGTTCCTTTCTCAAATAATTTACTGTAGTAATACTTATATACATAACGGTGAGAATATAATCAGGGGCTAAATTGTAAAAGTTAAAGAAGGAGGGAGTCAGTGGGTTGGAGCAGTCATGGAGGACTTCCTGGAAGAGAATAAGGAAGATTTGAATATTTGGAGAGAATGAGAGTGGGTTTGCTGTCTATCCCATCACTTATTCATCCATTCAACAAACACTCACTCTAATGCACCATGATAAGGGTTTTGCCAGCAGTGAGGCCAGAGGAACAGGTGCTCTTGGGAATCGGAGGACAGTGCCTCTTCCCATGGGAGGATCCAGAATGGCTGCACAGAGGAGGTGATGTTTAAGCTGAGCCATGATAAATAGGTGTTTGCCAGAGATGAGATTGGGAGAAAAGGGCTAAGGATCCCCAGCAGAGGGAACAGCATGAACAGAGGCTTGCAGAACCAGAGGTACACGGTGTGGGGCAGCATCTGGTGTGACTGGATATGGGGGAGAGGAGTCTGGGTGCCAACGGCAAAGAGATGAGCTCAGGGCTTCCGTCTCTGGCTTCCTGCGCCTCAGCCCGCACTGGCCGTATGAAAAGCATCTTGGCTGGCCTGGGAAGACATGTTAGAGAGCGTCTAAGTTAAGATCTGAAGGACGGCTTGAAGGGACCAGGAAGGTGTGATGAGAGGACAAGGGAGGGTCCCAGGCAGAGGGAACAGCATGCTCCCAGACCTTAGGAGGCAGGTGGTTGGCCTGAGATGGCAGCTCACTTTGTTGAGAGCATAGCTTTCCACATGCTCAGACAGGAGGCTCTGGTGAGGCAGATGGGCCAGATCATGTTCCTTGCCCCCCATAATTGCCCTATCAAGACCTCATCCCAGCAGTCAAAGCCTTCAGGATTCTGTCTCCCATCTCCCTTTCAACCCTCAACTCTGGTGCCTTTGCAGATGCTATTCTCAGTGCCTAGAATTACAATGAGGATGATAATAATAACATAATAATATTTGTTGGGCCTTTTACAATATGTGAGGTGCCATGTCAAGCATTATTTCATTGACTAACAATGACATCAGTAATGACATGGGCTAGTACATTTTGGGGGATTTATTTATTTTTTCTTATTGGACTCTATTTTTTAGAACAGACTTAGATTTACCAAAATATTGAGAAAATATTACAGAGAGTTCCCACATACCGCCCCCCTCTCAGCTTTTCCTACTAGTAATATCTTTTGTTAGTATATTTGTTATAATTATTTATTGATGGATGCTTTTGTTAATACATCATTAACTGAATTCCACAGTTTATTAAGATTTTCTTGGTTTTTACCTGATGTCTTTCTTCTGTCCCAGGATCCCGTCTAGGATACCATATTGCAATTGTTATGCCTCTTTAGTCTCCTCTGGGCAGCGGCAGTTTCTGAGCTTTTCCTTGTCTTTGATGGTCTTGGCAGTTTCAAGGAGTCCTAGTTAGATATTTTTAGGAAACCCGTGATTTGAGTTTGGTGTTTTTCTCATGACGAGACTGGGGTTATAGGTTATTGGGAGGAAGTCCACAGAGGTAAAGTGTCATTTTCATTGCATATCAAGCACACACACTGTCAGCATGACTTGCGACCGCTGACGTTGGCCTTGACCACCTGGCTGAGGTAGTAGCTGTTTAGCTTTTCCACTGTGAATTTACTTCCCCCTCCTTTTTTGTTACTCCTCACCTGAGGATATTTTTCCATTCGTTTTTTTTTTTTTTTTCAGAGAGTGGAAGGGAGGCGGAGTGACTCATTGATTGGTTGCCTCCCCACGGGCCCAACCAGAGCCTGGGATGGAGCCTGCACCTGAGGTACGTGCCCTTGACCGGAATTGAACCCGGGACCCTTCAGTTGGAGGGCTGACACTATCCACTGAGCCAAAACGGCTGGGGCTCCCTTCCCTTTTCATACTGTGCACTGGGGAAGTTGCAGTGCACAGCTCACCCGTAAGGAGTGGGGAGTTATGCTCCAGCTCCTGGACGGTCTACATAAGTTATTGGGAATCCTTCTGCATGAGAGGTTTGTCTCTTCTTTCCATTTTAAAATGTATTATCTCACTGAACTTCTCAACGTGGGTTGATACTTATCACCCCATTTTTCTGGGACCTGGAAGGCCCTCCGTTCTTCCCCCACCCCCCCGCTCGCACCACACCTAATTTCTGAAGACCTTTTCTGCCTCCCGGAGAAAACCAGTGGCCTCATCTGTGTTCTCCTCATGCTTTGTAATTCCAACTAATTCACGCCACACACACGTATTGTGCTCTGCTCTGCGCCAGGCACTGTGCTTGGGACTTGGGCTTGAAAACAAAGGTCTACATGTGTCCTGCCGTCCAGTCGCTCACAGCCTTATCTGTGCTGGACCGGAAGTGCCCTGAGGGCAGGCACTTGGTCCAACTTGCTGGGAGCTGTTTCCAGCCAACAGGTAGAGCATCTGAGAGCCGGTATCAACACTCCTTACACCCTGGGAAATGCCTCCTGCAGGATGGCAAGCGGTGGCAGGTGATGGTTGTGTGTGTAGCCTCTCCCCGGGGACTGGGTGCTCCCTGAGGGCAGGGCCAGCCCTGATTCTTCTTGGCCTAGAGGCTGGGTGGCAGTCAGTGACACGGAAGTCTGAGCTGGGTGCAGGACCCGGGGACTGGCCACCTCAGGTAGAAGTGAAGTTTGGAAGCTGACACAGCCCGGGAGGCCGAATCCGGAGGACTTGGTGACTGATTGGCTGGGGAGGGTGAGGCGGGAGGAGGAGTCACACGCAGATGGCTCTGAGGTCTGGAGCTGGGGACCGCCGGTGCCACCTCTGATAGCTTCTGCGAGGAGAGCCGCTGACAGCCTCGGGCGGCCCCACCCTTTGGGGGCCCGGGCCTAGAGCCAGGGAGGGCCGGAGCCTAGCGAGGGAGGGGGTGGCCTGCCCTGTCCGAACTACTGACCCCCATCCCCATGTTCTCGTTTAAAAAATAACCTCAGCCTGGATTTTGAGCACGATCGTTGGTTTTCAGGTGTGGGGGCCCATTCTGAGGGTCCCCTTCCGCCTGCGTCTGCGAAGGAGACCCCCAGGGGCAGCCTGCGGCCGCGCGGGGTCGCCTTGATCAGGGCCATGGCTCGCCAGGCCCAGGTCCCCATCGCCGGGGAGGGGGCGGCCCGGCGGCGGCCCAGCCAGGGCGGGACAATGGCCGCGGCTGCCGGGGTCCCGGGAGCCCCCGCGCTGGGGAAGGGGCTGGCCTAGGGCCGGGCGCCGGTGCCCTCCCCGCGCGGCTCGGGCGGGCGGAGGGGGGCGAGGAGTTCCTTTGTGGCTCTGCCTCCGGCGCGGCGCGGACGGTGGGAGCCGCGCAACTTTGCGAGGCGGCGGCGGCGAGAGCCAGACGAGGCCCCCGGGCCCGAGCGGGGCCCCCAGCGCGCGGCCCGCCCCCGCCCCCTGCCCGGCCCCCTCCCTTCGCGCGCCGTCGCCCGCGCCCGGCGCTGCCCACTCGCGGGAGCCCCCGGGGCCGGACGGGCTGCGCAGCCGGAGAGGCGGGGGCCCGACGCGGCCCCCCCGGAGCCGGGCGCCTGGCGCGGGGGCTCGCCGAGAACACGGGGGGCCGCGCGGCGCTGCAGACCCAGCCTCCCGCCGCCGCCGCCGCCGCCGCCTCGGCTTGCAGAACCCAGAAGTGAACAGCAGGCGACCCGGAAGGTTTGCGCGCGGCTCCGCACCGACCGGAGCCGGGAGCCGGAGCCCCAGCCCGGCCCTGCTCGGGCCGCCGGGCGCGGGGCTGCGGCCGCGTGCCGGAGCCGCCGCAGCACAGCCAGGTCCGTGCGGGCCCGGGGCGCGGGGGGAGCGGGCTCGGTGGCGGCGGGTGCCCGCCCGAGCGCCCGCCCGCGGGAAAGTTGCGCGGAGTTGCGGGCGGGGTGCGGGCCGGGGCGCGGGCGCTGTCAGCGCGGGCCGGGCGCTCCGAGGGCCCGGGGCCGCCTGCGCCTGCGGCGGGGCCCGGAGCGGCGGCGGCGCGCGGGTAGGAAGTGTCTCGGCGGCGTGTCTGGTCTGCTCCGAGTGTGTGCGAGTGTGTGCGTGTGTGTGTGTGTGTGTGTGTGTTTTCTTAAGCCGGGCTATTCAAACCTGCTGCAATTCTCCGGTAAACAATGATTCATGGGACTTAATGCAAATAAACGGGTAGCAAACGGCGCGGTTCGCGCACTTTGCAGCCGGCCGGGTGGAGCGGCCAGTGCCGGATTTCTCCCTTTTTTTGCAGATCTGCAGAATATGGCGTCCCTGTCCTGTTTTAAAAATAAGCCAGGCTGCCATTTTTGTTTTTCTTTTGTCTGAAAATTTTAATAAAACTGTCTGAGAATGTGGGAGAGGCGGCTGGAAGCAGAGGGGGCACCCGAAGGGTTGGCTTTTTTTCCCTTTTCTTTGGCGAGAGCCGCGAGCCTTTCGGGGAGGTGAGACACAATGCAATTGCACTTTAAAGAAAAAAAAAAAGGAAGCCGCTGGGCGATTTGGGGGGTAGGGCTGGGAATTTAAAGTTAACTCCGAAAGTTTTCTTTTCTTTCTTTCTTTTTTTTTTTTAAAGCTCTCCCTCCCTCTCTCTCTTTCTCTATCTCACTCTCTCTCTTTTTTTTTTTTTTTTGAAGGCGGTGAAATGCCGCGAAAGGATCTCGGGGTCTATTTCTCTCCCCCAGACAGTCGCCTTGGCAGGAATTTTGGGGAAAAGTTAACTGCCGGTTTCCTCAGAGCTGCGGAAGGCGTGTGGGGGGTTGGGGATGGGGACTTGGGGGCACCAGGACACGTCTTTTGGAAGAGGCTGTCTGAAATGTGTTGTAAGGAACTATGTTCTCAGGTTTGAGGGAGAGGGCCCAGGGTTTCCGAGTCAGACTCCAGGCAGGAGGAAATGAACCTGCTCTCCCGCACCCTGCCCTCCAGCCGTGAGTGTGGGGAGTGGGCCTGGCTCCCTGGGTGGCCCGGGCCTCCCTGTAGTCCGGAATCCCGCCCTGGGTGCCCTCTGGCAAGTGTGCTTGGTTGGCAGTTGGAGAGCCCCTTCCCCACCCTGCTAGGCCTCCCGCTGCAGGAGGTGGCATCTGGTGGTGACGCCCCCAGGGGTGGGCTCCTGGCTGGGCACAAGCCGGAAGCTCCAGTGGGTCCTGTCTGAGAGGTTGTCTGGTGTTGGGGGGCCTCTGCTGGTTTGCTAGTGGGGGTCGTCTGAGCCTCTCGCCCGTGGTGGCTCCTACCCTTTTCTGCCGCCCCTGCCGGCACCCTGGAGGCTCCTGTGTTGGGGGCAGTGTAGTTCCTGAAGTCTCTCTCTAGACCCATCAGGGCCCGCTGGCTCTGCGCGCTGCAGAGGGGTCAGAAGGCCAGGCCTGGGGTGGCTGGCGCTGTCCAAGGCACCGGGCTCGTGGGGCCTGGTCTTCCCTCGGTTGGGAAAGTATGTGTCCTGGGAGGACCCCGAGCCCTTCTGGCCCCTGCCCTGGCGTCTCCGGGAGCAGTGACACCTCTAGTCTTCCTCCTGGCCTGGCCCGGCCCCACAGGGCACTGGGAGCTCCCCGGGGGCAGAGTCAGGGGTTCGCGGTGGGGTTTCAGAGCTTAGGGCTGTAGAACTTGCATGCCTGGGCCACAGGTACCAAGCCAGGCATTTTTCAGATGAAGAAACGGAAGTCCAGAGAAGGGGGAGTGACTTGCCCAAAGTCACAGTGCCAGTTGGGATACCAAGTCAGGGACCCAGATGTTCAGGCTCCCGCTTCTGGGCTGGCTCTCTGCAGTGTTCTCTGGCCCTGACCCCGGACAGGGTCCTTTTGGAAAGAACTCGACCGCACATCTCCCTTCCCGTAATAGCCCTTCCCCGTAGTAACCCGTCATGAGTGAGTGGAACTTGACAGTTTGCACAGTGTCGTGCATGGTCCTTATCACATCGGCGCTCGCGAGAACTCTGTTGGGGTGAAATTGTCAAGGACACTTAACCCCATCTTAAAATTTAGGCGGCAGGCCACCCCAGCGACTAAAAATCGAGAGGCCCACCCCCTACAACAGTCGGAGCTGAAAAGGCCCAGAGAAGTCATCTGGGCTCAGAGACGGGAGGCCACTGGGTTGAAGACACCCAGCCATTCAGGGCCCAGCTAGGACCAGAGCCCTGGTGTCTCATTTCCCTTCCTCGTGAGACACGCAGAGGGGGAGGGAGCCACTCTCCCCACCGCAGGCTCCACTGGCCTCGGGAGAGCTGTGATCGCTGGTTGTGCTGGTGCGCACCGTAGCGGCCAACACTTAGAGACATGGTCTGTCCCAGGGGCTGAGGAATAGGCTCCTGAGTTCTTGGGGAACGGAGGCGAATGGCCCCGGGTGGAGAGGAAGCGGGTTGTGTGGGGGAGGTATGAACTGGGTCTGAAGCTAGCCTGGCTCCAGCCCTGCCCTGAGTAGGCACTTCTCTGCCCTGCTTCTCTGTAAAGTAAGAGTTGTTCCTTCATTCATTCATTTGTTTATTGGTCTGCCAGATTCTTTATTCTTTCATTTATTTATCAGTTTATTGGATTAGTCATTTCATTAGTCCATTCATCTCTGTCCATCCAACCATCCAATCCCCGGCACGCCTAGCGCAGGCTGGACAGTCCTCGAAAGCCAACAGGGAAAGGGCTGTGAGACTGCGGGTGTGGATAGCACTAGCCTGGGCGGCATGCCTGGTGTCTACGTGAGGCCCCAGGGGAGGTCTCTAGGAGAAGAGGAGGCTTACCAAGACCAAAGGAGTCCCACAGACCATCGCCATGGTGGGTCTGGGTCCTGGGACCAAGCCCCATGTGTGTATTGAGTTTTACAGCTTGCGCAGTGTGGTGCATGGTGTGTGCGACGGTGGGCACGTCCTTCCTCTCTCTGAGCCTCAGTTTCTTGGTCTTTAAAGTGGGGCATCTCAGTGAAACCCTCATGGGTTGTTGGGAGTGATAACCAGAGCGTCTGCACTGTCTCCCAGCATGTGGTAGGGGCTCAGTATACACCACCCGGATGATAAGGGTTGCTCATTACCAGCCTGGGCTCAACCTGGACTTTTAAAACTATCGTGGTGTTTTTATTTTTTATTTATTTATTTTTTATATATATTTTATTGATTTTTTACAGAGAGGAAGAGAGAGGGATAGAGAGTTAGAAACATCGATGAGAGAGAAACATCGATCAGGCTGCCTCCTGCACACCCCCTACTGGGGATGTGCCCGCAACCAAGGTACATGCCCTTGACCGGAATCGAACCTGGGACCCCTGAGTCCGCAGGCCGACGCTCTATCCACTGAGCCAAACCGGTTTCGGCTATCGTGGTGTTTTCAGAACGAGCCAAATGATCTGGGGACCCCGAAAGCCCCGCTCTGCCTTGTCATTCCACTGCTGAGGCGTTCCTAATGTTTCCTAGGCATTTAGAAGAACAAAAATCAAAAATCCAAAGTCCTGCAAGGGACTGCCGGCCTGGCCTCCAAGGCCCCTCAGGTCTGGGCCTGCCCACCCCTCACCCTCAGCTCCCCTGCACCCCCACCCTTCCTACCCCTCCCTCTGGTCTCACCATCTCCAGCTGCACTGGCTTCTGTCTGTACCTCAGATTTACAAAGCCTTTGCACATCCCCCACCCCTAAATGTTTACATGGCTGCCACCTTCTTGTTTCACAGGTTTCAACTCAAATGTCACCTCCTCAGAGGGGCTTCCCTGACCACCTGCTCTGTAATAGCTTCCCACTCTCACGCTCGGTCATGTTAGCCCCTTTTTATGTTTCCTTGTGGCTCTTACCAGTATCCGAAACTTTCTCATGTGTTTGTTTATTTGCACGTCTTGTCTGTCTGCACCACTGGATCACGCGTAGACCGTGCAGGCGAGAGGGCAGGTGGTTCCAGCAGGTGTGACCAGGGCCGTCTTGGAGGCGAGGAAATGCTGGGAGCCCAGGTGTGGCGGCGGCCCTGGCAGCGCCTGGGAGATGAAGTGACACTGAAGTGACACCGAGCTCTGTCCTCTCCTCCCCTGGGGAGCTCCGGGCTGTTGTTGGGAAATAATGAGATGATGAAATCGCGGGATCTAAGAATCCCAGTCTCTGCCAATCTCAGAATCTTAGTATTGAGAAGCTTTCTGCCTCAGAAACTTTGACACTTGGAGTGTTCGCCTGATCTGCTCTGGGATTTGGAATCTTACAAAGGGGACCGCTCACTGCCTCACTCTCACTGTGCGTCGGGCCATGTTATAAAAGGCTTTACAAATGTTAATGGGTTTAATCCTCATTGTTATTACCCTCATTTTACAGATGAGGAAATCGAGGCACAGGGAGATGAGGTAACTCGCCAGGGTCCACAGAGCTTGTCAAGGGCGTTGTGGGAGTCGAACCCAGCACTTTGGGGCTCCTCTTGTGAATCCCACACCTGATGAGGACAAGCCCAACTTCCCAGACCCCCGCATGGAGCTGGAATCCCCTTCCCACATCCTTGGCAAAAGGGCCCTGACCTCTGCTAGAGTGAGGGGGGCCCCTTCCTCACCAGGCACCCCCATTCTCCCCTGTCAGACCGTTGTCATTGCTGGAAAGATTTCTTTACAAAGTGTGAAGGGATCCGAATGTTATGGTTTCCCAGTGCTTTTGTCCTTGTGGTTTGTGAGTTTAGACGCCTCTTTCTCCCCACGGGGCTGTGAGCTCCTTGCAGGCAGGCGGCTTTGGTGTTGAATGAATGAATGAATGAATGAATGAACCGTGTGTACAAAGAATGCTTCCCTGTATCTCTGTAGCACTGTGCTAGGCACTTGTTCCAGGCCACTGGGCAGACTCAGTGCCCTGAGGAAAAGAAGACAGTTACCTCTCCATAGAGCCCTAAGAAAGTCTGCATGGGTGATGTTTGTCCCCCATTGGAGGACCATCTGAGACCTACAGCCGCATACTCCTTGGAGAGAGGTAGACCTCCTCGATTATCCAGCCGAACCTCATTTTGCCTGTTGGGGAGACTGCAGCGGGAACGGAGAGCAGTAGGCCTTGTCCAAGGACACGCACATCTCAGATGCTTTGCCTGGTGGGCTTTCTGCTCCCCAGGGGCCAGCAGGCGGCCACACTGTGTGCCTGGGGTTCGAAGGCAGGCGCAGTCCTCCTTGGAGAAGCCCCCTGGGTGGCACCGGCCTCCTCACCTCCACAGTGGGGGTCACATCCCTGATGCACAGGCTGTGCGGGGCCCAGCGCCTGGCACTGGGTGGGATTGAGGAAGTGGGTGGGGTGGAAGGGTGAGGGGCTGTGGGGGTGGCTTCGGAGGCTGGGTAGGATTTGGGGAGGTGGCCGAGTGGTGTTTTAGTGGGTAAGGTGTGGGGGGAGGGCCAGGTATTTGGTTCTGGAGCCCAACGTGTCTTGCCTGCCCCTGCCTCATTGGTGTGGCCACAGGGTTTCCTTTCCATGTCGGTCCTTCTCTGAGCTAAAGCCAACAGGGACAGTCCTCGAGGGGACAGTTTAGCCATTTCAGATTCTGGGGTTCAGTGGGAGAAACCTGACGGGTGGGTACATCCCCCCAGATCCACTGAAAAACACACATTCGTACATATTCACATTATCAGCCATCCACTCCCACCTTTGGCCCTACCCTCCTTTCCCAATTTGGGTGCTCCCCTGCTGTTTCAGAAACACCACCAGGTCTGCCCCGAACTGGGCCCGCAGGAGCCAGAAGCTCAGGAGGCATGTCTGCTGGAGTGTGTATCTACCACATGATACACACACCACATGGGAACACATGCATACACTCCTACCACCTGCAGGATTACATACACGTGCAGATACCTGGGTGCACCCTCCCAGGAAGTGACAAACAGCTGCATGGCTGTCCCTTCTCATGTACTTTCACATGCATGATACATGCCAAGTTTATCGCCTGCACTCAGGCATACTCATATACATGTGTGTTTTTACATGTAGGTATATCTTGCATACCCACTCATTTACACCATGAGGATGTAGCCTCCCATTCTGGGCTGTGCACACGATCCCCATGCATTCACACGTGTACCTGCACCTCCCATTCTGGGCTGTGCACACGATCCCCATGCATTCACACGTGTACCTGCACCTCCCATTCTGGGCTGTGCACACGATCCCCATGCATTCACGCGTGTGCCCACACCCTGCCTGGATCTGCTTGCAGCGGTGGAGCAGGCAGCTCGTTTCCATCTTCCACCTCCATTCAGCAGTATTTCTTGAGCATTTACTATAAACCAGGCCAGGGGCTAGCTGCTGGGGACAGAGGTGAGGAAAACTGACATGGTTCCTGTCCTGGTGGGAGAGACAGACGAGCCAAAGAGCACACAATGATGATGTGACTATAGATTGTGGCAGGTGCTGGGAGGGAACTGCTGTTTTCTGACGAGGGCCGCCCTGTGGCTTCATGCTTGTCAGTTTCCTATAATGAGTGACGGTCATGGTACAGGCAGGTGAGAGGTGCTTCTGGGAGGAAGTGATACCTGACCTGTGGCCAGGAGTTTTCCCCAGAAGCCAAGGGAGCCGCCTGAGCAAAGGTCCTGAGGTGGGAGAGCAAGGAACATGGAGAAGGTGGTAGCTCTAGACAGTCGCTGGCGAGGGTGTGAGACCTGGGCTGGCAGGGCCTGGGGTAGGTCTTCTCTGGCCTCTACCCCTCCACACGTGTCCACCCAGGCACTCCCCACCCTGTCTCTGACCAGCCCACCCCTCCCTGGGCTGCCTTGCCCTGCGTTGAGGGCCCACTCTGGGGTCTGGAGATACAGCATGAGAACAGGTTCTGACCATCTGCCGGGGGTTCCCTGCCTACAACCCCTAGGAATTGTCTAGAAAGTTCCTGGGGGCCAGGTCACAGCTGGGGTTCAGCAACTGGCTGTCCTGCTTTGAGTTAATCTCAGACTTGGCTCCCACATCAGTAGAGCAGCCCCTGTGGGTCCTGAGAGGCTCCAGGGCTACTCCCTCCCCCCATCCCCCTCCCTCCCCCGCCCAGCCCAGCTACCACCACAGCTTGGTCAGATTTCCACGTGGGTCTTTGAGTTGGGAAAGGCTCTCTGTGCCTTAGAGAACCTAGTAACAACACAGCAGTAGCCAGTACGGAGTCCTTACTGTATGCCAGGCACTCTTCTAAAGACTTTATACGTATTAACTCCCTTAATCTTCACAACAGCGCTGTGGGGACGCCGTTATCATCCCTAGTTTGGTAACAGTCTCTGGGGCTTCCCCCAACACCGTCTTGTTCCAGAATCTGTACTGTTGACCTGTCAATTGCCACACTGGCCCTCAGCGGGTCCAGGAACTCAGGCTGTGACTTAGTGGAATCGTTTTATAGATGAAAGAATGAAGGCCCCGAAAGGAAATGGACTTGCTGAAGGTCGCACAGCCAGCCAGCCAGCCAATAGCAGAGGGTTCCAGCTCCCTGCTCCCTCACCCCACAGCTGCGTGGCCTCGGGCAGGTTACATACTCCTCTGGGCCTTATTCCTGCCGCAAACAGGAAAGGATGACCACCACGGAAGCCAGGAGGTGGGAACTTGGGGGATGCAAGCAAGGGGACTGCAATTGGGAGGGGACGGGTGGGGGATTCTTGGGTTCTCTGGATGTGGGCTTTGTAACAAGTCACCAAGCTGTTCATTTATGTTCTAAGCACCTGTCACAGGGTCCTTAGGGGGCTGAGTGAGAAATGCTTGTAAAGCACCTAATGGCACCTGACATGGAAGGCATGCTTAGTAACTATTGTTATTGTTGTTGTTGTTCTGTTATTGCCATTCTATGGTGGCCAGAGGAGTCCCCTGTGGGGATGGGCGATGGGGTCCCCAGGGGAATGGAAGTAGAGCAGGGCCTGTGTGCACAGCTGCAGCACATTCTCTCAGCCCTGAGAGGAGCAGTCATGGCCCATTTCCTAAGTGAGGGCACTGAGGCTCCCAGCGAGGGTGAGGGCCACTGCCCTGGGGGGCTCTGGGTGGTTGGCAGTGGGATGGGAGGGCTCAGGGAGGGGTTAGCATCCCAGCTCCCACTGCCCAGGGCATAGGCAGCAGCCCCTCCTGCTCCGGTCAGCCCCGGTCAGCCCCACCACCACAATGGAAACAGCCCCCCCGCCACCCCTCCTCAACCCCACCCCCGCAGGGCTGCGGAAACCCAGCCTGATTGGATCCAGGACCCTTGGGAGCCTGTTCCTCACAGGAAGTTCCCAGGAGCAAGCTTCTGAAGCTGACCTGGGTGGAGTGGGGCCCAGCAGCTGGGGCTCAGGGCTCAGGGCTCAGGGCTTAGGGCTGCATGGAGTGGGGTACATGGAGGGCAGAGGGGTCATGGGGAGGAAACCTCTGAGCACACGGGGGTCTCAAGGCGCTGGGAAAATGGGAACACTCAACTTAGACCATTTCCTGCTCGTCCATCTCAGGCCATCCTTCTGGCCCCATAATGACCTCTCCATTGAAAACCTTGACCATGGCCTTCTCCTGCTCAGGGACCTCCTATGCCCCATGCCCAGCCTTTCACCCACGCACTTAGCCTGGAACTCTGGTCCTCTGTGAACTGCCCCGGCCACCTTCCCCTCCTTCCCCTGTGCATGTCTGCACGGTACCCATGTCTGCTGTGTGCCGTCCTGCCTCTGGGCCTTTGCACACCTGGCTTACCTTCCCTGGCATTTCTTGACATCTCCCTTCCCCCCATCAGTAAGTCCCATCTTTATGAAATCTTCCTTCAGATGGGCTCCTCCTCCCAGGAATACCCCGCCCCCTGGCCCAGCCATACCCCCAGCAGTAGAACCCTCTGCATCTTCATAAGCTGTCCCTCTGCTCAGAGGCTCTCTCCACCCTCACTCTCCTGGCAAACTTCTCAGTCTTCCAGGCCCATGTGGACAGACCCCTTCCTCTCACTGATTTTCTCAGTGAGCAGTTATTAGGCACCTAATATGAACTGGGCACTTGAGCACCTACTATGTGGCCAGCACTGGACTCTGGGCCTACAGCGGTGGCTCCTTCTTTGTGGGTCAGGTGTGGAGGGAGTATGTAGAGATGTACCAAGGCGGGGTGGGGAGAATGCAGGGGGCACTGGGTGTGTGTAACAGGGTGGCCCAGTTCCTGGTGGGGAGAAGGTCAGAAAGTGACTTTTAAGGAAGAGCCTGGTAAGCTGTGGGGCCGAGTCAGGGTATGGGGTTGTAACCAAGAGCCATACCCAAGCTCCCCTGGGGGAGCTCCCAGCTACGTGGGCACCGGGCCAACAAGTCACCAGGCAATTCCAGGACAATGGGATCAGGGCTTTGGTGGGGGAAGCCCAGGCAGCTGTGGGAATTCCGGGGAAAGCTGCAGATGGAGCCTTGGAGGGGCGGGGATCAGGAAGGTTTCCCTGGGCAGTGACACCAAGCTGACTTAGTGGTCGACAGGAACCTGGCAGGGTTTCGGCTGGTGATGACCCCCAGATGGACGGGCACAGCCTGTGCAAAGGCCCGGTGGCGCAAGAGAGCAGCTAGTTTTGGAGGGACCTGCAGGTAGTGAGGCTGGAGAGGGGGAGGTACCTGTTGGGATGTATATGGCCAGCAGGGCCTCCTTGGCAAAGGGTGCTATGCTGGGGAGTTTGGAGCTGTGCCCCAAAGTGATGGGAACATAGGGGGGATTTCAGTAGGAGAGCGAGTGGCCGGGGCGGGCTTTCCTTTGTTTGGCCTGGTCCTCCTCTCTAAAGCGCCCAGAGAGGAGGGCCAGAATCCTCCTGGGGCTGTGAGCGGCTTGGGGTATCTTTGCTTGGCCAAAGCTTGCTGAACCTGTTTTCTCTCCGAACCTAATATATATATATATAGTATCACAGGTATTTTCTGAATGACTGTAAGGTGGTTTTAATCCTTCTTTCTAACGGGGGAAACGGGGCTCTGGAGCCCAGCTTTCTAGGTTCCTATGGGACACGGACTGTTGGACTTTGGGCAAGTTACCTGATCTCTCTGTGCCTCAGTTCCTTTTAAGGCTGATATGAGTGTTAAATAAGTCATTGCAATGCCAGTAAACACTGTCTATTATTAATGACTGTAGACTCTGTCATTGTTTAACATGATCTACAGAGCCATCCCCTTCTTGTTTAAAATTTCGGATGTTCCAGGTTTTTGCTATTATAAGAAACCACTGAAGCAAACAGCTTCGTGTCCAAAACTCTATCTGTATTTGGGATATTTTCTAGGGGTAGATGACCCAAGAATGGGATTGCTAGGCCAGGAAGTCTGAAAAGTGTTAGAGCTTGTGACACATTATTGCCAGATTGCTTAAAAATGATCCAACGTACACTCCCAGCAATCATGGGAGTGCCAGTGTCACCATAGGCTCGCCAGCATTGGGTGTTATCGTTTTCTTACTTATTTTTGCTATTTTAACAGGTGAAGCTCATTTAATTTTCACTGCTAGGGAAGCAGAACCATTTTGTGTGTGGTTATTAGCTGTTAACACCCTTTTTGGTCTGCTAGTCTTTATAGCATGCAACCCCTTCTCCGATCAAGTAGGAAGATGGGGCTGAGAGACAGGAAATCGGAAACAGTATAACACAGGGGACAAGATAGTGCCAGGGTGAGTGGAAGGGACCCAGGGAGGGAGAAGGGACTTTCCTCTACCCAGACCATGACACTTTCAGTTCCTCCACCTAGACCATTCATTCATTCATTCATTCAGACATTTATCAGGTACAGTGTGGGGCTGGACAAATAAGTGGCTCAGCTGTGACTCTGTTCTAACAGAGAACCTGCCCAGCAGCAGAGATGGATGGGAAAACAGGCAGAAAACGGAGTGATGAGTGTCTGATGATGGAAATGCAGGGCAGAAAGGGAGCAGAGAGGAGAGGTACCCAACACAGTCTGGGCGGTGGAGGGTCCCAGAAGGCGTTCAAGAGGAAACAGCCTGTAATCTGGGGCCCGAGGAATAAGTTGTAGTTAACCAGTGAGATGGGGAGGGCAGAGGGCTCCAGGGGAAGGGGGCAGCCTGATGGAAGGTTAAGGAAGTGAGAAGAGAAGTGGGACACTGGGGGAACGCTTGGTCTTGGCCAGCGGGGGCAGAGTGTAAGGCGGAATACCCAGGGAGGCCAAAGAGGTCAGCAGGGGCTGAATATGTAAGGTCTAAGGAATCCAGACCTTGTCTGCAGGGAAGTAGGGAGCCATGGAAGGTTCTGAGGGGATCTGATTTATATTTTAGAAATACCAGCGTGACTACAGAGAATGGAAGGGGGGATGCGGGCGGAGGTGGGGAAACCTTGAGGAAACTCTCGCAATAGCTGAAGGGGGCCTGGACCAAGGCAGGAGAGGGGTGGGCACACTCTTCTTTCCCCACCTGGTGGAATCCTCACCAGCTTCAAAGTGCAGATTGCCTATTGCCTCTGTCAGGTAGCCCTTCCTGACATTTGCTACCCCTTCCCAGGTCATATGTACCTGGAGGGTGGGGCTGTGCAGGGCCTGGCTTGTAACTGTCAATTGAGTGTCCACCATTGGCTGACCTTGACCTCTCCCTGCTCCTCCATGCTCCAGACCCTCCATCTGTTCCCCCCTCCCCCAACCCTCTACCAACCTTCCTTTTCTTCTTTTCTTTCTTTCTTTTTTCTTTCTCTTTCATTTTGAAAAGAATAAATTTATTGTTTTCAATATAAAAGCAACCGAACAATATTACAGAGAATCTGGAAATCAGAGAAACAATGACAAAAAGTCAGATGGGCTCCAGCCGCCTCCCCCCCCCCCCCGCCCCCCCCCCCCCCACCACCTCCCAGCCTCCCTCTGGGCGCGGCTCCCTGCTGCTTGCCTTTTCTGCCGCAGGTTTTTATTTTTGCCTCTTTGTAATCATAGTGTCCGGGCTGTCCCCTCCCATTTGCTTTGTGGCCGCGCGGGGTCTGGTCAATTCTCATTTTTTAATGTCTGTGGGCTGGGCTGGGCTGGGGATGGGGGTGGGACATGAAGTTGCTTAACCGCATCCCCCTGCCCTGCAGTGGGCAAGGCTAGCTGCATTCTACCCTGGGCTACCTGTCCTCTTTGTGTCTGTTTGTCTAGGCCTCAGCCTGCCTGGGTAGCAGGGCCTGGCCCCTGGTGTACCCCTTCCGCAGTGCCCCACCCTAAGTTCCCCCTTGTGCAGGCTGCTAGGCCGGCCTCAGAGGCCACCTTCCTAGGACAGGGTGATAGACAGACCTGGTTTTAAATCCAGACTGGGCTCTGTGACCTCAGACAAGTTACTTAACCTCTCTGGACCGCAGTTTCCTTATAATGGGTCTATTTCACCAGTAAAATAATGGCTGTAAAAGGCCCTGACACGGTTCCTGGCCTATTGTAAGTGCTCAAGAACCGGTAGTCGATATTATTACACTTTTTCATTCTATATAGCGTTTCCGAGACCACCGTGGGCTAGATGCTGGGATGGCAGAGGTGAATCAGCACCAGCCCTACCTGGCTTGAAGGCTCATAACCTGGTGGGGAAGTCGCCCAGAAAGGCAGATAACCACTCTAGGGTATGATGTCCCTGTGGTGCTGGGAGGCACCCTCACTCCATCACCCGGTCATTGGGAAGATTCAGTGACCTGATGCCTGTGACATAGTCAGCACAGTGCCTGGCACATAATAGGTGTGGAAATGAATGGTAGCTGCCATTTTATTATTGTTATTGTTATTCTCATATACAAGGTGCTGTTGGGAACACAGAGGAAGTGACTGACTGGGGGTTCAGGGAAAGCTCCGTAGAAGAGGGAACACTTGAGCTGGGTCTTGAAGGATGAGTAGAAGTTCACCAAGTGGGAAAGGACACTCTAGGTAAGCGGCCTGTGATTCCAGGTTGAAATCTGTCAACGAGGGATCTGTTCTTTGGGGGATTACGCCATTGTGTTCATCCCAGCTTCCCTGAGCATCCCTCACGGCCTCCCTCTGGATCTGCACCCAGGGTCGTATGCATGCACCCACTTTAACAGCACCCTCCCGTGACTCTGTGTCCTGGGGGCTGTGGGTTCCTGCTCATGGGAGTTGCTGTGTCCCCCTCTGTCCATGTTTGGGGCTACAGGTCTGTGTCTGTCATGTGTGTCTGACTTTGGTGCTGTCTGTCTGCATGTTCCTGTGGCCATGTGTGTCCATGTTGCTATCCAGAGAACCTGCCAGGCCACACGGGTGGCAGCCTATACATACTTCCTTGGCCTGCAGCTCAACGACATAGCCAGGCCTCCTTGCTCACTCTCCTGCCCGGCCCGGGTTTGACCCCTGCCTATCACCTCCATTCCCAAGGGCCTCCTAATGGGTGTTCTCTCACTGCCTCCACTTCTGGCCTCTCCAGCCCTGTCTGCACTCAGCCATCAGAGGGGTCTTTCTAAACCACAGATTCCGTCCCATCACCCACTGCTTCAAGTCCAGACTCCAGGCCTAGGATTCGGGAATCGACCTTCTGGGTCAGGCCCTGGCTGATGGCTCCAGCCTCGTGTCCTGGCTCCCAGTCCACACCGGAATGCTTTAGCCCCCTCACATGCCGTGTTGCTGCTCACCTCCGGGCCTTTGCTCAGGCTGCTCCTTCTGCCAGGAATGCTCCCCACTCCTCTGCGTGGCCAACGCCCACTCCTCCTTTAAGACCCAAAGCCAGCATCACTGCCCCTGGGAAGTCCTCCGTGGTCCGTCCTTTCCATCCTGGGCCAGGCCCCTGGCTCTGGGCTGCTCTCCCCTTACGCGGGGGCAGAAGCAAATGACTTGCCCAAGATCACACAGTTGGTGAGTTGGAGCCTAGATTTGAACCTGGGTGCATTGGGCTCCAGGCAAAGCAGGCTGTTCCATGGCCAGGTGAGGTGACTGTAGCTAGGACTTGTGGAAGGAAGTGAGAATTCTGAGGACGTGGCTGGCGATGGATCTGAACTGGGAAGAGAGGGGATGCGTTGTAGATCAATGTATGTATCTGGCAAGAGCACATGGGCAGCTGGGGAGGCCCTCTTGGAGTTGGGAATGGCTAGAGGAGGTGTCCATCTAGGGAAAGACCAAGCCCAGCTTAGGCCGGCCGAGTGAGAGGCTGGGAGACAGCCAGAGGGACGTGTCAGGGAGGCAGCTGGAAAGTTGGGTCTGGAGCTCTAGGAAGAGGTCCGGGCTGTAGGTGGAGGCGTGGGGGTTGGTTGGCATTTAAAGTCCTAGAGTAGGTGGGCCACCCAGGGACCGAGGTCAGGGAGAAAGAAGCAGCACCTGCGTTACCCTAAGCAGCCCAGCGGGGGTGGGGCTGCTGTGACAGAGACGGAGAGGAGGGAGCCAGGGGTCACGCACACAGATCTTCCCAACGGACCCCGCTGGCAGGGACGCCATGTAGGACTGGAAGATGGCCGGTCAGCTTGGCCTACGTGCGCTGGTGGCATGTAGTCGGTTTCTTAGGCAAAAGCTCTTTTTCTCAGAAACTTGGGTCACTTGCCTGCTTCCTCCACTCAGCTTGGGGCTCCCGGAGGGCAGCGCTCTCCTGTTTGCCGCAGGTTCCCAGCACTGGCCCCCCGTTTGGCCCGTAAGGTGTCTGCAGGATGAATGGATGGACGGATGGACGGGTGGGTGGAGGGGCAGCTGCCATCAGGATGCTGTTTTCAGAGGCAGCTCTGGAAGGTGTTTCATTCGTCCACCCATCCAACTCTTCCCCCTTTTTAGAGCAAAACCCCCCAAATGAGAGCCCCACTGCAAGGATCAGTGCCACGTGTCCCAGGACTCAGCACAGAGTCTCGGCTTCTGTCTGGGGCTTGAAGCCCAGTCCACGTGTCCTTCCCCACCATCAGCGTGTCTCCTCTGCCTGTCTGCCACGGACATTCAGCCCCACCCGCCTGCTCTGCCGCCATCCCTCTGCCCCCCTGTGCTGTCCTCAGGCTTCTCCCTCTGACCCCCTAGGTTCATTGCCCCCCTGGTCCAGAACACTTCCTGAGGCCTTCTCACCCCCAGCATCCATCCCCACACCTTAGCATGGCATTCAAGGCCCTGCCAACGGGCCTGTGTCTCTCACCCCCCACCCCACTCTCCAGCTCTCTCTTTGATGCCCGTGGGTAGCTGCTCACTGTCCCAAACCTGGCTTGCCTCTGCTCAAGCTGGTGCCTCTGCCAGGAATGCCCTCTCCTCGTCCACCTGTCCTAAACACACATCTGTCCAGTCTCTCTCCTGCTTAAAACCCTCCCTCAAAACAAGGTCTGAGGGGCTTAGCCCAGCCCTGGCCACCTTTCCCCCTGCCCCCTTGCCAGCCCTCGCCCCCGCCCCCCTTGTCATGCAGGTCCCGGGGTTGCACAGATGGACACCCACCTCCCACGCCTGCTGGGGGACTCACATGAGATGCTCTTGGTGCACACCTAGCGATGTGTCTGACATTCAGTAGGGACTCAGCACGTGTTCCCCGCCCCCCCCCCCCCGCCCCACCTCAGCCAGCCTTCCCTGCATCTGACACAGTAGGTATACACCAGGACCAAGGTCATCCACTGAACCATTAAGTTATTTCAGACCAGCCAGAGAAGGATGCAGACTTTAGGCAGAGGCTGTGCAGCTCAGGGCAGAGCCTTCCCCTCGCTGGGCCTGCTTCCCCATCCGAGGTGAGGAGGGGTGGTCCCTGTCTGGCTGGGCGCCCGGTAAATGGCAGAGAAGGTGCTCTGTTGCAGCTATGGGGCCCTAAGCAAGCCACCCTCTTCCACATACCTTTCTGACCAGGGTCGGGCTTTGGAAAGCCTGAACTTGGCATTGGATTGAAGAGGAGGAGGAGGAGGAGGAGAGGACAGCCTCCCCCAGAACTGTCTGAGGGACAGCTGGGTGCAGTGGACAGAGTCCTAGGCCAGGAGTGTTTCACCCCATTTTACAGACGAGGGAAACTGGTGCTCAGAGAGCTGATGCCCACCATCGCAGCCCAGCGCTCCTTCCTGTTTCCCCATCCATGTGGCCTGGAGCCAAGAGCTTCCCTCCTGGTGCCCTGGTTTCTTCCTCTATGAAATGGGGGTGAACTCTCCTCCCTGCTCCCCGGGGCTCTGATGAGAATGCCAGTGGGTACAGAAGAGCTTTGTAAGCTGTCAGCAGCGCTAGATAGTTGTGTGGGGTTGTCTTTAAGATAATTCCGATGATTATGCCTTCATTTATTCATTCTGTCATGCAACTCACTTTATTAATAACCTCTGGGCCGGAACAGCTAAGGGACTGATGAGCTGGACCTCAGAGTCAGGCAGTTTAGAGGGGGAATCTGAGCTCTCTACTTACTTGCTGTGTGACCTTGACCAAGTCATCCCACCTTTTTGAACTTCAGTTTCCTCAGTTGTAAAACGTGGGTGATGAGAGCACCTGCTTTTCAGTGTCAGTGTGCCCGGCCCAAGGTAACGGCAGCCTCCTCACTGTTGTTACTGTTTTGAGGTCTTTCTGAGAAAGAACCCCCAGGCACCTGGAGCATTCTGGGAGAACTCCAGGCAGGAAGTGCTGCTTGTATGGGGCTGCGAGGGATGGGTAGAGGGAAGGGCAGCTTGGCGTCTGCGGGTGGTGGGAGCAGGAGAGCTATCAGAGGCAGGGGCTGCCCTGCCCTGATGCCCATGCTGGCCAGGCTCACACCCAACCCCCCCCCCCACCCCGCCCCCAGGCTGGAAGTGAGGTGCCAGGATTTTTGCATATAGGTCGTGAGTTACTGGCATGTGGCTATTTGCTCAACTGAGACTGGGGTTTACAAAGCAAATGACAAGAGGAACCAAAGTCAGTTTCCCTGGCCAAATCTGATTTCTAGTCTTGGCTCTGACACCCTCGCCCTGTGGTCTTGAGCAGCTCTCTTCCCTCCTCTCCAGGCCTCAGTTTCTTCACCTATAATTTGGGGTTATAATACCTTCTGTGCCTTCTTACGTAAAGATCACAAGAGATAACTCACAGAAAACATCTCTCTTAAAGGCCTGAGACTAGATTTAACCTTTTTGAGGGTTTTCTCCTGAAACGCCCTGTCTGCAATTCCAGTTGGGGCTTCTCAGGCTTGTGGGACCAGGAAAAGAGGTTGAAGACACTTCCTTTTGGCCTTGCCTGTCAAAATAAACAAGTTCACTTAAGCAGTGATATCAGTTAGGTATTGAGTTAGTAGTTTCTGTTAAGTAAGAGAAATTGGATAGGAAGCAAGACAATGGAATCCCTCTGCCCAGCATGGTCCCCATACGTCACTCTTCACTCTGGGGCCACAGGAAGACTAAGTTAGCTTTGAAGGCCCATCCCGCATACTTCCTTGGTTGAAAAGGCCTTCTAACCGCACAGGCCTGCCGAGGACCTGGGAGGCGAGGGCCACCAGACAGACAGTCACTTCAGGCCTCCTCAGCCCCCTCCTGTGCACAGTGACCTGACACATTCTTATAGGTTAAGGGTTGCCCACGGCCATGCTTGTTTTATAAAGATCACTTTCCAGAAAGTCCAGTAACCATTTGGGTCCTTGTAAGTCGTCCTGCCAAACTGCCTCTCAGAAAGACTTACCTGATGGCTCAGGTTGCCCCTGTGTTGTGATGGGGGTTCTGCTTTAGAGGGGCCATGGGTCATAGGAGCAGGAAGGAATGGGGATTGGTCTGCCCGTTTCAGGGAGGGGCTGGGAGCGCTCTGGTCTGGATGTGACCTTTGTGCCCACTGAGGGAGACGCTGCATTCGACTCTTCAGCCTGAGATGCCGTTCCCTGGCCCTGGTAGGAGGCCTGCTCTGCTGCGGGGTGAGGGTCCCACGCACTGGCTCCGACTTGAGTTCGCCCCAAGCTGGTGGGGAGGGCCCTCTTCCCCGTTAACAGTCGCTCTCTCCCCGCAGGATGGCCGAGCCTCGATTTAACAACCCCTACTTCTGGCCCCCTCCTCCCACCATGCCCAGCCAGGTAAGAGGAGCGTCCCCGCTGCGGCCACCCTCCCCTCTTACTGCTTTGGCGGTGGGGCGAGGGGCGAGGGGCGAGGGGCTTGCAGGCGGACTGACGGCCCAGGGGAGGGGAGGGGCCGGGCGCCGGCCACGCCCCGTAAGTGTCTCTGCTATCCCGCAGCTGGACAACCTGGTCCTGATCAACAAGATCAAGGAGCAGCTGATGGCGGAGAAGATCCGGCCGCCTCACCTGCCGCCCACGTCGGCCTCGTCGCAGCAGCCGCTGCTCGTGCCGCCGGCGCCCGCCGAGAGCAGCCAGGCGGTCATGTCGCTGCCCAAGCTGCAGCAGGTGCCCGGGCTGCACCCGCAGTCCGTGCCGCAGCCCGACGTGGCGCTGCACGCGCGGCCCGCCACCAGCACGGTCACAGGTACTGCGGGGGCGGGGCCGGGGCTAGGGGCGGGGCCAGGGCTATGGGCGTGGTCGGGGGCGGGGACCTGCCTGGGTGGGGGCGGGGCTAGGGGCGTGGCGAGGCTGGCCAGGCTGGGTGAGGGCAGAATGGGTACAGCTACCAGATTTCCTCTGACTCTTTACTGGGAGGACCTGCCCCACTAAATCGACAGGACGAGGGCCCACCAGGGGCTCATGAGGGAAGCGAAGTCAGTTTCATGAATTTAGGAATCCAGAGAGGAACCCCGACCAGACCTGGGGCGGGTTGGAGGGGTGGTGGGGGGTGGAGATTTCCTGGGAGGAGCGGATAGGCAGGGAAAGGTTGGCAGTTAACTGGGGAATGGAGCAGCCAGAGGGAACAGCATGTGCAAAGCGAGCTTGTGTAGACAGCAGGAGTAGGACAGTCTGGGTGGGGAGCGCCAGAAGATGACGGTGATTTTGATCATACTGTGGCAGCTAATTCCGGTTGAGCACCGCTGTAGGTTCACTCCTATTCATTTTATCACTCCCAGCAGGCCTGTGAGGTGGGTACTGTTAGTATCAGGTTGAACACTGGACTGTTTTTGACTTACATAAAACAGCAGTTTTGTGCATTCACTTTAATGTCTCCATTCGACAGATGAGGAAACGGAGGCCCAGTTTCACAGTCAGGAGGAGGAGGCAGAGGCAAGCAGTGAGGTTCCAGAGCCCACGTGCTAATCCCTGTGCTCCTCCTGGTTCTGCTGAGGCTAGAGAGGAAGGGGCAGCAGATTGTGAGGGGCCTGCGGGCCATGCTGTGCAGTGGGGAGCCTCAGGCAGCGGGGAGCCATGGGAGGTTTTTAAGTAGGAGAGGGAAGTGCTCAGATTTGGGCTAGAAAGCTGGGTCTGGCTGCAGTGGAAACTGGCTTGGTGGGAGACAAGGATGGAGAGAGATGCAGGAGAGGATGGTGGGGCCCTGGCAAGGCGGTGGGGACTGAGAGGGGAGGACCGATCTGAGGGGAATACACAGGGCTGGTTGCTAGACTGGATGCAGGGGTGAGGAGTGGGAAGAGGTGAGGGAGACTCCCAGGCACTGCCCATGAGATGGAACCACAGGAGGAGGGGGCGGGAGGTCAGGAGCTCCGTCGTGGGTAGGGTGCCAGGGGGACATCCTGGTGCGGGGTCACAGGGCTGGGATGCCCAAGAATTATTGGGCCCCGTGAGCCTCCCCCAGGCCCCAGCCACACTCTGCACACTCTCCCGTTATTATGATTTTATTAAATTTATTTTTTTCATTATGAAAGTAATATTAAAAAAGTAATATAAGCATATTAAGGGAAATTTGGAAAACAGAGAAACTAAGAAAAAAAATCACTCATAATCCCCTAGCTCCTAACCCAGCAGCTTAGAGAGCCTTTTGGTCTTTTTCCTTCCTTTTTCATCTTTTTGTTTGCTTTTCAGTGTGCACGTGTGTTTTGCTGAGCTGGTGGTAGGGCTGTACCCATGATTTTAATTTGCTTTCTTACATGCCATTCTATCATAAACATACAGGGTGTCCCTAAAACTGTATACACACTTTAACAGCTGATAGCTCAACGGATAGTTTTCTTTTCAGATTTAACCCACTGGAATTAATAATTCTTCAAAGTGTGTATACATTTTTGGGGGACACCCTAGTATTTAGTGCATTTTTTATTATAAAGATAATACATAGTCATTATAGAAAGTTTAGAAATTGAAGATAAACTAAAAGGAGAAAAGGTCCTAGTCCCATTATTGTTAGCATTTCATTGTTTTCTCTATAAATTTATTTTATTTTATCCTTTAATCACAGATGTAAAAAAATGGAGGAATTCACCAGGTAAAAACTTCAAGTAATATATAAGTAAATAGACAAAGTATGAAACTCTCCTTTTACCAATACATTCTTTCTCCCTGGAGAGCACCACAATTTACACACAGTTTAGTTTGGTGTGTCTCTTCTCACATGCATTCCTGTGCGCTCACACACATATGTTGTCTCTGTATAATACATATGTAGTTTGGGTGTGTGTTTTTAAAATAGAGGGGTTCATACTGTCTGCACATTTCGGCCTTCTCTCTACGTCACTGGGTGACATCTGTCTTATTGTCATGGGTACCCAGTCCTCCATAATGAGGATGGACTCATCTCTACACAATCCCTACTGAGGACAAACAGCTCGTGTCCAGTTTGTCCAACCACGGTTTTGTACGGAAGGTCCGTGTATACAGCCTTTGTGTTCATGTGCAAATGCTTTCTTAGGGCGATTTCTAGAAGTAGAATTGCTTGGTCAAAAGTTACGTACATTTAACATGTTAAGGGCTGTTGCCATGCAGTCCTTCATTAAAGTTGATACGTGCACACTCCAGCTGCATGTGTGACTAAAGCATGCTTGTGCTGGTGCTGGCTAGTATCTCTTTCAGTGCACAGAAAGATTAAAAAAAAAAAAAGCGTAGTTTCACCACATGATGCCATTTTCATCGTTTTGTCTACTTAGTCTGTAATTGTAAATGTTTCTGGTCCCCTCATTTTGCTTTATTTTTATTTTTTTAAATATATTTTTATTGATTTCAGAAAGGAAGGGAGAGAGAGAGAGAAACATCAATGGTGAGAGAGAATCATTGATTGGCTGCCTCCTGCACACCCCCTACGGGGGATCGAACCTGCAACCCGGGCATGTGCCCTGGACCGGAATCGAACCAAGGACCCTTCAGTCCACAGGCTAGCGAGCCATCCATTGAGCCAAACCGGCCAGGGCTCTGGTCCCCTCATTTTAAAAAGAGTAACTTTTATTATAGAAGTAAAAAAAAAAAAAAAAGTTTATTGCCAAAGAGTCAGAAAGTATAGTTAAACCCAAAAATATATTTTTAAAATTACTTTTAATTCTATCATCCACATCACATTTTGGTATATCTCCTCTTATTTTTCCTATGCATACATATGCCTTTAATATTTATTTATTTACTTATTTATTTATTTATTTACTTACTTACTTATTTATTTTGGCCCTGGCTGGGTAGCTCAGTTGGTTAGAGCGTTGTGGGTTTGATCTCCAGTCAGGGCACGTACAAGAATCAACCAATGAATGAATAAATAAGTGGAACAACAAATTGATATCTCTCTCTCTCTCTCTCTCAAATCAATCGATTAAACATTTTTAAAACAAATATAACCTTTTTAATGGGCAGTAATGTTCAGTAGAGGAGATTGATCAAAATTCATCGAATCCTTCCTTCCCTAATGTTACATATTTCAGGTGCTCTAATTTTTACTATTATAACTAACACAGTCGTGAACATCTTTGTGCCTCCGTTGTTTTTTTCCTGTGGTTTGAATGATTTCCAAAGTGCCTTTTATCTAACTCGTTTTAGTTCTTAGGTATCTAAGGCATCTTACACGTACACAGCTCATTTAGTTACCCCTGGATAATAACTTACAAAGGGAAGGGGAGGCTCAAAAAGGCGAGTAACCTGCCGAAGTCACACAGCTGGGTGGCCAGGGCCGAGCTGGCCTCTGCAGCTGCCCCTCACCCCTGCCCCCACCCCGTGTCTTCGCAGGTCTAGGGCTCTCCTCCCGGACCCCGGCTGTGAGCACGTCAGAGTCCAGCGCGGGCACGGGCACCAGCACCCCGTCCACACCCACCACCACCAGCCAGAGCCGCCTCATCGCCTCGTCCCCCACCCTCATCTCAGGGATCACCAGCCCCCCCCTCCTGGACTCCATCAAGACAATCCAGGGCCACGGCCTGCTGGGCCCCCCCAAGTCCGAGCGAGGCCGCAAAAAGATCAAGGCGGAGAACCCGGGGGGCCCGCCTGTCCTGGTAGTCCCCTACCCCATCCTGGCCTCAGGCGAGACTGCCAAGGAGGGCAAGACATACAGGTGGGGGTCTCGGCCGGGGGGGTCCAGGTGGGCTTGGGGCAGAGGCTCTGGCAGAGGGCTGTCCCCAGAAGCACAGCAGTGGGGGCTGGAGAGAGGGACCCCAGGGGCTGAGGGTGGGGCTAAGTCCACTGCACCCACATCCTTTCAGAGGCAGTGAGTGTGGGGCACACCGCCAGGGTCATGGGAGTCTGTTTCCAACTCCCTTCAACCCCGAACGTTAGAATCACCAGGTCCTGGGGGGAGTTCCAAAAATGCCAAACCAGGCCTCACTTCCAAAAATTCTAATTTAATTGGTTAGGGGGACACGTGGAGGACCAGGGTCAGTCTTTCCTGGAAGCTCCCGCATGATTCTAAGGTGCAGCCAGTTGAACGCCTCCCCCAGCACTTGGGGTGTGGCTCTGGGCAAACCGTCCCCGGATCACAGACCTCTCCTCCCCGGGAGGTGTGAGCCTGCTGCCCAGGCTGCTGGGAAGGGGCCCCCAGTGGGAGAGCTTTCTCCCCCAGATTGGAGGTTGTCCAGGCCCGGGCCTGCCTCCCACCTCTCCCAGCGGGGCCTGTGCCCCAGAGACTCCTCATAGGAAGGCTCTGCCCCAGGTGCACGGTCTCTGGTGCAGGTCTCCCCGAGCTGTCCAGGCAGGGGGTGCAGGCGTCTTCCCGCGTGTGAACCGGCCTCTTGCCCCCCAGGTGTAAGGTATGCCCGCTGACCTTCTTCACCAAGTCCGAGATGCAGATCCACTCCAAGTCGCACACAGAGGCCAAGCCCCACAAGTGCCCGCACTGCTCCAAGTCCTTTGCCAACGCCTCCTACCTGGCCCAGCACCTGCGCATCCACCTGGGCGTCAAGCCCTACCACTGCTCCTACTGTGATAAGTCCTTCCGACAGCTCTCCCACCTCCAGCAGCACACCAGGTGAGTGGCCTGCTGGCTGCCCGCCTGCAGCCGTTTCAGCTCGGCACCCGTGCCCATGCATGGACCTGGTGCAAGGACCTTCTCTAGGTGCCCATTGCCTTCAGGGTCAAGACCAAATTCCTTTGCTTGGTATTCGAGGGAGGCCTTTTATGATACGGCCTACGTGGACCTCGCTGGCATCAGCTCACACTCCTACACCATCCTTCCATCCTTTCTCATCTGCAGGGCTTTGCACACGCTGTGTCCTTTACCTGAAACACCCTCCCCTCCTTGACCCTGTTTCTCTGGCCCTCTCCTATCCATCTCTCAGTCCAGCTTCCTCCTGGGCCCCCCTGAGCTGGTTCCACAGGCCCTGTGCCTCCCCATCACAGCAGTGGGAGGCTGTCTTGTACTTACCTGGCTATTTGCCCATCATCCCCAATATTTTGGGAGTTTTTGCAGGCCAGGGCTTGGTCTCCTCCATTTCCACACCCCCAGCGTGTGCCACAAGCATCTAAGCATTTGTTTTACATTTGTGAAATAACTAGAACGAGCTTTGATAGGGCCCTTTAACAAGTAATGACAGAACCTCGTCTATAAGCCAGGTGTGATTCTAGGTGCTGGGAGTACAACAGTGAACAAAACAGACAAAAATCCCTGCCCTCCTGGGCTCACATTCTAGTCCAGGGTGTGAAGGGGAGATTCTAAGAGAAACGTGCTTAAAGGAAAGACATGTTTTTGCAGGGGAGGACAGACATCAAAGAGACTGGCTCACCAAATAAAAAGACCATGGACCTTTAAAGAAACACACTCAGGGTTTTCAAGATGGCAGTTCACCTCTTCCAGGGGAGAAACACAGCCCTTTTCTCCAGGGTGGAGAGGTCTGTAACTGCTGTGTTTGCCAGCATCAGCCTGGCGCCGTCGGGGATAAAATGGTTTTTTTGCCGCGGAGTTGGTATCTCACAGGAAGCGCTCAAGGTTTTCTCTGTGTTGGGGACGAATGCTAGACAGAGGGACCTTATGTCTTACTTGGTTTGTTGTCCTTATTTATCCGTTTCTCTGCGTTTTCAGGGTGCCTGTCAGGGTGCAGCAGGCTTTGTCGGTCTGTTGCTCGGACTTGGGGGCGTGGCGTGTAGGTAGGATAGTAAGAAACAATGGCAGAACGGCCTCCGGACAAGAGTCAGTCCGCTTTCCTCTTTCTCATGCCTCCCCTGCTGTACATTGGCCCCTAAGTTTGCTTCAGCAATTTTCTGATTTTTGTCACTGCTTGGATTTTTTTTTTTAAGGTTTGGCCAGTTTTAGGTACAGAGAACTATATGTAATCAAGCCCACTGGTTGCATGGTTGTTAAAATTAGAGCATGTGACGCTAAGATTTGAGAGTTAACTTCTGTCAGGAGACTCTGTGAAGCCCCTGGGTCATAATTTTAATCTGTGTGTGTGTGTGTGTGTGTGTGTGTGTGTGTGTGTGTGCGCGCGCGCGCAAAGTTTTCTTATTATCTAAGACCGGGAGGGAACCTAGAACCAGCCACTTCACCCTGTCAGGTTTGCCTCTATAACCTGGGACAGCAGGCAGCATCTTTTTGGAGAATCCCCAAGTTTGTCACTTTTCTGGGCCAGCAGGAATGACTTTTTCTACAACCTTAAAGACGCAGCTCCCTAGGACCTGCCGCGGAGCAGAGCCAGTCTGGTTTGCTGGGGGGGCCACCTGTGAAGGCCAGTCCTTGCTTCTTACTATCAGGCTTGTCATACCCAATTAAATAGCAGTTGTCCTTACATGTGACATTTCTGGCATGGTCATGGTGACAAATTTGATTTACCCAATTAAGTCCTATTAGGAAGGAGCACAGATTCTTATTGAACCTGCTTACCGAGCCGGTAATGATCTCAGGAAGAGAGGGTCTCGGTAACGGCACGTGGAATGCTTCCTAGTACTTGTTCGGACTTGTTCGGAGTGTTGCAGACAAGACCAGTTACCTGTACGGTTTTCAGTAGAACTGTTATTTTTAAATTTCCCTGATCATTCATTGGTTTATATCTATGTTAAATTTTTATAGTGTTTCCCCTCCAGAACTCTGAAGGGTTCGTTGGAACAAGGCACCTTTTAAGGAATATTTTATTCTCATTTGTACAGATATGGCCTCCTAAATTGAGGGCTAGAGAGAAATCAAAGCAAAAGAGGGTTTTCTCACATGCCCGTTAGGAAATAACATTGACTAGAATTAAGTCACTTCCATCCAGTGCTGGGCCGTGCTCCTGTTCTGCTGATCTCGGGTCATTAGTTCACTTTGCAAAATCGTTTGCTTCTGGACTAAAGACTCGTGGACCTGGCCTTGGCCCCGGGCAGTGTCTGGGCACGGGGATGGCGCCAGCTTGGAAGCCGGTGCCACTGTCCATTCCTGAAGTATAAAGAGCCAGTGTGGCTGACAGTCCTCTGCTGAGGCCATTGTCTCTTTTATTTTTATTTATTTATTTTTAATATATTTTATTGATTTTTTACAGAGAGGAAGAGAGAGGGATAGAGAGTTAGAAACATCGATCAGCTGCCTCCTGCACACCCCCTACTGGGGATGTGCCCGCAACCAAGGTACATGCCCTTGACCGGAATCGAACCTGGGACCCTTCAGTCCGCAGGCCGACGCTCTATCCACTGAGCCAAACCGGTTTCGGCGAGGCCATCGTCTCTTGATGCTTCTTCCAGACTCAGTTTCTGACCTGCAGTTTGAAGCAGAGGCCTTCAGGCAAGTGTGAGGGGTAATCTGACTGGTGGATAAGACTAAGTCACTCGGGTCTGTTGGGTATAATAGTGAGCAACGTCAGAACGGGGGAGAATGGAGCCCTCTGTTAAGGCGTAATCACGGTCCATTTTTCAGATTAAAAACACAGGCAGTAAGGGCATGGACCCATCTTCAGGGCCTTCTGATTTATCTCATAAAGCACATGTTATGATTGGCGCTAATCGATAAGTATAGTTAAAGCTAAAAAAAATCTTCTTAAGACATCTCTCTGTGGATACTTATTGTGCAAGTCTCTATACGTGAGAAGTTGTTGGTTTTTTCCCTCCATCTTAAAAAACATAAATATATAAATATATTATATATAATTATATGGTGAATCTACATATATAAAAGCCTAAGCAACCGCTCAACCGGTAGCTGTGATGCACACTTGACCACCAAGGGGCAGATGCTCAATGCACAGGCATGGAAACATGGAACAGACTGATGAATCTCAGAGGGAAGGGAAGAGGGGGAAGGGAAGGAAGAGATTAACCAAAGATCTAATATGCATACTAGAGGCCCGGTGCATGGATTTGTGCACCGGTGGGGTCCCTTGTCCTGGCCTGCGGGGATCGGGCCGAAACCAGCAGACCGACATCATCCGAGGGGTCCTGGATTGCGAGAGGGCACAGGCCAGGCCGAGGCACCCCACCGGTGCACAAATCCGTGCACCGGGCCTCAGTATATTTATATTATATGTAATTATAGGGCACATATAATTACATTCTGTATGATTACATGTTATCTATGATTATATTACACTAGTATATGACATTACTATTATATTTATATACATTACATATAATTACAGATATTCATAAAGTTAACTCGGGAGCTTGAGCTTCTCTTCATTTGCTTTGCCAATTTTCTCGTACCAGGAACTCCACAGGCTAGCTCTCGCTCTAGTGTTCTGCTGATTAAAAATATATAGAATTAAAAAAAATATATATATATAGAATTACCCTAGCTGGTTTGGCTCAGTGGATAGAGCATCAGCCTGTGGACCAAAGGGTCCCAGGTTCAATTCCGGTCAAGGGCACATGCCTCGGTTGCAGGCTCCTCCCCGGCCCAGGCCCTGGTTGGGCTCGTGCAGGAGGCAACCAATCGATGTGTTTCTCTCACCGATATTTCTCTCTGTCTTTCCCTCTCTCTTCCACTCTCTCTAAAAATCAATGGAAAAATATCCGCAGGCAAGGACTAAACAAACAAAGCATATATATATATATATATATATATATATATATATATATATTTTAAAAAAATACCCAATTTTCGGATCATCCCTCTTTTTATAAAACGAAGGAGGAAACCTTTGGTGTCGCCCAGCAGCCTTCTGGAAACTGCCAGAGCCTTTGGGGGTGAAGGACACCTCGGTCGTTTTATTTTTCTGGATTTGAGAAAGGCTACAGCACAGAGGTGGCAGAGCGGGCATGGTTTGGGCATCGGTCTAGTAGAAAATACGCACAGTCGCAAGCAGTGATGATGATTAAGAACCCGAGTTTTTTCAGAAGTAGACATTTGTTTAAAAATATTACTTAAGCCTGCAACAAAACAAGCAACAAGAAATGCACAGGCCTAAAGGAGACTGTTTCATCAGAATGTTCCTTGACCGGGGCGGGGGGAGGGGGAATTGCTCTCTATTCCTGAGGGCACAATTTTATTTTTTTTAGTGATTTCAGTTCTTAATGGTGAAAAGCCAAACAAGCAACGTTTGTACCACCTTTAGGGACAGATAATTAGTCATTAGGCGGCAGCACGTGTTAAACCAGTGTGTCAGCCCAGTGACAAAGCGGTGGGGTCCCCCATGCCCACAAGTCCCAGAACCCTTTAAACACACACAAAAAGCCAAGCGTAAGGAAGCAACCAGATTCCAGGTGACCGAGGGGGAGGCTTTAGGAACGGAGGCCTCGAATCTGGGGCAGGGGGTTTGGACTCAACCATCAGGGCATAGAATCAAACCCATCTTCCCATGTTATTGCCTATAATGAAGGGAGGAAGAAAAAGATGTTCATGTCCCAAAGGGAGCCAGCCCTGGCCAGTTAGAAACGGGCTGAGCCGGACTCCCCCTGGCTGTTGAGACAGACGTGCCTGGGAGCATGTGGAGGCGCTGGACACCGGAGCGTCTCGGCGGGACCTCCGCCGTCGGACAAGCACAGGACGGAAAGCAGGTGACGGCAAAGAGCTGCCGAAGTCCAGGCGTCGGAGGCTCAGCTCAGGGAGCAGTCAAGAGCGCATGCATTTTAAGAGAAAACAAACAGAATTTCGTGGCGAGTCCGCTCGTGGTAGAAAAACAGCAGTGGTCTCCTGCCGTCGGCATGTCTACACATCTGCAGACACCACGGTGCGCAAGTCAGGGAGGACAATGCTCCGTTACGGGGTTAGGGACAGAGCGGGCCCCAAGGTTCATTTTGGGGGGGACACCTGCTAGACAGAGGGACTCTAGGTTTGTTCGGTGGTTGATTCAGACGGCAGAGCGCTTTGCCTCTTCTCCTCCTGGCCGTGTGACGTGTTGTGCGTGTGTAGTGATGACTGGGACAGGGACGGGCGTCAGTCGTTGTCAGTCCTGCTGAGAGTGACGATAATGAAATCAGCACCGCTGCAGGGTGGGCAGAGGTAGGCTTACAGTTGTGAGTACACGAAACACAGAGTTGGTTCTCGTCTTAGCGTGTATGAATTACTGTGTTATTTCCCATACGAAAATGCACACAGAAGCAAGCACTGGTAATGATAAGAATCTGAGTGTTTTCAGAAGCAGACATTTTTTAAAAATGTGACGTAAGACTGCAACACAACAAGCCACAGGGAATGCACAGGCCCCGTAAACTGCGTGTGCCCACCTGTGTCCCTGGGCAGAAAGCTCCGTGGGCCCGGCTCCGTCGCCGTTTCCACGCGAGGTGTCCCATCAGGGCCTCATACGGTGCGAACAGGGGTGTCCTCCTAAGACGTAACAAACCTGAGAAATGCCACGGAGAAGGAAGGTTAGCTAACTTTCAAGGAATGGATGAAGGCTGCCGTTGTTTAGTTACAAAGCACAACATGACCGAAGCCATCCTTATGAGGAGGCGTTATTACCTGGGAGATAAATGGTAACTAATGAATCCTTAATAATTTCATTTAAACTTGGAATAAATTCCCCATTTGTTGTTTTTCATAAACGGTTTCTCTGAAATAGAAATGACTGTATTACAGACTAACACCACAGACATAATTTATGAACGCCTTTGTGTAAGTCACTTAACCCCTCCCATCTTTACGTTGCTTACTGTTGTCCTGTTGTAGAGATGAGGAAATGGGCTCAGGGAGGCAGAGTCACCTGTCTGAGGTCACGCTCCTAGGAGGAGGCAGAAGTGAGATTTGCGCCCAGAGCCCCGAGGAGCAGCCGTGCCGTGGAGGAAGGAAGGGGCCCGGGTGCCAGGCTGCAGAAGGAGCTCGCGTGGGGGTGGAGCTACCAGGCAGGAGAGCAGAGCGAGTTTTGGGGCCCGGGGCTGGGGCTGGGGTGGAAGGGCAGGTGAGGGGCACCCGTTTCAGCTCAGCTTCCCTGTGATACGCACGCCTGGGGTGGGTGGAGAGCTCCCCATCTCCACAGGTCGGGGAGCCAGTGCCGGGTGCTCCCCTAGTGGGAAGGTGCCCACAAAGAGAGGGATCTGGCGTTGCAGTTGAAGGTTTGGCCCTGGCTTGAAACTCGGGGACTGAAGAGCTTTGGGGCCAGTGTCAGTGAGAATGGGCAGTCTGGTCCTCCTTTCATCCAACACTGGCTCCCCGAGGAGGTCGGGGCTGGTGCCACCACAGGGACAGATCAGGGGTCGGAGGCAAGTTCCGGCCCAAAGGAACTCTCTCCACTGGATCTCTTGCTGAATGAACCCCACAGCCTTGGAGGGAGCGAAGGTGGGAGGGAATGGATCGGATTCAGGCATCAGGCAGTCGGCCAGATGACTCTTAACCTTTTGTACTCGGATGTCGAGTGTGACTCGACACGGTTAGCATTAGAATAAAGGAATCGAGTGGAAACCGGTTTGGCTCAGTGGATAGAGCGTCGGCCTGCGGACTCAAGGGTTCCGGGTTCGATTCCGGTCAAGGGCATGTACCTTGGTTGCGGGCACATCCCCAGTAGGGTGTGTGCAAGAGGCAGCTGATCGATGTTTCTCTCTCATCAATGTTTCTAACTCTCTATCCCTCTCTCTTCCTCTCTGTAAAAAATCAATAAAATATATTAAAAAAAAAAAAAGAATAAAGGAATCGAGAAAAAAGCAAGCGAGGTCAAAGGGTTAAGGTCCTTCCATTGTAGAGACAGGGTGCAGGAGCCTGGGATGATGTCCCCAGACATGTGACCCAGAAATGTGCAGGCAGAGGGAGGGTCCTCAGGACCAGCCAGCCCAGCTCCACCTGGCCTCGCCCCTGAGACCACACTGTCCCTGGCCTTCGGATCCCAGTCAGAGGGCAGCCTCCCGGGCTGAGGGTGCAGCGGGCGCAGGGCTGGCCGACAGAATCTTCCGTGAGCCAGTTCTCTGACCAGGACGGCGCATGGAGCAGGGAGCTGAGCTGGACCCCACGGCAGAGGGCCTTGAGCGACGAAGGAATTGGGACTCACCGGTGTTGACAGCGGGCGGTCTCCGTGTCATGGGCTTGTCGATGGCAGGGAGTGCCCCTGATTCAGCCCGCCAGCACGGGGCCTGGCCGAGGGCCTCAGTTTGCTTGATGAGTGTTGACGGGCAGAGCAAACCCAGACAGCGAGGGGGCCCGGGCTTAGGGAAGGAGCCCCCAGGAGGCCGGAGCCGGGTCCTCCCTGCACTAATGCTCTTCTGTAAATGAGGCAGACGGGGTCCAGACCCAGCCAGCGTTTCACTCCCCACCTGCTTGGCTCAGAGGATTTGCTGGGACAGGTGATGACAGGCAAGGCCAGGTGATAGGAGAAGGCTTGAGTGGGGAGAGCGGGGAGGGCCCCCTCCACACACCTCCCCTCAGTCCCCCTGCATCCCCACCTGGCTGTAGGGAGGGCACGTGCTGCCCACAGACTTCAGCTGAACATAGGGCCCTCAGCCTCCAAGTCACCTTCTCAATGAGGCCTACCCTGGCCCCCTATGAAACCTGCACCCCTCCCTGCACTCGTGATCCCCACCCTTGTTCTCACAGCACGCATTACCTCCCACGTGGGACTTGTGTTTTGCTGCTTGTTTGCACAAGGCGGTGGTTTTTGTCTGTTTTGTTCACACAGGTACCTGATGTAGTAACTGTTAAATGAATGAATAATAATACTAGTGTTTACTGAGTGCTCACTTTGTGCCAGTACTTGAGGCTCAGCCCTTTTCATGTATCTTCATAAGGCCCAGTGAGGGAGGGACTGTATTTTATACAAACCATTTCGCAGATGAGAAAACCGAGGCTCAGTGACTTGCCCAAGGTCACCCAGGATGAGAACCCAGGAATGAGGGGACAGAAGGGACTCACAGGAAGGATACAGGGGGGCTGAGCTTTAGGGCCACCCTGTCCTGCATTCTCTCGGTAGTTGGAGTGACCGTGTAGCCATCATGGACACGTGCCTGACATGGGGAGGAGTCGGGAATAGATGTTGGGGCCAATCAGAGTGAGGTGTCTCCTTGTCTGAGGGAAAGAAGCTGTGAGTCTGTGCTCTTCTCAGTGGGTGGCCTGCAGGTGGGCTTTTTAGAAGACGGGGTGGGGGGGCCAATGCAGTCAAAGCAAGCCCTCCAGGATTAGCTGGAGGTCAAGGCCAGGTCTCCGAGGGGGTGCCCCTGGAGGGTTGGGTTCAGCAGGGACTTGGGGAGCAGGGAGGCGTTAGTCATTGATTGGCAGTGGGTGGTCAGAGAGAGGAGAGGGGGTGGCCTTTGAAGACCCCAGCTCTTGCCGGCGGCTCACTCTGGGGAGAGTTTGTGTAGTGGAGCCTGGGAGGCTTGGGAGCCAGAGGTATGCGCAGGCCAGGGAAGGCTTGGGGGCTGGAGTGGCCTAGGGGTGTCTGCCGGGACGCCACCTCATTGGCTGCCCATTGCAGAATCCACACAGGCGACAGACCCTACAAGTGCCCGCATCCTGGCTGCGAAAAGGCTTTCACTCAGCTCTCCAATCTCCAGGTGAGTGGCCACCTGCCTCCTGCCCAGCAGGTGCCGTTACCTGAAAAGGGAGCATAAGCAGGGGTGGGGCTGGGCGAGGCCTGCTGGCCCCTGACTCCCTCCTGTGCTCCCCGCAGTCTCACCAGCGCCAGCACAACAAGGACAAGCCCTACAAGTGTCCCAACTGCTACCGGGCCTACTCGGACTCCGCCTCCCTGCAGATCCACCTGTCCGCGCACGCCATCAAGCACGCCAAGGCCTACTGCTGCAGCATGTGCGGGCGGGCCTACACCTCTGTGAGTGCCGGGTCCCGGGGCCTCGTCCTCTCCCTGGCCTCCGCTTCCTCCTCTCAGAGCTGTACTGACAGTTGCCATTTTCTAGACAAGAGAATGGAGGCCCAGAGAGGGGCTCCTAGTGCCTCCTTAAGATCACAGTGAGCGGTGGACCCAGGGCTTCTGTCTCCCAGGCCAACCTCCCAGCTCCCTGTGGCCTTTAGGGCTCAGAGGCATGGTTCCCTCCAGGCCCCAGAATACTCCAGGCCGTGATTGGGGTGGGTGGGGGGGTTGGCACCCTGCTTTCCGGAGTCAGGGAGGGAGAAAGGCCTTCTTCTTCTGGGGAAGCTGCAACCCCCATCATGGCCACAAGGTGGCAGAGTGACTTTGCCTAGAGCCACCTCAGGTGTCAGGGAAGGCCTGAACTGCCAGAAGAGTCATTGCATCCAGCCCTCTGACCCTGGGTTTGAATTTCCCTAAACAAGGGCCTTTCAGAACTCAGAAGAGGGAGTCCAGGTGAGTCACTTGTATGTGTGCTTCTGGCTAATCAAATATTCTGGGTAACAGACCCCCGTGTGTACCCGATAGACAGCTCTGAGCCTCAGTTTCCTCAGCTGTCAACGGAGGAGGGATAGTTCCTAACTCACAGGGCGGCTGGCTGGCCGTTGGCCCTCAGCCACCTCAGCTAACACACTTACTCTCTCGGTGTTTCCTGAGCGCCTGTGCCAGCCCTTGGGACCCAGGATGAACCAGACAGACGTCGTCGGGGCTGCCAGGGAGGTTCGAGTCTCCTGCTGGAGACACATTACATACGTGACCACACAATAAACATGTAATGACAAGTGGTGGTGCTCGCTCCACGCAGGGTTTCTCAGCCTCGGCCCATGTTGGCGTTTGGGAGGTGCCTTTCTGCTGGGGCGGGGCTGTCCTGTGCGTTGCGGGATGCTTAGCAACATTCTTGGCCTCTGCCCACTAGCAACCCCCTCCCTGGTTGTGACAACCCAAGATGCCTCCAGACTTTGACAAATGTCCTGGCCGTGGGGGGCAAAGTCGCTTCTGATTGAGAACCATTGCTAAGAAGGAAAGTATGTTTTGAAAGACAGCAGCAGGGAGGACAAAATGGAGTGGGGAAGGAGAGACAGGTCTGGGTAGGCTGCCTGAGGAAGTAACAGTTAGCTGAAGCCTTGGAGGAGAATGAGCCAGGTGAGCAGGAGGCGGGGGAAGAACATTCCCTGCAGGGAACAGAAGATGCAAGCCCCCTGAGGCAGAACAAGTGAGGTGTGTTCCAGGAACTGAAAGAAAATGAGGTCACACGGGGCTGTGTGGCCTGGGCAGGAGTCTGGATATTTTTCCAGGGGGAATGGGAAGCCATCGGGAGGGGGCCGGCTAGGAGAGTATTTTTGAAAGGTCACTCTGGCTGGAGGGGCCGCAAGGATTACAGGCAGGGTGGTCAGCAGTATGTGACAGATGCCAGCGGGCTGTAGCTTGCTGAGTGCTGAGTACCTGGCGTTTTCTTTCTTGGAGTCAGAGGGCAGAGGAGAGACTGGGAGGACAGAACCTGCAGGGCCCAGGGCCCAAAGGGCATATGTGGGGAGCCCCAGAAACCTAGGAGCCCCAGTCCTCGGACCTTCAGTCAGTCTCAGCCCCAAGTTCTTGACCCTCCTCTACACCCCCACTCTTAGAGGAGGTGCCGCCAGCGTCCACAGCTGTGGCTCTTACAGGGGATCTGTCTGAACTCTGGGGGGAAGGAGGGGGTCAGCTCTCACCTGGCCGGAGGCCCCACCCTGAACTGGGCCTGCCTGAAGAAAGAAAAATTAGTAGATTGATTTTTAAACTACTTTAATACATAAAAGAAACATTGTAGAATAGTGAATCCTCACGTTCCCATCAGCCCCAGAACCCTCAGCCAATCCTGTTCCATCTAAAGGTTCACTTAGTGACTCTAAACATAAGAACTCTTTAAACATACGTACAGTACTTCTTAATACCATAAAATAACTCCCTGTAAGGCCTTCATATCAAATACCCAGTAAGCATTCACATTTCCGTTTGTCCCATGAATTCCATGATTTTATTTACTTAGAATTTTATTAATCAGTATCCAAATAACATTTCTACATTGCACTGGGTCAGTATATCTTTTAATCTCTTGGCTCCCCCGACTCCTGCCTTTTTTTTCTTTGCAATTTATTCACTGAAGAATCATTTCCTAGTTTGGATTTTGCTGATTGCTCCCCTCTGATGCTGTGTGATAGCATGTGGCCACTGCATTTGAGGGTTTCCTCTGCGGGATTCTGAGCAGATTGAGGCATGAGGCCAAGGAGTGGCAGGCGGGAACCAGCGTGCCCCCCTGCAGCCTAGGGTGAGGGCCTGCGGGCCTGCAGGCAGGCCTTTGGTCACCTTGCCCACCCATTCTTGGGTGCCTCAAGTCAGATTTAGCAGAGCCTATGGGGGGCACTCCAGGAATGAGCTGAGCATGCCCAGTTTATACTTCCAAACTCACCAATCAAATCAGGCCCCACTTCTCCTCAAGGGAGGATCCAGTGTGGGGGTGCAGAGGCCGGGGCTCCCACCACCACCTGGAATGAAATGCAAAGACCAGGGAAGGAATGGTTCCCTCACCACTTACTGCATGCTCAGAGCTTTATCCACATCACCCTGGCAGCCCTTTGAGATTGTTCCTGCGCCGTCCCTGCTTACAGAGGAGGAAACAGGCTTGGAGAGGTGAGGTGATTATCCAAACCAGGTCGAAACCCAGGGCTGCCGCGCCACCTTCCCTGCGAGCACCAGCCAGCATACTTGGCTGCAGCTCGCTGGTAAATGGCAGCTGGCCTGGCCCCAGGCAGTGCCAGGTGGGCACTGCAGAGGGACGAGCTCTCCAGCCAACATGAGGTGGGTCAGTCTCTGGTCAGTGAACCAGCCCCCAGGCCTGTGGAGGCAGCATCATCCCTAGAACCTATGCAGGATGCTAATCTGCTCCCCAGAGCTGTGGCTGCTCGCTGGCTGGCCCGTTGCCAAGGAGCCCTCCAGTGGCCACTTGTGGGAACTGCAGCCTCTTCTGCCTCTCCGGCCAGCTGTTGGTTTTATGCTCTGAATCTCATCCCTGCCTGCAGGAGACCTACCTGATGAAGCACATGTCCAAACATACCGTGGTGGAGCACCTGGTGAGCCATCACTCGCCCCAGAGGACGGAGTCCCCCGGCATCCCGGTGCGAATTTCCCTCATCTGAGCCGACCCCAGGCGCCGCCCTGCCCACTGGCAGACACAGACCCAGGCAGCACCAGGCCCGACTCCCTCCAGGGCCCTCCAGGAACAGCCGAGCTCTCAATGACCTTCCTGACCTTCCAGAAAGCCTGGGCACAGAAGCCCTGCCCGGTCCCGCTCCAGGGGTGGCCAGGCCAACTGCAAGATACTGGACTGTTTGGTGGCATCCAAAGACGATCTCAGCACTTTGAACCTCTCTCTGTTGGGTTTTCTTTTCCCCTCCACCCTTCACTTGCTTCACTGTTTGTTTTTTTTAAGTTTGTTTTGGAAATAACAAAAAAAAAGATATTTATTGGCCAAGAAGTTGGTGCTGCTAAGACCGAGAAATTAAGAGTTGGACAGATGGACACAGAGAACCAGAGGGCAGCGTGGGACCTCCTCTTGCCATGGCCTTAGGTCTTGAGGGAAGGCTCAGGCCTGGGTTTCTGGACTGCAAAGGGGAGGGGGGCTGGTGGGAGGGGCAGGAGGCGGCTGGAGTGAGCCACTCACCCTGGGTGCCCAGCTCGGACCTCGAGCTGCACCCTGAGCATCACTGACCAGAGGGAAGCGGCAGCTACCAGAGCTGCCCAGACTTCAGGAGGCAAAACGGGAGGGGCCGGGGGATCCGAAGGACCAATGGGTGCAGTGTTGGGCTGGGCTGGGTGCCAGCCCAGGGAAATGGGGTGGGGTGGGCTGGGTAAGACCTGGACCCCCAATGCCCTTAAGACCACCCCAGTCTACCTCGGTGCTGGCCAGGAAACCTATAGGCTACCTCTCCCACCATCCCACACTGTGGGCAGGGGGGTGGAGAGGGAGTGGGTCTGGGGCTAGGACCCCCTCCATCATTTCCTCCAGATGGGACATTACCCAGGGAGGGGTTACTTGTCTTCCCTGCCATGGAGGGGGAATCCCCAGCCCAGGCCCTCAGCCCCTCGGTAGGGAAGGGATCCTCCGAAAGGAGGGTCCCAGGAGCTGCCCCTGCCCTCAGCCCCCACAGACACACCCCGATCTGAAAGCCATGCGTGTCCGTGTATATAGGAACCATGTACAGAGACCGGAGAAGCCCCACTCCATCCCCCGGGAAAAAAAAAAAAAAAAACTAGACAGAAACTCATCTATATATTCTGTATCTGGAGTTCCATTTTGAATATTAACTGTGTTATTTTTATACACTTTTTAAGCCTTAACTCACCATTGATTTACCAGTTTAACGTCTCCTGGGGTTTCTTTTCCCACAGGGCTCTCTGCCCCGCCCCCACCCCTTTGTTTGACTTGCGTCGTCTGATACTCAGTATTGTAGCTTTTGTCCGCATGTTACTACCCTGTAAATACGCTGTTATACATACTGTTAACACCCTCTGCTTTTTCTATGGGACCTCCAGGCCACCTTATTTAGAACTAGTTACCTTATTAAAAAAGAGAAAACCGTCTGTTGGCCTCTCCGTCTGCATCTTGGTGGCAGGGAGGTGAGGGCAGGCGCCCTCAACGCTTCAGGAAGAGGTTTGCATCACATTTAAGAAAAGGGGTGGCGAGTGAAACAAATCCAATGTGGGGGGAACACTGCAGGGGGCGAGACACGAAGGCGTTCTGAGCCCTCTGCTCTCTGTATTTCTCTGTTGTGAAGAATAAACAGACCTGCACCCGGGTGGCGGTGGTGTGTGGCGTGCTCTGTGCGAGGGCGGGGCTGGGGGGCACCTTTCCACTGCTCCTCTCCCCTCCCCGCCCCCCCAGACTTGGAGGGAGATGGTGTTGGTCACCTCACAACCCCCTATGGAGTGGGCAGCAAGGTATTTTGCCGAGGGTCATGCTGCGATAGAGGGACGTAAATCCAGCCCAGGTTTGTCTAGTCCTGACGCCTTTTCGGACGTACGGAGTCCACCAGAGAGGGTCACTGCAGCTTCTCCCCGAGGGGCAGCTGTGTCTGGTGACCCCACCCCTCTCGGGGACCATCAGGAGTGCCCAGATTTGCGGGAGCTATTCCAGTGATTGAGGGGATCGAGAAGTCCCCTTCGCCTAAGTTTGACCATGGAGGTCAGTGTTCTGGTTGCCCAGGAGGGAAATGCAGGAATTAATCCTTCCAAAGTTTATCAAGGTAGGCCCTGTGCTAGGCATTATGGGAGAGACAGAAGTGACTTGGACATGAGTCACCGTGGAGCTCACGCCTCTGAGCCTTCACAGCCCTTGTGAGTGTGACATGGCTGCAGGGTGTGGAACGCCCAGCGCAAACGAGGATTTATTGGCTTACATAACACCCGGACAGCGGCCGGGTCAGGGCCGCTTCAGGGCTCAGTGAAGTGTCTTTCCACTTGGCCTTGTTCCCAGTCAGCTTCACCCTTGGACTCCAGCCTCACCGCCCACAGGCTTCCAGCAGTCAAGCCTCTGTCTCTCCCAGAAGTCCCAGCAAAAGTCTGATGGGGTCTTCCTGGTTTGAACTGGGCGAGGCGTGGTCCTTGAACCAGTCACATGACCGGAATGTCTATAGTTGGTGGGGCGCAGGCCAAGAGCCCATGCTCTGCGCCCCAGCAGAGGGCGAGTCTGCACCTGAGCACCTGCCCAGGAGGACGCCAGCCTGTGTGACATCAGAAGGGGAAATGGACGAGTAGCCAAAACATGTTTTACGCCATCTCACAGGACTCCTCCTCTTCTCTGGAATGGACCTCCCACAGCCCGCCACGCGGTGAAAGGGTGGGCTCTGGCCATATTTGGTCACATGGCCCCATCCCATCCACAGCTGATCGGCCAGGGGTGGCCACCTGCCTCAGTGACTTGATTCCTAGACCAGTGGTGCCCGTGGCGTGTACAGCTAAGTCCGCCCGTAATGTCATGATAGGTTCTTTGACTTTAAGTGAAAGGACGTATGTCGAGACAATTTTCCCACAGACTGATGATATCAGCGAGAGTTAAGTTCCTACTGTGTCTCTTCAGCGCTGTAAGGGATGATGTTGAACGAAACATCATTCGAGGACCTGCTGTCCTGGCTCATGGGAGTGGGTGGCGCACACCTCTTTTCCACTCTGCCGTCAGTGGGAGCCTGGAAATCAGCCGTGGCGGGGTATCCTCGGTGGTGCAGATCCCTGCAGACTGGGCCTTCTTTTTCCTCCAAGAGCTGGTTCCCCAGCACACCGCCGGCGGCACCCACAGATGAGGCTGCCCGAGCCCAGCACCTAGAAACCCTTGAGTGTGCCATCGCTGTCTCTTTTAAAGAGGAAATGACCGTTTGGTGAGTTATTTGCACTATGAACCTGTTGGAGAAGGGACAGGCTAGGAGAGGGAGACGGCAAGTTATGCTTTCTGGAGCGTCACAACCTCTGCAGAGGGCGACTGGCACCCCCACTTTACATGTGAGAAAACAGACCAGGCAAAGGTAAGGAACTTGAGCATGAACATCCGATTCCCATCCGGGTCTTACCTGCTCATGCTCAGGTCTCTAGTGCCCCAGGGTCCTCCTGTGTATGACCCTTAGTGAATGTTCTAGGGCCGTGGTCGGCAAACTGCGGCTCGCGAGCCACATGCGGCTCTTTGGCCCCTAGAGTGTGGCTCTTCCACAAAATACCACGGCCTGGGCGAGTCTATTTTGAAGAAGTGGCATTAGAAGAAGTTTAAGTTAAAAAAATTTGGCTCTCCAAAGAAATTTCAATCGTTGTACTGTTGATATTTGGCTCTGTTGACTAATGAGTTTGTCGACCACTGTTCTAGGGTAAGATGGGGATCATGGTTGTGAATATTTCTCTCTTTTCCTCATCCAGCGCGGCTAGAGAGCGGCCCAGTTCCTGAGTAGGGGCGGCTGGGGATTGAGAAAATGAGAGACAGACACAGAGATGGAAGGAAGAAGCTGGGGCTGGGTGGGAATGCTGTCCTCTGATGGAGAGACAGGGACCCAGAGCCAATACAGTGTGTTTATTTTATACAGCAAAAACCAGGAAGTTTTACTAAAGGTCAAGACAAAGGAGATTATGTGCGTTCTTGGGTGGGCCCCAGTCGTATTCATTCCTGGTGCTTGGCTGGATTTAAATAACAAAACCCACCCCCTGGCACCTGGACTGAAGGTCAAGCTGACAACATCCTGCCTCTTGGCAAAGCGTGTTTCCAGGACGTGGCTTTGCCAACGCCACTGGATTCAGCTGACAATAATTGAAGAAATGCTCATGTGCCTTCCCAGGCGCTCTCTACAACGGTCCCAGAGGAAGGGATGTACCAGATCATAGTCTAACCCAGTCGTCCTCGAACTACGGCCCGCGGGCCACATGCGGGTGTTTTTGCCGTTTTGTTTTACTTCAAAATAAGATATGTGCCGTGTGCATAGGAATTTGTTCATAGTTTTTTTAAAACTATAGTCCGGCCCTCCAATGGTCTGAGGGACAGTGAACTGGCCCCCTGTTTAAAAAGTTTGAGGACCCCTGGTCTAACGTGTTCTCCAGTACACCTGGCCTGTTCTTATTTCTAATCCAGTGGCCAAAAGGCCTTCTGGATTTTGCTTGCCTGCTTTAGGTATGAGGCACCAGGGAAGTGTGAACTGCTTTTGAGAGGGGAGGTATCTTTTATTCCACATCATCAATAACTGGAACTGGCTTATACAAATTACTAGATTATAAACACCATCAGGATTGGCTTATAGCTGGACTTGCTATCCTACCTGGGAGCAGTGGAGGCTGTTAAAACTGCAAGTCTACGCGAACACCACCTAAAGGACCCGGGAGACCTGGAGTGAAATCCCACCCTCTCAGGCCTCAGTGTTCCCAATTGTCCCACAAAAGCCCAGGGGCTTCCCCTGGTTACCTCTCCTGTTGCCTTGGCTCTGGGACCACCTTTCCTGGAGGACCTGATGACCTCATGCTCCTATTCCGAGCTTGTGTATTCTCCGGTTGAGGATGCAGAGTCTGGACAGCAGCCCTGGTTGAGGAAACATCTCTCCTAGACACTGTGACCAAACAGACCTATGAGCCCCAGAACAAGGAAATGTCATTTTTGTAAACGCTGATGCTCCAGGAAAAATGCCATGAAGACTTTTGGAATAACTCATTTTATTATGATACCAACAAGAGAACTCCCAACATACAGAAAAGCATTATAAACGTTCATCTGAGCCCTGGCCAGTATGGCTCAGTTGGTTGGGCGTTCTCCCAGGAGGTTGCTGTGCACCAGGATGGTGCTGGTTCGATTCCTTGTCAGGGCACAGGCCCGAGTTGCAGGCTCCATCCCTGGTAGAGGGTGAGCAGGAGGCAGGCAGCTGATCTATGTTGTACCATCGATGTTTCTTCTCTCTCTCCCCCTTCCTTTCTCTCTAAAAATAAATAAACTTCTTAAAAACCATCCCAATAAACACATTAAAAAAAAAAAAAAAAAGAGTTGCCCTAGCCCATTTGGCTCAGTGGATAGGGCATCTGCCCATGGACTGAAGGGTCCCGGGTTTGATTCCGGTCAAGGGCATGTACCTCGGTTGCAGGCTCGATTCCCTGTCCCAGTGCATTCGGGAGGCAACCAGTTGATGTGTCTCTCTCTTTGTCTCTCCCAAACCCTTCCACTCTCTCTAAAAATCAATGGAAAAATATCCTCGGCTGAGGATTTAAAAAATAAATAAATAAACAAGTAAGTAAATAAATAAATTGCCCGGACAGTGTGGCAGTGATTGAGCGTCAGCCTATGAACCAGGAGGTCAGAGTTCGATTCCCAATCAGGGCACATGACCAGGTTGCAGGCTCGATCCCCAGTGTGGGGCCTGCAGGTGGCAGCTGATCAATGATTCTCATTGATGTTTCATCTCTCTTTTCCTCTCCCTTCCTCTCTGAAATTAAAAATAATAATAATAAAAAATTAAAAAATTAGGAAAGAAATGAATTCCTATAAAAAAATTTTTTTAAAGTTTGAGCCAAATTTTGCCTGGAAACAAAATCTCAAAGACTGAGAAAATGCTCTGGAAAAAGGCAGTTTTGCAGCTCCTTGGATGCATTTAGAGTTAAAGGAGAAAAAGCGTGAGGAGGATACATAAAATCACCGGTGACAGATTAGGGAGGTGGGAGAAAGCAGAGCGGGCAAATCTCTAGGACCGGATAAAAAGCAAAATGGAGGAACACATGGTTTTACATTGGCTGTACAGGACAACTAGTGATTCACACAGCACGTAGAGATGGTATTGGGCAAACAGGATAACAAGGATGGGTTCTGGTATCTTGCGCCTGTGCTGTGTCCTCGAGGGGTCTGGAAGAGCGATCACTCTGCCATTCAAAGGTATGTTACCCTAGATGTAAAAGAACAGTGGACAGGGCTCACTTGGGATCAAGGCTGACCTTTGCTAAGGATGCTGTAGTCCTGGGATGTGACTCCCACCATGGCCTGCCCAGTTAGGAATTTAGGATCAGACCATCCTGTGTGGTTGCTGAGCTTATCAGGCCTGCCATGTGGCCCCCTGAACTTGTTAGGTTATGTCATAGCCCCTTTTTCACTCACAATAATATTACTTAAGTATGTACAAACTATGCTTGAGGGCCAGGGAGGTGAAAGGTCAAAGCCAAGGAGCTGGATGCCACTGGCATCCAGTCTCCTCATTGAAAAAAAAATAAAAATGGGGGGTTGCTGACGGGAGGCGGGGGGGGGGGGGGCTAAAACATCTCTTCAGGCGGCATAGACTAAATTCAGTAAGGTCAGAGGTGAAAGGTCTCTATGCCTCAGTTCCCCGCAGAAAGTGAGGGAAAGGAGGCTTGCAAGTGAGAAGCTCCCTTCCTGAGTCGTTGCTGTTTTTTTTTTTGTTGTTGTTATTTTTGCCTTTTTGTAATGCAAGTGTCCAATTGAAGCTTTGATTGCCAAGGCAGGCACGTCCAAGAGAGCAGCTGTCTCCAATAACCCAGGGCCAGCCGCAGGAGGAAAGAACAGGCTGCACCGCCCACTGAGGCTCTGTGTTTTAGAGATCTTGGCTGATTTCAGTAACTAATCACTTGGGCCCCTTGTTTTTCCTCTTCCGGAGCTTTAAATCCCCGCTCTTACATGTTGAATTCACCAACAGGGGGAGTCCACGAAACCCTAGAACCCCACTCTCCATCCCAAGAAAAGGGAACCCGGGCCTGCCCTCTCTCGACCCGAGACCTTGCTGTGTGGCTCCCGGTGAGCTGTGTACCTTCCAGGTCCTGAAAGTCCTTTTCTTCAGTGTCCTGGTGGCTTCTGCTGAAGGGCCACATGCGCAGGCCCAACCACAACACTGTCTGCGCAAAACACTCTCGAGGCCCAGGGCGTCTCCCACCTCCTGTCTGGGCACCGGCCGGAGGTGCTAGGGCTGCTTCCAGCCCCTCTCTCCCTGTCCTCCAAAGCGCCATGCTGCGTCCAGAAGGGACCCCGGTGGCTTCAGGGTCTCTTCCTGCTGTTCCGCTCACTGCGCATCTTCCCGGGCCCCGGTGTCCGCAGGAGGGGCGCGGCCTGGCGCTGGCTCCTAGTCGCGCACCAGCGTGTACTCCTTGGGCGCCCAGAGCAGGCGCGGGCGGCGGATCTCGGCTCGCCGGCCGATTTCCGGGCACCAGCAGAACTCGGGCGACAGCACCTTGGCGGGCTTGTGCAGCCAGAAGTACTTGTTGAGGTGGCTCTCGTCGTGCCAGCGCGCCTCGAGGCCGCGCGCGCGGTCCTGCTGCTGGCCCCGCGCGCAGTGCCCCGTCAGCCGGCGCAGCGCCGCCACGCTGCCCCCGAACAGCGCCGCGTGGTAGTAGAAGTCGCCCTCGCCCGGTGCCAGCGCGGCGGCCGAGCGCGGGTCGCTCTCGTAGGGCAGCAGCCTCCGCGGCCAGTGGTAGCGCCAGGCGTGCAGCTGCGCCACCGAGTCGGCCAGCGTCTCGGGCCCGAAGGCGCCGCTGAAGTACTGGTCCACGTCCATGCAGAACACGAAGTGCGCCTCGCGGCCCAGCCGGCCGCCCAGCGCCGCGTGCAGCGTGCGCATGCGCTCCATCGACACGTCCTGCCAGCGCCGCTCGCGCAGCACCCGCTCCACGCGCAGCCGGCGGCCGGGGCCCAGCGGCAGGCGCGGCACGGCGGCCGGGCGCTCCGTGAACACGTAGTAGACCACGCGCTGGCCCACCATGAAGTGCTGCTCGGCTGTCTCCAGGAAGCGCGCCAGGTACTTCTCCAGGTACCTGCAAGGGGGGTGGGGGTGGGGGGCTGGGGTGCTGTCATCCTGGACAAGGCGCCCTGCGCAGCCGCGACCCTCCTCCTTATCCCCTCGCCCTTTGTCCTCTCCCCGCCCCTCCCCCCGACTCGAGCTTCCCTGCTCCTCCGCATTCAGGTCCTTGTTAACTTGCAACCTCAGTCCCTGGAGCTCCTGAAGGCTCCAGTCCCCAAATCGTGCAAGCCATTAAAGGTGATTGCAAATTGTTTGCCACTCGTGCCCTCAGGGGCCCCGTCTTCCTTCCCTTGAACACGGGCCCTCCCTGACCGCGGTACCAAGGAAGTGGTGCTGCGCTGGCCTTCAAAGGGCTGATCGTGGTCAGCCTTTGTCGCTCTAGAGCTCTGGGCCTTTGTTTAATAAGTTCCAAATTTGGATGTTGCATTGATGTGAGGAAGCCCAGACCAGCCGCACAGAGAGGCTGTGTGGAGAGAGGTGCCCCACCAGTCTTTAGCAGTCGGTTATCCCAGGAGAGACCCGGACATTGGGGAACAGTGGAATGCTTCCTGTTGGAATTCCTGGCCCACAAAATCATGAGCTATAATCCTAACCTATATCATAAAAGGCTAATATGCAAATCGACTGAATAGGGGAATGACCGGTCGCTATGATGTGCACTGACCACCAGGGGGCAGACGCTCAATGTAGGGGAGCGCCACTCAGCCAGAAGCCAGTGCATGGAGCCTCTCCCACCTCCATGGCAGCGGGAAGGATGTCCGACTGCCGGCTTAGCCATCAGTCAGATGTCCCCCAAGGGCTCCCGGACTGTGAGAGCATGCAGGCTGGGCTGAGGGACCCCTTCTCCCCTACCCCGAGTGCACGAATTTTGTGTACTGGGCCTCGTGATAAATAATTGTTGTCTTAACTCCCTAAGTTTGTGGTAATTCCTTACTAGAACATTTGTAATATTGGAGACGTTGTATTAAAAGATTTTGGGGTCCCAGGGTTCTGAAATAATAGTAATAATGCCTAATATTTTTGAACATTTGTCATGTGGCAGACAGAGTTCAAGTGGAGCGCTTAATCCTCACCATTTATTGTTATCGCTATTTTTGAGGTGAGGAAACTGAGCCACAAAGAGCTTTCGTGCCTGGTGCACGCATACACACAGGTGGTGAGTGCAGAGCTATGATCGAACCAGCTTGGCATTCGGGACAGAGCTTTTACCTGCCCTTGCTCTATTCCTGGTAGGTCCGTGAGGAACTGGAATCAGAGACCTTGGAAACCTCAGCCTCCCAGGGTGTTAGACTCACAAAACCTTGGAATTCAGGACCTCAAGGCCCTGGAATTTCTGGACCCCGAGATCCTGCCCCCTACGGCTGGTGCAAGAACACCCTACTAGATACTTAGCATCCAGAATAGAAGTGGGAGCACAGGGTTCCGCCCACCTGGCCGATGGGTCAGCCCTTAGTCCTGTTTGCCCTCTAACTCCCAGTGGCGTTCAGAGTTCTGGGGTATTTGATAATAGAATTCCTTCCCCACATTCTTCCTGGACGCCAAACTCTCACCGCCTTCCCAAAGCAGTCTGTTGCATTATTACAAATGCTTCCTCTAATGGGCACCCAGCTTGGACAGCTGCCATCCATAATGGGGATGTCAGTGCCCCGGGGATTTCTTCTCCACCTCCCACTCGGCTCCTTCTCCGTACCTCAGACTCCTCTCCGACAGTGATTCTGCCTCTACCCTCCTCAGTCACCTAGCCCCATGTCTACTCCCTTGGCCTGCTCATCAGCAGTCTGTCCTACTCTGTGACCCCCCCCATCCTTCCAGCCCACTTCCTGGGATACCCCTCCCCAGCAGTCCTACCCCACTGAGTGCTCAGGTTTGAACCCTTTCTCAGCGCCCCCCGCCCCTCCTCTCTTCACTTCCCTCTCTACTCAGCTCAAGATTCACTCCCTTGCAGAGACCCTCAGCTCCCCTGCCCCTTTCCCTCCATCAGGCTTGCTGGGCAAGCCTCCACCCTCCCCTTATCGCGTGCCGGCCTCTGAGCCACTGACCTCAGTGGGCACTTACTGCAGCCACGCCCTTTCCTCTGTTCACCCAGCTGCTCTCCCCTCGTCTCCCCATCCTCACATGAGAGACGTCATCATTGTCTCACCACAAACCCAGTGTCTCCAAACGGACGACAGCCCCATGGCAGGCTCTTTGCAGGACATGGCGTCGAGCCCCTGGCTGCCTGTGCTGGGCGGGCTGCACAGGGCTAGGGTCCAGGAGGACAGGCAGGGGATGAGTGGGATAGGGGTGCCGTCTTTGCCTTCTGCATCCCCTTGGGATCCTCTGGCACAGGGAACAGGGAGCCCCACCACCCGTATCACATGCACCCCCCCCCCCACTCCCTGATTGACAGCCCTGCTCCCCTCCCCAGGTCTTACCTGCCTACAGCAAAGACAGTCAGCCCAATGGTGAGGTTCTGCTGTATAGCTTCTTGTTGGGCCACATCTGGATCAAAAGTGCCATCCCAAATAATGGGGGCCCCCCAGGAGGTACAGGTCAGGACTTCCGGCCGGGCCCTGGCCAGAGCAAGGATGGGAGACAGGGTCCATCTGTCCACCCACTTGGCGATGCTCACTGCCATCTCCCCATGCGGGGCCCTAGGGACCCCCAGGTGGGGCATACCCAGTCCCTGGCCCGGAACCAACACAAACAGACCCCGAGATGTGCAACCCGCTGGGCCATTGGGTGGAGAGCCTGGCTCTGCCGGGGTCGGGGGTAGGAGGGCAGGGACGCTGGAGCACAGACTGGAGGGCACCATGGGAGATCTCAGGGTGGGAGGGACTGTATCTCCTTACCAGAGATGCAGGAGGCCTGTGAAGTTGTCTCTCAGCGGGGGCATTCTGGCCAAAGGGCAGGTGCCCATGGGGATGAAGGTTTCCAGATGCCTGTTGGGCGGGGCAGCAGTGAGGGGCACGCCAGCCTGCTCAGCAGCCCTGTCGCTCTGCTCCTTACCGGGAGGGAGAGCCCCCAGGACACTTGAGTGGGCCGGGCCGGTCACACCCTCCAACCCTCAAGGGGATGCTTGGGAAGACCCACTGTCATCCTGCCCGGAGGGCCCACCTGAGCGCTGGGGAAAGGAGGTGTACCTGACTGCAGGGAGCCCATACAGGAGCAGCCCTGAGAAGCTGACTGCAAGTAGGATCAGCCACCAGAAGATCCTCTTCCAGGCCCTGGGGACGATTTACATTTCTGTTTACATTTATATACACACAGATACCTGCACACACGTGTGAGAAATCGTTGTGCAACTTAATGTTTCATTTTATTATTGGTAATATTATTATGGATACGAATATATTCTCTTCACATGCATATTCAAAGATACACAAGGATGTGCAGTGCAAGGACCTTCCTGTCCCCAGACACCCAGCTCCTCTGCGGGGGGGCAGCCAGTGTCGCCTGTTCTGGGCTGCAAACATTGCACAGCTCCTCCGCTGCCTGGAGGCAGGATGCCTTGGGACAGAGGGAGGTAGACAGGGAGGTAGAGGGTCGGTTGGAGTTTGGAGGGAGGTGGCGGTTCAAGCTCCGGGCAAGCATGCCCAGGCGTTGCACCTGTGCCCTGAGTTTCTTGGAAACGGCTGAAATAACTTTTGTCACCTTTGGGCTGTCATTGTAACTGTCCTCACTCCCTCTTGTGGATTCTGAGTATAAATTTGCTGTAACACCTGTGGTCGGCCCTGCAGTTCGGCCTTCACCGCGGTGAAGTGCTGCAGCTGTAGTCGCCGGCCAGCTTGATAAAGGCTCATACATTTTTATCTCTGTCTCTGGCGGTCGTCTCTTGCGGGTCGCCCCATAACATCGCCAGCTTCCTGTGTGTCTTTCCAGAAAGAGTCTGCACAGGCAGGCTGAGTGGTGAATGTGGTAGCAGATTCTCCACCCCACCCTGCCCCTCCCCCTTGCTTTTTTTCTTTTTTTCACCCTGTAATGATTTTCATCTCCTCGTTCTTTCTCCCACAGATGGTAGCACAGTAGATAATACTGCATCTTGCATCTTCCACTGACATAATGTCGTTGAGGTTATTCCATCTCAGTACTTAAATCACTTCCTCACCCTTTTCCATTGATTGGCAATAGCATAATGTATCTGACCAGGTCCCTTCTAATGAGCATTTAGATGTACACTGAGTGGCCAGATTATTATGATCTCTGAACGCCTAATAATCTGGCCACTCAGTGTATATGCTTTGCTTTTACCAGTAGTGCTGGGGGGCACAGCCTCGGACAGGTTGGGGGGATGCTAGCATTAGGTGTGGGGTGTTTCATCTGGGAAGGGGCTGGGACTGACCTTGGGTGGGAGAGAGTCGGAGGGGAGGCAGGGAAGTTGTGACTGGCGGCTGGGAGGTGAGAGCTAACGCTGGGGAAGAGCTGCCGGGCCGCGTGGAGGGAGGGCAGCTGTGGTCAGGGACCAGGTGTCTATCGTGGCTCCAGTCACCGGGCTGGTTCCTCCAGCAGAACTCAGCAGCCCCATTCCCGGCTCAGAGGAGGTGGGCTCGGATTTGTCCGTGGCTGGTTGTTTTCCAGGAAGGGGGCCAAGAGCTGAGAATCTTAATAAGCTCCTTCTGGGGGTCTTATCCTGCTCTCTGCATCTCTGAGGTGTGCCCCTGTCTCTGGGGAGGCTGGACCCCCATGGTGAGCAGCATAGACTGGGACCAGACCCTTGGGTTCGAGTCCCAGCTCCACCGCGTATTAGCTGCCTGAGCCCGGGCAAGGCTGTGGACGTCTGCACGGTGGTCTCCTCATCTGTGAAATGTGGACAAGAATACCTGCCTCCGAGGCTGTCGTGGTCAGAGTTGTCACATGCTAAGTGAAGAGAACAAGGCTCACACATACTAGTGCAGGCGTCCTCAAACCACGGCCCGCGGGCCACATGCGGGTGTTTTTGCCGTTTTTTTTTTTACTTCAAAATAAGATAGGTGCAGTGTGCATAGGAATTTGTTCCTAGTTTTTTTTAAACTATAGTCCGGCCCTCCAACGGTCTGAGGGACAGTGAACTGGCCCCCTGTTTAAAAAGTTTGAGGACCCCTGTACTAGTGGCTCAGTAAGCTGTAGCTACTACTCTTATTCCTGAATAGAGTTAATAATAATGTTAGTTTACCCCCTCTGCCCCTGCTGTTCCTCCAGCCCCCACAGCGACCCTGCCTGCTCACCCCTCACCAGGACCATTCCAGCGGCAGCCTCCGTGCCTCCAGTCACTCCCCACACAGCCCCCAGAACACCTCACAAAACACCAGCCCGCCTTACCCGTTTCCACATCACATGACCAGGTAAATCCTCAAAGAAGAAATGCATTTAGTAGTCAAACATGGAAGAATGTTCACCCTCACTAGTAATCAAAGACATACAAATTAGAACAAGGTGGTTCTAATTTGCCTATAAAATGAGCTCATTTAAAAAGGAAAGAAGCCTGGTGCCGTGGCTCAGTGGTTGAGTATCAACCTGTGAACCAGGAGATCATGGTTCGATTCCCAGTCAGGGCCCGTGCCCGGGTTGTGGGCTTAATCCCCAGTGTGGGGCGTGCAGGAGGCAGCCGATCAATGATTCTCTCTCATCATTGATGTTTCTCTTTCTCCCTCTCCTTTCCTCTCTGAAATAAATAAAAATACGTATTTTTAAAAATTGAAATAAAGAAAACTAGCCACGCTGCAAAAACACGGTGAGATGGGCTCTCTCACACTTGCTGGTGGGCGTGTAGAATACCGCAGCTCTTGTGGAAAGCTCCTTAGCTAAGGGGGTTGACGCTTTCAGTCTTCATCCCCTTTAATCCAACAACCTCAGCTTCTGGGATTCTGTTCAAAGGAGATAATCTTCAGCATGGAGTAAGTTTGGACCCGAGAGCCTGCCTCATAGTTGGCGGTTTCTGTTCACTCATGCATTCCACCTATATTCATGGGCACACGCTCAGAATCAAGCGCTGTGCTAGGTCAGGGTTTCAGAGGGCCTGTCTTCAGGAAGTGGAGTCAGGAATGTGTGAGTCCACGAGGAGAGGGAAAAGGTCAGGTGACAGCAGCAAGCAGATGAATGGAACACAGCACAGTGAAGGCTGTAATTAATATAAATAGAAGATGCTACGAGGGCAGCTTGGAGAGTGGCACCTAAGCCTTGACAGGTGGGAAGTCAGGGCAGCCTCCTGGAGGAGGTGACCTCTAAGCTAGCACCTGAGCAATAGAAGGTATCCAAGAAAAGAAGATAGTAGGGCGGGAAGGGAGGTCCATGGAAAGGAGACAACAATGTGCAAAAGTGACCCAATGGCTTTCTTAGGAGACCACGGCCTCCAGCGGACCTCCCTCCTGGAAGTGGGGTGCGGGCCGAATCATGGCCTGGGGCCTCTGGTGGACTGATCTGGGCGTCATTGGTAGTGACAGAGGACTCCTGGGGGCACTGGTGCCACCTGATCTCTCCACTTGGATATCTCACAAGCATCTCAAACTTATACGACCAGAAAGGGACTCTCGATTTTCCTCAGAAACCTGCTCCCCACTCAGGTCTCCTCCATCCTGGGACATGGACATCATGATATATACCCCATTTCTCAAACTGAAGACCTAGGAGCCCCCCTTTATTCCTCCCATCGGTCACGCCCCAACAAGCCCTGTGGACTCTCCCACAAACACACTCCACTCCATCCATGGGCCTACACCTCCTCTCATTCCACTCCAGGCCACTGTATGGATAACCTCATAGCACCCCTTTCAGCCTCCCTGCTTCTACTCTTGCCCCCCAACAATCTGTTCTCCAGAATGAACTTTCAAAAACATATTGGAACATCTCTTCCCTCCTCCAGGCCTCTCAATGACTTCTTACGCTCTTAGAACAAAACCCGCCCCCTGGGTCTGGTGTGCAGAGCTCCATGCCTCTGGCTCCTGGGATCTCTCTTGTGCTCCCCTGCTGTGCTCTGGCCCCAGCCTCCTCATTCACCTCTGCATGGCTTGCCCTTCTTGTCATGTGGAATCCAGTTAGGATTCTGTGTGGTCCCCCTTTCACGCCTTGTCTTTTCTCTACCAATGACTCCCAAACCCGCGTCCAGCCCAGCTCTCACTGAACACTGGACTCAGGCACCGTGTGTCTCCTGGACTGCGGTGTCTACCTGGGTGTCCCACAGACACCTCCAGCTCAGGGCTTCCCAATTTGCATTCCCTGATCTCTTCTTCCTTCTGCATTCTCCGTGACTGGCCCCGGTTACCCAAGTGGACCCTTCCCGCCACCCCTCCCCTCATAGCCATTCGATCACCAAGTTCCATTGCATTTGCCTCCCCCAGAGAGCTCTCGGCTCCCTCTTCTCCACCCCACTGAACTCTTACCCTCATTGTTTCTCATCAGACAGGTTCCTGCAACTCTCAGTCTCCAGCCTGTGATTCCTAGACTTGCTTTGACTCCGGGTCCTCCCACCTCTATATCTTTGCCCAGATTGCTCTTTTCCCATCCACCACCACCACGCTCCCAGTCATTCCTCAATACCTGGCTTCCTCCTGGGGCTGCCTTCCTTGACCTTCCCCTCAACACCCGCCCTCCCAAGAGCTCCTCCTGTGCAAACCCTATGCCAGCACCTGCCCAACTAGACGTCTGCCCCCCCCCCCCCAGGCACGAGTTTCCTGTCTTATTAGACTTTGGACCCGAGAGCCTGCCTCATAGTTGGCGGTATTAATAGTTATTTGTTCAGTAAATGAATGGGGTAATCAGTGGGTTCCTTGTCTCCATTCTCCTTCCTAAACTGATGGTTACTCCTTTGCTTAAAGCACCGTTTTCTTAGAGTCCGCCCTGCACTCTTTATGAGTAATCCCAGGAGCTTACTGAGGCGGAGGCTGTGCTGACAGTTTTATGTTCCTGTCTCCTGGAAGGCTGACCACGATTGCTGGAGGAAGACACTGTGATTACCTCCATCTTGTAAACAGGGGACTGTGGCTCAGAAGGGTTAAACCATTTGCTCAGGCTCACACGGCTAGTTAAGTGTTGGAGCTGAGGTTTGAACTTAGTTCTCTGTCTGACTCCCAAGCCGGAGCCTGGCATTTGGGGCTTTTTCTGACCTGGCCCCAGCTCAACCCGGAGGCTCGTCTTCCAAAAGTCCCTGTTACCATTGCCCATAGGCTTGGCTCCTCACGGTCCTGTCAGTGTCTCTCCTACAAAAAGCCTCTCTCTCCCCTCCCTCTCAGCTCCACGCTGAGCTCCTGAGGGCTGGCTGCACCAGGGCCTTTCCGGCTCCCGGAAGCAGGGCTGCCCAGGTGCACGGCAGGAGGTACCCTCTGTGGTGCAGGGCAGGACAAGGCTGGCTGGGACCTTTGCTCTCACTGCTGTCCCGATGCTTATCTTGGGCACTGGGCCTCCACCGGGGCAGCCAGGCAGAGCCGCCCCAGGTGGGCTGCACCTGTCAGGTCTGGGAGGGTGCTGAGACCCAGGCCTGCGCAGGCACCCGCCAGCTCCTGCCGCCTTTCTATGCCCCAGCCTGGGAGCCCTTAGTCCGTATGGCCGCTGCCTGGCCTATTCCTTCACATTCCCTTCTCAGATATTTTCAAAAGGACCCCCTTCACCCCTCCTCTACCTGCAGAAGGTGGTCCCTCAAGCCCACCTCATGTCCTGTTCCCTGCACTTCCTTTCCAGAGGGGTTAAAGATCAGTCTTTAGTTCTTAAGCAGGTACAAGCTTCCAATCCTGGACAGTCACTGCCGTGGGAACATGGAGACCTCTAGTTACAGTCGGGGTGCAGCCCCCAGGCCTGCCTTCTCTGGCTCACCAAGGGGCTCAGAGTTAGGGAAGCAAGAGGACTTACCCAGCTCCTCACAGGCTACGAGATCTCCCAGATCACCCCCTGCTGTGTCTGTCTACCCCGTGGGCCGTGTTCCCTCTTAGAGTCACCTTCTCCCAGGACCGTCCTGGTGCCTCCTAGGCTGCTCTGGATTCCTCAGGTCAGCTGTCCTGCCCCAGCTCCCCCCGCACTGGGGGTGCCCCACTCACCGGAGTCCCTCTGTGAGAGCCATGTTGAGAAGCTGGTGGGGCAGCCTTCCAAGAACTCGCTCAGCTCAGAGCTGGGAAGCAAATGACCCAGCATCTGGGACAAGGCGGTTACAGGCCATCTGGGACCACACCCAGAGGCAGGCGGGGATGACGGCCTCGCCTCGCCTGGTGTGGGACTTAGGAGTGGCACCTGCTGGAGGAGGCTGGCTCCAGGCTGGAGTGGGGGCTGGGCACTCCCTTGGAAAACAGTGGACTGGAATAAGGCCAGCTCTGATTGGCCAGAGGCTCTGAGCTACTTTGTACTGACTCCCTTTTCCTCTCTAAGCTCCTTGCGCCCCTTCCAGTGTCTTCTGGTCTGATCAGAGAAAGGCTTCAGCCAGAGCCCCAGGGCACTTGTCTCCTGATTGTGATCTTGGACAGTTTACCCCAGGAGTCCTTTGCCTCCTCAGCGAAATGCGGTATCGTCACCCAGGACCGTGGATAGGGAATTTCTGGAGTTTGCACCGGGCAGCGTTTTTTGAAATGCAGGTTGTGATCCATCCGAGGGCCATGAAATCGATTTCATGGATCGTGACCAAGACTTAAAAAGTATGAACAGGAAGAGAATGGAAAACACCAGAATGCACTGTACATAAAGGTAGGTATTGTTTTGTGAAATTTTGTTTTCAATTATGTATTTAAGTATGTATATGAATGTTGGAAACACTTTTTAAACTGTGGACCATAATCAAAGGTTTGAAAAATTTTGTGTCAAGTGTAAACAGGAACAAAAATATAGGTAAGGATGCACCCTTCAAACGCCGGGAGGTGGGGCCTTTCACCCAAAGTAAAGAAACGGTGCCCATATTTACCTAAGTCCGTTCCCTCCAATTCACCAGGCCCTCTGGGGAACGCAGGTTTCCTTCCCCACCATGCACACCAAAACAAACTCAGGTGTGGCCTGGCTTTCACTCTCTTCCAGGAAGGGGAATGTCGAGGTCCAGAGTGGACTTGCACAGAGCCACCCAGGCCACAGCGTACCTGCCCACTTCCTGCAGCGGGAGGGGCAGGGCAGGGGGTGTCCCCAGGTGCCCTCCCCACTAGGTGCCCTCCCCAAGGTCCTTTATGCTCTCCCTCGTCCCCCTCAGCTCAGGGGCTGTGCTGGCCCCTGGTCCTGCTAGCCATTCCCTCTCTCCAGGAACAACCACACTTCCCAGTCCTGGCTCCGCCCTCAGGGCTATCAATCTGGCTGTCGATCCTGTGCCAGACCACGATGACAAAGCGGATATTGAAATACAGTGAGCCAGGGCAAGTTTTTGGTTCCCTAGGACACAGAAAAGCCATGTTTATACTATAGCCTTTTATTATTTTTTAAATATATTTTTTATTGATTTCAGAAAGAAAGGGAGAGGGAGAGATAGAAACATCAATGATGAGAGGGAATCACTGACTGGCTGCCTCCTGCACGCCCCCTACTGGGGATGGAGCCTGAAACCCCAGTATGTGCCCTGACCGGGAATCAATCCATGTCCTTCTGCTTCATGGGTCGAAGCTCACCCACTGAGCCATACTGGCCAGGCTACTGTAGACTTTTAAGTGTACAATAGCATCATGTCTAAAATAACGCACATACCTTAGTTTTCAAATACATTATTGCTAAAAATGCTAGCCATCGTCTGAGCCTTCAGCAAGTTGTAATCTTTGTGCAGGTGAAGGGTCTTGCCTCGATGTTGATGGTTGCTGACTGATCAGGGTGGTGGTTGCTGAAGGTTGGGGTGACTGGGGCAATATCTTAAAATAAGACAATGAAAAAAATGCAGTATTTGTGAACTGCAATGAAGCGCAAAAATGCAAGGTAAGCCTGTAATCTGTTTTTCCTCCTCTTCCAGGTAGTACATATCTTTCATTTTATTTTTTTTTTTTAATATATTTTTATTGATTTTAGAGAGGAAGGGAGAGGGAGAGAGAGAGACATCAATGATGAGAATCATGGATCGGCTGCCTTCTGCACGCCACCTACTGGGGATCAAGCCTGCAACCCGGGCATGTGCCCTTGACTGGAATGGAACCTGGGACTCTTCAGTCCACAGGCCAACACTCTACCCACTGAGCCAAACCGGCTAGAACAGTCCATATATTTTAAAAATGGGTTTTAGAGAGCGAGAGAAACATCCATTAGTTGTCCCATCTAGTTTTGCATTCATTGGTTGCTGCTTGTATGTGCCCTGATGGGGATGGAACCCATTAGTGCATTGGTATCAGGACGATGCTCTAACCACTCCCGGCCAGGGCAGGAGCAACTACATGTAACAGGCTTTCCAGAGAGGTGCTATCAAGGTGAGGGTATTGGCTCTGTGTGGGCTTGATCTTCCAGGGCCCCACCCTTAGGTTCTCTGATTCAGTAGGTTGGGCCCTCGGCCTAGATCCTGTTTTAAACAAGTGGAAACACTGTCTGCAGGAAAAACTAGAGAAGGGTCAGGAGCAGGCCAGCTGCCCTCCTCCCTTCCCCGGGACAGGTGCAGCGAGATGTAAGCTCCGTGCAAGCAGGCACAGCAGTGTGCTCACCTCCAGGGCCTCGTTGCCAGCACAAGGCCTGGCTCTGAGGCCCAGGTCAACAGCCCGTCCCGCCGCCCCTCACATCCTGTGGTCGGCACGCCCACCTTCATGCTCCTGCCTTTGGGTGAGCTGCCTGGGTCTGGAATGAGCTCTCTTTCATTCGAGGCTTAGGTGTTACCTCCTGAGGGACAATGACTTTCTAATAATTTGCTATTCCAGCGTCCAAAATATGCTCAGAACATGCTGAGTGAACCAGAGCCATTCCAAGGGCTCTCCTGGACACTGAGCAGCAACAACTAACGGTGTCGGCTAGAGGATGGGAGTCAGGGTTCAGCCTAAGGTGTCCCAGATATCCCCATGGGGTCTTGTCTCCCCAATGGGAATGGTGGGTATGGGGTTCAGAGCTGAACGGGCTCTGGACCCTCCACTTCAAGGGACACCCGTGTGAGGAGACGTAGAACCTGCCACCCCTGTAAGGACCGGGGCTGAGGGCGCCCTCAGTGGCCCAGCCCAGCTAAGTGCGGAGGAGATGCTGTCCCAACCAGGGACCCACCCCGCTCCGAGGGGTGAGCTGGCGCCACTCAGGACCTATACCTGTAGGGACAGGCATCTCCAGGAAAGAAAGGCATAAAAAACGGATTTTACAGGTTTATTTTTAAAAAACAGAAACAAATGGTTAAAAAAGTCCTTCATTTCCAACCCTGCCAGGGGTGTGAGTGGGGAACAGAACAAGCTGAGGAAGGCAGCCACCTCTTCCCGGGAGAGGCCCCTCTCCCCCCCGGGGAGCTACCGAGAACAGGGCAAGTCAGAGGCAGGCCTCACCCTTCCCGCCCTGACTCCTCCGCAGGCAGCTCTAATTGCTGCTAGCAGGTTCGCAAGGCCAAGTGTGGGAGTGGGAGGCCAGAGGCTGCCTTCTCCACATCAGCGGTCACTCCAGCTCTTCTCTCCCTCAGAGGTTGTCTGGGCCTCACCACTGGGCTCCCAGGGCGGCGGGCAGGAGGCTCAGCCTGACCCAGCCCGCCCACCAGCACTGTGGCCGGCAGCTTCTTTAATGCTGTGACAGCAGGGCAGTCGGGGGACTTCACAGTGTGGGGAAGGGACTTCAGAGGCGTCATGGCCAGCCTGGAGAGGAGCATCTAACTGTCGCCTTCTGATCTTGCCTCTCTGCACGGGGGCCGCCCTTCGTTTCTATTCCCCATCCTGAGGCCGAGTGGAGTCCAGGACAAAGCACTAAGTGGCTGTTTGCTACAAAACACCTGGAGATGCAGAGGGTGGCTCTTGGCCTATCTGTCAGTCCAGGTTCCCACACAGTCATACAGTCACACACACAGCGTTTAAGGCGTCTGTGCCAGCAGGCATGGCAAACTGGGCCCAGCTTCTCTCTCTCCACCTGCAGAGGGTGAAGGGGGAACACCTGGCTGCTTCAGAAACAAGCTGAAGGGGGAGAAGCTGGCGGCAGGAGAGTTAGCCAGGCCTGGAGAAGGAAGTGGGAGGAAGGCAGGAAGGGCTTTCAAGGCCTCTATCCAGGCCTGACGGCTGCCCTTGGAAGTAACCCAACTCAGGTTGGGAGCCCTGACCATATACCCCCTGGAAAATGGGGGACAGAGAGGGGAAGAGAGCGGGGCTAGAGTGTTGGGACTTTGGAGGAAGCCAGTGCTATCAGTATTTACAAGCATAAAGCCCCATCTTCTGCGCCACCTACCTCTCTGCCCCTCCCACAGAAAGAAAGGCCCCTGAGAGCCACTAGGAGGTGCCAACACCTCCCTACCAGCCATGCCCCACAGGGAGAGCCCCTGCCCTCCGACTGGCCCCACGTCTGGGCCCCTCAGGAATGTCTGTCTGGCTCTGCTCAGCTGGGTGGAGGCGTCCTGGGCCAGAACCGTGGCTGCCCGGCCAGCCCTACGAGTCCTTGAGCATGTTGATGCGAGCGTAGATCTTCAGGGCAGGCCCCAGTTTGATGTTCATAGCACTCATCAGATGGTCCTCCTTGAGCAGCAGCAGGGCCTGCCCGTCGATTTCTTGGGCACGGAATTCCTCTGCTATCTCCTGGCAGCCTGACAGGGACACCACCAAAGACTGTCAATCAGAGCCCCCAATATTCACTCTGGCAGTCCCTGCACTGCACACACGTTTCATTTAGTCCTCACAACCACTTCCTTATTTTATAGCTTGAAAGGCTAAGTGACTTGCCTAAGGCAGCCGGATTCCAGGATGGCCCCAGAAATCACGCCTCCTTAGTCTCCATGTAGTTGTTCAGAGCCCTCCCTCAGTGGACTGGCTGACCTGGGAGACCAATAAGGTGTTGTGGGAGTGATGGCACGTCATTTCTGAGGCTAGATCATAAAGGGCGCAGCAGAATCCACCTTGCTCTTTTGGATAATTTAGAGTAAGCTAGTTACCGTGTTGTGAGGACACTCAAGCAGTCCTCTGGAGGCCACACGGAGAGGAACTGAGGCCTCCTGCCCATAGCCAGCCCTCCATGCCATGTGAGGCACCGAGAAGTGAATTCTCCGGCCCCAAACCTCGGACACCTCAGCTCTGGCTGACATCTTCACCGAGACCATGTAAGAGACGCTGTCCAGAACTGCCAGCTTAAGCCACTCCATGTTCCTGACCCAAGAAACCTTTAGATAATTACTCTCTTAAGCCACCAAGTTTTGGGGTAACCCGTTTCACAATAAAAGTAACGCAGGTTTTGGTACTTAGCAAAGGGCTGCTGCCATAACAAAACCCTAAAAATGTGGGCGTGGTCTTGGGAGCACCAGTGGGTGGGCACTGAGAGGAGAGTGTTAGTTAATGGCTAAGGCGCTTTCACAAGACTGGACGTCTGATGGCCTTTGAGAAACTCCTGGGGAGGCTTAAAGGAAAGTGAGCAAACTTAGTGGAAATTGGAAGAAACGGATCCTTATTATGAATTAGAAAATGCAGCCACATGTAAGTTTAATATATCTAATGAACTGAGTGGTCCAGCTAACGTTTTTAGGCAGAATTTTGAAGGTGTTGCCTGGCTGCTGCTTTTTAAAAAATAATATATATTTTTATTGATATCATTGATTGGTTGCCTCCTGCATGCCCCACAGTGGGGATCGATCCTGCAACCCGGGCATGTGCCCTGGCCAGGAATTGAACTGTGACTCCAAGTCACTGGTTGACACTAAACCACTGAGCCACACCAGCCAGGCAGCCTGGCTTCTTATTGCTGCTTAAAACAAAAGGAGAGGAGAGAGGTAAGGTAAAGGAAAACTGCTCTAAAGGAGCCAGGATTTGCTGGCTTTGAAAATCTCTAGCCTCTCTATATGGCAAATGATGCTAAAATTAAGAAATGGTTTCTAGGCAAAGATCAAATACAAGGCATGGTCAAGAAAAGATGGTCTACAGATGAAACTGAGGCTGTGACTTCAATCTTTTAAGACCTCAGAAAGATTTAAGATGCTGCCTAGAGCACAATTCAATAAAACAAACTCTTGAAGGATGTTATGGGAGGGCCTCACAGATCCTCTCCACCCAACAGCAGGGCTTCTATGCCCATTCACTGTCCCACAGCTTCAGAAGAAGCCCAATGTAGAGAAAGTTCATCCTGAAGACTTTCGTGAGTATGGTTTTTGTCTTATGAAGTGAGCCCCCAACAAGATACATGGGGAGCCAACAAATATTTTAAGAGAATCATATTGGCAGAGTGCTGCTCACTTAAACAGAAAGAGTCAGAGGTAATACAACCTGAAAAGCAGCAGGAAATAGGCTGAGAAAACTCAGGCTAGCTTTCCTAGGAGAGGAAGAATGACTCAGAGTAGAACCAAGAGTTAGAATTACTCCCAGGCTGTGAGTCCTAGTGAAGGAAAGGCCAACATGTGCCCCGCTAGATTTAGGGACTGCTGCGGCTCCATTTCCCCCTTTTTGAATGACATGTCTACAGTGATTATCCTATACCTATCCCACCCACTATATTTTGAATTTGTGAAGGGGAAATGGATAACCTATCTCTAGTTCTCAGGTCTTTAAATTGAGAGGAATTGTTTATTTGAAGAGTAGCCTCATCCGTGCCTGGTCCTGAGTTAGATGATGAAATCCTGGATTTCAAACTGCTGCTGCAATGGAATGAGACTCAAGAGGACTCAGTAGGGGCTGAGAGTGTTTCTACATGAGGGAGGATATGAGTCACTGGGGGACTATGTAAGCACCCTCCAAATAGCTTCCAATAATCCTTGCTTCCCTTTCATGTCCTCATGAGTTCCCTCACAAAATGAACAGGGTTTACCTGGGTGACCAGGAAGATGCTGTGAAACTGACGGTACTGTGTGTGCTATCTGAGCCCAGATCGTCAAGGGCACAGAGGCTTCCAACTTGCTCTCCTGGAACAATGCCTGTGGCAAATACTGGCTGCCATGTCATGAGAAGACTCAAGCCTGAGTGCTCCGAAGAGGCCCATGTGGAGAAAGGGCCTCTTGCCAACAGCCATACCCTAGTTGAGAATCATGTGTGAGGCCCCAATCAAGCCTTCAGATGACCTTAGCCTTGACCTGTCGACATCTTAATCAAAATCTCAAAAGGGACCCTGCGGCAGAACTGCCCTCAGTAACTGTGTGATAACTAACACTGGGTTAACTGGCAGAGCCGGGTTCTGTCTGACTCAGAAGTCTGTGCTCTTGACAACTACACCCCACTCCAGGCTCTGAGTATCAGGCCTGTGGTTGCCATCAGTGCCTGACCTGGTCACTGGCTGGGTGACACTGGCAGGAAGACAGCAGAAAAGCTTTGGTACCCCACATGGTGTGCGGTTTGTTTTTCAGGGTTCATTTCTGGATTCTAGCCCTCAGAACCACTTGCGCTCCACCACACAGGCTTCTGTGGAGTTCCCAGCTAAATGCTGCACTTTCATGTCTTCATGCCTCAAGCTGCTGCCTCATGCATCACTTCATCTGGCAAGGGTCTACCTGTCCACCATCACTCAGTTTAAATTTTTTGAACGGCATGTCTACAGCAGTTATCCTATACCTGTTCCTGACGTTCCTGACAGATTTCCCACACTCCCACCTGTCACTCCTCCCAACCTGCACAGGAGACACAGGGTTCATTACATTATCCTCTCTGTGTTTCACACATAAATATATTCACACACGTAAAGATATCCAGTAAATATATCCAATTATAGCTTTAAAATGTTTGTGTTCTGTGCTAGAATGTAAGCTCTAGCTAGGAAAACTCATCACCATCATCTTTGCACCCCAGTTCCGGAACCTGAGTCATTAACTGAGCTGCCTAATCTTTCCTGGTGGCAGAGGTGAGGTCTCTCACTCCCTCTCATCTCTCGCCTTCCGTGCAGGCGTGGAACCTCCAAGGGCCTCACCTGGCAGAGAGCGGATGAACTCGTAGACATCTTCTACATTCCATTTGGTGGGCTCACTGGGCAGGAAGTGGTGTCCCATGCCCACCAGGTCCCGCATGTGCATGTCAGGGAGCTCCAGGTCGCGCTGGCCTTGTCGCCGGCGGGAGGTGGATGAGCTGGCTGAGATGGGTGACAGGGGTTCTTCGTAGCTTGAGTTATCTGAGCAACGGCTGGAGTCTTCCTGGCTATGTGTTAGCTGCAATGCAGCAGTAACAGAAAGGGGTACAGCGCCTGTTGGCTGGGAGAGAGAAAGGATGGGGGAATAAACCATTCTAGTACAGTGATGGGCAAAGGCAGCTATATTTCCCTCCTCTACTTGGTCTACTACCTATCTCTGAGTTCCAGAAAGTACCTTCTGTGCTGTCCCTCTTTGACCCTCGAGTCAGCACTGGAGTATGTGCCACACTTGAGGCCATGAAGGCAAACTGGGAGGGGCGATGTTGGGGCAGGTCCCTGAAAACGGAGTCACCTCATCGGTACCCAGGGATCTACATCAAGCATGTTAAACTCGCGGCCCACAACGAGGATTTTTGCAGCCCAGCCAATATAACAGTATGTAAGAAACGTTTTAATAAAAATGTCATAACTTAATTTTTACAATATCCTGTTATACATAATTATTAATAACGAACTATAACATTCGCTAATGACTGATTACTATAATCGTGTTGCGTTCATTTCCCTTACTCGCCTTACATGCAGGCGCACCATTTCTCTCCACTAATACTAGCAGAGGATACTTTAGCAGCAAATTGCCACGTCATTAGTCTTGTCCTGAGTTGTTTGGTGTGCACAATAGAGTTTTGCTTTTGGAGAGTAAGAAAAATAGTTTTATTTGCCTTATGCTTATTAATTTGTGCAATTACTCAGTGTCTGATAAGTTAATGCTCAAGAAAAAATATTAATTTTATTAAAATGTTCTATTATTTTATGTTAACGATTACTCATTTACTTTAGCCCTTTGTATTCAGCATGTCTCTATCGAAATAAACCTATGTTTCTATGAAAATTGAAGCTTTTGTTGTTTTGCGGCCACATACACTTACATCTTGTTTATTTGGCCCGTGTTAGCCTTTGAGTTTGACATGCTTGATCTACGTGAAGGGACATGCAGAAGGCTTGAGCTGACAGAGCATGCTGATGTGGGCAGAAAAGGAATGGGGCTGTCCCGGTGGTGGTGAAAAGGGGAGCTGGTGGGGACTGAGGATGGAGCTTCAGGCTCGGCCAGCCCTCTCACCTGCTTCTTGGTATCCTTGGTAAGTGTTGGCAGACTGGCTTTGCTGGCCCGACGGCGGTTGTGGGTCGTGGCTCCTGCCTTCTGCAGCTTGCTCCGGTCCGAGTGGAAAAGCCCCACTCGTTTGGTGCATCCCACATTGTACCTGCCCGAGTCAGGGGAACACAGGAAGTCAGCAGTCATAGGGTGCACAGCCTCGGGCAGAAGAGCAGCCAAGCTATGTGGCAAACCCATGTCCGTCTATTCACTCATTCCAATCCTAAATCTGTCACTTGGCACAGATTGGATCATGGAGATAACTCATTGCTGACACTTTCTCTGCAATACCAGCTGTGCTAAGAAACTCCTGTCCATTGTCCTGCTGGAGAGCAGCTTGGTGAGGCTTCACTCAAGTGCCCTGATCCCTCCAGCACAGCCTGAAGGGCTGAGGGCTGAGGAAGCCTTACTCTAGTTGGCCTGCAGAGCATGGGTGCATGGGGCCTAGAGTTGTTCTCTTTGGGGGGCTTCGGGCTTCTAGGTCAGCTGCCTCTCCCACCTTGGTACAAAGACCACAGAGGGTTCTAGAGTCGGAGGATCTAAATCCCAGTTCTGTGACTTCAGGCTCAATTACTTATCCTTCGTGCCTGTTCCCAAACTGTGTGTAAACAAGACAATAGCAACACCTGCCTCAGAGTTGTCTTGAAGGTTAGATGACACAACGGATACCGACTGCCCTGCACATGCAGGCTCTCAATCAACAAGGCTGGTTTTTACTAGGATCATTAGTTTTCTAAGCTGGTGGAAGCTCAGGAGGAACTGTCACTAGTGCCATGCTCGGAGGAGATGGGCAGGAAAAGAGGCTGGGCCAATGGGACCCAGGAGGCAGCCACACGAAAGCCCTGCTTCCTTTCTGTGCTTCCTCCCTCCCTCTGTGCTGCTCTCTCATCTGCTTGAGGGAGTTCTCTGGAGAATTAGTGACGCGATGCTGTTTCCAGGCAGGCACAGGAAATGGGGAGCTGGGTAAGCCACACCCTGGCCTCTTGGGATGGACTATTACTGAAGGGAGGTGGGACACAGGAGCAGGAAACAAAGGTGCAATCCTGGGGGAGGGCAGGGACTGGGCACAGCACAGGGTGTGGGGGGCCGAGCGACTCACCTTTTTGCACAGGCCATGGAACAGAAGCGCTTGGAACGCTTGAACTTGTAGGCAAAGTCCACCCGGCCACAGAGCTCACACTTGAGTTTGAGGGGAGTACCCTCCTCTTTGGATTCTGAAATGTATGAAAATTGTAAGTTTGGAGAACAAGCAATTGTCAACAGCCCCATCGCAGGGCCTCCCTACTCCGTTCCGTCAGCTCATGTCGCAGCTGTGACACACCACAGCTACCTAGCTCGGGAAATGCTGAGCCTTCTGTCACTGTTTTTGGAAGGGCTGTTTCCCTCCCTGGAAAGTACTCAAAGGGTCTGAGGATGCCCCTGCGACACTGACCATTCTCTTGCCTAAGTGCAATGAGCCTGAGGCGCCCACAGGTGAAGACGTAGCAGCACCCCTCTTGATCCTGGGAGAGGGGAGCTCAAAGGGAGCACTCCAGGTGCGGCCACAACTGAGCTAAGCTGGGTGGAAGCTCATGAAGGAACAACTGTCCTTCCCCACCCACCTTAATCTGTCTAGTTGGCTGCTAACCTGGGTAACAGAATCCAGGAGCTCTGTAACCTACACAGGCCCCTCCTTCCATTTATCAGTGGCTCAAGTGACAAGCGCAGTCCTTGTCTGGCCACCGAGCCTCAGAGCTGGGCCGTGCTGAGTGCAGGCTCCCGAGGCCGTGGAGGAAGGGCACGGGCGGCCCGGCTGCTCCTCAAGCCCTACCGCTCTCCAGCGACTCACACAGGAGAGTCCTGTGGTTGGCAGGAGGACAGGCAGGGCAGGGACTTCCCCCGTCCCTGCTTCCTAGGAGCTGGGAAGGCACTGGGGGAAATGATCAGGAAGCCGACATGTTCACACACTCCCTGGCTCCGAGTTCCTCCATGGATGCCAAGAAAGGAAGTGTGGGAGGCCTGCTTTCCCAGACTTGCCTCCTTCCTGTGTGGCTGCACACGCCCTCAGCGTCCGGGGTCTGAGATGCTCACCTTGCAGATAGGGCTCCTCCATCTCGGAGTCGGTGGTGGTGGTATGGTCCTGCTGTGCAAGTTTCTCAGGCAAAAACCCCTGTGCATACTTCTTTTTGAGATTCCCCACCAGCAGGGACGAGCGTCCCACCTAGACGACACAGTGACACGGAGGCCATGGTTAGCTGGGAAATGCTTCCTTGCCATCCAGCCTCACCAAAATTACATGTCTAAAGCATCCAGGCATAGATGCCAGCCCCTGTGTCATCATCCAAGTATGCCCTGTAAAAGGCTTATTTCGCCGTTTAGCTCACGAGGCAGGATGCTACTGGAGACTGAAGGGATGGCTTCAATCCAGCACCAATGGATGCCTTAAGAGGTTAGGAAAATATCTACCCTTCCCAGTGTCTAAGGGGCAGAGATTGGGGTTGCCCACACTGACAGCACAGTGTTCACATGCCACCAGGCAGGAACACAACCAAGGCTGTGTGTGGGAGTGGGGGGGGGAGGGTAGACTCAGCAACCATTTTAAAATTTCTTACTGTTCTCTATCTTACCACTGCCCTACCCAAGCCAGAAGTACACACAGCCATGGGTGACAGTAGGAAAAAAAATGGACTCTGGGCTAAGAGCAAAAATGCCCTCTATGGTTGCAAGGATCCCCGATTGGCTAATTCATTCTTTTGGTCCTCCCTTAGTTGCCTTTGTTCAGGCAGCCCCGTGGCCAGATCGCTAGAGCATTGCTGGGGTATTATTGAATCTGCATCTACCCTGAGAGACTGGCTGGTTTCTGGTGTTTCTCCAGGAGGCCAAGGGGAAGACCTAGTCCAGTGGTTGGCAAACCGCGGCTCGCGAGCCACATGCAGCTCTTTGGCCCCTTGAGTTTTTAGCAAAGGCCAGCTTAGGAGTACCCTAATTAAGTTAATAATAATGTACCTACCTATATAGTTTAAGTTTTAAAAATTTGGCTCTCAAAAGAAATTTCAATCGTTGTACTGTTGATATTTGGCTCTGTTGACTAATGAGTTTGCCGACCACTGTCATAGGCCTAGAGCTACTTAGAGCTAAGGTGCTCCAGGTGAATTTCTTTGCCACAGGCCTTGACCGACCTCCAGAGGAAAAGAGGACAAGAACCTAGGTATCCTTTGGCATTTCAGAAGGGCAGGCCACCCTTCTCAGTTAATCAAGCGTAGTCTTTTGCTGACTATTCAAATCACTTAGGGATCCAAAAATGAGCAGGAGGCAGATGGCAGCCCGTGAGGATCGTATGTCTCCAACAGTCAGATTCTTTTATCACAGGAGGGGCTATATGTGCACTGGCTCTAGGCTCCTCCCACCCACACAGCAGTACCACCTGTCCTCACCAGTCTGCACTGAGCAGAATCAGCTTTGGCTGCTTTGTTCTAATAAGCCATTTTCTTGATTCCTTTATATTTCCCTTTGGTCTTATGCTTTAACTAGAGGCCCGGTGCACAAAATTTGTACACTCGGAGGGGGGGTCCACCAGCCCAGCCTGTGCCCTCTCGACAGTTGGACGTCCTTAGCACTGCCACAGAGGCAGGAGAGGCTCCCACCACCGCGGCTGCACTCACCAGCCCTGAGCCCAGCTTCTGGCTGAGCGGCGATCCCCCTGTGGGAGCACACTGACCACCAGGGGGCAGCTCCTGCATTGAGCGTCTGTCCCCTGGTAGTCAGTGTGCGTCATAGCGACCAGTTGTTCCCCAGTTTGGTCAATTTGCACATTAGCCTTTTATTATATAGGAGGATTGGAGACACTTGACTGTACCCTTTCTGAAGTGCCCTCACTTTCATTCACTCCCATTTAGAGGCTCTGTCCCCAGCCACAACCCTAATCTCTTCGTTTCAGTTGCACCTCAAGAATTCTCTTCTGAGCAGGTTCCTTTTGTTCTCTGGCCAGTTTTGCCATGCAGAGGTTTTGGTATTCAAAACTGAATGGGGTTTCATTTCCCAAAGTCCACCAAATATGCCAAGGTGAACTCCCTTCTAACCAAGGGGGTCACACAGCACGAGGCGGGACACAGCTGAGTCTGTGTGTGGGAATTTCTAAACGAGGCGTCTTGCCAATTATTCCTAATCACTGACCCCTGTGGACCTCAGGAAGCTGCTCAATCCTAGAAAGAAAATGGTTCTGACATTCCTTTGGGGAAAATTAGCAGGAAAGAACAACTATTTCACATTTTTGGAAATTTTACATGGAAACATAAAATATTCTAATACACATCCAAATTATACTTAAAAAAAAAAAAAAGAAAAAAGAGGGGAAAAGAAGTAGTCCGTACCGGGAAAGGCTCCGCCCCCTCCTGGATCACAAACCCTTCGATAACATGCGTCAGGATTTGGGGTTTCACAATGGCCTGTGGTGGTTTATTCTCACCATTCTGGGGGGCAGTGCCGGCGATGCTGGAGGCAGAATTTCCGTTCCCTGAGGTCATGCCGGGGCTGCTGAGGTCGGTCAGTGCATGAACAATGCCCTGCCCTGTCTCTGTACGGGGAAAGTAAGGAAACACAAGCAGGGGAGGTCAGAACCGGGTCCAGGCCAGGAGCACAGGGGCTCAACACGAGCCCGGTACCTTCGGTGGAGCCAAGCGACAATGCAAACCAAGCAGTGCCCTCCCTCAACCACCTATTGGATGTGGTGTCAAGGGACACACCACCAGGTGTGACTCCAATCAGTTGTGCAGCAATGCAACTAATCAGCTGGCAGTGTTTCGTTGACTTCCAACTGTGTTAACAATTCAACTAGGTCAGTGGTCGGCAAACTCCTTAGTCAACAGAGCCAAATACCAACAGGACAACGATTGAAATTTCTTTTGAGAGCCAAATTTTTTAAACTTAAACTTCTTCTAACGCCACTTCTTCAAAATAGACTCACCCAGGCCGTGGTATTTTGTGGAAGAGCCACACTCAAGGGGCCAGAGAGCCGCATGTGGCTCGCGAGCCGCAGTTTGCCGACCACGGAACTAGGTGAAACAGACAAGAATCTTGCATTCGAGGTGTTAAGAACTTGGTCAATATTGATATGGACAAATAAAGTAACATTCAGTTCAAGGGAGAAAATATATTCAAACTGGTATCTGAAACCGGATTGAGAGGCTGAACTAGGCAGAAAGCTAGGGGTATAATAGGGTTTTGGGGAAAAGAACCTTCTATGAGGTTCCCTGGAAAAGGGTTAGATTTAAAGTGTCCCGTGAAATGTCAGAGTACTAAATCCCAGAAATCAATGCAACGGGAATTTGGGGAGCTGAACCCCAAGTAAACACGGTAACTTAGATCTGACTGTTCAGAGCCTGGGACTCGGGTCACTGCATGAAGATACACTGCTCCATTCTCCACCCAGGAGGCTGCGAGGCCGAGCGGAGGCCTTCCGTGCTGCTGCTGCTGGTCCTGTGCTCAGTCCAGCCTCTTGCCCGTCCTCAGCTCCATATCGATCTGATGCTCAGCCACCAGACTCCTTCCCTCTGTGGACAACCTTTCCTGAGCTCTCCTCTCCTGGACCCGCTGGCCTTCCTCTGAAAGACCTAACAGAGTGCTCCACAGCGTGACGGGTATCCATACAGAACCACACCGCATGGCCGCCCTGCTCCACTTCCAGCAGCACCTCTCAGGAGTCGTTTTAGAGGTGCCAGACTTGGTCACCTCACTTCTGAACCTCTACCCCCTTCTCAGAGCCATTCTCTACCACCACCAGCTGCCCAGTAAGCCTGAGGTTGCCTTAAACCTGGAACTTCCTAAGAAAGGGGGAAAAGGAAAGAAAAAGCTTTTTTTTTTTTTTAACTGCAACAGCCTATTGAGTATAAACCAGTGTGTATTTGCGTGTTACATACTTTAAAAACGATTTCAATAAATTTATTAGCTAAGCAATGTCTGTACAAAACTTTCCATGAAGATGCTCTTATTTCATGTTAAAGGTCCAAAACCCTACCATGGAACAGGGTCTAATTATGCATCATGGAGAAATAAAAATAACTCATTTTAGAAAAGCTTTATAACTGGCTCATTTCTTACAGTAGCCCTAATGCTCAGATAAGCCAGGATAAATCTTTTTTGATGAGTTGGTGGCTACCACACATGCTCCAGGACTCAGACCTGCCTAATTCACCTCTAATAAACTTCACTGCTGAGCAGGAGTCATCCAAGATGTAACTGATGGACTTTTAAAAAAAATTCTTCTTGGTTGTGAGAATTATTTACAGCGTTGGCTCTTTTTGTACAGATAGAAACTTTCCCCTCTTTTGAAATCTTTCTAATGTGTAAAGGCATGTGGGAACTGAAAAAAAAATCTTTCCTTCACAAACCATGAATAACTAGGTGGACTGAGTTAATCACATAATCAAGTTACCTTTCTCTGCTCTTAAACTTTAAATATTTAAGTCTGCATTGACATAACTAGATTTTCTCTGCTTTAAAAATGTTTTCAAAATTCAAGTTAAGTATATATTTTATTTAAAGTGATGACTAGATGATCATTAGAATGCTTACTGTGTAAGTTAAAATGTTATTGTTAGATGATGGCTATTTTTTCCTCATTAGAGCCCAGCAAACATTCTCTGATTCCTCTCATGAACCATGGATTACAGAATCAAGATGAGAAAGTCTGGGCCCCAAATCTATCTGCTGTTAATTCCTGCCCCCTTACCCTGGCTGTGTTCCTGAAGACCACACAGAACAAGGCTAATCCTGTTTGTGTAATGGGCTGGGGCCTGTCTTAGAAGCTGGTCTCTCTATCACTGAAGGGTCAGTGTCAAGTCCTCATTGTTTTTTGAGCCTCGGTTTCACTGGCGTAAATGAAGGACAATGACAATACTTACCTCACTGTGTCGCTGTGAGGACTAAATGAGATAATGAACGAACAGCAGTGCAATGCTAGCACACTAGGAAATGCTCGGGTGTCATGAAGAATGTCGCTCATGACCCCAGAATATTTCTCTCCTCCAGGCCAAACTCCCTCTGCTCTTCCAACTGTTTCTTGTATATAAAAAGGATTCAAGTTCATCATCATCCTAGGTCTTCTTGGCCTGTATCTTTTTAAGTCTACCCAGTCACTGCAAACATAATCAATGTATTGGTCTAAGAGATCAGGTTGATTTTTGTTATATTAAGAGAACAGGTGGAGGAACATTAGTGACTTCCATATTTTAGTTTATAATTCCTTTAGTTTATGAGTCCATTGTTCCCTGAATTCTGGGGTCACTCCCACCTCCTGCTCTTTTCACTGCTACTCACCACCATACAGCCTCTGATCCTTGTCACCTTTCATGGGATCTCTCTCTCTCTGCTGGACTCCTCCCCTTCCCCTCATCCCTTCCCTCCTGCCTCCCAGATCTGTGCCTATTAATATACACTGTATACAACTCTTTGAGGTCAGATTCTTTCCTCATGCCAAATACAGTGGTGAAAGATACATTCACCAGCTCAGAGGCGAGAGAGCCAACAGACGGAGAAACCCTTTCTCCATAACATTAGGAACTATCACTCCCGTTATAACTGGGGCGGGCTACAGGAGACAGAACCCAAGGGACAGAAGAGCGTGTTTTATGAAGACACGGGTTTGCAGACACTGCTTCGCTTCTCGTTCATCTTGTAGCAAATACCTCCTCATCTGCTTTAGTAACAAAGGAGTTTGGGCTATTTCTGGAATGACAAAACACAATCTCACCCCCGCCAGGCTCAGCACACTGCGATTAATTTAATCTGCTTCCCCACTCTCCCAGACTGCTCTGCGGCCTGCTTGGGGAAAAGCAGCTTAATAGGGAAACTTGCAGAAACCTGCCCTGCTGGCCCGGAGGCCAGATAAAAGACCGAGACAAAGCAATACTCGACCGTTTGGAATCCGTCCTTTCTCAATTCTCTGGATCAGTCCTAGGCTGTAAGGGATTCCCAGGGGTCTCAAATACCTTTGTACAGAGTTAGGCCCCTGGAATCTGAAAGGGGAAGGCCCGGACACCATGAGTCCAGGAGGCTGTGGGAGGGCCGTAAAGCCAAGCCTCAGTGGTGCTGGTGCTGGGGGAAGGCAGAATCTAGCCTTTAATGGAAGCTGACCGTAAGGGCCAAGTATTCAGACCAGAATGAACAGAACAGCATGTCTCAACCTTTCCGGTGCCTCGTCTCACTCAGGCTCTGGCAGAAAGAGCCCCTATAGGGGCGGGATACAGTGGGAAGGACCACAATGGCCTTGCTGTGACATGATCTGCTTCACTAGGCAGAGCAGGTTTCTTAGGCAGGGGCTATCTTAGTCACCTCTGTATCTCCAGGGGCTAGTGCAGTGTCCACTATATGACAGATCCTTACTGTCTGTTAAACTGGAATGTATGAAACCCATGGTTTCAACAGGTCTCCCTAGTCTCAAAACAAGCAACTTGCCAGCAGCTGAGATTTTTAAATTACTTCCGAGGCTATAATGATTTGAGAGCAGCTAGGCTGGTGCCTGTCTATAAGAGTGGCATTCCTGGGTACCTGGCTATAAAGAAGCATAAGAGATATTCCTTGGCCCACTCCTTCCTGTTAAGGCAGGGAAACATTTACGCCAGCTCCAGGCACTTGGAAAGGCACGGTGACCTCTAGGGGTCACATGAAAATGGCCAGGTCCGAAGGACCACTGGTAGATGTCCAGAGAGGCTGAGCTCTCCTGCCCTCTGAAGACAGAGGTCATGCTGGCCCCAGCTATGCAAAACCTGGACTGGACCACTTCAGAACCAGTTCTGATGTTCTTTACATGCACAGATAAGACATCATCATCAGTTATTCTGGAACACGTTTAGTACTAATATTTACTGTGGCTATTTCAGACGGCCTGGCTGCTCATTCTATTTGCCTTGAAGACCTGACTCCAGAGGAAATGGGGGGCAAGCACAGCTTCTCCTTCCACCCCCTCAGCTGGACCAACACTTATTCCCTCCTTTCTCTAGACACGAGGAGAGAATTGTACTCGACAAGGCTTCTAACTAGCCTTGCTTGGCTATAGCAGGAGCAAGCCAGAGCTAATGGAGTTAAAGAATTCAAGGAAGCAGAGTAGGTGATAACATGGGTCATTTGCCTGCAGCAAACTCTGCTGGGCAAATGGGAAAACAAGGCCACCTGTGCCACACAGAGCGTCCTCTCCAGGCCCCTTCCTGGCTCAAGTCCTGCTCACTATGCCCAGCCTAGCAGGCCAGACACGACGCCTGGAGGGTGACAGCAGGATTCCTGAAGGACTCACTCGGGGGAGAGAGCCTGAGTGGAGCACCTGCAAAGGGACCCCCGGGACACCACATCCCTGCGGGAGAGCAGCTGACGCAGCTGTGCCCGGCCTGAGCGGAGGCAGAACCACAGCACAGGAAGCCCAGGGCACACGGCAGTCCTGTGGAGAGGTCTGGGGGCCACCCTTTAGGATTTCAGTTATACTGGGGCCCCTAAAAAATTAGTGTCACTCTGAAAGTGAGGGAGGTAAGCTATTTCATAAGCACCAATCTGTGGGCGTTCCTCCCCCTTCCCCCTAGGGCCGTGGTCGGCAAACTGCGGCTCGCGAGCCACATGCAGCTCTTTGGCCCCTTGAGTGTGGCTCTTCCACAAAATACCACGGCCTGGGCGAGTCTATTTTGAAGAAGTGGCGTTAGAAGAAGTTTAAGTTTAAAACATTTGGCTCTCAAAAGAAATTTCAATCGTCCTACTGTTGATATTTGGCTCTGTTGACTAATGAGTTTGCCGACCACTGCCCTACGGGAAGGGTAGGAAAATGAAGTGGGGGGCAGTACGAGGAGAAGAGGGAGGGAGGGAGGGAGGGAGGAGTGGGGCTCTATCCTGGGATCCTGACAGAGTCCATCAATTCAAGAGATTGATTTGGTTAACAACCTTCTTTAAAATGCAAATATACACCTGTGGTCATTCACACCTCACTGTGAACCACTTAGATAAGCTTTCTTCCCAGAGTAGGGACAGAAGGTTCAGTGGGAGGCGTGGGGGTGGAGAGTGATCATTTTGGATCCTGGGTGCGAGATCACAGATGATTAAAGTTAGAAGGGCCTCGTATAACATCTTCATTTTCCAGAGGAGGAAAAATGCGCATAGTTAACTGTGCATTTTAGAATCAAAGAGGAATAGATGCAATTTGTTTGGAAGACAGTATCTTCTAAACACACAGAAGGAGCTCTTGGTGGAGGGAAAATTGTAGGACCCTTCCTACCCTAGGGTCCCCTGGGTACCAGAAGGCAGAAAGAACCAAGGCCAAATGTTTGTTAGTTTTCCAATCCTGCTAAGGACCAAGCTGTCAGACATCCAAGATATCCCTGCCCTGAGGACACACAGCAGGCCCTCACACACACATGCCACCCACATTCTGCTCCTCAGGGCACCTTCCTGGCTCTGCAAACAAGAGCAGCCCGACCTGAAGTACCTCTCCGCAGAGGGAAGTAACAGAGGGAAGTGACGCTGTGGCAAGGAGGATCCCTTTGGGGAACATTACTGAGCAAAGGGGTGAGCTGGCCGCAGAATGAAAGGGAGGCGGAGCCAGGTGGCCCCAGACCTGCCCTCAGTGTCGCTGCACAATGACCTTGTTGAGTCTGGGTTAAGAGGATTGGAGAGCAGACATGCTTCTCGGATCTTAAGCATCTGGGCTGAGTGACTCTGGTTAAGGCATCTGTTAGGGAGGGCTCCTCCTCCTCCCTGGCAGCCATTACCATACAGCTGACTTTCATGCTGTCTCTTAGGACACAGGCAAAGAGAGCAGCCCTTCTCACTCACCCACAATCCCCAGCTAACGTGTACATAAGCTGAATTGTAAACAGCTGAATGTTTTCCAAGCTGCCACCCCCAGCTATGAAGGAATCAATGGAGCGAACAGCCACCTTCCCCCATGCGGTTCAGGACAACGGAGCTGGAGCCGTGGGGGATTTCCAAACAGCTGCAGGAACTGCTTCCCAGCCAGGCGGGTGCTGCAGCTCTACAGCCAGATCACACTCAGCAGCAGCATCTGCAGGACCACGGGGGACGTCCAACAGGACAGGTCAACACACCAGGAATAACAGCTACCTCTGACTTCAAGGAGTCAGTCAGGCAGGGTTTTCAAAAAGAGTTCTGCTTAAACGGGGACGGTCCTATGTATCCCATGCCGAGGTGGAGGCCCCACATGTTCTCATGGCCCAGTGCTCTGGCAGCCGCTATGGTTTCAAAGGAGAATGCAATCAATGGGAGAGGAGAGGCATCACCATGGCAGGAGGTGAAAGGAGAGGGGCACAGTGGAAAGAACACTGGATCTGGTCAGACTTGGGTTCCCAGTCTGGCTCCATCATGGATCACCTGTGCAGCTTCAAGCATTGGTACCTGCTCTGAGCCTCAGTTTCCCCATCTATAAAAATGAGATCACTGCCTGTCTTGCAAGGTTACAGCAAATATTAGAGTGTAAGAAAAACACCTGGCTATGATTGCATTTAGAAGCTGGGCTACATGGAAGTTAAGACTTTGGGATCACAAAGACTCTAGGCTTAAATCGTATTTTGTAATCCTGGACAAGTCACTCAAGGCCTCAGTTTCCTCATCTACAAAATGGGGTATAATCTCTGTCTCATGTGGCTTCCATGAGGATTAAGCTAATACAGGTACAACACAGTGGAACTGACCTGACTTGGCCATAGAAGGGTTACATCATTGAGATCTGAGAGATTAGGAAACCAGCCTCTTATAGCTAAGGGTAAAATCATGGGAGATGAATTTATAACAGTTTACCCCCCAAAAAAATATATCTAGAAATGTTTAGTAAATTCCCTCATTATTTTCAGGGTAACAAGAAAAGGCAATGATGCCTTACTTGGTTATCAGCTGTAGGGTCATTTAGATAAATGGCTGCAGGATGGAGGAGGGAGGGAAAACACTAAGCCTCAGTTGTCTTATCTATATAATGGGCTGGATAATACTTACCTTGCAAAGCAATCCTCCTGATAAGTTCAGTTCTTGGAAAACATAGCCCGCACTTCCTTCCTGTAACCATTGTCTAAGCTTTCCCTCACCCTACTTGGCTACAAATCAACTGATAGAACAGATTAATACTGATTATCGGAGTCCTGAAAATGTGGACTTAATTCATTTTTAAAGTATTTGATTCACATTAATTTTTTATTAATTTAAAGTGTCATTTGCTTTGTTTAAAAATGTCTTAATATAGCTGGTGTGAACTTAGACCATGTATGATGGTTTCAAATATGCTAAAGATATCACTAACTAGGGATAATTATATAGTATTTGAGACATAATAGCTATGCAACTAAAACTTTAAAAATAACTCAAAGCAGTCACGAACTCTCACTTTCTTGCCAACAGTCTCAATACTCAGCATCAGGTCTGGTCCTCCTAATGCACTGGAGAAGAGCTGGCATCTAAAACAAATCTTTTCTTAAGAGGAGGTATAATAACTTTTACTGTGAAGAAAATCATTCAAGAAACAGATACTTGCTTTAAAGAAAATCATAACAGCAACGGGCACTCTTTTCAACATATGGATTCCTCTTAGAGCACTGGCGATGCCTGTTTAATAGCAATCATTTCTTTAGCAGATGTAGAAAGAATGTGCTCTTCTTTTGGACTTACCTAAACTAAAAAAAAATCAATGAGATTTTTTTGGAGACTGGAGACTCAAAGAATAAGAAAGCCCATCCTTTTCCACTAACTATAAATAATTTGGAAGGGGAAGAAAAAATATTAAGTTTATCATGCTGGCTAAGATGGTTTTACACTGAATCACAAAGCAACAATTTATTATTTAAATTAATGCTATGTTTCTTACTATACTTTTACTCTTCAAAACCTAACCATTTTAAATTGCATAATTATTAACTATAAAAACAGCCCATTTCTTGACCATGTCAATTACATTCTACTTTTATTATTGATGGGGAAAGTGTCCAGAATCTGTAAGACTTCTGTCTTGGATAAACAAATGGTTGATTATTTTCCTATCTATTCCCAAAGTGTCAGGAAATTGAATTAAAGATGACCTGTGTCTGAATATTTTTTCATATGAAGTCAGTGATCTAATGTAGCTAGTAATTCAAACTGCAATTTAAAAATAAGTCAATGCTTCAAATGAAACATACACCTATTTAAGTTGTGAATACATAAGTTATTTTAAACAGGCACTCTTTCTAATTTAACAGAAAACATATTCAGTCTTTTAAACTGGGGACTCACATTGTAGTTAAACCATTCCATAAAAAAACATAAATCTACATATGTTCAGACCTCTGCCTTGAGGGGCAGTTCAGCTTTGATATCACCATCAAACAAGTTGCTAAATCACTGTGGAGTCATTTCTGTTACTGGCACAAAGGACTCACCAGAGTTGATTGCATAAGGCATCCAGTCCTCACCCTGCACTTCCATGGGGGCGGAAAACACAAAAGCATCGCTCTGCAACCACTTTTGTGAGCTCCCTCCTGACCACAGAAAAGCAACTTCATCTTCCAGTTGCAAAATGGCATAAAAGGAGTAAGAGAGAAACTATCATTTATGAAGACTCACTTCCCTACTCTCATCTTAGTAGATGTATATTTTTGGAAGAGAATCTTTTAGTGGGCGGGACCAAATCTATCTGGAAATTAAGTAGCATTGAACAGCTGGGAGAACTTTAATATAAACTTGGACTAACTCAAGAAGAGGGGGGAAATACCCCTTGGTAAATAGCATATTAACAGAGAACAGTATTACCAGAACTGGAACCACCATCCTTTTCCCGTTTTTTGTTTTTACTTTAACTTTATTTTGGCTTGCTGCTCCATGCTATCTGTGAGTGAAGGGCTTTCATAGGAAGTGGGTGAACTTTATTCAGCAAATGGTTACCAAATGACTAGCATGAGGTCCACAGACCAAAGAAGGGCAAAGACTTAGAGGAAGAGTCTAAGGCAGGCATACATTCACAAAGGGAAAAAGATGAAAAAAACATTCATGAACTCTTGATTCTGAGATAGTAACTGGTTTTTGTTTTTCTTAAATAAGAAACCCCAGGGAGGGGGGCAAGCTGTGTGAAAGCACACAAGACCAGAGGCCAGAACCGTTCAATTTTATAAGATGACTTATCTATTTATTCCTCTTCTCTTAGTCTGTTCTCTCTCCCTCTGAAAAATCAGAACCAAGGGATCCAAAGTATCTGAGACAGGAAATGAGTAAGGCAGGAAAAAGGATGTGGTCTGAAAAAGAGTGGATTCTGGGGCTGAGCCAGAGCAAGTAACAGGCACAGGGTCATAGATGGGGGAAGGGGTTTTGGTGGCAGGAAGAGAAGTCTCAGGGTCAACTGGCTCAGACTAGAAAGCCAGGGACAGAGGAGGTATGTCTGGAGAAGCATTAAAAACATCTTCCTAAGAAGTTACCCACCGCTGAGATGCAGAGGAAAGATGGCTGAAGAGACCTACAGCCAGGAGAATCATTACTGGGACAGAAAGAAGAGCTGGAGTTTCCTTTTCTCCTTACTTTAAAGAAAGTGGAATAATATATAGTGAGTGCACTTAACACGGTAAATTAGAAAGAGAAGTGGAAAGGGCTGGTAGGTGAGTATATCATGAATTACCAATGTTCATTTAGCATCTATGGGCCACATATCAGTAAAACAACAGCTTAAAACAAGAAAAATAAAGAAAGAAGGGGGTGAGACCAGGAGAGACTGCTCACAAAAATGCAGTTGGATGCCCTGGCCGGGTGGCTCAGTTGGCGGATGGCTCAGTTGGCAAGAGCTTCATCCCAACACCAAAAGGTGGCGGGTTCAATTTCCCCTCAGGGAATGTGCTGGGTTGCAAGTTTAATCCCCAGTTGGAACCTATGCAGGAGGCAGCAGATCCAAGCTCCTCTCTCAAATCTCTCTCAAATCTCTCTCTCAAAATCAATGAAAACATATCCTCAGGTGAGGATTAAAAAAAATGCAATGGGATAACTGAGAAACCAACTCAAGGACAACAGAAAAGTGGACTAGGAAACTGCCTACCGTCTCAAGACTAAGGCTGGAGAAGAAAGGTCTCTCTCTTTTTCCCAGTGAGTATGGGAAGAGATCCTGGGTGGGCTGGGAGGCAGAGATCACGTGACGAAGAGTGCCTGGGAAGGGCAGGTGCCAAAGAGCACCACTGCCCATCTGCTGGACCCTCAGTGAAACAAGCCAGCCCTTGTGAATGAGCCAAACCAGAAAATCTGGTTCCCGCCGCGCAGGGACTGGAACGTGGGTACAGAAACAGTGGAAAACAAGTTTATCCGCTGATTCAAAAGTGTGGGCATTTCCAAATATAGACCCAGATGTCGGGGCTGTGTGGAGAAATCACTTTTATGTTTTCCTCAGTGCCTAGCAAGTGCTTCCTTTATATGAAGAAGCCCAACAGAGGTCTGTTAAATGTAACTGAATGAAACCAAACCTACTTAAGAAACTTGTGCAGGCAGGTTTCTTAAGACTCAAGATGGAATCTCTTGTCCTACAACCAATACAGTAAGTTCCTTTCTATTCTAGAGTCAAATGACATAAAGCCCTACATCCCTTATGACTTACACCTGAGCCTTAATCAATGGACACTGCCACGTGTCTGCTTCCCTGTACTGGTATAAAAGATGGGGAGGGGGCAGAAATAAAGGAGTAAGAAGGCACTGCCTTACACCCCTAGAAATCCTGGCAGTTCCAACATTTGGGTTGACTCAGAAGGGGAAGAAAAATCCCAGGTGAATGATAATTGGATTACCCAGTTATGCTCCAGAGCCAAATGGCTGGAAAAGGCCAGGACAGCAGGGTAGATACAGCTAAAGTGACTATTTTCTAAATCAAAATCAAGACACACGGGCTGACAGACAATAGATGGAATATTTTACATTGGGGCTGTCCTAGAAAAATCGAGGGCATATGGCGGATTTAGGTCGGGAGCTTAGTTCACTACAAGGATCCTCTGGGCCCAATATGCTAATAGGAGGGGATTAAAAATCAAGGATGGGAGACATGGAAGGAGAAAGCTGTCCCTGGTAAAGCAGGAAAAAGAATGTGTGTCTGAAGACGGCACAGGAAGCAGGTAAACATTCTAAGTATGGAGCAGGAAGGAAAGGAAAGTTGATCAGAACTGAAAGCATGTCAGCTGTGTCAGTGAAAGCTGTCCAGGTATCAAAGGCGGGCGGGGAGGGACAGGGGGCACAGACGGGCAGAAGTTCAGATTGTAGCTTCACCATTCGTTTGCAACCTGACCTTGGGCTAATTATTCCCTCTCTGTGCACTTCCATTTAAATAGTGAATTTCACAAACCCCGATGTAGAGGACCAACAATATTAGTTAGTATACCATCATTCGGTGTGAGGAGAGAAAATGCTCTTCTGAAAATGGAAGAGAAGAGCAGCCAGACACAGAACAGCTTGTCCCTTTCCATCCAATTAAAAACTGAACCAGATTAAAAACAAAACTCCCCGGCGAAGCCTCAGGCCCTCCGAGATACAAGTCCCCCATCGATGGAGCACAGCAGCCTTGCCCCTTAAAAGGGACGGCCATCCCCGGCAACTCGCCGTCCGGGGGACGGGGGCGGGGGCGTGCGGGGGACTGGGGTAGGGACGGGGACACACGGAAGCGTGGGGCTCGACAGAGGCTTCGGCGGGAGTGCGGGACAGGGAGGGTCCCCGACGAGGGACGGAGGAGCAGGACACCACTCAGGCGCCGAGAGGGCGAGAGTCGCGGGCTGGCACGGCCTGGCAGCCGAGTAGGCCCGGGCCGGGAGTGGCACCGAAGGGCGGTGCCCGGTTTCCAGCGCGAGGAGCGCGGGCCGCGGACCCCTCCGGGCAAGAACCCCTCCCCCGCACGGGCACTGACCTGTCCAGGGCCCGGCTGGGCCTGGCCGGGCGGGGCCTACGCAGCCCCTCGGCCGGGCGCCGCCTCGCGCGGAGTCCCGGGCCCGGGCGGGCCGCCTCCTCTCCGCCGGGAGCCTCCGAGCCGGGGCCCGGGGCTGCCGCGGCGCATCCGACCGCACCGGCCGGGCCGGCGACAACAAAGGGCGGCGGGGGCGCGAGGCCGGGGCGGGGGCGCGGGCAACGGCTGGATTGCGCGCGCGCGGCGGGCGCTCGAGGGCTGCAGCCGCCGTGGAGACAATGCGGCGCGTCCCGGCTGGGCTCCCGCGGCCGCCTCCGCCGGGGGCGGGGTGATGCGCGGGGCGGGGCCGGGGCCGCGCGGGGCGGGGCCTCCGGGAGGCGGGGCGCCGGCGCGGAAGCCGGGCCGCACGCTTCCTTTGTGCGGTCGCCCGGCCCCGCCCCGTGCCCTCCCGGAGACGCGGCGAGGCCCGCCGCGGTTAGGGACCTGGGGTTTCGGTGTGGGGGGGCGAGCGGCGCCACTGGGACGTCTGCCCTCGCCGCGTCGAAAGTCCCCAGAGGCGCGGTGGCCGGGGCTCCCCCTGGGCCAACACGGAGGCAATAATAATAACGGCAAGTGATTGCCTGCTTAGTGTGTGTCAAGCTCTGCGTGCACGCACGCGGCGTGTTCGCAATAAGCCCACAGGAGTCATTATCCTCCCACTGGGAACGGGATCGGAGAGGTTAAGTAATGACCGAATTGACCCGGCTGCACCTCCATAAACGGGAATAAGGCCGACTCTTTAGGCTTACTGTGAAGGTTAACTGAGGACATTTCTACAAAGTGCCAGCAGTGCCTGGCACACAGTTGGAGCCTAATAAATGTTCCTTTCTCTTCCTAAACCACGCTGCTTTAAACGGAATTGTCCTGGCGAAGTACATTCATTCAGGAGATATGCTAGGAGCCGTGGGGGATACAAAAGCCATAAGTGAGTCACAAGTTCACTCCCCGCTCCCAGCTTTGTGCAGAGTAGACAGCACGAATCTCTCCATGATTGCTCTCACTATTCCCAACATTTCCCCAATTTCTTGACCTTTTTTTTTTTTTTTTGCATTCATATTCTCTCTCTTTTCCCACTAGGTCTCCCTCATCCCTTTGTCTTTGTTTCCACGTTTTACATTTATTTTATGTTTCCTGATTGTTCACTCCCTTTCTTTTTCCTATTCCCTTTCCCCTCTACTATTTTTCAAATTTCCAAAGCCTTTTTTTCATTAATGTTCACATTTCTACCTTTACATTTCTTAGATTTATATTTTGTTTTATAAAAGAAGGTAACATAGGATCAAATACACAACTTCTCTCTATTCTCCAAACATGCCCACACTTTCCTGACTCCCTGCCTCTACTTCCACGACTCTCTCCTGGAATGCCCTTTCCCCGATTCTGCATGTCCAGGTCCTACCTATCCTTCAATGTCAAGACTCAAGAACAGTGGTCAACAAACTTCTGTAAGGGACCAGATAGTAAATATTTTAGACTTTATAGGACATATGGTTTCTGTTACAACTACTCAGCTCTGCTGTTGTAGCAGGAAAGCAACCATAGATAATATGTCCATGAATACAGGAGGCTGTGCTCCAATAAAATTTTATTTATGAACACTGAAATTTGGATTTTTTTTATAATTTTCATGTATCATGTATCTTAAACATCTTAAAATATAAAAACCATCAATAACTTGTGGGCTGTACAAAAAGCAGTGATGAGCTGGATCAGAGTGGCTCAGTTGGTTGAACATCGTCCTGTGCACCCAAAGGTTGCCGGTTCGATTCCCAGAAACATACCCAGGTTATGGGTTCAATCCATGGTCAGGGCATGTACAGAAAGCAACCAATTGATCTCTCTCTCTCTCTCTCTCTCTCTCTCTCTCTCTCTCTCTCTCTCCACACACTAACCCCCCTTCTACTCTCTCTAAAAATCAATGGGAAAATATCCTCAGGTAAGGATTAAACATACACACACAACACACCCCCCCAAAAACAAACAAACCCAAGTTGGTGATTTGATGGATTTGGCCCTTGGGATATAGTTTGTTAACCTCTGCTCTAGAACAATGCCACTTCTCTGCAGTCTATCCTGATAATTTATACTTGGTAGTAACTTTTCCCTCTTATTGCACTTACCTATAATACTTCTATAGCATTTATCACATTTTAGTTTTTATTGTATATGTTTTTCCCCGTGAACTTAGCATCTTTCCCAGCAGAACTCTAGCTCCTTGAAGGCAGGGTACAGATCTTTTTACTCTATGTATTACCTCCCATCCCACAGTGCTTTGCACAGAGCAAGCATTCAAATACATACAGGATGATTATACAGTTAAGTACTAGGTGGCTGACCATTGTTTCCACTATGCGAAGCTTACTTCTCTCTCATTAGATAGTCCTTCTGGGACAGGATGCCTGGTTATGTGTATACTAGAGGCCCGGTGCACAAAATTCGTGCATGGGGGGGGAATCCCTCAGCCCAGCCTGCACCCTCTCCAATCCAGGACCCCTTGGGGGATGTCCCACTGCTGGTTGTGGGATTGAGCCTAAACTGGCAGTCGGACATCCCTCTTGCAATCCAGGACCGCTGGCTCCTAACCGCTCACCTGCCTGCCTGCCTGATTGCCCCTAACCCTTCTCTGCCTGCCTGCCTGATCGCCCCTAACTGCCTCTGCCTCAGCCCTGCCACTGTGGCTTTGTTCGGAAGACATCCGCTTTATCTGGTCTAATTAGCATATTACCCTTTTATTAGTATAGATTATCTTGATTAAATTACAGAAAGAGATTTTTGAGGTCTTTGTAGACAAGATGGAGAAAGGTAGGCAAATGTCAGTTCATTTAGGGATTGTTGGATAACAAATACTTGAACAAAGAATGTTGATTATCACCAACCTATAGACAGGGCATGTGTCCTCAGTTGGGTCCTATTCAACATTTCTATCAGCAAATTGGTTAAAGACAAAGAAAACATGCTATATAATTTATAGATGGCAAAGTTAACAGAGGTATTATGTAATGAATAACAACATTCAGATATGAAACATTTCTGTCCCACCACATATTCTTTCTGTGCCTCAGTTTTCTTATCTTTAAAATGAGGATGATAGCCCTAACCGGTTTGGCTCAGTGGATAGAGTGTCGGCCTACGGACTCAAGGGTCCCAGGTTTGATTTTGGTCAAGAGCATGTACCTTGGTTGCCGGTACATCCCCAGTAGGGGTGTGCAGGAGGCAGCTGATTGATGTTTCTCTCTCATCGATGTTTCTAACTCTCTCCCCTCTCCCTTTCTCTCTGTAAAAAATCAATAAAATATTTTTTTAAAATGAGGATGATAAAAGTTGCTTCAGAGGGTTACTGTCAGTATTAAATGAGGAAATACATGTAAACCCTGACAGAGAGGGCCAGTAAATGTTAGCTATTAACTATTACCATTTTCTTACTGGGCTGGAACTCTGGGCTATGGCTATATTCACAAGATATTTAACACATGTCATTAACTATACATTGGCTCAAAAGAGAAACTGTATGAGTTTGAGCCTGGGGAGACCTGGAATGAGAGCAGTCCATGTAAAAAGAAACCTCAAAAACAAAAGCAGACACAAAAGCTGACCCAACCCTCTGGAATTCAGGGGACACAGTGCTCTGTGACCCAACAGTATCATTTCCCTGGGTTGGAGCAGTTGATGTGGGGCCCTCCGTGCAACCTCCTGATGAAGGAAGGTACGTTTGGAGCCAGAGTCATGGTGCTTTCAGAGCTGTGGGACCTGAAGCCTCTCCAAGCTTTTTGTTTTCTCCTCTAAATAATGGGGGCCATAATATTTCTTTCTCGGCCTTATTATCATGGGTAAAGGAAAACTTAGAACAGTACTTGGCACATAGTAGGTGTTCAACAAATTTCAGTTCCTCCCTACCATACCATGCAGATCTGGAAAACAGTCCTGCCTGCCCCTTGAAGGGCTAATACAGCGAGATCCAAGTCCCAACCTACTGTGACTTGTGGCTTTTTATATTTGGAATTAAGGTGCTTAATTTTGTGGATCACACTTTAAGAGAATTATTGAAAAGGTGGAAAGTGCCTAGACAAGAATAACCAGAACAGTGGGAATAGGAGGTCTTGACGTGTAATAGGTAAAAAAAGTCTCAGCCTTTAGCCTGGATATTCTCCCCCCGCACTTCCCCCCCCACACACACACAATCTCTCTCTCTTAATCCTCATCAGAGGATATTTTTTCCATTGCTTTTCAGAGAGAGTGGAAAAGAGGGAGGGGGAGAGACAGAGGAGAGAGAAGCATTGATGTGAGAGAGACATATGCATTGGTTGCCACATGCACCCTGACCCCAGGGTCATGCCCTTGACCTGGAATTGAACCCATGACCTTTTGGTGCTCGGACTGACACTTTAACCAGTGAGCAACACCGGCCAGAGCTGATTTTCTCTCTCTCTCTCTCTCTTTTTTTCAATTTTTTTATTGATCAAGGTATTACATGTGTCCATATCTTTTTTTAATGGGAGGGAGAGGAAAGAGACATGATAACTGTCTACAAACACTGTAGGAGATGGACCCTGTTATAATTCACAAGACAATTACAACCAGTAGTAGAAGTTCCAAGGGAGAAGATTTGGGCTTAATTTAAAGCATGACTTTCTGATCATTAGAGAAATTCCACAATGGAACGACTGCTTTTCAAACTGATGAACCCTTATCTTGCAAGTGCCAAGAGAACAATGAACTCCTTCCTGTCTTTTAATTTTTCTAATGTTCTTTCTCCATATTCCTTTGCTTTCCTTTTCCTTGATCCTGTCTTCCATTCATTATAGGACATTTATTACCCCCCCCCCCCCACTTTGTCCTCAAGTACTATTCTTCTCATTTCTCCTTCTTCAGTTTCCAAACCTTTTGTTGGCTCTCCCCACCCCGACCCCAACACACAGTCCAATGACTGGAACTGCCTCCCTGAGTTGTAGGCAGCAAATGGCTCAGAATGTCACTGAAATCGGGGCCAAGATTGCTGTGCACACTGGCAGGCAGGGAAGGAAAGCAAATGGATTGCTGCAAAGGCAGAACTACTGCTGTGACTCTCCCGTCAGGGTAGAGGGATCCAGCAGAATCTCCTGACACCTAGGCCATGGAAAAGCCCACTTGTCGCTGGGCACTCACAGGCAGACAGATGGGGTCCCAGCCGAGCACTGTTCTTTCAGAGATGCTCTCCACGAGCTGAACTCATTCTGAATCCCTTTCCAGCCCCGCCCCCCCAGGCAGTTATTTCCCTTATCTTTGAGCTACCCAGCCATCTTGTCATATTTCCAATTTCAAGATCTCCTCTCCTACCAAATGAAGCAGAGAACGGAGACAACTGGATACCTGATGAACTCCCCAACTAGCATATGGATGTGTAGACACATCTGACAGCAATGACATGTAGGCCTGAGTCTGCATCTAGAATTTTCAACTCCTTTCTCTAGCCTTTTATCTTATACCTTCTAGGCCCCCTTTCTTTATCCTTGGTTCACCTTCTCTTCCCTCCATTTTCACCTACCCAGCTTCCTCATTGCCTCTTTTGGCTTGCAATAGTTTCCCCTTCCATTCTAGTTGCCCAAGTATAGTGTGCCAGGGGATGGCAAGGAAGGCCAACTCCCTCCCTTCCCCCAAGGGCCCCAGTACACTTCATACCATGAGCTGGGATCTGCTGGATGTTAGGGCTCTTGGGTACAGGCAGGCCACCAGGCATGGCAGTGACAATGGCTTGCTGATGCGGTGATGGGCGGGACCGAGCCTCAGGCACACTCTTCTCCCCAGGTACCACTTCCTTCCAGTCCTCTGGGGTGCACTGCTGGGGCTGTGAAGACATAGGACAGGGATGATCTTCTCATGAACTGCCGTTACATTCTGGACACTTCCCTGCTTCCGTGGAGCTTGGGTAGATGACAAGGACATTCTGATTTAGCCAGCCCCACATTAGAGAGAGGCCCCTTTCTTTCTTGGAATATCCGGAGGACTTCACCACTCAGCCCACCTAGAAACACACCCCAATAGGGGCTGTGGGATTACCTGAGCTGTGGCCCCCATTTGTTCCCTGAGCCTGGGATCGTCTTACTCACCACTGGTGATGCAGGCTGCAGTTGTAAGATGACAGCAGAGGCATGCTGGAACCTGCGTTGAGGGGTGTGGGACAGGCCCTCAGGATACCCATTGTGAGGCCCAGCATCTGGCGTGGGAGGGTGGCAATGCTGAGTGCTGCCAGGCTTGTATAGGTTGGCAGTGGGACACTGGAGAGGCAGGGTGGATGTAACTGGGCCTAGAGGCATGGCATGGGATTCGGGACTGGGCTGCAGGGCCAAGCTCGGAGGGATGGAGGCGAGCTGGGGGTGGGACTGGGCTTGGAGTGCGGGCCGGGATTGCTGGGGCTGCTGCTGCTGCGCTGGCTGCTGCTGCTGCTGGATCACAAACTGGGGCTGCAGGTGCTTTGAAGGCGGCTGGGAGAGGAGCTGGTGTGGCTGCAGTTGAGCATAGGCTGAAGGGGAAAAACCAGGGAGGGGGCGTGGCTTGACCTCGTCCTCTGCAAAGCCCCCCAAATGGACCCCCGCCCATGCCCACATAAAGGAGGCTTCTCAAACTCAGGGTGGATTGCTTTCACCTTTCACCTACAGCCTGACTTGGTCATGGCCCAGTCTTTTCTGTTTTCCTGCTTTCCTCCTATGCTGCACACTGGGCCCGTGGCTTTCCCTCAAAGCCCAATGCAAAACCCACCTCCTCTGGGAAGCCTTCCTTGACATTCCAGCTGGATTCTAGGGTCCCATGTTCTCTCTCTTCTCCAGGCCCTTCGCTTGCTTTTTCCACGCCTTCAATACAGGCAGCCTCCCACTGCCCACCCAGCTCTGTCTGGCTCGTTCTCATTCACCCTCCGCTCAGCCCAGGCTGGCCTCCTCCAGTTGTGCACAGTGGTCCTCAGACTGTGGCAGGAGGCAGACCAGGGCCGGGCTACCAGGACCTCCTGTTACACGCTATGGGGCCTTGGGCTATGTGCGCAGCCTCTCTAGGCCTCAGCTTCCTTGTCTAAAAATTAGAAATAAAGATAGTTCCCACCCAGAAAGTTGTAAGGATGAAATAAGAAACAAACAAAACTGTGCAAATAAAATGAGAGAAAATGACATGATGTGCACAGCCCAGTGTCTGGCACCGAGTCCTGTCCAAGCATTTCTAGCTATAATTAAAATCATTATTTCAGGCCTGGCTTGGATTCTCAAAGGATCTTGGGCTTACCTCTATCAGAATCAGCAGTATTACAGTGAGGTACAATTGTTCTTAGCTCTCTTTCCTTCCAGATCATGAACCCCGTGGCATCAAAACTGCCAGGTATCTCTCTCTATCCAGAACCTCGTGCCTGACACTAGATGGGTGCCACGTAAGTAAACTTATTGTCATTTGTTGCCATTGGCTGCTGGCCTTCTCTCCCTGCATTTTAACCAGGCTGACCTTTTGAGGTGAGGATTTTTAGTATTCCCTTCCGGGTCTAGCTCATGCCTTGTATACAGTAGCGTTTCAGGAAATTCGGCTGAAACCCAGGTCAGGAACAAGAGGCATTAAGGAAGAACAAAGTGGTCCCTGGTGACGGACTGTTGTAGGCAGAAAGAGAGGGAACATGGGTGCCCACAGGCTACAGTCTGGATGTCAGTCAGTGATGACAGAGGGAAACTCCAATGGTGATGAGGCTTTGAGAGAAATGTATTGGGTTTGAGGTGATGGTGGAATGTCCAAATGAAAATTGCCAGCAGGCATTTGGTGATTATAAGTTGCCCCTGACCCTAACCGAAGCCTTGTCTCCTAATTCCACACTGAATACCTCAAAACTTAACAACCAGGCAGAAAATGTTAATCAGGCAAACTTCACAATCAGGAATTTTTAAGACAATTGCTGATAAGCACCTGAGATATTATAGATGCCACGCCAGTCCTGTTAGGCTCCAGCAGCCAGCCAGACCTGCAGAATGATGCTTATCCTCCCTGAAAATTCAAGTAAAACCTTTTCTCTTATTACAAAATCAGGAATTCCAGGCTTGGGAACAGAGTCACTCCAGGGGCTGCCTATCTGAGGTGAGAACCAGAGATGGTGCAGGTCAGAGGAGCTGAGAGGATCAGTGGCACGTCCCACTGCTCGCTGGCTGTGTGGCCTGAGAGGGTCCCTTTCCTTCTCTGGGCTTCAGTTTTATCTGTGAAACAGGAGGTTTGGGCTAGGTGATCATACAAGTCTCTTCCTGTTTTACAATTGTGAGTGGCTACCACAGGAAAATAGTTTAAAGGACTTGTAAGGTGAAAACAAAAGAAGGTTAGAGAGAAGGAAGGTTCTGGATCTACAGAGCATAAATAGTATATTGAGGGAATTAGGGACAATACACTGTTTACCAAATTGGGAAAGGCCACTGCTGGCCTCCTGGCCCTCCATCCCTGGGCCTCCAACCCTACCCTCCTCCCTCCCCCACCCGGTGCTGCTCGTGGAAAACCCGAAGGCAATTGTTTTAGAACAAATGATGCTAGTGCATGTCAAGGCTGTAAACAAAGCTCGTGGAAGCTTAGATAAGTTCATAGGTCAAAGACCCCAATGTATTTTGGGTGGAGGATACATCCTTCTGAGGTTAATAAGAATTAACTGCCGCACTGTCCTGGGTAAACGTCCTTTTATAGCGAGTATTGCAGTAACCTAATGGGTCTCTGTGATTCAGTTTCTTCTCCTATAGCCCACCTTACAGATGATTGCAAATTACCCTTCCTGGTGCACAGATCTGCTCCCTGATCAAAAGCCACCAGGGACTCTCCTTTGTCTGCAGCCATCTAAAGCCTCTGACATTCAAGATCTTTTCACAACACAAACCAACCTTTCAATTCTTATTTCTTTGATCCAAGCTCACTGTCCCCTCTATGGAGCTTATGTCTTGTCTCACACTGTCTAGAGCGCCACAGATCAAATCCAGGTCACCCTTGCAGCCAGCAGGACTCCCCCCTTCCTCCCAGCTGTTCCAGGTCTCTGCTTTGCACTGTCCTAGGGACAGCGTCTTCAGCAGGGTTGGCTCTAGGGTTAGAATGCTTGGATTTGAAGCCTAGCTCTGCCACTGACCAGCAGTGGGATGCTGGGAAGTCAGACCTCTCTGTACCTGTGTCCTCATCTTTAAAATGGGGGGTGGGGGGAGTCATGATAATACCTATCTCATAGTTACTTCTGTAAACAACTATCTCCTTTAGTAGGCAGAATTGATGTGATTTGTTTCCTCCAAAGCACCTTGAATTTAGCAGATGCTCAATCAGTATTACTGAATGAATGAATGAATGAATGAACGAATGAACGAACGAAGGCCTTCCTCCCGTCCAGCCTCTGCTCACTAGCTTCCTGTGTTAACCTTCAACTCACCCTAAGGGCCCTGCTCCTGGTCCTTAGGACATCGCAGCCCCTCGCCTTTTGGGTCCAGTTTCAGCTTCCCGTTTCCTGGAGTTCCCTCCTCCTGCTTCAATGATCTGAGGCATAAGCTTCTCTGGCGCAGGCTCGGCTCCTGTTTCTCCCTTTGCCTTAACCCTCCACTGCGAGTTTTCCCTCGGAATTCCTGAATGCTTTTGTTGTTTGCTTGTTTGATTCACCTTGTGATAACATTTACTGCCTTGTATATGTATCTGATTCTTAAAAATTAACTCGTCTCCCCACCTCTCATTTTAATGCCTTTTGAATTGGGATGCATATACAGTAGATGATGTGGGTTTAACTGGCAGTGCTTTTCTTAGTTAAAAAAATAACGGCGCCTCTTACAATCAGTGGTGTCTTAGGTTAAATAGGAATACTTGCATTCTTTTGTGTGTTCATTTCCTATCTATCCAACCAGATTGCATGGTTTTACAGTCAAAGATGTCTTATGTTTCTCTTTTTTTAAAAAAAAATTAAAAATGGCTTTAATTCAACTGGAAAGTTTTTATGTATCTTTTATCTTCCGCATTGTCCAACGTATTACTCTACACGTTTGTAGATGCTTAGCAAATGTTTGCTGCTGATCATGGTAAGGCCGATGAGTTCTTCTCCCTCTCCCAGCCCTCCCAGCTCAGTGTGGGTGGTGAAGGAGGGCTTTCCTGTTGAAGCCATGCTACCGAGGTGGCCACATCCCTCTTCCCCAGTTAGAATGGGGCACATCCCTTTATGAAATCGATGCACAGAAATCTCTCTGGACCTCCCTTCTTATATTTTCCTAAGGTCCAATAGTTTCATTTTATTCCAGCACCGATTTTGGCTCCCACCCCCCAATGTTAGAAAGTTCATCACTTTTAAGGATCAAAGAGTTGGTTCCATGGGACCTCAGCCACAGCTTTGGAAGGCTTCATCAGCCCTTTCTGCTGGGGAGCAGGGGAGGGGCAGGCCTGGGGTCTGCAGGAATTAGGGCCCCGCTAAAAGGAAACTCCAGGGAACGGTCTGGTGCTCTAACCTTGAACAGCCTCCTTAGAATCTGAAGAGGCTGACTGCGGTTCCCAAATGGCTGGTTGTTAGCAACGGGGGATTAAGGTCCTCCAGGCAGGAGGGCTGACTGTGAGGGATTACTGACACGCCCCTTCACCGCATCCACTGTCAACTTATCAGTAATGGATCTCTATTGATCTCAAGGCTTCAAGGATGCAGGACACAGCCCACTTTCCCGAAATGCTCGCACTCTTGTCCCAAAGTCTACTAGTACAGGTGCTGTAAGCATCCCAGTCAATAACTGGTTAGAGTTTGGAGCTGTGGGAATATTATGAGGGGAGGGTACCTGTGAGAGAGGAATGGCATAACTTTTTACTACCTGCTACTGTTCAAGGTTTAGAAAGCTAAATGAAGAGATACTTTCAGCCATTCAGTCACTCCACAACATTACTAAGCACCCCCTGCAGGCCAAGTACTATGTTTGGTGCTGACTACAACATGGACCCTAGAATACGGTAGATAACAGTTCAGTGAAAGGACAGCTGGTAAACAGATTTCCCAGCGTAACTTGGTAAGTGTTATGATAGGAGATAAGGACCGAATGCTGAGGACACAGAGAAGGGGGTTCAGCTTGGGAAGGGGAGCAGAGAAGATTTCCCAGATGAAGAAAGTGTTAGCACCATCCAGAGTTAGGAAGATGACAAAAGGAACAGCATATGGGAAGTGTTGAGGGTATAAAATACGGGGGTGCATTCAGGAACCTGTAGGGCATCCTGTACCGTTGGAACCCAGGGTGTCTCTGGGAGAAAAGCCAGAGAGGAGGCAATTTTAGGTTAGGTCTAAATGATGCTGGCACCCTCAGGAGGCCGCTCAGCTCCAAAGATGTCTCAGGCCTCAGGGTATAACTGAGATTGAGGTCGACTCTAGAGGTCGGAGTCTGATGCACACAGACAAGGAAGCTCCTTTTAGGCAAACGGAAAGCAACAGCCACGTGAGTGTGTTCCGTGGTGCAGCTCCTTGGAGCTGAGGGCTGGGAGGAATCTGAGGGGGGATGTAGAGTGGAGGGAGTTTCCCTGTAAGAGGAAATCGGGTTATAAAAACAGGGTTGCCAACTGCAGGGGCTCTCTGCGGTGATGCACCTACGCTTTCATGTCTGTAGGCCTGCTCTGCAGCCGGCTGGCAAAACCACCCAAATCCTCTGTGAGCGGGGTTCCTCATCAGGCAGCTTGGAGCATTAAAATGAAACTACCCCACCCCTGGCAGAAGGATAGGTAGTACAGCCTAAGTAGCTAAAGGCATGGGTTTTAGAGTCAGACAGATCTGCTTTGAGTCTTGGTTCCGTCTTAGACAAACTGCTTAACCTCTCTGTATGTTGACTTCTGTTCCGTAAATGGTGATACATACTACATAGAGAAGTTAGAGTCAAATGGAATATTATGTTTAAACCCCAAAGAAGTTTACTGTCTTTGTTTATACCTAGGAGATGCTCAATAAATGGTAGCTGTTTGTATGTCGCTTTGAACGCCTCACAGCATTTTTCATCGTTTGAGTCTCCTGTATTCTTACAAGAAGCCTCAGGCAAATGGGCGGTATTCCCGTTTTACAAGCAGAAGCTGAGAGTGGTTTCCAAGTGACTTCCCCAGTGCGGTGGGTTAGGGGGAAACCGACTGCATCTGACAGAGGAGGCACAGTGCCTTCAGGTAACGCATGCTCAGAAATTGCTGCTGGGCGAGTGAATGGTGCAAGTCGGGAAGCACACAGGGACGCCACACGAGTGGGAGGTTGCTGAGGGAGTTAGAGGTAATCTTGGAGGGATGGACAATGACAGGGGAGTATTATGCCAGAAGGTGGGAGGTAAAATAGTCATAAAGCGATGGGAGTGGGGAAGAAGACCTGTGTGAGGAAGCCATGGCAATGAGAGTGGTGCAATGGGCAATGGGGGAGCATCTGGAAGGGACCCCAGGGCAGAGTCAGTCTATCAGGAAGCCCTTAGTGCTATTTATTGAGTCTCTCCTATAGTAGGGGCATTGCAACTGACAAAGCAGGAACTAAAGACACACGGCAGTGTTTCTGGCCAAGGAAGAAAGAATCTCTGAGGAAGATGATTCTAGCAGCTGTGAGTAGGCCATCCTGGCAACCAGTTAAGCCTCCGTGAGCCTACTCTTTGGTGGCCACTTTGCAGGCCACCTCATTCATCTTTACAGCCTGTGGTAAATATAATCACCTTTGTTTTATAAATGAAGTGATGTTTACAGACATTAAGCAACTTGATGATGGTCATAAAACTAGTGATGAAGCTGGGGTCTGAAACCAGGTCTAAGTCCAAAGCCTGTGCTTTTGCCATTTATAACACCCTCCCCTCTGGTGAAGGAACATTAAGTCAAAATAAGCCTGAGATTGTGAGCCTGGCGCACAGGAAAACCTCATGGCAGTGGTCAGGAACTGGGAGAGGGGACCCCTCCGTAGAGAAAGACTTCTGGTTGTTTGTTTATGAATTCTCCAAATGTTAAACACGTGAAATCAGGTGGGGAGGTATCCAATGGGAAGATCCTGTCTCTGGCTGGCAGCCTCGGGGGAGCGAGGATGGGGGCAGGGATGGATGCATACTGGGAAGGCATCTGTGGACAGTTGGTAGATTTTTGAAACGTAAGAACAGACAAGCTCCTCTGGGGGCTAAGTGTTGGAATAAAACCAAGGGAGGCAGGGGGAAAGGGTGTCCCAGAGCTCATGGCAGTGGGGCAGGCAAAGGGGAGGAGGAGCAGGTCCCACCTACATGAACAGATGGCCAGAGGCACACATGGCCTCTCCGGGTGTAGGCACTGCCCAGTGCCAACGGAGATAATCCTCCTTCTGTTCAGTTCTTGAAACCTACTCATTTGTCAAGGTGCAACTCACATTTCCACAACCCCTATTGGAATTCAAACTTGTTCATCTCTGTGACTCCCATATGGTTAGCATTATGTTTGGCACATAATAGATGCTAAATGAAAATTTGCTGAGCTGAACTGAACAATTAAAGAGAAAAAAAACTATTTGGGGATGACAGTTAGTTATTCTTTCTAAGCCATATCTTCTTAATTTGTGAGATGAAACAATCCTTGTTAGGATTAAATGAGATATATAGATAAGGCACTTATTACAGTGCCTGGCATTGAATTGTTCATGAACTGCAATTACTATTCTTAGCTGGTAGCATCCATGGAAGTAATATACATAAAGGAGCCTGGGGGAGGAATGCCAGGAAAGGAGTGCTCAACAGTTCCAAGGTCCTCTGTGCATCACAGCGCCCGCTCTCTCTCTCTCTCTCTCTCTCTCTCTCTCTCTCTCTCATCCATGCTGAGGGATGCTTTTCAACAAAATATAAAATTCCACTGATATCCTGTGGATACCCCCCAATATAAGGAGATTCTTAGTAATCTAAACTTGGTCCTACAGCGGATAGTTGAAATGGTCTTCATGGCTACTTGCATGATTCCAATATCAAAATGGTTAGGAATTTTGACTCTAGCCAGATAACAGGCCCACCTGCACGTTTTGTTTTTTATTGGATTCTCTAAGTAAAGGTGTGTCTACCCCCAGTTTGGCAGCTGCTTGGGAGGGAGATACGGTACGCCAGATTCCTGGAATCAGCAAGCATCCCACTGTCCAGCCCGCAACAGAAGACAGAAATCACTCCCCGACACAAAACCCTCTCTGTGATAAACAAAGCCGCTATGTGCAGGCCTTCCCAACAGAGCATTCTCTCCTCCGTGAGACCTGAGGAGGGACGGGGAGGCAGAACAAAAACGGGCATCTGCAGCACGACTGTGTGAAAAGGGCGCAGGGTTTTCAATGAACAGACCGTTCCCTTTTGTCACAGCATCTCCCTCCCGTCAGCAACGTTCTCCTCACCTTAGGGCCAGACTGCACCCAAGGCCTCGAGTTTATCCACTAGAACGAGGACTCCAAGAACCCGGCCCCCTGTGGGGAGCTGTGCCCAGCCCCATAGGACTGGGCTTCCCCGGAGACCAGGCCCTGGGGCCCTGCCGCCTGCGCCTGCCCCTCTCTGCCCTCGGTGGTTCCGTCCTGGTCACTGAGAAGCCCAACCTCTTAGGCTCAGCTCTCCGCCCCTTACTCCCCTCCCCCACTCCTTTTCAGGGCTTAAGGGACCTTTTCTATTTGCAGAGCCTAAAGAAGCTGGTTGCCAAGGTGACAGGAGCAGGAACAGCGGGGAGCTTGCCATGGGGGAGGGGCTTTGCCCCCAAACAGCTGTCAGTGGGAGCAGTCCCAGCTGGGACTAGCGCCTTTGCCTGCTCTGGGAGGAAACGGCCCGGGAGAACACATTCCCCTCTGCTCCGCTCCCTCCGCGGCCCCTCCACCGCAAGTCTCCACTGGTTCCTTTCCCTGGGGGCAGCCAGCCAGCCAGCTCAAAAATGCTCCAATAACAAACAAAAAACCACTCTGTGCTCCCCCCCCCCCCCGCCCCCATTGGCATGCACGCATGCTCTGATCATTCCACTCGCAGTGGGTCGACTGGGCAGGAGGCCAGGAGTTACCTCCGCCTGGGGAACTGCGGAGCCCAGGGCAGGTGCGGCTCCGGGCTGCCCCTCCACCCTACCCCCGCCCCCGCATCAGGTCATAGGGTTAGTTCAGTCCTTTTGTTTGTTTGTTTGTTCCAGGGGCCCCCAGAGGATCTGCAGCATCCTGAACCACCACTGTCATCCATTTGGGAGGAGGGGTGGGGGAGTGGAACCCTAGGGTTTACAGAGAGGAAGGGGTGGGAGAAGAAAGGAAGAATAGGAGGGGATAGTGGGAGGCAGAAACAATGCAAAGCCTACTGATTTGTGTCTCTGGGGGAAAGGTCTTTGTGGTCCGAAGCTCACAGCTGCTCCATAGAAAGTTCTGTGGAACCACTGGTCCCTGTACTGCAGATAGCCACATAGCGTCAGTCCCAGCCACACCTGGGCTCTGGATCTCAGTCTGTGGCTCACCTGCGGGCACCCTGACCAGGCTTGAGAAAAGAGAGCCCTCCTTTACACTCTGTAAACCCTAGAACAGTCTCAGAACCGCCGGCTCTTTGAGCTTCAGGTCAGAAATAAGAAAGGCCTAGAAAGCCCCAAATCACTGTCAGAACTGAGAGAGGCAAACACGGCTAGATGACTGAGATCCAGGATCTGACTCAGCCAGACTGGTTCCCAGTTCTGCTCTAGGGTTTGTGCACTGAATGAACAGGTAGAAGAAATGCTAACTTGGGGTCCCTGCTCTAGTCCAAGCTGCTATCAAGTCACTATAAGAACCAGTCTTTACCTCTGAGCCTCAGTTCCTTTCCCCTAAAGGAAGAGACTGGAGCAATCTCTGGAGAAAGCAATGCCAGACAGAAAGAGACACCTGGAGCCACAGGGCAGTGAGGCCTCCAAAGGGTAGGTAGTGACCACGGAAGGTACAGACCAACCCTTTGTCCTTGAAACCTCAAAAAGGTGAATAAAGGACTTTAAATCAGATTCTTCCCAGCTCACTGTCATAATGCTTTCCTGTCTCGAATACCTCCGTCTACTTTGTCTGCTGGGTCAACTGCTCATACTTCAAGACTCACGTGCCATTTCATCCGACCATCCTGCCTGGTGCTGAGATGACCACCTGTGCTCTGTGCCCACTTACCCCCTACTTATTCCTTTCATGGAATTTATGACATGAATGGATTTGCTTCTACCGTATACCTGGCTCTGTCCTTTTGACTGTACACTCCTTTAGGTAAGGAATCATATTTTGACCATCTTGGTTCATTAGTAACAAGCACAGAGTAGATTCTCAAGAAAAAAATAGATTGGATGAGGTCTGAGGGCAAGTGACGGTCCAGGGATGTGACCAGGCTGAGTCTCTCTTTAATGCAAAGCCACATGGCCCACCACCGTATTTATTTCTGTGTTACAACAGCTTGGTCTTGCTCTCTGGAAGGGAAAGTCAGGCTTCTAGGGCTGTTGGCAGGTTCTTCCCATCGGGATGGCCGACAAGAGGCGGTGCTGGGAGAATTTTAGCCGGCAGGGAAAGGAGTCTGGCCCCAGGGAAGACTGATTCACCTCCTTCAGAGAACTCGCCTCACAAGTGACTTGCTGGATTATTTTTTAAAAATCTGCTACATTTATTCTCGCGTGACCTCATTGGGACCTTTCTTGCCTCTTCTCCCCAAGGACAGACAGTGCACTGGGTTCCGACAGTGCTCGGCGCTCACACGTTACAGCACTCATCTCACTGTACCTGTCTGTCCTTCCAGACTGTGCTCTCCTCAGGGGCAGGCCCCAGTCTTATTTATCTCCACATATCCAGAACTGGCAATACAACTGGCAAATATGGATCAACAAATGTCTGTGGAATGATGAGAAAACGAACTCCCACTTCCTCATCTCCCCATGTGTTCTTACATGCCTCTGGCCGGCCCCATCCTTTTTGCTGACTCTTAGAGAATTTCAAAATAGTCTTGCTGCCAACCTCCACCCACTCAGGGTCAACAGCTATGATTGCACACTCTGAGATTCACTGCTGTGCCCATTGTGAAGGACTCATTTAGTCCAACGGATGTGGCTTCCTTTTAAAGCTGGATGAGAAGCATGAAACGGATTGAGGAGCTAATGAACATCTCAAGATTGGAAGAGGGGAGAGACACATGGCTGGGATCTTAGCATGTCCCTGGGGAAAGGGAAAGTTTGAAAGTTTTCCCTGGCCCGCAGTTTTCTGGGATAGGATCCTTCTTCCTGGAGCCCTTACCTGGTGCAATGAGGGGATGGGCAGCCACAGCGGGCACCATCCGGCTGAGCCCAGCCCGGCCCTCCAAGCTCCCTGGCACACTGCTGTTGCCATCTCCTTTCTTGAGTGGCTCCATCACACTGTCAGTTAGGCCAGACTTGGTACCTGCAGGGGAACCCTGAGCAGTGCTTCTGCCCTGTGATGGGGTAGGCAGAGGCTGGCTACCACCTGGCGTGGGTTTCAGGGCCAAGCTGGGCAGGACAGGCTGAGTGGGGGGAGGGCCCGAAGCTGCTGCAGCTGGTGTCTGCTGTGTTCGGAGGGTCAAGTTCTGTACCTGGAAAAGAGGGGTCTATAGGAGTCCAGAGAATGTGGGTAGGAACAATGCCAACACACAACTAAGACAGGGAAGGAGTTAGGGACGGATCCAGGAATAGCTGAATAGGATCGTGTATGAAATCAGAGACAAAGAGAATGAGTTGGGGCTGAAAGAGAAACCAGGAGCAGGTAGAGGTTCTAAAGGGGACAAGAGAGAGTGCTATTGATTGGATCCACCAGCAGAAAAAATGGAATTCTGAGAAGGGAGGACGGCTCAGGCTGGGGCAGGCCCGGGCAGGCAGGACAGGCGCTCTCCCTTCTGTTAACTCCCGCCTCCTCCAAACTAGCAGGATGGGATGCAGACCACTTAGAAAGAATTCCCAGGTGCCGCAGGGCGTGGGCTTGCCACACCGGAAAAGGCCAGGGCAAAACGGAAAGTTAATTAACCAGCAAGGCCACCAGGCAGAGGATTATCGGGTCCCCAGAATAAGCTGTGCACTGGTTGGGCCTGCTTATTCAACCTGGTCCCTGGTGCCCTCTGCTGGACATACAGAGGCTGTGCCAGACTCTCATCTGACAAATCTGATGATCTTGCTACCACGTGGCCCCCATTCTGTAGCTGGGGATGGGGTGATGGGAGTGGGAGGTGTTCCTCTGCCTGGCTGCCCATAGGATCTTCACAGCCACAGCAGTACCTGTGTGCTCCCTCCCAGCAGAGGCTAGGGACCCAGGACTCATCTTCCCTCCCCCTTCCATGCCATTTCCCCTGATTCCTAGCGGTGCTCGTCTATGTAACCAGAGTGGGATTTTCCACTTGAAAGCAACCAAAGCAGCAGAAGTTACACTGGGGAGGGCGAGTGTAAGGTACAAAGGTAGCAAAGCCCACCGGGCCATTACTGGCAACCACGCTGGCCTCAGCGCGCTGCTCTGACGCCTGACCTATGTTGCAGGAACAGGGTCAGGAGTGGCTGAGGCCTTCTCAGTGGGGAATGAAGGAGCAGGTCTGGGCACACTGGGCCATCCAGTCTCCCACCTGCTGTCCTAGGAGATTCCAGCCTTCCCAAAGATTCAAAGCTCCCCCAGGGCTTGGGCCCATACCCAGTATCAGTACCCCTCAACGGGGTACCCACCCCCCTGCCCTCCCACAAGCATGGAATCCTCACCTGGGCGGGGGTGGGGGGCCGGGCGGGGGAGCCAGTGCCGAGCTCAGGCTGCACAGTAGCGACGGTGGCCGTGGGCGTGAAGATGAGCTGAGGGGACAAAGGAACAGTGCCGCCTAGGCTCCTAGCTACCTGCACCAGGTTACCTGGCTGGGCCTGGAATCACAGGAAACGAGGCGCCTTTTACCTGCCCAATGTGGGCTCAGCCACAGGACAGACAGGTTAGCCAGGGAGCAGATATGGGGAAATAGGCAAGAAAGGGAAGGAGTCCAAGGGGATCCTCTGAAAATCTCGAGGCTCGTGGCATCCTGACCTAGGCTGGGCAGTGAGAGGGGGTGGGGGAGAGCCACCCTGTGGCTGTACCCAAGTCAGGTTTACTGCAGCAGCCTCTGTGAGGAGCTCATCCTAGAGGGGACTGACATTCGCAGGGCATCCTAGTCACTCTCTCCTCAGCGTCCCGGGGAGCAGGGACCCCGGGCTGAAATAGATGCCCTAGGGTCACTGGCTAGGTCTCACCCACTCCTGACTCTAGGTTAGGACAGAATAGGACTCAGCTCCAGAAGGGATGATTTGCTCAATTTTTAGTCAAGTTTAGGTGTGTGTGTGTGCACGCGTGCGCGCGCTCGTGTAGACAACAGTGGTAGAGGAAGCAGAGTGTCTAGAGCTGTACTTGTGTCTGCATCTCCTTCCACGGGGCACAACGCAGGCTACATGATAGTCTCTGCATGACACTTGCACCTCTGTGAGTCTAGCTTGGGGTCAATGTGGACATGCTGGTGTCTTGAGAACTCTAGGAGGCACCCTCCGTGCATGTATGTTCTGCTCTGGGGAGGGAGGCAGACAAGCTTCAGGACTCAGTGGGGGCAGTTGAGTTGGGCAAGGGAATGAGTAACTGAAGACAAAGGCCAGCGTGGGCAATGCCACAATGTGGCTGTTTCCCTAGAGAAGTGGAAGCCTAGTCTATGCGGTGTGACTAAGAGGCTAGTCCCTGGGAATGCAGCTGCGCCTCAAGCAATGAACTCAGAGTCAGGAACGGAAGTGCAGGAGCAAGACCAGAAAGGCTCCGAGTGTCAAATTCTGGCCACAGGAGTGAGGGAGGGTAGGCCTGTGTGTCAAGGAGCTCGAGGGAGACATCTTCAGGATGGGAGATATGAGGTTGGATGGAGCCGAGAGTAGAACCATTAGATGCTACTGCCTCCTAGGGTGCATGCTGCTATTTTCCCAGGAAGTTCTTCTAAATCTTAGAAACCTCTTAAGTTCCTGAGGGACTCGGCAGCCCTCAGGGCCAGGTGTAGAGGAGAGATCTTAGGTATGCATATCCAGGGCCGATGCCATCCTGAGTACATTTGACCCAAACATGCCCACCTGATTAACAATTGATGGGGTGACCGTGATTAACATGAGGCCCAGCTGGGAGGGCAGCGGAGGCAGCAGCACATCCTGATGCTGGCTGCCACCTTCACTATCTGAGCCGGAATGCACCTTTGGCCCTTGATCACCAGCAAGGACTGTCACAGTGAGCTAAGACCAATGTCCCCATTTCTGTGGAGTCTATGGATGTTTCTATGCTTGCTTATCTGATATGCCTGAGTGTACAGACCATTGAGGCAAGGACTCCTGCATTGTCTACCCTAATTAATGTTAGGGAGTGGTTTCTGAAAAGAGGAGCACAGTTCTGTTTCACTCTCGGAGGGGAAGGAAAGGAGGCATCATGGGTAACTATTTCAGCCTGGAAACCCCGCGTCCTTGTCAGTGAGCCCATACCAAAGCTCCCCTCAGCTTTCCAGCTCCCCTCCCTTCTTTATTCCACCCTTATCTCTGCCAACTGTCTCCTAGGCTTCCTCCCAACCTGGGCTAATCCCTACCCTTCTCTCATCTCTCAGACTCTCTGCCTGTTCCCCCTGGCCCACCTGAGCCGTGGCCCAGGCTGGGTACTCACCATCTGTGCCCTCAGATACATCTGTGCTTGGCTTGCAGTCAGGGCGGGAGAAGATGTGTTGCCCAAGAGCACAGCCTGCTGGGCGATGCCCGAGGCGGTTGCTGAGTTCACACTCTGAGCCCGGTTGATGAGCTGGGCTGCCGCTGGGGAGGCTGCCAGATTGATCTGATGGGAGAGACACACAGTAGGAAACAGAGGTCCTGTTGGTTACCTCCGTGCCCCTGCATCCATCTCTCCCCCCCCCCCCTCCCGCTTTCTGTCCCTGGGTGGATTCGGCCTTCTTTAGAACCATCTCTGGTCCTTGGCCCTGGATCTTCCCCCAGCGCTGCCCCATCTCTGGCCTTTGTGCAGAGCTGCAGGGAGGGTCCAATGGCGAGAGAACTGAGCTATGAACAGAGAACCTTGGCATTGGAACGATGACAGGGAGTTGTTAAAGTAAGGGTTAGGGAGAGACACGTATGATTTCTGGCAAGAGTAATAGATCCCAGCCATGATTCCACATGGCTGAGGATTCCCCACCCCTGGGTCTTGGGCAAAGAGGATGGAGCTGGTCCTGGATTGGGGCTCTGCCCACTTCCCCCCATCTACTCACCGAGGATGACTGGGCCGGGGCCTGTGCAGACACACTGCTGCCGGGGGTGCTCCCTTGTCTGTTGGCCACCAGGCTCGCCTGGAAAGGACAATTCTTATCACTAGAGTCCCAGATCTCCCTTAGCCCCGCCCCGGGCTCTCACCTTCCAAGGAAGTACAACAGGGTGGGAAGGAGTCAAACCTCCATTCTGCCTCATCTGTGTGACCTTACGCGAGTGCCTCAGTTTCCTTTTTCATAAGGTGGGGACAATAACAGTGTCTACCTTGTACGGTTGTTAAAAGGATTGAACAAGGCAAAGCATTTGCATGTAAGCACTCACATTGTCAGCTATGGTTATTAGCAAGGTTTCCAGCTCTCTCAGTCCTCCATCCTCCCCACTCCATCATATCTGGGTCCCCATGTGGAGCGTTGTACACACTGTCTGGGATGTCCAGCCTACCCTCTCCCCTTGGCCAGCTTCTTGTCACCCTTCAAGGGTAGCGTCAATGTTACTCCAACAGAGAGGCCTTCCCTGGCCACCCAATCTAAGGTCTTCCTTGTTATTCAGTCACAGCTTACCACAGCTGAGATGTTCACATATTTTGTTTCCTTGTCTATTTGGGTTTCTGTTTACTGGCTGTCTCCCCACTATGAGCTCCAAGAAGATAGAATCCACAGTATACTCAGTGCCTGACATAAACTCTGGCATACAGTAGGTCCATAAAATATTTTGTTGAATGAATGAATGAATGAGTTCTTCTCAGCCACTGATGGCAGAGAGGCAAGCTGAATGGGCAATGCCTTTGCTTGTGGACCTCTCTGACCTTCAGTCCTGTCCTGTGGTGCAATGACTTGGTGAGGAAGGCCGGGGCTGGGCTGGGCGGGCTGAGGGTTCCAGCCGCTCCACTCAGGAGCTGTGTGACCTTGGGCCAGGTGTTTAGCCTCCCAGAGCCTTTTTCCTCGTCTGTCAGAGGCCGCCGCCGACCATCACACCTACTTCAGGGGTTCTGTGAGGGTCCAGGGAGAGCGTGCACAGAGCACGTGTGCAGTGCCCACTTCGTCTCTTACTCCCGCAGCCACATGACCCTGGGGCATCAGCAGCACCCTCTCCTTCTCACCTGCTGCACAGCCGCCAGGCTCTGGAGCTGCGCGCTGCTGAGGTGCTGCTGCTGCAGTGCCGCCGTCTGCAGCATGAGGTGCTGCTGCTGTGCGGCGTACATCTGCTGCAGGTACTGAGCCGCAGTGCTGGGCTGCCTGTGCAGGGCCTGCTGGATCACCTGCGAGGGGCAGGAGAGGTGCAGACAGGGTTCAACAGCTGTGCCACTCACCCACCGCAGACCCACCCCTTCTGCAATAACGCCTGCCACCCCCCTCTCTTCCCAACTGCTCAGAGAAGGCACCAGGTCTGCGAGCACCACAACCAATCACCTCTCAGGGAGGCATCTCTGCCTTATCTATCTTGTATCTCTTCAGTGCACTGCCCCCCAGAATGGTCTGCCCTGTGTTGGCTGCCCCCCTTGACTTTAAGGCAGCCCACCACTGCTCTGACTCACTCTCAGGGTGGTGGGGAGGCTGTGGGAGACAGAAGTCCTTTAAAGCCTCCAGTGACACTGTGTCCCATGCCAATAGCACTCCCCTTCCCTTCCATTCTTCAGCCTCAGATTAGGGTGATTGGGACACAGGGAAGATGACGGAGGGAACCAAAGCTCAACAAGGCCGAGAGAAGGAAAGGGGTGGGAAGAAAGACAACTCACAAGGGGGAAGGACTATTGCCACTTAAGCAACACACCAGCCAACTAAAACTTACCCAAGGGCTGTATCCTCCCTGCCTTCTTGCGCTTCTTCCCAGGGTTTGCCCCTAGCTGCCTGGAAAGTCCTACCAGTCCCTTTGAAGAAATCCCCTGGGGCTTGCAGACCACAGGGCTTGCAAGTGCCACAGGGTGATGCGTTACTCTCTCTCCTTTCCCTCCCTCCATCACCCCTCTTCTGAGCCACCATCTCCCACTCCCTGGCCTTACTGCCATTCTCTCTTTCCTGATGGGACTGGCTGAGCCACAGTCTCAAGGAAAAGAGGAAACGATAAAAGGCTCCTCCGACTGCACAGATTCAACACCATGGTTATTCCACTAGACCATGCTGACAGGCCCTCCTGGCCAGGCCTGGAGATGACCAAGGAATTCAATCCAAGATCAGCTGGAATCTCACCTGCACGGTCTGCCGGTCAGGGATGCCACTGTACACAGAAATCTGGGGCCCAGCGGGGCGGCCACTTCCACCGCTGCTGCTACTGACCCCGCTGGCACTGCTGGCGACACTGGCACTGCTAGATGTATGGGGGACCGGCAGCTCATTCTCCATGGCCCGTGGGACGGCACAGCCAGGGGGTTCAGATGGCAGAAGAGCAGGCGGATGCTGGGAGGAAAAAGGCAGAAGTGAAATGTTAAAACACTTACTAGAGCAGGCACACATATGCATGAATTTCCCATCAGCCTGTGGGGGGACTACTGCACTGAGGTCCTGTCATCTGAAGGACAGGGCCAGGCAGGTTCACTAGGTGAGAGTGAAATCAGTCTGCCTGATCTAAAGTCCATGACCTGTTCAATCTGCTCGAGGAAGTAAAACCAGCAGAGGAGGCGGAGCTCCTGGAATGGTCTTACTGGGATCATCTCTCACTCCATCCATCTCTTTATCTGTGGGATAGAGATACTGAATACCAGAGAACTAATTATTTCTCCACATTTGTACAGCTGGTTATTGAAAGAAATGGGGATAAAAATCTAGAGAGAACTGAATGAAAGAAAGAGGCTAATAAGGAGACAATAAAAGAAACTGAAGTGTTTGTTTTGTTTTGAAAGCTGGAAGAGCTTTGAGTATTTGGAGTCTCTGTTTTCTTTATGAAGAACTTGCTGAGTGCTCTCCAATCTAAAGCTGAGTAGGGCATTAGGTTGAGCAATTTGGTTAAAATTGCAGTGTTTAGAGTCAGAAAGACTTGGGTTTATGTCCTGCCTCTGCCACTTACTGGCTGAGAAAGCTTGGCAATCACTTTTCTAACCTTCTGTCTCTAAACTATCAGATGTAAGAGTGTATGGATTATTGGGAGGATAAAGTAAAACAATGATACGAAGTGCTTAGCAGAGCGCCAGGTATGTAGTGAGCGCTCCCTAAGTGCTGGCTGTTGTGTGGTTACTAAAACTGTCCCGGTGCTAATAGGTCAGTCCTCTTCCAGTGTAGAAACAGCAGCGCCCCTTGAGACCTTCTACCCCAGTCATTAAGGAGGCCACCTCTGATCTGGATTCAGAACTGAAAATCACACATCCCCTTGAGGCATTGGAGAGGGGTTGGGGAGGAAGGAAGGGGTGGTGAGAAAGGCATACTCAGATTGAGTTCAAGTCCCTTTCTTTTTCTTCTTTCATGCTGTTTCTAAAATCCTCATTTCTACATATACGCTTTCCCTCCTACCTATTCCTTCCTACATCAAAAACTACATTTATTGCCCTGACCAGGGTGGCTCAGTTGGTTGGAGCATTGTCCCATGGGTCATGGGTCAGGGGTTTAATTCCCCATCAGGGCACATACCCAGATTGTGGGTTCAATCCCTGACCAGGGTGCGTATGAGAAGCAACGGTTTCTCTCAATCGATATTTATCTCTCTCTCTCTAAAATCAATAAAAATATATCCTTGGGCGAGGAGTAAAAAACAAACAAAAACCACTTGTCATCCCATCATACACATTAAATTCTCTGCTTGCCGGTTATACCATTTCTATAAATGGAGAAAATAAAATGATTTTTTCACACTAATGAGAACAATGCTTAGTGCAAAGAACTACAATGTCATCCATGTTCTGTTGTCATCTCTCCAATGTTGTCCATCTCAGTTGGGTTGTCAACATTCCTCGAGGCTGCCTTCTTCAGACTGGGCAGATTTCAACTTGGGCTAAAAAGTGTGGATGAAGATCAAAAGAGAGAAATGTTGGGGGTAAGGAAATCTGGGCCACTCCCAGTTGGCAGTCAGCAAGTTGAAGTTCAGAGGGCTTTGGCTTCCAAAGCAATATACCTGCCGTAAAGAGTGCTCACGACCTGGGTCCTTCAGCAGTGGTTTCCCTAATGCTTGCACATCTGCTTTTCCTGCCACAGGGCAAGGCCTCTGTCCTGGAATCCCCTTTGTCTGGAAATGCACTCAGTTCTGGGCCTCATTATGGCCACTCACTTGTTACGGATACTTAAGGATAATGATGCAGGAATCAATGAAACATGCTAAATCCCCCTGATGTCATGTTCTAGGGAAGGAAGGGCAGGCTGGAGAGCAAGTGGTAGGAGGCACAATTCCTGATCTGGCAGAATAGAGAGACTAGTTGCAGAAATGAGGTGCAACTGAAATTTTAAGTATCACCAAGCAATGAGTAAGTAAATGAGAGTTATGTTCAAACATGGAATCCCCAGGGTCTCCTCTTACTTAAATGCTTGGCCTCCGTTTCCCAAAATGCTGACCAGAATTGGGGTTCAGTTCTTGCTTTCATCCCACCCTAAGAAATCTCAACTGAAGTACTTGTAAATATTAAACATAACATGGGAAACGGCAGCAGCCACGGCAGGTGACGGATAGGGTGATCTACATCCTGGACGACCAGCCTCCGCTGTTTTCTTCTCTTTTGTAGCAGCTAGGACAGATCCTCACTGAGGAATGAAACAGCACATAATGGTAAAGAGAGCCCGGCATTCCCTACAGAAAAGCTGTGCAGGAAGGACCGCAATGATCCCGCGCAGGAGAGACTGGCCTGAGCAACATGGGGACAGGCACAGTGTGGTTCCTGAACTTTCTGTCTGGTCCTCCTGTCTCCTTCCTTCTGCTGCCAAGCATGCCTTCCCCTTCTCCCTTCTTTCTCTCATTCTTGGCTCCTGCACCACGCTTGTCTTTTCCATCTCATTAATTGTTGCCCCCACCCCTGCTTTTCCCATTCTTGTGGCTGCCTTCTCATCCCTATGCTCTCTCACATCTGTGCTCACACTCACCCTCCCTTTGACCACTGCTCTCTTACTGCTGGCTTCCTAGCACTGGCCCCATCCTCTGTGTGCTCACACTCACCTCGATTGTGCGTGGACTCTCTTGAACACGTGCATGCTCTCCCTCTCACTCTCCCCTTGCCCTCTCACTCTCATGCAATTGACCCTGACTGCTTGCTCTGGTTTACCCTAATGAGCGCTCTCCCCCTATTTCTGACCTCTTTCCGGCCTCCCCACAGCTTCTCCTAGTCCCACTTCCCTTGACTGACCTCACTCTGCATGTGGCTCACTCTACATTCCCCTCCTTTGCTCCAAGTGCTCTAGATCTCTCTCAGTGTGGTCACCCCTACCCTAACCTCAGTGTAATCCCCGCTCCCCACAGCAAGCACATCCTGTCTCCTTCATTCATAAGCATGCACACTCTATCATATGCTTCCTCCATCCTCCCTGAGCCCCACCCCCTTGTTCTCTCTGTTCTGGCTGAGGCTTTTGCCCTCTCTTTCAGTCACTCATGCAAAGCACAGAGGAGGGAAGGACAGACTGCCTAGAGGATAAGGATACACTTGAAAGGAAACGTGACATTTTTACTGCATGAATCCACACTTCCTCTGCTTTCACAGCATATTGCTGCCCTGTCCCACCTTCCATACCTTGTCAACTACTTCTCAACAATCTGAGCAACTATCGAGCACCTACCATATGCAGGGCCTTCTTGTTAAGTACTGGGAATAGAAAAACATAGGAGACATGAATCCTAATTTTAAGGTGATTTAACTTCAGTACCTTCCATCAGTGGAGCCTATACTAATAATACTGATCATTTATCGAGCACCTACTGTGTCAAGCACTACAGTAGATGCTTTATACATATATACTAGAGGCCCGGTGTATGGAAATTCGTGCACTGGCAGGGGGGCGGTTTCCTCAGCCAGTGCACGAATTGGTCTTAGGACAACCCCTGAGGACTTCTGGACTGCCCTCTCACAGTCCAGAAGTCCTCAGGGGTTGTCCTAAGCTGCAGTCTGGCCTCCCTCTGTGGGAGGTGACTGGACGGGCCCATCAGGGGATGGTGCCAGCCCTTCCCCCCCATCGCCCCTCAGCTGCCACCCCCCCATCGCCATTCCCTCCCTCTGCCCTCTGGCACACACCTTGGCTGGCCTGGTGCTGCTTGCTCGCCGGCCCGCTCCCCCATCGACTGGTTGTTCTGCCGTTCGGTCGATTTGCATATTATGCTTTTATTGTATAGGATACTCATGACCTCCCTTACAGGATAGGTATTATCTCAATTTTGTCAACGAAGCATCAAAGTAACTTATCTAAGGTCATCCCAGAACTAGGATTCAAAACCAGGTCTGACTCCAAAGTCAGAACTCTTCCCAAACTATGCCCTCTGAAAGTTCACCCATTTTCTTGCCTTGAGCCATTACGGTAATGACATTGGGCCAAGTCCATATCAGAGCATACTAGATTTTCAGAGGTGAAAAGGAACCAAGATTACTGAATGTAATCCCCTAATTATTAAGTAATGTCTATTAAATATTTTATACTGACAAAATAATCTTTTATATATAATGTATACATAAAAGATAATAAGCATGTGAATCTACCAGTCAGTCCAAGAAATCAAAAGTTAGCATTATCTCCCTTGTCTTTCCTATGCAAAAACTGACGTCCAGGTTTCGGGAAAGTGACTCAACCCAGGACGTAGGGCTTCTTGGAGTCTCCTCCAGTAGCGTGACCATGGGAGGCACCCTCCCAACACTGACTGGACTTGTTGTGGTGACTTAGTCAACCAGGGGTTGAGGTTTGCCCTGAGGAGGAATCTGAAGCTGCTATATGTCACTTTCTCATTGGTTTTCCAGGAGAAGGGAACTTGGGTAGAAAAAACAAAAATTAGGTGGCATGGATTTATATAGTAGCTTTCAAGCCTTTTCTACTACAGTTCCTCTCTTTGAAGCTAAGCTTGTAGGGCCTTCCTACTCCCACCTTCCTCAGCCTCAAAGCTCTGGTCTTGGGGGAGTGGCAGAGGTTCAGAAGCCTCAGTGAGGGCTACTGAGGTATCTGTGGCCTCTCATGACACCCCAACCCTGTGGCCCCATATTAGAAAGTCTGAACCCTTAAACTCAGTATCTAGGCTTTAAGTATTTTACACACCCCTTTTCAATTTCCTTTTAATTCCCACTCTTATTCCTCCCTTTTCCTCCTCCTAACTAGTTCCTGATTTCTCCCCCAAGGCCACCCATCCCTGTGGACTCCCACTATGAACCACAGCCAGATCTGATTAATGGCTCACATCCAGAACTGGAAGTCTGCTTTCTCCGGATTCCAACTCACTGTGTGGTTTTGTGTGAGCCCCAGCTCTGAAGGCTGTGATTCTTACGTTAGTCAATTCCCCCTCCCAATCACAGGGGACCACTTTGAATGATGTGCTGACTGTAACCGGCTTGGCTAGTGATCTTATTACAGGTCTCTGCCGCCCACGGGGCCTGAGACCAGCAGCTGGAGAAATGCTGATGGGCCTGCCCTCCCAGGAGCCGCCAAGTCTAGGGAACACTGGGCCTTTGTCCCAGGGTCAGGGGAATCCATTTGCTGCGGATTACAGCTGTGACAGAGGTTCCAGGGAAGTGGAGGGGAAAGATACTGAGAACAGCTCTCCAACTGGAGCTTAAAGCCCTGGAGTGAAGTGGGCTGGGTTTTCCTCATGCAATCGGAGACTGGCAGGAAATGAGAGGTCTAGTCTGCCCACAAAGGCTGCCGGTGTTATCATTCCTGCAGTGGCTTGTGTATGGAGACTCTGAAAAGGCAGGGTGATGGGGTTCCTTTGCCTCTGAGGTCACTTCTCTGTCCGAGGTATAAGTCAATAATAATAGTGTTCAGGCTCTCTAGACTTTGGGGCCAGAGGGCAGACCACCTTACACCCCCATTTGCCGCACAAACGTAAGTATCCTGATTTGCACCAATCCAATTGCGCCTTTGGCAGCTGTCTGAGGCTACTGATACATTGGAAACAGTCCAAATGGATTCAGGTCAAGCCCCCTCAAAAAGTTCTCCCTACTCCCCATCCTCTGCTTGTTGCCCCCTTCAGTGTTGCTAGAAACCAAAGTAAGTAAAAGAGGGCCAACAAAGATAGAAATAAAGGACAGGAAGTTAAAACTGACCATGCAGTCTTAGCCAGCAAAATAGTCTGGTTTCGTTGTGAAACAGACCCCCGTATGTTTACATGGATATACTTTTGCTGAAACCTCCTTGTTTTCTTCATAATTTATAGAAGGCAGATTATGTCAAGTGTTTCTATAAGCTGGTGGCTGGTTGTTTGAAGAATATGGAGAAGAAAAAAGGGGATTTGGGCACTTTTGGAAGGAAGTTAAAGCCATGTGATGCAAATGTGGAGTGTTCAGGGAGTGAGACTGCAGCGTTAAGTCTCCCTGCTCTGAGACACAGCAACTATTCAGCCTGCATCTTTCTCTGTAAGGGGCCAGATAGTAAATATTTTAGGCTTTGCCAGCATATGGTCTCTGCCATGACTACTCAACTCTGCTGGGCAAACACAGCCGTAGACAAGTTGTAAGTGGAGTGTGGCTGTGTTTCAATAAAATATGAGTTACAAAAATATGTGGCGGGCTGTTTTTGCCTGTGGGCTGTAGTTTACAGGATCCCTGTCTGTGGCAAACCCGTTTTTATATATCAGCCACATGGCAGACAGTGTGCCTGCAGCACAGGCTTTTGTGTTAGAAAGACCTGGGTTCAATTTCTAACCACCACCCTAGTATCCTTGGGCAAGTTACATTCTTTTGGGAATGAGGTCACATTTCCCTCATGCGGTGGTTCTGTGGATTAAATGAGATGTCTGTAGAGCACTGAGGACAATACTCAGCAATAATTAGCATATTACCCTTTTAAAAAAAAAATATATTTATAATATATATATATACATACACACATACATATACACATACATACATACATACATATACTGATTTTAGAGAGGAAGGGAGATAGAAACATCAACGATGAGGGAGAATCATTGATAGGCTGCCTCCTGCATGCCCCACACTGGAGATCAAGCCTGCAACCCGGGCATGTGTCCTGACCGGAAAGTGAATGATGACCTCTTGGTTCATAGGTCGATGCTCAACCACTGAGCCACACCGGCAGGGCAAAGCAGTTTTATTTTTACTTTTTGAGGAACCTCCATACTGTTTTCCATAGTGGCTGCACCAATCTGCATTCCCACCAACAGTGCTTGAGAGTTCTCTTTCCTCCACACCCTTGCCAACATGTTATTTGTGGATTTATTGACTATAGCCATTTTAATATCTCATTGTGATTTTAATTTGCATTTCTCTGACAATTAGTGACTCTGAGCACCTTTTAATATGTCTATTGGCCAGCTGCATGTCCTTTTTGGAGAAGTGTTTTTTCAGGTCCTCTGACCACATTTTAATTGGATTGTTGTTGTTTTTTGATGTTGAGTAATATGAGGTCTTTATAAATTTAGGATATTAACCCCTAGTATTTTCACAGATGTACATACATGGTTGGTCCTGCCAGCAGGGTTTATAAAAGAATTTTTAACTATTGAATTGAAAAGGAAAACAAGTTGAAAGCAACTGCCTGAGAGTCCTTTGGAGAGAAGGGATGAGGACACCTGCCTTTCCTGACAGCTCGCCATGTGCTGGGCAGTCTCAGGGAGGCGGCATATTTAAAAGGAAGAGGAGGAGCTTTGTATTCAGAGAAAGCTGTTTGGATTCCTGCCTCTGCCCCAGTCGGGAGATCTTAGGCAGGTTACTTAACCTCTGTGGGCCTCGGTTTCCTCATCTGTAAAAATGTTAATGCTATAGATTTTAAGAGTTATTGGAAAAAGCAAATAAGAGAATGCAAAACCACTTATTGCTGTGTGCAGCACAGAATAGTTATTTAACAATTACCCCTCCCTTTGCCTGATTAATCCTCCTAGCATTGTTTTGGAGCAATAATTACTGATGATGAAACAGGTTTTGAGTGGTAACCTGCCCAAGATCATAAGCTATTAAGTGCCATAAGCCAGAAGAGTCTGAATCTAGAACTCATGTCCCAGTTGTAATATGGGAATGCCTTGAGTGTGGAGAAGGGAAGACTAAAAAATTTGGGCTTTTAATCCTTTATGATTATTGAGCAGGCTTGATTATAAGCTTTTCACCAGAGTTTAAAAAGCTCCATTCTCAAATATCAGAAATTCTTCCTAAGAAAAGAAAAAACAAACAAACCACCTACAGGTATAACTGGGAGAAGTGATAACCAGAATAGACTTAGCCATAGAGTGTGTGTGTAGGGGGGGCGGGGGGGAAGGGAGGGTGTTTAGACATGTGTACTCTTGTATTTATGTATGTTGGGAAGGGAGAAGGAAAGCAAGAGACTAGAAGCCAGTTAGTGACTACTATTACCAGATTAAATTCCTAATTTACCTCCAAGCTCTGTGCAGTAAAAGTGCTTTAGGAATCCAGAAAGTAAGTGATCAACAAACATTCTTCCTGGAGCTATTGTCATGCAATGATTGATTCATCAGTTCTCAAGGTACTGTCTTTGGATTAGTATTAGGACTACATTACATGGTGAACAGGCGTACAGCTTGAGATTTCGGCTTCCTCTCCCCACCTCCTCCTCCCATCTCCTTGGGCCTCACTGCTTTGGCCCAGTCCACCGTTAGAGGACTCCGCCATTCCTAAGAGGCTTCCTCCTGCTCTGCTTCTGCCCTAGCAACTTGTCAAGGCAGCTGTTTCAGAGCTTTGGTTTCACAAAGCAATTCCAGAGTCCCCTAGGCCTAGCTCTGGGGCCTTCTTTCCCTCATTTGCCCCAAATAATGGCCTCTAATTGCGATTAACATTCCTCTGTGGCAGAAACACGCTGCATGTCTGTGGTTGGCCTCTGATCTGCTGTGGCCACCAGCCTTTTGCTTCCCATTGTGTTTGGAATGCTATGTTCAATTCCATTTCATACCCTACATTTGCTTGTCCTCTCTCGGCATACCTGTTGGCGTTTAACTTCTTGCGTTTCTAACCCATTCTGTTACTCTTTGCAAGGCAAAACTATCTAAATGGGGTAGATCCCCTTAAATCTTCCACTCTTTCCAGGCAAGTATAAGTTTACCCTACTTATTTTCTCATATTTATAACACTTAGTTAATGTTGATAGCTAGAATAGGCTGAAGTGGGACTTTGGAGTGGAAATTGTAAGGAGATAGATTTCAACTAAAAAAGAAAAAGAAGTACTTACTAACAAGCGGAGTTGTTGAGAAGTGGAGTGGGCTGCTTTGTGAAGCGAGTTTCATGTCAGAGGAGCCATCGGAGCAGAGGCTGAGCAGCCTCGTGGCAGGCGTGACTCATGCAGCGTTGCCTCCAGGATCTCTTTAACACTAGTTGTGAGTAGGTCCATGAAACTATTTTACTGGATGCCAGAAATCCAACTGAGATTTTAAGCTTTTGTTTATTTTTAAACGAATACATTTAAACGTTCTAAATGCTAATCTTGTTTTTCAAGCTGTAGCACAGCTCCTAATGTCTTCGTCATTCTAGTTACTAACAAAAAGAGCAGATTCCATTAGTATGAACTTCCTGATTCTCATCATGGAGAAACTACTGTTCTTATTTCCTGGATGGAGCTGCTACAAAGTGGCAATGTGTTTTGGACTCTCAGAAGACTGGTTAACCTCACAAATAGCTCACCATCCACCCACCCACCCACCCATTCATCTATCCATCCATCTGTCCATCCATCCATCATCCTTTCCATATTTATTGAACAATTATTATGTGCTTGGCATTGAATGGAATACAAAAATGATTCAGATACTAACACTGTTCTTAAGGGGTTAACAGTTGAGGAGGAGAAATAAGAAAAGTACACAAATAAATATGACAGGAGTCAGCAAACTTTTTCTGTAAAGGGCCAAATAGTAGGTCATTCAGGCTTTGCAAAGCATATATGGTCTCTGTTGCATATTCTTAGTTGACCCTCACCCTCCCAATCATTTAAAAATGTAAAAGCCATCCGTTCCAGGACTTTACATAAACAGCTTATGGGCTGGACTTAGCCTTTGGGCCCTAATTCGCTGACCCCTGAAAATGTAATAAGGTGTAAAGAGATAACCTTCAGTTGAATCAGCTAGAAGTATCATTAGAGGTAGGTCTTTAAAGATGAGTTTGATTAGGACTTTGGAAATGGGGAGGGAGGATTCTAGGTGGAAGGAGGACAATTATACATTGTCCCCCATTTTCTATTCTTAAGAGCAGAGGTTTTCAAAGGGTAGTATCACCTGGGAACTTATTAAAGACTAGAGGCCTGGTGCACCAGATTCGTGCACTGAGGGGGGGGGGCGTGTCTCTCGCCTGGCCTGTGCCCTCTCACAGCCCGGGACTCCTCGGGGAATGTCCGCCTGCTGGTTTAGGCCGATACCCCCGGGGATCGGACCTAAGCTGGCAGTCAGACATCCCTCTCAAAGTCCAGGGCTCTTGCAGTTGACCCCTCACTCCTTACTGCCTGCCTGCAGCCTGCAGCAGAGGTGGGAGAGGCTCCCACCACTGCTGCTGTGCTCGCCAGCCAGCCGTGAGCCCGGCTTGCTGCTCCTTAGCCCTGTCTCGGAGGCGGGACGCTGCTGGGCTCACCAGCTGCGAGCCCAGCTTCTGATTGAGCGGCACTCCCCCTGTGGGAGCTCACTGATCACCAGGGGCAGCTCCTGCATTGAGCGCCTGGTGGTCAGTGCACGTCATAGCAATCGGTCATCCTCCATTCAGTTGATTTGCATATTATGCTTTTATTATATAGGATACAAATTCTCAGGTCTACAGCGGTTCTCAAACGTTAGCATACATGAGAATCACCTGGAGGTTTTGGCAAACCAGATTGCTGGGCCCTGCCCACAGATTTCTGACCCTGCTGGTCTAGGGACCATACTCGGAGACCCCCGTCTTGAAGAACCTCTGTTATATCTGCACACAGGGCACGATGCTTAGCAGAGCACCAGCTTCATTCCATTTGGGGTAAGTGCTCAGAAAGGGGCTTTGAGCCATTGTAAATTGGTGATGACTTTTTCTCCGGGGCAAGAGCTTGTTAGGCTCACCTACGGAGGCAGCAGGTCCCTGTGATGGCTGTATGGGTGGGAGGAGATTCCCTTCTGAGTCCTGGTTCCTGGCACACATTCCGTCTTGCTCCTGATACCTCCAGACATTCATTTATTCCTCCTCACTTAGAGTCACTCTCATATATGAATTATTATGCCTTGTTCTGGTATGTATTTTTGCCACTGCTACAAAATGGTCCCTCTGCATTATGCCAGGGACTACCTTCTTTAATTAGTGGAGGAAAAAGACAGTGTTTCTATTTTACCTTTTGAATTAAATGACTTCTAAAAAGTCAGATGTGGAGCTCAGAGAGGCTGAGTGGAGGAGGGGGGCAGAAGAGAGAGGACACAGAAGAACCTCAGAGGAGGCTACAGGCAATCAGACACAGGAGGAGTCGTTAATCTGGCAGACAATGAATGGCAAAAGGCAATTAGCTTGCCGGGGGTAGCAAGCCAATGAAGATGCAGTATGGTAACTGAGGGTCTAGTGTAAGGGCAAGGTCATTACTAGGGAACTCAAAAGGAGGACAAGGTAAAGGAGGTTAGAGGTGGGAAAGCCATCTGGTCCAACAGGAAGGGAAAGGAAAGGGCTCCTGGTCGCATGGATATTAATGATCCAGTGGGAGTGTCCAGGTGTAGCTGTACACGTGTCAGGGCTCTGCATACAGTCTTGAAAATGAACTACTTCACCCCTCTCTCTCACTCTTCATCCCTCTGCCAAGTCTAACCAGGCAGAAAGGCAGGCTGAGGATCGGCTGGCTGAATAACAGGACCACACACCCAAACAGTGGCAGAGTTTTCACAGACACAATTCTAAACTTCAGGTTGGGGCTCCCTTCCACAGTTCAAAGCATGCTCGTTTTCTCTCTGTCACACACCTCATTCCCATGCGCATTCTCACATTCTGTTCCTCTCAGGCACTCTGCAGGCACTCTAATGGATTCCTCTGCCTACACATGTTCTCCAGACACATTTACTTATCCTCACTTGGGGTAATTCTCATATATTAAGCCCTACCACCTGCTTCTAAAAATCACTTCAAATGTCAAAATTGCTTCCATAGCTTCTGTTCCTGCTGTCTGCAAGAACTGCTAGCTTTGCCATCCTTATAAAAAAGGAAAATGTACCAATACTGGCTTGACTGTATAAAGAGCCCAACCCAAAGCAGATTGTCCTACCGTGGGATGCAGGTTTGTGGCTGTGGCGTCCCTGCCTTCAAGACCATCCCATTTATCTCTCTTTGTTCCACTCCCTCTCTCTTCCTGCACAACGCTGCAATCACACACATACTCTGGGTTGGGGGAAAAAAAAGGCCAGCCTAATTTCCTGATGATTATGTTGTTACCTAGCAACAGCCAATCAGAGACTGAGCTTTTTGCCTGCAGTATTTCATGCAAATAGTTTGGAGAAATTGCAGGGTAACCCAGACTGCTTAGTCTGTCTTCTCAAGGGACACATTACAGAATAAAACCAACCCAAGAGAGGACTATTGAAGCCAGGCACGTGCCTCAGATAGCAGGCCATCTGATCTCTTTTCCTCATGCCTTCTGCCCTGTGCCTCCCTAACAAAAGCATGGGAGTTCCACAAACAGACACTTAGGGAGGTCAAAAAGTTGAGAAGAGGCTCATCAGCAGCCATTCTTTACCCTGGATCTCTGCACTGATAACTGGAGCCCAGAGCAACCTCTGATACTCTGAAACCCTACCTTCCCGGGAAGGCAAAGAACCCTGCATTCTCAGTAGTTGTCTGTGGAGGACATGGAGGAGAAACCTCCACAGCCATTCTGTTCAGAAAGAAGCTGGCACTTCTAGCCTGATTCAAGAGCCTCATCTATGCCCACGCTGGCCTGTCTCACATGGGGAAACCCATTGTTTACAACTGCATTCCTCCTGCAAATCCTCGTTCAAATGGTTGAAAAATGAGAGAAGACCCCTTAAAGAGATGTTGTTTTCCCAACAAGCACTGAGCATTTGATGTAGAATCCTGTCAGGAGCCACCCATACAACTCTCTGCAAGGCCCAGGGACCTGGACTGATACCACTCAGGTCTGGGCTGATACCATAAGAGGTAGACTCAGAAGACAGAGGGTTCAGGCCCCTCTCCTCTTTGGGCCTGGCCAGGCTTCAGATGGTAGGAATCAGATTTCAGTAGTTTGTTTTGTTGTTGTTGACTCCTTGCTCAGTAATCCAGATTGAAAGCAAGAAAAACCGTGGCCTCAGCTGCTGGATAGCTCCTCACTGTTTCTTAATACGGACTCTAGCCAGCAGTTTTGCAAAGTTTGGCTACACAGGAACAGTGAATAGGCCCCTATCCTATTAGCCTGTAGTTTTTACATGTTTGTAAGACAGGAGATAATTATAGTCCAGGCATTACAGGAAGGTGACAGCTCTGCAGCCTCCGACACTCACAGCTCAGCCATCCGGAGCCGTGTTGTGGAAGCTGCCAATCTGCTTTGTTCAGGAAGGCGGGGCTAAGGAATCCTACCCATCTGGAGGGCTGCTTGCCTCCATCCCCACCCTGGTCCTACGGTAAATCCAGAAAATTCATGGAGTTAGGCACTCCTTCCTCATAACCTTGGAATGCATATTATAAACCCCATTTTACCGAAGAGAAACTGGTGAGTGATGTACTCAGGTTATACAGTTACAAAGTGGCAAAACTGGGGTTAAAAAGCAAGCCTTTTCGCTCTAAAGTCTGTATTGTGGTGTCCAGGTCATTCTAGATTGTGCCCAAGTCTTTAGAGCAGTAAAAACGGGACAGCAACAGAAAGCCACTTTTACAGTAAAATAAAATAAAAAAAATCAATCTTTTGCATTTATTATTGGTTTCCAAAGATCTTTCATCTGTAGTTAAATGTTAAACCTTGAGTGGTGACTCTTACCTCTGGCCACACATTAGAGCCACCAGACAAGCATATCAGAAATATTCATGCCTGAGTCCCACTCCAGACCAATTAATTAATTAGAAATTTCTGGGGGCGAGCAGAGAGGCAGTGTTTTTCTATTACCCCACCTCCTTGCCACTATATTGTTCTTCTTTTTTATTTTCTAATCCTCACCCGAGGATATTTTTCTTTTTTTTTTTTTTTGTTAGTCCTCAACCGAGGATATTTTTCTATTGATGTTTAGAGAGAGGGAAAGACAGAAAGAAATATCGATGTGAAAGAAACATATCAGTTGGTTGCCTCCTGCATTTGCCCTGACCAGGGCCGGGCTGGGGAGGAGCCTGCAACTGAGATACACGTGCCCTTAACTGGAGTCGAACCAGGGACACTTCGGTCCGCAGGCTGACGCTCTATGCACTGAGCCAAACCGACTAGGGCAACATTGTTCTTTTTAAAAAAATATGTCTTTATTGATTTTAGAGAGAGAGGAATGGTGAAGGAGAGATAGAAACATTGATGAGAAAGAAACATTAATTGGCTGCCTTCTGCACACCCCAACTTCCCCAACCCCGCACTGGAACTGAGCCTGCAACCTGGGCATGTGCCCTGACTGGGAATCCAACCAGCGACCTTTTGGTGCATGGGATGATGCTCAACCACCTGAGCCACACTGGCAAGGACAGAGCAGTGTTTTTAAAAGCTTCTGAGGCCTAGCCAGTTTGGCTCAGTGGATAGAGCATCGGTCTGCAGACCGAAGGGTCCCAGGTTTGATTCCAGTCAAGGGCCCTGGTCAAGGCTCGTGCAGAAGGCAACCAATGTATTTCTCTCACATTGATATTTCTCTGTGTCTTTCCCTTTCTCTTCCACTCTAAAATTCAATGGAAAAAAAATATCCTCGGTGAGGATTTAAAAAATAAAAAAGTAAAGCTTCTGAGGAAGAGCACAACTTTCTTATAAAGCTAAACATACACCTACCCTAGAACTCAGAAATTTCATTCCTAGGAATTTCTTCAAGTGAAATGAAAACACAGGTCCATAAAATGTCTTGTACTAGTACAGCCCTAGCCGGTTTGGCTCAGTGTATAGAGTGTCAGCCTATGGACTGAAAGGGTCCTGGGTTCAATTCCAGTCAAGGGCACATGCCTGGGTTGCAGGCTCAATCCCCAGTAGGGGGTGTGCAGGAGGCAGCCAATCAATGATTCTCTCTCATCACTGATGTTTCTCTCTCTCTCCCTCTCCCTTCCTCTGGGGTGGGGGTCGGGGGAGAGTCTTGTACAGACCAGCTCCTAGCAGCTTTATTCATAGTAGCTAGAAAACTGTGGTATATCCATACTCTGGATACTGCTCAGCAATAAAATGGAACAAATGATTGATATATGCAACAACGTGGATCAGTCTCAGAAATGCTATGCTGGATGAAAAACATTTTACACAGGATACAAATGGAATGGTTCCATTTATATGAAAGTCTAGGCATCGGAAAAGTTAATCTATGGTGGAAAAAATCAGAGTGATGGCTGCTTCTGGAAGTGGGGAGTGGGGCCGGGGAGTGACTTGGAGCGGGGCAGGAGGGAACATCTGGGGTGATGGCAATGTTCTACATGTTGATAGGGGGTTGTATTACATTGGTGAATACATCTGTCAAAACTTAGAGAATGGTGTACTTCAGATTTGTGCATTTCATTATACGCAAATTTTACCTCAAATTGAACTCTAGTTAGTGATATGCATGCTGACATGTTTAGGGGTGAAATACCAGTATACTGATGCCTGCAATTTTCTTTGAAATGCATAAAAAAGAAATAAGATGGATTGGTGAATAGACAGAGAGATGGATAGTTGGACAGATATGTGATAAGACAAGTATGGTAAAATGTTAATTGTAAAATCTAGATAAGATACATGTAATATTCACTGCATAATTTTTTTAACTTTTTGGTATGTTTAAACATTTTCATAATAAAATTTTGGGCAAAAGCTCTCCAGATGATTCCAATGTGCAGACATCAGGATAAAAGATAAATTTCAGTTATCTTAGCTGAAAAGTATGATATGAATAATGTTGTGCCATTAATCTTCAGAGATAAGTACAGTCACTACCCCCCAACACAGATATACATACACACAAAGAAAAAACAATAACACATGAGACCCTGGAATAAATGTCCATGCTGAAATAAAACTTCCTAGAGTTCGGCTAAATCTTGTGGCCACACTATGGCCTACGCCACACTGGATTTAAATAGGACCAATCATTTGACATATTATCTGATGGGAAAAAATATTTGAAATCAGGACAGTCCTGGAAAATCTGGGCATTATAGTCATCATACAATAGTCTTCTCAGACTCTGTAATTTTCTTTAGCTCCATTTCCCCCCTGGCAGACCACAAATCCACAGGGATAATGCAAGTCTCTAAGTATGTAGGGAAAGAAGCTGGTGTGTGGCACCCCAAAGGATCTGAATGGACAATTGATTTCAAGGTGGTGGGGAAAGAGTGAGGGGAGGAGTAAAAGGGGGAAATAATGCAGTCAAGTACAATATGGAGCCCCTATTCCCTGAGCTGCCCCATTTATTCTGCGTAATTGCTTCATTTCCACTGGCAGTGCATCTCAAAATGAATTTCATTACTGGTGCCTTGGATATCATATTGATTACCAGTTTCATCGATTGTTATCTTGCTAATTAACATATAAATTAGCCATATGGGGGAGGCATTAGGCAAAATTGAATTTTCTCCTTAATCTTCTTTCAGAAGGTAAATGAAAATGGATGTGGACTGTGAAGGCCCATGGCCTTCCTAGGACACAATCTAAGTGCTGTTCACAGCCAAGGAACGCTCTTGCCATTAGACTGGTGGCAGTTTTAGAGTCTGACAATATCAAACATTGGGGAGGATTGGGAGCAATGGTAACTCTCATAAGAGACAGTAGAAGTGTAAATTTATATAACCGCTTCAGAAAACAGTTTGGCATTCACAATAAAGTTGAGCATATCCTTATTCTATGACCCAGCAATTCTATTCCTGTATATACACCCATCCTAGAAAAACTCTTACATATGATCATGGTGGTGTTGCTATTGTGCCAAAAACGGGAAATGTCCAAGTGTCCATCAAAAGCAGAATGTAAAAACAAATGGTACTGTAGTTCAATAGAATACTATACAACAGTGAAAATGAATTATGTACAGTCACATGTATCACCACAGACAATTCTGAAAAATAGAATGTTGAGTAGCAGGTAGACCCAGGAGAACAAATACAGTATGATTCTATTCATACAGAATTTAAAAAGACAAAACTGAAAAGTATATTGTAAAAATAACAGTATATTGTTTATGGAATTACTTCTATCCGGTAAAACTATAGAGAAAAGCAAGAGAGTACTTCTTACAACAGAAGATACCTCTGGATGGATGAAGAAGGTAGATACAACTAGGGAGGTGATCAGTAAACATTGTTCACTTCATAATTATTCCTTAAATTATATTCATACATATTATACGTTCATTTGCATAAACATTTCACAGTAAAACCAATGAAAAAATGTATCAGTGTCTGCTGACACGAAGACACTATGGATGCAAAGCTGAGACTGGCGCAGATCTATTCCTATACTGCTAAAATGACTTACACGGAGGTCAAAGACTGTAATGTCACTAAATCTAACACACATTTTAATTCCCTATTTTCCTTGACATCTCATCAGCAGCATTCAACACTGCTGACCATCCTCTCTCCTTGAGAAAGTGTTTTACTTTGGCTTTCATGAAACCATATTCTCCTGGCCATTCCTTCTCAATCCTTTCAAAGGCGTGTCTCCCACCACCTAACCTTTAAATGTTGGAGTTTCTCAAGATTCATCCCCAGAACCTGTTTTTTTCATATTCTATTCTCCCTTAGACATTGACACCCATGTCCATGACTTCCATTACCATCTGTACACCAAATATTTAGGCCTCCTGATCAGACCTCTCCTCTGAGCTCTAGGCTGATGTATACCATTATCTAGTCAAGATTTCTACTTGGATATTTCAAAAGCCTCTAAATCTTAATCTGTTAAAAATGAAACTCATGCTTTCCCTCCAAAATGGGTTTTGTAATATTCTCTCCCAGTGAATGGCACTACCAATATTCTTAGACAAATATTACTCCAAGCAAATAGCAGCCCCCCCTTTTTTTTTAACAGAATGAAAGAACTCACTCTCTTTTCTTCCTAGGAAAGGGTTAAAAACAAGGACAACTATTATGGTTATAGCTCTATGTAGGAATGAAACCTTTTAAAATACCAACATCATCTGGCAATTTGGGCTTCCTACATAGAAGGAGCTCAATAAAGTTAGTTCCTTTACCTCGAATAAAGTGCTGAACCACAATACACTATTATATAATTACTAGAATTTCGTGCACCGGTAGGGTCCCTAGGCCTGGCCAGTGATCAGTGCTGATTGGGGCATTCCAGCTGCTGGCCGGGGCCTGCCTTGTTTCGTGCTGCCCCCTGGTGATCAGTGCACATCATAGCGAGTGATAAAGTTCCTGGTCTCCCGGTTGAACTTCTGAGGGGACACTTTGCATATCAGCCTTTTATATATAGATGATATAGATATAGATATAGATATAGATATAGATATAGATATAGATATAGATATAGATATAGATATAGATATAGATATAGATATAGATATAGATAAAGATATAGATATAGATAGATATAGATATAGATATAGATATAGATATATAGATATAGATATTCCTCTCATCTCCTTTTAACCCATTGTACACATATTCTTTTCTCCCCCCTTTTTATATTATATTTTTGCACAAAATATATTTTTAAATAGTTTTATTTTTCTTCATTTTCTGTTTTTCTCCTTATTTCCATCACCTCACCTCCCCATGACTCACTCCAAAGATGACATTTCAATCAACAGTATTTATTGAGCACCATGGTGTGCACCCTGGGACAGAGTCTTGAGCAAGACAAACTTCCCATTCTCATGTGAAGACAATAAAAAGTCAGATAGTCAAATGTGCTAATTAGGGAATGAAAATTGGGAAAGTGATAGAGAATGACTGGTGGCTACTTTAGATTGGTGGTCAGGAAAGGCCTGCTGAGGATGCTATGGTTAAAAATGAGGTCAAACTACAAGGAGATAGTCATTGCATCCCAGACAAAGAGAGTGAAAGGGAGGGAGGAGGGGGGAGAGAGAGAAACATCTATGGGTGAAATACACATCAACTGGTTGCTTCCTGCATGTCTCCCAACCTGCCCTGACCAGGACTGGGAATCGAACCTGCAACTGAGGTACATGCCCTTCACCAGGAACCAAACCCTTTGGTCTTTGGGATGATGCTCTAACCACTGAGTAAAACTGGCCAGCATGAAGTAATAATACCTTTTATCTCTAGAAATGTTTTCTGAATTAAGATAGTTCTGCCTATCATTCATATAGCTATACCAGCTTTCTTTTAGTGTGTATTTTCATGGTATTTCTTTTTTCTTTTTTTTTAACTATTTTTTTAAAATTTCAAATATTCTGTTTACTTATATCAGAGTTTCTCAACCTTGGCACTATTGACATTTTGGGCCAGATATTTCTGTGTCGTAGGGGGCAGTTCTGGCCATTGTAGTTTAGCAGCATCCCAGGCTACCAGATGTCAATAGTACACCCCACACCCCAAGTTATGACAATCTAAAAATCTCCAGACAGTCAAATGTTCCTTTGGGGGCAAAATCACCCCCAGTTGACAACCATTGGCTTATATTTTAGGTGTGTTTTCTGTAAATAGCAGACAAGTGAATTATTATGCATTGTGACAATCTTTGTCTTTTAATGGAAATATTAAATCTATTCACACTTTATATAATCATGACAAATTCTCCGTGTTTGCTTGCCTCAAAATGGCTTTCATTTCCCTTCTGGGATATCCATCTAAGCTCAGTTTTTCTCTGACAGGCACACTGATGGGAAGAACAGAAAGAATGTAAAACTTCAAAACTCGGAGAGACACACTGAAGCCATCTTACTCTTTTCTACATACGTGTTCCTAGCTTGTCTGGTTATTCCAAGCAAGTTAAAACAGGGCACCTTCTCTGGGCAGATGCTGCTCCACGGGCCCATGTCTTTGCAAGTGGAAAAGATCTTTGTGGGGGTCAGAAAAAGGCACTGCTTTCTCTAGGCAGAAGCAGCCCTGAGCCAGTCATAGGTCTGGCAACTGGACTAGGTTTGGGTCCACTCACCCCTTGGCAAGAGGTCCTTGTAAAACAAATAATCAGCAGAAAAAAATTGGGGAAGCCTTGATCTTTCAGTTTCCATTGTTGTTATCGAGAAGTTAGCCACCAGCCTGTGTGCTGCTTCTTTGAAGGTAACCTATTTATTAAATATTTATCTGTCATTTACTATGATGTGTGGATTTCTTTTCACTTACCATGTTGAGTCTGTGGATGTTTTTGTATGTTTGAAAAGTTCTCAGCCATCATCTCTTCAAATATGCCTCCGTCACAAACTACTACTCTTCACCTGCTGGGACTCTCTATCCTTCATGTCTGCTATCCTGTCTTACAGATGTCCCAGCATTTTAGCTCCTTGGCTTCGTTCTGGACAATTTCCTCAACTCGATCTTTCAGTTCAGCCATGTATAATCTGCTAATAAGAGTGTTCACTGAGTTCTTAAATTGGGTTATTATATTTTTCAGTTGTAGAAGTCCTATTTGGTTCTTTTTAAAATGTTACACATTTTATAGATTTCTGTTCCTGCATATATTCTCAAGCTCATTAAAGAAAACCTCCTTAAATGTAGCCAGCACAGCTGTTTTATAGTCTGTCTAATAATTGCAGTATCTGAAGTTTTTGTGGGACTCTGTTTTCTGCTGTGTCTGTTAGTTATTACTCGGGGTATCTTGTTATTTTATAGAACTGATTATCTTCGATTGATTCCTGTCTCCTTTGTCCTGTAAGGCCACCAGAAACTCAGTTTAATTTCACAGGCATTTCTTCTAGACTAGCAAATACCTTTAGAGAAAAAGGGGCTTTCAGTGCTCAGCTTACGCTCTGAGTTCTTGCTTTACCCTAGACTTGGCCCAGTACTATCTTACTGTTTTGTTAGCTCCTCAACACATTTAAGAAAATTAAAGAGAATATTTCTCTCCACTTTTCTAGCTGTCCTCAATGGTCCTTATTAGCCCACTAATACCAGAAATAAAAGTTCCTAGATCAAGTGTGATGGGAAGCCTACAGATGACTTTGAAACAGGAGAGAGACATAATCAACTCGTCTATTTTGGCCATATTCTGCCAGACTTTATTTATAAGCAAAGGGATAACCTTTAAAACATTGACCAAAAAGAAAATAGTAGTTTGAATTACGTGGATTTCTTTTGTGCATGATGTCTGCTTTACACAGATGTGTGTTTGCTCTCTTGCTCTCTCCCTCAGAGACAGTAGGCTCTCGAAGATTAGAGATCAAGAGATTAAAATGCCTGCCCTGGCCAGCTGCTCAGTGGTTAGTGTGTCGGCCTGCGGATGGAAGGGTAGCGGGTTTGATTCCTGGTCAAGGGCACGTATCTCCTACCTCGGTTGTAGGTTCAGTGGGGACGCATGTGGGAGGCAACCAATGAATGTCTCTCTCGCATCAGTATTTCTCTCTACCCCGCTCTTGCCTCTCTTCCTCTCTCTCTTAAAGTCAATGGAGGAGCTATCCTCAGGAGAGGATTAAAAAAAAAAAAAAAAGCCAGTCTTGCCGTGTTTGTCATCATCCTGGGGCTTCAGGGCACCTGCGGAGAACCAGTGCTCAGGAGTTCCATCCCGTCCCTCATGGTGACATGCACTGCCTGAACCCTGAGAGCAAAGAAAAACTACTCTACGTCAAGTGTGAGGATGTAATCAGAGTGCCAGGACATAGGAGCAGGTAAGCAGCAATACAGAGTGCGATACTATTCAGTAACGTCCAGCTTAGAGGTCAAACTCTCCTCATCCACCCACTGCTGGCAGACGTATAAATTTAGGGGGAAATTAGAAAAGTATGCATCAAGAGCCATAGCATTTTATACACTTTTGATCTAGTAATATTATATTTATGAATTTGTCTTAAAAGTAATCATGGGTGCCCACAAAGATTCAGCTACCTAAATGGTCATCATAAGAAGGAAAATTGAAAACTCCCATCAGAGGGGATTTGTGACTGTATCTTCATATAGAATACTGTAGTTAATGATACAAAAATGTTCACAATATGGTGATAAAAGCAGTTTATAAAAGAATGTGGCAAGATCTTTTTTAAAAAAATATGTACTCATAAAAACTAGAAGAATCTAAAACAAAATCTTAGCAGCATTACTTTGAGGTGGTCGGATAATGTCCGCCCCTTAGTTTTAATACTTCCTCACCCCCAAATATTCTATATTACTTGTATAACAAGAAAAAATAGATTATTATAAAATAGTGGATATATCTGATCAGTCTGATTGGCCAACTCAGACCAGCCATTTTAGTTTCAATCCATCTATCAGCGATTAGCAGAAAAGTCTATACTCTCCTAATTCCATTCTCCTCTCCACACTTGGTCCATACACAGCCTTTCTCAGTTTTTGGCCTGAATACAGTAACATTCATCCATTAGCAGTCTGAGTAGGAGGCTCATAATATATATTTGTTGAATTGAACTTATGGCTAAAAGCCAGAAATTTAATGGTAACAGAATGTTACATACTTAAAATGTGATTGTTTTCTATTAATCTCCATTTTAAACTATCCGTATGACATTACAGTATCTCTCACAACCAAACTAAATAAAAGTACTCTGAGAGAATACCCAAAGGGGAAGTTATTATTACTGACTCCATGTCTTTTCCGGGAAGGTCTGTCTGGTGTATATTTAGTAGTTCCGTACAGTCCTGGTCAATAAGGCTTAATTACCTCTGCCCCTGACTTGTCTCTATTGCATGGAGAGAATCTAACCTGCCCCCACTCCTTTACACAAAAAAATAAATGCCTGGAATGAGCTGGAATTTCCAGGAAAAACATAGCCGCTCAATTGAAGTCCCTGTGGGATTACTGCACTGATGTCATTTTTAATATGCCTTACTCTTCCCTTCTGGCTGGCACGATTCGTCATCTCCTTCCTCACTGGTTCACTGCTTTTCCTTAGAGAGCAGGCTGTCTTTGTGAATGACTAGCTCAGGGAGCATGTGCAGGACAAACCCAGAGCCTCACTCCACGGGATCGTGAGAGAAGATAAAGAATGGGCTGAGAGCGGCAGCTGAATGGGGCAGGTCGTGCTGCTTCTCGAAGCTGAACAGGGCAGCTCTGTAAAAGAGTAGATGAGAGCACCTAATTGGGTTTGACCCCACAGGCTGTGTGTGCACAGAGAGGGCTGGGAAATGCAGCTTTGCACTTGAGAAGGGTAGTGAGATTCCAGGACTGCTATTCAGACACACTGATTCACTCATCTGCTTGATTCAATTTTATTTGTACAAAAGGTCTGTGGGGGCAACGGGCAGACTAAGCCTTGAGAGATCATGGGCTATGCAAATAGAACCTTAATGGAAGATTAAATCAGCGGACGTTCCCTCAGCGCCGTTTCCATTTGTAGGGCTGGAACTGGCAATAGGAAGGATGAGTCACTCTTACTATATTTTCATGCCTCTTGACAAAAATGCAGTCACTATAATAAAACAGGCCCAGTAATACTTAGTAACAAACAATAAAAATACCTTCCTATAAAGAGAATGAATGTAATATTATGGTCATCATAATTATGGCTGAATAGTAAGCATGATAAACCAAGGCACCAACAACGGGATGCCTCCTTTTTAAAATGTTTATAACCAGAGGAAGAACCAAGCCTTTCTTTACCTGGAAACTTCTGCTTATTAAGATTACTACTCCAAAATAATTTCTAAACATGCAGTGAACAATTATGTATTACCTATTTAAATTAACTAGTACATTCATTTTTTAAACATTAAGATCTCAGAAGAATTAAGATTATTTTTGTGTACTATGGGAAAAATAAACAATAAGGAAGATGAGCAGAGATCAGAGTGATGCAGCCACAGCAAAGGAATGTTGGCAGCCACCAGGACACAGAAGAGTCCAGGGATGGATTCTGAGGGAATACAGTCTTGCGGACCCCAGCCCAGTGAAATTGACAGTGAACTTCTGGCCTCCACGACTGTGAGAGAATAAATTTCTGTTGTTTTTAGCCATGAAGTTTGTGGTTATTTGTTATGCTAGCCACAGAGAATTAATACATTGAGAATAGTCATTTCTTATACTGCTTAGTTCATTTTGAGGGCAAATATCATAACTTAATAAAGGTGACAACTAGTATATCATGTATACCAGTAATAATAATTTCAGCAAGCACTTGTGTAGGCTTACAATGTGCTGGGCACTATTAAGCATTTGAAATGTATTTACTAAGTTAGTCTTCATCATGAGGGAGTTCTATTATTATCTTCATTTATAAGTGGGAACTTTGAAGCACAGTGAAGTTAGGGAACTTGGCCAAAAGCTATGTAACTAGTAAGTCATGGGACCAGGACCTGAACCCAGACAGACTGGCTCCAAAAGTCAATGCTATTAAACACGATGCCACATAGGGCGGCACCCATGAGAAGTTCAACAAAGAACACTGTGACAATGTCTCGAGTCTTTTCAAGCCTCTGACCACTTCCTCTTCTCCATGTTTCCTGCTGTGTTCACTGTCTTCCAGTGGAAGTCACCATGCACGATACGAAATTCCCGTACATTGGAGTGTACTAGTAAAAAGAGGCACTGGCTGCTGGGTATCAGATGTGGGGCAATATTACACATTTCAATTCAAAGCATTTTACAGGCAAGATTTTATTTATTTTTATTTTTATTTTTTAGTTAATCCTCACCTGTGGATATCTTCCCACTGATTTTTAGGGAGAGTGGACATCGGTTGGTTCCCTCCTGCATGAGCCCCGACCAGGGCCCCGAGCTGGGAGGGGCCTGCAACCAAGGCATGTGCCCTTGACCAGAATCAAACCCGAGACCCCTCGGTCTGCAGACCTATGCTCCATCGGCTAAGCCAAGCTGGCTAGGGCCCAAGATTTTAGATCTCAAATCATCCATCATTTATAGCTAAAATATGAAGGCTCTCTTATGATATCTCTGAAATCAATAAAAAAATATATTTTCTTTTTTTTTTAATATTTTATTGATTTTTTACAGAGAGGAAGGGAGAGGGATAGAGAGCTAGAAACATCGATGAGAGAGAAACATCGACCAGCTGCCTCCTGCACACCCCCTAATGGGGGATGTGCCCGCAACCAATGTACATGCCCCTGACCGGAATCGAACCTGGGACCCTTCAGTCGCAGACCGACGCTCTATCCACTGAGCCAAACCGGTTTCGGCAAAAAAATATATTTTCTTAAAAAGAGAACAGAGAAAGGGCAGGTTACATTGCTTTCTTGAGCCTAATTCCTGTGAGGCTCTCTCTTCTGTCAGGAAAAGTTTTCCTGGCAACCATATTTACACACTCACTTAATTCTCTTCCTTCTTTTGATTTGCTGGTTTGTATAAAAATTTTGCATTGAATTGCTGAAGTTTACAAGTTAATCAGTTTAAGACTCATAAAATTTTAGAACTTGGTTTCTGGCCAAAATTCACTTCTTAAAGGGCCTGTCCCCTTTCTTTTGCAATTTGAATCTAATTCTCTTCAGTTAAAATATTTTAAAGACACATTTAATATGTACACTGGATGTTCTTAGCTATAGGTAAAAGAATATTCTCCTAAGGCAGTGGTCGGTAAACTGTGGCTCACGAGCCATATGCGGCTCTTTGGCCCCTTGAGTGTGGCTCTTCCACAAAATACCATGGCCTGGGCGAGTCTATTTTGAAGAAGTGCCGTTAGAAGTTTAAGTTTAAAAAATTTGGCTCTCAAAAGAAATTTCAATCGTTGTACTGTTGATATTTGGCTCTGTTGACTAATGAGTTTGCCGACCACTGTCCTAAGGACATCTGGCCTTACTAGTTAGGAAGATCAATAGGGAGGAGGTACCTTAGTTCTGAGCAAGCAAGGGATGAAATTCCCAAAGACAAGCCATGAAAAAGCTAGAAGAGAAGAGTCAAAGACTAACACAAAAAGTCTGGGCAGCATGAAATGATGAACTCAGGCCTAAGATTCTGGGTGATCAGAGCTCAGGACCTGGATAACAGATATGGGACATGAATATCAAGAATGGAGTGTCTGCCCTAACTGGTTTTCTCAGTGGTTAGAGCATTGGCCAGCAGCCTAAAGGGTCGCAGGTTTGATTCTGGTCAAAAACACGTACCTTGGTTACAGGCTTGATCCTCGGCCCCAGTTGGGGTGTGTGCAGGAGGCAACCAATCAATGTGTCTCTCTCACACTGATGTTTCTCTCTGTCTCTACTCCTCCCTTCCACTCTCTCTAAAAATCAATGGAAAAAATATTCTTGGGTGAGGATTAACGAACAAAAAAGAATGGAGTGTCATTAATTCATTCACAAATATCTATTAAGCATTTAACGGTGCTTGGTGCTGGGATAATATGGCAGTGTATAAGACAGACCCAACTCCTCCCTTCATAAAGATTAGAGTCAAATATTTAAATAGTGAACCAATGCTGGCTTTGTTAGTGAACCATGTATCTTTGGGCTAGGGGCTCATTATATGATTTCCTACAAGAGCCAGGATTGGTTTCAGAGCATGGGGAAGCAGAGACTTACCGACAGAAACAAGTTCAGTAAGTCCTCTCTGGAGTAGGGCACATGGCTAGATATGTTTCAGCATACATAAATTTTCTGAAGTACAGAGTATAAAATATGTAAAGGTATAGCTATTCTTAAGCATATTTATCAGAGAAAGGTCAGGTTACATTGCTTTCTTGGGTCTGTATAAATTAACTAGAGGCCCAGTGCACGAAATTCGTGTACTGGTAGGGTCCCTAGCGGCTGCCGGCAGGGGCCTCCCTCCCTTCCCCTGGCTGGCCCTGCCCCCTGGTTGAACTCGAACTCGCAGACGAATTGGTAGAGGGGACAATTTGCATACTACGCTTTTATTATATAGGATGAGCCTCCTATCTACTATGCTCAAGGAGTTGTTTGAGGAATTGAAGCTATGGATATAAAAAATACATTGTAGCAACTATAACAATGTGGTAAGTGCTATAATGAGATGTTAAAGTACAAAGGAAGATCAGAGAGGAAATATATTAATTCATTAAAAGCAAGTTGGGAAATGCTTCTGAGATGTAATGCTTGAATTGAATCTTAAAAGATAAAGAAGTCTGTTGTTTCAAGCTGTCACATTTGGGGGTAATTTATTACACAACAGATGACTGCTACAGTGGCTATGTAGACTATACTTCCAGCACAAATAGAAGGCCATGGAGAACACCTGGCCATTTAAACTTTGTTTCGTGACATGTGCCACAGATTATCCTCTAGATCTCTTCACATGTTTAATCTCACACATTCTTTGGCTCCCTTGGTCCATGTTGGGAGTAGAAAGTGAAAACAAACATTCTAAATGGAAATGACAGATATTGGAGGAAGTAACACAATCCAGTCTTGTCTGATGTCCTCCACAAAGGAATCCAGGTTGGCTGATGTTAGGACTTGGTCAAATGGCCAAGTAGTATCAAGTGGTGTCAGGACTTGGTCGTACCTGGTCAAAGGATTACTCAGAGGGACGAGGAGTAAGAGGAGCAAGAGGATGAGTAAAAGTTGTTTTTGAGAGAGCAATAACCATGAAAACCAGAAAAACTTTTTTTTTTTGCCAGTTACACATAGTAATAATAAAGCCAAAAAATGAGACAACATAAAAAATTAAGTTTTTCTGGTTTTCATGATTCATACGGATAGATTAAGGAATAAAGCAGGAAACAAAGGCCAGAGTGGAACATGAGCATTCAAAGCAAGTGTGATAAAGATGGCCACATGGTTCAAAGCTGCAGGATGGTCCCTGGTATGGGGGTGAATGGGTGGCATCAGCCTGCTAAAAAGGCATCATCAGAGCAGGGCAGACAAGATGTGTTATACCTGTTCAACCCCAAGTTCTGTTTCAGTAGGTTGAAAATGGTCTCCGTAGCTTCCCATAAGCAAATGGGAATATATGACTACAAAAGGAATAAAAATGAACTCATTTCTTATTTAAATTGGGAATAACAACGGATCAGGACTGTAACTCTATCAATAATACTCTCAAGATATGATGCACGTGTTTCTGGAAGTCATTCTGGGTAAATAATTCCTTGCCCCAGCCCAGCTAGCACCACTCAGTGGTTGAGCACTGTCTTATGAACCAGAGGACACGGTTCACTTCCCGGTCAGGGCACCTGCCCAGGGTTGCAGGCTCAATCTTTGGTGTTGGAAATACAGGAGGCAGCCAATCAATGATGCTCTCACATCATTGATATTTCTATCTCTCTCTCCTCCCTTCCTCTCTGAAATCAATAAAGATATTTTAAAAAATAATAATTCCTTACCTCTTTATTCTCTATTCTCTTCATACTGGCTTTCTACTTGATCTTCAAATTATCCCTCTTTTGCCCTTTATACCAGGTGTCCAACATGAGAGGACTACAGGAAAATGTCACTGTGTACCATGACACAGCAAGGACATAAAGCTATGCAACCAAAACAAAGGATATAGCAAAAAATGCTTTCCCAGCTTCAGGAGGTAGTACTGATACCTTTAGGCAGAACCAGTTCCATATTTATGGGGACCAGTGCAAAGTGAAAATACAGATCCCTTGTTAAAAAACTATTCAGAATATCAAGACAGCAACAATAGAGCATTAAATCAAGCATGGGGCCCTTATACACGCAGGGCTCAGGAGATTGCACAGGTCACATGGCCCTGAAGCTGGTCCTGTTCTAGGGACAGTACAGCATGGTCCTTTAGAAGAGCTTTAGAATCAAACATGGAGCCAAATCCCATCTTTGCCACTCATTAATCATGTGATTTGGGGCAATTTATTTAGTCTCTCCATGCTTCTAAGAGGTTGTGTGATTGTAATCCAGTATTGTGAGGATTAAATGGGATAATGAATAGATGTATAGAAAGTATTTAGCACACGGTAAGCGATAAATGGAAGCTGTACTATTTTTGTTCAATGAAATGCACAGGTAATTATCAAAGCAGTAAGTTTAAGAACTGAATTGCTGAACTGCTACTCAGGATATGAAAGAATGAGAATGATATTTTAGGACAACTAAAATAATGAAGCAGACAGGGAAGATCAAATCTTGTGCCTTCTCTAACCACTTTCCTATTTCTCTTCTTCCTTTTATTGCCAAAAATACAAAGGGTGATCTACATGCTATCTTCATTTTTTATCAGCATCTCTTACCACAATCCTCTTTAATCTGGAGTTTAACATCTCCACTGCCATCCCCTGCTGAATTTAAACTATTCTTTTCAAAAAGTTACAACGACTCCCTGTTTACTAAATATAATTAACATTTCCCACTTTTTATGTACAGTTTCATACTGCTGACCAATCCCTCCAGCTTGAAACCCTTTCTTCTTTTGACTGCAGAAATACTACACCTTCATGGCTAACAGCATGTCTAATCAGGTACCCAAATGGTCATGAAGAGAATGCATTTGTTGGGTGCATAAATTATTCTTTTGCTTCTCTGATTCCTTATTTTCTATCATGCTGACCCCATTCCTCCTCCCTGCCTCGCTAAATAAATGTGGGAAATCTCCAAACTTCAGCCCTTGGTCCCCTATACTTCTGTTTCTATGCTGTTCCCAATGTTAAATTAAGCTAATCATATGGCTTCAATTATCACCTTCTGAATATAAGACCCCCTGACTTCTCTCCTTTGAACATTAGCCCCCACTTTCAAATACTGATGGGATGTGTCCACTTACAATTTCCTGTATCACCTCAATATATCTAGCACCTAGCTCCTCCACTTCTCCCCCAAATTAGCTTTCCTGCCTGTCTGTCCTATTTCTGTTAATCTTGTCACCTATGTTCAAGGCTATATTTGATTCTTCCTTATTTCTTATCCTCCATAACCAGTTAGTTACGCTTCCTTTATAATACTTGTTGAACCCATCCCTTATTTTCACAGACATCACCCTAATTCAATTCCATATCCCTCATACCAGACTATTTTAATAACTACTAACTGATTGTACAGTTCTCTTTCTATCCCTACTAAAGTTTATTCTCCACACTGTGGTTGAGAATCTTTTCAAAATACTACTTTCATGACCTCACATTTCCCTAGCCAATCATCTTTAGACTTCCCATCATACAGGATAAAGTCCTAACTCCTTAGTTTGGCACCAATGCCTATTAAAATCTGGCTTCAACCAACCCTTCCAATCCTACAACTATTCTACTTAAACCTTCTGATCTTGTCAGATTGGTCAGTTTGACCAATTGGCCTCTGAAAACTTTCTTCCACATTCTGGCCCTATGTTTTATGAATGCTATTTTCCCTGTCTGAAGTCCCTTCCACATTCATCCTCTTTATATAACAAAATTCACCATGTTGGTAGAAAAAGTCTTCCTCAATAATCAGAGACCATATGACCTTTCTCTTTTTACAACTCCTATAATACCACAGTTAGCACTTTGAAAGCTTACTTAATTTCTGCTTTACCTGTGTGACTTCATTCAATCTTCACGACTATATGAAAGGTAGGTAGCATTAGTACATATGAAAAAATGAAGTCCAATAACTTGCCCAAGTCCCATAGCAGGTAACTGGTAGGACTGGCATCTGAATGAGTGCTAGCTCTCTCATTTTCCTGTCTCTTCCAAAGCACAGACGCAGCACAGTATTCCACACAAGCAGGGACTTGGTAAATATGTTGATTGAGAAGACTGCTTAAATAGCAACCCTGATTGCAGAATTGTCCGTCTTAGCAGTGCACATTAGGTGTTATTGCCCCAATGTCACCTTCTTTACACGGCTTGATCTGAAGTTCAAGACAGGGATTTGCCAAAAATTCACCACAATCCATTCTAAAAATAAATTTTGGTTTGAGCAAAGCTAAAAAAAAAGGCCTTGATCTGATTCAAACAGGTGAGTTTGGGGGATGAGGTCCACTTTACTACCTCTGGATCCATCCATGTTGTTTGCAAATGATCAGAAAGTACAAACAGGCTGGCTAGTGGATGGCTTATAGGGTAAAATGGACCATTTACAGTTCTAGAGGTGGATACTAAGGCAGCGGAACAGGATTTTCTTGGCTCAGATGGCTAAAGACCTCAGTAAAACAAGCCCAATAAAAGTGACTCCTGGGTGGAAACAGATCAAAAGAGGTTAATAGTAAGGAGGGAGAGAGAACAGAAGAGGGAAGTACTGAAACTACTCCATAGAGGAGATGGTGCTGTCCTTTTCTACACGGTTGCCTGAAGCTGTCAGACCAAGCCCTGCCCTACACGGCTGGTACCGTGTAACAGCAGGCTCTATCATTTCTGCCTGGTTCCTGGTGTCAGTTCTCAGCTGCTTGCCCTGACCCACATCACAGTCCAGACCTTCTCTGGCCTCAGGTCCTTTTAGCTTCTGATCCAATCCCTCATTTCCCCAGGTCTCACCATTTGACCAAATGCAGATTTCACATTCAGCACTGCCTCCCTGGTCATGACCTTTATTTTCCTCTTATCGTATGAGTTAGACTGCCCTCCCAGATGATGCCTGTACTGCCACACATTCTGCCCAGTTTTCAAGCCCTCTTCCTTGGAGCTACTGCAAACTGTTCCTTGCCCATGCCCATACGTTGGCTCCTTACTTGGGAAGTTAGGAGTGACAAATTGGATCAGGAGTGAGGCTCAGAAACACTGATGAGGGGGAAGAGCAATAAGAAAGAAAACACCACCGGAAAATTGTGATGGGAATTAGAAATTCTAGGTCACTGTTGGGAAGTTACTTTATCGAGAAAGGAAAAGGGCCGTGGCTGCAATATAATACCACTGCCTAGAGATACCACACTTTTTAAATCTCTGAAAGGCAAACTCCTATTCATCCTTCAAGACCTTGCTTAATCGTGTTCTTCTCTGGAAAGCCTTCCCGGACCCTCTCTGACAGCTAAGTGCTCCTTCCTCTCTGCTCCCACAGCTCTTTATACACACATCTATTATGCTGTCATTACTTTTGCTGGCAATTTTACTTGTCTCTCCCACTATTTCTTTGAAGACAAGGACAGATGATCTTACTCATCTTTGCATCCCCAAGACACGGAGTGCCTGGCATTTAGGTAGTGTTTGCTGTGTGGTAACAGAGCGACATGAAAGTGCAATTTGCACTTCACTTGCAAAAATCAAATGGGTTCCTGGTACCTTTCATGGGTGACCACGTTTTTCCTTGATTTAGAAGAAATGACTTCCGACTCAGAGAAAACGCTATTGATATCGCTGGCACATTAGCCAGGTTTTCATCCGCACTTGTGATAGAGACATTTCACCCCCGCACTCCTGAGAGGCTCTCAGAGCAAGCTTAATATGAGTGGCACCCGGCCTATCCCACCGTCTCTGTTGCAGAGAAAGCTAAATTACCCTGTGCGCCTAAAGCTGCCACCAGGCTCAATGAACTGGGGCTGGTGGTGGCAGCCCTGGTGGGCAGAGGGGGGATAATTAAAAGAACACACTTCCGTAGCAGACCTAAGAGGAAAGTGAGGGAGGAAGGTGAATGGAAACCTTCCTTTATTGAAAAACACACAAAACTGTTAGAAACTCACGCAAAACAGATGCTTCCTCTGGACATGACAGACCCGATCCACGTGTCCAGCAGTGACTTTTCCCCATGAGTGTCAGGTCAGCACCCAGCACAGACCACGAGAGGCCAGAGCCTTTCTGGGGCATCCTTCCTTCTCCAACCTGGCAAACCTAGGGCCTGCTTTTCCTAAGACCTAACTGTCCTCTCCTTCCAGCAACCACAAACCCCTTCCCCCTCAGCACCAATCCTGCCTTCGTCCCACCGGGGCCCCCGCTTGACTCCGGGTCAAAAGTGCCAGCGGCTGGGCTGTCAGGCCGCGGCTGCGGGTCGGGCCCGACCCCCGCGCTCCTCGCACTCTGCGGGGCGAGCGGAGAGGCGCAGGCCGCGCAGGCCACGGGCTGCTGAGGCGCGGGCCTCTGCGAGACAGGGGCTCGGTATCCCCGGAGGGACTGTGCGAGTAGCGGTACTGCAGCCGGTTCCCCGCAGCCTCCCGCAGGTCTCGGCCCCGGAGCCAACCCCGAACCCCCGTCGCCACCAGGTCCCCGCCCGGGCGCAGCGCGGCCAGTCGGCCCGCCGGCCAGGACGGCACGGTCCCCGCGCGGGCCGCGCGCCACGGCTCCCGGGTCCGGCCGCCCGCCCCCTGCTTGCCCGTGTCTACGGCAACGTCCCGCCCCGCGCGGCCCGGCGGGGTCATCCAGCCCGGCCCGGCCGTGACAGCTGGGTGCCTAAAGGGTTAAGCCGGCAGCGCGGCGGCCCGAGTGCCCCGCCGCGCAGCCGGTGCGCCGAGAGCCTGCCCCAGCGCGCACGCGCCCGCCCGCCCGTTACCTGCGGCCGTGTTCGCGCTCCTCCTCCACCTGGCCGCTCTCTCCCGGGGGCCGCCCCTCAGCCCGCCCCTCGGCTCGGCGCCGCGCACCCTGCTGGCTACTCGGACACTGCCCAGGGAGGAGGGGCGCTGGGCAATTACCATATATTAGCATACCAGTGCGCGTCACGTGGCTTCTCCAGCCAATGGTCACTACGGAAAGGCGGGGCTTGGTCTGAACACGCCTAGGCGCTGCTCCGAGCCTGAACCGGTGGCCATGGCAACGGTTGGGGGTGCAGGGGAGTGGGGAGGCACTGAAGCCCCGTGGAGCATCTCCCCTACCTGACTGAGCTCCACGCGGAGACACCGCGGGCTTTTCCCATCCGTGTAAGAAGAGGGACTGAACTTGACTGAGCTCAGAAAGACTCAGATTCAGCAAACATTTATTGAGGGCTCACCACGTGCCTAACACTTTTCTGCACAATATGTATGATTCTCTGGATAACCCAATGATATCGGAACTGTTAACCCCCCCACTTGATAGAAGGGAAAGTGGAGGCTCAGAGGGAGGCTCAGAGAGGTTAGGTCACTCACCCAAAGTCACACAGCCACGCTAAAGGGCAATGTGGAAATCTGAGCGCATTTCTGAGTTCTGGCTCAGGACTCCCCTGAGTTATTTTCTCCAGCAGGGCTCTCCAAGCACCTCCCCACAATTTCACGTGTACCAAGCAACTGATAAAATCTTCATGCAAACTTTGTACTGTGCTGTAGTGTTTCTTTACAATGACCTTTGAGATTAGTAGGCAGAAAAGTTATGCCCATACTGCAGATGAGGAGAAATGAGGCTCAGAGAAATGATGTGACGTGCTTTAGGTCAAATAGCTATGAAGAGCTAGTGCTTAATAATTATAATTTACATATATTCAAGCTTGCTACTTTATAAACTTTTAAAATTAATCTTCTCAACATGGTGGTATTGATATGACCATTTTACAGATTAAGAAACCAAGGCTTTGGGAAGTTAAACAAATTGTCCAGTTATATAGCTAGTAAGTAGCAGATTTAGGGTTCAAATCCAGGTTTATCTGGCTCCAAAGCTAGTCTCATGGCATCTCATTGTACCAGGTTCATTTAATTTAGACTAGGAATATAGAACCCCTTCTCTAACAGAAATTTCTCTCCTCCTCTCTTAAGATGTAGATATGTTTTCTCTTAATTCAGCAAAATACCACATGACACATGATATGTGTTAAAGTGACAGAGGCTAACTACTAAAAAGAAAACAGTCATCCCTGCAGGTGGGTGAGGACATCTTATAATTCTCTGCCCCTTTATTTCATCTCTTAGGGATTTGATAGTTCTCTTGGAGGTAGAGTAGTTTAAAAGCATAAGCATCTGCATATGGGCTTTCCTTCTGCTCTTTTCTTTAGTTTAGCTCAGTGGTTCTCTAATTATTGGACAAGACCATATGCCTCAAACCAAATGTACTAAAATTTATAGGTATTTTAAGGGGTTATCAAAGGTAATTTTGAATATATGTACTTTTTAATGTACTGGTTTGATTTAAAATCCAGTTTCCACCTAAGCTCTGACCGTTTGGTGTTCAAGATTACAAACATGGATGCAGAACTACTTGGGTTAAAATCCTGACTTGACCACTCACTAATGTGTGACTTTGGGCAAGTTAACTTCTCTGTGTCTCAGTTTCCTCATTTGTAAAATCGGATAGGAATGGTGTGAGAATGAAACGAACATATACCAAGCATTTAGCGCAAGCCCTGGCTCAGAGGTAAAACCTCCATAATGGTTAGCTGTTATTGGCGGGGAGCTTTCGTAGGAACAGACAACTTCCATGTACAGAATCTCTCAAGATTTCCTAGCTGGCTTTGGAATTCTGAAGCTGCCTCCCATCCCTCGTGGCATATTAAACAGTCTGTTGTGCTGGTGAAGGCTTGTTATCTCTCCAAATGAATATTCACTCTTCTTGGGATCATAAATAATTCCTGGACTCAAAGGAGTTGGTTTCCCCTGCATGTCTCCTCGCACCAAATTACCAGAGTGCCTCCTTGCAGAAGGGCATCTTGACAAACAGCGGAGCCATAATTCAGGCTCCTTGAAACACTTTTATGAGCGTCTTAATGAGGGAGATGAGCTGTCATCAGGAACTCCTCCCGTCCTTCCCGGCCACAGGAAATGAGCTCTTTGTGCTCAAAGCGTTTCCAAAGCTGAGGCGCAAAGAGTTTTCAGGAAGTGGCCCAGGGATGAGAAGCTGTTGACTCAGACTCCCAGGGCTAAACAGCCCCTGTCCTGCCCTTCTCCGGATAGGGTCGAATTCCTCATGGTCTTATTGCAGCAATTGCACCAAAGGGTGGCTTGCATGTAGGGTATTAAGCCTCTTTCTTTCCCCTATGCATACATGTCAACAGCCCTCCCCTTCCCCCAAGATAATGCTGTATAGAACAGTGGCCAAGAGCATTGTCTATGGAGCCAAATAAGCAAGTGTGCATCCTGCTCCCACTAACTATCTGTGTGACCTTGGGAAGGTTGCTTAACCTCGCTGCGTCTCAATTTCCACATCTGTGAAATGGGAACAATACAGTGTCCATCCTATAGGCTCCTGTGAAGATAAATGAGTTGCTAACATAAAGTGCTTAGAACACCCTATGGGAAGCACCAGATATGCACTTGCTAATTAATCAAAATAAATATGTAAGTTCAATACAATCTACTTCCTATAGCGGTAGCCACAGCCTTAAGAGAAATACTTTAGGCCCCCTCCTCATCATACGCTGCTCCCAGCCCACTCTGACTTGCAAACAAGCATAGCCCAGAAGTAGGAAGAATGCATGCTTGGGAGCTCTAGTTTGAACCATGACTCTGTCACATTCCTTGTTCTGAGAGCTTGGCCAAGGTATTTTACACCCCTGAACCACACTTACATTATTCATACAATGAGACTGATTTCCTCCTGGAGTTGTTCTAAGCATTTAATCAGTGTCCAGCAAGAGGTGATGAGGGCCTGAACTGGACAGAGGTCCTGTTTGATCAAAATCACCTTGCTCTTTTACTGAGCTTGAGAAGGCTAAAAGGCTAATTCCAATGTAACCCTGATGTTTGGGGGGTTTAGCAATCTGAATCTATGCCAGTAACCTAATGTACATTCTTGATAGCCTATAATTAAGTCACTGCCCCTTTCTCCACAATCTGGTCTTGCAAGACCTGTTACCTAAATGCTCACATTTTACAGAGGCCATAAACCATGAACAATACACAACCCCCGGAGGGGGTTATCAGCACTGCCACCAGGCCAGGCCTTTAGGTGTGGTCTCACGGCCCCCATCCCAACACACGGGGCTTTTTGCAAAGCCCACGAAAGGTCCGGAAGTCCCATCCATATCTGGGGGACAAAAGAAACCAAAGGGGATAAAAGAAGAGCTTCCACCATATTGGTTTGCTCAGACTTTGGCGGCAACTCCTCTGAGACCGCCGGCGTAATAAAGCCGTGTAACTCCATTTCTCTAAGCATCGCTTGGGTTTCTTCAGTCTTCTACAACAAGCTGTTTCTGGTGAACACTAATGAAAATAACTAACATTTATTGAGCACTTACTCTGGCCCTGTGCTGTATACATCATCTTATTTAAATACAATACGACGAAGGCCCAGAGGGATTAGGTAACTTTTCCAAGATCACAGTGGAAGTCAGTGTCAGAGCCAGGATTTAAACCAGGACGGTCTGATTCCCAAGTCCATGCTAATTGACCCACCATGCCACAGGGCTCCAACTCCAGCTTGGCGCTTAGAACTCAGGGGATGTGTGTTTTATTTCTTTAGCATTCCTCCCCCATCCACACACCCACGCTCTCCGCCAGCGCCCAGCACAGTAAATGCTGCACATGCACTTACTGAATGAGTGAACGTAAATGGTTGTAATATCCAATCATAGTGATAAAAGCCCCCTTTTTCTCTTGGGCTGTCCCCAGCTGGGAATTAAAGCAGCTGGTCACCCTCCTCCCCCACCCCCTCGCATCCTCTTCCTGCTAAATGACCATGGGGAAGGCCTTCCTCCTTTCCCCACGGGAGAGTCAGGCTTCTTCGTTTCAGAGATCCACAATGAGCGCAGCGGTGACTCGGCCTCGGGGAACATTTGGAGAGATGTCAGGGGCACTGGTGCTTTGTAGGGCTCTGTTAACCTGCATCAGTGGGGTGATTTCCCAATAATGGCCTTGGATAGGTACACAGTTGACCCTTGAACAACGCAGTTTGGACAGTGCCAATCCACTTTTTTTCCATGTGTAAGTTCAAAGGTCAACTGTATTTTCCGTCCTCTGTTGGGAATCCGCACATGCAGAGGGCTGACTTAAGTTATTTGCGGATTTTCAACTGTGAGGGTGATCAGTGCCCTTAACCCCCATGTTGTTCAAGGTTCGATTGTATTAGCTTCCTAGGGCTGCTATAACAAAATACCACAAATTGGGTGGCTTAAAACAACACAGATTTATTCTCTCATAATTCAGGGGGCCTGAAATCCAAAATCAAGGTGTCAGGAAGGTTGGTTCCTTTTTGGGGGCTCAGAGGGGGAATTTATTCAGTGCCTCTCTCCTGGCTTCTGGGGGTTGCTAGCAATCTTTGGCACTCCTTGGCTTGTGGCAGCATCACTCTAACCTCTGCCTCCCTCATCTCATGGCATTCTCCCTGTGTGTTTGTGTTCAAATCCCCCTCTTCTTATAGGGACAGTAATCCTGTTAGAGTGGGGCTCACTCTAATCTTCTTAACTTGAGTACATCTACAAAGACCCTATTTCCAAATAAGATCACGTCCACAAGTACTGGAGGTTAGGACTTGAACATATCTTTTCTGGGGGGACACAATGCAACCCACAATAATATGTTTGGGGTAGAAGGGAGTGCAGAGGAGATAGAAAATGAAGCAAGGGGATGAAGAGAAAGGAGAGGTGATCCGTAAGGAGCAGATCATACTTGCGTAATGGAGTGTGACCCAGGGTCCCGTGGGAGTAGGACTAAACTTTTTCTTTCTGTCTAATCCCATTCTTTCCCAAATGTGTCTCTGGCTCACAGACTTACAATATCAGACCTGGAAAGGACTTCAGAGGTTCATTCACTCAATCAACAAACATTTACCAAACACTCTTTGAGGAGCTGAGCGTTCAAAAGGAAAAAAAAAAATGGTCTGAGGAAACTGAGGCCCAGAGAGGGAATGTAAATTGTCTAAAATGATACACCAAATGCGAACATAGGCAGAGACAAAATGGGGAATGGATATCCCAACCCTGAGGCCTTTTGATGCCCACCAGGAGGGCCTGGGCCTGAATCTCTGGTGCACAGACAGATGTAGGTGTGTGTGTTTTAAGGTGTTTGTGTCCCGAGGCTCATTTCCAGCTCCCACAACCTTGCATAGGCCAGTCCAGTATTTGAGGGACTTTGCAACCTCAGACAAAGCTAGAATCATTCCCTCTCTGAAAAGGCAATCCTGTAGCCTCTCTTCTCTGTGGTCCAATCCACTGGCTAATCTTTGAAGCATCCTCCTCCAGGGTGCCACAGCAGCACTGGGCATGAGGGAACTCCTTGGGGGCAGAGACACCGTCTGTTCATCTTTTTTGCCCTCGGTGCTAACACAGAAACCGTCATGGCATCGGCTCTCAATAACCATTTGTTCAATGAATGAAAGAGCCGTTGCTCCAGTTAGTATCAAGGGCTACTTAGTTCTCACTGTTTCTAAATCCCACATTCTGTGATGGTTGCAGAGCTGGTTTCGGATACCTGAACTCTACTCTGAAAGTCACAGGTCTTTTGACACGTCCATTTGTCACTACATTATTAGAGGAGATGTCTTGCTCCCATTATCACTGGCTGATCCCAATATTGTCCCGCCTGGGGCTGTCATCATGTGAGATATCAGCCTGGAGCAGTGAGGCTGAAACTGGGGCAGGCTGAGGTCAGAGATGGGGTCAACCCAGCAGGAGTTGCCAGATCAGAGCAGGGGTGAGAAGGAGGTCAGATGGGAGATCAAAGTCCAGGAACTAAGCAGGTACCCAGTCAGTCCAGGCTCCCCCCAGAACAGCGGGCCTGTGGCAGGACTCCTGTAGGCAAATGTCGCAGAGGCAGGTCCCCTGAGCTGGCCCGCTGCTAGCAGGTCCCCAGAGGGTTCTTGGTAATTGATCTGAGTTTGAGTTTCCTCCTCACAAAGAGGATACAATTAGTCAACGTTATTTGGTAGGCCTTTGTTCACATGATCAGATAAATTTTAAAATCCTGGAAGCAGCCTCCTTATTCTATTCTCATGGCCCCAGGCTTACTGTTACTTTCTAGACTCAGTTTTAGGTCTAATTCTGGCTGTGCATCAGAATCACCTGTGGAACTTGTTCACACACAGATTCCAGGGTCCCACGTGCAGAGATTCCAATTCTCTAAGTCGGGGTGGGCTGCTGATGACAGAGGCTGTCTGGTGCAGTGGTCGAGTGAGGGGGCCTTGAAGCCAGGCAGCTTAGATTTGCAATAGTTTTGCAATAGTTTTGCCACTAACCCAGTGAACTTGGGCAACATTTTTAACTTTTCTGTGCTTCAGTATCTTATCTATAAAAGGAAATAGTAATGTTCAGTACATTGATCTGATTAGTGATTTAATACATGAAAAATCTTAGAATAATAAGTGCTCAATAAATGTTACTTATTGTTGTTATCTTTCTTTTTACCAAACCCTATAAGTGATTTAGAAGCAAATTCATTCATTCATTCATTCATTCATTCGATAATTACCAGGTACTCCATTTCCCAGGACCCTGGAGATAGGATGTGATTGGCTCAGCTTGAGTCAGGTGCCTGCCCTGACCAATCATCTGTGGCCTAGGGGTGGGGAGGAGTTACTGGTGTGTTGGGCTCTTCTCCTGGCCCTGTGGATACAAGAGGGGCAGGGCCATCTCTAGAACTGAGATCCTGGGCTGGCAGTAAAGAGAAGATACCTCCTATATGTGATTTGTCCAGTGTCACTCAGCTAGAAAATGGCATGCCAAGTCCAATGACTCCTATGTTTTTTCCATTTTGCTCCATTTCAGGATCATAAAATTGTGGTCATTGTGTTAGACTCTAGCAAGCATGTCAAACTCAAAGGCTAACATGGGCCAAATAAATGAAGCATGTGGCCCGCGGGCCACAAGTTTGACATGCTCGTGTTAGAGGGACACTTAAGGTGCAGCCCAGAGCCTCAGACTCCTGAGGGTTCAAAGAGCTGAAGGCAGCGAGTGGAACAATGTTTCCCAATCCTGGCTTCCCTGCTGGACTGTGAGCCTGTGTGAGCCACCGCAGAACTATGCCTTTTCCCTTTTACTAATCGGAAGTCTCCTTTGCATTTCATCATGGCCCATGGCCACCTGGCTAGAAAGTACTTTCCCAGCCTCCTGTTTTAGCTGTGGTCATTTAAATAAGATCTGGCCAATGGACTGTGAGTGGTGTGGGCAAGGTCTCTGCACATCCTGAAAAGGAACACTGGCTGTCCCTCCTCCTTCCTGCAGGCTAGGATGTGGACATGGTGCAGATGAGGACCCCCACACCACAGAGGAAAGCAGGAGCAACAAGTTGGAAGGAACCTGGACTTTGGGCAACCTCATGGAGCTGAACTGCCTAACCCCCTGGATCCGCTACTTGCCTCTGCACTGTTTTATGAGACTGTATCTTCTTTAAGACTTTTATTTTGGAGTCTCTTTATTATGGCAGCTTCCCCTGACCGCTAACTAACGCTTAGCCCTAAGACGACCTGGGATTTGATGCATTTTGTGGATATCCTTAACCACAAAACCCATCCTCCCCTTTAAGGTGTCCCAAATGAGTCTGTCTATAGTATAAGCAAAAGATTATTAGTCAGCATAGGCTAGGCTATGCAGCAGAAATCACCCCTATAATCTCAGCAGCTGCCAACACGCCAACAACAAAGGTTTATTTCTCACGCATGTTAAATGACAGCCGCAGGTCATTTGAGGTTCTGTTCTGTCTTCACTGTCTATCTCAGACCGAAGGAGCAGCCCTTGTGTCATCCTAGAGACGGAGGAAAAATGGCTGAACCTTGCAGTGACTCCTAAAACTGCTGCTGGAATGTGGCATAGGTCACTTATATTTACACTAGTGGCCGGTGCATGAAATTTGTGCACATTAAAAGGGAATTAATTAGAGGAAATATTTTAATATTGCTATTTGTCCTTTCTCTATAATAGAAGTGTCAGAGATGAAAGAAAATTAGTAAAATGTATATGAAAATCTCCCTCCTGTCAGAGTCTGGAGCGCGTCGCGGGACCCAGAGTCAAGTCCCTGTCCACCCACGCACGCCTTGAAATCGTGCCAGACTGTGACCTGGCCAGCCTCACCCCCACTGGGCGAGACCCAGACCCGGCCGGCCCCAACCCCATCAAGCCCCGCCAGGCGGGAGGTGCGGCCTCAGGTCCCCCGTCAAACCCTGCCAAGAGCTATGCAGCCTCAGATCCCTGCTGATCGGTAGTTACAGTGTCACGGCATGACGACCATTTGCATATTAGCCTTTTATTATTATGATTCTATTGGCCAAAGGAAAACGATGACTTAGGCTGACACCAAGGGGGCAGTGAGGTACCCTCCCCCCTCCCTTCTCAGAGAGGCACTGCCAGTCTCATTGCAATGGGCAGAGATGAGGAGCTCAGCCAATGGTTGGAATAATAATACCAGCTACCACAAGAGCCTAAAGAGAAACACAGGCATCCCGTCAGGGCAGGTGCTATTATTGCTCTCATTTTGCTGATGAGGAAACTGAGGCTCAGAGAGGATAAGGAGCACACAGTCATATGTTCTACACTTGCTCTTAGAACGAGAAATTTCTGAGACGCTGACTCAGTTTTTCTATGAATCATGTTGTTGTTAATAAAACTTTATAGATAGCCTAGAGTACCCTCTACTGGCTATAGTCTATTTTTAGAAGCCAAACTTGGGAATCTGTGAGGAGCTTGCTTAAGCTCAGCCTGTACAGAGAGAGAGGAAAAGGCTCCAGACTATAATGTTAGGAGGTTTGGAGGCTAGTCCAGAGGCTCTGCCACTAAATCACTGTTCAGCTTCAGAAAATTATCTAACCTCTTTCGGTCTAAGTCATCTAAGACTCCGATGAGATCAGAGTCTGCAATTAATATGGTTATTCTGGCTCTAAGATGCTAACATCTAACTTTACTATTCCCAGTGGAACTTGAAGTGTCCCTCTTAGAAGCCCTGTTCTTTATTTTAAAATTTCCCTGAAAGAGACCCATTTATGTTCATTTATATATTCATTCATTCATCCGTTCATTCACTCATTCATTCATCAAAGTTTTATGGAACGCCCTTGGCACCAGCTCTGCTCTAGGCATCGGAGGTGCGGAGATGAATCAGGCCCACTGTTTTGTCTCTAAGTTCATGGTCTATTGGAGGAGACAGACCGAGCCACAGATAATGATAAAACCTGTGGGAATGTCCCAATTACAAAACAGGGAGTACGAAGGAGGTATACAAAGGGGGTATACAAAGATGCTGCACCAGGCCAGGGAGGAAGTGGCGGAGAAGAGAGAACAGCATGAGTTCAGCTGCGGGCCTATGGGGTATGCAGGAGGAAGCATCCAGGAGCCCATTGGGTAGCGGGGTCTGAGGCTGCGGGGAGCTGTAGGTTCAGGATGTGGGTTGGGGTCATTCACAGCAGATGATCACTGCAGCCCGAGAGCACACATGCTAATGTGATTTCCCTTCCGTCCACTGTCCCTGAGCCCCCAGTGGCCTGACCGCACTAGGTGGTCACACACACCAACCTTTCCCAGGAAGGGTCCTGCTGGGGATTGACCTAAGCTGGGTGCAACAGTGTACATGTTGGCCCTGATAGGGACAAACGTGCAGCACCAATTCTGTTTTATGGCCTTGTCTGCTGCTGGAACACGTAGAGAGGGCACCAGGTCATCCTCGGTGCAGCCGGGACATAAATCAGCCAGCGGCCTGCTTCCTGAGGCCCCAGCCGAGGAGGCCGGGGCCTGCCCAGCCCTAACTGGGATCAATTACAGGCCATTCCCCTGCTGGCCCGAGTTTCCTTCCACAGACTCATGCAGGCCTGGCCCCAGGAGACCCTGCAGAGAAGCAGCTCTTAGGTTGTGTCTGTGACAAGATGCAGAGCTCTGGCCTGGACCGGGCAAAGGAGAGATTGCTATTTGAAGAAGGTAATGCTGATGATAATGAAACAACAATATCTTCCTTTACTGGATGCACTGGGCCAGGCACTGTGAGGAGCACTTATACACATTCTTTCACTTTAACCTCACAATGACTTTCTGGGGTAGGGTCTAATTTTACAGATTAGGAAAACAAGGCTCAGTAGATTGAGTGATTCGCTCAAGGCCACTCACTGCGGAAGGGTTGGAGCCCTGTATTCAAACCCAAGTCTGCCGGCCAAAAGATGAGTTCTAAAGAATGGCAAAGACACAGCCTGTTCTTTAGAGCCAAACAGGCTTGGATTCAAACCTTGGCTCCGCCATGTCCTCACTATGTGATCAGAAGCAAGTAAATAAACTTCTGAAGCCTTGGTTTTCTCGTCTATAAAATGGGGAAAACAGAATACACCTTGTGACAGATTAAGAATCATATATAGAGAGAGTATATATAAGGCTCACCGCGTGGTAGTGTTATTATCATTGCCTTTGTCTCTGACCTTTGCTCACCACATTCAAGCAGATGGAGGAGAGTGTGCACAGGCTCACTGAGGCAGCACATTTTGAAGCCTGAAAGTGATCTGACACAGTTGAAAGTGAAGTGAGCAGCAAAATAACTGAGAATTGAGGTTCCAAAAGTAGACAGAAGCAGGATCATGCAGGGTTGCCTTGGAAACCACTATAAAGATTTAGGGCTTTATTCTGAGATCAATTAGAAGCAATCTATAATAATAAAAGCCTAATATGCTATTTAGACCGGACAGCTGAACGACCTTCCAGACATCATTCCGGACATCCTTCCGGATGAAGCCATGGTGGCAGGGGCCAAGGCAGAGGTGGTTAGGGGTGATCAGGCAGGTAGGTGAGTGGTTAGGGGCAATCAGGCAGGCAGGCAGAGGTGGTCAGGGGCGATCAGGCAGGCAGGGAAGGGTTAGTGGTCCTGGATTGCGAGAGGGTGCAGGCAGGGCTGAGGGACCCCCCCCCCCCCCCGCCTCCACCCCGTGCCCCATGTACAAATTTCGTGCACCGGGCCTCTAGTTGAATAATAATAAACAGGTAGAGGAGTGATATATTTGATTTCTGCTTCTCAGAGAGATGCTTCAGGCTGCCCATCTTGTTTTTCCCCCAGTACCCCAGGGTATACAACAAGGCCAAGGACATAAGTGTTCAAAAAATATTTGTGGGATAGGTTTGCCCAAAGTTACTGTTTTATCCAGGCCTGATTGATTATGGGAAACAACTCTTGCTAGCCCAGGGAAAGAGGATGCATTTTAGGGATAATTGGAGATGCTGTCTATGGAAAGCCAAGAACAGAGACTAGAACTAGGAGATAATTCTAGGTCCAGATGGCCTCATGTCTCCATCAGCTGCAATGCACAGGTGCTATCTGCCTGCAGCCTACCTGCTGGTCTCTCTCATTCTTAGTTTTGGTTTCCTGAGCATGTTTGTTCCCAACATGATCCATTGTAGTCTCACTGGCTCTTTCTACATTGTGAACTTTCTATCTTAGGTCCTTTTGATAAATGTCTAATTACTTGTTCCTTAGTTCAAAATATAATAGAGAGACTCTGATCAGCCTAGGCTTATCATTTTTACAGAATGAATCTGAATAAAATGCATGAATAGCTGAATAAAATCAGATCCTGTGCAATAAAAAGAAAGGAGGAGAGTTGTTGGCAAGGCAATCAATAGTGACCACTACATTACACAAATACTTGTTTAATCACAAGTTATGATACGTGCTTTGAAGGAGAAGTACAGGGGTTAAGAGAGTGTAACAGGAGGGTCAGGATTGAGAGTAGGGTAAGTTTTAAAAGGCCTATGGATTACCTGCACTTAAGTCAATGCTATAGCACTTAGAGTAAAGGTTAGGCTGCCATAACGAAAAGTTTCAAAATACAAAAGCTTAAGTGAGATATGTTTATTTCTTTCTCACATGAAAAGCCCACGTGTGAGTAGTCCATGCCTAGCAGGATCAGCTCTGCTCCAAGGAGCTGTCTGAGCCCCGGATTGGTGGGCTGATGTTACTGTCTTCAAACGAGCCTCCCATTTTTAGGTCCACAGCACCAAGGGTAAGACCAAGAAGTTGCCACATCATTTCTGCTCATTCCTATTGGCAAGAACTCACAGTGCCACACCCAGTTGCAGAAGAGGCTGGGGCCAGCTGGGCAGCCACGTTTTCTGTTACAACTCTGGAGGGTGTTAAAGGAAGAAAGAGGGAACGAAGCTCACAAAGGGAAAGTCAAAGGCCCTGCTTCAGGTACTCTGACCTTGGCGGAAGAGATGCAGGACTTGGGGGAAGAGATGCAGGATGGAACTGGGACTAAGTAGTTCCATGCAATGGGGAAATCCAGTAAGATGAGGACAAAAGGTGCCCGTTGGCTTTGGCATTTTAAGAGTTCCTGTGGTCCCAGAAGGGCAGGAGTCAAATTATGGGTTGAGGATTAGAAGTGAGGATATGGAGCCAGACTGTAAGACAACACTTTTGAGTTACTTGGAGGAGAAGAGAACAAAAGAGGAAAAAATAGCCAAATCTAGAACAAAAGAGTTGGCTATGTTTCAATTGGTAAAACTTTGAGACTATTTACAGGCAAGGAGGACTATTTTATTTATTTAATTATTTTAAATATTTTTTTATTTTATTGACTTTTTACAGAGAGGAAGGGAGAAGGATAGAGAGTTAGAAACGTCGATGAGAGAGAAACATTGACCAGCTGCCTCCTGCACACCCCCCACGGGGGATGTGCCCGCAACCAAGGTACATGCCCTTGACCGGAATCGAACCTGGGACCTTTCAGTCCGCAGGCCGACGCTCTATCCACTGAGCCAAACCAGTTTCGGCTAGAGAGGACTATTTTAGTAGAGGAGAGTTTGAGGATGTAGGAAAGAGGAATTAGTACCCAGTACTAGGTAGAGACAGTGCTCAGGGAAGATGGGTGTGGGGACCAAGAGCAAAGATGCTCTTGAGATGAACCTTGAACAGAAAGGGAAACATCTCTTCTGAAGTGAGAGAAAGGCAGTTAGGATGAATGGTGAAGAGGTCATATTTGTGGGTGTGGGATGGGGTGAGGAGTCGAGCAGTTCCTGTCCTATGGCTCAGTTTTCTCAGTAAACCTGGGGAAAAGGGTTCCTGGCACAGAAGAGGCATGGGCAAATCAGGAAAGAAGGAATCTCTGCACCCACGTTTAGATTAAGCCAGGTTCTGGGTCACACGGCTCGTTCCGGTATAGCCACCCCGGAGCCTCCTGGTTTTCCTTCTAACAGGCCAGGCACACGCTCTCCTCCGGGCCTTCGCGCTTGCTCTTTCTTCTGCCTTGAGTGCTCTTCTCCAGAGAGCTGCATGGTTCTCTCTCATGTTCTCAGGCTTCTGCTCACACGTCACCTCATCAGAAAGGTCTTTCTGGACCACCCTACTTAAAATCGCAACTCCATCCCCACTCCTTGTTCTTTGCAATCTCATTCATTGCTTTATTTTCTCCATAGAACTAATTATCATAATACATATTCCATATTTACTTACAATTGTCTTTTCTCTCCCATTAAAATTAATTTCCACAGCTCAGAGATTTTATGTTTTGTTTACTGCTCATTCCCTACCACTTGCAAGCATGCAAACCCGCCGGCCACGAGTTTGACATGCTTGAATAATGCCTGCGCAGTGTAGGCTATTGTTTGTTGGGTGAATAAATGAAAATTTCCATTGCTTTTGTGCTTTGTAGCTCTGGTAATAGAGCTTGTATTATTTCAACTCAGTGCTTACTTTGACTTAATGATTTAGTCTTAAATTCTATTTTGTTTTCTTCCTTCTTTTTCCTCTTCTTAACAAGGTTATGGTCTCTCTTTTATTTTATTGTTGGAAAAACTGCAAAGTGTTTTGTTTTGTTTTAGGTTTAAAGTCATATTATCTTCTAAGAAAAGAGGATGGGAGAGCAGAACCTCTAAATAGTCTAGGACAGTGGTCGGCAAACTGCGGCTCGCGAGCCACATGCGGCTCTTTGGCCCCTTGAGTGTGGCTCTTCCACAAAATACCACGTGCGGGCGCGCACATACAGTGCAATTGGAAACTTCGTGGCCCATGCGCAGAAGTCGGTTTTCGGCTCTCAAAAGAAATTTCAATCGTTGTACTGTTGATATTTGGCTATGTTGACTAATGAGTTTGCCGACCACTGGTCTAGGAGAATTTTTTGTGTCAGGCAGAAAGTTCCTAAAGTGGTGATCCATCTGTAAAGCCATTAGTTTTGTACTGTTAACTCATGATTAATAAAAAGACAGACACACACAGATCTACAAAACAAACAACCTCCCAACACACATATACACACACACACACATAGATGCAAAGAACAGAATCAGGAGTGCCTTTCAGGTTTATAGATTGAGAACTAAGTGGATAAGTGTCATGCTATGTACTGCACTGTCCCCTGATATGGAGAAGCTTGGAGGGGAGCGGGTTGGGGTGGGAATAGCAGGGCACAAAATTAGGAGTTTGTTTGGTCTCATGTAGGGAGCGGCTATTGGGCCAAGCCTCCGACTGACCTGTGGCAGAGCCACATACAAGTCCCAGTTTGGAGGGCAGAGCCCTCCTAGCACCATTAAGCTTGACCTTATAGTCTTCCCTTGTTCCTAGGTAGCTAAGAGATGTGGGCTGTGGGAAGAGCAGCAAGTGCTGCCAAAACAAAGCAGAGAATGGCAACAACAGGAAAAAAGCAGATTTGAAATTCGAAAGAACATTGTAAACATCTTGCCCTTTTGTTTTGCTTTGTGTGATCTGACTATAAATAAAGCTTCGGCTTACAGGCTGTGCCACTCTTCCCTCATCCAGGCACAGTGATCCTACCTAGCCCCAACTGTATTCTCTTGTCTGTCTTCTTTAATCCTTCACCACCCCTCCTCAGGTTCACCCCTGGCCGTGCTGGATGTGGTTCAGTCTCAGTTAAGTTTCAATGGCCGGTTGGCCTCCACACGAAGATAACAAACAGGCAGTTGGATATAAGTCTGGAGCTTAGGGGAGAAGTCAGTGGTGGTGATATAGATTTGTAAAGTCATTGGCAGACGGATGGTATGTAAAAGCCATGAGACCAATGAGATCACCTAGGGAGGGAATGCAGAGGAGAGCCGGGAACCCGGGGTTCCCTGGGAACATGGCTTTGTTAGACGAAGTTGAACGGGAAGGAGTCTGGGGAGGGGAGGCCCTGCCGAGGTCCACACCAGGGATCCAGTAGGGCAGACTGAGGTGACAAGTGACAACCACAAATAGGAAGAACATGTAAGAATTCTCAGAGATCCTTGGGAAAGGAAACCTGGAAAGAGGATTTCCTGAAGTCTTGGAGAGTGAGGGTTCAGATTACTGCTGCATATGCATTAAAGGGGAGTGTGGTCTGCTAACAGGAGAAACCAGGGGCATCCGGTCACTCCTCTTTTCATGGGTGTGTTTACCCCACTATCACGAGCCTCCCAAGGGCAGGGACTCTGCCTCCTTGGCCTTGGTACCCTGTGCAGCTCAGAATAACTGCATGAGTGAGGGAACAGAGCGAATATCTAACAGGCCTTGTACACATTGTTTAAAAAAAAAAAAAAAAAGACAGTCTAAATAATAAAATCTGCAGGCCAAAAGGAAAGGGAACACTGAGAAACCAGGACCAAATGGCTCCTGACAGCCCAACCTGCAAGCCCTTTTCAGGGATTTAACCGCTGCTACGCTGAGCAAGAGAACATTTTGCTTCTCTCCCCGGTCTGCGGAGAAAGCCATTCGTCCCCAAGCAGAACATCCCAGCAAGGTCACGACATAGACGGGAACCATATGGAAAGGGATTTCTCAGAAGTCCCCAAGGAGGGAAGATGCTGGCTTCTCCTTCCCTCTGAGCTCCCTCAGTGGCTCCTGGTGGGGGTGGAGAAAGAGCATCAAAGCCAGCAGGGAAGGAGGGACCTCCAGCAGATGTGGGTGGTGGGAGTAGGTGGAAGAGGGTACACGTGACTAGAACAGGGAGGGATGGATCTTCGGCACCCCCCAAAGCTGTCCTGGTGTTCCCTGGGGATGGGGTGGCCATAGTCGGCCATGAGAAGGTAGAAGCAGAGATGGCGGTTCGGCGGGGAAAGCTGAAGCAGAGGTGGGAGACAGGAGCGACTGGCAGGTCTCTGCCTGCTCCACTCCTCGGTCCTTCTCCAGAGGTTCCAGGAGATTCCTCCCAACAGATGGTACCTGGGGGAGTCTGAGTTGATTTCTGTTCCTCATCACAGAAAGAACCTCCGCGAAGACAATGGAGAAGCCGGGGCCACTGTTGGGCCCACCTCTTTCACTTCCCCTGAAGGGCTGCAGCTGCTGCAGGACTACCGGGAGCTCTTCCTTAGTCTGGCCCCGCCCTGGCTGGATCCCCATTTGTTCTGTGCATCTGTGAAAATATGGCCACATCCTGTGGCCCTTGTTTAGACTCCTCTCTCTGTCCTTGAGATGTTTGCCCTGACACGAAACAAGGGCATCCTTGACTCAGGCTGCCTGCGAATTACACCTGAAACACCACAGCCACACAGGCAATAACAAGAAAGAAACTCGCAGTCAAACCCCAACGGTCCCCTGGAAACCCAAATGGGGAAGTAACAGCTGGGACATTTTCACCTTTTACAGAGGAAGAAACGAACGACCTCGGAACCCGCTGAACTTCCGTGGGCCACAGTTCTCCCTTTGGGGAGAGTGTGTGTGGTGAGGGATACACACAAACTGGGTTGTTAGAGTGAAAAGAGAGCATATGACGGGCACATAGCATGCTCTCAAATGGTAGTTACTTTGTTATTAAAAAGGATTCTGGGAAATAAAACATTTCTGGGCTTACATTGTTTAAAGTGCTTCTCAGGATGCCTAGTACCTACGAAGGTGTAAGAAATGGAAGTTACATGAAAAGTGTTTAAAGCTGGGATAACAACGGAAGTTCACTTAGGCAACCTAAGCCACTGCCTTTGTTGTTGGTGGAGCTGTGGGTCAAATGTTCCTGCTTTTTATTGAGAATTCTAGTGTTGTTACCCGAATACCATTATGCAATGAAATCACCGATGCCTTGTTTGATTAAAGATTATTATTTGATGACCAGTTAAGAACTCACAGACAAGGTGATCACTGGGTTTGAGGAGGGAAGAAGGTGGTGGAGACAGAAAGAACCTCAACGAAGGTGCTTTTCTTCTGAGTTTATTATTGTTTAAAATCATGATCGGATATTGAATACGGTAGTTTATGCATTGAGATCGCCATAAAGCACCTTGCTTCTTCTCTTTCTGTTCTCCCCTGGGGTCCTGGCTCCATCCTGGTAGTGCATGTCAAGGTCGAGGCCACGGAGAACGTTCTTCCTAGCCCCAGCCTGGAAGGGCAGGGATGGGGTCCTAGACTCATCTTGGATAAATCTTGGGCTTTTTGGAACATTCCATGTGGAGCATTACAAGATGTCCATGAAGGCATCATGTTGATGTACTATTTAGCTTGTAAAACATCTGCCTTTTAAAAATCCTGATTTACTCAGGACCTCCTTTCTAAAGTAAGGAGAGGAAGTAGTAAAGGGGATGATGAGGAGAGAACCCTCATTCTGACACTTATATGTAATTTGCAGCAATCCTACAAAGCAGGAATCAGTATGCTTAGCTTACAGGTGAGGAAGCGGAAGCCCAGTGCATGGCTCAGGACCACGGCAGAGTGGGGTCCTGGGCTTTGGGCCCCAAATGTTGTGCCCAGAAATGCTCACTTCCTCACAACAGAGACGTGAGACCGGGCCCTTCCTCTCACGAGAGCACTTCTGCCTTCCCTGACCCTTGGAGCCTCTGCTCTAAGCATCTCTGAGTCTGGCCCACCCTCCCAGCCGTTCTAGTCTGGAAGCACTGTGGCCCCCAGACCTGCTTCCAGACCCTCCTGGGTCCTCTGTGCGGTGTAGCCTGCCCGTGCTGTGAGTACTGGGTATGTGCGTGTGAATGGGGAGGAAGGGGTCTGGGCTCCTCTCTGGGAAAGGGAGGGGAGAAGACAGTCAGGTTCTGATTCTGCTTGTCTGTAGAGCCGACGTGGTGCGGGGATGGGCGGACATTTGCTGCTGCCTGGTCTGCTCCTGCTCCTTCCTCCGATCTCGGGCTGGACCATTTCCAACTGCTTAGTGACCGAAGGCTCCAGGCTGCATCTGGTCTCCCGTTTCTCCCTCTGCCGCTTGGACTCCAGCCTGCCCCTCCTTGCAGCATGCTCCAGGGTGAGCAACGTGACCAAGGCCTTGGAGGCTGTGCCACAGGGTGTGGAGGGGCTCTGTCTCAGTGGTTCCCCTTCGGTTCTGCCCACAGACGCCTTCTCCCGCTTCCCTGGCCTCAAGGCCCTGGGGCTGAACCTGCATCTCACTCAGATCCAGCCAGGAGCCTTCCGGGGCCTGGGGCAGCTGCAGCGCCTGTCTTTCATAAGGCTCCCGGTGAAAGACCTCTTCCTACCCCCTGATGCCTTGGGCAACCTGAGCTCCCTCCAGTCCTTGGCTTTCTCGGGCTTTTGCCTGAATGGGAGCTCGGATGTCCGGTTGCCTCCCAACCTACGGCGGCTCTCCATCACGTTGAGTTGCCTTGAGAATGTGGGGCAGCTGGCCGACATCTTCCCGGACCTGGTGCTTGGCTCCTCCTCTGGCGATGCCTGGACTCTGGAGATGCTGGACTTGACGTCAAACAATCGGCTGAAGGTGGCCAGTCCTGGGGCCCTCCAGGGCCTCAAGCTGGGGACTCTGAAACTGGACCACACGAAGATGAAGGCAGCTGCAGTGATGGGACTGGGGCTGCAGAGGCTGGATGCCCTGTCTGTGACATACACGGACACGGCCGAGCTGCCCGCTGAAACAGTTGCCCACTTCGAGCTGCAAGAGCTGAATCTGGGACTGGGATGGACGCGGATAGAACACATAGCTCTGGAGGCCCTGGCTTCCTGCCAAAGCCTGAAGAGCTTGAGTCTCCAGGGAAGTGGCCTGATGGACCTGCCACCAGGTTTGCTGGCTGCCCTGCCCAGGCTTCAGAGACTGAACCTGAGTGGCAACAAGCTACGCAGTGCCGTGCTGTGCCCGAATGAGACAGGAGCTGTGTCAGGACTGCGGGCCCTGGACCTGTCCAGCAACGAGCTGCAGAGCCTGGCCCCAGCCACCTTCTCCTGTTTGTCCCACCTGCGGGAGCTGCTACTTCAGAAGAACCAGCTGGTTTGGCTGGGGGGCCAGGTATTCCAGGGCTTAAGGAGGCTGGAGATGTTGGACTTGAGTAACAATCCACTGGAGGCCCTGGGCGAGGGCTGGTTGGCTCCTCTGCCTGCACTGACCACCCTCAACCTGCTGAAGACCCACATTGTGCCGAGCCCAGCCTGGGACTTCCTGGGCCCAGAGAGTCTGCAGGACCTGAGACTACCGCTCCCCTCTGGCCCTTCTGGGGCAGCGCTGTCCCTGCCCACGAGGCTGACCAGCTTGGAGCTTCAGGCAGTGCCAGGCGGGGAGCTTTGGGAGCTGGCTTCTCCTGTCTTTCCAGCCTTACAGACCTTAACTCTAAACGGCTGGGGACTGCAGCTGGGGACCCAGAATGTCACCAAGATCTTCCCTGCCCTTCGCCAACTCTCCCTGTTTGGCAGTAGCTTGGACGGCCTCTGTTCCCATGACACCCCCAGCTTCTTCCTCTGGCAGCTCCCCAGGCTCCAGTATCTGAGGGTACAGGGGGACGGGCACGGCCCCAAGCCCTGCTGCGTCACCGGGCTGCCCAGTCTACAGGAGCTGAAGCTGCAGCGACTGCGGTCCCGAGCGCAGCCCCGCCGCCTGCAGCTGGAGGAGCTGGTGGGGGAGCTGCCCAGCCTCCAGGTACTGCATGTGTCTGATACCGGGCTGGAGACGCTGTCTGCGGTCACCTTCCGGGGCCTGGGGAGTCTCCAGGTCTTGGTGCTGGACTGGGAGGAAGGCCTCGTGCTGGACGGCAGTCTCCAGCAGCACAGTCCCCAGATGCCGCGGTACGTGTATGTGCTGACCTCGTCCCTGGCCTGCCAGTGTGCCAATGCCTGGGTGCAGCCCTGGCTTGAGCGGTCCCCCAGAACATATGTGCATATAGCCTCCACCCAGCTGTGCCAGCCAGAAGCCGGGGTCCACCCCAAGCGTCCCCTCTTCCCCTTTCTCCGGAGTCACTGCCCCAGGACGTTGGAGTTGGGCCTCTTTTTGGGCAGCTCTGCCCTGCTGCTTCTGCTGATCTCCTTGCCCCTCCTACAGGAAGCCAGGAACTCCTGGCTCCGCTATCTCCAGGCCTTATTCAGGGCTTGGCTTCAGGACCTGAGGGGTCGGAAGGGTGAGGGCAAGAGGTTCCTCTATGACGTCTTTGTGTCCCACTGTAGGCAAGACCAGGCCTGGGTGGTGCAGGAGCTGCTGCCTGCCTTGGAGGGCCGCCGGGGGCTGCGCCTCTGCCTCCCTGAGCGCGATTTCGAGCCAGGCAAGGACGTGGCTGACAATGTGGTGGAGAGCATGGCCAACAGCCAGGTCACGCTCTGCGTGCTGAGTTGCCGGGCGCTGCATACCCCACGCTGCCGCCTGGAGCTCCGCCTGGCCACCTCCCTCCTGCTGGCCGCCCCCCGGCCCCCATTGCTGCTGCTGGTCTTCTTGGAGCGTGTCTCCCGCCACCAGCTCCCCCGCTACCATAGGCTGGCGTGGCTGCTCCGCAGAGGGGACTACTGCTTGTGGCCCGAGGAAGAGGAAAGAAAGGACGGCTTCTGGGCTTGGTTGGGGGGCAGGCTGGAGCAAGCCAGGCTGGGCTAGAGTGAGTGCATGCATGTCAGAGGGCGGGGAGAGGAAGGAAAGCCATCCTGGCAGGGGGAGCGTGGGTATGTGTCAGTGAGTGAGACGGAACTGAGCTTCGGGGAGGTGGGTGCTGTGTATAGGGAGGATCAACCGACGGCTTTGGGAACACAGGGCTTTGGGAAGGCTCTGGAGGCTGAATGAGGAAACCTGGGGGATGCAGGTAGCCATGAGGGATGTGATGTGATCTCAAGATGTCCGGATCCTCAGTAAATTGACTAAATACATGAAATGAATGGCTTAATTGGAGTTTTTGTTTTTTGATGGAGACTCACAGGAGAAAGAGGGTGAAGGGGGCGGGGTCATGAAAACTGTAGCCTGGAGGAAATAAAGGGGGAATTCAGGGAGAGTACGGGAAAGAAAGGAAGGCTCAGAGTACTCCTAAGCTCTGGAACAGGGTCCAGGTCAAGTTCAAGCAGATCTTGAAGGGGCAGAGCGGCCCCTCCCGCCATCTGGGTTATAGGGGAATTGGCAGCCGAGGACCAAAAGGCTGGGATGCTGCCCAGGAGGCAGCAGACCGATTGTCTATTCCCTCAATGAGGACAGAAAGCATGGTCCTATCTGTCACCTTGTTTGAACCTCATAGCAACACTGGGAGGGGAGCCCACCTCCTCGGCACTCCGTGCTTCAGCTCCCAGGACACCATGCTCTCCTGCCTCTGGGCCTTGGCGTGTGCTATCCCTCCCTCCCAATTTAGTTCTTCTGGGGAACTACTGCGCATCCTTTAAGACTCAACTCAGCCATCGCTTTCTCCAAAAGCCATTCCTGACCTGCCAGCCTCTGGGTTCCCATAACTTCCTGCACTCTCCTTCCTCAAAGCACTGACCACACCGTTCCAGCCCTTACAGGTCTGGGAGCCCCCAGAGCAGTGGTCTCCAAGGCGGGTGGGGGTGCACAAGATGAGCCACGGGGGCTTAGGAAGAAAATTTTAAAACTTTTCAGTCTTATGGCTTTGTTATGCTACTTAACCTCTGCATGTCAGTCCCCTCTTCTGCAGTATGGGATAGTATTACACCTTCCCTCAAAGGGCTTTCCGAGGATTAAGTGAGTTAATATGTATAAAGCACGGGAAGCAGGACCTAATAATGCAGTGTAAATGTTCAATAAAAGTTAGCTTGTCATGCAATTATATATGTACTACATGCATATAATTTATAAGTAAGTACATATATGTTGGGCCCTAGCCGGTTTGGCTTAGTGGATAGAGTGTCAATCTGTGAACCAAAGGGTCCTGGGTTCGATTCCAGTCAAGGGCACGTACTTTGGTTGCAGGCTCCTCCCTGGCCCAGGCCCTGGTTGGGGTTTGTGCAGGAGGCAACCAGTTGATGTGTTTCTCTCTCTCTCATCAATGTTTCTCTTTGTCTTTCCCTCTCTCTTCCACTCTCTCTAAAAATCAATGGGAAAATATCCGGTGAGGATTTTAAAAAAACACCACACAAACACACATGTTGGGAGTGTGTACTAAAAAATGTCTTACTAGTAGGAAACATTACTAATTTACTAATAGAACACTTGACCAGGGAAGTTTGGAGATCAAATCCTGGGGGCAGGGACCACGTGTGATTCATCTCTGCATCCTCAGAGCTTAGTGCTGGCCCAGCTCAAAGAGAGTCTTAACAGACAGCTATGAACAGAAAACAATCTTTTTTTTTTTTTTTTTTTTTTTTTTTTATAAGTCTGGCTTTTGCCTCATTCACTCGACTGTTCTTTTTAAAAATATATATATATTTCTTTATTGATTTCAGCGAGGAAGGGAGAAGGAGAGAGAGATAGAAACATCAATGATGAGAGAGAATCATTGATCGGCTGCCTCCTGCACGCCCCCCACTGGGGATTGAGCCTGCAACCCAGGCATGTGCCCTTGGCCAGAATCGAACCTGGGACCCCTCAGTCCGCAGGCTGACGCTTTATCCACTGAGCCAAGCCGGCTAGGGCCAGAAAACAATCTTGATGGATGCTGAAGCAGAGAACTGGGGTCTGATTCAGGCTCTGTTGTTTATTTCTGTATGACACTGGGCCAGGGAACTTGACCTCTTGGGGCTTTAATTTTCCTCTTCTGTCCAATGCCAGGCTTTACAGACAAAGGCTAAAGGAAACCATAGAACAGTTCTGGGCTGGATTTAGGGTGAGGGGTGCCCTCTAGTGTTCTAGTGGTGTGTTTCTCTCTGTGTATTCTCACCTCCATTCCTCCTCTGCAGGATAGATGTTCCTGAAATGAATGTCCTTACCTGACCCTGCAAAGCTGCCTTTCCAACTTCAGATCTTGACACTCTCTCAAATGGCTCCAGCCCTCCCAGCATCTCACACTGAAGAACTGTCTCTCTCCCCACTCACTCCATCCCCTCCGTCTTTTCCTGATGCAGCATGGGGCTGAGAAGGAACCGTTAAGAGTCACATGCCCCAGTTCAAATCCCATGCCTGGCATTTATTGGCTATATGATCTAGAGTAGGTCGCATCATCTGTCCAAGCCCCCATTTCCTCCTTGTAAATATGGGGTAATAATACCCACCTCATAGGGCTGTTGAGACTTCAATAACAAGGAGTGCTGATAGGTTGCTACTCCTTTCGCTGTGTAAAACCACATGAGTGCTATCAATCAGTTGGAACATGTTTCATAGAGGAGAAGGATTTTGAACTAGGTCTTTAAAGCTAAGATACAGAATTCCCCAAATTTTAACATGTATTGAGCACTTGGCCATATGCTAGGTGCTGTGAATTCCCCCAACTTCTCATAACCATTAGTAAAAATAATAACAGCTAATAATTAGTAAACTCCTTCTGCTAGCCATGTGCCAAGTTCTTTACAAATTTTTCTCCACTTACTTCTCACAAACCCTATCAGGTAGATGCCATTATTTTAATTCCCATTTTACAGAAGAGGAAACGGAAGCATAAAGAGGTGAGATAATTTGCTCAACGTCTCACAAGTAGTGAGTGGCAAGGCCCACATCCTGCATTTGAAAACAGGAAGCTTCAGACACAAGTAGCCGACTCCAGAGCCCATGCTCTACCTGAATTATCCCATTTAATCTTCACCACACCGGCCAAGCTCTACACTAACTGATTTACATAACAATAGGTAACGTTCGCTGTGTACGTTTAGAATCCAGGCCCTGAGTTCATCGTTTTCAAAGCGTGTTATTCGTTGAAACCTCACAGAAACGTGTAGACTCAGATGCTATTATTATCCTCGTTTTATGGGCTTGAATAAAGCGAGGTCCACAATTGACTCAAAGTCACGCATCTGAACTGTGAGCTGTAAATTAAACCTACAATTGTCCAACTCTCTTCTGCCCACGGGCCTGGTCATCTCCAGCCACCCTCCTGATTTCTCAATGTTTCTGCTTTGATCTCTCTCGGGCCTCTGGCTCTCGCTTCTCCCCGTCAGCAGGCCCCGCCCCTTCAGCTTGAGTCCCCGCCTAATGGGCGGTGCCGTTTCCGAGCCTGTGGAAAGGGCCGGGGTTGCAACAGGTCCCGCCCTCACCCTTAGCACCTATTCTGATTTGTTCCGGTGCCGGGGACCGGGAGAAGGTGACACATCTATTGGCTGACGTCATCTTAAGGGCAGTAAACGGAAGAGGCCGCCTACCCGCTTTCGCGCGGTTTCTTCTGGGAGTTGTAGTCTCAGACGCTCCATTCCCGGGGTGGCGCCGGTCGGACTCCGCGTCCCAGCAGTCCCTGCGCGAACCCTGGAGCACTTCCGCCCCGTTGTGAAGTGGGTGTCTCGGTGGGTGAGTCCGGGTGGCGGGGCGGGGGCATCTGAGACTTCGGCTCGAGGCTGGAGACTTAGGGGGTGCTGTGTCACAGGGGGCCGGGGAAGGTGTGAGAGGAGAAAGAAGCTTTTATGTGTGGGTGGTGGTGGGGTGAGGGGCGGTCAGAGGATGAAGCGTCCGGAGGTGGGAAGGGTCATCGAGGGGCTGGGGATGAGGAGGGAGCTAGAGGGCTCTGGGCGTGAGGACGGGCTTAGGGCTGTAGGTGAGGACACCGAGAGAGGTTCTGGAGGTGGGAGAGTCTAGAAGGGCCAGGAGACCACAGAGGGAGGGAGAGAGGGGTCGGGGGCCCTGGCAAGAAGTGAAGATAAGAGGGCCTGAGCTTGAAGCCCAACCTTAAAAACAATGTACCAGCCTCTGCCTGCCCACCTAGAGCAGACATCTGAATTGCTACGCCCTTACACTCTCTCTGATGGTTGTGACTTCTGGAACCCAGTGGGTGGGACCAGCTATTGTGTTCTGTCCCACACCTGCACTTCTTTCCTCATGCCCCATGGAAGTGCATGGCACCACCCTCCACTCGGCCCAGGTGCCTTCTGGGTTCTCTTGTATTCTTCCACACCAGGGATCTTCAGATCAGTCCGTTTCCTTAACCTGTCTTGAATCTGCCCTTTCCTTGTCGGGTTTTGGCTGAAGCCTCCATCTTTCACCTCTCAGCCTGGACAAACACAATGTAGCTAGTGTGATCTGTTTAACCCACACATCTGATTATGCCTTCTGCTTTAAAAGCCTCCATTGGCACTCATCGCTGATAGAATTAAGTCCAGCCACGGCAGCCTGATAGTCAAGGTCCTTCGTTAACTACTTTGCAGCCCAATCTTTTCGTGCCCCACACTCCAGGGCTACCAAGGTTTTCCCCATTTTGCGGGGAGGCTGTTCGGTTTCCCACCTTTATACATGCTGTTCTCTCTGAGCACACTCCCTCCCCTCCCCTTTCTCTGCCAAGAGAACTATTCTTTCTTCAGGAACCAACTCAGAGGTGACTTTGTTCAATTGCCTTAAGCAGTTAAAGTACCCCTACCCCAACCCCCCAGCTCCCTCAGAACTCTTTACTGCATTTTCCACATTTGACCATCATTATTATCTGTGTTTTCTCTTTCTCTCTTCCACAGACTGTAAGCATCTCCAGGACAGGAACGGTTTCTGAGTCACCTCTGCTTCCCATCGCCTAATAAATACTTGATGAATGTGTGAATAAAGGCCATCGGGGTGAGCTTTGCTATAGCAGGCTGAAAGGTGCTACTTCCGGTGGGTTCCCAGGGGTGTGAGTTTTAGTCTTCCCCTTCCTGTTACGGCTGTTTTTGCTGGGAGCTGATTCAGTGCCTGTGGGAGTTTAAGCCAGGGGTGGCAAATACATGGGATGTGTGCTGCCACTTCCCCTGCCTGTGCCTGGCAGCCAGAGCCAACTGGTCACAGCACAGATTCACATGGGATTCAGAGTCCTTGACACAGTTGAATGAAGTTGGTGCTTTAAATGAAACCTGTCTGCCTGCTTTCTCTGGGTTATGCCCTTACGTGTAAGGTCAGGCTGTTTAAGCAACAGCTTGGACCATCCACCGCACGAGCTAGAAGCTTTCGGGAACTCCCAGTGTTTTTCTCTTTGGAGGTCACAGACCAGCCTTGGCCTTTGCCATGGGACCGGGGCAGATCCTTTTCCCATCCCACTGTTTTCGGGGTGGGTTCTTCATGTCCACATCCATACTCGCTGTCCCAGGAGCCAGGATGCCTCCCAGCTTCCCTGGGTTTGCAGCGGGATCTTGATTTCGACAGCAGCCCACCCCTCATTACTTAGGGGACCCTGTACTCTTTCTAGGTCTTCCAGGAGATTGGAAGGAACCTTAGAGATCACTCAGCTGAAAGGTGGCAGAGTGGCAGCCCCTGCTGAATGAAGCCTGTGGTCACGCTCTATTTAACCCTCAGGGTGTTTGAAACCATTTTGAGTAGGTTGCCAACATTTAAAAATCTGGAATTCTGACTTCTCTTAGAAAAATTAGAAGGCCTGTGGACACTGGGCCATGGTCCTTTGGTCTCTGTAGTGGCCACAGCCCCCACTCCACTCACGTCCTCATTGACACTGCCAGGCCTCTCGCCACTTCAATTTGTAGCCACTGATTTTAGCCTCCTTGTCCTTTTGCTCTGCTCCCATCGTACTCCTGGGGGAGCCTGGCGTAACGGTGAGTAGGGTCAGGCTGTAAGCTGCAATCTAGGGAGGCCGCAGAAGCCACAGGACCCGTCCCCAGTCACACGGCTGATAAATGGCAGGAGTGGAACCTGCACCCCGGTGTGCTCACTCCTGCCTCAGTGTTCCTCCCACTCTCCTCCATACCATCTTCTCAGGACTTGGGGTGACTGGCAGACCTAGAGCAGGCTGCGTGGTGTGGTTAAAGAAAGGACTGGGGAAAAGGCCTGGGCTTAGAGTCCAACTCTACCACTTGCTAGTTGTGTAACCTTCAGTGAATCTTTTTTATAGAAACTCAGCTCCCTCCCTGATATAGACTGAAGCTATAGTGGAGTCATACCTCACAGGATGATGATATTCTGCAGGCAGCATGGAGAGTGATAATCATATTTAACCCAAACCACAGTCAGTCCTCTGGCAAGGAGCCATGTAGGAACCAACATGCTGTCTTTCAGTAAGCTGACCAGCACAGCTGGGTTTTCCTGAACACGAGGTGGAAGAGTTGGCCTGTGTTTAGGGACCCGGCTGAAGAAAGACACTGCTCTCTCCCTCAGTGGAAAGAGAGGCCCCAGGGAACTGAGACCGACCCGGGACCAGCAGAGTCACGGGCGTCATCATCACGTGCTCTCCCTGGAATAGACGCAGAGTGGATGGAACTGGTGCACTATTTAAATCACGTCTGTCCTTCTTCTTCCTTGTTTGTATGTGGTTTCATATGTGTAAGTTACAGATCAGTGGGAGGCAGCTCAGCACTGGTGGTACTTCCCTGGCTTGCCTGGAAGATTCAGTGAGAGGATGAATGTCGCGCACTCAGCCCCGGGCCTGGCACCGTGGGCGCACTCTGAGGTTGCTGATTCGATGAGGACCTAGGGGTTCCTGGGAGTCGCAGGCTGCGGAGTGCCCTTGTCCATGTCTTTCCCGTCCTCTCTGTGAAGTCACTCTGCTGTTGGCTGACTGTGTTGACCTCCCTCTGGACAGGCTGCTATGCGTATGTAGGAGAGTAGCAGAACATCTGCAGGTTTGTATTAAAAAAGAACTTCTGGGACTTTCCAGTCTTCCCAGAAGAAAATACGTGTTATCTGAGACTCTGGGCTTTGGGCCCGGTGGGCCGACTAACTGCCTGTTTCGTTGCCGTGTTCTTTCTGTGCAGGAGCACAGACTTCGCTCATGGGTTGTCTCTTAGTGGACTAACTTTTATGAAGGTAGAGATTGTTTACCGTAGTTCCTGTTGCTTCTCTGTGCAGGGTACCTAGTGGGACTCTGTAGCTGACTGGTGAATCAGTCCTCGTTTGAGAAAGAGACACAAATGTGCTTGGACTAGTGCATGATTAAGGCTGTGGTTTAAAAAAAAAAAATCATGAGAGGTTAATTCTTTAGCATGATATAAATTATGGATCTTCCATAGCTCATTAGGTTTTTAATGTTCCAGCTTAACTGTTTTAACAAAAGTCAACAAAACTCCCCATGGCCCTCCTATTTATCAGACACTGGGCTGGGCACTGTGGATACAGGAATGAGTAAGATGCAGTACTGGCCCTGGTAATGCAATGGAATGGGAGCTGTCAGATAGAAGAACAAGTAACTACAATAATGTAGGATAACATATATTAGAGGTATGTGCCAAATGCTTAGGGAACACAAGATTGGGGAGACGATTCTTGGAGAGCAGGGATGGGGGCCGGGCATGATAGCCTGTCAAGGAAGTCTTAACAGATAAGGTGACATGGAGCTGACAGCTGAGGGACGAGCGGGAAGTTGTGTTCCTAGCCGCTCCCTAACTATGTGGAGGTCTTTAGGACACACCTTTGTTTCTCATCACCTTGCCTTATTTCTAGACAGTCCAGTCAGATGACCTAAAATCAAAATACCACCCTCCCTCCATTCTCAATTCAGCTATGTCATTCCCACGTGGAAGCAACTGATAGCCTCCTTTGAGGAGGCATTTTTTATGTCATCTAGATTTGTTGGGAATGACACAAAGGGCTCATTTTCCCAGATAACCCAGCGCGAGTGTGATCAGAGTCTTCATTGTGTAAGAGAAGCAGCTTCAGACGTTCACTCAAAAGGCGTTTACTGAGAGCCTCCTGTGTTTGGTGCATCACGCTTATTGTGGGTGTGGGGGAGTTAAGGGTGTGACACAAAGGAGAAATAAGCTCTATTCCTTGCCACCTGTGTGGCTGTAATCTCTCTGGGGACACACATGTACACACCCACCTCTGACACAACCTAGAAAGTGGCAAGTGTCACAGTGATGGGAATAAAGAGAAGAGACTTCCTTCTGGCATGAGTAAGGCCATTCCCTACTTCGCTAGTTTGCACAGAAAGCGCTTAACTGTAATCCTTGCTTCATGGCACATCCCCATCGTCAGCTGACCATTATTTCACTGTTTATGGAGTGCGTCCGGTGTGTGCTGAGCACTCTGATAGGTCCCTTTGGGAGCCTATGATCTAGTGCAGTGGTCGGCAAACCGCGGCTCGCGAGCCACATGCGGCTCTTTGGCCCCTTGAGTGTGGCTCTTCCACAAAATACCACGTGCGGGCGCGCACGTACAGTGCGATTGAAACTTCGTGGCCCGTGCGCAGAAGTCGGTTTTCGGCTCTCAAAAGAAATTTCAGTCGTTGTACTGTTGATATTTGGCTCTGTTGACTAATGAGTTTGCCGACCACTGATCTAGTGGATTGATAATGATAAAGTATGATCTGGGTAACGATACAGAAACCATAAGGTGGCGGGGAAGCTTGCGGCTCAGGACTGAATCTTGGAAAAGTACAGTTTAAGCTGAGCCCTGAGTCGGTGAAGAAAGGGAAGAGACTGTTCCCAAAGGAGACCCCGACATGAGGGAGGGTTCAGAGGGCAGCACATGCAGGAGCTGCAAGCTGGGCAGCTGAAAGCACCACGACTGGTGAGAGCACGGTGAAGAAATGAGGTCTGGGCAAGGTTTGTATTTGATCCTCAGGGAAATGAGAGGTTCCTGAAGGGTGGTCAGGAGGGAAGTGACATGGTCAGATTTTGATCCGGTCTGGTTGTGTAAAGAATGGGTCAAGGGTGAGAGGAGTGAAGGCAGGGACATGAGATAGAATGCTGATCAAGTGACAAATGTGATGATTTCTCTGGACCGAGGTGGTGGCCTTGGGATGTAGATGGTTAGAAGACCAAGTGGACACAGTTTGGTGATGAATTGGATGTGGGGGGTCTTGGAGAAAGGCGGTGATCAGGTTCCTGGCATAGGTAAGTTGATGGGAGTGGGTGTCTCTTTGTTGTTAATCCTGAGCAGAGGATATTTTCCCTTGATTTTTAGGGAAGGGAGGAGGAGAGAGAGAGAAATATTGATGTGAGAGAGACACATCAATCAGTTGCCTTCTGCATGTGCCCCGACCAGGATTAGGGGTTGAGCCTACAACTGAGGTATGTGCCCTTGACCAGAATTGAACCTGGGACCCTTCAGTCTGCGGGCTGCTGCTCTATCCACTGAGCCAAACCAGATAGGGCTGGTGCCTTTTTGGATGGAGAGCTCCAGAAGAGAGACAGACTTGCAGGAGAAAATGCTGAATTCAGTTTTTGACCCATTGAGTTTGAGGTGCCTAAGAGACAGTCAAGTGGAAATGTCTTATAGGTGGTTGGATTTGGGGGTCTTGAGACAGGTCCTGGCTGCAGTTTTGGGAGTCATACAAACAAGTAGGATGACCAGGAGTACAGAGTGAGAGAGGGACTTGGCAAGGAGAGCACCTTTAGAGGAAGACTAATGCTTGAAGGCCCGGGAAGAAAGGCCTTCCTGAGGGGGTGATGTTTATCCCAACGTGAGGGAAGGTCTGACTTTGGACATGTGTAGAGGGGGAAAGGCTATGCTGGGACCAGATCACAGAGGCTTTGATGCCAGGCTAAGGCATTTGGTGTGTCCCAGAGGGTTTAACACTGTGCTGTCTTCCTTTGCTGTGCTGGCTGCTGGTGTTGGTGCCAGATTGTGGTCCAGCCTCCTGCTTATGGCACGGGGGCATCACTTAGCACTGCCACCCCATCCAGTGGCAGTGGTGGGTGTGAGGAAGGGGGGAAGGTGAGGCTCCTGGGTCCCCTTGCTCACTGTCCTTTATCTTTCTGCCTTCAGAGCCTTGGGAAGCATTTCCTCTCCCAGGAGCCCCTTGAAGGACACACCGTAGATGCAGGAAGACGTTGGATGAGGACAGCCCAGCTGAAGTGAGGCGCCCAGGACAGAGCATGGCTGTAGCCCTGGAGTCCCAGGCCCAGGTGTCTCCCCAGCCAGAGCTTGAAGAACTCCTGATTGTGAAACTGGGGGAGGACGCGTGGAGATCAGAATCCAGACCTCAGGAGAAGGACCATGGCCCTGTCCCTGGCCCCGAGGCCTCCCGCCAGCGCTTCAGGCAGTTCCAGTACAGGGATGCATCGGGACCGCACGAGGTCTTCAGCCAGCTCTGGGCACTCTGCTGTCGCTGGCTGAGGCCAGAGGTCCGCCTCAAAGAGCAGATTCTGGAGCTGCTGGTGCTGGAGCAGTTCCTGACTATCTTACCCGGGGAGGTCCAGGCCTGGGTGCAGGCGCGCCACCCTGAGAGCGGCGAGGAGGCCGTGGCCCTGGTGGAGGATTGGCACCGAGAGGCCCGGGCTGCAGGGCATCGGGTGAGGCAAATAGCCAGCCTCTCTGAAGTGGGTCAGGCAAGGCAGCGGGCTGTGACTAGCTTAGTAATTTCCAAAATAATAGTTATTATTGTTATGGAGCAACTGACATCTATTGAGCATGACTGTGTACCAGGAATTGTTCTAAGTGCTTTCCATGTATTGGCTCCTTTCATCATGTGAACAATTTAATGAGATAGGTACTGTTATCCTAGTGTGGAAACTGAGGCAGAGAAAAGAGGGGTAATTGGCCACGCTGGTAGAGGCAGGATGTGAATTGAGACAGTCTGACTCTAAAGCCAGCATTCTAAACCACTGCTCTAAACCCTCCCAGTGCCGTGTTCACAGGACTCTTGATTTGAATGGTTTTATACTTAACTAGGAGCCCAGCGCGCAAAATCGCGTGAGACCCAGACCCGCAGCACTGGCGGGCGGGACCCCAGCGTCCACCACGGGAGCGGGACCCCAGACCCAGACCCGCCATGCCGCAAGACCCATCAGTGCACCTCCAGGTGGTCATTACAGCGTTACGGCGTCACGGCCACAGGCCTTTTATAATATAGATAGAATCTTTTCACATATGCAATTGCTTTGGATGCTTATAGCAGTAATGTAAGTATAAGAAATAGCATTATTGTCCCTATAATTTATAGATTCAACTAAGTCCCTGAAAGTCAGCTGGTTCAGAAAGCTCCATCCCTGTGAACCATAACCTAAACCCAGATCCTTAGGTCCCAGGGTCATCGTTCTACGCCCTCACAGATGCCTCATCAGAAACCGTAGGAATGAAAATACCTCTGAGGCATGAGGCTCAAAAGAAATAGTAACTGGCATTTATTGAACACTCACTGTGTGTAGACACTGTTCTAAGGTTAAGTAACTTGTCCAAATTTACATTGAAAGGAAAATATTGTGGATTTAACTCATAGTCTCAACAGTTTGCAGTCTGAGGACTTTGTTGTCATACTTGAGCCATCTTTGGGTCTTAAAAAGGGCCTGTTAATCCCTAGATCACCATTGATTGCCCTCTAAAGAACTTTTTCTGCCCTACCAAAACTGGTCTTACGGGACTGACAATGGGAATGTTGACCGTCTGTGTGTAGGAACTGGAATTGTGTGGAGAAGAGACCCGGTCCTTGAAGGCAATGCGGGAACCTCAGAGCTTTCAGCAGCAATCGGCTCAGCACTGGCCCGAGAGACCGCCCCAGAGGCAGTGGGTGAGGAATCCGTGCCCTGACCTTCCCAAGCATCTCGACTCCAAGATGGCTCCCCAGGCCTTGAAAGAGAGTGGTGAGTACCAAAAATCAAGGAACATCAAGGAAGAGGGGTGAGAGGGGTGGTGAGGAAGGGTACCTGTGGGGGGGCGGGGAGGGAGGTACTGAATTCAAGGCAAGGGGTAGAAGAGTGTCTGATGGACTCACTGAGAAGTAAGGCAAGCACGTAAGCATTGAAGTTCCCAGTGAGAGTTCGCCCCCTCCAGAGCTGAGTCACATAGCAGCTTCAGGCTGGGGCTGGCGGAGGTGGTGACCCTAGGAGTTCTGGGCTGGCATCTCCCACAAGGCACCTCACTCAAGGCAGCTTAGGAGCCAGACACTCTGGGAGGGAAGGAAAGGGGAGATTTGCACTGACTGGGGATAGTCTCAGTTTGACCCAAGCATGGCCTTTGGAAAGCTGGACCCAAGCGGTGGTTCTGTGGAGACCAGAGCTCGGGTTTTAGAGACTTTTTCTTCTTCTCAGCTGTCCTCACTCCCCGAGTCCTTACTCTCCCAAAGATGGGGAGCGTTGGAGATTGGGAGGTGTCAGCTGAGTCCCAGGTAAGCTGCTCTTTGTTCTCCCTTTCCTGTCATTACTTCTCCTGGGCTTTGCCCCTTTGCTCCAGTTCTTTCTCTATGGCCTCCCCTCAGCAAAAGGCCACAAGGCCCAGGCTGTGAGCTTTTGCCGCTTGCCCCCAGGCGCTGGGCTTCTCGTTGGTCATGCTGCTCCTTACGATGCTAGACCCGCACACAGTATCCCTGTGCTTCCATGAGCTTTTCCGGGGCCCAGTAGGGTTTCTAGGCTGTTTTCCAGGGTCAGTGACATTTGAGGTCCTTCTTTTGTCCATCTCACAGGAAGCCCAGGGCCCTGGCAGACGTGCCAAGAAGGAGTTTCGCAAGGAGCCCCCAGGAGACAACCGTGGGAACGGCGTGTCCCTGGGTAAGGAACTAGTGCCCTCGGAAGAACATGTTGGGTCCCCAGACACTCAGTTCCCAAAGAGCGTTCCCAAAGACTCCCTAAGTCTCGTGCCTCTGTGCAGCCAGTGGGACTTCAGACACAGGAAGAAGACGAGCTTTTCGTAGCCAGCACTGTGGTGGCAGGGGTGGAGCGTGGGGAGTGGAGTCGGCCGGGATGGAGGCTGGCAGGTTGGCTTCCAGGAGCCTCCCCGCTCGGGGCTCCTTCCTTCGTTTCCCCAGTAAATGCACCACAGTGCAGGGGCTGGGCCCTACCTGCTGCCACAGAAATCCAGGCTTTTCAGCTTCAAACAGGACCCAGCACTCAGGGGCGGACTGAACCGAGACCGCGAGGCTGATGCACTAAGCCACAAGGAGAGGTAAATCTCAGGGCTCAGAAGGCTGGGAGCCCATGGGATCGGCACAGACTCCTTTCTCTGTAGCCACATCTACACAGGAAGCCACACAGTAATGAACCGCTTCCCATTGGAGCTTGGGATTAGACACGTGAGGGGAAGAGCAGGAGGGACAGTGAGAGGTCTGCCTCACCCCTGTCAGTAAGGTAAGGCGCTAGAAGCTTGTTGGCTGCTCGCTTGACAGGGTGACCCCCTTCACACGTGGTGTCTGGTGAAAAGAGCGCTCAGAGGGACAAACTGGGAAATGCTGAGCTCGATAACCTTAGGCCTCTTTTAGTTTTAAACTCTATTTCTAGTTTTGTTCAAATACTTATTTAATTAAAGGCTTTCTGTTTGTTAGGTTGGGAGTGGTTGGAACAGCAGTCCTTCAGCTAAGTGTTAAAAAAAGTAAGGACATTGATTTTCTCACATAACTGGAAGTCCAGAGGAGGGCATGCTCCAGCCACAGTACAAAGGGCTCAGCAACATCATTTCTCTGCTCTGCCATCCTGTCTCAGCTTCATATGGAAGCTATTGTGTGTCTGAGTCAAGAGTAGATGCCAATGGCAATTGAGGCCACACACACACACACACACGCCGAGAGAGACGGAGAGAGTGAGAGACCTGTCCTCTGACCATTGGGTTCATTCTGATTGGGCCAGTTTAAATCACATGCCCATTTGAGGACCAATGACAGTTACTTTTTGTATGATGTGTTTCATTACAACAAAGAGAGCAAATGAACAAAGCAAACAGGTCAATGACCATTTCTGGTGAAGTGATCTGTTGCCTCTACTTACATCTCTGACGCCCCAGACATTTGTTGGGCTTAGCCTGGGAAGTTCTCATTAGCCTCTCGTAGGGAAATACGTTGGACAAGCACCCTGCTCCATAATCATTTCTTTTCTTTTTATATAGGAGTTCTAGTTTCAAAACCAAATACCATCTCCCAGCAAGAACAAGGGCCAGAATTCTGGGGTCCGAGTCGCATACATTCTGGAAAAAGGCACACTGCAGATTACAGCCTGGATAATGAGCAGATAAAACCAGCCCCAGCTCTGGTCTGGAGGGACTCGAAGGCCTGGGAAGAACAGTACCAGTGGGACGTGGAGGACATGAAGGTGTCGGGCGTGCATTGGGGCTATGAAGAGACCAAGACGTTCCTGGCAATTTTGAGTGAGTCTCCTTTCTCTGAAAAGCTCCGGACTTGTCACCAGAACCGACAGGTGTATCGGGCCATTGCAGAGCGGCTGAGGGCACGAGGCTTCCTGCGGACGCTGGAGCAGTGTCGCTACAGGGTCAAAAACCTCCTACGGAACTACCGGAAAGCCAAGAGCAGCCACCCGCCGGGGACCTGTCCCTTCTATGAGGAGCTGGAGGCCCTGGTGAGGGCTCGGACGGCCATCAGAGCCACAGACGGCCCAGGAGTGGCTGTGGCACTCCCCAGGCTGGGGGACAGTGATGCAGAGATGGAAGAACAAGAGGATGGGAACTGGGAGCCAGAGGAAATGGCAGAAGACTGTAATGGTGATGACCTGGCCACTGGCAAGTCCGTCCAGGGGCCCAGGATTTCAAGGGGTCCGGCTCTATTCCAAAGTCGTATTGGTAAGAACAAGGCATTTAATTGGATCCAGATTCCAACCCTCCTACTAGCCAAACCTCTGCTCTCTGAGTTCAGGGCACAGAAGTCTGGATTGATGCTACTGGATAAGGCACTAAGTTCCCTCAGTCATCCTCAGACTCCTACTTTCTTCTCCTATGACCAAATCTCATTGTACAAGTTTTTTAGCTATAGAAACAGTCCTAAGGGACTTTAAAGAGCTAATTCAGTATTTTCCAAAGTGTGTATGGGGATGATCAGAGGTTGCACGAGTAAACTTTTAATTTTAATGTGTATGAACACATCAACCGTGATTTCACAGATAGTAAATTTAGATAAAGAGAGATATTGAGTGAAATATTTAACAGATAGAGCACAAATCAAGACAGTATACAGTTGAGTAATCAGTGTTTGGGAAATAGCCAAGTCACTGTAAAAGTGGGAGCACGCCCAGCTGGTGTTGCTCAGTGGTTGAGCATCAACCCATGAACCAAGAGGTCACTGGTTCAATTCCCAGTCAGGACACATGCCCAGGTTGCGGTCTCAATCCCCAGTAGGGGGCGTGCAGGAGGCAGCCGATCAATGTTGTTTCTCTCTCATCAATGTTTCTATCTCTCTATCCCTCTCCCTTCTTCTCTCTCTCAAGTCAATAAAAACATATTTTTTAAAAAGTGGGAGCATTGAAGCCTAAGAGATGAAGTGTCTTATCTCAGGATCTAAGCGAGGCAGGGGCAGAGTCAGGGTTAGAGCCCAGGACTCCAGCCTCCTTTTATGTGGTGTTCCTCCTTGGCTGCATCATGTACCTACAGAGGAACTGAGAACAGACCACTTCCTTTTCCTTCTTCCACTAAAGAGGAAAGAGCATCCTCAGTTGGCCTCTAATGCAAAATTATTTGACCTCCATTCATGTCTTTAAGGATTCTCAGTTTCCATATTTGTTAAAAGGAAAATTCATGAAAGTAAGTAGAGGACATGTATTGAATGGATATAGGGAGAGTCTCTTGTATCCCAATTACAGGCCTTTCCCTGAACCAATCAGCTGAAGCCAGGGGGTGGGGTCTCCTGGTATAATATGGCTACCTAAGTCCTTCCCTACAGCCAAGACTCGTAGGTGTTAATAAATCTCTTTGAAGGGGTTGGGGTGGGAAACTCTGGCACAGCCCTGAGAGGCAAGGGTATATTCTTTGTTGGTGTCCAGGTACCTGGACAATTTCTGAGGGGCAGGTGACCCTGATCCCTGATCACCTAGGCAAGTCTCATTAAATCTCATAATTCTGACCTCTTCACTCCTGACAGCAGGTGTGCACTGGGGCTACGAGGAGACCAAGGCCTTCCTGACCATTCTCAGTGAGTCCCCGTTCTCTGAAAAGCTTCGCACCTGCCACCAGAACAGCCAGGTGTACCGGGCCGTCGCAGAGCGGCTGTGTGCACAGGGCTTCCTGCGGACACTGGAGCAGTGTCGCTACAGATTTAAAAACCTCCTTCGAAGCTACCGGAAAGCCAAGAGCAGCCACCCTCCGGGGACGTGCCCCTTCTATGAGGAGCTGGAGGCCCTGGTGAGGGCGCGGACTGCAGTCCGAGCCATGGGGAACATCAGAGAGGTAGCAGGTCTTCCTACGTCTGGGTGGAGCAGTACAGAGGCTGACGACCAGGAGGCCTGGGATGAGATGGCAGATGAAAATGTCATCAAACCTCCAACCCCATGTCCTAAAACCCCACACACTGGTAAGCATGGAATAATTGGATGCCCACAAAATCTGCAAGCATGCAGATAGAGTGAGGGAGCCAGGCTCCTTACCTTGTCTCTGGACTAAAACAGAATGGAATTGAGTAGAAGGATTTGTGCTTTGCTCAGATTATGTCTAGTTTAGTGTAATCCCCTAAATGAGATAAGCAGTCAGGTCTAGATTTTACTGGGATTTGGTTGAGCAATTACAGAGTTTATTCAATCTCATATGACATAGGACATGCTGATTTTACTAGAAGAAGGTGTTCATTATCAAATAGGAATAAAGGAATTGGCCAGGGAGACTGACTGGCTGTTTGATTAGGGCTCATGGCTCCCTGGGTGGGGTCACCAGGTCCCAAACTCCTTCCCTCAGCTTTGCAGGTCACAAATGCATGTATGCACCAAAACTTGATCAATTTCATGTTAGCCAAATTCATGACACAGGATACAGATATGTAAATAGACATCAACTAATGAATGAAAAAAACATATTTTTGCCCATTTTTTCAGGTTTTGAGATGAGTCATGAGGATGAAGGCCAGAGTTCAGAGCAGGATATTTTTGAGGATTTGCCTGGAGTGTTATCAAAATGTCCTCCAGAAGTTGTTTGCCACCCTAACGATTGGGGGGAAGACAGTGAACATGAAAACGAAGACGAAGAGCAGGCAGGAAATCCACCACAGGAACGGTGGGAAGAATGTTCTTCTGAAGAGGACTTAGAAAAACTTATTGACCATCAAGGTCTGTACCTTGCAGAGAAACCCTACAAGTGTGACACATATGTGAAAAGCTTCAGTCGGATCTCCCACTTCATTGCTCACCAGCGGACACACACAGGTGAGAAGCCCTACAAATGCCTCAAATGTGGGAAAAGCTTTAGTGACCGCTCCAACCTCAATACCCACCAGAGAATTCACACTGGAGAGAAGCCCTACAAATGCCTTGAATGTGGGAAAAGCTTTAGTGATCACTCTAATCTTGTCACCCACCAGAGAATTCACACAGGGGTAAAGCCCTATAAATGTGGGGCATGTTGGAAAAGCTTCAACCAGAGCTCAAACCTTTTGAAACATCAGAGAATCCACTTGGGAGGAAATCCTGACCATTGTAGTGAGCCTGGGGAAAACTTTGGCCAAAGCCCATCCTTTAGTGCTCACTGGAGGAACTTGACAGAGGAGACAACTCCTGAACAACCTAAAAGTGCCAGTAGGAACTTGGATTCTCCTGGACCATACAGTACCAACTCAGGGGAGAAATTTTATCGGTGTTCTGAGTGTGGAAGAACCTTCTCCAAGAGCTCTGCCCTCATTAGTCACCAAAGAATCCATACAGGAGAGAAACCATATGAATGTGCTGAATGTGGGAAAAGCTTCAGTAAGAGCTCCACCTTGGCTAACCACCAGAGAACCCACACTGGGGAGAAGCCATATAAGTGCATGGACTGTGGGAAGTGCTTCAGTGAACGCTCCAAGCTCATCACACACCAGAGAGTGCACACAGGAGAGAAGCCCTACAAATGCCTCGAGTGTGGAAAATTCTTCCGTGACCGTTCTAATCTGATTACTCACCAGAGGATTCACACGGGAGAGAAGCCTTATAAGTGCAGAGAGTGTGGGAAATGCTTTAACCAGAGCTCCAGTCTTATTATTCACCAGAGAATCCACACTGGGGAAAAACCCTACAAGTGCTTGGAGTGTGGCAAAGACTTCAACAACAGCTCTCACTTCAGTGCCCACCGGAGAACCCATGCAGGAGGGAAAGTGTCCTAGAAGACAACTCCCCCAACAACAAAAGAGATAAATGTGTATTTAAATCTCCCAAGATTATAAGATGTATGGCAGAAAGAAACATTCCCAGTTTTTTAGCTTTGTGTATACCCAGGGAAGTTATCTTGATATAATCCAGGTAATTTGGAAGCGAATTACAAATGCTAAGGATTCAGATTTGTGATTTTTTTTCAACTGTAAAACATCTCCACTCAGTCCTCAGGCTGTCCTTACATTTGCTCTCATTTAAGGGCTTGTCAGTGTTTGAGCCAAATTGGAAGCTTAGGGGAGTAGAGGCAAATCAGTGGTCCTGAGCAGTGATTCCAGACCTCGCTGTGCCTTCACACTCTCCATGTGTACACATCCCCCATCAGCACATGTCAGAGTCTCCTGCATGGCAGTCTCTAGTTGGGGCATATCCTCAGAGGAGAATTTTGAGACTCTGGTGAGAGAACAGGCCACCATGAGCTCAGCAAGAAGGAGGAACAACAGTTACATTACTCATATTACTAAGTCAGTGCTAATAATAGCAAAAATAGCCAGTATTTATCCAGCATTTGCTGTTTGGCAGGCTCTCTGCTAAGCACTTTATATACAAGATCTCATTTAATCCTCACAACAGCCCCAGGAAATAGGTTCTAATATTCTCCCCATTTCCCAGAAAAGAAAAGCTAGGCTTGGAAGACGGAAGTAACTTGCTTGGGTCACACAGCTGAAAGTGGCAAGGCAGGATTCAACCAGACCTGTCTGCCCAGAGCCTGAGGTGTTCTTACCACTATAGAGAACCCCGCTCACGCTGGGGTAGGTAACTCGGGCCAGGATCTCAAAGCACTTTGTAGACGACACATCCTGTTAACATTTCTCTATGAATTCTCAAGGTGAAGGTTTGGGGACATTGATAATGGCACTGTGCTTTGAGCAAGGATGAGTGATTAGCAAAGCACCAGATATGAACTCCCGTCTTTACAAGGACACGGGTGAGGGGGAGAGGTGGGCTGCGACTGGGAAGCACCTGTGGCCGAAGTGACGTTCTGGAGAGAGAGCTGTGGCTAGGGAAGGGGGGTTAAAGACGCTCCCTTTTCTCAGGGAGTCGGTCCTGCTTCTTGTTCCCTTTGGGAATCGTCAGGCTAACCTTACGGAAAGCTGGGCTTCCTCATGTTCACTCATCCCGGTGTTGCTCCTGGCCCCTTCGCTCTGGGCCGGGCAGAAGCTTTGTTCCTCATCCAGACTCTGTCCTAGCCCCGCTTCTCCACCGCTCCACTCACTGCGTTCCATTTGTGTCTTCACCGCTGTGTGCACGCTGATGATCCCAGATCTGCCTCGTGCCCTGGGACCCCGCTTAGGAGCCCAGTCACCTGCTGACCAGCCCTACTTGGGTGACTCCTGGGCCCCTCCAGCTGCCATGTCCACCTGCTGCCAACTCCGGCCACCTGTTCAGCATGTGCATGTGCACACACATGGACTCACAAACATTCCCTCACTGCCTCAGTGAGCCTTACACACTCACACCCCAGACCCTGTCCCTCACACACACTTCTACCTTCTAAGGGCATTTTCCAATTGGGCTGTGGTTATCCGGCTGCCGGGGAGGAGTCAGTATCTACAGTCAGAATTAGTCCCCTTACCTCAGTTCTGATCCCACTCTCCCTTTCCACCTCCTTTAACATTCCCCCTCCACCCCTGCCCGACCCAGTAGCAGATGCCAATCTTACTTTAAGCCCCTGCCACAGTCCATTACGGGGGTTAGTGCTGCATTTAGTGGTAGGTCAGGGAAGGCTGTGCAGGAGAGGGGAGGTTCGAGCCGGGCCTTGGAGCTCCCACTTCAGCCTGTGACAGCTCCCAGCTGGTTTTACACCCCCCAACATCAGTATCGGCACTAGCACACACAGGACCATTTCCCCCTCGCTCTGGTTTTAGGCAAGTCCGGAATTCCCTCCAAGGGCACATTCTTGGCCGGGGGCGGCGGGGGGGGGGGGGGGGGGGGGGAGGGGGGCGGGGAGGGGGGTAAAGGTGCATTCCTCCTCACCTCGCCATTCCTTCCACCACCTGTGCTGCAGCGGAGCGACAGCCTCTAATCTCCTGGTGCATCCTTCACCTGGTCCATGCCAGGAACCCTAGAAGGAGCCTGCGCCCCAGGGACCCCATCCTGTGCTGCGAGCAGGAAGAGGCAGCAAGCGCCAGAGGCCCCTCTTCTCGGTGTGTGGCCCATTCTCCCGTTTCTCAGGGCTGAGCTGCTTCCTTCTAAGAGCCACCTGGTTAAGCCAAGAGCAGAAGATTCTGCCTAAACCCGTATAAGTAGAATAGGGGTCCACACAGGCATAGCCTTTCTTAGGAGGGCACTGTTAGTGATTCCTTCTGCATGTGGAGATGATTCTGATCATGTCTGCCACGGCATAATACTCCTAAAGCCACGCTTGTTTTCGACAGTTTCATTGGAGGACAATACCCCATAATTGTGCCACCTAGAGGGTGAGGGCCCCGGGAAGGGAGAGTAAGAAACAAGTCAGTCTCTGAGGCTGGTTGGGCTCATCTGAGTCCCAGGAGGAGAGGAGCCACGGGCAAGGGCTGACAGCCATTGTCACAGAACTCTCCTGAGAGTCCCTGGGGCTCAGGGGGCCCTACTCGGTGCCAGGTGACATGTGACACAGAGGGGAAAGGCCTCTTCTCCCTCCTTCCATGTAAGACACGGCTTAGCTCCAGTGTTTTGGGGAATTCATAGACCAGAGTCCCTTCTGTGTAGAGGCAGCTGGAGACCAGCAGGAGGAGGGGCGAGGTGGTGCCCTGGAGATGGAGGTGAGAAGCTTTGAAGCCTTCCCTGCGAATGCCACCTGGTGGGGGTCAGGGCAGGAGAACACCTCTACAGACAGTACCTGCGGAGAGGGCTTGTTCATGACCACACAGGAAGCCCCCGACCCAACGCCACTCCTGAGGTTCCCAGAAATCGATGGCGGAAGTAAGGCCAGCCGGCTGAAGGTCACACTAAATCCGTCTGGCATGTCCTGGGGGGAAGAGAACACAGGGAAGCTGGACATTTGTGACTGACGCTAGCTTCTATGGAATGAAAATGGATTCAGTTTTGGCCACCAAGGGCTCAGAGATTCAAGGTCCGATTCTAAACACACATCAGCTCTCTTGGGCTGTAATTTGTGCATCAATCCCTGGCCTCAGTTTATGTGGCTTTGTTTTCATTTCCTTATCCCTTATTTTCCTAAGATATTAAGTACATCTCTTAAATCTTGTAAAATCCTATTTTGGGCTAAAATTATCTTGATAATTAAATTATACTGATTAAACTGCTCGAGTGCGTATGCGCCGCGTGTGCGTGCGCGCGCATGCACACACACACACACACCCACACACACCCACCCACCCACACACACACACACACACACAGACACACACACACACACACACAGGTGGGGGTATGTTTGGGATTCTCTGGCATCTCCCTGGTTACACCAAAAGCAGGGAGGTAAAGAGGAGGGCAAACCAGTGAGGCCCAGGCTGTCGGGGAGGAGGGGCTCCAGACCTCGGTCCCCTTGTGTTGAATCGCCCTCTGCCTTTCCCTGTTCTCTGTGATTCTTCAGATGTGGCTGAAGGTACATGGCCCAGGAGTCGTTGCTTTTTGCCTGTGACAGAGGCTCTTTGGTCTGCTGACTTCTCCATACGTCTGTGTGGATACATATGTGCTGGGAAATCTGAGGTTCCTGGGATGTAAATAACACAAGGCCGACTATGGATAAAGGGGAGGAAGGTGCTCCCAGAAGGCCGAATCCTTCCTGGCTCTGCTCATTTGCCCCCCAGTTCAGGAACAGAGCCCATACACTCTGTACTTGAGAAAGTGGGGGTGAGGGACACTCTTCCCTCCTTGCTCCACCCATTCCCTTCAGGTAATACTCAGAAGACTTTGTAGCTCAAGGCTGAAGTTTTCTAATGTTTACTCTTTATCCTTGTTGAATGGGGTATAGGTAACACTTTGCCTCTGAGATTCTGTTATCTTTGAATTTTGATTGTGAATTAGGGGCGGGGAGATGGAGAGAGAGAGATCAGAATTTGACATGATTTTGATCAGAATCCACTGGAAACTTTCTTCCTATCGGAGCCAGAGTCTCCAGTGCAGGTTCTACTACAGCAGTGGTTAGGATGCACTCATGTTCTGCACATCTTGGGGCAAAGATGACATCTGGGAGGCAATGAGTCACCGTCTCCCTGAAGGAGGACAGGGGCTTTGCTTACACGTTTCCATGTAACTTGTTTGTAGCCATTGCTTCACCACTGACCAGATCCCCACGCCTGCCCTGGAGACAGGACAGAGGCCATGGACTCCTCCTCGTCATGCGCTTTCTGTTAGCCATGGTTTGACCACATGTACAGCAGGGCCCAGAGGTCACTTACAGATTATGTTCATTGTCTCGAGTGTCAAAGCTGACCAGCCAACCCAGGCAGGAACAAGAATTCCTATCAATCTAGACTAGAGAGCCATCGAGCTGGCCGGGACCAGTCCAACTGAGAATGTGATACAGGAGAAAAACCCGACCTGAGGGACATGCCTGGGGGCCTGGGGCTGGCTCTCTGTGGGCCCCCATGTCAATAGACCCCTGAGTGCTCATGCTGCCAGAGTTCTGGGGTGGGCCAGGAATCTGACGGGTAGGGGCACCCAGCCCCCAGGTAGGCAGTAGAAATCACCAGGCGAGCTCTGGACATCCTTGGGGTTGAGGTCTGAAGACAAGGTGTGAGACCTGATGGATACAGGGCTCAGAAAGCTTGAGAAAGGAGCCAGGTCAGGGGCAAAGGAAGGATTGATAGAGAAGTGGGGGGGGAGTCAGAAAGGATGGTGAGTGAATGGAAGGGCAGAGAAACAGAAAAGGGAGGAGAAGGCAAAGGGACAGGTGGGGAGGAGGCAACTAAGGCTGGGAGATAGGAGGGATAGGAGGTAGAAATAGGGGTTGGCTGTCCTAGGTGTCTAGTGAGTGGGGTGGGGAGTGGGGCAGGCAGAACTGAAGAGGGGATAGCAGGAAGTGGAGCAGGTGGGGCGGGGGGAAGTGCAGCAAGGAAATAGAAGGCAGCCTTTTCAGGATTCCCAAGGTAGAAATGGAGGGCTGGGCTGCCTGGTCAATATTCTATATCCTTCTCCTGTTTCATTCTCCTCCTGCTCAGACTCCATGATAACTAAGATTTTTGAAGCCTGCCTTTGTCGGGCGGACCTGCCTCTGGCAGCCAGAGGTGCTCACCAGCTCCTGGCCCCTTCCTCTTGGTGGGAAGGCAGGGCTCCCTGCTCACTCCGTGCTGCTGCCTCCACATCATTACTCCTTTCCCTCCCTTATTCATGTGACCAATAATTGAGAGCTAATGGCCATAAAGGCTCACATTTACTAAGCACCTGAGGACCAGGCACTCTGCTAAGGACCATAGATGCCGTCAGTTCAGCCTCACCATGGCTCCAGGAGACACGTGGTGGTCATCCTGTCTGGGGGCCACAGAAGCTCAGGTTCCTAACTTCTCAGGCCACACAGCTGGTTACTCGGCAAAGCCCAGATTCCAGCTCTGGGAGGTGGCCTGCACTCTTAACCGTGAGGCCATTTGAAAGCTCCTTTGATGCTAATCTCACTTCCTGAACATGTTCCTGTGTTCACTGAAGACTTCCTCCCTTGGTGCTCTCTTCCTTTGCACCCCAATGCTTGTCAACACCCTGGGTGACTCAGCCATCTACAAGAGGGCCATACGGTGCCTGGGCCACTCCATCTCAGCCACATGTGTCCTCGAACCCTTCCCCCCTTCATATAATCAATTGAACTAATCCAGACACTAATCTCTTCTGAGCTCCAGATTTGCATAACTAAGTGTATGGGGTCTCCCCTGGGACTCAGCAGGTCCATATTGATTATTCCCCTGAGTTGGTTCCCCAGCCCTCCTCCCTTTCTTTCTCATCCCAGTCAAGAGTATCATCATCTGTCCAGTTGCTCAGGCATTTAGAGTCACCCTTGAATTTCTTCTCTCCTTTGTCTCTCTGTCCAACCACCAAGGCATGTGCAAGAAATCTCTAGAAGACATCTTGAATCTACCCATTTCTATCCATTCCATTGGAGGGAATGTAAAATGGCACAGCCGTTGCTCCTGTCTTCGTCCTGGCTAGCATCACCCACACCCGGTTGACTAGTTAGCAGCTGCCTCCCAGCTATTATAGTTTTATAGTGTCCTTCTCTGTCTTGTTCAACAGCTTTGGGCCTGAATTTGGCCTTGTTTGATGCCAACATGGTGACCCCTGGTTTCTTGTTCGCAAGTACTGGTTGTTTCTTTGCCCATTCCTCTATTGTTGATGATTCTTCCTTTGTAAAAACTAACAATAACAACTGTAGCTACAAAGTTTCTTTACTTTAGCTCCAAGCCATCCATGTGGTAATGGTCTGTCCAGTTGGCTGTAGGAGTTCCAGCACTGCCCATATCTGGCCCCAGAGTGTGGGTATGAGAGCCTCCCTCTCCCTCCCCCTCCCCTGCTGATGGCCCAGTTTTCCAGAATGTGCAGTGTTTTGAATCATGCAGAAGAGAGGCTTGCTCCCTAGTTTTTAGCTGTTTTGAATCACTGTGTTTTAGGAATACCTCCTGTCACAGCACTGGCTTGAGTTTTACTTTGTGATCTAATCTGAAAACTTTTTCTGTAATAGGTGAATTAAACCCAATTATATTCAATTATATAAATGGCTGTTTGTTTTTCGATCTGTCTTTTTACCATTTTACTTTTTGTTTTTATGAGTTTGACTACTCTAAGTACCCCATATAAGTGGGATCATACAATTTTTGTCTTGTTGTGAATGGTTCATTTCACTTAATGTTCTCAGAGTTCATCCATGTTGCAGCCTGTGTCAGATTTTTCTTCCTCTTTAAGGCTGACTAATATTCCATTTGTGTCTATGCCATGTGTTCTTTTTAAAAAAATATATTTTATTAATTTTTTTACAGAGAGAAAGGGAGAAGGGTAGAGAGTTAGAAACATCGATCAGCTTCCTCCTGCACACTCCGCACTGGGTATGTGCCCGCAACCAAGGTACATGCCCTTCACCAGAATCGAACCTGGGACCCTTGAGTCTGCAGGCCGATGCTCTATCCACTGAGCCAAACCAGTTAGGCAACCACGTGTTCTTTATCCATCCATCCGCTAACATTTGGGCTGCTTCCACCTCTGACTATTGAGAATAATGTTGCTAGGGACACAGCGACATTTGCATGTACTGGCTGCTCTTTTGCCCATTCCTCTATTGTCGATGGTTCTTCCTTCGTGAAAACTAACAATAACCACTGTAGCTACAGAGTTTCTTTACAAATATCTCTTTGTGATCCTGCTTTCAAGTCTTTTGGGGATATACTCAGAAGAGGAATTGTTGGATCATATGTACAGTAATTTTATTTTTAATTTTTTTGAGTACCCTTCATACTATTTTCCAGGCCATTTTACATTCCCACCAATGGTACAGGATTCCAATTTCTCTACATCCTCAGCAACACTAATTTTATTTATTTACTTTTTCATAGTGTCTATTTTAATGGGTGTCAGGTGTTATCTCACTGTGATTTGACTTACATTTCCCTAATGATTAATGATGTTGAGCATCTTTTCATGTGCTTATTGGCCATTTGTATATTTTCTTTGAAGAAATGTCTCTTCAAGTCCTTTGCCTATTTATAAAATAGGGTGTTTTTTGTTGTTGTTGTTGAGTTGAAGAAGTTCTTAAAGTCCTGGGTATTAATCCCTTGTCAGATATGATTTGCAAAGTATTTCCTCCCATTCCATAGGTTGCCTTTTCATTCTGTTGATTGTGTCCTTTGATGAACAGTTTTACATTTTAAGGACGTCCAATTTATCTGTTTTCTTTTTTTGCTTGTACTTTTGGTGTCATATCCGAGAAATCCAATGTCTTGAAGCTCCCCCCTCCCCCCATGTTCTCTTGTAAGAGTTTTATAGTTTTAGGTTCGATGTGTAGGCATTGGGTGTGTTTTGAGTTAATTCTTGTGTATGGTGTACCCACTATTATTTTTGCTAGGAGTTCCCAACACATCACAGAGGCAACACAACGCAGTTTAAGAAAGAGAGTTCTGTGTTTCCACAGTTGGCTTTTAGCCCCAAATATGTATTTCCTCTCCTTCCCCAACAAACACTCGTCCCTACCCATAAAAAAAGACATAAACATGTAAGAAAACAAATGCAAAAATTTATATTTTATTTGAATTCAAAAAATTTAAAATTGCTTTCAAATTCAGGAAAGTACCATAATGCAGGACCCCAGGGGGAAGCCTCACATACAGAGACAGATAAATTAAATGTATATACTGCAGACAAGCCAAGGTGTGTAGATTACATATTTACAGCACTTGATGTTTTCTGAAAACCATATTTATACATTTTATTACATTTACAAAAAGGCTTCCACTACTGTTTACCTACAATAATGAAAAAAAATTTACACCTTTTTTTCTTTCTTTTTTGGTACTGTACAAACTTTGTATAATAAAAATATATCTCTGTACAAAAGATTTTTTTTGTTTGTTTTTGTTTTACTTTTTTTTTCCCCTCATGGGATGGTGATGGGTGTGTGATGTGGATGGTGGGTGAAGGGTCGAGTCTGCCCCGGTCCCTTCCAAGCCTCTGGAGGCAGAGAGAAAGTGCCAGAGGTGGGAAGGGCAGTGCACAGCAGGGTGCTGGGTGCCTCACCAGCCTGGGCTCCGGGGGGCACCTCCTGGGACTTCACCAGGGGACACAGGAGGGGGCAGAGGCGGGGCTGGAGGAGCCCGCTGGCTGAGAGGAGTGTAAGAAGGGGAAGGGAGCAGCCAGAGAGCTTCCTGCACTTGTTTCCAGGGAAAGAGACGAGCGTGGGGGTGTGTCCTCTCCCCCCAATTCCAGGGATGCTGTGTGGGCAGCACTGGCCCTGCTGCGGCCAGTCCCAGCGGCATCTGCTGGAAATTCACTTCCCACTTCAGCCAATCTTTACGTGAGTCAGATCTTCTCACTGTTTCAACCCAGAATTTGCTTAAGGACCAAACACGTTTGTATGTTTCTATTTGTCATTTCAAAATGTGATACGGACTTCTGAGGCCAGCAGGTCACACATGCACACGCGTGTAAGCCCATGGGGACCTTCCCAAGGACAGAGACAGTGGCTCTAAATGTCACAGCTTGATTCCTAAATTCGTTAGATTCCCAACAATACTTACATAGAATTCATGAATGCCCAGAGCACAAAGAACTCAAAATAAATCAAACTCCCTTGCAGGGACTGCAAAGTGTCTTTCATCCACTGCATCCTTTGGATCCAGGAGCGCCCAGGCCCTCTGTCCGCTGTGGCAAGGGGCTGCAGGGGCTGGGTCCGTGTCTTGTTGCTGCCCAGGTGGGGAGAACAGAACCCAGAGAGGACACGCAGGCCCCCTGCCTGGCCCCTCGGCCCTGGCCAGTCCTGCTGCAGGCATTCACCTACTGCTCCGTCTGGTGTCCTTCCTAGACCTGGGTTTCTGGCCGCCGTATAGTGGACTTTGGAGTCAGAACCACCTGCGTTTGCATCCTGACTCCACACTTCACCGTGGCTTACATCTCTTCACCTGTCTGGGCTTCTGTTTTCCCATCTATAAAACGGGGATAATAATTCTTACGTTTTAGGTTGTGGTAGGCCTAGAACTGAGACTCCTGAAGCGCCTGGCACAGACACTCATTACACTGCAGCGTGATTTTTCGGCCACTGGGGCAGGCTTGCTCTCCTGTGCCTTCCAGCACCTCCCGATGCCTGCAGACGTGGCATCCGTCTGGGTCACAGACTTCTTTGTTCACTGACAGCCAGACTTGACCTTGGGCTCGTGGCCAGATTCCTTGCCCTTCTTTCCAGCGCTGCCCGGAACCCAGAATGACTGTAACTCACTGGGATTAGAACGCAGTAAAACGAGGCTGGAAAAAAATACGCTGATTTCCAAGCTGTTTCTTCAGGTGTTCTTCTGCCCTTGGGGTAATGCTTGCTGTCACCCTGCAGCTGGACCGTTCATTTGTAGAGGGCTGGTCTCCGCTCTGGGTACTGACCCCCGCGGATGCATCCGCTGACACCGTCACTGGGTTCTGACAGGCCGGTCCGAACCGGACAGCGCCTGTTGGTTTCAATGCTTGTTGGTGCCTCCTCCTCTTCACCTCTTCTCTGGGCTTGTGGGGAGCATGGGGCATCGTTCACACCCGTTTCTGATCTCGAAGCTTCTGTGGTCGCCTCCACAGACGCAAGTGAAGGAGGTGTGTCTGCTCTGCTGTGGGAAGTCCCCAGGCTTCCTCGCTCTCTCAGCCCCTCTTCCTTTCCTGCCCCATCGGGGCCCAGCGGAGTCCTCTCCAGGGCGGCGGGAGCAGAGGGCGGCTGGGCCAGGGCCCAAGTCCAGCAGGAGCAGACACGGGCGGAGGGACAGACGAAGATGGGCACTGGGCACGGGCTCAGGGAGCTCCTTCTGTGCCCTGGAGAACTGGGAACAAACAGATCACACCAGGGTTTGTCCAACAAGAGAGGCAGTGAGCGGGCAGGGGAGGGAGCAAAAGGAGGCAAGAGCAAAGCAAAGAAGGACAAAGGGGAAAGAATGCAAGACCATTAGTTGCCTTGACCCTTATCTTTGATTTTTAGTCTTCCTAAACTGAGGGTGGGGTGCAGGGACCCCTACCTCCCCACAGAGAACATCTATTTCCGGATGTTGTCGTTTTCCCAGGCTGGGCCGACTTCCGATACACACAGGGGACCCCGGGCCTAGGGCCCACCATGCTTTCAGGGGCCAGGGAAACGTTTTATTTTCCTCTAAAAATGAATATAATAGTGATGACTATGTAGTAATGACTCCTGCTTAGACGGTACTCATCTTTGTAAGAGCTATAAACTATCATTTTTTCACGTATGTATATTTGAATGGAGGGTCCATGAAAGTCATAACACAGCCCTGCCCCTTGCCCCTACTCACCGACCCCATCGGCCTCCGTGGCTTCCCTGGGTGGGGTTTTTAACTTCAGCTGTTCTTGTCAGGCATCACTGGAATTTGTGACCTCATCTTTCATTTTAAATGTGTATGTGTGCAAAGGGGTTTTATGCCCCCAGTCCCTGAGCCAAGCGGCACCGGCTCTGTTCCCGTGCTGGGCACGCCCGATGCGGGCGGGGCGAATGTTCCCCGGGCCTGGATTCTGTGAGGGGCAGCGCTGAAGGCTGCCCAGCCTGGGAGCCGCCAGCCCAGATGACCCAGATGGCACCCAGGCCCCTGAGACCCAGCGGAACCCCAGACGTGGAGGGGGTGGGGGTGTGTGCAGGTCATGGGCCATTCTTGTTTTTCTCCTATACTGTTCAATAATGCTGCAGCTCCAAGTTCAGAGTCATTACCCATCTCTTGTATTGTAAGGCCCGATTTATGTTGTCAGAGATGTCACTTTTTATTTTTTTGCTTTCTGTTTGCAAGAGTTCTGAGTAGGAAAATGTCAAGACGGAGCGTAAAGATGAAACCCGAGAACGATTCTGGCATGTTAAATGATCCCGCTGGAATCGTTTCTCCTCCTCCGTTAAGTGTTTGTTTAGGGTGGGTGTTAAAGGATGCCGCACAGGTCCCGGTCCCCCCCACCCCTCTCACCGGCTGCTGGAGGCGGGGCTCTCGGGGGCGGTGGGGGCGGCAGCAGGCCTGGGGGCTATACCGCTGTACACACGGTGCTGACTGTGAACTCCGCCTCGGTGGCCATGATGTCTGTGGGCTGGATGTTGCGGTCGTACATGGGGTTCTCAAATGTGGCCCGGACATTTGTGTTCTCGTGGCCGGCATAGCCATTGAACGGAACTTTGGGTCTTCTCCTGGGAAAAAGAGGGAAAGGGCAGACTCAGGGTCTAAATTCGGGAAGAGGGAGAGGGAGGCGGAGGGAGGGCAGGGAGGTCTCAGAAGGTCACAGCTCAGGAAAGCTCTGGGTGGGCTGGGGCCTGGCGAGTGTCTTGTCGCTCCCCCTCTCCCCCGTCCCCGCTCCCTTCCTTCCCGGTACCTGTGCTTGTAGAGATAGAGCACAAAGCCTGCAATGATGAGGGCGATGAAAGGCACCAGGATGGCGGCGGCCACCGAGCTGCTGTTGGAAGCAAAGTGGCGGCCGATAGATTCCGGGTCTGACTCCAGCAGCCTGAGGTCTGCAAGTCCCAAAGCATAAACCTTAGGTCAGAGACAGCCTGAGAGGGCGGCCCCTAGCGGTCACTATTGGGAAGTGCGGCTGCGGTGGGCATGGTCCCTCCTGGAGCTCAGCGGGGAGAGGCCTCGCCCAGGGTGTGCCCAGACCTCCCAGGGAGAAGGGCCCACGGAGGAGGTCGGTCAGATCCTATGCAGAGGACAGCGTTCGGAACTAGGGAAGCTAATCTTCAGGAGAATCCGAAACTATGTCGCAGAGTAAAATCTTAAAAGGGCGCAGCCCTTTAGAAGTTTTGAAACCTTTTGGGCCACAGAAGCTTTGGGCCATGGAACTTTACAAGGAAGTGGAAATATGAAACGGATGCCTGAGGACCTGCTCTGGGGGCACTGAAGTTCCTGTCTCTGGAGGGTCTCCCCTCCTTTGCCTGCCCCTCCCCCCACAAGACTGGGGGGCTCAGAAGAGCGCAGTGGGACACATTTGCCGATGTTAAGCACCCCACCTAACTGAGGGGCTGAAGCTCCGAGAGGGCGGGCCCTTCTCAGGAGACAGGGAGAAGCTTTCCTTTCTGAGGGTCAGTGCTGTGAGAACACGCAATGGACTGACTGCCTGGCAGGCAGAGGGCTCTGGAGACAGCACTGGGACTGCCTCCCGTCTCCCCAGGCCTGACTCCCAAGAAGCCAGGACCTCTCCCCCCATTAGAGGCCGAGGCTCACACCCAGAGGCTCACGGTCAAAGCCAATCTCTGGAGGGAGGACGCGGGCACTGATGGCGTGGAGCATGCTGGGTAACGATGACAGGGGAGCAAGGGAGGGAAGCCTCGCTGACACTCGGTTTCCTCATCTGTAGGACGAGGCCTGCAATACCAACCTCTGTGACACGTGGGGAGCAAAGGACAGCACGGATGAAGGCACCCCTGAGGACCCCACGTCTCAACGCTTAGGGATGTCTGGTTGATGCCCGCCTGAGGGCTGGCCAGACAGTACTGCAGGGGCCTGTATTTGAGACCCAATGCCCTTAAGTTGGGGGCCTTCAGCTCAAAAGCTGAGCGTGAAACTGGCAAAGGGGAGCGCATGATGATTGTGCTTATTTCTGGAGAGGTGTTCCACAGCTTTCATCCGAACCTCAAAGGCGTCCCGGATCCAGAAAGGGCTGAGAACCCCTGTCTTAGATTGCTGGTTGTCACCAATCCTCTGTCCTCTACCCCAATATACACATTTCTCCTCCACACCCGTGAGCTCATGCTCCCAGGGGACAAGAGCTAGTTACCAAGCCTTTGAAAGCCGAACTGCCCAAAGCCGTGGCCCTTGACGGAGCCTTGGTAGATGAAGGTGCCTCCGGAAGACTCTGAGGAGACCTGTGTGGAGGGAGCAGAGAGAGTAAGCGGGGAGGCATGCTAGCAGGAGATGGAAGCCAGGCCAGGGACACACGCATAGGCATGTTGCCCGAGGCGCTGGGTTCACCCTCCCGCTCTCGCCCAGACACAGACAGTGACCCTGTCCAGCACAACCAGGCACGGGCGGAGCAGGCCGATGTGCTGGGGGAGGGGCGGGGGCACCAAATGCTTGTAGGAGGCAGGGAGGCGTTTCTCGTTCCCACTGGCCAAGTCATTTAATCTGTGGCTTCAGTTTCTCATTTGTAAAACAGGAATAATAACGGTACCTATGTCTCAGGGTGGTTGTGAAGATTAAATGAGTTAATATAGATGAAGCACTTACAACACTTAACGGGCCCTAGATAAGTGTTAGCTGTTCTTGCTGTGATGAAAAACTGGCTTAGAGCACCCTGGGACAAACCGAAGCAAGATTAAGATGGACCCAGCAGACTTAACACACGTTGGAGAGTTCATTCCAGTTCCATTAGCTGTAATATTTTTGGGGGGCAATTGGGGACATAACTCCTTCTTGTTCCCTCTGCCACTTGCCTCCATGAGGCTCGTGTAATTGGCACAGACAGCCAAACACACTTGTCGGAGGGCAGCGCTGGTGCTACTGGTGTACCTTCCAACTCCTGCTCTTCCCCAGGGCCCTGTCTGTGGTGCTCTAGGCTGACCTCCTCTCCTGCCCCCTTGAACACACCCTGGGCGACACAGACGCAGGCCAATGGCTGGCTGCCATCCTAGGCAGTTGCTGCAGCTGTCCCTGGCCCCCAGAGCCCCATTCCTGTCCAGCCTCTGGCCTGCACTCCTGGCTTCATCTCCCAACCCTGACCCTGTCCTCTCACCTCTGGCACCCCTCTCCCCGCCGCAAGGCAGAGTCTGTTGTCCTGGTAAGCTTCTGGACTACTACCGTTGAAGCCATCAGGGCTGGGACACCCAAGGGGGTCCCCAGGATACTCTCGAGAATAGCAAGGAGCTAACTTTCGGTACCACCCCTGGAAAAGCCACTTGCTTCTCCTCATGTGTTTATAAAGCAAAGTCACTAAAGCCACAGTCCTCCACCAGCTAGTCTTGTCCAGGAGGAGGTACCCTGACTCCTCAGCCCTCGGCTACTCTGGCCACCACCCCACCATTCCTCTCCCTCCTTCCCACTCTCCTTCTAGCTTCAACAATCCAAGACAGGGAAGCCGAGGATGTGGTAGGTGACACCATGCTCAACTCCACTACTAGTGACATTGGAAGGTATGGGCAGAGGAGCATCCCTGGGGACCTGGCTTCCATCTCAAGAATGCCCTAGAACAGTGGTCGGCAAACTGCGGCTCGCAAGCCACATGTGGCTCTTTGGTCCCTTGAGTGTGGCTCTTCCACAAAATACCACGTGCGGGTGCGCACATACAGTGCGATTGAAACTTCGTGGCCCATGCGCAGAAGTCGGTTTTCGGCTCTCAAAAGAAATTTCAATCGTTGCACTGTTGATATTTGGCTCTGTTGACTAATGAGTTTGCCGACCACTGCCCTAGAAGGTAGCAAGTCTTCCCCACAAGGGAATGCGAGGGAGCTGTATCCCTTCCCCTATGTCTTAGTCTCCCCCGCTGTGCTGAGTCACCCACCATCCGCATCCTTAAATGTGGGTAGATGTTCCAGGTTCTCGTCTGGGACTCACCACCTTCTCCCAGCTCCCCCCACCACACCCTGACCTTCAGCTTGCTTGAATTCACTGTATACCGCTGACCTCCAAATTCCTTGCTTTTGGATCTAGCATCAGAACCTACTCCGTCTTGCTGACTCTCTGGACTCCCTGCCTCCTGGCCCTTTTTATCTTTGCCTTTGCCCATTTCACTAGCCAATGAGGTCTCCCTTGCTCCCTGTCCTGGCCCTACGGAAAACCTCCTCCCAAGTTTCCATGTGGATGCAAGAATTTCCACCCTCTCCTCACCTCCTCTTTCCTGGCAGTGCCCTGGGAATGCATGGGCCAAGGGCACCGGGAGTCTAAGGACTGAGTGAGATTTGCTCAACTTACATGCCCATCTAGAGCCCAGTGATCATCTTTGAACTTATTCACAAAGATCTCCACAGGCCCTGTGATCTGGTAAACCTGGAGTCGGAGATGGAAATCTTCTTTCTTGTAAATTCCTGGGAAAAGCAAGTTCAGAGGGTGCACTTGAAAGATCCGGAGAAATGTCAAAACCCAAGTTTGTGGGTATGCGGTGTGAGCATCTGAATGGGATTCATGTGCAGATGTTGATCTAAACACTCCATGAATTATTAACTGTAAGTAGGCAAGTATGGTGCTGCTGGGGAGTTTATAGGTGGTGAGTATGTGCATGGATGTTAACAAACAGTGGATTACTGCCTGTGGCTGGGACCCTGTTTATACATACATGTGTGAGAATAGAGTGGATATGGTTTTGTATGTGTGAATGTATCAGTTAATGCGCTGGTGTGACTACAATTGAGTGGGTGTAGGAATGCATGAGTGATGTATCTGGGAGTATATGAATGTGTTTAGGACTCTCTTAGAGCTAAAGAGTGAATGTGACTGTTCGCTTATGTTTGTGTGTGTGTGCATGAATGGATGTGAGCGTACACGGGATTGTGTATTAATGGGTGCATTCCTCCACTCATGCATTCATTTATCTATCCATCTATTCAAAAAACAGTTTTTTTTTCTACATATTTAGTTGTTCTATTTATAGAAGGACTGAAAATTGGGGAAATTTTAGGAAATGCAGAGATACATGAAGAAAAAACATCACTCTTAATCTCATTACTAAGAAACAGCCACTGTCAACATTTTGGTTTAATTACTTCCAATTTTCTTTCTTATAAATATGATTATTTTCTTTTAAAAACTGGAGTCCCATTTTAAAAGCATTATCCTGGATGTATTTCTTCCAAAATGGACATAATCTTTTATCCAATAGATAGGATATAATTAGCATATCCCCCCTTTTTAAAATATTTCCATTTATGTACTATGAATAGCCTTGTGATATAAACATCCTTTATTTATGAGTGTCTGACTCCATCCATGTTTATTTCCTATGATAAAGATTCTTAATTAATGGGTCCCTTCATTTTCAAGGCTCTTGATACAAACGCCACACTGTTTCCTAGAACTGCACTATTTCCTAGTCGGACCAGCACTGTGGCAGCGCCTCTACTGGACCCTGACCAGCACCGAAGTTTATCCCTCAAAAAAGCCTTAGTGGGAAGAGCAGAATGTGATATTTTGTGTTTGCTCTGATTTCTTTGATTACTGATGAAAAATCCTTTTCTCTTGTTTACTGACTGCCTATACTGTGGCTCCTGGGGTTCTCAGCCCCCGCTTCTGGTTCAGTTTTAGGGGTAAGAGTCTCTTTTCTCTTTATTTCTCAGGGTCCTTCGTATGTTCAAGTTATTGATATTTGTCACCTTTAGTCCCTGGTGTTTTTATCATGTAAACAAAGATGAATAGACACTTCCTCTTCCCCCTGCCCACCAGACAGGTCTGAGCCTCCCAGGACAGTACAATGTAATGACAGCAGATTCATCCCTGCAAAGGGCATGTGCCCGCCTGCCCTTAGCAACCAGGGCTTGCGCAGAGGGCTGGGGGCAGAGGGGAGGGGTTGCTTCTCACCGGCCAAGTGCAACTCCACGCCGCTGTGGTCAATCATGGTGGCATTGACCTTGCTGCTGACAACCTGGAAGCCAGTCACCCTGAGCATGGCCGGCTGCTTCTTCCCCTGGTACTCATAGGCCCCTTTCCAGAGGGAATTCTTGGCAAAAACATCCCCAGGAACTAGAGGAATTGAGAAACAGACATGAGAGAGCTAGTAGACTTGAGACCACCTGATGACTGATCCTAGTTCAGTTATGAGACTGTTTTCCCAACTTCTAACCCCAGGGAGGGTGGAGGAGTGCTCTGACCTCTTGCGATCCTCTTGGCTCTCAGGGTGAATGAATGGAGGGCAAGGGAGAGAAGGTGGATAAGAAAAAAGGAGAAAACAAGAAAGGGAGCGAGGGAACTAGAAAGAAGAGAAAGAAAGAGAAAGGAGAAAAGAGAAGAGAAGGGAGGAGGCTGAGAAGATGAAGAAGGGAAAAAGAGAAGAGAGAGAAAACCAATACGTCAGTATCGTGTGGCAGATGGGACTCGGGCAAATGGAGGCAGACAGATCCGGATTCTCATCTTGGCTGTAAATTACCTGTTGTTTGGTCAAGTGCAAGGGCCTCAACTCCCTCACCTGCAGTTCTGGAAATGGGGGCCACCCCACCTGTCTCATCAGAGTTATTGTAGGGGTCAAGTGATCTAATGTTGCAAATTATACATCACAGGATGTCAGGCACATAAAAGCACCCAATGAACGATAGCTATTAAACTGTTACTTATCCTACAGTAATTCTCTAAGGCACGTGCTATAATCCCTATTTTACCGAAAGATACACTGAAGCTCAAGAAGTGAAGCCCATTCACAGATGGTCAGTGCCCAAAATGGAATTTGGATTGGGTCTTGTTTCCTGTAAAATGCACATACTAACTAATATCACTGCAAAGGGTTCCGAAAAGCATATGATGGTATATAATAACTGTGCATTGGTCAGGCAGCAGGCCTGTAGCTCTGTGTCCAGGTCTGGTCATCACACTTGGAAAGAACCAACACGTGTCTTAAAAATGTAATCACTCCCAGGAAGCTCCCGGGCAGGACCCGGGGCTGTGTCTAGGACCGTCCACTGGCTGGTGCTGTGCCGGGAGGGGGTGTGGTAATCAACAGCTCCAGAGCTCGAAGCTCTGGACATGTTTTGGAAAACCTTGGATCCTTCTTCTGGATGAGATTTTGCTCCCTTCAGGCTCACTGCCCCCTGAAGTCTGCCTGGGTTGGGAGGTGGGAGGGGAAATCAGTTTGGCTCTACAGCTAGTTTCCACTCAGAGACTCATGTGCGTGCTTCTGGGTAACTCGGTGAAGGAACCAACACGTGTCTTGAGATCTGGCCCGTACACACCTGAGGCCTGGGTGAGTGGCGGCTCCCGGGCAGTGTTGATGGGTCTCCCACTGGGCCGGACCTCTGCTGGGGAAAGAGAATGGAGGAAACAGGATCAGCTTCTGGTCTACATTCTGTTGGAAAACAGTGGCCGCCTCTCTGGCATCAGGTCAGTGGCTTCTTTGAGATCTTGCTTTGGACCTATCCTCTTAGACTAGAAGTGGGGCTGCTTTGAGGGTGATGCCTCCCAGATGATGAAATGTAAAGAGTTACACATTTCCCATCACATCAATCACAGTCATATTAAACAAGGAGTTAGGTTATAATTACATATAATTCCTTATTACTGTATTAAATAACAGGATCTACCAGCAAGTCTAGTAACTATCATCATCTTGGAGTAATCAGGAACATAAACAGTATTTCATGATATGAGTAACAACTGTAATCTATGAAAATCTGCAATTCCTACTAGTGACAATGTCATTAGTATTGCTAACACGACTATGGGCTTTGTCTACTATTCTAAACGAAAGGAAATGCTACACTTCGGTAAGAGGTAAAGATGTCTATCTTCTACCCAACTGCACAGGCCCTCCGAGTGCCCCATTGAGGACCTGGGGCTGAGAAACCCTGAGCTGGACTCTGCTTTCCTCCCAGATGCCCAGCACGAAGGAGGACCTTCCACTGACTAAAAGGAAACTTCCTAGCCCCGATGCAGTTTCGGTGGAGCGCCTTCCTCCTTTGGAGCGGTGATATGGAGACCCAGAAGCCCTCCCAGCACAGGCAAGGCGCGAGCTTACGGCCTGAGACACAGCGAGGCTCAGATTCCAGCAGTGCTACTTAATGAGTGTGCGACTGACTAGCCATTTCACCACTCAGAGTCTACGTCTCCTCCTGCTAACACACACCTCACAGCTCTCTGCTGGACAAATGAGGTTGTGAACACGAAAGTCATGGTGAGTAAATGTTAATGTCTTTCCTTATTTGCAGAGAAAAATCTGCCTTGTCACCAAGTAAGGACAGACTTTCCCTACTGTCTCCTTAGGGAGGCCACAGGGTTTTATAGCACACCCCTGCCAATTCTGGAGGCCAGCTTCTGTTTAGATACACAGAAAGCTGCAGAGCAATTTCTCACAGTGACTCAATATTCACAGGAATAGGACAATTCTAAAATTTGTATGGAACCACAAAAGACCCCAAATAGCTAAAGCAATCTGGGGAAAAAACAAAGCTGAAGGAACCATACTTCCTGATTTCAAACTATATCACAAAGCTATAATAATCAAAACAGTATGGTATTGGCATAAAAACAGACAAATAGACCAATAGAACAGAATACAAAGCCCAGAAATAAACCCAGATAATTATTTTTCAATCAAAGGGCCAAGAATATGCAATGGAAAAAAGCACTGTCTCTAATAAATCGTGTTGGGAAACATGCAAAGAGTAAAACTGCACCCCTAACTCACACCACACACAAACAGCAGATAAAAACTGCACCCCTAACTCACACCACACACAAACAGCAGATAAAAACTGCACCCCTAACTCACACCACACACAAACAGCAGATAAAAACTGCACCCCTAACTCACACCACACACAAACAGCAGATAAAAACTGCACCCCTATCTCACACCACACACAAACAGCAGATAAAAACGGGTTAGGCTTGGAGGTGAAACCTGCAACCATAAAACTCCGAGAAGCAAACATAGGGGGTAAGCTTCTTGACATTGGTCTTGGTATTGGTTTTTTGGATTTGACACCAAAAGCAAAGGTAACAAAAGTAAAATAATCAAGTGGAACTACATAAACTAAAAAGTTCCCACACAGTAAAGGAAACCATTAACAAAATGAAAAGGCAACCTATGGAATGGGAAACCACATATCCAACAAGGGGTGAACATACAAATGATACAAGCAATTCATGCAACTCAATATAAAACCCCCCACAAAAAAGCCAATTAAAAAATGAACAAAGGACCCAAATAGACACTTTTAGAAAGAAGACACACAAATGGCCAACAGGTACATGAAAAGGTCCTCAACATCACTCATTATTAAGGTAATGTAAGTCAAAACCACAGTGACCTATAACCTCACATCTGTTAGGATGTCTATTATCCAAAAGACGAGATAACAAATGCTGGTGAGGATGTGGAGAAAAGGAGGCCCTTGTGCACTGTTGGTGGGAATGTAGACTGATACAGCCACTATGGAAAACAGAATGGAGGTTCCTCAAGAAGTTAAAAATAGAACTAACGTGTGATCCAGCAGTCCCATCTCTGGGTATATATGTGAAGGAAATGAAATCCTTGAAGGGATAGCTGTACTCCCATTCACTGCAGCATTACTCACAATAGCCAAGGTATGGAAACAATCTAAGTGTCTGCCAATGGATGGATGGATAGAGAAAATGTGGTGTATGTATTTGGACAATGGAATATTATTCAGCCTTAATAAAGAAGGAAATTCTGACATTTGCAACAGCATGGAAGAATCTGGAAGACATTATGCTAAGTGAAATAAGAGAGAGAAAGACAAACAAATACTATATGGTACAACTTACATGTGGAATCTAAAAAAAAAAGTCAAACTCATAGAAACAAAGAGCAGAAGGGTGGTTGCCAGGACTGGGGGGGTGGGGGGGGGTAGGGTGACAGAGGGAGAGGTTAGCAAAAGGGTTCGAACTTTCAATTTTAAGATGAATAAGGTGTGAGGATGTAATGTATAACATGTAACGATGGTTGATAGTAATACTACACTGTATAATTAAAATTTGCTAAGAGATTCAAACTTACAAAAAACAACCAAAGAGTGAGGTGATGGATGTGTTAAATTGATGGTAGAAATCCTTTCACAATATATACATATATCAAACTATCATGCTGTAAACTTCAAATATATTACATTTTTATTTGTCAATTATACCTCAATAAATCTGGGAGAAAAGAAATCAAAGGGATTAAAAAAACTCTTACAACTCAATAATAAAAAGACAAATAGCCCAATTAAAAAATGGACAAAGGATTTGATTAGACATTTCTCCAAAGAAGCTATACAAATGGCCAATAAACACATGAAACGATGCTTATATCTTTAGCCATTAGGGAACTGTAAATCAAAACCACAGTGAGATACAACTTTACACCCACTTTGGATGGTTATAAAAAAATGGACAGTAACGTGTTGGCAAGGATAGAGAAATTGGAACCTTGACGCATTGCTGGTGGGAACATAAAATGGCACAGGCACTTTGCAGAGCTGTTTGATAGGTTCTCAAAATGTTCAACGTAGACTTGTCATTTTACTCCTAGATAAACACCCAAGAGAATGAAAAACATATGTCCATATAAAAGATATACTTTTATGTTCGTAGTATAATTCATAATAGCAAAAACGGGAAAACAACCCAAGTGTCCATTAGTGGGTAAACAGATAAAAAACAAAATGTGGTCTATCCATGGAAGGAATATTCATTGAAGGAATATTACTCAGGCATAAAAATCAATGACATTCTGACACATGCTATATCATGGATAATCCTGGAAAACATTATGCTAAGTGAAGTAATACAGACACAAAACAACAGCTATTAGATAATTCCACTAACATGAGGCACCTAGACAGGCAAATTCATAGAGCTAGAAAGTGTCACAGAGGTTATCAGGGGCTTCAAGGAAATGAAAAATTATTGTTTAATGGAGTTCTGTTTGGGATGATGAAAAATTCTGGAATAGATAGTGGTGATGGTTGTACAATATTGCAAATGTACTTAATGCCACTGAATTGTACACTTAATAGTAGTTAAAATGGTAACTTTTATATTATATTTTACCACATGAAAAGCTTAAATAATTGTACTCTAAAAATGAAATCTTGTATTAATATCATATGTGGAAAAATATTACTTTCCATAAATAAAGGAAATTTACAACTATTTATATGGTGAAAATACAAGGTGGTTATGAAATGCTGGCTCTGATAAAGGCTCTGACCTTGAGTCCTCTCTCTCTGAGAGGCAGGACAACTGAGTACTTAGAGCTCAGATGCTGAACTCAGACCTTCAGGGTTTGAATCTCAGCTCTTTCCCTTTACCAGCTGGTGTCCTCAGGCATGTTTCTTAGCCTCTCTGTGCCTCGGTTTCTCCATATATTAAATGGGGATGTGAACAGAACCTGCCTCAGAGGGTGACTGAGAAGAATAAATGAGGTAGTACACCCAAAGTACTTAGTATAATGCCTGCCATATGGCAAGTTCATCACCTGTAAGAAAGTTTCATGCCATTCCCACACCAAAGTGACTGTTGATTCTCGCTGGACTCTTTTAGAAATTTATTTTTATTGATTTCAGAGAGGAAGGGAGAGGGAGAGAGAAACATCAATGATGAGAGAGAATCATTGATCGGCTGCCTCCTGCACGCCTCTCAATGGGGATTGAGCCCACAAACTGGGCATGTGCCCCCACCCCAACCTGGGCATGTGCTCTGACCAGGAATCGAACTGTGATCTCCTGGCTCATAGATTGATGCTTAACCACTGAGCCACACCACCCGGGCATTCTTGCTGGACTCCCAGACCACCTTCTCCAGGAAGCCTTCTCTGACTTCTCCCTCCCCCTCTTAGACTGAATTAGTGACCACCCACCGCACCCCACATTCAGCCCATCTCTATGTTCCTGAGGTACTGTTGTATCTGATGTGTCTGTCTCCTGTGGCTAAATGTGAGCTCCTGTAGGGCAGGGTTTCTGTCTCTCACCTCCAAATTCTCAGCAGTTATGCACAGGGATAATGCTCAATAAATAGAGAATAAATTCAGGGGGAGGGAGGTCTGTGACCTCTTGGTAACCCCGAGGGATCTGTGGGTGGGCGCCGTTTTATCAGGGTTATATGTATAATGCTGTATTCCAGTTTGGTGAAACGAAGAGATTTTCTCTGTCTGGTGACTAACTATACTAGTAATCCTGGGAGTGTACTAGTATTTAAGCACAGGCAGAAGGATTCACCATGTGCCTCTCTAGGCTGCCCTGGTTTCAGCTCCTAGGGACTCAGTGCCTCAGAAAGTCAGAGGCAGAACCCAGCTCCCGGAAATCCTACTTCCTCCTTCTCTTTGGCCTCCTTTCACTCAGGCTCAGCCGCCATCCGTCTCCCCCCCTGGCGGGGCTCACCGGTGGGCGCACTCACCCAGGCAGATGGGAGGTTTGCCTGTCCAGCTGCCATCTGCTTTGCAGGTGCGGTGCTCGGAGCCGCCCTTGAGGGAGAAGCCCTCCTGGCAGGTGTAGATGAGTGTGTAGCCCATGGAGGGCAAGTCCAGGGCCCCGACGTTGGCATGGGTTGGCGTCTCTGGCTGCTTGCAGTGGTGGGCTGGACAAGAGGAGAGACACTGTTGGACCTGGGAGCGTAGGGCCTTTGACCATTCCCGTTCCCAGAAGGAACATGCCCCGCCTGTCCCCTTCAGGCCCCTCTCATGTCCAGCATCCCCTCCCATGTCTCCCCCCACCTCCCAGCCCTGGGTCTATAGGACTGGACATGATGGACACCAGGGAGATGCTGGCTTATCAGCCCCGGGGAACTGCTTCCTGCAGCACTTATCCCGAGGGAAGAGGAGTAACTAAGGTCAAAAGCCTGGAATCTTCCATCTCGAGGGCTGGCTGTGGTGGTTACTAGTTTTTGCTGCCCCCGGAAAGTTCTTTCTTTTTATTTTGCTAAGACCTAGGCATTGCCTTCAAAGATCAGGAAGGCTTTTGTGTGAAACGTTTTCTGTGAGTCCCCAAGGAGTGATGATGACAAAGAGACCAACATTGGTGCCAATAAGCAGTGTGTGCTCCCTGTCATTCAGAGCATCCCTGTGCTCCCTGGCTGCCCAGCTAGGGGGGGACAATGTGTCGCCAAGGCGGGCTGTGTGGGGAGGCGGGGCGTGTGCACTCACGGACACAGTCGGGCGGGCTTCCGCTCCAGGTCAGGTTGGGGAGGCAGGTCCTGGTGGTGGAGCCCTGAAGCAGGTAACCTTTCTGACAGCGGAAGAGCACTGTGCTTCCCACCTGTGGCGAGGACGGAAGGTCCCACGATCACCTCCCATGCAGCCGCGCTTCATACCCGTCACTCGGTCACTTACTTTCCCATGACCCAACTCCTACTCCCGCCGCCGCAGCCCCCTTCTTCCACTTCTCCGCCTGGCTCAATCTTATCTGTCCTCTGAGGCAGCTTATATTATTCCTCTTCCACATGGACTCGCCCAACACCCTCACCAATGCTCTTATGGGACGCTCCCTACTCCGCTGCTGTGGGCAGTGCTGGACCCAGAATCCGAACAGCCCGATCTCGGTTCTGGCTTCTCCTGAATGACAGCTGCGTGAAACTCTCTACACTGCAGTCTCCCTAAGTGTGGATGGGGCAGGCCAGCCTGTCACCACTGTGCCGGAAGGCTGCGACACGAATGCGATGGTGGATCTGGAAGCATTTTATAAAATGTGAAGAAATGCACAAAATAAAAGTGACTTGTGTCTCTTTCTTCTATGAAATGGTAAGTTCCTTCAGGATGGGAGACTTGTCTTCCTTATAGACACGTTCCCCAGAGAATCTGACACTGTGCTTTGTAAATCTCTGCTGACAGAGAGCCACCCTCCCTCCCTCACTCCAGTATTAGGTATTTTCCCCACGCTCACCCTCCACGTGTTCCTCACCGTCTGACTCAACCCCCACAAGCACCAGCTCCATCTCTCCCTGTCCAATCCATGTGGCATGACACTGCCCATCAGCTTCCTAAAACGCAACTCGATTGCCCAGCTCAAGACACCCATGTGTTTCTATGACCTATAGGAGCTGATTCTAACACAGAGTGAAACTCTTAATTTCCACCCCCCTCCTCCATGCTCAACCTCTTTGTTGGTATTTCATCATCTCATTCAGCAAACGGCACCTTTATCTACCCAGTTGTGCAAATCAAAAACCTCACGTCATCCTTGATGCCTCTCTTTCCTTCAAGCCTTGGTCCAATCCATCAGCAAGTCCTCTTGGTTCTACCCACAAAATACATTCTAACCCCTTCACTTCTCTCCACGTCCACTGTCACTACCCTTGCCCATCCCACCCACCTCCTGAGCTGCGGCAAGTGTCCTACTTGTCTAGCCTCTATTCTTTTTTTTTTAATTGATTTTTTTTTTTTTTGAGAGAGAGAGGAAGGGAGAGGGAGAAGAGAGAGAGAAACATTGATGTGATAGAGAAACATCAATCGGTTGCCTTCTGTAAGACCCAGGGATGAACCCAAAACCTGAGCATGTGCCTGAGCCGGAATCAAGCTTGGGACCGTACTCAACCAGCTGAGCCACAGCGGCCAGGGCTGGCCTCTATTCGTAACCCCCTTTTATTTGTTCTCTCATCAGCAGCCAGATGGTGGACCAGATCAAGTCTCCTTCCAATGGTGTCCCCTGGGATTTAGAATAAATTCCAAAATGCTATCCTGGCCTCAAAGTCCTACATGACCCAGCCTATAACTTTCTCTCTTCAAAAATTATTATGTGATATTTGATGCATAGGAAAAATATATGGAGCCTATGTAGACATGGGTTATAACAATAAAGGGAACACTTTAGATTGAGCCCACTACTCAAGCGCTAGAACATTACAGACGAGGGTGTCCTTTCCCTGCCCCCTTCCTCAGCCTCCTCTCAGTGGTAACCACCACCTGGAATCCTGTGTTTTTAATTTCCTTGCTTTGTGAAAGAATAATCCTACCACATATGTGTACATACATCTCTAAGCAATGTAAGTGTTTCTTGGTTTTAATCTTGAGAGAAATAGTACCATACCACCTTCGGCATTTAATGTTGCACTGCTAAGATGTACCCACACTGGGTAGGCTGCAGTTCATGCATTTCACGGCGGTCTAAGAAGCCATTGTAGACTACACCACAGTTTTTCCCGTTTCTTGGTAACATGTGCAAGAGTGACAGGGGTCCCGTGAGCTCAGCTCCAACAGGCAGAGCCCTTTTCTCCTCCAGCTCCCAAGGTCTCGCCCCCCACTAGTGCTGTTCCAAGCAAGGTCCCCGGGCCCTCCGAGGCCGACAGTGACAGGAAGGGGCAGGAGGCCCGAGGCCCGATCTCGGCCGACCCCATTACCTGGTAGCCCTGGGAACTGTTCTGTATCCCGAACTGCGGCATGCCGGGGTCTGCGCACGTGGTCAGCGTTGGGTCTGGATCGCAAAACAAAGAAACAGACCACACGGTCACGGAAGCTTTCCTTGCCTCGGCTCACGCTGAGAAACAGATGCAGAGAGGAAAACGGAGCCACGTCCCGATGTCCCTGCCTCTCGATGATCCCACCCGAGCCAGACCCCTGGCTGACACCACCATGCCCTGTAGCACATTAACTCTGGCGTTTCACATCCTGCTCCAAGAAGCTCGGAGGAGGACTTGCCCCCTTTTGCAGGTGAGACCCCTGAGCACAGGGAAGGAAAGCCATCATCTTGGGCCCCAAAGAGGGGTGCCCACAGCTGGGACAGTGCCCCAGCCCACCGCTCACCTATGCAGCTAGGCTGGGTGCCGCTCCACGTCCCATCTGACTGGCAGAACCTCCGTGGCGAGCCCACCAGCACCAGAGGGGGCTGGCAGGAGAAGGAGACGGACGACCGGTAGGAGAAGCCGCGGTCCTCTCTCCTCCCCCGGGCCGGGACCCCAGGATCTCCGCAGAACACAGCTGGGAGCACAAGGGAGAAAGGCAGGTCCAAGTTGCTTCCCGGAACCCAGTGTGAGACCCCATGGTCCCCACCCCCGCTGCTGCTGTTTCCTCTCCTTCCCATATTCAAAGTGCTTATCAGTAACCATCCAAGTGACAGAGAAATACTACAGGAAGCTTAGAACGTGGAGAAAAAATGAACTCTCAGCCACTCCCTATTGCTCTCCCCCTGCGACCCCCCATTTTCACGCTCACCCCCTTCTGGTCTTGGTTTACTTGTAGGTAAATTTGTGCGTGGCTGCAAACCCAACGTCCAAATGTTGTTAACCTTGCTTTATTCACTTAATATTCTGTGAACATTTCCCAGGTTTATGCAACCTTGTCATTTATTGGCTACATAGTTCCACAATGAGAGCTTGTATCATAATTATAGTTTGTCATAACCTTTCTATTATTATAAAGTTACACCTGGCCTTTCTTTTACTTGCATTATTTTCTTGGAGGAGATTCTCTACGAGTGGGCTCATCTTTAAAGGTTTGAGTGTGTTCATGGCTCTCAATGTATAGTATGGGCAACTGTCGTTCCAAAGGGCGTGCATTTACACTGGGTGGGTAGTGCATGGAGAGAGGAGTGCATGGAGTGTGCTCATTCATTCATATCTTCAGAGTATCACTAAAAACTGACTACCTTCGGTTCCCAAGACATCACTTCAGGCATGAAGAACATTCTTTAGGCTATGATGTGTATATGTCTGTGTGTGTGTGTGTGTGTGTGTGTGTGTGTGTGTGTACACAGAGTCATGAGGTTCATGATAATATGCAAATAAATCAGAAGTCTGTGCTGTGGAAACTGGGAGTCTAGACCTGACCAATCAGAAGTCAGTCAAAGGCCAAGATGATCAGAAGTCACTGTAGCTAGAAAAAGGCAACGCAAAAGATAAGAAATACTAATGGATGACAAAGAAAGAGAAACTCGGTCTAGCTAATAAGCAATGTGGTACCAATTAAAATAAGGAGGTAACTTTTTAAACTCCTCAGCCTGGTAAATATATATAAAAAAGGGAAAAATCCATTGTTAATGCGGGAAGGAGTCAAGAAATGTTCTCATAAACTGCTGGAGGGGGTGCAAATTGGGACACTCTTTCCAGAAGACAGTTTGGCATCACGTGTCCTAACATATAGAGTGCATGTCTGCTGACCCAGGCTCACTCCTAGGACTTTACCACGAGGGTAAAGAAATGCTATTTTCAGGGCTATTTCTTACAGGACTGTTTCTAACGGGATTAAACTGGAAAAACCCAAATTCGTCACCAGAAGGAGATTAGACAAGTTGTGGCATCTACAACAAGGAAATTCTTTAAATCATTAAAAATGATGATGTGTAGGTCGGTATCTATTGATAGAGAAAGGTGTCGTTGGCCTGTCAATGCATACAAGTCATGGGCTAGTATGCACAGCACGATGCAATGCCATTTATAGAAAATCATATCCATATGCTATACATGCAAAAATGCAGAGCGACAGGCATGGAGACACAGCCGTGGCTGCCTTGGGGACTGAGAGTTCAGGTGACTGTTACGTTCTTCTTTGTCTTTTCAGCTATCACACAGTGTTTTTGGACAGTAACTGTAAAGCATTGCTAAAATGCTGTTTCTAGTCCAGACTCTGCCCTGAGACTTGCTGTGTTCCGTTCCTAATGTCGCCCGGACGGTCCACGAAGGTTAACCACGCACCAAGTGCTGCCTTTCCTGGGTCCACGTCTGAGCCGCTGGCCCTCGCCTCCGCTGACATTTCTCAAATGGAAGCAAACTGTCAGGGGTACCCAAACAGTGTCATGAGTATGTTGACAGGTTTTTGCAGCCTTAGACCAATGCCCAGTGGACAGGAAAAATAGGTCCTATTGTTTGTCCAAAGCACAGGCACCGAGAAAAATATCCAGAACCAATTCTCAGGCTCTGACAAGAATAAGTGACCTGGACCCTGCTTCTCCCGGGGCTCGGTAAGGAATGAGCCCTGAGGGGGACTTGGGGCTCTCTGGGACACGACTGGGCCAGGTGGGTAGAAATAAACTGTCACCGGGAAATCAGGAGTTCCCAGGAGCCCTTCTGTGCAGGTATTTCCCATGAAGACAGGCATGTTTCCTGCACTGGCTCCCCATCGCTGGGTACTGACCGAGCCAGTTAACAACCTTTTGGGTTAAAAACCTTCCTCTCATCTATGGCTTAATTTCTTACCACTGTGACCACACAAAGTCTGTAGCTAGGGCTCAATTTATTCTCATTTTCTTCCTTTAAACTTCCTTCCTTCTTTAATAGTGTCTGACAAAGGTCCTCCCTGGTCTGGGGCGGGGTATCTGGTCTAGAACTTCTAGCAGCAGAGCTCTGAGGGAAGGGGAAGGAGCGGCAGACAGGAGGCGCTAGAGGGCCCTATGAGCAACTTACGGAAACACTGAGGCAGCTCTCCTGTCCAGGATCCGTTTCCCTCACAGGTGAGCACCGCGGGCAGGGAGAGCTGGTACCCCTCCAGGCAGGCATACGTCACGCTGGAGCCCCACATGAAGTCCGACCCCACCACTTTCCCGTTGGGGATGAGCTGAGGCGGCTTGCACATGATGGCTGGGGGAAGACCACAGCAGGCTGAGTTCTGGTGCCGTCCCGGTGAAACCAGGCCCGTCACCAGCACGGATGTTACTGGCCACCCTGCACCTGGCAGGCGTCTGGGCTGAGCAGGAGGAGTCAGGAATGGCCCCTCTTACTTAGGGAGCTCTGGTCTTTCTGCTCCTTTCGGCGCCTGACAACCCACTCCTCTCAAAGCCCAAGCCTTGCCTTGGTACCTCTGACTCCCTCCTTGCAGATGTTCAGGGGCCAGTCCTCACCCCACAGGCCCCTGGTTAAGACCTCAGGGCTCTGCCTCGTCACCCTCCCTTCTAGATGCCCAAGGCCCACGTCTCACTTTTGTATCTTCTTTGGCCCTCTGTCCACGCCTGCAGCCCTCAGACGCACCTTTGCAGACTGGCTTGGTACCATTCCACGTCCGGTCCTTGGTGCAGCTCAGCACAGACACCCTATGGGACTCCATCATGTAGCCAGGGACGCACTGGTATGTCACAGTTTTGTTGTACCTGAAGTCACTGCCCAGCCGGAGGCCATTGGCCGGAACCCCAGGGTCACCACACTTTATGACTAGGACAGGGAGACAGATACAGCATTGTTCACTCCCAGGCCCCAGCCCTCGTCCCCAGCATTCCAACACCACCCTGTCACTCCCTACACACGTCCAGGAAGGAATCTGTCAGATAAGGAATACTGGGCCCCTCCCAGGTTCCCAGGAGGGCACTGCCCAGTCTCCCTGCAGGAGTAGGAGTCCTCCTGCACCCCACTCTCCTTGCCACAATATCCTTATGCACCCCAGAAACTTGGGCTATGATGACCATCCTTCTTATTCAAAGCTCACCCCTCCAAGAGGAAGCACCCAGAGGGCTCAGTTCCTAGGACTCAGGGGGAGGGAGGTCTCCAGGTTGAAGAGCCTAAGATGTGTCAATGAACCCCACAGACAATTTGTCTGCCAGCAGGTGTATCTTGCCACCTGGTATTCTGCCTAGGAGGCCTCTGTAGGCCCAGGGGCTGAGAATCAGGGTCTGAGGACCTATGCAATGGTTGTAACTATGCTATGGTATCAAGTGAGGCTGGGGGTTGGTGAGCGCTGGCTGTGGAACAAAAGTGAAGTTGACATGGGATTTCAGATAGAGCCTGACATCAAAGACTAGGACTTGGAAAGGGAGAATGTTGTCAGATTCCTTATCTTATCACTTCCCTCCATCTGGGCCCCACAGGGACTCACTTTCCAGGGAAAAGGGCTTGGGGCTTCCCTTGAGAGAAGCAAGAAAGGGGAGTGGGGGGTTACACGAGGCTTGAGAGCCAGGCCAGGGTGGGGATGGGTGCCAGGGAGAGAGGAACCAACAAGGATGGTGGGTGGTGGCAGTGTTAAAGTGGAAAGAAATCAGGCTGGGCACTGGGGGTTTGCCCTACAGGAGAAAAAGCCAGCCCAAGGAACTGGCCAGAGCCCGAGAAACAGCAAATCGGTGTATCGCAACCTCTGAGCCTCAGTCATCTCACGTAAAGGGGGGCTAACTAGTAGCTACTTCAGGGGGATGGGGTGAGCATCCAATGGCATTGCCTATAAAATAAAGCACTTAGCTCAGTGGTCTCAAACCATTGCCAATGTGTCCTCAATAAATAGACATTATGTGTATGAATCTCATTCAGGGGCAAGTCCCACCACTCCAGACAGCCTCCCCAATCTCCCACGGACAGCTTTCGTCTTGGACATGGAGGAACCCACTGCCCTCGGCCACCATTTGCCATGGAGCCCACGGGCCTGGGTTCTCACCTGTGCACTCTGGGTCACTGCCTGTCCAGGTGCCATTGACCGAGCAGTGCCGGCTGAGCAGGCCTGTGGCGTAATAACCTTCCCGGCACTCATAGACGATGGAGCTGGAGAAAACCAGGCCATCGCTGAACATGACGCGGGCGTTGCTTGGAGTCCCGGGGTTCCCACAGGAGATCACTAGGAAGCCAAAAGAATACATCATTCCTCAGAACAGGGCAGGCGTCCCCTGGGGACCGAGAACTGCCCCGAGTGGGAACCGTGTGCTGCACAAGGAGCCTGCGGATGGAAATGCCTCTTACGCTGCTGCCACGCCTGATCCCTCACCTTCAGAAGGGAAGGAGAGACCTGTATGAGTTCTAAAACATAAGGACTATGTCTGTTTTATTATCACATGTAAAAATTAAAACAATTCCTTAGTATCTTCCAATATTCAATCCGTGCTTAATTTTTCTTAATTCTCTCTCTCTCTCTACCCAACTCACCTCTTTTTTTAATAGTTGATTTGTTTGCATCACCATCCAAACAAGACCCACCTAAGGCTATTTGGTTGGTGTGTCTCTAAGACCCTTGGAATCCAGAGATGGCTGTTCCCTGTCCTGTGATTTATCTGTTACAGAAACCAGGGCATTTCATGGGGGTTTTGTGCCTTTTCCCTTGCATCCCATCAGGAGGCACAGAATGTCTGATTGTTTCCTTATTCCTGACTTTGAGGCTGATCAATGGGTTCTGGCATGATACAATTCTCATTAGTTTCTCTCTTAATGGTTTTAACAGCAATCAACTCTTGCTAGACTAGATTTGCTATTAGGGGATAGAAAAGGGTGATATTCTAATTCTATAATTTTTTCTGCATCCGCTAGACTACTTTAATAAAGAACATGCCCGTCACCAAATATTTGCTTACCCTAAAATGCAAGTCATACAGGAAGGCTGGATAATGCTTGATTATTCTTTTAATCAGACATCAGAACAAGAAGTTGGTTCTCTAGCAAGCTTCAAAGATGACCAACAGTCACTGGAACTCATGGATTTAACCCTTTGCACTCGCTTTTTTCTCGATTCCTTTATTCTAATGCTAACCGTGTCAAGTCACACTCGACATCCGAGTGCAAAAGGTTAAGCTTATTTACTACTAGAGGCCCGGTGCATGAAATTCGTGCACTCGGGGGGGGGGGGGTCCCCTCAGCCTGGCCTGTGTCCTCTCGCAGTCCGGGAGCTCTCAGGGGATGTCCGACTGATAGCTTAGCCTGCTCCCTCAGGGGAGCAGGCCTAAGCCCACAGTCGGACATCCTTAGTGCTGCTGTGGAGGTGGGAGAGGCTCCCACCACCAACACCACTGCTCTTGCCAGATGTGAGCCCTGCTTCTGGCTGAGCAGTGCTCCTGCTGTGGGAGCTCACTGACCACCAGGGGGCAGCTCCTATGTTGAGCATCTGCCCCCTACTGGTCAGTTTGCGTCATAGTGACTGGTCGTTCTGCTGTTCGGTCGATTTGCATATTAACTTTTTATTATATAGGACTAGAGGCCTGGTGCATGAAAATTCATTCACTTGGAGGGAGGGTTCCCTCAGCCCGACCTGTCACCTCTCACAGTCCGGGACCCTCAGAGGTGGGAGGGGACCCAGCAATCAGGGGAAGGCGACACCCCCCATCACACCTCTGCTGCTGCCACTGCCGGCAGCGCAAGCCTCGGCCAGCCCTGGTTACCTGTGCCTTGGGCCGGCCCTGGGCGGCTGGGGGTTGAGGGGAATGGGGGACTCTGGAGGCAGGTGCACAGAGCCCGGCCTTGCCATGCGCCTGCCGCCCCGGCGGGGCTGAGGGGACTGGGCACCATCATCTTGTGGCTGTGGGCGCCGCCATCTTTGAGGGCATGACAGTCAATTAGCATATTCCCTCCTATTGGCTGTGGGCGCCACCATCTTTGCTATGGGGCGAGGGTCTCTTTATTAGATAGAATGTTGCCATCCATTTCCACTATTATTCTTATTGATGCTCAAAGTATCCCATCTTAGACTAGTGGGAGCCTTTTCATGACTCCACTTGTCTTTGGTAGATTCCTTGCTAGAGTGACAAGATGTTCCAAGTTCACCTTTCTATTTCCTGCCTCCGTTCTGGAATCTACCATTTCTCCAAAGAGCACTAGCTGCGTTCAATGGAGATTGGATTTAGAAACCACAATCTCGATGTTAAGGGCACTCATTGATTCTAAAATTTTTGAGAGGATATATCTGGAAAAATAACTTCTCAGATTGAAAATAAAATATGAGCTTATACTGATATTACCAATCCACATTTAGGGTTAAGAGTTTTCCTTAACTTTGGAATTTTTATATTATATCTGTTATATGCTGGAAATTTTGGTTCTTAAAGACAATACATAATTTTAATTTGTTTTTCCTATATACTAGAGGCCTGGTGCATGAAAATTCATGCACTAGAGTGGGGGTGTTCCCTCAGCCCGGCCTGCCCCCTCTCACAGTCTGGAAGCCCTCAGGGGCGGGAGGTGACCTGGCGATCAGGGGAAGGTGACGCCCCTATCACACCTCTGCTACTGCCACTGCCAGCAGTGCAAGCCTTGGCCAGCCCTGGTTACCTGAGCCTTGGGTGGCCCTGGGCGGCTGGGCAGCTGACATCCAAGGCTGGCCTGTGCTTTGGGCTGGCCCTGGGCAGCTGGGCAGCCACCAACCAGGGCAGCTGGGCAGCCACCATCTGACATCTGAGGTTTGCCTGTGCCTTGGGTCAGCTGGGGGCTGAGGGACTCTGGAGGCAGGTGCGTGGAGTGGCCTGCCGCCCTGGCGGGGCTGAAGGGACTGGGCGCTGCCATCTTGTGGCTGTGGGCACCGCCATCTTTGAGGGCGGGGCAGTCAATTAGCATATTCCCTCCTTATTGGCTGTGGGCACCGCCATCTTTGAGGGTGGGGCAATCAATTAGCATAGTCCCTCCTTATTGGTTGTGGGCACTGCCATCTTTGTGATAGCATGAGGGTCAATTAGCATATTCCCTCTTTATTAGATAGGATACTATGGCATTATGTATGTAATAGTATCAGAAGAGTAATACTAATATTATTACTTAACAATATGATTGCTAAAAGTAGTTTAAGATTTCATGCAGTTCTCTTTGTTCTTAGGATATATATACTATAGTAAGATTTCATTGTTTTTCAAGTCGGCTTAAGTAATTCTCTGGGTTATTAAATCACTAACTTGATACATAAATTCATTAGTTTTGATTTTGATATTCAGAGATTACTTGCTTCTAATCTTTGATTTAACTTTATTTTGTAAGTATGTACAACATTTATGTGGTCCTGAGGTCAAATATACTAAATGATTCCTATATAACTAGCACAACCGATAGGCTCTAACATCAATTTATTTAACAGGTATTTGTGTGGCCTGGGTCCCAGGAATTCAGTGATGACCAAGTTATGTCCTCTGCCCTTGCGGAGCTCAGGATATCTTAAGAAACTACCTATACACAGATGAATCAAAATATCCTATGTAATAAAAGCCTAATATGCAAATTGTCCCCTCGACCGGGAGTTTGACCAGGAGTTTGAACAGGGGGCAGGGCCGGCTGGCCAATTTCCCCCAGCCAGCCTTGCCTCCGATTGCCCCCCCATTGGGGGCGGGGCTGGCCAGCCAACCTCCTACAATCCCTATCCCCTGCCAGTCCAGCCCGATCGCCCCAATTGGGGCAGGTCCGCCGGACCCCACCCTTGCACAAATTTGTACACCAGGCCTCTAGTGATGTTATAAGTAATACACTTGATGGAAAGAAAACACTCAGAAGAGAGCATCTTATTAGGGCTGGAGATAAGAATTTGAGTAGAGCCTTGAAGGATAAGTGGAAACTGGTCAGGGAAGTCACAAAGAGCTGTGTGCACGTCACATACACACTTTCAGCATCCACTTCCAGGTCCAAACTCTCAGTCACTAACTTTCTGTTTCCCAAATACTCCTGACATGTTGACTAACTCCAGCCTGGGGTCCGAGTGGCACAAAAGGGGACTTGGGTCACAGTGAATATTTGAGAATATACTAAATTCTCTCCTTGACTCTCTGACTACCTCAAACCTTTCTTACTGTGTCTAAAAAAATCCCGTAGAAGCTAACTTTGCACTCCAAAAAGGCGGGACTTTGGGCAGACAAGTAGGAGGGCACTGACTCCATGTGGCTCATTTCCTGGGCAGGTGTCCTCTGACCTTGGGCCAGAACGCCTCCCTGTGCTCTGCTGGACCACTCCACAACCTCAAGTTCAAACAGCTGCTCTCTAACCCTGCCTCTTATCTCTTCAGCTCTCTGCCTCTGGGATTCATTCTCTGGTCATTTCTTGGTCCTTTTAGGACTCATAATCCATTGATTTACTACTTTTCTTACTGCTACCTATTCCCATTAAAAAAACAACAACACATCCCCTCCTTACCCAGCTTAGATTCCAAGATCAATAATAACCACTGCTTTGTGTATACCCTCACGTCCCTCGCCACTTTCCGCTGATGTCTTAGTTGCCCGATAAAACCCCAACCCTATACCTAATGCTTCACCTGCCCTGTGCCTGCACGGGTGTAGCAATATGTGGTTGAACAAAAACCCAGACAATGCTGACTACTCTCACTTTAAATTAGTGGCCTCCTACCTTAAGTGAGCCCCTGGTGCTACCTGACAATTATATACTAGCATTTCCCTATTCCATTCCTACGCCTCCCAGGCGAGATGATGATTTCCTGTCGTCTCCTTTCTCTTTCAACATCTCCTCAGTCCACCTCCCCTTCAGCTGTTAAACTGCTTCCTGACTAGGAAAGTGCTACACAGGCTGGATTTTAGAGACAGAGGGACTAGGGAGCAGCTACGAAAAGTTAGACTCTGGGAGGAGAGGTTTTAAGAAAGAGTCTCTTCAGAAATTTAGGAGTATGTGCAGAAACATAACTGCCCCCACCCAGGCTACCTCAGGGAACAACATTAAGAGTTTAGATTACTCTTAAATGTTTTTAAAAAATTGGATTTCTAGTTCTTTGGGCATTTTTGATGCTTGTTTAACATGTCTCCTCCCTTCAATGGTAAGCTCCAAGAGGGCAATGTGTGTCTGTCACTGTCACCCTTGTGTCCCTAGCACATATGACAGTATCTGACACATAGTTGTTGAATGAAACTATCCTATATAATAAAAGGCTAATATGCAAATCAACCGAATGGCAGAGTGACTGGTTGCTATGATGTGCACTGACCACCAGCGGGGAGATGCTCAATGCAGGAGCCGCCCCCTGGTGGTCAATATGTTCCCACAGGGGAGTGCCGCTCAGCCAGAAGCCAGGCTCACGCGAATGGGCCTAAGCCATCAGTCGGACATCCCCTGAGGGCTCCTGGACTGCACAAATTTCGTGCACTGGGTCTCTAGTATAGGAAATAAGTGAACAAATGGGCTAAACTTAGTTTATCCCGGTTTCTTCCCTTCTTAAGTGAGGGTGGAAATATGTTTGTCTTTAGATTACGAATGAGGATGCACAAGCTATCTGTTGATGTCCACTCTCCAGGAGGCCAAGGGTTCACCGGGGGCCATGGTTTCATCTGTGAGCAAGAGCAGGTGCTTGGGGTGGGCAAACAAGGGCAGGCAAAGGGAAAGAGAGAATGGTCACATACATTACCTCCACATTCAGGCTGCGTGCCGCTCCACGAGCCGTTGGCCTGGCAGGTTCGCTCTGACGATCCCCGGAGCGCATGGCCAGCCTCACAGCTGAAGCGCATCAGACTCCCGGGGGCAAAGCTCTCCCCCAAACGTATGCCGTGCGCCGGGATCCCAGGGTCACCACAAATCCCCATGCTGGTGCCTAAAGACAGAACCAAACAAGTACCGTTGTTTTTAGCATGGAAGGGAGTGGAGGACAGAGAGGAGGATGTTGGGCCACTCTTTATAGGAGGCAGTGGGCCCTCCTGCACGAGGCGGTGAAAACTGATTGTGTCTAGTCCAAGTTACCAGAACAGGCTCCTGCCTTACTACTCAGGGGTCAAAGAATAGAAAGGTCTGAGGTCACTGGTGAATTCCCGGGGACCACCCAGCAAGGAAGCGAGAAGGGAGAGGGAAGAACCTTTGGTGGATCATGCCTTCGTTCCTTGGCCTGCACCAGTGTGAATACCAGTGGTCCAAGCTGGCTGCATCTCCTCCTTCTCCATTTTCCCTCTTTTCCACCAATAGCTGCTGATTCCAGAGTATCCTCCCCATTCCCAATGCCACCATCTTAGTTCAGATGCTCAGCATTCTCTTGCCTGAACTATTGTAAGAGCCTCCAAACTAATGTCCCTTCCTCTTCAATTCCCTCTCTCATGCATCTTCCATTTATCCTCAGATCATAACCATGAACCACCACCCCTCATCTGATCTTGTTTCTTTTCTGCTGAAATAGCACCACTGGCTTCCCATTGCCTATAGAATACAGTTCACGCTCCTTGGCATAGCCTCATCTTCTCAACAGCCCAGCTTGAATCCTGATCCTTTAATTGAGGATTCCCTACTCCCAAATTACAGAGTACAGATGAGCTCTGGATTAAATATCTTAGAACCTCTCAACTCTTTCTGCATGAGAAGATAAAGTTTCCAACTCATGTGGATGTACCTCATCATGAACCCACATGTATGGGCATCAAATGGCAACATCTGAGTGACCATATTTAGTTTGTTGGAGTAAAGCAATGTTTAAATAATGTATAACCTACCATGGTCCATTTTTGTCTCTTCCTCTCAATCCTGGAATTATGAGAATACCATGTTCCCCATTCTGCTTCCTACCAAGGGAGGGGGATTCATTCAATCTTTAAGTCAAACATTTGAAAAAAGAGGGCCCATCACATTTGACCAGGTTTTCTTATCTTTTAAAGTTTTCCAGGGTGTAGCTCACGGAACAGGCAGTACTGGGTCCCCTGAAAGGCAGCCCTGATGGTGAGTACTCTAACTCCCACACTGGCTAGCTGGCCTCTGCTGGAGCCAGCGCTATTGTGCAATAGGCCCGAGGGTGGAGCTCTCCAGTCCTGGGGGCTTATCCGAAAGAATGGCCCCCACTGCAGTGTTTGGAGCTTCCACGTCAATGAAATAAGGAGTCTGGGACAGATATTGTATCATGGGAGCAGATGGCAACAGCTCACTCTTTTACTAAAGAGGCCTATCAGCAAGAGGTGAGCAATGAACTTCCCAAAGTATGTCTCCAATGCTGGAAACCTCTGCATGTCCTTGCTGGCCTAGGGACTTGTCTCAAGGACTCAGGACATTTTGTTACACATCATCTGGGTGCACTGACTGAACAAAATGAGGTTCAAAAATTTGACCTTGGAACTCTTGAATGTGTGTTTCTTTGGCCTGGCAGTAGATGCTGTTACAAAAGATGACATCTCTAAGTTTCAGGAGGGAGGAATTATATTCTACTCACTGGTGCACACCTTGCATTGCAACATAATTTCCTATTCTTCACATCTCTTATTTTTTAAAAAATATAATTTTCTTTCTTTTTAAAAAATATTTTTAATTGATTTTTTAGAGAGGAAGGGAGAGGAATAGAGAATTAGAAACATTGATGAGAGTTAGAAACATCAATCAGCTGCGTCCTGCATGCCCCCCACTAGGGATCTAGTCCACAACCAAGGCACATGCCCTTGACCAGAATCGAACCCGGGACCCTTGCTCTATTCACTGAGCCAAACCGATTAGGGCTCATTTCTCTCTCTCTCTCTCTCTTTTATTTAAGGCATTCATTCCTCAGCCTCAGCATTTATAGAATCCTGTCTAGTCCTGTCCTTGGAGGTCTCTAGGAAAGCTCTGCCCATGATTCTGGTATCCCAAGTGTTTGTCATCCTTGATGGATACTCAGGAAAAATGAGATTGCTAACTGTGCCTCAGAATATTCAGGATCAGGACTAAACAGCTGAATGCAATACATCCCCTAGTGAGTGGGGTTCATGTCTGCTGAAGGTGTGTTTCTTTCTTAAAAAACAACAACAACACATTTTATTGATTTTTTACAGAGAGGAAGGGAGAGGGATAGAGAATTAGAAACATCGATGAGAAAGAAACATTGATCAGCTGCCTCCTGAACACTCCCTACTGGGGATGTGCCCGCAACCAAGGTACATGCCCCTGACCAGAATTGAACCTGGGACCCTTCAGTCCGCAGGACGACTCTATCCACTGAGCCAAACCGGTTAGGGCTGAAGGCGTGTTTCTTACTTTACTATTTCATGCTCCCAAGGTGTCAGCTTATTTCTAAGTCTCCCCTATCAACCTTGATGTGGCCAAGGAAGAGTCCCTTCTTCCACATGCAGGACCAGTTCTTGGGAAGTCACAAAATTAGGGAATCTCAGGCTTGAAAAGTTTTGGAGATTTTCCAGCTTAGTTTTCTACTCCAGACAGACAAGAACTGTTTCTGTAATATTTCCCAGTAGGTCGTTTTCCAACCTCTACTAAGACAATTCCAAACAGAAATTAGAGTTTGGGTGAGAAGACTTTGGAAATGTGTGCCTTTCCTCTTTGGAATGCCTCTTCCTCCTGGAACTTGCTCTGTGGACGACTCAGGAAGCCTCAGTATACTTGGCTGTTGTCTTCCCAGGCCATCCTCCCCAAGCCACTTTCACCAGAAGTCAAAACAGAATGAAGTCAGGGAGGAACCCAGATAATTGGCTTTCTTCTCGTCCAGGTTAAAGGAGTCCCCAAGGCTCATTACCTTGTCCTGCCCAGTTCATGAACTGGATGATTTATGAGTCTTGTAGAGGTGAGGGGCCAAAGTCCTGGTGGAAATAGAGTGATGTGTCTGGGCAGCCAATAAATAGCCCTTTGAAAGAGTGGCTAGTGCTTTGAGAATTTCTCCTAATATCTGGTTCAATATTTTAGAAGTGCAATTTGGGAGACAGGATTACCTTAGAATCTCAAACTGTAAGAACAGCTATGTCCTCCCTAGTTTGCGATCTCTGGGCTGTATGAATTGGCCAGAGCTGATGAAGGGATGAAGCTGGACTCAGACCACCACAGGCTGAGGTCCAGCCGGGACCTCCCATAGCTGTGCTCTCTGCCTGGTAGGGATGAGATGAGGGCTCAAAAGCTCTGCTTTCCTCCCGTTCTTCTATCACACTCACACTTGGGGAGCTTGTCCCTCTCCCATTAGCCAAGTGTTCCCTTGGGCCCTTCTCCCCCCTGCAGGCCCCATACCTGAGCAGTGGGGCAGGGAGCCTGTCCAGTGTCCATCTAGCCCACACACGCGGGTGGCGTTTCCCACCAGAGTCCGTTTGCCAGTGCAACTGTAATGCACGACTGCCCCCACGGTATAGTTGTCCCCGGACATCTGGGCATGAGGTGGGGAGCCTGGATGGCCACAGGACACCACTGTGGGAAAGAGAAAACATGTCAGCAACTCGGCTAAGGGAGAGGGCATCATCACAGGACACACACTAGGCTTTTGGTAGTGACAGGCGGAGAGGAAGAGAAACCCTGGGTACCAATCGAAGCAAACTCCCTGCTGGCACACCCAGCTGCCATCAGCAGGCAATGCCTACCCATCTCGCTGTACAGTTCCCATATCAGTGAAATGAAAAGTGACACCTTTGTTTTAAGAGTTGAAGGGATAATACGTGTAGTAGGTATGCGATCCTATTTGTTGCTTTTCTTTCTTGACGCTTCCTCGCTGCTATAGGACATACCCAAATGTCTCTGGCAGAAAGGTGGTGGATGTAGCACACGTAAGACAATATGGGCGATTGGGATCCTGGGATTGTCTGCATTGGCCACAGGTTCCAGAACAAGGACCAGTTATAGTCCTTTCCTAACTGCATCTTATAATTGCCCACATCCATTGTCCCCAACTTGACACCTTAAGCCTGCAAGTCCCCTTTCCTGAAACAGCAAAGTGTAACTGTGAGAACCAGTGGTGAGATGGAGCTGAATGTACAGGTTCAGGCAGGGCACTGCTGTCAGGGTTGCTGTGCTTTGCCTTCCCATCGCTCTTGCCACAGGTGCACCTCAGGGTCTTTCATTTACTCGGCACCTATTTATCGAGTGCCTGCTGGGTGCCAGGCACTGTTCTGTGTGTTTGGGAGAATCAAGTCCATGCTCTTGTGGAGCTTATATTCTAGTGGGGAAGAGAGACTATAAATAATAACATAAACAGGCAATCCTAAGGGAGTGCTAAGAAGGGAAATAAAGCTGCACCAGGAAAAGGGTGGTCAGGGGCGGGATGAGGATGCTGTTTTTGAGCGGGGTGGGCAGGGAAGACCTCACTGAGAAGGTGACATTTGAGCAGTGATTTGAGTGATGTGAAGAGGCCAGCCATGCAAGATCTGGGTGAAGAGCATCCTGAGGGAAGGAACATCAGGTGTAAAGGTCCAGAGGCCAGAACGAACTTGGTGTGTTTGAGGACCGGCAAGAAAGCCAGGGCTTCTGGAACAGACAGGGCAAGGAAAGAATGGAAGAAGACATGGGTGGAGAGGTTGCTACGATGGCCTAGAATGTGGATTTTATTATAAGCATGAAGGGATGCCACTGGAGTGATATGACCTGATAGACATTTTAAGAACATTCTGACTACATGTGGAAAACATTCTAGAGTGGGGCAAGAATGAGGCAGGTGTTGCACTAGTTCAAGAAGAGATGATAATGACTTGGATGGATTAAACTTGGGGTATGGTAGGAGATACTTGTAGTCATGGCTTGCATCTGGAAAGGGGACAGGGCATGGCAGGGATGATGACCAGGATAGGTGACCAACAGGATAAAATCTGAGTTAGCTTAACGCTGTCCCTGATGACAGCTGTCAACTTGACTGGGCCAGAAGGATGCCCAGATAGTTGGTCAAGAATTATTCTGTGAGAGCATTTCTTAATGAGATTAAAATCTGAATAAGTAGACTGAATAAAGCAGATTGCTCTCTCCAGTGTGGGTGTGCCTCATCCAATCTCCTGAAGGCCAGAATAGAACAAGAAGGCTGAGTTAGGGAGACTTCTCTCTCTCTGCCTTCGAGCTGGAACATCCAGCCCTGGTCTCAGACATGGACTGGAATTTACACTGTTGGCTCTCCTGCTTCTCAGGCTTTTGAACACAGACTGAAACCATGACATCTGCTCTTCTGGGTCTCCAGCTTGCTGACTGCAGATCTTGGGACTTCTAAGACCCCATAATTGTGTGAGCCAATTCCTTATTTTATATGTAGTATGTTATGGGTTCTGTTTCTCTGGTAAAACCAAACTAATACACCTGCTAAGTTCTACCTGAGTTCCTGACCTATCTGTGAGCAAACAAAAGCAGTTGCTATTTTAAGCCATTAAGTTTTGAGATGGCTTGTTACACAACAATAGATAACGGATAGAGTATGTTTTAAGCATTATATTATTTATTTCTTAAGACAACCCTACGAGGTAGGCACCGTTTTTATCTCCATCTTGCTGAGGAGGAAATGAGGCATGGTGAGGAAAAGGAACTTGCCCAAGGTCACAGACCTGTTCAATGATAGAACTAGTTCTTGAAACCAGGTAGGTTGACTCTAAGAAGGACACACACTGTAATTGGTTCCCTTCTCAATGACTTGGTTCTGGCTGTCAATTGAGGCATCGGTGATTGTTCTCCACATGATCCCTGTCTCCATGTGCTTTCTTATCAGTGATTACATTAAATGAGAGTTAAACACATAAAAGCCAGATATCAGAAAAATGAATAAAGAACAAGATCCAACTATATACTGTCTGTAAGAGACACACCTTAGATTCAAAGACACAAATGGATCAAAAGTAAAAAGATGGAAAATATATACTATGCATATAATAACCAAAAAAGAGCTGAATGGCTATCCTAATATCAGACAAGATTAACTTTAAAGCAAAATTGTTACTAGATAGAAGGACATTTTATAATAATAAAAGGATCAATCCGCCAAGAAGATATAACAACTATAAATATATATGCTCCTAACAACAGATCTGCCAAGTACATGAAGCAAAAAGCTAACAGAATTGAAAGGAGAAATAGACAAATCAACAATTACAGTATGATATTTTAATACCCCACTTTAAATTATGAATATAACATCCAAACAGATCAACAAGGGAATATAATGAATAACACTAGAAGCCAACTAGATGTAACAATAATCTATAGAACACTATACTTAGTAACAGCAGAATATATACTTTTCTCAAGTACACATGGAACGTTCTCCAGAATAGACAGTATGTTAGGCCATAAAATGAGTCTCCATAAAATTTGAAAATACTGAAATCATACAAAGTATATTCTCCAATCACCATGCAATAAAATTAGAAATCAATAATGGAAGGGAATTTGGAAAATTCACAAATATATGGAAAGTAAACAACAGACACCTTAATAACCAATAGGTTAAAGAAGAAATCAGAAGTTAGAAAATACTTTTGAGGTGAACAAAAATGAAAATGTAACATTCCAAAATGTATAACATGCAGTGAAAGCAGTTTTCAGAAGAAAATTTATAGCTGTAAATGCCTACATTAAAATATCTCAAACCCCAAACCTAACCTTATTTTTTAAGAAAGAAGAAAAAGAGGAGCAAACTAAACCCAAAGCAAAGAGAAGAAACAATAAAGAGATAAGTGAAACAGAAAATAGAAAAGAGAGAAAAACTAAAAGTTGGTTTTTTGAAGAGATCAACAAAATTGATATATGTGTAGCTAGTTTGATGAGAGAGAGAGAGCGAGAGAGAAAAGAGAAGTTAAAATTACTAAAATCAGGAATAAAAGTGGGTATATTACTACCAGACAACCTTGCAGAAATAAAAAGGATTATAGGAGAATACTATAAACATGAACAGTTGTAGGTCAACAAATTAGATAACCAAGATAAAATCGACAAATTCCTAGAAACACACAAACTACCAAAACTGGCTCAAGAAGAAATGAAACATGTAAATAGAATGATAACAAATAAATGGAACGATCAAAAACTTCTATCAAAGAAAAGCCCAGGCCCAGTTGACTTCACTGCTGAATTTTACCACATTTTTAAAGAAGAAATAACACCAATTTTTCTCAAACTATTCCTAAAACTACAACAGGACACTTTCTGACTCATTCTATGAGGACTGTATTACCCTGATACTGAAGCCAAACAAAGACATTGATAGGAAGGAAAACTACAGACCAATATCCTTTATAAACATAGTTGTAAAAATCCTCAGTAAAATACTAGCAAACCAAATCCAGCAGCATAATAAAAGGATTATACACCATGACTAAGTGTGATTTGTTCCAGGAACACAAGAATGGTTCAACATATGAAAATCAATCAGTGTAATACACCACATTAATGAAATGAGAGGGGGAAAACTCACATGATCATCCCAATAGATTCAGAAAAGTAATTTAACAATAATCCAACACCCTTTTGTGATAAACATGTTTAACAGGCTAGGAATAGAAGGGAACGTCCTCAATCTGATCAAGGGAATCTACAAAACCCCCACGGCTAATAGCATACTTCATGGCTAAAGATTGAAAGCTTTCCCCCTGTGACCAGGGACATGACAAGAATGTCTGTTCTTGCCACATCTATTCAACATTGTACTGGAAGTTCTAGCCAGGCAAGTAGGTAACAAAAAGAAGTAACAAGCATTCAGTTTGGAAAGGAATAAGTGAAACTATGCTTAGTCACAGATGAGATGATCTTGGTGACGCTGGATCAGGCCAGTGATTTTCTACCGGTGTGCTACAAGAATTTTTAAAACATGCAATGACTATTTAGTCAGGGGCACTGGCCTCTTTTCCTTCCCTTAGATTGTCAAGTTAAAAAAAAAATGACAACAACCAACAAAACAATAACTGTCAGTGTGAATGAATCAAAATTTACCTATTCATTTGATCAGATCGGCAAAATATATAATATATATTTTGGTGTGTCACAGAATTTTAGTAATTAGTTGATGTGTGCCATGAGATGAAAAAGGTTGAAAATTGCTGGATTAGGCAATGGTTTCTTAAACATTCCACCAAAAGCACAAGCAACAAGAGAAAGAGTAAAGGGCATTATCCAGAAAGCGAGATAATCCACAAAATGGGAGAAAATGTTTGCAAATCATGTATCTGGTATGAGTATAGTGTCCAGAATATATAAAGAACCATTAAGACTCAACAATATGAAGACAAACAACTCAATGAAAAAATGGGCAAAGACCTTGAATAGACATTTCTCTAAAGAAGAGACACTAAACTAAAGGCCAACAAGCACACATGAAGATGCTCAACATCGTGTCAGTAGGGAAATGGAAATAAAAACCACAATGAGAATGGCTATAATGAAAAAGATGAACAATGCGTAAGTAAGAATGTGGAGAAACTGGAACTCCCATACACTGCTGGCAACAATGTAAAATGGTGCAGACACTGGAAAACGGTTATCTTCAAAACGCTCAAAATAAAGTTACCATATGACCCAGAAATTCCACTCCTAGGTATACTAGTATATTCAAGAGAACTGGCAACATATGTTCACACAAAACCTGTACATAGATGTTCTTAGCAGTTTTATTCATAACAGCCAAAAAGTGGAAACAGCTCAAATGTCTATCAGCTGAGAAATGGATAAACAAAATGTGGTGTATCTATACAATGGAATAGTATTTGGCCATAAAAAGGAATGATTTATGGATAAATGCTACAACATGAATGAACTTTGAAAACCTTATGCTAAGTAAAAGAAGCCAGTCTCAGAAGGCCATATATGTAATTCCATCTATATAAAATGTCCAGAATAGGCAAATTCATAGACAGAAAGTAGATGGATGACTCCCAGTGGGTAGGGTAGTGATGGAAAATGGGAAGTGACTGCTAAAGGGTTTCCTTCTGGTCTAATGAACATGCCCTGGAATTAGATAGTGGTGATGATTGTACAATTCTGTGAATATACTAAAATCACTCAATGATAGACTTTGAAAGAATGAATTTTATGGTATGTGAATTATATTTCACTAAAAAATGCAAATGGATTAACTCTTCCAAAAGAAGCTAGTTATTAATTCACATCCAGGTCCGTCTGCCTCAAGAGTCGCGGCATTTCTGCTTCAAGTCCTTCAAAGGAAGGACTGTGTTGTCTTTCTGGAAAAGCAGGAAAGGGGGAAATGGGAGACAGTGTTCCGTCAGGCAGGAATTCTAGAGGAAAAGGACCCTGAAGGCTGAAGAGGGGGTGGCAGGGCTGGGAAGGCCCACGGCCAGGAAGAAAGAGCATGCGAGGTGGTGTGGCCACTAACCCAACCGGGGCCAAGCAGGGCTCTGCCATCCAAGGAGCAGTCAGTGACAGTCATTGTGAAGTAATACACACACATGCACACACACACACGCACGCACGCACGCACACAGAGGAAAGCCCAGCTCTATGACATGATCTATCCTATGACTGCACAGGTGATCATTTGGAGTAATGACATCTACTTACAGAGACACTGCGGGCGGGGACGGTCCCATGTGCCGTCTCCCTGGCAGCTGAGCGCGGGGGTGCCCAGGAGATAGAAGCCGTGGTTGCATTGGTAAGACACCGTGGTGCCGTAGCTGAACCTGTGCGGGCCGCTGGCATGGACTTGACGGACGCTGTGTTCTTGGTGCCCAGGGTCTGTACAGTTAATGACTGCAATGGAACGGGACAATTAGACACAGACCAGTTGTTCATATGCTTTTAAAGGAGAATTCAGAAGCCCAACAGGCACAGAATCCCAGTGTAGCAAAATCTCTAGATCAACACGAAGCACATCCTGCCTGGGAGGGTGAGCGGGCCCGGAGGCTGGGACTGCTCGCACCTTGATCACGCGGTTAAGGGACTCACTCTCACATGACAGCACGTCCTTGGAGAAGCCTCCCCTCCCCCTCTCAGACTGGTTAACCTCTCCCTCCTCCATGCTCCTGTGCACGCACGGTCCTCGAGGGCGTGGCTGCCCCATCTGTGTGCTGGTCCCAGCCAGTGTGTCTCCCGCAGCAAAGCTCATCAATTGTAAAACCCGAGCATGTTGGGCTCTTTTGGAAACTGTTTTAATCACTTTTGTGAGTAGTCCAGGGAGAGATTAATATCCGGGGGAAATAATTTGACTTTTAAATGTTAAAGTGTTTCCAAAGCAGCTTAACTCAAAATCAGAGGGCAATTTTGGAATAATGACAGTATCATTCATAACTCATGTTGTGTACTTTTGCTTTCAAAACACCTTTGCTACCTACCATTATCTTGCCTGAATCTCATAGGCATCAGGGCAGGTGTTTTAAATCTTTGATAAGCATTTAAGGTACTTGATGAACCTCTCTGAGGTTCGGAGAGGTTGGCATCACAAAACAAATAAGTGGCATTTATTCACGCTCAAGCACTGTGAATGCCAAGCATTGTGCTGGGCGTAAGGATACCACAGATTTTACAGTCTCAAGTAGCGTTTCTCCTCCCTGGCACTGTGGACATGTTGGGCTGTGGACATTTTGGGCTGATAATTCTTCATTGTGGGGTGGTCTGGTCTAGGATGTTTAACAGCATCCCTGGCCTCTACCCACCAGATGCTAATTGAAACCCTCCAGTGTGGCAACCTACAAGGTCTCCAGACATCTGTCCCCTGTTGGGGCAGGTGGATGGGTAAAATCACCCCCAGTTGAAAACTGCTGGTTTAGAGAGAAGAACAAATAAGTGATTATCCTGTTTGATAAGTGCTCTGATAGGGGCAGCAGAGAATGTTCTGGAAGCACAGAGCAGAGCATCAGAGCAGGGGGTGGAGCGGGCATGGCTTCCCAGGAGAAGGGACATTTCAGCTGGCTCTTGGTGACTGGGCACAAGTCACCTAGACAGAGAGGGGTGGTGAGGGCGATGGAGAAGAGAGACTTCATTTGAGGAGACTGTCTGGAAGTGCCCGGGGGTGGGTGGGCACAGGGCACGCGGGAGGAATGGAAGAGGTTCAGTGTGGCTGAAGCCCAATACAGAAGCAATGCTGGGAGCAGGTGAAGTGAGGAAGGATGGGGTTGGACAGGAGGCTGGGCCAGGCCCTCAGGCCCATAAGCCAGTGGAGGAGAGTACTTTCTCCTAACGGCAGTGGGAAGTCTGGGAAGGTGTTTTAAACAGGAGGTGACTTGATCGGATTTGCATTTTAGACAGATTGCTCTGTCAGGTTGGAGAATGACTGGTGGGGAGCAGGACTGGAGGCCAGGCTCCTAAGGGTTTTACCCCTGCCCTCTGATTTCGGGACCAGTCGGGGTTGGCGGGTGGGTAAGGGGCAGGTATAGCTGCAGGTCCAGGAGAATTTGCATCTTGTGTTGGGGGGATGAAGCACAGTTCTTGAGGAGAAGGGAACATGGGATAACACCCCAAAGCAGCAGTTCTCAACGTTTCCTGCCTGAATAAATGACAGAAAGAAGGCGCAAAACAAGGTCTTGTTCTCTGTAACCTTCTCTCACTCAAAACAGCATCTTGAAACGTTAAGAGAAGGATGTTATTTTAGGACTAGTTGTGAATGTATCTTATTTTGAAAACTTTGGCCCTTTAATATCAGTTACAAATGAGCTGTGTCACATTGCACAGCCAATCGGCATGAACCCCGAATGCTGCTAGGAGGAGCCAGCGTCCAGGGACTCTCAGCCTCCTTACTGTGAAGAATGGTCCACTCCAGGTCAGGCTGGGCTCTCTCGTGTCCAGCTCACTCTGACTGTCCACTTAAATGTCACTGAGCCGGCCCGGCCACTCTTGGTAAGAGGCAAACAGCTCCACTTGCCCTTTACCGCTGCGAACAGCCTTCCAAGCGTTAGGAGCTATTTCCCAGGTGGGGCCGGAATATCCTCTATGCAGAATCTGCCTCTTCTCTCCCCTCCCCTGCTTCAACCCAAACCATAGACTATTTGCTTTTTATTTTCCATGCAAACTCTTCTGCTTTTTTTTCTGTCATCAAAAATGGGGCTCTATGTGATGAATTATTGGTTTACGAAATGTAAACCAAAAGATTATTTCCGACTGGGCAGCATGGCTCAGTGGTTCAGTGTCGATCTATGAACCAGGAGGTCATGGTTCAATTCCTGGTTAGGGTACATGCCCAGATTGTGGGCTCGATTCCCCAGTGGGGGGCGTGCAGGAGGCAGCTGATCAATGATTCTCTCTCATCATTGATGTTTCTATCTCTTTCTCCCTATCCCTTCCTCACTGAAATAAAAGAAATAAAAATAAAATAAAAAAAGATTGTTTTCGACTCCTATTTTGACAGGTGAAACTTCGTTTGCTCTTTTTATGTAACCAATGATGACATTTTCCACGGATGCATCTAGGGGTTGAGGAAGTCCCCATTTATGACCCTTCTCTGTCCCCAGACTTCCCTATCAAGTCAACATAATGGCAGGACTGAATCCAAGGGCTTTTGCTCTCGGGCTGGGAAACCACAGATGGCAGAGGTCCTGGGGTGAGTGGGAGGAGCAGGGTGACTCACTTCTGCAGGTGGGCAGCGTGTCGCTCCACTGCCCGTTGGCCAGGCACTGGGACCCGGCAGCGCCCTCAGACACATAGCCAGGGTTACAGACAAACTTGACCACATCGTTGAGGTTAAACTGGTTGCCCTGAGTGAGGCCATTGATCGGATTGCCTGGGTGTCCACAGGTAATTGCTGTAACCAAAACAAGATAGGTAAGCCCTCCTGTTATTCCACATCCCAAAAAGTTCATCCTCCTCTCACCTGGCATGTCTCATGCCCATCAGTGAAGTTCAGCCGTAAGTCTAACTTTAGTCTCTTCTGCTGCAGAACCTTTATTTCCTGAAATCCTCATGGGGACATTCCTTCTTCCTTGAAGGCATGTCTACAGCTTGGACAACTGGAGAGAAATCATCCTATGACTCCCCACAGGGCGAGAGGCCTGGATTATAGTTCTCTGTCACCCAGCAACACAGTCCTGCCTCTCATCCCCGGGGCTCCCCATCTCCACTCTTCATTGCGAGGTACACTGATGACTGTCCCTCAGCTGATTGAGACCCACCCTAGTTCCTGGGCCAATCTTGACAGGGCAGAGTCACTACTAACCAAGCCTGAACAGATCGGTCACTCTGCTAGACCAGTAACCAAGGCCAACCCCAGGGACCCAGAGTGGTGAGGAGACGGGGGAGAGTGGAGATAAGCTTCATGGGGTCTGTGAACCCACTGAAATGCTATGTGAAATATTAGGTGTATGCAAGCAGCTTGGGAGAGGACCCTTATTTTCACCAGGGTCAGGACCCCCCTCCCCAAGGTTAAACATCACTTGTATAAAGCGAGAGAAGAGTGCTGAGGACGAAAACCTTTCGAAGGGCAGATCCACCAAAACGCCTGCAAAGGAAACTGAAGGGTCCTTAGCAAAGTAGAAAGACAAGCTGGACAGGAGGTGGGATGTCACAGGAACCAGGGGGAGTCTCAAGAAATGTCAGACACCGAGGTAGGTCTGTTTCCCGGAGAACCCAGGCTGCAAAGGGGAGAGGGAGAAACACCACTAGGAAGGAAAACAGGCCCTCAGAGGCTCGAGCACTTCACTGCGCTTGAGCACATGGACCAAATATTCTGAGAGCAGAGACTATGACACATTCGATTCATCTTTATCCTCAACACTTACTCACATGTCTGGTACATAGTAGGAATGTTTATTGAATGTGGTCTTACAGGCTGAGAGAAATTCATAGAAAGCGATCAGCAGGAGAAAGGTAAAAACCGACTAAGCTCACTAAGGAGTCAGGAGGAAAGAAGATCTATAGACTCAGTGCAGGGCACAGCCTTGGGCCTGGAGAGTCTTCTACTGAGGTGAGAGGAAGGGGCAAGGATGAATGAAGACAAGGACAGGTGTGTGGGTGGGGAAGCAGGACGGGGAAGGAGTTAGTCTGATGGCTTCTATTATTACTGCACAATAGAAAGTGAGATTATGTAGTTGGCTAATAACTATTGGGGTTTAAATACATTATTTCATTTAGTCCTACAGCTAGGTGAGGTAGGCACCCTCGTTATCCTCAAGGGAAAACAGAGCGACACAGTTTCCTAGTGGTTCAGCTGAGTTTTGAACCCAGCTTCTGTGATTTCAGGCCATCTAAACTCTTTGCTTTAGCGACTTGCTGAGAACATAGGTGGAGGAGATGGAGTGTGAGTCTTCAGAAAAAAGGTGACATTGTAGAACAGCTGTGTGGGAGTGGGCATGAGAGCTAACTCTGGAAATGAGGAAGGATTGCTGGAAAACTCTGATGATGGCTGATACTGGAAACTTGAGTGCATATGTGAAGACAACTAACATGGTGCCTACCACAGAGTAATCACTTATAAATATTTGTTCTTGCCTGTTCCAGAGATGCCCCAAACTTCTGTGTTCCTGGAGACAATGGGACTTGGGACATAAGATGCTGGATTCTGTGATGTGACAGGTGGTGGCATCACCAGCACCGCCATCATTGTCATCATCACAACAACACCAGCAGCCTCTGCTTGACATCTGTATCAGGCACTATTCTAGTCATTTTTTATTTATTTTTTACTGTTCTGACCATTTAATTTGTATTAATTTATTTACTTCTCATAATATTCTTTGAGGCGTCTGTATTTTATAGATGAGAAAACTGAGACCCTGTGAGGTAAACCAACTCATCTGAAGTCATACAGCCATATGACATATGGCGACAGACCTGGGCTATGAACCCAGGCACTCCAGGGGCAGGGTCTGCCTGTCTCCATACTTTACAGCCTTTCTGTGTGGACCAGGTCTAACATATCCTCAGGTCAGGCAGACACTCTCCACTTACTTCTAGACGCCCACATTCCCTATTCTTTATAACCCAATCTATTTACACACATTCTGTGCCAATTTCTTGAAGGCATTTGAAGTTTTTTTCTCCTGAATGAAACCAAATATATTTTCTTTATGCACATCTGAAAGACAAAGTGAAGAGAGATGGCCTTGCTTTTGGTAAACTTAATACTTTAGAAGCTATTAAGACCTACTTTCATGGGTTTCTTATCGAGTAAGTCTCATTATTTTATTGCTTCATCTCATACACAGAAAGCCAAATGAAGAAAAAGAATTAAAAACAAAAACTGGCCTTGCAAAAATTAAGAACACAGCCCTGCACTTTACACAAAGGCTTACTTTAGGGAGCGTTAAAAAGTGAAGAATTTTCCAAATTACTTTAAGGCAGCTGAGAAAAATGATGGTCACCTAATCCAAAAAATGCAGATGATCAAGAAGAACAAATAAAACTGTAGAAAGCCAGGCTTGCAGAATAACTAGAAGACAGAGAATGCTATAAACTTTAAATTATGTGTAAGGAGAAAAATAAAACAGGAAACCCCGGCAGAACTATTTCTCATGCTGTTGATGCAAGCCTGTGTGGAGACCCAGCCTGCATGGGAAGGGAAGAGAGTAGCAGGCGAAAGGCCAAATCCTGATCTAAAATCACTGCTAGAAACAGGACGTTCATCTTCAATTAGGAACATATTGAAGAAGGGCCTGGATGTCAGGAGGCACTGGCTACAGGGAAGGGGCAGGAGAGTGTGTGATTCTCCTCCTTGCGTCTAGAAGAAAAGAAACGCAAGCAAATAAAGGAAGTGAGAGAAGAAGAGAGGGGGAGGGAGACAGAGGTAGAGAAGAGCTATCCCCTGGAGATTGGGTAACAAAGGGGAAAATAAACAAAAAGGGGGACATTTAAGATCCTGCAATGACAAAAGAAAAGCAAACAAACAAAATGGAGGACAAACCACTTTGCCTTACCAAACACAAGAAAGCCTTCTATTAAAATACAAAACATGTATCTGTCCAGTTTATTTACCGCCACTCACTGAAGACACTGCCATTACACAAGTGCATATTTTTACTTTCTTTGTCATAGATTAGTTGACCATATAAACAAGGGTTTATTTCTGGGTTCTCTGTTCTGTTCCATTGATCTATATGTCTTTTTTTGTGCCATACCATACTGTTTGGATTATTATAGCTTTGTAGTATATAGTTTGCGATCAGGAAGCATGGTATCTCCAACTTTGTTCGTCTTTCTAGTTGGGGCCTTTGTGGCTCCATATACATTTTAGGACTATTTAGTCTAGTTCTGAGAAGAATGATGTTGGAATTGCACTGAGATATGGAAGCAACTAGGTGTCCACTGATAGATGATTGGATAAAGAAGAGAATATATATATTCCATGGTATATTATGCAACAATAAAAAAGAATGAAATCTTGCCATTTGTGACAACATGAATGGATCTAGAGGGTATTATGCTAAATGAAATAAGTCAGGCAGAGGAAGACAAGTACCATGTGGTTTCATTTGTATGTGAAACCTAAAAAACAACAACAAGACCAAAAACAAACAAACAAACAAGAAAAACAAAACAAAAACAGACTCACAGAAACAGAGACCAAAGGAATAGTTACCAGAAGGGAGGAGGGTATGGGTGGAAAGGGAAGAGGAATATAGCCAATAATACTGTGATAAGTTTGCACAGTGACAGATGATTACTGGAAGTAATGGGGTGATCGCATTGTAAAATATAAAAATGTGAAATCACTGTATTGTACACCTGAAGCTAATATAACCAATATATGATTATATACCAACTATACTTAAATGAAAAATAAATTTAAGACAATCATATTTTGCTACATTGATAGAAGGGGGACTTTTGTAAACCTTCGTAAAGCCACAAAATGAATAGAAAACATCCGCCTAAATCTATACAGAACTATGATGAAAAGAAAACAGAAAGAAATCAAAACATCTTGGTTGATGAAAATCTCCTCATCAAAAACAAAACACAGGAAACATAAGAAAACTGTAACAACACTCGAAACTGAATTAAATATTAACACATAAGCATTTGGAGACGTGAAAAACCATCTTAAGAATCAGAAAATAAAAAAACTAAAGCAAGACACGGAGAAAACATGGGAGAAAATTAAAAGGTAATTGATGACATGCAGGAAAGAATTGGAGAAAAAGACAAAATTATCTCAGAAAGAAAGACTAAATTATGAGAGAGAATGTTACGAAATTGTAATTTACCAAGAGGTATTTAAGAAAGTCAAAGAAAGAGTGACCAAGGATTTTATGTACAATCCATCTATCCTTCAGGTTTTAAGGTTCAGATGACAGTTTTAAACAAGCAATAACTTGGGGAACATTATGCAAAGGAGGCATGATTGAGAAATCCACTAGAGACTCAGCTTGATCCAGCTAGGAGGTAACTGAGCAAACTTCAGCTGCATTGGTGAGCTTTTCATATATTTAATGGTAGATCTAGGAGTAAAATGAAGGTAGGGAGAAGGGCACAGTGATATTATATAAACATTATAATAAACCTTTTATGTTCTGACAAAGTAGAAATAAGGCAACTAAAGATGGAAGGGGAAGGAGCGAGGACTGGGAAGCAGAACAGGCTCATTGAGTGTTGCATAGTCCATACACGAAAGCTAATGGCATTAAGATGTTATAAGAACAAAGTGGTGTTTATAATGTTAAAGATGAAAGTAAATACAGTAAGCCTAAAATCAGGCACCAGTACAATTCAAGTAAAAAAATATTACAAGTGACAGGGAAGGCATTTTTTTAAGGCTAAAACCACAATCTGTAATGCAGATATAATAATTATGAATACCTATGCACCAAATAATACAGCAACCACCTTTATGTAGCAGGAAATGCAGGAAATGCAAGGAGAAATAGATAGAAGCACACTAATAATAGAAAACTTTAAAACACACCTCTCAGAACAAAACAGGTCAAGTGGACAAAAAAAATAAATAAATAAGTGTACATAAGGCATAAACAACATAATCAATAAGGCACATCTCATGACTATATAAGAAATTTACACCTTAATACCCTTTATTCTCAAATGCACATGGGACACTCATAACAACTGATCAAATATTAAGCCACAAAGAGAGCATCAGTAAATTCTAAGAAATAGAAATATTATGTACAATGCACTAACATTAGAAATAAATAAAACAATAAAAAGTAAAAAGGTCCTTCACCGGAATTAAAAAAAAATACTCTTCTATATAAAAACTTCTGGGTGAAAGGGGGAAATTATTACTAAAATTGCAGAATTTCTGATAAATAATAAGACACGAATTATTGTAATCTATGGGATACAATTAGAATAGTGATCAGAAGAAATTTCATAGTCCTACATACTTATATCCATGACATTCAATAAAAATGAAGGAATGAAAATAAGTGAATTACATTCCCAACTCCACAGATAAAAAGATGAATAAAAAAGTTAACCCAAAGAAATCACAAGGGAAGAAATAATAAAGGTGAAAGCAGTAATTAGTGATATGCAGAAAACTGAAAGTAATAATTGCATTTTTGAAAAAAGCATGCATGCATATAAGCATAACCCATGGACACAGTCAGTAGGGGGGTGAGGGCTTGTGCTGGAGGGCGGGGTGGGAATGAGCGGGGAGAGGTCAATGGGGGAAAAACGATTCATATGTAATTCTTTAAACAATAAAGAATTAAAAAAAAAGTATGCTAAACCTCTGCTAACCTAACCAAGAGGACAAGGGAGAAAGTCTATGTTGAATCTGAGCCCATGACTAGGGAGAGTGGATAACATACTTACGCACACAGAAAGGGGTCTTGCCCGACCAGTGGTGATCCTGCTGGCAGATGCGCACGGACATGCCGATGAGGCGGAAGCCGGCGTTGCACTGATACACCACGCTGCCCCGGTAGTTGTAGTTCTCCCCATTGATGTGTCCGTTGACGATGGGCTCAGGGGTCCCGCAGTGTCCGGCTTTGATGGGGGATAGGGAAAGAGTGTAAATCAAAGAGGAACTTACAGAAAATGAGGTGGGGCTTGGTCAGGGTTGGGGGAGACAGGGATGGTGGGGAGAAGGACCAAGTTACCCAACCACCCATTGTTTTCCCACTTCCCCCTGAGAGTAGCTGTCCAGGAGTGACTTCAGGCAGCCTAGACATGATAGAAATGGTGTTGAAGACTTGGCAACCCAAATTTCAAGGTTGCATCCCATGACCATCCATGTCAGACCTTTAGTTTCTGTGTCTAGATATAGGTGAGAAGTTATCACTGTTACCTCCCTGCACACAAACACAGGCCCCATTTTTTTCTCATCAACTGAGCATCTACCAAATGGAGGGCACAGTGGTCTACAGTAAGGCAGTCAAAGCCTGTTGTGTAGAAAATAACTATGTAAATTCATTTTTCCTTCTCCTTGAGTGGCAAGGCACATAGAAGATGTAAACCCAGGTGAGTTATTTTTATTCAATGGGGGTTGGGTAGAGCATATTCCTAGCATTTCCACTTGAATCCTTTGGCTCTATGTTAATGTGACAGGGGCCAGAGAAGTGGGAGGGAAGCACAGGGCACTCTGGAACAGACTATCCAACTTATGCTATTAGGTTTGTGCAGCTGGGACCCTCCTTTGCACCTGAGGCGTCCAAGAGAGGAGTGACAGGAGAGAGAACCTTAGTGTAAGGTTTAGGCAGGGGATGAACGAACCATGGGGGAAATAATGACTTTGTTCTTTGTAAGCCATGTTTTTCATTTTTTTATTAGTTTAACATTGTTCATTATTTATATATATTAGAGGCCCGGTGCATGACATTCGTGCATGGGGGGGGTCCCCTCAGCCCAGCCTGCACCCTCTCCAATCTGGGACCCCTTGGGGGATGTCTGGCAGCCGGACATCCCTCTCACAATCCTGGACCGCTGGCTCCTAATCGCTTACCTGCCAGCCTGCCTGGTTGCCCCTAACTGCTCCCCCCCGCACCGGCCTGATCGCCCCTCACTGCTTCTGTGTGCCAGCCTAACTGCCCCTCCTGCTGGCCTGGTCGTCCCTAACTGCCCCCCGCTGCCGGCCAGGTCGCCCCCAACTGTCCCCTCCCTGCTGGCCTGGTTGCTCCTAACTGCCCCCCCGCCCCCCGCCGGCCAGGTCACCCCTTACTGCCCACCCCCGCCCTGATGGCCTGATCGCCCCCAACTGGCCCCCTCTGCCGGCCTGGTCGCCCTTAACTGCCCCCTCCCCTCTGCCAGCCTGGTCGCCTCTTACTGCCTCCCCTGCTGGCCTGGTTGCCCCATGCAGCCTGCTGTTCAGTCATTTGGTCATCCCTCACTAACCCTCCTGCCAGCCTGGTTGTAGGCAGCCATCTTGTGAGGGCATGAGGGTTAATTTGCATATCACCTCTTTATTATATAGGAAGGTATAGAATAAGCAAGTGACCAAAATATATTTCTATATTATGTATGTAAAATACATATACGTGTACCTTTGCTAATACATCATACACAAGGTGTTTTAGGTCTGTCACAGGGCTGTGTCTCTGTAGGTTGCCCTGAAGGTGGAGACCCGGGTTTCCCCCATCATTCAGGGGCCATAAGAAGGGGCAGTGTGTTTGATCAGAATGAGAACCCCTCAAAGACTTGTCTCTTTAGACTTTAAGTTGTTCTCATTCTTTTGGGTGCCCCAAGAGAAGCTGGTTTAGGATTTTAGTCATGGTGGATGCCCAATAGCTGGTGTTTGGATTAGACATTTTAGGAAAGTAGGTAAAATGGTACTGTTCTAAGACTGGGATCCGACTTTGGAAAGATGTAACCTGTCCTGAGGAGGGAACAGAGGGCAGGACAGGCCTGGGGAGGTCACTTACCAAGGCAGCGGACTTCAGAGCCACTCCAGAGCCCGTTGGCCATGCACTCCCGCACCCTGGAGCCCACCAGCGTGTATCCAGAATTGCAGGAGAAGATGGCTGTTGCCCCGTAGACGGACAGCGTCCCGATGCGGTGCCCATTGGGTGGAATGGGGAGCTCTCCACAGGAGATGACTAAGAGGATAACAAAATGCTCGGTAAGCCAGCTGCTGGCAAAGACCCTCAGCTGCTGGCCCTCTTCAGGTTGCCTGGTTGAAGAGGAGGCACACGTGCTGTTCCTGATTACCAAGAATATGACAAAGAGGATCTGTCTAGCCTTACTCTGCTGGGACTCATGACTAGAATATGGGTCATGCCTGTGACTTGTGTGATGTTACATTGGAGCAGGGATTCTCGGCTGAGGTGTTGCTAGAAGCACCGAAGGAGCTTTAAAAATGTCCAGGCTGCACTCTGGACCCGAGACTCACCATCTCTGGCCCAGGCACATGCATTTAAAAAGTCAGGTGGTTCAGACATGCACTCTGCTGAGGAACCACCCGACCAGAGCAATGGCAATTCAGTGGACTGCTCCTTGGTGTTCTCAGCAGACACTGCAGATCAATTTCCTTGTAATTTCTGCTGAGCTCAGCACTGCAGGTAGCCATCCGCCGGCATATGGGGTGAGACCCAATAGCCAAGGCTGCGTTGAAATGTGAGCCCCTTCACTGTCATCGGCTGTTTCATGCTCATGACTCCTACTTGGCCACATGCATGGTTATATTCCATCGTGGAGTCTGCACTTGGCTGATAAGACAACAGTGTCTTGGGTCATAGGTGTTGGGAAGACACCACTCCACTCAGTCTAGAACTTCCTGGGGCTCATTGACAGGCTGTCTTCACCTCCTCCTTTACAAACACACTCCTTACTGACTAGGTAAATGCCATGAGTGTGCTCCACTGTAGTGGATGCTGAGGTGAGCCACAGAGACCCCATTTAGGATGGAAGGATTTATTTCCCCAGCTGCTGGCACAGACCCTCAGCTGCTGGCCCTCTTCCGGTTGCCTTGGGTGAAGAGTCCTCCTACCTAAAGACGTGCTCTCTCCCTGTGGCAGCCTGCACCCAATGCTTGGTCAGGGTAGAGGTACAAAGGCCCCTTGGGACAGCTGTGACAATTCTGAAGGGCCACCCAGCTTCAGAGCTCCCTGTGGGTTGGCTGAGACCTTCATCCCTGCTGCACCAGAGCCCACTCCTCCGCCTCCCAGTCCCGTTTCCTTCCCTTCCACAGGGAGGGGTCCCAGGAGCACTCCCTGACAAACCTCTGTCCTAGAGTGGCTTCCCAGGGGCCCTGACTTTTGAAACGATCGTGAAGAACCGAAGAAACAGTTTGCCATGGAGAAGTTGAGGCAGACACACTTAGGTGGCCTGTCCCTTGTGCCATGCCCATTCCTCCTATACACACACCCCTTCCAGGTCTTCTCACACCCCATTATCACTGCATCCTTATTTGTCTGCCTCTCCAGTGGATTACAAGTTCCTTGTGGGCAGGAACCACGAAATTTTATCTTCAAAACTCTTTAATACCTGGCATGAGTGCTGAATAAATAAATTAGTGGATGCTCTCCTGGACAAAGGCAGCTTTTTAATAAGACAACAAGATGCGAAGAAGTACTTCCTTAAAGTAGTAATCATCTCCCTGGCTCCTGATTCTAGGTGTGTGTTAGAAAAAAAGGGGCACATTGTAATCCCAGGTGACACCCCTCTACTCCCCTTCCCTACGTATGAGACAGTTCAGGTAGGAGGCACTGAGCCAAACTTGCCCACCCTCCCGTCCTGGGCTTACTTTGGCAGGTGGGCATGGAGTTCCCGAGGCTCCATTTGCCATTGGCCTGACAGCGGATGACCCTCTGCCCAGTGTAGTAGTAGCCAGGGTCGCAGATGAGCATCAGCTGGGCCTGGAACTGGTACTGCGTCTCAAAGATGAGCCTCCATCGGCCGTGTTCCACCCCGATGCCGCCGACATCGGGACAGGTCACAGCTGGGTAGACAAGAAGTGGCAAGGAGGATTCATTAATTAATTGTGGAAGTCACACTGGCAAGAGTCCATAGCTGGGGACTGGCAGACAATAATGAATCCAAGAGTCTTCAGTCCCCAGGCAGGTCTGGTCATGCATGAACTGGGCTGGGTGGGAATGTGGCCAGTGTGGACCGGCAGATCCGCACCCCCACCAAAAAAGGAAGGTGGTACTCGGTCAATGCTGACTGTCGGATGTGAGGCTGCAGTTTTATTTGGTCAGATCTTCATTTTTTTAAGAAAAGCTACAAATATGAATTTTTACATAAAATTTCCTGATTTTAAAGTGTTGGAGGGCAATGAATAATTTTTATAAATCATACTATAGGCCAAAGAAACAAAACAAAAGAAAGACACAGGGCCCATTTAGTTGTGATTTTATGACTTTGGCCTTAAACTTGAACTGTACCTCTGCCATTTTAGAGTTTTGTGATCAAAGGACATTTGTGCAAACGATCTTACAGTTTTTCCACCTAAAAGGAAGTGCAGTAGGTCACTCCTAAGTCCTATGGTGCTTTATGGGAGCAACTCAGGGTGCAATGGTTATCAAAGACTTGAAAGCAATTTCAAAAAGTTGGTAGATGACACTATTCACCTGCCTCTGCTCCCTGAATCCCCAACCTCCATTCATGCTTCTCCCCATCACTGGGTCTTTAGCTCACTCCTTGCAGGAATCTTTTCAGCTGCTTACCCAGCCCTCCTTACACCTGCCTCCCCTGCCCAAGGACTCACGGACACACTGGGGAGGGACGTTGTGGTTGCTCCACAGGCCTGTCTCCAGACACTCTGCGGTGGCCTCGACACCTGCCTGCAGGTGGTAGCCTTCGCTGCAGCTGTACACAGCCTTGGTCCCCACGGTGTACTCTTTGCCAAACACCATTCCATTCTTGGGAGCCTCAGGAAGCCCACAGGAAAGAGCTAGCAAAGGGAAGACGGTCATGAACATGTCTGATTCAAGTAGTGTTCTGAGAACATATTTACCTTTCTTCTCCCCTGACACCCTAATAAAATTATAATAAATACTAACAAAAGAAAAAATAATATTTGTTGTTGTTGTTAATCCTCATCCTAGGATACTTTTTCCATTGATTTTTTTTTAGAGAGAGTGAAAGGGAGGGGGAGAGACACACACAGAGAAACATCAGTGTGAGAGAGACACAGTGATTGGTTGCCTCCCAAATGTGCCTCAACTGGGGTTGAGGATTGAACCTGCAACCAAGGTACATGCCCTTGACCAGAATTGAACCTGGGACCCTTCAGTCCAAGGGCCCATGCTCTATCCAGTGAGTCAAACTGGCTAGGGTAGAAAAATCTTCTTAGCAACAAAAAAATTTATGAGGATTACCAGCAGAGGAGAGTTCAAAAAGAATTTCAGAAGACAAAATATAGCTAGAAGTGTGCTGATGGATTAAATGGTACCAAGACTCTGCAGACCAAAATGAGTACATGGGAGGGAGCTAAGGGGCGAGACGGGTTCTCTGTCCCTTCCCACGAGTACAGTGTAGAGGCATTCAGGCGTGTGTTCTTCAAACTAAATAGAGAGAGTTTTCTCTCCCATTTGAGGAACAAACAAAAACAAACAGAAACAGAAAACCCAAAAACCCCAAAACTCCCCTGAGAGAATTAAGGCTGCTGTGGTGTGAGCTGGCACCCCAGAGTACAGCTCTTTCAATTCTAGGATTGAAGGGCTCTCACAGCCTATAGGCTGCCCCTCTGCCTGCTCATCTCTGCAGCATACTCAGCTCAACTTCCTGTTCGTAGGGGAGACCTGGTGGGTGAAGATATCTATAACTATTAACAACAAAGGCAGCTCACATCTGCTGCCTGAAAAAAAAAATCAACCTAGCTTTTACTTTAAAATATGGACAAGCAAGGATCACTATACATATGAAGAAAAACAGCAGCACAAAAGACATAAATATAAGATTAAAAACAGGGAAAAATGTCTCCCTGAGGAGACAGAGCTAACTCAGGAAATTGAAGATATATAATCTTTAAGCTCTGGCTAGTGTATCTTGAGAAAATCAAGATGACATATTATATTCGTTACAGGAGAACAGAGTGCTTTGAAAAAAAAATAAAAGAACAAAAACAGAACAAGAAAGAGGTCTTTTATTTTAAAAGATATGATAACCAAAACAAGCATTCAATAGAAGCGTTGGAGATTAAAATGAAATGGAATTTCTGAGACTATAGACCAAAAGGACTGAAAATGATTAAAAAAGGCTGAAAGCACAGAGGACTAATCTAGGAGATCCAACATCTAATGGGTCAGAGTTCCAGAAAGAGAGAACAGAGCAAGTGGAGGGGATGGAATTATCACAGATGGAAATTTCCCAGAGCTGACGAGACACACAAGTCTCCAGAATGAAAGGGAGCCAAAGGGATGCAAAGAGAACCTTCTAAGATTCACTGTCATGGAATTTCAGAAGACCAAAGATGGAGAAATTCCTATAAGTGGGGGGAGAGAGAGAGAGAGAGAGAGAGAGAGAGAGAGAGAGAGAGAGAGAGAGAGAGAGAGAGAGAGAGAAATATGACATCCCTGTGAAGGAATGAGAATCAGCTCATCATCAGACTTCCCATCAGCAACAATGGATGTCCGAAGATAACAGAACAATTTATATTTCTGACGGAAATGATTTTAACGTATAATTTTACCCAGTCAACCTACCTAGCATGTGTGAGGGTAAACATAATGATATTTTCAGACATTTAAAAACTTATAACATTGATCTCTCATGAACCTTTTCTGAGGAATTTCCTTAAGGAATTTCCATCAAAAAGAGCATAAAAACCAACAAAGGGCAAGATGTGAGATATAAACAATGAGAGAGCTAACTCAGGAGTATGAAGAAAAAAAATCTCAAGATGACAGCCGGGCATGGCCAAGATCATTGTTTTATAAGGAGCAGGGTCAACACAATGTTTAATGGAGAAACATACATACTTAGGTGAGAGTAGCCTGGGTGGTCTTTGAAAGAAATGAATAGGTACAAGCCCTGCTTGCCCCTTGATAGTTCAGGAGCTCTTACAGATGTGATACTAATCAGGGTGCCCACTACTGTCCCTCATCCACCCCTACTTCTGCCACGAGTCTAGAGCTGAGACCACCTTCCCTCAGAGTGGGAAGGAGCTCGAGCAGAAGGAAATCCCATTCACACTGGCTAACAATGATGCTGATGCTACCAGAACTTCTAGAACCCAGAAAAAGAATAGGCAAGGACTCCATTATGGTAATCATATGGAGAAGGATGGACTGTCCAGAGGGAGTGGGCTTAAGATACCAAGACAGGAAGTATTCAAAGATTTGATGTGGACAAAGATTAGACAAAAGAGGAAGATCAGGAATGGAAGAAATGAGGAAGTAAGGGAGCATTTGAATATGATGATCTTTCAATGCCTGAACAGCAAGCCGAGCTCCTTCAATGGTACCAGGTTAGCGAAATTGTCATATCTTTTCAACGGACTGCTTTGCTTCCTTGAACCTTTCGGGAAGAAAGATTTAGATTCCCACTGCCTTTTTGCATGGGGAGTCAATCTGGAGGCAGCGAGTGAAGGCAGTGGGCAGCAGCCACTTCCCTCTGCCCCTGGCCTGCCTTTCTCCTGCGGATAACCAAGAAGACAAAAGGTAACTTCCAGCCTAAGTGACTAAACGCCTGTTTCCTGATCTCCATGTCAAAACAGAGTCCCCCAGGACCCAGGTAAGAGGGACACTTCCTGTGGGTCAGAGAGGAGGGGGCCGAATGTGGAAGTTGTGGAATAATATCCCTAAGGGAGAGAATATGTCGTGAGAGAATGGGCTGGGGCAGGGGAGAGAAAGCATCAGGAAACATTGACTCTTTAAATGGGATTAGTTTTGGTGGAGAAGTCCTGCTTTGGAAGTAGCAATGGCGAACTCGAAGAATGCCCTGGGCTATGTGGGACGTGGATGACTGACACGCACCTCTGGAAAGGGACACGGCATCCCTGTTCTCAGAGGAAAGCCACGGTCTCTGTGGAGGGAGGAAGTGAAGCGAGCCTTCTGGGAAGGGACCAAGGGTGTATGATTGTTGGCCACGGTGCCAGGAATCCAGAGAGCACAGAGGGAATGGCTGGGAGGGAGGGTGGCAAAGGGAAGCTTGGATTGGGATGGGGAGAAGCACAGAGCAGTATGAGGATGAGTGGACAGAGCCTAGAGGGGCTTAATTCGGGGAAGTGACAAGAGATAAAAGACATGAGAGACAATGGTCAGTTTCAATAAAAGCTGTGGGGAAAACGATGATGTCCAATACAGTTAGAAACGGGAAGACCAAAGCCAAGTGCCACTTGTGGACAGTCAATTCTCCGTGACCTTTGCTTAGGGCATCAAACAGAATACTAATGACACATTGTTTCTGGTCTTTGAGAAGGCCCAGGCACAGGCAGAAGGCGGTGAGGGTCAGAGAGGAGACATCATTAAACAGTGTGGCACCAAGCTGGGGACCAGAGAACAAGACCATAAAACGTCAATGTGATTTCCTGTGTTTGCCTCGATCACTGGCAAGGGTCTTTTCTGTTTTTAATGTGGTACATAATGATGAGAATGTAGGAGAAAAGGCAACTTTCAGGGGGGCAATAAGTATCAACAGCTGTAGATTTCGCATAGGTTATGATTCAACAATCTCATTTTGGGGAATTCATTTTAAGAAATAAATGTGAATGTTCACAACAATGGAATTATAACAATTTTAACAGCAGCACTTACAGTAGAAAATAAAATAAAATAAAATAAAAATTCAAATGGCCAACAATAAAAGACTTGAATAAATGTCAGTTTTCCCACAATGCTATGCAACCACTGAGAATAATGATGAGGAAATGTATTTGAATATATGATAGATGTTAATATCGAGAGTTTTGGATATTGATGGAGCCATTTCTGTAAAGAATGTATAAAAGACGAAAAGAAATGTGTTCCGTGTTATCAGTGGTGATTTCAATTGATGGGATTATGGGTCATTTTCACTTTTTTCTTTGGTATTATCTATAGGTGTTTTTTTTTTTCTTTCAGATTACTAGTCTGAATGTATGTTACTTTAAGGAAAAATAATCCCATAAATTATCAAAGGCAACACATGCAAACTGCCTGGTGCACATCACAGGCCTGATGGCTGGTAGCTGAGAATGGTGATGGACACTGTTCCACCCTGTTTTCCTCCCCCTCTCCTCTCCAGCCCCAACTGGTCCCATGTCTTATTTCTCTCAGTTCTGTGCTTTGACAAATGCTCTTGCTGTTGGCTAGAATGTTCTCCTTGACAATGACTGGTCCCAACCTGCTTGCTCTCTCAGCCTGAGCCCAAGGTGCTTCTTCTGGAGGCCTCCCTAGCTGTCCAGGAGGAGGTGGGTCCCTTCTCACCTCTGGCTCTTCAACGTGGCTTCTACTCCTGACACAGCCCTTCCTTCCTCTGTCACTTTGCACCTATGTGGCTAATACCCATCTCCCTCTTGCTCTGAAGACACTGAGACGGTGCTTTATGCATATGCATATCCCCAGGGCTAAAGATATTGTAGATCTTCAATCTACGGTTCCTGAGAGGATGAATTAATTACCAATGAGGAAGCCCGCATTTGGACCTGGGACAAACCCAAGATGTGAGTAGGATCAGAGCCACCTGTTACCCCTTCCCACCTGCTTCTCACCTTGACAGAGAGGAATGGCCTCACTCCACAGGTAGTATCCCTGGGGATGCCTGGTACAAATGGCCATGCTGTGTCCCACCAAGCGGTAGCCGGCATTGCAGCCAAAGTGGACGGAGCCTCCGGGCTGGGTGCTGGTCTGGCCCAGAAGGAAGCCATGGAGTGGAGCCCTGGGCAGGCTGCAGTAGGGCGCTGAACAAGAAGAGGAGGTCAGGGGACCACGCGCAGGTGGGAAGACAGATAGACATGCTCCTTCCTACTCGCCTGTCCCCATTCTTCCCCCACTTCCCTGTCTTCCCCATGGCCAAGTCCACTGCTCTCTAGGAAGGTCTGAGTGGCTAAGACTGAAAAATGGCCAAACAGTTTAGTGAAAGGAAAAGGAAAGGAAAGGAAAGGAAAGAAAACATGAAGCACTGGGTCCCCTTCTCAGCCTAAGCTATGCAGCTAAGTTCAGGCTCTCGAATCCCATCAACTCCCAGAGACACAGAAACAGAACCAACGGAGTCAGTCGAGTCTGACTCGAACACGACCCTGAAGCTCATTCATCTCCAGTCTCCTCGCCTGTCTACTGGGATGGGTCATGTTTACCCATAGGTTTTTGGGCATTTAAATAGGATTGTTAGTAAAAGCCCCCAGCCCAGCCCAGGGCGTTCAGCGCTCAATAACTGGTCCTCCTCCTTTGTTCTGTCCTGGAGGGTGAGGGAGAGGGAGAGGGAGCTGGGGCAGTCAGCACATAGAACCCACAGTCCAGATCCCCTCAATGTATGGCTCTAAGTTATTTCATTCACTAAGTCAACAAATGAGTCTGGAGTGTCCATTACGTGCCTGGTGCTCTTCTAAGTGCTGGGAACACAACAAGTGATAAATAGAAAAAATCCCAGCTGCAGAGAACTTGCAATAAAAGACCCTGCCGAGGGGTCCTCAGAGAAGTGCCCCTTGTTGCTCTGAGAGTCCCTGGCTGGGTCTCCCAGGGGGGCATGGGCTAAGGAGGAATGAGGGTGTCAGGCCCTTACTATGTCCTCCCATGGTGAGGTCCTCATGTCCCTCTGCTGGTGAATGTGTTTTAAATGCCCTCCTTCCAAGCCAGACGTGCTTCCCTCTCCCGCTCTGCTGCCTGCGTCCTGTGTATATCATATTTACGTGTCTACCTCAGTCAAGAACGAGGCTCTCAGTTATACAATAGACTTAATCACAGCGATAGAGGCATTTGCAAATTACACAAGTCTACTGTATTTTAATTAAGTGCTAATTGCTTCACCGTGTGATTAATTCATTTTGTACTTGGCGTATGTATTGTAATTACAACTGACTCATTACCCCCAAACATGTGGTTAGTCTTTAAAGACATCATGGAAAGGGCGACTCGTTAATGGCTTTCAGTTCCTAGTTTAGCAACCAGCATAATGAACTGCTACTGAGCGGCTCTGTTTCCCTTTGGCGTGAGCAGCTGCTAGGAACTCAGCCTGAATCTTCCCTAGGGGGGGCCTTCAGGTTTCTTTGTGTCCTGAGGAAACTGAGGCCTGGAGAGGTTCAGTGAGGTGTCGAACAGACATTCAGCTGGTTAGTGACAGTTAGTGTTTGTGGGGCCACCCTCTTGCATACATGGGGGAAGGAAGTTAGGGTCAACTTTGCAGAGGAGATGGACTCAGTAAAGGCCCTTCCCCTCCCAGCTCCCTTGGGCTTCGTCTGTCTTGCTGGTCCCTGAAGCCATAGCCCAGGGTCCTTTAAGACTGCCAGTGGCCCACTAAGTTTGGGCTTGTCTTCTAAGTAGGTAGCCCATGAGAAGAAATGGACTAAGACAAGTGGTAACTCAGGCGGGCTGTAATTTGACAGCCTTTCTAACCAATATTCTTTTAGAATTTGTCCAACGTGTATTTGGAATACAGGCCACATGCAGCCAGGAGAAGCGTGCGGAGAGGACCTGGTGCCTGGTGGAACTCCCAGGTCTTAATTCGTCTCTGCCTCCAAGTCTACAGAACTCAGTTCGCTGGACCCACTCCCCTTCAGAATGGGCAGCAAGCAGCTTATCAGGTTTTCTTTCCAATGGCAGACAGTGATCCCCACCATGGGAGTTCAGACAGATTCAATTACATCTCAGGGATGTTTCTCTGAGGCTTGACTGCATGGCCTTCGCTCTGACTCTGCCTAGAAGACATGGCTTGAGGAGCAGAAAGAGGCCCCTGGACTGAAAATACAGCCCATCTCTGGGCTGCCTGCCTAACATTTGCCAGTTGGAGACCCATGTCTTAGGGTTTTCCAGTTTTAAAGAAATTTTATTAACATTTCAACAGGGGTAGGGATGTGATCACCTTTCGGCATTATTAGATCACATACATGGAATACGCTTCTCCAAAGTCACAGGCTGGCAGTTCCAGCAGATGAGAAGGAAGGGAAAGGAGCAGAAAAGGGGAAGTGGGAAAATGTCAGGGCACTTGTGCAGCTACAGGTCAGAGAGACTTAGAGGAGAGGGTGGCCTAGTCCCATGGAGGAGCTCTGTCATTGCTGAAGATACGGCCCATGGCTTATTTGGGTGTTTGGGGTGAGAAACTTAAGGGCTCATGGCCTTCAGCCCTTCTCGCGAGTCCTTATGTTTCACTCACCTGAGTAGCGAATCTTAAAGCCCTTCCGGTTGTAGGCGTGGTCAGACGACCAGCGCAGGTACACAGAGTTACTTGTGCTGGTGACAACCAGGGGAGCCGAGTAATTCCCACTGAGAGCTTTCAGCAGAGGACTCTGTCCTGAGGGACCTGGGTGAGAGCACAGGACACGGATTACAGACTGACAGCCATCCAAGATACTAGAGTTGATCCCTTTCATGTAACCACTTGCTACTTGTCCCTCCTCAGGTGAAGGCATGAAGGCTCGGAGCGGCTGGGTAACTTGGTCAGAGTCAGCAACTCATTTGTTCTTCCACTCCTCTCTCTGCATCCAGGTCTTGCTCTAGGTGCCCCTTCTCCTGAGCCCTTCCTCCAGGGAGCCACTGCCAATCCACAGCCTTTGGCAGTTCAGATAAAACTATTTGCCATCCTGGAACTTGCCCAAGGTCAAGCCACTGGTTCATGGAAGAGCGGGTTTTCACCTGGGAACTCCTTCCACCCACTTCTCTTGTGCGTACTAAAAATAGCTCGGTGCCTCCCATATAGAAAAAATATTTATGGATGAATGTGTAACAGTACACCTAGAGGAAACATCAGGTCTCAATGTCACAAATAACACAGTTCCCCACCTTCTTTTCCCAGACTCTCCCAGAAAGGCCTCCCTCTTCCTTTTTCCTCCCTAAATGCCTGGGAGTACATCCTGAGGGGGCTGGCTCCAGGAGGCAGAATATAAAGCTGGAGATTCCCACGCCCTGAATTTATCACCCTGGAAAGAGCCCTGAGTGGTGGTTCTAACATGCTGCTGAGTCAGCTCTAGGGAGCTTGGTGAAAGTCATGGGCCACATTAAACGAAACAGAGCCATCAGAACTGTGGGGACAGCCCATGAAGGAAGAGGTCAAACGGCTCAGAGAATGGCATGCCCGGAGAGGTCTACTATGTAGGACCAGAACGCCCACCAGCTGCCCATGTTCTCAGGAGGACTGTGCCAAGTCCTAAAGCCATAAGGAACGCACTGGTGAGGGCGAGTACCAGCATCATCGACAACCCGAGTAAGGACTGTCCTCTGTAGGCCACAACTGATGGGAGGAGATGCTGTCGCAGAACCTGACTTCCCGGTATTGATGGGGATTGACAAGATTCTAGAATATAGAGGCCAGGTGGAAGCATTTAATAGTCAGAAGAAGCAAGGTTGGCATCATTGCCAAAAGGACAGCAAGGGTTGGAATGGCAGTTGGAGGGCCTGACCTGCAGGATTTATGGAGATGGCTCTTCGAACAAGGCAGATGGATGGGTGGCCAACAAAGTGAATATATGAACAAAACAGATCATGAATATATGATCAAAAGGGTGAGGAAAGCTAATCCCAGTGGAAAGTTACAATCTCCCAATGTGGAGACTTGTGCCAGGTTTTATTTCTTGCTACAGAACACTGGCTGAAGAAGAGGCTGGGTGCTCGTAAAAAAGGATCCTATAAAACAACATCAGTTGTATATAGTAGTGATTTTCTCAGTTCTTTCTCCCAAAAGACTTACCGCTATTTACTCATATAACTGAATATTGGAGAAAAGAGAATGTCAAGATAGTTCGAAGACTTTTGGATACACAATATCGGGGACTCAAAGCACCACCACGGCTCCTCTGTTAGAGCAGGGGAGTCTGAGGGTGGTGGTGGTAATAGATGGCCCATGTTTATTTCATAGTACAAACCTAACCAAGTAGAAGCCTCCATTGCAGTAGTTATGCCAGATGTAGTCTCCTCTTCATTAGAGCAGATTAACATCGCCTTGGTTATATGAAATGTAGTTATTGATCTAGCAATGCATTCTTTTTCACACCCATCAGGAAGAAGGATCATAGGCATTTTGCATTCATGTGCAACAGACAAGAGTATACACTCATGGTCTTGCCTCAGAGTTATGTTAATTCTCCTGCTCTCTGGCATAATACAGCATGAAGAGATGTGGACCATCTGGACATCCTGCAGAATAGAACATACTGGTGCTCTATATTGATGACATTGTATTAATTGGATCTGATGAGCCAGAAGGGACAATTAGTGCAGCTGTCTTTGCAAGACACATATGCTCTAGAGGGTAAGAGATAAATCCTACCAAGTTTCAGGTGAAATTTTTAGGGTCCAGGGGAATGGGGTATGTTGAGACATTTACTCCAAATTAAAAAGCAAGTTATTGCACCTTTTCCTTCCCACCACCAAGAAAGAAGCAAGATGTCCGGTAGACTCCTTTGGGTGTTTGCGGGTAGCATATTCTTCCCTGGGTGGTACTGCTATGACCCATTCATTGGTTGATATTCAAGATGCTAGCTTTGAGTGAGGGCTAGATTAAGAAAGAGTTCAGCAGCAGGTCCAGGCTGCAGTATAAGCAGCCCTGTTGCTTGGGCCACACAACCCATCGGCTTCCAAGATATTGCGGTTTCTGTGGTAGAGAAGACATTATGTGGGGCCTCTGGAAAGCTCTAATTGGGAGGATGCAGCACACACACCCAGGGTTCCAAAGCAAGCTGTGCCATCTGCAGTGGGGCATGACGAAGTATTTGACTTACCATCAAAGATCTCAAACTCATCATACTGCTTCTCACTGAGAAAGTACTCCACGGTGACGGAGATGTTATATTCGGGCTCCACTCTCACCAGCCAAGAGCAGGTCTGGAACTGGGGGTAGCTTCCAGGGTAGCTCTGGCTCAGGATCACACCTGTGGAGTCTGTCAGAAGCTCATTCGTTGGGCAGTGCACTTGGAGAAAGACAGAGAAATACCAGGTACATGAGACGGAGGAGGAACGAGACCAACACATGTGTTTTTCCCTGGTACAAAAGACAACCATTGGAGAGCTGGTACCTGAGCACATTCAAACAAGACCCCAGCACCCATCATTATACTGCTGATTCTTTTTAAAAAAATATATATTCTATTGATTTTTTACAGAGAGGAAAGGAGAGGGGTAGAGAGTTAGAAACATCGATGAGAGAGAAACATCGATCAGCTGCCTCCTGCACACTCCCCACTGGGGATGTGCCCGCAACCAAGGTACATGCCCTTGACCAGAATCGAACCTGGGACCCTTCAGTCCACAGGCCGACACTCTATCCACTGAGCCAAACCAGTTAGGACTATACTGCTGATTCTGAGGGGTGACCTCAGATTCTGTGTCCACATTACCATGTTGCTGAGATGCAGGCCTGGCCAGTTGGAGCAAATCAGAGATTCTGTAACAGGATGAAGGCTAAAGTTCACTTTCATTGGGGGCTGGTTGCTTTGGTGGTGGGTGAGTCAGCTCAACTGAAATAAAATGCTGCTGAAATCCTAATTCTGGGGCGGATGGCGCCTCTCTTCCTCACTAGTCATCCACACTGCAGTTTACCCTTACTCTTGCTTCCTGAGAGGTAGGGGAGAAGCTGGCTTGTTTCTCTATAGGCTACTACATATTTGTAGTAACAGTACTAAAAACAGTAGTAGTACTAGTCTTACCTTATAATAGACAAATATGCAAATTGACCGCACCTTCGCTACGCCCACCAACCAAGCCACGCCCATCAACCACGCCCACCAGGAAACCGTTGCAGGGAAGCTGGGGTGCGGCGGAGCCCAAGGCCTGGAAAGCCGCCCCAGGCTTTCCCGGCCTTGGGCGCCAGGGGGGTGCCTGCTCGGATCGCAGGGACGCTGGGGTGCGGCGGAGCCCAAGGCCCGGAAAGCCGCCCTAGGCTTTCCGGGCCTTGGGCGCCAGCAGGGTGCCTGCTCCTATCTCAGGAGCGAGCCGACCTGGGGGGTCGGTTCACTCCTGCGATCGGGTCGCAGGGACGCTGGGGTGCGGCGGAGCCCGAGGCTTTCCCGGCCTTGGGTGCCAGCAGGGTGCCTTTGCAGATCACAGGAGCCAGCCAACCTGCAGGTCGGCTGGCTCCTGAGATCGGGTAGCAGGGACGCTGGGTGCAGCCGAGCCCAGGCCACCGCCCAGGGCCAAGCCCGGACCCTGAAAGAAGGCAGAAGGCGGTGGCCACAGCCAAGGCCTGGGTCCCCGGTGCCCGCAGAAAACTGGTGCAGGCAGCCAGGTGAATGAAGGTCTATTGCACGAATCTTCGTGCAAACGGGCTACTAGTAATTATAATAATAGACAATACTGAGCAGTTACTATGTGCAAGTGAGAGCATTATTTTTGGTCTTCGTTGGGATAAATTAGTGAAGTGAATTCATCTTTGCCAAGGCCTCACGCTGGAGTGAAGACAACTATGGTCTCTCATTTGCCTCATTCAGCACAGAACCTTGAGCATATCTTCACTCCAGTAGGGCAAGGTTGGTGTGTGAACACAGCCCTGCCCAAGAACTTCCTCCTTCCACTGATCACTGTGACATTTCCAGTGAATGCCAGGTAGATAAAAAGAAGAGAGAAGTAAATGTGGCCATGTGGCCAATTCCTTGCCCTCAACCTAGGAGCAGGGTAGAGAAACTACCTAGAACAATCACTCACTCATTCACTCATCCAAACAAATACTATGTGGCCTCTTCCTTCCTGGGCAGGGACAGGGACTACAGAAAGGAGTAACACCAGGGCTGTGTTCTGGAGGAACTCCAGACCCATAAGGGCACGGCTCAGTGCAGTTACCTTCACATATTGGGGGTGGGCCTTCAAACTGCAGGTAAGTTCCAAGTTTGCAGGTCAGGATTTCACTCCCCACCAAGGTAAAGCCAGGGAGGCACCTGTAGCGTACGATGTCACCTGGCCAAAGAGAGAGTAACATGAGGAATCCCCAGAGAGGTCAGAGCTGATCAGCACCATTTAGTACCTCAAACCCACTTCCAGGCAGACTATCAGTGGTGAGTTTGTGTTCTGTTCAGGCTCAAATAACTAGCTCAACTCCAATCAAATGACCCAGACAACTGCTGCTCCCCTCTCACAGCTCAGCCTTGCTGAAACTAAGAATGTTTCAACATCCCAAGAACTTTTTTTATAGCATTTGCATGGATTTATTTCCCAAAAACATACTGACTTAAATAACAGTAAAAAACAGCTTTCCTAGCTACTCTGCCCAGTTGTGTCTAAAAGCAAGAGTGAGAATATCTGGTGCAAACTCAGCTGATGGAATACCAACCCTCCTGCACTGGGCCTACTGTTTCTCTCCAAGGACAGGAGGAGAGATGCTTCCCGCTGGCCAGCCCCCACCTCTACCTGGCCCCTCCTCGATGGTGTGGGAGGTGGTACCTATGTTGAATTCTTCATTCTCTGTGACCACTTCAGCATTGGGGAGGATGGTGGGAGGAGGGCATTTGGTGAGTGGATAAGCTGAAAAGACAAAGCAGACAAGTCCCTGTAAGAACATCGTTTTTGGGGCACGTAGCCATTCAATGCTTCTTTCTCACTCCTCAATCACACACACAGCAGATATTAATGAGTATATATCTGTACACAGTGCACATTTAACAGAGCACTGTTTTTGTTTATCTGCTGTTAAGATTAATAATCAAGGAGAGAGAATCTAGGAAGATAGTGAGTCACTAGCACTGAAGGGAAGGGGGGAGAAGCAATTACTGAGCACCAACCATATGTCAGGCACTTTCACACGCTGTCATCTTTAATTCTCACAACAGCGGTTCCCACTTTGAGGTGTTCTTGCTCTACTTCTGAGCAAGCTGAGATTCAGAGGGTTCAGTTCCTCCTCCAAGGTTACCCAGGAGGTAAGTGGCATAGGTAGGATTTGAATCCAAGTCTGGCTGCTCCCAAACCCTATACTCTTTCCACTACTCAAGATCTAAATACTGTGTGTGGTTTATGTGAGTGCCCATCGAAATCAGCTTGTTTACCTTGACCTTTGTCTAAACACTTCTGGCTTCATGGATTTTCTAACTGGAAACCATCCCTCTGGGAAGAGACTAGATTGTGTGTGAGGCAAGTTCGGTGTGTGCTCATAACTCATTTTTCATTCATTACCTGGCACAGGGTTAGGTGCTATGTAAATGTTAGCTGTTGCCGCCACTGCTACTGTTATTATTATTTCCAAAGAATTATTATTTCTTATTATTTTTAAGAAATATACCTCAACCCGTATATTTCTTAAAAACAGCATTCTTTTAAAAAAAATTACCAGTGTAATACACTGCCATTAAAGAAAATATGAGATTTTCTGTGAAAACAGTAGGAGGAAAATTAAATTCATCCATTGCCCTCACAGAGATAACCACGTTAATCCTTTCCTGTAAGTTCTCAGATGTTTATTCTCTGTGGATATGAATCTTTTTCTCTTATAAAATTTGCATCATGGTTATGTACTTTGTGCTGATCTTTGTGTGCATGTATAATTCAAGGACTCCCCATGTAATTAAATTTCTTAAAAAACATGATTGAAATGATTGCACAGTATTTAATTATACAGCCTAGTAGAATTTATTTAACAGATACTCGATTGTTAACCATTTAGGTTTATAAAATTTTGCCATTTAAAATAAAGCTGTGATAAACATCCTTCTATATGTGCATCTTTTATGAATTTTTTACTTTTTTGAACTAAGAGTGATTAAATTTTATGACCTTTATAAAGTACAGGCATCTCCTATTAAATGTCAATAATGCATTCCTGGAAATCAGATGTTCCATGCAGGGGTGCTAACTAAGCGCCTATTTTCCATTACTTTAATGGGAAAAAATTATAATGCAGAACTCCAAATCCAAAAAAGTATTTAAAACTAAAGAAAATATATATGCATATATATGCAGCAAACCATTGTGCTAGAAGTTAAATTCTTTATTTTTCCTTTAAAAATATTTTTATTGATTTTTAGAGAGGGAGGGAGAGGGAAAGAGAGAAAGAAACATTGGCGTGAGAGCGAAACATCCATTAGCTGCCTCCTGCATGGGACTACAGCTGCAACACGGGCATGTGCCCTGACGGGTAATTGAACCAGCAACCTTTCAGTGCACAGGACGACACCCGACCAACTGAGCCACGCTGGCCGGGGCTAGAAGTTAAATTCTTAAAACATCACTTCATGGTCACCCAACGATTAATACAGGTAGGACACAACAGTGATTCTATGCATTGCAACACACCCACTTTGCAAATCCTCCATAAGCATTCAGTGCATCATGGGAACATTCTGGGCTTGAGACACTGTAAAACCCTAGGCAGGACAAAGGGTTAAATATGAACGACACCGTGGGAATGCACCCAGTGCAGGGCTGGGTGGCGGAGCACCACAGTGAACATGTGCGGCGATGACTCTCAGAGCCCCCAGTATCTGGGAAGCACATCCCAATGTCCACAAGGGATTGTGACATTTTACCAGTTGTAAGTGGGATGTAGCTTAAGACTTTCCCCCAGTACAATTTTTTAAAAACTATCATATTATGTTCTGAGAATTTAACTTTAATTTTTTTCTACAGTCGTGTCTGCTGAAAAGTGTCGTATTGAGAGCCACATAAGCTTTATGAAGTGTGGGTATTGAAACCAAGAGACACTCTTGGGGGTAACCAAGCAGGTTTAACCTGGATTTGACATAAACTAGGGAGGACCATGACTGTATTTGATGCATGCTTCCATTTTCTCTCTAGGAAACCTACTTCAACAGGTACAGTCAACAGAGCATCAGTGTGTACAACACGGGGAGCTATCATTCTTCTTCCTGCCTATTCATTTAATGATCCTCTGTGGAGGGCTCACCCTTGGTCAGACAGACCCTGCGTTAGCTGTTGAGGATGCACAAGTAAACAGACACAGGCCTTGTCCTCACGAAATGTAGGGCCCTTTGGGGAAATAGTCATCAATCTTAGTATCTGTCAGCTTAAGGACAGAAAGCATAGCATTTCTTTTCTTTTAGTTGGTATTTGAAAACTAGTTAGGTTAAATATTTTTTATATATCAATAGATTATTTGCATTTTTCCTTTAATTCTCTATTCATGTCCTTTGTCCTACTTTTTCTTAAAAGTTTGAAGAACCCTATATATTTTTAAGATTGACTTTTGCCTGTTAAATGTATTTTCCCAATTTATCATTTGCTTATTTATTTATGGTGCTCTTTTGATTTGTAGAAATATTAAATTTTTATTTAGCCAATTCTCAATGTTTTATAGTTTTATTAAAATTTGACACCTTTCATTCTCAGCCTCTTATGCACAATATTTCCTATGAAGTCCAGAGGCCCTGGATTCCCCTCTCTGCCCTAATGGTATGGAGGAGGAGGAAAAGTTACATTTATGGAGCCCCGTGCTAGGAGATTTCACTTAAGCTAACACATTTCTTAAAACTTTGTGGACACTGAGGCTAAGAAACTATGTCATTCATTCAAAGTCACATGACTGGGAACGGTGGAGCCAGGGCTCAGGCCCAGTCTTGACTTGAGAGCCTGGCCCTTCCCCCCAGGCCAGGCTTCCATACTGACCGGAGAAGGCTATGGCAAAGATCCCACCCGTGGCCGCATCACGGTGGAACTTGAGCAGGACCTGGTTGGTTGAGCTATGCACTGTTTTCTTGGCCAAGCTCCTGGTGAAAACGCCAAGCTGTGGAGCTGTCTGCTGTGGCCCATCCCTGCAGGAGGAAAGAAGGTCCTGGCATGTCACGAGTCACTATGACTGCCTACTCTCCCTGGTGCTATCAGTGGCCTTCAGAGAGACCTGGAATAGGCAGCTGTGACTTTTATTGCGCTCTACACTGTCTTTTCCCAATGTCCCGAACACCTCTCATCCAAGAAGCAGGAGCCATGGAGCAAGGCTGTGGGTCGTACCACAGGTTCTCGCAGTCCCAGGCAGCACTGGAACAGGGGTACAGAAGATGTGCAGGAGGCTCATGCTGCGATCTGTGCTGCCCCATTTCCTTGTCCCCCAGCAAAGAGACCCCTAGCAGGACTCCTTGTCACCTTTCTAGGCAAAGGATTTCTTCCCTGGAAACTTACCTAGCCCCTTCCATCTGTTCTTAGCCACTGCCTGGAAATTAAGCTGGCAATTAATCCAGGGCAGTTCTGATTACAGTTATCTCTCCCTGGGAATTTGGGACAGAGAATCCCACTGTCTCATATTGATTCTCAGAATGGCAGTGACCTTCAAACCAAAAGGAATTTTAGAATTACATCTTTGCTCCCAAATCAAGTGGTTTGGAAAAAACTGTCTAGGAAACTGCACTTAGCAACTAATAATTCATATTCCTATTTTTAAAATTAACTTGAGATATTCTAACTATATAAATCAAAGCTGAGCTGTTCAATTTGGTAGCTACTGGGCCACACATGGCTATTTATATTTCAATTAATTAAAATTAAATAAAGTTTAAACACCGGCTCCTCAGTTACTCTAGTCACATTCAATAGCCATGTGTAGCAGAAAGTTCTGTTGGACAGTGCTGGCTCAGCATGAGACTTCACAAAATTCCACCCACAGCTCTTTCATTAGTCTGGGTAGCTTATTTAGGTAAATCAGAATTTTTGTTTAGATTCTGGAAATTCTGAGAAAAGCCTCCACATCTACGCCCACTCCCATTCACACACCCGTTGGTACTGTCGTGTAGGACTCCTGGTGGGAACCACTGCCCTCCCATTACTCTCCCTTCAAGGAGTCATAAGGGCTAACTGAAGATGAGCCATCCTCCCACTGTGTTTGTTTGAAACCCAGGAGGCTGGCAGCCATGTAAAGCCATTCAGCTCTTGGTGTGCTGAACACAAAGATGGGTAACCCAGCTCAGAGCTCAGCTAATGCCCTCTTCTTATTGGCCGTCAACATGGCAGCTGGCCCTACCAGACGGTGATGAAGTCTCCCGAGGGCTCTGTCTGCAGCAGGCTGAGGTTGAGGTGGATGCCATGACCAATGGGCACGGTGATCAGCCAGACACAGTCCTGGGAGCTGGAGTATGGACTGGGGAAGCCAGGGGAGTACACAGTGCCATTGGAAGAGGTGATGTTTCCACCGCAGGGGACTGCAGAGAGGGAACACGAACACAGGTGAATGCTGGAGATCACCTCCCACCTCAGAACGCAGATGACTTCCTAATGAAGGCCCAGCTCCCAGCAGAAACTATCCTGTTCAAGGAGATCAGGCGGGATGGGGAGAGGCGATGGGGCTGAGGATGGCTGGGCCTGGCTTCCCCCACCAGTCCCAACACACCACCCCGCATCGCGCCCCGATCTTCAGTGTAGGTGCCTCTGAGTCTGCTCCCACCTCCCACCTCCTTCTTTCCTTTCTCATGGATGACACTTCTTTCCTTTCTCAGTGGACGGACACACTAAATAAAACTCTCTCTTCTCCTTCCCTAGAAGTGGAAGGCAGATGCAGTACTTTTGCTGAGAAGAGCAAAGAAAATTATGAAAGTGGAACTTTCTCTTTTTATTTACTCTAAGGTTCTCAGAATCGTCATTTTGATCTTGACTTGAGGATGCTTGTGGTGAGGCTAAGGTTGGGTTCAAATAGCTAAACCATTTATTGACTAGATGACCTCAGACAAGAAGTTTAGTCTTTTTCTTTACCTGCAAAATGGGACTAAAAATATACCCCCTCATAGGATTGTGTGGCGGTAAGGTCAACTGATACATGTCAAGTGTTCAGGAGTCCCCACATCACAGAGAAGGCATTTGCTACCCAGATATGGTTCTCTCTCCCTACCGTCCTGTTTCCCCAAAGTGACACCCAATTTTAGACTCACTCTGACCTAGGCTTTTGATAGGGGGATGAAGAGGCCCTGAAGTCTCCATAGAGTTCAGATTCAGTCACCAGGGAGGAATAAAAAAGTGATTCTGAGCAGAGAAAACACAGTCCAGTATCATGAGTGTACTAGCATTTAGCTGGCATAGGGCATCAAACAGACAGGTGGACAGGCCCTATCTCAATGCCTCCCAGCAGAGGACAAGGCTCTGTGAATACAAATGGATCCTGAAAGTGGTGCATGGACACACCACTCCTCTTACATGTACTGAACATCCACTAGGTGCCAGGCATGACCTGGGGAGATCAAAGGGAGCCAGGATGCCATGGCACATGGTTCTATTCCATGGCATACAGAGTCCACTGGGCTACAGCCACCTATACGGGTCTCCACAGCATAGGGGGAGTGTGCCATCAGTGTGGATGCCACAGAGGCATTTAGGGGAGCCCCTCATCTGGTCTTGTGAGTGTAGGGAAGGATTCCTGGTAGAATTCACATCTAGACTCACACCTGAAGGACTAAGGGCTCGGGAGGCAAAGCAGGAGAGGAGAACAACATTCTCTGAGAAAGGAACAGCATGCCCTGAGAACCACAGGTAAGAGAACACCGCACCTGGGAAAACTGGAAGTATTCCAGCTTAGCTGGAGGGCAATGTCAGTGTGAGCAGAGAACACCAGGTAAGCAGAGAGCAGGCCCTGAGGAACATGGTGTGCTACATGAAGGGGTTTGGAATTTACCCCTCAGGAGATGGGGATGCCCTGATGGCTTCTGAGAGGGGGTGGTGTCAGGAGTATATTGATGGTTTTGAAGACATGCTCTAGCTAATTTGTGAAAAGTAGACTGAGGAGTGCAAGACTGAAGGTTGGGAGACCAGAGAGGAGCCTCATCTAAGTGGTGGCCTAGATTAAGGTAGAAGCAGTGGACTGAGAGAAGTGGATGCACTGGAAAGATAAATAGGAGGTAGAATTAGGAAGACTTGGTGAATGTGGAAGATGAGTGAGAGGGAAGGTACCCACATTAAGGGCCGAGTAGCCCAGTGACTAGAGGTGCCCGTCACTAGATGAGAATTTCAGTCTAATGGCAGAAAGATGATGAGTTCAATTTGAACATGTTGGGTTTAGATGCCTTGGGATAGCTGAAGAAAACAATGACCAAGGAGCTGGCACAGACAGAAAGGCAACTGCAAAAACAAAAGAATATGGCATCAAGGAAGCCAAGGAAAGAGCTCTCTCAGGAGGGACAGGGGCTTCTGGCTCAAGATGTCCTACTGAACACTGCTCTTTCCTTTCTCCTGTGAAGCCACAAACAGATGCACGAGGTGTAAAAAGGAAGAAAAGGAAGAGAGTCCACAATGAAGCTTGTTACGTAAGTGATGGTTTTGCACAGAGATAGTTGGGAAAATCTAAAAGCAAACTTTGGGGAAGGGTGGTTAAGCGTTTTAGAAATTATGATCTTTCATTCAAACACCAGCACAACTCAGTTCTGCAAACAAGGTCTGTTTTTCTTTGGAGAATTAATACTGTGTGTGAGCCAGTGACTGTTCTGGGCACTTTCAGGAGTCCTGGAACCCTTCCAGCTCTTACAAAGCAGAGATGAGAAGCCCCATTGTACTAAGAAAGAAACTGAAGTTCAGAGAGGGGAAGTGGTTCAGGGACGGAGCCCAGGAAGAGCTGACCTGGAGCTGGGGCACTTTCTCCTACACTCTGCTGTCCGCCTGCCACACTTACCCTTTTAAGACAAATCCCAGCTTTTCTCCAGGAAAATGCTGAGCCCAAGAGTGAAAAACGAAGGAAAATGGAACTGAGGTGAGCAAACGGGGTAGAGGTAGCACAAACTCTAGGTCTTCTTCCATCCCGGTTCTGGTTAATGAAGACCCAGGAAAGTACCACCTCTAGCTCCCTCGCATTACCAACTCAGATCTCTCTAGGCACATGTAGGAGAAAGAGCGTAAGGATGGGGCAGGTGACGACAGGGACAAGATGTTTTCTTTTTCTAGGCTTTGTTCTCTTCTCTCTTTGGGAAGGTGCCATGATTGACTCTACCTCTCTATCCCTCAACTCACCACCTGCTCCTACACCCTCAAGCAGGAGTCTTTCCTTCTGACCGGGGACATCGACTCATCAGGTTGGACAGTCCCAAGGGCTGAGTATGTTTTCCCTTGGCTGTGGTTCATATCTCCTCCAGGTCCTCCCTAGGGTTGGTCCAGAGCTCTGTCTCCAGAATCCCTCCATAGGGATAGGCTGGGTCCCATCCATAGGAAAACAGGATGGACAGGGTTTTCCAGGACCTCCCAGTGTGACTGATCCCATGGACCAGACAAGTAGATATAGGACTGTTCTGGATCAGTCTCCCTCAGAAAAATCCCAAGGGATGAGAGAGGGCCATACCTTCACACCTGGGCAAGGGGTGGTCCCAGTTGCGGTTGGAGCCATGTTGACATGTAAGGACAGGTTGGCCCATCAGCTGATATCCTGGGAGGCACTCGAAGGTCACTGATTGCCCAACGTTGTAGCCAGCTCCCCTCACAATGCCATTGGCAAAGGGCTCTGGGTCTGGGCACTCTTGAAGTTCATAGGCTAGAAAAGATCAGGAGAGAAGGTTCCTTTATTTGCTCTGGCACCTTCTCCCCAGCCAGACCACAGGAGCCGCGGAGTCATCATGGTAAAGCACCAAGTCTTGGACTCAGGAAAAACTTAGGCATTAATTAGTCATTGGCTTTGGGAAAGTTATGTAACTTCTCTGTACCTCAGTTCTTATTCAGAAAATGGTTATTGTGGGGATTAAGTAGGACAATATATGCATAACTCTTTGCACAGTACTGGTACATAGTAAGGGCTTAATAAATGCCACCTACCATTGTTTCCATGAGAAAAGCAGGCTCAAGGAAGACAGTGCTAGACTGAACCCCAGGGGATGCTGTTGGGCCTCTCACCTAGTTGGGCCGATTCCTAGTAGAGGTGTTGGGCTTAAAGGCATCCACAGAACCTGCCTTGTTCCCTGCTCCTTTCCCGCAACCCCAGGAAAAGGCCTGCGAGGACCGGGTCTCTGACCATGTGAAGGCTCAGTGCGGACAGTGAGCATGTCACAGGGAGGAACGCTAACCCAGAGACTTGGCCCGTCACCCTGGAGCCTCAACACAGGGCCCTTGTGCAGTCCAGCCTCAGAAGGGGTATGTCTCAAAGATGGAGGTTTGGTGAGCATGGGAGGGGCTAAGCCTGAGGCCAGGGCTCTTGGGGAGTAGGTAGGTCCCTTCTATGGGAGTTGATGGAGTCTGAGGGTCTCAGAGGACAGCCTTAACAAGGATAGCTGAGCTTATCACATGGACTCAGTGGGCAGGGCTGTGCCCATCAGAGGGGCAAAGGCAGTGTGTATGTAGGCCCCAGAGCCTTTGTTCTTGTCACAATGATGGCATCATCTTGCATTACCCGAGAGGAGAAGCCTCGAGAAAAGACTGGGCCTGGCAGAGGGCATCAGGGTTGATTTGTGTTCTCCCAACTTCCTCTGTTAAAGTTCAAAATCCAACACCTCCAAATGTGACCTTATTTGGAGACAGGGCCTTTACCTTTTTTTACCTAAATAACAATGAGGTCATTAGGGTGAGTCCTAATCCAAAATAAATGGTGTCCTTAGGCCAGTGGTTGGCAAACCGCGGCCCACGAGCCACATGCGGCTCTTTGGCCCCTTGAATGTGGCTCCTCCACAAAATACCACGTGCGGGTGCGCACACGTATAGTGCAACTGAAACTTCGTGGCCCATGCGCAGAAGTCGGTTTTTGGCCTGGGCGAGTCTATTTTGAAGAAGTGGCGTTAGAACACTCAAGGGGCCAAAGAGTCGCATGTGGCTCACGAGCCGCGGTTTGCCGACCACTGCCTTAGGCAAAGGAGAATTTTGGAGACAGACAGACACACAGGGAGGAGGGGAACTATGAGAAGATGAAGACAGAGATGGGGGAGATGCTTCTACAAGCTAAGGAATGCCGAAGATGGCCAGCGACCATCCAGAAGTAAGGGAGAGACACGGAACAGATTGTCCCTCACAGCCTCGGAAGGAACCTTGACCTCAAAACCTCCAGCCTCCAGAACTGTCAAGAGACTCAACTTCTGTCGTTTAGGCCACTTGGTCTATGGTACTTGGTTAGAGCAGCCCTACCAAACTAATACTCAGGGATGCCTGAGAGGCATGCGTCTGTCCTGGAGAGGAATGCTGACCATGGATTTGAGCCTGAGTCTCTCCTGGGCCAGACTGTGGCCATTTGATGCATCATGACCCACCTGATAGCCCCACACTACCAAGCCCGGCAAGGCTGTGTGCACTTGGCAGGCACATGTAAGGCCAGGCCACGATGACAAGCCCCCCTGCAGCTGCACTGGGTGTGGGACTCACACAGGGGAAGCTGGAGCTGAAGTGGGTGAGGCCTGTTTCTGGGAAAGCGTGCCAGGAGGAGTCGGTGGGATCTGTCTCAGGCTTTTGACTAGGGAAGGAAATGTGTAGTGAATGTGGTTGGGCCACACACGGGAAAACCCTCAGGAGCAGTAAGTGGGCCCATCTCATTGTGAAGGCTCCCTGGGCTCTCCTGGGATTGTTACTGGAATTTTCTGTCATGTCACAGCTTTGCTGAGCGTAATTGGACCTGACACCAGGGAGGACCCAGAGGGAGTCAGTAAGCCTATCCAGGGGAGGGCTGGCTGCACATTCAGGGATGCTCAAGAGGAACTGATGGATCTCTTTTTCAGGTAAAGCTGTTGGCTATTGTGGGCCTGGAGAGAGGTTGACCCTCCGGGGGTGCTGTTGGGCCTGCCACCCCAGAAAAGGCTTACCCAATGGGTCAGACAGTCTCAGCTGGGCCAGAGAGACATGCCACCCAAAAGGAGCCTCCATGGATAGGCCTGTCCCCGTCCCCTCAGTCCTTCCTGTGTTCTCCATTCTCCCATGCGGGAGGCTGAGACACGGGGAGGGACACAGGAGCACACGGGCCCTCCCTGTCCTCACCTTGATACTCCAGCTTGAATCCTGGCCGGTTCTGGGAGTGGTCACTGTGAAAATACACGGTGGTCTCGTGGGACGTGGAGAGCAGGGAGCTTGGAAGGTCACTTCCACTGAATCTGCCCATCATGCGGCTGGTCTCGTGGGGGCCGTTCCGGATTTCTATGAAGTCATGGTTGGGCTCGGTGGAGAAGTTCAGGAACTGGATGTGAGCTCCTAAGAGCAAGACAGAGGCGGACAGTGCCCAAAGCAATACAGTCGCACTTCAAATGTGCCGCCTTGTGAACGCATTTCCTGCCAGAGCCCACGCATCCCTGCTACTGACTTCCTGCCCAATCAGGATTCCCAGAACAGGCTCTGGGAGTTGCCAACCCAGTCCCTTATCTTCAGGCAGGACTGAACTTAAACGAATATTATTCATTGAAAAGGAAGGGCATCAGTCATTTCAGAACTCTATTTTGAGTTCATTTTATTTCATTGAAAATGAAGTTCAAGATAACGATTTAATTTGTGATTCTTATATATTGGTATAAAGATAGCTTTGCTAAAATAAATATTTTACTTAGAAATAATATGCCTGCCTGACCAGTGTGGCTCAGTGGTTGAGCGTGGACTCATGGGACTATGAAGTCATGGGTTTGGTTCCTGGTCAGGACATGTGCCTGGGTTGCAGGCTCACTTCCCAGTAGGGGGTGTACAGGAGGCAACTGATCTATGATGTTTCTCTCTCTCCCTCTCCCTTCCTCTCTTTTTAAAAATCAATCAAAACATAATATCTTCCCCACCCAATTGAAAGACATGAACTTCAAGACTGGTGTTTTCTAGAACACTGAAGATAATTCAGAAATAGGAGAATACCTTGTCCCATCTGTTCTACTAAGAAGCCAAATAAAATTTATACTTTAGGATCTAATTGGATGAATCAATATCTCCTAGCAACCTGACAGGTTAAATAGCTAACTTACATATTAATATATTCTTTGGAGAATGGAGGTGGGACTATTGATTTTGTTAATGAAAATATTTCTCAAAATTAGATTACTATTGAAAATGATATTAAAGAAATATATTTATTAAGCATAAAAAATGTCCATAATGTTGTGAAAATCTGATTGCAAAATAGTAGGTTGTATATAATTTTCAATTTTCTAGTTAAAATCTGGAAGAACATTCATTGATTCTCCAACAATATTGATTGCATCAGGGCTGTGGAAGGCACTGCACAGGGATGAATGAGATCTACAAGGCCCTTGTCTTCATGGGGGTTCCCTTTTAATGGTGAGGATGAAGCTGTTAGTGGTTGCATGGTGGGATTACAGATAATTTTAATTAAAAAAAAACTGTTCATTATGTACTTTCGAATTTGCTTAGAATGAGCTCATATGCATGATTTTGCTTTTGCATCTGTTTATTTAAAGAACAGAATAAGACTTGACATGTGATTTTGACGATCCTTCATGTCTCCTGCCCTATCCCATTCCCCTACTTCCCTCCACAGAGGCGGTCACTATCATGAATTTGGAAGAAACCTTCCAGGTCATGTTTTTAGATTCTTAAATATATATGTAGGTTTGTTTTAAACATTACATAAATAATATTGTGCTTCATATACAGTTGAATAAAATTATTTTTATTTAACATTGTGTTTTTCTTTTTCTCTTAAAAATGTTTTCATTGATTTTAGGGAGAGATAGAGAAATAAAAACATCAATGAAAGAGAAACATCAACCATCAGCTGCCTCTTGCATGCCTCCTACTGAGGATCGAGCCCGCAACCCGGGCTTGTGCCCTGACTGGGAATCAAACTGGTGACCACTTGGTTCCTGGGTTGGTGTTCTACCACTGAGCCACACTGACCAGGCTCAGTGCTGTGTTTTCCAAAGCCTACTCTTTATATACAAAGATATACAGTTCATTGATTTTCAATGACATATTAATTCCATTTTATGAATTATCCAACAACACTATTCATACCTATACTAGTGAACATGTAGATTGTTTCCAAATTGCGGATAATTCTGTAACGAGCACTTTTGTACAGATCACCTATGCTTTCCATTCTACTGCCCATGCATCACTCCAACACTGTGGGCTGCATGTCCATCACAGGGTCTCTATGAGGTTTGCTGGATTTTTTAAATGAGCTCCCTGGAAAGAATGGGATGTGCCCACTGTCACCTAGTGGCAGCAGCTGGTAAATGTTGTGGCTCTTTACACACTGAAGCCATCGTTGGGACTATCTGGGAGGGAGAGATCCTGGTCTTCTGCGGTTGGACCCTGCAGAAGGCTTATTCCCCGGGGACTTAAGAGAACTCTGGTGGCTGAACATCAGGAGAGGACAGTGATATACCTCCCACTTAAACTTCTGCTTTCCTTTGGATGTTGCCCTCCCCACTATCCCTCTATCATTGGAGGTTCTTTTGCCCACGTCTGGAATGAAGAGCTACAGGATATCCTAACTCCTCCTTCTTCAATGTCTCAAAATCTGGGGATTTCCCAAGGCTGCCCAAGTCATCATCATTTTGTAGCCTCATCATCCGACTTGGTTTCCTTCAGAAGGTGGTTCTAAATATAAGACTCCATCCTTTGGAGGGTCACCAACCTCTCCCCTTCCCTCAGGACAGATGAAAAGAGGGCCAGTTTAGATTGCCTTCTCCCGAAAACCCCTTCTCCATGAGAAGACCCACTTGAGGCTGAATTAAGGACAAAATAGGTGGTCTTCATTCCTGAGGTCACAGACTGGGAGATCCCCTCGGGACATTTCCTTCCCAGGAGCAGAGCAGTGACTCAGGGCAGATGACCTACGTGGACAGCCCATGAGTTCCATGTCAACACAAGCCCTTTTCTCTTCAACAGATTTATTTGGGGTTAAATTATATTCTCAGTATACAATATGTGATGAATCGTCAGCAATTAAATTTCGTACCCAGATCACTCTCCTCCCTACTGCCATATTCCATCTCCACACACACAAAAAATAATAAAAAAAATCTCCCAATCTCCAAAGCTAGCCAGAATGTGCCTATGAAGAATGCAAACTCTATTTCATGTTGACCTTGGCTCAATTTAATTAGGACAAGAAATTGGATATTATAGTTAATAGCACAATTTGAGGTCCAGTGTCTGTAAAATAGATTGTTGTTTTCTTTTTAACCATCCCTGAGTAATTTCTCATTCCACAGTCCTGGGTTTTAGCTTGTTACTCAAATAATAATAGTAATAATGGCAATTCCTAGGATTCCCCCCGCCCTCGCTACATTTAAAGCTTCTAAAGCATTCATCTCTACCATTCTTAATGGAACTTCCGATTGTACAAGAGGTCAACAGATGAGGAAATGGAGAGGCAGAGAGCTAAGTTGCCTCAGCCAAGGTTATGCTGAGTGATCACAGCAAATAGGTGCTTTAAGCAGAGACCTAGGCGTGAAGACTTACCAAAGCCCACGGGCAGTGCTATTTTCCATGAACAGTCCATGTTGCTGGGGTAGTTACCCGGAAAGCCGGGGCTCAGGATCACCCCCTCCATCTCCTCCACTGCTCCCCCACACTGCGCTGTGACAATGAGACCAGAGGGTTAGGACAGCATCAAGGAGAGTACGGGGCCATGCCAACCTTTGGACACTCACTTAGAGCAGCAATTTTGAACCTTTCCCAAGTCATCAACCCCTTTGAGAATCTAAAAGAACCTACAGTTCATCTCCCTAAATAACTGCACACAGGGCAAAACAGAGCAAATAAATTCAGGAAGGGCTGCCCAGCACCCTTGGACCTCCCAGCAGTCTGTCCACAAATCCAAGTTATGGACCCTTGACCTTGAACATGTCTTTTGCCGGTCAATTCCCTTAGTGAGCTCCTACATCAAAAGTGGAAATGGAAATATTTCCATTTCTTACACTATCCCCTAAATCTCCCTCTCTTCATTGTCCAACCAACTCTTCCAAGGCTGAAGAAAAAGGATGAAGGAAGGGGACTGGCATGCACTGAATCCCCACTCTGTGCTCGGCACCTTGCCAGGCTCTTTATAAATTCATACTCCATGGGGTTGAGTGGTCAACAGATGCTCAGCCGAAGATGACCATTCCATGGGGAGCCAGCCACAGAGGCTGGGCACCTGAAACTCTAATCGAGGTGACTTCAGAGTCATCTGAGGCTGCAAGGCCACAACAGCCTGATCAGCTGACATAAATTCTGTCCTTTCGCATCTTGTTAGGAAAAGGTTGTATGAGCAGAAAGGGGTTAGGCAGCCTAGGGAAAGGAGCAGAGGATCCTAGGGAAAGGAGCAGAGGGCAGGGCTCTGAGGGCAGGCCAATGCTTTCTGGGAGAGGGTTCTGTTTAGGCCTGAAGAGAACAGGGCCCGGGTGCAGAGCAGGCGCTCTGGCACGGATCACTTTGGGTTGCAGTCCCCATGTTTCCACTTCCTATGGGACTTCGGGCAAGTTCTACACCCTCCACACCTCAGTTTCCCCAAACTGTGAAATACCTATGTCACAGGGTGGTTAAAACAGAAACCTGAACTTCACTTGGAACAGGAGCTGCCACGCATGGTAAACCCTCAACCAGTGGCAGCTACTGTTAATGTGAGTGGCTTCCTCAGTGGAGCTTTTGTATTACATAATAGAGGGAAGAGCCTTGGGCTGGCCAGTCACATTTTGGATGGCTCGGCGGACTACCAGGCCCTGTACCTGGTGAGATCCCAGGAGGGAAATGCCATTATGCCCAAGTGACTCTCTTTCAACACACCCTGCTTCCTATCCCAGGGTCAGCCTCGAGGGACCCTTTACAGTTGCCTTGGCATCAGAGAAACCTAGGTTTCCATTCCCGACCCCACCACTTTCTTTTTAACCCTAAAAGCCTTCACCTTCCTAAATTTACAAAAACGAGAATAATGATACTCCCTCCGAAGAAGCGTGTGGCTCTGTGCCTAGCACACAGCAGACACTCACTACTTATTGTTAGTTTCCCCCTCCCCAACCTGACTAGAAGACCCCATCTTTTCTTGTACCCATTGATCTCTTTATCTCTGCTCAGCACGGGGTAAGAAACCAAACCAAGTTAAGTCCTCATTCAACATGTAACCCTCAGCATTTCTGCTAGTGGATTTTATCGCTCTGTGCCATGAAAAGTCATAAGGGAAAGCCCATAGTGCCTAGACGTTCCATTTAGGGTTTGGTCAGTTAACTGGAAGGAGAATGGCCATCATCACCTTTTCAAACGGGCAAGGCTCCGGTAATTTTTCCAATTACAGGGGCGAAGGTTTCTAAACATCATGACAGCCTTGAGTGAGAGTGAAAGCTTGCAGAAACATCAGCCCACAACTACTGCCTTTGAACTAACCCAGAAAACCAAACTGTCTTTCGATATGTCCCTGAGCTCCAATCCCTGTGCAACACGGATGTGAGTGAACTGGAAGAGTCCGGGCTCTCTTACCAATACAGAGCGGAGGCGGGTAGTTCCAGCGCCGCACGGTTCCGGGCATGCAGGAGATGTGGGCGTGGCCCTGGAGGAATCAGGAACAGGGGTGGGCAGGCTGCCCCAGGGGCACACTTGTATGCACAACCCAGGACAGGGGGCTGGTTCGGGGACCTTGTGTTAGGGGACAAGATGCGTAGGTCCACTGTGGGATGGCAAGTGAGGCACAGGGAGACATTTGGGGGACGGATGCTTACTAGTATAACAGCTGTTACTGGAGAATTCTCATTATCAAGCTTCCTTGTGCGCTTCCTTTAATTACCAGATTCCCTCATGGCCTTCAAAGGAAAATTAAATTTTCCTAAAGCCTAATCAAACCGAAACTTTGCAGGAACGCATTCAAGGCTGGCTTGTGCCAAATCGCTCAAGTCAGCAAAGTTTGTCTTTTGCCTGAACAGCTCCAGGAGAGGATAAAGGTCCCCGGGGCAGCTGGGGGGCTGCACCCTGTTTTCTGGTGACTCTGGCTCTGCTGGTGCCAAGGCTGGCCAAGCACAGCTCAGGGGACACCTGCTTCCTGCCCTGGCTGCCAAGGGAGGTACCTGGAGTGCGTATCCCGGCTCACACTGGAAAGAGACCACATCGTTCACCAAGTAGCGCTCGCCAGTCTTCACCCCGTTACTGGGCACGGCAGGTTCTGGGCAGCTGCTCAAGCCCACCGCTGGAGAAGACAGACAGACGGAAAGGAGAATGGACCAGCCCAGCGGGTCAATGCACTCGCAGGCTGAGGGCGATGCTGGCAGCAGGGAGGAGAGGGGTGCCTCCAGTTGGGCTTTCCCTGCTCTCTGAGTCAAGGCTAGCGCTTCTCAACCCTTTCCCCTCACAGAGCACAGGGAAATCGGAATATTTACCTGGCTCAGTGGCTCCACAGCATACAGCTCCTTAGGACAGGTGGGCATTGTCCTATTGGGAACTCTGGCTGCCCGCCTGCCTCCTGGGCTTCCCAGAAGGCATTGGGAGCTGCCCAGCCCTGGTTCCAAGCCCCTAGACCCGTCTCCATGGGCTCCTCCCACATCACTCCCAACGTCTCTCCATTCTCCTCCCCCTAAGAAGACAACTCCTGTAGGCTAAGAAATTGGGAAGGAGGCCAAGGAAAGGCAAGAAGGAAACGAAGCAGTTATCAGAAGGCCAGCTCAGCGATGTCCGGGGCTCAGAGCCCCTCTCTGGGACAGGCTGCCGGGAGAAAGTTGGCTAGTGGATGAGACACTCCACTGCCTTCTTTCTCTTGCTGTTTTAAAGACAGGCCAGCTCTCTTTTGAGTAAAGAGGTGGGGTCCTCGAACTTCACCTCCCATGGCCGCTCTGGTCCTCACTCATCTCTGGACCCAACAGCCTCCCCGTCATCCCTCCTCTGAGCCATTCTATTCCCATCCATCCTGTGCTCACAGGCACCTGATGTTCTTAATTTCTTTCCTTGAATCCTAGACTTCCTTGTTTAGCAGCTTGAAGTGGGTCCCCATCGCCCAGTACATGGAATCTCACCTTCTCATCCTGACATCCTGATATGCTTCATGATCTTGGCCTGGTCCCTTTCCAAAATCTCTACAGGTTCTCAAATGCTCCTCCCTCCCTTGCCTTTCTTGACTTTTCAAATTCAGCCTGCGTTCATTTAGTCCTTATTATATACCCAGGACTGTGCACAGAGCTCTGCTAGGGCACCTGTCTCAATCTCCCCGCTCTGCCTCCTCCTCCCTGTCCACCCCAGACCATCATCGCCAGAGCAGCACTCCCTGAGCACTGCCCACGAGCAAGTGGAGTGAGCGTGTCACGCACATGGTCTCATCCACCTGAAGCAGGTCTTAACATCCCATTTCACAGAGACCTGCCCTTAGTAAGCCACAGAGCTGGGATGCAAATCAAACCCTGTCTGACTCCAGGTCTGCCCCGGTGGAGTCAAACTCTGAGGCCACCTGACCTCACATTGACCCCAGCCCTGCTCTCCCCTCCTGAGAATCATCAAAACTACACAACTTACTATCACTCTAGAAAGTTCCCTCATGCTCTTCCCAGGCAATTCCTGTCCTACATAAGTTTGTGTTTTTGTTTTTAAAAAAAATCCTCACTCAAGGATATATTTTCCATTGATCTGCAGACAGAGTAAAAGGGAGAGAGGAGAGGGAAAGGGAGAGAGAGATGGAGAAAGAGAGAGGGAGAGAAACATTGACATGAGGAAGACATATCAATTGGCTGCCTCCTGCACTAGTGCCGACCAGGGCCGGGGATTGAATGGCAACCAAGGTACATGCCGGGAATAGAACTTGCAACCCTTCAGTCTGCAGGCTGATGCTCTAACCACAGAGCAAAACTGGCCAGGGCCTACATAGGCTTGTAAGAAGTGAATGTAATGGTTGTAAATGAAGGCTGTTTGGATCTATGCCCACAAATCTCACCAGCTGGGACAAAAGACCTTAAGGATAGAATTAAAACCATAATTAAACTGAATTTAAAGTACTTCATCTTGGCTGTCATCTTATTTATCTCTCCCTGCTCCTCCCTGCACTCCAAGTAGAATACGACTCAGTATTTAGTGGGATGATCACAACTTAGTAACCCGAGGCCTACTTCTTGGAAAGGCAGTGATAGAAGGAGAAGGAGGGGCAGAGTGAAAAAGAGAGAAAACCAGAGCAAGAGTGCATAGGAGAAAAAACGGAATGGGGAGAAAGGTGAGGCCAGAGAGAGAAAGAAGGACAGAGACATTCTCATTTCTCTTGCATTGCACACCTTGATTATAATTACTTAAGCCATGCTTGCAATAAAGGAAGAATTATTTTCATCATATGCAATTTATTACTCTTGAAAGCATATTGTTCCATTTCCATTTCAATTAAATAAACATTAAATATGAGTCATAGCAGTAAACATGACTCTTCAGTACCCTTCAAAACCATTGCCTGTACGATAGCAATTAAACCTCCGCCGGCACCGCTTTGTAGATTATCTACAAAACAAAAAGATAACTACAGGGTCTTGGATCCTAGAATTTCAGTCTCTAAATACTGATGGGGGCTTTGTTTCCCCCTAGCCTTTTCCCTCCATGAGAAGACAGTGCATGAGAAAGATCAGCTGCTGAGAAAACTACCAGCTCCCTTGGGGGGAAAAATTGAGCAGAGGTGGATTTTTGCCTGGGAATGAGGCAGTACAATGACAAAGAGATTTAGGAAGAAAGTATGTCTTTGGAAAAAGAAAATAAAAAGAAGATTCTCGGGAACATTTAAGGACTCAAATTCAAATATTGAATAAGGACACAAAAATGCAAAGAACAGAGAAAAGAGGGTAAAAGAAAAAAAATGTGGATTGCTTGAAAGACTCGGGATAGTTCACTCCACCCGCTGACTGGAGCCTTAGAGGTTTGTGGAGGAAGGTCCCAGAGGTCCTGTGCTATCCTCTCCCCCTCAGGGTCTTTGCTTCAAGCTGTCCCAGGTCTCTCCTACTAGGTACTCTTCGGTTCTTTCAGGCTAATCCTCTCCCAGCTTCCTGGATAAAGCTCATTTACTTTGGAGACCAGCTGAGCATCTGCATAACACCCAGTGCTGACCCTGTCAGGCCGCTACCACCAACTGGGGCTTCCACCTGACAGGCCCAGGCTGTCAGACACAGTGAAGCCAGTCATGCCTCCCCACATTGCCAAAGACAATGGCATCACAGAACCAGGGGTTGGAGAGGCTGTTTTTCCGGCATTAGAGGAGATCACTTCTGTTTTCTCACATCCCAAATTATATACTGTGCGTAGGCCAATGACCAGGCCCCCTTTCCATTCCTGGTGTGGACAGGAGGAAGCACACCGGTTTCTGAGTGACTGACATTTGGGTGAGAATCCCGTCTCCAAGGGCTGTGCAGCCTTAAGGAGGTTTTGGATCTCCTCTGAGCTTTCGAGGTCTCATCTAGGTCTGTGATAAGGCTTGAGTGGGATGGAGAAAACACAGCCCCATTCTGGCCCCTACTCATCCTGGGCACTCAGTACCTATCCGTTCCCACCCTGAACCCCGTACTCAGCTGAGACTCTGGACTCTCACTTTTGTACTCCAAGTGGAAGCCAGCTGCCGACACGCTGATATCTGAGTAGAAATGAAGGTAGAGCTGGTTGGAGGTGCTGTTCAGCAGGGCAGGCACAGTTGTTCCTAGGGCAAGAAACAGGGACCACTCAGGCTTAGCCTCCCGCCCCCGGAGCTCCTCCCTTTTCCTCTTGCTTCTGCTACTTGAGGACGGTCTGCTCCCAAGGACCCCAAATATCCCCAATGATGACACCCACTAAAAGACAAATTAGCCCTTCTCAGAGTGCTGGGTCTCCAGTGTCCCAGGGAGGAGGGAGGCCACAAACAACTTTCTGCAAAATGAGCAGTGACAGAGCCTCATGCCAGCAGTAGGCTGAGTTCCTCAGGTGGCCTACGAACTTGGTTCCCTTCCAGCCTTCAAAATAACTCTGACATGTCTCATTATCTGGGCAATACAGGCAGTGTAGGCAGTTTATCTGGGGCACAGGACTCCTTTTTATAGCTTGGCAACATGGGTTCTGGGGAGGTAGAAGAGGGAAAAGGGGGGGATAAATAAATGGTAATAAAAGGAGACTTGCCCTGGGGTGGTAAACACACAATACAATACACAGGCGATGTAGAATTGTACACCTGAAACCTGTATAGCTTAATCAGCCAACGTCACCCCAATAAATGTAATTAAAAAATAATAAAGCCCACCACTACCCTCCATGGAAGTCCCCCCTCACCTGAGAAACTCCCCAGCATGGTCACAGTGTTGTCCGCACCATCAAACACTTCCAGGGAGTCCCAGTTCTGCTCTGTGACAAAACTGATGACTTGAATCTGGGAAGATGGAGGGAATGAACTGCTGGTTAGACAGCCTTTGGATTCCTCCACTTGGTTTTGACCACTGGGCACCCGTTATGGCCCTAACTCTCTCCCTACGGTTCAGGCTGCAAATGTGACACTCGAGGTGTGTGCTTCTGGGTTTGCTCCTTCCCTTTACCTCCAATGTCCCCACAATCTTAAGAAAAACCCCACACAAACCCTTCAAGCCATTTGAAAACGATTTCCCATGATGCCTCTGCAATCTTTGTACTCAGCTCCAGGCCCACTTCCTTCTCCGGCCCGCCCTGATGGCGGGAGCCAGTGCCCACCCCTCCTCCTTCCCGGTTACCTGGCTCTCTCCTCACTCTCCCTACCCCTGCAGCTCCTGGGCCATGAGCTGTCTGTTTTTCTGTTTGTGGGCCTCAACGCCACACTTGGCCTAAAGGGCAGGGACAGGGCTATGTCTCCTCCCGCCACCTGCCTGATGGAGATGTCTCCTCGCCCCTACCTGGATGCCAGCACCTTCGGGGACCATGATCTTCCACACGCAGTTGAGGCTGTTGAGGTAGGGCTCCGGGAAGCCAGGGGACAGAATGGTGCCCCTGCGCTCCGTGAGGTTGCCTCCGCATGGCACTGGGAGGAGGCAACTCTGGTCAGAGGCTTGTCTTTGAGGGTCTCCCAGGGGAACCTCCCCAAACAGACTTTTCTCAGGGCTTCCCAGCCTGCTTGTGACCCTTCCCCCTGCTGGCTTCTCCAGTAGAGCCCCAGTCCCACCCTCTCCCATAAATCCTCCTCATGCAACCCTCTTCAGGGGCCTGGCCCCATACATGTCCCTTCACACGTCTCTCCACCCCGTAGCAACCTCAGCTCCTCCTCCTTGCTGTCTTCACATTCAACCCACAGGACTAGTGATCTGACTGGAACGGGATTCCCTACTTAAGTTACGCTGAAGCCAGGGGCTGCTGTGTATCCCAGGGTAGCTGCCAGGTCTTGCTGCCTCCCCAGGGAGAAAGGACTGTTTTCCGGCCACCCCTCTCCGAGTCCTGGCTGTCCAGGTACTCACCCACACATGTTGGTGCTGAGACATTCCACTGGGCCAAGGCCCCGGGAACAGGGAGGCACTCGATTTCTGGGGACCCCTGCAGGGCATAGCCGGAATTGCATTCGAAGCGGACGATGGCCCCCACGGAGAAGTCACTGCCCAGTCTCTTGCCATAGCGGGGTTCGGGCACAGAGCTGCACTGCGTGGCGCTGGTTCGGGGCACCGCTGCAGGGGACAAAGGCACTGAGGGCCAGGCCTCTCCCCTCTAGAAATGGGCCCAGGAATGGACACACACTGGACCTGACAGCCTGGATGGGACCCTGAGAGGATCTGGGCACTCTCCCTTAGCAGGGGTGGGGGCTTCCCGGGAGGAGGCCCGTTTACTGAAATAAAGGTGAACACACCATGCTGCAGCACAGCTCTGGAACCAGGGCGGCAGTGTGAGTCCCCGGCTCAGGCTGCAGGCCCAGCGGTGGTCCTTGCCTCCCAACGATGCCCCTCACCATCAGGTTCCCACATTCCCTACCAGGGAGAATGGCCCTTCCTCCTCGTCAGGGCCCTCACTTGCTTTTGGTCTCTTCTCCCATGAACTGTAGACCTGCCCAGGGCTCTGATCTCCATCACCCGAATCTCTGCTCTTCCCACCCACAATGGTAGATAGGACCTTTAACCTAGGCCCAGGTATGGCACCGCCTGTGGCAGGATTCCCCCTGCACAGGGCAAGGTAGCTCATCTGGAAAATCGGAGGAACAGAACCACACTTAGGCTGAGCCCTAAAAAGGGGACATTCTCCTGGGCAAGGAGAGGCTGGGGCCTGCAGGGGACCAGGGCCATTAAGAAAGGGAACACACACTGGTGACCTGCCTGGTCTGGCTACTCCGTGAGCTCTTTTAATCCTATCACTGAGGTCACGTTATTACCCTCATTTAACAGCTGAGGAAACTGGGACTCCAAAAGCTGGAGTAACTGGTGCCCAGTTAGAAAGTGGCAGGGCTGGCATCCAACTGCATGTCCATCTCACTGCCAAGCCTGTGTTTCCCCACACCTTTCCTGGGCCTTGTGGACAAAACCAAGCTCCAGAGGAGAGTCTAGGAAAAGCCTGGCTGGTCTTCCCATTGACTTTGGGGCTGTACCAGACAGTACAGGGATAGAATTAGCTTCCCATGTCTGACGTCTCCCCTCATTCAACATGCAGTTTGGTCTGAGAATTGTCTACTGAGTAAATGAACGTATAAAATCAAACTGAATTTCAAAGAACTGCCCCGCAAACTAGTGACTGCCCCAAATACCCTAAGAATGAGTCTCAGACTAAGGGGCAGAGGTCACATTGAGTCACTGAAAACCTGAGACTGCCTGGGCCCTCCCAGGTCCACATCCTGCATACCTTGGTAGACAAAGTGGAAGCCTCTGGCTGGTGCTTGGCCTTTGGCACTGAACTTAATGAGAACTTGATTGGAGGTGGCCAAGGGCAGCGATTCCCCTGCCGAGATAAGGGGTGAGGAGGAGAGGAAGACAGTGAGTCCCGCAGTTGGGCCGGGCAGCTGAAATCCTGGCCAGGAAGGAGAGGGTGCTCATCCCCCTCACAGCAATTCCTTCCACACCCAGGTCTTCCTGAAATGAAACCTCACATTTTTACTGCATGTTTCAGGGTACAGTTTGCAGAAGGCTTTAGCATCCATGGCCTTACCTTGACCCACAGTCAATGTGAGGTTGGCATGACAAGAGCTCGGTAACCCCAGTTAACCGATCAAGGAAGAGGTTCAGAGTGATTCAAGGACCTGCCTCGAGAGGAGAAAGCTCCTGAAGATGTGCTGACCCAAGGGATGAGGACAACGGCCATCAGCAAACCGGTTTACTAGGAGAGCTGCCCTCCGTCTGACAGAAGAAAAAGCACCAGCTTTGGGGAAGGAGGGTGCTGTGATCTTTGAGAGGAACTGGCCTTTCCCAGATTCTCTGTGAAATGATCAATAACCAGAGCGATCGTATAATTTATTGCCCATCCGAGAACACTTTTGGGACTAAAAGGGCATGCTCTAAATACTTATACTGGGGCTGTACTTTCAAGTGGAAGCTGCGACTGTCCCAGGCAAAGCAGGACGTATTGTCACCCAACTGATAACACACAAACTGGTGGAAACCTGAATGGGTACATGGAGTCTGACAGTCTTTCTATCAGAAGATGAAGGTGTACCTCCTGCTTGATGTGGTACAGACGGACGAATAAAGACAGCACAACCAGACCTGCAGCCGGGAAGCGCAGTCTTGGTCGTCATCACCTTCCTGTGGAGCTGAGGGAGTATGGAGTGGCAGGCAATGGCATGGCCACTCTGCATGATGCGCCCCCCCGCCACCCGCCGCCTGAGAATGGCTGCTGACTCCACCAATAGAAGGGAAGTGGGGGCTGCAGAGAGCTAGTCTCCATTTCCACTGCGGTGAGGACTGGAGTTGGAATCAGCCAAGAAGCAGAGAGCTGATGGGATGCTATTGGCCACAGGGAGTGGACAGCCTTTTGCACAGCACACTTAGACTTACATGTGACCCAGGTGGCTGAGCCTGTTAGGAGACATTGCCCCAGCTAACTCTTGGCCGCCAAAGCAAAAACAAAACAAAACAAAACAAAACAAACAAAACAAAACATCACCAAAAAAATCCCAACAACACCAAAACTCATGAAGACAGAGGGTCTCCTTGTTATCTCTACCTTCTCCCCTTGATAGATGTGAGTGGGGCAAAACTCAGCTTTTCCATTCTCCCATCACCTGGCCTGACATGTGTGGATGAGGACCCCCCTAACCTCCTACAGAACCCATTTGGACTTTCATTCCTGAACATATGCAGACATCCCTCTCCATGGCTAAGTAAGCGCTAGTAAAATCACTGGACATAAGAAAGTATTTCAAAGTTTTAAGGGAGGAAAGCACTCTTGAGAAACCAATGCGAATATTTTTATGTGAACTACAGCAAAGAACAGGCAAACTCTCAGAAGACTGTCAATCATGACTGTCACAAGATTAAATCTAGCATTGCACCTGTGAAATCAGAGGAGAAAGATATGTCAAAGGAAAGAACTGAGATTAATAAAGGCTTCCAAGAGATGAGAAATGCTAGTACGTGGCAGATGGATTCTGCAGAAATTGAACGGCAACATGGAGATTAAATTTGGAAAATTCTCCCGGAATTCACAGAAAGAGGATAAAGAGATTAAAATAATGAGGGAAATGATGAGCGACATAGAAGACAGATGAAAAAAATCCAATATGCATATATCAAGAATTCTAGAGAGAGAGAAGGCAAGAGAAATTGAAGGAGAAAAATATAAGTTGGGAAAGAAGATAACATTCCTAAGCTTAAGAGAGACTTAAGGTTTGGACTGAAATTGTTCATTAAGTACCAGTTCTAATGAATGGAAAATGATTTCTAACCAAAACATTCCGGTGGGCTTTTTGATTTTAGAAATTAAGAAAAATATGAAAGGCATTTAGAAAGAAAAGCACTAGTTACCTACAAAATAAAGAATCAGGTTGGACTCCAACTCATCTGCAACTATAGCTGTTGGAATAGAGTGGAATACTACAATGTTGAAAGAAAAAATTTGTGACCCATAATTTGATTTAGAATCAAGCTGTCAATTATATAATATGTTAAAGGAAATTCATTCTCATACATGCAAGGTGACAGAAAATATTGCAGTTATGAGCCTTATTAAAAAAAAGAATGAAACTAAGAAAATAAAAAACTTCAGGGATAAAGACAACCTGGAAAGTACAGTAAAACCTCCAAATTATTATGAACAGGTAATAAAACTAAATGTAAAAATAAAAACTTGTTCTTGAGGAAGAAGTCCATAATTTAAAAATAATTGCTAATAACATTAATATAAAAGTCCAAATATATAAAAAACATGGAAATTAGAGGTGGGGTCAGTATGAATGGAAAAGTGAGGATCAATCAAATCAAAATCAAATAAAAACCCAGAAAGAACAAAACAGTTGACAGGTAGCAGACCAGATGTTCCACTTACAAAATCAGTAAGTAAACTTCCTTTTAAAAGGAAAAGACTGTCAGAGAAAATGAGGAAAGATATGTTAGGCAAACACAGTTATAAAAATTGTTAGAAACACAAGAAGATAACAAAATATCACAATTGTATGGGAGACACTTTCACACAGCATTCTCAATCACTGATATATCAAATAAAAAAGGAAAACGAAGATTGTTGAGTAGTGGTCCCTACATTTTTCCCCACCTCAATGCACACTTCACTACTCTCAGTACAGGTGGCTCATCATCAGTGTTTCTCCAAATGAGGAATAAGATAGGATCTGAGTATAATTGAGTATATTGATGCTATATCTATAGGATCTATCTATCTATCATCTATCTATCTATCTATCTATCTATCTATCTATCTATCTATCTATCTATCATCTATCTATCTATCTATCTATCTATCTATCTATCAAGAGATTTTGAAAAAGCATCCTACCTCAATAGATCCCAATTTACAGTTCTAGTTGGGAGTGAATGTGTGGGGTGATGGTGTAGAAAAATTATCTGATTGGGAACCATTGATATAATGGATTTGAAAACTGAAATTGAGTAAGACTGATCTAATTGCCATTACAAAGCTCATTTAATCCCAGCAATAACTCCAGGAGGGAGAACTTTTACAGATGAGGAAAGTGAACCTCAGGGTGGTCCAGTATTGTGCCCCCAGGCACCTGTCAAGGAAGTGTGAGAGCTCAGGTTAGAGTGCAGGAGGTGAGACTATAGGGAGAGCTGAGGCTAGATGCAGGAGGGGAGGCTGCAGGGAGAGCTGAGGTTAGATGCAGGCAGGGAGGCTGCAGGGAGAGCTGAGGTTAGATGCAGGACGGGACGATGCAGGGAGAGCTGAGGTTAGATGCAGGAGGGGAGGCTGCAGGGAGAGCTGAGGTTAGATGCAGGAGGGGAGGCTGCAGGGAGAGCTGAGGTTAGATGCAGGAGGGGAGGCTGCAGGGAGAGCTGAGGTTAGATGCAGGAGGGGAGGCTGCAGGGAGAGCTGAGGTTAGATGCAGGACGGGACGATGCAGGGAGAGCTGAGGTTAGATGCAGGAGGGGAGGCTGAAGGGAGAGCTGAGGTTAGATGCAGGAGGGGAGGCTGCAGGGAGAGCTGAGGTTAGATGCAGGACGGGACGATGCAGGGAGAGCTGAGGTTAGATGCAGGAGGGGAGGCTGCAGGGAGAGCTGAGGTCAGATGCAGGAGGTGAGGCTGCGGGGAGAGCTGAGGTTAGATGTAGGAGGGGAGGCTGCAGGGAGAGCTGAGGTTAGATGTAGGAGGGGAGGCTGCAGGGAGAGCTGAGGTTAGATGCAGGAGGGGAGGCTGCGGGGAGAGCTGAGGTTAGATGCAGGATGGGACGCTGAAGGGAGAGCTGAGGTTAGATGCAGGATGGGACGATGAAGGGAGAGCTGAGGTTAGATGCAGGACGGGGCGATGCAGGGAGAGCTGAGGTTAGATGCAGGATGGGACGCTGAAGGGAGAGCTGAGGTTAGATGCAGGAGGGGACGATGAAGGGAGAGCTGAGGTTAGATGCAGGATGGGACGATGAAGGGAGAGCTGAGGTTAGATGCAGGATGGGACGCTGAAGGGAGAGCTGAGGTTAGATGTAGGACGGGACGATGCAGGGAGAGCTGAGGTTAGATGCAGGAGGGGAGGCTGCAGGGAGAGCTGAGGTTAGATGCAGGACGGGATGATGAAGGGAGAGCTGAGGTTAGATGCAGGACGGGACGATGCAGGGAGAGCTGAGGTTAGGTGCAGGAGGGGAGGCTGCGGGGAGAGCTGAGGTTAGATGCAGGAGGGGAGGCTGCGGGGAGAGCTGAGGTTAGATGCATGAGGGGAGGCTGAGGGCCTGAGCTGCCCTTCTCTCTGTAAGACATCTGGATCCTGCAGAGAACCTGCATTCTTCTCAGATACTTCGGGAATTTAAAAACAAGCTCTTGGCTACTAAGAGGGCCTCATTTAATTCCCAAGGCAGAATGGTACAAACTACATTCTCTAACCACATGACAATAAAAACAGAAAACAACACAAATGTAACAAGAACAAAATCCAGGTTCTTGGGGGAAATGGGGGAGAGAGACATTCTTAAACAAGTCCTGGGAGAAAAGAATAAAACTGGATCATGAATTATTTAGAAAGTAACAATGATGAAAACAGTACATATCAAAATTGGTGGCTTGAAACCAAAACTATGCTTAGAGGCAAATATATTGAATATATCGCTGTAAACAAGCTCTTCATTACACAGAGAAAATAACAAACAAAGCTGTCAATTCAAGGCATTAGAACAAGAAGAACAAAATAATCTGAAGAACAAAAGAGGGAGAGAGACATTATGAGAAAAAGGCAGAGGTTAATTAATTAGGAAATAATAACCAACTCCACAGGCAAATTGGTAAGTAGATGCAGTAAAAAAAGAAAATGAAACAAAACAAATAACACAAAGCCCCTGGTCCAGCGGAGTCAAAGGAGAAGAATACAGCCTTCTAGGAGATATAACCACTAACAGAAAAGAGATTAATTAGTGCCACAGTATCCTATATAACAAAAGCCTAATATGCTAAGTGTCCGGTCATCCAGTTGGCCGTTCAACCAATCAAAGCATAATATGCTAATGATATGCTAAGGCCACTCAAGTGCTTGCTATGATGTGCACTGACCACCAGGGGACAGACGCTCAACCCAGGAGCTGCCCCCTGGTGGTCAGTGCGCTCCCATAGGGGGAGTGGCACGGCAGCTAAGGGAGCGGGCCTAAGCCATCAGTAGGACATCCCCTGAGGGCTCCCAGACTGCAAGAGGGCGCAGGCCAGGCTGAGGGACCTACCCCCCTTGAGTGCACGGATTTCGTGCACCAGGCCTCTAGTATTATATAAGCAATGTTGCTAAGTTTAAAATAATTACAAAATAAAATTTTTACTAAAATATAAAACACCAGCATTCATAACAAAGTAAGATACCGGAACAGGCCAATAACCATGGAAATAACTAAGAGAAAAAACATTGAAGAGGCAGAGATAAAATAATGAGATAAATTTATGTGCTGAGGATATTACTTCTTGCCTAAAGGACCCAGGAGAATCAGTTGGCAGCGTTAGCATTGTTATGGAGGGTTGGATGACTTTGCAAAAGAAATACACCAAAAATGCCAGTCTTCTAATATACTGGCAAAGATCAATTAGGAAACATAACCCGGGGAGGCCCATTTACAGTAGCAACAACAATTGCCATGAAATATCTAGGGAAAAAAGTTAACAAAGAATGCACACGGCCTAAATGAAAATTATAACACCTTCCAAAGGTTACAAAGGAAACGGAAATGGAGAGATACAGCATGTTACTGAAGAGGAAGAAGAGTTCCTATTATAAAGATGAATTATCCCCAATTAATCTATAGGTTTAGCAGATTCCAGTGAAAATTCCAATGCAATTTTTAAAAAACTTGACAACATATTTCTAAAATTTATCTGGAGGCACAAGTTAAGAAAAGCCAATAAAAATTCAAAACAAAGAATGTCTATGAGAACTTATCTTACCGTATGTTTAAAGTTGTGATATCAAACAATATTATAATGTTACGATAATTAAAGCTTTTTCATATTGATATAAGAGTCAACAGACACTTAGAGGAAATGGATAAAAGGTCTAGAATCATACCCTTTCCTTCATAAAAATTTAAAATATGTAAATCTGGCATTTTGAAAATACTGTTAGAACAACTGATTAACTAAGTCAGAAAGAATATGATTATATTCCCTATATCAAATAATATATAAAAATAAAGCCCAAAGTTATTAAAACAAAACAATGAAATGAAAAAGAAGTAAAAGAAAACACAGAGGAATATTTATTTCAGCAGCATGAAAGTAAAGGAGCAAACCATAAAAGAACAACATTGATAGATTTGATATTATGAGAAATTTAAATCTCCTGACATTAAAACCCACCCTGAAGAAAATTAAATAGCAAATGACACAAATTTAAATAAAATTTAAATTTCCTGACATTAAAACACACCCTGAAGAAAATAAAATGGCAAGTGAAAGGGGAAGGCTTTTTATAACATATGATATAGACAAGAGGTTTTTATAGCATACAATATATATAGCTTATAATAATATGGTACTCTACTAAATAAATAAGAAAATAAATGCTAATAGAAAAATTAATACTAACTCACAAGTGGATTCACAAATAAAAAATGCATGGGCCAATCATTTCATTATAAAAATGTTAACCTAACTAGTAATAAAAAAAGGAAATTAAAAATGAGATACCATTTTCACTTTTCAAACTGATAATGCTTTTGCTTTTTAATTACTCAATTTTGTGAGGATAAAACATTCCCTCTTATTCATTGTTGGTGAACAAAGTGGCAAGAACTTTCTAGGGGCATATTTGACAATCTGTTAAAAGAGAATTAAGGATCTCACATATCCTTTAACTTGGTAATTCTACTTCTAGATATTCCAAGGTAATAGAGATATGTATAATGACATGTAGAATACACAGAATTACTATTCAAACGAGTGAAAAATTGGAAACAATCTACATGTTCAATAATAGAGAATTCATTACATAAATTTTAAATAACTATACGATAGACAATTATGCAGCATTTAAAAATCCTATTATAGGATAAAATAATGACAGAGACATAATGACATGCTCATGATGAATATTTCAATAAAAATATTGCTTTGTTCAATAAAATATGTAAAAGATTAAGTCTAAGCAGATATAAAGACTGGAAACAAGATACACTATCTTTTCAGTGGTTCTTTCTGGGTGGCTTTTATTTATTTTAATTCTCTATATAATTATTTTCTGGTTGGCTGTAAGTTTTCTACAATGAAAATGCAGTATGTTTATAATTGGAGAAATGTGTTGGGGTTAAATATAAAACATCGGGGCATGCTATACCCCACGGGAGTGGTGCAGACACAGCTTGAGGTGAGAGCGGTTTGGGAAGCTCCCTTCTAGGTATGGGCGGTCAGGAACTGACTGCTGTGTGGTAGAGAGAGCACCGGCGCATGACCACATGACAGACACCCAACGGTGGGGTTCCACCTGCAGGCAGGCTCCTAGGGCCTCTTCCTTTGAGCTGGCCCGTGAGGCCCCGACCCACCACACCCCCATCGCTGGCCCAGCCCAGGGTACCTGTGTGGGTGCCCGACAGGGAGCTGAGGAGTCGGGAGTGCTGGCTGTGGCCATCGTGCACCTCCACCACGTCATTGAGGGCCGTGTGGAAGAAGGCGAACTGTCCAAACACCACTGCGGGGGGAGACAGTGTGGAGAGCTCAGTGTGGAAGACTGTGCGGCCATGCTGGGGTAAGGACGGGAGGTCTGGGGGACCCTGGGCCAGGAAGAGGGAAGCCTCAGAGGGAGTCGTTGGTTCCTGCGGCCAACTCCTTGCTGAGCCTTTCTACAGGCTGATTAGCACACTGGCACGGGGACGCAGGGAGCTGGGAAGGGCTGGCTGCTGGCCTCCCACATGGTCAGGATCACACTGAGAACTGCACCACTGGCCAGGCAGGTGGCGGTGGCCCTGAGCTAATCTACTCCCAGAGAGCGGCTGCCGCAGCTACTCCAGGACATGAAAGGGCTTTGGTAATACCCCCATTTTCCATGTGATCACAGGACCTTGTCCCTGATAGGTGCTTATGAGATGTTTGGTGAGTGACAGCAGGTCTTGCCCTGCGAAGCAGCCAGCTCTCTGCAGGCTGCCCGGTCTCTCTCCTAGGCGGTCAGGATATATCGATGCCTCTGTCCTATTCGACACCGACTGGGTATAGAAACAGTTCTTATTCCCCTACAAAGCAGAGACCCAGGGAGAAAGCAGCCGGGCTGGTCACCTGATTGTCCAGGTACCACTGGCCTGTGCTCCCCAGGAACGTTCTGAGTCCCCCAGGGCTGGCAGGACTCGTGACTGTCCCTACTCCCGGGTGAGGAGCCTGCTTCTTTTTACCTTGGATTCTTGGAACCTGGAGGTTTCTATGTCTTCTCAGGGCCTGCTCCTCATTTTTCCCCTGCTCGTCCTGCTTATAGCTGCTGGACCAGGCTCAGGTCTAAGAAGGGGCTCCTAGCCCCTTCACCTGTATTTGCAACCTAGTTCCATCCCACTCCTCACTTTTCCTGCCCCTTGGATACCCATCCCTGGGTTCCCAATCGGCCTGGATCTGCAGCATCTCCATTCAGACTTGGACTGTGCTGGGTAGCCGAATGCTCCTACCTTCCCTGGTTCTGCCTGGTTCCTCACTACCCCCATCCCCTTGCTTTCAGCCGACGTGTGCCCTTCCTGCCTCGTGTGTCAGGAGTGTATTCTACAGCCCACTTCTGGCATCCAGACTCAGTTGTCCTTTAGGGGACACTGTTCTGCCTGTTCCCACAAAAGGAGTGGATACAATTGGGAGTGGAAGTGGGATACAATTGGGAAGGGCCTGAGGAGTTGGAAGGAATCAGAAAACATAAACAAACAAACAAACAAAACATACATAACGCCCCATACCATAATCCTTGGGCACAGTGACAAAATACAGGCAGATCTGTCCACTGGTGTAGTTCCGGGGATAGTTGGGGGACAAGACCACTCCATCTGAACCCACATACTGTCCTCCACAGGGGGCTGAAAGAGAAATCAGACAGAGGGCCAGGTGACCTTGTGGGCCTCTCCTCAGTGTCCATCCTCTGTCCTGCTCGCTCCCCACTTGAGCTTCCGGCCCTGCTGGGCTGCCATGAGGTGCACAGCCACTGATGTGGAGGAAGGGACTTCTGAGGACACCGCCCTGTCCTGCCCGCGGACATCCATCCCTGACCTGGCACATGGCCTAAAACCCACCCTGATGCTATCAGCGACCCTCCTGCGCACGTCAATCCTAGCCCTCTAACTATTAACAAGGGCACTGGTCTTCGGAGACACAGCCTTGAGGAGCATTCTAGGAACCTCTTCTGCTGACAAGGAGAACCAGAACTCTGCCACTCCCATGGCTGACGTCTGCACCTGGCAGTTAGTGTCTGCATGAGTAGAGAGCTTCGGCTTCCCCAGACTAGCCTCTCGACCTAGCCACCTTCTGCTCTCATCCATGGTACCCAGTTCCACAGGGGGTGGGCCTCAGAGCCAGGCTCTTTCACCTGGGCACAGGGTGCTCTTTAACTTAGGTGGCTACCATGCTCTTGAAGTTCTGACATTACATCTGCTAGGATTCCATAGTTAACCCACATCCCTGGTCAGCCCACCCCGGGGGCCTTAGTTTTACACATCAGACCTCTAAGTGACTTTTCATAGGACCAAAAATGAGCTGGGTCATCTTTAAACTCTCTTCTCCCTGGTCTGAGCCACTGGCATGTCTGAGTGTGGGTGGGGACACTGTGATCTGAGAGAGATGACACACTGACAGGGACTAGCATACCTGGTGAATTACCAGCCATTCTCACTTACAGAGAACCCAAGGAGCAACCCTGCTTTTGAGGACTCCTTCCCCCCTCCTCATTCCCCTTGCCCATAGCCTCTTCTGCCTCTGGCATGCCCTCACTCACTCCTTCTCCCTCCCCCTTCCCCGGCCCCCCTACCTGTGCACACTGGCCGGGGGTTGTTCCACGCAGGCTTCCCATCAGGCCCCAGGACGCAGCTCAGCGTTGATGAGCCCTCCACTTCATAGCCCCCATGGCAGTAGTAGGTAATGGAGGAGCCCAGCTTTAGGTCAGACCCCACTCGTGTGCCATTCTTGATTGTACCAGGATCAAAGCATGACTCTCGTGGGTTTTCTGGGAAAAAGAAAAATAAACACATACACATATGCAGCACTCATTAGTGGACTGATTCCATGGTGCCGCAGCCATAAGGAAACCCTGACTATAATTAGCCACAGAGCACATGTGGTTAGAAATCTAGGGCTGGAAATCATCTTGCAGAGTGAAACTTCACCTCCTTGCTCCCCATTCTTGCCCTGAACTATGAAGGAGGGAACTGTGTAAACCTGTGGGGAGCTTTCTCATCCCTCAGCCCCCTCTCCCAGGAGAGGCATGTGATGCTGGGACGGGCAGGAGCTGAGGGTCCTGGATCACATCCCAGCTGCGGACAGGGTCACTGTGGTGAAGGTCAGTGCTTAGGCACAGTCCATCCCTTTGCTCATCTTAGACCACCCACACTCAGCACGGCAGGCCTCCTCAGCCTCCTGTCTCACTTTTGGAGGCTGCTTTCTTTTCCTTTTTCTTTTGCCTACAACTGTGCTGCTGGCTGGGGAGGTGGGACTGGCATTGGCTCTGCAGGCTGTCATATCCACACCTTGCAGGCACTTCTGAGCACCAGGGTGTCAATACTAGATTTAGGAAGAAAGTAGAAAACCCATCTTAGACTGGGATAAGTCTGGGTCTCCAACACAGTTTTCCAGAGCTTTCCATTGGGGCATTGGGTGCTGGCTAGGTCATTAAAACAGTATTTTCCCATTTGGCTACTGTGCTTATATGTCTTCCCAATCAGGCATACCACAACGTGCCTAACAGGCATCCACTCTGTCCCTCTGCACTGGACCGAAGTGAACCTGATGCTGCCTGAGCAGTTACAGGACGAGCCAGGGCCCCGAATCTCCACAGCCGCCCTCGCCGTCAGCTGGAAATCCTGAGCCATGCTCACTTCCATGCACTGCTGCTTCTCCTCATCGTCCTGTTCCAGGACCACTGATGGTCAAGAGGCCTGTCCTCAGGGCTGGGCAGTGTCAGGACACAACTGAGGCTGGGCAGTATCAGGGAAATGCAACTATTATCAGGGTTCCACTGGAGTCCTGGGGACTATGCTACCAAGAGGTCTAGAGATGGGGGCTCACAGAGGTGTCGACAGTCCTTGCAGGAGGACTCAGAAACCGAAAGAGATTTGAGGAGGAAAGAACCAGAATAAAAAGGATCAGAGTTCAGAGATGAATGGCTCAAAGGAAATTTGCTGATGGCTGTCATTGTCACCTGGTGCTTGTAAGCTACTATACAAGAGGCATCAATGGCTTTAGAGTGTGTTGTTCAGCTGCCAATCAGCCCGCTGACTGATGGAACGGGGCTCTGAGAGTCTATGATCCTGTTGAGTCTAGTCACTCCTGCACTGGAGCCCTTATGAGGGCCCTGCTCTTGGTCTTTGCCCATATCAGGGGGTGGAGCAGTCCCAGATAGACCAGTAAATTCACACTCAAGTGGGACCCAGATTATTGTCTCTCACCTAGTAGAGGACCCCGCAGTGGTTTCTTCAGGTGCCCTGTGATGTGTCCCTTTGCCTCCCACACCAAATCTGTCCTCCCCCTAAACTTGGTGGCTCTGGCAAGAATACAATTGGCCATTGCCTGACTCATATGCGAGTCACAGAGATAGAGAACTGTCCCCAGATCTTATATTTCATCTGTCCTTTTTATAAATTCAAAGTGGGTCAAATCTTATTTAAAGTTCAGAGAAATTAAGTAACTTGGGATCAAATCCACATAGCTCCTTAGAGGTAAAACTAGCTGTGGCATCCAATATATATTCCCCACCTTCATCCTTAAATAAAGGAACCCAGGTTTTATGCAGAGAATCATGGCACCAGCTAAAATCTACACCTTCCAGCCTCCTGGACAGCTAGGTCTGGCCCAAGAGATATAAACACAGTCAGGTCAAACAATAGTCTACTGTCTCACTAAGAGGAAAAGCCAAAATCCTACAGGCCTACAAACCCCTGCAGTTTTTTGCCTCCAATCCTCCCCTCTATGACCTCAACTCCTATTGTTCCTTCCTAACTTTGCTCCAACCACATTGGCCTCTGTGTTCAGAATGTTCCCCCATCCACACGGCCACGTCTCCCACCTCTTTGAGGATTTAACTCCGTGTCTTCTGAATTTGGCTGGAACTCTAGGGATGGAAATCACCTTGGAGAGTGACACCTTCCTGACTCGCTATTTAAAATGTTAATACTCCGCCGAAACCGGTTTGGCTCAGTGGATAGAGCGTCGGCCTGCAGACTCAAGGGTCCCAGGTTCGATTCCGGTCAAGGGCATGTACCTTGGTTGCGGGCACATCCCCAGTGGGGTGTGTACAGGAGGCAGCTGATCGATGTTTCTCTCTCATCGATGTTTCTAACTCTCTATCCCTCTCTCTTCCTCTCTGTAAAAAATCAATAAAATATATTTAAAAAAATAAAATAAAATGTTAATACTCCTTTCCCCACACTCCCCGTCATCCTTCTCTGCTGTTTTCCTCTGGTCAATACTGCCTCGTGTATTATATGCTTACCTCATTTTTCTCTCTCTCTCCCCATTAGAATGTAGGTTTTACAAGGACAGTTTTTCAGTTTTGCTCACTGCTGCAGTCCAGTGCCTGGCACATGGTAGGCACTCAATATATAATTAAATGGATAAGTGTGGGGTTTCCAGAAAGGCTGCTTAAGGGAAGGTGACAGCTCAGAGAATGCTCTTTGGCCCTTCCCTCTTCCCTTCCTTCCTCCATCCCTTGGTCTGGAACTCAGACATCATGGGTGGAACTCCAGTCGCCACCTTGGATCCCGAGGTAACCTTGGGATGGAAGCCATGCACTCACATTGTAGTGCAGACAAAGGAACCTAGGTGGAGCCACTTCACTGGCCCCGATGACAGTCTCTTCCTCTTACAGGAAGTAGAATAAACCTCTACCTCATAACAGCTTATAGGTAACTGCTGTGCTTGTAGGGAACTGGGCCTCAGAACTAGACACTGTGTCCACAAGTCCTTTCCTCCCTCCTCTGAGGCAAACGCCTGCACTTTTCAACGCCACCCTCTCTTGAGCACATTTCTGAACTCTGTATTCTCTTTGGCAGAATTCTGCTTTTCTTTTCTTGACTATAGCATGCATGGCACTAACTTGTAATTTGGGTAAGTATGTTTCTTTTCAGTAGGTTCTGAACTCATAGAGGACAGAGACCATCACCTATTCTTCTCTGAATCCCGGCAACTAGCACAGAACTTGGTGCTAGGGCTGGCCATATCTGACACATAATAGAGGCTGAACAAATGGATGCTGAATTGATTGGCTGAACACCTCAGGGCTTGGAAAATCAATGATTCCAACTACAGACTCTATTCTATAGTCACATGTCAGAGCCAGAAGAGCTCATCCTTGTATCATTATCATGTTAATAATAATGATTAGGATAATGATAATGATGATAGCTTCTTACATAGAAATATCACTTTGTAATTTTCAAAGTACTCTCCAACCTGTTATCGCATTTGTACATCACAGTGGCCTCTGAAGTGTGCAGGGCCAGGTACACTGCTGTCCAGGTTGTAGATGGGGAATGTGGTGATCAGACAGCTAACTAAGTCTTTCAAGTCATTCAACTATTAATAGGCAGAATTAAGACCAAAATCCGGTCTTCAGTCTGCCAAACCAGAGCTCAGCTGTGAATGATAAAACTAAATGACTAAAACATCATGATGATAATAAATAATACCCAACCCGCCCCACCCCCCCAAAAAAAGGGGGAAAATGATAAAAACCAGCTTCTTCTTATCCTAATAGAAAAGGGCCATTTCTAAATGCTGTAGTAGCAAATAAAAGAAAAAAGAAAACAACCACCCAAACCCTCAACCAATCCAGAACTATTGAAAAGGTCGAATTAGAGCCATCCACTGAAATACAAGAAGCCTTTAAAAAGAATAGTGGAAGTCTTTGCATACTGATATGGAAAGATGTCCAAGGGCTATATTGCTGGGCCAAAACAAACAAACAAACACACACACACACACACACACACACACAAAACAAACAAAGCCACCCCCCCCCCCCCAAAAAAAAAAACAAAAATAAAAACAACCCCACCCATATTACAGATTAGTACACATGGTGTGATTCCATTTATATAGAACTGGGATCAGCAAGCTACAATTCACAGGCGCCCTACCTGTTTTTGTAAATTAAGTTTTATTGGCACACAGCCACATCCATTTATTTACATACTGTCTACAGCTGTTTTAACATTATAGCAGCAGAGATGAGCAGATGCAACAGGGATCATCTGGCCTGCTAAGCCTAAAATATTTACTATCTTGCCTTTTACAGAAAAAGTTTGCCAACCCTCGTCTAGAATTTACTTTATATAAACTATCTGGAATGAGATAACAAGCCATGACTAATGGTTCTCAGGGGGTGGTAGTAACAGAGAATGGTAAGTTTTTAGAGTACATCTTATATGCATCTGTATTGTTTGAATTTTTCCTCCCAACAGGTGTTACTTTAAAAATAGGCAGAAATGAAGAGATTTCCGTTTTGAATTTAGAAAGGCAGGCCGATGGCAGCGGTGGGTGGCGACAGTGGTGATGGTGGGAGCAGGTGTGGAAATCTAGTTGCAACTCTTGGCTCACAGTGTCACTTCCGAGGGCTTGAAAGAGAAAATACGTACTTTTTAGTACCTTCCAGTCCGGGTTGATTCACCTTGGCCTTTCCTGAGTTATTTCAGATTCTCTAACATGTGCTTTGAACTCTTCTTCCCTCTGTCTGGAACACCATCTCACCCCTGCTCTTCTCAACCTGTAGGTCTTTGTTTCAATGTCACCTGCTCAGCGAGGCCTTCACCTCTATCGACTGCCACTCTGAAGTGGGCTCCTTGTTTCTCTTCCTCTGAGTAGCTTGCTCTTCCCTAACTTCTCATGCTTCTCACTTCCAGTTTGTCTACTTCTTTATTGTTGGTCTCCCTCACTCACCTCTACACTCCCTCAGAGTAGGAACCGTGACCATTCTGCTCACTGGTGTATCCTCCATACCCAGCCCAGCGTGTGGCATGAAGTAGAAGCTCAATAAACATTTATCAAATGGATGAATGATCTCTACACCTGTTCATGGATGTCCTAGTCTGTCCCTGCCCAGGAAGAGGCCACCACACCTGCTGGAAGATAAGAATAAAGATTCCCACCCACCTATTCTGCTGATTTCTCTGGCCTGGAGATTGACAATAACCTCCCCAGGACTCCTTTGTAATAACTGTATCCAAATGAAAGGACTCTCCTCATTCCTTTTGTTTTCTTCTAGCAAAGGGTAAAATCTACCCAGGAGGCAGAATTCCGATGAGAAGTGCCTCAAAGCATGGTCTCAAAAAATACACAAATGACCTGACTGCATCCAGAATCATCTCCCAGGAGGCCTGTCTAGAAGTGGCTGACACCACAGCCACTTTCCAGGAGCAACTGAACAGAGATACCAAGAAACCACCCACCTCTACATTATGATTAGGTGGGCTGCCAACGCCAACTTCTCATTTAGAAATGTCTGTCGGTTTAGGAAGTGAACTCCCCAGAGGCAGGGACTTGGCTCTGTTTTCACAGTGTACGGCACAGAGTAGGTTCTCACTAACGATTTCCCGAGTGAACAAATGAATAAAAGTGCCTGATCTATCCTAGCTCCTTATGAAAAATCCTAATTCTATGATGCTTAACGTAAGCCTGGTCAATCTGATGGTCCTCTAGGACTCAGAATTTGGAGGCAGACTGGAAAGTGACTCAGAGTCAAGAGTGAGGCAGCCATACTTGTCTTAGGAAAATAGAGAAGAAACGAAAATTATTTTTCAGAGAGAGAATGGAGCAAATACTCAGAAAGGGGCAGGGAGGAGACTCATGGGTCCTGGAGACAGAGGAAGGTAATCCCAACCTCTGACCCTCCCACCCTGATTTCAGTTCCTTACACTTCCTATTCTGGGGCTCTCAGACTCCAAAAATACACCCCCTTTTGGAGTTCAGTTTGAGGAAGTTTTCATTATCTGTGCTATTAAAACCTAGAACCCTTTTTAGCTTAAATTAGTTTGGCCATTATTATTATTATTATTATTATTATTTTTATAATAGTCTTTTTTTTCTGTCTCACATTGGTTGAGGCCATAGGATCTGGCAGCACAGTAGACCCATTCTGGGATCTTGGGACAGGGAGAAGGAGACCACAGAATAAGGTAGGGGTGCTTGGATCCCAGCAAACAGGCTACCTGAGCAGAGACTAGAGACATAGCAGAGGGGTGACTAACATTAGGAGACGTGAAATCTGAAGACGGAGGCAGCTCCAGGTCTCACCGGGTACCTCCCACCCTAAACAGACACATTTATCTTAGTACCGGTACCACAGATCTTAATAAGGTGATGAAGGATGCATGGAAGGGCTGGGCCTCTGCTCTCCCCAGTAACTGGCCTCCTTCAGTCACTTGGCTGGCTTAGATGGCATCTAGGTAGGTCTTATTCTCTGGGCTGTGTTTTGGACTTGAGGACCCCTCCAGATATGATTTCAGCCCAACAGAGGAAAGTGGGAGGGGCTGCTTTGGGAAAGAGGACCTGGAGGTGTGGCTCTAGCCCATAGATTCCGTGGAGAAGATCTAGGGGAGGCGTGGCCACAGCCAGATAACCCTGAACAAGATGACTAGGGAGGAAGCCGAGGGAGTTTCTACCAGTAACTTACTATATCCAGGGATGGTGAAAAGGAGTCATCTTGTAAGGAGGCTGAAAGTGTGACTTTTGGGGTGAAATTTTAGAATCTCCATCAAGTAGAAGACTCAGGTGAGACAGGTCAGAAGTCACGCTGGTGGCTGATAAGGCTTGGTTGGGGTTAAAGGACATTAACGGAGTTGGCTCCAAGTGCCATGTGTGTGTGACTTTTTCTGGCTGTGTTCAGCTATTTGGGTATAGGTGTAACAAAGGGTGCATTTTGAAAGGTTTACACAATAGAAGGACCTCTGGCTAGGAAAACTGAAAGTACTGATGAGGTTGTGATTAGAGAGATGACTAAGAAGAAAAATGATGATGATGATGATGATATGGCAGTGGATGGTGGTGGGTGGAGCGATGGGGTCACAGGCTGTGTCTAAGTTGTCTAAGTCATGTCCTCTGAATTCCATCACCTGTGACAGTGTTTGCTGTGCTATCGGCATGTGGAGAAGGGCTTGAGTCCAGGAGGGTTAGCAAATGGCAGGTGTCTGCAGGAAGAGAGGCCCAGGCCAGCCCCATGAGGAAAGAAGACCACAAGCAAAACATCTCTAATCTGTGCGCCAAGCACCTTCTAGAACGGTATCTGACAAATTGCAGACAATCGATAGTTATGAGGACGTTGATGAATAGATGGGTGCACAGTGCTCAGGACAGAGCCAGCAGTTGGTAGACACTGTTGGCTATTACTATGATTGATGTTATTTGTGAGCTCATGTGAGATAGTCCCAGGAGTTGCCAAAAATATTTAATTAGAGAGCACTTTGAAAGGTTGCTGAAGTCCCACATTATGCAAGTGGGGGGACAGGAGCCAGAAACTTTTTTTATTTTTAACTGGTCACGTGAGTCCATTTGTGCACACGGACTGATGAGGCCTGGGTGCACTTGGGTTACAGTTACACTAACAAAATCAATCACCTCTATCTGTAGAGTCTTTAGTACATACTGGATATTGTGCTCAGACATATAATATGTAAGTATGCAATACCTTTTAATTTTTACCTTCTGAAACATAATTAGATAGATAGAGATAAGAGAGATGGATTCTAAGAGATAATAACTTGCCAAGCCCACAAATCAAGCAAGAAATGGAGTTGGAATTTGGCTAACGGTGTCTAGGATAATTAGGGAAGAAGAAAAGGTCACAATGAGAGAAGAAAGTGGAGTGCTTGAGAGCCTGGAACTAATCCTACTACTATGACCAACTATGACTGCTCCTATTTGAACATTATGGGATGCTTATATGTGGCAGGCACCGAACCAAGAGCTGTGATGCATGAACTCATTGATCTTTACATTTCTATGAGGTAAGAATTATCTACTATCATTTTATAGATGAGGAACTGGAGTTTTTAAGAGGTTAAATAAACTTGCTCAAGTCCACTCAGCTGCTAAGTGGCTGAGGCCTGGGCTCAGTCAATCTGACAGTCTAGACCAGGCAGGGACTTGGCCTGCTCTTGTAAGCAGATGTTATTGGAGCGCAGTTACGCTCATTCCTTGGTATTTTGTCTTCGGCTGCTTTAGTGCTACAAGGACAGAGCTCAGCGGCTGTGATGGAGATGATGTGGCTCACAACCTAAAATGCTTACTATGTGGTTCTTTAAGAAAAAATTTGCTGACCCCTGCTCTCGACCCTTATACTACTGAACTTGTCTTAATTAACCCAAAAGTGCAATGAGAATAAAAGAATGGGAAAACTGGAGGGATGACCAAATGTGCTCAGGAAGTATCAGAACGTGTCTAGCCTACGGCAAGGTGCCAGAGTGTCCCTGGGACAGAGGCCCAGGCACTGTGACCCCAGGGGTTTGATGAGCTGTCGTCCATATGCGCCCAGAAGTTATCCAGGCTGGTGGGAGGCTGTGGGGTGGAGAGGAGGATTGAGGTTTACATCAGAATCCTCAGCAAATGCGGGGGAGTGACCAGGAAGAGGTTAGTGGATATGTGTGGGCTGAGGTTGTGAGATTGAAGAGCCATGAAAGATCATCATAGAAAAAAATCGAGAGAAGGGGAGGAAGGATGTGAAAATAGAAATGAGTTGTAAAAAGAATCTGGCCTCCTTTCTCCCAGGCCTGGGGCAAATGGGTGCGAAAGGCTAAGCCACCCGGAGGGCCACGGGGGAGGCAGGTGTTCCGCAGGTGGCAGCGCTGCTGTGTGGTGATCAGCCCATTGCTCTACCCTAGGCTTTCCCTCGGGCAGGTCGGATGGGCCCTGCTCTCAGTCACCTCGGCCACCAGCGCCCTTACCTGTGTAGTCGATGACGAAGCCAACATTGCTCACTGATGCATCGCTGCGGAAGGCGAGGAAGAGGCTGTTGCTGCTGCTCTCAATGCGGCTGGGGAGCTGGGAGCCGTAGAAGCTGCCTATGAGAGGGCTCAGAGAGTCCCGCCCGTCGTAGACGTGGAGGAAGTCATAGCCAGGCTCCAGGTTAAAGCTGGGGAACAAAAACACCCCACCCCACCCCGCCAGGGTTAAATAGGGCTCGTATTGGGCACAACCAAAGTTGGTTTAACATCTAAAATGCCATTACTTGTGACATATCATAGACTAAAAGACACAAACTACATGCTCATCTCAATGCAACTGTCCCTTGGTAACTGTGGGGGATTGGTTCCAGGCCTCCCAGACAGCACGCCCTCCACCCACGGGCATCCAACCCTGAGACTTCCTGGCGGGGCGGGCAGGGTGGGGGGTGGGTGGCTGAGGCCCCAGCCACCTCCCAGTGAGTGGAGAAGATGGAAAAAGCAGGCGTGGGCAGAGGAGGCAGATGCCAGAGTCAGCATTCAGAAAGCTGGAGCTGAAACGGAACATCCTCTTTTTAAAAAACATTTAATTGAAATGTATTTGACATATACTGCTGTGTAAGTTTAAGGCATACAACAAGTTGCCTAGATACATTTATATATGCAATATGATTGCCATTGTAGTAATAATCAGCACCTCTATCACCTCACATAATTATCATTTCTTTTTAGTGGCTGGACTAATTGAGAATGAGTCTCTTAACGAGTTTGGTGATTATAATACAATATTGTCTATATTCACTATATTATGCGCAGAAGGGAAAATGAGTTACCAACTCTACACACCCAGGGGTTAGCCGGAGCGGGTCCAGAACCCAGGTCTCCTCCCTGCTTCTGTGCTACGCTGCACCTTCTTTTTCAAGAGGGAAAGAGCCGGCCCGGGAGCCATTCCCAGGCAGGAAGGGCTGTGTCCAGCAGGACCCTAGCTTCATTCCTGTGTCCCTGAGCCAGCTCTCGCTCTCCTGAGGACTTGCTACCACCCCACTCCTGGCACCCACAGCTGTGCCTCTTTCTTAGAAATCCTGACTATAGTGTGAGGAAAAAAATCTTTTTTAAAAACTGACTCAGTTTAGTAAATGGAATATTAGTGTTTTTGAATGTAATCTATCCCACTGGGATGGAGAGAGTGAAAATGATGGAAAACACCAGGGACTGGCAAGACTGTGGAGCCACTGGGATCAACCACTTTGGAAAGTGTTTCACGATATCTACTAGATCTGAATATATGCCTGATGATTCTGTGATTCCACTCTTAGGTATATCTCCAGCAAAGGCAACTGGAACTAATCGAGCATGCAAAGGTGACAACAACAGAATAAAAGGAAGAGAGTGTGAAGAGAACAGATTTCTGATGCAAACTCAGCCATAGCCCAGCCACAGGCTGGGATACTCAGATACTCCATTCGGCTGGACTGAGAATGCCATGCAGTCCTACCCTTTGGTTGAGACGTGTGGTGGAGGGCGGGGCCATGGCAACTCTCAGTCAGAGGGGTAGGGCCGGCAGAGACAGGGGATGAGGGGTAGAGCCAGACATGTATGACTTCCTTCCTACATGGCACCCTCTCACACTGGGTCAGCTGCAGGGTCACTCCACCACTGCTGGGTGGGATGGTCTTCCTGCACCATCATTCAGCTGCCATCCACCTGCTCTTCTTAAAGTCACCAGGGGAGGGACCTGGTCAGTCTTGGTCACAGACTATGGCTCCACCACTTCCTAACTACCTTCTTCTGTCCCTGCCTTCCTTCAATCATCTGATTTTATCTGAGTACCCTCCTATATCAGGCACTGTACAAGGTGCCCGGGACATGGGATATGTCAGACACCACCCATTCTTCCAGACGGGGCTGGGGCTGAAGGAAGTGATGGATGTGAAGATGATACAGCAAAGTCTGAAGTCTGTACAGGTGTATGGGGTCACAACACCAAGTTCCTCGGGAGGAGAAGATGAAGCTTTTGTGAAGGCCAAGCTGGCGTTGAGCCCAGGGAGATGAAAAGACCCTCAGCGGTTGGAAAGGACGCCGCTGTGAAGGGAGAAGCAGAGCCTTGGAGAGTGCTCGTACTTCAGTCTGGCGGGAGCCCAGGGATCGGGATGGGTGGGGTTCTACTGCGGTGGGGGCACTGAATAGAGAGGCAGGCAGCAAACAGATTGCTTAGAATGAAATTCAAAAGTTTGGACTTTAATTTATAGGGAAGAAGGAGATGTGTAGGGTTTTAAAATAAAGGATCTATTTGTTGTTTCTTTTTTAAAAAGTTCAATGTCATTCATACATCATGAAATGATCATCTCTTAAGTGCACGGCTCTACCAGCTTTGACACATGCCTATCAAGTTTTGCCGATCCTAAAACTTTATATAAGTGGAATCATTCATTATGTACTTTCGTGTGTGTGTGTGTGTGTGTCTCCTTTTGCTCAGTGTGCTCCTTCTGAGATGCACTCACACTGCATGCACCAGTAGTTCACTCCTGATTGCTAAGGAGTATTACCATACGTTAAAATGGAAAACAGGGTGGTTACTGTAGCATTTTCATAGACAAGACCACTCCGCGGCTAAAGAAGAGACTGGCATGGGAGGCAAGATGGGGGCAGAGGAACCCCTTAGGATACCAGGGTCGTAATTCAGATGGGAAATAACAAGGCTTCAACCAGGGCAGCAGCTGGGAGGATGCACCAGAGGGGCAACAGGAGGCGTGCTAAGGCAGCAGCGGCTCCACACCTTGGTCACTCACAAAAGCAGCAGTGAAGGGGGATGAGGGTGCCAGGCCCCCGCGTTCAGAACGGAGCTTGTCTGGGAGGAGCGATATGCTTGTGAGTTGCAGCCTAGGCTCCTGCAGCACCAGAGACAGCCAGCAGCTGGATACATGAGCTGCAGCTCAGCAGGATGTCCGGGCGGGTGGCAGAGGGGAGTTGGCAGTTTCCGAGAGGAAAGCCCTGGGAGGGGATGAGCTTGTCCAGCAAGGAGGTGTGGGTGAGAAGAGAAACGGCTTGAGACGTGGCCTGGCCAAGGAAGAGGGCCATGAGGGGGGAGCGGTGCCCTCACAGAAGAAGTTTGAGAACCGGGAGGAAGGGGGAACTGCATAAAACCCAAGGGGAGAAGCAGAGTAGGGACTGAGGGAGCGATCAAGAGGTGCCGGGGATAAAACAGGGACAGTTCCACTTTGTTTAGCAACCAGTTCGCTGGTGTCTTATCAGAGGAGTTGCCAGCAGGCCCGTGGGCAGAGACTAGCTCTCAGCGGTTCTCTGTGAAAGGAGGGGTGGAAGGAGAGAAAAGCAGAGACAATTCTTTAGAAGAGCTTGCCTCTAAAAGGAATAAAGGAGATCATGGGGGAGCTTCATAGGGGTGCATCGGAGAAAAACCTGAGCCTGTTCCTAAGCTGGGGAGCGAGCTGGAATGAGCTGGGTGAGAGCAGGGGAGGAAATGCTGGAGGACAGAAGATAAGAATCCAGCAAGGCCCTACTTTCTGAATCTCAACAGCTTTGGAGCTAAAAGAAAAGAAAAGAAAAGAAAATAATAACAAGAAGAAAGAAGTAAGAATATATGTGAAGCCACTGAGCGCCGTTCTGGGCCCATAGGAGACTTTCCGTAAATCCTCGGGTCTCTTGTCTTGGTGCTCCTGCACCTCCCCGGGCCAAGCACTCACAGCAGACCTGTGCATACTCACCCAGACACCCAGGTCTGAACCCCCTAGCTGCTCTGAACCCTTCGTCTCCCTCCCAGGGAAAGGTACATACATGTTAAATACCAGGGCGATGACGTAGTCTGGTGAGACGGTCACCTTCCAGTCGCACTCCTTGCCCGGCGGGTAGGGCTCTGGGTAATTTGGAGACAGGATGACTCCCGAGGGTCCCGTCAAGTCTCCCCCGCAGGGAGCTGAGGAGAGAAGACAAGGGTAAGACGCTCCCTTCACCGGGTCCAATTTAATGGGTATTTGTAGGCACAGAAGAGGAAGATTGAGTCTGATACACTGGAGTTGACACCTGGCCCTGGAGGCCAAGGGTGGAATGTAATGGGTCTGAGGTTTCCCCTTGAAGGGATGGAACGTTTTGGAACTAGAGGCGGTGGTGGCGCAACACTGCAAATGCACTAAATGCCACTGAGCCATTCATTTCTCATTGGCTAATGTCACTTGAAGGAATGACTAAAAACAAAACCTGAGACTCTGCCAGCTCCTGGCTGTGTGACGTTAGAGAACTGACCTAACCTCTCTGGACCTCAGTGACTTTCTATTGCTTAGAGACAATACCTCCTTCCTGGGGTGGCTGCAAAGATTGTGATGTCGGAAAGCACCTGGCATACCATAAGCAGTCAATACCTGGAGCCATCATGCATCTATCAGACCTGGGAAACACCTGCTCTCCGCCCACTGCCTCACATTCACTTTCCAGGCGAGGCAGGCACTGTGCCTATTTACCGAGTCCTGGTGCAGTCGGTCAGGAGTGCCAGACATTACCATGTTCACCTGCCAAGCGCACCAGCCTCCTACACTGCCAGTGCTCTTGGCACCTGCTTGGGGCTGCAGATCCCGTCCAATTTCCCAAAAGACCTTCTCCAAGGGAGCATGTACGCCTCAGTCGTATGGAGAGACTACAAATCCCCATGAGTCCACTGGGGTTTCCCTCCCGAGATGACAGGCCTTCCCAGCTGGCAGGAGAGGGAAGGTGGCTAGCGATACAGCAGGCTGCTTACCCAGAGTCCCCTGGGCCCTTCCCAGATCCTGAGCCAGGCTCTGCACTAGTTGGCCCGGCTGTTGCCCTGCAGCATGAGGGTTTGGTCAAGTGGAGGCTGAGAAGTGGATGGGGTCATTAACAGGAAAAGATGGCCAAGACTATGACTGTGGCTTACGACGCACCATCGGAGATTGGCAGCAAAGCAGTCAAACAGTGAGCCCACAGGAGCACGGAGAGCCGTGCAAGAGGAAGCCAGAAAATCCAAGACTGGACATGGGGTGGGAGCCAAGCCTGTATCCAAGGCTGAACTGAACAGCAGCCGCTGGCCCGTCGCAGAGATGAGCAATATTTATTGCCTCCGGTGCAGCTTTTCCTCAGAGCAGTGCTTAAAGGGCTGGAGCAACCCTCCACAGGGTCTCTTTAAAAATGGTAGGTCTTCAAGCCAGGCCATAAAAGTCCTAACACGGTTGAACAGCAAACCTGAGTGGTCATGAGTAGTGTGTTTTTTTCCATGGAAAATATATCTCAAACACCAACTTGAGTACCAGAAACACTCAAGTGGGCACCTATTAAATGTCAGGCATGAGCTATAGCATTTTAGCTGCCTTATCTCATTTATGTCCCATAGAAACTCAGTGAGCTATGGACTATCCTTCCTGAGTTAGAAAGGAGGAACTGAGGCTCAGAGAGCTTGTCACTCGCCCAGAGTCACTCTGAGACTCATATCCACGCATGTCTGGCTCCAGAGTCCATCAACAGGCTCTACCACCTCAGAACTGCTGATGGCGGTGGGAGAAGGGAGGGGCGTCCCTCCCCATGAGCCTGCAGGGCACAGGGCCCGGGCACAAGAGCTTCTGTGAGTGAGGATGCTTCCTCGAGTCAGGTCTGCCTTGTGTCTCCCGCGCTTCCCCTCCACTGAGGCTTCTCTAGAGAAGATGGTTGATGAATGGGACAGACCCGAGTAAAACTGCATTTAGCAAGGCAAGACCACACTGTCCAGTCCACAGAGAGTGGCCCTACCCAGAAGCACAGCGTGACGCAGCCAGTGAGAGGGGAACACCCTTGTCCTGCCAGCTGCCCAGCTCCGAGGGATCTTCCCAAGGGGGCACAAGAATGCCTCTATTCGGGCAAGGGCTATTAGGCCCGGCCTTCCTTTGCAGCTCAGGGGTGGCTTTAAGTTTGCCACAGGTGGGGTGAATCTAGGCATTTCTGAAACCGCCTGTTTTCCTTCGGCTAACCCCTAAATTGGGCAGATCATTCCCGAGTGCTGAGAAGTCGGCAGGCTGTACTGAGGTATGAGCGTTGTGACAAAGGCCATCCATTTTGAAGTGACACAGTCCCAGGTTCAATTTCTGACTATGCCCCTTACTGTGAGTTTGGGCACGTTATCATACTTCTCTGAACCCCCATTTCCTGGTCTATAAAACAAACTGAAAAGAATGATGATGGTAATGGCTTCTACTGTATACTGTGGTTACTGTGAGCTTTACAGCACTGTCTTATTTAATCCTCAAAACAACCCTGTGAGGCAGGTACTTTTACTCTCCCCACTTCAGGAGCGGAAAACGAGGCACAGGGAGATGAAGTGATTTATCCAAGGCTACACAGCTTGTTGTGGTGAAGACGGACTGGAACCTGGCTCGCTGGAACCCAGAGCCTGAGTCTACATGGTGATTCTGTTTGCGATCACGTGGCCACAATGTCCATCCCAGCGCCTACCACGGGGATGACTCTCAACAAACACCTGTTTTCTTCCTTGGCTTCCTCCCTGTAATGAAGGGATGCCAAGGCCAGCCAGGCCAATCCTGGCAGACGGCCAAGGGAGCTGGAGATTAGGGGCTTGTCACTGGGATGGCCGGGCTGTTTGAGAGAGAGGCAAAGACTTCCACTTTGTTGCCTAAGGAGCATTCCCCAGGCCATAGAGCACAAGGAATGGGTAACGAGAGCTGAGTTACCCGCTTTGCCCTGCTCGCTGCCCATTTACTGCCATCAGCTTGATGCAGGGTAGCCCTTCTTCTCCACCTGGGATGGTCTTGTCTCAGGACCTGCTTTTCTGCAAGATAAGCCTACGGAATCCCTGCCATGAGGGATGCTGAATCAGAGGGGCCTTGGAAGTCATGTGATTCCCTCCACGGCCTTACCAGACAGAATGCCCTGGACCAGATGGAACTCTGGTTCAGGGAGGGAAGTGAGTCCGAAAGCTCGAAAGAAGAAAACTGGGAAAGGAGGAAGAGCAGAGGAAGGGAGAGAAATTAGTATTTCCTAAGATTCGGGTTAGTTGTGAGTTCACCCCACAATGCTAGGAGGAAGTCTATTTTCTTTCACTTTACAGATGAGGAAACTGAGGCTCAGAGTCAAAGTAACCTTTCCATGGCCACTGAACTAGTAAATGGCAGAGCAAGGAAATAACATGAATCTGTCTCCTTCCCTATCCCACACGCTTTGCGACAGTCACGACATGTAGTTGAGAACTGAGCTGGTCTGGAACCCGGATCTCGCCCTCCTGTCCACAGCACACGCACATGCTCCGTCACCTACTCAGAGGACAATCCATTGAGGGAGAGGATTCAGGGTCTGTCTTCAATGCCAGGCCTCAGAGCATGGCCCGCAAAGCCAGGCCTCAGATGCAGGGATTGAGCCGTGTGGAGAGAGGCAGGGCCCTGCCGGGTGGGCACTGCAGGGCACACGTCTCCGAAGTCCCCGGAGCCCGTCTCCAGCAGGGGAGTCGGTGTGCGCTGTGCGGCGGGAAACCACAAGGCTCTGTATTCAGAGGGATCGGGGTTTCAGGGGTGGCTCTGCCACGTCCTGGCTCTGTGATTTGGGACAAGATATCCAAATGTGTCCAAGTTTCAGTTTGCTCAACTGTAAAATGCGGGAATGGCACTCATTATGGAGAGCTGCCGGGAAAGCTAAACGAGGTTGTGGAAATAAACGTCCAGCATGGGGCTGGCACACAGTAGGGCTCAGTGGCTTCTGGTTCCCCTCTAGCACCCAGTGCTGACACGGAAACATGTTCAGTACCGTGCCTGAGTAAAAGAGCCGAGCGGAAGTGAACACCGGAATGTTTGTCTCTCTCCTTTCCTGTTCCCCTCTCCCTCCAAGCTCCCTCCTCCTCCTAGTCTCCAGTTGCTATGCTAGGGAGCAGGATTATTCCAGCCCAACCCCTATAAGCTGCATGACCTTGGACATGTCTCAGAGCCTCCAATTTGTCCTCCATCAAATGGGGAGATTTTAAGACTAAGGGCAGATCCGGAGAACCGACACCCAGGTGACCAACAGTGACCTTGGGAGGAGGAGGAGCAGGGTTCCTTCCCTCACACCCGAGCTGGGGGTGACCTTCTAGAGCTTTGGGTAACGGAAGAGTCATTTCAGAACCTGCTGACCTACTACCCGACATGGCCATTGTCCCCTTCCAACCTATACATCCTGGGCCAGGAGAAAAGGGACAGACACACCTGGCTTAGGAACCTTTGGGACCATTTTGGAGAGTGAAGAATGTGGGGTGTGTGTGTGTGTGTGTGTGTGTGTGTGTGTTCTGCAGCTTTGGGCTGCTCTGAGTCTCCTGGCCAGACTCAAGGTGCAGCTGCCACGTATGTGGACAGGGGGTCTGGAGCCCCCACGTGCTGGGGCCCGGGGGCAGGGCTCGCGCTATGCTGCTCTGTACCGATGCATGTTGGCGGGCTGGGCTGCCAGAAGAATCTGTTCTCGATCTTCACGCAGCTGATCTCTGCGCTGCCCTGCAGGGCGTAGCCGGGGTCACACTGGAACACCGTGGAGTCGCCAGCTTCCCAACTGTCACCACTCCGGCTCCCGTTCTGTGGGACCCCAGGGTCATTGCAGGACGTGGCTGTGGACACTGGGACAAGAAAACAGAAGAGGAGGTGGGTTGCCTAGGTGTCAGCCACATGAGGCTCCCAGTGCACCCCCCTCACTGACATCACCACGTCCGTCAGCTGGGCCCCTGCGTGATCTTCGACACCTCCCAATAGTGCTACCATCTCCGATCTCACCCCCATTACTTCCACTCCCACTGCCACTGCCACCCATTCTCCCAACTTCTTCACCATCCCTGTCATCCTGTCCTGAGAAACTGAGTTGAGCTTGATGGCGCTGCTATGATTGTAGAACTGAGTTCAGCTTGATTTACCGATACAAGCTGTTACAGAGCTAAGCTTTGCAATCTTGTCTAATGTAGGTAACATGATCTGTAAAAGGGAGTGACAAGATAATTAAGTATAAACTCCAGATTCAATCAGCAGGGGCTGCAAAGGAGTCTGGGGGTCGGCCGCCCGGGCGCTGAGCAGTGGCTGTGAAGATGCAGGGAATTACTCAGGCGGGTGAAACCCATAGTCTCTCTTGCGTGGCAAACAACCAAAGACTCATCAGTCTGGAACTAAAAACAAACCCACTGTTTGTAAGAAAGCAGAGGTCAAAACAAGCATAAGTAACTGAGATGTACTAAAAATTCAAAAAACTCAGGGATTTGGGAGCTGCGTGCAGTCTTACTACCTAAGCTAGTGTGATGCAAAGCAGATGTTTTAAGTGAATACCTGGTGAACGACGGAAGGGAGGAATAAGTGAATTAACGAATGAGTGAGTGAATGAATGAAGCCTGAGGAAGTGCACCAAAGGAAATGGTGTACACGAAAGTCCAGAGGAAGGATTCTGAGGCAGCTGCAACAAGCCAGCTGCTGCCACGGTTCCCACGATGGCATCGTTCACAGACGGGTCAGCAGGACCCGGGGACAAGAGGTTTTGGAGGCCACAGGATCAATAACATTCATTTATTTGGAGGGTCAGTTTTTCTTTAAAATTTTGGGGAAAATAACTTTTATACTAAAACAAGTGAGTTTATTATGGAGTAGGATGTAAAATTCATACTCGTTTTTAAGCAAAACCATGAAGCCGCAAAGAGATTTTTGCTTCCTACACCCTCCGGATCTTCTGAAAATAGGCATCCACTCCCTTCTGCTGTTCAGAGACTTCAGTGGAAAAGTCCAAGAAGCGCCAGCCCGGGGCAACCGTACACACGCATATCACTAAGTATAAGACCCAGGCTTGTGCGGAGAGTCCGGAGTTACAGTATTCTAACACCTGACACCTAACAACGCCTAAGACAGTATACAGCAAACGAGGCCTGCATCTCAATCTGGCTCTGTGCCCGTTCTTGTCAATGAAGTTTAATTGGAACACAGGCATGCTCATTTGCTGACATATTGTCTATGTGCTAGAATGGCAGTGGCATTGTTATGTCATATGGCCCACAGAGCCTGGTATATGTTACCCTATCTGAAGCCCTCCCCTGTTCAGATCACATTTTAAAACCTATTCTTCGCTTGTGTTCCGTTTTAATTATTAGCAGCACTGGTGATCTTCTATCACTGTGCTCCAGCCATAGCTGTAAAATCTTCTTCCAACACAGCAGGCACAGTCCCCTTCCTTAGTTGCCCCAGGGCCTTTGCACAGGCTGGTCCTTCTGCCAGGAATGATCTTGCCACAGATCCTATGCCAGCTCCATCCTGTCATCCAGTTTTCAGCACCAATATCCCCTCTTCAGACAGGTCTCTTTGATTCTCTTCTTCTGGGCTCATTCTTTACTCCTGCTTCCATCTCTTTTATCACATTATCCCATTTTGTTCCTTTCATAGCACAACCTGTAATAACCTGGCTAATTTATTTGTTTGCCTCTTAATTGTATACACGTGTGCATCTATCTCTATGGGAACAGAGACCTTGGCTGTTTTGCTTCCAACTGTTTCCCCAGGGCCTAGAACAGTACCCAGCACACAGCAGTGCTCAGTAAAAACAGACTTGGCTTTCATCTCTGGCTTTCCAGGGCACTGTGCACATGTTAATGATTCCTTGGGGGAAAATAGCTCACTGTTCTGAGCATACTCAGAAAGATTATTTATATGGGAGGCAACAGAGTGCCATGATTAAGAGCCTGGATTTGGGAATCAGACACAGGGGTATTGACCTTGCATGAGAAACTTCTCAGGGCCTCAGAGCCCACATCTGCAACATGGATTAATAAGACCTGAAGGTTTGTGTGAACATGGGAAGGAGAATGTAGTGGAGAGCCTAAAGTGGCGCCTGCTCAATAGATGGCAGTGATTATGCTCCCTCTCCACCTTTTGTTGTTCTCGCGTTCCCTCTTTAATGCTCCTGAATTGGAGCTGCTTGGCACAGCCTCTGGGAAAGGCTGGGCCCACGTGGTACAGATAGGATGTTGGGTGTTACACAGTCATGTTTACTTAATAAAGCCGAGCGGGCACTAATCGTCCCTGGCATTTCTGTAAATCCCATGTCAAACACATACTATAAAGTTAACATGGGCTGAGCCACTCTCTCTTCCCGAGAGTAGTCCTGATATTTGCTAACTAATGACAGCAACAGGGGAGGTAACCTTTCCCGAACCTCGGTTACACCCAGACCACTGGCCATCCTGGAGTCCAGGCTGGCTAGCTTTGCCCACTCCCCTCTCTGCGGACCTAAGCAACGCCCAGGGTGGCTTGCCCAACCAAGGAAGCCCTCGTGTGTGAGAAAATCCTCCATGTATTAGTCCATGTCTCCGTGTGCCAACTGTGCAGGCGGCAGTGAGTGAGCACCTGCTGCATGCGCACCCCATGGAGGAGTTGATGGTGTGAGGTGGTCCCCAGCCCCGCAGAGCTCTCTGTGGGGTGGCAAGCAGGTGGCCAGCTCCCATGTAAAGCAGAGTGTCTGGAACTGACAGTGTGCTGAAGAGACAGAAGTAAAGTGCTGAAGGTGCCATTGTCTACAGCGATGTGTTCTGAACGGGGAGATTAGAAAGAAGTGGCCTCTGAGATGAACCTTGAAGGAGGAAAGTATGTCGAGGAGAAAGCACTGGCGCTGCTGGGTGAAGGCACGGCTCACGAGACGCCCAGGGACTCTGTCCCACGTGGCGCCGCTGAGGACGCAGTGGAAGTCAGATAATGCAGATCCGTGGGGGAATTCATTGGTACAATTATGGGCTTTTTTTTTTTTTTAAGCCATACTCATTGGTGTGGGCAGAGCCAGAGAAAATACATGTCTCGTTTAATTATTCATACGACTCCTTTCCCCAGAGTGTACTGAGCCGTCTCTTTAGCATTCTACCCTCTTCACTGCTGGGAGACCCTTCGATTGCTTCTTCCAGCAATTTCCAAAGTTTGTATCACGAAATGCTAATCACTTGAGATGGCTTAGAAAAAAGTCATCCACGGCCAGATATGCCTGGCAATTGTGGCCTGCGGGCACCTCCTGAATTTATTTGCATTAGCACACCGAGAGTCCTGAGAGGTCCCAAAATACAGATAACCTCTTTAGATCTGCCTCAACCTACGGACCTTCCCAGCATCACTTGATCCTGCATTTTTTAAAATATATTTTTTAAAAATACATTTTTTATTGATTTCAAATATGGAAAGAGGGATAGAGACATCACTGATGAGAGAAAACTCACTGATCAGCTGCCTCCTGTTGGACCCCTACTGGGGATCAAGCCCCCAACCTGGGCATGTGCCCTGACCTGGAATCAATCCATGACCTCCTGGTTCATAGGTCGACACTCAACCACTGAGCCACACTGGCCGGGTGTGCAAACTTCTTTTTCCTGCAATACCAATAAATAATCCCTGGAACGCCAGGGGACAGATGCTGGGAAATGCTTATCTAAAGTGACTCCCTTGTTGTCTCGTGCTGGAACCCTAATCTCACACGAGTTCAGTGCTACTCAGTGGCCCCCAGGGACTCTCTCCATGGGGGAATGGGTGCCAAGATCAAGGAAGAAGATCCCAATGAACCTTGCAAGGAGCTATTCCTCACTGGGCTGGAAGCCTGCATTAGTGCTAAATGGGCAAATTAAAAAGTACAAAGGAACTCAATGCTGGAGACTCTCATTTGCCCCACACCCTCATCTCTATGGAGGAGATGGATCAGAAGGGCGCTAGGTGTAGGGTCTATAACTCCATTATAGCCCTACTGGTGCCAGGGATATACCCAACCAGCCTTAGCTGACACCCCAACTGCTGAGAGTGTGGAGGCAAAGCCACGGCACAGGTGCCACGCAGACTTGCTCCGGAATCACCATGGAAACCCCTCACACAGACAGACAGAGGAGTGAGGAGACGGTAATGAAGACAGCTGCTGTATAATAAACGCAAGCACCGACCGAGGCAGAGTCACTTGTGCAGGGAGATGAGTGACGGGAGAGGCACTTCAGAGGAGATGAGATGATGCATCACAGGCAGAGGCAGGGCCAATCATAGACATTATCTAATATTGGGACTTGACGTCTGAGCACTGCCCATCTTCCGCAGCTCTTTGTCATGCTCCTCCATAATTGGCTCCGGCAGTACATAATTAATTGAATTTAGATTGCTCACATTTGGCTTCCAGACTTTTACTAGACTAAGAACCGGAATGTGCGCCACGTCAGATCGGCTCTTCCATAACCGCACCCCAAACCACTCTCCACCTCCCTCCCCGGCTCCCGTGTTTCAGCCCCAGGGACGAGCCTCGCGTCTGAACCGGTTACCCTGCCTCTGTGCTGTGCATGTGCTCTTTACACCCAGGGTAACTTTCCTCTCCTTTTCATCGAATTGGGGCCTCACAGGCTCCAAAATCCGGGTCAGTGGCAAGACCAGCTCCATGTCATGGCCGACTGTTCGCTGTTGGCAACACTGTCTTTTCTCCTGTAACTGCTACTCATCTTCAGGTCTGAGCTCGGACATTATCTTTCCTGGATGCCCCAAGGTGAGCATCGTAGTTTATATTTCTCCTCCATATGCTTATCAATTTGTACATAAGTGTCTACTAACCTGCCTGTGCCCCCCACTCCCCGCACTGAGTAAGTGCAGCGTGGCTATCTGAACAGGCACACAGCAGATGCTCAATAAGTATCTTTACATGGGTGGAGAGCTGGAGGGCAGGAGGGGCTCGAGGCAGTAGGACGGATGGAGAGGGGCCGGGGGAAGGCTAGCACAGACCTGAGAACTGCACGGCGAAGCCCTGCTTGCTGGTGAAGAAGTCGGTGCTGAACTGCAGCACCACCGAGCTGAAGGTGCTGTGCAGGTCCTTGGGCAGCGCCGAGCCGCTGAGCTCCTTCAGCAGGACCCCGCTCTCCACGGGCCCGTCCCAGATGCGCAGCACATCGTGGACCTCCTCCGTGTCGAACACCAGGAAGTGGAGCCTGAACGGGAGAAGAGGCAGCGGTCAGGCGGGGCCCAGCCGCTTCTGTCCGGGGCATCGGGTAGGGAAGGTCAGAAACCTAAAAGGCTCGTGGGAAGGGAGAGGAGGCAGCGTCTGGCAGCATCCTCAGAATTCCCACCCAGTTTGCTCCTCCCACTGCTGTCATTAGTGATGGGGACAAGGGTGAGGGGTGTAGATTTTGAGCGTTTTTTTATTGTTAATCCTCACCAGAGCATATTTTTCCCATTGATTTTCAAAGAGAGAGGAAGGGAGGAGGGAGGGAGAGAGAAAGATTCACGTGGGAGACACATTGACTGGTTGCTTCCTGTACATGGGCCACAGGGGCTGGGGATGAACCTGCAACCGAGGTACGTGCCCGTGACCGGGAATCAAACCCACGGCTCTTCGGTGCATGGGCTGATGCTGTAACCACTGAACACACTGGTGAGGGGAGGGTCAGCATCTTGTTTGTTATCATGAGCCTCATGTTGCCATTGTCAACCCCCAGCCTCCTCGGTTCTACACAACAGCTCCCAGAGCCACCCCTGAGTCTACACCCATGTCATTCTAGGTTGTGCGGGGGATGCTGAGAAGGCAAGATAAACGATATAGGTAAAAACAGACAATCAAATGCCAGCAAGTTATTCTGTGCAATTGACAAACCGATTCTAAAGTTTAAATGGAGAGGCGAAAGACCTGGGACTGCCACACGATACTCTTCAGAAAGAAGTTGGAGGACTGACGCGGCTGATGTGAAGACTTACTATGAAGCTATAGCAATCAAGACAGTGTGGTATTGGTGAAACAACAGACAGACAGATCAATGGAACAGAACAGAGAGCCCAGGAGTAGACCCACACAAATATAGTCAATTGATCTTTGACGAAGGAGCAAAGGCAATACAATGGAGCAAAGGTAATTTCTTCAACAAATGCTTCTGGAACAACTGGACATCCACATGCAAAAAAAAAATGAATCTAGACACAGACCTTCTACCCTTTACAAAAATCAATTAAAACGGATCACAGATCTAAATGAAAGCATAAAACGAAAACTCCCGGAAGATAACATAGGGGAAAGCCTAGATGACCTCGGGTATGGTGTGACTTATTAGATACAACACCAAAGACATGACCTATGAGAAACCAACTGATAAGCTGGAAGGCATTAAAATTAAAAATGTATGCTCTGCAAAAGACAATGGCAAGGGAATAAGAAGACAAGCCACAGACTGCGAGAAATTATCTGCAAAAGACACACCTGGATAAAGGACTGTTATCTAAAATATACAAAGAAATCTTAAAACCCAACAATAAGAAAAACAAACATCCTGATTAAAAATGGATTAAAAGTCTCACCAGACACATCGCCAACGAAGATATACAAATAGCAAACATATGAAAAGTTGTTCCACATCTATGTCACCAGGGAACTACAAGTTAAAACAGCACCGAGATACCACTACACACCTATTAGAACGGCCAAACGGAAACACGGACACCCAAAGCTGACGAAGATGCGAAACAGCAGGGGCTCTCGCTCATTGCTGGTGGGAATGCGAAATGGCACAGCCACTTGGGAAGACAGCTGGACAGTTTGTTACCAAACCAAACATACAATTCAGCAATCACATTAGCCCAATGTATTGAAAACTATGTCCGCACAAAAACCTGCACTTGGATGCTTATAATACTTTATAACTGCCAACCAAGATGTCCTCCAGTAAGTGAATGAAAGAATAAATTGTGGTATATCCAAAAAATGGAATACTAGTTAGCACTAAAAATAAATGTGCTATCAAGCCATGAAAAGGAAACTTAAATGCATATTGCCAAGTGAAAGAAGGCGTCCTGAAAAGGCTACATACTGTATGATTCCAACTATGACGCTCTGAAAAAGACAAAACTATGGAGACAGTGAAAAGATCAGTGGTTGCCAGGGACTGGATGGGCGGGAAGGATGGATAGGTGGAGGGTGGGAGGGATAGATACGTGGAGCACACAGGATTTTTAGGGAGGTGGAAATACTCTTATCTATAATAATATATAATAAAAGCATAATATGCTAATTAGACCAGACGTCCTTCTGGATGTCCTTCCAGACAAAGCTGGGGCTGCGAGGTAAGCCCAGGTCCCTGGTGCCAGAAGGAAGCTGGTGCTGGTAGCCAGGGGAAGGAAGGCCTACTCTTGCATGGATTTTGTGCATCGGGCCTCTAGTGATACTATAATGGTGAATATATTATTATACATTTGTCCTAATCTATAGAATATACAACACCAAAAATAAACGCTAATGTAAACTATGGGTCTTGGGTGATAATGATGTGTCAATTTGGTTCATTAACTGTAATAAATGGCCCACTCTTGTGGGGGGTGTTAATGGGGGAGGCTTACCTGTGTGAGGGCAGTGGGTTTCTGGGAAATCTCTGTGCCTTCCTCTCAATTTTGCTATGAACCTAAATCTGCTCTAAAAAATGAAGACTTAAAAAAAGGAGGTGCTAAAGAGCAGGGTTGCTGTGGGTGTCTGAGACACTGGCCCAGCTGTGGTGGGTGCCAGGGTGAGCCTACACCTTGGTTTCCCAAGGGTAGAACTTGGGATATTAGCTACTAGTACTTATCAGCTAATCCCTGACAACCCAAGGAGGCAAGGCAGGGTTCTCCATGAGCCGAGTGCCTGCTGGCCAGAGATCAGTAGGAACCTGAAATCTTCCAGATCAAAATGGTTCCGACTGTCAAAGCTGCCTTGGTTAAGAGCCTGTGCAAATCTCTCTCTTCTAATCAATTTTACTTTGGAATCATTGTAGACTTACATAAAAGTTGTGAAGATAATACAGAGAATTCCTATAAACCCCTCACCTTTTCTTCCATTGTTAGCGTCTCACATTGCCCTGGTACATTTGTCACAACCAAGAAACCAACTGTGGATCATGACTTTGAACTCAACTCCAGACTTTATTTGGATTTCCTGTTTATCCACTGGCATCCTTGTTCTATTCCAGGCTCCAATCCATTCATCACCATCTCCTTTTAAAAATATCTTTTAAATTATAAAAATTTTAAGATGTTTCTAGTTTCTTGGGATATATTCCTAGAAGTGGGATATCCCAAGAAACTAGAAACACCACTCAGAAAGGATATATGCACCCCTATGTTCATAGCAGCACAATTCACCATAGCTAAGATTTGGAAACAGCCTAAGTGCCCATCAACAGATGACTGGATTAGAAAACTATGGTACATCTATACAATGGAATACTACGCTGCTTTAAAAAAGGAATTTTTACCATTTGCAGCAGCATGGATGGAACTGGAGAATGTTATGCTAAGTGAAATAAGCCAGTCAGTAAAAGAAAAATACTACATGATCTCACTCATATATGGATAATAAAGAACATTATAACCTGATGAACAAAAAGATAGATACAGAGGCAGAGAAGCATAGAACAGACTGTCAAATTATAGCGGGAAGGCTGGGGAGGGCAGGGGGAGGTAAGAGATCAACCAAAGGACTTGTATGCATGCATATAAGCATAACCAATGGACGCAAGACACTGGGGGGGGAGGGCAGGTATGGGAGTGGGGTGGGGGAGCAATGGGGAGATATGGACACATGTAATACCTTAATCAATAAAAAAAATTGAAAAAAATCTTAAGATGTACTCAACGCAGAAAAAGGCAAACAATATACAGATGTATTCAATTTTTAAAAAGTCTCTTTCACACAAACCAACCTCCTTTTCCAGAGCTCTTCGCTTCGTCTTAGTTTTGGTGCATGTTCTTCCAGACCTTTTTGTAATGGGCACAAACACATTTCCCCCCAAATGGAAGCACATTTTACATGGTGATTGTGCAACTCTCTTTCTTCACTGAATACAGTATTATGGGCATATACATTAATTTATTTTTCTGCAGAAAAGAACACTATTATATTTCACTATGGCTTTAGCATTATATTTTACACTAGAGGCCTGATGCATGAAATTTGTGCAAGGGGCTCAGCCCTCGCAGCTGAGGCGGCTTGCCTTGGCCCTCGCAGCCCCACCTTCGTCTGGAAGGTCGTCCTGAAGGTGGTTTGGCTGTTTGGTCTAATTAGCATATTACGCTTTTATTATTATAGATAAGTTTGCAAGGAATACTCTGTCTTCATAGCTTTGCACATTTCTGTTAATATTTCAATTGACTTGTAGACAAACTCTTTTTGGGGGGAGAATGGGCATATATTTTTTAAATGTTGGAAAATATAGCTAAGTCATTCTCTTAAGTGATTATATCAATTTACATCCCCACTGAACAGTATATTTGTTATTAATATTTTCTCCTGGCATCTGGTATCTTTTCTCCTTTTAAATTTTGTTTACATTTTGGGATAGAAGTTATTCATGTTACATACACAACCATGTTAATCTTTTCCTTTAAGGATACTGGTCGTCACATTTTCCTCTTCTCCCCAAAATGGCTTAAAAGCAAAACTTTAATATTTCCCCAGAACTTGTATTGTTTCATATTTTGGAGGTTTATAGGTTCATTATTTTTCCAAATGCACATTCAGTTGTCCCAACATCTATGTAAAGTTACCTCATCCACATTTTGACTATAACACGCTGTTTACTTCCTCCTTAGCATTTATTACAGCCAAGACTTCATTTATTCATGTATTTGCTGCTCGTCTCCCCAAGTAGAAGATAATTTTCACGAGTGCTGGACCAGGCCTTGCTCACTATTGCAGCCCCAGTTCCTAGACGTGCCCAACACTTGGGACGGTACACTGACTCCCTGGAGAGAAGACCCTCAGAACTGAACCTTCCAGGTTCCTCCACAGGTGTAAAATGTCGCCTTGGCCGTGGGTCAGCTTTTAGACCCTCCTCAGCTCCAGGGCTCCCTCCGCTGCCTATTGGGTTGTGTTGGTGATGCCGTGAACACAGCTGCTCAGCTTACTTTGGTTTTCATAGTCTCATAATCTGATACTGTTACAGGGCGTTTCCTTTTGTATTTTCTCTGCAAAATTTCCTAGCTAATTTCCCAAATGTATCCTTTCAGATGAACTTTACAGCGATCAAGTTCAAACATATCCTACTAATATTTTATTTGGAACTGAACGTATTTATGGATTAGTTGTGGCAAACTGATATCTCTGGGTTACTGATTTTCTCCAGCCAGAAACACTGTAGATATCTTAACGTACTTAGGGTTTAGTTTATGTACTTTGGTGACTTTATGGTTTTCTTCTTTGCTACATTTCTTGGATGTAATTTTTTATTACACATTTATTGTTGACTATATGTGTGTGTGTGTGCTCCTTATTTTCAGCCACCAGTTAGTTCTACTAGGATTCAAGCGAGTCTCTCAGATTTCCTAGATGGTCCCTGTCATAGAGGTAGGTGGAGATTCCCGCGCACCAGACGCTGTGTGGGTTTTCTCAGTGGTTGTGTTCTCGTCCCCCCGGCAGCCTCCCCTCTGAGGGCTTCCGGCAGAGTGAAGACAGATGGGCTGCTGTTCAAGGCATTTACGGGGAACAGGCTGGTGAGTGGGCCCCACGTGGGGGAGGAGGAGCTCCCAGGAAGCAGAGCAAACAAGAGCCCCGGCTGCTATCCTGGCGACCCCTTCCTCCCCTTCCTCCCCTCTGCGGCCACTCCGTGCACCGAGACCCGCAGCCCGGCAGAGGGGCAGACCAGGCGGTGAGCTGTGCGGTGCTGCTGCACGCGTGCTCGGAAAAGAGGGGTTCATGGATGGGACTTGTCGGGGAAGGGAGTGGGAAATAAGACTGAATTTTGGGGTGGCATGAAAGAGAGTGTGTTTTCTTTAGATTAAATAACATGGGACAAGACACAGAGGCAGAGGGGAGGTGACGGTGCCTGGGAATAAAGGTGACCCCCCCACCGTGAAATTCAGGTGTTAGGATGTCAGAGGGAAAAGAGCTGTATTGAGTGGAGGAAGATAACGAGAATTAGCTAGAAGAGTTTGGGTGTTACCTTCTTCCAGTTTCAGATGGACTACAGACCCTAAGGGTGAGTAATTGAATGAATGAGCCAGTGCATCGATGAATGAATGAATAAAATCCCAGGAGGACAGTCTGATAGGAGGTTGTGAAAGGGAAGAATATGGAGACTAAGTGGAAATGAAAGAAAACATGTTAGGAAACAAGCACTGTGTAGAAGGCACTCACACATTATCCCACCTAATCCTCACAACACCTTTATTTTGTAGGCAGCATCGTTTCTATCTTTACAATTGAGAATACGGAGGTTCAGCGAGGTTAAATAACTTGCCCGAGGTCAGGGCTGGTTAGAAACTGAGCCAGAATTTCATTATAAAATTATGGTCTAGGTTAGAGTTTAATGCTTCCCCTCTTTTCCCTGCTGCTGCTGCTCACATCTCCAGAAGGGAGAGGCTATGGCCGAGAGCCAGGCATGCACGGAAGAGGCCCCGCCAGTAATCAATAGTTTACATAGGAATCATACACAAGGGTAAAGGGCTGACATTTGAGACCATGAATTAAAAATGCCAGCCCACTGCATTCAGCTTAGCTGATCTGCTAATCAGACAAAGTCAAAGGCTTGGCACTGATGAGGTCAAGAGAAGTGGCAGGAGGAGGCAGCCCAAGGTCCTTTGCATGCAAAAGCAATGCAACTTGGCAACTGGAAGTATAGAGGCTGCAGTTCCAGACACCTTACTGCATTCATTTATTTAAAGACCTCCTACGTGCTGGGCGCTGGGAGATAATGGTGAGGATGACAGACAGGGAGTCATCTTCCAGTTGTTTCTGCAGACAGGCAGTACTCCCGAATACACAAACCCATTAAAAGATTATCAGCTGTCAGAGCGCCATGCTGAGAGGGAGCACCTGCTTTAGACAGAGTGGCCGGGAAGACCTCTCTACGAGGTGACATTTAAGCAAGATGAGAGGCTCACAGGGAGCCAGCCAATGGGAGGGCAGGGTAGGGTAAGAGCCGGCAGGAAGCTTTCTGTGCATAAAGGGCAGCATGGGCAAAGGCCCCGGAAGGGAACCAGCCTGGAGGGTTTGAGCCACGGAAAGGCCACTGAGGCCACGAGAGGCAGGCAGAGGTCAGGCCAGGCGGGGCCCTTGGCTCGGGGAAAAGTCGGGACGTCATTCTACAGGCTAAGGGAAGTAAGTCATTGAATAATTTTAAGCGGGGGCCTGATGGAACCGATTTACATGTAAAGATCACTCTAGCTGCCTGGGCGAGAAGGGACTGGCATGGGCAAGAATGGATCGAGGGGCCTCTGCAGGAGCCTAGGGACCCTATTAGAAATCCTGGATGATGGCCAGGGAAGACGCTGTGTCAAACCATCCACATTTGTGAGCACTCTTACCGAGGGCTTGTGTTACCTTATAGGAATCAGTGTATAAAATGCTCATCAGAGGTTCTGATGGATAGGACTAATTTTGGCCCAGACAGACATCTTGGGTTGCCTGCGCGGTTCCCCTGTAGGTGAACATCTGGCTTCTTTGGGCTTTTGAAATACTGAACTCAGTTCTCTGAGCCACAGAGAGGCTGAGCGTGTTGAGTGCCCAGGGGTGCCGAGAGCTGTGGGAACGTGGAAGGCTCTGTCTTTGCCCTGGAGGCTGCTGCTGCTTATTGAAAGAGCCAACAAAGCATCATAATGTGTGCACTAGGTACTAAAGGAGTGGGATAAACAGGGCTCTCCAAATAACTGGGGGAGGGAGAAAACGAAGCCAAATACCGGCACCTCTCTAGGGCTGCCTTCAGACAAATCTATGTGCATATATATTGTCTGATGTTCTCGTAGAACCCCTGCAATTTAGAGTCTATTTTCCCATCTTGCTAACGGGGGAGCTGAAGTCCCCAGAGGTTAACTGAGGCAATTTGCAGGGGCAGGGGGGTGGGGGGGTGGTCAACAGCTAGTAAGGGCTGGAGGCAGTATTCAGAACACATCTCTCTGGTACCAAAGGCCTTTCTTTTACAACATCTTCTTCTAATGGAGAAAAGCAAGGAAACCTTCATCAAGGAGGTGTCTGAGTTTTGAAGAAAGAAAAGCACAAGGAAACAGAGAGAGGAAGGAGATCACAAGACGGGGACCGGCATATACTGAGGCCTAAAAAGTGTACCTGGCCTCCCTGGGTCCAGACCCCCTGCCCCCCTTTCAATCCACCTTTTCCGCCAGGGCCAGGAGATCTTTCTGAATCACACATCTGCCTCAGCCATGGTTCCTCCTTCCCAACAGATTAGAGCCAGACTTTCTAGGGGGCCCACCAAGTCCTTCCTGAGCACCCCAACTGCCTTCTCCCACTCTGCTCACCTTCACCCATTTTCCTCTTATTCTCTGGCTTTGGGGACTCCCCTCTGCCTGGAAGGTTCCTGCTCTGCAACGCCCTCACCCCACCTTCAGTGGGTTGAACTGTCTTCCCCCCAAAAGATAAGCGCACTTGTGAAATGAAGTCAAGTTCAGATGAGGTCACACTGGATTAGGGTGGGCCCCAAGTCCAAGGACTGATGTCTTTGTAAGAGAAAGAGGAGGGAGTTTTGGATACAGAGACACTGAGGAGACACAGGGAAGGTAGAGGCAGAGACTGGAGTGATGTGCCTACAAGCCAAAGGATGCTGAGGGCTGCTGGTGGCCACCTGAAGCCAGGAGAGACATGAAACAGATTCTTCCCGAGTCTCCGGAGTGAACACGGCCCTACTGACACCTTGATTTGGACTTCCAGGCTCTAGAACTGTGAGAAAATAAACTCGCTATTTTAAGCCATTCAGTCTGTTCCAGCAGTCCTTGTCCACTAACCCACCACCTGACTAAATCTAAGAAGTGAAGAGAGCACCGGATTCTCATCGGAGGAGCCGGCACCTCTCTAGGGCTGTCTACAGACAAAACTTGCCTCTGGGGTTCCAGTCCTCAGTTCTCTCAGTCTGAAGGAAACTTGAATACACTGGGCATTTTGGGGAGACTGCCCACCTCATGGCTTACAGGGGGTTCATCTGCATCCATTGCAAGAGATATGCAAGAACGAGAAAAAGAAATCCATGCATCTTGCCATGTCGATTTCCCTTGCCCTCTGACTGGGCCCCAGAATCTGAAAGGGCCTGGGTGCTCTGGATGAACACGGGACGCTGCACCATGCAGGCCATCACGGCGGATCTTTACATGGGGGGCGGGGGCGGGGGGGGAGATAGTGTGTGAACGAACAGCTGCTGTAGGGGGAAGAGGGTCAGCAATCACTCCTGTCCCCAAATGAGAATGCAGCTTAAATTATCCTTAGTGACACTGGACATGACAGGGAGAAAATAATACTTGTTTTATAAAATGCCCCCCTCTGAGCTACTGAGCTGCAAACAAACAATTAAACCATGATCATAATAGCAGACAATAATAATTAAAGCATCCTGCCACCCAGAGAACAAAAACGGAGAAGACAGCCCAAAGCAAGCCTTGGCGTCTAGAGCCAGCTGGTATTCAACGGAAGAAAAGAATCTTTTGTTATTTTCATAAGTGAAGGCATGAACCTGGGCTTCCGGTCACTGACGCTGCTGCAGCGGCTGGCCTTCTGGGAGGTCGGGGCAGTGCACAATCGCAAGACTTAGGCTGCTGCCCTGTGCGGCACTCTCAGCTGCTGGTGACCTTGGACCAGCTGCCTCTCCATCCTCACTCCGTAAATGAAAACCCTGTGACTGCCTGTCATTAGCTAGAGCCTGCCCTGTGAGAGGCAGATGCACCTTTGTCCTTCTTGGAAGAAACATTTTCCATAAAATGAAAGCTCATGTCTCCTGAAGGGGCTTTATAACAAAGTGGTAAAAAAAAACCAGAAGCTGTGCAGGCAAAGATCTGGGTTCAAACACTCGTTCTGTGATCGCTAATTGGGGAACCTCCAGAGCCTCAGTTTACTCCTCTGAAAAATGGCAGGAACGTCGCCTATTCAGCGATGTTGCTAAGAGGATGGCTGCAAATGAAATCACATGTAAAGTGCCTTGCACTGACTCTGATTCATAGTATAAAATCAATAAAGGGTAAAATCACCTAAAGCGACTTCCATATTTGCTCTATTTATTTTTACTTGACTAAGACAGATTTGTTAAGTCTCTACGGCTGTCCGTTTCTCCATGTATTTCCAACAGATTTTGCTTTATGTTTTCTTGGTAGGTTATTTGGTGCATAAAGATTCATGACTGTTAGGATTACTATGGGCTATGAATTTTATCACGTGAAGTAATTCCTTCTGTCCTATTTAAGGTTTTCTTTTTCCCTTGACTTTCACTTTTTTTTTAAGAAAGCCCAATACTGTGGGCTCATGCTATTATGTATTCTCATGCCATTCCTTTGTTGCAAATGTTTATTTTTAATATTTTATTGCTCTTCTGTTTAGAAGCACCTCCCTCCCCCCTTTACTTAACGTGATAATAGTTTCCTTGCAATATGGAAGTTCTACATGCGGGTGCCAGCTCATGGCTCCTTCAGCTCCCTCCCTGCCCATAGGTCGGTCAGTAATTCCTCCACATCTAACGACAGAGGCTTCCCTTTCCTGTACGCCATCATTCGGGGCCTCTCTCAGGGATGCCCCCACACCATTCTGCCCACCCCTTTCGCAGACCCTTTGCTTAGCATCTGCGCCATGCACTCTGCTCTCCCACTTGACCTTGGTTCTCTGCTGACCCTCAACCAGGTCTCAGAGCTCTTTGCTCTGGGCCCTATGTCCGTCCGTGGACTCTCCCACCAACCTGCCCATCCTGCACTCCTGTAACCTTGGCCTCTCCAGGGGCTGTCTCTCCTCCTCCCATTCCCTCCTATGTCACACAGTAGTGGTCAGACAAAAGTCAATGACACTTATTATCAGAACTCATGTTTGTTCTTGATGGCGGCGACGTTATGTGTTCACTGAGTCTTGCATCCTTTTCCTCCTAGGCACACCTCCCTCAGGACCAGGTGACCTGTAATACATGCTCTGGTCAGTGGGATGTGGGAGGAAGCGCTGGCTCTTAAAAAGCTGTGTTCCTCTCTGTCATGCTTTCTCTCTTCCCTCCTCAGCTGGCCAGATGCGAGGAAGCCCTGGAGGATGGTGAGGCTCTCACATAAAAGGGGCTTGGAGCCATGAATTACTTTGCTGAAGAGACACTCCAACCCCACCCCAAGGCCCTGCATGGAACTGTAAAGTGAGTAACAAATTAACCGTTACTGTGTTAAAACACTGAGATTGGGGGGTTATTTCTTATATTAGTTAGCAAGTATTGCTAATGCAAGCTTCTTTTCATCACCCTATTTTATGCTTTTGTTTATATGTTTTTTACTATTTTCTTCTTGGTAATATTTCTTAGTTTTCACACTCTTTAAAATATGTTTTTATTTATTTCAAAGATAGGAAGGGAGAGGGAAAGAAACATCAATGATGAGAGAATCATCAATCAGCTGCCTCCTGCATGCCCCCCACTGAAAATCGAGCCTGCAACCCGGACATGTGCCCTGACCTGGAATTGAACTGTGACCTCCTGGTTCATGGGCCTACACTCAATCACTGAGCCACACCAGCCGGGCAGTTTTCCCACTTTCTTCAGTGATTTGTAAACTACAAATTTTGTTTCTAATTCTTAAGCATCTTTAAGCATTTTCAAAAATACTCCCAAACTTGCATTTTCTCTAATTATAAAATTTAAGAAAAATAATATACTATTTCACTCTGCCTTATGTAACACAGGAAACTTAAAACGATTTTACTATACCCAATACTAAACCACTGACAATATAATCAGGGACTACAGACTCCAATTAAATATCTCTTTTCATGGTCATCATCCTTAGCACAGTCTTTTCCTGAACATCTAGGAGGTTCAAAATTACATGTCCGTTTTAGTTTCCTGTGGCTGCTGTAGCAAAGTACCGGAAATCTGGTGACTTAACACAAGAGGACTTCATTCTTTCACAGTTCTGGAGGCCGGATGTCTGAAATCGGTATCCCTGGCTGTGCTGAAGTCAAGCTCTTGTTAGGGCCATGCTCCCTCTGGAGTCTGTCTGTAGGGAGGATCTGTTCTTTACCTCTTCCAGCCTCTGGTGGCTGTTGGCATTCCTTGGCTTGTGGCTGCACCATTCCATTTCCTGTGTCTGTCTTCACATCGTGGTCTACTCTGTGTGTATAAAATCTCCCTCTGCTTTCCTCTTATGAGGACACTGCATTTAGGACCCACTCAGATCATCTAGCAAAATCCTTAATCACATTTTGCAAAGATCCTTTTTCCAAATAAGGAAACCTTTATAGGTTCTAGGCATTAGGACCTGATATTGTCGGGGCCATCTGCAAGGTCTTTGCCAGTTCTTCAAGGGGCTCGAGTGGCGATTTTCTGTGGCTTTGGTGCATGTTGTATCCCGGCTAAATCAGCAATGGTTGAGTCTCATAATACCACTGGCTTTGGCTTTTGATATCACAGAGAAGGCATCCTAGGAGTTGGATTAGTTATGTTTCTTGTTTTTCATAAATGACTGTTTTATTTCATAAGACCTGATTGTATGCTTACCTGTGTGAGTATTTTGCCAAATGCTTTTAGGGATTTTGTTTTGTTTTGTTAATCCTCACAAAAGGATAATTTTTCTCCTTTAATTTAAAAAAATATATGTTTTTATTTATTTCAGAGATGAAGAGAGAGGGAGAGAGAGATTGAAACATCAGTGATGAGAGATAGTCATCAATTGGCTGCCTCCTGCACAACCCCTACTGGGAACTGAGCCCACAACCTGGGAATCAAAGTGTGACCTCCTGGTTCATAGGTCGACGTTCAACCACTGAGCCACACTGGCCGGGCTCCTTTGATTTTTTAGAGAAAGTGGATGGGAGGGAAGGAGGTAGAGAAACATCAGTGTGAGACACATCGATTGGTTGCCTCCCATACGTGTCCCAACCAGGGCTGGGGATCGAACCTGCAGCCCAGGGACATGCCCTTGGACAGGAATCGAACCTGTGACCCTTTGGTGTGCAGGCCAACGCTCTAACCTGCCAGGGCTTTTAGGGATTTTTTTATTATTGTTGGTACAGTTTTCTTTTTCATTTGGTATCTACATCATTTTGTCTAGATCTCAGGGAGTCCTTTCAATTCACCAAGGAAGTTCAGCACTGGTAACTCCATCCTTCTGGCCCCCCACATCCCCTTCTCAGGGTGTTAGCTGACAATTTGTATTTTATTTTACCTTCTGCTCTCTTTGCTCATTGTCCCTCTTCATTTATCTGCGTGGACTGGCACTCTGTCTTCCACAGTTGGCAACTTTTCTTACATTACTTTCATACCTTCATAATTTTTTCTGCAGTCTCAGAGAGATTCTCCAGCGAGTTTCCTACTTCAATGCTCATGTTTCTTACAAGGCAAATACTGCTACTGTGGATTCTAACTGTTACCATGTATTTAGTTCCTTTGCATTGTTCACTTGTCTCCATCACAGTCTTTCGATCTCAGAAGCTCCCCTCAACCACTTTCTCATCCATCTTCTGCTACTTATCAACCCTATTTCTTATGTTTAAATGAGATTATCTACTCATTTAAATTTCCTTCTGTCTACTATTATAAAATATTTTCAGAAAATACATTTCTATCTTTTTAGAGAATGGTGTCCCCCCCCCCCCTCTCTCTCTCTTTTGAGAATGCTATGTTTTAGTGCCACCACAAGTTGATTTTATTTATCTTGCTTGCTTGTTAATTACCTTTTGGAAGGGAGGGATCTATGCTGGTCCTGTGAGGCCCACCAACATCCTGCATTTCTTTGGTTGAACTGTTTATTTTCCCCTGAGAGATGTGGGAATCCATTCCCGCGACTGTAAAATGGCGGTCAAGCTCATGTGTGGCCAATGCAAGCCTCCAGTGTAGCTCAGCTGGATTATTATTCTCGGATAATTTGAAGTACTCCATGCTTCTTTTTCTAGAGGTCATCCGTGAAAAACTAAATTGCCAGAGAGCACCAGCACTCTTACAGCTACATTCATACCCACCAGGTTACCCACAGCCTCTCCTTCAAACACCTTTTGTGTTCCTTTCGACTATTCCCCGATTTGTTGAAACCTTAACTCTGACAAAGGCTTAGCTGCTCCGTCCCCTCAGGAGGTCAGCTCTCACAGTGCAAGTACACAGGCCCTCTCTGTTTAAGATTTAACTTCCTGCCACTGCTCACGGATAAACCTTCTGGAAGCTGCTCAACCTGCGGCCACCATTCCTGGCAAGAGATGTGAACAGAAGCTCCACTTCTGGTGCCTTCTGCCTCCTCTGGGCCAGCTGCCCGCTCGCTGGTTAGGGGGAAGCAGCCCTGAGCACGGTGGGGACCGGCGCCCTGTGGCGGATGCTAAGCTGCAGCGGGGGAGTCTGGGCTGCAGGCACAGCCAGATGTTGTGTCTAGTCCAGCACCCTCCCAGGAAGACAAGCTCCACGGGGCAGGGGTTCTGGTTAAACAACACTCTGCTCCACCCTTTTGGTAATCCCTCTGCTCTGAGACTGACAGCCAAGAACGGAGTTTCCAGGTTGCCCTCTGCATTAATCCCTATGATTAAAAATCAACCAACTAGGACTATTAGCTAAAATGAGCTTTATGACCACATGGGTGTTAGAAGCAGAAATCAGAGCTCCCGGGAACAGTGAGTTCTCCGCCTTGCACGGGCCCCAGGGTCTTTAGGGAAAGCTCGCTTGCAAAGGACCGTCCCTTCCCCTTTCCTGCCGCCCCCTCCATGGAGGCAGACCACAGCGCTTTCAGCCCAGCGCTATCTGTACTCAGGAAACAAAACCCAGTTCTTCTGAATGCTAGCAGGCCCCTCAAACAGTTACACGAGACTCCTCTCCGGCTTCACAGCCAGTTCGCTCTGTGTTGCTGCCCCTGATCTTCCTGAAGCGGCAGCACTGAGTCGCGCCAGACAACGACCTTTCCCCGAGCAGCTGGCTGTCCTTCGCTCCACGTTTGGGAGGCCCTCCCCTGCACCTGCGTGGGGACCTGCCGCTGCCATTTAGATGCAGCGAGGCCAGCACTTCGTCTCGGGGATACCCTGCCCCCAGCTGCCGCCCGGAGCTATGAACTATCCCTGCAAATGCTTTCCTATTGTGTTCTAAACCTATGTACGCTATAGCATGTATCTCATTATGTTAGAACCCGTAGCACGCACTTATCTGCACTCCATTTCCAAACCTCTCATCTGTCTGTCTTTCCTACTGAAACTCTAAAAGCAAAACCAAACTGACTTCCTGCTTTCCCTCAGCCAGGCCTGGCGAGTTCCGACTAATGAGATGTGGGACGATGTCCCCAAGGATGGTGGCTCTTCCCGAATAAAGACGCACACTCTCACGAGGAGAAGGCTCTGTGCCCGGCCCTCTTCTTTGAAACTGGAACACAGACACGATGCCTGGAGCTGCAGCAGCTGCTGGGTGACCACGAGGACGAAAGCCCAGGGAGGGCGGAGCCAGAGGGCAGGAACCGCATCCTGGGCGCACGCCTGGATGGGACCTGCAGAGGCTCGTTCCGGGGAAGCGTGGACCTCCATCTGCCCACGCCGCTCTGGTCGGTCGTCCTATTTCCATTCCTAACCCCAGAGCGTCTGTCTGTAAGACCGAGGTCTTCAAGGGGAAAGACTGTTTCGTATTCATATTTACATGCTCGGTGCCTGGCAGAATGCCTGCCGCTGAGTAAATGCTCCAGGATTTTTAATTGAACTGAATGTCGTTACTGTCTTCTCAATATTCCAGTGGGTCCTTGTTACAGTGAGAAATCCACTCAGAGACCCTTTTCTACTCACGAAACCTTATATCCACCCCTCCTTCTCCCCTTAGCCCCAAGCAGGCTCCAGCCACATCAAGGGAGGCCTGTCTCGCGGTCAGACCCTATGTCCCCTGTGTTCATGCTTTTACTCTCCTTCCGGTTAATTAGAATGTTCGCCTCTGCACCTCCAGGCAGAACATCTCTCTCTCTGCTCTCTTACTGAACTTGACTTGCTTACAGCATCTACCTTGTCTTGGAGCACCTGTCTGACTATTTCCCCCCACGCACGTGAGCCCCTGGAAGACAAGAGCCAGCCGTGGGCTGACCTGCGTGTTTCCCACGGCACAGCATACACAGCTGGGCACAGGGAGGGTGCTCAGGAACACAAGGTGCTCGTGTTCTGTTAACTGGAACTAAACCAGGGTCGGAATGGCAGGCTGGGAAGAGGAAAGACTAGGGCTAGACAGACGGGATGGAAACCCAGCTTACTGGCTAACTGTGAGACAGTCATCCTCTCTGGGCCTCAGTGAGCTCATTTATAAAATGGGCACAAGAATAACGGATCCAGAACCTAGTAGGCTGCAGGTGTTTGATAAATGTTGGGTAGAGGGCAGGACAGACAGCGAAAGGCATTGTTTCCCTCTCTTCGGCAATTTTCATCTGAGCTGGCCCACCGATCAGGAAAAGGAAAATTCCAGCCCAACAGTGGAAATTGAGAAGAGGCCCCACCACATGGGATAAAACATCCGTGTTTTACATTCTGACCACAGAAGAAAGCGATGTGGCAGGAGTAGCTCATGGGTCTGCTCTCCTGCTGCTAGCTGCCGAGCCTGGACGGAGCTCATCAGCCGCCTGCCCCACTCCCGGCTGTCAGAGACACAATGCTGCAGGTGTCCCTGTTCCAGGCGGGTCTGACTGCACATCCAGGAAGGGTCAGCCTGACCACTGTCCCTCCTGGCACTCCTGGAGGGGGACTATCCTGGCCCAGCCTTCTGGGCTGAGCTTGCCCTCAGATCCCTCTGGTCACTCCCCACACTTGGTTGGGCTGGGTCAGAGTGGGGGGAGGCATCCGCAAGCTTTTTCTTGTCTGTGCCCCTGGGAACAGTCTCAGGGCCTGGCCTGTGGGCTGTCTCCCATCCCCTCCCATCTGGCACACACAAAGGGGGGACTGCTTGACCCCTGCTCCCACCAATAGCCTGGCACCCACCACCTGTGACTGAGGGGTAACCTACAGCCTGCTGCGCTCAGAGGGTGTTTAACAACCACAACCACCTGCCTGGCTCCTGGAGGGCCTGCTCATCACTTGGGAATCACATGCCACGCACTGTTCTAAGTGTTTATGTTAACTAACTTAATCCTCCGGGCAAACTGAGATGGCAGGTACTTTTTTAAATCCCCATTTTGCAGATGAGAGAACTGAGGCTCAGAGTGCTGCTTGAAGAGCTTCCTAAGCTACCCAGCTAGTGGCATGGCAGGTGGTCTGGTGCTAGAGCCCAGGTCTCAGCTACAAATTGATGCTGAATAAATGACAAAATGCTGAGGATATAAAGAGAAACAGCTCTTCAAAGGAATCCAGCTGAATAGTCAGACCACATGGTCCAACCATACAATGCAGTTAATGCAGGGAAAAGCGGGAGACATTGTAAAACTAAACATAAGTAGTGTTCTCAGAGAGATGCAAGATGATAACACATGGGTAAAAACAAAAATAGGCTGCCAAGAGCGATCGGTAAACAAAGAATACAGCTTCTTGGAAACAGAAACAAAAATAAAAACAAGATTTCCAAAAGAAAGAGGGAGAAATACCAGGATAAATATTGTTGAAAACAGAATTAATGAAAAGACAAGATCACTGGCAGAATAAAAACAGGATCTAGAACTTTCAAATCACTAGAGGGAAGACCGAGCCCATTAAATCAAGTCTGCTGACAACAGGAAGAGCTGAAAATAAAGGAAAACAAAGAAAAAGCATACTCTGTTTGTTTGAAAGAAAGCATAATACATTTGATGTAAAAGAAATACATAAAAGCCTATATTCTTTTTACTTCGGACATTCATAGAACAAAAGACAAAAATTCGAAAAGCAGAAAAGGTACAATGCAGTAAAAATAAAAATAATAACAAAAGATCATACAAAATATATATAGCCACTTAGTAACTTCTAAAACATTCTTAAGTGCTCAGGTTAAAAGGAAATCTAAACTGAAATGATAGACTCTTTAGAAATGAACCAAGTTGAACGCTCTATATGGAAAACATAAACTCCCCCAAGGAACATATACAAAGAACCTGAAGCAGCAAAGACAATTTAATATCATTTTGTCCACGAAACTGGTGAACGCCGCCAGGACTGGCCACGGCAGAGGTGCCGTGTGGGGAAGCGGGCTTCCGGTGGAGAGGAAATCGTTGCACCCCCTAGAGGGAAATTTGAGGTCACGTATCTTGTATTTGTCTTTCAAGAATATATCCTAAGAAAACAATTGAGTGACTGTTCAAAGATTCATGTGTAAGGATGTTTACTGGAGTGAAAACCTGAAAATATCCACTTTATCAACAGAGGAGCCGTTAAATAAATGATGGTTGTGCGTACATTAGCATTCCCTGCAGCCGTCAAACAGGAAGAGGCTGATCTATATATATTGACACAATAAGAGGGTGATACATGACTAAATAGTGAAACAAAAAGCAGGTGAGCGAGCCGCGCACAGAGATGACCTTGCTTTGGGAACCACGTCTGTTGCATTTGCTTCATGTCAGATTGGCATACCAAGTAGCACGGCTATCGATAGTGTGTGGAGGAGAACCGAGTGAGATTATGGGCACTTCTGATTTCTACTTGATAAACATCTTTGCATTTTGAATTCTTAAAAAAGACTATCGATTCTTATAAAAAGTCTATAAAGATATTCACATTTAAGAAATAGTAACGATACCTTACTCTGAATAAAAACTCGAATACAAAAGGGGCTAAATGTGTTTGTCTTAATTCTGTCTAATTATGAATCGCCTTACATTTGCTGCTGGTTATCCAAGTGAGGGGTGTATGGGGATGGCGAGGGAGAGAGACAGAGAAAGGGGGGAAGAGGAGAGAGGGAGAGTGGGAGAGAGAAGGAGGGAGAGAAAGAGGGAGAGAAAGGGAGAAGAACAGAGAAGACATGCTGAGTACGAAGTGCCCATAGTTGCCCCCCACACTGGGAAGGCAAGCTGGGGTGGGGGCTGAATGAGAAGGGGCTGTCAATCATCTCCACCTCTGGGCAGCTCTCAGGGCATCTGGGAAGCCCATCTCTGCTCACTTGGCACTGGCTTCAAGAAGCCGTCCATGTGGCAGACTGAACCGTCCTCACCTTCTCCCTGCTATTCCCACCTCGGGCCCTCACACACACTGGCATGCCCCGTGACTTCACAGTTCCTGCTGTGTCACAAGGGAGAGGACACTGCCTGCACGTGTCTGGGTTCTCTCTCCCTGACAGCTAGGAAGGGCGCCCCTGGTCTCCCAGCCCACCCCACGCCCACTGTTCCCGAAAGTGATCATGGTCCCCATCCTGCCCCGAACTCCTGTCACTGCGTCCGGACTGTCGCTGTCAGCCACTCCTGTCTGCTCTGCTCTCCCCCAGCCCTTGTCCTAAACCTTAGTTAGTCCTGGGCAGGCTAACGTTGCTGTCCGGAGGAGCGCATCCTTCTCCTTAGAAGATGCTGCCAAGTACGTAGGAACGAAGTGTCATGGTCCACAATGCATTTTTGAGCGATTCAGAAAAAAAAAAGAGAGAGAGAGAGAGAGAGAGAGAGAGAGAGAGAGAGAGAGAGAGAGAGAGAGAAGGATGAAAAGGGAAAAGCAAGCAAATATGGCGAAATACTCGCAACGGTGGCGGGTCCGCAGGTTCTGGGTGTGCTGTTCTTTCCACTTGTCTGTGACGTTGACAGTGTGCTACACAACAAGACACAGGGACAAAGAAGAAACCTCCATTTCCATGTTTATGAGGAGAGGGAGACCAGCTGGGTGACCACTTACATGTCTCCTGCATTTGTTCCTTCTTCTCCATCCCCACTGTGGCCATCGGGGTTCAGGCGTCCTCACCCACCCACATTCTGGAGGCAGTTTCCTCACTCGGCTCCCGGACCCAGTCGATCCCATGCCCTCCCACAGGCTGCCGACAGGTCCAGACCCAGCGTCGCAGGCCGAGCCGGGCCGCAGCGGGCTCCCCAGCATTATCTCCCTCTGCTGCCCACCTTCCACCAGATCGCAGGCGATGCTCCCGCCCTGTGGACCATTTCCAGCTCGAGCCTGGGCACCTGGGTCAATTCCTCTGCCCAGAAGGCCCTTCCCCTCCCACCAATCCTTCTCCTTGGCCACCTGGCAACCCCGCTTCATCCTTCAGGAGGAAATCTCTGGTCTCCTCCTGTCCTGCCTTTCATAGCCCTCCTCCTTCTGCCCTCACCTCACTCTGTGCACACTCTTCCCCTCTCTGTCAACAGTGACAGGGTCTCATTCATCTGCACAAAGCCAGCACCTCGCACGGGCACTGGCAGGTATCAAACAGAGAGTTGTTACCTGAATGAATGAAGTGAATGCATGAATGAGCAATGCTCCAAGGAGGAAAAGGGGGAGACCTCCTCCTGATTTGCATACTGAACACTAAAGTAAATGAGTCATCATGCTCTCGATTCACTCACCGCTCATTTCATATTTACTGAGAGACTATTATGGGTGTATTAGTCATATAACTACCTTTACACCTGAGCCAATCTTCCTTCCTCCCTTCCTTTTTCTTTCTTCCGTCTTTCCTTGCTGGACGTCGTAATTCTTCTCTCCACAACCCTAAACCGTAAGAATTTTGTCCTCATTTTACAGTTGAGGAAACTCAGACTGAGAAAGAGAAGTAATCTGGCTCATACAACTTAGGCTGACCCTTACTGCTGTCAGAGAAACGACCACAGAGCCACGGTTAAATATTTACTATGTTCCAAGTACTGTGCTGAGCACAATGCATTCAGCGTCTCTGAGAAGCTGGTATTATAACCCACAATCCAGAGGAGACAGTAAGACACAGAGGATAAAAGACTCAGTTAGCCAAGGTCCTAGGATTCAAACTGGGGTTCACATGACATCAAGCCCATGCCCCCAGTCACTCTGCTGTAACTGCCATCTAGACCACAGAGTCGTGTGAACTTGGGTGGCAGCCCTGTGAGGCCGAGACTGGCCTTTCCAGGTTCTCCATGGGCCCAGCCCAAGCCTGGGGTCCTACGACCCCTGCTGATCACGGGGCCACCAGGTGAGGTGGGCGGGACCGGCTACCAGCTGAGTGGCTGGTGATGATTCCCCTGAATGGTCACTTGGCAATGGTCACTTGGCCAGCCAGACACTTACCCAATGGTGCAGCCAGCATCAGCCTCGATGGTCCAGATGCAGTTGAGATTGTGTTCGTAGGGAGCTGGATACCCGGGTGACAGCACCTGCCCCGACACCTCTCCTTTCACTGTCCCTCCACACTCAGCTGAAAGAAATCCCCAAAGAGTGAGCTTCATGGGGTGGCCTGTGTTGCCAGCGACCACTTGGTGCTTCCTCTCGTCTATGTCCCCGAGCACCTCTCATTCATTCCAGGGGGACCGAGCTCCGCATACAGAATACCCCTGGGTGGGACTTGTATTCAGAATCTACAAAGAACTCCTACAACTCAACAGTGAAAAGACAAACAACCCAATTTAAAAATGGAAAAAAAAATGGGCAAAGGATTTGAATAGACATTTCTGCAAAGAGGCACATAAAGAGGTATTTATCCTCAGCAATCGCTAGGGAAATGCAAATTAAAATCACAATGAGATGCCACTTCCCAGCTGCAAGTGTGGCTAAAATAAAAAAGACAGACACTAACAAGTGTAGGTGAGGATGGGAGAAACCCTCATCCACTGCTGGTGAGAATCTAAAATGGTGCAGCCCCTTTGGAAAGCAGTTTCATAGTTCCTCAGAATACTAAACATAGTTATCATATAACCCCAGCCATTCTGTGCTTAGGTATATATACCCAAGAGAAATGAAAACGTACTTTCACACAAAAACTTGTACCCAAATGATCACAGCGGCATTACACATAATAACCCCAAACTGGAAACAACCCACATGTACATCAACTGGTCAATGGATAAACAAATGTGGTACATGCATATGGTGCATGAACAGGTTTTATCACAGCACATGCAACATGCTATTATCATGTCTACCTCCTCCACACTATAAGCTCCTTGGCAGCAGAAACCTTGTCTTACCCATATTTTCACATCAAGTGTCTAGTACAGTGTTTGGCACATGAGAGATGTTTTAATAAATGCTTATCAAATGAATAGATGGGTGGATGATCCAATGAATGAAAAAAAACGTATTGCTTCCCAGGAAAATTACTATAAAGGTCTGAATCAGGGGAGCATGAAAATGAAGGGTTGGAGATTTATTGCAAAGCTTTCAGGAAAGGGAATGACTGATAGACAAGATCCTGGAAGAAAGAGAAGGTGGGATCAACGTCACAAACAGAAGACTGGCCTTCACCTGGTGCTATAATGGACCCATTAAGCATGTCTAGGGCACTATGGCTGGACACAGGACCACTACGCCGGGGCTGGGGGAGGGGCTCTCTGCCAGTGCTCCTGAGACCAGAGTCTCTGCTCCAGCCTCACTTCGAGTCCTCGCTCCGTGGTGCTGTTGGGATGGGTGATCGTCAACCTGGCTGACAGACGCAGGATGGAATGGGCCCATAGCAGCGAGCAGGGTGGGGAGAGGAAGACTGTCAGCCCCACAAATAGAAGAGGAAGCTAGAAAGGCGGAGGAAAGGACCCTGTTCTCGGCTGGCGCTCCCGTCCCTATTCCAGATGGAGAGGCCCCTGGCTTTGGAGAAAGCGAGTGTGGGGAGCAGCAGCACTGGGAGCACTTCCGAAGGACACACTGCTGCTCTCCTCACAGGCCACGTTCTCGGAGGCCTGGCAGGTGGGCGGCAGCGGCCAGGCGGCCAGCCTGCAGCAGAGTCACTGTCAAGACGACTGGACTCTACTCTTCCTGGTCCTGCCCCTTCTTCCCGTCCCAGAACCCTGGCTGCCCCGTTGGGCTGTGGCACACACTCATCAATGAAGCACACACCTGGATGTGTGAGTCACAGCAGTCACTGCTGGGAGACCTCGATAAGGTCTACGATGACGTGACATGTGTAAAAATATACACCCACAATCCCAAATACTCAGCCTCACTCCCCTGAGTGGGGTCCGAGGGAGTCTCAAGGGGGAAGGCCTCTGAGTTTCAAAGCATAAATATTCTTACCAGCACTGCTCGAGCCCTTCCTCAAAGTTCAGTCCAACTGGCAAAAGAACCTGACAGTGAATCCTTTCGGCAAGCAAGTAAATGGCCTATAACGTGAATTATCCTCTCTCCTTCACACTCTGCTCGCTCTGGCTTGCCTGCGGCATTCTACCCATGTCTGCTTATGCATGTGTCTCCCTCGCTGGCTGGGACCTGCTCTTCTCGATTCCTGGGGCCTAGTGCAGGGCCTGGCACGTGTGTGAAAGAAGGGGATGAAAACAGGGATGCAGGAAGAGAGGATGGGGCATGACTGCAGACTGAGTCAACCTCAAACACAGAGAGAGGAAGACTCTAGAGACTGGGTAGAGGCCACTACCCTGGCCTACAGGCTTAACCCTTTGCACTCGCTTGCTTTTTTCTCGATTCCTTTATTCTAATGCTAACCGTGTTGAGTCACACTCGACATCCGAGTGCAAAAGGTTAAACTCCTTGCCTTTGCACACTGCTGTCTAACAGTGTTGAAGATCCTGTTACCATGTATTTGGCTAAGGGAAAAGACTATTGGCTGTTAACACTGTCCACCACGCCGGTGCACGTGCCTGAGCTAGAAGGGCCACCCCCACCCCACTCCGCCTGCTGGTGAGTTCTTAGCCATCTTTCAGTCTCAACTGAAATATCACCTCCTATGCAAACCTTTCTCATAGCCTCCAACACTCGGCATGTAACTCTTCTTACCGTGCTTATCTTGTATTATTAATGATCTGCTCATGTGTCTGTTCTCCCTGCTAGAGTATGGGCTCCCCAAGGGCAGGGAAAAACGCTTTTTTCTTTCTTTTTGTATTTCTCTGCCTCCACACATGCTGGCACCAATCCTGTCACATGGCCCTTACATGTTTTCCCAGTGGGTGTTTTGTTCCTATGAGCTTAGCCAGTGCAGGCACACTGAGGTGGTGGGACAAGGGGGTGGGGATGGAGAGAGGGCAGGCCTGCTGTTTGGGGCTGGGGATCAGGACACAGCAGGAAGTGTAACATTGCAGGGAGCTGGGTGAAAGGTGAAAGGTGAAAGGCTAGACAGACAGAATGGCGTGTTTTTCCAATTTCTCACTCTGCCTTGGATCAGGCTTCTCCAGTCCGTGGCATATGGATAAGGCTTCTGAGAGCCTCTGCTGACACCCTGGAAGCACCCAGGCGTAGGGAGACGCTAGTTCATTGTTCTATTCCTTCTTAAGATAGTTTATGCCCTGGACCCAGGCTCCGTCACCTTCTTTCTTGTCCACTCTCCTCCCGCTCCTCTGTCACCAGCGTTATGAATCTGGGGGCCTGACTCGGCTCTGGTCCCACTTGCTAAATGTATGACAATGGCAAGCAGGGGGCCTCCTACCGACACAAGTGGGGAGAGGTCGATCCCAGGTCCTGCGCTCCCCGCTCAGACACAGCAGCTCCTCGCTGCCTCGCAGGCTGTACCCAGAGTCACAGCCGAAGGACACAGAACTCCCTGCAAACTGGCCTCCGTCGTGAACCTTGTAGCCAAACTGGGGGGTTCCAGGGTCCTCACATTTGATGAGCTCAAAACCTGGCGAAGAGAGAAAAGAAAGGGTAAGCAAGACCAGCCGTGGCAGAAACCACAGTCCTTCGGAGCCTGTTTCCTCAAGGGAGCCAGCAACACGTGTCTCTAGTTCTGAGGGACTCGCTGCTCGGGCGTCACATTGCTGTGCTCGGGTGAGGGTGTATTATGGAGTATTCATTCCCCCGATGCTAGCTGCAAATGATGTTAGTTATTTCTCCAGGCATGGCTTTCAGGCATAGTTTTGGACTTTTCTGTTTCTTCTGTTTGACCCCAAAGCATTTTGCTAAGTGGGAGCTGTTCTTTCAGTTCTGCTCACCGAGACATTCTGGTGGGAAAGTTGCTTTAAACGTATGTTTCAAGCCTCCGTCATGCCTGCTTAAATGCGCTCTATTGCAAAGGCTGGAGAAGGAAACCTCTACAGAGCTCCTGGGATACGGTGCCTCACGTGCTCTCTTGCTTGTTATTAACGGGAGTCTCACAGGAAGGTACGACTAGGTGTATTTTACAGCTGAGAACATTGACTTAGGAAGGTTAAGTACATTGTTCCGAAGTCATACCATCTCAGATGATGGGAATGGAACTCGACGACTCTGCTGAATCCCTTTTCCACTGATCCGCCCTCCGGGACCCGCACAGCCCCCTGTCATATGGCCTTGAGCCCGGGGACAGGGACCCTGAGTAGCCTCACTGGCTGTGTTTTCTCTAGCAGACTTATTGGGAAATAATTCACACACTAAACATCCAGCCTCCAGCATGTACAACGGAGTATCTTCAGTACCTCTGCGCAGTTGTGCACCAATAAAGACGGTCGACACAGGCCGTTCTCATCCCCTCAGGAGAAGCCCATCCACATTTCCCTCAACTCCCCCAGCCCAGGCTGCCCCGATTTCCCTCTGTCTCTGTGGCTTGGCCTGTTCTGGACAGTTCCTATAAGTGGATCATATAACACGTGGCCTTTACTGAGCATCATGCTTCCAAGGTTCATCCGTGTTGAAGCATGAATCAGGTATTTCATCCTTTTTGGTGGTCACACATTCCATAACACATGTTGTTTCATCACTCATCGGCTGATGGATACTCACTGGATTTTAAAATAGTCCATAAAAGTACATTTCTTTGTATGTACTGGGCAAGCAGAAGCTCAAATAAATGAGTCAAATGGCAGGGGAACCAAAATATGGGGATGTGACCGACCCCCAAGTACTCCAGGGCTGCGTACAAACCTGGGTGCTTTCCATTTTCAAAGTCCCAGGAGTAAAGAAGAAAGTTAAAATCACGAAAAGAGGGCAAGAATCAAGACTTAGCTCTTTAGGAAGTAGTAAAAACTAACAATTATCCATTAACATTTGCATCTTTTTTACATCTGGCTGTAGTTGAATATTATTTTATAAATGTCATAAATACAAAGGCTATCTTTGGTGGCTTTAATTAAAAGCCTCAGTGTTTATTATTTTTAAAGTATTAGTGACTAGCCAGGCTGGCGTGGCTCAGTGGTTGAGCATTAACCTATGAACCATGAGGTCGCTGTTCAATTCCCCGTCAGGGCCCATGCCCGGGTTATGGGCTTGGTTGTAGGCTCGATCCCCAGTGTGGGGCATGCTGGAGACAGCTAATCAATGATTCTCTCTCATCATTGGTGTTTCTATCTCTCCCTCTCCTTTCCTCTCTGAAATAAAAAAAATATATATATATATTAAAAAAATAAAGTTACTAGTGACTAAAAGGTATGCCCTCAACTCAGTTAATCACCAGTTTAAACCACAGAGCTACGGTTTGAAAAGTGGCAGCTTTTCCCAATCCCAGGCACAATGCCTTAGAGCAGTGGTTCTCAACCTTTCTAATGCCGCGACCCTTTAATACAGTTCCTCATGTTGAGGTGACCCCCAACCATAAAATTATTTTTCGTTGCTACTTCATAACTGTAATTTTGCTACTGTGATGAATCGTAATGTAAATATCTGTGTTTTCCGATGGTCTTAGGCTCTACAGCAGCGGTCCTGTCGTGACCCACAGGTTGAGAACCGCTGCTGTAGAGCCTAAGACCATCGGAAAACACAGATATTTACATTACGATTCATCACAGTAGCAAAATTACAGTTATGAAGTAGCAACGAAAATAATTTTATGGTTGGGGGTCACCACAACACGAGGAACTGTATTAAAGGGTCGCGGCATTAGAAAGGTTGAGAACCACTGCCTTAGAGGAAACAAGCAACTAAGCATGCGCCAGTTAGAGTAAACTCGTTGTGATGGATGATGACCCAGAGTCCAACCTCCCAACCAGGGACAGCCTGACTTCTCGTCCACTCAGAAGCAAGCAAGACTTACTGGAAAACTGCAGCTCAAAGCCCTTGCTGGTGTTCTCGGTGTCGGTGATGAAATCAAGCCACAGGCTGCTGGATGTACTATTCAAAGTCACCCCCATCATCTCCGAGCGGCTGAACACCCCCAGCAGACGGGCGGAGTTGTTGTTGCCATCATAGACCTGGACACAGGGGAGACCCCAACCCAACGTCAGCAGCATGACCTGATTTCGAACAACAGCTTCTCACCCACAGCCCCCGGTCTCAGAGTTCAACATCGATAACAACTTTTTTTTTTTGGGGGGGGGGAGGCAGTGAGTCACCAGATGCAAGGAAGATGGCAAGTGGAGCTAGCAACTGAGCTTGGCTCCACTGGTGCCAGTTCTGAGCCCAGCCCATCTCAGTGTGAGCCCAGTCTCTAGGAACTGCCTGCTGCTCTGACCTTTCCAGTGGAGATCTGCTCTGTTCCCCTAGCCCCCATAGGGCAGCAGCTTAATCTTCAGCAGCCTGGGGAGGCCAGGCTGGGGCTGGCTGCCTGCCCAAGCCATCTGTTTCTGCAGACAGGCACGCTGAAAGCATTAGACATCTCTGCATCGCTAGACACTCGGTCCTGTCCTTTCAGAGATGAGACAGCTGTCCTCCTGCCTGACCCCACCCCACTGCGGCAGTGGCCTCAGTCTTGACCACTTTTCTGGACATGGCCGCTGGGATCCAGGCAGGATGGAGTTAAGATGACCAGCATGTCATGGTACCTTCCCTTCCTCAAGCTCAGTCTCTGCTCCTTCTCTCCTAAAATAAGGACTCCAGCGAGGGCCTGCCGGGCTTGCCAGGGGTGGGATCGTGCCGGCATCTGGCTTCCCTGTCCCATCTGTCCCCTGAACTTCTGAGCACCATCCAAGTCAACAATCATCAGAATAATGAACTGGCCTCCCAGGTCTCAAGGTGGCTGCTCCTTTCCAGATAATTGTACAAATAATAACAGAAGTTGTGATTGAGTGAAGGACCCCCTGCTGCTTTGGTAAATATCAAAGATGGGATCTCTGGGTGGGCGATGAATATTTGTGCATGGCACAGAATGTGGTGCCAGCTGCCAGCAAATTGCGACAATATTTCCCTTCTACGATTTATGAGGCAAAGCCTTCGAAAGGAAGCCACCCTTCAAGCTATCAGTGCTTTTTGTTACAGAGATTTGTTTAGGCCCCTGGGGGCTTCAAGTCTGTTTCCAGATCCTATGTGCAATGGCTCTAAGTCACTCATAGACGGAGACAATTCTGGCGTTCCAGCAGACACACAGATGGCCCCAGTTCAAAGGGGTTAGCCTACTGCTGCGGCCGAACTGTTATAACATTTATTTTACCCATTAAAGCATATATTGGAATGAACCGATCAAGGCATTCATCGTCCATACTTGCTAACATCACAGTAAGGGAGACAACCAGACATCATGCACTTCTTGATGGAAGACATACTATGACCTATGGAGTCATTTTGCTGGAAAAAAAAAAATCAAACCGGAATCAGATCAAACTATTGGTTTGATAGAGGGGACAGAGGAACACAGGGGATGATATTCTGGGGATGTGGTCAGCAAATCCAGAACGTGAATGATTCCACTGGACAAATGATCCAACTTCCTCAACAAGTGAGTTATGACTGGGGGTTAAAGAGATGAAGGTAGAAACCTATAGATTAAAAAACAAAAACAAAACATGAGGCAACTAATCTGATGTGTGGACTTTATTTAGATCCTGATGCAAATAAACTGCAAATTTAGAAAACATGATGACACTTATGAGATAATTGGAAACTTGAACGCTCATTGGATATATGATGGTATTAAGAAATTGTTGTTAATTAATGAAAGTGTAACGGGAACAGGATTTTTTCCTTAATTTCAAAGCATAATTCATCCTAATTCATTGAGAACAAAATGTTCTTATTAAGTATCATTATGATAAAATATTCATTGTAGAAAACTTATAAAACAGAAAAGCCCAAAGAAAATAAAAGCAACTTTCAGCACTCATAACATTTTGTTCTGTCTTTCTAGGCTTTGTTCTATGCATATCTTCACTTATGCATATTTATTTTTATAAATACAACATCTAACTATAGATGCTATATGGTAACTGCTCTTTCACTTGATATAATGCACATATTTTTCAAAGCATTAAATATTTTTCCCAACAGCACTTAAATAGCTCTAGGAATTTCCATCATAAAACTAACCAAACCCCCAATATAATTATTCATACATTGTTGTCCAGAATGTGTGCCCTGGCATGTAAGAGGCACTCAATAAATATATAATAAATAAATAAACCAATGCTTTCTTCTAGTAATTTTGTCCTTAAATCCACCTAGATTTATTTTGGCATCTGATCTATAATAATAAAAGCACAATATGCTAATTAGACCAGACAACCTTCCGGACGAAGCTGGGACTGCGAGGGAAGCCCAGGTCCCGGGTGCCAGAGGGAAGCCAGGGCCGGCAGCCAGGGGAAGGAAGGCCTACTCTTGCACGAATTTCGTGCATTGGGCCTCTAGTATAAGAATAAGATTCCACGTTTTCCTTTTTTTTTTTTTTCTGTTTTTTTTTTCTGGTTGATTAGTCATTTAACCAAACCAAATATTTCATCCAATACCCATTTTAAATCTACCATTATCACATATATAGTTATATAAACTTGGTGTTGTTTGTCAACTTTCTGGTCTATTGCATTCTTCTATTTGTCTATTCCTGTGCATGACCCATATTGTTTTAATTACTGTAGTTTTATAATACAAATAGGTAATAGGGCAAGTGCTCCCTCATTTGTCTTCTTTTAACTTAAAAAATATGCTCCCATATTTATTCTCCTAGATACACTCAAAAAGAATTTTCTCATATCAAAAACAAAATCTTCCCTACAAAAGAAAAGAATACAATCAACCTGTATAATTCTGATAAACATTAAATGTATGAATTAGAGAAAAAATGCATTTATAGGGAACTAAATCTTCCATGTACAAAGTGTCTGGCTCCATTTAATCATGTTGTCTTTTATATCTTTCCATAAAGCTCTGTATTTATTCCTGGATATTTTTATATTTTTGATTGCTACTGGGAATAGGGTCTCTGTATACATTTATTTCCTAACAGAATATTGCTTGTCTATAAGAAAATTGCTTCGATGGTCCAGATAATCATTGTGTACAGGTGATGGGAACGTCCCCTTGAGAAATCTAGGAGAATCTATGTGCATCCGCTACATCTCAGCTTCTTTATTTTTTCCCTCTCTTTTAGATGTTTTTATTTTTCAGCTTTCTTGAGGCATAACTGATGAATGAAAATTGTATGTAATTAAGGTACACAACTTGATGTTTTGATATACATGTACCGTTACATCTGACAACTCAGCAAGATGGCTTGGCTTAAAAATAAATATGCTAAATGGATAGCTTTTTACACACAGTGGCAAACAATGCGAATACTGATGTCTGCTTGAACGCATGCATGCACTGGAGTTCATCTAGGACACACATCTAGAACAGAGAAACTGGCTGCAATGAAGGCACATCTTCAACTTTGTCAGATAGTGCCAGATTGCTTTCCGAAGAGTAATACCAATTTTATCTCACTAATAATGTATGACCGTTTTCACTGCTTTATATCCTCACCAACACTTTGTATTTTCTGGCATTCTGATTTTTTCCAATTTGACGGGTGTGAAATGGTACCTTGCTTTAATTTGTATGTCCCTGGTTATCACTGAGGTTGAGCATTTTTTCATAAGTTTATCATTAATTCTACTTTTCTCTTCTGTGAACTGCCTATTCATACCTTTTGTTCATCCATGAACAGGAAACCTCCCTGCATTTATTTTAATGCCCTTCAAAATAAGGTTTTATTTTCTCAGTAAAGATTATGCACATTATTGTTAGGCTTATTGTTTATACGATATAGCTTTGTTTCTATTATGAATGAGATTACACCCCTACCCCCCCGCCCAATTATGTTTTAATTGGTTGTAGAAACACCAGCAATTTGCTGAATTGTCTTATTGGTTCTGATAGTTTATCAGTTGATTCTTTTGTATTTTTGGAATAAGAGACATTTTATATATTCCTTTCTAAACCTTATAGCTTCTTTGTTCTTTCTATCTTCTTTTTTTTTGTGGGGGGAGGTAAATTATAGTGGCTTGGAGAGGCAGTATAATGTTGAATACAACTGGTGATAGAAGATACCCAGTCTTAGACCTGCCTTGACTGGGTATCTTCAGGAAGTGTTGTCATTAAGAATAATGTTTGCTGTAGGTGTTGGTAGAAACTTTTAAAAAGATTAAAAAAGTTCTGCCTATGATTGCATGAGATATTTTTAAAAATCATGGATGATATATAATTTCATTACATGATGTTTTGGGGGGGCATTGATTGGCAGGATCATGTATTTTTCTCTTCTGTTTATGGGATATTAGGTTGAACCACATGCTGAAATTGCCAATATTCAATTACTTTTGACCTACAAAAATGGCAATTTCATAGTGTTGCCGAATAAATAAAGTATGAGCTTTTCTAATGACACATATCCTCACATTCCTGGAATCAATTCCACTTAGTTTTGTTTTAATACCCAGCTAGATGCAATATATTGTATTTAGAATTTTTAGACCTATGATCGTAGGTGAGACTGGCCTAGTAGCTTCTGTTCTTATGCTGCCCTTACTCAGTTTGATGTCAGTGTTTCTACTTGTTCCTCATTTAAATAAAATGAGTTAGGAGATGGATCCTAATGTTTTTCTTTTCCGAGACAGTTTAATTATTTCAAGGATTAATTGTTTCTTGAAGTTGTTAGTTGCAAAATGGTCTAGGCCCAGGGCCCTTGAGGGAGAATATGGGGGAATCGTAATTTATTGGTTTATTCAAAATTTTTCTTGATGTTAATACTTTTATATATAAAAAGTTCAATTTCATCTAAGCTTTCAGATATGTTGGCTTATAGTTGTTCCTAAATATTTTTTTTACTATTTTCATAATCTCTACTCTAGCTATGACTATGTTCCTTTTTCCATCGTTAATAGTATATATTTGTGACTTCTTCATTCCTTGATCAGTCCTGCCAAGTTTGTCTATTTTACTAAAGTCTTCAAAGAAATAGTTGGTTTTGTTGATAATTGCTATTTTTTATTTTTAACTTTATCTTTAAAAGTATCTTTCTTGCCCGGCCAGTGTGGCTCCATGGTTAAGTGTCAACCTATGAACCGGGAGGTCACGGTTCGATTCCTGGTTGGGGCATATGCCCGGGTTACGGCTCGACCCCCAGTAGGGGACATGCAGGAGGCAGCTGATCAATGATTCTCTCATCATTGATGTTTCTATCTCTCACTCTTCCTTCCTCTCTGAAGTCAATAAAAATATATTTTTTAAAAAGTATCTTTCTCATACTTTCTTTAGATTTATTCTGTTACATTATTCAAGCTATCTAAATCCTTATGCCAGAGAGTAACAGAGGTATATTAAAATCTTCCATGGTGACTGTAACTTTATTAAAATTTTTTACATTTCTGCAGTTTTTATTTAATTTATTCATGCTATATTATTTGGCACATAAAGTTTTACTGTGGATTGATTGTACATTTTATTAATATAAACGCATCTTCTTTTTCATTTCCTTATGCGATGTGGAAGAGTCTCTCTAATTTATCTTATAATAAACTAATTTCATTTTTCTGTGGTTTACCCTCTTCTGTTCATTGCCTCCATTCCATTTTTTAATTGGGTGATCATGTTTTTCATCTCTATTCAATCTTTCCTCATCTCAGATTGCTCTGCTTTCATTATTGCCTATTTTTGTGTCATAAATATAATATTCTCTCAAATCTTGTTAGGAATACAAATTAGGAGCTTTTAAAGTTTTTGTTTCCCTTTGTTGTTTAGAGAGGGGCAATTAGCTCTGACTGCTCAGATGGGTCCCTTCCTCTGACCTACTGAATATTTACACATCCACACATCCAGTTGATTTTCTGTTGGCACATTACAGAGGGCGAGTAAGCGTGGGGGTGAGCAGAAGAGTTAAGCCAGAAGAGGCCATAGTAGGAGCTTTGCCTGCTCCTGGTGTTAAAGTGTGTGTGTGTGTGTGTGTGAGAGAGAGAGAGAGAGAGAGAGAGAGAGAGAGAGAGAGAGAGAGAGAGAGAGAGAGGACATTCCTGTTTTTATGTCCCTGCAGTCACTTCAGGGGAGCCCGTAGAAGATTCACTTGCTTCATGGGCACACGCATAGAGCTGTCATTATATACTATTGCATTTAAAGGTCTGTCCTGTCTTGCCGATGTTAGGGGCCAGAATAAAAGGAATCCAGTGGTACTGAGAGACAGCTAGAGTATGTGTGTGGGTGAAGTTTAAGACGTATTAAAATGAGCTAAAAAATGTACTGGCCTAGGATGAAAATGAAGACTCTGTGTGAGATTTCCCTAATAACCGACTTTAATTAAGGCAGCTCTTTGATAAATCCTCCAGTCAACTCACTGATTATACGCATACACACATACCACACATTACTGGAGATACACTCTTAATCAACACACACACACAAATACAAGTCATATGTATGCTCAATGTCTAAACAATTTCCTGTCTACAACCCTCTCTATCATCCAGTCCTATCATTGCTTTCTCTTACATGTATCTTAAATCTACCTTCCTTACCCCCACTTCCACACATAGGCCATCATCATGACACAATGGAATAATCTACGAGTGAACATGTACTCAAGGCATACATAAGCACGTACACACACACACACACACACACACACACACACACACTACACTGAGACAAGTATGCACAGACACAGATCCCTCAAACCCAATGAATACTTAGACACAGATTTACACACATGTGGAAACATATGTATACATGTATTTATATCCACAAACATATCTATACTAGTGCACACACACATGCACACAGCTCTTCTTTATCCAAGTTGATGGTCAGAGTTCACAATGGAAAACATGATCCATTGGCCATTCTAACTGAATGTATTATTCTTTTATTCTTATTATGTTGTCAACCCATAATCAATCACATAGTATGTATTCGTGAGCAGTTAGCTCCTAAGCCACATTCTGGGATACTCACATACCCCTTCTTTTTTAGGTTCTCACTTTCTCCCAGGCGACTGAGGGTAATATCTTGGGACTCAGGAGGGCAGAAGAAAAGTTTGGGTCATTCACACAGAGATAAGTAAGTGCTGACCACACTTTTGCATACTATAACATACATGCGCTAAACAATCTATCAGCGTTACCTTGAGGACATCGCCTTCAGAGAGTTCAAAAACCCTGGCTTTAAGCTGAATCCCCTTCCCCGGCTGGGTCTGGATGGAGTAGATGCATTCATGGTTGTTATTGTAGTTCGCAGGAAAGTTGGGGGACAGCAAAGTGCCCTGAGTGCCCGTGACTGAATTCCCACACTCAGCTGGAAAGAGAATCACAATAATCACAGATTAACTCCCATCAGCTACATCAGGAAAACAGCTCACAGCGCTGGAGAACCTTACAACGTTGACAAGCTGTTTGCCTCTCTACCTGCCAAAATGCCTATTTATCTGTCCATTTGTCTGCTTATCAAGGCTTTTTTTTTTTTTTCTTTTAACACCTGCCCTCCTACAAATCTGCTTGGTTTCTTTATCTCTCTCATTCTGTCTGTCTGTCTCTCTTCTGCAGAAACAGAAACAAACCCACCAGATACCGTTTACTTTCACAGTGTTATGAAGCAGCCATTCCCCACACCTGTTCTCATGGTATCATAGCAACAGAAATGACCGAGGAGGATGTCAGGGGAGGATGGCAGCAGCCAAGTGAGGAGACATGAAGCCTTTCTGTATTGGAGGATAGAAACTGAGAGAGGACAAGATCGAGTAATAATTGCTAGCATCTCAGAGCTTCACAAGGATCATTTCAGTCATTAGTCACAACAAGCAACCCCATAAGGTAGGCACCATTACCATCCCAGTTTTAAAGGTAAAGAACCTTATGCTTTGCAATTTAGATCAAGTTTCTCAATTTATGAAGAGGAGGGGGCTGAGAACTCAATCCCTGCTGGTCCTGGAATTTAGGGCCCCTGAAGCTCGGGGGAAATTTTTCCCACGGACCCATTGAAACCCTGTTTCTTTCAATGGGCTAATGAATTCACACCCTCTTCCCAAATCTTTTTCTTCTCTTCCAGAATCTGTTATTATTTCTGCATTGTCCCCATAACTTTATTTGTAGCAGTTATCATATTTTACTTGACTTATTCCTATCTCCTCCACTGCACTGAGGATCTTTCAGGGCTTGGTCATAGCTCTATATCCCCAATGCCTGTTCAGTGCCTGGGTAGGGCGGCCATGAGCAGACAAGAGGGAAAGGGGGAGTAGCTCAGTGGCATGGCATGCGTTGAAGAACCCTGCAGTTGGCTTCCCAAGGTCTTTAATAACTGTGAAGCCTCTCCCTGTTATTCCCCTGTCACCGCAGCTAGAAGACTGCACCCTGGTTGCTTGTTACTGGCCTGGATCCCCCACCCGAACTATGATTACTTGAGAGCTAGGGTCATGCTTAATGAATCTATGAATTTTTAAGGCTTAGCCCAGATCATCTATAAAATAAATACTTGCCAGATGAAAAAATGAATGAATACAGAGTACACTGACTTCAGAAGATGTACAGTCCTAAAAATAATTAGGTTCGGAGGGATGTTAAAACACAAGTCCAGATGGCAGGTCCGTTTTTTTTTTTTGTCTGGACATACAAATAATTTGGAGACTTTATTGAATCTTTGAAGCTGATGTAACAAGTCGGCTTCCTCTGAATCGCCCCCCAATGTCCCTCTTCTAGGCATAGTCCTTGCTGAGGTCAACCAATGGGCCATCGATTTGACCATATATTCACCTCTAATGACCCTAAGCCTGGAGTACTAGGCCAGGGCAATGCAGACAAAGCATGTGATGTACATTCAGAGTTGAGCTCTCCCAGGCTTGGTTATACCCTGTGTTGTCTGGTCCCCAAGGCTGCTTCTTAGACCTTTGAAGACGGTGACCATGTTCCACTACCAAGTCCCAACTTTCTCAATGGGTTCTTTCCAGTTCAGGACTGGCTTCTGTTTCCTAAGACTTTAGGTAAGTCATTACTATGGACTGAATGCTTGTGTTTCATCCCATATTCATATGTTGGAGTCCCAATCCCCAATGTGCGACCTTTGAGAGGTAATTAGGTTTAGATGAGGTCCTGGTGATGAGATCAGCGTGCTCATAAGCAAAGGGAGAGTCCAGAGCCCTTGGTGCCATGTGAGGACACAGCAAGAAAGCTGCCATCTGCAAACCCAAAAGCGGGCCGTCACCAGACAGTGGATCTGCCGGTGATGGGGAAAATGAGACATTTTTTGGGGGGCTAGCAATCTGAATCTGTGCCAGTAACCTAATGCACATTCTTGTTAGTCTATAGTCTAGTCACTGCCCCTTCTTTAATTATCTTGTCCTGCAAGAACTGTTACCTAAGTACTACTCCCATTTTACAGAGGCCATAAACCTCTCATGAACAATACACAACTCCCAGACGGAGTAATCAGCACTGGCGCCAGGCCAGGCCTTTAGATGTGGTCTCAGGGCCCTCACCCAACACACGGGGATTTTTGCAAAGCCTGAGAAAGGTCTGGAAGTCCCATCCCATATCTGGGGGACAAATAAACCAAAGGGTATAAAGGGAAATCTCCCTCCATATTGGCTTGCTCGGGATTTGGAGAGAAACAGACTCCCCTGAGTCACTGTCCCGGTACATGTGGAACGTCTGGAAATAAATGGGTTTTTCCTGTGCCTCCGGTACTCCTGCATATTTTTAGGTTGCTTGGTAAATTCTGTAACACCAGCACCTTGGCCTTGGACTTCCCAGCCTCCAGAACCATGAGGAATAAATGTTTGTTGTGTAAGCCACCTAATCTATGGTATTTTCTTAGAGTACCCCAAACTTCCCCAGGACAGCCATGATCTAGACTTCCGATATCTAACCTCAGCCTGTTTGCAAATGGACCAAAGGTGCGTGATGAATACGTGAGCTGGGCATAAAGCTAGACACACAGAGGTGGGCAGGTACCCTGGGGGCTGCTGACCCTTTAGGTAGAAATGTTTCTAGAGTGTGTACATTTTCTGGGTGCATCAGATGAGAGGGGAGGTTTGGGGAGGGAGTGATGAGGGCTATGCACAATCAGACATTTATCACTCAGTCACCTCACATGGGAGGCTCTTCAAAACAGCTCTCCATCCTCTCTGGGGACACACCCCAGTTCCCTCCATCTAGGGAGGGGCATGTGCTTCAGTGAGGTTGTCATGGAGTTTGGAGGCAGAGAGATAACTTATATCTACTCTCTAAACTTCAGCCTCTGCATCTGCCTTCATCTGTACAATAACACCATCCTCATCCTAAATAATAAAGAGCTAATATGCTAATTAGACTGGGGGACAGAATGACTTTTGGAACGACCTTCCAGAATGACCGCGGGTAGGGCTGAGAGGCAGCTGGGCTGCGAGGGCCGAGCCCCTTGCACAAATTTTGTGCATCAAGCCTCTAGTAAGACTATAGAAAATAAATGCATGAGATTTGATGACAAAATAGGTGACCATATGGGGAGTGGTTAGTACATAGTAGGCCCTTTAACAAGTATTATTCCTCCTTTCTTTCCTCATCGATCCCAAGTGAATCTACGCAGCTTACCTGCTTCCACCTGGAGGCCTAACTGCCCGTGATCTGGGACTAGCAGAAACCCCGATAAACTCTGTAACACCGGCACCTTAACACTTGGGAAGCATGTGTTAGCTGCCTGATATGCATAGCACCCTCACTGTTTCTGACCCCTCTTGCCTTCCACCTAGTTCCTAAAAATTGGCTTCCCTTAAACATGGGCTTTCGCATATTACTGGATCCCCTTCCTGTCCCTGGTTTTCAGAAAAACAGCTGTAGGCCCATCTCTGCCATAATGACCCTCTCTTCCTCCCCACATGCCCAACACCTTTATAAGGAGGGAAACAGGGTTGAGAGCTGTGGATGGGGCCAGTCACCAGGTCCTGACCCCCTTGCACTTGCCCTGGGTACCAGGGAAGGAACGGGAGGATAGAGATGTGGCACTTGCTTCTGGGAGTTTCTAAAGTAACAGGAGGTGAGGGAGCGGATGCTCTGAAGAGCCAAACAGGAGCGTAAGTGGAAACAAATAAATGTTCCAGGGAAACAAGCAGTCACATGCCCAGGAGAGGGCTGCTGCTGGTTCAGGCAGCTGTGACTTTCGTCGGCAGAGGTTACACTAAGGGCGGGGGCTGTGTCTTATCCATCAGCCTGGGGCTCCCGAGGGCAGAGGGTCAGGCCTTCTCAATCACACGGGAGCTCCCAAGGACAGGGCCATGCTCTGTGTGGCAGACTGGGTCCTCCAGGGTCACGACTGTCTCTTCCACATCAAGTTCAGGGGTCCCTGAGGTCCGGGGCTGTGTCACCCCATCACACCATGAATTAGAGCCCAGAGCTTTCAGCTCCTTCTCAGCTGGGAATGTTCCCGGAACGCTGCGTGGCCAAGTCGTTCCCTTTACACCCACAGGGCACGTGGCAGCGGGGAGCCTTCCCGGCGGGCATTCCCGTGAGACCTGCAGCCTGCGGCTCTGCGGCAGGGCTGGTGGCTCTTAGAGGGGATTATAACTGCTGTGGTATTAATAACATGTGCATCGGAAGAAAAATGTAACAATGAAAACATTGTGAGGTGTCACGAACAAACAGTAATTAGAATAATAAGTTAAAGAATTGAGTTTATGCAATGAGATCAAGGGCAAAAGCTTAGGGAGTGTGCATCTGTGGTCCTGTATAATCCCACTCAAGAAAAACTTCCCCCAGAACCACGTAGCTGAGGATATTTTCCCAGAGAAGAGAAGAACTGCTAACAGCTAGATACACACTGAACTTGCACAGGGCAGAGACGTGTGTGTCTGAATGTGTGCCCAAGTCGGGGTGGCTGAATGCTCAGAGGGACGGTTCCAGGAGAAAGGATAAACTCTGGGATTATTTAATTGGTCAGAAATGGAATTCTGCATCTATTTGTATCACTGTTTCCTTTCTGAGATTGTAAAAGGTGATGGGATATTGGTTACCAGTAAATAATATGAAAAGGTTATTGGCAAAATTATAATTATAGGGCACCCTGAGGTTTATGTAAATGATGTCACCGAATGGGGAACAGAGCCTGAGTTGGATATTGTTATCTCTAGCTGGGGCTGAGGCTTGGTGGCCTCTCCAAGGTCGAACAGCTGTGAATGGCAGAGCAGAGACTTGACCTTGAGCCTGGAGACTGTGCAGCCCAAGCCCAGCCCATCTTGCAGCCCTTTTGCAGCTGTCCTCTGCAGGGCCCCAGGCTCCATGGAGTTGTGGCCAGCAAGGCTGACCTCCAGGGCCCTCAAGACGCCGGCCGCGTTTCTGTCAGTGTAGTGTTGCTTTTATCTGTTTGGCGAACTGCGGTTTTATGTACTATTTCACTCTAAGCGTGAGTTCCATGGGTAATAGCCAGCACGGTAAGTACTCCACTAATCCTGCCTGTGTTCCTTCCAGCCACACGTTGCAAGTATTAAGCAAGCAGAGCCGTCAGCCTTACAACGAGGGACAGCCAGCAATTGTCCCTGCTCCCCGCGGTCACCCTATTTCTCCCCACCCTCCAGGCCTGGAGCCCTGGCAGGGGGGCTGGCAGGGCCTTGGATCAGACTCCTGGTTCTGACTCGAACCTCATCATCTACCTTCTCCCTGATGCTTGCTCCAGATGGGCCTCCGCGCTGCTCCTCAAGGCTCAGGGCCTTGACCTCTGCTCTGTCTTCTCCCAGATATGAGTGATTAGTTTCTTGAATCTCCTCTGAGCTTCTAAAATGTCAGCTCCTCAGGGAGGCCTCTGCTGACCCTCTTTTTAAAAGAACCACCTCCGGCGCTTCCTGAGCTGACTTAATTTATCTCAATGCTGCCTGACGTACTACGTAACCATGGGTTTACAGCGGATCTCCCCCATCAGGATGTGAGACCCTGAGTGGGGAGACTTCCTCTGCTTTGTTCACTTTGCATCCCCAGCACCTAGGAGCCTGCCTGAGGGGCAGCGGGTGGTCTGTCAATGAACCCAGCTCCCGCTTCCTCTCTCCTCGCCCGCTGTATGGATGAAGCCTTTCTGAGGTTTCTCAAAAGCTAGCACCCCCATCACACCAGTACCAGCGCCCTCTACTCCACCAGCTTGGGCCTCTCCATGGGCAAAGGTCATACCTCCTTCCTACAGGCCTACTCCCAGCACCAGTGCTCCACCCCGATTTCTCTGCAAGAGGCACTGGAGCCATGGGGATGTGTTAGGGGTGGGAGGGAACAGTATGGGAGTCAATTTCATTTGAGTGCCTACTATGGACCCACTTTACACAGGTCAGGTCGCCTTGGAGCAGCCCAGGAAGCAGGAATAGGAGGCTGGAGCAGGAGGTTAGGCCACCCAAGGCCCCACTGCAGATAACTGGCTAAGGCAGTCCTCAAACCCAGGCCTGTTGGCCTCTTGGCCCGTGTGCGTTCCACCACCTCACACCGGTTCACTAAAGCTTGGCCCACCCCATTAGTGAAGCAAAATGAAAGCACGTGACCACCTACCAACACACCTTGGCAGAGGCGAACTCCACAGGCGCCGTCTGCCCCCCAGGCACATGATGCGGGCCGTGCCCTCCAGACGGTACCCGGGGAAGCAGGAGAAGGTCAAGGTGTCGCCTACACCAAACTGCAAGCCCTTCCGGATGCTGTAGGCGGGGACCTCAGGCTCCTCGCAGGGCTCCAGGTCGTACTCTGGAAGGGCAGCAGGAGAGCGGGGTCAGAGACAGAAGATGGGGTCACAGAGGAAAACACCAGGGAGAGACGATCCAGAGAGAAAGACAGATGGAGGCACAGAGCACGCACACAGCGATCCACAAAAGGCGAAGGGCAAAGGGGAGAGAGCCTGAGAGAAACAGGCTGACAGACCGGCGGTGAGGGAGGGCTGGGACACACAGGCTGTGCCTTGGGTGGTCGGGATGCCTCACTGCCATGAATGGGGGGCGGGGGGCACAGTGCTCTGGAACCTGCTTCCCAGGAGATTTCTGAGGTTCCTTGTGACTTGACCCCTCCTTCCTCTCCCCCTTCATCTCCATATTAACCCTGAGCTGCAGGGTGTGCGGACTGTCCTGCCTCTTTCTCCCAAGGCATTCATCCAGCTCGATCCAATTAGCCTGGTTCAGGAGGGTCAGGCTGTATGACCCAGTCGAGGGAAAGCTCCACTTGGAAAAAGAATCCAAATGCTCCGCTCAAAGCCACCTCCATGATGCTGGCCCTGGAGGCAGATGGCAAGTGCGATGGAGGGGCATTTATGGGCCCGGGGCCTGCCTGGTACCTCTAGTGACAGCAGAGATGTGGGCACTCCTTGTCCCCAAGGGCATCTCTCTGTGTGGTGAGGAGGAGGGTCTGTCTCAGATAGATGAGGCACAGTGGCTGGCCAGGTCTCATCGGGGGCCAGCCCAGGCCCATGGCAGGTGGCTTCTGCTAGGGGGAAAGAAGGGAGCTGAGCTGGGCCAGGCCCACTTCCCAGAGGCTAGATGTCTCTTGCCCAACCTGGTAGAGTCCATCTGATATCCCGGTTCCTGGCTGGGAAGCGGGGACCCTGGGGAGCAATGGGATAAGAGCGGCAAAGGGGACTTGGTACTAGAGGAGCGAAGGGTCCTATTTTCTCCCCGAATGCCAAAGTAAAGGGTTTTCTTTTCAGGATTCCTAAACACAGAGACAAATATCTATTACTTCTGGGTTAGCATTGGTGAAGAAGCCCCAAATAAAACTAAAGCGCTCTGATATGTTACCTTCAAGCCCCCTTCTCCCTCTCCTCTTCTCTAAATGGCTGGCCTCTTTAACTGAAGTGGAATTGGGATAAAGAAGTATCTGAAATTACTAGGGCAGGAACGGACTTCTGTGAATTCCTCTAGGTCAGCCAGTTGGGTGAGTCATGCTCAGAGGGAGACCTAGACACCTTCAGAGAAGCAGAGTCTCCATCACCTGCTCACTTCTTCCAAGCCCATTACAGGGAGTTTGTCCAGGGTCTAACCCAGCTATCGGTTACTGCCGCAGGGAGGTTTTTTCCTGGATACTGGAGGGTGCAGCACTATCCATCTGCGGGGAAGACCAGGGATGGCAGCAGAGAGCGAGACGGGGCACCCTTCCCCCAAGGGACCCTCACAGGCATTACCTGAGAAGGTGATGTTGAATCCTTCATAGGACATGGAGAAGTCGGAAATGAAGCGGACCTGGGCGGTGAAGTTGCCATAGAGACCAGCGCTGATTGGGGCTGGCAACCGCGAGCCGGTCAGCTGCCGCAGTGGCTGGGTGAAGCTGCCATTCTCGGTGATGAGGAGGTAGTCATGGCCACTCTCCAGGTGGAAGGTGTGGAAAGTGAAGAACACACCTGCCAAGAGGCCAGAAGGGTCACGGTGAGATGGCTGAAGCAGCCCAGCTGCAGGACAGGACCCGCACAAGCACTTTCAATTCGTAAGTGTCTACGGGTGTGCAGAAGTACGAGCCTGCACTGATGAGTCCATGTGGGTGAACCTGAATGAATGAACCGGAATGAACTGGGTCACACCACTGCCCACAGGTCTGGCCAGGGAGAAGCACACTGCTTCACAGTTGTCAAAATTTGAAAGGGAGATTTATGGCTAGTTCTATGACACTGCTTCATAGCCATTCATTCATTCATTCATCCATTCATAAACATTTGCATATTTGTTGAGTGCTTCCTATGGGCTAGGATCCAGGGCCAGGGCCAGGTAGGTGCAAGGGGATATACAAGACATTACACAAAGAGCTATAGTAGAGTGATGATTGCTATAATGAACACAGGCCAGATGCCACGGGAACGGGGTGCAGAATGGGAAGCAGTGTGCAGCAGGAAGAGGGGAGCCTCACTAAGGAGTACACATTTGACTTGGGTCTTAAAAGGAAGCATAGGGCTTAACCAGGTAAGAGGGGAGAGGGCGTCCCAGGCAGGAGACTGGTGTGTGTGTGAAGGAGCTGTGGGTTCCAGGGCCCAGGGAACTGCACGGTGTGGCTGGACACACTCAGCAAGAACAATCTGCAATAGAGGCTGGGAAGGCAGGCTGGGACGAGGACGGATATTTTTCTGGGGCAATGAGAAGCCAACCTATCCAGATCAGATTTCAGGCTTAGCAAGATGTTGATGGCTGCGAGAAGGACGAAGTGGAGGGAGAAGAGGCAGAAAGAACAGTTAGAATGATGGCAGCCATGCACTGGGCAAGAGGGGCTGGGGAGCGGCAGGGGGACTGAGAAAAGGAAATGGACACAAGACCCCAGGGAGGGAAATAGACGGAAATAGCAGCAAAGGTGCAAAGGAGAAATGAAGGTATGACTGAGAGTGTCTTGAGCCGAAGGAAGGGGATGTATTTCGCTACCTGGGGTAGCAGGTGGTGGGAGGGTAATGGACTTAGCTTTGAACACCTGAGTTGTCAACATCCAAGCATTGACAGCTAGTGGGCATCTGGGAGCATAGATTTGGGGTTCAGGATTAAGGTGGGGCTACAGCAGTAGATCTGGGAGTCGCCAGCCAATAGGTGCTATTTGAAGCCACAGCATGGAGAAGGGGCCGGAGGAGGGCAGAAGCGTGTCAGAGAAGGGGCAGAATGGAGGCTTGGGCTGTAGTGGCATTAGGGAGACAGGCAGAAGGAGGAGCAGTTGAGAGGAAGAGAAAGGGAGAGCTCTACCAAGGGGGAGGGGGGAAGGGCACTAAATGAAAACAATAATATTCATTAACATTTGTGTGTCACCATCCTACACGTTCTGTTACTCCGCGGGAGGCCCCTATCAATTGGAAGGGGAGATATGAAAACTCATTTAATTCTGCTATGGCATGGGTACGATTATTCTCATCTCCACTGCACATCTGAGGAAACGGAGGCACAGAAAGATAAAGTCATTGGTCCGAGGTCACAGCTAGCAGGTGGTTGAGCTGGATCTGCACGGAGTTGATCCGGCCGCAGAGGCTGTGCAATAAGCTGCTACAAGACGCTGCTTCTCACATCACAGAAAGAGACCAGGTAGCAAGAAGGGTCGGGTGTGAAAAAGGTTATGAAGCAGCAGGATCTCAACACTCAAAGCAACCCTTGAACTTATCCAGATACAGTGGTTGTATTGGGTGTACATACGTGTAAATGCATGTCCACCCACACGTGTGTGTGCCCGTGGGAGTGTATGCCGCAGATGTGCCAGGGCAGGAACTCGGGTAGACGAGGGGTGGGTGCTGGACCCACTTACTATTCCAAGTCCATGAACCAGCAGCAGGGGCACTGCCTGGGAGCTTGTTAGGAATGCAGGGCCTCGGCCTCGGCCACAGACCTTGAGTCAGAATGTGTATGCTAACAAGACCCCCAGGTGACCTGTGGGCACACAGACGTTTGAGAAATACTTCTCTAGATAATTACTGCCACGTTTTGGATAAATGACAGTTGGATCCAAGCTCTTAATGCGAAAGCATTCTAGATGTGTTCAGTCTGGCCTCTCTGTTGGTAGTACCTGGTGAGCCTGGTGTATTTGGGATTCTATGGGTAGGGGGTGGAGGAACGGAAGAGGTGGTGGGACTGGGGATGCAGCTTGTAAATGGTCTGTGCCCAGGTAACTGAGATGCATCCTTCTGTTTGTTCAAATAGATCCTAAGCACATACTAAGTGCCAGGCCTGTGCGGAACCCCGAGAAAAATCTGCCAGTTTAGTAGAGGAGACAGACCATCGATAGGAAGAATCCAGAGTGGGGGCACAGGAAGAGTGAGCAAAGGTGTCTCGAGGTTGGGAAGGCTTCCCAGGGATTGCGGTCCTTGACATGATGAGTGTGAGCATGCTTGGAGACACATGGGTATGTGAGCTCGCATGTATCCTATCCTCCCAACACACCAATGTGTGCAAATGGGAAAACGGCTCTTGGTCTACAGTGCTTGGGGCAGGCTCTGTGGAACGTAGGCCCTTCCCCTCATAGCTGGAACGCAGGGCTGGTGGGGAGGGGCCAGATGCAGTAACAGGGCCAACGGAGTTGATGAAGCGCTTCGCCTTGAACTCTCTTCTGCATGCAAACAAAGCCCTCCAAAGGAGGGAACATTTGGCAGGGATTCTAAGGATGAGTAAACAACTGAGACGGAACCCCTGGGCTTCCCAGCTGTGCTGGTTGCTTGGGGCTCTTCTGGCCACTGTGAGAAAATGAAGACATTGTCATAGAAAGCGAGGCCCCAGGTTGGCGTTTGAATTCAGAGTTGGTGTGACAGATACACATAAACGAATACTTCACCGGAGTGAACCACGCAGAGTCGTACGAAGGACACAAATCCCAGGCCGGAGCAGAAAGACAGGGCTTCAGAGGGAGACCTGCTGAGGGGCTGGGACACAGCTGCCCAGCACACCCTGAGTTTGAGTTTCCTCAACTACAATATGTGGATGACAGTATCACCCTCTGCTTGGAGTGAGGAGTGACGGGGACAGCATATGCAAAGCGCCATGCCTGGCACATAGTAGGTGTTCTCTTTGCTCAGCTCATCTAACTCCCAGACAACCTTGTGGGTTTTAGGAAATATGTCAATCCTGGGGTCTCAGCAAGGATACCTTCTCTGGGCTCCTGAATCGGCTGTTCCCTTGGGCTGGGTGTGTGGCAAACGAATAATTCTGCATTTCCCAGAGTTTTGAGTTTCTACTGATAGCCTTCTGCCTGTTAGGGAGCAAACAGAGTGAGTAGCCTACTAGGTCTATTTACCTGAAATACTCTTACAAGCAGCGCCCTCTTGGAGAAGGGTCTGGGTTCACTTTCATTCAATTCATATAAATATTTCTTGAGTTTCTTATGAGCCAGGCATAGAGCCGAGCCAAGAAACTGCAGGAAACAAGGCAGACTTGTGTCTCAAAGAACTGAGTCCGAGGGGGAGACAGAGGATGAAAATGCAAGTTCTGTGCAGTGGGGGCAGGAGTAGACCTGGGAGGTGCAGGACCACTGGGGTCCCCAGAGGGGAGCCCAACCCCAGAGGCTGGGAAGAGGGTTGGGAAGGCTCATTCGAGGAGGTGGTTCAGGAGGACGAAGTGCTGTCCATGCCAGGGGAACAGTGCAGAAGAGAGGACTGCCGGAAGAGGAAGTGTCAGAGAGAGAAGAAAATCGTCCCTCTATGCAAAGCTTTAGAGAACAAAGAAAGCCCGGGAAGTTCTGGGAGCTGAAAGCTCAGCGTAGTTAGAACTTAGTGTTTACGGGGCTCAGGATGAGGCTGAGAAAGGTACTCAGGGGCCATGCTGGCTGTTCATAAAGGTTAGGCAAAGCCTTTAAATGACCCGGTCGTAGGTCACTGACGTCTTGTTGATTCTGCCTGGAACCCCTTTCATCTGGCTAATTCCCACTCATCCTGGAAGAATGGCCTACGTCTCAGCTCAGGCCTGCTTCCACCTTGGGCTGGCCTCTGGCTGTTCCCCACCTCTATCTGCTCCATCTCGGCATTGGCCCTGCTAGATCAGAGATCGCTTGGCTTCCTCTCTCTGCCACTGGACCGTAACCTTCCCGAAGGCAGGCAACACCCAGTGGCCATGTTTTCCTAGCGCCCAGGATGAGTGCAAGTGTAAAATAAGTATTAAAAATCTGTTGAACTCCATTGACTTCTAGGCAAAGTCGAAACACATGGCCCTGAATGACAGATGCCCAGCAGAGAAAATCATGACTGGAGGGGCTGTTCCTCTAGGGATGGAAAGGGCTGCCTTTCTTTCCCTCTTCACGTCACGGAGCAGCTTCCAGCTCAGGCGTGGTGAAACGGCTCTGCAGGATGAGCAAGGACGCTGTCCTGATCCCTCCGCTCAAGAACAATAGTGTGGGGACAAGGGGACAACTGGCTCGCCTGAGGGCTGCAGAGTCCTGCCCTGCACAAGAAGCTGCAGGCCATCCTAATCCTGGCAGGTCGACCCATGGAAGGCAAAAGTGAAAGCGCTTCAGTTCTTAGATGGGGCTATACATTGGCTTTCCTTTCAACATTTCTTTTCTTATATAAACAGTATACTTTACCTGTAATATTTGGCTGCACCATATATTTATTTATCATTTTCTTACTGGTAGACATTTAAATAGTTTCTAGTTTTCCAATTAATAATGTGTTTTAAAAGACATCCTTGCAGCAAAACCTGAATGCACAGTTTTACTTTTCTTCTTCAGGTCAATTTCAAGAAGTGGAGCTGCTGGGTCCAATGGAAGGTGCATTTTTATATATATATTTTTTATTGATTTCAGAGAGGAAGGGAGAGGGAAAGATAGAAACATCAATGATGAGAGAGAATCAATTATCAGCTGCCTCCTGCATGCCTCCCACTGGGGATCGAGCCTGCAACCCAGGCATATGCCCTTGATCGGAATCAAACCTGCGACCCTTCAGTCCTCAGGCCGACGCTCTATCCACTGAGCCAAGCCGGCTAGGGCAGGAATGTGCATTTTTAAGACTTTTGGTCCACATCGCGGAATTGCCCTCTGAAAGTTTCAACCGCATCACACGTCAGCAGTGAAGGAGAGTCTCCGTGGCTCCACACTGACTGCGCACGGTTACAATCTTCTTTGCCAATTTGAAAAGGAAAATGTGTTTCATTCTGGTGGAATTTGCATTTCTTTCACTATCAGTGGAGGCGATGTCTTTTCAGTTGTATTCCCTCTATTATGAAATGTTAGCCTATAGATCTGTTCATTTCACAGGCCTGGAGAGCAGGAATAGTTTCAAGATTCCAAGAGCTTTTCATGCCGCAGGTTGGTAACCCTGAGTACATTATATGTTGCAAATGTTTTCATTCATTTACTCTTTGAATCTTTAATGGCTTAAAAATAATTCCATTCAAAGTTCTATTTAATTAAATCTAACAGTCTTTGCTTTTATAGATTCTACTTTTGGTGTCACTCCTTAAAATATGTCCCTATCTGAGGTTAGAGTTTCATGTTCTAGGACTGGAATTTATGTGGTCAAATATATGAGGTACAATTTGTTTCTTTCTTTCCAAATGTTTAAGCCTTCTGTTTTTTAAAAAAATTCATTTTTATTGATTTCAGAGAGGAAGGGAGAGGGAGAGAGAGATAGAAACATCAATGATGAATCATTGATCAGCTGCCTCCTGCATGCCCCCTACTGGGGATTGTCTCCACAACCCAGGCATGTGCCCTTGACCAGAATCGAACCCCTGGGACCCTTCAGTCCGCAGGCTGACGCTCTATCCACAGAGCCAAACCAGCTAGGGCTTTAAGCCCACTGTTTTAAAACCGTTTAGTAAATAATTCATTCTCTCTTCAGTAGATTAGAAATGACACTTTAATCACATATTAAAGACAGTCTTTCTCATACACACATACACACACACACCCCTTTTTCTGGACCTTTATTTGTGTGTTCACTTTTATACTCACACCAAATTGTACAATTATTTTTGCCCATAACAACATTGTAATATCTGGAAGAGTTACTCTTAAACATTGTTTTTCGGCTTTTCTACATGTTCATTCTTGTAGATCAGAGGTTCTTATTTAAGGGCATGCGTCAGAATTAATGGTAAGTGTTCTAAAAACATAGATGGCTGGTTTCCAACTCCAGCATAAAAAATCAAAATCTCCAGGGTGTGAGCTATCCATTAGGTGTTTGCCAAAGTGCAGAGGGGCTAAGAACCAAGACTCCAGATGAATTTCAGAATAGGTTTCCGCCTGGCCAATGTGGCTCAGTGGTTGAGCATTGGCCCAAGAACCAGGAGGTCACCGGTTCAATTCCTGGTCAGGGCACATTCCCTGGTTGTGGGCTCACGCCCAGGAGGGGGCATGCAGGAGGCAGCTGTCAATGATACTCTCATTATTGTTTTTATCCCTTTCTTCCTCTCCCTTCCTCTCTGAAATCAATAAAAATATATATATTTGAAGAAAAAAAAAAAAAAAAAGAACAGGCTTTTGAGGGTCAAAGCCATATTTGCCTGGCCACTGTTTATTCCCAGACCTGGTATCTGCCACACAGGTGCCATTCAATCAATATTTAGTGAATGAAAGAGTATATTAATTAATGTTTATTTTGTAAAATAATGTTTATTTTATTAAAGCACCCCTCCCTTGTTCTTGGACACCCAAAGACCATTTCTGCTAGGGAAGGCGAGGCGACGGTCCAGCCTGGTGAGGACAGCGGGGTGATGGGTGAAGAGGACTGCTATTCCAGTATGGGAAGGGCGGACACGAGGAAGAGGGAGCAGACACATCCTATTTCCCCGAGGACACAGAACAAGGAAGGACGTTTCAGGGGCACTTAACAGGCTATTAAGAGGGGTCAGATCTATCAAAAAATAGGTACCTATTGGCTGAATGAGTTGGCCAATTCCCCACCACTGGACGTGCTTAGACGTTTTAGACAGAAAGGGTGTCACTGTCTCATGGGGAGTAATTCAGAGCAGACTACTGCGTTAAGGATTTGAGACCTTGGAATCTCTAAGATCTCTTTCTTCCCTCATGGGGGATTTTGATTCTTAAAAACACTTATTTTAAAACATTCTGTTTGTGAGTTCTGTGATCAAAGAGAAAGGTTCTGGGATCTTTCTTATTGGTGAGAAAAACTCAGACTAAGCCCAGAGGTCACTATGTAGGGAGATCCTTATTGTGGTCACTCTGACCCGGGGAATGTGGGGTCCTGACCGTGTCATATCCCAATACCTGCAATGGCCCTAAAACACTCACCCTTGCCATGCGATGTTTCGATCATCCAGGTGCAGTTCAAGTTGTTGGGGTAGAAGTCGGGGAACCCTGGTGACAAGATGGTCCCACTGGAGCCTTGAATGAAGCCACCGCAGAGTGCTACAGGAGTGAAGAGGGCAGTGAAAGAATGGACCGGCTCAAGGAGCTCCCCCCAATCCTGCTGGGAACCTGCCCCCCCATCTCCTTTCAAACCCACAACCCTCACTGATGGTGGGAGAGTCAGTGGCCCCTGGTTTTTCGTGGCAGAAAAAGAATCTGCTACGTTAGTGCCCCCGATAATGTGTCTCACCTTCACAGCTGGGCAGGGCCCGGCTCCACTGGAAGTTGGGCTCACACTCCAGGGGCTCCCCATCACTTAATGTGTAGCCCGAGTCGCAGCTGAAAGTCACCAGAGCGCCCACATAGAAGTCATTTCCGTGACGCTGCCCATTTACAGGGATCCCCGGATCCAGACAGTGGTCTGATTGCAGGGTTATAGCTGGAAAAGAGAGCCCACAGCTGGAAAAGGCAGCTCACCGAGCCCACAGAGGGACCCCAGCTGACTCAGACAGGGAGGGAGGGAGGAGAGACCCCGCTTCACACCAGGCTTAAGTTACCATTCATTCACTCATCAACTGTGCTGGCAATATCTGCCAACAGAATATTTGAAGACTGATCAGAGCAAACAAGTTAGCTGGATTGATCATTCATTCATTCATTCATTCATTTGATAAGCTTAAGTTGAGTGTCTGCTAAGGCTTTGTAATATGGATATAAACCTGAGTAAGAAAATGACCCTGTCCTAATGGCTCTCGGCCATACTTCCTACAGTGGCCTGTAGGGCTGCACTGACATCAGTGTCTCTAAATCGAGGCACCAGCAATGGATGCAGAAGGTGATGAGGAAAGGTGAGCAAGTGGGGGATGCCAGCTCACTTTAACTTCACGAGCGGCAAATACTCGGTCCCCAACATGGCGCCCCCCAATTGTCTACACATGGAAGAGGCTTGCTATATGCCCGTGAGGAACGGTGTGCAGGCCATCAGCTTTCATTGCTTCCGAGGGTTCAATTCTTTGTAAAGGCTCTTTAGAGAGAAACGTTCATTCTCTCTAAAGGTTGAGCTCTGAGAGACGCTGAGAGCAAGGGAGGGTCTCCTGAGGAGCACAGCCTTGAGAATGCCATGGGATGGGGCCAAGTGGGGAGACTTTCACCCACCCAGGCCAGCCCTGCCATCTGCCCCCCGAGACTTACTCTCATAGCGGAGCTGGAAGCCGATGTCCGAGTGACTCTTATCGGTGGAGAAGAGGAGGTAGAGGTAGTTGCTGGTGCTGATGAGGAACTGGGGGACCTGGGTCCCATGGTAAACCCCGATCAAGGGCGCGGAGTAAGTCCGTCCATCCCGCACTTCCAGAGTATCATAATTCACCTCGGTTTTAAATCTGCCGAAGACGGAGACGAGGACTTCTTGAGAAACCCAAGGCTTATTAATGTGCAGATGACAAAAGGCCTTGTCTGACCCAGGGCTTTAGAACAATCAGATTCTGGCAGGCAGGGATATTTTAATATGATTTGCACACATTCACCAGTGACGTGGAGACCTTCTCTACCGTATTTAAGTCCTCCTCCTCCCACAGTGGACATAGCTTTCTCACTCCTCTCTGTGGCCTGGGCCGTGTCCCATCCTGAGGCCTAGAGGCACCAGGACTAGCCTCACGGGGGTTAGAATGTTCCAGGCCAGGTCAGCTGATACAGGCCAGGGCCAGACCTTCTCTGTAGGCTGTTTCTATATGGTCTGAGAGCAAAGAATGCTTTTTACCTTTATAAAGGGGTATATTTTTTAAAAAGCAAAGTATATGTGATAGATATACTTTGTGCCCACAAAACCTAAAATATTTACATCTGGTCCTTCACAGAAGAGTTTTTGGACTGCTCTTCTAGACCAGGAATGCTCTGTCTAAAGTTAGTGTGCATATTTGGGTGGCTTCTCTCCCCACTAAAGGGACACAGCCTGGTGGGAGCTGGAAGTGGGGAAAGGGCAGGATTAGGGTCAGAGGTCAGGAAGGCTGCCTTTCCATCCTAGAAATTTCAGGGTTATGCTCTGTAGATGCTAATGCCTCCTTCCACATCTCATGGCATCTATCTGCCCACTCTCCCTCCTCTGACACCCCCAGCCTTCTCCTCACCCCTCAAGTCATGGTCCCTTAAACAGCACAAACCCCACTCCTGAGTTGGGGCCAAGGCCAAGGGCAAAGCCAGCGCTGTGTACCCCACCCAGGCAGCCTGTTGGTATTCTCTGACTTGCTGACATTGCAGCATCAGGGCTGGTCCCCACTCACCCCAGTTCCCCTCCCACGCCACTCCATGGAGATCACCTCTCACCCCTCCCCTGAGGCTCTGGTTGCAAGCACCTGTCGAAGGTGATTTTGATGGGGTAGCCAGGCTGGGCTTCGATCACCCAGGCGCAGCTCAGGGCATCCTTGTAGAAGCCAGGCCAGCCCGGGGACAGGATGGTGCCACTCGGCGAAGTCAGATGACCACCGCAGGGAGCTGGGGGACAGAAGGGAGAGAAGCAGCTTTCTTGGGGGGACAAATGAACAAACAAAAGACCTCTCTATAAAATGTATCCACATACAAGTATTGTTTTTGTGTCTGAAAAACTATGTAAACTATATAAACTGTGAGTTTCGTTTACTGGGACCCTTATGGATATGCTCATTTGCATCATTTGGCGTTTCATTCAAGACCAGAGGGGAGAAATGAAAAGAATCTTCAAAGTCCTTGCCACCCTAGAAGGGCTGAGTACAGCTAGCACTTGGGTCACAGTGGTCTTTGCTTTGTTCCTCACTCGGCTGCCAGGCCTGTGGCAGAGGCTGAGACCCGCCCCCCTCCCAGGCACCCCCACACCCAGCACCTGGCGCTCTGGCGCTGAAGAGTGGGCAGAGCCCTCTGCTTGGAGCCCCAGCAGGATCTGCTCCACTGTGAGCTCCGTGAGGGCAGGGACCCTGTCATTACCTTACACGACTCAGAATCCCCAGCATTTAGCCCAGAGCTTGGCACAGCTGTCCCTCTGGGCTAAAATTCAGCGAGTATCTCTTCGATGAATCAATGAATGGATGGAAGGATAAAGGAATGCTGTCCATGTCGGTGGTCTAGGCATACCTCTGATCTCCCTAAGCTCGTAATCACTGTCCCTTGGTCTTTCTGCCCATTCTCCCCACTCCTCAGCTTCCCATTCTCACCCACACCTTTCCTATCATTCTTGCCTTTTCCTGCAACCAGACCCTGGGCCCCCATGGTGGCCATGAGAGCTTTTCCAGTCCTCCTCCTTTGGGGCACATGGTCGTATTTCGCTAGCGAAGTGATGCTAGGCCACGTGACTGCGGAAGTGACGTGTGTCCTGTCCATGTGGAAACCTGAAGAGCCAGGGCATGATCTGAGACGTTTCCTGCCTCGGTGACTGTGGAACAAGAGTGGACGTCCTGCCGAAACCGGTTTGGCTCAATGGATAGAGCGTCGGCCTGCAGACTCAGGGGTCCCAGGTTCGATTCCGGTCAAGGGCATGTACCTTGGTTGTGGGCACATCCCCAGTAGGGGGTGTGCAAGAGGCAGCTGATCGATGTTTCTCTCTCATCGATGTTTCTAACTCTCTATCCCTCTCTCTTCCTCTCTGTAAAAAATCAATAAAATATATTTAAAAAAAAAAAAAAAGAGTGGACGTCCTGTCAAGGCCTGTAAGTGACTCTGAGGAGCAGAGCCGCTGATGACTGTGTCATCGGGTTCTACATGCAGTCTCAAAGAGATACAAACTCCTGTGTTTAAGCCACTGAGGTCTGGGGGTTGCTTGTTAACACCGTCTAATCCTGACTAATACACCTCCCTCCCCACCCCCAGGGCCGCTGCTCCTGTCACCACCACTGCCATGGACTGAGAACCCACTCGTGCTGGGCATTTAGCTTCACATCAATAGTCACGTTCAGTCTTCACAAGACACAGACCCTGTGAGGGGCTTCTATTCTTTTCTCCATCTTGCGCTAAGAGTGCTGATGCTAATGGAGGTTAGGTCTAGTCCTGGTTAGCAAGTTAGCGCCTGCACTCAGACCTGGAAAACGGCATACAAGTAAACCCAGAGACCTCAAGCTGAGCAGCCTCCAGGGTTAAAGGAGCCCTGCTTCCTTGGCATTTCCCTGCTCTGGGGCTACCAGGTGCCAGATGCCCTGAACAAGACCGGGAAGGGAACACAGCTACAGGCTCTTCTGTCCCTGCAAGATTTTGTGGATTCCTCCAGGCAATCAGTTTCATAAGATACAGCCAAATGCAGCACACCTTTCCTCTCTTAATTCCATAAACTTCTTGGCAATGTCTAAATGAACTGCCAAGCATTCTTAATAGAAAGTTATAATGGGAAATTTAATTAACAAAAAAATAAACAATATAATAATGGTGATAACAGTAGACAACTCATACTGAGACATGACATTGACTTCTTTATTATCCCCATTTCACAGAGGAGAAAACTAAGGCTAAACAGGCTAAGCGATTAGATTGAGAGCTAATGAAGTTACAGCTGAGATTTAACCTCAAGACCCATCTTCAAATTCCCCTGCAGCATATAACAGTTCTACAGCCACGGCCGACAGTAATGAGCTCATGGCTACTGAGAGCTTACACATGCCAGGCTTATGGATTATCCTTGTGACAACTGCAACACTAAAAGGCAGACACTGTTATTATCCTCATTTTATAGGCAGGGATTATTACCCGTTTTCAGTAAGCTGAGGCTTGGAGAAACAGGTAATTGCACAGCACCTAGATCAAATGCAAAGTAAATTGCAAATGGGTATTACCACCTCCTGGATAAGCGTCGTTTTCAAATCCTGTCCATCCATCTCTCTGAAACTACTAAAGCTTTCCTCTATTTCTCCAATGGACATGTGAGACCTAGCAGGTGGGGAGAGGCGTGCTGAGCGCTCTGTCCCCGGGTCCCCCTGCAGGGACTGAACCTCAGCAGATATAGGGACACCCTCTTGGCTCCAACTCAACGCAGGCCCAGCCTCTTTGGTTGCTGTACTGTGATCGCCTCACTCACTTTCCAGGAAGCCAGAGATCACAGTCACTCGCCTGCCTCAACTACTCTCCATTCAGTGCCTATTTATCAAGGAAAACCCTCCCTAAAATCTCCAGCAAGGGAAACCCGAATCCCGCCTTAGGTTGTCAGTATTTTGTCTTCTTTCTCTGCTGCATCATTTTATTACCTTGGCCAGGTTCATCTGTTCTCCTGCTCATGTGATGGCCCAATGACCTTTCTATTCATCCACGCCGTCACTCTCTCTGGCTCAACTTCATATTCCAGGGTGGCAGTTGCCAGGCAGAGAGATGGGCAGGATTCCTAAATGCGTGTCTCTTTAACGTTTGAAAAGAGGCTCAACCTCACTCTCACTAAGAAAACACACATTAAAACTACAATGAGAAATTATTTCTCATCAGGTGGGCAAAACCCAGTCTGAAGACATGTGAGCTGGGGGAAGGCAGGTATCCTACGACCTTGCTGGTGTAAATTTATGAAGGAAAAATTGGTCATATCCAACAAAACTCATATGCACTTACTCTATGATCCACAAATTCTATTTGAAGAACTCTATCCCTAAGATATATCGACCTCATCTTGACATTTTCTGTCCCTGACCTAGACCCAAAATATGAAATGACATATATAGACATATACAGAGATATCTATCTATCTATCTAAGGCTGTACAAGGCAGCACTAATTAATAGAAAAAAATTGAAAACAGCCCATACGTTGAGCAATGGGGAACTGAGTAAATGAATTGGGGTAATCAACAGAATGGACTATTTATGAAGCTATAAAATAAGAATGAGGAATAGTCTATATAATGTCGAGGAGATGACCTAGAATATATTAGTATTATTAAGTATAAAAGCAAGGTAGATAAGTAAATAATAAGGGTATAGTATGATTTCATATCTAAGGGTGGGAGACACACATTTATTTACTCATGTTAACAATCAATATCAGAATAACCTAACATCTCAACATTACCTATGAAAAAGGGAGTGAACAGGGTACAGAGGCTAGGGATAGAAGCCAGACTCTCCCAAGTATATACCTTCTTTTAGGTTTAACTTTGGAACTTTGTAAATATTTTGCACAATTAAAAAGAAATACTGACATTTGATAAGTCATGTCTCAAAACTCAAAAAAGCAGAGGAAATAAATGAATACAATCCTCTATCAGTTAGTAGCATTATCACACAGGAAGAAAGGAGTGAAAAAATTAAAAACACTGTAATTTGATAGCCCAACCTTAGTAGGTTACAGGGACAAGAAAAACTGAAAGAAAACCAACGTAAACTATTTCCAGTAATGACACTGCTGTAGGTAGTACTGGCCTCACAGTTCTGAGACTCCTGGGTAAGCATGGTGGGTGGGAAATTGTGCTGGTGGTGTAGGGAACTGGGGTTTTCAGCAAGAGAGAAAGGAGGTACAGATATGACACGAGGAAGTTAAGGAAAAAGGAAAACATGTTTGTACACTGGAAATGAAATGAACCCATGATGCATTTTATCCTTAAAAAATGATTTCTGAGCTCTGTTCATTGAAAAGACTTAGAAACAAGGACTTACTCAATAGTAAGGAGTGCACAGGGTAGAGAGGCTAGGAGTAGAAGCTAGAGCCAAGATTATAAATACAATTTTCCACTTAAAAAACAACAACTAGGGCTCCTGGGAGAAACAGCTGGGTCTAGGTCAGGGACAGAAAATGTCAAGATGAGGTCGGGTTAATTTCAAAAGGTTCCCACTGGCCAATGGGACAATCTGAGAGTCGATTAGAGTAATAAAAGCAATGTATTTAAATAAAATACATTTAAATCCACTGGACTTTAATAATATTTAAAAATGTTCAGCTTTTGAAGGTGTTAGGGAATCAACTCAATAATATGAAAATAAATAAATAAAGGAAAATAATTAAGTATTTCTCCTGACTTTCCTTTAGGAGTTCTATCTCAGGATAACCACACAGTTGATGCAGGCAAGTTTTCTGTAAGTATCCCAGCTTATAGAAGAAGAAGAAATGGTAGCCTGTTGCCAGTTTGCAATCCCTAGGCTATGATGGTATAATGTTAGAAACTCCATAACTACCCTTACTTCTTCCTTGGAGGCCTAAATGAGCAAAACCATCACTCAGATTCCTCTCATGGGAGTGGGGAGAACTCACCTTCTTTCCTTTTTTATAGAACTTAAACATTTTCTGATTGTAAAAGGAGCACATTTGGTATACACATAGAGAAAAACATGTACACATGTTTATACCAGACTGTTAAACAATTTCCCCTGGGGAGTGAGATCGGGAAATGAGTGTTGTCACTTTAAACTTTATCGCATTTGTGTATTATTTAAAATTTTATGAACACCAAGTATTACTTTAAAAATGAAAATACATACTCACTGTAGATTATTTATCTCCTGTTCCCCCCCCCCCCACGTATTTCTTGTAAACAACATTAAAAAAAATCCAGTTTGAGTCTCTGCCTTTTAATCAGGAGTTTAATTACCTTTATGTCATGACTGATATGTTTGTCTTACTGCTGTTATTTTGTTCCATGCTGTCAATTTCTGATGCTTCCATGAGGGGGATCCTATCTTTGTCCTTTGTGACAGACAATATGTCTCCTTTTGTTTTAATTTTCTACTGGGATATGGAAAGCAGAAAACCTGCTTCCCATCCTGTTTGTGGATGATTTTAACTCTTGCATAAACATGTTTGAAATTATACTCTCTCCAGTGATATAATTCAGGAAATATACAGTGACAGTGTAGCCAAGGGTTTGGATTCTGACTCTGTCACTTACAAGCTGGGAGAATCCTAGGCAAGTGACTCAACCTCTCTATGTCCAATGGAGACCACAGCTAACCTACTTCCTAGACTGGTGCATGGCTGAAGTGAGTAAGTAAAACACTCATCACAGTGGGATAGAATTCGTTGGTTTTTCTTTGAAAGATCAAGGAAAAGAGGAACATGGGGAGAAAGAACCAGACAGTCCTTTGTAGATGCCTTCACTACCTGGAAGTCTTTCTTGGGAAATTTCTGATTTTTTTTTTCTTTTTTAAATCCTCATCTGAGGACATGCTTAGAGATAGGAAGAGAAGAAGAGAGGGAGACAGGTGGGATGGAGAGGGAGGGAGAGGGAGAGAGAAGAGAGAGAGAGAGAGAGAGAGAGAGAGAGAGAGAGAGAGAGAGAGAGAGGAGAGAGAAAGAGAAACATCGACTAGCTGCCTGCTCTATGCTCCCTGACTTGGGATCTAACTAGCAACTGACCAGCAATGGAACTGGCAACTTTTCGTTGCACAGGAAGACACTCAGCCAACTGAACCAATCTGGCTGGGCAGGAAATTTCTGATTTTAAACATATGGATCCCTTACGTTCTCTAGATCCGGAGTCATCAAAACCCAGCCCAGGGGCCACATCCAGCCCATTTACTTGTGTTGTCTCAGGCTGTTTTCATATAACGGTGGCCAAGTTGCGTAGAGACCACGTGCGAGGCCAAAGACACTGGCCCTTTAAGAAAAGTTTGCCGATTGCTGCTTTACATCAGTCAGATAATCATCCTTCTTTCTAAATTTAGAAGAAGGCTTTTTCTCCCTTGTCCCATTACAGCCTCTCAAAAACAAAGTGGCTCTTAGCATATATTAAAGATTTTTTTAAAGTCCATTAGCTTCTGCATTTAATTGTCCACAAGGTGGGGATACTTAATCAAAAACAAAACTAGGAAATTGAAAAAGATGAAGATGCTGATTACAAAGCAGGGTTCTCCCAAGGCTGGGACACAAGCGGGGGAAGAGGCCACGGAGGGGCAAGATTCCCAGGGGTCTCTCCACTTGACCTGCGTGTTAGCTCTGGGATTGGCCATCCTAGGTGGCTGTCTCTTACTCCGCCCCTCTCACGTGCTGCTCCCCAGGCCCCTGAAAACCAGGGTGGCAGCAAAGGCCCCTCACTCTGAGAAAAGTGAGCAGGCTCTTCTTCCTGGGGCCACGTCAGGGTCTCTCTAACAGGCTGCCCCTTATTTTTGATGGCCTACTGTCCCCCCAAAGACAGAATGAATGGGACAGCTTTAGTTTCAAAATTAGGACTTTGCCTATGAATAGTGAGCTGAATATTCTCGCCTACATCACGCGTGGTTTTGAGTGTCTCGCTGCCTTCTCGAGGGCAGGGCGGTGGTTGAGGAGCACCTGATCCTGGAGGGCAGCAGTGGGGAGAAGAAGAGGGTTCTGCAGTTACCACGTCCTGACGCCTCTTCAGGGGGTCAGCTCCACTGGGACTGAACCCCACAGGCTCAGAGGCCTGGGGCCTGGGCTTCTGGCCAGGGAGTGGGGAGAATCTTGGTGAGAAGATAGGACCAACGCCCATGGAATTGGTAAGAAAAATTAATAGTGGTTAGACCAAGAGTTGTCTGGAATTAGGAAAAAGGGAGAGACCAGGGGAGCAAGAGACAGTAGAGAAATGTCCTGGACGAGATGGACGAACATGAGGAAAACCGAAGACCCACAAGCAGGAGGGAGAAGGAGGGGCCGGTTGAGGAAAGGTGAGCGACCACCGACCGACAATCCCCAGACCCCAGGCTCCACATGGCTGCTTCACCCGCAAACAATCCCATCAGACATGCGTGATTATCGCCCTCTCCAACGAGGGAATTGCCTAATCGCCCTGTTCCACAGCTGGGAGGAGGCGAAGCCACGAGCTTCGCCTTGTTTCTCTGCGGCTAAAGCTCATGCGATTTCCAAAACTGCTCATGTGCTGGGGAAAATGGCAGATGAGGTCGTGCGGACCTTGCTGTGGGACTTTGGAGGCTGGAAGGTAGTCTGTTCACGTAATGATGGGGCGGGCACCTGGAGGAGGGAAACGTACCACTAGACCCCTCACGTGGAGTGATACTCATCTAAGGGGTCCGATGAAAAAGATCAGGTTAAAATAATGCTCACGGCCAGCACACATTAAGCACTGCCTCTGCCAGGCACTTCTCCAAGAACAGTGCCTGCTCACGACAATCCTGTGAGGAGGTTCCCATTATTAACCACACTTTACAGATGGGGCAACTGAGGCACAGGGAGGTCAAGTCACTTGCTCAGGGTGACTCCAGTGTAAGTTGCAGGGCAGAAACAAAAGGTGGTCTGGTGAGGGTCAGGGCTCTGAAGACCATTAAAGGGGCTCTAACCTAATTCAAAGGTCATTCATTCATTCATTCATTCAGTGATTCCTCAACCAGCACTGACTGAGCATGTAAGTGCCAAACAATATGTCAGTTGTGGGAATAGGAGGCCAAGGATGATTCCCTAACCTCATGGAGTTTACAAACCAGTGATCACACAGCTAACACTTTTCAGGACTTACTTACTTTATGCCAGAATCTGTCCTTTACATATGCATCTTATTATTATCACCGCCACACTTTTTCAGCTGAAAAAACAGGCTCAGAGGGAAAAAGTGATCTGCCAGGATTGCAGCCCAGGCCCCTGACTCGAGAGCCCACGGACCCTCTTACACGCACTGTGCTCTCGGTGGTCTCTCCCCTTCTCCTGCACCTGTCATCTCTGGGACAGTGCTCCATCCGCCCCACCCCCCATTTGTTCTCCTGTCTTTCCTACCTGCTGGTCACTGTGCTCAGATTTGGGTTTGGGGACTGGGTATGTAGAGAGGTCTCTTAGGTCTCTACCCGCTGTCCATCAAGTGAGATGAGAGGAAGAAGCTTTCTGGCTCCCAAAGGAGAGAACCACAGTCCCTGCCTCCTGGGCACTGTCACTGCTCCCAAGGGCCTATGGGATATGCATTACTCATCTATTATTCACAAACACGTACAGAGGGCCCATTCTGTGCCAGGTACTGTGTTTGGTACACAGATTCGACACAATCCTGCCCTCGAGAAGCTTAACTTGTGTTTTAAAAGCCTGCAGTTTGGTGGCACAGACAGTTGGTCTCTGAAATGGGGTAAAAACCTGCTCCATGTGGCGAGGCAGGATTGAGGAGCCGCCACGGTAACCCCTGTGTTGGCATCAAGCTGTGTTTCCTCTGGCCAGTGTGCCCTTAGTCCCTGGGGACTGGCCATGGGATAACAAGGCAGCATCTAGTGGGACACAAAGGCCAGGCCTGGAGATGCCCAGGGCACTGGGGAAATCAGCGTGTGCAAAAGAAAGAGTGGCAGCAGCTTGAAGACTCGAGAACTCACAGCACGGCCCCCTCTGCTTTGGTGGATGGAGCAGCCCTGGACGGGTCAGGAAGCAGGGCTCCCAATGGCTGTGATTTCGAGAGCTGCCGGTTGAAAGAGGTGTTGTGATGCCTGACAGTCTACAACCAGTGTTTTTCCAGTTTAAACTCTGGCTACCAATGAAATTTCTATGCAGAGTGGTCCTCCAAGCCCCTGCCATTCCAGTGCGAGGGTGGCCCTGAGGAGGATGATACGGAAATGCACCAGGTGGTTCAGGCCACGTGGTCCCCTCCTCAGCCTCTCTGCACAGCCAGCCCCAGCCCGCAGGCACGCACCTTCACACCGCAGCACAGCGCTGTTCCAGACCACGCTGCCCTCCTTCAGGATGCAGGTGATGGTCTCGGAGCCCTGCGTCCCAAGGAAGCCTTCGTCACACAGGAAGGAGATGGAACTTCCCAGCTGGAGGCTGTCTCCAAACCGCTTCCCGTTCACTGGAATGCCTGGATCTGGGCACTCATTGTGCCGGAAGGCTGTGTGGATGGGGGTCAAGGATGTGATTAGGCAAAGCTGGTGTGCAGAGCGATCCCCCACCTCAAATCAGCTTCCTTATTACCCTAGCCCTCCACCAATCCCCCAAGAACCCACCATGCTGGAGGGAGAGCCAGATACCCCAGAACCAGGGACCGCCATGCCACATTGGGAATAAAGCAGGTGATTCTTAAACCTGGTCTCCTGCCTTCTGAGGCACCTAATCCAATTTCCTTCTAATGAACATTTATAGATCAGGCAGTAGGCTAAGTATTTCTCACATTCACTCATATCATATAATGATTCCACGAAGTAGATATTATCCCAGTTTGCAAATGAGGAAACAGGCTTATGCAGATCTGTCTCCCCAATGTCAAATCCATTCCATGCTTCCCTAACTTCAGACAGTGATGGGATCACTTATGCAGCAGGTGAGCTGGGCTCTGAATCCTGTGACACTAACAGACACTAAGCATCATGAAGTAGGTGCCCTGGAATCAGCCCTGTCGGAACCCATTTCCCTCATTCCCTCGCCTCTGCCAGGCTGCCTCTGCCTCTCCCAGGCGACTGATAATGCAGGCGGAGCTGGGGGAGGAAAGAGTCAGAGCACTTTCGGGTTTAATCGAGCTTTGCCTCTTGTTAGTTACATGGTCCTGGGAAACTTATGTAATCTTGCTGAGCCTGTGCTTCCTGACCTATAAAATGAGATCATACTTCACTTGCAGGGTTATTCTGGGGTAGAAATGAAAGTTGACATGAACAGGAAAGTGGAGAATATCTGCTATGGCTCCGGATAGAGAGCAGGTACTCCGTAAGCCCTGTCCGTTTTTGTTCAGTGGATAGAGCATTGGCCTGCGGACTAAAGGGTCTCAGGTTCGATTCCGGTCAAGGGCACGTACCTTGGTTGCAGGCTCCTCCCCAGCCCAGGTCCTGGTTGGGGTACGTGCAGGAGGCAACTGGTCAATGTGTCTCTCTCACATTGATGTTTCTCTCTCTCTTCTCTCCCCCTCCCACTCTCTCTGAAAATCAATGGAAAAAAATATCCTTGGGTGAGCATTAAAAAAAAAAAAAGACCCAGTGCCATTCCTTCCTCCCGTTCACCTCCTTCGCTAAGCACATTCCCAGGCTTCCTCCATCAGGGGTGCCCCAGTTCTCGCACTCCTGTCTCTGAAGCCACACCCTGTTTGCATCCCCGCTGTCTGAAGGATGGTGGTTTTGGAGTGGAGACAAGGCTCCATGGCTGCACGGGCAAGTACCACTTTCAAAAACCCAATTTATAAGCCTCTGAAATCCCGTAGTGATGGAGACACGTGCACAGTCAGAAACGGACAGTCCGCCCTGGCAGCTGCTGGATCTTACTGGAGGCAAGAGGCTGGAGATCCTCCTGCTGAAGGTGAGCTGGGGGGTCTGACGTGGAGATGAGAGTGCTGATCCTTTGCAGAGCCTGCACGAAGTCCCCACCCCCTTCCCTCTGACATGCAAAGCCGAGGTCAGCCCAGACTTCAGTCTCCCAATCTTTCTTTATTAGGAGCTATGACCATGGGGTGGCCCTGACATTTAGAAATAAGTGGTGCCTGAAGCTAGAAGTTCAGGCGTTAGCCCTATCACATGCACGCACGCACACACACACACACACACACACACACACACACACACACACAGAAAAGATCCAGATATGGAGCTTTCTTCAGCACCTGGGAGCAAGCGCTCGAGGTCAAGGACTTAAATACTGCCCAGTTCTAGCTGGCTGTCATTCCGAACCTGTCTCCTGCCGTGTGAAAAGGGCTAGATCTCAGCCTATGACGGTTCTGGTGTGGGGTCCGCTGTGATGACTGCACAATGCTCACATAGTAGGTGCTCAGTAAACAGAAGCTACTTCATCACTTTTGGAGATGTTTCATATGGAAGAAGGAGGAGGTTTAGTCCCAGGAGCTCGAGGGGTGGAAAAGGATCACGGGTCCTTGTTACAGGGACACAGGTTTCAGGCATCATAAGGGGAAGCATTCGGTGTGCTGCTGTTGCTATGGAGACAGCTGAGTGGGAAGTGAGCCCCCAATGCTGGGCACATTCCAGCTCAGCCTCGATGATCATCAGTTGGGACGTGACCCAGGAGATGACTGTCCTGCAGGGGAGACTACGCTGCTGCCCAAACACTTGTCCACGGACGAACGATTGTTCACTAGCTACATCAGAACCACCTCAGAGCCTTTTAGAAAGTACGTCCTGGGGCCCCAGTCCCTTGCAGATTCTGACTCAGCAGTGGGGCCCAGATTTAAAAATATTATTTCTACTTATCCATCCAACTGCCCATCTGTATAAATGCACAGAAGAGTATCTGATTCAGTAATAGTGTTCACCAAATGTTGGCAAGAACCATTTCTGGGTGGGGGATTTGGGTGGTAGTTAGCATTTCTTCTTTGAGCTGCCCCTGTGTTCTGAGTATTTACGTTTGGGTGTGCATCATTCTCACAGTGGTGGAGAAACGCTGGAGAAGAATGTGAGGTAGGAGCTTGGTCCACCACCCTTTTGCCTCTTCCTCCCAAGGACCCAGCATGTTCTCCTTTCCTAGAAAATGGGGACTTGCTAGGATTTGGTTTTCCTGGGAGACTATAAGCATGTATTTGTTGTTAATTCTCACCCGAGAATATTTTTCCATTGATTTTTTATGGAGAGTGGAAGAGAGAGGGAAAGACAGAAACATTGATGTGAGAGAAACACATCGATTGGTTGCCTCCTGTATGTGCCCTGACCAGGGCCTGGGTTGGGGAGGAGCCTGCAACCAAGGTATGTGCCCTTGACCAGAATCAAACCCAGGACCTTTTGGTCTGCAGGCCAACGCTCTATCCACTGAGCCAAACTGGCTAGGGCTAAGCATGTATTTTTGCCACAGGTGCTCGATCAGTGTCCACACTTCCTTTGACCCTGCAGAGTTCTCTGCTGTCATCATCCTGGACAAATGGGCTTCCCTGGGGACTCCTTACCCCCGTCCTCTTCCCACTTCATCAGCGGGGAAAGAGCATTGAGTCACTCATGGATCTTTCCATTCAATAAACATTTACTGATCCTTACCACCCACCAGACCCCTGCTGGGCAGATAAGTAATGCATTCCCCTACCTGTGCTGAGCTCAGGGTCGCATGGGAAAGCAGGGTGAGCTACAAGCCAGAGCTGCACTGCTAGGCTGGGAGGCTCAGGGGGCCAGAGGGCTCTGCTGCCTGCTGCCCTCGCTGACGAGAGCAGGGCGCCCTGGAGGAGGCAGGCTCGGGAAGGTTGACGGCTTCTAGCTAGCCTGGTGTCCTGAGGAAGTGCTGACAAGGATGTCAGGGAAGGGCTTTAGTTGGGGTGGTCCCTTGGAATCTGGGGTCCCCAGTGGCTGACCATTTGGCACGTACTGTCTTCAGCTCAACTAGACTGCAGGGACAGGTGGGACGAAAAAAAACAAGATCTCTGTGCCACGGATGGGGGTGGGGGCAGAGAGGATCACTTCTGTCAAAAGCATGAGAGGGCTCTCCCGGTTTGGCTCAGTGGATAGAGCATCGGCCTGCGGACTGAAGGGTCTCGGGTTCCATTCCTTGTCAAGGGCACATGCCCAGGTTGCAGGCTCGATCCCCAGTAGGGGGCGTGCAGGAGGCAGCCGATCCATGATTATTTCTCATCATTGATGTTTCTATATCTCCTTTTCCCGACCTCCCTTTCTTTCTGAAATCAACAACAACAAAAAGCACGAGAGGGACCAGCTCTGTGTATGCTTATGTGCGTGGGGTGGGGCTTGAGTTGAGGACTTGCATTTCACAAGCAGCCTCTGGGGAAGGAGCTGGTTAACTGCTCAGAAAGACCCAGCTTTAGCCCCGTTTGACCATTTGTCATCGGCCAAGGTGATGGGTCTACAGATTATTATAATCTAATAAGTAGTTCTCACTGCCTTTGGTGGCTCACCGTCTCCAAGATTCTGCCCCCACCCCCACCCTCACCATAACCCCAGGAGACACAGAAATGAAAACAATCACCTCCGGGCCTTGGGTTCCCTCTAGAAGGGGCCCAGGATTGAACCTGGAGGGGACGGCTTTGGACTGTGGCCCTGAGAGGGGGGATGAGGAAATGCCCCAGAGTCGGCTCTAATCAAAGCTCACAGCCAAACAGAAACGGCACTCCAGACGCTGGCTTCTGATTTGACTATGGGGATGGGCCCCGGGCGAGGCCAAGCCCCCCTGGAATGCCCACAGTGGGCAGCAAGCGGCGTTCACATCAGAGAGGGATCCGTGACTAATGAGGGGACGACAGGCTTGCTCTCCCTTGGGCCCTTCCTGGTTCTCGCTGAGGCTTCCAGGAGGCGGGCGGGAGGGAGGATGAGGTCCCAGGCTCCCTTTACATTATATATAGGAAACAAATGCTCAAGGGAGAGTGAAGCCACAGGAAAGAGCACCTGCCCGGCAGCAGTGCTTTATGCTCTTCCTGGTCACGCTGGAGCCCCAGGCCTGGGCACTACAACCCTTAGAGCAGCCCCCCCACATCAACACTCCTCCACCCTCAGGGACCGACTCTCAGAGGGACGGCCAGCTGGGGACAGAGGGAGGACTTACTGGTGAAGGTGATGTTGAAGCCCCTCTTCCCCGTGGAGTGATCCGTCTGGAACTCGAGGCGGGCCACGTGGCCGCTGCTGGTGATGGAGGAGGGGAGCTGGTTTCCTGAGAAGGTGCCCAGCACTGGGGCCTCGGCGGTGGCCCCATCCTTGATGACCAGGAAGTCGAACTGAGGCTCCACATCGATGTCATTGAAGGCCAGGTGGATGCGGCTCTCGGGCCGGGCCAGGATGAGCCAGACGCAGTGGAGGTGGTTGCCGTAGTCCTCGGGGTAGTTGGGCGACAGGACGACCCCAGAGGGGCTGGTGAAATTGAAGAAGCAGGAAACTGCAAGAGAAGAGCAGTGGAGGTCAGTGAGCGTCCCTGGCATTCTGCCCGGGCCCCTGAGGGCTGGCAGGGGTGCGTTCCCTCAGACCGGTGGTCGGCAAACCGCGGCTCGCAAGCCACATGCGGCTCTTTGGCCCCTTGAGTGTTCTAACGCCACTTCTTCAAAATAGACTCGCCCAGGCCGAAAACCGACTTCTGCGCATGGGCCACAAAGTTTCAATCGCACTGTATGTGCGCGCCCGCACGTGGTATTTTGTGGAAGAGCCACACGCAAGGGGCCAAAGAGCCGCATGTGGCTCGTGAGCCGCGGTTTGCCGACCACTGCCTTAGACTAAAGATCAATAGAAAGAAAGGGTGACACCAGGGTTGGGCTGGCCTGGCTGGGCTCTGAGCTCTAGGCGGGAGACATGCTGGGTTCCATGCTGGGCATGGCGCTGAGAAGGGTGCCATGTGCAGGCATGGGGGAGTCGCTCTCCTCTTGGCCCTCTCTCTCTCTCTCTGTGTGCTCATCCAGCAGCGTCTCATGCTCTCGGTCCCATGTGTGGGGAAAACCATCAGTTGCAGCCCCAGTGCCAGCTCCTCTCAGCTGGGGGCGATCCCCCAGGTGGTAACCAGGGCGGAGACAGTCCAAGTCCATTTCTCTCCATTACATATTTTGGTGGGGAAGTGACAGGTGTGCCCTGGGGATTGTGACAGCCTTGAAGCTACAAAACTATGCTGAGAAGGTGCCAGGTAAGCACCACTTTTCAGAGACCAAAGCGCTGGAGGGAACTGGGGGAGAAAGGTGACAGGGTCTCATCTCGATGCCCCACCCACTTCCTGCTACCCCTCCTCCTTTACACCAAGGAGACACTTTTCTGGAAACCCTTGTTTTAAATCCTTTTCATGTCAGTGACTAACAGACCCTAGAATGAGGCTGAGACAAGGAAAGTGCTATCAATGGAAAGAGAAACACACAAAACCAAAATTAAAAAGAAAAATAATAGAATGGAAAAAAAGAATTGTAACAAATATGCCACAGGGCAAGTACCTGTACTGAATTAGAGATTTTTAATTCTATAAGAATATCACCAAGATGAGCTAAGAGTATGCTCAGAGGATTCATATGAGAAAGAAATAGGATTACTATATGAAAACACAGTCCAGTACACTAGAGAAAATAAACATATATAACCCAATATTGCTGAGGCTTCATGGAAACTCATATGTATTTATTGCCAGTTGGAGTGTAAAGTTGATCTAATCCTTTTGGAAGGTTATGTGAATTCTTATCAACAGCCAAAAGATGATTCAAATATTCTGCCTCAGTAATCTCTAGAAACAATTAAAAAGAAAAAGAGCCACATGGACAAAGATGTTTATAGTGACATAATTTCATTATAGAGAAAAAATGTGGACAACCTATATGTCAACTCAATAATGTGAAGTATGTTATAGCCTTTAATATGATGCAGTTTGAACACAATTATTAAAGTGATAAATACGACCCCATAGAAAGGAGAATGTTAAGCATCACTTAAGTAAAATGGTAGATAATAAAATTATATGCATACTTTTGATGATAGCTCTTAACTACTTATTTATATATAGATAAAGACTGGACATGAACCCAAAATAAAAGCTGTATTAGAGTAATAGGTCTGTGGGTGATAGTTTTTCAAAGTGAAAACAATATTTAATTTTTATGACTGTGAACATGATAGAAGCTCATTCTAAACATCCTATCATATATAATAAAAGCCTAATATGCTAAGTGTCCAGTTGTCCGCTCATCTGTTCAACCAAAGCATAATATGCTAATGATATGCTAAGGCCGCTCAACTGCTCGATATGTCATGCACTGATCACCAGGGGGCAGACAGTTGACCAGTTGCTATGACATGCATTGACCACCAGGCAGCAGACGCTCCGACCAGTAGGTTAGCTTACTGCTGGGGTCCAGCTGATTGGGACTGAGTGAGATGGGCCACACATGCCCTGGAGACCTCCTCCAGTCCCTCCCTGGCTGGCCAATCTCCTGCATCCCTCCCTGGCCCCAATCATGCACCAGTGGGGTCCCTTGGCCTGGCCTGCACCCTCTTGCAATCTGGGACCCTTTGGGGAATGTTGGAGAGCCGGTTTCGGCCTGATCCTGCAGGCCAGGCCAAAGGACCCCACTGGTGCATGAATTCGTGTACCAGGCCTCTAGTTTTTCATATAAGAAAGTATAAAGAAAGTGAAAACTAATATGGACAAACATTTAAATCCCATTATTTAATTAAATAATTGTTTCATTATGTGTTAATAATAATGAAACTGAATAAATTAAAATTTTGACTTATCTATATATATAAAAGCCTAAGCAACCATTTGACCAGTAGCTATGATGCACATTGACCATCAGGGGGCAGATGCTCAACACACAGGCATGGAAACATGGAACAGACTGATGATTCTCAGAGGGAAGGGGGAGGGCAAGGATGGGAAGAGATTAATCAAAGATCTTATATGCATACTAGAGGCCTGGTGCATGGATTCCTGCACCGGTGGGGTCTCGCGGCCTGGCCTGTGGGGATCGCGCTGAAACCGGCAGTCTGACATCCCCCGAGGGGTTCCAGATTGTGAGAGGGGGCAGGCCAGACCGAGGGACCCCACTAGTGCACAAATCCATGCACCGGGCATCTAGTTAATTATAATGAAGTTAATTATAATGAAAAAAAAATCATGTTTGCAAAAAAAGAACAAAGTCTTCCCATCAAATTCAGCAAAGCCAACCTGGTCCCTAGCCACAGTCAGCTTTACTCCTGTAATATCTGCATTTTACAAGTATAGAAAGAGTTTAGGCCAAGGGGAAAGCTTTAAGGCAACATCAGATATAGTTAATAGTAATTATTATTATTTATTATTGCCAGTGGGGGCTTAGTAAGTGCAGGCACTGTTTCAAGCACTTTCATCAATTACTCAATTTAACTTTCACAATAACATTATGAGGTGGGTACTATTAATAATCCCATTTAAAGATGAAGACACTGAGGCACCCAGAGGTTAAGTAACTTGCCATGGCTTGGCATCAGTAAATAGTAACATTAAATTCAAATTTATGCAAATCCATGCAAATTAAAACTAATCTGACTCCGGGGCCAACCTCTTAGCCACCCCTCAACACTGTTTCCCAGTAAGAGATGAGTACTGCCCATTGGGCTCAAGTCTAACAGTGGAGTCCCAGGGGTATTCTCTATGCTGAAGATTGAATTATCAACCCCAACCATTACACCTACCCTGAATTGGGGGGCTCTAGGGTGGACCTGGATGCCTTCAGACAGCTATCCCATCACCAGCTTTGTGGCCCTCCAGCTGGGGGTAAAATGCAAATGATGAGGAATTCTAACCTAAGAAAGCCAAGTACCTGAAGATGAAGGGAAAAACCATGTGGCCTGTCTTTAGTTGAACAACATCACAGTGCACTGAAGGCAAGAAAGTGCTATGGTTTCAGAGGGAAGACCATCTGTAAGCATATGAACAAATGGATTTGCTGCAGAGGAGAATTTAGTTAACAGCACTCGAGTCTCCACCACCACTCCATCACTCTATTACGTTATTCTTTTTGCTTTATACCCTTTTTCTATGCTGTAAAGCTGCAGGGGTACCATTTTGAGCAGCTGTATATGGCAGTGCTACCTACCACTCTCTAAAGTTATATTGTTCATTTGTTTGTTTATGGCCTGTCCCTCTTTCATCCCACCAGGTACACATGTACTCTGTAAGAGCAGAAATCTTGCTTGATTCCTCTGAATCCTAATGGTTCCACAATGCCTGGCATATTGTAGGTGCTCAATCAATATTTGCTGAATGAATCAATGAGTATTTAATGGTTGATGACATTTGAAAAGAGGGCGACATGAATACATAAGCCTTACATTCCATCCCATTACAAGACCCAACTGCCAGAATTGACCAAAGTCTGTAAAAACAGTTGGGCACCTGTATCAGCTCTGGAAACTAGAGACGAATACTGTGGCATGGTCCTCAATGCATGTCTCTTAAACACAGTGCAGATCTCTCCCTACACGGTTTAGAGTAGAAAAGAGTATAACCCAGCCAAGTTGTTAGGCACCAAAAACAAGAGCTCCCAATATTAGTGACCTTAAAAATATACTGTTCACATAACACTCAAAAAAAGCCACTTGAAAATGTTTTCTACCAAACCAAGAGATGAATCAAAATGAAGAACGGAAGTTTGGGAAAGTTATGGTTCATAAAAATTATAAAAAGGGTTGGCAACAAGCAAATAAGCCATACAGTAAAGAATCTAAATAAATGCTATACACATAGTTATAAAACAAAATGCAAGTGTAACCATTAGTCTTTCAAAGAGAAGATATATCACTGCTGCCCAAAACCCAGTGTAAAAAATTGCAGATTATACTGATATAAAGAGAAAAGTGGGAGGAAGGAGATATGCTAATTTCCTCATCTTAGGATAAATTCTGTTACATAGTTCCTGTGGTTAATTTGAGAAATATAGGTTAAAGCATGTTTTAATTAAGTGTAATTAGTAATAGACTATAAAGTAGCTTATCTTCAAAATTACCAAAAGGGGAAAAATATAGCAATCAATGTAGCAAAAATAAATAAATAAATAAATAAATAAATAAATAAATAAATAAATAAATAAATAAAATAAAAAGGAATTCAAAGGAAAAACCAAGGAAGTATAGAGGAAGTATAAAGATGCTAAAAATCACAAAAATTATCCTATATAATAAAAGCCTAATATGCAAATTGTCTGAACGGCGGAACGACAGGTGGAATGACCAGTCACTATGATGCACACTGACCACCAAGGGGCAGATGCTCAACGCAGAAGTTGCCCCCAGCCTGCAGGCCCGCAGAAGGAGGCGACCAGCAACAGCGGCAGGGGGCGGGGCTGGCCGGCAGGTGGGTGGTGCCCCCACTAATCGCCCTGCTGGTCGCCTCCTGCCGCCAGCCAAGGCCAGTGCCAGCGGGGCCCCGTACCCCCACTCCCCCCCACCCCCCCGATCGCCCCGTCGGCAGGTTGCCCTGCTGAGGGAAGTGACGGGTAGCGGCGGCAGGGGGCGAGGCTGGTGAGTGGGCAGCGCCAGGCCGCAAGCCAAGGCTGGTGCCAGCGAGGGCCCCCCAATCGCCCCGCCCGCCAGTCGCCCCGCAGATGGCCCTGATCGCCAGCCAGGCCTAGGGACCTTACCCTATATATTGGGAACAGTCTCTTAGATTTAAAAATTAAAACCTGGCAAGGCTACTCTAGTACTGAAAAAATAGGATGATGCAGCAATGACATGCATGGACTCCAGATTGCACATTTTGTGGTCAGCCCTGATTCTGACACTTATAACTGTGTGACAAAGCCAATTACTTAACTTCTCTCTGCTTCAGTTTTCCCACCCACAAGATGAGGAAAATGGTACTACTGTCTCAGAAGGATCATGTTATGTACTACTTTTTATAATCAGGGCAAAAAAATGTAGCTGACCAACAAGAGCAAGATGCCTTTCACCTGTGTGCAGCCTCCCGGATTGCGAGAGGGATGTCCGACTGCTGGTTTAGGCCTGCAAACCAGCAGTTGGACATCCCCTGAGGGGTCCTGGATTGCGAGAGGGCGCAGGCTGGGTTGAGGGACCCTCCCACCCCCGTGCACGATTTTTGTGCACTGGGCCTCTAGTTTATAATAACAACTGTAGATAGGCTAATCTATCCTAGTAAACATAACTCTCATTTTGGGACAGGACACAGTCTTAAACAAAGTGATTCAGAATAGTAAAAAATAAGGAATGGACCAAAATTGCCCTCATTTCAGGAGAATGTTAAAATTTACCAATTCTCAGGCCATCACAGAGTCTAAAAGCTTACCAGGTGATTATGACCAGCTATATAATGTAGCTGCCAGGGTTTGAGAACTACTGGTGGAGGCAAATGCAAAGTACATAATAAAAGAGTTTTAATATATCAGACCCTTGGATAATATCAAAATCCTGGATGATGTTTTATTTTCTTCAGGACAAGAGTCCTCTGGATAGATACCAAGAAACATTTATTTATGCACCTAGAAAGAGACAGAGCTGACACTATTAGAAAAAGAACATGTCCCTACAAAGTTGGATCCTCCATCCCAAGAGCCAACCCAAACTTGCTGCAACAAGGGCAGGAGAAGGGAGTATGCATTGTGTTACACAGGTCTCTCACTGGAAAATTATGTTTACACTAGAGGTCTGGTGCACGAAATTCGTGCATGGGGCAGGGGTGTGTCCCTCAGCCCAGCCTACACCCTCTCCAATCTGGGACCCCTCGAGGGATGTCTGACTGCCCGTTTAGGTCGATCCTAAACAGGCAGTTGGACATCCCTCTCACAATCCAGGACTGCTGGCTCCCAACTGCTCGCCTGCCTGCCTTCCTGATTGCCCCTAACTGCTTCTGCCTGCCAGCCTGATCACCCCCTAACCACTCCCCTCCAGCCTCATCACCCCCTAACCACTCCCCTGCTAGCCTGATTGCCCCTAACTGCCCTCCCCTGCCGGCCTGGTCACCCCTAACTGCCCTCCCCTGAAGGCCTTGTCACCCCTAACTGCCCTCCCCTGCAGGCCTGGTCCCCCCAAACTGCTCTCCCCTACAGGCCTGGACCTCCCCCCCCCCCACACTGCCCTTCCCTGAAGGCCCGGCCGCCCCCAACTTCCCTCCTCTGCCGGTCTGGTCACTCCTAACTGCCCTCCCCTGCAGGCTTGATTGCCCCCAACTGCCCTCCCTTGCAGGCCTGGTCCCTCCCAACTGCCCTCCCCTGCTGGCCTGATCGCCCCAACTGCCCTCCCTTGCAGGCCTGGTCCCTCCCAACTGCCGTCACCTGCTGGCCATCTTGTGGCGGCCATCTTGTGTCCACATGGGGGCAGGATCTTTGACCACATGGGGGCAGCCATCTTGTGTATTGGAGTGATGGTCAATTTGCACATTACTATTTTATTAGATAGGAGGATAGAGGCCTGGTGCATGGGTGGGGGCCAGCTGGTTGCCCTGAAGGGTGTCCCGGATCAGGGTGGGAGTTCCCTTGGGGTGTGGGGCAGCCTGGGCGAGGGGCCTGTGGTGGTTTGCAGGCTGGCCACGCCCTCTGTCGACCGAAGCGGAGGCCCGGGTATCTGGGATTTATTTATCTTCTATACTTGAAACTTTGTAGCCTAGAGCGGAGGACAGGGCTGGCCAGGGCGGGCGGGAAGCTTGGCTTCCTCCATCGCCAGGGGCAACCTAAGCCTCCTGCTCTCTCCAGCTCCGTGGCCGCCACCATATTTGTTGGGTTAATTTGCATACTTGCTCCTGATTGGCTGATGGGCATGGCTTGTGGGCGTAGGGGAGGTATGGTCAATTTGCATGATTCTCTTTTATTAGATAGGATGTTATATTGAAACACTTCTGTTACAGAATAGTTTACTTCTCAGTGTTACAAATATGTAAAACAAAAAGTGATGTGATTGGATCTCATCACTATCTATCACCCAGGTTAAAAGAGGAAAATGCGGTGCTTTCTGAAGCCTTTTGGAAGGTTGTGCAAATGGATCTTGATTTTGGATAAACCTTTATATTAAAAGGCTCCCACATGGCTCAAAATTTCAAAAAATAATAAAGGTAGAAAACTCATTAACAAGTGGCTGCACGACTGTGCATAATATCAGGTAATTATTTAACTAGTAGCCCTGCACATGAATCTGTGTGCCAGTAGCTCGCTGCCGCCCTCCAGTAGCTCTCCATTCACGGCCCTGCCCTCCTGTAGCTCCCCCTGCCACACGCTTGTAACCCATAGCTTGCTGCCCTGCCCCCTCCTGTAGCTCTCTGCCACACGCTTGTAACCAGTAGCTCGCTGCCATCCTCCTGTAGTTCTCCGCCCACTGTCCTGCCCTCCTGAGATCCCTCCCTTCCCTTGCCTCCCCTCACAGCTTGCTGCCCTGCCCCTTCCTGTAGCTCTCTGCCGCCTGCTTGTAGCTTGCTGCCCCACTCTCCTGCTGATCTGTGATCTAGTTGTTACACAGTCGATCGTTATGCTTCACAGCATAATGACCATTTGCATATTACATCTTTATTATAAAGGATATGATCTTGAGTAGAAAATAAAAGAAGCTTTTTTGAAAAAAAACTCTTTTTTCTTCTGGTGTTGTCACTGCTAGCTTCACTGCTTTCAAAATGATAACTCAATTTCTAGGAGACTGGTAGAGCAAAACAAAATTCAAAGATGATATTCGAAAAATGGATGATGCTCGCATTCTAAAGTAAAGACATGACAGTTATGATACATTATGCCCCAAAGCACTGAAACAGACAAAATGAACTGTTTAAAAAATATATAAGAATTAAAAAAAGATATACTCATCTGAGGCTAAAAGTAAATAAATAGAGAGGATCTGTAAAACACTTTGAGTGTGAATGTGTTATATGAGACTCTCTAACTTCAAACAAGGAACATCACCTTATTTACAAGTGCCCGTGAAATATTACAGAAATGGACTTTATATTAGGCTGCAAGAAAATCTCCATAAATCCTTCTACAAAGGAAAAACTGTTGGGATACATTTTCTGTTCACAGTGCAAATAAACTAGAAACCAATAATAAAATAATAAATAAAAGTCCCAATCATTTGAAAATTTATAAAACCTTTTCCTAAATAAGTTCTTGAGTTCAAAGAAGCAACAAAAGCTGTCAATACAGGCTACTTATAATAATGATGATGATAACAGGCCAAAGCCATATTTAAGAGCAAATTCATAGCCCTATTCATTATTAAATAATAATACATTAAAAAGTGATAAACTTCTCTCTAACCTACTCAATAAATTATGAGAAGATGTAGAAACACAGATAGGACAATAATTTAAGGATATAAGCCAATTATAAAAGAACTAGAAGCCCAGTGCACGAATTCATGCACAGGTGGGATTCAGCCATCCCGGTCCCAATTGGTGGATCAGGGCTGGGCCTGTAGGGAGGAGGAGACAGCGGGAGGTTGGCCGGCTGGCCTGCCTTGATCAGCCCGATTAGGGCCGGGCTGGCTAGGAGGAGGGGCTGCAAGACTCGGCCGGCCCTGCCCCTGATCGGGGTGGTGGGGGCCCATTGGGGGCAGGATGGCCAGGGGGAAGGGCTGCAGGAGGTTGTCTGGCCGGCCCTGCCCCCTATTGGGGTGGGGGTGGGGGGCGATCAGGGGCAGGGCTAGCTGGGGGAGAGGCTTCGGGCTGATAGGGGTGGGGCCAGTTGGGGGGGAAGGGCTGAGGAGGGGTGGTCGGCCAGACAACCTGTTCTCCACTGGGGTGGGTGAGGCTATCAGGGGTGGGGTGGCTGGGGAGAGGGGCTGCGGGAGGTTGGTTGGCCGGCCCAATCCCCTGATCGGGCCGGTTTGCTGGTCACAGTGGACGTCATAGCAACCAGTTGTTCTGGCCATTCCGGCATTCTGGTCGCTGCCTTTTTATATATATAGATAGTTTGTATAATATAACAATAAATTTGAAATATTGACAAAATGGAGAATTTCCAAGGAAATTCTGAGTCACCAAAATTGTGAGAAGAGAAAAACCTAAGAAAACTGAAAAATACCTAGGGAGTAAGTGGTTTCATGGCTAGAGCTTTAGAATTAAAAAAAAAAAAAAAGTATAATAGTAAAGCCATTAAAACTAATCTAGACACAATCATATAAAAAGTATGTATGATACACGTATTCACACACCCCTAACTCACACACCAACACATTCACAGTGTAAAAAAACCCCACCTATATGCAAAACACTAGCAGATCAAAATTCAGCCCAAAAACAATAAACAAACATGACCTATATAATGAAAACAACAACACTTCTGGATAGGTAGAAAAGAAAAACAATTTTCCTGGATGATGACTTCATATTGTTAAGATGACAATAATTCTTAAATCATTGTATAAATATAACAATTCCAGGCAAGACTCAGGCCATTCCTCCCCACCCTCATGAACTTAAAAAATCATAAGATCTGTTGGAAAAAACAGATGAAAATAGGCAAGCTCTCTTTGAGAGATATGAGAAATAATAACTTATGAGGTGCTGGGTGGCATTCTAAGAGCGTTGTATGCTTTAACTCATGAAACCTCACAGCAGCCCTCTGCGGTGGATACTATTATTATTCCCATTTTACAGATGCAGAAGCCTAGTCCAGGTTCAAGTAAACAGTCACACAGCATGTAAGTGATAGGGCTGGGACATGAACCTAGTCAAACTGGTTCCAGAGCCCAAGCTCTCAACACTGAGACCTACTTTCACCCAGTGAAAGGAGGGCTTGCCAGCTCAGATATAAAATCATATTATAAAGGTGCAATGATAAAATCTGTATTGTAGTAGCTTCACATGGGAGATCACTGGAACTAAAAAAGAAAGCTCAGAAACAGAAACATATGTCTAAAAATTTAGTATATGATAAAATAGGCTTTCAAAAGAGCAGGCTTTCAAAAGAGCAGTGATAAAGGATGCTTGAATAAATGGCTAACAAGTTGTAGAAAAATTAGATCCACACCTCACTCAATGTACCACAGAAGTACTAGAAGAAAATATAAGGAATATTGTATAATCTCAGAGGTAGGGAAAGGACTTTCTTAGCATTATACCCAAGTTAGAAATCATAAGGGAAACAATATTTTCAATTACAGAAATGAAAAACGTTTGGAGATAAAGTATTTGCAAGTTATTACAGTTAAATATTTACTATGTTTAACATTTAACAAACTACAATTCATTAGAAAGATAAACACTCAAAATATAAATATGGGCCAAGGAAATTAAGAGGTGACTAACAAAAGAATAAAGTTGGTCAATAAAGATGTGGGAAAATGTGCAGTATATTAAAAAACAAAAACAAAAAATTCTAAACATCAGAGCTATCAAATTGGCAACACCACCACATGGAAACTTGCAAAAGATGGGAGAGAAGTTGGCAGGGCAGACGGAGACAAAGCAGCCAAGAGGTGGGAGTAAAAACAAGGAGTGGCTTCCAGAAGGAGGAAGGGCTGTCTGTTCTGAGATACAACTAGGTGTCTGTGTATGAGGAGGATGGAAAACGACCCATTGGCCTGGCCAGCATGGCCCAGTGGTTGAGCATTGACCTATGAACCAGGAAGTCATGGTTCGACTCCTGGTTAGGGCACATGCCGGGTTGCGGGCTCAATCCCTAGTGAGGGCGTTTAGGAGGCAGCCAATCAATGATTCTCATCATTGATGTTTCTATCTCTCTCTCCTTCTGTCTTCCTCTCTGAAATCAATAAAAATATATATTAAAAAAAAAAAACAAATGAAAAAAACACAACCCATTGGATTTTTGCAACAAGAGGCTCATTGGTAACCTCAGAGAGCGCAGTTTCCAGGGGTGGTGGACACCGAGGTCAAAATGGATGGGGTGACAAGGGACTGGGAGGCAAGGAATGGATACAGCAAGGGAAGACCTGTAACCTGTCAAAAAAGTCTGGATGTGACAGAGAATCTCAGAGAATGGGCAAGGAGATGTGGGGTATGAAGAAAGATCTTTACTTTTAAGATAAGAGAGACATGAGAAAAATTAAAACATTTTTTATTTGAGAAAGAGGAAGGGAGAGAGGAAGAGAGAGGGACACAGAGAGAAACACTGATTTGTTGTTCCACTTATTTATACATTCACTAGAGGCCCGGTGCATGAATTTGTGCACCAGTGGGGTCCTTTGGCCTGGCCTGTGGGATCAGGCCAAAACTGGCTCTCCAACATCCCCTGAGAGGTTCCAGATTGTGAGAGGGCACAGGCCAGGCCAAAGGACCCCACTGATGAACGATCGGGGCCAGGGAGGGACATGGGAGGTTGGCTAGCCGGGGAGGGATCACATTTCACTCAGTCTGGCCCATCTCACTCAGTCCTGATTGGCCTGACCCCAGCAGCGAGCTAACCTACCAGTCAGAGTGTCTGCCCCCTGGTGGTCAGTGCACGTCATAGCGAGTGGTTGAGTGGCCTTAGCATATCATTAGCATATTACGCTTTGATTGCCTAAATGGACCACTAGACATTTAGCATATTAGGCTTTTATTATATAGGATTGATTGCTTCCTGCATGTGCCCTGAACAGAGATTAAACCTGCAACCTTGGTGCATTGGGACCAACTGAGCTACCCAGACCAGACCTGAGAAAATGTAAATGCTGATGAGAAGGGCTTGGCAGAAGGGGAGAGGCTGAAGAAACAGGAGGAGGATGAATGACACAAGGCATAAGGTTCCAAGAATGTGGGAGGTGAGGGAGAATCTACAGCAACATTTTTGAAACAGTGGGTTGCAGCCCACTGTTAGTGACTTGTCATGAAAGCGATGTGGTGGGTCATGAGCTGGATGCTAAAAGGAAAAAAAAAAAAGGAAGAGAATGGAAAATAATTGAGTGCATCATAGGTAGTAAAAGCTAAGGGCTGTTTGTGGATTGTATGTTTCAATTATGTGTGAGTGTGTACTGTGTTGCACTTCTTACTGTGAGTTAAAGGTGTCTGAAGGTCCCTGATCTAAAGCCTAAATGGGATGCACAGTCTAAAGGGGGATTGTTTTTTGATGGGTGAGAATCTGTTATAAAGGATGGAGAAGTGAGAGGAAGGAAGGATGGGGACAGGGATGATCTGCAGGCTGGTGCCTTTGATATTTGGAAGTTGAAGGTATTTTCTGGGAGGTGGGAGAAAGGTCATTTCCTGGTGCAAGGTGAGGACAGGGGGCTGTTCGTGGGCTGGAGAGTGGAGAATGCTCGAGATAGCTTCCACGGAGAAGAGGAGAATAGACTGCCTTGAGAAACACAGATGGACTGCTTGGCCCTACTGCAGGCTTGATCAAGATTGGTGCCACGGATTTGTAGCAGCGCCAATTTGTCTGCTTGGGTGATTTTCTCCAGCAGTGCTCACTCAAGCAGGAGAGGCCCCATCAGATTGTCCTTGCTTCATTGGGTCTCTCTGGACAAGTAAACTGAGGCGGCTCTGCTTATTAATGTATAGCAGAGATGGAAGCAGAGGCCTTACAAACCCACCCTTGAATTTCTTGCGCCTCTTTCTGCTCAGAAGCTCAGTGTATGTTAGTTTTCAACTGCATTGTCTTAATGTCATCCCTGGCACTGGAGCTGCTGGAAGGCGTCATTTAACTTCATTGGGCCCACGGAAGGTGTACGTGGTTCCCAAGGTCACATGCTCGAGGAGGGGTGAGAGTGATCACCCAGCAGGGCTCATCCTTATCACAAATCAGTAAGTTAAGACTTGGTTCTCTTGAGGAGGACACAGAGGATGCCTTCTAGAAACTCAGACACGTTCCAAAGGAGCCTCCGGGATAAATGGACAATGCTGGCCATGCATACCTAAGCACACAGTATGTCCTCTTACTGGATTACGAAGCCATGGATTGTGCTCAAGTTTTTGTATTCCTTTCTTTATGGGGGAGGCACTATTTGGGAGCTGCTGTCCTGAGTTAAATTAGCAGGGCACTCACCAGATCTGACCCCTCCCACATTCCTGAAACTTTCATTCTGTGCCCCAGAGGTCTGTCTTTTCTAGCTGCCCCTTCACAGTCCTCTGAAAGCTTTCCTCTCCCACCTGACGTTCACATCCAGGACATGAAAGGATCTACAGGGGGTCCCAAAAATGTATACACACTTTAACAGCTGATAGCTCCACTTTGAAATGAAATGTATTTTAATAAACACTGCCTTTGTAATGATTGAAAGAGTGTGTCTACGTTTTTGGGGACACCCTCTATTTCGGGGTCATCTTCGCACACTGCACACTCCCTAGAGTACCCCATCCCACACACAACTCCTAAAGTTTGCCTCCAGGACAGACCTGTTTTCCAAGCTCCAGACCCATATATCCAATGGTCTTTGAAACATCTCACTTGGCTCGAGGATTAATGGCGTCCCTGCTGTGTGCCAGTCACAGCTCTAGGTATGGGTTGGCAACCAACCAGAAGATAAGCAAGTCCTCAGCCCTCGGGAAGTTTATATTCTAATAGGTGGCAAAGAACATAAGACAGGGCAAAGGGGAAACGTGAATGGAGTGGGGTGGCCTCCTGTCAATAATGGGGTCAGCATGGCCTGTCTGAGGAGGTGGCCTGGCAGGAGCCAGCTATCCTAAGGGAAGATCGCTCCCGGTGGAGGGGGTTTTAAGTGCAAAGGCCCGAGGAGGAAACGGGCTTGCTGTATGTGAAGGGTGGAGGGGAGGCCGATGTGACATAGCAAGATGAACCACAGCCAGGCACAAGGAATGAGTTGGAGAGGACGGCGAAAGTCTTTTAGATAACGAGGAGTGTGGATTTTATCAGAGCAATGAAAGTAAGTAGGTCCAAAACTGAACTCCTCGTCTTCTTCCCCCAACTTGGTTCTCTTAGACTCTAGGATCTGGAATGTTCCCTGACATCAGCCAATGATTCAGACCTATTATCCCCGAGTTATGGGCTTTCCCTGTGCCCTCTTCTCACTCCCCAACTTCTCCTCCTATACGCAACTACCTCTCAAGTAAATACTAGTAGCCCAGACCCTCCTGCACATTCCAGACTCAGTGTAAAACTGATGGACATCTCTCCGGGGTGATCCCACTAGCACCTCAAATGCTTGTCCCAAATTGAATGCCTTATCTATGTCCAGAAGCCTCCTTCATTCCTTATCTCCATGAATGACAATACCCAGTTGCCTAAACAAAATACAGCAGCTCCTTCTCCCTCAATTCCATATTCTATCAGTTACACACTTTTGTTGATTCTATCTCGTCAGTATCTCTTGCACTTGTCACACACTTGCACTTGCACCCTCATCACACTCCTCTTAGGCTGAGGCCCTCTTCCCACTGCATCCATCTACCTGGCTTCTCAGCTGTAAATCTCATTCCTTTTGAATCTATCCTCCATATTGGCCTCAGGGTGAATTTTGTAAATCACACATTTTCATGATGTTAATCGCACAGAGGGTAAAGCCCAGACTCCTCAGAAGGGATCAAAAGACCCCCAAAGACCTAAGGCATTTGCCTATCTCTTTAATCTTTATTTTTCCACTCCCAGCAGATGAAGCGCACCCCCCCACCCACAACTGCCCCCTACATTCCAGCCACATTAAACTACATATAACTCAAAAATGTGCAAGGGAAACCCCAAGTCTTAGTGAGGCTATTTTCTCTTTCTAGAATGTTCTCTTTTCCTGGACTGAAAAACAGCATTAAATGGCTGCTCACCATGATCAAAAAAGTATGTTTAGCCCTGGCCAGTTTTGTTCAGTGGTTAGAGCACTGGCCTGCAGACCAAAGGGTCATGGGTTTGATTCCCAGTCAAGGGCACAGACCTCAGTTGCAGGTTCCCCAGCCCTGGTCAGGGTGAGTGCGGGAGGCAACCAATGGATGTGTCTCTCTCACCTCGATGTTTCTCCCTCTTTCTCTCCTCCCCTCCTTCCTCTATTCCACTCTCTCTGAAAATCAATGGAAAAAATATCCTTGGGTGAGGATTAAAAAAAAAATAAAGATGTTTAGATTTCCTTCCAGGGAATCTACAATGATCCAGGGGAGTTTACAGTTAGCTGGAGAGAGCTGCCTTCAAGACCATGGTGGAGCCTTACCTGACTCCCAGAGCAAATGGGAGTTAACCGGTGGCCTAGGGCAGCAACCCACTTCCTGAGCCCATCGCCTGAGCCCCCCAGAAGACCGCCCTTGTACAAAGGGACTGTGGGAAGAGCCTAGAGTCCCAGGAGGGGTAGCCCAAGGCTCTCCCAGAAAGCCAAGCTTAGAAAAGGTGAGCAGTGGCTCCCCCAGGAGCCACGGAGGCCAAGGCACCACAGCAGCAGTGCTGCTCTGACCAAGTGAGATGACACATTTGCCTGGAGGTGCACGGAGTGGGGGCAGGTGCTGGCAGTGCTGCAGGCAGCAGCTCCTGAGCCAGGAGCTGTGTAAACAGATCCTGACAGCTTCTGAGTCAGACCCTGCGAAGCGCAGTGGAGAAGGCAGGGTCTGTGTCAGGCCCTGGGAACACACCTCGCATACACATCAGTTTGAAAATTTTACAGAGAAGAGGACCTGTTTGTTCTGAACCCAAAGGCAAAAGCTGAAGTGAGCATGTCAGATATATCCTATCCCCCCACAAACAGCTCACAGCCCTGGTTTAGAGCCTAAGGCTGGGTCAGTTTATCCACGGGAGTAGCTAGCTGTGGTCCTAGAATGCATACACATGGCCTTTGGACTGGGTCCTGTGCTCAAGTGTGTTTGCAGTTTAGTTATGGACAGATCCCTCGGCTGGAATGGGCTGAAATTTTGCTCATGTATGATCCTCCAAGAATCTAAAAATCTTCCAGTTGGAACAAGTCTTTCCTCTTCTATAGTCTGGTGGCATTTTGTGGCCACATCTATTACTGCGAAAGCCCAAGACTGCTCTGTAATAAAAGCATGTGCTTGTCACACTCATTAGACTAGACTATGAGCTCTTGGAGGGCAAGAACTGTGTGAGAATCCTGTCTGTTGCTCTCCTGATGCGGAGCACAAGGTCAGGCGCACAGCAGTCCCTGCCCCCGACTGTGGCATTCAAATGAAATGAAAGGCGGGCAATCACAACATCAGTTACAATGTCAGAGTCCAAGACTTTGCCTCCCATTCCCCTCCATGAAGGTCAATGTTCCTTGGACTCCAGGAGGCTACCACCATCATAACAACTGTGTTAGGGCAGCCCCACCCTCCTAGCGATAACATATCACCGTGGGCATCACTGCCCCACGCCTCAAGGGGCTGCCAGCTTATCAGGGGAAGGAACCCCTCAGGGATGACCCTACAAGCAACTGGCACACGTGTGTTTTATATTAGAGGTTCGCAAACGTCCCCAACATCTAGATCACCTAGGAAGAGTTTAGAATTACAATTCCTGGCCCTCATCTGAGACCTGCTGAATCAGAATTTCTGGCGATGAGACCAGAATTCTGTATTTTTAAAAATAAACATATTTTTATTGATTTCAGAGAGAAAGGGAGAGGGAGAGAGAGAGATAGAAACATCAATGATGAGAGAAAATCATTGATAAGCTGCCTCCTGCATGCCCTACACTGAGGATAGAGCCCACAAGCCCCACACTGGGGATGGAGCCCACAACTCAGGCATGTGCACTGACTGGGGAATCTAACCGTGACCAGCCAGGCCAGAATTCTGTATTTTAAAAAGCCCATGAAATAAAATAAAATAAAATAAAATAAAATAAAATAAAATAAAATAAAAAGCCCATGAATGGCCCTAGCCGGTTTGGCTCAATGGATAGAGCGTTGGCCTGTGGACTGAAGGGTCCCAGGTTCGATTCCAGTCAAGAGCACATGCCCAGGTTACGAGCTTGATCCCCAGTAGGGGGCGAGCAGGAGGCAGCTGATCAATATTCTCTCTCATCACTCTCCCTCTCTGAAATCAATAAAGATATATATATAAATGATTCTAATGATTAGCTGGGTTTGGGTCCATTTTAGACTGGACATGACCACCAAAGACGCCTGTTTCCCGTGACGTTCCTGCCTATGTAAACATAAAGAGAACAACCGACGTACAGGACCCACACTGGCCTGGGAGGCTCTACTCCTTGGCTGTGCTGGCAGCCTCCTCTGCCAGCCATCCCTTTAGCCAGTGTTTGCCTGATGGGCCTTGCCCAGACACACGGAAGACCTTTATTCCACGGCTCACTTCTTACAACCAGATCCTGAGCCAAGCACAGCCAAGCCTGACAGTCACGGAGAAGTCCCATCCCCTCAAACCAGTGTGGTGGGGTGTGTGTGGCTCTGTAGAGTCAGCATCTGGTGGGCTTCTGAGGAGCCCCACACCCACAGGCCCACACAGTTTCAGGACCCTCCCTGTCTGCCACCCTGCCCTACCACGTGTGTCCCAGCTGTTTCTTGGTTTCCTCGCCATTCCCTGCTGTGAGGTCTTTCTGAAACTGCAGTTTCTGGCTGTGCAGGGACCCTGGATTCCCTCTGATGAGGGCCAAATCCAACCCCAGAGCCGCCTTCCCCCACAGGGTATCTGCGTATTTAAGAATAAATATACCAAGTGATATATGACCCCCACTGACCTGGTAGGGCAAATGTTGACTCTTGGACATTCTGTTAGGAAGTGATGACAGCCACCCTTATCCCTTCACTCAGGGTCAGCCCTCCCAGTCCTGGCCTCGCTCGCAGGGGCTTACCCTTCCCAGGCTCCCTTGCAGTCCCAGCACCCTTCCCAGCCACACCTGAGTGCCCAGTCCCCAGTGTAGGAGCTCAATCCTACCCTCCCCACCCCCAGCCACCACCGTGGACTTTCTGCTCAAGGAAATGACCCGTTTGGGTTCCTGGGGGCCGTACTACAGAGCACCCCCAACTCTGCATATCACGAGCGTAGTGAGACCACAGGTCTTTAGTGTTCTGGCTCCTGAGGGCTGGATAACAGAGGGAGGGGCCCCGGAGCTACACATGCTGGGTTTCAATTTCCATGAATTGGCCTGAAATACAAATGTGGACCAAAGCAATGCCCAGGTCCCCTGCTTCTCTCCTGGGGCCACCTGGGAGTTAATGGGACCTTTAATGAAGCCTAGAGAAAGGAGACGAATGTCGCATCAGCAGAGGAAGTGCAAACAGCTCTTATGGTGGCCTGGCCCCTGATCACAAGGGGTCCCCAGAAATCTGATCCCGCCCACACGGAGGCTGAGGCTTTCAAACCTCAGCTGATCCCAATTCTGGCTCCGAATATCTGAAAAAGGCAATTTCCAAGGACTCTAGCTATTGTGATCATCTTTTCTGGGCCAAAAGAGAGGCTGCTTGAGATTGCACTTGTCCCAGAAAATCTGGAATTATTTGTTTGCAGGGAATGCCAGGGTTCAGGTGCGGAGAGGAGAGAAAACAGAGCACGCTTCACCTGTGTACGGGGCACTGCGGTCACGCAGGGAGAAAGGGAAAACCTGCCTATTAAAAAAATAAAGATAGCTGGCGATGTATGTGACCTATATGAAGGAAACCACAAAGCCGTTATATTTAGAAAAATGCAAGTGGATGAACAAAAAGAGCGGCACGCGCCGTGCTTCTGGATGGGAAGGCTGTGCATTATAAAATGCCTATTTTCCTCAAGTTAATTTATAGTATAATAGGAGCGCACATACAACCTCTCAATAGGATTTTTTTTTTCACTCTGACAAAATGATTCTAAAATTAATCTTGAACAACAAACAGATGAGAATCACAATGAATGTTCTGAAAGAGAAAATAATTAAGGGAGAAAGGAGTCGTTCCCAGCTCTGCCAGATATTAGAACATATTCTAAAACAACAATTAAAATTATTCAATACCAGTGCAAAGATAGAAATAGAGCAGCGGAACAAAGTGGGGACTCAAGAAACAGACTTAACTACATTTGAGGATTCAGTGTGCGATAAAACAATTCATTTCCCTCAAATAAAAAGGGAACTGAATTACTTAATAAATCATGTTGGAAAACCACATAATAGTTGGCACAATATTATACATTCATCTAAATACACTCCAGATGGATTAACAAATTATATATTTAAAAAAAAAATCAAATTGCCGAGAGATAACCCAAAATAGAACAAACTGTTTCTCAGGCATGTGGCGGAATGATAGTGTTGTCAGCTATGAAAAGAAATAAAAAATATTGAGCGATCTGTCTATATAAAAATGTAAAACGACTGTACAATGCAGACTAGCAAAAGGAAAAAGGAGAACAAGAGATTGGGAAATTATGTAGAAAAATGCCAAGAAGAGATTCTATCCACAATATAGAAACAGCAGCGCCTTCAAACTAGAAAGGAAAATGCCAACACAACATTCTCGAAGCTGCAAGTCGGTACAGACAGTTGTTCCACAGGAATTGCTACACAGAGCTGGACCCAGACCAGCTGGACAAGGGCCAGGACTGGAGGCTCTGTCCAGGGTCCTGTGCTGAAAATCCCGACACCCTTTTCACACCTCTTACTCCACAGTGCCAGGCCTCTGGCCCACGGGTGCCCAGCAGGCTCTCAAACCTACTTCCGCGGGCCCCACCTCCCTTCTTTCATCACGTACAGTTGACATCAGCCAACACTTTTAGGAAGCAAATCACATATCCAGACTAGCAGTGCATGTGTGTGCACACACTGTGTGTCTATACACCCACCTTTGCCCAGGCTCAAACCCCACGGCTTCTCTCAGAACTCAGCACTGCTACTCGGATGGGCCCCTTTTCACCAGGGCCCCAACTCTGCCCCCTGTCTTCCAGGCCCAGCTAGTCCAACAGCATTGACGTATGTCCACGCTCTGTGAGAAGAGGGGCTGTTGCCTCGCACGCACGCAATGCCTACGTGTTAAGTAAAAGAATGAGTCTTCATGGGGGCGATCCTAAACACCTCTGCATCACCAATGCTTTCTAGCTGAGAAACTACATTTTGAACCACACGAGCCCACTTTAATTTACATAATTATGTCTATCTTCTTGTTGGAGTGAGCTCTTTGAGGTCAAGAACTATGCCCCAATCATCTCTGAATTTGCAGCACTTATCATAACATTTGGCACGTTGCAGAAGTCGACAAGGATAAGCTGTAGGGGATATATGCAACTGACACCCATTAAAATGGCCATTATTAAAAGGCCACACAAATACTTGAGGTTTGGCAATGCTGATAAAGGTTACAAGTGATATATATATAAACTCTATGAAGAAAACCACCAAGTTGCTTTATTTAGAAAGAAGATGAACACAAAAGAGAAAGAGGCCACATTTCTGAGTTGGAAGGGCACGTATTATATGAATCTTATTCTTAACCTTAGCGCTTTTCTTGCTGGCATTATGAACTGGCACACACTATCGGGGAGCAATAAAAGACTGACAGCTGTTAGAGGGGAGGGGGTTGGACGGCGGGGTGAAAAAAAGGTGAAGGGATTAAGTAAAAAAAAACAAAAAAAAAAAAAAAACTCAAAGACACAGACAACAGTATGGTGACCACAATAGGGAAAGGGAGGTTAGAGGAGGCAGAAGAGGGTAAAGGGGGGATAGATGGTGATAGATGGAAACTTGACTTTGGGTGGTGAACACACAATACAATGTGCAGATGATGTATTATAGAACTGTACACCGGAAACCTATATAATTTTATTAACCAGTATTACCCCAATAAATTAAAAATAAAAAAAAAATAAAAGCACAGCAGCCATTCCAGAGGGGAAAGAGTCTGTACATCAGGAGTTATAAAAATGTTCCTACCCTGGCCCAACAACCTCACACCTAGAAATAATTCAAGAGAAGAAAAAAACAGCCATAAGCATGAGGATGGTCATTACAGAATATAACTGAACATAACTGGCTAAGCAATGGTCCATTCACTAGACAGACTAGTCTTCAGATGTTAAGAACGATAACGATGAAAGACATGTAGAAGCCTGGCAAGATATGCAACACAATGTGAACCTTAAAACACAGAATGCAAGATGGTATGCTCACTTTGATTAACACCACATGAAATATGCGTATACATGGGTAAGAATAAAAGAATGGCCAAATGTGAAATGGGTTTGGGTTTTAGGATGCGAAATTAAGAATATTGTATTTATTTAACCTTTTAAATGTATTTAAACTTTTAAAGAATACAATGTACCAAAAGCCTGTGTTGCTCCAGATACTTGTTGAAATGGAGTTACACACATTGTATAGGACATGTTGCTAAGAAACTCCCCCTTCAACCTCCCTGAGCAGGCTCATCCCCAGAGGTCCTCCAGTTTAGAATTTGACCAGCAAGAGTCATACTCTCTTATGCAGTTGACCTTGTACATAGCAGGTGCTCAATAAATAAAAAATGGTTGGATAAATGGATGAGGAGAAGGGATGAGAGAAAGTAAAGATTAGGAAAAGGCTTCTATACTGGTATAGTGCATACTGGTATGTACACAACATTGACATAGTTTCCACAAAGGTTATGATCTTGTCCTCATGAATTTAAGTCTTGTTATCCCTGTTACTGAGTTATGGGAATAACTCAGCCAAAGATTAGCTTCCATACTCTGGCCTAGTACTTTTGCCTAAGACTTCTTGCCCTTCCTGCTGCAGATGACTCCTTGGGTTCTGGAAATTGGGTGCAATGGAGAGATGGCAAGATTAGGAGTAGGAACCTGCTCTGCCACTAACAGTTCAAATTCCAGCCCATCACTTAATGGCTCCATAACCTCTGAGCTAGTGATCTTGTTTCCTTGGAATTTGCTTTCATCTATAAAATGAGAGAATAAAAATTCCATTAAGTTATAGGGAAGAGTCACATCTTCCTAATGACATAAAACATCTAATAAATATCGGCATCTGCCCCGACCCCACGCTTTCTCACTGTCACAATTCTATAGGTCCCTGAGTTTGGTGATAGCCTCACTTAAAATGCAAGTACCCAGATTTCTTCATATTTGGAATCTGGTGAGACTAAATTATCCTAGACCAGTGCTTCCTGATCTTGGGTGGTGTTTTCCCCAGGCCTATCACAACTGTTGGAGGGGCACGTGTGTGGGCTGCTGCCTTCGAGTGGGTAGAGGACAGGGGTCCTTCTGAACATCGTGCAGCACACGAGGCTGCCCCCAAAGAATCAGCTGGTCCAAAATGTCAGCAGTGAGGAGGTTGAGAATACTGATGAACCTATGACCCAGTCCACTCCTCTGTCCAGCAATGTGTGTATGTGTGTCCTGGGGTGGGGGCTGCATTGGGGGAGAACTCTAGAGGACTAGTCAGGAGGTACTAGGAGAGGACACTTCCCACAGCATCTCTGTGCAGAACACCTTCCTTTGCCCCCAATCCAAGCCCTATTTCTGCTGTGACATTTTCTTTGAGCACCCAAGGACCCACTTCTCCCTCCTTGGTCTCTCGAGATTTATAACTTCCACTGTGCCCATCCCAGGAGGCCCTGCCCTCACCTTTCACAGTTGCCATAGACAGGAGGAACTGAGCAATGAGGACCCACTCTGTCCCCTGGTGGTTTACAAGATGGTGAAGGCAAGCTTGCATTTCTGCAGCCTCAGCTTATCTCTGGGTTAAGGCTGTTTTATAACTGCTTTTGAAAGTAGCTGCTAATGGACTGATAATTGGTTTCCTGGCTATTTTATGAAGTGTGAAACACTCTGCTAGCCCATCAACAAAGCATCAAGTATTGTGTCAACCACCCACCACCAGAGTTATTTGTATCTTCCTCATTGTCTCGCTTCTTATGGAGGAATCAGGGGAATGGTTGCATGGGGAAGGCTCTCTATGCTTTTGTAAGAAAGGGGATGAAATATCAGAGCGTGGGGCAGGTGAAGAACAAGTGCACCCTGGCCAGAATTTCTCCCAGGACACCACGCTGAGCACATTCCCAGGCAGACTCAACAGCTGTGAACCCAGTGCATGGTGCTTGGCACAGCAGACACTCAGTAAATCCTGTTGAATGGATGGAGAGCGGTACTACTTCCAACTGAGTCTGAGCAGGGATCCCTGGACATGTGAATTAACCAGGGAGGAAGACAGACTCAGAGGGAGGACGCTGGCTCCACCTCTTCTTTCAAAATGCTGTGCACTGTGAGAAACATCATCTTCTTTAAAAACCTCGTGGAAAAAGACCATCTATTGAGCATCTACTACTGTGAGGGCAGCTCAAAAGCCAACACAATTATTCTGAAGTCTCTGCTGGCTACAGAAGATGTGCTGAAACATGAAGGAAAGCGTGCGTTTGTGCAGTCTCGGCAGGGCGATTCTCGGGAAAGGAGTTGTTTTTGAAGAAAATGTTTCAAGGGAAGAACAAGGCACTGCTTTCCACTTTGGGGGAAAATTGTTCAAAGAAATCTGAGCCATGAAGATATTTCCCCAATCTCCTTCTTAATTTCCAGGAGGAAAGAACAGCATTGTTTGCTAAGTATTGCATTAATATTTATTGTGACTAGCGCGGGGCAAAATTTCAGGCACTTAAGCTGACTTTCGCTGGAGAGGCTGTTGCATTTACATTATGATGGCTTTATAAAACACAGGGACTGACTGTACTTTTTATACTTTTATAGCTGCTCACAGATGTCCCTTTCCTATTGATCACATCATCATATATTTGATCTGGGGTCAGGAGCAGAACACCAAAGTTTAACATTATCCCTCATTCAAAGTGTGACGTGCTGTGTGAATGACCCATTTTAGGAAATGGTCTCCAAGCATTTATTGTGAAAAATGTGAGAACTGCTCATGTCACGGTTCTCTTTTTCTTTTTTAATCCTCACCTGAGGATATTTTTCCATTGATTTTAGAGAGAGTGAAAGGGAGAGACAGAGAAAGAAACATCAATGTGAGACAGACACATCTATTGGATGCCTTGGCACACACCCCATACAGGGCTCTGGATGGAGCCTGCAACCCAGGTACATGCCCTTGACCGGAATCAAACCTAGGACCCTTCAGTCCATAGGCTGATCCTCTTTCCACTGAGTCAAACCGGCTAGGGTGGTCCTTTTTTCCTGTAAATATAATCATAGAAGCTTAGAATTCTTGGAGCCAGAATGGAGAGTTATCTCTTGGATACATTAGTAAACCAAAATCCAGAGCAAAGGTGTCCTGGCCACTGTCATGCAGCGGAGCCAGGACGAAGAAACATGTCTCTGATTTTGAATCCAAAATTTTCTCAAGACTTGCTCATCACCATCCTTTCACCATTCATTAGCCTGTGAGCCACCCCATCCCCACCCCCACCCCCACCCCCGAGGGCACAGCCTAGAACCCGTGGAAATAGCAACTTGGGGGCTGGGAGCTCGGTGGAGCTGCCAGGTGGCGCCCCTCACTTTCATAAAATACAAATGCAACCTTGCTGTGTGGCGCAAAGGCCTGGGGCCAACTGGCGCTCTCTGGCCTCCTCCACTGAAGCCATCATCCCTGAGACGTGAGCTGTGTCCTGCTCCGTCCAAATGACCAGGAAAACCTGAGTGATGGGACTGCCTTGGGATGCCATCCTGCTAGGTCTCAGAATCATCCAGAAAAAGAGACGCTGTACTGGCCCCCAGAGCGCCTGCCTGCTTCACTGTTCCCATCAATGAGTCCAGGGCCCCTACGCTTTATTTACACCACAGAGAACACTGCCTGGTTCTCGCCAGGACAGTTCCGCCCCCTTCTTCACAGCTGTCTGCATCAGCTCCCAGCGCTCCGGAAGCTGCCAGCCTTGCTCCTGGAAACGAAGGGCCTGCTGGTCCTCTGCCCTTACTGAAGGTTCTAGAAAGATCTCCTAAAGCTACTCCTAAGAGCCAAAGGGTCAGGTAAATCCTGGGAGGTCTTGCGTGACAGCCCAATCTCCCTCTCCCCAGGCAGCATTCTGCTACATCCAGGTCTCAGTTTGTGGGGCAGGGAACGTGATCCAGCTCGGAAGTAGCTGGCTGGTCTGCCAACCACTTTATTCCCATCAGCTCTTGGCCCTGGAGGCCTGGCCCTTTCCAGTTCTCCCTGCCTTGCTTTATGTACTTGGATTTCAGAGATGAAGCCCCATGGTACCCTGGACTCCCATAGCTTGTGCCTTTACCTTCTGAAGCCCTACCTCCAACCTGCCCAGCGGAGCTCCACTCCACTCACCGGCTCCTGCAGTGAGGGACAGGGGGAGGAGAGGTCTCTATGACTGTCAGGTCCCTTGCTCCTGTGCTCCCTGAGCTGCTTCCTGCTGGCTCTACCCCTCCAGTCCCCTTGGTGTGCAGTGTGCTATGAGGTGAACACTGCCAGGCACTCTATTCTAACCATGTCAGGCCACAGAGATGGGCAGATTTCATGCAATTTTATTATTTTCAATAAGAGTGATTTGTTTAATGTGTACCTAAGAGTGATTTGATCTTTAAACCTCTGCAAGAATTTTTACATAAACTCACAAGTCATCAAAAATGCTGGGTTAAACTAAACAAAGTGGTTTTTCTGTTGTTGTTTGAAAAGTATAATCACAATGATGTGACCCAACTCACCAATTCATACACCAAACTCTCAGTCAGCACGGATGTTCCCTGATAGCCTCTAAGGTTATTCCCTCCCCCAATCCTGAGGGCCACCGTTCCCTCGTATTCAGCACTCAGAAGCTCCAAGAAGCTGGCTGAGAAGAGCAGAGGGTCAGGCTGTCTGCCCTTCCCCGAGAGAAGCAGATTGAAAGAGATGGAGAAGGCTGGGCAGTGAGGGTTGGGAGAAGAAGTGACAGTCCAGAAAAGCTGGATCCTTTGATTTCTCAATAGAGACCAAGCCTGCACCACTCTTAGTTACACACAGTCCCCTCACACTTGCCAAACCCACTGGGACCCTGGACTTCAAGTATTATTTGCGTTGAAAGAATGACCATCCCGTCAAAGAAGAAAGATGGGCCTCCTCATTATTTCCATAGAACAGAGCACTCAACTCCAACTTTCTTGCCAAAAGATCAATAATACAAAGACAGCTTGATCCCCACCCTCCCTAAATCAAATCCAAGAGGAAGCAGTTTGAGAAAACTTCCTATGTCCTGGCAAGGCCATGGCTCCCCACAGCACTCAGAGGCTGGTACAGAGTCTAATCTTACAGACTTACTAGTCCCTTCCACCCTGGCTTGACTGTCTGGTGTCACTAGTGGCAACGAGCGTGAGGAGGAAATGTCTGGGTCTGAGCCTAGTGAACTGAGCCCCAGTGGCCTATACCTTGCTCTCCAGGATCACCAGGGAGGGAAGATGGCATTGAAGAAGGTCCCCAAATGTCAAGGGCAACCCTTCTCAGTGCTACAGTCTACGTCACTGCCAGAAATGAGGACCCCACCAGCAGTGTTGTGAGGAATAGAAGAAACCAACCAGAGTGATGTTGTTAGGATCTAGAAGGTTCCCAAGGATGGGGCCCCTGGAATAGCTGGGATTGGCCCTTGCCTCTGGGCGGAGACCCCACGTGGTCCCCTCCTGCTCACTTACACACGCAGCCTGGCTTCTTAGCCGACCACTGGTTATTCTTTTGGCACGTGATTGCCTTCTGCCCCACCAGCTCAAAGGCAGGCTGGCACTCAAACTTGAGTGTGTCACCGTGGCGAAAGCGAGAGCCTTCCCTCTGGCCATAGGCAGGCACGCCGGGGTCGCCGCAGCTGCCCTGCTCGATCTCTGAAAGACAGGAAGACAAGAAAACAGAGACAAAAGTTGACTTCATTCCCTCGTGGAGCTGCAGCTCCTCAGCCACGAGTCAGTGCTTCCAGTGACACAGGCAGATCTTCAGTGAGCAACCCTGCCTCCTGTCAAACGCCCAAGCCCCTGTCCACAGAAAGTGTTCTTAGGTGCTGGGATGCCTTCATTCTGGGAAGGTGGGTCTACCTCCTTCTCGGGATGCCTGTCCCACCAGCTGACAAGTCCCCAAGTTTGGAGACTCTCTTGCTGAACTTGACTCTGCATTTGTATTCCTAATGCCACCTGACAGATCTTGAGTGCAGTCCGTTCCGGAGTGGCAGCGGCAGGCACGAGATGAGAAGGCGGCTGATGCTTGGCTGCCGGCCTTTCCCCAAACCAGAGATTGAGAATCAATACTGGCTGCTTTCTGATAGGGAAGCACTTGCATGAAGATATTTTTTTAAAATTCAATTTGAGATGGTAGCAGGTAAAATGAAACAAATGCCTTGTTAGCTATGCTTTTAAGTTCATCTGATTCGACAGTGGTGAGTCAGACTTGGGCTGGGTTCCCTGGGACAGTTCTGGGGCCTGGACTCAGGGGGCACAACGGGCTGGCTGCCTCACGGGAGAGTCATTCAGGACCCAGGCACCCCAGGAAAGGAATCTGTCCTCACCAAGACCTTGGAGTTTCCTCCGGAGGAGACACCCCCACTTCCACCAGCCTTGTGTTTGGTGCTGTGAGAGATGATGGTGGAGGAGGCATGAGGGGAGGGCGTGGAGGAGAGAAGAGAGGGGGAGGGGAAGAAGCTCTGCTCCCAGGGAGGAAGGCATTCTGAGAGAAATATAGGGAGTAATAAAGGAAATGACAGATGGTAGGTGAGGACTGGAAGAGCCCCATGATTTGGGAGAGAGGGCTGGAGTAATGGGAGGTTTTTGGACACCTTCCCAGGCTTGTCATGCCAAGGGGAACCTGGCTTTTCTGTAGACATCATTATGGGCTGCCAGGAGCCACAGTCCCCAAAGTTGCCGTGTGTGACCTAACAGGCAGCTCTGTGCACTGCCTTATATGGGCGGGTACTTGGTTGTCACATTCATGTTTTCCCCCAAACCAGGCCTCCAGCTCCCTGCTGAGAACTGGCAGAAAGAAGGGAGTGTGTGTGTGTGTGTGTGTGTGTATGTAGAAGGGTGTGTGTGTGTGGTCTCAAACATCTAGGGTCCTTGGGAAAGTGGGTGGACCAGGCCAGGTGCCAGGTCTAAGGGCTCATGGACAGATCGGCTCTCTCATTTCTCATCTCACACGTCCTCTGGGCCTCCCCTTCTACACACACACCTGCTGAGAGCACCTCCGATCCCCTCTGATGCTGGCACACATGGAGGCACTCCCGGGAAGGCGGTGGCTTTGCTCTAGGTCCCCGAACTGCAGGGTCTCCAAGGGAAGGAAGAAGGGGCCCCTGGGACAAATCAATCTGGAGAAGCAAGCAGCAAGGCCCTCCTTCTTCTAGGGGTTCCCTTTGTCCTGGGGTGTGAGACCCTGGCAAGGACTGTCACTGCAGGCATTCGGAGACCTAACGGAAGTTACCCAGCATCTGAAGACAGAGCTGAATCCTACTCCATAAGCTAGGTCCCAGACCTAAGGTTTCTTAGTGAGGTGCCACCGTGCTGTAGAAGATACACATGTGGGGTACACCTTCAATGTCCCTGCCAACAGCTGTTGTCTGAGGGTGTGATCAGCTCAAGAGAACCAGTGTTCTCAGAGGGAGGAAGGAATCTGCCAGCTCTCCCCCAGGTGTAGGTATGGGTCTTCCCCCATGCCCACATCCACCCCATTTCTTCTGCGTCAGTGCCACCAGAGCATGTAATGAGCACCTGCTCTGTGCCAGTCCCTGTGCTGGAGACCAGAGATCTGGACTTGGGTCCTGCTGTCCATGGCCGAACAACCTAGTTGTGATACGGCGAGGGAGAAGGTATTTATGACACTGTGTGATTGTGCTGCGGAAGGGCCCAGAAGGATACCTGGAGGGTGGGGCTGGAAATAGGATGTGGGGAGTGAGGCACTAACCTTGGGCACAAAACTTCAGGAGTCAGCAAAAGCTCAGGAACCAACACCATATCTTAGTGTAATATTTTTTTAGGAACTCAAAATTAATGACTAGGAATGCAATCCAACATTAAGAAAAGTACCAAGACCTAAACTGAAGACCAGATCTGACCTTGCACTTGGATGACTCACCTCACTGGTCTCACTCTAGTCCTCATCATCAGAGCCTGTGGTTATTTCAAATGCTGATGTTTTTAATCATCGACATTTTTCATTAATCTTGATTTTAAAGTTACATTAAAATATTTGTATTAATTACTGAGTTTTTGGTTTTTTTTTGGCATCCTTCACCTCCTTTAAATTTTATGCCCAAGGTGAGTACCTTGCTCCCCTCACCCCAGTCCCAGCCCTGGCATCAGGGAAGGCTTCTTGGAGGAGGTAATGTCTAAGCTGAGATCTGAAGCCTGGGCAGAAGCCAGCAGGTGAAAGGACAGGGGGATTCATTGCAGCATCATTTACAATAGCCAAGACACGGATAGATGAATGAATAAGGAAAATGTAGTGTGTACACACACACACACACACACACACACACACACACACACACACAAAGGAACATTATTCAGCCATAAACAAGAAGGAAATCTTGCCATTTGAGACGAAATGGATGAAAGTTGAAGGCATTATGCTAAGTGACATAAGCCAGACAGAGAAAGATAAATACTATATGGTCTCACTTATACATGGAATCTAACAAATCTAAACTCATAGAAACGAAGAGTAGAGCAGTGGTTGCCAGGGCTTGGGGAATGAGGAGATGTTGGTCAAAGGGTACAACGTTCCAGTTATAAGATGAGTAAGTTCTGGAGATGTTATGCACAGCATGGTGATTATAGTTCACAATACTATATTGCATATTTGAAAGTTGCTAAAAGAGTTGATGTTAAAAGTTCTCATCACACACACACAAATTGTAACTATATGAGATGATGGTTGTGTTAGCTAATCATATCATGGTAACTATTTTACAATATATACGCATATCAAGTCATCATGTTGTACACACACTTACACAATATCAACTGTTAATTGTATTTCAGGGAAGCTGGGGGAAAAGAGAGGAATGAGTGGGAGAGAAGGGAGAAGAAGCACCCTTGAGGTGGAGATGAGGCCATGCAAAGTCTCAATGGTAAGACTGTAGGACTGCAATGACAACAGTGATACTAACTAGCTAACAGCTGTTATAACTAATAACTCCGGTGCTGATTATGTGCCGGCAGCCACTTGGAGCACTGTAGATATATTGACTCATTTCATCCTCACAGCAACCCTGAGAGGTAGGTACTATTATAGCCGTTTTAAAATGAAGGAAACTGAGGCACAGATCAATCATGTAAGGCCATAGAGCTAGAGAATGGTGGATCAAAGATCCAAATGGGTTGAATGGTCCCAGGGCTCCTAACCACTGTGCAATATTGCCTTTCTACACACAAGGTACTGTCGGCAAGGTGCTGAGAGATGAGGCTGGAGAAGGCAGCAGGGCCAACCCATGAAAGGGCCTGTGAGATCTGCTAATAAGACTGAGCTACAGATAACAGGCGACTGGGAGTCCACAAAGGGGTCCATTCTATTTAGCATTTCATATTGTACATCCTGAAAGATGACTCCGACTGTTGTCTGGAGAACAGTCAGGAGCAGTCATTCTGGAGGCAGAGGGATCATTCATTTAACAAATGCCTGCGTGTCTACGTAGTGAGCCAATGTGCCCAGCCCTGGGGGTTCACAGAGAATGGGGCAGACATAGCCCCGCCTCTCTGGAGCCTCCATTCTAGTGGGAGGCTCACAGTAATCTGAGAGGTGTTCTGGTAGCATCCCAGACTGGGCACTAGCAGAGGGGATGGAGAGAGACAGAAAGATCTGGAGGCCTAAAGCTGGAAGAAGCCACAGGCCCACTGAGAGTGAGGTTACAGGGGATAAGGGAGAGGCATGGGTCTACAGTGACATGAGGGTGGGCCTTGGACCCTGGGTGTGCTTCCACTAAGATAAGAATGCAGGAGGAGGGCCAGGTCTGGGGGTCAGCAGTAGGGCATGCTGAGTGGACACAGGCACCTCCAAGTGGACACAGCCAGTAGAAAGTGTCCTCATGGTTCGGTCTTAAGTGCAGGAGAAAAGTCTGGTCTAGAAATATAGAATTTGGATTCAGCTCACAGATGATAAAAGAAGCCATGAGAAGGATGAGACCATCCAAGGAGAGTGAGAAGAGTTGTCAGTCCAGGACAGAACAGTTAGGAACACTGTAGCGACCAGCACAATGTTAGATTAAATCCTGGGGAAAGTGGGGTCACAGAAGCTTAGAGAAGAATGAGCTTCAAGGAGCTCAACAGCATCGCATGCTGCAGGGAAGTTTACACAGGACTGAAAAGCAGGCTAGTGAAGGTCAGTGGCGAATTAGCGGGGAGTAGACTGAACGTAACAATGGGACCAACACCCAATGGGAGAAGAGGAAGACGATATAGGAAGAGTGGATGCCACTTAAAAATGGCATTTCCTGGAAGTGACAGAATGGAGAGAAGTTAGGTGGTAACACATGAGGAGTATGGACTTAAGGGGGCAGTTGAAAATATTTTTAAGATGTGAGAAACCTAACCATGTTTAAATGCTAGGGAAGGAGAGACATAGAAATAGAGATAAAGATAGAGACAGACACATAAAATATAGAGGCAGATAGAGAGGATGAGAGATATCACATAGTTAGCTGAAGATATGGAGGAACAAGGGCATGAGACTCTAGAGAAGGCAGGAGGAACGGGCTCCCTTGTGCTCCACTGCCCTGCCTAAAGTCACTTGCTGGGGGGAGAGCCTGAGAGACCTGGGGACTCTCGGGGGAACGAGGGAAGAGGTGATTGCAGTGAGTGTTGAGGTAGGATCCCAGAAGGCTGAAGGAGATCCTATGATGATGACACAGGCTCTGTTTTCTAAGTAAAGGAGGAGGTCATGGTCTTTGCTGAAAGTGAGCAACCAGTTCTGGGGAGGAAGGTTTGATGTTGACAAGACTGTCTGAAGCAATCACTCTGGAGAAGAGGAAATCATGGCTGGATGGACTGCCATGCACCTTTGGGGCCCGAGGAGATGGAGATGCCTCATTTATAGGGACACCAAGAGCAAGACTTGTCCCAGAAGCCCTCAGTGATGTGGGTCCCGCAGAAATGGAGGAAGGGCAGCAAGACTGATTGAGGGGCGGGTTGGGTTTGGAGAAATGGAAGGACAATGGGGCAGGGAGTTGGGGGTACTGTTAAAATAATGGCTGAGGGGTTACCCAAGGGCTTAGGCTAAATGAGAAAAGAAGTGAGAAGAGCAGGTGGGGGTGGAGAATTGAGAGGTCAAGGGAAGGATGATGAACAGGAGGGGGGGGGCAATGAGTGGAGAAGCTGGAGAGACAAAGGATGCCAGAGCAGATGGGTGGAGTTAAGATTTCAGAGGTACTGGAGGATCAAGGTTTGGCTGGAGTGCACAGAGAGGAAGTGAGAAGATAAAAACACTGAGAGGCAAGGTGATAACCGGAGTAGAGAGGAAGAGACTGGAGATGTTGATGAGGAGGGTAGCAAGTGGCGCAGGTGGAAGGAGACAACGTAAGGTCAAAGGAGAAGGGTTTACACAGGTGGAATAGATGGGAGAGTGAGCACATGAGCCCAGCTCTCCAACAGACATTCATGGCCGGGAGACATGAGTTGCTTGCACTGCAGAGGGCCATAGGGTAATGATGACCTCAAGGGGAAGTCAGGTTTAAGGGGGCTTTTGGCAAAGAGGTGCAAGGCATTGGAGAGGGGAATGTAAAGACCGCAGAACCAGGATTGGGTGGCGGGGAGAGGAAGAACAGAGCAGCTTGGGAGCTCCTTCCAGGAAGGCGGAGGGGGCTGGTGCCTGGCTTCTGTCCCTCTGACACCCCGTCTTGATCTGGGCCTTCCTTCCAAGCCAGGCATCAACCCCTGCTGGGAACACAGGGACCAAGGCCCCGTGTCTTTCTGCAGACGGCTCCCTGTGCTCTACTGCTCTGCCTGAAAGGTGCTTGACCTTGACCTTCCTGGTCAGGTGCTGACCGAGTCCGATGTCAGGGCCCAGAAGTGCAAATGGATAAACCAAATTCTGACTTGGAGAAAATCATGCATGCAATTCCCTGTTGTCTGGCCTAGTGTAATTCCATTCTATAATGTTTATCTCCCTCTCTCTCCCTTTGCCTACTAAAAGCAAGCTGGGGACACGAGATGAGCGCTTCACAGACGCCTCCGAGTTCCATCACGCTGGCCCTCCGCTCAGCCTATTTGCTTTCCCCCGTTCTCAGCGGTGCTGTTCCTATCATCTGTGATCAACTTCGGTCTTCTCCCAGGTTTTTCAATTTCTAATACCAAATTGCAGCCCTCTTTTATGACAATGTCTGTTCAGTGGGAACTGCGTCACGTGTCGCCATAAATTCTCCATTTGATGTGCTCCAGGGAAGGGCAGTGCTGCTTGCAGGGAGGAGGGGTGTCCAAGCTTGGGCTGCGATTTGGTGCCTTTACAAATGGATGCGACTTCATTTATTCCTTCGTTTATTCACTGTTCTCTCAGCCGGGGCCTGGCGTCCTCACCTCGCCCTTTCATATTCCCACGCCTCACACTGTAGACTGCCATGTGAGAGGTTGCCTCCTCAAAGATGCCCCCTGGACCAAGCAGCCTGGATGCTCCCCATTTCCTTTCCTCTCTTTGCACCCCGTTCTCTTCCTTCATAGCACTGACTGTCCTTCCTAAGTATTCACCTATTTATTTTATCAGTCACTGTTCTAGATGTCGGGGGTACAGAAGTGGGGAAAAAGGACAAAAATCTCCACTGCCTCTTCCCTCGATTCACCCACTCAGCCCCTTCCCCCGCCTCCGGCTGCCAGGCTGACCTTGTTTCTTGTTCCCACCCAAGGTGCGTCCTATGGTGGGCATTGGTTCTGTACTGTTGCTCACTCTGCACCCAGCACCAACACAGTGCCTGGAACACAGAACATTCTATTCAGTGTGTGAGTCCAGCTAACATTATTGCATGGGAACTGCCAAATGCCACGGTCAGCACTAGAGACACAGAGCAGCCTGACCCATGGCCCTGCCGTTGGAGAACCCCTAGTCAGGTGGACGTGGGGATAATTACAGCATAAACGATGAGGGCAGGGGAGGAGGTGTGCCTCTGACCACAGAGCCTCTGGGAGAGCAGGGGGCAGTGCAGGCCTTGGGGCTGGAGGAGGCTTCTGGAGGTGGCCCAAGCCAGACATGGAATCAGCCTGGATCTCGCAGCCCCTCTCATCCAGTCCTCATTAACACCTCACGTGGCTCCTCCTCCTCCACACATCAGGCCCCTCAGCTCTAGGCCCTTCTCCCACTCCTTAGACTCCCCTCCCAATTTCTCACCTGGATGGTGGCATCAGGCAAAAGTGGGTCCCCTGATTCTTCCCTCTCTTCTGAACTATAAGCAGCATCAGATCGCTCAGAAATAAAAATCCATTTATCACCATGTCCTGCTCACTGATTCTCTCCTCGCTTCCTAAAACCCTATCTCCTCGGCAGGGCAGGACCTTCGCCTAGGCCCTCCACCGCAGCGTCATCTTTGGCCGTCACTGACCTTGAGCTTTGTACACCACAAAACTGAGCGACCGGTGGGAGGGCAAGATAGAGCGCCGGTGACGAGCGAGGGCTCTGGTGGCAGTGAGTGCTGGGCCGAAATCCTGGCCCTGCACTAAGGAGTAGACCTGGAACCCATTTCTCATTCTCTCCGAGTCCCAGTTTTGTCATCTGTAAAATGGAAGTGGTGATAACAACCCCCACCTTACAGGGTTGTCCTGAGGATTTAATGAGCTTGTGCATATAAGACAATTGTCAAAATGTCCGGCACATGGCACGTACCCAGGAACCAGTAGGTGTTACCTCACTGTCAGGCTTGGCCTGTTGTTGGCAGAGCCCAGCTGGCTCTCCCGTGGCTCTAACTTGGCACCTGCTGTCCCTCTGCTCCCGAATGAACACCCCTGCTTGTCTGCCAGACAAAGCGTCATCATTCATGTCAGCCCCAGTGCTGCCCAGGCTGAGATCTTGCCTAGGATGTCCCGGCCGAGCCAGGCGCTCTCTCCCACTCCCAGCCCCTGGGAAGACTTCCTGTTACAGCTGTGGCTTTGGCTTAATGATTCTCCCTGTGAAATGAAAAGTTTCTTGAGGACGGAGAGAGGGTTTTTGAAATATCTCCTTCCAGCTTCTAGTAGAGTGCAAGGCACAGAGGAGACATTCGGTAAGTGTTTGAGGGATGACAGGGGAGGATGGAAGGAGAGAAGCAGGAAAGGACTCGGAGGAATGGAGTGTCGTGTCGGAGAAGAGTTGGAACTTCAATGCGGCAGGAAGTGATGAAGAGGGACGAGGTCAGCTGGTCTGACGGAGACCACAAGAGCCTGGTTTAAGGGCTGAAAGTTTGTTTATGCTTTATTTTGTACACTGTCAGTTCTTCAAGGCCGGGGGTTTGATGATGCTCTCTAGAGAGCAGGAGGGATGCGTGTCTACAACCAAGCACAGTCTTGCGCATACTAAGTGCCACACCGATCCATTGTTCAACCAGCACAAACCCCTGGCGAGTGACTGGGCATATTTGGTGCATTAAGATGACCCCTGGGCATACCTGGATCTCATGGACTGACTTAGAACCACATCCCACTCCACGTCTCCTTCTGATGGGAAGGGCACAAGGAGGCAGGAGACACAAAGCACCTGCATGTGTACTGTGGGGTATTTGTGCACCTCTCTCTGCACATGACTTTCACAAATAGGGCGGAAGTGTGGGTGGCTGAAGTGGCTGACATGCTTCCTTCCTCACCTCCTTCCTCCACAGCGCTGTCCTGGGCATGTGACAGGCTGACGCAGGTTAAGGGAAGGGGTGAATATGGACAAGTAGAATATCTAGGTGGCCTCGAAGCTGTCTGCATTTGCCCCAAACTGGAGCTTGCCATTTGCAAAAGCCCCGGTATTTGGTGAGTACATCTCAGGGACAAATCATTTCCTGTCCAATTTTAATGCTGCGGCATCCTCTGGCTGTTTGTCACCCTACCCCCAAGGGCCAGGACAGAAGGGCTTTCCTGAGAGGAGGCAGTAAACGCTAGCTCCCGGTGCCTGAGGAGGCCTTAAGGGTATCATGGAAACTCAGCGAGTGTCTTCGGAACATGGCTGGTGCCATTCTTGAAAGAAGTAAGAAAGTTTGGTCTTCTGTGCTTATGGGGATGAAACAAGAAGCAGAGGTGTCCTGAAAATAGCAGATTTGGGCCGAGAATGGTCACATGCATGCTATTCCGATAGGAGGAAAGGCAGTGTCTGGAAAGGAGGGGAGTCGATGGTGCTGGTCTGCTGCCCTGGGCCTCCTCTCCGGCCCAGCTCCAGCACCGTCTTTCAGCAGTGCCCACCAGCAGAGGGGATGGAGGCTCTGCTGGCGGAGAGAGGGCTAGTCTCGGCCATTGTCTCCCTATTTGCTCTAAATCTTTATTTCTGCACAAGTCTTAGCTCCAACCCTATGCACATGCCAGTTCTCCAAGCCAATCTTTCCTCTTTCTCAGGGATGCTGAGACCAGTTCCTTTTCATCCTTCCAGCAGTTCTCAGTCTCAGACGCCAGCTCCTCCAGGAAGCCCTCCCTGATGCCCTCAAGCAAGATTACTGTCCCTCCTTGATATTTCCCATCTTCTAGCACTGCCTTGTCTCTAATGAAGACAGACTATGACTTGGGTGCAGACACAGACTATCTTGTTGTCCTGTGGCCCCAATGTCCTGAACAGTATCTGTGACACATGACAGGGGCTTAGACAGTATTGAATACCCAGGGGACCTCATTTCCAACATGAGTGCCCTGGACTGCGGGGCAACCTTTCTGCATAACCTCTACTCCCTCGCTCCTCCCTGTCTCCAGGGTCAGACCCACCCCGCCCCCAATTCCTGCGCTAGGCCAGGCTCCCAGATTTAGCTCCAGGCTGCAGATCCCAGGCTCCAAGTCAGGAAGCCAGGAGACTCCCAGATTGATGCTAAAACTTGTTAGCAAGTTGTATGTAATTTTATGTTTCTGGTAAATGCTAATTGCCTGTTCCTTAAATATTTCTTGTTCTACTCGGAAGCAAAGCAGTTGCAAGTGTGAATGCATTTCCTACAGCTGGCTGTCCCTATGCAGGGGAACTGAGTTTCCAGCTCAGACTCCTCAGATATTGATGGAGCCTAAATCCCCTCCCCCACCTCACCCTGGGAGTGTAGCAAGCAGAGCTGGAAGAATTTTCAGGAAATAAATCTCCCAATTTTCCCATTCGGGAATCGCACTTTTAACAAGGGGCAGAAAGGGGTGATACTTCAGTATTACCTGTTTGCCCCCAAGGAAGCTTCTCTCTACGTGAACTGGGACAGAGGGAGTGTTGATGAGGATGGGGCCAGGTGTGCCTGGAGGAGGTCTCTGCTCTCAGGGGCTTCATGCCACCTGCAGAACATCTGCATGCCTGCTACCCTCCCATCCCTGAGCCAAGTTGTGCTGTAGGGAATTCACCAGAAGCTGGGATTAAAATAGGGCCAAGAGGGGGGTGAAGGTCATTTTGAGGCTTTGGGCCATGGGTGCAGCTTGGGAGAGGAGATGCAGGGGAGGGGACCAGGCTTTTAATCGAGTGTTTGCTAAATGCCAGGCCCTCCGCCGGGCACTTCACTACACTGAGTCCTTGTAAGACCCCGCCTTGTGAGATAAAAGTTTATCAGCCCCTTTCACTGACGAGAAAACTCAGGCTCGGAGATGAGAGACTGGCTGAAGATCACCAGAGCCAGTAGCAGAACTCAATTATAAGTTGGGTTTGTCTGACCCCAAAGCCCAGGGGACAGTGGAGAAGGTGTGGGCTCTCGGCACCCGAGTTCTGGGAGCTGGTGAAGTAGGGGGAAGGGGATTGAAAGGATGCTGAGTGAGGGTGCCCTATGGAGCCCGTGCAAAATGTCATTACAATTTAATTCTGCGAGCTTCACTGAGCACATGCTATGTGTCGGGCCCTGGGTTAGGCCCTATGGACTATAGAGATGAATAAACTGGAATTCTGCCTAGAATGGATTCATAAAAACCAGAATTCGGCTTGGAATGACCATCATGGAGAGCCTGGGATGCCAAGCGAATGATTGTACCTTCCCCAAAAGCAATGCAGAGTTGTCCTGAAAGTTGTTTTGAGGAGGAGGAAACTGCCAGGTTTGGATTCTGGGAGATGGCTGTGCTGCATGTGGCAGATGGGGGTGGGGTGGGGCTCGAGTCCAGGCGGCCTGTGCTATCACTCAAGTGAGAGGCGATGAAGGCCTGGCAGCAGCGAAGACAAGGGGCTGGGGCGCTGCAGAGGGAGAACTGTCAGAATCTGGGACAGGGTTAGCGGTGGGAGAGGGAGGAGGAGGTGAAAGGAGAACGAGGGACAGCATGGGTGGTGGCGCTGTTTCTTAAGATGGGGATACAGGGGCAGGGGCTGTGGGGAGGGGGACTGAATGTTTGTGTCCTCAGCCCCCGTCCAATTACTATGTTGAAGGCCTAGCCCCCAATGTGGCTGTATTTGGAGATGGGGCCTCGAAGGAAGCAATAAAGGTTGAATGAGGCCATATGTGTGGAGCCCTGATCCCACAGGGCTAGCGTCTTTATGAGAAGAGGCACAGAGGGCTTGCTCTCTGTCTATCTGTGTGCATGCACTGAGGAAAGGCCACGTGAAAGGCAGCCATCTGCAAGCCAGAAAGAGAGCCTGGACCAAACACTCAATCAGCCAGAACCTCGCTCTTGGACTTCTAGCCTAGAACTGTGAGGAAATAAATTTCTATTTAAGCCACCCAGCCTATGGCATTTCATTATGAGCAGACTAATACAGATGGGTTAGGTTTGAGATGTCCGAGGGAGAAGCTATATAAAATGTGTCACCAGTGGACTAAATGCAAGTGGGAACAGATTTGGAAGTCACTGGTGTTTAGGTTGAGGCTGGAGCCATGAGAGTGGATGTGATCAACTGTGGAAGGTTCTACAAAAAGAGGATGGAAGGCTAAGGACAGACACTGAAAGATACCCACCCTGAAGGGTGCAAACCCTTTAATGAAGCCTCAAGGCTCTCCGAGCCAGGATTTGCCTTCTGCCACCACACCATACACTGTGGCCACAGTGAACCATCTCATTTCTCAGCCAGTCTGGGGAGCGAGGGCCCTAGGTGGGAGTACAGGTGTGAGGTGGGGCCCTAGGTGGGGAGTACAGGGCCCAGGTGGGGAGTGCAGGTGTGAGGCGGGGTCCTAGAATTGGGGCCTATCAGAGCAAGCACAGGCCATCTGCGGGATGGCAAGGAGCCAAGGGTCCCCGGGCAGAGGAGGGCACCCAGTGGAGAGCAGGGCAATCATGGAAGGTTTGGGTAGAGAGGGACTTCAGTAGCCTCCAGGGGAAGTTGCCTCGGTGCCCGGCACCGTGCAAGGAGCTTTCTGTGATCTCCTTTCTTAACATGCTGTGAGGTTGTTATTATTATCTCTATTTATTACACCACCATGGTGGTCCCTAAGGGCACCCCAAGTCTTTACGTGGCACTGCAAACCCCGAGATAATGAACATAAAGTTTCTGGCACATGGTGGGCTCTCAACAAGTCCCTTTCTATCCAATGAAATCACACCAAACAGGTCTAATTCTTCTTTCCCATGAAACAATCCTTCAAATATTTGGACCCAGCTCTCAGGTCTCCCTTGAGTTTACCCCCCAATAAACGCTTGGGTGGCTGTTCACCTTTCTCCCTGGGCTTGCCTGATGTCCTCTCCGTGTCCATCTCAAGCTGCGGTCCCCACATCTAAGTTCAATTCTCTGATGCCAGATCAGATCAGAACAGAAGAAAGCACACTAACTCCCTGGTATCAATTCTAGTAGCTAATTTTTTGAACCTTAAAACATGCTTGAAAGTTATCCCTGCTTCATCTGGTCATGGTAATGTAGCCCACAGTCCGTCCCGTCGAGATCTTTCTGCATGCGGACTGGTGTACTGGCCTGTCTTTCAAGCTCATGCTATTTCTGTCTAATCTGAGCCATTGATAAAATATGGACAGAGTAAGGGCATGTGATGACAGGATCATTCCTCCCGCTTTTGGAAACATTCACTGTTAAACATCCACAGAAGTTCAGAAAGGGGGGAACTTTAGAAACTTCGTGCCCAAGTTCATTCCCATTTTCAAAGCAGTGAGTGCCAGAGCTTGGACCTGAATCAGTGTCTCCTGATTTCTTGCTTGATGCTCTTTTCACCACCCCACAGCTGCTTGAGTGTAACTCCAGGCACCAGAAGAGCCCATTCTTTTAACTACCTACATATGCACTCATTAGTTACATACTTACTGCACTGCAATGTGTGACACTTCTTACTTTCACATTCTTTATCTAAGCGCAATCTTCACAGTAGCTCTGGGACCTAGGTCGTATTATTATCTGCACTTCAAGGCTCCCTGCCCTGCCCTGGAGCTAGAAAGCCAGAGAACCAGGATTTGAACTCAGCACTTGTCCCCCAATAGATGCTCTCTGCCTGCTGCTCTGTCTCATCCAGACATATGCTTCCTGATCTTAGAACAGTGCAGTCACTGTCCTCACCCCTGGGCACTGAGGTATGGCAGTGCTAGTGCAGGAAATATGTATGGGCTGGCCTCCTGTTATGGGTTGAATTGTCTTCCCCAAAAGATACGTTGGATCCTAACCCCTGGTGACTGTGCACGTGACTTTATTTGGAAATAGGTTCTTCGCAGAAGTAATCAAGTTAAGATGAGGTCATACTGGCAGTAGGGTGGGCCCTTTATCCGTTATGACTGGTGTCTTATATGAGGGGGAGAGAGTCACACAGGGCTGCATGTGACAACAGAAGCAGAGACCGAAGTGCTACAGCTACAAGTCAAAGAATGCCAGGACGGCGGGAAGGATCACCAGGGAAGCTAGGAAGAGGCAAGGATGCTACCCAGAGTCGCAGAGAGAGCACTGCCTCCTGATACCTAGCCTCCAGCTGTGAGAGAACACACGGCCTTTGAACTGAGCCATCCGGTGTGTGGCTCTTAGTTAGGGCAGCCCTAGGACACGCTGTGCATCCAGGGTGGAGACAGTCCAGGTCCTGGTACAGAAGGACCCTTGAGCACTGGGGTGTGAGGCCCACGGAGCAGAATGAATCTTTGGCACTGCTCCCCCTAAACAGCCTCCAGCAGAACGCCCAGGTCTTAGAGCTGGGGGTGTAGGAAGGTCGCCTCTCTTTCCTGTCTCTCTAGTAGCCACATTTTCATTTTAAAGACATAAGGCCCCCTTTCTTGATAAAGCATTTCCTGATGCCCTGGAAGATGACGGCCCTTCTCCATGCTCCATGGTTCCATGGCTCTCTCTGCCATGCCCCCTTGAATGCAATAGCTCCCCTGCTTTTGCTTCTGTCTCTGCCATAGGGGCTGGGTCTGATGCATCTGCTCCCTAGTGCTGGCCTAGGGCCTGACACCTAACAGGGCCTTCACAAATCCCTGGGGGATGGCTTCTGCTCCCCTTTTTGTGGGCATCGGCATTAGCAGTCATGAATCAACAGGAGGCATGCAAGTGCAGGGAAGGGTGACAGTGGTGGCATCTCTTGGACCCCAGAGTCTGCCATTTCCTTAATGGCTGGCTGTTTTCATCAAGAGATGAAGGTCACCCTCATCTGTATCCTCCTCAGGCCACCAATGGTGTGTGTCTGTCCCTAGCACTGTGCACAGCCCCTCATCGCTCTAACACCCCTAGTGGGTAGTAGCTTGGGAAGCTCCTATCTCCAGTATGAAGATAGGAAATAACCGAGGTTAGAGAGTTCACGGGGCCCTTTAAAGGCCTACATGAGTCTAGTATGAGTTGGGGATGGAACCGATGTACGTGCCCAGTGCTCTGTGTCCAGTATTCTAAGTGATTTACTTCAGATAATCCTCAAAACAACCCAGGAGACCCACTGGACAAGGACGGAGGCTGGGGCTCAGAGATGTCAAGAACTCCAATGTGCCCAAGGAGAGGAAGCTAGTTCAAGCCCAGGGCTCGCTGACTCCAAATTCAGACCCCAAGGCTCTGACTCCAGGGTCCCTCACTCCCCAAGAGCAGTTACCTTCGTAAGAGGCCTTGAATCCCAGGGAGCTGCCGCTGCCGTCCGTCTGGAAGAGGAGCCACATTTGATGGTTGGTGCTGACAATGAGATCTGGGACAGACGTACCTGTCAGGCTGTCAGGAGAGAGAGATTTAGAGGTGTGCACCCCACCATGGCACCCCACCAGGATGACTGCCCGACTGAAGACACCTACAGGAGCACCTCGGAGCCAGGCTCACTCGGGCAAATTCTGAGCTCCACGGAGTTTCTGACACTGGAGCCCAGGGACTCGGCGCCTCTCCCCCTCGGCCACGGGCCGAGCTTGAATCTCAACCTCCACTTCCTCGCCCAGACCCCTGGGCTTATGAGAGACATCTGTGGCCTCGCTGGCTCAGGGGGCAGGGCTAGCTGGAACCAGATCTAATCAAGGGATGTCCACACCCTGTAACCTCTGATTTCTCCTGTGAACTGTACTGCAGGAAAGACAGACAGAAACCCCTTCCCCTGGTGGGAACCCAGCCATTCCTTTCCTGCCAGTATGAGAACTGAGGCTAAAAGCACAGCCGTGACCCTGGGCCACATTTTTTTAAGTTTGAGCATGGGGAAGCTTCTCACTCAACTCACATTTTCCAGGCACCTATCCAAGTGTGACACCGTCACGTCCATTATCTCATTTAATGCCCCCATTAGCCCAGTGAGGTAGGGGTTATTATCCCCACTGTACAGATGAGAAGACAAAGGTACAACACGGGCAATGGCTTTCCTGAGGTCAGCTTGCTGGAGAGTGGCAGAGCCAGCATCCACTGCACAGGCTGGGGTTTCTGGAAGAAACCTGGCTTCCTCTTACTGTAGAGATGGGGACTGCAGGCTGTGGAGGGGGCAATTTCGTTAATGGGTCTGCTCTACCCTGGGTCTCAAAGCTGAGGCTGGGGGTGTTGTCTTGGCTGCAGAGAGATGCTCAGCACATGAGTGCCATGGGGGTGGAGCTGGGACAGACCACCTGGGGTTCACCAGCCCAGCCTGTGTGACATCCCTGATGTGGGGGCTCTCACGCGAGTAGACTGAGGCCAGGCCAGGGTTGGCTCTGACTCCGGGGTGGCAGTAAGCAAGAGAGAAGCCAAGGCCTCTGCCTTTCCTGTCTGGCCCGATTGGGACAACAAAGGAGCCTGACCATTTTGCATGTGTTTCCCTGAAGGTTTGAGATGGACGTTGGCCTGAAGAGATCTGGGGGTGATGGGTGAGTCCCTGGGCTGCTACAGGACTTGTTGGGAGCTCACTCACTCTAGATTAGTGCAAAGATCTGGGTATAAGGCCTGGCTCTGCCATTCTTTGTGGGGGGACCTTGGACAAGATGCTGGGCGTCTCTGGGCCTTTCCACTCCATGTTAAATGAGGGGATTGGGTTGTATGATCCCCAAGAGTCTTTTCAGCTTTGCTGTTCTAAGGTTCTCTCCATGGAAAAGCACATGGGGTTGTGGGAGGACCTCTTGGGCACACTGAGTGGATACACCATATAGGTCAGCGGTCCAGGGCAGGTGACTGAGGGGGGGCACCAACAGGAGGAGAGAGGTGGGTGAGATGGCTATCTGAATTTGCTGGGCCCTGGGGTATCCCGATGTCTGGCCAGATGTTATTCCTGGTGTGTCTGTGGTTTTGGATGAGATTAACATTTAAATGATAGATGGAGTGAGCAGAGTGCCCTCCCCACTGTGGGTGGGCCTCATCCACTCAGCTGAAGGCCTGAACTGAACAAAAAGGCTGACCTTCTCTTCATTGAGAGAAGATTCTTCCTGCCTGAATTCCAGCAGGGACTTTGTGGGGGTTTTCTCCCTGCCTTGGACTTGATCCGAAACATCAGTTCTTCCTGGGTCTTAAGCCTGCTGGCCTTCACACCACAATTACATCATCACTCTCCTGGGTTTCCAACTTGCCGACTCACCCTGCAGATCTTGAGATTTGTCAGCCTCTATAACCATGTGAGCCAATTCCTTATAATAAACCCTTCTCTCTATATATATCCTATTGGTTCTGTTTCTCTGGTGAACCCTGATTAACACAGTGGAATAAGCAGGGCTCACATTATTTCCTTTCTCCTGAGAGACCCCACATCCTAGCCATGTCTCTGACTCAGTGGGTAACATCATGTGTCCTTTAACTGCCTGATAGGATCTTCTCCAGGCAGGAATGAGAAAGTGTGGGAAGTTCCCAGAACAGAATAAGCCAGTTATTACTGAACAGTTATCTTTCATTCATTATTAAAACCAGAGGGTATTAGTTTGGAGCTAGCCTGGCTGGGAGGGGGTATGGCAAGGGATGCTATCCCTCACTGAAATCAAAAGACTCGAACTCAAGTGCTGATTCTGCCACCAACCATCTTTTGCAACCACTGGGCCTCAGTTTCCCCACCTGCTAAACGGGGATAATATCACCTTTCTCATAGGGACATTGTGGGAATTAAATGAGATAACTGATGTGAAAGTTCCCATCACAGTGCCTGGGCACATAGTAGGTGCTCAGCATATGTGAAATCACCCCTTCTTTTGGGCAGGGGACATGGATGAAGTCAGGCCTGTCTATTTCTCTGAAGCTGGACCACACGCATCAAACAAGAGCATTATCCTGCTTCATGTCAGGCTGCTGCGGGTGGGCAAAGAAGCCGAGACCCAGGGTCATGGAATCCCACACAGCCTGATATCACCCTCTCCCTTGGCCAGACCATACAATCTAACCTTTCTGGACTCAGAGAATGTGTATGTCCATGTGGTCCTAATTCTCTAGAACCACCCACTTCCCAGATAGTTAAGAGCAGGCAGGGAGGTTAGCAAAGCACTTGACTGTCTCTGTCTGAAGTCAGACCACCACAGACGTACTTGGCCTTGAAGAAAAACTGCTGGGTGGCAGGAGAGTCTGCGTCGAAGCAGACAGCCACAAAACCTCTATTTCCCTGCTCCCTAAGACTGCTCGTTCTGTACACGTTTCCTGTGAATCCCTAGTGAGAATGTGGCCCAGTGCTCTGTTTCCCTCGGCTGGAGTAGAGAGAGGCGGAGGGACTGTTGCAGAAACTAGGAGCACAGCAAGGCACCTGTCCTGGTCGCAGTGTGGTCTGGGGGACCAGGCAAGACCCGGCAAGCCCATCCCACCACCCTCAGCCAAGGTACCGTGCTCCCGCCCTCCCGCCTGAACGCCTACGTCACTTACATGTAGAGGACCGTTTTCTGGTCCCCGTCCTGCCCACCATCCCCGACCGTCAGGGTGTCATAGCCCCTCTCCAAGTCAAACTCCTCGAAGGCAAGCTTGATCACCTAGGGAGGGAGCATGGGATTAGGGAGCAGACAGGGGCAGCTGGGAGAGCCTGGCAGAGTCTTGAGGACAGGAAGACATTTCCTCGTTATGTTCCGATGCCCCGAGTCCCCGTGGCACCATCCTACACGACCCTCAATCCACACTGAGCAGTTCCATGCCCGCGTTTTGAGTGTGAACTATTTCCCTCCAGGCCATACAGGCTCTGGGGTCCCCTGATGTTTTCCAAAGATGCTCATGGCACATCTGCTCAATTCTGGGGGCTGCCATGGCAACACCAGGCACATCTGGCCAGCTCTGAGATGATTAGACTCGTTCTTCATGCTTTAATGCACAGGAACCCCCATGGGCGAGGTGGCAATTTTTCAGGCCACGTGTGGAATCTCAGCTATCTGCCCCCAGGGGCCTGCAGACTTCTCTTAGCCTCTCTGCCTGCTTTTCTCCATCCTCTTTATTTGTTGAATAAATGAATGGTCCAGGAAGGAGATTTCGACAAGATTCTTCTCTCTTAACTTGTTGTAGTCCTGCCTTCCACAAATATTTACGGAGCACTCACTATATGCCAGGCTAGGGGATGTGCTAGGGGTTTCAACATTGGGGTTCAACACAGTCCCTGCTCTCAGTGAGCAGGGGAGACAGAGAAGCAAACTGACAACCACAACATGGGGTGATGGACCCCATGCGAGTGGAAGACCAGCCAATGGGGAATGCTGAGGGAGGGATGGGTAGAGTCAGGCGCACAAGGCCTGCGCTGGGGCAGACACGGAACATTCCAGAACAAGTACTCAGTGTCAGTCCACGGCAAGTCCACAAACCGAGCACACCTGCTGCTGCCTCACCTGGGAGTGGGGGGACAATGTACTTGGCCCTCTAGTGCAAGGAGGGGACTCAGGAAGGGCCAGGACTAGAGGATCTGCTTGGAGCTAGGTCTGAAGGGTCTCGAGACCTCCCCTGCCCCGAAGAGCTGGGGCTCATTCTGAGGGAGGAGCGGCAGAAGTTTTAAACAGTGGGCGGCAGGAAGCATTAGTGAGGAAGCATTAGTCTGGCTGCTCGTGTGGAAACCGATGTGGCAGGAGTGAGGCCAGAGGTGGTGAGGGTGTCTGAGGTTTCTGTGGGGGTCCAGATGAGGGATGGAGGAGGGGATGGGGACGGACAGACACAGGTCCCAGCAACACTGAGATCTTGGTGACCGCCTGCCTGTGGGGTTGAGGGGGAGGAGGGCTTTACGATGGACTTGCAGGTTTCTGGTTTGAGCACCTGGGTGGATCGGTGGTGGTGCCACTCGTGAAGACAGGACCACGGAGGCACCATGGCTACTGTCTAATCTGGGTCTTTCTGTCCCTGGCAACCTGGCTTCAACCTGAGGAAGATCTTCAGTCTCTCAGTGGGGAGGCTGGGGTGCGGCTTTGTTCTCTATTCTATGAACCAAGGAGAAGAGAAATCCTGTGGATAGGTTTTCTTGGTTGTGCAGGTTTCCTCCAGCCAAACCAAATAGCCCAGCACCCACACACTGCCAGGGTGCCGGCAGGGCCTCACCCCAAGGTGCCTTCAGGTGCCTCGGAAGTGAACAGCTGCCTCACTCACTCATGAGCCCGGGTGCCATTTAAGCGGGGCCCTCGCACGGGCACGGATTCACAGAGAGGAGCATTTCTGTGTAAGAACATCCCTGAGCACGGAGAGACAGGACAGACAGGAAGTGAGGGCCACTAGCTAGAAGGGCTAGAGCAGGCTTCCCGGAGGAAAGGAACCCCAGGCTTAGTTTGGGAGGTGAAGTGAACTGAATACATGGGTATGGAAGGGAGAGCAATCGGGCAGAGGAGCAGGTGACCTGGCAAAGGCAGAGGACGCGGACTTGTCCAGAGACTCCAGGTAGATCTGGAGTTGTTTACTGGAAGGTGGGGGTGACGCAGGAGAAGCAGGCAGAGGTGGCCCAGGAAGGGCTGTCTGTCATGCTAAGGGGTTGGGCTTTGCCCTAAAGACAAGGGAGGGCTATGGAAGAGTTGTAAACAAAGGTATGAGGTGAAATTGTTGCTTTAGGAGCAACAGCACCGAGGGAACTTGGGAAACCAGAGACGGATCTCAGGGCTATGGCAATACTGCAGCAGCGGGGTCCTTAGAAAGGGGGTGGACTGTAGCTGTCAGTAGTAATGGGATGCTGGGGCCCTTCTGGTTTTCCCACTGAGCAAGCAAACCTGCCTCCCATATTCCCTGATGGCTACTGTCATCATCCTGGGGTCAGCATCACCCTGGGGTCAGCTGCTCAGGCTGGAATATCTTTCTCATCCTCACTCTCCCGTCCCGCCTACAGGATGACATCACCATTCCCTTGCCCCCACCTCTGTCAGTACTTACCTGCAGCACCATGACTCATCTGTGTACCTGGGCCTCTACCACACCACGAACTCCCTGAAGGGCAGGATCACTGTCTCTCTACTGCCAGTGCCTGCTGGCATGCCAGGCATATGCCCTCAGCTTAGACAATGTTGAATGGGAGGACATTTTCAAACCTTTCCTGACTCTCTAGCATGGACTGATCACTAGCTTCTCGGATCCCTCACAGGAGTTATGGTCTAGAACAAAGGTCGGCAAACTGTTCCCGTGAAGGGCTAGATAGCAAATATTTCTCCCTGTGCAGACCATGGTCTGTTGCAGTGAACACAGGTGTGGCTGTGTTTCACTAAACCTTTATTTATAAAGAACAAGCAGCAAACTGGATTTTGCCCATTAGCAGTAGTTTGCTGACTCCTGGTCTAGACGATTCTTTGAGATACTTAATCACAGTTTTGATCATCTTCTCTTATGAGATTTCTTCACTATAAGAGCTCATCCTACAATGTGCTTAACTCTGTTCTGAGTTTTTTACACACATGAACTCATGTAAAATTTACAAAAGCTGCTACGAATACCTCTATTTTACAAATGGGAAAGCTCAGGCACAGAGACCTTAAGCAACTTGCCTAAGATCACACAGCTGAGTGGTAGAACCTGGAACTCATCAGGCAGCCAGTGGCCAGGCTCTTTGCTGCTCTGCTCTACTGCCTCAGAGCACCCCAGCGAGGTCTTGGTCCATGAGGCAGGGAGCACAGCTTATCCTCTCAAACCTTCCCTAAGCCCTTTATCTGGATCTCAGCAGCTCAGCAGAGACTTGGTGCACATAAAATACCGCAAGGCCGGCAGCGCCTTCGGCAGGAGGAGGGGACTGGCCTCTGCAGGGACTAGGGGTCCTGGCTGTGCCCGCGTCTAGCCAGCCCCGGGGCAGAGGGCACTGGCTCACCATGCCACCTCCAAAAAAGGGAGCGTATGATTACTAGGTCTATAAAGGGGAAACACTGCTTTGACGGCCAGAACCCAGAACCATAAAATGACTCACATCACTGGCCAGAGCAGCCATGGATGTGAACTACTCTTTCAGCATCTGACCCTAACACAGGCGCTAATCACACCAAGCAGTCAGAAGCGACACACACAAGATTTCGGCTTTGGGACGGGTCCCAGTGCACAATGTACCAATGCTTTCAGTGTTCCCCCTTCTCTTCGGCCTTTGTTTAAACACAGGATCCTATAATGGCTCAGTAAGTAACATGCAGATCAATAAAGCTCCCAAACGCCTTTCTGAGGCAGGACAGTGGCAGCACATGAAGTAGGCATGATCACAGAGGTACACTGTATACAGCCTGTCCTTCACTCTGCATTCAAATCTTTGTGCCCCGACATCTCTTAGAGCAGACATTGGATAAAACTATGGCCCTTGGGCCAAATCTGGCCTGTGGCCTGTTTTTGTATTGCCCCCTGAATTAAGAAGATATATTTTATTTATTTATTTATTTACTCATTCATTCATTCATGTAGGAAGGGAGAGAGAGAGAAAGAAATATCAATGTAAGAGAGAAACACTGATCGGTTACCTCCCATATGCGACCAGACAGGGTATCATGCCTGCAACCTCATGGTATAAGAGATAACACTCTAACCAGATGAGCCACCTGGCCAGGCCGAGAAGTGTTTTCATATTTTTAAAGGGTTAACTTTACGTGGTCCTCAAAGTCTAAAATATTTGTTATCTGGCTCTTGGCAGAAAAGGCTTGCTGACCTCTGGCCTAGAGCAATGGTCTTCAAACTGGGTTCCCAGGCACCCCAGGGTCCCATAAAGGTACTTGAGAGGCCACCAGTAAACTCCAATCAAAGCAGGTCCTTTTGAGCTAGTTCATGTTTTGGGAGTCTGTGACAGACATAGATAGTGGTTTACTAAATGTCCCTCCCTCTCTTTATACGTTCTTAACAGAACCCCGACTTTCTCTGAAGTGTGGCAATGCACCTAGCTAACCACAGAGCTAAGGATGTCTGGCTAAGTGACAAGATTCTAGGCAATGAGATATGAGCTGAGGAGTCCACAGAGCATTTCCCTGCCTTTCTCTCCTTGCTTTCCTGGAATATCGATGTGAGAACAGAGGTGGAGCAGCCTCCCGCCTTCCTGTGATCATGAGGACAGGAGTCACATGAAAAAAAAAAAAAAAGGCAGAGGGAAAAATAGAAGGTGCTCGGCACACTTGAGGGAACTACTATACCAGACCTGGACTCTCCACCCTGGACCTCTGGTGGTGGGGAAAATACACTGTTTTGTTTAAGCTTCTGTGGAATTTTCAGGAACTCATAGCCAATGGAAAGCCAGTAGCTATAGGTTCTGAAGAAAGGCTTTCATCACTACAAAGAAGTTTGCCATCTCTTTACCCTCAGGATAAGGTTCAGCACCCTGGGAAGCCTAGCCCTTGCTCCTTCCTGGCCAGATAGAGCTCCCTCCACGAGGCCCTGCCCAGCCCTACTTCCTCTTTCCTCCTCGCTGTACTTTCTGAGCCCCTGAAGGCTGACCTTGGCCCACCCAGCCTTGGTTTACTGATGCTGCTGTCACTTTGACTATTAGCTCATGAAAGAAAGAGAGCTCCCTTTTACTGGGCATGGCCTACTCAAGCATGTCAAACTCGCGGCCAGTCTGACATGCTTGGCCTACATGGTGATCCTTGTTCCAGTCTTGCTGAAGACCCAGGGTAGGGCTCAAGAATTGGCTTGAGAGTGAGGGGGGAAGAGGGGAAATTGGTGCGAAGGCTGACCTGACCCCTTGGGAGTTCAAGCAGATGGGCCTCTGGTACCTTTGGGAAAGGTATTATAAAAATAAATTGAGCATAATTGATATATTTCATTAGTTTCAGGTGTACAACATAATGATTCAATATTTGTATGTACTGTGAAGTAATCATCACAATATGTCTAGTTTCCCCCATCACCATATAAAGCTACAAAATATGCAATATAACCCGGCTGGCATGGCTCAGTGCTTGAGCATCGACCTATGAACCAGGAGGTCACGGTCCGATTCCCTGTCAGGGCACATGCCCAGGTTGCAGGCTCAACCCCCAGTCGGGGGCATGCAGGAGACAGCCGATCAATGATTTTCTCTCATCATTGATGTTTCTATCTCTCTCTCCCTTTCCCTTCCTCTCTGAAATCAATTAACATTTATTAAAAAAAAAACCCAAAATATGCAATACTAGTATAATGTTACTGACTATAGTTACCATGCTATACAGTATATGACCATGACTTACCCACTTTATGACTGGAAGTTTATACCTCTTGACTCCCTCACTCATTATGCCCACCCCAACCTCCTTCCCCTCTAATGGCCACAAATCTTTGTATCAGTACATTTTGTTTTGTTTTGTTGTTTACTTGTTTTGTTCTTTAGATTCTACATATAAGTGAAATCATATGGTATTTGTCTTTCTCTGTATAATTTTCTTTAGTATAATACCCTTAAGGTCCATTCCTATTGTTACAAATGACAAGATTTTATGCTTTTTTATGGCTGAATAGTATTCCATTCATCAAATTACATCTTCTTTATCCATTCATCTACTGATAGACACTTAGTTGCTTCCATATCTTGGCTATTATGAATAATGCTGTAATGAACACCAAGGTGTATATATTTTTTCAAATTAGTGTTTTCATTTTCTTGAGATAAATATCCAGAGGTGGATCTGCTCCATCATATGGCAGTTCTATTTTTAACTTCTTGAGGAACCTCCATACTGTTTTCCATAGTGGCTGCACCAACTTACATTTCCACCAACAATGCATGAAGGTTCCCTTTTCTCTACATCCTCCCCAACACTTGTTATTTCTTTTCTTTTTGGTAATAACCATTCCAACAGGTGTAAGGTGATGTCTTGCTGTGGTTTTGATTTGCATTTCCCTGATGATTAGTGATGTTGAGCATCTTTTTATGTGCCTGTTGGCCACCTGTATGTCTTCTCTGAAAAAATGTCTATTTAGATCCTCTGCCTATTTTGGATTGTTTGTGGTTTTTTTGTGATTGAGTTGTATGAGCTCTTTATATATTTTGGCTGAGGAAGGCTTCTGAGGAGGTTGGGAAAGAAAGCCCAGGGACAGAGACTGAGAACTTTAGGAGATTCTGGAACTTTGGTCACGACCTCCATTTAATTTTGGTGGCTCTGAAAGTAGTAAACCCTTTCACCCATTTGTGACTCATCCACTCTTTGATTGATGGATTCATTCATTCATTCATTCATTCATTCATTCATTCAATAGTTAATATGCACTTGCCAAGTGCTGGGCTTTGGAGAGGCAACAGCAGGCAAGATAAACATGGCCACCACCCAGAGAGCTCACAGTCTAGAAGAGGAGACTTACAAGTACACAAAAAACACCACATGGTGTGATGAGTACTGAAATTAGGGAAGCGTGGGTATGGGCAAACATGAGGGGCATACAATCCTGGCTAGACGAGGAGCAGGGCTTGTCTTCAAGAATAGAGAAGGGTGTGCAGTTAGTTCTAGGGGAAGAGGAATGCCAATATATGATGGGAAGTGAAGCAACTGTAAAAAGGAAAGGGATCAAGTTTAGAACTTGGAGGCGGCCATTAAAAGGTCCCTCTAGAGCTACCCAGTCATGCAAACTGGCCTATGGGGACCCTTGGCTTCTCTGACAGCAGCCTGCACAGCCCAGCACAGAGAGGGCATAAGTAAATGCTGAATGAGTAAGCGAGTGAGCAAATGGGCCAACACATGTATTCCTGACATTTGCACTCCGGAGTGATCACTTGCCTAGAGAGTTAATTCTTAATTCTTCAGGCTTACAAACGGAAGAGTGACAGTGATAATCTTTAAGGAGTGAATAATCAAAACACTATTATCGTTGGTTTTGAAGTTCATGGAATGAGCTTTCCTCTCCCTCTCCTTTCCATGCCCCCTCCTTCCCCCTTCCATGTCCCCTCCCTTTCCTATCTCTCTCTTCCTTTTCAGCCTCACTTCTACTTTTTTTTTTTTTTAAGCAAAGCTGCATTAACTTTCCAGCTCAAATCCATTGAAGTTCATATGCAAACGGAATCATAAGTCTTGAGTTCACACTGAGAAGCTGCGAAAGAAAGGCAGATGTGTGTCGGTAGGGGGCAGAGACGTGGGACTGGGTTTCAGTCCTGACCACGGAAATGTCATCACCCATGTCTTCCATGAGGCTGAACTGAAAGGTCATAACAGGAGGTGGCCCTGGGGCCAAACATGGGCAGGGCCATACCTGAGGAGCTACTAGACACTGACACAGGTCTCCTTCATCCTTTATTAACGTATTCAAACACCCGCTGTGCTCCTCTGCACTGAGCACTGTGGTAACTGCAGAAGAAATACTGTACAAGATTCCAATCTGCTTTCAGGGCATTTCTGAACTACAGGAGAAAGAGATTCTAAACCCAGTACAATGTGATATATACACAAAAAGGGAAATGTAGGAACAGAGGAAGGAGCAAGACCTCGAGGAGTTAGGAAGGCTTCTCAGAAGAGGGGGTATTTTAATTGTGTCTCAAAGGGGAATAAGGAATTTGCCTGGAGGAGAAGGGAAGGCACACTGGGACAGAATGTGCCTGGACAGAGGTCTTAGCAAGGTTGAAAGCAAGAAGAGAATATTTATTAGACAAAACCCAAAAGAAAGCTGATGTTATAGCTGGGAAAAATCTTTAAAACATTACTACAGATAAAGAGAGTCATTAAATAATTATTTTTTAAAAATTTCAAGTCACCAGAAAGATATATCATTCTCAATATGCATGATCTCATAACATAGTCCCAATATATATAAAGCAAAAATTAAGAGAACTTTAGGAATAATAGACAAAAGCTACCATCACAGAGGGAGGTTTGAATATGCCTTCCTCTGCAGCTCTCTGATCAAGAAGATAAAATCAATGAAGACATAAAGAATATAAGCACAATCAACAAGCTTGATGTAATAAAACACAAAAACTACAAAATACACGTCATTTTTCCAAGTACACACAGAATATGTGTGAAAAAATGACCATTTCTGGTCCAAAAGGGAAGTCTCAACCAATTTCAAATGATTCAAATACAATTTTCTCTGACCACAAGCTTTAGAACCAGTAACAGAAAGACAGCTAGAAAAAATCCTCTGTTTGAAAATTAGAAACTACTTCTAAATAAGCTGTGGTTGAAAGATGAAAGAGTAATGGAAATTGGAAAATATTCATAATTAAACTATAATAGATATACTATGCATAAAAACCTGTGGGAATATAGCCAAAATAGTTCTTAAAGGGAAATTTATAGCATTAAATACTTAAATGAGATTGAAAAATAATAAATTAAGCAATGAAATTAAGATGCCAGAAAAGAATAACAGGATAAATCCAAATATAATAGAAAAAAGAAAATAAAGATGAGCAGAAAATGATGAAATAAAATATATCAAAAGAAGTATTAAGAAAATAAAAATTGGTTCTTTCAAAAATAGCAAAATATAAAACCTCTGGCAATATTGAAAAAAAGATACAAAATAGAAATGAAAAGGGGAATAAAAAATATATAATAAAAGATAGTATATACAACTTTATACCCAATAAATTTGAAAACTTAATAAAATGGCTTCAAGAAAAAACAGATAAGTAATCCTTTTGTCATAAAAAGATAAACCTATAGTTTCAAATCTTCCAAAAAAGGAACATCAGACCCAGATAATTTTTCCTGAAATGTTCCACGAAACTTTCAAAGCTATTCTAATCTTCCACTTTTAGTTCCATAGAATAGAAGAGGAGAAACACTCTACATCATTTTATGAGGTTAGCAATATTTGACAAAATCATCTGGCAAGGGTAATGTAAAAAAAAAAGGCCAATTTCACTAACAAAATAGAAGCAAATTACTAAATAAAATATTGGCAAATCAATCATAGGCATGTATAAAAATGATAATGCTAAATGACTAAGTTGAGTTTATACCAGGAATGTGAGGTTGGTTTAATATCAGAAAAATCAACCGATGTAATTCACCATACTAAGAAAATAAAGAAGCAAATCATATTAATAAGTATACAAAGGTACTTGATAAAAGTCAATGTCCATTCACAATAAAAGTTCTTAGTAAACTAAGATTAGGAAAAAGACAAATAAAAAAAAGCTTCAGCAAATATGATAATGATGAAGAAGTAAATATTCTATTTAACTTCAAACAATGACAAGAGTGCCCACCATCATCACAGTCATTTGACATTATATTTGAGGTTTAAGTCAGAACATTGGGGCAATAAAAGAAATGAAGAGAAGGTATAAAGACTGGAAAGTAAGAAATAAAACCATCGTTTTTTTGAAGATGATGATTGTCTTATATAGAAAATCTCAAATAATTCACAGATAAATTATTACAAGAGAGTTGCTATATACAAAGATCAAAGAATAAAAACTAATTGCATTTTAAACATCAGCAATAAATAGATAGAAAATAAAAATATTAAAAGATATGATTTATAACAGCAACAACAAATATAACACATCTAGGAGTAAATATGTTAAGAAATGGTGTAAGATCTGTAATGGAAAAATTCCAAAAGTTTATTGAAAGCCATTAAAGAAGTCCTAAGTCAATAGAGAGAAATACCATACTCATGGACCAGAAGACTCAGAATTACAAATATAACCATTCTTTTCCAACTGATCTATAGTTTGGTATAATTAAAGATTCCAGCAGTTTATTCTGTGGATCTTGGCAAGATACTTGTAAAATTTATGAGAGAACAAAGGGCATGTCACCAAAAAAGAGAACTAAGTGTGTGAAAAGATGTGTATAGCATTGCAAAACTACACACAACAACATAGATAAATCTTAGGGACATAATTTTGAGTGAAGTTGATTAAGAATATATACAACATGACTACATTTATATGAAGTTCAAATGCTGGCTTACTAGACAATGTAATTTTCAGACACATTTATATGTAAACTGTAAACAAGGAAGAGGAATGATAAACACACAATCAAGGTAGAGTGTACCTGAGGTATAGGGAATGGGATGGGGCTGATGAGGGATCTACATCAATAAGGTAACTGGGGTTTGGCTATGCAGGTGTCTATTGCATTGATGTTCTTTATATCTTACTTATATTTTGCTTTTTATCTACTTGATATTGAATAAAAACAATTTTAAAGATTTGCCTACAAAGAACCCACCACAACCAAGTTCTGAGTTTGAAACCCTTGTAGAACCAATTGTCTCCAACCGAGCCCTGCCCACAGGACACTGCCCACGCTCCCCAGGAGCCTTACCTTGGCAGGGTTGAGTGCTGTGATGATCCACACACAGTGTGCGTTGTTGTCATACTGAATGGGGAAATTGGGGGAAGTGATGATGCCCGAGGGGCCTCGAAGGTGGGCATCGCACATGCGGGCTGCGGAGAGAAGATGAAGGTTTCCTTTAGACTAGGTCCAGTTCCCATCCCCACCTCTCACCCCCCGCCCAGAAGAGACTGAAGTCTGTACAGTCTCAACCCAGGTATAACCTTCTGCTTTCTGTTTTCTTCCCTCGTAGTTCTCAGTGGGTTCAGAGGAAGTCAGTTCCTGGAGCACTGGGGTAGGGGGAGGCCCCACATGCTCTGCCTGCCCTGCTGCCCTGTGCGCAGCGATGAGCTTCCATGGTCAAGCTAAGCCGGCCCCCGACCCCAACTCCACTATGATCAGCAGCTCAACTCCACCAAGAGGGTGTGGCCTGGTACTCCTCATGTAACCTAAGTCTAGGTGCGCCCCAGACACCTGTAGGCCTGCTGAGGTGCCCATGCTTTGCTCTGCTGACCTGTCTATGTGTCACCATTTGCTCTCAGGCCTTCTGAACTAGAATCTCAGGGTGTCCTTGTCAAGGCCTCCTCACTAGGTCTCAGAATGTCTGTGCCCAAGGACTCTGCCAAGGCCCCCAGCTCAGCCTGGACCAGGCAACCTGAGTGACCTCAGTGCCAATCAAGGCCTCCCCATTTCCCTCCACACACCCCGCACATGCCTAAAACAGGCTTTTGACGGGAAGCATGAAGACTCAAGGTGAATTAGAAGAAGTGCTCTACTCAAGTAGATATAAAGTGTTATCAATCACAGCTTAATTTAATTAAGCCCCTTAAAATAGCTTCTGAACTAATTAGATTAAGTAGTGATTGATAACAGTTAAGGTACTACATTGTATCTAGGTGTTTGCCTTCTTTAAAAACGTGTTCTTTAGTTCTAGCCACTTCATTCTTCAATGTTAGTGCTCAGCTATTTTAATAAAGAGTTCTATGAGTCTGTTTCATTGCTGCCCACATGGCAATTTATCCTAATTGTAGGCAAAGTGCCGAAAGGTAAAGAAATAGTGAGCAAACGCAGCAAGCCTAAGTATATGAAATGAAAGTGGTGTCAGGCCTGGTTTCCTCTGATGGGGCAACATATCCTGGAGCTCCTCTCTGTGTGTGGATGGGGCCAGGTTCAACCTTTCCCAGGAACCCTTCCTGGAGGGTCTGGGAAGCGGCTCCCACAGCTTCTGGACATAACGCATCCATTCTCATTTCAGACGCTCATTCCTGCACTCACTCATTCCAACATTTATTGAGTGCCTATCAGGGGCCAGGCAGAGTGTGGGGAGGAAAACCATCTAAGACGCAGCCCTCTCTGCAGGGCCAGCAGCTCGCGGAGGAAGCAGGTATGGAAACAGCATCAGGTGGAGCTGTCAGGGAGTTATCTGCAAGAGGCGGCTGGGTCAGAATTGCTCCTTCTCTTCTAGTTCGTCGCTGTCAGTGGGGAAGTTCCTGGTGGCATGCCCTCAGCCTGGCACCCAAAGGATCTTCTCCCTCACCCTGAGCTCAAAGTCAGTTGAGTCTAGTTTAAACAAGGGCCTAGGACAGTGGTCAGCAAACTCATTAGTCAACAGAGCCAAATATCAACAGTACAACGATTGTAATTTCTTTTCAGAGCCAAATTTTTTAAACTTAAACTTCTTCTAACGCCACTTCTTCAAAATAGACTCGCCCAGGCCATGGTATTTTGTGAAAGAGCCACACTCAAGGGGCCAAAGTGCCGCATTTGGCTCGCGAGCCGCAGTTTGCCGACCATGGGCCTAGGAGAACCCTCTCCTCCATTCCCCGTGTGTGCGTCCAGCTGCTTCTGTAAGTCTGTGCTGAGAAACACTTCAATTCACAGGTCCTGCTTGATACAACTGGGCCTGAAGGCAGCTGCCATGGTGAGGAGAGTTCTCTTTTTTGCTGACGTACCCTTTGTTCTCTCATAAATTTCACTAGTCTGGACGTCAAGACCCTCACCAATGGCGTCAACACCTTCATATCTGCCTTTGATTAATTCTACCATCCACCTTCTCTATTCCTAATCCGGGATGCCAGGTGCTGCGCCTATTGGGTTTTAAATCTAATTGCTTTAAAGACGTTAGAAAACCTCTCTGATTCTATACTTCACCTGTAAGATGGGGCTAGTGACATCTCCCGAGGAGGCAGGTACCTGAGATAACGGATGTGAAGCTTCACCCAGGACTTGGGGAATCGTCAATGCTCAGCAAAAGGGGAGCCGAGACTGTGGGACTCCCGATGCCTATTCATTCCATTTCACGATGCCCAAGATTTCTCTCAAGGCCCGAGAGCTTTTTCTACCTTTCCTGAAGTTGCTTTACATAGGATCTCCCCCCATGACCACACTTGAGACCGACATTACTAAACAAATTAGAATAAGGTCATCAAAACCAAAGCCTTGACCCCAGCCTACCTCTGTGAGGAGGATCTGTGGATCCAGAGCCCTAGCCCTGGGAACCCTCACAACCTCCACCAGCATCATCTTACACCTTCTCTGGAAAGCCAGGTTTCGCTGCCTTAAAAGCCCTCAGCCTCAGACTCAATTTATCCTGCACTTGTTTCCAAAAATTAGATGGTATTTGCAGTCTGTTGAAATATGCTGAAGGTAATTAGAGAGAACAGGTCAAACACGCATTTACCACTTTAAGAGCTTAGAGGGAATTAATTAAAATATTACAATCTGTAGATATTTAGCATGGAGCACATTAAAACAGGTTCAGAATGGAGCATCAGCTACTTTTCTTCCCCTCTGTTGTCTGGGTGAGGTCAGGGGTCCGTGGACAGATAGACTTCCCCCTGAACAGCCAGCCCCTGGGATCCCACCAACAGATGGCTAGCTCATGGCTGCAACCCACACTGGCTGACAAAATGGTAGATGCTCAGACAAGGTCTGGATTAATGAATACACACATGTTGATGTTTCTCTTTTTGCCTTTTCCCATCACATTTTCTGCTGGATAGCTTTCAGACTTCTCCAGAGCCTTCCATGTCTGGGCTCTGCAGCCACTCCCCTCTTCCTCTGGACATCACTACCATATATCAGGGTGGTATTCCAGGGGACACTAGGGGACACAATCGGGACCCACAGCCAGCTCTGGCACTGCAACAACTTGGCACCAAAAAGGAAACTGCTTCAGATGCAAATGTCTTTGGTCTTCTGTCTTCTCCCCAAATCTGATTCCCATACTGTTCCCTTTGTGCCCTTGCTTCTCCTACTACTGACCTGCTTCCTCCTCCTTCCCACATCCCCACCACCAAGTCTAAGGCAAACAAACCTGGCTGGCGTCTGCAACACCTCTCTGTACCTCCTGCTCCAGGTCTTGCCTTGATCGAAGCCCATCTCTCTCCCCGCCCCCCACCCCCAAGTCCACTGCTTCCTCTGCAGTCCTCTGTAGTGGAGAGCTTTCTCTCACCTCCTCGAGGTCGTCGCTCCATAAACAGTTGCTGAATCCCTGGAGGAACTCCTCTCTGACTTTCGTCTAGACCTCATTCCACTAACACCAACATTTTTTCTCCACCCATCAGCTCCCTGTCCCCTCTTCTGTCCTTATCAAACCTAGAGCCCATGGTCCACTATTATGATTATTTTCTTGCAAATCCATCCAAGTCTCTTGCTCCTTTTTCCTTTCATCAGTTGCTTGAAAGACATCAATTATGGATGAACCTCTCCACCTATGTTCTCTAGATCTGCCCCCATAAGGTTGAGCTTTTCAGAGAAAAATCACAGGAGCAGAAAGATTGACATCACTATAAATTCCTGATTATTCACCTTAAAAAAATCCTAGATATTTCCCAGCAACTCTGCCATTTAGCTCTATTGAGCTCATTCTCCTACTCTGTACAAAGACCCTTTCATTCCTTCTACCTGCCCCTCGGACCTCTCACCCTTCCTCTTGTTTGCCTTACTCTCAGTTGACGGCCTTGCTTTAGTCTTTATGGATGAAACAGACAACACCTGGCAGGCACATACTCTCTCTCACCCCCCATTCTGCAATCCTGTGTGCTTATGTGCTCACCTTCCCTTCAGTTCCTTTGCCTTTTAGAGGCCAGTCCCCCTGCCCAAAGTCATCCATGTCCTTGGCCATACCCAGGATTTGCTGCTCTGGGCCCAAGAGAGTCCATCTGTGAGATCTAACTCCATCATCCCATTCTCTCCCCTGCCGCCTATGCAACCAGCAGAGCGACTTGATCTTGAGGTATTTGCTATCCTAAATCACAGGCCCCTCCAGCCTTCTGGTTCCCTCATTTCCTGTCATCTTTCAATCCCCTGCTGACCCTTCTTCTTTCACTAGTCTGGACCTCAAGACCCTCACCACTGGCTCCTTCAACACTCATATATGCCTTTGATTAATTCTACCATCCACCTTCTCTATTCCTAATCCTGGGTGCCAGGGAGCTGCTTGGAGCACCGTGGTACCACCACAGATTCATGGTTTGCCATTGTAATTGAAGCTTCTGCTCAAGTCAGTCCTTTTCCTTTTCTTTGCTCAGTTTCCTCGACAATTTCTTACAAGAAAAACTTCAACCATTTGCCTCTCAGTTGAGACACGTAACCCCAATGGACCTCTCTGGAGGATCTAACTGTAGTGACCCTTCTCTCCTGGTGAAACTCGAATTCATTGGCTTCTATGACGCCTCCCGGCTCTTTTACCTCTCTGACCCGTAGCTCCCTCCTTGGCCATTCACTCGTTAAAAGTAGTTGTTTGGATCTGGGTAAAGAGTACAAAGGAGTTCTTTGCACATATCCTGCAAAATTTCTGTGAGTTTACAATTTTAAACCAAAACTTAAGTTACCAAAAAGTGGGGGAGAGAGATGTTCTATGTGGTTCCATCCAACAAACTGACTCTGAAGGAGGTGCAGGTACAATTTTCAGGAAGTGTAGGATGGAGCCTTTGGAGTCAGGGTTTGAATTCCAGCTCCACCGATTAGCTTTGTGCCCTTGGGCAAGTAGATTGACCACACCAAGCCTGAGCTCAACATGAAATATGGATATTGCCACATTCTTCATAAAGAAATTATAAGGGATGCCTACTACAGTGCTTTATACAAGTATAAATAGCTCAATAAATAAATAGCTTTATCGTTAGTGCATATGGGACTCAGGGAACAATGGAGGGAGAGAAGAGGAGGTAGGTGTAGGCTCAAGGTAGGCGTGGGGGAAGGGAGGTGAGGAGAATGAAAATTCGGAAAGTTGGTGTTTAAGCAGTAGGCCCAGGAAGCTGATCCAGCAAAGGCGACCAGGAAAGAAGATAGTCACCTGCAATTTTCATGGCCTTTAGTTTAGCTGGTTGGTGCCATATTTTCCATGTTTCATTCCCATTGTGTGAGAATGAAGGAGATTCAGAGCAGTTCAGTGACTTGCCCTGGGCTACACGTGCATTAACACCAAGGCTGGAACTTGAACTTAGGCTTCTGAGTCCCGAGTCTGGTGTTCTAGCTAACCCCTCTGTATTTTAAACAGATATATAAATGTGCATGTATGTAATATGTGTACATAAATATATATGTATGTATACAGCAAATAGTGGGTTTCTCCACAAAGGAAAAAACAAACAAACGTATTGTTTTCTGTAGATTATCTCAGTAACTGTAAGTATCTCACCTGGGGCTGGTACCGAATCCTATTCTCTGTCAACCCCAATTTGTGGTCACAAGAAACCAGGTCTCCTGGTTGTCAATTTGGTCCTCTTCATTCTATCAGTGGTTTATAAACAGTGTTCCATGGAGCCTCAGGGGTTCCTTGGAGGTGGCTTAGGGGCTGCTGAGAGTGGTGAGCTTCGAGCAACTCCCAATCCCCTGTTGACCTCCCACCTGCATCTGTTTTATTTTCTGTGAAATCTCATTTTAAAATATTAAGCCCCATATATAAAATAAGTCCAGTAAGCCATTTATTATATACTAGAGGCCCAATGCACGAAAATTCATGCAAGGGTAGGCCTTCCTTCCCCCAGCTGCCGGCACTGGCTTCCCTCTGGCACTCGGGACCGGGCTGCTTCCCTCCAGCCTGGCTTCATCAGGAAGGATGTCTGGAATGACTTCCGGAAGACATCCAGTCTAATTAGCACATTACCCTTTTATTATTATAGATACTGTTCTGCCTCTATCTGGGGCTGAATGGAGTTCATATAACAGTGCTTCAGGTGCCCGCAATCTCCTTTGGAAGATCACAATTTTCTAGGGGTCAAAGTAGATGCTTATTTCTTTGGGTGGGAGGGAAACAAAAGAAAGGCCTGTGAATGCCTGATGTCAGATTTCCAAGTGAGGGCACAGAGCCACAGCATTCATTCATTTTAATCACCGACTCACGCAGGTCGTCTTGAAACATTTGTGGAGAGCCTATTATTTGCCAGGCCTCGTGTTTTAGTGTAATTAACTGTGTGGACAAGGAATATTTAAAATCACATCACAATTGAAATGCATTAGAGGAGAAACAATGCTGCTATATGTGTGGTGACAGATCCTTTTCAGAATGTGATCTCTGGGTGACCTGCTATTAGTGCAGCTATCCTGGAATTCAGAGTTTTGTCCCTTTTTTATTCTTAAAGTGAGGTTTACTTAAACTCAAAACTAGAGGTTTGAAAAGAAAAACTTTCAAAACTGCCCAAATAAAAGGACCCTTGAATCTAATATCTATCTCAACCCTTGGCCTTCAGCGCTGCCCGGGACAGCTGGCCCAAGCTCAAACCCAGGAGCCTTTGTCTTCGCTCTCTCTCCCTTGCGATGATCTAGGGGAGAGAGGCAGGGAGGAGGGAGCAGCAGAAAGGTGAACCTGCCCTGAGAACCCCTCTCCACTGCAGTAAGTGCTGGCCACTCTCTATAGTGTGGCTTATTTACTTTTTGCCATCACTAACCAGGGGGAGTTCTGACTTCCCAGTTCACAATGAGGGCCCTGTGGCTAAAACAAAGATGAAGGAACCTGCCCAGAGCCAGCAAGCTAACGGGGGCAGAGTTGTGATCCAGATCAAAGTCTGTGTGCCTCCAAACTGTGCCACTGCAATGTGATCTGGCAAGACAGTGAGGGACAGGCTTTTAAAAGACCCCATGGCCATGGCCACTAGAGGCTGTGGTGGGCCCCAGGCATGGGGAAGCTAAAGCACAACAGTGTTTATTAGCAGTTTAAACCAAGCCTGTGTGCACAAAAGCCTCAGAGCCACACTGGGATGTTTCTACACAAAAGCTTTCAGTCCACTGCCTCATCTAGTCCTTGCTGTAATGTCACGAAGTAATTTTCTATAATCTGCCTTTAGCAGGAAAAGAAGAGATTCAGAGAGGTGAAGACACTGGCCCAAGGACAACTAAAAAGTGGCGATGGTTTCGTTTGAAACCAATTTCCCTGGCTTGGTTTCCCATGATTCTTCCCAGCTGCAGAGTGGCAGTGGATAAAGTGAGAAGAGCTGTGAAAAGCTCAGCCCAGTGCTTAGTTAACAGTGTAGCAGAGTTCAGAGTCCACTGGGCCAAAACCACTGGAGGACGTCAGTGGGACACACAACACGTCTGGAGAAAAAGGGGAGCATATCACTCAATTGGGACCTTCCTTCCAAAACACTGGCCCTCGGGCATATTCATGTAAGCGACCGCCATTACTAACAGAACAACCTTCCTTCCATGAAAAGATCTTGGTGAGAGGTCAGATCTCACCACTGCCTAAAGATATCGTTATTCTGGCTCCTCAAAAGGAACGTGAAAACAATAGATTGGTACAGGGTCCCTGGGTCTTCAGATTTGATAATTCTGTGTCTTTCTACACAGCTGGTGTCTGGCTCCTTGGAATTGGAGTGTTGCGCTAATCAATTATTCATTCATTCAATCATCCATTCAAGACATGTTACTGACCCAACTGGTGTGGTTTGCTGGTTGGGCAGTCATGGTTTGATTCCTGATCAGGGCACATGCCTGGGTTTCAGGCTCAATTCCCAGTAGGGGGTGTATAGGAGGTAGCCAATCAATAATTATTTCTCATCATTGATATTTCTCTCCCTTTCTCCCTCTCCCTTCCTCTCTCTGAAATAAAAAGCATATATATATGTGTGTGTATATATATGTGTGTATATATATATATGCTTTTTATTTCAGAGAGAGGAAGGGAGAGGGAGAAAGGGAGAGAAATATCAATGATGAGAAATAATTATTGATTGGCTACCTCCTATATATATATGTGTATACACATATATATATATGTATACACACACACACACACACATATATATGTATGTATGTATGTGTGTGTGTGTATATATATATATACATATATATATAGTATGTATACTGAGTGGCCAGATTATTATGATCTCTGAATAGAAGCCCAATGCATGAAGATTCGTGCTAGAATGGACTTTCCTTTCCCTGGCTGCCGGCACTGCCTTTCCACTCTGGCCCAGCCTCTTTCTGCTCAGGCCCTGGAGCCGCCTCTTTCCGCTCTGGGAGCCACCTCTTTCTGCTCCGGCCCCGCCTTCCCACACTGCCCAGAGGCCCTGAGAGACCGGGGGTGGGGCAGAATGCCTGCATCATTGCCATGGCGATGACGCAAGCATCCTGCCCCCATCACTTGGTGCCTGTGTATGCAAATTAACTGCCATCTTTGTTGGGTTAATTTGCACATCACTCCTGATTCGCTGGTGGCATAGCGGAGGTATGGTCAATTTACATGTTTGTCTATTATTAGGTAAGGTGTGTGTGTGTGTGTGTGTGTGTGTGTGTGTGTGTGTATTTTTTTTTTTAAAGGAGAGAAGACATGTTACTGAACACCTACTAAGTGCCAGGTCCTGTTTTGTGAACAAAATAGAAGTCCTTGCCCTTGAGAGCTTATCATTTAGCATGATGATATCTGATTTCTTGTCCAGCACTCCCCAATTTATAAAGGTTCCTATATACACAACTCCACTTGACCTTCACATTAACACAAGATGGAGTAGGATAGGTACCATTATCTATCTTTACCAGTAAGAACAATAGCCCCAGGAAAATTAATGACTTGCCAAACAGCCCATGGCCAGCTGGTGGGAAAGCTGAGAGTTATACCCAAGACTTCTTCTTTTGTTTGATGTTTAAAAAATATTAGCTAAGTGGAATCTTTGAAATAATATAGCTAAAATTAGTGGGAACGCAAAGTACATTATTCATTGGGGATCAGAGCCACCTGGAAGTTGAGCGAGAATGAATAAAACTAAGGCGCATTTGAAAATATGTTCAGAACCCTTTTCCAGATGACTTATCAAACCCATTAAAAAAGGAGTGGGTTTCCTCAGTGTAGTCACGATCAGAGTTCTTTTCCCTGGACCCCTTACTCTGCATGGATCTCACAGTGATGCATGTGCCTGCAGAGATGCAAAAATCTCCTTCTTACACAGGAAGAACCCAGAATGTAACTTTAACACGGGCAACATGCCTTCTCTTCCAATGGGGTGCTCGAAAGAGCACTTGTTGGCTTTATTTATGAACTCCAGAGCGAGTGCTTATTCCTGCACCAAGACTGAGTCCGGGCCATGCGCATGAACAGCGGAAGGAGAGATGCACAGACTGTAGGGAATTAAAAGCTGCCTCCCGGGCCCTGGAGAATGAGGCCAGGGCTTCTCCAACAGAAGCAGCTGCTGTTCTGTCCTCACAATGGCACACACTCAGGTCTGCAATTTTAAGATTGTTTGGGGGATGAGGGCTTGGCCAGCCCAACCTCGGTACAAGTGACAGCTGGGGACATGAGTGGCATGGCCCTGAGAACAAGGTGCCCAGGTGTGGGGCTAGAACAGAGGAGCCTCTGAGACAGGTCCATATGCTCTGCTTAGCTAAGGGCACCTTCAGAAGGGCAGGCCTGTTTACTGCCGAGTATGTGGAGAGAAACATACATTGAGATTCAGGGATCAGGATGTACAGGTGTTATAATGGAGGGATTAAAGGTGACATTATGAGGGTGACTCCCCTTCCTATCTAGGTGTAGGTATAACATCTGTGCAATGAGCTAGCAACCTGTTGCATATGTGCTCCCCCATTAGATTGAAAGGTCCATGCAGGGCCATGGTTCTCTTCCCCACTCCTGGATCTCCTCATCCTAGTGTAGACCTGACACAGCAAAGGTGCTAAATAAATGTAAGTGGATCAGGAAATGAATGCAGGATCTGAGGCCTGGGGAGCAGTGAGAGTGGGTTGAGCCAGCCTGGATGGGAGCCCCGGCCTCAGGCGCTAAGAGTTGGGCTCCATCCTCCACACCCAGCCCGGCGCTCTGGCCAGCCTCCCTTTCCCAGGGCACCCTCACCTCGGCAGACCGGCCTGTGGTCGCTCCAGGCCGCAAACATGTCGCTCACTTTCATACAGGTGATCCGCTTGGATCCTTGCAGGTCATAGCCCTCGTTGCAGGTGAACTGGATGCTGGATCCTAACCTGGGAGACAAGGTGCATCTGTGAGCTCGATCCTGGGCCCACCCCGGGGGCCTCCTGCTTCCACAAAGTATCACCTCAACCTTACTTCTGTTCTGGCCCTTGATCGTTACAGTTTTATCACTTAAAATCTCAATTTTTTTAACCACTGAATGGTTTTAGGATTAAGTCAAAAGGTGACTTTTGTGAGCAAAACAGTAATTCTCTAAGTATCAATTAGGACAGCTAAGAGTGGGTGGATGATACTCAAAACTTTAATCAAACTCGAGAATTAGGGGAAGAAGCCTGGTAGAAACTTTGTGAAATGCACCATCGTGGGGCCCTAGGGTCCCCCAGGTTTTCAGAGGCACAAGCTGCTTGCTGGCATGGCATTCCTGATGACAGCGGTCCTCTGTACACTAGGAATCGGTTTGCGGGTGACACTATAGTCTACAGCTCTCCCCTTCCCCTTCAGGCAAGGGCGCTATTCCCAGAACTGGACTAGGAAAGAATGTCAGAGGCCATAGCACTTCTCCAGAAAGTGTCTATTCCTGTATCCGCACCATCCTCCGCCCTCCACCTCCTGGAAGGCCAGCCAGCCCCTTCCTTCCCCCCTGCAGCCCATCCCACCCTCCTTGCAATCACAAAGTTCCCAAACAGATCTTACCTGAAATCTGAGCCTAGTCTTTTGCCCCTTTCAGGTATGCCAGGGTCTGGACACATATTATGCCCTTGGGACACACCAATCTGAGTTACTACAAGGCAAAAACAGCACATACAGAGATGGGTGACCACAGGAAGCACCGGCCGGTGGTGTCTCGGGGGAAGGACCCAGAGACAGAATGAGGCCCTGCTCCGGTGGGGCTGGGTGGGGCTGCTGGGGTCCACTGGGCTTGGGACTCCTCAGTGTGCAAGCTGGGGAGCTGCTTTTGACAATTCCTTTGGGAAATCCATCTAGAGCATGTGGGCACCCCAACCCAACACCAGGTCCCTCATCCCGCACCAGCAGCGGAGGTGGATGGTCCACAGCCCCGTGACCTCCCCACCTTGAGCTTTGGATCTTGGGGTGGTGACTCTAGATGAAATGAGCCCCCCAACCTCAACCCCAAATGAAGAAATGACTCAAAGAAAGTTAAATAAAAGGTGGATGCGTGGTCAGAAACGGTAAAGAATGTAAGAGAAAGCTGCAGTCTGAAGTTCAAAGTAGAGACTTTCGCTCAAACACAGATATTTCTGCTGAGAAACCTCTTCCCATTTAGACACTTCTCAGGCCTGACTGACCAGTAATCAGAGCACCCCCAGCCCCGTGCCCCTCGCCTCTGGTCAAGGGCACCGCGCGCAGAAATGACGCCTGTGGTGGTTCCTGGCAGGCGGTGCGAGGCTCTCACATGGGCCAACACCAGAGTCCTCTTTACAAAGACGATGTGTGCAGGCCTCTCAGCTAAAGGAGAGGCTTGATCAGGGAGCATCGGACACACACAGTTTGTTTTCTTCCGTTTCCGGGGAGGCTGAACACTCTGGCCCGTTGTTCTTGAGATGCTCATACTCATGAGGCTGGAACCCACTCACACCCTAGACTCTTGGCTCTGGGGACCAGGAGCGGGGGCCAGGCAGACAGCCTGGCCAGAGGAGTTCCACTCAAAGCCTCCCCAGTCCCATGATCCCAACACCACCAGGTCTCAGGGCCTGGATGATAAGATGGAAATGCAGTCTCCAAAAGCAGAGCAGTTCCTGCCTCCCTGAGATGACAGAAAGTCTGGAGTAACGTTCCCTGAGTTGGACCATTTCTGTCCCACACTCTCAATGTCCCACAATATGAGCAAGGTACTCCATCACTCACTCATTCACTCACTCACTCACTCACTCACTCACTCACTCGGTCGAATACACAAAAAGCATTAACTTAGCACAGTAGTGTCCACAGCCCTACTATATATCATGGGGCATGTCAAAATCAGATGTCATATATGACCTGTCCTCAAGAAGCTCCCATTTGAGTGAAGACATGAAACACGGAAACTAACTGTGAAACCGCATGGGGAATTGATGAAAGATGCAGCTACAAGGAGATTCAGAGGGAGGACCCATCTCACAGTGCGGAGAGAAGCAAGAAAGGCTGCCTGGAGGAGGAGTTATTGAACATGGACCTTCTGAGATAGCAGGATTTGGATGCACAGTGACAGAGGAATGACAGCTCAGGCAGACAGACAGGCATGGGGAGGGAGGTAGAAACACAGAAACAGAACTGGGGTTGCCCAGTGTGACCAGAACAGGAGGAAGGGTGATGGGTGAGATGGATGAGTAAAAGGTGAGATGTCAGAGGTCAGACTTTTAAGGGGTTCGGGTCTGATCCTCAAAACGACAGGGAGCCACTGAAGAGTCCTGAGTGTGGGAAGTGCAGGAAAGATCTGGATTGCTCGTAAGGTGCAAGATGAGTTAGGAAGTTGTGTGATTGTTTGGGTAAAGGACAACAAGAGCCTGGAAGTTGGGACAGACATGGGGTAGTGAGAATGGACTTGGCAAAGAATCACCTGGACTCATGGAAGACTGGGTGTGGGAGGGCCTTGGGGGAGGGGTGTGGGAGGGGAAGGAAGCAGGGGACTCCCTGGCCAAGGGGCCTGTGAGGAGCTGCACTTTAGACTCAGAGGCTAAAGCTCATTTCTAGTTAGAAGCCTGGTGGAGACCCTGTTCAAACCTCCAGGCACCCCAGGGTATGGCTGGCCAAGGGATCTGGGAGTTAGGACATCTGCTAGCCTCTCGTTCGTGTGTGGCAGAGCTCATGGCCTCTTGCGTAGCTTCCCTTTCTCTACCATTGCACATCACCAGTTAAACCCACTCACTCCCACTGGACTTTTACCCCTGCTCCCGTCCCCTCCCTGGCCAAGCCTCTCCTTCAAAGCTTCCACTTGCTAAACTTAGCCATGTCCCCATGGCCACCAGGCCTCAGGGCCTGGATGATAAGAAGGAAATGCAGTCTCCAAAAGCAGAGCAGTTCCTGCCTCCCGGAGCCTCAGTGTTGCAAGCTGGGGAGGAAGAGATACTGGGGCCTCCAGGATCCCCAGGGCGTGGGAAGGAGAGAGGAGGCTCTGTTCTGAGATGAGGAGGGCAGACTGTACTTGTGTTTCACCTGTTGGTAAGCCAGCTTCATGTGTTCCAACCCTACTGAGGACTTCCCAGCTAAGCTCCCACCCTCTTTAGGCCCTGCTACTCCACCCTGCCCGTCGATCACACCCACCCCAAAGTCCCTGAGACCACCCATTGGAACCACACAGCCACCTGGTAGCACTGCAACAATGGACAGGAATGGGAACATTGTACCCATGGAGCCAATCAGTACACCCTTTCTTGCCCTCTCAGTCAGCACTGACACCACGCAGTGAGCAGACAGAGTGGAAGGTAACAGATGAAGATGCTCTGGACCAGAGAGGAGGGACCCTGGCACAACCCACCCACCAGGCAAATGAAGCACACCTGCTGCCCTCCTTAAATCAGCCAGCCCGAAGGAAGGCCCAGCCACCGATCAGGAAGTTACGAGCCCAGCGGGGAGCCGCCCACACCTCACTGGTGTCCTGTCTTCCTGGGAGGACTGAGCAGACCACAGGAGCCCCATGCGGACTTTAGGCTCCCCAGGCAACAAGCAAACTTACGTTGCAGGGAGCGGTTTACTGCCTGAATACAGAGGCAAGAGGTTTTCCCCCTCTTTCTATAATTCCAACCTCCCCTGCCTAATCAAAACCAGCGGCTTGTGTTTGCAGCATTAATTTGCTGTTGGCTGCAGAGAGCAGAAGGAGAAGGGAAGGTGAATCTTACTCCCACCCTGTGAGGACCCCTATGGTGAGGAAGAAGCTGAAACATGCTCAGAAAGGCGATGCTTCTATCCAGAGTGAAAGGAGGCATGGACACGTGGGTGGCCAGAACCGATGGTGGAGGATCCATGGTACCCACGGACTGTCTGATGAAGGCAACAGGCAGGGTCCAGGATATGTACGTGAAGAAATTCAGAACATCTGTCCATAGGGCATTTGGGCAGAACACATAGGGTCAGATACCTGCATACACTTGGTTACCTACCTCAGAGGCAGCTTGAGTCACACAAGAAAATCTCAGAACAAAGACCAGTACCTTGTAACAGAGAGATTTCCCACCCCCCAACCCCCAAAAGAATAGTTTGCATTATTTCATTAGAATAGGTTTCTGAATCTTTCCAAGGGAGTTCTGGGCACCTCTGAGTAGCAATGAAAACCATGGGCCCCCCCCTCCCATAAAGTGCACCCACAGCATCACTGTCATTGTTGGCCAGTTCACGGACCTTCTGAATCCTAGGCCAATAAGGCTCATCTTAGCATCCCCAGAAGGAAGAGAGGGTAAGGTTTTGTATCCCCTTTTTATAGATGTGGAAACTGAGACATAAGTGCCTGGGGCAACACGGTTACCTGAAGACATGGTGGGATAAAAACTTGTTCTCCCAAATCTGGGCCATTTCCTTATAGTTTGCCTGAGGCTTCAGGGCAAACTCGGAAATTAAATCGTGCCTGCCTCAGTTCATCTAGTCTCCTGTGGCCTATGAGGGCCAGGGCCAGGGTTCGAGCCTTCTCTGCAGACTCCTGGCCTAACCCTTGGCTCTCCTGGCTCCCTGCTTCTTCCCCCGGTCCCTAGTCACACACAGACGTACTGCCTCCTGAATGCTCCCTGCCATCCAGCCTTCTCGGGGGTACAATGACCAGACGATGGTCCCCAGGGACAGGGAGTGGTACCCCCTCTTGATTGGATGACTTGAAAGACCACAGAAAAATCCCACATCCAGGCTCAGTTCCACTGGGGTCTCAGGACCAAACTGCCTCTGCCCAGCCCCGCTCCCACCACACAAGGCACAGAACTCTGGGACACTGGTGGCGGCTCCCCATCTCTCAGGAAGCAATGCTCGCATCTCAAGAGAAGTAAGTACATGGAGGTGAGATGAGAGGGGCAGGAGGGAGGAGGGAAATAGAGGAGGAGGAGAAAGCAGAGAAGGTGAGGAGGAAGGAGGGGGGAACGTGGAGGGAGAGATTAGGATGTGAGATGCAGGGGGAAAGGAAGGAAAGGGAGGAGACAGTAAACCGAAGGCCAGTCATTTGGGGACCACGGAAGGCCACCCCCCCCCCCCGACTCACTTCCAGAATGAAAAGAGAGGGATTCTTGGAAAAATCTCCTTTGCTTTCAAGACCAGCCTTCCAGGTGGCACCCAGAGCCTCCCCCAACCCCTTCCTGTGCTCTAGCCCCAAAGCCCCACAGCACAGGTTCCAATCAGGTGTTTCTGGGTGACATCCAGCCCACTCCCCAGTGTCAGATGCCCCTGTTTAAATCTTTCAGACATCAATAGCAGGAACATGTTCCACAGACGTAATTGTCCCCAAGCAGAGAGCCCAGCACTGCCCCACTGGCTCGAGAGGCAGGACCCCCAACCTCTAGTCCACTCTTTGCCCAGCCAGGTCCAGGGACCCTGGTGGAGGTTACTCGGCATTTCTCTCGCTCCCCTTCCCAATCTTGCCACAGGGGCTGGAATTGGGGCCCTGCAGACTCCCAGGTCCCAGCTGGAGGTCACTGACTCCTAGAGAAGGAGCCAGAAAAAGGACGGTCTTAGCAGGTGGAAGTGATTCAAAAGGAAAAATAAAGAGAGAAATGGAGCAGTAATGACTCCCTGGACTACAGTTAGAATGGGAAGTGAGGGAGAAAGAGGAGCGACGAGGGAGATGGGAAGACGGGGAGGAGGAGAAGGCTGAGGACAGGCCTTTGGGCTGCTTACTGGCCACCAGGTCAGTGTGTCCGTGCACAGAGCCCGGGATGGAGGAAGGCAGGATTGAAGGGAAATCATTCCAGCATCATCTGGCTCCCCCATAGTCACAGCACTGGAGGGTCTGAGGTCAAGTGAGAGGCTGGCAGGGGCCAGCGGGCAGACACTTACACACAGATGTCTTCTGGCTGCTATCTTTGCTGGGCATCAGCTTCACACCTCGAGACTTCAACTCGATTTGCTTCTTGACTAGAGAGGAAGCAAGAGAGAAAAGGGTTTAAGTTATTGTCTGTGAATGGGGATGGGGCCCTCTGGATTGATCCCTTTCTTGGCTTGGGGCTTTCCATGCTGGGTTAAGCCAGAAGCCCCTCTAGGCGAGGATACACCAAGGGTAGCATTCAAGCGCAGCAGGCGCCCAGACCTGAAGAAAGAGCTGCTATCCAGGTGGTCCTCGGGGCCAGGCAGACAAGGTGACCTCCCGTGCACCTGGGAAGCCCTGCCTGTCGGCTTCCCTGCAGACTCAGCCCTGCCCAGGCTCCAAACCAGCCCTGACCTGATGTGTTAGACTGGATAATGGCACCAAATTGCCAACCTCCCTGAATCCACACCCTTTGCAAGGAGACTGTGTACTCCTTGACTTGGGGTTTGGGCAGTGGAATTTTGGAGGCCCTGACATGTCCAAAGGCTTGAAAAGTGCCTGTCAGATCAGTCTTGCCCCCCTGGCATCATTGGGAGGAGAAAGACATTGCCAGTCCCAGGAGGACAAGAGAACCATGGAGCCAATCAGTACAGCCTACACCCAACCTATTGTGGGCGGGAGAAGCTGGGTCCTAGAGGCCTTTGGGGGGTGGTGCCTGGCTCAGGTGCTGGCCTGATGGATTGAACTGGGCTTTGATCCAATCACTGAGTCCAGTCTACAGGTTTTTAGGACTTTGCCAAATAACACAGCCAGGGCACCCGAGCCAGAACCCAATTCCAAAGACCACTCCTCTACATCCATCCACCATCTTTCGTGCGACTACCCCAGTTCTCTAGTGCACTCTGCTGGCCTCCAAGGGCTTCGTCCTGTCTCTGGTTGGGTGGCTTGGGGGTATCTATCCAATCCCAGATCCCCGTGGCATCTCACAGCTGGCCTCTGCAGGCTGGCTGACTCAGCCCCACTCAGACTGGTACCCAGCCGTGGTAGCAACATCTGTAACCAGGCACTTCCTAGGTGCCAGGCCCTGGGCTAAGTGCCTTACCAGTTCTTTATTAACATCAGCATCCTTGACTCCTTTCTTTTCTTCCACCCACACTGCTGCATCAGCAAATCTTTCCGAATCTATCCAAATGCAATTCCATGTCTATCATGCTGACCCAACCCTGCACCACTTCTCTCCCTGTTGCCATGGCCTCCCATCTTCCCTCCTGCCCCTGTTATAATCTGTTCTCAACACAAGAGCCAAAGGGATCCTTTAAAACATAAGTGCGCCCATATTACATCTCTGCTCAGAACTCATCAGCAGCAACCCTTGTCTCCTAGAGGGAAAGCTGAAGCCTTTAAAATGGCCCGCACAGACCTATCTGCCCTCTCCACGACCTCAATCACTCTCCTCCAGCCACGGGCCTCCCTGTTGTTCCTATAATATGCCAGGCATGTTCCTGCTCCCGCTGGCCAGTTCCCTAGAAGGCTCTCCCCCAGAAATCTTCATGATTCTCTCCCTTGAAGCATTCACGGAAACACCAGTTCCTCCTGGAGGCCTTCTCACACTGCTCCATTCAAAACTACACCTCCAACCCCAACTCTCCCTCCCCTTCCCTACTTTACCTCCCTAACTTTCTCACACACTATGTCATTTACTTAGCGAGTCTGGTCACCCTGCATTGCAATGTAAGCTCCACAAAGGCAGGGGTTTTCGGCTATAGTGTTCACTGCTATATCATCAATGCCTAGAATAGTGCCCGGCACACAGTGGGCACTCAATAACCATTTCATTTGGTCCTTATACACTTAACCACCTTCACCCGTAGTTATACCTACTTAACAGACAGTAAAATCAGGGTCCCGGCGGTTGAAGTGATTTGCCCTAGGTCATAGAGGTAGCATCGGCTGTGCTCCTCTCTTGTGACCTGCCCCTAAGCAATCCCAGGGGCACCGTCCACCTTCTGCAGCTTCTGCCCCTCCCAGCTCAGGCCCGGGAAACTCAGGCAGTTGCTCTGCACTTGTGGTGACGTGCCAATCCTGAATTCAAAGTCCAGGGCGACCAGGTGCGCCAGGGGGCCACGTCCCAGTCCCCCTACCCCACCCCTCTCTGCCTGCATCCAAAAGCTCCCCAAGGATTTGTCCCTGCCAAGTTGCTGTCGAAGCTGAACACCTGATAGAATTCAGTAACTACCACAGAGCCCCTGCTTTCTAATGTGCACTCAGACCCTTTATAAATGTGCATTACTCTCCAAGTGTATCCAGCAGGAAAATTTCCAATGAACACCAACATGGACCATTATTAAACAGAGGGTGTCGGTAGGGGAGCATGCATTATTCAAGCCTAGCTAATAGAGTGCGGCAGGGAAAATTCCTCTGATTTGATCATCCCAAGAGAACGAGAGTGGTCCCAGCACTGCAAGACCAGTTGGAGCTCTTCTCCCTGAGGCCCAGCATTGGGGTAGGTATGGGGGAGGTCTCTTCTCCCTGAGGCCAGGCATTGGGGCAGGGGGTGGGGGAAGGTCTCTGTCACCCAGTGTGGCCCACGTGAGGTCAGGTCTGTGGAGATGATGGCACCTAGCCAAGAAGGAGGAGGTGAGTCAGTCTTGCCAGTTCCCTTGTTTCCAGTTGTCCTGCACACTTGGGAAGGGGGACGGGGAAAGGGCCAGTGCACCATGATGCCATTCCCAGGGCAAATGCTGCATGGGGTTTCCTTGAGTTTGCTGGAGGGGAACCGTGAGGTAGAGGAGGACATGAGGGGGTGTCATGTCCACAGAGCGCACTGCGCACCGTGTACATGTGTCTATCAGTACTCACATACACCATGTAACTCACTCACACATGCTCTTGTGCTGAATGTGAACAGTCAGGGTTCCCAGGAGAGGAGTGCGGGCTTTAACTGGTTGATGGAAATCTTACTAGGTGCATTCATCTCCTGCGAATGATAATGCCTACAGGAGACTGCCAGGCTGCTCCATTCATCCTTTATATTCTGGTTAATTACAAGACATTTCCCCGCTGCTGTAAAGGTTAGCGGGACACATGGTACACATTTAGCTAGAAGAATCTGGCAATACAAATGCCTCTCCAGCCTGCAGCATGAGTTATTGGGCTGAGCTAGCCGGAGACAGGACCTGTGAGTAGAGAGGAGAGGGAGGTCTGACCTGTCTCCAAGGCTCTGGGAATCTCGGGTGGTGGAACCTGCAGTTTCTGCTCTTCCCAATGGATTCAGACTTCCCTCCATGGGGCGATCATGCCCTAACCTTGATCATCCCCCTTCCCCACCACTGGGCTGTTCTGCTGGCTGGAGCATCCCCTGATCTCCCCCCGCCCCCCTATACATACACACCTACTCCCTCACCAAATCCAATTCAGTCCAATTCATTCAACCTTAAAAAAGTTTCCAATGTGTACCTTCTTTCCATGTTCTAAGCCACTCCTGCCCTAAACTCATCATTTTCGCTTGGATTTTGTTCACTGATCCAGTCTCTTCTAGCCCATCTTTAAAAATGTTGCAGAGCGTGATCTTTTAAAAACTGAAATCTGATCTCCCCTTTGAAAACGTGGATGTGCCTCCTGCACGCTGTCGCTCCCTTGTCACAGAGGCCTGCCTCACCGCCTGGCAGCAGCCGGCAGGAATACGTTCATTACTCACAGTCCTCCGCTAGACAAAGCCGGTGTCGAGCACACTGGCTCCTCATCTCAGTCAGATTTATGCCACGGATATAAAATTTAGTGCAGATGCCTCAAGACCTACTGCTTCCAGCTTCAGACCTTCCAGCAGACACCCACGTCCTTGCCGCGGAGAAGAGCAGTGGGAAGGACAGGGATTCTGAAGCACAGCTGGGAAGCAACCAAAGGTGAGGTGTCCGTTGCCAGGCCAGGTGCCTTACCGAATAAATATAAAACCATCACGCCAGATTTGACCAGGATGCTGCCAACACATAAACGAAGAGGCTGCGGTGGCACCACTCTGCTACGCACCGGAACGTTCGGTGGCCAGGGAAGGCTTCAAGATGGGCAAAGGTGTTCACCAGGGGAAATCAGGAAAGGTGTGATGTTGCATGTTGATGCTATAACCACGAATTTGGGAAGACGCCCCCTAAACCTAAGCTAACCCCTGAAGAGACTGCTCCCTTTGCCACAATTTCTGCAAATGGAGACAGAGAAATCAGCGACATCATTTCTGATGGAATCACAAAGATTCGGAGAGTGTTTTCACATCATAGGGCAGAAAAACATGGAGTGGTGAATTAGGAACTGAAGGCACAGAATTCAACTGAGAGTCCACATCCCTCCAGTTGAGTAATGCGTAAAAAGTTCAGAAAGGCCCTAACCGGTTTGGCTCAGTGGATAGAGCGTCGGCCTGTGAACTGAAAGGTCCCAGGTTTGATTCCAATCAAAGGCATGTACCTTGGTTGCAGGCACATCCCCAGTAGGTGTGCAGGAGGCAGCTGATAGATGTTTCTCTCTCATCGATGTTTCTAACTCTCTCTCTTTCCCCCTTCCTCTCTGTAAAAAATCAATAAAATATATATTTTTTAAAAGTTCAGAAAGGGGAATTCTGGGATACTTCTGATTTCCAGTGTCGCATCCACTGTACCCACTCTGGAAATTGCCAAGGCCACTGCAGGTCTTTGGTTGTAACTGCTGAAGATGCTCTCAGTCCACTCATTTTAAATAGGACAGAAGTTGGCTTTCCGGTCACAGCAGTCCAAGCTCCAGGTTCTGGTGTCACAGAAAGTAGCTGGTGCTACTGATGGTGTGGGGTTTGGAAACGCGAGCTGGGCTCTCAATCTTTAAGATGTTTCACTTCATGACTCAGAACAAGTTGGAGAGGTTATTGTGAACCAAGATGATGCCACGTTCATGCAAGGAAAAGGTGACAAGATCTGAGTTGAGAAACATATTCAAGAACCCATCGAGCAGTTAGAATGTTACTATGACTGATGGTGACAAAAAACAACTAAATGACCATCTGGTGGAACTTCAGATCGTCCTTGTGCTGAGGATGGCTGGGACAAATGGCGTGGAGGAGAATGAAGACAAAGTCCAAGACCCACTAGACGCTACAAGAAAGGGCTTTGTCTGGGTGCTTTGCTTTAGTGCACTCCAGCCCTGAATTCACTGCTCTCACTAATAAGAAGCCATACATTAGCCGAAACCGGTTTGGCTCAGTGGATAGAGCGTCGGCCTGCGGACTGAAAGGTCCCAGGTTCGATTCCGGTCAAGGGCATGTACCTTGGTTGCGGGCACATCCCCAGTAGGGGGTGTGCAAGAGGCAGCTGGTCGATGTTTCTCATCGATGTTTCTAACTCTCTATCCCTCTCTCTTCCTCACTGTAATAAATCAACAAAATATAAAATATAAAAAAAAAGGAAAAAAAAGAAGCCAAACATTGGTGTGGAAATCATGAAACAATCACTCCACATCCTGGCAATACCACTGCTAAGAATGTAGGTGTTGGAGGATTATTGACAGTTAAGAAATATATGCAAAGTCCCTCAGAAGCAGGTGTTGCACCAGGCTGGTGATTTGTCTTTCTGAATAGGGCGGAAGAAGGAAATCAACCCAGCTTAGGTGGTAAGAGGTGCTCTGCTGGGTGCTGCTGGTGTGACTTCTTGGTTAACCACAGCAAAGCTTCTGGCTACCAGAATTCCTAAAGAAGAGAAGGACCCTGGCATGGGAGATTGGGGGGCAGTGTGGGTGCGGACTGTTCTAATTTCTAGAATAGTGCTTTGTTATTAATGGACTGTGTAATGATCTTCACAAACTACATCCGAGAAGTCAGCTGGAGAAAAGGACCGGAGGAAAGATGTTTCAGGGAATCACCGTGGCCATCCGTTATTGGTTTCAGTTTGCCTTTGTAATACTGTTCTCTCTCCTGAAATGTCCCTCCCCTCTCTTTTCCTCTTGGCTGCCTCTTGTTGGTCAAGGCCTCACTCAAAGGTTATCTGCTCTCTGTGGCTGTCCCTCATCTCAGGGAGAAGTCGATGCTCTCTCGGGACTGTATTCAGACCACTGAAAGCCTTCATGCACCGCAGTGTCCTCTCTGGTTCTCCTGCCAACTTGTCCCATGAGCTCCTATGTCTGTATCCTGTGACTGACACACAGCCAGGCACAGAGAAGGTTTCTGATAATAGTCTGACGACCAAGTGGGTGAATGGTCAACTTTTAGAAAAATATGTGCGTGGAATTCATTTCCTGGAAAAAGGAATGGGTTCTTCTCGCTGGTGGGGTGAGGAGTGCCCCATTTTGTGTTCATGCTCACTTTTTCGTTCAGGCTCACTCTTGACTGAATTCAGGAGCCTGCTTTGTGGGCCCCTGAGCCAGGTAGTGACAACTCAGCTATTTGTGCAAAGGTCCCTGGGGACCCCGAACCTGGAAATGAGGCTGGCTAGAGTTTGGCAACTCAGCAGGCTAACAGAAGAGGACAAAAGAGTCAGAGCATGGACCACGGGATGCCTGAGGCGCTTTCCGCTCTGGTCCAGACTGCAGATCAGTCACGAGCAAGAACAGGACAGGTTCAAGTGAAAAACAAGCTTCAGCTTGTTACTGTAAACAGCCCCAAGCAGCTCAGCAAATGCAAACTGTTTCTGAATGGAAAAGTTTATTCTGCAGACAACGGAGTTTACAGGACTTCTAGAAAGCCGAGGAGCCAATAGTTTCTCTGTAGAACATCTTCCATCTCCTGGTCACCAGCACTGAACTGACAAGAGAGGAGGTGAAAGGGAGAGCGGGGACGGGCTAGGATTTGGCTGAAGGGAGGGACGGGCACTAGATGATGACCATCAGGTCAGAGTGGTAGGCAAAGGAGGAGCCGGAGCTGCCAGCTCGCTCTTGTTGCAGAGAGTCAAGGTAACTGGTGGGTCTGAAGCTTCTGGGTCCCATTTCCTAAGCATCTACCACATCCCAGATACTTCACCAGGATCTCTTTTAATTTCCAATAGCCCCATGGGGTTAATATTATTCCCTCTTTACAGGTGAGCAGGGTGACAGTGAGGGGCCCCTTACTAGTTGTGATCATTCACTACTGGGGGCATTTAAGAAAGGTTCTCACTCTGATTCCTTGAAGCCTTGAAAAAACCAAGAAAGTAATGAACATTGAGAAGAACTAGAAATGTTTCTGGAGGCAGAGGGATGAGTTACACAACCTCAGGGGTCTTCCAGAACTGGAAGAACCTTGTGGTCCTTCGAGTCCTGGGGTTCCCAAGTTTAGGTACAGGACCCATCATTTTAACACTCGGGTAAATTCTTACTACACAAAATACATGAAAGAGGAACTGCTCTGGTTGAAGTTGGGGTGGAAACCTGGAGTCCCACCCACTCAGCCCCTATCAGAACAGCTGCTGGGAGAATCCTTTGGCCTCCAAGGAACCCACTTTGAAAACCCACTCTTTTGGGCTCCTCCTCTGAGGTGATATACATGGGGAGGACTCCCACTCTAAGAGAGGACTGTGGCCCCAGCCTCTATTTTGCCTTGAACATTTCACATCTCTATCTTTAACTTCTTTGAGTTACAGACTGGCAGAATAGCCAACTACCTGCTAGATAGTCCCCCAACCCCTGATATCCCAATACTACCCAAGAATCAATGTGTCCCAAGCAAAATTCATCCCCCATCTGCCTCTGCCCAAGACCATCCTGGTTAATATAATCATTTTTTACTCACTTCCTCAAGCCAGAAACCTAAGGTTCATCCCTGACTCCTCCGTCTCCTTCCCCCATCCCCTCTCACTCCCAAATCTAACTAGTCATGAGTCCAGTGTGGCGCACCATGGGGAGATCTCGTCTGGTTTGTCTCCTCCCCTCCACCTCCACCTAAACCCTGGTCCTCATCATCTGCTAATTCTCAAAGGCTCCTCACTGCCATCTCTCCCCCACCTTTTTATTCTACAGCAATCAAAGAGCTTTGGAAAATGAAAATGTGATCCCACCTCCCCCCGTTTAAAACTTCTCACCACCTCTCATCACCCATGGGATCAAGCCCAGCTTTACTGCAGCTTTTCACAACGTGAGCCCTACCTGACCTTCCGGCCTCAGGCCTCACTGCCCCTCGCTGCTCGCCTCCGCTCTAGACTGTGGGCTTTGTTCTGACTCAGTAAATGTTTTCTGCAAAAGGTCTGGGAGTAGATATATTAGGCTGTGGGCCATCCGTCTCAGCTGCAAACTGCTCAGCTCTGCCCAGGCAGTGCTATAGCAGCCATACACAATTCATAAATCAGAGAGCGAAGCCGTGTTCCCATCAACACGCATTTATGGTCACTGATATTTACATTTTATACCATTTTCATGTGTCATGAAATCATCTTTTGCTTGGACTGTTTAAACATGTAAAACCTATTCTTAGGAAGACAGGCAGAGGGCTGCATCTGGCCTGCGGGCTGCCGTTTACCCGTCTCTGCTCTAGAGACACATGAATATTTGTGGTTCTGCAGAGTGCACACTTTCATGCCTTCCTGCCTTGGCGCTACCTGGAATGCCTCTTCCTACTGTCCATCTGGCATCTTTGTGAGGCCCATGGTGAAGTCATTGCCACTATTTTGTAGGTTCTTTTTTTCGTGTGTGTGGCTTTTCTTAGGTGCCTCCCACAAAACTAATTGCTCTTTTATCTGTAGTCCTGGCCTTTAAGGGCCTCAATTATAGCTCTTACCATGCTGTACAGAACTTATAGACTTGTGTCTGCTCTTCTCTCTACTCACCTGTTCTTGAGACCAGATAGTGGTCTGCCTGCACTCATCTTTCTACGCCGTCACGTGGTAGTGCCACACAGACAATGCTTGTTAAATTACGTACCATTGCCCACCTCTGACAGCCAGCTGGAGGCACAGGTAGACTAGAACTCAGATCCTCTGACACCACGTGGCATTAGTTAAAATTGTGTCTGGCCACGAACAACCCTAAATTCTGACTGGGCTGAGACAGGAATGGAATGTGCTATGTTGTAGGTTATTCATGAATTTAATTCACTGTTTGTTTTCTTTGGGATGATATACGCACCAATACAATTATGAGTTGCTAATTATTAGCTCAGAAGTGATGCCAGACATCACTGAGACTTGGATGCCAGGAGGCTGAGCACAGGTGAAACGGGTCCTGCGCTGGTGACTCCTCAGGTCCACGCTCAGATGTCCCTGTCCCGCTCAGGTTCCTCAGAGGCTGACCTCCGTGGACTGCCAGAGAACCAGGGAGCCCACTGGTGAGGCAAGGCAGACTCCCTGGCACAGAGCAGACCAGGGCAGGGCATCTGGGCCCTTGCTCTTGGCTTCCTATTGGGTTGGCAGGTGGGAGGCACAGCAGGCATGAGGGAGGGCGGTGGGAGAGGTCTGGTTACTAATTCATGGGGCTCCCCGCTCCTGCACTGGTTACTGATTCCTGGAGCTCCCTCCTGCACTGTGGGTTGGCAGTGGTCAGGCTCCTGAGTTCTGCCTTGCAGCCCCTTTTCGATGGCTTCAGCACTCACTACTCCCTCCATGAACCTTTCCCTAGCCTAAGGGTGTCTCTGCTATTTAGTCCCTAGGGGCCTCATCACCCCATGGATTTCTTTTCTTTAAATTATTATATTTCATTGATTTTTTTTATAGAGAGGAAGTGAGAGGGATAGAAAGTTGGAAACATTGATGAGAGAGAAACATCAATCAGCTGCCTCCTGCACACCCCCTACTAGGGATGTGTCCGCAACCAAGGTACATGCCCTTGACCGGAATCGAACCCGGGACCTTTCAGTCCGCAGGCTGACGCTCTATTCACTGAGCCAAACCGGTCAGGGCACCCCATGGATTCCTTTAATCCCACCCTTACCTCTGTCATTGGCCCCTTCACTAAGCCTTCAGTTAAGCCGTGCAGTATGCCTTCTGTCTCCTGCTAGCCCCCTGACTGAGCCCTGTCTTTGCCACTCTTTTGGACTGAATCTGCAAGCAGGAAACCATAGATTGGTCTTCAGTAGTTTTTCATTCCTTTAGAGCAGTGGTTCTCAATCAGGAGTAACCCTGATTGTAGTTTTTCATTCCTTTAGAGCAGTGGTTCCCAATCAGGAGTAACCCTGCACACAGGAGACACTTGGCAATGTCTGCAGACGTTTTGGTTGTCACGACTGTGTGTACGTGTGTGGGGTGCCACTGGCATCAGGCATCTAGTGGGTAGAGGCCTGGGATGCTGCTCAACATCCCACAGTGCACGGACAGTTGCCCACAACAGAATTCTCCAGGCCACGTGTCAATAGTGCTGAGGTTGGGAAATCCTGCGTGATGGAGTCACCGATGGAATTACTAAATGATTAGTGTATACCCTTTCACTACGTACACCCATCCTGGAAAACGCTATAAAAAGAAGGTCCTGGGGAGAATCATTTATTCCCGCCATCAGCACACACCTCCGTATGTAAGCATGCTGGATCCCGGGGAACACGGCCGGCCGGGTCCAAGTCACTGCTCCAACACACCAGCGATGAGACCTCGAGCCAGCCACGCTCCCTCTCTGCAACTCTCACCCTCACCTATAAAATGGTGCTGATGACAGTCCCTACTTCACACAGCTGCTGTTAGGATGAAATGAAGCAATAAATGCCACGAGCCTGCAACTAGCAAGAAAGCCCTTTACGAACACTGACACACTCAAATGCGCAAACCCGTCCCAGGCTGAGTTGAGGGAGACAGAGCGAGGATAACACAGGGCCTACTTCATAAGTGAAACAGTTTTTCAGAGTTCAGGTTGCTCCCTGCTCCAGACTTGTGAAATTCTTTTAGAGGTTGCAACTAACATTAAAAATTGGAAAAGACATTTTCAGGGTGCCTCACGTTGAGTCAGGGTAAATACCACTTAGTGACATTTTCCTTTTAGTTCTACGGATATATGTGTGTACTGGGTTGTGATGGAAATTTTTTTTTTTTTTTACAGTGGAGTGAGATTAACAAAACAAAGTTTAAAAGCTACCAGCCAAATAGAAAGGCAAGACACCCAAAGCGCCGTAAGAGAAGGTCCTATGATTTTGCAGAAAACTTACACAGGCCTGCGAAGTCCAGCTTTGCCACTTACAGGCTGTGGTGCGTGCGCACGTGTGTGTGTGTGTGTGTGTGTGTGTGTGTGTGTGTGTGTGTGTGTTGGGCTGGTTACATAACCTCTCTGAGCCTCAGCTTCATCGGCTGAAAAATGGGAATTAAAAACATACGTGTCGTGGGGAAGCTCAAAAAGGGCAATGCACACACAGTGCCTAACACAGGGCCTGGTGCACAGTAGGCGTGCAACCTCCGAGTGCTCCTGACCTCCTAGCCTTCTGGTCTGGGTTCTCACTGCCCATTGTCTGGCATCAAACCCTAACTGATGACCAAGACAAATGGACCCTGAGTAAATGGAAATATGAGAAACAGCCAGCACCTATTTAATCCAATGAAATGACAACATCCATCTCTGCTTGTCTATTTTGGGAAACCCATGGGAAGGTCCAGACAGGCGCCTCACTCCCGCAAAGGCCCAGCCTCATTCGTGGAAAATGTCCCCAGGACGCCTCTTGGGGAGCTTCTTGTTGATTTTGTAAATATTTCAAAGATGTCCTTCTACCCACGGCTGCGGCAATGAGGCCGTTCATCAGAGGTTCACTTTTGAAGGGAACGCTTCTGCCTCCAGTGCTGCTTTTATCCCAGTTTCCAGCCAGAAAGCCTGGCTTGGGGGTGAAGGGTGAGGGTAGCGGGGGGGGGGGGGGGAGGGGGCTCTGCTCTGCCAGTGCTGCCTCTGGGGTGGGCGGGGTGCTGTGCTGTGTGGCTCAAGTGGGGCCGGAAGGGACAGCTGCCCAGATCTCCACTAGGAATCAATGGCTCCCCCTCAGCCCAGGGCAGTGATTATAGTTCACTTTCACTCTTCCCTCGGGCCCCCGGCCTGGTCATTGTGTGCCCACTCCCTTCCTCAGTCCCTCATACTCAGACCCTCATCACCCAGTCCCTCAGTCCCTAATCTCTCAGTCCCTCACTCAGTTCCTCACTGATTCCCTCAATCCCTCATTCACTCCCTCACTCACTCACAATGCAAGCCCACTCCTCTTTTTACTCCCCCGAGCCTCCTAAGGGCTGAATCCTTAATAGGTGCACAATCCAAGTTCATTATGGAATCAATTAGAACCAACATCAATTTGTAATTGGTAACAGTTAAAGGCTTAATGAGCAAGTTATGTAGCAAACCACTGGTGTTTAGCTCTGTAAATTGTGTGCGTTGCGAATAAACTCAAGGTTGAAAAGGAATGTCCTCCCATATGTCCCTGGGAGTTTGCATCTCCTTGGGTCCTAGAGAGCTCCCTGCTTTGGGGTTCACCCACTCCTCTCTATAGGTGGCTCTTGGGGTTAGAAATTCTCCATGATTGGAGTAGAAATCTGCTCCCTGCAATTTCCACCTGCCACTCCTGGTCTGATCTCTTGCCACTGACACCTCTTCAGAGATTTGGGCCTCTAAGCAACAGGGCTCCCTAAGTTATGTTGCCTACGTTTGAAATGCATTGTGCTCTACATTAAATGAGAGAGGGCTGAAATGTGGCTGCTCTCCCACTTTACACTGGGACAGGCTAAGAGGGTGAACTCTAGATTTAAAAGGCAGTTCAGATGGCCTTGGGAAACTAGCTTAATTTCTCTGTGCTCCGTTTCCTTGTCCATAAAATGGGGATGGTGACATTTAATCCTCATCATTGCTCCCAGGGCAATGACGAGGATTAAATATGATGCTGCTGATCAAGTGTCCAGCACAATATTGAGTGTTATGAGTAGCCTGGCCTGCAGCGGGGCAGCCTGGCCTACACATTTGAGAAATGTCACTCCCTTGGGCCACAGACCGCAGAGGCAGATGTAGAGATGAAGTTATGCAGAGCTCTGTGTCCGCCAATAAGAACAGGACCTCAGCCCTGGCTCAGTGAGGTGGTTGGAGTGTCATCCTATATACTGAAAGGGTTGATTCTTGGTTGGGCACGTATGGGAGACAACTGATCGGTGTTCTCTCGCACATCGATGTTTCCCTTTCTCCCCCCGCCCACCCTCCACCTTACCCTCTCTCACTAAAATCAATAAGCATATTCTCGGGTGAGGATTGGAAAAAAAAAAAAAAAAAAGAACAGAGGTGAGTATGCCCTGAAGCCACATTACACACCAGACCCAGTCTGGGACAGGATGAGCTTGCCCTAGGTATCACGCCTGCTGCCCACCGAGGAAGGGTGGCCGCCCGGCCTGCCTACCTTGGTACTGGGCGCTGAAGCCGCGCTGCCGGTGGTTGCCGTCGGAGGTGAAGTGCAGCCGCAGCCAGTTCTTGCTGCTGATGACAGGGGCTGGGAGGCTGGCTCCGGTGAACCTGTGGGGACAGGAAGGTGGCAGGGTCAGGGACCACAGCTGGTTGGGATAGGGGAATGGGCATCCAGGAGTCTCCCCACTTCCCAGGCCTGCTGGGGCCTCTGCCCAAGCCTGGAGCAAGAAGGGAGGGCTGTGCTGGCCCAGCTGCCTCCAGTAGCTGGGGCCTGAGCTGCTGGAGGGGGCTCCTCCAGGGGCCTTCTCACTGCCCAGTTTCCCTGAGATGTCCGAGGAGGGGGCGGGTCCTTCAGGTCTGGAGCAGAGATCCAGCTCCCCAGCAGAGCTCTAGCCTGCCCTCCAGGAAAGAAGTAAAGCCCCCCGGGACTTGCAAGGGGTCAGGACAAAGGGCTGGGGCCACCACTATAGACAGTGTGGCCCTTCACAGGTGTGAGAGCCCATTTTGGGGTCACTAACGAGGCCCTGGGTCTCCTCTGGCTCCTCTCCCTGTCCCTGCTGGCTCACCCTTCCCCCCTTAGGTTAGCCTCCTCAGGGTTCTAGCCAGGCCAGATCAGTGGGCGGGACACCAGGATATCCCCCACTGTCACTGGTCACTGCCCCGGCCTCTTGACCTACTGCCGTCCTGAACCAACTTCCAGCTCAATCAGATCTTTCCTCGTAGAGTTACTCAGAGCACAAGAACCTTCCGTGGCTCCCCAGTGTCTACACAAGACTGGCCTTCCAAACCTTTCCCCAGTCCTCTGCTTGGACCGGCCTCTGCTCCATGCTGGCCCTCTCTACTACACTCAGCCTAAGCCCTTTTGATACCCCTCCTTGCTCTGCTGACTCCCCTGCACCTCAGATATCCCCACCCCCATCTTCTCTCCTCTGACAGCCTCCAAGCTGGCCAGGTGCCCAGTGTCTCCCTCTGTTCCTCCTGCGTACAAATCAGGCACGAGCCTCCTCACGCTTCTCCTTGGACTCGGTCTGCTCCCACTCCCCAGAAGCTGCCTCCATCACCTAAGCGCTCCATGTGTCTCCTGTTCTAGTCTCTGCCTTTCTGCCGGGGACATACTCTCCTGCCATCCTCACCCCTGCACCACACGTCACTATGATGACTCTGGGAAGCTCTCAGATATCACAGCCCCGGGAGACCCTTTCCTCTTCTTGTCTTCGATGCCACACAGATTTTGGTTCAAATCCAGGTTTCACCACTAACTACCAATGTAACCTAAGACTAGATACTTAACCTTTCTGAGAATGAGAATAAGAACACCAGCCCCCTAAGAGTTTGTGGGAATAAATGAGAGACCTTGTGGGTAAAGAACCTAGCCCAGTACCTGACACGTATTAGCTCAGTCAATATACTTTTCCTTGCCCCTCCTCTGTGATGCCACAGCATTTTATTCAAATTATAATTCATTTTAGGTGTGTGTCTCCCTCAGATAACTCCTCAAAGATGGCAGTGTAGCTTTGTGGCAAAGAGGGGTGGTGGGCTCTGGAGGGATCAGCTGTGTGATCTTATAAAAGTTACTTAAGCTCTCTGTGATGTTCTCTATAAAATGAGGATAATAATAACCCCTCCCTCAAGAGCTTGCAAGGATTAAATGAGATAATACACAGAAAGACCTTAGCATGGTCCCTGGCAAATAGAGAGCTCTTGGTAAGTGGGAGCTGCTATTTTCTTCCACATCATTTTTATTCTTCCTCTTTGTACCAAGCACCTAACAGAATGGTTGGTACAAAGCAGGTGTGTCGGGATTCCAGCAGAAAATAGCTGGCAAGGTCATATGAGAATAATCCCAGGAGTTTAATGGATTCTTCACAAAGGGGAAACCACTTTCCAGAGCAAATGGTTATCCCCAAAGGAGAGAGCTGCACGGACCCAGATCTTCAGTCCAGACTGCAGCTGGTTTGTGCAAATCGCACCAGAAGGGAGCAAGGAATGAATACCTGGAACTCACTCTCCTCCCTCCCTTCCTCCAATCTCCTGCTAATGCTTCTGTTGATCTTGCCCAACTGGAAGCCAGAGGGCAAGGGAGCATACTGATAGCTAAGTCTTCCTAGGCATGGGACAGGAAGCATAAGGGAGGGGAGAGGATCTGGAGGAGCAAACAGAAGAGAGCCAGCATGGTAGGTCTCCATTAATAGGTACTAAACAAAAGAACTAACCAAAGAGCTCAACACCCTGCATCACTGAGTTTTTACTATAATGAAAATGCTGACATACACTAAACTCCAGGAATATAACCCATATTGTTATGGTAAGAGCTATTATAGAAACCAATTACTGTATTTCACCAGATCCCATTTAAAGTACTTTATTACAGGCCGAGTCATTTAAGTTTTCTAAGGAGCCACAAACAGTATTGTGGGTTGTTTTTTTTTTCCCCAGGCCAAATTCAATTCTATCTCAATGACAAAGCTTAGAGGCTATTTACATAAAGGAAGTAAAAAGAGAGAGAGATTACTTGAATAATTCAAAACCAAAAGCTGTTTATTGCAAAATGGAATGGGGTGAGGGGGGGGTATTGGGGTCCCAAGAGCAGGATGGGAGCAATGATCAAGACTGTAACCAGAAGCCAGCCCCAGGATCTGCTTTAACCCCTAACTGTACAGCCTGGCAAAGCCGGAAGGGTCACCTCCCACCTTATGGATCCTGTTGTTAATTCTCAAGGCTTAACCTTGAGGGTCCTAAACTGCTCCTACCTCCTTGGATGTAAATGTTGCACATTTGAGAGTTTTCTTGGCATCTATCAAAGAAGGGGGGGGGGGGGCGCGGAGTTTGTGTGTGTGTATCCTGGCTGGTGTTACTGAGGGATTAGACCATTAGCCCACACACCAAAGGGTCCCAGGTTTGATTCTTGCTCAAGGGCATGTACCCGGATTTCAGGCTGGATCCCTGGCCCCAGTTAGGGCATGTGTGAGAGGCAGCCAATCAATGTGTTTCTCTTACTTTGATGTCCTCCCTCCCTCCCTCCCTCCCTCCCTCCCTCCCTCCCTCCCTCCCTCCCTCCCTCCCTTCTTCCTTCTCTCCCTCCCTCCCACTCTCTGTAAAAATCAATGGAAAAAATATCCTCGGGTGAGGATTAACAACAAACTCTGCTGTGGAGATGGTGTCATGCTTTTTTCAAAACCCTCCAGTAAAAAGTACTGACACGTGAAACAACAGGGATGACTCTCAAGAGCAGTATGCTGAGTGATAAAAGAGTATATGCTGTGCAATTCCATTTACATCCAACTCTGGGAAAGACCAATCTACAGTGAGATGAAGCAGACTGTGGTGGCCAGAGCTGGGGTGTTACAGGTGGCAGTGCCTGGGAAAGAGCACAAGGGACCTTCTGGGCGGTGGAAATGTTCTCTGTCCTGAACAAGGTGGCAGTTACGTGCGATGTACACATGCCAAGGTGGCTGCAGAGTAGGTGGAAGCTACCCTCACCTCCTCCCAACCGGTGCCAAACCAGATTTATGGCTAAATTATAAAGCAATCAACCTGAATAGCCAACTGAAGGCTAGCTGAACTGAAGTACTATAACCAAGGATTTACAGAAGAAGCCACACAGAGGCTGGTAAGAGGGTGGAGATGCAGAAAAGGCTGCCTGCCCCCCACTTTCCCCCCTCTCCCCCCACCCCATACACACACAGGTGGAGAGGCTGAGAAACCAGAGGAATATCTCAGCTGCAAAACTCCCTCCTACCAGAATAGGGGCTCAACCCCATGCAGGGATCCCTAACTCAGAGTAGCAGAGATGGAGGAGCCCACGGAGGAGCCCACAGTGCATCTGGTGGTGAAAACCAGCAGGGATTCAGTCTGCCTGGGAGAGAAGAGAGTCTGCTAGAGACCAGACATCTTCCCAGGCCAAGCACTCCTATTGTTCCAGTACCTGCCTGGAGAGTGCACTACCAGGTCCCCCAACTACTAGTGACACCAGTCTGAGTGCTTGAGTCCTGCAGAGGGTACGCTGGCTGCACCCAGTGGGGATCTTTGGTGTGTCCTTTTTCTGGAGAAGCTTTTAGAGGAAACTCGGTAAGTGCTTGCCCCCTTCCTGTGAACACGGCCAGCCTGGGCCCACTCTACAGTGTTTCTTCAGCAGACTCCAGGAAGACCAGGTAGCCTCCGATCTGCCCCCAGCTATAAGCTGGAGGAAACTGACCCTTGTACACAGCTTGGCCCCTCCCACGCACACCCAGGCCCAGCAGATGCAGCCACAAGCAGTGAAGAGTGTGGTAGTTCCAGAAAGGTAGCCCAAGGCTGGTTACACACGATTTAGGACAGCAACCTGTACCAGAACCCTGCCCAAGTGGACCCAGAACCAATACAACCAGTGGTGGCCTTCAGACTGCACCAGAGCTTGACCCAACTAGCCATACAAGCAGCACACCCTAAGGGGGATCGTGGCAGGCACCAGACCCTGATGGAAACAATTCCACTTTGGGGCAGCCCTGCAGAGAGCCTCATACACCAGTGATCGAGGTTCATCCTTATAGTCAGCCAGCCTGAGGGTCAACTCCACCCACAAAAGGGCCAACAACATTCTAGACTCAACTATAATAGGAGGGTGCACATTACCCACAAGAAACATTCCTGGAGCACCAAGCTCAGGTGATCTGAAAGTTGTGCTTCTGAACCCAACAAGACACCTACATCATAAAGCCGTTATAACAAGTTTGGGAGTCATAGCAGATCTACCTAATACACAGAAACAAAATGGGGAGACAAAGAAATATGCCCCAAATAAAAGAACAAGAGAAATCTCCCCAAAAAGAATTAAATGAAATGGAAGCAACCAAGATACCAGAGGCAGAGTTTATAACAATGGTTATGAGGATGCTCAAAGAGCTTAGGGGAAGAATAGATGATTTCAGTGAGAACTTAAACAAAGACATAATAAGCATTAAAAAGGACATAGAAACCATAAGAAGAACCATTCAGAAATGAAGAATACACTAGGAGGAATCAACAGCAGACTAAATGAAGCAGAAGATCGAATCAGCAATTTATGGGATGCACACATTTGACAAATCTCTGAGAACTGTACAATGAAAATGGGTAATTTTAGTTTATGTACATTAACAGAGCTAAGTAAAAACAAACTAAAATTTTACTCTGAGTTTCCAATCCTCAGAGTAAAATACCTTACTATGGCCTAGAGGCCTTAAAAAAGACATGTGCCTTCCCTCTCTTGTCTCCCCCTCTCCTCATCCTTTTATTCTTTATGACCAGCCACATGATCTCCTTGCTGTTCAAAACTGGCCAGGCCTGATTCCTACCTCAGGGCCTTTGCACTTGTCATTCCCTCTGTCTGCTAACTGGCTCTTCTCTCAGACCTCCACATGGCTCACTCCCTCACTTCCTTCGAGCCTTTGATCAAATGTGTCACACACACACACACTCTCTCTCTCTCTCTCTCTCTCTCTCTCACACACACACACACACACACACACACACACACATTCTCCAGCCAAATAGAAGACTTTATGTGAACTAAAACACAGACTGTTTTTTTGTGCTTTTCTGCGTTTGCACTTGCTTTATATGCCATTTCCCACTGTACCACCTGGCTGCATAAAGAAGTTAGGTAAGTTGCTCAAGATCACAAAGTTACTAACTGGCAGAGGTGGGATTCAAACCCAGGCCATCACACTCACAGCTTATGTACTCAGACATAACATGCAGACATGAAGGAAGGCAGTGGAATAGTTTAGGCTGAAATCCATTCTGTTCCTGTTGTTCCCCTCCCTCCAGCATCCTCTTTAATTTTGCTCCCCCTTAGAATCATAATTAAAGGAGAGAAACACAAAGAGAGATTCTCCCTTTCAAACCTTTCTGTCCACATTAATTTCACTATGGGGGGCCTGGGGAATTCCAAGTTCACCCAGGAAATTGCTATTGCGGTACAACATAAAATGTATTTAAGCAATTACACTCCATTTTTTTTTTTCCTTTTTGGTAAATTGACTTCCGTTAAATGGGGCTTCATTAATGGAATCTGGCTTAGGAGAATTAAAAAAAAAAATCACTCCCTTTAATGCATGTAGCTGATTATGGGAAAAGTGGCTTTGAGTTCCTCTGCAGAAAGCTCCAATCTCTTCTCTTAGTAATAGGAGAGCTCAGAGCAGACATCGTGGGAAGCATTTCTTCGTAAGAGGCTTCCCCTACAGTCAGGTTGTTGGGGTGCTGAGAGCCCCTTCACAAGATGACAGTGACTCTGCAAGGGACCGAGGGGGAGCAGTGTTAGAAGATCTTGGTGTAAATCTCATCATTCCTGAAAACTGACATTCTCAGGAGAACATTTGTTCATTCACATATTCACCAAGCACTCTGTATACAAGGCACTGTATTTGCCACTGGGTGCTACTCCCACTGTGGTTCCCTAGATATGGGGAGTCCCTGTAACCTACAGGATTTAACTGCCAGGTCCCGTTCTCTCTGCAGCCTCCAATCTCAGTCAATATAGCGTTTGGCTTCTGTGCTCCTAGAACAGCGGCCGCCAACCCTTCGGACCTCACGGACCACCTGTTGGCGACCGCTGACCTAGAACACCCCCGTGGGCTTTATGTCTTCACTAATCTATGTGCACTGCTTGGATCTGATTCAGAGCTGAAGCATCTCTGTGTCCCAGGGCCAACCATAAACCAGCCCTCCATCTTCAAGGCTGGCTGGGAAGAATATGAAATACAGCAAGTATTCACCACCCTATCCCCACTCTCAAGCCCTCTTTCCTTCCCACCTGCGCTCCTCCCTGGGGGATAGAAAGGACACCAGGATGCAGCTGAAAATCCTTCTAGAAACGTCCTGGTGAAGACCCACTGGCTTTAGGATTAAGTCCAAACTTTTTCATGCCTTCCCTCTCCAATGACACCCTCTTTGACTCTAGCTACTTTGATGTCTCCATGCCTTTGCATATGCTATTCTCTGTATACCTGGAATGCCCTTCCTGTTGTCCCACCTGACTACCCGGGAGAAAAAAATCACTCATCCCATGAACCTAACGAAGCATCTCCTTTTCTCCACCTCTCCCTTCCCCTGCCCCCACCAGAGGGGCAGTTCCCTCCAGTGTCCCCTTTGCACCATGCACATGCCCCTGCCATTGTAGTGGGCGCATCAAATCATGATCATCTTTTGACTTGCCCATCTCTCTGTCTAGAAGGTAAACTCCCTAAGAGCAGGGACAGATCTTCTTTCTCTTGGTATATTCACCAACACAACACAGTTCCTGACACACCGAACAAATCACTTCCACAGAACAGGAGTTGGCCAACTACTAAATAAAGTTTTATTGGATCATAACCATACTCATCCATTTACATACTGTCTGCTTTCATGCTACAATGGCAGAGTTGAGTAGTTGTGACAGAAACTATAACCTACAAAGCCAAAATATTTATCTTGCCCTTTATAGAAAGATTTTATTGACACTTACCATAGAGGCCTTTCTGCTGATGTAGTTGGTTGGTAAAAAAATAAATAAATATTTTTCTAAGTAGTGAATAATAAAAGAATGCATAGATAGCTTAAACATGTCCTTATGATATGAAATACTTGAACGTACGTTTACTTGCCAATCCATTTAATACAGGACCAAGGCCTTTCCTTTAACTATGGGTTCATTCTCTGCATTGTCTATCTTGCATAAACTACTCCATAATGTAGCATTTATCATTTCCAATTTTGCTACAGCTCATCCAGTCAAATACTTATTGAGCACCTATGATGTGCCAGGCATTGTGCCAGGCACTGGGGATGTGGTGGTGAACAAGACAGACCTGGTCTCTGTCCCAATGGAACTGACTCAGTGGGTACAGCTGCCTCGCTCACACACACCTAATATTTAGGAAGCAATTCTTTCCAGAGCTTTCCCTTCATGGAGCCATTCCAAAGCATTCAATTTAGTTTCCATAGATGCAACTATATTTCCTTTCACACTCATATTTCATCAGTTTATGTGATGTTTAATTTAAATCACATAATTACAATAACAAGTATGACTGGCACGAGAAAGTTGGCAACAAACCCATCTGATTCTCAGAAAGAGCAAGACTCAGCTGGTGGGAGCAGGGAGTGCACAGGCATTGGCAGTGGGGGTGGGAGACAGCCTGCAGGCAGCTGGGCTGACAGCACCACAGGCACGGGTCAGGAAGATCTATCAAGGCCCGTGGGAGGGCCAGTTACTCTAGGCAGCTGCTTTGGTGGAGATGGTTAAGCATACACATGCCTTTGAATGAATGAATGAATGAATGAATGAACGAATGAACGAATGAATGAACAAACAGCATTCTCTTGCTTTCAATAGTGAGACACTTTTTCTAATTTGTGATCAGGAGAGAGGAAACCAGCTAGCCTTAAAATCTTATTTGAGAAGGCTTCAGAAGTCTCCTAGGTCTAATGCCCAGCTATGTATGAATCCCAAATACAGCATTCTTGACAAAGGGTCGGTAGAGATCTGTTTTCAATACCTCCAATGATCAAGAACTCACCTCCTTGCCAAATACTCCCTGCCCACTTTGATCCACACCCACACCTTTTCTAGCTATTTCCTGCTCATCCTTCAAGTGTCACCTTACAGCCCATGGCTCCAAGAAGTTGGCTTCTTCCATGTACCTCTGGACTCCTTTCCCTTTCCCTACCATAGTGCTTGGCTCACCAGCGTCTTTCAGGGGTCAGCCTCACCCACCAAATTGTGAATTCCCTGAAGATAGGAGCAGTTTCTTTCTTGTTCAGTTCTTTCCTTAGTACCTTGCAGAGTGCATGATACAAAGGAAAGGCACAGTAAATATCACTCACTAGAGGGAGGAACCCTTGAATGAATGAACACATGAATGCGATCTTGCTGGTGGAAGCAGACGGCATATATAGGGCAAAGCAGGGGTCAGGTGAGCAGGTGAGCCTGGAGGCAGCAGGCAGGGCCTCGCAGGCCATGCTGGGTTTCATCTGGGTTTCCCATGAGGACATGCTGCCCCAATCCCTTGGTCCCGCAGCCCTCGCTGTGCTCCTCATTCACGTGGCAGCTGCTTGTATCTTTTGGGGGGACTCTTCTCATGTTGACATGTCCCCAATACAGCACCAGTGGAGTTTGGTAATAAATGTGAGCAAATGTTTCTTCTTCCCCAGCAGCAACTCAATAAACTCAACAAATTATCTGGGTTCTTCCCTGTGCAGCTAATTGTCAGCTCCAGGGAACCCACACCAACTAACTACATCAGCCAACTAACTACATCAGGTAAATGCGGTTTCCTTTGACGCACTGTACTCTGGAGGCACGCGTGTGAGCCTGGGAGAGCTGAGGGACAGGGATCCTGGCTGTGGTTGCTGTCAGGAGGGATGAGGATGTCATTACTGATGTCCTGGGGATGTCACATTGAGAAGGTCTGCGAGTGGCTTGGGGTGTCAGTTCCTTCCATTTCCAGCTCAGCTGCTCACTGGCAGGGCTGCTGGGTGAGGCATTACCTGACTCTGTGAGAGGCTGTGCCCGTGATGCTGAAGTGAACAGAATGGGTTGGGTCTGGTGCCAGGTGGATCTCCTACAACCTCTCCTACAACTCAGCCAACTCTCTCCTCTTCTGTCTCCAGGTCTCAAACAGGTACTTCCATTCTTTTCTGAGTGCTTGAAGCCTTAGAACAGGCGTCCTCAAACTACGGCCCGCAGGGCCACATGCGGGTGTTTTTGCCGTTTTGTTTTTTTACTTCAAAATAAGATATGTGCAGTGTGCATAGGAATTTGTTCATAGTTTTTTTTAAAACTATAGTCCGGCCCTCCAACGGTCTGAGCGACAGTGAACTGGTCCCCTGTTTAAAAAGTTTGAGGACCCCTGCCTTAGAAGATCAGTCTCCCTCTGCCTCAACCCACAGCTCCTAAAACCCTGAGGGCACAGCTGATGGCACTGGGGGGTGGGGGTAGGGTGAGCATGTGACCTGAGCTGGGCCAATCAGCCAATGGGACTGTGCCCGGAGGAGATCTGCAAACACGGTGTCCCAGCATCATTTCTTCTACTTCTCCTTCATTCTTATACACTGTCCTGTGCCTTGTACTTTCGTCCTCCTCTAGGTCCTCTCCAAGCTGGGACAGAATCTAAGAGCAATCTCAGCCCTGACCAGCTGCTGGGACCTCAGCTGCCCATTCCCTGCACCGGAGTCTCTGTTACTACAGATCAGACCTGAGATCCAGCCTGGAGACCTAATGGTCCTCATGCTCGGAGACATTAGAGACTACCTCCATCAGGCATGGCCCAGGAACGGGGTGCAGGCCTCAGGAGCCTGGAGACCAAGGCAAGCTTACACTCCACATGGCCCTTCCCTTTCCTGGCTCAGGTTTCTGCCAAGGTAGAAAGGTCGCCTGTCTGGTTCATTACGGGTCGTGTTCCCCTACACAGAGACAACAGGTTTAAGAAGGTCAAGGGTGAAGGGCCGGGCCTCTGGAATCTGACGGTCCTGCATTTGAACTTGGGTTCCACTGTTTACCAGCTGTGTAAAGGTGGGCCTGTGCCATAGCTCCTGAGTCTCAGTTTCCTCACCTGTGCAGAACAACCATGCTGGTGGATATAGCGTGTCCAGGACTGTGCCGGACACACAGTAGGCGCCTCACAGATGTGAACTCTTTCCCTTCCTTTCTTAGGTCTGAGAAGAAAGGTGATAACATCTCATCGGCCGTAAACCCTATTCTCCAGAGCAGCGGTCGCCAACCTTTTGGACCTCACGGACCACCGGTTGGTGACTGCTGCTCCAAAGCAGAAGTAAGGACAATTGTATCCCCTCTAGTGACAGAACAGAGCAGGGGTGAAAGGACAGGGCACTCTGTGGCACCCAGAGTGGCCGGTAACCTTGGCAGCCACCTTCCCTTTCTCCCTTGTGTGGCTCTGGCCTGGCCTCCACCAGCTCCTGCTTGCTTACTCAGCTGGCCATCTTCTGCCTGTTCACTGTCAGCGTGACTCAGAGAAGGGACCTGCCCACTTCCTAGGAGGGTGGCAATGTATGCCCCGCAGAGGCCTCCGGGATTACATTTAGATTCTACTTCTCACCCAGAGGAAATGCTTGGACATGACTTATCAAGGAGCCTCCCATGCCAGCCTTCGCTTGCCACTTGACTGCCATTGTGAGTTTGAGCATCACTGGTGCTCCCTCTCCCCCCCAGAAAGCAGCCAGCCAGCCCCGCCTGAGGCTGGCAGCGCTCACAGAAATCCTGGCCGAAATCCTGATCCAATCAGTCTGGAATTGAGGAGAAATTATTGGCTGCTGTGGCCAGCCCACAGGAAGAGCAGGGTGGTGGCTGGGATGACTAGACCCAGGGACGTGGCTGCCACAGGCCGCCTTCTCAGCACCCCATCTCTCTTGTGCTCTGTCTGCTGGCTCCCTTCTCTCCACTGCAAATGCTGGCTGCTCGAGGCTGGAGCCATGCCCACCCTTACGAGCTCCCTGATTCACCCTCTTCCTTCATTCCCTGAGAGAAGAGGACTTCTTTCCCTGGTTCGAACTCAAAAAGGGTCACACGAGTAGTCTGGTTGGGAGATGTGCCATGGGCATCTACTAGAACCCTAGGACTGGTTTGGGGACAGTTCTTCAAAAGAAGAAATATGCTCAAAAGATGGGGAGGAGTCCTAAGCAGACAAAATCAAGGACATCCACTGTGGCTCAGAGAGGCAGGGGTTTGGACTCCCGATGCAAGGGAGTGGCTTTGTCAAGGCCTCTGGGAAGGAGGCAGGGCTCACTATGGGGTCTTCTCCCCTCTGCTGGTCTTGCTCTAGATCTCCTCCCTTTTTGCTGCATCCTGCCAGAGGAAAGCAGGCATGCCTGGCCCACCATGCTGATCCCCTTCTTGTGCTTGATCATCAATCCCCTTTCCTGTCCAGCTGTCCGCCAGTCCACGGGGCTGGGTGCTGACACCTCCGCCAGCTCCGGTCAGCGTCTGTCCTTAGGAGTGGATGCAGGCTCCATGAACACCTCCACAGAGGCTGCTGTGGTGCCGTGGGCTGTCCAGGTCAGTCTACCTGCTGGACTCCAGGCATCCTGTGAACTGGGATCACCTGACCAGATCCATCTGGAAGGAGCATCAGACCAGATGAGAAAGTCTCGTCTGAATCCCTTAAGTGTGGAGATTCAGACACAACATTCTCCTGCCTGCCTTCTTCCTGTCAGACTTGGCCTTGATGCTTCCCGGCTTCCTCCTTTCCCTGACCCCAGCCAAGGCAGTCTCTAGACTCCCAGGCGGGGCTGAGCACATGGCCTCAGGAGTCAAACCAACCTGACGGTGAAGGCCTGTCTCTGCTTAACCTCTCTGTCTAGGCTTCCAAAGTTGATCAACTTAAAGCATCGTCATCATTTTTATTACAATAGCCCGGTCACATCTGATTGAGTGACAGTGCCTGGCATGAGGTCAGGGCCAAGGAAGCCTAAGTGTACTGTTTATGACCCTGCCTTCCCCGCCAGTTTGGCTTCTAGGAAATTTCAGATTCCTCTCTCTAGTACCACCTTCCTTTCTAAGACCTGTCCATCCCTTAGAGACTGCTTCTCACAGGTCATCATAAATCAGCCACACTACTCCAGGAACTCACAGCTATTTATTGTGGTGTGTGTGCACACGTGTGTGTAAATGAGTGGTGAATGAGTGAAAATGAGTGAATTAGTGACATAATGGGTTAGCCAGTGAGTGAAGAAGAGTGTGTGACATTAAATAGATCATGCTCCCTGCCCCCTTAACTAATCCAATAAACATCGGTGTAAATATTTCATCTCTATTAACACAAGCAGGGATTAAGAATAGCACAGGAAAAGTTACAGACCACCAGTTAGATGAGAAAGATACTGTGTTTGCTTTCCATGGCCACTTTAACAAATTACTACAAATTTCGTGACTTAAAACAACACAGATTTACTATCTTACAATTCTGGGGCTCAGAAGTCCAAAATGGGTATCCCTGGGCCAAGGTCAAAGTGTTGGCAGGGCTGCGGAGCCCTCTGGGAGCTGTAGGGAAAAATCCATTTGCTTGCCTTTCCCAGCGTCTGAGCAGCCTCGTTTCTTGGCTTGTGGTCTTCTCATCTTCAAAGCTAGCAGGGCAACACCTTAAATCTCTTTCAGACTCTGTCCCTCTGCAACCGTCATCACATCTCCAGCCCTAACGCTGACACTCCTGCTTCCTCTGACAGGGACCCATGAAAGGACATCAAGCCCACCGTAATCTAGGATAATCTCCCATCTCAAAATCCTTAACATAATCCACCTGCAGAGTTCCCTTTGCTGTGGAAGTTAACATTCACAGACGTTGGGGTCTTGGTGGAGTCATTCTTCCTGCCAGATACCTTGCTCAGAGGGCCCACACAGCCACTGATTCCCAGTCCACAGGTGGAGGAGCCCCAGGAGGGGGTGGAGGAAACATCAAAGCATTTATGACATTCCTGTCTGTGCCTGGTCCTTTTGCTCTTGTTGTTGCTGTGGCCTGAGCACTGGGATTTTTTAAAGCTTCTCAGGGTGGTTCCAGCATGCCCCCATATTTGAGAAACACTGCAACAAAGATATGCCCAGAGTGTATGTTACTGTGATCGAGGTTTAAAATCTGCCCTGTGTGTCCTGAAAGAGAAGGGTCCAGAGCAGGCTGTCTCAACCCTGGGTGCACAGTACTTTCAGCTGGGGAGATTGTTTTTTTAAAAAGTCCTCACCGAGGATATGTTTTTATTGATTTTAGATACAAGAAAGAAAAAGAAAGAGACATTGATGTGAGAGAGAAACATTGATGGGTTGCTTCTTGTACACGACCTGACCGTGGATTAAATCCACAATCCAGGTATGTGCCCTGACTGGGAATCGAACCTGCAACCTTTTTATGTATACAAGATGATGCTCCAACCAACTTAGCCACACTGGCCAGGGCTGGGGAGATAAAAAACACACCCCAAAACTTTATATTTTGAAATGAGAATAGAGTTGCAAAATTAGTACAGAAATTTCCTGAATACCCTTCAAGCAGCTTCCCCTAATATTAGCAACTTATATAACCATGGTTCATGTATCAAAACTAAGAAATCAACATTGCTACAGTACCATCAGCTCCATTGAAGACTTTATCCCGATCTGCCCAGTTTGTCCATTACTTCCCTCTTTTGTTCCAGGATCCAGTCCAGCATTTCTCAGTGCATTCAGTAATCACATCTACTGAGTCTCCTTCAATCTGTGTCCATTTCTCATGCTTCTATTGTTTTCTCAAGACCATGATGCTTTTGGAGAGTATTGGTCAAGTATTTTCTAGAATGTTCATTAACTTTGGTTTGTCTAATATTTTCTCATAATTAGACCAGGGTTTATGGATTTGGGGGGAGAATCCCACAGAGCGGAGCTGCTCTTGTTAATGACATCATAGAAAGGGAGGATGTGATATCAACATGGCTTGATGTTCACCTCCATTGTAAAGACAGAATCTTTTCCCATATTCTATTTATTAGAAGCAAGTCCCTAATCCAGCCCACACTGTAGGAGACTGGGAGTGTCAGGGGCTCCTATTATTTCAATGAGTTAATCCCTGCTTTTATCATCTCTTCAAAGCCTTGCACAGAGAAGGATGTAATGAGCTAGACTTGCCCGGAATTACTCAGCCTAGTAAGTGGTGAAGCTAGAATTTGAACTTATGTTTCTCTGGCTCCAAAGGTCATGTTCTGATTTTCATTTCATTTTATCACCAAGTAAAGGGGAGCTCCCTCCCAGTTTGCCTAAGACAGTATTTCTCAAACTAATTAAGGAGTCATGAGATTAGTCTGTGGGTTGTATTTTAAATAACAAAATAAAATAGAGGAAGATTATAACAGAATGGAATAGAAAATGGAGGTTTCGAAAAACTTTTGTTTCTGTAAGGTCTGTGCTTAGAGATATTTATCTTTAAGAAGAAAAAAATAGCACCCCATGGCATTACACAGGGCTCTTATGAGGACTAAATGAACTGATATAGGCAAAGTGCTTAGAACAGAGGCTGGCTGACACAAATTAGACATTATGTAAATACTATTATGAGGTATTCATGTGCATAAATAAATGGGTCATGATGTAAAATGGATGGGGATGGCAGCTGTTTTTGCAAAGTTTTATTGGGATACGGCCGCCCTCATTCATTACATATTATCTATGGCTATTTTTGAGCTATAATGGCAGAGTTGAGTACTTGCAACGGAAACTGTGTGGCCTGTAAATCCATATTTACTGCCTGGCCCTGCCTAGACGTCATCTCGCGATACAAGGATATGAGACACTTCTTCCTGGGCCTGGTGGTCTTGTCCTGGTGGTCTTGTCCATGCCAGACGATGTGACTGCTCTGCTCTTGGGTATCCAGAAGCTCAATACCCTCCTACCTGGATTGATGTCCACACTTTATCCACCTCACGGCTGTTCATAGTGGACGGCACTGATCAGGGCCCCAGCAGAAAACAGATGGCCACTCAAATCAGATGAATTCAAAGCGTGTTTAATAAAGAGGCTGTTTACAAAGGAAAGGGCAAGGTGTGGGAAAGACACAAGGGACAGCCAGTCCTCCGAGGCTAGTTAAAGCAGAGATCCTACCACCTCGGCAGGCGGGGGCCAGGAGCGGGGCAGCTCCGGAACCTGGAAGGGGTCAGTCATTTAGAGAGGATGCTTTAAAGGAGAAGCTGAGGTGTTCGGTCCAGGGACTGAGAGCCAGCTCTGGCTGAGCCCCCCGGGAGGGAGCCAGGAGAGTAAATGCCTTGACCTCACCTCCTCCCTCCTTCATCTCCTGTTGGGGTCTCCCCTGGCCAAACAAATGGAAGTCAGAGGACACAGGATTCACTGATGTGGTCCATATGGGTCAGAGAGCAGAGTGCAGAGGTACGTAAGGGGCTCTGGAGGGGCAGACCTCAGACACCAGCACACACAGCACTAATCTAGAAAGCAGGGGGCAGTTACCCTCTGGAAGCTTCAGACAATGGACCCTTGGTTCCCGCTTCATCCCTCCATGTTAGGGATGTGACCCGAACAACCAAGGACTGCCATAGCTTTTATGCTTTTATACCTTTTCTTCCTAGATCTGGTGGGCCCAGATGGTTATCATTGGTTTCATCTTCCTGGATCTTATCCTTGTGAGAAGGTGAAGGTCATAAATAGAGGCCCAGAACAGAGGCCCAGATAAGCTGCAGGTTGTTCTGTAAGTCTGGCAGAATCTATTAGTAGGCAGGAAGGTTAGCCCCCTTCTTCCTCACAGCCCATCCTTTCTCCTCAGGAAGAAGTTGTGTCCCATTCATCTCTGAAGCCCAGCTCGAGTCTACCATATAGGTGAGCCAACCTCTGGCTTCTTGGGAGAAAAAATTGGAGTGGAAAAAGCTACTTGGGTTGACAAATGTCCTCAGAGTAATTGTTCCATGACCAGACCCCTCTCTCCCCTACCCTAGCCCAGACATCCTCAGCTGGCATCTGGTATCTCAGAGGCCCTCAAATCCAGCCACAGAACTATAGTATGTCAGCTGGAGGGCCTGTTCTGGCCAGTCCACCACTCTGATTTTATAGATGAGAAATCACAGCATGAAAGGGGCTGGCTTAGGTGGCCCTTGGCAGAGATGAGCTAGAATTCAAGACTGGGTCTCTCATCGGTTTCCATCCTTCTTTCACACAAGATGGAAAATGAAGTCAGTCTTGGAGCCCTGGGAATGGACTTGGCAAAAATTCTAAATGCAGTCTAATCTTAGGCAAGTTTCTCTGTCAAGTTCACCTGGACCCTTAGCCCTCACAGGAACAGTTAGTTTTCTATCAGTGGGAGGAAGCAAGGCCTGAGTCAGGTGAATGAGTCCAAATCCACACTCCCACCTACTCTGGGCTGTTTTACCTTAAACAGGTTAATTTTTATGTTAATGAGGCTCGATTTTCTAGTCCTATCAGCAAACATTGAGTTATATTAACCCCATTATTATACAAGCAAGTACCCCTTGGTGACCAAAGGTCAATCAATGACACCTGAGCTTTTCTTTTTCTTCCAGTTGGAAGACTGGTGGGATATTTGCGACTGCTTTTACAAAAGGCCAGAGACCAACTTATTTGAATGTAGCTGTTAGACGTAGGTCTTCTAACCCCAAGAAGTGGGGAACCCTGAGATGAGTCCACCTGATATACCAAGGATTAGATCTCAAATGCAATTAGCAAAATGCCAAGGTTCTGCTCTCTTCTGCCCTCCCCCCTCCCTCAAATCTCTTCAGAGGAAGAATTTAGACTTACAGCCCAAGTGCTCAGGTTTTAAATCAGACAACGCTGTCCTGACAGGAAGCGAGTCAGGGCTGTCACGCCTGATTATTTTTAGAGTTACTACTAAACTCTTTGTGCAGTGTGAGCTGCAAACAGAAAGACTTCCCATTTTATCACAACAGCTCTGGGGCCATCCACCTCCTTGAGTTCCTTATTTCCGGCCTGTCTTTGGAAGGGATGACATGGCATCTTGTCAATGTTACGGCAAGGAAGGCAGATCCCATGGTTTGTTGCTGCGTCTGAGGAACTGAAGCTGAGCAAAGCTGCTGCCTCCAGGAAGCCAGGGAGAAATATTCTGGGGAAGGCGCTACTCCATAGCTTTCTCCAGAAAAACTGTTATGTTTCATGAGGAGCAAAAAAAATGGACCATCGCGTAGCCAACCAATGAGAGTCCCTCTATGCAAATGCCAAGAGTGGCCAGCTTGTGGGTGATGTCACAATCTCCTTCTATGACCTAATAATGTCACTACCACTGAAAAGGCCGGCCCTTGACTGCAGCTCTTACAGACAGGACAATTCACCACAAGCAGAGCACCTTCTAGATTGCTCCTGGAGTGTGGGGACAAAAGTCTCTGCCGTCCAAGTTACTGAATCCAGAAAAACATGATCTGATGAACATGGCAAAAGAAATCCAGCTAAGGCCCAAGGTTAATGTCTCTTCTTACATCCACTTCTTACTGAACTACAGAAACAAGTTTAAGGAGCAGCAGCCAAATACCTTCCTTGGCTTTAAAGAGTTCTCTAGAAAGTGTTCGGAAAAATGGAGGTCCATCTCAAAGCACGAAAAGTCCAAATATGAAGCCCTGGCCAAGCTCGACAAAGCCCGATACCAGGAAGAGATGATGAATTACGTTGGCAAGAAGAAAAAGCGGAGAAAGCGGGACCCACTCGCACCCAGGCGGCCTCCATCATCCTTCCTACTCTTCTGCCAAGACCACTATGCCCAGCTGAAGAGGGAGAATCCCACCTGGTCCGTCGTGCAGGTGGCTAAGGCCTCAGGGAAGCTGTGGTCTGCAAAAGCGGACATGGAGAAGCAGCTGTACGAGGAGAGAGCGGCTATTCTGAGAGCTAAGTACTACGAGGAACTGAAAGTCTACCGCGAGCAGCGCATTGCCAGGAAGAATCTCAGACGGTCGGCGAGGAACCCGTGCAGGGGGTGTGGGCAGGCTGAGGTCGTTCAAGCTGGTGGCTCCAATTAGAAATAAAAGGTCATTCAACTGTGCTGCCTGTCCCTGGTCTCGTGTGTGGCGTTAGAGCGGCCGTGGCTGCTGCTTTGCAGAACAGAGTAGCGTGGTAGGATTTGGAAACTGATCTGGGGAGGGGACAACTTTGAGAGATGTGGCAACAGTGGCCAAAGGGATGTGGTCAGCACCTACAGGGCTTCATTTGGGCGGGGGACGGGGGTGTGTGAGTCTCTAGGTATTAAGACGCCAGGAGTCATGAAGGTAGGAGTCTCCAGTTCCAAGTAGTTATCCAGGGTGGAAGGCCCTGCTCAGGGTCACGGTCCTACTCAAGGGTAGGTAGATGAACACCAATCCTGCCAGCCTCCTCACCAGGAGGTCAGAAGCCTGGAGTAAATGATGTAACATATGCAAAAGTATCTGCCATAACCCTTAATTCAGAACTGGTCCTGCAGCATAAACCACGGCATGGTAAGGCTTGGATACCATTAGCAGCCAGGATGAAACTCCAGTGGTGGTCCCTATCCTAGTCAGGATGAAGCTCGGGGCTGATTTTACAAAAACAGCTGCCTGATTGTGCCCCAGGTCCTAGAAGTTGGAGAAAACCCTGTTGATATTTTGGGGGCACCCACCCATTTTTCTGTGGATATAAGCATAGCATACAGAAAATAGGGATGTGCTGCCTTTATCACCACATGGCATCCATTCCCTTTCCTCTTGCTCATAGCACCCTGATTCAACCCAACCAAGGTTTGATGAGATGGAATCTCCCTGGCCTCAGTGATTGGTTCAGTGATGAGCATGTGACCCACGTTGGTCCAATCAGAGTGGGTCTCAGGACTTGTGCAAGGAGTCCTAGGGGAGGAGGCAGCCCTGGGGGCTGATGACAGCCATTGCTCATTCTCAGGCTTCACTTTTCACTGAAGATGGCCTCACATTTCAGTTTTTAAGATGGTTTGACTTAGGTTTTCTGCCACTTAAAAGGAGTCAAAACAGGTAATTTTAGACAACAATTTTTTCAGGCAACAATACACTGTGGGCAACATTTCATACCAATCAATATAGATTCATATGGAATATTTTAAAATGGCTCTCAACTTCTTGACATCAAATAGACTGGGCCTACCCGCAAGCCTGCTTTTTCGTCACCAGGCTATGCATGCAACAGACTTCCCTAGTCCCACCGCCAACCCTTAGTCCATGATGGACTTGTTTAAACTTTTACTTTCAAAAGTGAAAAATACATATTTTGAAAAGTCTTTCAGAACTGGGTGAACCTTGAAGAGGAGAGGTAATATGGTGTCATTTAGAAATTCAGGGTCTAATATCAGGCAGGAATCCTGGATTATGTAGGACTCCCATGTGTTAGACCCTGTGCTGGCTGCCAGGAAGTGCAACAGGGACTACTGTTAGGTTCCTGCTCGGTGAGAATGTTCCTTTTGATGAGAATGGAGGATGTGGGCATAATCCGCAGCACTGCAAGGCAGGATGAGGAAAGTGAAGACTACCCAACATGCTGGGGCAGGATGGATACCACCCTCCAAGGCAACCACTGAAGTCTTCCCGGAGGAAGCAGCTTTATGCTACTTGGCAACCTTGCACTCATGCTGGCAAGGTTCCCGTTCCCATTCCCCAGAGCTGCTGTTCCAACTTGGCTTGGCATCCCCTCCAGCCCAACCTCCACTCACTCAGGAGACACCCACATTTTCTGCTTCATTGAGAAAATAGAGATCATCAGACATAAGTGTTCTTGGTTTTCTTCTTTCTCAACATGCAACCAAACCCATTCCTTTCCTCCTGGTCTCATGGAGAGCTATAACCTAACTTTCTTGCTATCCCCTTCCCTTCCTCCCTCAGGCCCTGCTCTTCACTAAAAAGATGCTGAACCTCAGCTTCTAAGCTTGCACAGATTAGCTTGGTGTCACGATACAAGTGGTTCCCATCTTAACCTTCACAGGACCTTGGGCAAGTTCCCAATCCTCTGTGTCTCGGGTTTCTCATCTATGCAATGTGGTAACGCCTGCCTTACAGATTGTTTTAGTGAGTAAATGATGTAACACATGCAGAAGTATCTGCCATAGCCCTTAACACATAATAGGGACTGTGGTGAACACCCTCTAGGCTCTCCCATGGCTCCCCTCCCCCACACCCCACTGTACGATCCCCGCCCATTAACTGTGGGCAGAATCTGTGACTTGCTTCCAACCAAGAGAGTAAGGCAAGGAGGACGGGATGCGACTTCCATGGCTATGTGATGATACACAAAACTCCATCTGGTTGATTTGCTCTGGGGATTCTCCTTGCTGGTTTGACAAAACAAGCTTTCAATCTGGGGAAGCCCATGTGGCAAGGAACAGTGGGAAGTCTCAGGAGATAAGGTGGCCTTAGACCAATGACCAGCAAAAAACTGAAGGTTCAGTCCTACAACTACAGGAACTGCAGCAACCACACGAGTGGGGAAGTAGGTCCTTCCTCAGCTAAGCCCCAGAGGAGGACTCAGCTCAGGCTGACTCCTTGATTTCAGCCCTTTGAGACCTCAAGCAATGGACCCAGCTAAGCTGTAACTGGGTTCCTGATCCCCCAGAAAACAGTGAGCTAATAAATGTATGTTATTTGATGCCAATAAGCTTGGGCTCATTTGTTACCCAGCAACAGATAACTAATACAATACTCAATAAATGCCACCTTCCTTATAATTCTAGAAGAGACTGTCTTTAACCGTATTTCTCCTTCCAGTCTCCACCCTACCTGTTTAATTGCTTGAAGCTGGAGGAGCCCGCCCCAGTGCTCATTGGATCCTGACTTGAACTACTTGGTAATGTTTCTACTTGCGCTGTCTTGTTTCCAGCCTGACCTGTGGGCTCTGGGTGGGCGCGGCTGTGAGTTACAGCACACTCCTCTCTGGGAAGAGCCCCCTACACAGCGGGCCCCAGCCCTCAAGCCACCCCTTTCTGGTTTCCTGTGTGATTAATTATGTCAACATGGGTGGCCAAGTCAGCGTTTTGACAACAGTTTGCAGCGCCCCTGCTGAAAAATAACTCCATTAACATTTCTTTATGAAAAAGCCAACCGGAGGGTGCGAATCTGCGGGCTTCTAATGACTATAATGTAATGACAGTGAAGGGGGAGGCAGGGCAGGGCGAGGAGAAGGGGGAAGCCTATGCTTAAGATAATGGGTGACAGGAAAAGCAGGTGGAAGCTCTGGTGCCTGCATTCCAGACCTGCTCCACTGGCCCAGGTGACCCTCCCCATGGGAAGAGGAAGGCAGGGTCTTTGGGCCCATCACCCTCTGGTTGTTGACAAAACACTCCACTGTGCTCCTAGAGCCTTTTCCTGTGTCCATTAACTCATTCATCTATTCATTTATTCAACAAATATTTATGTAAATGTTAGGCCTGCAATAGACCAGGAACTGTTCTGATGCTATGGATACAGCAAGGTCCCTGATCTCTTACATCTTCCAGTGAGGGGGAGACAAAGAACCAAGTCAACAAACACACCAGGTCATTTTTTGAAAGTGTCAAGTGTTCTGAAGAAAATAAACCAGGGCAGTGAGCTTGACAGTGATATGTGGGGCTGATGGCACCTTAAATGGGTGGTCAGAGATGACATGTGGGTTTGGATTTAGAGGACAAGAAGGCGCCAGGCATGTCAAGGTCTGAGGAAAGAGTTCTTCAAGCAGCAGGACAGCAAGTGCAAAGGTCCTGAGGCAGGAGCAAGCTTGGCATATTGAAAGGATGTCTGAAGGTGTGAGTGTGTTGGTGAGATGAGGCTGGAGAGGGGCAGGCATTATCAAGTTTATTTTGCAATCTAAGTACAATCGGGGAGCCACAGAGCATGAAGAGCCATATGCTTCCATCCATAACTTCCAGTTAGTGGTGATTCTAGAGACTTCAGAGACTATCAAATGCCAACAAGGGATGCTAGTCCCTCCACGGTCTGTGAGAGAAACAGGTGTGACTAGCAAATACCAAATCTGTGACATTTTTCCCTTTTGGAGAGGAGACTCTACCTGGCATTCCTTATAGCAGCTGTAAGCTAAAAATCTACTATGGAACTTCTTTTCTTAAGTTTCATTTTCCAGGAATAGGGGTGGAGGGGTGGGGGAAGGTGGGCACAGCTGGCAGAATGTTCCAGGGGAACATTTCTTCCTGGGTCTCCTATTTCCATGTAGAACAGCTACCACTAGACCAGTGGGTCTCAGCTTTGACCTGTATTAGAATCACCTCCGAGCTTAGTAAAACACAGATGTGGGCCCATGCCTAGTTAGATTCAATGTCTCCGGAAGTCGCACCTATACTTTGCATTTCTAAAAGCTCCCCTGTGGCCCTGAGGCTCCCGCTCCCAGGACCACAGAGGAATTCTCTCCCCCTTGCAGCCTGGATGTTCACTCCCAAGAGGTGGCCTGGCTCTTCTGCGTGAATTGGGATGAGGCGGACCATGCTCTTCTTTCTCCTCCCCCCGCCCCCGCTGCGGAGTGTGTTCAGGTCTGCTCTCCACCGGGTTCATCAGCAGTAAAGGTGACAGGCTGATCCTCATCTGTCTTTCTCCCGCACCTGCCAATTAATTCTAAACTCACAGGGGAAGAGATATATTTATTTACTGGGGTTCCCTCAAATCCCAACAGCGAAGTTGATCCCAGTTGCAAACAATCAGTTAGTGTTTGGGCTGCACCGCAACACTGGGATCTTATAGCTGATTTCAGCCTCCACTAAAGGCTGAGGACCAGGTCCATGGAGAGGGTGAGGTCACAAAGGCAATGGCACCCTTTAGTCCTGGCCTGCACCTCTCATCACACTCCCACAAGCAGTACCTGCTACAGGTGTGCAGGGGAAGAAGTGAAATGTCTGGGATGTCACTGCAAATGAGGTCTGGTGTGCAAGAAGTGTCCCGTGACCGGGGTGCCTGCCCTAGATTTAAAGGATGGTTTAAAGAAGGTGAGAACACACAAAACACAGCTGAAATAGGAGGAAGAGCATAGCCAAAGGTCCTGAGCGGCCATGTGACCCCGGAGACTGGCTTTGACCTCTGGGTCAGGTCCCCAGTGATACAGTGAGCGTGCGCTTGTGTGGCCATCCCCTTGTGACAGTTTCCTTGCAACAGTTCTCCCACCCATCACTCTCTTTCCAATTTTTCCTCTGCTCTGGCTACTGAGTAATGTTTCGAGACTCCTCCCCTTCAACAGTGAAAGGTTTCCATGGTTGCCATCACCTATGGGAGTCTGACATGGCACAATCAGGCCATTGCTGCCTCTTCAGTTGCACTATCCCCCACACTCAGCTTCTGACATGGCTCCCGGGGATCCCCAATTCCTGGTACTCACACCCTTGTGCAATTCCTTCGAGTGAGGGCTGGACCTAGGGACTTACTTTTAATAGACAGGATAGGGCAAAAGTGACAGGATGTCCCTTCTTCAGAAGTGACTAGGCTATAGAAGACTGACTCTCTCTCACTTCCTGCTTGCTCGCTGACATGCTAAAAGCGGCCCTATGGAGAGGCTGCTGTGGCAAGGAACTGAGAGGGTAGCTTCTGATCAGTGCCCAGTGAAGAACACAGGCCGTCAGTCTAAGCATCTTGCCAACGGCCGTGAGTGAGTGTGGAGTGGATCACTATACTGGATCACTATAGTGGATCACTAACTCCAGGGACACCTGTACTGCAGCTGTGACAGCCCACCTAAGAATGCCCGATTCCTGACCCACAGAAACGAATAGTTGTTGTTTCATGCCAAACTTAGGTTTGGGGTAATTTCTAACAAACCAAAAGAGATCATGAATGCACATGCTGGTACCAAGAGAAGGATAGTGTCCGGAAAAATATCTAAATACGTGAGATGCTTTGGAGCTGGGCAGTGGGAGAGGTTGGGAGAGTTCTGAGGAGCTCGTTAGAGAAATCTGGATTTTAAGGATGCTGCCAGTGAGGGCTCCGAGGACATGAGAAGCAGGTTACTGGACACTGGGGGAGGGGCCCTTGCTATGTGGTCATAGGAAGCTAGTGACACTGCTGTCTGCCGTTATTTGGAAGGCAGAGCATACGTCTATTAAACTTAGTGACCCAGCTAAGGTTATGTCCAAGCTAAGTGTGGACGGTACTGTCGGGTTACTTCTTGCTGCTTATGTGAGAAGAGATACAAAATGAGGGAAAGACTGTTAAATAAAAAGGATCCAGGACTTGCTAGTTTTGAAAATCCTCAGTCTCCCAAGATAGCAAAAAATGCTAAAATTAAAAAAATAAAAAGGTTTTTGAGCACTATCAGGAAAAGGTGGACTGGAGATAAAGCCGAGGCTGTGACTGCAGCCTCTGGTTAAGACCTCGGGCAGATCAAGGGGATCAGAGTCTTACTTAGTCACACAAAGGCCCTTTAAAGAGATTAGGGTGGCTCACAAATCCTAGGTCAAACAACAGCACCTCTGGGAGGCCCGAGAGCACTGTCCCCTGGCCATCCCAGCAGAAGCCCGAGGTAGACAGGGGTTTAGCCCAGAGAAATCTGTGGGTGTGGCTTTTGTGTAAGTGAATCTCAATGAGATGTCTAGGAGACCCACAAAGTTTTTAAGAAAACCTATTATCAGAAGAAACATTGTGTGCTTGGCCTGACAGGGACAGAGACAGCACAAAGTAAAAGGTCAGGGGACACCCAGACCTGGCAGTAGGAAGCCGACTGAGGAAAAGTCAGCCTCAAACATGTGTTTCTGTTCATGAAAAAAGAAGGATGTCTCAGAGGGAGGAACCAAGAGCTCAGAAGGTGGAGCTAAGAGTCAGAGAGAATTACTTCTAGATTTTGAAACGAATAAAATAATCTACCAGTATCTTCCTGGATGGATTTCAGAATTGTTATGGATCAAAGACACCTTTATGCCCATATTCCCCCCGCCCCCTTTTGAGTAGGACAGTCTGTAACCATTGCCCTAGGCCTATCCCAGCCCTGTACATATTGGGCACGTGGGGCATATAACTTGTCTCTTTAGTTTCACAGACCTACTGATCCAGAGGAAGAGTATTCTAGAACCTGTACTTAAGGAACATACCCCAGACCCTCATCCATACCTGAACCCGATTCTAAGATAGGATGAGACTTTGGGGGACCCTGGGAAGAGATTACTGTGTTTTGCATGGTGAAGGGACATTAATCATTGGGGGCCTGAGGGCAGTTGTGGTAGACATCTTCAGAAATGACTAAATGATCTTTATATCCTGATATTCATGCCCTTGTACTCCCTCCCCTCCCCTTGTGTGTGGGCTGGATTTAGTGACTTGCTTCTCACAAACAGGACACAGCACAAGTGATGAGCTGCCACTCTGAGATTAGGTTATCCATACAAGACTGTGATTCTTGTCCTACTGTCTCTCTCTGGCTTGCCCTGTTGATAGCCGCCTGGTGGAAAAGAACTAGTCAACAGCACTGAGGAGCTCAGTCCTTCAGACAATCATGTGAGTAAGCTTGGAGCAAGTCTCTTCCCCCAGTCTGGCTCTGAGATGAGTGCAGCCCTGACAGACAACCTGATTGCAGCCTTGTGAGAAACCCTAGGCCAGAGAACCCCGCTAAGCTACACCTAGACTCCTATCACACAGAAAATGTAAGATAATCAATGTTTTGAGCCGTTTGTTTTGGGGTAATTTATTACATAGCGATAGATACCTACTACACTCATCCTAAGGTTCTGCTCCACAGAAACACCATATTCTAAAACTCCTCAGGGCCTTTGCACATGCTACTCCAGGCCGGGATCAAATTTCCTACCTTTTAGGTTTGCTGAACTTCCATCTGTCCTACAGGACTCAGGTCAGGTATCCCTTCCTCCAGGAAGCCCTCTTTCACCCTCCCACCCCTCTCTGTGTTTCCAGGAAACATCGCCTCCTACTGAATATCACATTCTAACGATGGTTTAGTACCCTAACTTGTGGAGGAGAGCAGGGACGTTGCTATAGTCATCCCAGTAGCCTTAAAACTGAATATAAGGCTTGACATGAAATGAAATAATAATACAGTAGACATAACCCTTATCCACAGGGGATACATTCTAAGCACTCCAGTGGGTGCCTGAAACCACAGATAGTACTAAACCCTGTATATACTGTGCTTTTTCTATATATACATACCTATAATAACGTTTAACTTATAAATTAAGCACAGTAAGAGATTAACAACTATAACTAATAATAAAATAGTACAACTGCAGCAATATACTGTGGTAAAAGTAATGTGGTCTCTCTCTCTCTCTCAAAGTATCTTGTACTGAACGCACAGTTCTTGTGATAACGCAGGACGATTACATGCCCACAGAATGAGATGAAGTGAGGAAATGATGCAGGCACTGTGACGCAGCATTAGGCTCCTGGTAACCTTCTCACAATATTTAACAAGCACTTCGATGGCACATCTGAACTGCCAGCATAACTACCCTTCATCATGGGGCCATGATGAAGTAATATATAAGGGTTACTTGAACACAAGCACTGCCACGCTGTGACAGTCTGTCTGATAACCAAGAGGGATGCTAAGTCACTACCAGGCAGGCAGCACACACAGCATGCAGATGCTGAACAAAGGGACCTTTCACATCCCGGGCAGGATGAAGCCAGATGTGATTTCATCACACTAGGAGATGGTGTGCAGTTTAAAATTTATGCATTGTTTATTTCTAGAATTTTCCATTTGATATTTTTAGACCATGGTGGACGATGGGTAACTGAAATCACAGAAAGCAAAACCATGGATAAAGGGAGGGTGCTGCGGCAAACTTTTATCAACTGCCTATGCCTTGCCTGGTATGGTCTGAGGTGATTTACATGTAACTATCTATAGTAGTAAAAGGGTAATATGCTAATTAGACTGAATATCTTCCAGACATCATTCCGGCCGTCCTTCCTGATGAAGCCAGGGCCAGAGGGAAGCCAGCCTGGATCCCAGGTGCCTGCAGGTGGCCCAGAGGAAGCCAGCCCGGGTCCCGGGTGCCTGTGGGTGGCCCGAGGGAAGCCAGCTTGGGTCCTGGGTGCCTGCCAGCAGCCGAAGGGGGGAAGCCTGGGGCCTGGAGGGAAGCCAGTGCCAGCAGCCAGGGGAAGGAAGGCCTATTCTTGCACAAATTTTCATGCATCGGGCCTCTAGTCTTCTATAATAATCTATAATAATAAAAGCATAATATGCTAATTAGATTGGACAGCCAAACATCCTTCTGGACAAAGCCATAGAGGCTGCGAGGGCTAAGGGCAGGCAGCCGTGGCGGCCGGCAGTGGTAGCAGCAGCTGGGTGATGGGGGTGGTGCCTTCCCCTGATCAGCCTGGTCGCCTCCCAAGGACCAGGAGCAGGCCTAAACCGTCAGTAGGACATCCCCTGAGGGCTCCCGGACTGTGAGAGGGGGCAGGCCAGACTGAGGGACCCCACCAGTGCACAAATTTTCGTGCACCAGGCCTCTAGTCCTATTTATTAAAAAATGCAATGAGGCATGAACTGTGAGGAGGAACCAAGACGAGGCTGGGTGCTAGGTGCTCAGCACATGCTTGCTAGAAAAGGAGATGCACACTGCTCCTCCTGTCCCCCACCTGGCAGCAGTTGGTCCCCCTCTTCCCAGGAACTCTGCAGAGTTGGGCCAGAAGGACCCCTGGATACCCAGACACACACTCTGTGCCTGACTGCTTATGTAATTTCGCATTTCCATAGAAATACCTGGATCTATCCCTTGGCACCTCTGAGGAAGGGCTTGGCTGGCACCCAGAGAATCTTCTGGGCGTCAGAAACCACACCTCAGGCTCCCTGCTCACAGCTGTGCCTCTGGCCCGCAGGCAGAACAAGCATCTTCCTCCCTTCACACCCCGTCATTACAAGCCACGTAAGTTCCTCGATACTCACATTGCAATGAGCAGATGCGGCTCTGCATTTTTAATGCATGATCTGCAATTAGCCACAATGGGCAGGGAGACCTCTGTGTTCCCCCTGGCTGCCCCTCGCGGATGCAGCTGCCAGTGCATTTGTGCGGAGGAATCTGGCCAGGCCCCTCTGGCCATGCTGCTCTGGCAAGTGGGCGAGGGAACTTCTCTTTGCAGTGTCTGCTCTGCCAGGAAGTGGGAAGGGCTGCTGAAGCCTGACTGTCGCTCCTCTGCTGACCTGGCCTCTCTTCCACCTTCTGTGCTACCTAACCACCCTGAGAGCATGTCCTCCAAGGAGGCCCAAAGGGCACACCACACCCTGAATGTCATGACTGATAAAGCTCTTCACAGGCATGGGGTCTGTGGTGGGCAGTAAAGGTCTGTGAAATGCAAAGGGGGCATGCTGCATGTCCAGGCACACCTAAGAGGTGTCAGCAGGGACTTCAGAAAAGAAGAGAGCTGGCCAGTGAGATTTCATAGGTGCACGCCAGCTCTGGCCAAAGGATAGGCACATTTTTTGTAATCAGTATAATGTCCCAAACTAGCATGTCACTTACTTACTGTGTACCAGGCCCTATTTCTAAGTGCTCTCCAGGCATCATCACATTTAATTCCAGAAGGCAGTGTGGATGGCCACTCACCCCTCCCCTCCTCTCCTCCCCAAGCCAGAGACCCCCGGGAACCCAGCTGCAGCTGAACAAAGTTGGGATTATTGGCTCGTGGCAACAAGGGAGGGTACATAGTACAGGGAACTATGGGCGGCTGGGGAAGGGATGGCGGCGGGGGGGTTGGAGTGTTGGAAAGAACTTACTATAGGGTCTGGGTTTGTGTTAGGTGATTAGGGAAAGGGTTCAAGGAAGAGGAGCTTTGCTCTGGATTGGAGGCTGTTAGGAAGTAGGCGTGATTCTCTGATTGGGGTGCTTAATAAATTTTATCCAGAAGGTGGGAGGAGTAATGGAAAGGCACAGTTGTAAGTCATAAAGAAGATGGGCCAAGATGCAGAGGGAGGAATATTTGGTCATTTTTGTATTTTGGAAATGCTCTTGCTTTTGTGTGAGTGCAGACATGAGTATGAAGTAGGCTTGTATTTTACTTCATCCATCAATCACAGCATGGCTATGCCTGGTGTCGATGCTCATGTTTAGCAAGAGAGCACCAAGGTCTCGGCCAGGCCAGCTCCCAGCAACGCTGCAGCGACCTGATGGTGCTGGGCCAGTTTTCAGCCCTCAGGCTCTGCTGTCCTCTCTCAGCCCCATTGTTGCAAAAGTTGGCAGCAATAATGCAGGTGAGGCTCAGAGAAGAGCTGTCATAGTTAGTGGCACTGTGATTCCAGGTAACTGAAACTCAGGTAAGTGCGGAGGGACTCAGGGGGCTGGAGAGCAGGGGTATGATTACAGGAGGCCAGGCGTATGACCATGGAGGGGACATGATAGGAAAATAGATACAACATGGGATTGGGAGCCAGACATGTCCACTTTAGAAATCTGTCTGTGCTGCTTACTAGCATCAGAGATTCAATGTCTTCTACATAATGGGAATACAAAAATCTGTTTCCCGGGGTTACTGGGAGAATAAAATTAAAAGACACAGTATAAAGCCCCTGAGAACAAAACATAGCACTCTCAGCACTTGCTATATGCCAGCCACTGCCCTAAGTACTTTACATGTATGACTCATCTAATACATCAAGCCCATGAGACAGATTCTCTTATAATCTCTGTTAGCAGGTGAGAAGACAAAGGAACAGAGAGGTTTAGCAACTTATCTAAGGTCACACAGTTATCAAGTAGAAGAACTCAGGCATTCTGGCTCCAGCACACCCACTCTACTGCCTCCCATGGTAGCTGTTGGATCACTGCTCCTTCCCATCCCTTGCTGCAAGGGCTCTGAGGCTAGTCAACTTCTGATGGTGATTTAATGCCCTGGAACTTCCTGCTCCCAGACCTTTGCTTGTAGGACGGTCTAAGCTGCTTTCTTGGCTCTGGTTTGGAAAGTACTTATTTCCTTTTCAAAGATAAAAACAAATATTCTTGGCATGACAGATTATATATATTCAGGTCACTGTGGTCAATAGATCAAATAAAACATAGTATTGCCTTCTTGGTATTTCCATGCCTTTTAGTAAGTACTGAAGTCAGAGAAAAACACTGGGGAAAGCGTGAAAACTAAATGGGTAAGGAATGACCCAATGCTGCAGCAAAAGCCCTCTTGTGGCAAGATCTATGTGCGGGCACAAGGCAAATGGCTGCCCCAGAGGAAATGGACCAGGCATGGTCAGCCTTCTTCGATCCTGTAACAGTGGAAGGCTGTTCAAGTTGGCCACAGCACCATGGCCAAGGCTGCTCGGTGTTGCCTAGCCCTACCCTGATGAGTGGGTTTATCAGTTGAGTCACCAATTCTGGGTGACTGGGAGGCAAGGACTCCTGGGCCAGTGACTCCAGTACGAAGGTCCTTCAGCCACTGACCATGCCTCCCTCCCCAAGGTCACATTTCACCACCTGGGAGAGATGAAGTGCTGGAACTCACATCAACATTCCCTTGCTGTTTGATACAACCCCAGATCATCGTCACCAATCTTTCTGAGGCTCATCTGTTCTTAATTATATCTCTAAATCCCAAGGTATTACAACTCTGAGAATTTGGGAAATTTAGCTGCTAGAGGATTGGTAATAATCACAGTAATCCCTGGTGTTTACAGAGCTTCCTTTTGCAGACTGAAACCCAGACAGACATTACTGTAGTGGCGAGGACACCCTGAAATTGCTCTTGAGTTCTCTTCACAGAGTGCCAGGCCCTTAGCTTGTCTTACTTTGTTTAGCTCAAGGAGGTAGAAAAAAGAGTAGTTTTCTCCATTACCTCCTGAGGGAGAGCAAAGAGAAGACGGAAAGGTTAACCCACTGTAGAAGATATACCTGGGGTTGCTTGCCCAACCCGAGCCCTATTCTCAGAACTGCCTTTGCCCCCTCGCCCCTATGCCCCTACCTCGCAACCACTGAAGGGATGGGCATTGGAGCCAAGCTTGTACCACTTGGGTATGACCCTTCTTAGCATCAGCTGATTGGCCAAGGAGCTGACACTTGACTAATGAGCTGAGCCAATCAGATTCTCTCTCTTGATAATTTCAATCAAGATATTTATAAACTGGGAGTCAGTTGGGTCCCTAGAGCTAGGAGGTCAGGCAGACTCAAGGGTTGGGGTGACCGTTTGTACTGATTAACAAGCAGGGCGAAGGGGAATAAACTGTGCAGCACCTGAGAAACCTGCTTCCGGCACTTTCGGTATTTCTTCAATAACCCTTTGGATTCCTAAGCCAGGAGCCGTCCCATGAGACCACCACGGCATGAAGGGCAGGCGTTGGAAATGACCTCACACTCCTATTTTGTTTCCTCCAACACAGCATGCCTTCCCTTCGGCTTCAGCAGAAGACGAGGCCAAGCCCCATGGGCTCCCTGTACACAACACACTTTCTCTCTAATAGGGACAGACCAGATGGCACACGGGCAAGTGGGACTCCATACTTAAGACGCATGCTGACTTTATCAGAAACAACACAGGCCTCCCCAGAGCTTCTGGGGTGTGGGGCAGTGGCCCCTGACCTCTCCAGCTTAAAAGAGAAGGACTGAGGAAAGTCTCTGCAAAAGGGCCATTGTTATGCCACAGCACAGCCATCTGGTCCCCACATTGATCTGACAGGGGCAGCAGGGGCGGAAGGCAGTAGACACAGAAGCCCTGGGAGTGCAATTCCATGAACAGCCCTTATTGATCTGCTTACCTGCCTGGTGGCTGGCCAGACTCTATGTTTAAATATACCCGTGGAAGGTCAGAGCTGGAAGACAGAGGCCCCAGGACAGCCTGGATGGTCATAAATGGGAAAAGCCAGCCCCAAAGACACTACTGAGATGTGACCTTTCCTATTTCAATGAGTTTTAGATGGTTTTTGGGGCTAACAGGGTGGGTATTGTCGTGCTTCATAACTATATATTCCCCATAGGGAGGAAAGCAAAGAGAATATATATTTATGTGGAATCCGTAGGACTGAATCATAAGCTCTTGAACTAAAAGAGCACATTCTTACCACCAAACAATGTACTGTCACTAGTTCAGAAGCCCCCCTCGCCTCCATTCCAAGGACACAGCCCAGCACAATCAGACTTTCCTGGGCTGGAGGTTCCAAATGGAATAGGTGAGACAGTGGCTCTGTGATGCCAGCTTTTGCCCAGCCTCTGCTTCGCCACATACTCAAGTTCAACCTGGCCTGTCCCATCAGTGAGTCCCTAGCTTGCAATTCATCACAAGCCCCTTCCCTTTTTGCCTAGTGGATTCTGGAAATAGTCTGTTGCTTGCCCTCTCCCCGCAAGCCAGTGGGCTAATGCACACTCTGGGACTTAGCCACTGGAGCCCCTGAAGCCTTTCTGTCAATCATTCCACCTACGTGCCTGGCTGGTCTGCTCATTTTTGGGTCCCCCTCTGGTTCCCTCATAGGCTGAGAGCCTGGTGAAACTCTAGCTGGCTGGGGTTTGGCCCCATTCTCCTGAGAGTTGGGATTTATCTCCTGTCTCCATCAACCCAAAAGTGTCTCTGACCTAAACAAGAACCTGGGTCACGTGACCACCTGTTACCTTAGAATTTGCCTTTTCAAGCATGCCAGCCCAGATGAAGGTAGAATTTGTCTTATTTCCTTGGTTGTTGATCTGGACACTTGGTCTATTTTCAAATCCTGTTCTAACCAGCATCACCGTAATTCTGAGCATTGGCTTTTATTGTAAAAAGAGCTGGCCCTGGATTCTGTCCACACTACTATCCAACTGTATGAACCTGGGCAAGTTAACTAACTCCATTCTTTTGAGCCTCATTTTCCTCACCTATGTATCCCATGTGACTGGTGTGCAGTAAATGAGAGTATAAATGAAATAATGGATCTAAAAACCTTAGCATAATGTACTATACAAAATACTAACATAACATGTTAAATTCTGTGCAAAGTGTTTTGGAAACATTATTTTCATTTGCACGGTAATCTTGTGAGATCCTATTATCCCAACTTTTTAAATTAAAAATCTGAGGCTTGAGAGGTTAAGTAAATTGCCCAAGGTAAGTATCTGGTCAGTGGTTGAGCAATGCCTAGTATACAGTAGGCACTCAAACGTGTGTAGAATAAATGCATGGCTCTCAGGTCAGTGTTCTTTTGCATAACTGGGTTGAAAGCTGAGCTCTACCAACTTATTCTCATTCTCTCTTTCTGCAGTGGGGATGTGTACTAAGCTGTTCATCCATGTTTTATTTCTGCCAGTATTTGTGTTCTTATCCCCAGTATGGTTATTACTGGATGTTTGAAGATATTCAAACCTTCTATCTGAATGGATACATAATTTCCAAACTACCTACTCTTTACTCAGAGAGTTCTCAGAGATTCAGCACTTTGGACAGAGCTAGGATTTGTAAGCTAATATCTAGTCAGTATTGGATTTGCATTTACCGTAAAAACTATTTACACTAATGTATGACCCACATATGAGAGAAAATACTGCACTCCCCACTTCTAGCTCAGTGGTTCTGGCTCTCTCTTACTTCTGAGAGTCTATGAGATGAGAAAAGACTGCCATAAAGATTTTATGAATCCAAGAGAAACATTACTCAAACAGGATTTATTTTAAAGGCATCATTCTGAAATTGTGTTTTGTTTGTTTTTAAAGGGAAAGTAAATCTCATATTGGTGCAATTTTTATACTCAAATGAAGTCCAAATGTTACAGGAGATCCTCTTAATGCCCACCAGGCAAGCAACTTCTTCAATTTGGTTCAAATGAGCAGACAATTCATAGAGTATTTTCAGTGTCTCTGAGCCTGTACTTGTAACCAGTGACAGGAGACAAGGATATGTTCTCTTCCTAGTTTGCATAGAGACAAAGAGAAAGGTAAATACTGGATTGGTAATTTCAGATCTCCATACTTTGGGATAAAAATGTATCTATGATGCCCAGCATGTGTCATGGTGCTGAACACTGCAAGGAAACAAGGCACATTTTCTGCCCTCAAGGACCTACTGTTTTGTAGGGAGATACACATACCCCCATGCAGCACACCATGCAGTGAGATAGGGTTATGACAAAAATAGCACAAGAACTTTCCAGCTGGGAGCTTGCTCTGGAATTGTGTGGGGCATCTACTGTCTTTTTTCTAACCAACAAACTCCTATTCATTCTTCAAGGAGCCAATCAAATGTCCTCTCCTCTGTGAATCCTTTCCTGACTCTCCAAAGACAGAGTTAGCCTTCCCTCCTTGGGGTTCCCATAGATTGTGAAGAAAAGGAGAGTGGAAATGAAAGATACTAAATAACTATATAAGTATATATAAAAATTATACAGGGGAAAAGAGCAGGAAATAATTAACTGTCAATGAAGAGGTAAGGATACTTGAATGGGTTCTTGAAAAGTGTGGAGAAGGTTATTCCAGATGGAGAACACAGGAAGAATGAAGGTGTAACAGGACGAATAGTTATGATGTGTTAACAGAAGGGTAAGTAGCTTGGGGTGGCTAAAGCACAGCACATGGGAATGGTGTGGGGTGCTGATGATGATGGGAGACCTGAAGGACGATGAAGCTGCTGTTTCAGGATGGGGACAGATTATGACAATCCTGTTAAGAAGCTTGTATATGGTGGTAGCTATTAAAATATATATTAACTTTTACTGATTTTTCTGCACCCAGAAAGTCATATCTGCTTGTAAAATTTTTAGAGAATACAAAAGAACATAAAACACCAGCACTCCATTCGGAACTCATGGTGTTAACATTTTATTGTCTTTTAAAATGACTATCATATATACATGTATGTGTAAAGATTTTATTTCATACTATGTATTCATTTTATATGTTGATTTTCATCACTTACTACCATATTAAGCATTTTCCAATTTCTTTGAATGTTCTTTGAAGCTAACTGCTACATGTTTTATCAGCCACATGGACCATAGTTTACTGAACCATGTATGTTGAACATATATTGTTTCCTTTTCCCCACTATAATAAATAACACTGCAATGAACATCCTTGCATATATCCTTTTACACTAACTTCTCACTATTTCCTTGGGATAGATTCCTGAGAGAGATACACACCTTTTACTTTTTTTTTTTTTTAATCCTCACCAGAGGATATTTTTTCATTGATTTTTAGAGAAAGTGAAAGAGAGAAGGAAAGACAGAGAGAAACATTGATGTGAGAGAAACATATCAATCGGTTGCCTCCTGCATGCTCCCTGACCAGGGCTTGGGCCAGGGAGGAGCCTGCAACCCAGGTACAGGCCCTTGACCAGAATCGAACCCAGGATCCTTCAGTCCGCAGGCTAACGCTCTATCTACTGAGCAAAACTGGTTTAGGGCCACACCTTTTACTTTTAATCACTACTGTCAAACTGCCTTCTAAAAAGGCCGTGCCAATTTATAATCCCACCAACGGGGCATGAGGCTCGACGAGGTTAAATGACTTGGCTAAGATTAAACAGCTCATGAGTGTAGAGCTGGGGATCAAATGTGGGCCCTGGTGTCCACAGGGCTATGGCAGAACTTCGGTGGGGAGAGGGGAGCGGCGGCCGGAGGTAATTGAGTCTGGAGGACTGAAACCGACTCAGATGAAGAGGATCTAATGAGACGCTTCAAAAGACGAGCTGCTCAATGGACAACACTTGTAATTTCATACTCTCTCTAGAGCTGCCTATGTCATGACTCTTCCCATTTGAGAGGTTCAGACCAAAGAGAAATGAAATATATCTACCTTTCTCTTCGCTGTTATTCCTTTGTAGACCCAGGCCTGGTGCTGGCACTAGGGAGAATGGCACATGTGAAAACTTGCCTGATCATCTGAAGGTTGATTCAAGGAGGTTCCTCATTAAAGCCCTGGGTACCGAGTAAGACAACGCTGGGCACACCACACCCTTTAGTCAGCCATAAGGAAACCAGAGGTACTCATCTCTCTGGGGCCACGACATGTCTTCTCAGATGTCTCATAACTGAATGACTCAGTGAGGAATAAAAGATTCAGCATCCTTAATTCTCTTAATTCTCACACCTTGTCCTACTAGCTTATTTCCCCCCTCTACCTACCTCACCCCCTTCTTTGCTTTCCCTCCTTCCCCCCTTCTTCCTTCCCACCTCTCCCTTCAAGGCCACAAATGCAATAACAAGTCTAGGGCAGTGGTCGGCAAACTCATTAGTCAACAGAGCCAAATATCAACAGTACAACGATGGAAATTTCTTTCGAGAGCCAAATTTTTTAAACTTAAACTTCTTCTAATGCCACTTCTTCAAAATAGACTCGCCCAGGCCGTGGTATTTTGTGGAAGAGCCACACTCAAGGGGCGAAAGAGACGCATGTGGCTCATGAGCCGCAGTTAGCCGACCACAGGTCTAGGGCAAACATGAGGACTAAACTCAGGGAGTTATCTCATCAAAACACTATATTTTACACATTACAGGCTTGAAAGGGGTTCAAAGTCACACTCCAGCCTACTTCATGAATTCCCTGTACACGGCCTGCAGTGTGTCCAGCACCTAAACTCCACTGGTCTCCTGAAGAAAGCTATTCTATTCTATTAGACCTCACACTGAGCCAAGGTCTGACTCTTGCAACTACCCATTGTTTCAGTTTCTGCCAATCATCTAAACTTTCTTCCATAAGACAGATGGAAAGTTAAGTACTTGAAAACAGGTGTTATTTTCCTCTTAGGATGTGATGTGTTGGGGAACAAAGGTCAAAGGCTTTGGAGTCAGACAGACCTGGAGGGTTCCACTTCTGACTTGGCTGGTAACCAGCTGTACTTCTTTGGGCAAGCTGCTAAATATCTCAGAGTCTCAAATTACCTCCTGGACGATAAAGGATGATGCACTTACCTCACTGGAGAGCATGAGGAATCAATGAGTGTCAATAATATGGCAAATGGTGGGAGGTTGTTAGATGTTGGGTCCCCTCACAATTGTCTTTTCCTAAGTCTGTATTTCCCAAAGGTCCTCTCTGATCTGCTGCATCAAGATGGTCTAAGGTGGGCATTTAAATTGCAGATTTCTGGGTCATAGCCCTAATCTACTAAGTCACATTCTGTGAGCATGAAGTCTAGAAACTTCTATCTGTCTAGCTGTATTCATGTGCTAAGAAGTTGGAAGGTCTTAACACATATGGGAACTCTCTAAAGCTTCTTGGAGGTCCACTTTCAAGGGCCCATCTGATCCCTTGGTGAGGTCGCCCACAGAGGACACGTGCCTCTGAACTGGAAAACAACACCCCCATTTCCAGGGTATCTCACTCATTTGCTCACTCTCAGATACAGCCCTTCCCTTTGTATTACAGGATTTGGAATGTGGAAGTGGGAAGGTACTGGGAAAGGTGCTACCATGTAGATCGGAGCTTAAACTATTCTATAATCTTCATATACGTAGCTAGAAAGAGAGGCTAGGCCCTTGGGAAGGGGAGAGACAGGGCAGGGGCTCATGGGCCAGCTCAACACATTGAAAGTCAGGGCACACTCTAGCTCCCTGCAGAGTCACCTGTGACCACAGCAGACACACAGTGGACATCAGAATGCCCAGGCCTTTCCCTGCCACAATGGAAGGCAATTTAACCAACTCCAGACCCATCCTCAGATGGAGCTGGGGCCCCCAGTGAATCCTGGAAACTCCCCCTGCTTCCAGGGTCCCTGGGCCAATATTCCTCCTGAAGATCATGCTTCTGATTACTTGCCTCTGCCCTTCCCTTACTGCTGCTGACCCCATATGGTGTATCACAGACAGGAGAGACAGGGAGCGAAGAACAATTATTATAATTGTCAAAACCGTTGAGCTCTTATTATGCATAAGGCATAGTAAGAGCTCTACATTCAATTTCTCATTTTAATCCCCACAATATCCCCTTGGGACAGAGACAGATGAGGAAGCAGAGGCTCAGAGAGTTTAAGTAACTTGCCCAAGATCTGCAGCAGTACAAGTGGCACAGAAGATACTTAAGCCCACACTTTCTGACTTCCGAGACCTATCAGAAAATGACATCACAGAACGCGAACAACTCAAATCTATTTCCAGTGGTCTATGCGGGAAAGGCCAAGAAACCCCTTAAGATATACTATCCTCACACACCCCAGTGCTTAGCCTGACTTACGGGGGAGGCGATGCTATCTACCACAAGATGATCAGTACAACAATGAGCTGAAATCCCAGCCACTGCTGGGGATATCTACTTCTGAATTCAATTTGGTTCAATCCAGTCCAATTTAATTCAGTGCAGTTATCGAGTGCCCTGCAAAGCCTGGCTGTGGATGGTCCAGAGAGAAAGGCAGAGCCCCTCCTGGGATGCCATGACTAACCCAGGCACGGGGTGCCACCTGAGGAGGCAGGAACTGGGGTGCTGGGAACCGGGGTTCAAGGCAGGAATCTAAGCCCTGTTGAGAATTTGCCAAGTTCTTGTGCTGGCCCCTGGTCAGTGGTGAGTTTTGTAATTTGGCTAATCAGAAGCTATGTGAATCCTGTGCCCATATTTCCTGTAAGGTAAGTGTATAGAGAAGACCACAAGTTTGTCTAATAGGAATTCTCAGGTATAAGACACACGAGAGAAATTGGGATTGCTGAGTAGCTGAGGGCATGGGCTCTGGTCATAGAACTTGGCTCAAGTACTTCCTAGCAGAGCCATCTTGAGCACCCTGTGCTAACTTTCCGAGCCTCAGTTTCCCTCTCTATAAAACAAGGGGAGTGAAAATAATACCTGCCTCAGAGGGTTACTGAAAGGGTTAAGAGAGATTATGCATGTAAAGTGCTCAGCATCGCACCAGGTGCCTCAAGAGTGTAAGAAGTGTTTGCCAAATACAATTCTTATTCCAGACTGGTTAGCCTGAAACAAATCATAGTTACAGACATGTGCTGCCTAACGATGAGGAGACGTTCTGAGAAATGCGTCATTAGGCAATTTCATCACTGTGTGAGCACCACAGAGTGCACTTACACAAACCTAGATGGTCTAGCCTGGTCCACACCTAGGCTAGATGGTCTAGCCTATTGCTCCTAGGCTACCAGCCTGTACAGCATGTTACTGCACAAAATAACATGAGATTAAATCAAGTGCAAGAGGAAATGGTGCAATCAAGAGACCCGGTAAACAAGAGATGAGGCTGCTGCCGGTGTAGCACAGCTACTGTTTGACAGCAAGCTTATTTTTTTTTTTAATAAGCAGAAAGAGTACACTTTAAAACAATGATAAAAGTATAGCATAGGGAACACATAGAGCAGTAACATCGTCATTTATTATCACCAGCTAGTATTGTGTACTGTACGTAATTGTGTGCCGTACTTTTATACGACCGGCTGTGCACTACGTTTGTCTGCGGCAGCATCACCACAAACACGTGAGTGATGCATCACGCTACGACGTTATGACAGCGATGACGTCACTGGGCAATAAGAATTTCCACTCCTTTATTATCTTATGGGACCACCATGGCATACTGGTCCTTTGTTGACTGAATGCCGTTATGTGGTGCACGACTGTGTGAGTCCAGCACCTCACCAGGTCCCTGACACAGATTTCTTGAATAAACTCACGCATGAGTGGAATGCATAGCTAAAGGGTGACAGCAGCTGGAGGGAGCCCTGAGTGCTGAGTGAAGAGTGTGAACTATAAACCCTGTGGTGACAACAACCAGTGAAGGGGCTTCGGCAGGGAAGGGGCAAGGCCAGACCGGGACTTTTGGAAGGATCACACTGGGCCAGACCAGAAAGACAGGACCTATGAAAGGAGCAACGGTGGGGACTCGGAGGAGGCTGCTTCCGCGTTCCAGGTGTGGGAGCACCTGAGTGAGGAAGGGGAGCTGGCACTGCAGAGGGAGGGACTGACCGGGAAGATATATGGGAGGGAGGACTGACAGAGCTTGGAACCGAGATACCGAAGCAGGTGACAACTGCACTGCTCTGGGTGAGAGCCATACAGGAGAGAATCCCACTAGTGAGTTGGGGCGGGGCCGTGGCCTCCCCAGCAGCCCTGCCACTAGTGCCACTGGGAACACTGGCCCTGCTGCTCCTTGTACTTGGGTTCAGGAGACTTATGATTGGGCCTGGCAGGAAGCCCGTGGGAAGTTCTATGTAACAGGTATTGGAGCTTACATTGGAGCCAGTGGCCCACCATGGGGGAGAGATTTCCCCCCGGCAGACAGGCCTTGGGTAAGGGATAGAAGTCACTCTCCTAATTTTACAACATGCTTTCCAGGGGAAGTCTCCAAAACTGGTTAGCAAGTAAAAACCTCTGAAAACAGCCCAAATAAAAGGAAGGTGACTCTCATTTGTGTATAGCTACTTTGTGCCAAGTGCCAGCCCCTATTTGTTCTTCAGCGTGACTGCAGAAAGAAGTAGCCACTCATATATTCATATATTTTATCTTACCTTATAATAGACAAATATGCAAATTGACCGCACCTTCGCTACACCCAAGCCACGCCCACCAACCAAGCCATGCCCATCAACCACGCCCACCAGGAAACCGTTGCAGGGAAGCTGGGGTGTGGCGGAGCCCAAGGCCGGGGAAAGCCGCCCGAGGCTTTCCCCGGCCTTGGGCGCCAGCGCGGTGCCTGCTCCGATTGCAGGAGCCAGCCAACCTGGGGGGTCAGCTGGCTCCTGCGATCGCTGGGACGCTGGGGTGCTGTGGCAGAGCCCAAGGCCGGGGAAAGCCGCCCTAGGCTTTCCCAGCCTTGATCGGGTAGCAGGGACGCTGGGTGCAGCCGAGCCCAAGGCCACCGCCCAGGGCCAAGCCCGGACCCTGAAAGAAGGCAGAAGGCGGTGGCCACAACCAAGGCCTGGGTCCCTGGTGCCGGCAGAAAACTGGTGCAGGCAGCCAGGTGAATGAAGGTCTATTGCACGAATCTTCGTGCAAACGGGCTACTAGTGTGTGTGTGTGTGTGTGTGTGTGTGTGTATATATATATATATATATATATGTATATATATATATATTGATTTCAGAGAGGAAGGGAGAGGGAGGGAGAGATAGAAACATCAATGATGAGAATCATTGATTGGCTGCCTCCTGCACCCCCCACACTGGGGATTGAGCCTGCAACCTGGGCATGTGCCCCGACCGGGAATCAAACTGTGACCTCCTGGTTCATAGGTCGATGCTCAATTACTGAATCACACCGGCTGGGCAAAGTAGCCACTCATTTTACAGACAGAGAACAGAGGATCAGAGAGTTGTTGTTTTTTACATCTGACCCTGTTGTCTGGCAGTAGAGGAACCAGGATTCAAATCCCACTGTCTGACTCCAGAACCCATTCTCTTTCCCCTGCTACATATTTCATAATCTTTAATTTTAAAAGTCCCATTTCTTCAGACAGTCACATACTGCCGGTGGCAGCGTAAAGTGATGGACTGCTTTCGGAAAGCAATTTGGCAATAAGAATCAAGAGTCTTAAAAAATATTCATTCTGGGAATCGCTCCTAAAGAAATAATCATAAATTCAGAAAAAAGAAAGCTTTCCACACAACAATGTTCTTCACCGCAATATTTATAACGTGAACAACCGGAGTCGATCTAAATGTCAAAGAAAGAGGAATGGTTAAATAAGTTGTGAGATATCCACTTCATGGAATATTTTGGGGCCAAGGTTTCTAATAATAGGGAGAATGCCAAAGACATAAGTGCAAAATAATCAGGATACAAAATTATACCCAACATCGTCTAGCGATGGTGCCGCAGAGCCCCATCTATTTTTTAGCACCTCCTCCTCTAGTTGCCATCAGTCCTTTATGAATCACCCCAGATTTTAAAAAATAATATTACCTAATAGAGGCAGCACATAGTTTCTCAGTCTTATAGAAAAGGGGAATAAAAACATCTTTAGCAATTTTGTCATTTTTACTGATCTGTGCTATAGAATTTAGTGAAAACTGTGATTGCCTTTAAGCCTCTCCTCTGGGGGAATCATGGGGCTGCTACCAAGGCTCTCCTATCATTTCTCTTTAATACAGTTCTGGAGGCACTAGCTATGTCAGAGCCAAAAAAAAAAAAAAAAAAGTCATACATATTGAAAAGGAAGAAACAAAATTACATTACTTGCAGCTAATATGATTGCCTAACCTAGGAAAGCTACAATAATCAACTTTAAAACTATTAGAGCTAATGAGAGAGTTCTAGAAGATGGTTGGTTCCAAAAGAAATATACGAAAATCAATAACTTTCCTATTTACCAGCAACAAACAATTAGAGAATGCAATGGCAAGACGATACTATCCACAATAATTAAAAAAAAACAACCTATAAAAGTACCTAGAAATAAACATAACAAGAAATTTACTAGGCCTAAATGATGAAAACTATAAAATTTTATTAAAGAACATAAACAAAGATCTGAAAAATGAGAGGCATGCCTTGGTCCTGTAAAAGCAGATTCCCTACTGTAAAAATGCCAGTTCTTTCCCAACCCATCTACACATTCAGTGCAATTTCAACCAAAATCACAATGGAATTTCTGAGGGAAATCAACCAAAACCACAATGGAATTTCTGGGGGAAACGGAAAACCTTATTCTAAAATTTATCTGGAAAAAGTAAATGTACAAGAATTGGCAATAGCCTGGCCAGCGTGGCTCAGTGGCTGAGTGTCAACCAATGAACCTGGAGGTCAATGGTTCAAAGGTTCACACATGCCTGGGTTGCGGGCTCGATCCCCAGTAGGGCGTGTGCAGGAGGCAGCCGATCAATGATTCTCTCTCATCATTCATGTTTCTATCTCTCTCTCCCTCTCCCTTCCTCTCTGAAATCAATCAATAAAAATTAAAAATAAAAAAAAAACTGGCAATAAAATCTTTTAGAAACAATGAGGGAGGACTTTTTGTACTAGAAAGCAAAAATTACCATAAAGCTATGGTAATTGAAATGATGTGATTCTGGCACAAAAATAGAATTCATAGATAAGTGAAATAGAAAAAAAAAAATCCAGATGTAGAATTTCAAATAGATGTGAACTTAGTTTATGATAAAAGGGCCATTTCAAATCAGAAAGGACAGATTTGGGGCTAATTCATTATTCATTTGGACTAAAAGTTGGGTCTACCTCTCATACCTGGCACAAACTATAATTCACACAGATTAAAGGTTAACTGTAAAATAGAAAACTCTGAGAGTTCCAGGAGAAACAGGGAAGACTCTTTTTATAATCTCCAAGTGGGGAGCTATTCCAAGCTGACATGAAACTCCGGAGTCACAAAGGAAAAGATCAACTGAATTGAGCACATAAAAATGTAAAATGTCTGCTGTGAGGAAGAACAAAACAAGGGTAAGACACAAGTCACTGACTGGTAGAAAGTTTTTACCACATACATGTTCCCCCACATGCATCTATTGAAACCTAACCCCCAGTGTCACAGTCTTTGGAGGTAGGGCTTTGAGAGGTAGTCAGGTCACGAGGGTGAGGCTCTCACGAATGGGATTAGAGCCCTTTTAAAACAGACCCTGATGAGACTCCTGCCCCTTCTGCCGGGTGAGGACACAGCAAGACCATTGTCTATGAACCAGGAATTGGGCTCTCAGCAGACACCAGGTCTGCTTGCACCTTGATCTTGGGCTTCTCAGCCTCTAGAAGTAGCAGGAGGTGGATTTGTGCTGTTTATCAGCCATCTAGTCTGTGGTATTTATGCTGTAACAGCTGAATGATCTGGCACAAACATAGTGTTAATATTCAAAATATACAAAGAGCTCCTAAAAAATCAACAGGAAAAACACATACAATCCAATAAAAAATGGGTAAATAATATAAATAAGTAATTCAGAAAAAACAAAATTGACCATAAAACCCTGCAAAGATTATCAACTACAAATAATTGAAGGAATGGGAATCAAAATTACCCACTAAGAGAGATAAAAATAACAAAACTTGGAGAGGAATGTGGGGAAATAGCCAGTCTCATACGTGGTTGGTGAAACATTAAATTGGCGCAGCTTCTTTGGAGTATACTTGGGTAGAATCTAAATTAAAAAACAAAAAACAAACAAACAAACAAAACCGCTGTGACTCAGCAATTTCACTTTAAGGAAGCTACCCTATGAATGCTCCAACACACACACCAAGATATATGCATGAAAGGTTAATTGTAGCCTTGTCTGAAATGCTGAAAAATGCAGTATTGGACAATTATTTAAAAAAAAAAAATGGGGCAGCTATTGATACTGACATGGAAAAATATCTACCACCTATGCTAAAGATAATAAAAACAAGCTGCAAAATAACATGTTTATGTTTAACTCCGAAGTGTGTGTGTATGTATGTGTGTGAATTCACAGGGACAGGTTACAAAGCTGCATCCCGACTTGTTAATGATATTTGCCTCTGGGGAGGACAGTAGGATTAGAGTAGGAGTTTGACAAACAGCAGACTTTCACATTTTATTCTGTACTCTCGGGCATGTTTGGAATTTCTCACAATGAGCATAAATTGCTTTTGTAAATAACGAAAAAGGATATAAACTCCAAGAACACAGCTCTTTAAATTAAAAACAAAGCCATGCCTAGAAAAAATGGGGGGAAATACATCAAAATGTTCACGCATAAGAGGTTTTTCCCCTAATCTAGCATTTCTCTATTTTCTAAAATTTCTTTAATGAGCATGTGTTACATTTATAGCAAAAATAAAAACGAATAGTTTCTTTTTAAATTGTTTCCTTTTTGCTGAAAACCAATTCAGTAAAATAATTGCTCGTTCGCTCTTTTCCACTGAGGCCGGTTGGGTGATTTTAAAGCAGAAAGTGGTTAATATCTAAAAACTCATAAAACTCAACACCAAACGAACAATCCAATTAAAAAATGGGTAGAGGACCTGAATAGACACTTTTTCCAAAAAGACATACAAATGGCCAACAGATATATGAAAAGATGCTCAACTTCACTAGCTATTAAGGAAATGCAAATCAGAACTATGAGCTACCACTTCACACCCATTAGAATGGCTATTAACAAGACAAGTAATAAGAAGTGTCAGAGAGGTTGTGGAGAAAAAGGAACCCTCATTCCCTGCTGGTGGGAATGGAGACTGGTACAGCCAACTATGGAAAATAGTATGAAGGTTGCTAAAAAAATTAAGAATATGGGTACCATATGACCCAGCAACACCTCTTCTGGATATCCACTTGAAAATTTTGAAAACATTTATTTGCAAAGAATCTGTTCATTGCAGCATCATTCAGGGTGGCCAAGACATGAAAATACCCGAAGTATCCTTCGATAGATGATTGGATAAAGAAGATGTGGTACTTTTACACAATGGAATACTACTCAACCATAAGAAAAGATAAAATGACATTTGTGACAACATGGATGGATCCTGAGAATAATATCATGTTAAGCGAAATAAGTCAGACAGAAAAAAGTAAGAACCATATGACTTCACTCATACGTGGGATACCAAACTGAAAGTAACAAAAAACAAGAGAAACAAACAAAAACCTCACAGGCACAGATAACAGTATGGTGGCTACCAGAGGAAATGGGGTTTGTGTTTGGGGTTACTAAAGGGCAAAGGGGGTCAAATATATGGTGACGATGACAAAGAAGATTTGACCTTGGGTGGTGGGCACACAATGCAAGATACAGATGATGCATCATAGTATTGTACAGTTGAAACATGTAATTTTATTAACCATGTCACCCCAATAAATGTAATTAAAAAGGAGGAAAAAGAAAGTGGGGGCACAGCATTCCTGAGCCCCAAGCACAGACTTGAGAGCATTTGTAGGAGGTGAATGACCCAAATCAAACGGAACAAGAGCAAACAGGTCTGGTGAGAGGGTTTATGCTCTTCCTTAAAAACGATCAATGGGATGTTCCAGGTATAGTGGTAGGTGTGTAACAAGCTGATGATGTATAGAATGGCTATGAATGGATCATCATGCTATCCATCCTTACACTCCCCACATCAATAGAAACATCTGGGTCACATCTCTGCCTGGTACAACCCGGATGGCTGAGGAATTAAAGCAGAGAGAGCACTAAAATTACTTACAAGAAAGAAAGGAGAGCAAGCAGCACTTACTGAGCATCTATTATGTTCCACTTTTCTCCTGGGCACCCTTAGTGGCACTCTAACGCCCACCTTGCATGTGGGAGGACTGCAAAGGTTGCCCAGTGGAGCCCAGTTTATCTGACTCCACGTCCCGGGTGCTTCCCAGGGGCCTCTCAGACAGGAGCGGAGGAAGGATGTGGAAATAAAGTAATAGGAGCTTTCACCCAAGTTCTTTAGAAAAAAAAAAAGAATAAATGGGTCATGAGTGTGTTTGAACTCTGAGCCTTTTCCTTCTCTCCCAGCTGAGTTCTGAAACTTCTCATGATGGTCCCAGAAATGACTCTGGGGTGTGTCTAAATAAAGCCCCCAAGTGGGCGTCCCTGCTCAGCTATGCATGAGCTCTCTATGACTTCACTCCCGATGCCTACCACTTCAAGAATAGGCATGACTTCACTCAATGCACAGCCAGGAAAAGCAAAACTTTCCAAAAATATCTGAGTGTTGACAGCCGACGCTTGCAATCCAGTGAATGACTGGCTTGTGTGACTGTGTATGTGTGCACCTGCATGTGACCTAAACCCATAGAACTTACCATTCTGTAATTACAGAATAGTTTTGCGTCCCTGATTTTCCAAACATCAGTGGCTAATTGCCAAACTGGCAGGCAGCCTCGCTTTTCCCCAAGACCCTGGGGATGGCTGACAGTGGTCCCCGAAGTGGTTCTTCCTTGCTGGCTGGAAGGACAGAAGATCCAAACACCCACACGTCAGGTCTACACCTCTTCTTGTCCTGGGAGGTCTCCAGGCTATTGTCTGACAGTGATGAGTGGGATGGAGGTTTAGTGTCACAGCAATGGGGCTCCCTGAATAAGGGAGTCCTGCTGTCCTCTGTACCTGCTCATCAGAGCCACTGTCCCCTCCATAGGTCTCTGAGGATTTGCCTAAGTCTCAGGGGCTCCCCAAGGGTTAAGGGAAGATGCTCCTTCCCCAAGGTCATGTCCAGTGAGCTGGGTCCCACTGCAAAGCTGCCTAGGACCCCGTGTTACCACTCTTTCAGTTCACCTCCACCTGCCAGTTTATACCTTTAAACTTAAGCAGGTGCTGTTGGTGCCCTGTCCTTCCAGAGCAGGCCGCCTGACTGCCATCTGCTGGCATCTGTACCCTGTGACTACAGATTTCCCCCATGGAAGGCCATGGGCACAGCAGGCTGGAAGGACTAGGAAACCACTAGCCCCCAGGAGCAGCCCTCACTCGATGACTTTCAGGAATAGGGGTGTAAATACCCCAGCTCCCTCATTCTCTCAGTGGGTAACTCTGTGAGCTGGGTTATGAAGACCTGGGTTTCCCAGCATCTCCCTGTGGGATCATGTCCCAGCCCCCACTGCAGTAGCTGGTGCGATCACACAGCCTTTATCAGCTGCTGTCCCTTCCCTGTACCACATGCCCCTTTTCTACTGGTGTTACCTGCATCTCCCTATAAGCTACTTGCCCTTGAACCATTGTCTCAGGTCTGCTTTGGGGAAAACCCAAACTAGGACAATACCCTGGTATCAGTGGGGGAAAGGGTTCCAGCATCGGACACACGATGAGCTCAGAAGTAGCCCCGCTCTGTCTGGGTCGCTGACTGGATCCCCATCTCCTGCAGGGCAGGTCTCCTTTTGGGAACTCCCATCTTCTGCAGGATCCCAAATCCTTTTCTCCCAAGAAGCTCCAGGTACTTCCGTGGAACAGAGGTGCTGTCTTGCTCCTCTCAACCATGTCCCAACCTCAATGTCCTTGAGTTTCCATTTCCACCTCAGAAAAACAGCAGCACCAGGCAACCTCGGTCAGTGACCAGGAGAATGAATAACAATACTGGCTCCATTACTGTTGAGTGTTACCTACATGCTAGACATGCTGCGTAGTGCTGATGTAAAACTCACAGCAGCCCTAAGCAGTCGATTATTATTCCTGACAGCCTATTTTAAAGATAAAAACTAAAATAGAGGCTCAGAGAGGTCAAACACCTTGCCCAAATCCTGGCTCTGAGGTTCAAAGCCATGCCCAACTGTAGAGCCCACTAGGCATACAGCCTCTCATGGAGTCACCTGGAAGGAGATACCAAGGGGTGTGTAGGTGTGGATATGGGTTTGTGGGTCAGGGGGGAGGGCGACTGAGAAAGGCAGGGGTGGCCTTACCTGGGGGGGTAAAAGGCAACAGTCTGAGGCCAAGGAAGCATGGCCCCAAACTGGTCCAGTCTGGGCCCCCAGCACAATCTGGTGGTGGAGGGTGAGGATGTCTGGTGCTTGAGGTGAGAGGGGTTGGGTGGCTGGATCTGAAATGGAAGACATCTTATATACCACTAGAGCTGAGCAGCAGGGCCAGTCCCAGAGGCTGGGCTGTGGAAGGCATGCCCCAGGCTGCGTTTGAGCCTGACCCTCCTTCTGCAGAGGCATGAGAAACACGGTACAGGGCTTAGGCGCAGATGGCCTTGGCTGAAAGGCGCAGATGGCCTTGGCCTTCGCACCCCGACTGCCCTCCAGGAAGGGTCAGAAGAGCTGCTGAATCGTCTCCAGGTCCTAGACATAGGGTGTGGGCTGGTCCCAGCCCCTCTAAGCCTGTGGGTTTGTGAATATTGAACAGCTCTGCATCCAAGGCTTTCTGGGCTATGAGACAGCAGGGCTAAGGCTGCAGCGCTTGCCCTGCAACACCAATATTCTCTTGGCTGAGGTGCCTACTGGCACTTTGTCCCCAAACCCGATGCGCTACTTGCCCATCCCCAACACGGAGCCAGCGGCATCTCCCCTACTCTCTAGAACCCCTGAGGCTAAGAGACACGTGGGTCCCTAAAACCAAGCTGGGTTTTCTCTTGTTAAGTCACCGGATAAAGCACTTTACATATTAATCAGGTTAGGAATCTGAGAGCACATATCAGGGGATTGAAATATGTAGATTTTGATGATGAATTCATGCTCATCAGAAAACCAATGAATCATCCTAACTTCATTATTAGGAATTATTTGATGGGGGAATTGGCAGGGGGCAGTGGGGGCGAGGAGAGGAGCGCCGAGGGGAGAGGATTTCTTGGTTCTCAGCCCAGACTGTGTTCTCTTCCAGCAACACCATTTCGCAGCAGAACAATTTGTCTCTTTGATGTGGGTCTTGAACATGGAGGCCTCAGTGAATGCCCTCCAAGGCTTCACTCAGAGAAGCCAGACCAAGGCCCAGCGCAAACCCTCGGGTCAGCCTCAAGTAACCCGACCGGAGAGCACAGCGACCTTTACAGCTGGTTGAAGAACACCCAGCAAGTCACTCCTCTGACACGAACCCCCGGGTGTCTTTCGACAAGCCACATCCCCGCGCCTCAGTTTCCTCATCTGGAGAGTAAGATGATGGCTGTTAAGCAATGGAGCTTCCAGGGAGGGAAGGAACCAAGGGATGGGGTTGGAATCCCCGAATTTCAGGCTCCTTATGTGCTAGGCACTCTTAGGTGTGAAGATCCAGCTGAGAAAAAAACAGACAGATACGGACATTCTAAAGAATGGAAGAGGCACTCGTCATTTTAGAGAGGTGGTCAGGGAGGTCCTCGCGGAGAATGTGACCTGGAGGTAACACCTGAAAGAGGGGAAGGAGGGAGTCATTTGGGTGTCTGGGAGGAAGAGCATTCAAGGTGGAGGGGACAGCAGCTGCAAAGGTCCTGAGGTGGGATGAGCATGCCTGGTGTCTCAGGATTGGCAAGGAGGCCTGTGTGGCTGCAGAAGTGGATGAGAGAGAGAACAGGAGGAGGCAGGGCCAGGTAATGGGGGAGGGAGCAGGGTCAGAGTGTGGGAGGTTTAAAAGGGAGTGTTGAGGCCAAAACAACATTAAGGAAAGGTGAGAAGAGGCCCCAGAGGATAAAATGGCTCCTCTATGGGGGTAAACGGAGGCACTAAGGCACAAGCAGCGTGGGGTCCAGAGAAGCAAAAAGGAGGGGAACATGGCAGTAAGTGGGGTCTGTGTGGACAGATGTTCAGCGGATGCTGCTGCTGTGACTCCCGTGTGGAGTCTGGCTAAGGCTGGTCCAGGGACAGGCAGCCGGAAACATCCAAGCTGGAGCAGGCAGGTCTGGAGCAGCCTGTGAAAGCATGGACTCCACCCTGGCTCGGCCACACACTTGCTGAGTGATGCTGGGACTCGGTGTCCTTAGCTATGGAATGAGGCAATAGGGCAATAGCACACTTTCTACAGAACTTTCTGGAAACCTCTGATTCTGGTATTCCTCCCGATCTTCTCTTTCCTGGGATACCAGAGCTGTGCCACTCTCTTTAACGATGTAAATAAAAATCTGTGGGGCTTCCATGGAGCCTGTCCACTCTTGTGGTCATGTGGGTCTTCGGCATCGGGTCCCAAGCTGAGGGCAGTGCAGGACAAGAGGTGACCCCTCCCTCCTGCACTGCTTCCTGGAGCCACAGAGGACACAGCACGTCAATCAGTGGAGCTCAGATGACGGAGAGGCTGTGCCAGTCTCAGACCCGGCTGTGCTTTAGAATCACCCAGGGAACCTACACCAGGCCCACCAGCACAAAGCGAGTTCAGCTCTCTCGGGTGGGGAGCAGGAATAGCTCTCTCCAGCGACCTCACCGGGCTTTTTGAGGGGAACCCAAAAGCAGCTGATTCAGGTTGGACAGCCCTGTACTAGGTGCCCCCACAGGCTGCGTGCTTTCACCTGTTCTCCCATTTAATCCACCCTGAGCCTTGGATCAGGAAATCAGGGCTGGGAGAGGGAGGTTCACAGTCCCAGGACCCCTGGCTTGTCCATGCTCATGCAAGCTCATCTCGGCCAGAGCCTGGGTTCTTAGCCACTTCCTTCCATTGTAGCAACTTCCTCCTATTTCTTACCACAGCCTGGGCGACAGATTTAGAGAGGAGGAAACCGAGGCTCAGAGAGGTTGAGCGCCTTGCCCAAGGTCACAGGGGCAGAGCCAGCCTTTCCTGCCAGCCCATGAATCCGGTTGCTAAACAACACTTATTCTTTTGTGGTCCTCCTCACCAGACATCCCACTCCCCAATACCCATCTGGGGCTGAGGTTCTTGCTAAGGGGATAGAGTGGAATCAGTACCAGCCTCTGAAGAGATAAAGCATTGCAAATTGAATGAGAAAATCTATTTTCACATCCTGATGAAGACATAACTGGCGCCGAAAGACTGAATTGTTTTAGAAGAAAACACAGCCCTGGCTTTCTCTTTTTTAAAAACCTGGAGTTATAGCTTTAGAAACATAGCAGCAGCTGACTATCACAGATAAAAATGCCCTTTTGCCTAATTGGATCTTTAATAAGGAATCCTAATTAATTCCCCTGAATAGAGAACTTTCACACTGGTGTTATCTCAGGCCTGTGCTGATGGGCCTGCTTATTTCCAGCTACAGAATAATGAATCTTTTCCAGCCGGGTTAGAAGTCGCCAGAGACTTGTCAACTTCCCTGTGAAGGTAATTACTTGCCAAGGCACCAGGAGGGGGTGGCGCTGGGGGAGGGCAATTATAAGCAGGGAGACTGAGGCGATCTCCAGGGGAGCTGGGGAGGACATTGTCGGGCAAGGGTGGGGAGAAGACGGGCAACTGTGAAGCAAGATGCTGGGGGAAGGACGCAGGCCATGTTAGCATCCAGGATGTCATCCCCTAAGGGACGCTTGCCTTTGTGCAAAAAACGTCCCTTGATGGAGCCTGACAGATTCTGATAATTGTGAGAGCCGAACGGGCAGCGCACGGAAGTCAGGAAGCAGCCTGCCTGCGTCTCCTCTTGGTCGGGGCAAAGGCTGGGCTGTCACTGCCTGGGGACCTTCTTGGCATCCATAAAGACAATACTAAATGAAAAGGATTATCTGGACAACTCAGGCCATGGACCAGCAATGAGAAGGACGCGCTGAATGACATGGGCCATTTGTCTGCAGCGACAGGGCTCTCCTGCAGGGGAAGGCTGCTGGCAGTCTGTCCCGCGCTCTCGGGGTGTCTTCCAGGGAGCTGGCAGCACCCAGCAGATGAGGCCTCCATGAGACTGGCTGCCTGGGAAGCCAGCCTGCAGTACCAACCAAACACAGTTCGAAGGACAAAAGTAGCACAAGGTGGAGAGAGCAAGAGCTGGGGGGCCAGACCCAGGGGCACCCCCCAGGACACCCAGTCCCTTCCCAGCCGGAAATGCCCACCCCAATAGAGTGGGCCAGAAAGAACAAAAGGTTGGGAGGCACAGGGTCCTGGCTTCAGTCTGCAACATCCTAGCTCTGTGACCCTGGGCACATGACCTCGCCGAGTCTGTTTCTTACTATTACTTTTGAAGATGCAAAGGAAATAATCAATGTAATTGCCTGACGTGCAGTTGGCATTCTACAAAGAGTACAACTGGTTCTTGGACAACATGGGTTTGAACTACGCAGGTCCACTTATCTGTGGATTTTTTTCAATAAATATAGAGTCGGCCTCTCGTATTCCTGGGTTTCCCATCTGAGGACTCACCCAAACAATAATGGAAAACAGTATTTTCTATCCAAGTGGGGAATCTGTGTATGCAGAGGACCAACTTAAGTTATAGGAGAGTTTTAGACAGTGAGGAGGTTGGTGCACCTAACCACCCCTCCCCACATTGGTCAAGGACCAACTGTACTTGTCATTTATTCTCCAAATGCTCCCAGGTGGGTCCTGCTGGAGGGGAATCTGTGTGCTGCGTTTCCATGTGGAAATAAGGATGTCTCTGTGCGTTGAGCTGAATGTTCAAAGCAGGTTGGGGCGGGGGAGGGTGGGTGGTGGTAGTGAGGGGTGCAAAGAACCCACCACATGCCTTAAAACCAGGGCAGCTGAAGTTCAGAGAGCTGAGTGCCCTGCCACACTGTTCATCCGGTCTTTCTCTCTGTGCCCTTGGGGGTAAAGTCACCTGGCCCTGGGACCTCAGAGCTGTCAGGCCCAGAGAGTGATGTCCACCTCCTGCTGTGGCCTCCCACTGGGGGCCAGACTGAGGCGACCCTGACTGGTCAGCTGCTGAGGCTGAGACCACCACACCCTGGAGCCTCTGAAGGGACTGTGTGCAGATGTCTGCACAGAGCATGTGCTGGGAGGCTCCGTGAGTGGGGCCAGAGGGCAGGGTGAACTGGATGAGCTGGGGACGGGCAGGGAGGTCCTTCCAGGTGCTTCAGCCATGCAAGGTCAGAGGAAGGTCATGAGCAGGAAGGTCAAAAGCAGGAAGCTGGGCCTGTTCAAAGTCTGTCAAGCCAAACATTTCTTGCAACTCTATGTAAGGCCCCAAAGGGTGAGTTAACTGAGGTCATACAATTAAGCGAATCAGAGATGATATTTGCATCCAACTTGAATGCCATGTTCTTTCCCTTACTCCACGCTGCCCTCCCTGAGGTTCAAGGGATGAGCAGGAAGGAGTCCCGGGGTCTTTCCTGGGATGCTGAAGGAGAGACCCTGAGAGGTGGTCCCTCTCTCAGGAAGGTCTGCACACCGAGGCTCAGGGACCAGACCTGGAGGCAGAAGAGGCCAAGCCCTGGCTATCTCCCCACTTGGGCATGGACACCTGGAGTTGTGGCACCACAGTACATCCACATAGCTATGGGCACCCACATGGGAGAGTCAAACCCACTGGAGATCCAGCCAGGGTTAGGGGGTGGTCAGCATCTAGCTGGGAGTTAGTAGCCCAGGTTTCACACCCACAAACATTCTGCAAGGAGGTTGCATGTCTATTTCACAGAGCTGGCAATAGAGAATGCCATGAGGGAAACCCGGGAGGAGGGAGCAGCATCTGGCAGAAGCTGTATTATCCCAACCCCCCGCATGAGAAGCAGCCTGTGAGTTTCAATGGCCTGTCACAGGAACAGAGGGAGACTACAGCCTAACTCTAGGCAAAACGAAATACTTGGTTCAAGCAAGGGCTGGGGACTCACTGCAGCTCTGATCATCGTGGGAATGAGGAGGACTGGGTGGGAGGTGGAATCCTGGAGACATGGAGGTGCACAGTGGGCCGGGGCCGTGCTCTGCTGGAGGGGACCCAGGAGGGGACCCAGGGAGGAACCCAGGAGGGACTCACCATAGGCCCGTGGATAAAAGACAGAGAGGACCGTGGATAAAGGACAGAAGACCGGTGACTCCAGAAGAGAGAACCACAGAGTCACGTGAACAATGGTGTCGGGGCAGAAAACGAATCAGAGCTCAGAGGAGCAGAAGGGAGAGGGGATAGTCCAGAGAACGGGGTCCAACACCTGTCCTGGGCACTTACTGGTTGTGCTTATGTTTATTCATTTTGACATCTGTCCTGTTGCCAAAGGGCTCAGAGACCAGGCAAGATGAAGCGAAGTATCACAGGCCTTTCCTTTTGATGGTGGTGAGATGCAGTGGCAAGGAGGGCATGAGACTCCAAGATCTCAGAGGCTTTATTTATTCAACCAATTGCCAGCCAATCCTGATGCCTGTATACTGCCAGGACTTTGGCTGGGCACTGAGGACTCAGAGAGGATGGGGCAGGCTCATGCTCTGCAGGAGTTCATGCTGGAAGAAGGATGCTAGGGAAGCTAAGTGGCTTGTGCTGATGCCGTAGGAACCCAGGGACAGGGGGAGAGTGGTTGGAGGGAAGACAGAGAAGCCACCACATCTCAAGGCTTCCGAAAAGAGGCAGCCTCTCATAGACCTACACCAAGTAGACAAGGTGAGGCTAGAATTCAAGCCAGAGATGGAGACTTTCTAGTTCAGCCTCACAGTCACAGGGCTGATCAGAGAACCTGCACAGAGCAGGCAGGCAAAGACATGTGTTAGGTAAATTAATAAAGTCCGTTAGGAGTCGGTATGCTATGTAATAGATGTGCTTGGCCAAACTTGTACACAAACCAAAACCAAACATGTAAGTCCAATATAACCCAGGAATTTCTATGCCAAAAAAACGGATGACCCATTCTTAAGAAAATGGATCATTTCATAATGGGCAAAAGCCCACCCCGCTCAATGTTATGTTCTAGAGAGAGTTCAGTTTAGGCCCAGGATAGCTCTCAGACTTCAATCTCCTTCAGAACACCCAGGAAACGGATTTAAAATACTGAATGTGGGCCCACTCCTTAGGTATTTCAGATTCAGTATCTAGGACAGGACCAGGAGTCCACTTTCAAAGACACCTTCAGGTGAGTCTTCTGAAGCAGGGAGCTGGTCGGTACATCCTGATTTGAGAAACAAGGGTTGCGTCCTAAAGGGTATTTTTTAAGTGGGGGACATAACTGAGCTAGATCAGAAGCTCTGGGGCTTCTAGAAGCTGTTGTGTCTAGCTGCCTCTTCTCCCCTCACCCTGCCTGTCATGAGACAGACAGACCGACGTCCCTTCATTTCTGGGGAAGACAGTCATCTCCGGAAAAGCCCATTTCCTCCTCCATTTGTTGATTCCCTTCATAATCCCTTTCTCGAAAGCCTACCACATGGTTCATGGTTCCCTACCTGGGTGCGCCCTGGGGTCCCATGGGGAGCTTTAAGAAATACTGGTGGCTGATGCCATCCCTGCGGGCCCAGGGTGTCGCCTTGCCATCACTGTGGTTCTAACGGGCATCAGGGTTGCAATGACAGCACTAAACTCTATGAGCCCCCACCCCAGCCTAGAGGTCAATGTCCATGGACACCTCTGCTTTCTCTGAGCCTCCCTGTCAGCCGTATCTCCAGTGGCTAGAAGAGGAATCTGGGAAAGAAAGATGAAACCTCATGGGGGGCCAGCCTGTGAGGACTGAAGCCTCAGACTGAGGATTAACGGGGGCCCCGGGTGGTCTCCGAGTTCCCTCCTGGCAGTAGTGAGCCTGCTCTGATTGCCTTTTGTCCTGTCTCCCTGGGGTTTGGAGGCAGGAGATGAAGAGCACTCTAAGGACTACCGGCGGTGGCACAGGTTGCTGGCAAATTGATTCCTCCCAACCATGGGCGGGCAGAGTGAGCAGTGCCCATCAAATGCCTCACCTCCTCTTTGCCAGGCCTTTGTGCTGCCCTCAGAGGAAGGGAAGGAGTAGCTGAAACTCACGTGGCTGCTGTGGAAATCTGACATCTGGTGCCAGACAGACATTTACTTAACTAACTGGCTAATTTTAACCTCTGTCTCCCAGACCAAAACTCTTCTGAAGGGAAGAAACAAAAAGGAAAGTGATATTTAACACATTTCTATTTCTGTGCCACACAGTCTCTCTCTGAGGTTGCAAGTTGGAGCCTAATTGATTTCTTAGTCAAAAGAAAAAAAAAAAAAAAGACAGAAAAGAAAAACAAACAAATGCTAAGCCTTCCCTCACTCACGATGCAATCAAACCTCTCCAGTTCTGTGGACTGCTGAGCTTTTTATTTTTTAAAACTGGCCAAGTGACTTGCATAATTTGAGATCCTTTCTAGCACTGATCAGCATGCTCTGGCCAAGCAGTTTGCTGATTAATTATTAATCAGAATGAGTTGAGGATGAATAATCAGCAAGAGTCAGGGCTAATTTGCAAATGTCCCCCAGGAAGGTTATTACTTAAAATACTTGGTGGAGAGGCTTCGAGATAACCTTTGCAATGAGCCACAGGCCATTGTTACTGGCCAGGCAGAAGTAGGTCTCTCCTCCAAACCGACCACCCGTGAATACCTACTAGGTGCCACTACTAGGTGCCAGCCCTCCTCTCCGGGCTTCTCAAGGTTCTGCAGGCAGTGGGAGGGGGTGGGAGGAGGCACAGAAAAAAAGATAAATTCATAATAAATAAGCAAGAAAATATCAGGTATTGACAGATGCCTAAAATCAAACACGATGCTGTGACAGAAAGTGAGGGGTTACTTTAGAATGCATGGACAAGGAAGGCCTCGCTAAGGAGGGGAGATTTAAACTGAACTCTGCATTTCAAAAAAAAAAAAAAGTCAGATTTTTGTTGTTGTTTGTTTTTTAAACAACTTTGAAGGGAGGGGATCTTAAGCTCTTGGAGCAGCTAGTGCAGAGGCCCAGGAGGGAACCTGCTTAGCCCAACCAAGGCACAGGAGGAAGGGACTATAGCTGAGGCACAGCGAGTGGGCCTGAGCAGCAGAAGCAAGGTCAAAGAGGTGGGCAGTGACGTGACAGTGTAGTCCTGCTGAAGGATTTTATTCTAAGTGTGATGAGAAGCCATTGGCAAGTCTTACGTTGGGGAGATGAGATTTGATGTATGAACAACAATCAGCTCAGATGCTGTACTCTATGGTTTGGATTACAGAAGGAGTAGGAGCTGGGAGACAAGGCCATTGAGCAACCAGAGATGCGCTGGCATCAAAGGGGCAGAAGCAGCTTCCTCTTGGGGGTAGACAGAGATGGAGAAGGCTGGGGAGGAAGTGGTTAAGGGTGAGGAGGGGATGAGAAACGGCCCAACATCCATGGACACATGAATGGATTAAAAAATGTGGTGTATACATGCCATGAAATATTATTCAGCCTTAAAAGGGAATTCTGATACATGCCAGAATATGGATGAACCTTGAAAACATTATGCTTAAATGAGATAAGCTAAACCACAGAGAACAAATATATAGGATTCCACTTACATGAGGTACCCAGAGCAGTCAAATTCATAGAGACAGGAAGCAGAATAGTGGTTACCAGAGGTTGGGAGTGGATGAGGGAGTTATTATTTAACTAGAGGCCCAGTGCACAAATTTGTGCACAGGTGGGGTCCCTTGGAATGGCCGGCAATCGAGGCCTATGGGGGGGGGGGGTGGCAGACTGGGGGGAGGGGCCTCGGGAGGTTGGCCAGCCATGGGAGGTTGGCTATGGGAGTGCACTGACCACCAGGGGGCAGCTCCTGCATTGAGCATCTGGCCCCTGGTGGTCAGTGCACATCATAGCGACTGGTTGACCAGTCTTTCCGGTCGTTAAGTCATAATAGTTGCTTAGGCTTTCATATATATAGATGGGTATAAACTTTCCATTTCAGAGGGTGAAAAAAGTTTTAGAGATGGATGGTGGTGATGGTTGCACAACACTGTGAATGTACTTAATGCCACTGAACTGTACACTTGAAAATGGTTAAGGTGGTAACATTTACATTATGTACATTTTACCACAATAAAAAAAAAAAGCCTGTTTGGAAGATTTCATTTTGAAATTCCTGTTAATATATAGAGAGCCCCAAAATCCTTCAGGATTGGACATTTAGACTGAGAGTCACTGGCATATACATATTGAAAGTCAACCTGTGATTAGTTGAGGTTATCTGGGAAAGAAGGTAGATGGGAAGAGGAGGGCCCTAAGGACCCCTGGGGAAGTCCACACGTAGAGGCTGGACAGAGAGAGGCTAAGCAGTGAAGTGGACAGAGAAGAAATGGTCACAGGTAGCTAGCTGTGTGATTTTTAAATTAGTCAAGTGAAGGAAAGAGCCCAAGAAGGCTGGATGACCAGTGTCTTGTATGGCCAAGAGGCCAAATCACATAAAGACAGAAAAGCAACATGGGATTTGGCAACCTGGAGATCACTGGCAATCTCAGCAAGGTCAGTTTCAGGCAGGCAGGGCAGAACTGAGAAAGGGAGCTGTTGCAACAATTGGTGGTAGCTAAATGGGGCTAATGGGGAAGTTTGGGGCAGGCTGTTTTAATTTTGAGTTTAGATGGTAGATATTAGACTTGTCTTTATTCTGTTAACAATACTCAAGAGAGAAGAAAAAAAATTAACAAAGGTAAAAATAAGAGAGATGAATTTAGTAGGGAAGTCTTTGGGGACCAATGACATCTGGAGCATAAAGGGAGGGGCTGGCCTTTGACAGGAGCCAGCCTATCTTGTCTACTGAAACATGAGGGGTAGCCAAGATATTGGCTCACCAGGCATTTCATCTGTTCACCTTGTTTCCTGGCTCCCTGCAGCTATGCTGGACCAATGAAATGTGAGTTGGAAGTGATGTGTATCATATCTGGGCCGGGGCAGTGAAAAGCCCATGCTAGTCTCTATGTCCTTGTGATGGCATTGGAGAAGGCCACAAATTCTAGATGGTGCAGCTACAAGATGATGGAACCTGCATGACTATGCTGATGGGAGCCACTTCCAATGACCCATGATAGACATGCATCATGAGCAAGAAATGAACCTTTGTTGTGTTATACCACTGAATTTTAGGGTTAATGAGAGTTCAAAGAAGGAAGTGGCAAGGGGTGGTAGGCAAGGGTTGGATCAAAAGAAGCCTCTCCTGAGCTATCAAGGACTGAAACTTTATTCCGTGGGCAATGAAAGATGATTGAAAGGTTTTGCCTGGGGCTTGGCATGCTAGATCTGCATTTTAATTAAACCGTTCTGGTAGCAGTGGGGAGGCTGAATGGGAGAGTGCCAAGAGGCTGGGAGATCAGTGAGGAGGATACTACAACCCACAAAGAAGAAAAGAGGATGAGCTGAACTGGGGGACTGGTAGCAAAGGAGCAAAGTTATGTTATAGATGTTATAAGCAGTACATTGGAAGAATTCAGCAATTGATGGAATGTGGCTGCTGACAGAGCGGTACTAAACAGAGATGATTCCCAGATTTTTGGATAACTATGTAGAGGGAGATGCCATAAACTAAGAAAGGAAACAAAGTGACCATTTTAGGAGTCAATTATGAATGAAGTTGGGGCATGTTGAGCTGGAGATACTGGTGAGACATTACGGTGATGTCTAATAAATAGTTAGCTCTACAGTTTGATGTTCCGTGGAGAGGCTAGGCTAGGCAGACAAATTTGGGAATGTCAAAAAGACAGGAGGCCTCTTAAACCAAAAGAGTAGGTACATTACCAACAGTAAGACAAGAACAGACATCAAAGAAAATAGAGAAGGAATGGCCAGAGAGGTCCAAGAAGAATCAGAGAGACCAGCATGAAGGCAGAGAAAGGAGAGTTCCAAAAGGGGAAAATAGCCAACAGTGTAAAGGAATGCAGAAGTGTCCAGTAAAATGAGACTGTATTTGGCCTCGGGAGTAGTAGTGTTAATGTAGGGGGTGGTTTTCTGAGGAAGATTTTAATGTGAATGGTTTCAGGGGAAGGCTGGGGGTAGAAGACATGGTGAAGTCAGTGAAGAATTAAGGGAGATAGAAGACTCAGAGGCAGCAGTGTAGACCACTCTTCCAAGAAGTTGGATGAGAAGTTCCCAGAGAGGTTAAGAGTTCTATTCCTCCATGAAGCCTTCCCGTTTTGTTCAAACCAACCCTGCCCTCTAGTTTCCCAAATGGTGAAATTTGTTGAGTTCAACAGTGATCACCTTGCCGTTTCATCAGATTGTTAAATGCTAGTTTTCTATGTGAATCCCACTTCCTTGGCGGGTCTGTAGGTGTCACATACCACTGATGGGGAGAAACTGGGATTAAAAGAAGTACAGGCTTAGGGTTAAAACCAAGAATTTAGGTCAGTCTTAGGAAGCCAGAAGAGGATATAGGAGCAAGAGCTAGGCCAAACCACTGTAACACATGGGATTGGTGAAGCCAAAAGTGAGTGGAAAAACATTCGTGGCCAAGAGTGAAAAAAAAGACCAGGCTTGGGGCCTTGAGCATTCTGAATGAAGTAATAACATCATTCAGGAAGGCAGGTCTTGCCAGAAGGCGGGACCTCTGGAAAGGCCCAGAACATCTCCTTCCATCTGTTTTAGTGGCACCATCAGGCATCTGGCAGCTCCTCGAGAGAAGTTGAGGAGAGCATCTTGTCTGTGCCCTTCATGGTCCTGGCATGGGCCCCTGTGCAGATGACGCACTTAGTACAAACCTGTTGCATGCAGTCAGACCACGGGGGCCAGGCCAGCTGCCCGACCCCAGCTTCCCACGCATCACTTTGCCAAACCACAGGCTCTTAGCAGAGCCGCTGTGTGGACAGCAGTCAACCAGGCTCACTTCCTCCTCCTTCAAGCTGTGGCTTTTGTTCTCTTTCTGAGAGCAAGTTCTCACTGGTGGGAGCATGGAAGTCATGTGGATACTCTACAGAGCATGCAGGAGCCCTCGCCCTGGCTCTCCAGACATGTTTGTACCAGCAGCATGCTAGGGCACTAATCCTTTCCTACCGCTCAGCTGTGGAGCTTGTAGTGCTATTTCTAACTCCTAGAGATAGAGGAGATGAGATTTTAAAGGGCTCGTTATTTATGGCCTGGCTCCTGATGGCTACAACAGATGCAATTTCATGGGCCCCATTAGAAGAGAACAGCTTCTTGGGGTGGCTTAAAGCACTGTGATGTGGCAGGGAAGGAGACGGAAGCAAGGAGATCACAAACCCCTAGGAAGGCAGGAGGCTCTGAGTCTTGGCTGGAATGGATCCCTCCCATCAGTTCAAAGTGCCATGGGGTTCAGCAGCATCAGTCATGCTTCCTGAGTGTCTATGTCAAGCCTGAGTCCCTGACCCTGCCTTACTCGACATTCAAACAGGCTGAAATCCCAGAGGACAGGCATTCAGCCCATGCCACTTGCATGTATGAAGTTCAAGTTCTAATAGGGGCATTGTGATGATAGGGCTTTACATGTGCAATCCCTCTGCCTTAAATGCTGATTCCCAAGTGCTTCCCATAGCAGCTCGTTCTCAATAGTCAGATCTCAGCTCAAGTCCTACAGCCTCAGAGGCCCGCCCTGACCTTTTATCTTAATAGTGTCACCACCATTATTCCCCATCCTATTCATTTCCTTGATGGCACTTATCACAAGTGTATTTTATTATTATTATTATTCGTTGTTGTCAGTAGCTTTCTACAATCAAGGGAACCCTCTCCCAGTTTAGCAACATGGGAACAAGGTTCTTCATGACTCATGCTCTTCCTGTGCTCACTTTAACACTTTGCACTCGCTTGCTTTTTTCTCGATTCCTTTATTCTAATGCTAACCGTGTCGAGTCACACTCGACATCCGAGTGCAAAAGGTTAAGCCTCACATCCTGCCCTTGTTCTCTTGCACCCTGAACCCCACTTGCAGTGCTGGTGGCAAGCTCTTACTTACCCCCCATTTCAACTCAAAAGTCGGCTTCATCTGGGACTCTTTTATCTGAGTCCTCCCCTCCATTATGACAGGAAAACTGACAACTTTTTCGGAGGACATCCTTTACTTGTTCTCCCAGTGAACCAACCCTCCTACACTCCCAAGCATGAGGTTTGGCCAGGGCATGATGGAGGGAACCTTCCCTTCAGAATCCTGGGGACCACTGCCTGGACCTGTGTCTCAGGGATCAGAGAAGCTCCCACTTTGTCCAAGAGGCCCAGACTGCAGCCCTAGAATGATGCCCTCCCTGGCCCATCATCTCCCATATCAAATGGTACCCATGCTTCAAGGCCTGTTTCAAATGCCTCCTCCCTCCATCTGGAGGCCCCAGTCTGTACCCTTGGAGGGCAGGCTCTCCTGCCTTTTCCTACTTTAAATGTTTGGTGGAGGCAGGTTTGCCACATATAGGTCTGTGGGGGCTTGGCTGGGGTGTGGAGACATAGAGAATGGGCAGACATATCGCGATCGCAAAGGTCAGTGAAACAAAGAATGAAAACTGGAGTGAAGGGGGCGAGGAGAGGAGGCCGGCACCACTGGCAGAACTGACTCGCCACTGGCAGAGGTGACAACTGCGAAGCTGGGTGTGGTCCTACGGCTTTGAACTCCCTCCACCTTGCCCACCCCACCGACACACAAAAGCACCTCTACCAGCCCCCAGGACAAGGGTGGCTTCTGGGCACAGACCTGTCTTGGCCTGCCGTCCCTGCTATGGGAAGAAATTGCCACTGGAGGGAGAAGGAGAGAAACACAGAAAGAGAAGGAAGGAAGGAGAGAGGCAGGCGCAACTGAACTCTGCAGCCTCACTGACCAGAGGCAGGAGAGGTCCCGGGCAGAGATGTCCTAGTCTCTCTGTCTTGGGCAGTGGCCTCCTTGAATGTCTCTCCGTACTGCGGGCCCCTTCTCCCCTGTAGTGTCGGCCCCTCAGGGCAGGGGCTGTGCCTGACTCCGGGTGGGGAGCCCTGCACAGAGCAGCCAGTGCTGGCTGAAGGAGTTGAACCCTCTTCTGTTGTTCTAACAAAGCAGCTCACTGGCCACTCTGGGGCTGGGCCAGGCAGAGAAGAGGTGATGCTGCCCGTAGTGTGCTCCCTAAGTGCAGCCTGGGAAGACAGTTCCAACAAATCACCGCCCCCTTCAGGCCTCTGCACGGCCATCCTCTACTCGGACCCAGGGGCTCTCTACCAGTTCACCTCACCTGGCTTTACAGGCAGTTTCCCTGGCTGAGCCAGTGTGACCGGGCTGTGCCTCTCTGCCTGGTGAGATGCCCCTGGGCTGGCAAGCTGAAAGTCGGCCGCAGTGGAGGCACCAAGAATGGGGCTGACGAGGCTCCGAGTTACTGGAGATGCCTCATCTTACCTTTTTCCCCTCAAAGAGTGAGGGGAAATGACTCTGGTCCCCACCCCAGGAGCATTATACTTACCATGGGTCAGGTAGCAGTTTACATGTTTAGCCCTTTCAACGTACTTTGTAGGTTAAAACGATGAGCCCATTTTTCATATGTGGAAACTGAGGCTTAGAGAAGCTAGCGACTATCCCAAGCTCACACAACTGTTAAGAGATGGATCTGGGTTTTGAGTCCAAGTCCATTTGACTCCCAAGCTGACTCTCCCCAGTTATGGATCAAGACGCATGCTCAATGCCTAATCCTGGAGGGACTACATGGACCATCCCCTATCCTTGGAGAGGATATCTGGCTTTCTCTCCTTCCTTGAAGCCCAGAGGAAGGAGAGTGCCTAGCATGAGGCAAAGGAAGAGGTGGGAGGATTCTGGTACTAATGGCTTCTCAGTGGACTTCCATTCACTGGTTTTCTACACAGTGGAGAGGCTGGCTCTGAAATAGGCCGGCAATCAATTCCACTCATTACAATAACACGATCCTGATAACCTCCAGGAACTTCCAGGTTCTAGGGACCCAGAACTGGGTTTAAAGGGGACTCTGCATCCCTCAATCTCAGCCCTCTGAAGAGTCCAGAGGCCTCATGAGGAATGAGCTGGAGTATTTTCCTAGAATTTGATGGGAAGAATGGGGCTCCATGAAGGTCATAGCCAAATGAATGGGTCAGAGCAGAACAAAGACCCACCACCCTGAGAAGAATCAGTGAGAGAAAATCTGGCCCCTGAACTGAATTCAGTGAATAGAGACAGAAGTATGTATGCATATGGAGTTTGACTTAGTGATGAGTATATGATGGCAGGGCCTTGGAGGAGGGTGTGTGTCAGGGCTGATTTGGCTGTATATGTGTTGTGTGGTAAGGAAATAATACCAAATATGCTGTATGCTGTCTGGATTGTAACTCTCAGTCAATTCAAACCCAGCTTTTGCTTATGGTCAGTCACCAAAAAAAGCAACTAACACAGTGGTCGGCAAACTGCGGCTCGCGAGCCACATGCGGCTCTTTAGCCCCTTGAGTTTTTAGCAAAGGCCAGCTTAGGAGTACCCTAATTAAGTTAATAACAATGTACCTACCTATATAGTTTAAGTTTAAAAAAATTGGCTCTCAAAAGAAATTTTAATTGTTGTACTGTTGATATTTGGCTCTGTTGACTAATGAGTTTGCCGACCACTGAACTAACATAAGGGAGAATAAGTGTAAAATATTTGGGAATCTCTCAACATGCCAGTTACAGGGTTCAGTGCTCACCACAGCAGGCATTCCTATTCCAAACATGTACTTTTGGATTCCCAGAGGTCAGCCATGAATTCCAAAAAGGGAGCGAGTGGCAATCCACTGATGGATACGTATCACGTGAGTGTCGCTACGGACACACCGTGCTACTCAAGTGAGCTCTCCTCCAACTCCGTCTTTCGCTGTCAGAACAAGGCTCCCAATGGAGCCACATTTTTGGCTTTGAACTGTCCTTTGCTTTATGAAATAATGTTCTAAGGAGTTGGCAGGTTTTTCTCTAATATCCTTACTTGGCACAATAAAAAATGACCAACCCTATGTTTCCCTAACTGTTTGGAAATTTTACTGGTCCATGAAATTTAAACAATCTGAACCCTAATCAAAACTCTCCCGTTGTCCCACCTGGGGGAGGAGAGGCCTGTGGAAATTGAGTCAGGACATTCCATGCCACCCCTCCCACCCTTCCTAACCAGTGGGACCTAATACCCACGGAGGGAGGGAGCAGACTTTTCTCTCAGAGGTGTCTCTGTCTTCTCACCAGGTGAGTTGTTCAAATCCATCTTTTCTAACAGGATCTGCTGTCTTTCTAGACCTTGGTGCAGAACTCAAGAGACCATCCTAACATCTTAATGTGAGCTGATAAGAGAAGAGCACTCGTAAACCAGCCGCGCTGCACTTTGACAAGAATCCAGGGATCCATCAAAGAATGGGCAGGGGAGAGCCCGGACTCTTTGCACATACATCTTGCGCCTCCAAGTTTGTTTATCCATAATTGCTATGCAAGGATAAATTAGAACAAGAAATGCATCCTGTCTGGCAGCGGCGATACCAGCCCTGTAAATAATTATAATTTAATCTTATAGCAAAGAGTTCTGAATGACTCCCCTAACGATTTCCTCTGCTTAATTCCTTCCCCACTGAGTAACTTAATAGGAAAAGGAATACTCTTTCAGATTTGTTTCACTCCAGAAGTTTGGACAACGTGTAGACTCACACCTGGGGAGCTGAAGCTGTGGGAGAGCGTTTGGCCCACGGAAAAACAAACGAGTCGAGGAGGCCTTCAGACTGGAGGAGAGGGAATAGGCAGGGATATTCATCTTGGCATCTGTTTACAGAAGAGAAAACTTGGGAACCACCAAACAAGAGAGCTGATGCGTGAGGTACACACAGTCTGACGAGGAAATGCCCCAGAGCCACGGCAATCCCTGTGCTGTCATGGCTCTAATGGGCTTTCCAGGCCACCTAACCTGGGCTTGAATCCCAACTCTTCACCTTACTCGCTGTGTGACTTCAGGCTTGTCACACAACCTCTCTGGGCCTCATTTTCCTCATCTGTAAGAGGAGGACAATTATGCTATCCACTTTATAGATTTTTTATAAAGATGAAATGAAATTATAGCCATAAGAGCTTAGAACCAGCCTGCCATATGTTGATAATAAATGCTCAATATATGATACTACTATCACACCTATTATATTTTGGAAGCATCTGCAATGATATTGAAAGATTGTCCTGATCTAATGTTAAATTAAAAATACATAATTACAGACATATTAAGATCCTAATTGTGGAATATTAAAATATATTTAAGTAGCCAGCTAGCTTGATCTATTGATCTAGGCAAAGCCAAAAGAGAATACATCAAAATTTTAATATGTTATTCATTTCTCTATAACTTTTTATGTTATTCGTATTTTCTATGTATTACATTTATCATAAAAAACACACAGGTATTTGGCAAAAAGAGGCAGCAGGACAGAGAATCTTCAGACTGGGCAGGTTCCTGGGGTTGCAGCTCAGTGAAGGGTCATCTGGGCTTTCACCCCCAACTCCTGGCTCCCCATGTCCAGCTGCTGCCCTCAGACTAGAACTTCAACATCCACACAGCAATTTCACTCTTCAGCTCACAAGTGCTTCTCTCAACACCCCATCCCGGGTAGTAAATGACCTGGCCAAGTTCATGAACAAGCTTACAACACCAAGGTCTCTGGCTCCCTGGTCGGTTTGCCTTCCTTTGCACTAGGAAAGTTCTCAGGGCTACACTGTTCCATACATTTCAGAGTCCGTATTTGGGAGAAGTCATTTCCACTTTATCCCTTTCAAATAGTCACACCTGGCTCCTACCGTGGGCTTGCTGGATTTTCTCACCCTCAAAGGACCAGGTCTGACTCAACTAGTCTGACTCAACAGCACCAAACCTGACTCAATGCATGTGCCCCTGCCTCCTGTATTCTTCCTTTTCCTTCCTTCTGTCCTCTCCTTCTTCCTCCTCAGCCCCACTGATCACCACGCTTGCCAGATACCCACTTCCTGCTTCACTCAGCTTCCTCGTGACACATCCCCTGCCCTCATCCGAGGGCACCGCGCTCTGCCTCCCCCCGACTCTGCAAAGGGGAAGGCTGCAAAGATGCCCATATTGTCTGAGACCCATCTTGTCTGCAAAGGTGCCCATCTTGTCTGGAGCACATCTGGACACATCCTTCTATTGGTTCCTGATGTGCTGACATAGGCCCCCAGTGCTCTCATAACACAGCCACAAGGATAACACGAGAGAGCATTCAAAACGCCCCACCATCACCCCAAGGCCTGTCGCCCAAACAGGAAGCTGGACACTCCCTGAAGCCAACCTCAGACTGGCCATGTCCCGTGGGTCCAAATCTACAAGACTACAAGCAACTAAGGCCAGTAAGTCTTCAACACCACTCTCTTCCAGGCCTGCCAGCATCAAGGGTCTCCAAGGCTGATGGGCACAACACAGGAAAGGGGTGCTTTTTAGTAAAACCAGAGCCACGGGGAGCGGATTGGCCCTTCCCTTCAGAAACCCAGACCTAACGCCTTTCCTCTCTCAGGGCCCAGGGAGAGGGAAGAGCAATTGCCACTTAAGGTTCTATTCCCTTCGTTGGACACTATAAATATGTCTCCCAGAAATTGGAACAATATTTCAAATCATTTCCCTGAGACCCTGTCCACATCCTGAGAGCAGAACATTTCTGGTCTTAATGCAAGTTACTTGATCAAAACCCATCATGAAATTCTTCAGCAAGGACATGCTTCAAATCAGGTACCAAAATTACTGTAAATTTACATGGGCTCTAAAAATATGCAGTGATGTCTCATTGTAATGAGAGGAAAACTTGCCCACGGTGGGTGGGGAAGTGGCAAAGGGGCCTTGGGCTGCAGGTCCAGGCGCTGAGGAGACTGCAGCCCAGTAAGGCCCAGCCCCCAGTGACGGGCAGGGCAGGGCAGGGGTGGGCATGGTGCTTACCAGAGGGAGGAGCCTTCGGTCCCCGTGACTTCCAGGAAGTCATAACCGTCCTCAAGCTGGAAGTCAATGAAGACCAGAGCGATGGTGTCTCCCAGCTCGGCCAGGATGGTCCATGTGCAATCGGCATTGTTGTGGTACTCCGCGGGGAAGTGGGGGCTGGAGATGATGCCGCTCTGGCCCCGCAGGGTCCCGCCACAGGCATCATCCGCTGTGGGCAAGAGGCAAGAGGCTCACATGAGTTGGTCCTGTTTGCAGGCCTGGTACTCACTGTGCACTTCACGGTGAGAAGCAGACAGTCTTGAAACTTGATGCATAGACAGGACGGGCCGAGATCCCAGGCTGAATTGGCCTAATGATAATGATACCGACCCTTCCATAGCCCTTACCACATGCCAGGCGCTGTTCTGAGAATCTATCAGTGTTCTTACTGAGCAGATGAAAAACTCAGGCACAGAGAGGTTAAGCAACCTGTCTGTGGTCATACAGCCGAGCTGGGATTTGAACTCTGCCCTTCAGAGCACATTCTTAACTACTACACCACACTGCTCCAGGATGATGTCAAAATCAGCTGTCACGTTTATTTCTGCATTCACAACTGTGGTGAATAGGATGGTTCTCCCCCCGCCCCCCTCCAGGCCTTAGTAAACCTCAGATGTAATGGAACAAAACAAAAACTCAACCCTTCTCCGCGGGAGTGGAAGTCAAAGGGCATCCCAGGCCCATCACAGCCTGGCTGGCTGGACATCTGCAATCTCTCCTCCTGCTCTTTGCCCCCAGGCCAGCTCTGTGTCAGCTCTGCGCACATTCAGACCTCCTCCCCTTCGCTCACACCGTTTCCTCTGCCAAGGTTGTCCTTTGTCCAGAGCCACTATTCTCATGCATTAAGACCCAACTCCAAGGTCACCTCTTAGAAAGCCCTGTTTCCCCAAGCTTTTAGAAACTGCTCTCTCCTCTGGGCTCCCTCGGCAATGTGTCTGACTTCAGACGTGGTACTTAACGCTGTTTGTCTTCAATCCTCATCCGAGGATATTTTCCCATTGAGTTTGAGAGAGAGTGGAAGAGAGAGGGAAAGACAGAAACATCGATGTGAGAGAAACACATTGATTGGTTGCCTCCTGACCAGGGGGGCCCTGGCCAGGGAGGAGCCTGCAACCAAGGTACGTGCCCTTGACCAGAATCGAACCTGGGACCCTTTGATTTACAGGCTGACGCTCTACCCACTGAGCCTAACCGGCTAGGGCTCACACTGTTTGAATGGCCTGTTCACTTATCTGTCTTCCACTCTGAATCTGAGCTCCGCCAGGAGTCCCCACGGGTGGGGACCATGTATTACGCATCCCTGCAGCATAGCCTAGTGTCGTCTCACTGCTCCCAGCTGAGACTTGATATTCAGAAAACATGATCTGAGGAACATGTTCTTACATATGATAGCTGAGAGCATTGGCTTTGGAATTATTGTAGACCTCAGTTTGAATCCTTCCCCTGCTGCTTCCTCGCTGGGCCACCTGCCCTCCTGGAGCCTATATGAAAGTGATCCTAATACACTTAGCATGTGCTATTAAAGATATGGACTAAATCAGAAAGAAAGGAAAAATGTAGAATCAGAGTTCCACCAGGTATCAGAGGCAGCAGAGTGATAATTATAAATGCTAATGTTTATTGAGCACATACCACAACAGGTACTATTATAACTACTCTGTGTATTTCATAGTGACCCTTACTATGACCCTATAGAATACCATTCCCATTTTATAGGTAAGAAAACCAAGGCACAAAAAAAAAAACAAGGTATTTGCTAAAGGTGACATAGCTCATAGTGATTAAAGGAACTGGACTCCTAAGCCCTCTGGTCTGATTCTAGGGCCTATGCTCTTAACCAATATACTCTTCTGTCTCCCAAGATTACAATTCCCACTTTGAGGACATAGGTAAAGCAACAATTACTTTGTTTGGGTAAGTCAATTTTGGAAAGCTTAACAGAGGAGGTGCTATTAGAGTTGGGTTTTGAAGGATGAATAGGAGTTCACTAGATAGAGAACTAAGGGCAAGGTATTTAAGAGAAGAGGGAACCAAATATCGTAAGCACAGAAACATGGAAGCACAAGGCATGTCTAAGATAAGTAGCTCTAGAAGGTTTATCGTAGAGAGGAATAATGGGCCATGGTACTGGACATGTAGAAGGAGCAGCATGACAGAGAACAATGGGTGCAGAGGAGTACATTAGAAAGAAAATGGATTTTAAGGTCAAGAGATCAAGATCTAAATTCAGGCTCCACAATTTCCAGGCCATGTGACCCTGGGCAATTTACTTCCCTAAGAGTCCTTTCACTTCTCTACACAATGGTTTGTTATGATAACTCAATGGGACAATGAATGTGACAGTGCCTCGCATTCACCAGTGACTGGCATGTGGTAGACGCCCAGCAAATGCTAAGTTCTCCTTTTCACCCCACTTCACCTTAAGGATCAAGGGTAGTGAAGAAATAGGATTGAATGTGCATTTTAGAAAGATCGCTGTGTCTGTGGCAGAGGAGGTCTGAGTCAGGGAAGGGGCAGGATGCTGTGGGGAAACCATAGTTGCTTAAGTCCAGATAAGTCCAGATGAGATCTGAGCTCAGGCCATGGGGAGGTGGGAAAGGACTTCTCTGAGAGATATTTAGGATGTAAAATCTACAGGTATGAACTGCAGGTTTCTGTCCTGAGCATGGATGGATGGACGAAAGGTGCCATTCGCTGTGGCAGGGATCCCAGGAGGGGAGCATGTCACGGTGTGGAAGGCCACCAGGAGGGCAGGTTTGGAGACCAGGGCCGGGTGTGTCTGTGGGATGTCCTGGTGGAGAGAATGAGATGACAGCTAGATACATAGGAGTCGTGTGAGATGGAGGTCCAAGTGTGTTTACTAGTATTCAGGGCTCCTGAATTGTTCTTAATTATGCCATTGTACAGGGTCAAGGTCTATTTGAAGAGAATAAGCCCATTTCCAATTCCAACTCTTGGGTATGTATGAGCACAGATATGAAGGGGCCTCACTCAGTAGGTGCTCATGAATGTTTCCCTCCCACATCCATTAACAGAGCACCTACTGTGTGCCAAACACTGGGCTAAGGACAGTACTACATCGTGAAAAATTCGATCTCATCTCTGCCTCCGAGAGTTTCTCAGAGTGGGGGTACCCAGCAAACACACAGTGACTCCAGAATTGTTGTAGCCGAGGTGTCAAAGCACAGACATGCACATGAGACTCAGGGAAGGCTCCCCAAGGAAGCAACGTTTGTGTTGAGACATTCATTCAACAGATGCTTACTGAGTGCCTACTATGCACCAGGCACTATTCTAGGTACTGGGGATTTATCTGAAAATAAAACATACACAAACACCCTCCCTCTTGGAACTTACATTTCAGTCAGAGGGAAACGGGCAATACCCAAGATAAAGAATGAAACCCTATGGGTGAGTGACGTAGTGATCAATGCAGGAGGATGGGGAGTGGGGGTCTGGACATTTCAGAAAGGGCCTCACGAAGAAGTTGACATGTGAACAAAGACCTGAAGGAGAGCGAGAGGATGCCACGTGGCTATCTGGGGGAAGAGGATTCCAGATGGAACAGCAAGTGCCAAGGCCACGGTGTAGAGAGGCACCGTTGGAGAGCATCACGGGACCCATGGGGCTGGAGTAGTGGATGCAAGGAGGGGAATGCTGGGAATGAGGCCTAACAGAGAACCTCTGTACGGACTTGGGCTTTTCATTGAGAGAAGTGAGAAGCCAGAGCAGGGGAGTGTATACAACTTGGCAGGACACACTTCAACTGAGATCTGACTGCCTGGCAGGCCTCAAGGGAGAGGGTGTCGTGAGCAGAGGAAACAGGTAGAGCAGGGCAGTGTGTTAGGGACTTCCTAGTCAGAGTTGTCTGCCCTTCCCATGCAGCGTGGGAGTTCCTGAGAGACGGCCGTGCTGTGGGCCTGGAGCAAAGTTGAGAGGGCCTGGAGCCTGGAGCCTGCAAGGCAGGGAGTCAGCAGGATGGAGAGGGAACTGGCCACACGGGAGTGGAGAACAACCGGGACAGAAGTGACATTTGATGGGCCACAGGCAGAAGCCAGGGCACCTGAGAGGAGGCTGAGAAAGAGCAGCCAGGGGCTGGGACCGTCGAGGGAAGAAGGCCAGGGAGTGGTGTCGGGAGAGCAGGGACACTGAGCCGCTGAAGACTGAGCACGCCCCAGCCCCGTCATGAAGTCACCAACCGGGCCCTGGCCTACACTGCACATCTAGGTGGACAAGGCAACAGCAGGGAAGGCGGAGGGGAAGCAGGTCTTGGGGAAAGATAATGGCCCTGCAGTCTCCTGCCTAGTTCCTGTTTAGAAACCCCACAGGATATCCCACATAGTTCTCAACCTCAACCCGACCAAGACCGTCTTCGTCCCCTCCTCTCATTAACCCAGCCTTCCTCTGGCTTCCTGTCTTGAAGGATGGCAGCATCAGTCACCCAGTGTCTTCAGGCCAGAGCTGGGGGCCTTCCCACCTCCTCCTACACCCCACAACCAACCAGCGACCAAGTCCTGTCTGTCCTGAGTGGCTCTTGGCTCAGTCACCCGTCCTCACTGCTCTACTCTAAGCTAGCTGGGCCCTAAGTCATCCCTGCCATGCGTCCTCCCTCCAGCTCCAGCTGCATCCAGGTATTTCTGTGGCCCCAGAACTGTGGTCTCCTCTACTACACCGTACCTCCCTGCGTGGTTAGCCATCCTCAGATCTTCAAACAACCTGGTTCCAATAATGACTCCTAGACCATGCTGGAGCCGAGGACTCAGGAAATGAGACCCGCTGGCAGAGCCACGGGAGTACCCTGAAGATGGCACCTTTGCCACGTGAGTCATCCCTGCTGCGGCGCTCCTCTGACACCCCTGTTCCCGCTCTGTCCTGTGTTGATTGAAGATGTTGTAAAAGTTGTTTGGAGATGTTCTCACACTTTAAATAAGGCCTCATATTTCATGGTTACAACTTCGGAGTCATAAAATATAACCTTCAGCTGACACCACAGTCCTAAAGTATTAATTTACACTTCCTCCTTCTCTGGCAATGGGCATTCTGCACTGCCATTAAGTCATGTGTATTCTAGGGTGCAGGTGTGTTAAGCTGATAGTTTCCTTTCCAAGTTTATGACTTTATTTACGATCGACTTTATTTCACTAAAATTTCTTCAATTAACCATAATTTTAGACAACTATCTCTCCGCCCCCTTTGACATCTGTGGACTCTCTAATGACTCACAAATTTCAGGTAGAGATGGAGGAACCTGCATCCTCTTCCCCCCCATATCCCACTCCAGCACACACTCCTGGATCCCTGCAAGCTTCGGGTCCTCAGCACTGGGCTTCCGTCCACATCCTCCCTCCTCAAGGCTACTCAGCCCCTGAGGAAATAAAATCCCATTAGGCCCTGGGGATCTGTAAGAAGCCACCACCTGACAACTCAAGTGCAAGACAGACTGAGCCAGGAAAAGAGGCCCCAAAGCCACCGTGCTCCCCCTTTCCTTGTACTGTGTAGCTCGGTGTCCCTCCTGGGGCCCCAATGACCTGCTCAACCTCATCAGTCCCCTCTTTTGGGGGCTCTGGATTCTGACCCTTTATTCATGGTTCTATCAAGGACTCCCCTTCTTAAAATTAAGAAACTGCTTGAGAGCATCATTATTTCTTTTAAAAAATATTCTTATTGATTTTAGAGAAGAAAAGAAAGGGAGATAGAAACATAAATGATAAGAGAGAATCATCAATCAGCTGCCTCCTACACATCCCACATTGGGGATCAAGGCCACAACCTGGGCATGTGCTCTCACTGGCAATTCAACCGTGACCTCTTGGTTCATAGGTCGATGCTCAACCACTGAGCCATGCTGGCTGGGAAAGAGCATCATTATTTCTGCCACCATCAGGCTTCTTCCATAGATATAGTGTCCCCGTTTTCCGTGGGGAATAACGTTTCAAGACCCCCAGTGGATGCCTGAAACCGCAGATATTACTCAACCCTCTTATTTCCTGTACATAGTAGGCACTCAATAAAATGTCACTGAATCCCGAGTGAATGAATGAGTATGCAATCACCCTTATAAGACCAGGACTCATGTCCCCACTTTAAAATGCAGAGAGGTTTCAGCAACACACCGGCAACCCCAGCTCGGAGCCGGCATAGCCAGGGTTGAACTTGGCCTGTCTGACTGCCTGCTCTTCCAGGCCAGACACACTGCTTCTGTTTCACATTCCGCAGGTTCCCTCCCTGGGGCCATGGCATTCGGAATGCAGCTCAGCACTTGCAGCCCAAGCTTCTGCAGACCAAATGCCTGTTTCCCCAGGTCTGGTGGCAGCCTGCAGTGTTTGGCTTGAACCTCAGAGGCCAAGCGTTTCTTGCTCCGGCTTTCTTTCCACCACCTGCCTCTCAGCCCCAGCACATCTGAACCCTGTTCCTTCCCCATGCGGTCTTCTTTGATCCAGGGCCAGTACCCCTCACAAGTCAAGAGGCTGGTTGCTGAAATCCACATGGTATTCCTTCTTGTGGATCAAAGGGGTTCCACGGAGCTCAGTGCCTCCCAGGGACCTCTGCCTTTGAAAAGGTGCAGTGACACAAACAGAGGGTGGTCCCAGCTGTCTCCTTCCCTCTGCCTGCTGAACCAGGGCTCCTTGGACCTGGGGACGGGCCTCCTTGAAGGTCAGCCTCACACCTGCTCTGCCACCCCCCCCCCCCCCACCCCCGCCGAGCACAGCTGGTCTTTATTACCTCTTAGTTTGAGCTGTGTCCCCAGGCCAAGACCACCATTCAGCCAGGCACATGGCACTTCCTGTATCAAGCAGAGGTACACAGTCCTCCCTCCTGTTCCTTGAAGCCTTGGATGTGTTACTCGGAGCTGCTGGGCAGGTGGGCTAACCCAGGCTAGTCATTTGCCTTTGGATGATCCTGCATAATCCTGATGGTGAAGTAGACCCATCCAGCCATCCGTTCATTCAGCAAATATTTAGGGACGACTGCCCAGTGGATGAGGTTTATCCACTCACAGATGCCAGCCCTTGAGAGTTCCACATGAGAGGAAGGAAGACCACAAAGCTTTAATCCTGCCTGAGTGTGAACCTGCTAACTCTGGCGTGACCACAGCTCCTGGCACAGCGCAGCCCATGGTGAGCACCCTCAGCTCTTGTTTAGCTTGGCCTCCTAAGGAAGGGCAGTTTACAAAACCACTTTCGGGAAATCGCTGACATGATTGAGGGTGCTTCTCAGGCTATTCTTGAAACTTGTGGCGAATTAGAACAGAGGAATGGGCCTGAAGCACGGGGTGGGCGGAGGCGCTGGGAGAGCCACACCTCAGCCCCTCAGGCACCAAGGGGTCTTTGGGCTCGAAGCCCCTCTGAAAGCAAGATTTGCATCCTGGGCTGGCTTTCCTGGTGAGTTCCAGAGGGAGCAATCTCTGCTATGGCTGAAGATGCTCAGAGAGGACGCAGGAAGATCGGCGGGAAGGGCCTCCTGCTCCATGCTGAGGAATGTGAACTTGACCCTGTCAGTGATGAAGACCCACTGTCAGGATTCTAAGCAACGAGTGGTCTTGTCAGATCTGTGTCTTAGAAAGGTCGCTCTGCCATGGAGAATAGGTTGGGGTGTGTGTGGTAGGGGCTGGGGGACAGCTGCCCTGTTATGGACCCTTTGCAGTGAGAAGGTGAGAGATGAGAAGGCCTGGGCCGTCCAAGCCAGGGCCCTCTGAATAGTGGCGGAGGCCGGAAGGAGAGGCCGGTGCAGAGGGAGATTCACCAAGACATGGTGACTGATGATGCAGGGAGCCAAGGGGAAGAGTGTAAGGTACCTCTAGAGTGTCTGGCGGGACCACCTTAGATGATGACACTCTTCCCTGAACTGGGGAAGGCAGGTTTGGGGAAACAGAGAACGTTGGGTTTTAGATATGCCCCATTCGAGGCTCACTCTGGGAAGGGTTCAGTAGCGTTTGGTCCCCATGTGGGCCTGAAGCTCAGGACACAGGGCAGGGGTTGGAGGTAGAAATCAAAGAGCCACCCCAAACAACAATTAGAAGCCATGCAGTGGCTGAGCAATTCCAAGAGAGGCAAGACATTTGTAGGGAAGAAGCTACATATTTAAGAAGAATTGCCATCGTCTGAGGCCAAAAGAGAATCAGGAGAGGCTTGGGGGAAAGCCGTGTCATGAAAAGGTGCCCCATGCCCACAAATTACTGCTGTGATGTGAGCTAGGAGAGCAGTGTCACCCCAGCCCACGCCTCCCACTGAAAGGCTAGTCCTGGCTCCCCAGGCCTGCAGCTGCAGACTGTGGGTCCTGAGTCCATCTGCGAAGAAGACCTCCTAGAGGCAGACCAGACTAATTGATGATTAGGGCACCCTTTCTGCTTGAGTCCAGACACTGCTGTGCGTTCCTTTCCAACAGGCAAGCCACAACCAATCAACATGGGTTGACTTGATGGGTGCACTTGACTCCTCAACCAACACTATTGGCCTCAGCCACCTTGGCCTTCTTGGTGGAGCCTGAGGCAACTGGAATCTCTTGTCCTGCCTTCCTAAGTCCCTTCCTCTCAGGCCCTGTTTCTCATGTGGGCCATGCCTCTTTAGTCACATGATCTGCATCAGGAATGACCGGATTAGGGCCCTCATCACTCGTCTTTCACTAGTGAGTTAACAAAAAAGCTACTTTAAAAGCCATCCCCAGAGTCTCTTTCAGGTGGAAGCCTCCTCATGCAGGAAAAGACCACCCTAGCCTAGCACGGTGGGGAAGGGAGACACCAGCCTGGAGGGAGATGGCAAAGCCAAGGTGCAACCGGGCTCCTGGGCCTGAGCAGCCAACAGTGGCCCCGAAATGGGGTCAAGGCCCAGAAGGCTGCAGCGTGGAGGAGGCTGGAGAAGGAGGAGGAGGTGTAAGCACCCCACAGGGGAAGCGGGAGCCTGAGGAGACAGAGCCAGGGAGAAGCTTCCAGGGAGAAGGGACCAAAAGATGGGGAGAGTCCGGGCTGCCCAGACTTTCATTCTAAGCCATTTGCCTGGCTGTGAGGCAAACTGACTGCATTGCCACAAACCTTCAATAAAGGCTGTGCTTCATGAAACACCTTTGTTAGTGGTTCTGTTTATTTTTATTTCTGTTTTATTTGGGAGGCGGTGTCACAAAAGTGGGCCAAGATCCTGACCTAAGTTGGCAAAGCAGAACCCAGGGAGTGAGGCACGGCAGTGAGTTCAAGGTTGAGAAGAAGCTAAAGCTGACACCGCTTCTGGAAGATTCTGAGAGGGACGGTGGTTTGCACCACATTGGGATGGGATGTTGGTGTGAATTCCACTTCCCAGGGCAGGCGGATAGCCCCTCTGCCGCTGATACTTGCGCTACATTTGTTTTCAGTTTCCATATTGATCAACAATGTCTGACGTTTATGGAGCTGTAAAATGGGAGAGACTGTTGGTTTCTGTTTCACAGCGTATTTGTTTACTATAGTGATTTCTATTATCACGTCAAAGCTCTGTCACCCCTCCGTGGAAGGAAAGTCAGTCTGTTAACCTGACATCCTCTGAACAGGGGGGTGGGCATGGATGCTCTAAGAAGGGTGGATACAGCAGCTGCAGGCCGGGGTTAGACACTCAGGGCCATACACCTGTATGTAGGGGCCTGATCGGTTTGGCCATACAAATTCCGTAATTGATCCGGTCATTCCTGATGCAGATCATGTGACTAAAGAGGCATGGCCCACGTGAGAAACAGGGCCTGAGAGGAAGGGACTTAGGAAGGCAGGACAAGAGATTCCAGTTGCCTCAGGCTCCACCAAGAAGGCCAAGGTGGCCGAGGCCAATAGTGTTGGTTGAGGAGGGCCAAACAAGCGTGGAGTCAAGTGGACCCATCAGGTCAACCCATGTTGATTGGTTGTGGCTTGCCTGTTGGAAAGGAACGCACAGCAGTGTCTGGACTCAAGCAGAAAGGGTGCTCTACTCAATTAGTCTTGCCGGCAATCAGAGCGGGAAGAGCAGAAAGAGATGTATGTGCCATGTATTTTCCATCCCGGTATAGACTGTGGGAAGGGTGTGTGCACACGGTGGGAGTAATTACAGAACATCTTCCTCTAAGAGAGAGGTAAAATCTGAACCCAAGGAGAGCTCCTTGTTTCAATTATTTCTCAACTCCTTCAAATGATCTGCCCAGACCTGTATCTGGGTCTCTGGGATCCACAGAATTTAAAGATGAGAATTGCAAGGAGAAAAGAGTAGTCAATAGTACAAAGGCTGTGGAGAGGTCAAAGAATATAAGGGCCAGCACAATTCCCATCTGATTTGGCAACAAGATGCAGAATGCCGGGGCAGAGGTCGGCCTGCAGAGCAGTGAATGGGAGGTGGGGAGAGAGCCAGGCTGCAGAGTGTTCACGATGCTGGCGTGTCTGGTAGTACAGGGAAGCTTGGTGGCCCAGCGGTGCGCTACCAGATTTTAAAAGGTGGGTAAAAAACCATGTACCTGCATAATAATCTTAATTATGTACCTATTCATAATATATGTACTGAGAGAAAATGGAAAGGAAAGACATGAAAATCGTGGTTAAAACATTTTATTTCTCCTTTATTCTTTTCTGTTATTTTCTAAGATTATTTAAAACTGATCATGTGTTATTATTTTTTTGCTGCTGTTAATCCTCACCTGAAGATATTTTTTCCATTGATTTTTAGAGAGTGGAAGGAAGGGGGAGAGACAGAGAGAAACATCCACGTGAGAGAGATGCATCGATTGGCTGCCTCCCACACGTGTCCTGACGGGCACCAGGGTTCGAGCCTGCAACTGAGGTACGTGCCTCTGACTGGAATCAACCCTTCAGTCTGCTGGCCGACTCTCTAACCACTGAGCAACCAGCTAGAGTGATCACATGTTATTTTTATCATCAGATAAGATATAAATAAGAGCTAAAATTGACAAAGTCCTAGGGAAACCAGGGCAATCTTGTCACCCTAGCTGGGGGCTGAGGAGGATGTAGCATTGAAGGGAGGTGGGATTTTTTGGGGGGATGACTGTTGGAGTAAAGACATTTTGAGCATATTTGTAGATGGAGAGGAGGACACCATTAAATACGAGGAGGGGTTGGATTTATAGGAAAGAGAAAAACTAATTGCCAGGGTGAGGTCAGAAGGAAAGCAGCTGGGAGAGAGATCCACGCACATGAGGAGGTGGTCTGTGACGGGGAGAGAAACCACATTTCTTCTGAGACAGGAGGGCAGGGGGTGAGGGCAGACTGTTGATATAGGGGAAAGAGAGTGAGAGAGTGCACACCTGAGGGCTAGGAGGTCAGGTGAGGGGGAGAAGACCCTAGAATACCTGGGGTCCCCCAGGCATGGGCTCCCAGAGTGAGGACCCCAGCCCTTACTGGAGTGGATGGTAGAGCTTCCCCACTGGAGACTGGGTCCCACTGAAAGCTCCAGCATGCTCTCCCTCAGGACCCAGGCTGGAACCTACCTCTGCAGGAGGGCAGGGGGAAGTCCCACGTGGCACTGCTCTCGGAGCCCGCGTGGCAGGTGAGGACGGCGTGGCCCTCCAGGAAGAAGCCGGGGTTGCAGCTGTAGCGGACCTTGTCGCCCAGGTTGAAGGTGGAGCCCTGCTGGATGCCGTTGGGCAGCCGCCCAGGGTTTCCACACGTGTGACTCGGGAGCACTGTGAGAGAGGGAGACACACGGCCGTGAGCGGGGCTCGAGCCTGACACCCTGCTTCAGAGCAGCACCTCCCTGGGCACAACCCGCCGTCTCCTTTCCCCTGTGGCAGTGGTCCGCAAACTCATTAGTCAACAGAGCCAAATACCAACAGTACAACGACTGAAATTTCTTTTGAGAGCCAAATTTTTTAAACTTAAACTTCTTCTAACGCCACTTCTTCAAAATAGACTCGCCCAGGCCATGGTATTTTGTGGAAGAGCCACACTCAAGGGGCCAAAGAGCCGCATGTGGCTCGCGAGCCGCAGTTTGCCGACCACGGCCCTGTGGGAAGGGGTTGGCCCTCTCAGAAGGGGTTCGCCTGATCCCAGAATACTCTCAGAGGTCACGCTAAGGAGCCACACCTGTGACTTAGAACAGACTGTCCGCGCTTCCTGGATTTTGTCCTGCACAGCCCTGGGTCTGGATTACATCCATCCCATCACTCTAGATGCCCTAGGAAGCACTTTAATGTCCTGGATTTGGTTGCCCTGATTTCAGGCTCCACACTCCTTCTCAGAAACACCATGGAAGGGACACGGAGCTCGGCATGGAGTAGCTGCTCATTAAACCCAATGTGCTTTCTTTCATGTGTGTCTGTCCTCACAGCCAGGGGGGTACGCTGGCCCAGGAGACTGGGGGAGCTGAAGGAGTCATTAGTGCTGGCATTGGCAGTGAGGTGGGAAGACAAGAGCCTTGAGTTTTGATCTGACCCGACTGATCCGACTGAGAAAATGGAGCTGGAGAACACGCTGTACACTGTGTGACCTCAGACAAAGGCACCACCAGCTGGGAAGTGCTCCTATTATCCAGGAAGCAGTCTTGGTGAGGGTGCGAGAGCATCGTGAGCATCGTGACCCCCCAATCAGGAGGGAGGGAGCGTGCAGCTCCTCTGTGTTTGAGTCGCCATTCACCTTGACCCAACTCCCCCCCCCCCCCCCCCCCCCCGCTGCCTTTCTCCCCAGAAGTGGAGCTGCCTGTGCACAGAAGGTCACGCTCCCACCATTCCAGGATGGCCCCAAAGGGCTGGGACGTGGGGTCACAGCCACATCCACACTCCCATCTAAATACCTCTCCATTAACTCCCCTGGCGATGATTTGCTGAGGCTGAAGAACAGGGTGGTGTTGAGTACAGACTCGAGAGCCGCAGTGCGTAGGCTTGCATCCCTGCCTGACGGCTTATTACCTACTAGAGGCCCGGTGCACGAAATTCGTGCATGGAAGGGGGTTGTCCCTCAGCCCAACCTGTACCCTCTCCAATCTGGGACCCCTCAAGGGATGTCCGACTGCCCGTTGGGATTGGGCCTAAACGGGCAGTCGGACATCCCTCTCACAATCCAGGACTGCTGGCTCCCAACTGCTTACCTGCCTGCCTTCCTGATTGCCCCTAACCGCTTCTGCCTGCCAGCCTGATCACCCCCTAACCACTCCCCTGCCAGCCTGTTTGCCCCCAACTTCCCTCCTCTGCCGGCCTGGTCACCCCTAACTGCCCTCTCCTGCAGGGTTGATCACTTCCAACTGCCCTTCCTTGCAGGCTTGGTCCCTCTCAACTGCCCTCCCTTGCAGGCCGGGTGCCTCCCAACTGCCCTCTTCTGCTGGCCATCTTGTGGTGGCCATCTTGTGTCCACATGGGGGCAGGATCTTTGACCACATGGGGGCAGCTATATTCTGTGTTGCAGTGATGATCAATCTGCATATTACTCTTTTATTAGATAGGATAGAGGCCTGGTACAGGGGTGGGGGCCAGCTGGTTTGCCCTGAAGGGCGTCCCGGATCAGGTGGGGGTTCCCTTGGGGTGTGGGGCAGCCTGAGCAAGGGGCCTGTGATGGTTTGCAGGCCGGCCACGCCCCCTGGCAACCCAAGCGGAGGCCCTGGTATCTGGAATTTATTTTCCTTCTACAATTGAAACTTTGTAGCCTGGAGCGGAGCCAAGCCTGGGGCTCCCTCCGAGGCTGGTAGCCATTTATGTTGGGGTTATAATTGAAACTTTGTTGCCTTAAGCGGGTGGGCCCGGCCAGGGTGTGCGGAAAGCTGTGCTTCCCCTGTTGCCAGCGGCAACCCTGGCCTGCTCTCTCAAGCTCCATTCTGCCACCATTTGTTTGAATTTGTTTACCTTCTATAATTGAAACTTTGTAGCTTGAGTGGAGCTTAGGCCTGGCAAGGGCAGGCGGAAAGCTTGGCTTCCTCTGTTACCTAGGAAACCTTGCTCTCTGTGGCTGTAGCCATCTTGGTTTGGGTTAATTTGCATACTCGCTCTGATTGGATGGTGGGTGTGGCTTGTGGGTATGTCGGAGGTATGGTCAATTTGCATATTTGTCTATTATTAGATAGGATGGGAACTTGAGCAAGTCTCTCAATTTCTCTGTGCCTCCGTTTCCTCATTTGTAAGACGGTGATAGAAATAGTACCTTCCTCCCTCATGGGGTTGTTGTGAGAATTAAGGCATGGGACAGAGTCTGGTATACAGTAAATGCAACGTAAGTGAATCTACGCTCCCAGGTCAGTGGAAGATGTGGGTGGATAATGGTATGTTGTGTTATGATGGGATAGGGACCAGGTCGGGGACCAAGCCCAGTGTAGGTATGTCAGAAACAGCTTCCGGAAGAGGTGCCACCCATGTTGAACCCTGAGATTAGTAAGAATTACTAGCTTATTCCAAAGAGTGTGCCAAGGGGAAGAAATGTCATATGCAAAGGCCTTGAGGCTAGAGGTAGCCTAGAAGCTTGGGAGCCTGGGGTGAGAGGCAGGATGGGGGCAATGATGAGGTGGAGATGATGTGGGGGTGGCCAGCCTGGATCCTAGAGGGCCTCTGGGCCCTTGCAGGACCCTCCTCCTGCCCATGTTGCCAGGAGCACCTGGCGGGACCCCCTCTGCCAGCCCTGATGGACTCAGAACCTGCAGAGAGCTTTCCCTCCTCCTCCTCTCCTTCCAGGAGGACAGCTCAGGTGCAGAGGGACAGGTCAGACTGAAACCAGCTTGGTCTGTGTCTGAAACCAGGTGCTGTCACCGTCTTGAGCCATGTGACTTCTCTGAGCTCTAGTTCCTCAACTGAGAAAGGAGGATAGTAATTATCTACTGGCTGAGAAGGTTGCTGATAATAAAGTATGCATGCCTGGCACCATGCCCAGCACGTGACAGATGCTCAAAAAATGGCAGATGTTATCATTCCTCTGGGCTATAATGCCACGAGGGCAGGTGCCTGGTCTGGTCCCTGGAGTATCCTGGGAGTCTACCACAGTGCCTGGCACTTGTAAGGACATAGTTGCGTATTCATTAACTAGTTGTTTGGGGGAGTTATTCATTCTTATATTAATGCCTTCATGCAACCAAAATTTACTATGGGCCTACTGTGCTCGGAGTAGTGAATTAGACAATGCGGGTCCCCGCCCTCAAGAGGCCTATGTTTTTGTGAGTTATCTTAAGGAAGGAAGAGCTCTTCCTTGCCCATTCTCTATTTCTGACAAGTGAGATGACCCAGACAAAAGAATTTACCTCCATCAGCCTGTTCATTAGCTTAGCTTAACATTTCCCATAATCCCACACTGTTGGTTTCCTTGGCATTTCCCATAATTGGCTGCTGGCTTCCTTAATGTTTCCCATGATCCCATGCTGCTGGCTTGCTTGGCATTATTCATGATCCTCCTATTGGCTTCCATGGTGTTTCCCATGATCCTCCTGCTGGCTTATATGGCATTTCCCATAATCCCATGCTACTGGCTTGCAGCAGAGGCAGTGACTGTGGTGTGTGTGTGTGTGTGTGTGTGTGTGTGTGTGTGTGTGTGTATGTATGTGTTGGGGTGGGAGGGACTGGTCAGGTAAATATTTGGAGAAGAAAGCAAGCTAAGGTGAGGGGAGGGAGCCAACCAGGGGGAATGGGCTGAGAACTGGTGTAGAACTAACTGTTCATTTTCAGCAACGGGACACAAAGACCCAATTTAATTAAATTACTAATGTCAAATTTTTAATGAGCCTGCTTCTGCTTTGGGCTTTCTTCCTTCAAAATTAATGACTGGAACGTCACTATAAATAAAAGTCGATTCTTTTTAAAAAGTCACTCTCAAACACTCACTGCTCTTTACTTAATGAACTGTTCATAATCAGACCACTCCAGCCAGGTGCCTCCACCAGGACTTGGTTGTGATGATGGGGCTCGTTCTAACTTCACTGCCCTTTTCTTCTTGAGCTCTGCTCCAGAGAGGCCACATAGTGATCAGAGAGGGCAGACGGGCTCCGAGTGGCTCAGATTCAAATCTCAGCTCGACCACTATAAGTGAGTGATCTGGAGACATAAACTTTACCTCTCTGAGCTTCAGTTCTTCATCTAAAAATGAGGATACTTAAAAAAATATATATTTTTTATTGATTTCAGAGAGGAAGGGAGATGGAGAGAGAGAGATAGAAACATCAATGATGAGAGAGAATCACCGAACAGCTGCCTCCTGCATGCCCCTACCAGGAATCAAGCCCACAACCTGGGCACATGCCCTGACCGAGAATCGAACCATGATCTCCTGGTTCATGGGTCGATGCTCAACCACTGAGCCACGCGGACCGGGCGAGGATACTTTTTATTCCCATGGCAGGAGTGTATCAGTTTGCTAGGGTTGCTGTAACCAAGTACCACAAATTGGCTGGCATAAAACAATAGGTACTTATTGTCTCACAGGTATGAAGGCTAGAAGTCCAAAATCAAGGAGTCGGCAGGGCCATGATCTCTCTGAAACTTGTAGGGAAACCAACCCTTCCTTGTATCTTCTTAGCTTCTGGTGTTTTTCTTGGATGGGAATGCACCATCCAATCCTTCATCATCACATAGCATTCTCCCTCCATGTCTCTGTGTCCAAATTTCACATTTTTATAAGGGCACCAGTTATGTTGGATCATCTTAACTTCCTCATCTGGAAAGACCCAATTTCCAAATGAGGTCACATTCATAGGTCCTGGGGGTTAGGACTTCAACATATTTTGGTGGGGGCACAGTTCAACCTATAACAGGGCTATTGTGCAGATTACATAAAGATCAAACTCATCCTGTGGGACACTATTATCCTCATTCTACAGATGGAAAAACAGAGGCCCAGAGAGTTTAAGTAACTTGCCCAAAGCCACACAGCTAGAAAACGGAAGAGCTAGGTTGTGACTCTAGGTCTTTCTGGCTCCATTGTTCAGCACTCCTAGTTGGGATGTAATACAACTTCTGACAGAGACAAAGCGTCCAGCACATAGTGGGTGCTTAATAAGCAAGAGTTCCTTTCCTTCCTTTATCATTCTAGGCACTGTGGCAAGACCAAGGATGATTATCTCAGTATCCAGACTTATAATAGTCTGTTTATTCCCCTCCAGTCTGATTTGCCAATCCTGTGCTTTTTAATAACGTCAAGGGCAACATTCAAAGTGCGGCCTTTTGTAATATATCTGATGCTCAACTTGCCGGACAGACAGAGGAGATGGGAGATAAGCCACAAAGCGGAGCCTTTCTAAGGCTCAGTGTTCTTTGATTTTTCGATTTTGCCCCTGTGTTCCTTGGCACAGATATTATAATCGTTCATGCTCTCCCGTCTATAAAACTTCCCTTTGATTGCTTACAAAATGAAGAGTGGGATATTTACATCCAGCGTGGCCCAGAACAATGTTATTAAAGCTGTGCCTGGCGCTGAACAATTCCATTGTAGATGAGCAGTGGGGAATTTTGTCCCTTCTACAAAGCCAGGCTCTTGCCAATCAACATAATATTCTCAGTGATTGCATGACAATGAAGCTCCTCTGTGGTTGGAGAGCGGCAAAAGCTACATCCAGCCTTCTTTTATTTTTAATTTGAGACTCTAGTTCCTATATTATCATGAAGAGTCGTTTATGCTCTCTGGACAAGCACCCTCCATATGTTTTGATTTCTTATCTCCATCAAGTAACTTGTTTCCTCTCCAGGACCATACAGTTGATACAGAGTTGTGGGATGGCTGGGAAGAAGGATTTGGGTAGAAGGATTTAATCTGCCACCACCCTGAACATGGAAAGAGGAGATGATGCTATACATATGTGCGTGGTGTGTTTGTGTGTGTGCGTGTGTGTGTGACTGAGGGGTGTTGGTCATGGGAGAAAGGAACAAAAAACACCCTCTTTTGAGTGCCTACACTGTGACAGGCACTTGTGCATCACACACTACCTTAGCTAATCTTCATCAATCCTTTACTGTTGGCTGTTTGGCCTTGTGAACATGATTTATCACACATCCTCATTGTCACATGCTTTGTACATGTACCCATCCACAAGGAATTGTCTATACTTGCTGTCTCCACTCCGCCCATCTGATATATTATGTTTTTGGTACATTCACTGTTGACTGTTTTTCTCACCCTGCTACAATGGAAGCTCCATGAGAGCAGATATATTTTTTGTCTATTTTACTCATTTCAGTGTCCTAATTCCTAGAACAGTGCCTGATGTATAATAATACCTCAATAAAAAATTATTAACCCGGGAACTTATATGCAACGCATATATGCATAGCCCATGGACACAGGCAATAGAGTGGGGAAGACCTGGGAGGGGCGGGTGTGGGTGGCAGGGGTTAGTGGGGGGAACACAAAGGGGACATCTGTAATACTTTCAACAGTAAAGATACATTTTAAACAAATTTTATTGAATGACTTAATGGTCTTATTTAATCCTCCCAACAACCCATTAAGAGAGGCACCATTATTAGCCCTTGTTGAGATAAGCATGATTGATTGCCAGAGAGGTTGAGGCATATACCCAAGGCTGCACAGCTCTTTGGGGTTTCAGCTGAGTTTCCACAGTAGTGCCTAGATGCCAAGTCCATGTACTTTCCACTTGCACTAGGCCATTCTTGCAATGACCATCGCACACAGAGTCCATGGTGACTGGTGTATCTTAAAACACCTCCATGAAGGATCCACACTCATTCTCCTTGGAGGGATCATTTAGGGTGACAACCAGGCAAGTTAACACCTAGTCTGGTCCTGTACATTTCCTGCCACCTGTCAATCAAGCAAAGGCAGAGGCACCAGGGGTATGCCACTCACGCGTTTGTAGGGTCCTGTCCTGCCAGGCCTCTCCCTGGCCATCACTGGGCATAAGCTGTCCACCATGAGCCATTCTCTTGGCTCACATATGCAGCTTTGCATCAGGATCACCTGGGGAGTTATATAAGGAGACTCATCCTAGACTCTGTCCCCAAACCTACTGAATCAGAATTTCAGAGGCAGAGCCCGGGCTCCTCTAGGTGACCACAGAGAAGAGCTGAGATTGGGAACAGCTCACGGTAACCGGCCCACGTCAGTTACTCCATTAGCCCAGTGGGCTCTCTCTGAGCTGTGTCCTATTCACTCTCCAGGGCCTTCTTGTTGCACGGCTTTGGCTGCTGGGGGCAAGGCTAACCTCTCCCTTGAACTTCCATAAATCATAGTTGCCTCTCCTCCCTTCTCATTTGAAGAACCTGGTCATCTTTCCCCTGGACTCCTGCACCCAACTCTGAATTCCCTGCTGCTGGCCTTGCCCCTCCAATGCATTGCCCACTGATGCCAGAGGAAGTGTTATAGAACCCAGCCCTGGGGGGTTCCCTATCACCAAGGCACGTGCAAAAGCAGGCCCTCTGATCTTCTGCATGATTCGGATAAGAATAAATAGTGATTTAAAAGATTCATAACAATAAAAGGAAAGAAAAAGAAAATCTTGGGAACTTTCCCAGTGCTGTCAGGATAAACCAAAGGTTCGGCTCCCAGAGCCCCATCCTGCTGTGCTCTGGCTACTGCTGACATGTTCTGTCTCATCTCCTGCTTCTCCGTCATCGCCCCGCCACCACTGCTATTCCAAACCTCAGGCTCTCCAAGCACACCTGGCTTTCCGCTCAAGTTCTCCATCTGGCAAACTCCTACTCATCCTTCAAGGCCACACTTAAATGTCCCTATCTTGGTGAACCCTTCCTTGAGATCCTGGTGTCCTGCATAAATTGTCAATTGCCACAATAACACATTCTGATAACATGTAAATTTGGGAATAACGTGATTGACAACTCACTCCCAGAACCCTGGAACTCCCAGCCCATTAACTACACGAGGGCTCACTCTGATCATTTTTTTTTTTTTTTTAAATTTTGTAATCTCATAACCCCATGTCTTACATTGGATTTTGGGGACCCAACTTAGGGAGTTAAGTTGGGAGTTTTCCTTGCACTTCAGTGCCTGCTTTTGTCATACAACATTGCAGTTCACTCATCCATTACTTTACAACATCCTGCCTTTCAAATAGGAGCTGAACCTGCTTGTAATTGTTTGGTTAGGTGTCTATTTTCATCTCTATACTCCCCGCGGGGCAGGCATGCCATCGTGTTCTTCATAGATCTAGTGTTTGATTTAATGCCTGCCAGGAGGAGACTGCCCTGTTGGAATGTGTTAAATGAAATTTACATATATGCAATTAACTAGTGCAGGGTCGGCAAACTTTTTCTGTAAAAGACCAGACAGTGAATACTTTTGGTCTTATAGGCCATATGGTCTCTGTTCCAGCGACCCAACTTTCCCAGTGGCTCAACCACAGTGCAAAAGCAGCTGTAGACAACACAAGTCCCAATAAACCTCGACCTATAAAACAGGCAGGAGGCCCATGGGCCATAGTCGGGCAACTCTGAGTTAGTCTGACTGCATGTATTTATCTCAGTGTACAATTTAGATCTCAGGAACACCCCCCCACCCCCCACACACACACACACCTCTCCATAATAGAGATTGTTTTTGCTGGAGGTCAAGGATGGGGAGGGGCTCGGGGGGAGAGTGGGCTGCACAGGTGAGGGTCTCGGACAGAGAAAACTAGGAGGAAGGGGGCAGGGAGAAGACAGGCAGTTGGCACCTGAGGACTGAGTTTTGTTTTCCCTTGCCATTTGGCCTGGGACAGGTGACTCTGTGCTGGCTTCGGGCTAGGGCTTACATGTGTTTAGTCTCGACTCTTTGCCATTGAAACAGGATTTATTTTAGTCTTCATAGCCACTCTTCGGGTTGGTATTTATGAACCCCATTTTACCAAAAAAGAAATTAATTAAGAGAGCTGAAGAGCCACACAGCTAGTAGTAGTAACGATAACAGTCACTTTTGGGGTGTTTAATATGAGCCAGGCACTCCACTCAGCACTTTATCTGGACTCTTCTATTTCATCCTACCCTGACAGAGGCAATATGACTGTCCCCTTTATATGGAACGGGGGTGGGGGGAGAGAGATAAGGAACAGCAAGGCTCATTCTGACCCAGGGGCACCTTGGGATCAGGGCTTGGGTTGAATATCAAGCCATTTGACCACACTGCCTGTGGCCTCATCAAGTGGTAACCTTGACCTCCCAGACTTCAAGGTCTGTGTTTGTCTAACTTCTTTCCCCCCCTGCACAGTCCCTCTCCCTGCCAGACTACAGCATGCCCAACCCACACCCCGGTAGATCCCTTGTGGGCTTGTGGGCCCCTCCCCCCCCCACCCTAACTAGCTGGGAGCTGTCAGTGCCGAATTCCCCTTGACCCTTCATAATCACAGCACCCCATGGCCTCCTCTCCTTCACCTGTGATTCTTTATAAATCCTCACCGGAGGATATTTTCCCCCGCATTGACTTTTAGAGAGAGTAGAAGGGAGAGGGAGAGAGAAACATCAATGTAAGAGAGACAGATCGATTTCACCTGTGATACTTCAGAAGCAACACCCAAAAGGTAGCATCCTAGGACCCAGTCGCCCAGTTAACTTTGCATTTCAGAGAAACACAAATACTTTTTTAGCATAAGTATATCCCAAGCAATATTTGGGGTATGCTTATACTAAAAATTGTTTGTAATTGAAATTCAGTGGGCGTCTTGCATTTTAAATTGCCAATTTGGGCAACACTACCCCATAAGGGAGTCTCCTCTTCATTGGTGACTTCGGCTTCTTAAAACACTGGGGACTTCCCTGGGGAGAGGGGAGAGCTAGCCCTGCCTTTCAGGAGCACAACCTTGAGGTGGAGAGGCTTCAGAGAGGGCAGCTTCAGAGCCCCCCACTGGGGTGCGCCTGTGGAGCTGTGGGGTACAGCAGGACTCCAAGGAGCTGTGGGCTGCGCTGCCTCCCCCAGGCACTCGCCAAGGGAAGCTCAGTGCATTTTTCTGTACCAACATTGCCCTCTCCTGTTTTAGGAGGCGGTGCCATGCCTCAGCCCCTCTGATTGGCCTGGTGCAAGGCAGTGTCATTGGACCTCTATACCCCTGAGCCCTGCTGCTCCCCGCTCAGCCCCCTTCCCCACCACATCCTAGCACAGGGATTCTCCCGCTTGTCTAGACAGAGCAATGCCAGCAGAATCCACGGTGCCCTGTGGGGAAACATTGCAAGATACTGTCAGTGCGAAGCTTACAATAGCTAAATATGCAATTGGGGGCTAAATTAGGGTAATTACAGAATGGAGCCTAGAAATGGTTTCCAAAGTATGTCCATAGCGCCCTGGCTGAGAAATAAATTCGGTGAGGGGAACATTCGGCGGGTCCAGTAATTTTGAACACTGCAGAACCCCTCCTCGTCAAGAAACCAGTATTCAGGAGTGAGTTTATCTGAGAGACTGCAGGACAGAAACCCGTTTAACCCTGCTCAAAACAGCAGCTCCAAAACTTGAACTACAGAATCTCCCCTCTCCCTCTGCTCCCTCCCCCCTCCCCCACTTAGACATAACTATTAACTTCTAAATTGTTCTGTGGAACACACTTTGGGAATTGCTAGATTTTAGGATAAGACAAACCTGAATTGCTTTGTTTTCCTTATTAATGAATCATCATCATCAAACAGCAATAGCAATTACAGTTGACATTTACATAGAACATTCCAGGTTAACATGCATTGTTTTTACAGACACAACCCCCCTTTGGCACATCCAAACCTGTGTTTTCCTAGGGCCTGGGATGGCCTGGGATCGCATGTGGTCAGTAGCGTTGGGGAGTGGGATCAATTCTTACTAAAGAAATAACCTCAGCACTGTCAGGTGAACGCAGCATGTCACAGAAGGACAAGGACACAGGTTCTCTATTTTCACCTGACAACTTAAGCAGGGTCCCTTTCCTGTTTGGCTGGGCAGAAGGACGCCTGGCCTGGTGGCTGGGACTTCGAGGCTGTGGCCAGGGCCAGCCACGTTTGGCCCTCAGCCCTGCCCAGCTGCACAGAGGAGCGAGTCCTAGCAAAGGAGCTGTAAGAGGAGGCGGCTCTGACCTGGCTTGGCAGGGGGTCCTGACCTGAGCCTGGGATGGTAACCCTGAGGGTGGTGCCCACAGGGAGGTCATCCTGGCTTGCTGGGGTGTCCCACCAGGTTCCACTACTGCCCTGCTGTCCCCTTACTCCCAGGGTGGGGGCCCAGGCGTGCACTCCCCACCACAAGACTGGGACTCAGTCCCTATATCCCATTGGCTAGAAGGGAAGTGCTGCCTCAGCACCGGCCCCATTTGGGATGCCTGTGGGGACACCTTACCGCTAACTCCAGCCCAGTGGACAAGGGAGCCCCAGATTCCTCACCACCATCTCTTCTTAAAGCAGGAGAGAGGTTAACCCACATCCCACTAGAAGAGGCAAAGTATTCTGCAGGCTCCCTCTCTCTCAAGAATTAGACAGAGGGGCCTGGAGAAGAAGTGAGAAGCCGGGCTTCTGGCCAACATCATCCCTTTATTCCTTGTACAAAGGATGGTGGATACAGTGACTACAAAAACACTGATTAAAAGGTGCGTCTGAACAGATATCTATGAATCCTCCTGCTCCTCGCCTTCTTCACCATCAGCTCCACCGCTCGCTGACCACTTGTATGCACTGACTTTACACTGAATTCTGTCTCATTCAATCCTCACAACACTGTGAAATGGCTATCATCCCCATTTTACAGGTAAGGTCACTGAGGTTCAGAGAGATGAAGCTGCTCACATGACTAGGAACTGCAGGAACTGGGATGTACTCCCGGTCAGCCTGACTCTGCACCTTCTTTCTTAGCTACTGCGTTTCAGTGGGGAGGTGAAGGATGGGCTGGCGAGGCACAGGCTATCTTGCTGGCTGGGACGTCGGCTCTGAGGCTCCATTTCCCACAGGTCCCCTGAACTGGGCCCAAGACGGTGCCTCAGTTTGAGGAGCAGGAATGGTGGGGAAGGCAAATCCTGCCTCTTGCTTGTCATTCAGTTTTACTCATTTTGGAGCCCCAAGTCCAAAGCTACGTGGAAGCTCCTGTGCAGGTGGAAACCATCAGTGCAGGTCCTCCAGGGTCAAGAATCAGGAGACAGAGCTGGCTCTGCCCTGGAGATGCTCCTTCCTTTGGGACCCCACAATCTCACACACAGCACAGGCACAGCAATGTAGCTCCACATCCAGTATGTGCACACAATAATGCACAAATCCACACATTCACATACTCTCGCTGACACACGCATGTGCCTGCCCCCTCTCTCTCATACATCCTCATACATACACATGCGTATATAAAAACAGACAAATCCAGAATGCACCAGTCCATAGCTCTTGTGTTCATCCATGTGACAACAGACACTTGCTCACATAGACAAATAAATGACACATTTGTCTATCAAAATAACGATCTTCTTATGGGTTAATGTCCCTCCCTCACAGATACCTCCTCCTACAACCAGAGCACCCATTGGAAGCCAGTGTCACTGTCCCCACACACACGGCCTGCCTGGCACCTTGTGTGTAAGCTCGTGTCATCCCAGACACAGCATGGAATGCAGGGTGGGGGCTGGAGTGCAGATCTGATCCTGAAGAAGCTTCTAGCAGCTGTGGGTTCAGTGATCGATGAGGTGGCAGCGAGGGCTATCGGGGTCTGGGTGGCACAGAGCATCGTAGTTTGGAGAGTGGCTCTGGCGCCCCACAGACCAAGGTTTGAGTTCTGCCCATGCCTCCCCTCACTGTGGGTTAGCAGTGACGATGTAACTGTAGCAGAGCACAGCCGTGAGGGGAGTAGACTCAGGAGACAGATGGCCCAGGTTCAAATCCCAGCTCTGTTACTACACCATCGAGTTGCTTCCCTCCCTGCACATGTTTACCTGCCAATAAAATGAGGGTAATAACCACCCGGCTCAGAGCAATTGAGAGGATTAAGAAAGATCATTAGGGCAAGTGCATATCTCAGTGTTTGGCACATAGTAAATGTTCAATAAATGTGGGATGTGATTACACAGAAGCCCCTGGAGATCCCTGGAAGAAGATGCCAGGGTGGTGTGAGAGAGGCCAGACAGAAATAAAGAGGAGTGGGAACAGGAGCTGGAGGGAGCAGGTGGGCCCCGGGAGCTCGGAGAAGGGAAGCCATCCTGGGATCTGCCAGGCAGGTGGCATCACTTGGCTCCCAGTCCAGGGTCCGGAAGCCTCATATCACGTCCACGGAGCCTGGCAGGAGCCAGCCACTTCCAGTCTGAAAGGCCTCCCTCAGCTCTAATAAGAATAATTCATGAATGGTCCTACCGTCCCCAGAGTAACTATGGAAATACAGATGACACAGAGGCCCAGAACCCCGTCAGCTCCCCACCCTTCTCCTCAGCTGCCCCACACTCCCTGGCCCACCAGCCAGTGGCATTTAGCCTCAGAGATGATGGGAAGGGATAATTCGAAGAAGTTTCCTGGAAGAAGCATTCAATATAGTCTTGGCAGAGAAGGGAGGGCATTCCAGGTAGCCATGCCGGCACATGCCCCAGAGCACGCAGCCCCCACGTGTGTTCTTGTTTACTAGGCTCTGTGCCCTGTGCTGCTGATTCTTAAATCTGTGCGCAGCCACGGTGCCAGCCCAGGCCTTCCTCCGAGTCTTATTGCCATCAGGATTCTCCACGGGGAAGTCTCAGGGATGCTTCCACTGCCGGGGCTCAGTGAGCCCCTGCTATTGCCCGAACCCACCTCTCCTCCTGGGTTCCTCGCATCTGGAATGGCCTGTGGTCTGTCCAGCTACCCACGCTGAAACCTCATCCGCTCTCCCATCCCGTCCCACATCAGCTTCCGTTCACCTCCCCCATCCATCTCCCTCCATCTGCACTAATGCCCCTGGGTCCCCTGCCCTCACACCTTCTTCTTGGGAACTGGAGACAGTCGCTTCCTCCCTGTTCAGCCTTACACTTGCCACAGTCCAACTACTCTCTAAACAGTTAACAGGACCAACTCTTCCCTCTGAAAGCCCTTTCGTGGCTCCCCACCACTTACAGGTACAATTCAAACTCCCTCGAATGTCACTCAGGGTCCTCCACTAGCCGGCCCCGCCCATGTCTCCAACCTCAGCCCTCACACACCCCATGTTCCAGCAACAGTGAACTCCTGTGTTCCTCCCGCACAATGTGTGTATGTGTGCAAACAGGGACATGAATGTCTATAGTCATTCTATTGTATTGGTGTTTGTATGTATGTGTATATGTTTGTGTGTATGTTTGTGTGTGTGTATATACACACATACATATAAATAAGTATACATACATAAATATATACTGTATGGGTATAATATATAATGTGTATATATAAGTATATATTATATCCACAGAATATATAATAATAGATATATTTGTGTATCGTAAGAGTATTTATGTGGGAGAGCCTGTTGAGGATGGGGATCGAGGAAAACAGAACGGGGAAGCCAGTGGTTGACACAGTTGGGCAAGACTTAATGTTCACAGCAAAGCTGGGCTGCTCACAACTCCAGGGAACCGAGGCCTGAGAGTCAGGACTTATCAGTCCCCACCCTTCCCCAAATGAATCAAGGGAGCTGCACCTCCCTCCAGGCCTGGCCTGCAGCTGTCCAGGTGTGGAGACCAGCGTTTCGTCACATGACCTAGCCCACTCTGACCCTACCATCCTGCAGCCACATGACCCTGTGTCCTGGCTGGTCCTACCCCGCAGCCACGACCTGTGTTGCTGCGTCGTTTCCTGCGACTGCAGCCTGCCTGGTGCAGCAGCTTACCCCTCTCAGGGCTCTCAGCATAACACAGTCCCTGCTGCTCATAAGCCAGAGCCCGTGGCTCTTCCTGAGATCCATGGATTTACAATCCAAGTCCGTCTGTACTATTTTGGGGTCAGGGGCCTTTGGGAAATGATAAAACACACGGACCCTCTTCCCGGGAAGACAGATTCACAGCTCCTGCAAATCAGACATGGACTCCTTGTTTGCAAGCATGGCCAACCTGTCAGCCCAGCCCCAGGTTCAAACTAAGCCAAACAAGGACCTTGCTGGTTAAAGCCGGCTGTGCTCCCTGGGGATCAAACTGATCCCCATTCACTGGGCATTTCCTGGGACCAGCCCCATGTGAGGTGCCCTCCATGCACGGGAGACAGAATAAGGTGTTCGATACCAGGGCAAGCCCAGCACTCAGCTGATGGGTGAGGGGCCTCCCTGAGACTCAGTTTCCTCATCTAGAAAGTAGAGAACTTAATAGTTATACTACCTCTGTACCAACTAAGGGAATAACTACTTAGGGTAGTTGTGAGGACCAAGTTAAATACTCCATGCCAAGCACATAGCATGATGCCTGACACAGAAGGAAGGCTTGTATTATCTCCTGCAACCACACCCCTTACCTGGTACTAGTAGGATTCCCATCTATAGGAGAAGAAACTGAGACCATGAACATGAAATAACTTGCCCGAAATCACCAAGCTGGTAAGCAACACAGTGTGGACTAAACCACTATACTTGACCACTTTCACAGCTGACTCACCCAGGGATGCTATGGACACCTGTGGGACCTGCAGGAGACCTGGTGAAGCGAGGGGTGGGGCATGTTGGGGCGCTGTGAAGGGTGGTAGTCCTGGGGGATGCCACATAACCCAGCCACCTGAATACCAGGATTATACACAGTCATGGTCAAGAAAAGGGCATGTTCATAGCACGACAACCCACAGTGGCCAACAGGTGGAAATAACCCAAATGCCATCGACGAATGAATGGCTAAACAAAATGTGGCATATCCACACAACGGAATACTATTCAGCCTTTTAAAAGGAAGGAAACTCTACAAAATAAACTGATGAACAAAATAGATCCAGAAACACAGAATCATGGGACAGACTGTTAAATCTCAGAGGGAAGGAGGGGGTGGGTGGGTGGGAAGAGATCAACCAAAGAACTTGTGTGTGTGTGTGTGTGTGTGTGCATAACCCATGGACACAGACAATAGGGTGGTGAAGGCCTGGAGCAGGAGGCAGGGGTGAGATAGAAGGGGTCAATGGAGGAAACAGGGGGACATATGTAATATTTTCAACCAAGATTTAAAAATAAAATAAAATAAAAGGCAATTCTGACACATGCTATAACACAGATGAACCTTGAAGACCTTATGCTAAATGAGATGAGTCAGAGACAAACATAAATATTGTGCAATTCCACCGATAAGAGGTACCCAGAGAGACAGAAAGCGGAGTTGTGGTTTTAGGGGCTGGGGAGAGGACAAATAGAGTACCCATTAGTATTTAATGGGTACAGAGTTTAAGTTTGAGTGGATGAAAAGTTCTGGAAATGGATGGTGGTGATGGTTACACAAAAATGTGAATGTACTTAATGCTATGGAAATGTACATTTGAAAATGGTTAAGATGGTAAACTTGGTTGTATGTTTTACTGTGACTAAAAATAGTTCTTTTTAAAAAGGAGGAGGAGGAGGCAGAGGTGCCTGCTCACCCCAGGGGCCCCGCCTGTCGCTGCTCTGAGAGAGGACGATCCCCAGTGGGAACCGTCTGCCCGCCGCAGAGCCCAGCTCTCTGTCCCCTCCCTCCAGCCTCATTTCTGGTTCTAGAGGATTTATCATCAAGGAGCTGCGGAGATGGAATGTGAATCAGGAGCTCAGCTTGATGTTGTTTTATCTTGTTTCCCTGTGAGGTGCTGCCTGAGTGGGGCGTGGCGGGAGTGTGCTGAGTGAGCCTTGTTGTGACTTGTCCCCAAGCAAAGGCGGTGGCAGCTTCCACGCAGGAGGCTGAATGTGGAGCATCCTGGGGCCTGTGCAGAAGATGCTCTTTCCAGGAAATAATTACTGTGTCCTGTCAAATTAGCCCAAAAGACAGAACACCGAGAATCCCCACAGTTATGCCTTCTTAATCAGTCTCCTCATTTAACCTGGGCCATTACTAGAAAGATGTCTGGGGAGAGGCAGGCCAGGCTTTGAAATTTCAGGCCATTTACTGATGGGTGACCTTGGAACAGTCTTTTAACGTCACTTAGCCTCAGTCTTCTCATCTGTAGAATGGGAATAATGAAAATACCTACATTGTGGTGTTACTACGGTAAGGACTGATAAAATGTTATGTGTAAAGGGCTTAGCACACAGATATCCTTGTGTAGGAGCTGACATTTTCATCATTTTGTTATCATCATCATCATCATCATCATCATCATCATTTCTAAAGAGCTGCTTTGTATATATCAACATTATTACCAGACAAAATGAAATGCTGGGGTTCGGTCTGCTTTCTATTGTCTCCCTCTCCATTCAAAAATCTCCCAAGCAGGTGCCAAGCCAGCCACACCTGGTTGGTGTCCTCCCTTGAAGCCCACACAGTGTAAGGTGGGGCTGATCTTCACCTGGGTGCAGGTGAGCCCACATTCAGCCTGGGGCCTGTGTTCCTGGAGGGGTGATATGGCAGCTAAAGTCACCACATCTGGGGTTCGCTGGGCCCAGTAAAAACCTGGCTCGACCTCTTAACAACTGTGTGATCCTGGGCCTATTTTTCTTATTCTTTTTTAAAAACTGTGTTAAATTACACACAAGACAATTTTTGCCATTTAACTATTTTTAGGGGCACAATTCCATGGTATTAAGTACACTCACATTGTGCCACCCTCGCCGCTCTCCATCCCCAGAACCTTTTCATCTTGCGAAACTGAAACTCCATAACCATTAAACACTGACTCTCCTCCCTGCTCCCCGGGGCCCCTGGCAACTGCCACTCTGTTCTGTCTCTGTGGATTTGACTACTTATGATCACTTAGCATAATGTCCTCAAGGTTCATCTGTGCTGGAGCATATGTCAGTCAATGGAGGGCTTGCTTTTTAACTTCTAAAACGTACATGTACATGACAAAGGCACCTTAGAGTTGCCGTGAGGATAGAATCTCTATCTACCTTGTTGCTCAGACCAAAAACCTAGGAATATTCCAGAATCTTCTCCCCACTCCCACATGCACATCATCAGCCAGCCTTGCTGACCACTCCTGAATCCATGTGCTGCCCTCCAGCTGCGGTGCCCAAGCCACCAGCATCCTTCTCCCAGGCCCTGCAGAGGTCTATGAACTGGACTCCCCGATTCCACTCTTGTCCCCACACAGAGTGCCCTTTCCAAACACAAGCCAGAGCAAGTATCTCCCCTGCTGTAATGGCTTCTCATCCCCCTTCACAGAAAACCTACACTTCTTACCTGGACCTAGAGTCTACTGGGACAACCTCTGCTCACACCCTCCATTCCTTCCTCAACACACTCCAGCCACACTGGCCCTTCCGTCTGTTCCTTAAAGTCACAAAGTCTGTTCCTACCTCAGGGCCTTTGCATTAGCTGTACCTTCTCCCTGGAGCAGCTTTTCCCCCCTGATGTCAGCTTAACTCTTTGCTTAACTATCACCTCCTCAGAAAGGCCTCCCCTCTCCACACCAATAGAAGAAGCACCCCCCACCTCCACCCCCGGGCCTAACTACACCATTCTATTTTAATTCTCTGCATGGCACTTACCACCACCAAATAGTTTTCCCCTTTCTGTTGATGGTCTGTCTTTCCCACTAGAATGTAAGCTCCATGTCTAACCGCTTCACTAGTGCATACCCAGAGCCTGGCACAGAGTCACTGCTCAGTAAACATGTGTCGAATGAACTGACAAATGAGCAATTAGGCATAATGTATACAAAGCACTTTGCGTACATTAGGCCTGGCAAGAAGTCACAGGAGATGACGGTCATTATAATCATCATTGTCATCATAATTATTACCCTGGACCTCCTGCTTCAATAATCTGCAAGGCCAGCCCTCATTTTAAGATTTGGGACTAGATCAATAAATATCCACGACTTTCTATGTCATGATGGGAGCAGGTCTTGGGCCTTCCCAGGTTTGTGGTCCAGGCTTGATTCCTCTTCCTGTTGGGCAAAGGTACCAAGAGCGGGCCCAAAAAGGGGGGGGGGGGTGGCTGAAGGGCCAGGAGTGTAGGCCTGGTGGGAGGAGAGAGATGGGGAACTGGGAGACAGTACCTTGGAGCCCACAGTGAGCGAAAACTGCCAGCCCTGCGACCAACAGGACCTGGATGGTTCCCCAGATCTGGGTTTCTTCACCAGGGACACTAACCAGGCCCTGTCTGTGCCAATGAGCACATTCCTTTATCAATGGACCCTCTACCCTCCTGCCTCATGGCCACCGCTAGACCCATGAACTCGCCATGGTGTGTGCGTGTGCTGGTTAGTGCTGCTGCCCTGTGCCAGCAGGTGCAACCCTGAAAAAAATAATCGAACAGCTCTTTAAGTGATGCTTCACACAAGGTTTCCATGGCGATGCTTAATGAAACAGCGATGGAAACTTTGGTGGGCTCCCCTCCTTCCTTGACTGCCACAGGGATCCTGGCTTCAGAGGCTGTGCTTTGTCGAGCACCGGCTCCTCCTAGCTGGGGCTGGGGGGGGGGGGGGAGGGGGCGTGTTGGGCTTAATATGTACCCTCTCTCTGCTTCAGTTTACTCATTTGTAAAAGGGGGACAATAGCAGTATCTATCGTGTAAAGCATATCTTATATGGTTGGTTCGGTAAGCAGAATTTGAAGATGGCCCCTAATAGTCCCTCTTTCGTCTCACCCCCATAATACTCACCCCCTTGGGTGAGGGTAGGACGGAGGAATATGATGGTACCTCACTCCCTTGATTAGATCAAGTTATTGGGCAAAAGTGAAAGCTTTTATTTTATTTTGCAGGTGTAATTAGGGCCCAAATCAGTTGACTTTGAATCAATTAGAAAGGAAATTGTTCTGGGTGGGCCTGATCAAATCAGGTAATTCTGAGGATTTGGCAGCCGGAGACCTGAAACAACAGAGAATCATTCTTCTGCTGACCTTGAAGAAGCAAACAGCCTTGATTCTACCGCACAAAGAAATGAATTCTTCTAGCAGCCACGTGAGCGTGTGAGAGGACCCCACGCCTGTGATAAGACCCCGGCCACAGCTAACGCCTTGATTACAGCTTTGTGAAGCCCAGAGTCGAGAATCCCTTCGGGCCTTGCCCAACTGCTGAACCACGGGAACTGTCAGATAATAAAGGTGCTTTAAGCTGCTACGTTTGACAGTTTGTTATGCAGCAGCAGCAGCAACAGGAAGCTGATAACAGTTAGTGTTTAGTAGATGTTTGCTATTGCTAGTGTGATACCTCCCTGCCCTCACGGCCGTGCTGCGTGGAAACCGCCTGCGTATCTCCACCTCCCAGGCTGCCCTGTGACCTTCCCACCCAGATGTGCAAAGTGAGCCAGTGTTCAATTTTCAGGGTGACCTGGGCTGCACCCCAAGATCAGATACATGCACTCCTCTTTCTGTCACAGTGAAATGATGCCTGGAAATAACGTCCTGTGGACCTGGATGGAAAAGAAAAGCGCCTGCTCTGAAGGCTATGGACACTGTTCTGTTCACCTTGAGCAACACTGTTCTGTTCACCGTGAGCGGGGACGAAAAACGCCAACGGGAAGGCGGGTGTGACATTGTGCCACCCCTGGCTTAACTGCTGATGTCAGGGAATGCAAAAGCCCGGAACTCCGCAAAAGCAGGATCGCGTGCGCCTCACCCTGGCTCCCTGTCCAGCAGAGGCACAGAGGAGGCACTCAGAGATAGCTGTCAAATAACGAATGAGGCATTGTCTGCCGTTCCCATCAAACGGAGACTAAGACACAAAGCCCCACCATGGCTTCAGAGGTGGCTCGGCATGTTCTGGCCCGGCCCCCTCTCGGTCTACACATCCTACCTACCGCTAGGTGGCCAACTCAGTCCTCAATTGCCTGGGACATTCCCAAGTTTAGTACTGAAAGTCATATGTCCCAGGAACGCTTGGTCAGGGCACAGCAGCACAAATGCTCACATGTCCCCTCTACCCCCAACTTCTCCGTGCCCCTCACTCCCATCCCACGGGCCTTCAGGCAGCTCCTCAATGTGCCAAGCTGAGCCCCCAAATCTGATCTCACTCACATCACTCGGGTGTCCACTCCAGTGTCAGTTCCTTGACACTGTCCAAAAAGTTCAACTCCCTGCTCTCCTCACCTGGCCTTGCTTCTGTTGCTGGGCACACTTATCCCAACCTGTAAATACTTCGCAATCACGTTCTTCCGTCAGGGCAGCGACTGTCCTGTTCACTCCTGGGTCCCACACCTGGACATGTCAAATGAATCCACGAAGCCTTCTACCTGGACATTTGGCCCCTTTCCGAATCCTGGCCCACAGGACAGCAGCCCTCTGGTTCTCAGGGGGTGGGGCTGCCCTGCCCCCGCCCCGCCCACTTCTGTCCTCCCAGGTGCTCCCAGCACTGGCTGGGCAGCCCCATCCACTTACTCCATCCAGAGCTGGGCCCCTCCCCCACCCCTTCCTCCTGGGGGTGTGAGAAACTGTCTTTCTTTGTGTGAGAGGTCTGACATCTGCTCTGCCTCTGGCACACCTTGCTCAGTTATTCAACACAGAGTCCTCGGAGCCAGGCTCCCTCTCACAGACATCACCAGTCCACCGACTCAGAACCCTGGTGTTCTCTGGCAGCCGTTTCTTCCTAATTATCCATTAACTTACTGTATAACTCTATGGAGCAGTCTGTGCCAGGCATTGGGAATGGGAACAGGGGTCAGACGCAGACCTCGCCACTTTTAAGGGACCCTGGGTCTTGTGGGGGGCACAGATGTGTAAGTTATTTACAGGAAGATGAGGGGTGCCGGACCAGAAGCCTGTGTGGGGGCCTTGGGAGCTCGGGGCCACGTGCACGATGGGAAATGAAAACAGAAACTCTCATTCGCCAACCTATCTAAGCTCGCGCATCAGATGCTTCCTCTCCCAGGGAACAGGATCGCTCTGGAATATGAGCATGTTGCAGCTCTTTCTCAGTGGTTTGTAGAAGTCTATGCATATGATTTGCTTAGAAAGCACCCACTGATGGGGTACCAATCAGGTTTGCAGGCGACTCTGGAATTAGGTATTGGGAGGCAGCCTCCAGGGAGCACACCCATGTGTTGGCCCAGACGACCCTGGGTCAGCATCCCTGACCACATCCCCTGTCCTTCTCTCCCATTTCCAGCTTGCACTAGACCTTGAACTGCATCCAGTCTACCAGTGTGACAGAGAGCATCAGCCCCTCCATTGCCCACCCCTCAATGGCCAGCGGGAGTCCCACTTTCAAAGGACAGAACACTGAGAACTTCAAGGCTTGAAGAGCCTACCTGCCAGGTCTCACCCACCATCTCAGGTTTATCAGGGAGGTCTAGGGCTCTGTAGCTGTGCTCCTGGATACCCTCATCAGGGTCTGCAGTCTGCCAGTGCCCCCAGTTCAAGCCCAGCCTGGTGCCAAATCTCACCCCTTCCCCACTGCCAAGACACCAATGTCCCGTTACGCCCGAGGGCTGGAGAATCACAATCACTGGGAATGGGGTCTCCTGGCCTAGCATACCCTGTCCTGTTTAAGAGGCAGCATCTGCCAATATTTGAGTGACAGCTGGGAAAGGGTTCCAGGCACAGTTCTGGAGTCAGACAGACTGAGGCTCCTACTTTAACTGTGTGACTCTGAGATACAAGACACCTCTCTCATCCTTAGGTGGCTCAGCTGTGAAATGGGAGTTACTGAGATTCAGAGGTCTTGAGAGAATTAAATGAGTTAGATCATGGAAAGCACTGATCACAGATCCTGGCACATACTAAGTGCTCAGTGAATGGAATGTAGCTGCATAGCTGGCTGGAATGGCGGTCCTCCCAGAAAATTCATGCGGCTTGGGCTAGAGGGAATGTTCGGGCTCCTCTGCTCTGCAGCTCTGTCTGCAGGGCCCAGCGGCCTCTCCCTCACAATTGACATCTTTGCTTGTTTCCTTCCCGCTTTGCAGGTCTCATCCACTTTTCATGAGGGAGAGTGGATCCGCCTGGAAGCAGTCACCAGGGAGGAGGCTGGCTTTGTACGTGGGCAGCGCTGCTATTTGAGGGGCTTGCTCTCTCACCCAGAAGGGTTTGGGGGTCAGATAAATATTTAATTCTGGAAATGCACATCTCTGCAAATGCTTTGTGGGAACCAGCCACCTGCAAGCAAGAACTGTCATGTCAGCCCGGGTCCTCGTAGGGGATTATAAGCTGGATTCGTTGCACAAACATCTGATTTACATACAACCCTGCAGGAAATAGATTTATTACCATGTCTCTGCTCAAATGCTCCACCAGCTTCCCCCACAAACTGAGTAAATGCCAAAGTCTTCGCAAAGACCTGCAGGCCCCACCCAAACTGTTTCTCCTCTGCCCTCCTTTCTACCACTCTTCTCCATGTGCCCCTGCCGCAGGGCCTTTGCCTGGAATGGTCCTCCTTGGGATGATCAGCATGGTTCATCCCCTCACCTCCTTCAGGCATTTCCTCAAATGTCAGCTTCTCAGGGGGATCTTTTCTGACCATCTGATTAACTCTGCAAGCCCCCTCCTCCACCCCTCCCCATCTCTGTTCCTTCCTTCCCCCTGCCCCCCAACTGCATTTGTAAGCATCTAACATATTCTATAGTAATTTAGTTACATTGTTTACATTCTCCAGTATATAAGCTCTGTGAGGGAAAGGGTTTCTGTCAGTTTCCTTCCTTCCTATCCTTAGCACACAGAATAGTGTGTCTGACACCGAGTTGGCCCTCAGTTAATATCTGCCAAATGAGTGAATAAGTGAAGGGCAGCGCCAGCCGCCTGGGAGCACAGATCCTGCTGTCAAAGGGCCAAGAGTCTAAATCCTGCCCTCTCTGCCTTCCTCACCCTGGCTCCCAGGTGGTCTCTACTGCAGCCCTGACCACATCACTCTCTCCTTAAAGCCCCTTATCGATCCCCTCACGCAATAGTCTGCTCTGCACCCAAACCTTCCCCAGACAGGGACAGCCATGTCTGGGAACAGGTAGTGCCATTATTTGATGGACTTTCTCCCTCTTCCTTATGGGGACCGTCAAGATAAAAGCAAACTCCTCCCTCCGCAGGGCCTGTGGTCTGTTTCTGTTTGCACTCTGCCTTATCCTCCCGAGCTGCAGGCAACGGACCACCATGCTGGTCCCACTTACAAAGACCATTCTCTCCATTTCTGTGCCTTTGACCATTCAGCCTGAACCAACCTTCCTGGCCTCTCCCACCCTCCCTACCCTGGAAAACTCCTATTCAGCCTTTAAAATGCTCTCAGCTTGTGCATGACTCAGCTGTCACCTTGCTGAGGCATTCTCCTGTGCCCAGGCTGGGTTCAGCGCCCTGCTCTGGGCACATCTCTCTCTCAGCACCTAACATCTATGTATGCACCTGTCTTCCCTCGGCATCGGCGCTTCTGCAGCTTGGAAGCTGGCACTAGGGATTCAGGCTTCAGCACCAAGTCTGCATCCTCACTCTGATCCTAACTAGACAAGTCATCAGGTCTCTTCATGCTCAGTGTCCTCATTTATAAACGGCGATCTTAACACCTCCCTCGTAGGACTGCACAGGATGGGATGAGAACTCGCATGGAACGCACTGGCACTGTGGCAAGTGGCACTGGAAAGCACTTGGGAAACTCTTTACACCTCAGAGGGACAGAGGCAGAGGTGCCAGGGCCCCTGTCCCTCTCCGTCACCTTTCAGCAAGCTTCCCCTTGGTGAACCTCATAAAGCTCAAATCGAATGGAGTTAGAATTCTCGCCATGGGTCCTCTTCCCCTTGACCATGGAGCTGAGGGCCCCCAGCTTCCCGCTTCCAGCAGAAGCCTCTTGGGAGGAGGCCTGATAGAAAGCTCTAGCATATGGCGTGGTGGGTGCCCTGCTTGACTTGCGGGCCTCGTGGGAGCCCGCCATCCTTGGCTCATCACTGCCTGGCTTTGAAATCATGCCAGAGGACGAACGCCTCCCTTGCTGAGTGCCATGAACAGTCTTCCGGAGCAGGCGAGGTGCTCAGTGAAAAGTCTTCTTGGGTGCAGAGTCTCTCCTGATTTCCGACCTGCCCCAGCCAAGGCCTGGGGAGAGGGGGATGGGAAAGGAGGCCTGTGCCTAAGCCGAAACTGGGTGCTGTCAGAAAGCGCCCGATAACTATGGCCCTTGCCCCCAGAGATCCTCATCTAATCTCATGCCATTAGTCATCTAGGCACACCAGCCCTCCAAAACGCTTCCTGTCCATCCATGTATTAAACGCGGGCATTAAACAGCTACATAATTTGCAGGGCCCAGTCCACACTGAACATCTAGGGCCCCTTGTGCAAAAGCTGGTTAAGGAGCAGTAGCCACGCACATGCCCTCATGCCCTGTGTGACTGCAGAGGCCGTGCACCCAGGAAGCGGGCCAGATGCAGGGAGCACAGCCTCTCTGTGAACCATGGAGCAACAGAACGAAGGTTGGGCTGAGGGGGGCAGTCCTCACCTTCAGTTCCCAGTCTAAGGGGGTGCAGAGAGAGGTCAGCTGGTAAGCACAGCATAGAGCAACGGGTCCTCTGGGACACATGCCGGGGAGGGGCATGAACTTCATGGAACCAGTTGTCCTGCTCCAGAGGTGGGTTGGGGGAGAGTCAGGGATAGCTTCTAAGAAGGAGTTACTCAAGATCTGAATTTTATAGAACAGGAGACCTACAAGGCTCCCTGAACTCCCAGGGAATTCCCTGACCCATGGAGCCCAGCCTTGAGCACCTATGGTCTAGACCCCAATTCCACCAGCCTGCTAGCAGGGAAACTTTCTTGACCACTATTCAAGGCCAACCTTGAACCCACCTGCACATCCCCAACCATGGCCATGCAAGTTTTGTGCCCTTATGGTTGCAAAACCTTAAAGGCCCAGTCGACATCAAGTGAACCTTTGGCCCCAGGCCATCTTTCCTAATTATACAGAGGCTTAGATCAGAGTCTGCGCAGGGAGGCTGGCTTGCGAGGCAGACCCTCGGCCGGGAGGAAATCTCGCTGACCACTCGACGTCTCCGGGTCTATGGGGTTCCCGTGAAGTGCTGAAAAATCACTTCCCAAAATAGAGCAAACTGCCCAGGGTGGTAATGGACGTGAGAAGTGAGGGAGTCTAAGGAAGTAATGGTGTTCAGCCAGAAAACAGAAGCTGTGAATGTTGAATTTGATGGTAGCCCTGATTTGCGAGTGTTTGAAAACAAGAAAAAGATGATTTATGAAATTGTTTCAGTAAGTGCTTCAGCCAGGGCAAAAATTGCTCACTGAGCCAGAATGAATACTTTGGTGACAGATCAAAAGGCAGTGGAGAATGCTGTCAGAATTTGCCCAGGGAACCAACCCACAACTCTCCGTGGAAATGCGCTTCGAGTACAGCTAGGAGCCCCCTAAACATGTCCATGAAGCACCAGGCGGCGGGGGCAGTGTTATGGCTGCCCCACTGACCTTTAAGCAGAGGAAAGGTTAAACACTCTGTGGAGTGTTTTCAGTGCTGCAGAAGTTAGTAGGGGCATGGCATCATTATTCATCAGGAACCCATTTAGGCTTAGAAGCTTTATGTAAGCCCTGCATGAATGTTAGTAGAATAATGATAGAGGCAATGTACAGGGGTATCTATTTTCATGGAGAATTGATTTTAAAATTTCATAAATGGCATTGGTCTTATATTTGTGGAACCACTAGAGGTCTGAAGAGGTCACCAAAATATTTTTTCCCCAAGTACACGCTAGACTGATTTTTTAAGAGGAATACGTTCTAAAGATATTTGAGAATCTGGAAATGTCCAGTTGCCAGCAGATACCCTACTTGAATTTCAAGGATCTACTCACGCAGGTACACACACTCACCCTAATGCACACACACAGGTGTACTGGGGCTCCAGTGTCACGTCAGCTTGGAGAGGAACATTCATGAGTGTCCCTGTCCATGTGGCCACCGATGCCGGCTCACCCATGCACACGGGCCCTGGGGGCTCTGGAGACGACCTGTGATGTGGCCCTGGAGAATAAGAGGTCAGGGGGCTTAAGAGACCCCTCCTTTCATAGGGAGTCTTCTTCTGGATGGCAGCCAGGGCAGTGAGAACTCGAGAGGAGTTCAGGGAGGAGCATTGCTGATACTCATCCACTGCATGTTAATCCTGAGTCCTGCTCTCGGAAAGGGTCCTAGACGGTGCCAGAAGCCCTGAAGGAGACCCTTAACCACCAGCTACTTCTGCACAGTCCCCGCTGCAGACACCACAAGGGCCGCCAAGATGATAATGATCCTGACCATGATGACTGCGCTCATTTACAGAGCGGTTATGCTGTGCCAGGCACTGTGCTAAGCTCCTTACACGGATTACCACGATTAATCCTTCCAGCAGACTGATTATTATCATCCCAATTTTAATGATGAGGAAACTGAGGCTCAGAGCATAGACGGCTGGTTCAGGAGGGAGACGGCCTGGCTTATGGAAAAAAGAGCACACGTGGGCCCACCTCCCCAAGTGGCCCAGGCACGCACCGCACGTGTAGGCAGGGGAGAGCCTCCAGGAGCCACCTCCTGGGAAGGCGCTGGCTGGCAGGTGGGGCTGCTCTGTCAAGGGGACACCTGCTCTTCCTTCCCAGGCAGGGCAGGAGCGGGAGTGGGCCAGCAGAGTCTACAGAACTGCCCGCTCCCAGTGCCAGCCTGAGCACAGTCTCAGATGCCATCAGCTGTCACCTTGTGATTCTACAAAACTGTCCTCCTGGGAGCAGAGAGCAGGGGAGATCAGGAGTGATGGTTGATCAATGACTGCAGACATAGGGAGGGGGGGTGAGGGACGGGGGTGTCCTGGGGTGCCAGTTCCGCAGCCTTTGCCCAGAGAGCTGAAATCATGTCATCTTTCCTCGCCCACAGAAGTATGCACATTCGCTCACTCTTTGTCCTGCACTCAGACATTCATCCATGGGGCCAGCAGAGCACAGCGGTAGGCAGCACAAGCCCGGGTTTGGAATCTGACAGAACTGGCTTTGAGTTTTTGCCTCTTCATGAATTCTCAGTGTGATCTTGGGAGAGTCACTTAACCTCTCAGAACCTCAATATTCTCATTTGTAAAATGAAAACAACAATATCTAACTTATAGGGTTACAAAGAGGATCGGATGATATGCTGTCATAAACCAGTTACCACAGTTCCTGGCATCAGTAAATGCCCAATAAATAATTTCAATGTCTTTATCTCTTTATCTATATTTCTTCCTAGTATAAATGTCATAAGCCTCAAATTGAGCCATGCATGTAATTTTAAATTTCTGGTAACCATATTAAAGAGTAAAAAGAAACAGGTAGATTAAACCTAATAATACATCATTTTACTTAACCTAACACATCCAAAATAGTATTGTCCACACATGTCATCATTGTATGAGATATTTTGCATTCTGCCTTTCATACTGAGTCTCTGAAGTTGGGCACGTATTTTGCACTCACAGGACACCTCAGTTCGGCCCAACCTCAGTAAACGTGAGCACTCCCCTGGATGGTCCTTGTGCTGTTCTCCTCTCCCCACTCTTTCTCTTATAATGTCACCGACTCCCACAGTTTCTTTTCTTTTCTTTTTTTATATATTTTATTGATTTTTTTACAGAGAGGAAGAGAGAGGGATAGAGAGTTAGAAACATCGATGAGAGAGAAACATCGATCAGCTGCCTCTTGCACACCCCCTACTGGGGATGTGCCCGCAACCAAGGTACATGCCCTTGACCGGAATCGAACCTGTGACCCTTGAGTCCGCAGGCCGATGCTCTATCCACTGAGCCAAACCGGTTTCGGCCCACAGTTTCAATTATCACCTCTAAGTGAACGATGATGAGAGTGCCTTCCAGGGTCTTCTCTAGGGAGCTAGGGAAGAAACAAGATGTGCACAGAACATGTCCAGAGGGGCATGCAGCCAACAAGGCTGAGGTTTAGCACAGGCCTAAGAAAGCGGCCTGAGCACAGTAATGTCCCAGCAGAGGCTTTGTGCAGTAGGTATCAGCCATCATAGTGATAGATTATCACAATTATAAGACTATCACAAATTAGCAGCCGAGGGCAACACATATTTATTGTCTCACAATTAATAATAGCAGTTATCTTGTGGGTCAAAAGCCTGGGCCTGGGCTAGCTGGATCCCCTCTCTGCTCAGGCTCTCCCAGGCTGCAGCCAGTGCTGCCTGGGCTGCATTGTCATCTGGAGGCTCGACTGAGGATGAATGCTTTCTGTTTCCTTTCAGCTGTGTTACTGAAGGCCCACAGCTTTCTGCCGGATGTCAGCTGGGTGCTGCCCTTGGGGATCTGGAGGAAGCCCTTGGGTCCCAGAGGCCAGCTCCAGTTCCTTGTCATATGGGCTTCCCCAACATGGCCACGTAGTTCATGCAGCCTGCAGGGAGAGGCTATCTCCAGCCTGCTGAGACAGAGTCTTATATATAGGACATAATCATGAGAGGGACAATTGTCACCTTTGCCATATCCAATGGGTTAGAAGCATGCCACAGGCCCCATCCACAAGGGGTTAGGATTACACAGAGGCATAAACTCCAGTGGGCAGGGAAGTTTCAGGGGGGTCACCTTGGGCTTCTGGAGTTTATGAAAAATTGTAAGGATGAATAACAAGAGGTCAGGGGGCTTAAGAGACCCCTCCTTTCATAGGGAGTCTTCTTCTGGATGGCAGCCAGGGCAGTGAGAACTCGAGAAAAAGGGGGGAATGTGGCTCAGCCCTTGCTGTCCCCCCAGGTTAAGCCAGGTGTCCGTTATATCTCCCATAACACAGTGCTGCTTTTTGGCATAGTGCCGTTAGAGCTTCTAATACTACATTTGATGATTATTGTTTAACTAGAGGCCCGGTGCACGAAATTCGTGCACTGGGGAGGGTGTCCCTCAGCCCAGCTTGCACCCTCTCTAATATGGGACCCCTCGGGGGAAGTCCAACTGCAGATTTAGGCCTGATCCCTGTGGAATCGGGCCTAATCCTGCAGTTGGACATCCCTCTCACAATCTGGGACTGCTGGCTCCTAACCGCTCACCTACCTGCCTGATTGCCCCCTTGGGCTCCTAACTGCTTCCTTGCTGGCCTGATTGCCCCCAAATACCCTCCGCTGCTGGCCTGATCACCCCCAAGGCTTTTATTAGTATAGCTATGACCCTGCACAGAAAATTTTACTAACCCTGCTTTACAATAAGGGCTTGACGATTGAATCATTAGGACCAGACACCAAGATTTCCCTTCTTTGAATAGTGGAGGGAATACTTATCTTGTCTTTAAGTTGCCCGGAAATTAAAATGAGATAATGACTTAGAAAAGTATAAAAGCACCATATAAAGACAACTGTCTTTTTAATGAAGTGGCAAAATGAAAAACACTTTTTATTCTCCCCTTCCTTCCTTTACAGCTTTTATTTAAACTTTGAAATTTATAAAAATTTCACTCCAATTTTCATTTCTTTACATTCAACATTATTTTGTATTGGTTTCAGGTTTTATATTAGTTACAGAATAGTGGTTAGATAATCATATACTTTACAAAGTGTTCCCCGATATTTCTAGTACCCACCTGGCATCATACCATCATTACAACATTACTGACTATATTCCCTATGTAAGTGACAATGGGTTCAGTCTTTCTTTTGTGTTTCTTGTCCTTCCTTTTCTTTCTCACTTCTTCCCTCATTTTCTTTATATAGTATCTCAATTGGCCATCAAAGCTCAGTGAAGGCACTGGGACACGCTTCATCCATTTTACAGACCAGGAAACTGAGGCCAATTCCAGTTGGCTGTGGAACTTGACTGAGCACACAGGAAGCCCTCAGAGCCATGCTCTTTGTGCTTCCTAAGGGGCAGCCGCCCAGCAAACAGAACAAACCTTCCAGTCAGGCTTCCCAGCCTCTTTCTCAAGCACCTCTTCATTGCGGATGCTCCACATTCTTTCCTCTCCCCCCATTCTTTACTGCCCCCCCTTCTCTGAAGCAGGTGGAAGGCTTCCCACTCACTGCCTAGGCATGCTCTGCTACGGGGCAGGGTGTAGCGAGCTTGCTTTTGGGTCAAGGCAGGAGCAGTAGTCACTGCCTCTGAAGTGTGAAGGCCGCCTGAGCGTGGCCCATTAGCATTGGGAGCTTCTCTGAATCATGTCAGTCAGTCCAGTACCCTGCAGTGCAGCACCCTTCCACTGAGGTGGCACCACCCCTCAACCCCCGCCTCAGGGGTGAGGGTCCTTGCCCCTCTGCCAGGAGTCCTTCCGTGCCCCTTGATCCCTGGCTGGGCCCACCCACGTCTTGGGGGCACTGCAGAACTTCTGTCTCTCTGCAGATGAGGCAGATCCCTGCCCTAGGTCTCTGCAAAGCTATGAATCTGTGGCCAGAGGCTTGGTCTGGGTCTCAGCAACCACATGCCTGCAATGTTCCCAGGGATCCCGCCAGCCTCACCTCCCCGGGGTGCCGATCTCCCCAGGGACCCTCGGGAGAGGCTGGCTGGGCCCGGCCACGCCCCCCGGGTTGCCGATCTCCCCCGGGACCCCCGGGAGAGGCTGGCTGGGCCCAGCCACGCCCCCCCAGGGTGGCGATCGCCCCGGAACCCCCGGGAGTGGCTGGCTCGGTCCGGCCACGCCCCTCCAGTGTGACGATCGCCCCCGGGACCCCCGGGGAGCGGCTGGCTGGGCCCGGCCACGCCCCCCCAGGGTGGCGATCGCCCCCAGGAGCGCCTGGCTGGGCCCGGCCATGCCCCCCCATGGTGGCGATCGCCCCCGGGACCCCCGGGGAGCGGCTGGCTCGGCCCGGCCACGCCCCCCCAGGGTGGCAATCGCCCCCGGCACCCCCGGGGAGCGCCTGGCTCGGCCCAGCCACGCCCCCCCAGGGTGGCAATCACCCCCGGGACCCCCGGGAGCGGCTGCTCCGCCCGGCCATGCCCCCCCAGTGTGGCAATCGCCCCTGGGACCCCCGGGAGCGCCTGGCTCGGCCCGGCCATGCCCCCCCAGGGTGGCGATCGCCCCAGGGACCCCCGGTGAGCGGCTGGCTGGGCCCGGCCACACCCTCCCAGGGTGGCGATCGCCCCGGGAGCGCCTGGCTGGGCCCGGCCACGCCCCCCCAGGGTGGCAATCGCCCTGGGATCCCTGGGGAGTGCCTGGCTGGGCCCCGCCACGCCCCCCCAGGGTGGCGATCACCCCCGGGACCCCCGGAACTAAGAGGATTGGGCGCCGCCATCTTGGTCTTCTCAACGGCCGGATAGGCCACCCTGAGTCCCGCCCCCAGCCTCTCGCAGGCCCAATCATGGGCATAGCGGAGGTGCGGTCAATTTGCATGTTTCTCTATTATAAGGTAGGATAGTTTTATACTATATCATGCTGTGGTAGACGTAACAATGCCCCCACCCCATCCAAAGATGTCTATATCCTAGTTTCCAGAACCTGTGAATATGTTGCCTGGCGCAGTAAGAGGGACTTTGTAGGTATGATTCCGTTAAGGATTTTGAGATGGGAAGTTATCTTAATTATATGGTGGGCAGAATGAAATCACAAGGTCTTTATAAGAGAGGGCAGGAAGGTGAGAGTCAGTACAGAAAATATGACCATTGAAATAAGAGGTTGGAGTGATTCAAGGAAAAGGCCACATATGGGCATTTAGAAGCAAAAAAAGGCAAGAAAACAGATTCTTCCCTGGAGCCTCCAGAAGGAACCAGTTCTACCAACAACTTGACGTTAACCCAGTGAGACTGATTTTGGATTTTTGACCTCTGAACTGTATTTGAATAAACGTGTGTTATCTTAAGCCACTAGATTAGTAGTAATTTGTCATAATGGTAATAAGGAGCCAATACACAGGCTCAGGGTCCTACCTGGAGCAGGAGGACAAGCCCCAGAGCTAGTAGACTAAGAGCCTCCATTCAGGCTTCTCCCTTGAAGACTGACTTTAAAAAGCTGAGGTTCAGGAGGTAAGCCACCCATCCAAGATCCACAGCTATAAGTCCTTCTTGGCCTTCATTCATTCACTCCACAAACCTGGGGGGCTCTGCAGGCCTGAGAGGGTCCTAGATTGAATGAGACAAGGCTCCTGCCCCCAGAGACTCCAGGTCAGTTGTGGAGATACCTGGTGTGTGAAGTACAGTGAGGAAGTGAAGCCTAAAGACCATCCCTCTCTCCTGGAGACACAGCCCTCTCTTGCCTGGCCTATTCTGGGCAGGAAACTGTGCCCAGTGTTCGGGAGCAATAGCCATGCACACTGCCCTTTTGGAGTTAGGATCTGGCTGGGGCGGTAGAACCCTCCCATGGTGTCAGAGCAGGGGGTGGGTACTCAGACAGATGCACCCTGTACAAGGGCCCCTCAAGTTCAGGGACTGGGGTAGCAACCAAGACAGACCTCAAAGAAAAGGCTGGGTCTTTTACAGGAAAAACAGAAAAGCTGAGAGGAGCAAGAAGAGTCAAAAGATGGCTCAGAATCATGGGCTGCTGTGGTTTCAGCACAGAACCACCCCATGCCTATGCCCGTAGCCACCAGGGCCACCATTCCCTGCTGTGTCCCCATCCCTGTGAGGAGCCACTTGGAGCAGATGGCGGCCCTGAGCAATGGCTAGGATGCTGCACACACACATTATTCGTTTGCCTACCTTAAGGGCAGCTTGTAAGTCTTTCTTTGTGTATGTTTTCATCAAGAAGTAATCTTTACAACCACAAAAATGTCCAAAAACATTTCTCTCCCTTGGCAAACATCCCCCATATATCAAAGGCTCAAATACACAATGCAGGGGCTCACAGGAACAGATGTTGGCGGAAGCTTTACAGCAGCCTGCGGTAGCTGTCCGGGGTGGGGGTGGGGGTGGGGGAGATGGTGTCACATGAGCTCCCACAAATCTCACGTGGCTCCAGATCTGATAACCCCTCATGCAGAAGAGAGCCCTCCTGCTGTTTGCTCATTCCGTCTTTCTTCGGGAAATGCTTCCGGGGCCAGGCACCAGGTCAGGCACCAGCAATACAGACATGAGCAGTCAGAAGGCTTGTCTCTAAGGACCTACTTTTACTGCATGCTGTTCTCAGTGCTTGTATATTGTTACTTGTTTCATTCTTGCAAAAGCACCGGGCGGGGGGGGGGGGGCGGTGGCGGAGTACTCTGACATAGCCCCATTTGGCAGGTAAGGAAACTGAGACCCAAAAAAGTTTAAGTAAGTTGCCCAAGGCTGGTCAGTGGCAGAGGTGCTTTGCTTGCACATTTCCTGCAGTGGACTGTGAGTATCCCAAGGTTTCAGCTGAGCATTGATCATTTCAGCAAAGCAGCCTTCAGGAAAATACTGGTAAATTTATGCGCACGAACTTGAGAGCCAACAGGGCCCATCGGCCCATCTCAGAACCCAACTCCTGCTTTGCACAGTGAAGCCACCGAGGCCCGGAGAGCGGGAGCTCCTCTGAGGAGTGACCTTAGGCCTGGAGCCTCCTGGCCCCTCCCGCCCAAGCACACTTGGATGGAGGCACTTTTATCTGGGGGTGTCCCTAATGAGTCAGAGGAGGAGGGCACTCTGTGGACGGAGAAGGCCCATGAGGCAGACAGGACGCCAGGTGCACTACCTCACCTCTGAGGGAGGAGTGGCTGGATCAGCCCAGCTCATGGGACTGTGAAGCCAGGGACATCCCCCTGCATGGAGTTCCACTCAGCCTGCCCCTGGCTGAGCACGCTCCACCCTACCCTCAGGAGCCTGGCACTGGGGTAGGTGCAGGACAGAGGCTGGGTGGGGTCTCTGTGTCTCTCTGGAGTCCATCCCCTCACCAGTGGGCCTGGTTTCATCCAGCTTACACCCCAGACTTGTTCTGCAAGGTTCAGTGGATCTAGGGACACCCTTCACCTGAACTGGACTCCACTTACAGCTACACCAAGGGCTTCTGAGGATCTCCGGTCCTGCACCCAACACCACTGTCCACCTTTCTCTATTCTCCTTACCAAGCTTTGTTCTTCATGTCACGCACAATCTCCGAACATGGTACTAATGCTTGGGCATGTATTTACTCTCTGTCTCCTGGATTAGAGCATAAACAGACTCTGTTTTGTTCACTGCTATATCCCCAGTGCCTACCTAGAACAGTGTCAGGGGCACTGTCAAAAGATTAAAAATAAATAAATCAATGGATCCCTTTGAGAACTTGAACAAATTCAATAGATCTATGGATCTCCCTTTCCCGGTGTACACACACACACACACACACACACACACACACACACACACACAATGCAGCACAAATATCTAAGGTCCATGAGTTAGGGAATTCCACACAATGTCTCATCATCCAGGTCCCTTCCTGATAAAATTCCCGGCAGCCAAATTCTGGTTTTCTCTAAGCAGAGATGATGCCACACAGATGCTACCTCTCAAGGAGCCAGCTGGGGTCTCTCCCCGCAGTGGGCCAAGGGCATGTTGAAGCATTTGGACTTCCTGCCTGAGGGGTGCTAAAGTGAGTCTGAGCTCTGCTTCCCTCCTGATTGGGAGAAACCGGCCTCTGGGACCAGTGTATTCCCCTCTCCGCCCTCCCCCGCCCCCCCGCCCCTGCCGCTGCCTCCAAGTATGGCTAATGACAATGCTTGACTTCACACACGCACCCCAGCAGCTCCGCAAATGTCACTCAGGATCCCTCCTGACATCCCAATGCAGAGGGCACAGTATTCTAAATTAAAAGTTATATCCTCATACATTTCGTTTCTCTACTCTTTCAAAAGCAACTTGCTGATAATTCTGGACCCTTTGATGCCGAGGCAAGGGGCCAAGGTCACTTTCTCACCTGAGAGAATGGACTGATTTAGCTTTCAGAGGGAGCTTAGGATGTGGACGACTCAGGGTTTCCACTCACCGTGATGAGGCCCAGAACAAAAGTGTATCTATTCTGGCCCAGGGCGCTGATCGGGTCAGGGAGACATGTATAGGAGCAGAGGCAGAAGATGACTGAGGACATGCAGACAGGGATCCAAACGGAGGGGCTGGTGAAAGGGGGTCTCGGGACCCACCAGGGATCCATGGGTGTAGGGTGTAGTCTCAGCCCCATGGCTCATCGCTGGGACCTGGCCTCTGGCCTCATTTCTACTGGGGCTCCAACACCACCTTCGCAGCTCTGCCCGAGCTGGGTGCTCATTCTGCCTCCTAGGCTCCCTCTGACCCAGAGGAGTTGACAAGCCTGCTCCAGCCCAGGGTGGGGCTGCAATCAGGTGTCCCTGACCCACAACCGAGGGATGGAGGCATCACCGCTGGAGTCTGAGGTAAGTGGTCTGGGAAGGTCTCTTTACTCCAAAATCTCTCCCACTGCCCCATCCTAAAGCCAAAGTTCTACGGCTGTAGACACTTGATGAGGCCTCTGGCTCTGCCATAATGGGGCATTGGGAAGCTCTGAATTGCTCTGATCATTTGCAAGATGAGGACATTAATATCTACCTCCTTGGGTTGATTTAAAATTAAATGAATTAATCCATGTCAAGCTCCTAGCACAGTTCTTGGCATATAAAAGGTGTTCAAATGACACTGGTTCTTTCAACCCCTTCCTTTACCTTCTGTGTGTGTGTGTGTGTGTGTTTATTTTTCTAAAATATATTTTATTGGTTTTTTACAGGGAGGAAGGGAGAGGGATAGAGAGTTAGAAACATCAACGAGAGAGAAACATCGATCAGCTGCCTCCTGCACAACCCCCACTGGGGATGTGCCCACAACCAAGGTACATGCCCTTGACCGGAATCAAACCTGGGACCCTTCAGTCCGCAGGCCGACAGTCTATCCACTGAGCCAAACCGGTTAGGGCTCCTTTACCTTCTTTAAGGGTCATGGAGTAGTGGCTTGGGCCATGAACTGAATTCTCTCCTCTGTTTCCCCTGCCCCTCCCCCGATCCCATCATCTACTAATTTTTTTTTTTTTTTTTTTGCTGGAAAAGCTCTGAAGTTTCAGTTTAGAGCCTCTAGCCAGCTCTCTGAGGGCTGGCTATTATTATTATTTGGGATCTCTTAGTGGTTTTATGTGCCTGTGTGAGCCTGGGTTCTGTGCCTGCTTATGGATCTGTGAGTCTCCTGTAGGCAATTCAGGGGCTGGCCCTTGATGCTAGCCTGGCTGGTTCTGAAATAAAAATATATGGAGCACCCTGAGAAATCAGTCCCAGACTCAGACTAGCACACTCATCCTTGCACCATCTCACATTTATGGGCACCTACTCTGTGCCAGGTTCAGGACTAGGTGCTAAGCACACAGTAGTGAGTATGTCATGGCTTGTGCTCTCTAGATACTTTTGGTCTAGTAGGGGAGATGGGCATTCATCAGAACACCCTACAAGTAGATGCAAATGAAGGAACAATAACCATTGTTCTAATTGAGGAAGAAGAACTGAAGGAAAATGGAGACATAGAACCTGATCTAGTCCTTCCGATAAAGTGATATTGGAACAAGGCTCTGAAGCGTGGGGTGTGGGCCTGTGGGAGGAGTGACTGGCACATGCAAAGCACAGGGCCAGGAGGAAGCACAGTGCATCTGAGGAGGCACGCTTGGAGCAAGGGAGTAGTAGAAAGAAGTCATCCAGGTGACCCGACACAGACTAGGGACCAGATTTGTGTGTGGGCTCATGAGAAACACCACCTGGGGTCTCCTTTGCCCACTGTGCTGGGAAGAGGAGGATGTATAGGGGCCGGGGTACTCCAGTGGCAGATAGGGTCTGGGGCCAGTGTGGGGGAGAGAGAGAAGGCCGTGCCCACACACATACGTGGCTCCGTATGCTGTTCTGCTCCCCAGCTATTTGCAGCCTCCTCTCCAGTTGTTTGCCGTTCTTACTCCCAGCTGTTTGCAGTTCAACACTCCAGCTATTTGCAGTCACCACCAACGTATTTGCAGCCTTATCCTCAGGAGTGTGCAATCACCACCCCAGCTGTTTGCAGTCATCACAGATATTTGCAGTCGCCACCCAGCTGCTCACGGTCACCTTCCCAGCTGTCCGCAGGACCACCCTCAGCTCTCTGTAACCTCTTTCCAGCTGTCTGCAATCACCACCCCAGTTACGTGCAATTTCCATCCCCCCTTTGGGCATCAGGTAAGGCTTGCTCAAGATTAGTTCTAACAACAACAATTACTATTAGCTAATAATTGAGTGCCAGTTTATGCTCAGGGCTGTATCACGTGCTTTTACATGCACTCTGATTTGATCTTACGGTGACCCCTTCGTCTGAAATATTTCTGGCGTGCTTACTCTACATCGGGCACTGCCAGGTGCTGGGTATACAGTGATGACCAGAACTGGACATGTCACTGCCCTCCTGGAATTTTCAGTCTCATGGAGGAGACAGAAATTAATAAAGCAACACACCAGTAAGTGTGAAACCATAAAGCGAGACAGTTCCATGAAGAAAGAAAAAGTATTCGTGCTGGACAAGCGATCAGAGGAGGTCCTCTGGGGAGATGAACTTGAGCTGAAGAACGGGCATGAGTAGATTTGGCTGGGGTTGGGCGGGGTGAGAGATGAAAAGAGCTTCCAGGCACATGGAGGTGCATATTCCGATGCTCAGGAGACAGGGCTGACAAATGGCCAGGTGGCAGACACTGGAACAGTGTGGGTGGCACCTAAGGCCAAGGGGAGCCAGGTTGGGGTGACTCGGTCAGACTGGGGGCAAATCGGTTGGTTTCTGTGAAGAATGGATTGTAGAGGCAGGAGCAAAAGCAGCAGTGGCAATACTGCAGTCCAGGTGAGAGACGAGGGGTTCCCGGAAGAGGAGGTGGCAGGGGACCGGGAGAAGTGGACCGATGTGAGAGCTTTTTAGGAGGCAGAGAGACAGGGCTGGGGGTGGAGAGGGCAGAGGTCAAGACGATTTGCATGTCTGACTTGGGCTACTGGATGAACACTGTGGGCTGGGGCACAGGAAGGCGCCAGGGCCAGAGGACAGGGGAGCAGAAGGGCAGGGAGTGGGGAGATGGATGACAGTGAGAAGAGAGAGGCCTTTGGAACAGGGCTGCAGAGCGGCAGGGTGCCTAAGCCTCAAGTTCCAAGCTGGACTCTGCATTCAAATCCTAGCCCTCTTCCCTCACGGTGTTTCTTCTGAGCAAGTCACTTAAACCAGTCTGTGCCTCGGCTTCCTCAACAGTGATGCATAGAGGGAGGGGAGAGATCGTCCTGAAGCTATTGGTCTGAGTCCTTTAAATGAGTTCACTGTAGTTTGTACCCCAGACTCCAGCTTAGGGCCTGGCACATGGTAGGAATATACTAAACTCTTGTTGCATAGCTGAATGAATGATGGACCGATGAGGTGGCTCCTGGGATGTGTTGTAGGAGACCTGCCAGTGGGGGGAGGAAAGGGTGCCCCTGGCCAAGGGAACAGCAAGTGCACAGGCAGAGAGGCCCAGAGGACATGCACGCTCAAGGCCTTAGACGCAATGTAGTTCTGGTGGAGCATGCGGACATGGAGGACGGAGGCAGGCAGGCCGGGAGGTAGGCAGGGCCTAGGTCCCAAGGCCCTGTATGTCCTGCTGGTACTTGGAGCAAACCCTTGGAGTCCCAGGGAGCCACAGAGGACTCTGAGCAATAAATGGCAGGACTGGGGGGCTGTAAAATGGATGAACTGAAGGAGGAAAGATTGAGGGTACAGGAAGTGCTCATTAGAAGGCTCCTAAAGCAACAATCCTGGAGAGGGAGTGTCTTTATTTTTAATTCAACTCTTTTTGAGCACGTAGCAGGTGCCAAGAAGTTATTCCGGGCCTCATCTTCAGAACAGGATATGGATAATCCAGCTTGTGTGATCACCTGTCTCCTCCTGGCCACCTCCCTCAGGACATCATCCCTCTTCTTGGGAACACCTTTCTCTGTGGGAAGGTCTGGACAGGACAGGAAGGGCATCACCTCTTTGGTGAGTGGCTATGTGAATAGCGATTTGGAAAAGTCTGCAGATCTGGTCTGGTACCACAGCTGCCTCCTCTTGGGGACAGGCCTGGCTCCCAGAGTGTCCACTCCCTTGGTTGTTCCCTTCCTACATCTGCAGGATGTCTCCATGGTCAAGGCCAAGGGGAGAACTTGTGAATCTATGGGTTTCCCCGCACACTGAGCATGCAGAAGCTGTCACCCATCCCACTGCCCCCGGGGTCAGGGACCTCAAGGGAGAGTGTCCCTGGGAGGAGAGAATGGAGTTTCACAGAAAAGCTTGCTTCTGGCCATCTGCTTGCCAGCACGCCTGCCTGATGCTGTTAGCAGAGTCAAGCATGACTGTCTCGGGGGCAGACAGGGTTGCCCGGCTCGGAAACACGTGGGTGACCTGGGCCTCACCCTGGCTCTGTGTCAGAATCTCAGGGAGAAGGCCAGGGAGCCTGCGTTTTACAAGCCTGCCCAGTGATTCTGTTCTCTACTAAGGCAGTGCTTCTCAGCAGCAGAGCAATCACTGTGGATCTTACAAAGCAAAGGTTGTGGTCCTCTTGGTCTGGGATGGAGCCCACAATTCTGCATTTTAATAGGCCTTCAATTGGTGCCCCTGCTCCTGGTCCATGGGCCACACTCTGAGCAGCAGGGCACTAAAGGTCGAAGCTTCTGATTTCCAAACTTTTAAAAGGAACAAACCCCTCCCATAGGAACCCCAATGTATGAAATGGATGACGTTAATATAAAGGGATATCCAGGCAAATGTGTGATGCTTGCTTACTACAAAACCTGTCAATGAACACCAGGCTGGGATGAAGACAGAAGCCTGGTGGTGAGGATCCCATGGCGAGTTTACAAGGACCTCAGCATCCATCATATCCAAACCGCGGATGCGCTGCAGCCCCGATGCCACCGCGACAAGGCTGCACCTGGGGTGATGGACGAGAGGCTGCTCTTGCTGCCCCCCTCCAGTGCAGACTCACAGCTCGGACTTAGCCTTCCTTCCCTTCTCCATCCACCCAGTCCCTCCCAGCCCAGTAGCCACTGCTAAATATAGCTAATATAGCTGGCAGCCAGGCTTTCTAGGGGAGGCGCCAGTGTGAGGGAAGCCGGAAGAACAATTGCTAGCGCACACTGGAGGCCACAATGCCAGGCCCGCTAATTAGTGGTTTGGCAGCTGAGGAGGACAGGAGAAACCGCGGTGGGCCAGGCCCCGCGGCTCCCGGGCTCCTCTGAATGAAGGCAGGACATAGCGGCACCTACAGGACTTGGCAGAGACTGGGAGTGGCCATCTGGTGAGAAGGCACGAGGCTGGCAGGAGGGGGCCTGTGGGGATGATCAGGCCAGGGGAGCCAGAAGGAGCCCGGTGGGAACTTTGGTGGTGCTACTCGGTAACTATAAGTTGTCTGACCTCTCTGGGCTTGAGACAAGAAAGGGATGCTCTGTCCTTTAGGGGGTTAAGTGGGATAATGTTTGTGGGAGTCCCTGCTCCCCAGTAGATCTGGCGCCTTGTGTTTCCCCAGACAGAGGTCAAGGTTCTCAGGGCACTGCCCAGCTTAGTCCAGCTGGTGTGACTGGTATGAACCTGTGCTCCCTTCCAGCATCCAGTCTCCACAGCCTCTCTGGTCGCCCCACCCTTAGAGGAACACAGGGGTCTCAGTCCACTGGAAGGCTGGCAGGCTACAACAATCAATGCTCTAATAGAAGGATCAGGCAGAAGCAATCACTCTCATCTGAGCTCTAGTCCCTGGTCCACTCCTTGAGCATCACTTACCACCTTGGCTGGAGATGCCCCGTTAATGAGTCTGATTGTCCCACCACCAGGGAGTTCCTTGAGGGCAGAGGTAGCACCAGCCAGGATTCATGGAATGATGGTTGCCAGTTCCTTCCCTCTTTGTACACACATGCCCATAAATCCCTCCATCCTAGAGCCCTCCACACAGCAATGCCAGGGCCTCGAAGGCTCCTACCCTTGAAGCAACACCCTCCTCCCTCTGCTCTTCCAATCCATGTCTGTCCTTGCCTCCCAAATACTTCTAAGGCTTGCCTGTGTAGGTCTTCTCTCCCAGAGGAGGCAGGGGCAAGGAGAGGGAAGCTACCATCTCACTCTCCTCACCCTGCAAGGGGTTCTCCCAACAATCCTCAAGGGTTTATACCAATGTCATACCCATGTTAGAGTTGAGGAAACTGAGGCTCTGGGAAGTAGGGCATCTTATGATTGAGCAGGTAAGCAGAGTCAGCCTTCCAGCCCAGGTCTGCTGGCTTTCAGGGCCGGTGGCCTCCTGCTCCCCTGCTGGGCCATGACTCAGCTTCTCCTCAACCCCGGCTCCCGTCAGAAGTCCTGGCCTCTCTGTGGGCTTTATTTGCTAATAGCCTAAAGTCTTCCAAGTCTGTACTCCTGGCTTCAATGCCAGGCCGCACACTCTCTCAGCCTGGGCTCTGACTAGCTCTCGTCTCCAAATGGGGCACCTGGAGCTTAACGCGGGGCCCTGGGCATGTTAGATAGACTTTTGTCAGCACTGACTCAAAGGCTCCTCTCTCCCTCTTCCCTGAGTCCGAGGGAGGGTACACATAGCACCTGCCTCAGACACAGCACAGTAGGTACATCATGCAACAAAATGCCAAAGATTGTCCAGGGCAGTGTACATACAAGTCCCAAGTAAGAAAGTCAGGCCACCAGAGCTAAGAGTGCACAGAGGAAGAGAATTCCAGGAAACTGAGGTGGTCAGGGAAGGCTTCCTGGGAGAGGTGGCAGGATCTGGATCTTGAAGAAAAGGGAGCACCCAGAAGAGATAAGAAAGACAGTGTCCTACTCATGTATGCATAAGGCCTGTGGGCTGGTCTGCTGGGTATTCTGGTCCAGGCTGGGAATGGGAAGAAACTGGCAATGCCTGATGATGGCACAGTGGTGATTAGGGCTCCACCAAGGGTTAGGACTCCTCTGCCCCGAGGGGCTGCATTAGTCAACAAGCCAATGAATGCTCAGGCCTTTTGCCACGATGGAAGACAAGCCTTGCATGGTAGACTCTGGGGACACACAGACCTGGGTTCAAGTTCCAGATCTTCCACTTCCTGCACCGAAGACCTTGGGAATAGATCTGTCAGGCCCTGGATTTCCCATCTGTAAAATGGTTTATGATAATTTCTATTTTACAGGTATGCTGTGAGAACTGAAGGGCATTATAATTAACTAACATGTATTGATCACAAGATATATACTATTTTAAGTGCAATACATGTTCTAAATTAAATCCTTGTAATACCCTCACAAGGTAAATCACCATTTTGTAGACACAGAAGCAGAGGCAAGGGACGGTGAAGTGAGTGGCTAACAAGTGGGAATGCTGAGATTTGAACCCAGGGAGTTGAGGGTCAGAACCCAACGTCATAACCACTATACTATCCACTTAACAGTGTGCTATGTGCAAAGCCTGACACAGAGTGTTGGTTTAGATAGCAAATCCACCCCAGGCATCACCCTTGATTTCTCAGTGGATGACTCCTGAGACCTGACCTCCAGCCAAACCTCCTTCGTGACCTTCAAACCTTCAAGTGCAATTAAGTCCTGGACATTTCTACCTGGCACACCTCACTGCTAACATGGAATGAGCTCATCTTCACCACTCAACACCCATCCATTCCAAACCTGCTCTTCCTCCTGTGTCTCCTAAGGCAATCAAAGGCATCAGCAGTTCCCTTTGTTCAAATCAGGAACCTGGAGTCACCTGAGAGTCTTTCTGGCCCCACCTCCATCTCCACTGCTTTCACTCATACCTGCAGCATGTCCTGCCTGACCTACTCAACAGCTCTTGGGCACAACCTTACTTGTCCTCCAGGCCCATTCCCCCACCCCCATCCCCGAAAATCCAGTAGTTGCACAACAGCAGGAGCCGTCATTGCCTCAGCCATTTCATGGGGCTCCCTGCCTGCAGAGGACAGACCTAATGTACTAAGTGCATTTAAGAGTCTCTTGAACTGGCTCCTGCTGAAGCCGTAACTCAGGCCCATTTCCCAGCCCTCTCCCATTTATTGGTTCATCTCTGTCTCCCCAGAGACAATTTCAGTGCCAAGCACACTTAGTGTCCTTAATTTATAGCCTTTGAAGAAATGAATGAAGGAGTGAAATCAGCTGAGGTCATTCCCAGTGGATCTGCAGCAAAATCACAGCTGTAAAATACAGCTCTAAGTGGCTGGAGCAGACAGGGCATGAGGAGGCCTTGTCTGCCATGTGATGACACAAAGGGCTCCGCAGAGGGACCCTGCTGCAACAATGCAACCTAAGGGGGTTTCTGAGATGCTGAGCTGGCAATGGGGGAGGAGGGCGGGGAGGGTCTGAAATGAGGCCTCTTCCTTAAATGCCCATCTGCAGAGAGCTCAGTCCTACTCCCTCCATCCTTCCGGTCTCTGCCTTCCCTGTCTCAACCAGCATGCCTTGCCTCTCTCTGTTCCCTGACCCTATTTTATTTTTCTTCCTAGTACCTGGTCTACTCTTACTATTTTTGGTTCGGTTGTTGATCATCTGTCTCCTGCTACTAGATTACGACATCCATGAGAGCTTAGCACTCAACACAATGCGACATGTAACAGAAACTAAGCATGTACTGGTTGATGAAAAAAAGGTGAAAAAATAAAAGGGCTGGTATCAAATCAATCATATTGCATCTTGATAAGAATATGATTTAATAGTCTTTTAAACCATTGGTGCAGGAACAGCCACATATTCACCTGGGGAAAAATGAACCTCGACTCTCTGCCTCTCTTTCTGTGTGTGTGTGTGTGTGTGTGTGTGTGTGTGTGTGTACACATATATGTATGTAAAGTATACATACATATAAGTGTATTTATATATGTGTATGTATATATAAGTATACGTATAAAATCTTATAACTCTCTCATAAGAAGATGAGCTTCTCAACAACTCATCTAAAAAATAAGCAGAAGGCTTGGACAGACAAAATCCAAAAGGCCAATGAACACACAAAAAGATGTTTATCATCACTGGATATCAGGTAAATGCAAATCAAAACCACAATGAGATACTATTAGAATGATTAAAATTTTAAAAAATGAGGATACCAGGTTTTAGCAAGGGAATGTCCATCATACATTGCTGATGGGAATGTCAAATGGTGCAACCACTTTGGAAAACAGTTGAACAGTGTTTCATAAAGTTAAACACACTCTTATCCCATGACATAGCAATCTCATTCCTAGGTATTTACTTAAGAGAAAGTGTATGCCCATGCAAAGACCTGCATATAAAATTTCAATCATTACAGCTTTCTTGATAATGGCCCAAAACTTGAAATAAAACCGTATTTCCACCAACAGGTGAATGGATAAGCAAATTAGGCTATATTAATACAACTGAACATTACTCTGCAGCAAAAATGAATGAACTACTGATGCATTCAACAACATGGATGAACTTCCCAATCATCACCCTGAAAGAGGACAGGCACAGAAGAGTATATGCTGCATGATTAGACTGTGTGATTCTACTATATGAAACTCTAGGAAAGACAAATCTACTACTACTGTGAAGTAACAGAGAGCGGATCAGTTACCTGGATAACTAAGAAGGGACAGAAAGAACTTCGGAGAACCATAGAGACCTTTATGTCCTGACTGCAGTGGTAGTTAGGAAGATGCATAAACTTGTCAAAACTCATCCAATTGTACACTTATGATTGGTGCATTTTATTTTGTTAATTATACTTCAATAAAGGTGATTAAAAGACACACATTTAGAACAGATATCAAAGAAGTGATAGGATGTGTAGAAATGTAAGATGTTTAATAATCAGAGGCCCCACGATACATACATGGGCTGTGAACTCACTCCTGGAGATGGAGTTAAAGCCAATTAAACAGTTATTTAATTTGAATTAATGTGGATTCACTCCATTTAAGGTGATGAGAGTCTTCCAGAAAACACATTACTCTCTCTCCATCAGTCCCCTCAGCCTATGGTCTCTCCACACGGGAAGCCCCTGTTATAATGAGTCTATCTCCTCTCGCCCTGTACTGCTGCTGGGCCTTCCCCAGCACCGTGTAGAGACCTAAAGAGGAGAGTTAGCTCCCCAAATGCAGGGCACATGGAAAAAATCATGGGCTCTGCTCTCAGAGCATCTTAATCCAAATCCTAGCTCGCTCTGTCCAGTCACTTAATCTCTTTGCACCTTTAATATTTTCTAAATCTAAGACACTTAAAAGGATCCCCCTTTGGTCCAGGCTGGTGGGTGGGGGGTGGGGGGGGCACAGGGAAGGGAACCCGAGCCTACTCAGTTGCCCCCACTTTTCCCACCTCTTCCAGGTTAGGACTACTAGTCCTAAAACACATGTTCCCAGTTAAAGGTGATTTCAGATAAACAATGAATGCGTTTCTAGCATTAATAAATATTCCCTGGGGCATAGTTATACTAGAATATTGCACAGGATATACTTACACTAAAAGGAAAGTATTTATTGTTAATCTGAAATTCGAACTTAACTAATGTTCTATTATTTCTATTTGTGAGATCTGACAAGCCTATTTCAGGCAGCCTCAAATCTAGAACCTTTGGGGCTCCAGAGAACCCAGTTTGAAACCCTCTAATTTACAGCAGCAGGTCCTAAGCCAACAGGAGCCATGGGCTGGTAAATCCTTGAAATTCTTCCATTAGAATCTACAGAGAGCTAGGGGAGGTAGGGAGGAACTGAGTGGGAACCACCATCATGGCCTCCCACCTTATCCAGCTCTGCAGCTCTTGGTACAGCTCTGGCTCATGCCTCGTGTGTGCTCACTTTTACAAATTCATCTGGATGGGAGCCAGAACAGCCTTGCTGCTCTGCAGAGAAATACAGCTATGGGCAAGTCATTTAAATATCTCTCTCTCTCTGACTTGGTTTATTAATCTCTAAAATGGACCTCCCAACAAAGCTAAAGTACAAGTTACAGAAAAGTAGGAGGAAAAAAGTCACCATGGGGAAAATGGATACAATGGCGATGCCCAAAACATATTAAGAGTTTCAAGTCAAGAAGAAAAAGGTAAATAATCAACAGGGGGGGAAATGGGCAGGAGATATAAGTAATTCACTGGGATAAAAAAATACAAATGGAGCATAATCATCTGAAAAGAGGTACCTCATTAATAAGCAGGAAAATGCCAATCAAAACAACAATGAAATAGCATTATTTGACCATCAGGTTGGCAGAAATGAGAAAGACTGATAAAATGTAGTGTTGAGAATCGGTAAGGAAATTGCCTTAGGTTGTTGTTGGAAAGGTGAATTAGTATGGCTTTTGGGAAGAACAATTAACAATATAAAAATTATAGCCTGTGAGCACTTTGTCATGGCAATTCCCCTTCTAGCTTTCCATCCAGCAGACATTCTTATATATGCACACAAACTCGCATGAACAATGGCACTCACTGCAGCACTGCTTTTAACAGAGCCCACTGTGAGCAACTTTATATCCATCAAATCAAATAGCTAACATGGCAGGGAAATCCGGAGTCACCAAGAAGAATATGAATACAGAAAGAGATCTAAAGACATATGACAAGTTCTTTTATTATAGACTAGAGGCCCAATGCACGAAATTCGTATAAGAGTAGGCCTTCCTTCCCTCCGGCTGCCGGCACCAGCTTCCCTCTGGCACCAGGGACCCGGGCTTCCCTCGCAGCCCCGGATTCATCCGGAAGGACGTCCAGTCTAATTAGCACATTATGCTTTTATTATTATAGATTACTGAATATTAGAGAAACAGAAGGGAGAGGGAGAAAGAGAAATATCAATGTGAGAGCAGAACATTGATTGGCTGGCTCCTGCACACCCGCTACTGGGGATCGAGCCTGAAACCCAGGCATGTGCCCTGATCAGGAATCGAACCAGCAACCTTTTGGGATGCTCAACCAACTGAGCCGCACCAGCTAGGGCCATATAACATTCTTAAAAGAGCTAAGTTTCACAATAGTACATTTTGTTTGTATTATCCTATCTAATAAAAGAGTAATATGCAAATCAACCATCACTCTGCTACACCCACAAGCCACGCCCACCCACCAATCAGGAGTGAGTATGCAAATTAACCCAACCAAGATGGCTGTGGCCACGAAACGAGCAGGAGGCTTGGGTTTCCCTGGCAATGGAGGAAGCCAAGCTTTCCACATACCCTGGCGGGCCCAGGCCTCCACTAAAGGCTACAAAGTTTCAATTATAGAAGATAAATAAATCCCAACAAAAATGACGGCAGCCACGGAGCTGGAGAGAGCAGGAGGCTTGGGTTGCCCACCGGCGATGGAGGAAGCCAAGCTCCCACAGCCCTGGCCTGCCTTGGCCTCCGCTACAAAGTTTCAATTATAGAAGATAAATAAATCCCAACAAAAATGGCTGTGGCCACGGAGCAAGCAGGAGGCTTGGCTCTGCTCAAAGCTACAAAGTTTCAATTATAGAAGATAAATAAATCCCAGATATCAGGGCCTCCGCTTGGGTCGCTGGGGGGCGTGGCCAGCCTGCAAACCACCACAGGCCCCTCGCCCAGGCTGCCCCACGCCCCAAGGGAACCCCCACCCTGATCCAGGACACCCTTCAGGGCTAACCAGCAGGCCCCCACCCCCACCCATGCACCAGGCCTCTATCCTATCTAATAAAAAAGTAATATGCAAATTGACCATCACTCCAACACACAAGATGGCTACCCCCATGTGGTCACAAGATGGCTGCCCCCATGTGGACACAAGAGGGCCACCACAAGATGGCCTGCAGGTGAGGGCAGTTGGGAGAGATCAGGCCTGCAAGTGAGGGCAGTTAGGGGTGATCAAGCCTACAGCGGAGGGCAGTTAGGGGTGACCAGGCCGGCAGGGAAGGGAAGTTGGGGGCGACCAGGCCTGCAGGGAAGAGCAGTTGGGGGAGACCAGTCCTGCAGGGGAGGGCAGTTAGGGGTGACCAAGCCTGCAGGGGAGGGCAGTTAGGGGCAAACAGGCTGGCAGGGAGCAGTTAGGCATCTATCAGGCTGGCAGGCAGAAGCAGTTAAGGGGCAATCAGGAAGGCAGGCAGGCAAGCAGTTGGGAGCCAGCAGTCCTGGATCAGGCCTAAACGGAAGGTCGGACATCCCTCAATGGGTCCCAGATTGAAGAGGGTGCCGGCTGGGCTGAGGGACACCCCCCACCACCACTGTGCACGAATTTCGTGTACTGGGCCTCTAGTTTATATTAAAAAGTACAACTATATCTGTGTATATGTGTATATGTATATGTATATGTATGCAGCTAAGAAATAGTTCTATGCTCTCCCATCAGTACTGAACACACTAGGCGCCTGGGAAATGTAGTTCTTGATGATGAAGAGAAAGAGAAGAAACATCTTTAGGACTGTAAGTTCTCACCATGGGTCTATGTTGACTTCCCAGAAATTCATACCTGGACAACTCTATGCTGTCTTGCCTTCTCACAGAACTCCCTCCCGCCCCCTGCCCCCCACCAAGTTATATTCAGGAGGGGGCCTTGGCTTAACCAAGGCTGGAATAACCCATTTAAATGCACACCTGCAGGCCTGCTATGCGGTCACCATCAGAGGCTAACAAATGGCTAACTCGAGCAGGGCTGGTCCTAGTCCTCTTGAATGCCACTTCTTACCAGCCTTCCATCCAGAACCAAAAGTCACTGCTGGCCTCCTGATCAAATCTTTGGGCCTGTGTAGAACCTCATGCCCCCCAAAGCCCTTAGGTCAAGCTTAGCTCTCACGAAATAGAAAAACAAAGTGGTGTCTCCCCTGCCCCTACTCCTGAATTATTCTCTAATGATTTTGTTCCAACTCAGTTCCCGGTTACAACAGGCCATGAGAGTGAGTTCATCATGTCTCAGCTCACTTCCCACCTGGGAGAGAAACTGACTTATTGCAAATAGGAAGAGCAATGCTTTAAAAATCCCGAAGTCCGGTTGTGCTAATACCCAGGATCCTAGAGCAGAGGTCCATCTGCGTGTTTCTGTTGACACACACCTGACAGTTCTTACTCCCAGGTGTGACCCCAACCATCTGTGACTGTGCACACCCTCGGGCTGGTGCCTGCCTCGCTGAGGTCAGCTGGGGTGACGTGCATAGTGGAAAACGTAACTGACAAAGCAAGGACTGCTAAGCCAACTGGGGGAAAAACATGCACAATTACATAACAAACAAAGAATGAATGCTCAAGTATTATTAAGAGCTCCTGCAAATTACTGAAAAGGGGAAAAAAATTCAAGTGACCCAAGAAAACAGGCAAAGATATACACAGAAAATTCACAGGAAAGGATATACAAATGGCCAATAACTGGAAGGATGCTCAGGCTCTCTGACAGAGCAATGTGCGGTGACCATACACTCTGGCTAGACTGTCCCCCTCCCCACTGCCCCCGTCTAGGACACACAGTACCTGCCCAAATAAAACTCGGCACAGAGGGAGGAAAGAATGTGCAAGGATGATGAGCAGCCACACTCTGTTAAGCTTTGGCTTCCTCCCTCCTAGCTTGTGGCTTCTCCACAGAAATCTCTTTGCCCACAGATCCTGCCACAGGTGTGTTGATTCTGTACAGATCAGCTCTCAGGGCACAACACACGGGGAGCAAACAGAATGTCTCGGCAGCGGGTGGATCCTCATTGTCTTGGGGCTACTGACAACCAGGCAGACAAGAGGGCTGAGCCAAGGCCGCCCCGCCCCCATGAGGAAATAGAGGCGCTTGTACACACTGGAAAGGAAGGGGTTGCCCACCCAAGGGGCTGCTCCAGGAAGAAGACTGGAGTTTCCCAAGGGTGCCATCTCTGGGTAGAATGGGTTTGTGCATCTCTCCTGGAAGATCAACCTGGAGAACTCATGGAGTCAATTTTGGGAATCAACTTAGAGAAAACTAGAACTGATTCTATCAATCAGAAAAGAAAAAAAAAAAGAGAGACAGAGGGAGAGAGGGAGGGACTGTGGGAGGGAGGAAGGAAATCACAGCTAATATTTATCGTATCTGGCACTGTGCTTTGCGTGTATTATCTCATTTAATCCACAGAACACCCCTTTGGGGGAGTTGTCATTCACACCTGCAGAAACTGACATTCAGAGTGATGAGTCAGTTTCCCAAGGTCCTGTGCTGGGTCAGTAATTAACGGTGCCAGTTCATCAGAATCCAGGTTCCGTGCTCTGAACTCTCAGGCCACACTGCATCTCACTGAGGCCTGGGTGTGTGCAGGGCTCCACCCAGACCCAGAGGGGCAGTAAAGATCTGCAGTTGAATTTCCTGCTCATTGGTGTCAGGCCCAACAGGAAGGCCTTGGATGGCTAGCAGAGCAGGGACCATTTGATAAATTGGGACCCGGCTGGATGGCTGGGTGGGAGAAGCCACGTCATGACCCATCGCCCAAAGATGATTTCCAGTCCCTGCCGCTGCCTGCGTGTCCTTAGTAACGGCATTACTATTCTCCTCTTTCTGCGGCTGCTCTGATTAATCTAATTTGCACATGTGAACGAGAAGCTGGTCTGATCCATTTAATATGTTGGGACCGCATCCAGCTCATTTGCATGGTGGGTCTGGCCAACAGAGGTATCTCCTGTTCCCTGCCTTCCTCCCCTCCTTCAGTCCGCCCTCCCACCAGGCAAATTCTTGCTGAGCAGGCAAATGGTGATCCGTGCTGTTGCTTTTAAGTCTTAAAACCCATTAGGAGTGTATTAGCAGACGTGCTGAGAGCTCATTTGAGTAATAAAAATCTTTTTTGTGCGCAGCTAATAAAACAGAAGAAAGAAAAGAGAGAGAGAGAGAGACGCTTGGACAGGGAGAGAGAGCCCCTGTTAGGATGGAATGCTGAAATCTGTCTGCACAATTATTGGGACTGGGCTCCTTTGCTTTGGTGATGCTGCTGGAGATGGGAGGAAAATGGAGTGAAAACTCAATGAACGCCTTCTCTCCAGCAGCCCCCACCCATCAGTGGCAGCAGTCCAGGGAGGCAGGATGGGCATCTCATCAGCCTCCGAGGTGCAGCCTGGGGACCCCCAGTGGCTGGCTTCTGCAGTTATGATCAGGAGTGGCTACAGGCCCAGAGAACAGTCACCTTGTCCAGGTGTCCCTCCGCCTGCACAGCTGCATTAGCCCGGTCCTGCCCTCATGCCAGGCTGTCTGAGCGCAGCCTGCAGGATTTGAAGATTCCCAGCTGGCAGCTCTCGGATCCAGTTCTCTGCTTCTCCCTCTGACAGCCTCAGCTCGCCCAGGTGAAAGGGTTCAGTCCTGTATCTGGTACCTGAAGGACCAGCCACATGATCAGTGGCCACTGCAAAATGGAAATGCAGGGCCCCTCGTCCTAACATGATGAGGTATTTCAAGAGGGCAGCAGCGGAGCATTAAACCAAGCTTAGGCCCTTCCAAGTGCAGGGCCCTGTGCCATGGACAGGACACAGGCCTTTGAAGCCAGCCCTGGGTACCTGCCAAGTACTCAGTTATTTGTCATTTGGGTGTAAATGCCCCCAAAGAGTTGATCCTCCATTTAAGAAAGTCCAAATATCTGGGTCGAATAAACAGTCCAGATTCCCAGAGTCCCCTTTCAATAGACATTGAAGAATAGGCTTTGGAAGGCCCTCTATAGGCATGTCGTGTCCCAGGCTCCCTGATGCCTCCCTCTGGCTAGACCTGGTCCCAGATGCTCCAGTGTCCCCTGATGGCCCATTAAGGCCCCTAAGCCAGGACTTATCTAAGTCCTTTTGTGTGACTCTATGAAAAAGCAGCACAGAAATCCTCTTACAGCTAATCCCTCTGAGAACAGGGGCTAAATCCACAAGAATGCAAAGCTGGAGGAGCAGACAGTGCATTTCGCGAGCACAGGCAGTGGGAAGGGTCTTTCCTGGGACAAACAGAGATGCAGGCTTGTGGCAGGCTAGGCGGCTTTGAAATGGGGTCTCAACGCTGGACTTGCATTCACAGGGCTACTAGTCACCAGATTCTTGACCTTGAGCAAGCCCTCACCTTCTCTGAGACTCCCCCCCAGTCCTTTAACATGTGAATGAGGGCAACGGAACAAACATCCAAGAACAGTCATCACAGCATTGTTTATACTCAAAAAAAGAGAGAAGGAAACATAGTTGCCCTTCAGTGGAGTTTTACTAAGTTCAATGCTGTTATCAGTACAATGCAACCGTTCAACAATGATGCCACGAAAGACTTCTTTTGTAAGGAGTCAAGTAAAGATACACTTTTTATTGCTCTTGAAATCCACCACAAACAACAACGAAAGGAACAAAAATATAAAGAAGCGAAAGCTGCATCTTCAGTGAAACAAGGAAAAGGTCCAACCACAAGCCGCGAAGCATATTCATCACACACTGCAGAATGTGGACCTCAATGAGGAGGAAGGTTGAGAGCATCCTCATACCTTCAGCAAAATGCAGGTTTCCTTAAAGTATCTAAGCCCCAGAAAAGCTTCGATGAACTTGTGATGAGAGTGGCAGGATGTCAGAATGAGGCTGGCCATGGGAGAAGTGGGTATGTCCTGCAGAGACCCACCAGCACTGCAGGTGGGAACGGGGGCGAGGAGGCAAAAAGAGAGGCCGCCCTGCCTTTCTACTTGGTCTATGGCCATGTCTCTATCCTGTGGAGGCTGCAGAGCAAGGCTTTGGACGAGTGAGGCATCCATCCCCAAACCAGCACACAGAGAAATCTTGGCACAGAGTGAATAGAAATGCCGGATTTAGTGAGAGGATATCTGAGCCATAAAACCTGGCCTGCAGTGCAGAACCACTGAGTTCATAATCCCTCATTTTCCAGGCCCCAGAATTCTGCACACTATTCTTTGGCAAATATTTGATTTGATAAAAAAAAAAAAAACACACCAAAACACAGAGATAATTAGTAGGAAACTACTCAGTGAAGTACAAGTAGAAATAACAAAATTTTTAAGAGAGAAATTAGTCAAGTCAAAGGCTATGGGAAATATACCTCAGAAGAAATTATCAAAGGAAACAATATGAGTTCAGAAAAACATGGTTCTCTAGACTCAAAGAAATTATAGATTTTTTAAAAAGAAGTTCAAAGAAGAGTTTCGAGAATCGAAAAGGGAAATTAAAAGATAAAAGACATGAAAGGTGAGCATGCAGAGCAGGGTAAAGAAAAAAAGAAAGATCACAGTGAAAGCAATTGAAGGAGGAGGAAAGGAAGGAGGAGGAGAAGGAGGAGGAGGACGATGAGAAATGAATTATGTCTGAAAACCCATAAGAGAAACTTGGCAGGCAAATCTGAGAAACTTAAATAATCAAATGGAAAAGATAAAATACACATGATTATAGAGAAGATCAGAATACTGACAAAAAGACCCACACATGCATAGAGAAAAATATATAAAGATATAATCACTGAAAACATCCTGAAATAGAGGAAGTTAAATCTGAAGATTAAAAGGGCACCTGATGTCTCGGAAATATAGAAAGACATTCTGGAGAAGTTACAAAATTTCAAGGAAAAAGGATGAATCATATGGGCTTCCAGGCAGAAAACCCAAGCTCAACAACAAAGAAGTAGGTCTGGTTAGCTCTAGATCAATGCAGTCATGCTCTCAGGAGAATTATTGTTAAGAATTGTATACCCAGTGAAGTTGTCATTTAAGTATTTACACAACAGGAAGGCTCTCTTCAGCATGTAGGAATTCAGAGAATACAACACCCATGAGCCCTTTGTGTTAAAAGTATTTGACAGTGAACTTCAGCAAACCAAGAGATCAATCAAAATACAGACCTCTGGAACATAAAATCTGTGGTAAGAAGACTGGCGGTAAGTGTTAAATCCTTTTATAAATTGGAAGCCAAGATAACACAACTGTGAGAACAATTGTACAGAACAGAATATAGTTATAGGCCTTGGAAGGTAAAAATATTTTAAAAATTTTAACCAGGAAAAAGAGGTTGAGGGAATGAGAACAAGTATAAATACACTAACCTCCTCCTCTTTCAAGGTTCATAAAAAATGCAAAAACAGTAACAATAGAAAGAATAATGACAAATTTCCCAACCTGTGTCCTTTCATCTTTGTTTTTAGCTTAAGAGGAATATTTTAGGAACTAATGTGTATGTATCTGAAGTTCAATAATTCCTTCAATTTTTCACCATCTGTTGAATTCAAGTAAAATTTTCCAAATGTAAACATAAAACCAAGAGCATGCAGCAATCCCATTTTTTTTTCTAAAATTCTTTCTTTCATTAGCTTGTTATCTCCGTGGGTAGCTAGATGGCAATGTTAACAATGATTTACTTTTGGATTGGTGAAATTTTGCATTTGCAATTGTGCTGTATCTCTTTAATGTTTATAATAAACACAAATCATTTAAAAAGAGTAAGATCATGATTGCTTTTTACAAGCTGATGTGGTGGATCGATACCAGGTCTCTCCTTATAGTAGTGGCAGGCACCAGCGCTTTAGGCTCTCTGAGTTCAAGGCCCCCCTTGTCTATTAATCCCTCAGTGCCTCAGTTTCCTCTCCTGTAATAGAGGGACAATAATAGTCTGCGGTGCCAACCTTAGAGAATAGTTTGGAGGAATAAGATAATGACCATAAAGTGCAAGGAATATAAGTGCTTAATAAATGTTATGTTCAGAGCAGCCACGGAGTCTCACTGCATGCTAATAAGAAGTGATTTGTATGCTCCCTCCTGTTCTCCACATAAATTTAAAATGTCTCCATGTTCTTTGGGGAACAGCGGCTGATTGCTGTCTTTAGGTCTTCAACTGTTGTGAGGCAGAGCTGTTATTAAACATGTAATTAGCAAAGGACCTAATCTCGTGCATGGGGATTCTGTGGCCACTCTGAATTGTTATATGAGTATTGCCACATAAATATGTTCTTGCTACATCTGTTAGCTGGAAAAAAACTTTAAACCTTTAAAAATATTTAAGTAGTTCTTAAACAGTATATGCCCCTAGATGACAATGGGGGATGGACCACACTTTTGTAAAATGGGTCCCGGGCCAGCAGTGGGCAAGGTGAGGCAGCAGGAAGCACATGTGGCTGGGAGGGGGTGGGAAGTGGGGAATGGTCAGGGTGGTTTAGCCTCTCCCTACCTATAGAAACACCACCTCTGGGTCTTGGCCCTCAGCCTGTAAAGGTAGAAAAGCTGGGGCCAAGGCTCAGGTGAGTTCCAAGGGAACACTCCTGCCTTTCCACATCAACTCCCTCTCTTCTGCAACTTCCATTCCCCCCAATCTCTCCCCAGAAACACATACATGCTCATGTGCTTGCGCACGTGCACATACACACACACATTCACGCACACGCTCTTCTCCCAGGTACTTAGGGACTGGAGAAGAATTACCCTCAAAGCAGCGCTGAGACCTGTGGGAATTACATCTCCTTCTTCCCTTTTAGATGCTAACAGAGGAATTGGATTTAATCTCTGAAGACAAGTGCTCGTTTCTAGTGGAAAAACAGAGGCTTTGATTTCCACGAGATAAGATCCCTCTGTGGTAACAGAGTTTTGTGCCTTTCTGTCATTGCTTTTTACAAGGTGACTAATAAATAATCCCCATTACACAAACACAGCCTGCATCCATCATGCCCAGACTGCAGGCGCTGAGGGATGATCCCTAATGGCTAATAATAATAGCTACCATTTATTGATTGGGCGCTGGGTGCCCGGCACTGAGCTAAGCAGCTCATGCATTATCTTCACAAAGGATGCAGTCTCTCCTCTGCCTCTTCCTTCCCTGTCGGTGTGGCTGAGGCTGCCCTCAGCTGCTCCAGCTATTTTGTTCCTTCTCAGTAGATACCCAGGTCCCCTCTGTGGGGAAATGCCTGGAGGCAGCCCCCCCCCCCCTCGACTGGGCAGTGAAACAGAGCTACATTCTACCTCTTCCTCGCCAAGTCCTCTGTCACTCCAATGGGCTATTCCAGATTGGCCTTTCCTCAAACAGAGCTGTAAGAGTCAAGTCTCAGATTAAACTCTGAGTGAAAGAACTCTGGTTATAGGCCTTTGGGCTGACCCAAAGGAGGACAGCTATAGCTTGTATCTGCCCAGCACTCTGTCTTCCCCTGGGAGAACTGCCCCACTTCCATTCCATGTGGCTCTGTGCAGACTGTCAAACCACACCACCTGCTGCCTTCTAGCTCATCAATATGGCATTTCACCTCCAGTCCACTGTGACTTCTCTTGGGAACATTACATGACCCAAGCATGGCCAGTAATAATTTTTCCATATGGATTCCATCTGGTTGTTGGGAGGAATGGGATCTCTCTCATTCCAAGATCGTGTAAGCCCAAAACTCCCAGAAGCCATCTAGTTGCCACATAAGAGAGATAAAGTAGAGGCTCAACGATGGAGAGAGCCCCAGCAATGCTGGAGCCAGCTGTTCCTGAAGCCATCCACATCCACACTTTGAACTTCCTGGGAACCTAAGCCAATAAATCCCCATTCCTGTTTCTTTGAGTTGACTTTCTCTCATGCACCACCAAAGGAATCATGGGAGTAAGTGAATTAAAGACATTTTCATTGGAATCCAGCCAGCTCACCAGAACGTTTGGAGGAGTAGCTTTATCTAGTAACCAGGGCCTCCTTTGCCAGCTTCATCCTTCGTATACATACCATATATCCTTGACTCAAGCATGCCATCAGTAATGACATGCACTGTCAATTTAATTCGAGCTTTGGGAAAAGAAAAAATACACATGAACTGCATTTGTTGGTTGTTTTAAGATTTGTCTATTTCAGAGGGTTAAACTATTGGGTGAAGTGTAGGAGAGCAGAGAGTGCATCTGAGAATCAAGGAGACATCAGCTTTCCTTGGGGCTTTTCAAGAAGGGAAGGTCTGAGGGGCCCAGGTATTGCTGTGACCTGGGCAAATACAACCTTAATCCCATTCAATTCTATAATTCCCAACTCTCCACACCTGGGAGCTTGGTGGCTTCTGAGAAAGGGCTGGGCACCCTGTCTGGTTCTGCACTCACCAATCCTCACTCTCCCACCCTCTTCCCCAGCAAATACCTCTTCCTCAGTTCTGGCTGGGCTGGGCTGGGCAGCTCAGGTCTTGTATTATTGGCCCTTCATCAGTTACCCCTGAAGACAGTGCATGTGGGGAGGCTGTGACATGGCACACTCTCCTACCACTTCCCATCAGTGGCTCTTCCTACTTACATGGGCAACCCATGAGCCGAGTCTCTGTTTAGGGAAAACAGTCTCCCAATAGGGAAGCTAATGAGACCTGAGATGAAGAAATATTCCCTGAAAAACACAAAGAGCCCTGACAGAAGTACGTTCAGCTAGAAGTGCCCTCTCTGCCTTGGCGAAAAGGCTATGGGAGGGTGAGCAATCTACTTCCTAGGCAGTGATGGGTCATGTGCTCATTTCTGGCTTGGGCACTTTATGGGGCCACCTCTGATGGCGGAAATCCATATAGGAGAAGATATCCTAGGGGAAGAAAAGAAGACTTTTTAAAAAAATATATTTTATTGATTTTTTTTTTTACAGAGAGGAAGGGAGAGGGATAGAGAGTTAGAAACATCGATGAGAGAAACATCGATCAGCTGCCTCCTGCACACCCTCCACTGGGGATGTGCCTGCAACCAAGGTACATGCCCTTGACTGGAATCTAACCTGGGACCTTTCAGTCCGCAGGTTGACGCTCTATCCACTGAGCCAAACCGGTTTCGGCAAAAAGGAGACTTTTAGATGCTCCTAAAACCTCACTTGCCAGGAATCCACACACACACACACACCTGTCTGATCCATGAACCCATAAAGCTCCTGTAGGCTTGATCTTGCCCAGGTCCTTTATGGTCCTAAACAGGGCAGAGAAGTGATTAGAAGGTAGAGTACAAATTAGCTATGTGACCCAATATCATGAACCAAGGGGAGCCTGCTGAGCTGGAGCCTCCCTTGCACTCCCCAGGTGCCCTGATGTATATGACTGGGTTCCTGCCTCAGTTTCCCTGACAGCTCCCCTAAGACTAGAACTTTATCTGAATCTGGTCACCAGGGCTGGGAGGCTGATGTTCTGCTAAGTTTGGATAGTCTTTCTTCCGTGGATGGTTCCTGCTCCTCTGGCACCTCGGCTATGCATTACAGTGAGGACCACACAGCCCCTTCCCGGGGAGAAGAAGAAATCATGCACACCATCTTGATGCTGCCCCTCCCTACCATTCAGTAATATCTTCCCTGATGCCTGAGATCAGCAATGACAAAAATAGCAAACATACCACCATTGCTGTCATCCACTCCCATGCAGACATCACTAGCTGATCTCTGCACTCTTCTCAGCAATTCTAGATGTGGCCGCAACACATGGTCCTTGCAGCCACAACCCACTGACTGATACTGGCTTTCAAACTGAGATACATTTGCACCTTCTGCCAGATCCTTCTGTGGCTCCCTGCCCTTTCGGCCCAAGCTATCTTGAGACCGAGCCAAACCTGACACCTCTGGGACAGTCCTCCCAGGCTGCACCTGATTCCCTCAATCCCTAACTGGGAGACAAACACCCTGCCTCCCAGGAGGGGAACCCTGCACAGTGAACCTGCACAGTTCTGTGGCCTCTAGACCCTACTCACACCTGCTCTTATTGTTCCAGGAGCTCCAACCAAGGGTTGCTGACAGGTCAAGTGTTTATATTCCATCCATCTCACCCTGCTCTCATGACCTGACTCCAGCTCACCATCCCACACTGCTTCTGCAGGATTTTTTTCTACAGTGCAAATAGCATAGGAAGATAGTGAGCAGCTTGGGCATCCAGAGACTCAGGAAGCAATTGTTTTGGGCCTTATCTCTCACCCCCTGGTGTGTGATTACTGCTTTATGGGCTTGTCTGTCTTACTTGGTTGTGAGCTCCTGAAGGCACCAAAGGACCTGGTCTTGTTTAGTTTCATTTTTCTCCTAATAGCATAATATAAGATGGAATGAATGAGCCACCATTCATTCTTGGGTACCCATTCAGGAAGTTCATGCTCTCTACTTCACCCATGGGCCTCCAGCCATGTCCAGGGTGCAGACATGACCATTTCTAGGTGGAGCAGGACACTGCTCAAGGCTGAGAGAGTGGAAGCTCCCATGGAATAAGAAAGCACTGATGAGGCGGTGAGTGAGCATCCTCCAGGGAGCCAGAGGGCCAGATTGGCTCTAGTATGGACACTATGAACACTCTGCTAGCTCACTGCCTCCAGAAGATCTGCATCTAATCTGAAAAGAGGAAGGCTCCAAGGACAACAGAGCATTCTGGTGTATAAGTGGTACCCAAAAGTGGGCCCTAGCATCTGAGGCCAGAAGTACAGCCAAGATGGAATGCCGGAGACAGGTCTGCCCCTACCTGAAATGCTCTCTCCTGACCTCAGCCTCCTGGGAGTGCCCACTCGGAGACAAGAGAAAAGAGGCCCTCCTGACTCAATCCTTATTGAGTGTGTGTGTGTGGCGGGGAGGGGGGTACGTGGCAATGGCCATGGAACAGCTTCTGAGAAACATGTTCTGCTATGATTCCTACAGTTGCTGGGATACTGGTGACCCCCTCCCCCCCACGATTGGCCTCCTCTGCCCCCTGTTGGTGAACCATCTTTATCTGTCCAATTGGTGAAGCATTATTTAAAAACGTTAATATTCAGTGTTGAGAGGGTGTGAGGAGATGGGTATACAATACTGGCAAGAATATAAATCTTTCTGGAAAGCAATTTGAAACCACCCACCAAAAGTCTCAGAAATGGCCATGCCCTTATAGATTTATTCTGAAGAAATAATCGGATGCACCCAGTGATTTATGTACCGGAATTTTTCATTGCAGTATTATCTATCATAGGGGAAAAGTGGAAACAAAACACAGGGGGTTGGTTAAATAATTATAGCAATATAAATACTACTATATATCATTCCAAGTCTGTGCACACATATACACACAACATCTGGAAGGATAAATAGCAAGATATTAACTGTGGTCATATCTAGAGGGTCGGATCGGAGTAGCTTGTAATTTTCTTTGTGCCTTCATGCATTTCTCCCATTTTCTCCTATGAACATGTACTACTTTTATAATCTGTAAAAGCAAGGCATGTGGTCTTGAAAAAACCCCACAAAAAAACGGCTGTCAGTTTGAGTATAAATTGGTTGACTCTTTGAAAAAAACCTAGAGATCTCTCTTAAACCAACAAACAATTATGCTCTGTAAAGCACGCAAAACCAAATCAGAATTCCGAACCGTGCTGCAGTCCTCTTGCACTTGTCAGCCAGCGGCTCCTACTCCAAGAGGGCACAGGAGACCTGGAAACCACAGCTGTGTGCATCTTCCTTCAACCATCCTCTTTCCACACCTTCCTTCCGATTAACCTCCCCAACCACAGTCTGTGTGCAGGCACGCAGCTATTAGCATTAACCCTGTTCTTATAGAGGAGGAAATGCAGGTCCTGAAAGGTTAAGTGACAAATTCAAACTTGTCCCCCCAGGAAGGAGTGAGGATGAGAGGCCCCGAGGAGGCCCAAGAACCTTCACTCCAGGTTTCCTGTCTCCAGCTCCCTAGTCACCAGCCTTGCTGTGCTGCCTCCTATCCTCTGGAGCGTGTGGATGGGCAGAAGGTCCTGTCAGTCAAAATGGAGCAGCAATGCTAGGCCTCAGAGCTAGGAACAGGACCTCAGTTGAGTAGGTGGGCTTTGTCCATCTGCAGGCAGTCTCCAGTGGTCTGCCACAGGGCTCTACCATTGTCTTGTTCTGCTCAACAGAACTAAGCAGAACAACAGGTGTAGGTACAAAAGAATATTTCTCAACTAGTCACAAAGGACTTTGCCATCCCTTTCTCTCCTTTCCAGCAAATGCCTTCTCAGTTTTTAAGCCCACCCTCATCTCTCCTATGGTAAAAACAAAGCCAAACAAACCCAGCACCTCACTTATCGTTCAATGTCTCTAAAGAGTCGTCTAGATACTACTCATCTCTGTTTCCTCACCTCCCATCCGTGCCTTGGCTCCCTGCAATGGGGGGTGAGGGAGCCCTCCGTGTTAGCCTCTTCCTCTTTCTGCCACGAGTGTCTCCCAGGGCTCCAGGCTCTGCTCATTGCACATCCCACTGGGACTGCCTCTCCCTGGTTACTCATGCCCTTTCATGGTGCTAACTACCACTCTGTGATGGTTAATGTTACATGTCCACTTGACTGGCCACGGGTACCCAGCTTAAACACCATTGCTGGGTGTGTCTGTGAGGGCCTTTCTGGGTGAGGTCACCATTGGACTCAGTGGACTCAGTAAAGGAGGTGGCCCTCCCAATGTGGGTGGCATGACCCAACCCCCTGGGGTCCTGAATAGAACAAAGGTGGAGGAAGATGAAATTTGCCTTTCTCCTGCCTCAATGCCGCGCTGAGACATCTCCTCTCACCTCCTGCCTTTGGACTGGGATGTACACCATTGGCTCCCCTGCTTCTCAGGCCTTTGGACTTGCTCTGAATCACATGACCAGCTTTCCTGGGTCTCCAGTCTGCATACGATGGGACTTCTCAGTCTCCATAATCATGTGAGCCAATTCCTCCTTTTAAATTTATATATTTTTAAATATGTATATATATACACTTTAATATGTATATATTAAATATGCACACAGACACAAACAGTTGACTTTGAACAACACAGGGGTTAGAGATGCTGAAAATCTGTGCATAACTTAAATTGGCTCTCTGCATATGTGGATTCCCAACCACAGATAGTGCACTTTGAACAATGGACTTTGAACAATGCAGGTCCACTTATATGTGGACTTCTGCATATAAGTGGACTCATGCAATTCAAACCTGCATAGTTTAAGGGTCACCTGTATGTGCGCGCGCGCACACACACACACACACACACACACACACACGCTATTGTTTTAGTTTCTCTGGAGAACCCTGACTAATGCTCACAGATAAGCCATTAACTCCCAAATCTATTATGAGTATCTTTCCTAAAACTGCTTGAGCTCCTGCGACATTCTAGATCTTCCTTTTCTTTCACTGAAAATAAACTATAAAGTCCTGCTGATTTCACTCCTGAATGACAGCCCCAGCCTCGCCTCTCCCTCCCCATTGCCACTGCCATTATCCAGCTCAGGCCTCATCAGCTGGCACCTGGACTGCACCTGGACCGAGGCATTGTTTTCCTAAGAGGCCCCCACCTCCCATTTTGAACCCTCCAATTCATCCTCTCCTCAGCAGCAGAGTGATCTTCCAAAATATCTGACCATGCCACATCCTATTTCTAAGAGCCCATCAATGGCTCCCCATCGCCTACAATGTCCAGATGCTTAACATCTATGCAGGCCTCTGTGCTCCAGATCCTGCCTGTTTTTATAGTGTCATCTTACCCCTTCCTTACCTTCTAATTATTATTAATTAACTAGAGGCCCAGTGCACGGAATTTGTGCACTTGCGGGGGGGGGGGGGAGGGTGGCACAGGAGGGTCCCTCAGCCTGGCCTGCACCCTCTCGCAGTCCAGGAGCCCTCAGGGGATGTCCGACTGCCACAGAGGCAGGAGAGGCTCCCGCCACCGCAGCTGCGCTCACCAGCCATAAGCCTGGCTCAGGGCTCCTGCGTTGAGCGTCTGCCCCCTGGTAGTCACTGTGCGTCACAGCGACCGGTCACTCGGCTGTTTGGTTGATTTGCATATTAGCCTTTTATTACATAGGATTATTAATACTGAACCTTGGAGCTCTTCACACTCCCCATCTGGCCTCTGGCCCCCAGACTTGGCTCAGGCAGCCCTTTCTGCCTGGAAGGCCTTCCTCTCCCCTTCTTCACTCCTCCCTAGCTCACTGGCCCTCTTCCTTTAAGACGCAGATATGGTGGCCCAGCCCCCAGGAAGAGCCCAGGCAGAGTTATGGTCCACAACACCCTACCGTTGGATTCTAATGACAATGCCTACCATCTCCTGAGCATTTACAATGGGCTAAACAGTTTTTCTGCATTCTCCTATTTTATCTTCATTATAACTCTGTAAGGTTAGTTCCACTGCAATCACCAGTCTATAAATGAGGACAGTGAGGCTTAGAGAGGTTCACTGACTTCCCCAAGGTCACAAAGGTCATAACCAATGGAGCTGGATCTGAATCCAGGTGGATAAATGCCAGAGCCTGCCACACCCACTCAATGATTGGTTTCTGCGTCTCCCTCTGTCTCAGGAAGGCCTGGTATTTCCTCTCATCCTTTAGGTCTCTGCTTCCTCTAGGAGGCCTTCCCTAGCCCAGCCACCTTAAGTCTGGTTTGGACACCCATCCTCTGCGCCCCCACAGCCCCCATAACCTCCAGCATAGCCCTGTTCACTGTGCCGTGACTGCTGGCCTGTCCCCCAGCTGGACTGGGAGCTCCATGTGGGCTCAGGCAAAGACTACTTTTAATCACCAGTGAATCCCCACCGCCTTGCACTATGCCTGTAATTCCTGATCAAATCACTGCATGCTTCGCTTCCTTCCCCACCAGAGGCTGAGCACTGGTCTAATAACCTGTCTAATAACTTCCAGGTGTAAAGGTGGGTGGAAGTGGACTGGAGTCGAAACTGTCCAAAGTCTGGAAATCAAGTAAACTGGGCATTAGAAGTCCTAATTTCCACTTGTTTTGGGATGATGTTTTTAAGTGCTTTCATAAAAAAAATAAAAAAAATTAAAATGCTGTCCATGGGCACCTTCTCATGAGTCCACCCTTTCTCCACCCAAGTTCTCTGGGCCTTTCCACCAGTTTTGTTTACTTTTTATTTCCAATAGTGAGTGAAATGTCTATAAACATTTTCTGAACGACTAAATGAGTTGAATGAAAAGAAATAATCTAGATGTCAGGAACCTGAGTGTTAGAACCGGTTCAGCTACTAACAGCGAGACTATGGACAAACCACTTTGCTTGGCTGGGGTCCGTTTCTTCATCTGAAAATTTGGGAATATAGGCTGAATGATTCAGTTTTCTTCTAGTTATAAAATAGTCTATCAGGGTCTATGTCATCTGGCCCTGTGGCCTCTGCGATTCTGCCTCCTATTCACGTCCCCCCACACTCATCCCCTTACTCTCTACTGCTTCCTGAGCATGTCAGGGCCACCTCAGGGCCTTTGCACACGCTATTATTCCTGCTGCCTGCAACAGTCTTTCCCTAGACACCTTCTTGGCTCACTCCTTCACCTCCTTCAGGTTTTCACACAAATATCACTTTCTCAAAGAGGCTTCCCTGGCTACCCAATCTAAAATTTTGGCCTGTTTCTCTGCTTTGTAGTGTACTTTGCACTCATTAACATCGATATACTTACATTTTACTAATTTGTCTGTCATCTGCTCCATATACCAGAATATAAGCTCGATAAGGGCATTTGTTTTGTTCTCTGCTATAAGCCTAGAATTTCAAATTGTGTCTGGCACATAGTAGTTGCTCGGTAAATACTGATTAAATAAATGAATGTTTCTCCAACGAGAACACACAATCCCATAAATGAAGCCAGTGAACTATTGTCAAATCTCAGGCAGCTCTTTCATCTTAGCTGTCAGGGCTTGGGAACAGAGGTGACACGTCTGCTTCTCCCCTGGCCTGTCTGCATTTCACCGTAACCAGGACCAGCCCTGGCTTTCTTGGAGCTCCCACACACTATATGTCTGTCCCGAAGGCCTCGCTTGACAGGACACTCTTCTTGTCTTTTTTTCTTTTTTAAGAAAAGTCTAATGATTAGCCTTTAGAAAGAAGCCCCATGCCAAGCCCATGCCACAGGCTCACTATTGTTCTCCGTGTGCTAACAGGGACATTTCCAAAGGCACAGCCACGGGAACCACGGCTCAGATCTGCATTCTGGGGACCGCTGCTTTGAAAGCACACATCGTGGGTATCCTTTCAAGTATTATCACTCAGTCATGCCCGCTATGGATTTTTCAATCCATAGTCCTCGGGCAGTAGGTGCCTGCCAGGCAGAGATGAGCTTCTGCCCTCTGTGCTGTGGACGATCCTTTGTCTTTGCTGCCAACAGCCTCCCAGCACCCACACACACCACGGGCCTCGCTGCCCAGAGGGGTGTCTTCTCAGCAACACAGGCCTTCTCTCATTTCTCTTAGGACCTCAAGGTACGACCCACCAGCTCTCCCCCTGTCCTGAAACCTTGCATCTCTCTGCTCAGCCGGCATGTCCTGAGTGCCTGCTGGGCACCTGCTCCAGGAAGACAGGAAGGGAGGGAGCTGGTAAAAAAAGGGTGCAAAACAGGGTGAAGAGCCTTCTCTGAAAGCCTCAGGCAAATGCAGCTTTGGGGAGTAGAAAGAATCTCTCTTTCCTATCTCTCCTCTTGTTCAAAGTCATCTCAACTAAACTGGTGGCTTTAAATACTGTCTGCATTTGGAGAAGGCTCCTCAGGCAGGCTCCCCCCATGCACCTGCCTCCCCACCAGGTCCTCCTGGGCCTGGCAGGAGTCTCACACCTCCCAGTCCCCACTGAGCTCCCGATCTCTGCACTCCCAAGCCTGCTCCACCCAGAGGCTTCCCTGTCTCAGTTCATGGCAGCTCCATGTTGCTAGTGTTCCCCACTTGGAGCTACCCTGAACTTCTCTCTAATACCGCACATCCCATCTGTCAGCCGATTCTGTTGGCTCCACTTTCAAAATCTACCTGGAATAGACCAACTTCTCAGCCTCTCCACTGCTACTCCCTGGCCTGTCCCTCCTGGTCTCTCACCTGCTTCACGGCAGTGGACTCCTGGCCAGTCTCCCTGCCCCCACCTGGCCCTCCTTCAACATCAGCGCAGATGCAGCAACTGTTTCAAGGAAGGTCAGATCAGGCCTCCCTCTGTTCAGAATCCACCAATGGGCCCCACTACACTCAAGCAAAAGCCAAGTCCTTCCATAATGTAAAGGCTCTGTCTGATTGGTCCCTTCTTCCCTCTCAGAGTTTATCACCTCCTACCACCCTCCCATCACTCACTACTCCAGCCACACTGGCTCATCTCTGCTCTTCAAATGTGCCAGGCCAACTGGCTCCTTAGGGAGTCAGGAGGTGCTGCTGACTCACCCGGAAATCGCCCAGTAGATGGTGGTGTGAACCCCAAAGTCCATCTAGGGATCTCTTTCCCTTGGGCCTATGCGAGCGACCATCATGCCCCACGCCCTCATCTCTCAAGTAGGTTCACATGCATCACAGTTATTAGCTTTCTTATCTGTCTTCTCAAGTAGATCATGGTTGTCCAAGGTCAAGGACTGTATCGTACTCATTGTGTTCCCCAGGTCCCGTTCAGAGTAGGTATTCAGTGCAAGTTTATGAATGGATGGATGGATCAACAGATTGCTGAACAACAACAACAACAAAAAAAAAAAACAGCAGGTTTTCATAACCTTTAAAGTGTTTGGGACATTTTTTCCCATTTGTACTTGACTAGAAAGCGAGAAACCAAGGAATATACGCTGTGTCTCAGGAGGCCTCACAGAAGCCAGCCAGTCCAGGTGCTGCCTCTAAGCGGGGTCCCTGCTGGTCACCAGGACAGCTGGGTGTGCAGCGCAGGAGAGAGAACGCTCTTCCTGCCTGTGAAGGGTGGAGTTGCTAAAAGCACAGCCTTCCAGACACTATTCCCCCAAGAAAGTGAGAGCTTCTTCTCACGTCACCCTCCATTTGAGACAGACATGGACATTTAAGAAGAGTCTCCTGTCATCCTGGAACAAGAAGGGATCTTGGAAGAGGAAGCAAATGAAATCCCATTGGGCATGGCTATAAATGAGCATCGCTGTTATCTCACTGTGTGCAGGCATCAGCTCCATTTCACAGTTGAGAAAACTGAGGCACAGAAATAATACAGTGTATTCTCCAGATAACTATAGTAAATGGCAGATTAACCGAAGGACTATTTGGTTCCACACTACAAACTCATTCTACTACCTTGGCTGATTCCTGCTTCTCCCCCACCCACTACCACCCCAGCCTTCAGAAAGGGGTGAGAGACTAGCTAGGTGAGATGCATGAGGGGGACACTATGGGCACTAGGGTCTAGGCTAATGTCCCACGTGGGGCTGCCATACCTTCTCAGACCCTCCACAGATCCCTGTTTGGATCCCAAAAGGGCTGAGTGTGTGTCAGAAAGTGAGTTGTGGAGTGGGGGAAGGGGGGATGGCCATGTGCCAGTCTTAGTGTTAATAAGGTTTGACAGGCAGGGCCTAGGCCAATACTGGAGATTAGAAAAGCACTTTAGAATCAAAGTCAATCAAGCTAATGAATGGGGAGTTACTGATTTAAAGTCGTGAGTTACAGAATCACAGAGTCATTGAATTAGCAACTGAGATTTGCCATGAATTTTAGAAGGCACCTAGGGAGCTCCTCCTGCATCCAGTCCAGCCCATCTTCTCACACCAAAGAAATTCTCAGCAGAAAAAGTATGTGTGTGTGTGTGTGTGTGTGTGTGTGTGTGTTCTTGTGGCCTCAGGTCTAGTGGTTCAAGCCAGGTTGGCTGGCAACCAACAGGACCTATCTAGATGTTTCCTGCTCTGTCTTTTAAAAAGCACCCATTTGCATTCCTCTCTCCCTCTCCGTGTGTGTGTGTGTGTGTGTGTGTGTGTGTGTGTGTGTGTGTGTCTGCTTTCATACTGTACCCGTGGTAAGACTGGAAAATGCACCATATTTAGCCTATAGATCTGTACACTCAAACACACCATGTATCCCCCCACACCAGGCTATGTAGCATCTCACTGACTTTTTTTTTTCACATTTAACATTTAAATAGCTCAGAAATTGAGATGAGCCCCGCAATCAAGAATGTGTCCTAGTTTAACAGGCAGTGTTCTTTCTTTCTTTGTGGTACATAAACTAATGGTGCATCTTACAGTCGATGGATGTTAACTGATGAAATCCAGCACAAGCACATTTTGAGAAGTATGCTAAGGGCATCTATGGCTGAGTTTGCATTCAGACCCTGGGATGAGCACCTCCAGAGATGGGAAGCGCATTACCTCCCGAGGCAGCCTGCTTCATGATAAGTAAAGCTATGGAAAGTTTCTTCTTGATTCCTGGTTGGAATTCACCTATATCCAACATCTATGCATTGGACATTGTTCTGCTCTCTGGAGCAATCCAGAATAAACAATTATTTGTCTTATCTGTGACAAATCCTCAAGTCACTTCCAGGCCTTCTCTTTAACTGTTCTTTGTGAGATCATTACTTCTCTTAGTCATTACCCCAAACACCTACTCTTGTGCTAGGATCTTCAAAAGCACCTTACTATGGATTATTGCTTTATTATGTGGTTCCCTTCCTCTGAATGCACCAACTTCTGGAGACCTGGAGTCTATACTTCTATTAATAGCCATGTGACCTTTGGCTCACAGTGAAATAAAACCTCTATGTAGCTTTCACATAAGCCAGGACTTCACTGTTGTTTATCTTAGTTTACTCTTTGATTTTGGATTTTATCCTATTTGCTCTATCAAACAATCAAACAAGCAGCCATACAGAGACACTGAAAAAAAATTACCCATAATCTCACTGCCCTCTCATATCAATTGTTACCTTTTTTATTCCTATGCAGTCCTTGTCCCTATAAGACCTACTTTACATGGTTGTCATAAATATGGAGACATAATTTTTCATTCTGCTTTTTTCAGTGAAAATATCATAAACATCTTCCTGTAGTACTAAATAATGCCTTTATAATTTTAAATGGCTGCATAAATTCACTAGGTACATATACCATAATTTCCCTAGTAATCCCCCTATTGTTGGACATTTTTACAGTTTCTCATTTTTCATCATTATAAATAGTGCTGAAATCAACACTTTCATGCTATATCTTTCTCCTTCTGTTGACTTATATTCCCAGGAGGGGAATTGCTGGGTCAAATGACATGAGCATTTTATGACTCGATACATGTAATCCAGCTCGATTCTCAAAGGACCGCTTTACCTCGCCACCAGAATGTGTGGCAGCCTGTCTCTCTGCAACAGCTCCAGCATTCGATCAGGGCCTCCCACGGGTCTTCCAGCTAATTGACCAGGGATGAAATGTCCTTTTACTGTGTTAATTGGCATTACATTGATTATTAGCAAGGCCGAATAGCTTTCCTGCATATTTATTCGCTGACTCTATTTCCTCTGGTGTGAGCTCCAGGTTCCTTCCTTACTTGGGTACCTGTGGGCTGTTTGTGTAATATGGAGAGTAACCCTTCCCTGCCATATCTGGCACAATAGCATTCAAGTCAGTTTTTCTTTCCCTTCTATGTGGTTTTTATTGTACGGAACTTTTGCATTTGAATATAGTCAGATCCGTGCATCTTTTCTTTTTGTTAGATTCTTTTTTTTTTTAAATATATTTTATTGATTTTTCACAGAGAGGAAGGGAGAGGGATAGAGAGCTAGAAACATCGATGAGAGAGAGACATCGACCAGCTGCCTCCTGCACACCCCCCACCAGGGGATGTGCCCGCAACCAATGTACATGCCCTTGACCGGAATCGAACCTGGGACCTTCCAGTCCGCAGACCGACGCTCTATCCACTGAGCCAAACCGGTTTCGGCATCTTTTTGTTAGATTCTTTAAAGTACAATGCTAAGCGCTGCTCTCTGTTATAGTGGAATGTTTAATTTGGATTCAATAGTCCCAGCTGTGTGAAATTATTTTATTCCTTTTTGCAGACTCAAGTCAACCCGCCTGGGTTTAAACCCACATTCTACCTCTTACTAGCTGTGTGACTTCAAGTAAGTTACTTACCCTCTCTGTGCCTCATCAGTAACATGGGGATCATAACAGTGCCTACCTCACAGGAATGTTGTGAAGATTACATGTTAAAACGTAAGGCACTATGAAGAGCACCTGGCGCCCGTAAGGCCGGCTTCCGTTATAATTCTTACAATCACTGTCCAACGTGCTGGCCCACTTGACTCTGTGCCTCTTCCTTTCTGTGGGGTCAGGGATGGTGGGAGGAGCGAGCTTAGAGAAGTGTGTGGGACTTATTTTGAGAGGCAGCACAGAGTGGAGAGAGGTGGACTTTGGAACCAAACAGACTTTCCCTCTGTGCATGACCCTAAGGTGCCGTATAACCTCAAACAGTAACCTCTCTGAGCCTCAGCTTCCTTATCTGTAAAATGGGGTCCTGAGCTTGCTCAGGAGGCAGTGATGTGCCGGTGTCTGTGAGGCATGCCGAAGGTGCTCAACCAGAGCTGGCTTCTTTGCTTTCCTCAGCCCAGGGGCTCCGGGCTTATGATCCCGCGGTTTGTATGAGGACACGGGACTGTGGACAACTCCTGTCCTCTAATGTGATCGTTTGAAGGGGAAGGAGAGAGATGTAACCTGTCCACCACCAGATCTCCAAATTAGAACCTCCCACTAAGGCGGGAAGTACTTTTCTCTCCTCCTGTCACAATGAAATGTCAATGGCTTCAACCCTCAGTCATCCACACTGATGAAGGGAAGGGCTGGAACGAATAATTAAAAACAGTGGCTAATCACCCCCAAATGATCAGTTAATGGGAAGAGGAACATTCAATCTGATATTTCTGTTTGTTCTCCCCACTGATGCTCAGCTCATGGGGTGGGAGATAAATCACCCCGAGGAAGAAAGGCATGTGTACCCTGAATTTCCAGGGCTTGAAGTCAGTGGAAGAATCTCTGACAGGGTTACCAGGTCATGAGGAGGGAGACAGCTGTGTGTCCAGCTGTAGCCGCTGCCAGAGCAGGACTTAAAAGCTAGTCCTCTGACACCCCCACCCCCACCCAAATGGGAGGAATCACCTTCGGTTCCCCATCCAGTGGTGGTCCCCTGCCTCTCGGAGGGGCTGGGAGTGGGCAGCAGCAATGGTCCCAAATAAGGCCGTTTGGGTTCTATAAGCTCCCCTGCCGGGGGCACAGAAGCCGGAGGGGGGTCAAGACTGGGGCATCCTGCAGCCTCCTAAGAAAGGGCATTTATCAGATGAAGACCTCTGCTAATAGGTGTTAAATAGAGTTCAATGCAGGAAATTGAGAAGTAATGAGACTTAGAGCTGAGAGAATAAATTAAGAAGTGATCACATGGCCAGCGTGAGCCACCACAGGAATGCTGAAAAGGAGGAGCCCTGCCAGTCGGAGAGCCCTGGTTCTGAGAGGAGGTCAGACTGATGGGCCCATCCCCAATGAGGCTGAGAGGCGGGCAAAAGCAATTAAGCAGTGACCATATTTCATCAGTTCTAGGGTGCACATTTCCTCATAATTTAATACCTTTGAAGTTAGGATGCGTCTTACAATCAATGGCATGTCATACTTTAATTGGCAGCATTTTTTCTCTCTTAGTGGTACATCAAATAAAGTGGTGCATCTTGTATAACTGAGGGCATCTTCGAGTCAATGAGAATATGGTCCCAGGTACCTTGAGCCAATCTCTTTCCTTGTCTGGGTCTTTTACATGGGGTGAGATGATCACCTATCCACTTACTTATTGAATCATTATTTATTGAGCATCTACCATGTGTCAGATCCTGGGCTCAAGCCCACGTGGTTGCTTTTTGAGTGTTTCTTCCACACCAGGCGCTCTTCACACCTGTTGCCTTATTTGTTCCAACGATGATCCCACAGAGCAGAGATTATTGTTACCATGGTTCTTCTCTGACAGGTGAGGTCACAGGAGGTTAAGTGACCTGCTCTAAGTCCCACACGGGCTACGAACCGGCTGGCTTGGGAGTTGATTCTCCCTTCGGGCCCTGAGCTCGTAATCGGTGTGCTGCTGTGGGTTCCGGCCTGTCCAAAAACACGCACAGGAGTAGAGAAGGCCAACGAGGAACAGGAGATACACAGGTGACCCATGAGAAGGAAGGAGACATCAGGGAGCTAAGAGAGACGTAAAGGAGTGCATGCACCGGGGCAGATGCCTTGATTTGGTTAAGCAGACACTGGAAGGAATAAAAGGAAGAGCAGCAGGGTGGAGTGGGGAAGGTTCAGGAGAGGGGGCTCTATGCATCTAAGGAGTGAGCGGGGAGACAGTGGGGTCTGAAGACTGGATAAAGTCCAGGGTGGCTGCAGGAGGGAGGGGGGAAGGGAGGGATGATGTCCAGGGCTTCATGGCCAGGTAAGGAGTTCGTACTCCATCCTGGAAGCAATTAGAGGGTTTGAAGTGAAAGTTCTCCAAGATCCTTGCACCCAGCATCTAATGATCTGCTGAATCCTGAGAGGAAGGCTCTGGAGCGAGGCCACCATATACAGTTGTTCGGGTTGAGTACTGCAAAGGGCAGCCTATGCAGTGATGATGAGAGCAAAAGCCCAGCCTATACTCCAACCACTAGGCCACGTGCTCACAGGGCTGTGTCCCCTCAGAGTGGCCACTTGTGCTAATTTGCACAAAAGCCCAATAGGAACTAGCAGGGATCCAGGTTAGAAGAGGCAAGCACTAGCTACTATTGTGGTGTCCCTACGTGTGTCAAGGCCTGGACTACGGTAGCCTGGGGAAGGAAAACAAAATGGGTGACACTCTTTGTTCTTGGAGGGCCACAGGGCTTGAGCAAAGGTTTTGTCATGGGAGAGAATTTTTTTTTCACTCCCACAAAACACACCAGGCCTTATTAGAATAGCTTCCTTTTACTGAATGCCTACTATGTGCCAAATGTCATGCTAGGTGCTTCCCATACCTTACCACTAATGCTCACATACCCCTGGAAACGAGGAGAGGGCTATCCCACTTTCCATAGGAGGAAGCCCGAAGGTTCAGTGTCTTGCCCAAGCTCACATAGCAGGGACATGGCAGACAGAGCTCACACCTAATCCGCACAGACCCAACTAGGCAGCACAGCGTTTTCTCCTCGTCATGGGGGAATTGGTATTTATTGAATACAGATGCTGTGCCAGGCATCTCCCATGCATTAACTCTTTTAGTCCTCATTGCAGCTCACTGAGGTTGGACTTATACTTTCTCTTCTGGAAAAAACAACAACAAAACAGCAGCTCAGGGAGACTGGGAGACTTGCCCAATGCTCATAGCTAGCCTAGGCTTGAACCCACCTTTTCCCAATCCCTGCTCCTCTATTCTTACTCCTCTCCAACTATTTTAGGTCTCAGAGCTCCTTGTAGGTAGGTGCCACTTCTCCATTCCTATTCCTCAAATTCTGCTTTGAGACCTGACATAGAGCAGGTGTGCAGCATATATTTGTTGAATGAATGAGTGAACGAACAAACAAACAGGGATAGAAGTAAATTAGATGTATATCTTACCTGCAGGTAATCTAGCAACCTGAAAATGCCCCTTCCCCTTCATCGCTATATCTTTGGACACCCCAATGTGAGGAAGTTCAGGACACTAGAGTTTGTATGATATCATCTTCAAGGTATGCTAATACCCTTCCCCAAAGGGGGAAATATCACTATGCATGATGAACTGTTTGTGGGATTACTGAAGACGTGATATGAAATTCATCCTGATTCCCCACTTATTGAGAAGTGCTGCCCAATTTGTCTCAAATGTCACATCTCTATGTATTAATCTGCTACTCCACAGCACTGATTAAGAGGAATATTCTGCAACTCCCAAGGCAGAGCCACGGAAATGGAGCAAGTTCACTCAGGAAGTGCACACCATCCCTCCTGGGCAGAGGAAATGGACATTCATCACCTCCCGCCCTCGAGGAGGTCTTGCCAGGCCTGCTGTTCTGGCCCGCAGTGGCCTGAATGGTGCAAATTGCATATTCAGTATATATATAGTTGAATAGCTTCCATTAGCCCAGTTTTGAGATGTCTGCATAATGTCCCAGAATTGGGGAACTCTTTCAGAATGAGGAAATTATCTGAGGCTGAGACCAGGAAAAAGGAATCAGCAGGTCTAATTCCAGGAAGGAATGAGTCAGAAGGGATCCATTTCTGGGCCCCGATTTCCCTGTCTGCACAGGGGTGTGACCACCTTCAAACGCTGCTTCCACCTGCAGAAGCCAGGAAATGACACTCGTCCTGAAGCTCCCTCCAAGCCTGCCTCTTCTGGGAGAGCAACAATGGGGTGCTCCATTTTCGTCTGTCTGTCCCTCACACATATTATGTCTGTCTGATCCTGTTGCACCATGCTGTGGTTCTTGCACACAGATGACATCACTGACCTTCCACAGGTGGCGAAAGCACACCAAGGTGTTCTTTCAGAAGTGACACTGAATTGGGCTCTTCCTTCCCTGTCCCCTTCCTCTTTGGGAATGTGGGGGAATAGGGAGAGAGGAGACACATGGTGACTGAAAATAAGGCTTGGATGAAAAATCAGGGAATGCATACAGTAGGTGCTCGACAAACATTAGCTTAATTAATGAAAGAATCTCGACCACAAAGTTCATGTGTGATGTCTGGGCTGTTTTTCAGGTGGATGAGGGGATCAAGGGTGGGCTTCAGGGTATCTGAATTATATAAAAAATATATGGAAAAGCGTCGTGTTCATTTGTATGTGCATACATGTGTATGTGTGTAGGTGTCTGTTTGGAAAGACAAAGTCTACGGCCTACTGAATGTGTTACTGGAATCTTTAGCTCTAACGCCATCATCTCTCTAATACAGAGAAAAGAGGCCATGAAAAGACTGTGTCCGGCCTTGACCTCATCAGCTCCCATCCACCAGGTGACAGGGCCCGAGACCTCATCCCCATCAGACAGGTACTCTCTCTGGCAGTGCTGGGCTCCTGGATATGGAGAATCCTCCGGTCCTTCCCCGAAGAAGCCACAGCCTGTTTTTAAGACTAGACACACCATGAACAATTGGTGTGCGGATTTGATGCAAACTCAGGAGCCGGGGGGGCTGGCAGTGGGGTTGGGACTGGGACCTCTGGACTTGATGTATCTTTCCTTCCATCTCCTAAAGAACCTCAGTTAAGTAAGGTCAGGATGAAGGTGACTTCATTAACTGGCTGACATTTATAGAGCCTGACAGTTCGCCAGGCCCTGTCACCGAGCACGTTAAGTGAACCCGTGTGTTCTCTTCGTTGACTGTCACAACTCCTCTATGGAGTTCTATTATTATCCTGGTTTTACATATGTGGAGGCCAGAGCTCAGGGAAATAAAGTAACCTGCCTAATATCCCATAGCAAGTGAGTGACAAAGATGGGACTGGATGCCAGATATGTTTGAACTCGGAACCTGAGGTCTTCATCATTGCATTCTGCCACCTCTCCCCTGATGGTTACCAGGGAGTTTGCAAAAATAAGATTCTTCATCCTTCTAGATTCTATGAGGATAGAGTAAGTGAACTAGAACAGGTTTGATGTTTAAGGAAGCCCTCTGTATTCTGGGAGTAAGATGACAAGATGACAGATTTAGCTAAACAAAAATACCTGTTTTTAGATGTAGATGATTCAATAGATTAACTGACCGAGACCAGCACTCAGAGATGGGTTCTCCTTCATGAACATGTCAGAGCATTGGCTCAAGGGTAATGCTGATAAAATGCAAAGGTGCAACCAGGATTAGGCATGAAAAACCTGCAGGGACTCTTAATCTAATTGAGATTTTTCTGATCTGCTTTTAATTCTGCTTACCTGCTGATCAGTATGGAATAGACCAGTCATGGCGAACCTCTGACACGCGTGTCAGCACTAAATATTTAGTTTTTGGTTTATTAAATACAATTATATATAACAATTATACATTTATGTTATTGAAACTATAAATATCGTGAAATAATGTTTTTTCCTCAAAGTGACACACTACCCGAGTTATGCTCAGTTTTTTGACGAAGTTTGACACACCAAGCTCAAAGGGTTGCCCATCACTGGAATAGACAGAAACAATCCCATACAACCTTTGAGCGCTGTGTGTGGAAAAGGGGAAGCCTAAGGATGGGGTGGGAAAATCATGTCCAAACAGCAGCAAGGAACCTCAGGAGAGACACAAGGAGGGCAAATTGGGGAGTAATAGGTTTCCACACACTCAAAGAGAGAGACAGAAGGACACACAGTGAGCGTGAGCAGGTCAGAGACAGAAAGACACTCATGGAAACCAAGACAAACACTAGTGAATTCCAAAGGAATTTAAAAGTGAAATGGAACAAAAAAACCCTCTGAAATAATAAGTTGAACATTTAAATGACTATTTATCTGATCTTGGCATAGAAAAGACCTTTCTAAGCATGACACCAAAGGTAAAATTAAAATTAAAAAGTTTTAATTTACTGGCATAAAAATTAAAACTGCTGCACATCAAAAGGAAACTCATAACATTAATATCCTTAATATGCAAAACCACTTACAAAAAAGATAAGAAAAAAACCCCAACACCTGAAAAGAAAAGTAGGCAGAGGCAGGGACAATTTACAAAATGATATACAAATGACCAGTAAGTGATGACAGGTGCTCAGCCTTCTCTATCATCAAAGAGATGCAAATTATAATCACAAATGAGGCTGCATGTTTCACCCACTTTAATCAATGAAACTGATTTGAAGCTCACCAACATACAATGTAGGTCAAGTGCGGGAAATGGGCCCTCTTGTGCGCTGTTGGTGGACGTGTGCAGCAGTATAACTGTTCTAAAGACGCTGTGCAATTATGTATTAAAACATAAAAATCTACCCCATCTTTGACCCAGCAACTGCACTTCCAAGAATTTATTCTAAGAAGATAATTAGATGAGGGTTTAAGTTGTATGTACAAGGATATTCTTCACCTAAATGTCCACAGAAGATGACTGGTTAAATAATTATGGTATATGCAAACCACAACGGCTATCTCCCTGAGAGTCATTAGGAAGGACAAATCAGGACTTTTATTAACACAGAAAAATGTCGGCCTTATTAATCAGATTACAGAACTGCACATGTAGCATAACCCTAAGTGCACATGGATGTGTCTGTGCACGTGAGTGTGTGTGTGTGTGTGTGTGTGTGTGTGTGTGTGTGTGTGTACAGAGAGCTGTCTAGATGTGCACTCCCTGGAAGGGCAGAGGTGTGGCCAGACCCTCTATAATAGATGGGCAGCCCCAGCTGGGCAAGCAGGAAGGGGCAGATCTGCGAGTCAGGAGGAGGGATGAGTGGCGTGAGGGGTCCTGGGGAATCAATGCTAAGAATGTGATTGCCAAATCTAGCAAATAAAAATACAGGATACTCAGTTAAATTTAAATTTCAAATGAACAATAGATAACTTTTTTAGTATAAGTATGTCACAGCTAATATTTGGGATATACTTATACAAAAAAAGTATCAAATTTTAAAAATCTGAATAATTAAAAATTCAAATGAGCTGGGCATCCTGTACTTTATCCAGCAACCTGAACTGAGAAGCTCTGGAACACATCTCTTGCTGCCTCCCTGGAATGACCCAGGCCAGCCTGTGTCATTCCCGGCTGCCGACTTAGCTCCGGTTTACCGGCCTATGAAATGGAGTCGCCAATCTCTGCCTTACTCCAGGAGTTTTGCAAGGAGCACAGGGTAAGAGAACAGTGTAGTCTTTAGCACCAGAAAAGCCATTTCTGACCATGAAGTAGCCTTAAGCTGAACACAAAACTCCTGAGTCGCAGCTCGTACATCTGTAAGATGGAGATAGCGATGTCTGTCCACCAGGCTGTCATGGGGATTAAATGAGATAATGTATGTTCAGGGCCTGGCATACAGTTAGCGCTTAATACAAGCTGACCCCCTCCCCCCCAGTCCTTGGCTGCAGCCCATGCTCTTGCTCCCTGGGATTGCAAATCAAGCATCTCCTATCTCCTCGGGATTTGACAACTGGCCTTTTTGATCTTCCCCTTGAAGCAGCAGCAGCTATGAGCTGACACTCTTCGCCCGACTTCACCTTTCTCCAAAATCCCAGTAGCAGTCGGTTCCTTATCTGCACTTTTCACTCTCCTGAACAGGGTGGAGGAGGAACAAACTCGCTTTGATAGCAGACTATCAGGGATGTCAGCCAATGGGGGCCATCAAGTGCAGGGCCTGGTGTCATTTTGAAATGGGTATGGTGACTTCCTGAATACAGACTCTAAGGAAGCTGTCCTGAGTGGGGGCAGCACAGGTCAGTAGGGGGCCCCTTCTATGCAGCCTGCCTGCCTGCCTGCCTGTCTGTCTGCTGCTGATCAGCACAAAGGATGAAGGCGAACTCTGCGATGGAAGACAGGGCTGACTTCCTTCCTTGAGAGCCACATCTTCATAGTCCTTTTGACTACTGACTCTTGCTGTGCCCCCACAATAAGGCCCAAGGTCAGTTATAAGCTCAAGAAGCTAGTGTTTATCAGCCAATTCCCAAATATGGGATTGTCTGGTAAGACCAGTAATAGCAAGGGCCCAGGCCACCACTGTGGGTGCATGTACCTTAAGCAATATTCCCAGCAGTGGCTGCCCCTCCTGGTTCCTCCCACCTTTCCTCCTTGCCCCTCTACTTCGGCTGTTCCAAAAGTCAGTGCAACTTCCACTTTTCCAGATGCACATACTACCCCGTGGTCCAGTCCTAAGGCAGATCCATGTGGCTTCTCTGTGCCTGACCCCGCTGTCAGCACAGACATCTGCTGGTCAGCACACAGACAGCAGCCACACAGACTGCAGAGTCAGCAGAAACCAGGGACTCCCTCAGCTATAGCAACCTGTTTGCACCAGTCCAGGGCTTGACGGGGCCCTGCCTGCAAGGCTTTGTCATCTTAGCACCAATGACTTAGAGAGCTGACACCTTCATGTGGCTGATGTAGGACAGGCCCTTGCTTCTGCCCTTGGTCCTCCTGTGGAATGCATTCTCCCGACTGGGCTGCCTCTGAGGGTGCTGGGCAGGTGGGAGGAAGGACCCAGGGGCTTCTATTTTATCCTAATGGCTTGCAGCTTTGTTTGAAACTCAGGCCCTTTGTGCATCGAATGGAAGCTCTGGCTCGGCTCTGTGCAGCTGAACTTTCTGTAATGATAGAAATGCTCTCTATCTGTGCTGTCTACTAGGGCAGCCACAAGCCACATGTGGCTACTGAGCACTTGCTATGAGGCGAGTATGACTGAGAAACTGAACTTTAAATTGTATTTAATTCTGATTAGTTTAAATGTAAATAGCCTTGTGTGGCTAATGGCTACTATGTTTCATAGCACAGCTCTCATAAAGGGCCAGAGCAAATATTTTAGATTTTGCAGGCCATATGGTCTCTGTGGCAATAACTCAACTCTGAAGTTGTAATCCATGCAAACAGTCACAGACAATATGTCAACAAATGGGCTTGTCTGGGTTCTAATAAAAGTTTATTTACAAAAAGGAGCCAGCGGCTGGATGAAGCCCTTAGGGAGGGAGGAGGCCTAGTTTGTTGATCCCTCTTCTAGACCCTTCCTAGGAAAAAATACATACAACCTTGTACCTTCAGGATTTCGCCTCTAGTTACAAGGGGTCTGCAAACCTCTGATGCCCAACTACAGACCCTGCCCATGAAGTCCAGGCTGGAGCCTCTGGCTGCAAAAGGCCCTGTGAATGCAACCTCAGACCTGCTCTGCCCAATGAGAAGTGTTGGCACTGTTCCTGGGTGGGGCCAGTGAGGTCAGCAAGTAAATAGGACTCTTTTTTCTTAAAGCCTCATGAGAGCCCGGACCTCAGACAAATATCTCCAAGGAATGTTGAAGGAGGCCACCATGAGGGCCCAGCTGTGCCCCTCAGCACACAGGATCGCTGCAGGTACCGACCGTGGTGTCACTGCCTCATTTCCCCAGCCTTCGCCAAACACAGCCCATCTCCCCAAGGCCAACATACTGTGGATGGAGCTCAGGGTCAGAGAGCTCGCAGGAAGCTCCTGAAGAGATCTCCCTTGGGAAGGAAGTTGTAGCTCAAACTTTGGAGAGAACTGGTTTGGGTTCAGGGCCAGAGGTTCATGGTAAAGATGTAACCAGGATGACCAAGATCACAGGCTTGATATTGGGAGGAACTGGTTGTTTTTGAAAGGAAATTGGGCTATCTCAGGAGACCACCCTTTAAAGACACGTAGGTTTGTTTCAGGAGCCCTCAGTTAAAGGCATGTGGAACTTTCTCTGGAGCCTCCTCAGGAAGCTTTAGTGAAAAAACAACAGACCTTCTCAGGAGCCTTTAATTGCTCAGGTTAAAGCATTAAACTGTGTCCCCCACAGCACCAGGGGCGGATTGAGCCAAGAAGGTAAGATATGCCATCTTTCAGTGGTATATTTCTGCCAAGACAAAGGTGGAATCTATTTCTGCATTGCTATAGAATACAGATGCTATTCAAGAAAGCATCACTACTTTTTTCAAATGATGAGAGAAAGTTTATTCAGACAGTTACAGAGGTAGTAGAAGTGAGCCAGCTGGGATGCACAGGCACAGGACACAAGTTACAAAGGCAGAAGAAGGGCTCTTGGAGCTCAGGAGAGAAAGGCAAAGGTAAGGGGCCTGGGGAGAAGAAGACGGGGGAGGGAAAGGCAAGGGCGAGGGCATGCTCAGAGAGGTAGAGTGAGCCAGCGTCACTTATTTTTCAAGTTCTTGGAGGCAAGAGAAAGGAGGCTTTAGAATATCTGGCATGCTTTACTAGGGTATTATGTCATTACTGTTATTAATTATCATTAACAGTCTTAAAATAAGCCCATTAATGATCTCAACACGAAATAGCAGTGTGGGTCTTAGCCAAGAGCAGCATAATTACCTATTAATGAGATGTAAATTTCCCAGGGAAATGACAGAGATCCAGAAGTACCACCTTCTGAACTAACGTAATAAAGTTAATAATAATAATAGTGTATAATCTGAAGATATTAGTGTTAATTTGAATGCTAACACCATATTTAAACAGGCTGAGAGAAGTGGAAATTATTTGCATAACTCAAACCAAGAAACCCTAATCCATGCTATTAAGGAAAAAGTAGCAATTGTTCTTCTCTGAATGATATAAAACTGACTCTTTGCTGTCACTATATTGAGCAGAAATTTTTTTTCCCTGTGACTTATTTTATTGCTTTTACTTAGGGTTTATATCGCTCTTATTTCCAAAACCAAGCTGATGTACCTTATACAATTAAGCCCAATAGAAAACAGAATTTAAAAAAATAAAAACACAACAAAACCCAGTTAAGGGGACAGAGAAGTAGACATTACCAGGCCCTCAGGACAAACCATTGCCACTGGGCTGTGATTTCAATCCTCAGCTTTCTAGAAACACAGCCTGGGCAATTGAAGTAACTGAGTTACTCGTCAGCACCAGCCTTGTCAGGAGAGGCGCAAGCTCTGAATTGGAAGCAGCCCTTCTGGGCAGCCAGGAGCACCACAGCTCCGCCTGTGGCTATTTCACGTAAGGCCCGTGTGTCCAGGGCTGAGGGGCACCTACCTTCATAGCTGGCGCGGAAGCCCTGCGCACTGACTGCGTAGTCACTGATGAGATGCAGAGAGAGGGTGGTGGCCGCGCTGACGATGGTGGCTGGCAGCTGAAAGCCTGTGAGCCTGAAAGACAAAGAGGTGCAATTTAGGGAGGATGACCCCCTTGGGAACTGTGCATCCAGTAAGCACTTATTGAGCACCTGTTGGATGCACAATGCTGATGCAGGCACAGGGAGGAACACAAAAGAAGCCAAACACCAGTCATATACAAGGGGTTCACAGAGAAAGGAGCGATGGAAACCCGGGGTCTTCTGCCACAGAAACATGAGGGGCTACTCCCCTGAAGCTATGGGCTGTCCCTGACCTGGAGGCCTCCCTTGGGTATGTCTCTTCTCTTTTCTCTTCTTTGGCTGTATTCTCCCTGTCTCCTCCCTTTCTGGCTGAGGTCTTTTTAGGCCCTGGGTAGATTTCACCACAAAATGCACAACAAATAATTGCCAATAGACTATATTTTTTCACAAATTGAGAAAGATATATCCAACTCTAAGTAGTAGAATGCTGATGCTTCTTTTCATACACCTTATTCTTTAAAAGGAATAAGGCTACTGCTTTTATAGAAATGATAAGTGCTGATTATCTTTAAAAGATGAAAGCAGAATAGAAAAACCCAGTGCAATCTAGAAATGATCATCCTTGACAGCTGGCACAGAAAGAGATGGAAGGATCAATAGATGGGATCAGAGTCAATGCAATAATTTCATACAAATGGGATCATACTGTACCAGCTTTTAAAATTAAAATGCTTAATTTTTTTCCCCTTCAAGTTAAGTGAAGAAAAAGAAATGGGCGAAGTGGACGGAATTATTGAACCTGAGGTAATGTGTTTAGCACAAGAAAATCATTTTTAAAAGATTCTCCTAATGTTAAAGAGATAAAATGATGAAGCTTTCAATAAATGCTTGGGGACAAATTTTAGGAAAGCTGTCCACTGCTGGGTGTCCACATGTGTTGACCCCCACAGGTGACCTGATTGTGAATACAGGTGGTAGAGAGATGGCAGTCTCCTGTCCATCTGTGTCCTTTGTTCCCTATCTTAGGCTTGCCCTGCCTCCCCTGACCCCCATCAGGGCTCTGGGAGGGAATTCAAGGTTTACTCTTACCCCCATTCTTAAGTAGTTTAGGGTATTTGTGGTGTTCCTGGTTCCCTCTCTATACCTCCATTGCTATATAATATCTGGATGCCCAGAGGTCCCCTGGAGAGTATGAGTACTGGGTTCAACAACTCAAATCAGATATTGATTAATGCCCACTGTGCTAGATGAAGCCCTTGCCCTTCCCACCATCCTAATCTTACAAGACTCGTATTAATACAGAATAGATTTGAGAGAAACAGAAGAAAAAGTGATCAACTGTGAACTGGGTGACCCAATAAGTCTCAAGGTCATCTTCCCTTCAGGTATAACATCCAGCAAAGGATCCCTACCTCACACCATGTTCTCTCCCCTTCCCTGGCTCTGTCTCCCTCACTTTCTCACATGGGTCAAAACTTATATTTAAAACAATGAAACCATACATATTAGAAGGAAATACACTATTTTTTAAATCATATTACACTAGAGAAGGTCTTTCTAGGGGTGACATATTTAGATGACTGCTCTGGTTGCTAATTGCTCATCGTTCTTCTGGGGAGCTGTTGTTTCATGGGGTCCTGACACATACCCCACCTGCTCACGAGCCACAGAATTGGGCAAACAGCCAATTGTGGCATATCTCTCATCTTTATGGACTGGCTTAAGGCAAGAAGAAGAGGGAAGAGGGCACATCACCCAGGTAGGGTCATTCTGAGTCTTTCCATGGGATATGACATACAGACTCGGGAAGTCTTTTATTTTTGGATTCTAAATCATTAGAATGAAAGGTTGGGGCTCCCAGCAGCCTTTTTATCATTACACAGAGCCTATCTGCTTTAGAAAAAATGATATCCCACATAGATATAGACAAAGCTGAACAGTGAGAAGAGGTGAGACACAGAGACCTGATAAGACACTATTTAGATGCCTGACCCAGCCATGCAGAGATCTATCTCTACAGTGCCTGGTTACATAAGCCAACATCTCTTCTCCCTCCCTCTCTCCTTCCCTCTGTCCCTCCCTCCCTGCCTTCCTTCCTTCCTTCCTGCCTTCCTTCCTTCCTTCCTTCCTTCCTGCCTTCCTTCCTTCCTTCCTTCCTTTTTTTTTGTTCAAGCTAGTTTGATTTGAGTTCTATCTCTTGAAACTGACTGAGTACTATTAATAAAGCATGAAACCCCAGAGGCTTTAAAGGAAAATACTGATTTCATTATGTGAAAATTAAAAGCATGTATGGTGAGCAAAAGAAACTGTAAAAGAACATAATAAAGAGAAAGGGCAAATTGGGAAGATTATATATTATACATGATAGGAAGAGGGTTAGTATTCATAATCTATAAAGAACACTTATATGAAAAAGATACACAGGCAAGAGAAAAAAGGGCAAAGGTACAAATAAAAACAGAAAGCTATCCATCTAATTAATATAAAAATATGAAAACTAAATTCACAAGACTCATTTTTCATCTATTAGACTGGCAAATTTCCAGAGCTAAGGACAACAGAGTCTGTAGTTATCAAAAGAATGCTAAGGCTGGGTCAGAGTGGCTCAGTTGGTTGAATGTTGTCCTGTGCACTATTTGATTCCGGGTCAGGGCACATATCTGGGTTGTGGGTTCGATCCCTGGTCAGGGCACATATGGAAGTCAACCTATCAACGTTTCTCACACTGAATGTTTTTCTCTATCCTTCTGTCCCTTCCTCTCTTTAAGAATGCCCTCAAATGAAGATTTTTTTAAAAAGAATAAGGAAATATGAAAAATTACACACATACATTTGACAGCTTAGATGAGACTGACCAGTTTTATGTAAAGCACAAACTACCATTACTTTCCCATATGAAATAGATAATTAGAATAGCACTAGACTATTAAGGAAATTCATTTCATAATTTAAAATTCACCTTCCCCCAAATACACAGGCCCAGATCGTTTCCCTGGAGAATTCTATCAAATGTATAAAGAAAAATTAACACCAATTCTACTCAATCTCTTCCAGAAAATAGAGGAAGAACACTTTCCAGGTGCATTTGATGAGATCACTGTTAACCTAATACCAAAACCAAAGATTGTATGAGTAAAGAAAATTAAAGACCAATATCCTACATAAATATAAACAAAAATCCTTAACAAAACAATGGCAATGAGGATTCATCAATATATAAAAACTAGAGGCCCGGTGCATGAATTCATGCACCAGTGGGGTCCCTCGGCCTGGCCTTCAGGATCAGGCTGAAACTGGCTCTCTGACATTCCCTGAGGAGTCCCAGATTGCGAGAGGGTGCAGGCCAGGCCAAGGGACCCCACAGGTGCATGATTGGGGCCGGGGAAGGACGTTGGAGGTTGGCATGCTGGGTAGGGGCCACGTGAGGGCTCCAGGGCATGTTCAGCCCATCTCACTCAGTCCTGATCAGCCAGACCCCAGCAGCAAGCTAACCTATCGGTCGGAGCATCTGCTACTTAGTGGTCAGTGCACATCAGAGCAACTGGTCGATTGTTTGCCCCCTGGTGGTCAGTGCACATCATAGCGAGCAGTTGAGCAGCCTTAACATATCATTAGCATATTATGCTTTGATGGGTTGAACAACTGAGCAGATGACTGGACACTTAGCATATTAGGCTTTTATTATATAGGATAATTATACACTATGACCAAGTGGGGATTATTCTAAGGATGCAAGGCTGGTTTAATATTTAGAAATAAATCAATGTAATTCATCATATTAACAGGCCAAAAGTAAAAAAAAAAAAAAAAATCACATGACCACATCAATTGATATAGAAAAAGCACTTCACAAAATTCAATATTCACTCATGATTTAAAAAAAAAACACAACTCTCAGAAAACTAAAACTAGAGGGGAACTTCTTCAACTTGATAAACAAAACCTACAAAAATCCTATAGCTAATATTGCATTTAATGGTGAAAGACAATACTTTTTCCCGAATATTGAAAATGAGGCAAGGATCCAACAATCCAATTAGAAAAATCAGCAAAAGACAAGAAGAGACATTTTACTAAAGAAGATAAAGGTTGGCAAATAAATGCATGAAAAACATTCAACATCATTAACCATTTGGACAATGCAAAGTAAGACCAGGATGAGGTATTACCACATATCATCAGAAGAGATAAAATAGAAAGTGACACCACCAATTGCTGGCAACAATAAGGAGCAACTGGATCTCTCATACATTGCTGGTAGAATGTAAAATGGCATAGCACTTGGAAATAGGCAGTTTCTTTTAAAAAGAAGTCTACACATACACTAATACTCCTGGCCATTTATCCCAAAGACATGAACTGTGTACACACCAAAACCTGCCCTTGATTGTTCATACTAGGCTTTTTTTTTTCTAATAGCCAAAACCTGGAATTATAAAAATGTCCTACAATAATGGGTGAATGACTAAACAAACTGAGGTACATCCATACCATAAAATATTACTCAGCAATAAAAAGGAATGGGTTATCGATACATATAACAGTTTGGATGGATCTCAAGGGCATTATGCTGAGTGAAAAAAAGCTCATGACATACCAGATGATTTCACTTATATAACACTAGAGGCCCGGTGCACGAAATTTGTGCACAGAGGGGGGTTGTCCCTCAGCCCAGCCTGTACCCTCTCCAATATGGGACCCCTCAAAGGATGTCCGACTGCCCGTTTAGGCCCAATCCCACCGGTGAAATAGATAATTAGATCCCACCAGTTGGAATCGGGCCTAAACGGGCAGTCGGACATCCCTCTCACAATCCAGGACTGCTGGCTCCCAACTGCTTGCCTGCCTGCCTTCCTGATTGCCCCTAACCGCTTCTGCCTGCCAGCCTGATCACCCCCTAACCACTCTGCTGCCAGCCTGTTTGCCCCCAGCTTCCCTCCTCTGCCGGCCTGGTCACCCCTAACTGCCCTCTCCTGCAGGGTTGATCACCTCCAACTGCCCTCCCTCGCAGGCCTGGTCCTTCTCAACTGCCCTCCCTTGCAGGCCGGGTGCCTCCCAACTGCCCTCCCCTGCTGGCCATCTTGTGGTGGCCATCTTGTGTCCACATGGGGGCAGGATCTTTGACCACATGGGGGCAGCTATATTGTGTGTTGCAGTGATGATCAATCTGTATATTACTCTTTTATTAGATAGGATAGTGGCCTGGTACCGGGGTGGGGGCCAGCTGGTTTGCCCTGAAGGGTGTCCCGGATTAGGTGGGGGTTCCCTTGGGGCGTGGGGCGGCCTGAGCGAGGGGCCTGTGGTGGTTTGCAGGCTGGCCACGCCCCCTGGCAACCCAAGCGGAGGCCCTGGTATCTGGAATTTATTTTCCTTCTACAATTGAAACTTAGTAGCCTGGAGCGGAGCCAAGCCTGGGGCTCCCTCCAGGCTGGCAGCCATTTGTGTTGGGGTTATAATTGAAACTTTGTTGCCTTAAGTGGGTGGGCCCAGCCAGGGTGTGCGGAAAGCTTTGCTTCCCCTGTTGCCGGCGGCAACCCTGGCCTGCTCTCTCAAGCTCCATTCTGCCACCATTTGTTTGAATTTGTTTACCTTCTATAATTGAAACTTTGTAGCTTGAGTGGAGCTTAGGCCTGGCAAGGGCAGGCGGAAAGCTTGGCTTCCTCTGTTACCTAGGAAACCTTGCTCTCTGTGGCTGTAGCCCTCTTGGTTTGGGTTAATTTGCATACTCGCTCTGATTGGATGGTGTGCATGGCTTGTGGGCGTGGCTTGTGGGTGTGTCGGAGGTATGGTCAATTTGCATATTTGTCTATTATTAGGTAGTATGTTTGAAATGACAACATTAAAGAGATGGAAGACAGACTCGTGGTTGCCAGGGGTTAGGGGCAGTGAGAGAAAGGACGTGGAGTGACTAGAAAGGAATGGCACCAGAGAGATGATGACAGTACAGTTCTGTATCCTGACTGCAGTGGTGGTGACATGAATCAGCTCACATGATAAAATGACATGGACATATACACACACACTGCACCAATGTTACTTTTCTGGTTTTGACACTGTACTATAGTGACAGGTGTACCCACTGGGGGAAACTAGGAGAGTACATGCAACCACTCTGGATCATCCTTAAAACTTTGTGAATCTATAATTATTTCAAAATTAAAAGTTTAAAAAATTACATATGTGGCCTACACCGTTTTTCTACTGTACAGCTCCTCAGTCCTCCATTAGATCTGACCTTAACTCAGTCTACCTAGTTTGAGCCTTGAGCTCCCATTTGGTCCTTGCCGGGCCCCTCCCTTCATCAGCCTCCTGTTCATTCCAACCCCTACAGTGCCCCCCCCCCCCCACACCACACACACACACACACACACACACATCCCTACAGCACTGGCTGGTTCCTTGGAAATGGACTGACCACCAGAACCAGAACCCTGGCCTCTAGGCCACCACTCACCTGTCCCTCAGCTTCCATGCACCCGACACCTTTCCCCGACCTCCAGATAGTCATGTCTGCTGATGACAGATGCCTCCAGCATTAAAATACCAAACTATCCCCAATGGGGCCAGACCTCTATCTGGATCTGATCTCTAGACCCCATCCTAGCTGACCTTGGTGCTCTCTACCTCCAAATGGGCCTAATCCATGGCAGCTGCAACTTCCTTCTCCCCCATGTCCACCAGAACATGCCCTTGGGTGCCCTTCCCAGACTCTGTCTGGGGGGCGGCTTTTCCTTCAACAACATACAGCTTCCTGGAGGAATCTCACCCCTCACAAGGCTTCTCCCATGAAGTCATCTCTGGGATGACATTCTTCTCACTGAGTAGAACTTGTTGATTTTATTCCCCTAGTTAGTGCCACAACATTTTTGAGCTGCCATTGAAGATTTCCAAACTCTAGTTTCTTGGTACTATATTTACACAAGCTGTGAAGAGCTAATGTACACTGTCAACAAACAATTACATTTTTATCACTTGCAATATATGGAATTGCAGCTTACTAGCCATTTTCTCTAATCAGATATTTATCGCTGCTCTGCTATTTCCCAGGCTTGGCAGATAAATTCTAACATGGAGGCTTCCTCAAAGGCACTAAAGCTGGAGGGGGTGTGAAAGCCTGATCTCGCCATCTGGGTACTTGAATCATCATCCCCCCGTTGTTGCACTGACAACTCGCTCTTCCCTCGTCCATACGTTATCACTGAATCAATTTCAGACAAGCTGATGACCCACGAGTCAGGAGGAGTTATCACGTTTGCGTGTCAGAGAATGAGCAAATAAAACTTTCAGACCAGCCCATCTTTTATCTGACAAGTCTATTTACCATATTGGAATGAGTGAGATAGCCTTCCATAGTAGAATCCAGACTTATTAGGGAAATGGGGTAAAATGATGGCAAAAAGGCAAGAGCCCTGTGCTGCTGTTGGTTATCTGATGAATCTAAAAGGTGCAGAGAAGAGCGTTTACAAACAGGTGCCCTGGCCACATTTGTAAACTAATACCCATCTTCCCCTTTATCAAGGCTGTTGTCTTTCCCACTTCCTCCAGAACCTTCCCTTTTCTCCTTCCTCTGTGCCTAGAGTAACCTAAGATCTTGGAAACTGGTTAAGTCCAGGACCCCAAACTTCTCACTCTCCCAGTTCAGAGTTCATCAATGGCTTCCACTGTTCTTAGGATTAGGCCAACATCCCTAATGAGTCCACAAAGCCTATATGACCAGACCCTGCCCGATTCTCTGCCCTATACCCCACCAGGCTCCAGCTCCTCCAGTGCTCCAGTCTTCTTTGGTCAAAGGCAGGGGCAGGGGTCAGCCCGGAATGCAGATAAGAAGGAATTTGTGAGGAATTTGAAAACAATAATAAAATGGACCTGTAAGTCCACTTATTATCACTGTGATTGTGCACTCCAAAAATGTCTGATAAAATACTCCTCCTCGCCTTTCTCCCTGCCCTCCTCTTTGGTAGGCTGCTGGCTTCAGTTACTTCAATTTGCCACCCCACCCCCATCCTCAGGACCTTTGCACATGCTGCTTCCTTTTTAGGACACTTTCTCACATACTCTCCACTTGTTTGTCTAATTGACTCCTTCTCATCGGTCAAATCTCATTGCAAATGTCTCAATAGTATTTTCAGAAAGATATATCCTAGACCAGTGGTCGGCAAACCGCGGCTTGCGAGCCACATGCGGCTCTTTGGCCCCCTTGAGTGTGGCTCGGCGTTAGAACCACTTCTTCAAAATAGACTCGCCCAGGCTGAAAACCGACTTCTGTGCATGGGCCACGAAGTTTCAATCACACTGTACATGCGCACCCGCACGTGGTATTTTGTGGAAGAGCCACATTCAAGGGGCCAAAGAGCCGCATGTGGCTCGCGAGCTGCAGTTTGCCGACCACTGTCCTAGACCATCCAGACCAGTCTATTTATTTTGCATTCTCACAAGTCCCTGTGGAAGTCACTGGTGCTCATGGATCTCCAGCTTTCCTTCCAGGCACAAGGTGGAATGGCACCTCCCCCTCCTAGCTGAGGTCAGGTACTGGGCTTGCCAAGGATATGTGGGTGGCAGTGAAGTGTGCCATTTCTGGCAGGGAGCCTTGAGGAGTCTGTGCGCCTTATGCTGAATTCCCCTGCGTCAGTAAACCTGGGTCTCTGTCAGCGGGGTCCCCGAGTGATCCACTAAGCAGAGGACCCTGCAAACTGATTTTGTTGTTGTTGTGTTAATCCTCACTCAAAGATATTTTTCCATTGATTTTTTAGAGAGAGTGGAAAGGAAGGGGAAAGACAGAGAGAAAGAAACATCCATGCAAGAGAGACACATCGATTGGTTGCCTCCCGCATGCACCCTGACAAGGGCCTGGAATTGAGCCTGTAACCAAGGTACCTGCCCTTGACCTGAACTGAACCCGCAGCCCTTCGGTCCAAGAGCTGACAGTCTATCCACTGAGCCAAACCAGCGAGGGCACAATCCTCTTTTGAACATGTAATATTGCAAGAAATAAAATTTTGGTGAGTTAGCCATTGAGATTGGAGCGGTGTTTCTTACCTGTGTTTTAAAATGTAGATTTTAGCCCTAGCTGGTTTGGCTCAGTGCATAGAGCATCAGCCTGCAAATGAAGGGTCCCAGGTTTGATTCTGGTTAAGGGCACATGCCTGGGTTGCAGGCTTGATCCCCCACTGGGGGCATGCACGAGGCAGCCAAATGATGATTCTCTCTCATCACTGATGTTTCTATCTCTCTCCCTTTCCCTTCCTCTCTGAAATCAATCTTACCTAATAATAGACAAACATGTAAATTGACCATACGTCTGCTACGCCCACCAGCCAATCAGGAGGGAATATGCAAATTAGAAGGACAAAGATGGCAGCCGCCCAATTGCTCCAGGTGTAGAGTGGCCAGGTGGGGCAGGACGCCTGCTATGAGAGGGAGGGCAGGGGGCGAGGGGATCTACAGGAGTGGCACTCTGGCCCCGCAGCGAAGATGAAGACTGCAGACTCCGGAGTCTGCAGTGAAGATGAAGATGGCAGACTCCCGCTGGAGTCTGCAGCGAAGACAGCAGACTCTGGCTGGAGTCTGCAGCGAAGGCGGCAGACTCTGGCCGGAGCAAAGGCCTGGGTCCCAGGTGCTGGAGGAAAACCAGTGCTGGAAGCCAAGGGAGGGAAGGCCTATTGTACGGATCTCTTCGTGCAACGGGCCTCTAGTAAAAATATATATAAAAAGAAATGCATCTATATATATATAAAAGCCTAAGCAACTGATCGACCAACCAGTTGACCAGTCACTAAGATGTGCACTGACCACCAGGGGGCAGATGCTCAATGCAGGCGCTGCCCCCTGTGGTCAGTGCACTCCCACAGGGGGAGCACCACTTAGCTGACTGATGGGCGCCAGACGCTGGGCTCACTTCTGGCGAGCATAGCTGCGGCGGTGCGAGCCTCTCCGGCCTCCACGGCAGCACTACTGAGAGGTGCAGGGGCAGGGGCAGTGGCGCCAGGATGAGCAGGAGCAGTGTGGCGCCTGGCCTGGGCTCCTCCAGGGCCGCCTGCCACTTTGCGCACTACTACATCCCTCGGGGGATGTCAGACTGTCAGTTTCAGCCCAATCCCCACAGGCCTGAACAGGCAGTCTGACATCCCCCAAGGGGTCCCAGATTGCGAGAGGATGCAGGCCAGGCTGAGGGACCCCACCGGTGCACGAATCCGTGCACCGAGCCTCTAGTACATAAATAAATAAATAAATAAATAAATAAATAAATAAATAAATAAATAAATAAAATGTAGATTTTATGGTGAGGCCAACAGATCAGAAGACAATTTCCATGGAAAAGATTTTTACTTGCAGTTCCCAAGAGGAGGGAACAAGCCAGGACACCCAAAACCTCATGGGTTAGCACTAGGGCAGTGATGATGAACCTATGACACGCGTGTCAGCACTGACACGGGTAGCCATTTCTGATGACACGCAGCTGCCTCGGCCGCCGCATGCCGAGGATGAAACATTTGCTGCTCCTGAGGATGAAACATTTGCAAAATAATGTTTTTTCCTCAAAGTGACACACTACCCGAGTTATGCTCAGTTTTTTGGCGAAGTTTGACACACCAAGCTCAAAAGGTTGCCCATCACTGCACTAGGGTAATTCAGGAGGTGGGAAGAGCAGGAGAAAGGTGTGGGTAGGAGCCTTTACTCAGGTTTTCTAAGGGGAAGGAAAGGATGAGGCAGGGTGAGCAGGCTGGTGGTGGGTGAGGCAGGCTTGCACTAGTTTGAATAATTTCAGAGGGCTCCAGGGTATAGGGACTACCCTTAGTTGTCTGGCTCCAGTAGGGCAAGGGGATAGTAGTTCAGTAAGTGAAGAACAGTAAAGGAGGTGGGTGGGCTCTGGATTGGTTGATTTGCATATGAAAGGCTCCATCCCCTGAGAATCCTTTGCTGTCTCTAGGAATTAGCTAACCCTGGGAGGGGCTGTCTCTCCTGGTTCAACAAGGGTCCCAGATGTCATAGCATCAGAAAATACAGAAAAGGGAAACATGATTAATGCACACAGCATGACATGGCCCATTCTGACTAACACCCTTTTCTTTGCTAGCATTCATCATATTCCTAATGAGATGTTTACTGGGGTAAATATATGTATTATTTTTGTGATTGCTTTCTAAAGGTCCACTTACAACTCCGTGAATGCAGTGGCTGTGGGGTGGGGCCCTCCTGACTGGGATCACTGCTCTTATAAGAGCTACTAGAGAGCTTGCTTCCCTCTGCAATCCATCCAGTAAGGATACAACGAGAAGTTGGCAGTCTGCAACCCAGAAACCCAGAAGACAGTTCCCCCGATCCTCACCCCCCTGGAACCCTGATCTTGGACTCTGAGCCTCCAGAACCATGGGTAATAAATCTCTGCTGTTTATAAGTCACCCAAGCCACAGAATTTTTGTTACAGCAGCCCAAACTGGTGAAGACAAATGTAGGATGAATGAAAGAATGAATGAATGGATATTCCACTATTGGAGAGTGGACAGAAAAGGCCTGATGTCCTTTGAAAGACCAGTTTAGGAGGTTGGCCCTTGCTGGCATCTGGGAATGTGCATTTCAGGGAACCCCACCCTTTCCCGAACTGAGGAAAGCGGCCTAAGCTATTTGTACAAACATTTGTACAAACACTGAACACCTGCTTTCCCTCTGGGGTTCTGGAACACTGATACACGTCAGGCAGAGGTGCCTGTGTAATATGCCCCAATGACAACCCTGGGCACCGAGTCTCCAATGAGCTTCCCTGCGTGGCAACATTCCACACTGCTGGGGGCGCAAGCACATCCTGTGACCCCACTGGGGCAGGACTACTGGAAGCTCGTGCCTGGCTGCCCCCACACGTCATCCCATGCATAGCTTTCCTTTGCTGTTTGGCTCTGTATCCTTTCTCTGTCATAAATCACAGCCATGAGTGCCACTGTATGCCGAGTCCTGTGAGTCCTCCCAGGGAATCACTGAATCTGAGGGTGGCCGTGGGGAACCCAACACGGGTGACAAATGAACACAATCAGATTCTTCTGGAAAGTACAAATATTAGCCTCTTCTCCAAAGGATATGCTAGGGAGCTTACTGGTTAAACATAACTGAGAAATACTGTGTTAACAAGGTCAAAAAAGAAATTGTCAGAAAATAAAACATAAAATGGTTATGGCTGCTTTTAATAAGCTAATAAACTTCCAAGGCAGGGATAGATTATGTAACAGCTCCCCCACCCATTTTATCATAGATCCTTATATCTTTAGAGCAGCGTATGGGCTGGGGTTCTGGGGAACCTTCTTTGGGAAATAACAGGCCCAGTGAAGGCAGGTCACAGAGCTCAGGCTATTGCTATGTTAGCCCCGAGGCTGCTGATGCTCCCAGTCTCAGAAGCCCTGAAACCTATGGCAACCAAAAGGCTTAGGAGATGGTCCCTGTGCTGCCCCACAGTCTGAAAATCCTTGTAATAAATCCCCATTTCTGGGGGTAATCCATGTATGTTTCTTCCTTTAGATCTTAAAGAGCTCAACTAATATAGAATTATCCAGGAATAAACAGTAATGTAGCAAATTGGACCTTTATTGAATGGCTCTCATTTAAGGCTCTTAGCACATCAAACAGTGATATTAAAAAAGACATGTCAATTGACCTTGGAAATAAAGGAGTCAATGTAAGCAACATTTGTCACACTGACAGGCTTGGCAAATAGTGTTTTGATTTGCCAGCAGCCCTACTCCAGAGAGCAGCCACTAGTTAGATACATAAACCATTAAGCTAAAAACAGAACTGTCATTACAGGCAACATCTAGTAATTTGCAGGTAATTGATGGACATTAGTCATAATCACACACAATACACAGAAACACACATACACCCTACAGACACATGTTTTCTCTGGTAATTCCCATTTGCATTTCATCAGGAGCTTCTAAAACTGGGAAACTGGGAAAAATTGGATTTTCTGATTTCAAGTACAGGCAGTCCTCGGGTTACGACAGAGATCCGTTCCAAGGGTGCGACGTAACGCAATTTTCACCAAAATCACCATAAGTCGGAACCCACCTACATAAGCACCTACGTCACTCACATGGAGCACATACACAGCAGTAATGAAGTGAAACAGTAAAAAAAAAAAATTTTTAAGATAACAATTCCTGACCTTTACTTGTGGTAAATAAATAAAAAACATAAAGCACATATGTACATATGTTGAAATGACGGAACTTTTTTTTTTATAAATACTGTAAATGGGAGATGGTGACCTAACCACGAAACGATGTAAGTCGAGTCCGACGTAACCCGAGGAAAGCCTAGGGTTGCTTGTACCCTAGGATGCTATAAGGAACATACAAGAGCACTTGAGGGATATACATATATATATATATATATATATATATATACTATGCAATCCACCCAGTAGGGATACAAGTGACCCCCTCCAGTGCAAGAAATTTGTGCACTTGGAGGGGGTCCCTCAGCCCAGCCTGTGCCCTCTCACAGCCTGGGACCCCTCAGGGGGTGTCTGACTGACAGCTTAGGCCTGCTCCCCAGGGGGCGGGCCTAAGTCATCAGTCAGACATCCTTAGCACTGCTGCAAGGCAGGAGAGGCTCCTGCCACTGCCGCTGCATTCGCCAGCTGTGAGCCCAGCTTCTGACTGAGCGGCCCTCCCGCTGTGGGAGCGCACTGACCACCAGGGGGCAGCTCCTGCATTGAGCATCTGCCCCCTGGTGGTCAGTGTGCATCATAGTGACCGGCCATTCCGCCGTTGGGTCAATTTGCATATTAGCCTTTTATTGTATAGGAGGATATATATCATAAACTCTTTTTCTGAGAGCGTTCTGTGTGCTGAGGTTCTGTGGGATGCTCTGGGAAATGAAATGCCAGAGAAGACAGGTCATGGAGCTCATGCTGTTGCTACATTGGTCACGAGATGACTGAGATTCCTGGTCTCAGAAGCCCCGAAACCCCAGTAACCAAACATCTGCAGAGATGGTTCTCATGTAAGATCTCCATATGTACTTTTTAGGATGCATGACTTCAGAAGCAAGGTCTAGAGTCAACGCAGGCTCACCTACTGAGGTCTAAAAATAGACAAGCAGCACTCTATGCTCAGAATACCAATCCTCTAAGCACACTCACTCTGTCAACACCCAGGAGTATTTCCCATAGAACTGCAACAAGGAGTCCTGGGTATTCTCTCTTCATGTTCTATCCCAACGGTTCCCAAAACACGTTCCAAGGAACACTGTCCAGTGTTATGTTAGTAGACTTGCCTGAGAAAATGCACATATAATTTTGGGAAATGCTACATACAAAGTGAAACCATAGTTCCCAATCTAGGTACCACAGTACCCTAGGATGCTATAAGGAACTTACAAGGGCACTTGAGTGATATTTTAAATTTTCAAGGGAATCTGTGATACTCACTATCTGTTTGGACACACAAAGTATTAGCTCAAGGTAGTTGAGTTTCAGCATGAAGCTACGTTCCAGGAGATGACATGGTATCTTTACAAAGCTGGGTGTTTGGTGGCTGGTGTGATAAAAAGTAGCACTGTGTTTAAATCAGCGTGGAATAGGATTTGAGGGTGGTGATGTCCAACCTAAATCCAAAGTTTGAAAAGCTGTGCAGAGCCTGACAAGTACACTCATTCCATTAGTAAGTAGTTGTGGTTATTTGAGGATAAAATAAAAATGTGTTTTTTTTTCTTTCAATTTATAGTCATTATTTTTCCAAACAGCTACAATGTTGTTAAGATGTAAATACATATTCAGCTATTCAGACCTTACTACTTAATAAATGGGCTGATAGGTACTTCTTTTATCCATGGAGCATTATGCAAATATTACTGAAGCACTTAACTGCACCTCAAACTAAGAAATGTTGGGAGAGAGAGGAACCAAGATGGCAGCATAAACACCTGAACTTGCTGCCTCCCACAACCACATCAAAATTACAAGTAAAATAAAGAACCACCATCATATAGAACTGCCAGAAAGCTGGCTGAATGAAAGCCCTACAACTAAAGAAGCAAAGAAGAAAGTACACTGAGACTGGTAGGAGGTGCGGAGGTTGCAGAAAACTGGCTGGTCTGACACCCATGTGTGCCATTTTTTTTAATTGGGAGGGAGATCGTCTCTACAGAGGCCACCTGTGAGGAGCAAGGAGGCCCAGTCCCACACCAGAAGCCAAGGAAAAGAAGTCCCCGTAACTATAGGCTGTAAAAACCAGTGTGGATTAGGGCTCAGTGACGCAGAGGTGGCTGGAGACCCAGCTGTTCCTCTTAAAAGGCCAGCACTACTAACTGAACTTACAAGGTCCTGCTTTCTCTGAGCTCCAGGACCAACGCAAGGCTCGGCGGGGGGTTGGGGTGGGGGTTGGTGTCATAGACAAATACAAGGAGGAACTGGATTGTCTGGCAGCAGGGCAGGAACTTAGAGGCAGCTTTCTCCCAGATGGAGGTGCTGGCAGGGATCATTGTTCCTATGCTGGGACCTCCCTGGTCGTAGGGCTGACTGGCAGCCATTTCTGTTTGCTCTGCCCTGGTGATTGCCTAAGATCCCGCCTTATCCAATTTATAAGCGCACCCAAGCTGCATGCAGCGGCTTTTGCATTGCATATGAATGGCCTGTTCTTGCTCAGGCTAAAATATCTCAAACAAGCTGCAGTTGGGTCAGGAAGCCCCAAACCTATCAATAAAAGGCCCAAGACCCAGCACCAGCAACATCCTGTCTTGCTTCATAGCTGGGCCTCATCTAAGCACTTCCAAGCCCAATACAAAGAGGAGGAATCTGCAGATCTCTCTGTAGCTCCTGCAGGGTGGCCCCAGGCAGTGACTGATGTTGCACCTCCCTGGAGACCCAAGAGCCAATATACCCAGTGGTTAGTGTAAGACCATACCAGATTACTACTCTACACATCCATAAGTGACATACTCAAGGGACAGACTCAGTGAGCATCAAATCCCCACTGAAGCAAGTCCTGGGGTGTCTCCTGCATAGCAGCTCTCCCACTGTAGCCACAGCTGGTCCTCACAGCAATTGGCCTGGAAGTCAATTCCTCCCAGTGACACCAACAGCAATCAAGTCTCAACTACAACAAGACTGTGCTTACAGCCCACAAAGAAATGCACCTAGAGTTCTCAGCTCAGGTGACTGGGGAGGCTGAGTCATTGGGCCCTATAGGACACCTACAACACAAGGCCACTCTACCAACTCAAGGAGACATAGCAGCTCTACCCAATACATAGAAACAAAGACAGGGAAGCAGCCAAAATGCGGAGACAAAGAAACATGTCACAAATGAAAGAGGTGGAAGAAAGCAAATTACTGGATATAGAGGTCAAAACCACAGTTATAAGGTTACTCAAGAATCTTCTAGAATCATCCAAGGGACTTAGTGAGACTTTCAAGGATCTTAGTGAGAATGCCAAAAAAAAAAGAAAGAAAGAAAGAAAGAAAGAAGAAAGAAAGAAAGAAAAGAACCAGTCAGAAATTAAGCACACACTGAATGAAATAAAGAATAGCATGTAGGGATTCAACAGAAGAGTAAAGGATTCTGAGAACCCAATCAACAATTTGAAATATGAGGAGCAAAAAACACCCAATCAGAAGAGCAAAAAGAAATAAGAATTCACAAAATATAAAGATAGCGTAAGGAGCCTCTAGGACAACTTTGAGCATACCAACATTCGCATTATTGGGGTGCCAGAAGAAGAGAGAGAGAAAGATATTGAAAACCTATTTGAAGAAATAATGACAGAAAACTTCCCTTTATAAGAAATAGACTTATAAGTCCAGGAAGTACAGAGAGTCCCAAACAAGAGGAACCCAATGAGGACCACACCAAGACACATCATTATTAAAATGCCAACGGCTAAAGACAAAGAGAGAATCTTAAAAGCAGCAAAAGAAAAGCAGCTAGTTACCTACAAGGGAATACCCATACAATTGTCAGCTGATTTCTCAACAGACACTATGTAGGCCAGAAGGGAGTGACAAGAAATATCCAAAGTGATAAATAACAAGGACATACAACCAAGATTACTCTTACCCAGTAAAGCTATCATTTAGAATTGAAGGTCAAAGAGCTTCACAGACAAGAAAAAGCTAAAGGAGTTCATCACCACAAAACCAGTATTATATGAAACTAGAGGCCCGGTGCACGAATTTGTAAACGGGTGGGGTCTGGCCAGCCCACCCCAATAGGGGCCGATCCAGCCGGGCTGGCCAGGGGTAGGGGCTGCGGGTGGTTGGCCGGCTGGCCTCGCCCCCTGGTTGAACTCCTGGTGGAACTCCTGGTCGAGGGGACAATTTGCATATTAGCCTTTTATTATATAGGAAGTATGTTGAACGGCATTCTTTAAGAAGAGGAAGAAAAAGAAAAAGATAAAAAATATGAACAACAAAATGGTAACAAATACATACCTATCAACAATTGAATCTAAAAATCAAAATAAATGAATAAGAATAAGAAATCTAATGAACAGAATAAACTGGTGAATAACATAGAATCAGAGGCATGGGAATGGAACAGACTGATGATACTCAGAGGGAAGGGAGTGGGGGGGGAGGGCGAGAAGAGATTAAACAAAGATCTTATATGCATATATGCATTACCTATGGACACAGACAATAGAGTGGCGAAGGCCTGGGGGGGCGGGAACCAGGTGGAGGGGGGCAATGGGGTGGGGGAAATGAAGGACATCTATAATAATCTCAACAATAAAGACTTAAAAAAAGAAAAAGAAATGTTGGGAACCTGTGCATTAGTGTATTAAAGTCTCTGAGACATCCCACAGCAAGAAAAATGGACAAACCAAGAAAGCCCACTGCATGGGAGAACATATTTGCAAATGCTATCACTGATAAAGGTTTAATCTCCAACATCTACAGGCAGCTTATGCAACTTAATAAAAGGAAGATAAATGATCCAATAAAAAAATGGGCAACAGACCTAAACAGAATATTTTCAAAAGAAAACAGAAAGAAGGCCAAGAGACACATGAAAACATGTTCAAAGTCACTTATTATCCGAGAGATGCAAATCAAAACAACAATGAGGTACCATCTCACACCTGTCAGAATGGCTATCATCAACAAATCAACAAACGACAAGTGTTGGCGAGGATGTGGAGAAAAAGGAACCCTCGTGCACTGCTGGTGGGAATGCAGACTGGTGCAGCCACTGTGGAGAACAGTATGGAGTTTCCTCAAAAAACTGAAAATGGAACTCCCATTTGACCCAGTAATCCCACTCCTGGGAATATATCCGAAGAAACTAGAAACACCAATCAGAAAGGATATATGCACCACTATGTTCATAGCAGCACAATTTACAATAGCTAAGATTTGGAAACAGCCTAGGTGCCCATCAGCAGATGACTGGATCAGAAAACTGTGGTACATCTACACAATGGAATACTATGCTGCCATAAAAAAGAAGGAATTCTCATCATTTGCAGCAACCTGGATGGAATTGGAGAACATAATGCTAAGTGAAATAAGCCAGTCAATGAAAGAAAAATACCACATGATCTCACTCATTTAGGGATAGTAAAGAACATTATAAAGTGATGAACAAAAAGATAGATACAGAGACAGTAAAGCATCAAACAGACTTTCAAATTACAGGGGGAAAGTTAGGGAGAGGTGGGGGAGTTATGAAATCAAACGAAGGACTTGTATGCATGCATATAAGCATAAACAATGGACGCAAAACTCTGGGGGGTGAGGGCATGAATGGGTGTGGGGTGGGGGAGGGTAATGGTAAGATATGTACACATATAATACCTCAATAAAAAAAAAATGAAAAAAAAAATGAAACTAACCAGAAAAAAAAAAATGGACAAACAAAATTGAAACCAACATCCTCCACATGTCTTGGTTCAGCACACCCATGAACAGCATTCTTTATGACATCAGGGTGATCTGGGTGAATATTACCCAGGATTGGCTCTATCATCTGACAGATTCAAAAAAGAGAACAGAGGCTGATTTATTTGTATTATTAACATTCAAAAATTATTTTTCATCCCTTATTCATTCAACAAACATTAATTATGTGCCCTATTAAATGTCACTACTATGTTTGGTTCTGAAGACAAAAACTTATAAGATGGGACCTTGCCCCAAGGAGTTCAACCTCAAAAGAAGGCATTTACATTCATTTATCAGGAAATCCAGCCGCTCCTCATCACTTTCATTTCTGCCATTCTGATTCTGGCCACCTCCAGCTGTTGACTTGGTTATTGCACCAACCTCCTAATTGGCCTCCCTTCTTTCCCCTTGTCCTCCGATAGACCATGCTCAACAGAGCAGCTGGCATGATCATTTTAAGTCAGACTATGAGACTTCTCTGCTTAGAACCCTTATAAAGGTGTCTCACTTGATTTAAGACAACACTAAGATCTTCATAACAATCTACAGGTCCTGGGCAATCCTCTGCCACCTTTACACACTCCCACTCCATTACTTTCCTCTTTATCACCAATTAGTCTCTCCCTGCTCCTTGCTCCAGCCATAATGGCCCCTTGCTATTCCTCCAACACATCTCACAAGTTCTGACATAGGGCCTTTGCACTTGCTGATTCCCCAGCTATCTCATCTCTTCTCCCAAATGTGCATGACTGGTCCCCTCATCTCCTTCAGGTTTTTGCTCAGACATCACCTTTACACCAAAGACTTCAATAACCAATCCATTTAAAATTGCAACCTCTTCCGACTCCAACCTCACTTCCTGGCTTCTGATCTCTCTGTTCTACATTTCCTCTGTAAGGACAGAAAAAAAAAAAAAAAAAAAAAGCCTTTCTTTTTCTTTGCTGTGACCTTCCACAATTGATGAGAAGCACTTGGTAATTAAACCCCAAGATTGTTAGCTCCTCTGATTCAAACAGCCCCTCTGTTCAAACTGTAAGACAAGATAAGCTACTTTCAAGGCTACATTCTTGCACTCCCCACTCCCCGCTACCCCTCCTCCAGCTGCTGCCTGCTGTTTTCAGAACTCAGGCATAATTTGCACCAGGGAGTCTCTAGTTAATAGAAAGTTCCCTTCAACCAAGCCTCTTTTGAAATCTTCAAAACTTTTGCTCTTAAGTATGTTTTACAGGCTTGGGAAAATACTGATAAGACACCCCCCTAGGGCATTTGTCTACTAAAAAGCAAACAAACTAACTTTTCAAGACAACTTCCCTGATATCTGCTCAATTTCACCCCCAATTCGCCTCCCTTTCTTGTTGCTTAGCAACAGCCTATGCTTAAAAGAGTAGGCCACCATTTGTTTCTTGCCCTGTATTGATTAGCAAACTTGGCCCTTTCCTTTCTTGGAAAGTAAAATAAACTTCCTCTCTGCATCTCTTCTTTTAGTTGTGAATTCTTTCACAGCCTGCAACACCAGCCAAACCATAACATTCTCCATAACACTTATCACCATCTAACTCTACTAGTATATATCTCATTAGCTCTTATTTATTAAGTCTATCTTTTCCCATTAGTATGTTAATTCCATGAGGGCAGGGATTTTGGTCCCCTGGTCTATGCCCAGCTTTAGAGAATGGTGCCAGGCACACAGTAGGAGTTAATAACTATTATTATTGCTCAAGACACAATGATAATGCAACACAGTAAGTGCAATGACAGAGATGTGCCCAGGGAATTTGATACACCAGCCTGAGTTGATCATGAAAGATAAACTGTTAGCCAATTATACATAGGGTATAGAAGTTAGTGGGAAGATAGGAAGGGTAATTTCAAGCAAAGGGGATGGCATGAGTAGAAGAAAAACAAAATCCAACTTTACATGTAATTTATGAAATGGTTCTCCAACCAATGACAGGACAAATGGAAGCAACCAGCTGTTCATCTTCCATGTGTTTTCCATGACTGCTTAATTACCAGCCTCCCCAGGAGAGAAGGACCGTTTTGGAGGCTGCTCAGCCTTCTAGCAGATGCAGACTTGATTTGCAAACACAGGGTCCTGGAAAACCCTGGCCCACTTTGGGCTTCATGACAGAGCTGAAGATTCTAGCACCATGGGTCAGGAGGGTTGGTGGGATGGAAATGGGGAAGGAAAAGAGAGGCCATCAGGTTCCTGAAAACTTCTGCCTCTGTATTCACCTCCCCCAAATCAGGCCAGTGATATCCCCATTTGGGAACAGGAGCTGTTCTCCTTTTGTCAAGGCTGCCCTGAAAGTCTGAACCACCACAAGGATCTCCCTGGATCAGCTGGGATCTACCAAGACCCTCAGATGGTGCCATTCTAGGATTGGCACTACCTGGAAGAGCTCTGCATTTTCTGTCCTTTTCATGCCAGGAAAATGAACTATAGTTGTCCAAAAGTGAGTGAGTAGCCAATGGTGACTCTCCCTAGAGATTTCCTATCCAGAGGACTTGTGCCCAGCAAGTCTCTGGCTGCTGAAGCCACCCTGAGAAAGGAGCAGGTAGTTTCTGAGAGCTCTGGGCGGCTCAAGATGCTAGGAATGTCTTCAAGAGGGCAGGGAGGCTGTACCAAGAGAATGGGGTGGTCCTCCCCTCCCTGTTCCTGCACCATGAGGCCCTTCCTGTTGGCCACCAGAGACTGTTCCGATCACGGTACCTGGTCTGAAGTCTGGGTCTCCATATTAGAGATAGCACTTACATCATGCAGCACCTTTGCCCAGGTGAATGGCAACTATCACCAGAACCAGCAGCTGCACACCCACCTCCAGGAGGTGCTGGGTATGAAGCAGAGGAGCTTCGGCCTATTCTTGTGAGCAAGGTAGTAATGCCTCTCAGACACAGCTGGAGGGCAGAGCCAGGCCCGGGACACACAGAGCACCATGTCCACTACTTTTCCATGATCCAGGAAACCAGGATGAACAGAAGCTTCCAGAACCATGGCCTTAGGGAGGCAATGTGCAGATTCCCCTCTGAGCAAAGCAACAGATGGGTTCAGCTCAAGCTGGGTTTCCAGGGCCAAATTGGGCTGTGGAAACAGGGTCAGCGAGGCCCATAAACTGTGCAGCATGGAGCACGGCCTTCAAGGCCAGGTCCCCGGCAACCAGTGATGGTGGTTGTGAGCAGCAGAGGATCAACCTGAATCATCACACCCAAACAAGAGCTATGTGTAGGCGACAGTAGAGCCCTCACCTGGAGACCTGAGAAGATGGAGTCACAGGAGCAGTGAAACAGTTTGGTCACCTGAGGTGTTTCGCAGGGGGTTTGGGGAATCTCTCCGGTTCTGTCTCCGTGTCTGAATCTCTAACTGGTCTGGCTTCCAGGATTTTTCAGGGCCACCATGTTGTTGCAAAACTCTGAGGGGTGCCATTCATATCATAGTGGATGGCCCTGGATTTGGAAGTGTTGTCTTATTCCTGAATTCTGTCTCTCTGCCTGAAGCCTCAGAATTAGAAAACTGTCAGGTTGAATTTAGAAAAGGGGTTTACACCCTGGATGCCATCTTTTCGGTCATCTCTGGAGCCACACTCACTCTGCAAAGTGGAGACTGATCCAGCTCAATCCCTTAATCCCCCAAATCCTGCCCACGTCTATGTCATTCTCTGAGGTGACACAAGCACATGGGAGCCAAGAGACAGCATCAAGTTTTAAGGGACTATGTCAAAGCGATGGAGGTACCACATTCACAGGGAGGATCCCATTAATCACAGCTCCCATATGTTCACACCCTGTCATCACACTCCATCAGTCACTCAGCTCATTCCTTATAACGCTGAATGGCTTATTATATGTATTTATTTGTTAATTGCCAACTCCCTCTGCTTGATTCTAAGCTCCATTTACAGCAAGGACTTTGTCCATCTTGGTTATTACCTTTTTATAGTCCATGCTAGCACAATGCCTGGCACACAGTAGATGCTCAATAAATACATGTGAAATGGGATGAATGAGTGAAAAATTGGGGGTATCAGAAAAGCTAGAAAAAGAAAGTGTTTAAAGAAGTATGAGGTCAACTCAACAGCAGCAAACACTTTCAAAGGAACTGAAGTCAAGATAAGAAGGTCATGCCGAAACTGGTTTGGCTCAGTGGATGGAGCGTCGGTCTGCGGACTGGAAGGTCCCAGGTTCGATTCCAGTCAAGGGCATGTGCATTGGTTGCGGGCACATCCCCCGGTGGGGGGTGTGCAGGAGGCAGCTGATCGATGTCTCTCTCTCATCGATGTTTCTAGCTCTCTATCCCTCTCCCTTCCTCTCTGTGAAAAATCAATAAAATATATTTTTAAAAAAAGATAAGAAGGTCAATAGATGTGACAATTAGGAGAACAGTGGTGACACCCCTGCCCCCAACACACACACACACACACACACACACACACACCAGCCCCAGCAGATTGGTGGAGTGGTAAGGCTGAAGATAAGGTGTAAATAAGAAGGGAGGAAGTGGAGACAGAGTCTAGACAGTGGTGTAGAAAGGAAGAGGTTCAATAAAAAAAAAGCTGCTTTTAAACAAAAGCCTGTTTTGCCCCCTAATCAAAAAATGCTAATTCCTACCTTTCCCTCCTGCCCTTCCCTTCCTGTTGCTTCTCTCAGAGCACACACCATTAATCATCTCTCATTACTTTATTTTTTTAATAGAACAAGCAAGTTCACGGGCATTTGTTTCAGTCTGATATTCATTCTCTTGGCAGGATAATAATTGATACCTTAAGTGACCTCATTAATCAGGAGGGACAATTAGAATGATGTAAGTGGAGGACAATTGGCCGTGTCGCCTGTCTAAGAAAGACTGAACGGTCCCTGCTATCGAGAGGTCAAAATGGGACACTTCCATGGGTGACTGACTCCTCATGAGTCCACCTTCTTGGGTCCCTCCAAGCAAAGTGAAGACAGGAAATGTCCAAGTAAGTTTAAAAGTTAGTGGCACATGCAGGTTCAACACGGTTCCATGTTCATTGCTGGGCTCTACCACCTTCATCCTTGGGCAAACACGTCTGCATTGATTTTAGAGATTTCCTGGGGGAAAATACAATTTTAATAGATGAACTTCTTAAAATGTAGCCAGAAAGTATATGCCATTCCAAAAGATTCAAGTGAATCTTTTGATAAAAAACAACAACAACCACACACAAAACCTCTCTGCAAAGTAAATTATCACTTTATCTCCCTTATGTAATACCTTAATCAATAAAGAAAAAAATATTATTAACTCAGAAAAAAAAAAAAAGAGTTACCAGGTGGGAAGATCAGAAAATGTGATGGAATATCTGGCTTCAACAAGGCATTAGAAACACAAGAAGAGGAAAGGTAGACTGAGACATTATCACAATGCGATAGATTCTTTGCTGGCTCAATGACTGCACAGATGTCAACTGCCTTTGTGACAGAACCCAATCCTCAGTCCTGTCCTGTCCTACATAATGAGTTCCTTGTGTTGGAATAATTTGAGATTTATAGAAAAGTTGCAAAGATACTACAGAGAGTTCCCATATACCTTTCAAACAATGTCTCCTGATGTTAACATTTTACATAACCATGGTAATCAGTCAAAACGAAGAGATGAACGTTGGCATTTTATTAACTAAATTACAGCCTTTATTTGGATTTCACCAGTTTTTCCACAAACATCCTTTTTCTGTTTCAAGATCCAATCTAGCAGACCACATTGCAGTTAGTGCTGTAATCTTTAATACCTTGTATGAGAACACTGATGATACACAGGTCAAAGTATGACTGGTATGACCAAGACCCAATCCAAAAGGCCCTCAGGCTTAATCTAGAGGACTTGTGTTGAAGCCTGACAAGAGTAAACTTCTGCCCTGGCCAGTGTGGCTCAGTTGGTTGAGCTTCGTCCCATGCACCAAAAGGTCATAGGTTCGATTCCCAGTCAGGGCACATGCCCAGGTTGCAGGCTCAATCCAGTAGGGGGCGTGCATGAGACAGCCAATCAATGTTTCCCTCTCACATCAATGTTTCTCTCTAAAATCAATAAAAACATATTTAAAAATAAGTGTTTTAAAAAGAGTAAACTTCTGTCCTTGGGTCCTGGAGCTCGCAGCTGGCTCTGATTGTGCCTTAGTGCCAAGAAAGCTTATGAGACCTGGGTACACCTTCCGAGGACTCGAGTGTCTGTCTGAGGGTAATGATTCTGGTCTATGGACTATCCGTGTGGGTTTGTTTACCTCCTACCTGCTTTCATTTTTCTAAGTTGTTTTTCCAAATAAGAATCTTTCAGAAGCACAAGAAAGGCTAGAGAGGAATATAATGAGCACCCGTGTATTCAACACCTGCTACGGTCATGAAGCACTGCAAATAGTCGGATCCCCTTGAGAGCTCTCCGACCCCTTGACATGGTGACAAGACCCTTCATAAGGCAGCCTCTGCATCTTTTCCTATAAATCATCAGCTCCCACCCTAAACAACAATAACAGCACACAAACAAGCAAAAAGCCAACCCACCCCCAGCTCTCCAGCCATAGGGGATCTCAGGAGATTCCCTGAATATCACTAGGGTGCACACACTCCAGCCTCCATGCCTGCTTTCTTCCCGCCCCATCCATCCATCTTCCAATACCAATTTCTTCTTTAAGATGTTGTTTGAGTGGCACCTCCTTAGTAGTGTCTGCCCTGATTCCTCCATGTGTAACGCATCTAAACCCTCATTGCTTGGGACACATCTGTACAAACTGAACTGACTTGTCTTGTTTCCTTAATGTTTCTACATGGACATCTCATGCTTTCCAAGGTCAGGGCCATGTCTAGATCATCTTTAAATCCCAAGGTGCTTGGGGAATATCTGGAAGGCCTGCAGCTTACTATGATGATTAAGAAAATAGTCTCCAATGCTAGTAGTACTTGGGTTTGCATCCTGGCTCTGCTACTTACGAGCAATGTGACTTTGGTCGGGTTCCTTAACGGCTGTGTCTCATTCTCCCCTTCATAAATGGGGGATTAAGCATGGTATCTCACTCACAGACTGTTGGCACGATTCAATGAGTTTACATAGGTGAAATATTTAGAATAGAGCTGGGCACATGGTAAACACTTAGTAGCTATTATAATTATAGCTCTCAAACTGTTTAGCACCTGGTAGCTATAGTCACCTGGGTTGAGGTTCCACAAAAAGCAGGACCCAGGTTAAGGATTTGGGTGCCAAGTGAGTTTATTCGTGAACCGATCCCATGAAAGACAGGAAGGGAGCGGCGAAATGAGACAGGAAAGGGAAGGTGACCCCTAGGGGTCTTAGTCCCAGGCAACAAAACCCAGCCACTGTGAGTGAATGGAGTTGAACCCCTCTTCGGGATTCTGGGAGCAGGAGGAGAACGTGGAACTCAGTAATTCTAGTGAAGGGAGAGGAGGCCTTCTCCTCTGTGGCTCACTGGTTGCTCCTGGGGATATCAGCTCTAAGCAATTAGCTATGCTTGGGAATCCATGGGGTCGGCTGGGTCTCCTCTCCACTCCCATTTTGGTACTTGAGCATATGATCTGGGTCAGGCGTCCTCAAACTACGGCCCGCGGGCCACATGAGGGTGTTTTTGCCGTTTTGGTTTTTTTTTACTTCAAAATAAGATATGTGCAGTGTGCATAGGAATTTGTTCATAGTTTTTTTTAAACTATAGTCCGGCCCTCCAACGGTCTGAGGGACAGTGAACTGGCCCCCTGCTTAAAAAGTTTGAGGACCCCTGATCTGGGTGGAGAGTGGGGGGCAATGCTCAACAGCATTTCTGACCATGCCCCTGGCTGCCTGGTTGCCCGCTTTCTTCAAGTCCTTTGAGTGCTGCTGGCCCCTGCCCCGGCTCTCTCTTTGACTCCATCCTAATCACAGATTCCCAAGGGCTGGCATTGAGAGACGCAATAGTGATGAAAAGTGATGGGGTAATGAGCCAGCAGGCCATGCCACCTTCAGTACCAGGCTGGTGGCTGGCAGAAAGCATCTCTTCTCCCTCTCCTAGACCCTCAACCCCCTCACCAATCCCCTTCTGACATTCTTTTCAGCTTTGGTAGCTGACGGCAGAGCAACATTCTGGCACACTGGCAGGACCCATGGCAACACATACAGCCCATTACGGTGATATGTGCCTCCTCGCCCCCACCAGCAGGCGGCCCAGAGCCTGGGCCAGAGAGAGGTGGGTGGAGAGAGGACCCAGCTGCCCAGTCTGCCTTCCGCCCCTCCACCTCCAGCTCCTGCTGCGGGCTTCTCATTACTCCCTTCCACAACCCCTCGCTTGTCCGTCCCCGGTGCCTGGTAATTAGGCTGTGTTTATTAAACCATGGCTCAGGCTCTGCTCACCTGGACTCCGCTTCCCATAGATTTTCCTGCGAGGACTGCAGAGATCGTAAACACAACATCCCACCTTGTCTCTCCTGCTTATTTACTAGCTTGGCCATAAATAATCAGAGCGATTTGCATCTCACTACTTGGCTTTTTATAGCACCACACATCTGAGCACAGGCAGTCAAGCTGGGGGCTGGGGCCGGAGGAGCCATGCTCTAGGCTGGCAGTGACCCTGCCAGAGGAGCTCCTGACTTCCTCCTTCAACCAGTGTCTGGCAAGCTTGTCCTGAAATCAGCAGAGTGGGAATCAGTGTGGGCTCTGGGGGAGCAGGAGGAGGGGAAGCCAGGCATAGCCCCCGGTCAGGAGCAGAGGTGGGTACAGCTGTAGTGGGAGGTGATAACTCTAAGATGTCCCTTGCAAAGGATGGCCTTTGTGCTGGGGAAGCAGGGAGACCTCCCTCCCAGGGTCCCATGTCACATGGGAGGGGTCTGAACAGAGGGCTTGCACACTTGAATCAGACCCCTGGCTCTGCCATTTACTCCTTGTGTGACTCTAGGCAGGTCACTTCCCCTCTTGGATCCTCGTCTCCTCATCTGCAAAGTGGAGAGAATGACAGCACCTGCCTCAGAAGATCTTTGTGAGGATTCAGAGGGTTAATACAGGGAAGGCGGTTAGCATGCCAGCATACAGTAAGGTGATGATGATGCTATAAAAACAAATCCTCTCCGTTCTGTTCCTATAGCTATCAAACAAAATTTATGAAGAAAGATAAACCAAGACCTACTCTAAGCGCAGAGACAGAATTAGCTGTCAGGCCACAGTCTGAAAGGCTGTGAAATCAGAATAGAAATATGCGGGGGACCCGCCTGCGGCAGCAGAGAGACTACCCCATGGAAGCAAATGGGACAGGAGCCTGCGGGGTTCAGAGCCAGCACTGCTGCCGGAGCCTGCTGTCTGCGGATTGGCAGGCTGGCATCGGGGTGGGTGTCAGCCTTCACAGTCCACACGCGCCCACAGGGCCACCACGCCCTGGTTCCCAATGCACACGCCTGGCCTTCAGCCCCGCTCATCCTGCCTTCTCCAGTCAGTCCTCTTCCCCAGAAGACTGGACCCTGCTCCCCGTCACTCAGCCCTAAATTGCATTTTCACTTCACCTCCTGCCAGACGTGAAGCATTTTTACAAGATGGAAGCCTTGGATGCTACATTCTTAGATTTCAACCTTGGTCGGGGGTTGGGGGAAAGGGGAGAGAGGAGAGAGAACCCCACCCTGAACCAGCTTTAGGACCCTCTGCCTCTTGGGCACTGATCAGTGTATGTCCCAGGCAATGAAACCCAGCCCTGCCCCCCCACCCCCTCCACTTCCACCCCATTCTATATTTGAGATCCCTGCAAACCTGGAGACTGGGCTCCTTGCTATGTCTTCTGGGAGAGAAGTATGAAGGGTCGGGGCAGGACAGGAGGAAATGGGCAGTGACCAGAGGAATGGGCTCTGCCTGAGACATGAGGGATCAAGCACACAGGGCATTGCGACCATAACGTTGCTGCTCCTCGTGAAAAAGGAGAAAAGGGACGGAGCTGTCAATATCAGCAGGAGTCAAGGTGCTTCCAGCCACCGGCTCAACCTGGGCGGCTGAAATGGGCAAGCAGGGACTTCCTTCAGTGCCTGGGAAAGGCCCTCACGGCCCTGGCTCAGCGCCTTGTGCTAGGTATGCCTTAGTCCGGGCACCCTCTCCCCTCCGCTCTGCCTGGCACCCTCTCCCCTCCGCTGTGCCCGGCACCCTCTCCCCTCCTCTCTGCCCGGCACCCTCTCCCCTCTGCTCTGCCCGGGACCCTCTCCCCTCTGCTCTGCCCGACACCCTCTCTCCTCCACTCTGCCCGGGACCCTCTCCCCTCTGCTCTGCCTGGCACCCTCTCCCCTCCGCTCTGCCCGGCACCCTCTCCCCTCCTCTCTGCCCGGCACCCTCTCCCCTCCACTCTGCCCGGCACCCTCTCCCCTCCGCTCTGCCTGGCACCCTCTCCCCTCTGCTCTGCCCGGCACCCTCTCCCCTCTACTCCCCTGGCACCCTCTCTCCTCCGCTCTGCCTGGTACCCTCTCCCCTCTGTTCTGCCCGGCACCCTCTCCCTTCCACTCTGCCCAGGATCCTCTCCCCTCTACTCCACCTGGTACCCTCTCTCCTCAGCTCTGCCTGCCCTACCCCTCAAATCCCTGTGACTTTTTCTATGAATACTCACACAGCACCCTGTTTCTTTCCATCAAAAAGCTCATCAAAGGCTGTAATCAATTTTAGTTTCTTCCTTCATTTACTTATTAGTCTCTCCTACTAGAGGCTACACTGGGGAGATGGCAATGTGTGTGCTTTGTCCCCCTACTGTTCTCCCAATGCCTCTGTCACCCCTGCAGGGTGAACACATGGCCCACTGTAATTAACACGCTACACGGTGGCCCTCGGTGGCCAGCCCCGATAGGTGCTCAGTGACGACTTGGGGAATGAATGACAGTGTGAACACAGGCAGTGGTCACTGCAGCACACCGGTCCCAGCTTTCCTAACCCCCTGCCCAGATCCCTGCGAACTGAATCCTCATCAGTCACCACCCTGGGCTCTTCCCTGCCTGCTCCCATCTCACCTGTGATAGTTCAGACCCCCCACCCCCACCCCCACCATGCTGGACCATCCTCGCAGGGCCACCTCTGGGCTGCCAGAAGCCACGGGCATGGCTGGAACAGACCCTGTGGGGTTCACCACCTTGTGAGATGAAGAAGAGATGGAAAGAAGAAAGGCAGGAAAGCACAGGAGCCAGGAGCTGAGGGTGAGGACCAGGTCAGGAAGGCCCAACAGAGGCGATGCCTTGGAGGACAAGGAGAGTGAGCTAAGAAAAGGCCCCTGGTCAGGCGTGTGAACATCCTGTGAAGGGGACCTCCAGTGGGGAGCTCAGAAATAAGACTGCAGGGAATACTGGCAAAGAGGGAGTGTGCAGGGGAGAGGGGAGGAAGGGGTGGGTAGGTGTGCAAAACACTGATTTTTTCATTTGTTTTTGAAGAATGTGGCTGCAGTGAAGGATCAGGGGAGAGGGTGCATGAGAGAGGTGGAGAGAGAGAGAGAGAGAGAGAGGGGGGAGAGAGAGAGGGGAGAGAGAGAGAGGGAGAGAGAGAGAGAGAGAGAGAGAGAGAGAGAGAGAGAGAGAGGATGTCAGCGGGGAAGAGTCCAAGTGGGAACGGGCCTGAGAGCCAGGGCGAAGGGCAGCCTCAAAAGAAGAGGGAGCGATGGAAACCTGGGGGGCCCTGAGGCAGAGGGGCTCTACGGAGACCTCAGTAAAATGCCAAGTGAGGCTTTCTACTGTGTATAGGACCAGCCACATGATCGGTAGGGCCCCAGGCAAAATGAAAATGCAGACCCCTTGTTCAAAACTTAATAACCATTTCAAGATGGTGACAGCTGAATATAAAGCAATGTGGAACCTTCTGAAGCACAGGACCCTGTGTGACTGCATAGGCTCTCACTCTGCACAAAGATGGGAGGGTGGAGATGAAGAAGAGATGGAAAGAAGAAAGACAAGAGACAGAGAGGTTTGGAGAGGCCAGCAAAGGCACATGATCCTGGATGCAGGAACGAGGAACCAGGCACGGTACCAGTATGAGACTGAAATGGCACTGCCCAGCACACGTCTGCAGCTCCAGGGACCCGGAGGTTCATGGTGGGAGTTACTGGGGAACAGGGTCAAGGCCTTTCCCCTCCAGCCCACCCTGACCAGCTCCACACCACTTCCCTGATCAAGGCTTTCTACAGCCCTCCAGGAAATCCAGTTCCTCCATGAGCCGGCTTTCAACCACTGCTCCTCCTCAATGTGCTCAGCAGGATCAAGCACCAAGCCTCACTTCTCAAGACCCCCCCAAACACACCTTGGGTGGCCCCTCCTCCGGGCCATGGCTCCACTGTGCCCCTTCCTGGAATGCCCTCCCTTGTCCACCTTCCAGCCAAATCTGATTGATTCGTTGAAGCCCAGCTTGGGTCCTTCCAGGAAGTCTTCTCAGCTAAGATACTGCCTGTGACAACTCGCAGGCTATCAGTGGTCCTATGTCCCTTTACAGCCTGTGAGCACTCAAAGGGAGTCGGGGTGAGGTAGGGGGAGGGGTGTAGGGGATGGTATGTGTGTGTGTGTGGGGGGGGGGGGGGCATCTTATCCTCATCCCTACATGTCCCTCCAACACGGAGCACGCTGGACAGCCATGCAGCTGTTACATGGCTGATAGGATGAGGGTCGGGGAGACCCAGAAAGGCTGTATTCCTCCACTGGTCTAGGACAAATTAAGTGCGGAAAAATAATGCAGTGATAAAGCAGGATGTACAGGACGATCCAATTTTGGTCAAGTTAATGTATGGTGTGTGGGGTGTCTGATCAGTGGTTCTTTGGAAGTGGCTACATTACAGCTGACTTTTTAGAATTCTTTATAATAGCCTGATTTCCCAAGTTTTCTATAATTGGAATATATTTATATAATGAAAGCATACATAGCAAAGGAAGGGAAGAAGAAGGTCAAAGAGGCCGAGGATGGGGAGGCACTGGAGGAGCCCTAGGGGCGGCGCCTCTCCGGGCTCCCCACGGCACCCACGCTCTGCATCCTGGAATCCCTTCTCCTCTGTTAGCCATGCGGCCCAACTGCCAGCATCAAATGCAGGACGTGTGCAAGTCATGCGGCTCCCTGTTTCTATTTTTTCCCTTTCTCTTCCACTTCATATTTCTGTAAGAATCTAATTTTAAATTCTCCAGATGCCATATTTTTTATCTTTTCAATTGATTCTTTGTGGAAATGGAGTAACAAGAGTGCCATGTATCTTGTTAATGGGACGGGATACAAAGGCCGGGAAGGTGTGGAAAGCAGCCACTGGCCAGTCCCCATGGGCCAGGCCTCACCTTAGTGCCCCCTCCCCGCCCCCGCCCCTGCTTCTGTCAGGAAGCTGAGATGCAAAAGGCCCCACCCACCTGCATCCCCAGAGGCTGGACAAGCCAGCTCTTTGCTGCAACTGGAGGCATCTAATGGCACAGAAGACTGTAACCGGAAGGCATGAAGGTGATCTGGGGATGGAAGGGAAGCACATGTTTGCTAACCACAGAGCAGTGGTCCTCAGCCAGGGGCAACTTTACGCCCCCAGGCCAGGGACATCTGGCAATGTCTGAAAACATTTTTTTATTATTTTTATTGATTTCAGAGAGGGAGAGATAAACATCAATGATGAGAGAGAAGCATTGATCGGCTGCCTCCTGCACGCCCCCTACTGGTGATTGACCCCACAACCTGGGCATGTGCCCTTGATCAGAATCAAAACCAGGACTCTTTAGTCCACAGGACTCTATCCACTGAACCAAACCAGCCAGGGCTGAAGGCATTTTTTGACATCTGCAATGGGGAAGGGGTGCTACTGGGCCAGGGATGCTGCTAAAAATACCCCACAATGTGAAGTACAGCCCCCCAAAAGGAAGAACTACGCAGCCCCAAATAGCAGTAGTCCCTTAGTGAGAAAGTCTGCCAGGCTCCTGCATCTTCTCATGCTGGCAGCAAGGTGGCCTCTGACCTTAACCCATCCTTAAGTTACCTGGACATTCATCAAGGCTCTCTCACAGCCCTGGCTTCTCCCTAACACCAAGGGCCACGGCTCACTGTTTCTACCCATCTCAATGCTCAGGGGCCCAACTGCCCAAATTCAAATCCCAGGACCACCACTTACAAGTCACTTAATTTCCCTGTGCCTCAGCTTCCTCATCTGTAAAATGGGGACAACTACTTCACATGGTTTGATGTAAGACTTCAAGGAGTTCACACATGTAAAGTACTTACTTAGAGCAGGGCCTGGCACATAGTAAGTGCTCAGTAAGTAGTAGCCATTCATATTCACCTGGTGAGTGAAATGGATCAAACTGGGCACCAAAACTCCCCATACTGTTCTGCATCCCCACCGCCACACACAGAGCATGCACACTTTAGTCCTGGCTCCCACAGGACCTCTCTGAGGCCTGACAACCTGTTACTGTCATTGCCATCCATGTGCACAGCCAATAGGTCAGAACTATTATCCCCGCTTTCCCAGTGAGGAGCTTGCTGGCTCAGCTGGGCAAGGGGCTGGCTTTAAGCCCTTCCTTATCTGGGAATGGCATCAGGCTGGGGATTCTTCTCCAGTGGGGAGTCAAGCAGGACAGATGTGGCTCTTAGGACTCTCAACTCCTGACCTTGTTGAATCTGAGGTCAATCAGAGCACGTTCTACTGGGGTCTCTGACCGCACTGGGACCATTTCAGAACCATTTCAGAACAAGGGACCATTTCAGAACAAGACGAAATGAGCCCCCACCAAGCCCTCTGGGACTTTGCAGATGGCATTTTGGGGCAGCAACATTTGAATTCAGACTAAAAATAAAGCCTTAAACCTTTAGTCATTTTATTACCAAGTAATAACACATCATGGGCATCTATCAGCGGTTACTATGGCACACACGCCTGGTAACAAAAGAGTGGCCTGTGCATCCCGACACTGTGGATCAAAGCCAGAAAGTCCTGCTGGGGCCATGTTTCCGGCTGGACATCTGAGCTGGCCAGGCTGAAAACGGCAGACACAGAAGATAGGGAAGGTGGTTGAGAAGGTGGGGGGCTGAGAGTGGGGGGAAGACAGGGCCACGAACATGAGAAAACAGCATGAGAACCCATCTCAGAGAGCAGGGCAACCGGGCACAGGAGGACAGCACAGGACTGTGTCCGACGTTGGCTCTGCTGTGGGCTGTCCTGCTCTACGGCCCCCAGCCCCACCCTTGCTTCTGCAGGTCTCTAAGGCCCTGTTCTGAGACCCCACCACTGACGGTTTCTGGAGAAGCAAAGAGACAAAACTGACTGCAGAAACTGGTGCCCACACCCTACTCCCCAAACACTCCTCTTCCCGGGGGTCTCCTCTTCCTCCAGCGTGATGTTCTCTTTGCTCTGAGAGTGTCTTCGAGATTTCCTGGCACACACCTTTCCCCGCTCTCCCATGCACTTTTCCAGCCTCTGGGGATGCAGGTGGGTGGGGTTTCAGGTCTCCCCGACCCTTTCCTTCTTCCCCGCCTGCTATCTTCCTGCCCTCAAAGATGGGGCAAACTCTGCTGGATGGGCATTGAGCCCCCAATGCCAAGTAGCAGATTCCATCAGGCCTGGGCTGGGGTCAAGGTCTCCAAGGAGCACCCATTAGAAACCATGCCCCCCACATCTCTGCTTATTCTCCTGCGGTCAGCCCAGGTACAAGCGTACAGGATACTGGCTTCAGAGTCTGCAGACCTGGGTTGGTGTCCCTCTCTGGGGCTTCCTAGCTCCTTGAGCTTGGAACAGTGCCTTGACCCCTCTAAACCTGTTTACTAGTAGCTATTTGCACAATGAGGGTGATAATGCCTAACTCATGGAATTATGAGGAGTAAGCAAGGTAATTCATAGACAGCCCGTAGCACTGGGCCCAGAACATCTAAGTGCTCAGCAAAATCTAAGTTTCTGCTAAGAGTTCTGAGCCTGGGCAAGAGTTCTGAACCTGGGCTCAAAGATGGTCCCCAGCTGGTTTATGTATCCACCCCTCAAAATTAAATGCACATTTAAAAATGGTTGTATGTATATTCGAAGGAGAGCCCATAGCGATCTTCAGGTGTTCAGATGGGTCCACAACCCCACCCTGCCAAAGCCAGGAGCTTGGGACAACACTGCACAGTGGCTAAGACTGAGTTCTGAAGTCCGGCGCCTGGGTCCAAATTCTGCCCCTGCCACTCACTAGCTGTGTGGCTTTGGCGGTCACTTCAGTACTCCTCACCTCAGTTTCCATCCATAATGTGGGGACAGTAATAACACCCCCCTCTCAGGGCTGCTCAGAGCACTAATCCACATGCATTAGAAGAACGCCAGGCACATATATGTGCTATGATGTGTGTACATTTTATACAAAAACACACACATGCTTATCAGTTTTATATATGCAAGTATGTAAGTGTTCCTTTTTATTATTAGGAACACCGTTCCAAAGCCTGCTTTTGATTTGTCCCACCCTTGCTCACTCAGTCCTGTTTCCCCCTCTCTGCCCTGGAGTTGCCTCCCCCTCACATTCCCTGCTTGTGGGCCTCATGAAACACCCTCCAAGTCAGAGGAGGGAAGGGGCACGGGGTGGAAGAAAGGGAGAAGAATCAAAGTTTGGGGTTCAGCATCCAATCCGGGGGAGTGGGGCAGGCAGTGAAGCTGGAGGCTCCAGGCCTAAAGGCTACAGGGCCCTGAGGGCTGAGTCTGACTTGGAGTCAGGAGCAGAGTCAGCTGCTGGGATAAGTGTGCTAGCAAGTCTCAAGTGGGTCTAGGCCTGGCCTAGGGATCCAGGGCTCAGAGCTGGCTGGGGACCAGCAGGGCATGGACCAGCCAGGGGGCTGGGCACACCACAGCACAGCAGGCACCTTAGTGTCCAGGGTGCCCAGATCCTGAGCCCAGATGTAAGCCCTGAGCCACCCTCTACACAGTCAGGCTGGGGCAGGATGAGCGTGGGGTCTGAGGAACAGCATTGTCTGCAGCTAGGCAGGAGTGGGTGGTGGAGAGCGATACCCAATATATCGAATTAGAAACATCACAAATTCCTGGAAATGAGAATGAAACGACTCTGCTCCGAAGGGGTGGCGATCAATGGTATTGGCAGGCCCATCGTGCCCATGTAGATTCATGGAGGCGTGCTGACTCCCTGGGCCGGCAGAGAAGACACACTTGGGGATAACATGCTCACCCACCAGGCCTGAGTGGGCAGCAGAGAAAGCTGTGTTAGGGGGTGGACTCCAGAAATGATCCTCCTCCCTCACACAGGATTTCCTTCAATGGCTCACAGCTCTGGGCAGTGATCAGAGCGAAAATATTGAGAAATACATGTTTACTCAAATACATGCTTGATCAGAATGAAACACACATCATTAGCCATAAAAGTATGATGAAGACAAGAGAGTGTTATTTGCAAATGATCAACAGTCCTGGCACGGAGATAAACATGTGCAGAAGATGTAAATCTGAACAATGAATGCCTAGTTCTATTTCTATAAAAACACAGTTCGTAAGTCCTGCCTGGATTCACTCATGCCTGGGTCCTCCTTCTTACTTGGTCCCTCTCCATTTAACAGACTCTATAAAGGATGGACCAAGGACTTGTACATAAGCCACCAACTTTCTGCCATTCTAGAGAGCCAGGGCTCCAGGAGCCGTGGGAGGGCATCGGAGATCATCTTAAGTACACCATGACCAGTGGCCTGGGCATCACCAGGGAGCTCACTGGAATTGCAGACTGTTGGGCACCGCCCCAAACCTGTGGAATCTGAATTGGCACTTTCACAAAATCCCCAGGGGACTCGCATGCACATTAAATCATGCAAAGCACCCATCTAGACTACCGTCAATCTTCTAAAACCCCACATTTTATGATCCACATAAAATGAACACTTCCTTCTTTAATGTGGCTTAAATTTACCAAAAGTAAATGAAAACCAATCAAAGCAATGGTTACTGTGAACTGCATGTGCACCACCCTCCTGGGTGGGGGGAGGGGGGAGTGAGGGGAAGAATCACTGATCCACAGAGAACAGCACCCACCGTGCAGGTGGAGTTGTCTGTGGCCCAGAGAGGGGGAGCCCTAGAAGTTCCAGCTTTTGCATCGATTCTTCCAAATGCAGGAAGTTCGGTGCCTCCCATGGAAGGGAGCCTCAACTCTAGACAGATACAAGTGCCAGAAATGACTTAAGGTTTGCTCCCCTGCCACTTCCATTTCACAGCCTGAGTGCCACCACCTGATGTCAGCTTCACAGTCCTCTCCCCAGGCCTCTGACACTTCCCTTAAGAGTCCCCTTTTCCCAAGTAAGGCCCACAGTCCTTCAACTTCCATCTCGCAATATAAACTAAATAAAGCCATTTTCATCCTGGTCATTCTCCTTTGGGCCCACTTCAGTCTGTCAATGTCCCTCTGTGGGTGTGGGTGTGGGTGGGGAGGAAAACATTTAAGCTTTTTCCTTTCCTTTACCTTTAACTTTGTATCCATTAAAAATGCATTCTTGCCCAGCAGGTGTAGCTCAGTGGTTGAGCAATGACCTATGAACAGGAGGTCAGGACACATGCCCAGGTTGCAGGCTTGATCCCCAATGTGGGCATGCAGGAGGCAGCTGATCGATGATTCTCTCTCATCACTGATATTTCTCTCTCTCCCTTTCCCTTTCTCTCTGAAATCAATAAAAATATTATTTAAAAGTGCATTCTTTTTTTAATAATTCTTTGTTGTTTAAAGTATTATATAAGTCTCCTTTTTCCCCCATTGACCTCTCCCTGGCCGCCCCCACCCCCGAGCAAATGCCCTCACCCCCCTACTGCCTGTGTCCATTGATCATGCTCATATGCATGCATACAAGTCCTCTGGTTGATCTCTGACCCCGTCACTCCCTGCCTTCCCTCATAGGTTAGACAGTCTGTTTGATGCTTCTATGACTCTGGCTCTATTTTTGTTCATCAGTTTATGTTGTTCATTATATTCCACAAATGAGTGAGATCATGTGATATTTATCTTTCTCTGACTGGCTTATTTCACTTAGCATAATGCTCTCCAGTTCCATCCATGCTGTTGCAAATGGTAAGAATTCCTTCTTTTTTTATAGCAGTGTAGTATTCCATTGTGTGGATGTACCACAGTTTTCTAATCCATTCATCTACTGATGGGCACTTAGGCTGTTTCCAAATCTTAGCTATTGTAAATTGTGCTGCTATGAACATAGGGGTGCATATATCCTTTCTGATTGGTGTTTCTGTTTTGGGGGGGGATATATTCCTAGAAGTGGGATCACTGGGTCAAATGGAAGTTCCATTTTTAACTTTTTGAGGAAACACCATACTGTTTTCCACAGTGGCTGCAACAATCTGCATTCCCACCAGCAGTGCACTCTTATTGTAAAAATAACACAACCCTATGACAAAACATCTATAATAATAAAAGCATATGCCAATTAGACCAGACAGCTGAACGACCTTCCAGACATCATTCCGGATGAAGCCACTGTGGTGGGGGCCGAGACAGAGACTGTTAGGGGTGATCAGGCAGGCAGGCGAGCAGTTAGGGGCGATAAGACAGACAGGCAGAGGAGGTTAGGGGCGATCAGGCAGGCAGGTGAGCGGTTAGGGGCAATCAGGCAGTCAAGCAGTTAGGGGCAATCAGGCAAGGCAGGCAGAGTGGTTAGGAGCGATCAGGCAGGCAGGCGAGTGGTTAGGGGCGAACAGGCAGGCAAGCAGTTAGGGGTGATCAAGCAGGCATGCAGAGTGGTTAGGGGCGATCAGGCAGGCAGGCAGGCGAGCAGTTAGGGGCGATCAAGCAGGCAGGCAGGCGAGCGGTTAGGAGCCAGTGGTGCTGGATTGCGAGAGGGATGTCCGACTGCCACGGGATCGGGCCTAAACTGGCAGTCAGACATCCCTTGAGGGGTCCCAGATTGCGAGAGGCTGCAGGCTAGGCTGAGGGACCCGCCCCCCATCCTGTGCACAAATTTTGTGCACTGGGCCTCTAGTTTTTTAATAAGATAGATTAAAAAATCATGTATAATCCAGCCATTGTAACACCTCTCTTATCTGCATGCTACTGTATTTCCCTCAGGTCTTTTTCACCCAAGTATATGTTCTTACACAGTGATATACATAATGCACAGGCAGTTGTATTTTTTAACCCAAAGGCTTTGTTTTTTAACTCAAACATTTTTCTCTGCTGCCACAGTCTTGACATCGCCCTTAGCATCCCCCTCCAGTGACAAGCCTAGAGGTGAACCAGTTCAGAAAAGAGATCGGTTTCTCCCACCAATGCTTTCCAGCGGCAGACCCCTCCTCACTGCTTGTCCTGTGCCCGGTAGGTTTCATGAATGGAGCCAGCTTCTCCCAAACTATACTGGTGTCACCCACTTTGGAGGGGACCTAAACACACAAGGTATTCACTCATTTATTCATCTGCTGGACAAATACTTGCTGAGTCCTGCCATGTGCCAAGCAATGCACCAAGGGCTATTTTGTGATGATGAGCAAGATGGTCCCATGAGCTCATGAAACTTTCATGGTGGAGACACCTCAATGGGGCAACAGAGCACAGGAAGGGAAAGGGACATTCAGTGAGAACCTGCAACAGGCTGGACATTAAATACACACACATATCAACTCCTGGATCCTCTCAATGAGTCTCCCTCTTTGCAGGTAAGGAAAAGGAAAAGGAAAAGGAAAAGGAAAAGGAAAAGGAAAAGGAAAAGGAAAAGGAAAAAAGGAACCTGCCCAGGTCACAGAGCTAGGATTGAAACTCAGGACTGCCTGGCTTCAAAACTCCTTCTGAGCGTGTTTGTTCATTTATTATAGAGAACAAATTGATGCTCAACAGATGGGAGAGGGGCTGGGGGGATGGGCAAAATGGATGAAGGGAATTAAGATGTAGAAATTGCTAGTAATTACAGTAGTCACAGGGATGTAAAGTACAGTAAAGGAAATATAATCGATTACATTGTAATAACTATGTATGGCATCAGATGGGGGCTAGATTTACTGAGGTGATCACGTTATAAGGTCTATTAATGTCTAATCATTATGTTGTACACCTGAAACTCATATAACATTGTATGTCAACTGTATTTCAAACAAAGGTTTAAAAACCACTCCTTCTGAGGTCCCTAAGCTCACACTGCGTCCATACCAGGCCGTCTTTCTCTGCTGGCCCTCTGTGGGCTCTGGCCATTTTAAAAGGCCATTAAGAGACACTCCCAACAATGTGGTTCACTTATTTCACACAACAAAAGACAAAAGTGGCAGAATACCATCTGATCTCAGGGGTGTGATCACATTTGGAGAAAGGAGGGAAAAAGGGAACTTTTCCACCGAAGCCCATCAGCCAGGAGCACAATTTAGACAAAAGTGTAAGAATTTAAATACCTTATTTTTCACTTGACCAGCTCACACACATGCGATATAAACCTTCTCAGACTCCATTCTGACAGCCAAGTACCCAGGAGGTGAGTCAGTCCGCTTCTTATTGCCACCAGACTTTGAAAAGGCCACCTCCCCCTTCATAATTACTCCAGGCAATCAGCACCAACTGATCAATCAAACAAAGAAAATTGCAGGTTTGAAGCTTTAATTAAATCTATCCGGCACTATCTAATTAAAGAAAATCTTTTACTCCAAAATAGACGGAACCCGCTCCTTCGGGGTTCTGGAAATAATCTGCGATGGCGCGGTCTCACTTAAGTTGGAGGAGCTCCGCAGAGAGGAGACAGTCACTCTGGTACTCTGGTCTCCTTTCCTTTAGGCCAGTGGTCGGCAAACTCATTAGTCAACAGAGCCAAATATCAACAGTACAACAATTGACATTTCTTTTGAGAGCCAAATTTTTTAAACTTTAACTTCTTCTAATGCCACTTCTTCAATACAGACTCGCCCAGGCCGTGGTATTTTGTGGAAGAGCCACGTTCAAGGGGCCAAAGAGCCGCAAGTGGCTCGCGAGCCACAGTTTGCCAACCACGGCTTTAGGCCCAAGTTAGGTAAATTCCAGTGGTGGTGGCGGGGGTGGGGGTGGGCTACTAGAATCTGTAAGACCACATGGGCAGCATTGCTCAGAGCAGGCTACTGAGAACTCGGCCACCTCTTATTAGCTCTGTGCTTATTCCCAATTCTGAACCACAGCTCTCTCTTCTGCAGAATGAGACCCCCAAAAATATTTACTGGATTCCTGAGAGAAGTAAATCACACAATGTGTCTGGGAAGCTTAAACAATCAAACAGAATTGGGAGGAGCAACAGTGGGTTCTTAAAGGGTGGAGTCCTGCAGCGGGTGGCTATTTCTAAACCCACCTTGGTCTGCAAGAACTCCTCTTGCTTCCTTCTCCCACCTCCTAAGAGCCTTCACAGATTTCTTGCTTTCTGAATTTATCTATGGACCATGATGAAATCCTGTTATGAATGAAATGCAGCTAGACTATTGGAGCCAGGATCTGTCACCTTCCCCCTTTGCTGCATGGAGTTTATATAAGTTGAAGATCCACCTTGCCTGTGATGTGTGGCTACAGGATGCTGGAGAAGACAGAGGTTGGATGTGCCTCCACCGATTGGTCAGGGCATCACAAAGCCCCCAGACCACTAGTTGAGAGCCCTTTGGGACAAAATCAAATTGGGAAGGTGGGGCCAAATCTATAGACTTCCTTCCTTTAAGGCTGCTTGATGAGGCCACCAATGCTCATTAGGGGACAAAAGTGGTGATGGTGATGGTGATGGTGATGGTGATGGTGATGGTGATGGTGATGGGAAGGAGTGAATCAGGAGAGACAGGAAAAGCCCATCAGGTGCAGAGAAGTTCGCCTACATAAACCTTGTGAAGACATGTTCTCCTTCGGGCAGGACTGAAGACACTGTACTGCCAGCCTCCAAGGTGCTCAGGGGCATCATGAGGTCAGAAATCCCACCCAGACCAGTCTCTGTATCTTCATCGCCTTCATCACGTTACCCTGGGAACCAGGGAGCACAGCTCCTGGAGGACAGGTGCCATACCTCTGTCTGAGTGTTTCCCATGTCACCTGGAGTTACCATTGAATGTTTCCTCGCTCTTAAATTTCCTTAATGAAATCTGCTGGGCCCTGGGAAAGAAAACACTTGTACGACACACAACCCAAGCCCTGGAGCCACCTGAAAATAGGTGGAGACACCAAACTCACCTTGTTTCAAGTTTTTACTCGCCTTCTTTGTGATAGCTTCCTTGGCCACCCTATTAAAATCCTACCCCTTACACATCACACCCCTCCCCTCCCCTCCCCTGATGTGTATTTTCCTCTTAGTGCTTATCTAAGTAACTTTCACAATGACTAGAATCTGTAAGACTAAAGGCAAAAGGAACTGCACATAATCACCATTCTCTAGTTACAAACTTTCCCACTGGGTTACACTTAATGATCTGATACCCTACACATGTACCCTGGACTTGAGCAATTAGTAAATGGATGGTGGGAGCGCAGTTCCTCACTGTTAGAGTGGAAGGTTCCAGATAAGCAAGGGAAGGAGGCTAGAATGATCCATGTGGTAATGGATGAGAGTTGGAAACTTCAGTATGAACTCATGTTTAGCTGAATTTAGATAGATGGATACAGATAAAAATGTATAGGTATGTGTAGATACATTTGTTAGTATATGTACATCTATTTCCTTGCTCTGTCATCTGAAAGGGTCTAGAAGCAATGATATCCCAATAGTAATGAGTACACCCAGTGCCAGATCTTGGTTTCTAATACCATTTTTTCATTAAAGGAACCAAAGCTCATGTGTCCAAAGAGCTTTGGGGAAACAACAGCAGCAATAATACCACCAATAACGAAAACTGACAATGAAGGGGAAATGTCAAAGGAAACAGGAGCTCCCAAAGGCCAAAGCTGGAACAATTTAAGCAACAAAATAAACTAGCATTGGGTTATAAACAAAATTATAAAATCAATACCCATGAATCCATACTGATATCAATAAATCAATGAATACTAGAGGCCCAGTGCATGATTAAATCATGCACGTGTAGGGTCCCCTACACGCTTTTGCTTTCGATCGCGGGGGAGCTGGGTGCCTGTCCGCTGGTGCACCAGGCCTTTCAGAAGCCTCCAGCACGGCGGAGGCTTCTGAAAGGCCTGGTGCCTGAGCGGACAGGCACCCAGTTCCCTCGCTTTTAATGGTCCACGGCAGGACGTGAGCTCGCTGCCCCAGAGGCCCCTTCTGTGCCACAGCACAGCCATGGCGCAGACGCTGAGCTCGAGCCGCCGCTGGCGACGCGAGCTGAGCATCCCGCCGGCCCAATCGGCTACCCCGGCCACCCCAAGTCCCGCCCCCCTGCGCCTCCTGGCCAATTGTGGGCATAGCGAAGGTACAGTCTATTTGCATATTTGTCTATTATTAGGTAGGATAGGAAAAAGAGATTTCTCCTATAGAAGAGTTCCAAATAATTTATGTAGATACTCTACCCTCCAGATGAAGCATAACTTTACTCCATAGGTGTGGGCTGCACATAAGTGACTTCCTTTCAAAGAGGACATGGAGGGGAAGTAACTTTATGGTGGAGAAGGCTGATCAACCCAACCTCAGCCAGGTGATCAAGGTCAACATTTTCAGGGATAAGTCATGTTGGTAGTATGCATCCTTGGTATGATGTAAAGAAAATGTGATCTTCCTTCTAAAACACATTACTCCAGTCTAATCATGAGAAAAACATGAGTCCCAAACAGAAGGCTATTACACGAAATACCTGACCAGTGCTCCTCAAAACTGTCAGTCACCGAAATCAAGAAAGTCTGAGAAACTGTCACAGCCAACAGGAGCGTAAGGAGACATGACAACGGAACATAATGGACTATCCTGGATGGGATCCTAGCACAGACATCATGTAAAAACCAAGGAAATCTGAATAAAATGTGAACTTTAGTTAATAACAACATATCAATATTGGTTCATTAACCGTGACAAACATACCATACAAAGGTAAGATGGTAATAATAGGGTGAGTCTGGGTGAGGGGTGTATAAGAACTCTCTGTACCATCTTTACAACTTTCCTATAAATCTAAAACAATTTCTAGTTATTTTAATGAAAAGTTTGTTGTTTAAAAGGTGAAAAAGTAAAAGATCCCCTCAGTTCCGGTACTAAGGACAGACTGATGGTGATAAAGGCAATAGCAGAGAGACCAGTTTTGATCATCAAGGCAAGAGGTGCTGGTGGCTTGGAGAGTGGAAGTATTTAGGAGAGGTGAGCTTTGGATAAGACAGTGATGATAAAACAACCATTTACTGAGTGCTTGCCACATGCCCAGCATCTTCACATAACTTGTGCCTTGTAAGGCAGTTGAATCTTCACAACTTCCCTGCTAGGTATGTGCTACTATAATCCTAACTTGGTGGTGTAGAAACTGAGTCTCAGGGAGAAGTGACTTCCCCAAAGTCACAGAGCCAGTGAGAGGCCGAACAAGGACTTGAACCCAAGTGCACTGGCTCCACAGTCTCTCTCCCAACCTCCACACCACACTGTGTACTCATCTGGGGCAGGGGATGAGATGGGGGTCAGGACTACAACCAGAACCACATGTTGGTGCCAAAAAGAATCCATGGAAAGTCAGAAGCACAAAAACTGCTTCAAAATATATCGCACCTATGGGGCAATGGCCTAAGCTTTAGGCACAAAGGCCAGACCATCCAGGAGCTTCATCTCCCCAAAGCAAACAAGACCAAGTGTCAACTCTGGAAAGCTATGGACTGTGCTATCTGGAATCCTCGCCTACCTCTAGGTTCTAAAATAAATTCCTAAATACCAACACTCAAGTTTGCAATGGCTCAATGGCTAAGGAGACACAAGCTATAAAGATAAACCCCAGACTCTCAGAAGTCTAAGTCTGTGTACAAGTTTATGTTTCACTAATGTAAAATCCAGCTAATCAGCAGCAGGTGGGGGATGGGGCAGGTTCTACTGCCTAAAGTCATCCAGGCATCCAGACTTCTTACATTTCCTGTCTCCAGGGAAAAAGACAAAGTAGAATTATCATAGAGGCGCTTTTCTGGGCCAGGCCTGTGAGGGGTGTATATTACCTCTGTCCACTTTCTACTGACCACTAAGCTACACAGCGCCACCTAGATGCAAGAGGGTGGGGCCTGGGATATATCACCCTGGCTGGGGAGCTGCTTCCCTCAGGCAACTCTACACTGTGAAGGAGGAGCAAGAAAGTTCCACACTGCTTAACAGGCCACTGGAAAATAAATCCTGATGCCAAAGACAAATGGTGGAACTGCTGAGAGTGCCAAGAGCAGTAACTGCATGGGCAGAAATAATCCGAGAAGATCAGGAGTGTTTTATAGCCCTCTGCACACATCTCCGGCATCGCTCAATCACACCATTTCAGAGCTGGGAGAGGCTTTGAAGTTCCGATAAACTTAAGTCCTCAATTTATAAGTCAGGAAAATGCCATTGGCCCCGAGAAGGAATAGGACTAGGTGAAGACCAGGGGCAAACCACGGTAGAGCTGGGGTGGAACCAGGACTCCTTGCGCTGGGCCTGGCGCTGACACCACACCTTGGGGCAGTTCAGACCCACCAAGGAAGTAGTATTCTGGTTCTTTGTTCACTTACAAGCTGAGAACTGCCCCACCCATATGGCTCAGTGGTTGAGTGTCAATCTATGAACCAGGAGGTCACCATTTGATTCTTGGTCAGGGCACATCTCAGCTCGATCTCCAGTGGGGGCATGCTGGTCAATGATTCTCTCTAATCACTGATGTTTCTATCTCTCTAATCCCTCTTATTTCCTCTCTGAAATCAATCTATCTATGTATCTATATACTAGTATATATCTGTGTGTGTGTGTGTTTGTATATGTGTGTGTGTGTATATATGTATATATACATGTATACATGTATATATACATGTATACATGTATATATACATATATACACACACATATACATGTATATATACATATATATACACACACACATATACATATATATATATATATATATATATATATATATATATATATATATATATATAAACTGAGAACTGGTTTTCTTTTCTATAAGAGAAGGATGAGCTCAGTACTTGGGATGTATTAGTTGGGTGCCATTTCTGCAGACAAAGAAATGGAGTAAAGTCTGGAATTACACGTCCAAACTTGCCTGCACCATGAGGACAACATCCCCAGTTATCAGAGTCCCTTGCACAGCACTTTCTGATATTCCCAAGGTTCATGGAACAAGGGTTAAGGATAAAAAAGGAGACACTTTCTTATCTCAGCAACAGCCCTTCTGGCTACCACCTGCAGCAAAGGCCAGATGAGGGCCATGGAGTGGCCAACTCCATTCTGGGGGAAAGTCGACTCTTTGACCGACACCTGGTGACACTGTGGGCAGGAGCCATCATGGGGAGGGGCGTAGGCAGCACAGCCCTTTTGCCTGAGACTCAGGCTCCAAAGTGCCTTAAATTTGGCTGCTATTAACTAGCAGATTTGGCGAATGAGCAAGGTAAGGTTTTACTACAAAAGCAGACTTTGACCTTGAACCACCAGGGTTCAACCCCAACCACGTCTGCCCACACCCACCCTTTGGCATCCGGTGATGGAGCCCATGGATACCCCCTGGGTCACTGCAGTTGGTGTCCCAAGCCCCAAGCCTGGCAGACCCTGCTTCCTCCCCTTCTGCAACCCCCTCAGCCCTGAATCATGTGGCTGTGCCAACCTGTGTGAACCTGGTGTCAAGCAGAATCTAGGAGTTTGAATACAGCTGCCCCAAGGCATGTGGCTTCTTAGAGATTCAGTTTTCTTAGAAATCAAACTGAAGGCAGTATTCCTACCTATGGGAAAATTGTGAAGATTAAATGAGATATGGCCCATAAGCACCTGGTACACAACAGGTAAATACTCCAACCTCCCAACCCTCCCCTGGGTCCATCTAAGGCATCAGAGCTCATGGTCCTAGAGGTAAACAATGTCCCCCCCTCCAAAAAAAAAAAAAACCCTGCAGTTGTTCGCCAGCACTGCTCCCACATTAGGAGTCAGCAATCTCCCTGGGAACCTCTGTGAATCCCCCAAGCTTGCCTGGTGAAAGACCATGAATAACACCAAGGGCGGTAACTCAGAAAGACAGGCTGCTGCCCTGTCCCAGGCAGCCGTGTCCAGCAGACTTTGGCCTCTCCACTCTTCAGATGACTCCTTATTAATCACAGATAACTTTCCTGATTAAATACAAAGCTCTTACCAACAGGTTTGCCTCCGGATAGCAAATCTGCCGGCATTTAGGATGAATCAAACATATTTACTTCTCAGATGTTAGGGTTTTGATAAAATCCATAATGCCTTTGGCCTCAAGCCCTCTTCCTATTAATTATTAAACCCTTGTGTGTTTCGAGGGTAATTGAATCCATGTTTCTAATTAGTTTACACTTAATTCATCAAAACAATTTTTAAAGGGCTGATGGATGTCCCAATAAGCCTCATGGGCAGTTTAATGAATCTGTAGTTAAAAAGAAATTGGACACACACCAAACTGTTAACAGCGGTTACCTCCAGGGAGCGGGGCTGGGACAAGGAGGCACTTGCGTTTTTTACTCGATACAGGACTGCATGGCTTGACTTTTTGGAAGTAGGGAGTTCCCGTTTCTTCTACCATTTTAAAGAAAATGCTTAACAAGGAAAATGGAATGAATTTTTAAAAAGGAAATGAAGTGAATGCAAATGAGTCCCATGCAGTGAGAAGGCTTCTTGGTGTGGAGCAGAAAGCCTGGTTTCTGGCTGCATGAGACCCACTGCTCCATTAGCCACTTAGCAGCTTAGAGAACTGAGACGTTTACTAAACCCCTGCAAAGAATATTAATATCCCCCATCTCATGGGTGGGTTGTTGAATTATTTTAGATAACACATGGAATGCCTGGTTAAGACTTTTTGGTGTCTCTACTTCCCTTAGGATACATCACAAACTCCCCAGCATGGTATACAGGACCCCTAATGATATGGCTCAGCCACATACCCACCTCCCACTACACCCCAACCACTGTCATTGAGCACCTTGCCTTTCTCTTGTTTTGCCTAGGCCTGTGCACACACTATTCTCTTGGCCTGAACCTCTCTCCCCATCCCTCCTTCCATGCCCTATCAGAGATCTCAATTTCCTCCAGAGAGCATTCATTCATTCACTCCATAATTAATTTGTTGAGCACCTACTATGGAACCAGGCCCTGGAGACACAATGCAGAGTAAAACAGAAATAGTCCCTGCAGTCAAAAAGCTTACAGTCTTGTGGGAAATGAGCATAAATCCAATTATCACACACATGCACATGTAAAACCATGAAGGATGGATGTGTAATCTGAGGGGTTATCATCACAGGAGGGTTTGACTAGATTGAAAATTAAGAGTTGTCTCAGAGGACCTGCTGGGTGAGAAAGTGATTAGTAAGTTGAGATATGAAGAATGATACCTAAACCAAGGGAAGGTGGAAGGACGACATCCCAGGCCCCCAGATCAGAATCTACAAAGATCTCCTCAAGAAGAGGTCAGATTCCCCAATCACAGCATTCTGGACTATCTGTACTGTCTCCTGTAAGAGATCATAAATTCCTTGAAATCAGAAGCTGTCTTGATAACTGCTGTATCCCCAACACTTGGCATTCCTGGTAGGCATTCAATACATCCTATCTAATAAAAGAGTAATATGCAAATTGACCATACCTCCGCTATACCCACAAGCCACGCCCACCAGCCAATCAGGAGCAAGTATGCAATTTAACCCAACCAAGATGGCTGAGGCCACGGAGCTGCAGCAAGCAGGAGGCTTGTGTTTCCCCGGCAATGGAGGAAGCCAAGCTTCCCTGCCGCCCTGGCCAGCCCAGGCCTACACTCAAGGCTACAAAGTTTCAATTATAGAAGATAAATAAATCCCAACAAAAATGGCGGTAGCCATGGAGCTGGAGAGAGTAGGAGGCTTGAGTTGCCCCCGGCAGTAGAGGAAGCCAAGCTTCCGCAGCTCTGGCCTGCCTTGGCCTCCGCTCATGGCTACAAAGTTTCAATTATAGAAGATAAATAAATCCCAACAAAAATGGCTGCAGCCACTGAGTGAGCAGGAGGCTTGGCTCCACTCAAGGCTACAAAGTTTCAATAATAGAAGATAAATAAACCCCAGATACCAGGGCCTCCGCTTGGGTCATCAAGGGGCATGGCCGGCCTGCAAACCACCACAGGCCCCTCGCCCAGGCCGCCCCACGCCCCAAGGGAACCTCCACCCTGATCCAGGACACCCTTCAGGGCAAACCAGCCAGCCCCCACCCGTGGACCAGGCCTCTATCCTATCTAATCCTATCTAATAAAAGGATAATATGTAAATTGACCATGTGGTCAAAGATGGCTGCCCCCATGTGGACACAAGATGGCTGCCACAAGATGGCCAGCAGGGGAGGGCAGTTAGGAGGGACCAGGCCTGCAAGGGAGGGCAGTTGGGGGCGATCAAGCCTGCAGGGGAGGGCAATTAGGGGTGACCAGGCTGGCAGAGGAGGGAAGTTGGGGGTGACCGGGCCTGCAGGGAAGGGCAGTTGGGGGGGACCCAGGCCTACAGGTGAGAGCAGTTGGGGAGGACCAGGCCTGCAGGGGAGGGCAGTTAGGGGTGACCAGGCCTGCAGGGGAGGGCAGTTAGGGGCAATCAGGCTGTCAGGGGAGTGGTTAGGGGGTGATCAGGCTTGCAGGCAGAAGCGGTAAGGGGCAATCAGGAAGGCAAGCAGGCAAGCAGTTGGGAGCCAGCAGTCCTGGATTGCGAGAGGGATGTCCGACTGCCCGTTTAGGCCCGATCCTACCTGGAGGGGTCCCTCAAGGGGTCCCAGATTGGAGAGGGTGCAGGCTAGGCTGAGGGACACACCCCCTCCCCCGTGCATGAATTTCGTGCACCGGGCCTCTAGTCTTAAATAAATAACAGTGAATGAATAAATGAATGAATGTATTCAGCATGGTGTCTGACCCATTACAGGTGGCCAGTATCATAATTTCTTCTTTCTCCTCTCCAGTGTCCTCTCTCTGCTTTAGTCCTAATCAGGGATGCTCCCTCATCCCATGGGTCCTTCCAGCCACCTCCAGCCCACAAAGTTCATTCTCAAGGAACTCTGGGGAGAGGACTCTCCAAGGACAATCTGACTGATGTACAAGGCACACTTTTTAAGGAATCCAACAGACAGGTTCTTTAGGGGCCTCTGCTGCGATCTGTATTCATAAGACGGTAAATCTGGCAAATTGGGTGAAATTTTTACAACTTCCAAACAGGTGTCTAACGCCAGTTGAGTGAAATCTGCAACCAGCTCCAAATGACTAACTGCATTTCACCTTAGGCTGATGACAGAATGTGTATTGCCAGTAATTGAGGAAACAAGTTGTAGTGTTTCCCATAACGTGAGCCCAAATGTTTAGATTAAGGGATGCTTAGATGTGCTTAACTGGTGCAGTCATCACCGGCGCCCTATCAACCTCCAATGTACAGTGATGCAGTTTATTAGCAATGTCTCCATAGATTATGTTCGCTGCGTTCCATTAAAAACTTCATTCCATATTAAACTGCAATGCAATCGGACGTCTGCCAGCACGGGAAGGCCATCTCATTGTGCGAAAGCAGAGATGTGGGAATTGTTTCAGTAATTCATCCAGGCAGGGCTGACACTGCATTCTCTGGAAGGCTCTTTGTTCTTTCCTTGCTAATTTCCAAACTCCTACAGGCTTCCCGGCCTTCAGGACCAGCTCCTACTCCCATTTCCCACCCTGATCCATTATGAGAAGAATCTGATCAGCTTCTATTGTAAATTTAATTTCAAGCAGCCAGACGCTGCCTCCTGGCACCCTGGGATGCTGCTGCTTGTGAATAGCTCTAGATGAAATGTGAGATGCTTTCAAGAAGATGGCGATGAACCCCTGGTGGAGAAAGGGAGTCGATGGGAGATGAATGGCATCTGCATATAGAACAAGCTGTGCGCAGTGTGCCCGCTGGCACCTCTTCATGAACGATGCCAGGTGCAGCTTTCAGTACCTTGCATCGCTGAGAATCCTCCCTTTCTCAGAGGAGGACACTGAGGCTCAGGTGGGTTGACTCATTTGTCCAAGGTCACTGACACAGAAATGAGATTAGAATCCAGGTGTCTGACACTAAAGGCCTTCACTCCTCAATCACCTCCCTTGGGATTCCTCAACCTTAGCACTGCCGGCATTTGTGGTGGGAGGCTGTCCCCTGCCAGGTAGGATGTTTAGCAGCATCCCTGGCCTCTACCCACTAGATGCCACAGCCCCTCTCTAGTCTGACAGCCCAAAATGTCTCCAGACATTGCCAATGTCCCCTGGGGCTCAAAACTGCCTTCAGCTGAGAGCCACTGCTCTACCTCATGACTTATAAATGTACTTGCGTTTGTGTGTGTGTGTGTGTGTGTGTTTTTGCTTAACTGTGTTTTATTTTTTTCTACAAATATTTAAGTATTCCTTTTGTTTATGTATCATCACAATTCAAAGCAGTTTACATACATTATTTAATTTAATCCTATGAGACAGATACTGATACTAGTATACCCACTTCATAGATGAGGATACTGAGGAGGAGAGTTGGAGTGAAAAAAGAAATGCATTAAAAATGTACAGAAAGCAGAATTGCACAACGTATGCCTGTCAGTCAAGTCACTGACAATAAACACAGACAGCCTACTGCAGGCTTCCTGGTGGTTGTGCCCCACAGATGGGTGACCAGGGGAGCAGTAATGCCACCCACAGGGAATGACTCCCCGTGAGCCTAATACCTGCTTCGGGGTCTGTCCTTTACATTTGCAGTTCCCTAATCTAAAAAGTCTAACAGTTGAGCCACAGAGATGTGTCAAGTCAGGCACCAAAGTCCTCTATAAACAGTCTGAGTTTCTAGTTCCTGAGAACAGAAGGGCAGGGGAAAATGCAAATAATGTCTGTGGAGCACTATGGGGTCTGTAGCAGGTGGCTCACATGCTACAACCCTGTAAGGCAGGTCAGTGTCACCTCTATTTTATAGATGAGACTCAGAAAGGCCAAACTTGGGCAGGTCACAGAGCAAATAAATGCAAAACCGAGCTGCATATAAATCTAGGCCTGTCCCCACTATATCCTACTGTCTCCCGGGAAAACACTGTGACAGGAGGTGACCTACCTGTTCTGCCAAATGAATGAAGGATAACGTCAGTACAGCAAACAGCCGGGTAGGCTGAGAGAACACATTTTACTGGAAACTAGATTCACTGGGCCAACATGGCTTGTTTTCTGCTTCCAAGTCAGACACTGTGGAGTCAACCTCCATCCCTTCCTTTTTCTTATTCCCACTCCACAGTCCCTATAAATCTACTCTTAACTCCGGGGCAACGCTTTCCCAGAACATCACACAAATCCACAGCATCTTCTCTCCTCGTTGTTCCACTTCAGGCGCCGTCATCTCCTGCCTGGCCTGTCAGTCACTAGTCTGGCCCCCAAGCCAGTGGGTTTTCCAGACTGCAGCCAGATTGTGCCAGAATCCTTCATTTAAAAACCTTCATTAGAAGAGCACCTGCCAAACACCTACAGCTAACATCATATTTAATGGGAAAGACTAAGTGTTTTAAGATCAGGAACAGGACAAGAATGTCCACTCTCACCACGTCTATTCAATATTGTACTGAAGGTTCTATCCAATGCAATTAGGAAAAAAAAAGAAAAAGGATTTAATTAAAAGCAACTAGATTGGAAAAGAACTAAAACTGTTTTTATTCAGAGATATAAAAAACCATTAGGACTATTGATGACAAGTTTAGCTACATCACAGGATATAATATATTGTATTTCTAGATATCCATGAAAATTTCAAAAATTAAATTAAAAATAATTCTATATACATAATAGCATCAAAAAGAATAAAAATCTTAAGAGAAATGTTCAGGTCAAGATGGAGAGGCAAGATAATATATTAAGCTCCCCTTCAACCTAACCCCCTAAATTATCATGGAAATAACCTAAGGTTTATAAAAAGAGAGACTATGTGTCCATGTTGGAAACTAGGAAAGAGAGAGATGCCTACATGCTATAATCACTAAGGAATTTCTATAAGGTGCAATACCAAAGAGACCTGATTAAAAAAAGGCTAACTAGATAAGATGTTGACAGAGAAATACAGTTTAAGCCCTGGCTGGTGTGCCTCGGTTGGTTGGGCATTGTCCCGTGCACTGAAAGGTTGCTGGTTCAATTTCTGGTCAGGGCACATGCCCTGCTTGCGAGCTCAATCCCCAGATTCGAGAGGCAGCCAGTCAATGTTTTCCTTTCACATCAATATTTCTCTCTCCCTTCCTTTTTCTCTAAAAAATAACAAATAACACAGTTAAAAATGTGTTCTGAAGTAACTTAACTACTAGAATAAAAATCACAGAAAGGGCAAAGAAAACTTACACTTGAAGACAGAGAAAAGGAAATGACATAAGAAAGCTAAAAAACACAAAGTATTAACTATTATACAAATATTACACAAAAGAGCAAGTATATCAGTTATCACCAAAAAAAAAAAAAGAGTGAAATAAACTTTCCAGTTAAAGAATAAAGACTCTCAGGAAAGATTTAAAAATAAAAATCCAATTATATCTTGTACTAAGAGATATATCTAAAACAATGACAAAGAAATATTAAAAATAAAGAAAGTGGCAAACAGGGACTCAATAAATGCAAAACTGAAAGAAAATAAAGGTGGTAATATTGGTATAAAAGTAGAAGTTAAAGCAAAAAACCTTTGGGGATAAACATAATTTTTATATTGAAAAATATATATAATTCACTCTGAAGACCTAATGCTAAAAATATATGCTGAAGAGTACACCATCAAAATATATAAAATAAAAGTATGAATTGACAAAAACAGTAGTGAAAATGTAAAGTCAACACACTGCTTATCCTTGACAAATATCATCTAGACAATAAAGACATTAGAAAAAATAAATACTAAAAGAGTTTTACCCTTCAACCAAAGAATCTGCGATTTTTTTTTCAAATACTCATAGAACATTTACATAAAAATGATCTTATACTGTGAAAATAAAAGCAACAAATTCTCCAAAGTAGAAATCATAATCTAATCATAATACAATTCAACTGGATAATAATTTTTAAGTATAAAAAAAGTTTACTGGAAAGTTTTAGGAAAAATCTCTAGAGTCAAAGAAGGAGCAAAACTGCAATTAGAGATTCTTTCTACAATAATGACTATCCATCAAAATTAATGGGATATGGTCAAAGTTATACTTAGGGGAAAATTTTGATTACCAAACAGGAAATAATGGAACTAATTCAATTCACAAAACCAGCAAAAGAGCAATATCAGCCTAAGGTGAGTGAGAGAAAAGAATGCATAAAGATAAAAACAGAAATCAATAAGTTAGATAATAGGGAAAGAATAAAATTGATAGCCCTAGAATTAGAACTTTAAAAAGACCCATAAAACAGGCAAACTGCAGCAAGACGAACTGAGTAAAAAGAAAAACACAAATGCACAGGAGCAGGTGCAAGAAAGGAGATGTGATCCCGGGTACTGTGGGGATAGAAATGTTTCCTGGGAGAACTATACGTAACTCTACACTGCTACCCTTGACAATCTCCATAAAATAGATGGCTTCATAGACAAGCATACAAATAGAAACTGACTCCTCAGTAAAAAGAAAAATCTGAGTAGATTAATAATCATGTGAGAACATAAAAGAATTCACAAAGACCCAAGGGTCCCCACCAAACACACTTGCTATCCCCCCTACAGACCCAAAGGAGTGTCATTCCAAAACCTTCAAGGAACACATTTTTCATGCTGTTTGGATGGTCCCCCTCTGCGGTCATTTCCCCTCCGAGGGTCCTCCAAGGTGTGAGCTCCTCTGCTCCAGGGGTCCTGAGAGGCAGAGCTTTCTCTCCAGCCTTCCCCTCGGCTGAGCCTGAATGCCCTTGGCTACTTCTGAAATAAACTGACATGAGCAGATCAGGAAGGTGACACAGAAGGAACCCAAGCAAGGATGACCCACTGAAGGTACAAACCCTGGTTCCTCAAACATGGCTGGTTGGCCAGCCTGGGCTAAGCGGGGGCCAGGTACACAATCCAGGGCCCTCCCCTGCCAGGACCACCTCCCAAGGTCATGAAACCCCCACCTTCCAGGCGAGAGCAGTCCCCACCTCTGGTGAGCCTTCTAACACTTCACTCAGAGCCGGCAAACCCAAATGTCAGGAAACAGAGGTCTGACCACATATGTGTGGAGCCTGCTTTAAAAGAAAGGAAAGCTGGAATAACCCCAGTTGGCAGAGCTGGAAAGTTTCCTGCCGCGTCCATACCCCAACCAAGCAGCCCATTAGCCTAACTGGACGTTTTATCTTTCAACATTCATTCAACATTCACCACCAGTCAATGCAGGTGCCCTACATGGTGTCACCTAAGCTCAACATCGGATGTGAGGACTCGCTCCCCTGTGACCTCATCCAGTCTCATGGTCTTCAGCACTACCTAGCACCGATTTCCTTGAACTCTAAACTCACTACTCAAGCCCACTCCTGTCTCTCTCATTAGCATGTAACCTCTATGAAGACAGTGGCTTTGTTTTGCTAACAGCTATATTCCCAGCACCCAGGTCAGTGTCTGGAACATAACATGTGCTCATGAAATATTTGTGGAATGACTGAGGGCAGGGGGGGACTCCAGTCCCTTCACCCAAGTTGCACTGAACACCTTCTGTGTGCCAAATCCTGCCAAGCCCAAGGGAGATGAATAAGCCCAGTCTGGTCTAAAACAAACTACTCATCCGTGGGGCCCCAGACACCCCAACCTCTGCTGCAGGCTTGGCAGTCTCACCTCTGCACTGCCCAGAGAGGGCAGGTTGCCAGAGAGAAGAGGGCTGGGGCGGAATTGCAAATATTGTCTGTAACCCTGCTCCAGGCACCTTCAACAAAGCCTTGAGGTTAAGGACTTGGCAGGGACCCCTCATTAATTAGCACCCCGAGCTCCCGGGGACTTGGCTGGTTGGCTGGTAAGCCATTAACCCTATGGCTTCCTGGGGAGCCCAAAGCCTGGCAGGCAGGAGCAGGACAAGGCTTGCAATGGAGCAGAGCAAACTACCATCAATCAAACCTCATAATGGCAACTCTGGAGCCCTTACGGCTGCCCCAGAAAATCTGCCCTTTCTGCAGAGGCTGTAGCTTCCATCCCTGTCTCCCTCCTCCATGTGAACCCCCTGCTTGGGAGGCAGCTCAGGGTTACAAGAGAGCAGTCTGACCTTCTCCATGGTTTTCTCTTCCATCGCCTGCAATGGGGTTTGAGAGAGTGGGATCTTCCCCAAATTTCTGATTCTACACCCATAGCCACAGCCACAAGGTTTGTGGCCAAGGCAAAATGCAAAGCAATTTCCAACCAAGTATTAATGGTTTTCAAGTATAGGATGCAAGACACAGCCACTATTATTAGCCTTCAACTCCTATCTGCTGGGTCCAAGGGGAGAAAATTAATTTCTGTGTGTGCAAAGAATATACACCAACAGATATTCATATATACACCATAATACACCCAAAATCCGTTTTCAAGAGAAAAACTTGAATTTCTCTATAACCCTTTTATGTCTTCTGTCGAGTCTTCCCAAATATCCAACTCATCAACCCTGTCCATTGAGCACTTCTAAGCAGGAGAAAGGAACTGGAAAATATAAAGAAAGCAAAAGAGTTGAGGGCAGGCCTCATAAAAACAGAGGTCTTCGCTGATGACCATAAATCTTTCAACCCCAGTGGGTTCCTCCTCGCAGCAAGCTTGGCTCAGGGCCCAGCTCCGTGCTGTGGGGAAGAGACGGGTGGTACCTGGTCCGCAGGTTCTCTGGCTGGGGTGGGCCATCAAACACCGACAGAACATCGAAGTCCTCCTCCAGGGCGAAGGACTGGAAGACGAGCTGGATCCTGTGCTGGTCCTCCGCGGTGATGGTCCACGTGCAGTTGGCGTAATTGGGGTAGCCGTATGGGAACCCCGGGCTCTCAACTGTCCCATTGGGACCCTGCAGTTGGAATGTGCAGTTCTGGCCTGGGAGAGAGAAAGGGAGCAATCAGTGTGGCCTGGAGCACTCCTAGAAGCTTCCAGAGAGACAGGAGCACTGTGCTAGAGAATCATGAACCCGCTTTTCCAAGTGCTTCCTCGATGTCAGGAGGGAAGGAAGACAGGTGACTGACACTGAGTGTGAGCCTGTTATGCCCGCACTGTCCAGGTGGTACAATGAGCATCCCTGTGGCCACGCCTGAGAACAACTCTGTGAGGTAGGACACTAAGGCTCAGAGAGCGCGGACAATGAAAAGACACCCAGACTAGGCAGCACGTGGACTTCCCCTTCACATTAAATGCCAGAGTGAGGATTTCAACCTTCTGCACCTTCCGCAGCCTGCTGCCTCTCCAGTCCCTCATCTCACCTCCTGTCCTCTCTTCTCACGCCCCACAGAAAATAAAAGCCATCAGTGGGGATCCCTTGTCTTCCCAATTCCAAACCCATCTAGCCTGCCCCACGCTGTCTTCCTTCTTCCAACAGAGGAACCACCTCTCCTTCAATCTTAACATTAAGACAAAAAATGGGGTTCTATGGAAAGTAAATTCACAGAGTGATCTGATCATAAATTCTTAAACGGGCAGGTTACGCTGGGTGGACATGCCCCAGGCCTGTAACCTCTTTAATAAAAGGTTTATCTTTGCCTTAAGCAAGCCTTGTCCATTGCCTCTGTGCATACAGGTTAACAGGCCTTTGAAATGCCTCTTTTCAGACCCCTCAGAAGAAAAACCACCCTCAAGAGAACACATATTCTCATTAGCCTATAATCCCGTTCTGGCCTGCTTTCTCCTGCCTTCACGCTTTCATATAATCTTCCTTACTTCCCTCCCCAATTCCAAATGCATGAAAGAAGATGCAAACTGTTTTCTAAGTCTGCTGAGATCTTGCTTCCAGGCATATCCTCTGGCTCAAATAAACTTCTGAAGAAATTATCTATAGGTTTGGATGTTCTCATATTGACAACATAATCCTTCCATGTGCCCTTTGGATCCCATCCCTCCCTCCTCTTCATGAACCTTATACATGCTTCTCTCTTCTATAGGATACACATGTTTAAGCATTTCCTTTCCACTGGAACCTTCCCATTTTAAATGTGCTCAAGATTCCATCATTAAGAAAACAATTCCCCACTCCTCATTTCCCGCCAGCCTTATCTCCATCTTCCCCTTCACAGCCAAATTTCTAGAAAACACACCTTTTTACAAGCTTTGTCTCCATTTCCTTACTTCCCACTCACTCGCCAGCCCTGTCGCTTCTGCCTTCTGGTTCCAAACAGGTCTACTGAGGTCACTGATGGGTAGAGTGGGTCTCTTCAGTCTTCATTGAATAGAGTTCTCTCTCAGCTCCTCTAACAGTGTTGTACACCCTCCTGAAAACAGTCCTCCCCAGGCCAGTCTCAGATTCACTGTGTGTGTGCACAATGCCTGGGGACAAGGCTGAAATGGAGATTCTGATCCACAGCATCTGGGTGGGGCCGGAGTGTCTGCTCCTCTAACTCACTCTCTGGTGAGGCTGTGCTGCTGCTCAGGAACCCCCTCATTGCTGTTCAATAAGAAAAAAATCACTTAAGGTCTATGAGGGTCTCTGCATGGTCTGGCCCCTGGTGACCTCTTAGCCTTGTATCTAATAGTTTCCGGTCAAACCCCGCCCTTCTCAGTCATCTGTACCTGACGCTCTCTCTTACTGCACAGCCAGCCACAGGACCTTTGCATGTGCTATTTTCTCTGCTTTGAACACTCTCCCCGCCCTACTTGGCATATTTATCTTTCAGATCACGGTCAAGGGCCTCTCCTTGACTGGAACAAACTCCCTATTATATGCTCTTGTGACAACATAACCTCTCCTTGGTAGCACCTATCATAGAAGCAAACTTCCATGCTTCCGTGTGATTATTTCATAAATATCTGTCTCCTTGCCAGGCCATAAGCTCCATGAGAAAGCAGACTATATGGGCATTTTCCCATTTTTAACCTTTTTCACTCGGATGTCGAGTGTGACTCGACACGGTTAGCATCGGTAGCAGCTCGTATGTCGAGCCACACTCGACACGTAGTTTCACCGCGGGGGGAAAGGGGGATTTTTGTCTATTTTTCCAGTATCTTTTCTTGTTTTCATTAGCATGAAAGGACAAGTAAAATGTAAATGCCATCTCAACTGATGCCACCACCTAAGCTTCACCAATGGCATCTTCAAAGGCTATTTGTTTCTAAGGCACATCAGTCACGTGAAAACGATTAGGCCAGTACACTAACTTCCAGGGGTAGATTATTATCCACTAACTTAGAGCAACGTTTAGATGGAAAGCTCCATATAATCACACCTCACCCTAATAAAAAACACAAAGATTGTGTTGTTTGTTCTAACAGAAAAATCAAAGGAGGAAGAAGAGAGACGATTTATATTTGCAAAACATGTGAATGTAAACCAGGTCTTCATGTGGGTGAATGTTTCAAAAAATATCACACCATGAAAAATTATAGAAATTAAAATTACTCTTTGAATGTATCAATAATTTGAAATATAAAAAAATCCAAATAAATAAGTTTGTATGAAAAGAAACTCCAGCTTTTTATTCTACTGCCACGCTTTGTAAAATCTGGGGTATTTAAAAAATTAAATCTCGAGTAGAATAAAGGAATCGATAAAAAAGCAAGCGAGTGCAAAGGGTTAAAGCCACAAACCAAGCTCAGTACTAAGCACATGGTAAGTTCTCAATAATTTAACACATTATTTGGTTAGACACTCTTCTAACAACTTTATACGTATTGATTTGTTTAATCCTCACAACAGCCCTAAAAGGTGGATACTATAAAAATTATCTCCATTTTACAGGTGAAGAACTAAGGCAAAGATAAATTAAGGGAGGAGGCCCAAGTCCTACTGTTACTCACAGTCGGGATTCAAATGTAAGAAGTCCACCTCAGATCCACCTGCTTAACTATGATGCTAATACACTGACTCAACACCAATTTTTTTTTAAAGCCCACATTAGGGATTAACTGACAAAGGACAGTTAATCTCTAAAATGACTAATATTGAAAAAATAAGCTGTAACACAAAGCATCCCAGTAAAAGAGCAAAAAGTTAAGGTCTTCTGAGTAAATGTTAAATGGCCATTTAATAAAATAAGACATGTAAACCTGATTAAAATAGCATCCGGGACCAGGAGAAAGAATATTTCCTTAACCATCATTTTAGAACAATTACCTACATGGTACTTGTGGTGAAATAACTGATTAAGATCAGGAATGAGATAGAAATGCTACTATCACCTCTGAGATTTCACGCCTTATTGGATGAGCCAGCCCATGCGACACAAGGAGAGGAAATGAGAAAGAAGCGAGCATATGGTTTGCAGATGATATGTTAATATACCCAGAAAACCCAGGAGAATTAATTATAAAGTTATTAGAACTAATAAGAAATTTTAGCTAAGTAGCCAAATGTGAAATAAATATACAAAATCAATAACATTTCTATTACCAGAGACAGATGAAAATATAAAGAAAACAGGTATTGTTTATATTAATTACAAAATGCATACAATAAATAGAAATAAACTTAATAAGGACTGTGTAGGCACTGTATGAAAATAACTTTTATAGAGGGATAAAAATTTTGAATAACTGGAGAGACATAGCATAATCTTGAGTGGAAAGACTACTGAAAGGTTAATTTAGAATATTAACCTTTTGAGAAGTTATTGAAAAGTTAATTTATAAGCTTAATGCAATTCTGATCAAAAGCCTGATGACCTGTTTTAAATTTAGTAAAATGATACCTAAGTTTAACTGGGAACATAGGCATTTACAGACAATGCAGAAATGTTAAAAGGTGGTAAATGTAGTAGTAGCCTTATCCTACCAGGTACTAAACAGAACCAGCAAATGACACTTATGAAAATAGTGTGGACGAGGTCCAAGAGTGGACAGGCAGAACATGGAATGATATTGCAGAAATAGCCTTAATACACATAAAAATTGAAATATGTGTAAGACAACATTAAAAAATCAATGAGAAAAGAAACACATTTTTGCAGGGTCAACTAATTAACTGTTTGGGAAAAGAATTATCTCCTCGACTCACACCACATACTAAATACATTCCAGATAGAATAAAGAGTTACAAGTTTAAAAGAAACCAAGCCAAAAACACAGTTAGAAGAAAATATTGGCAAATAATGATCTAACTGTGATTTTCTGAACATAAAAGCTGTGGAAGATACAAGATTGATGGTTTTATACAAAAAGTATTAATGGTTGTATGTCAAAAACAGAAGCAAAATGAAAAGGCATATAAAAATGCTAGGTAAAAAGTAATATCCTTAATATAGAAAGAACTTTGACGAATCAATAGGAAAACAACAAGGAGTGTAACTGAGGGTCTTGAAGAAGTTAGTTCACAAAAGAAGACATAAGTGCCCCCAGAAACTAGAAACATAGTTAACCACAATAACAATGAAAGAAAACTTCTATCTCTACAATTCCAAAGGAGTCCCCTAGTTCACTTCCCCAAACTTCCCCTCACTGGCAGTGACACCAGATCTTCGGGGATCATGTTCTAAAACCTGCCGGGTGATGTCACTGTATCATGTCATTCATGCATTCATTCATTCCTCTAGGTTCAACCCTGGGATGGGCCATGGGCCTCGGATCACAGATTAGATATAAGCAGATACATGTACAAATACATACACAAAGTGATTCTCAAGTACAGATCCCATAAGAGCCACACCTTTAAAGCTACCCTCATTCATGTCCTGGACAACCACTGACACAAACATTCACCACCATCCCAGCATCCCAGACTGCTGCCTTGGCTCAGACTAGCACAGTTCTGCAGTTTCTCATTCAGAATCTGAGTATTAACAGTGAAGAAATAGGTGAAGGAGGTTCAGAACAGAACTCCCAGGGAACACTTTCCATGTACAAGGTATAAGGAAGGAGACAGAGTAGGGGCAGGGAGGCAGGCAGAACGGTGGGAAGAGAATCAGAGGGAGAAGGTGATTCAATGTGTGGAGCACCACAGAGAGGCTAAGATGAGGGTTTGGGAGGAGGCCTCTCAGTCTTATGTCTAAATGGTCATTCTAGAAATAAGAACACAGAGTAGGAGCTTTATCCTGGTTCCTACTTCATCCCCAGTGTCTGAATTAAAAAAGTATTTGCTGAATGGATATATGAATTCCAGCAAAGGCAAGTAGCAGGTGGCAAGGGAACAGAGACCAGATTATAACAGGTAAAGTCAAGACTGGCTGGTGAGAGGGTAAAGGCCACTATATTTTAAACAGTAATTTATACACTTTTCTCATTTTAGAAAATTTGAAAGATATAGGCAAGAATTTTAAAAAAAGGAAACATCATAATCTCACCTTCCTTCCAGAGGCAACTGCTGTTAATATTTTCATTTATTTTTTTCATGCTTATTTCACACTGATGAGATAACCCTATACAATAAAAGGCTAATATGCAAATAGGCCAAATAGTCAAGCAACCAAACAATCGGTCACTATGACGTGTGCTGACCACCAGGGGGCGTGTGCGGAACATGGTGGGTGTTGGCCGCAGCGGGATGGTGGAGCAGGAGAATGGGGGCGCCAGACCAAGGCAGGACACTGGTCACTGTCATCGAGGCGAGCCTCTGGTGGTTACTGAAAATTCTTTGCTCCCGCACGCCACGATCCCGCCTGGCACTTGCACCTGCTACCAGTGCCAGCGCCGGCCCGCTCACACCCACTGCCAGTGGCCAGCACCGGTCCCGATCACTTGGCACCATCAGCGGGTATGAGCGGAGGCTGCTGGCCCCAATCACCCCTGATGGCTTCTCCACCTCCCCCTGCTCCTGAGGGGTGATCAGGGCAGCAGCAGCCGCTCGCACCCGCTGACAGCTCCAGCCCCACTCACACCCACTGCTGGTGTCGGCCTCAATCACTCCTCAGTGCGGTCAGCACATGGGAGTGGCAGCGGGAACAGGGCTGCCAGCAGACAGGGGACTGGGGGCTGCAGTGGGAGGGGCCAGGCAGGGTCACAGAGGATGGGCCGAGACCCACCCCTGTACCTACCACAGCCTCACGGCCCACAGTTCCTTTCAAGGTGCACCAATTCGTGCACTGGGCCCCTAGTGTGTATATAATTTTGTGTTCTCTTTTTTCAGTAAATTATTCTTTCGCCAAATCACAGAAGGTCATGGGTGCTTCTAATATGCATAAATACCCTTGCATGCAACACAAAGATTACAAAGAATTCATCTCTCTCTCTTTCCCTTCCACCCAACCCAAAGTAACTGAAGTTAACAGGCAGGTGTCCTGCTCCAACCTTCTCCTCTCTCATGCAAACAAATGGGCACAGTAAGGCAGAATTTTTATTATTTTGTTTCAAAAGTGAAATCGGAGTTCAGCTCATTTCTCTGAAACTTGCTTTCTCACTTAACAATCCATCAGGGACACCTTCCAGGTCAGTAAATACATATCTAACTTGTTTTTCATATAAATGTGTAATATTCCAGGGCATGGATGTAACTCAATTTATTCAACCACTCCCCTGCCGATGGCCATTCAGGTCTTTTCTTGGTTTTCTTTTGCAACAATTCAGTAAACATTATAACATGAGCTTTTCCCCAAGATATTGAATCTGTTCATAAACAGCATTTCAAATGGATGCACAACATTCCAATATATGGTTATACTAGAATTTACTCAACCATTCCCCCGTCAAACTTTTCAATTGTTTCTGGATTTCCTCCCTATCCTATATAATAAAAGGCTAATATGCAAATCAACCAAACAGCAGAACCGGTCGCTATGACACGCACTGACCACCAGGGGGCAGACACTCAATGCAGGAGCTGCCCCCTGGTGGTCAGTGTGTTCCCACAGGGGGAGCGCTGCTCAGCCAGAAGCCGGGCTCATGGCTGGCAAGCGCAGCGGCCTCCGACTGCCCGCTTAGGGAAGCAGGCCTAAGCCATCAGTGGGACATCCCCCGAAGGCTCCCAGACTGCAAGAGGGTGCAGGCTGGGCTGAGGGACCCCCCTCCCAAAGTGCAAAATTGCAAAATTGCATGCATCGGGCCTCTAGTTATAAATAAGACTCTTAGGAAGGTCTAGTGACAGAATGCTGGTCAGTGCAGTGGAAAATGGTTTTCCATGGCCAGAGTCCCAGAACGAATGTTCACTTTTGCAATAGTGGCATCCAGCTTTGGTTTCGGGGGAGGGAAGGTATTGTCCATATCGGGTTGGCTGACCTCTGTGACCGGCATTGTCAGAGGTGGGTAGACAGGGCTGGAAGCCTGACTGGTTTGGATGTCTCCCTGAAATCAAATGTGTGTTCGTGAACTAAGGAAGTTATAACCCAGAGCACTCCAGACTGAAATGCTAATAGAGTGGGAGTCCATGCCAAAGTGGCTGAACGTTCTTTCATGCCTATGAAATGCTGAGCTTTTTCCAAGAAAACAGCTACCTGCTCCTCTCTTCAGTGACCAGCTTGCTGCCTTGTAAACAGGAATACTGCTGTAGAATTGCATCTGAGTACCCAAGATGGCATCTGTCTTCTCTCACCCATGCCTCTAAGTCAGCTGAGCTACCAAATATGACCCATTTTGAGCTCAAGAACAATCCTGGAGAGCTGGACTCTTGAGGTTGTTGTGCACATTTTTATTTATTTTTTTTTTTGGATGATTTCCCTAGGACAGACTTCCAAAGTGCAGGTTACTGGGTCAAGGGATGTGCCCTTATTGAGGCTTTGGCTCTGTTTCGCCCACTGGTTTATTTCTTTCCAGAAAAAGGTACACCAATTGCATTCTCAACGGCCTGTGTAGGAATGCCCATCTCAAGGCATACACACCAACACTGTCCATGATCTCATTGAGAAGTTTCTGTCTACTTGTTAGGTGCAAAAAGTGCTATCTTATTTTACTTAGCATCTCCTTGTGACTCAGATTCAACATGTTTTCAGACTTTTCCTAGCGATTTTAATTCCTCCTTTGGGGAACTAGCTGATGAATTCTTGTGCTCATTTTTCAATGTGGTATTTTTTTTCTTACTGATTTGTATATTTATACCTTCTGGGCATCGTGTGTAGAACATATGTACATTCTGTAGTCGTTTTGGCCTTTTTATGCTGTTTGACATAGAGGTTTCTCAATTTTATGTACTTAAATCTTCCATAAGCTCTTACCATTTTTCTTATCAATTTGTACTAACTCTTTATAGAATCAGGATTTCACTCTTTTGTCAACGTTGTTGCAAACATTGTTTTCTACCTGGTTGTGTGCTTTGTTTGGTTTAGCTTTTTCATGTAGCTTAAAATGTCCCCTTTGTATAGGCAGTCACATTTACCTATCTTTTTCTCAGTAATATGCTTCCTTTTGCATGCTTAGAAAGACTTCACTCCGGTTTCACATCTCAACAGAAAAGCCAAGGTCCTTGTTGCGCCTCAAAAGCCCTACTATGGGCACCCACTGCCCCTTGACCTCCTCTCCTGCCTCTCCTGAGCTCATCCCTGTGATCGCCACGCTGCCTCCTGGCTGTTCCTTAGGCCCATCACTTGCCCACCCGGGGAAACTTGCACTTGCTCAAGGTACAGCCCAGAAAGCTCTTCCCCCAATGCTGTGTGATCCCCTCCCCCGTCTTCTTCAGTCTGAGTTAAATATCACCTCCTCAGGCCTTCCTCCTCTCAAACCAGGTGCTCCAGGTTCCTGTTTCATTTTTCCGCAAAGCACTTAGCACCCTCTGACGTATATTTTCCTGTTTATCTTCTGTCTCCCCGGCCCTCCATTAGAATGCAATCTCCAGGAGAATGTGGGCAGGGGGCTGGCTATTTTGTTCTCTGCTCTCCCCCCAGCACCCAGACCTGTACCTACACTCAGCAGATATTCACAGACAAGCTGTTGGTTAAATGAATGAATCCATGGATACTGCTTGTCCATCCAGCTCTCTGTGTTTGGAATGCTCTCTTCACCCCGCTATCCCCAGGCACTTCAACACTGGCAGCCTCCTCGGGAAGCCTTCTGAGAACTCTCCAGACAATGCCAAGTCCTCTTCCTTTGTCTACTCGTCCTTGGTGAATGAATTAGTGAATATCACTGCCTTCACCAATGGTGATGTCATGACATGTTTGCATGGCTTCTCCTCCAGTGGCCTCCTTGAGATTTTCATGTATCTTTATCTCTAGCATCTCACTCAGTATTTGCCCACAGTGGGCACTCAGTACATATTTCTGGGACGAATGGATGAGTGAAATGAAATTTTTTATAGTAGTCACATAACACCTAGCATCTTCATTTGTCTATGTATTTATGCTTCTGAAGGTGGCTTTATGAAAAGGTTACAAAAAGTCTTGGTTTCAAATTTCCATTATACCACTGAATACATTGTGGACAATTTACATAAAATTCTTTATTTTTTTATTTATTTGTTATTGATTTCAGAGAGGAAGGGAGAGGGAGAGAGAGATAGAAACATCAATGATGAGAGCAAAGCATTGATTGGCTGTTTCCTGCACACCCCTCATTGGGGATTGAGTCTACAACCCGGGCATGTGCCCTGACCGGGAATCGAACCATGACCTCCTGGTTCAAAGGTCAACCACTGAGCCACACTGGCTGCGCTATGTAACTCTCTTTAAACCTTAGTCTCAGTATCTTTAAAATTAGCACTCACTTCTAGGATGGCTATAAAGATTAAAGTGATAATATCTGTACCCGACACACTGTAAATGATCAATAAATACCAGCTAATTTTTCAGTAAAGGTTTATACTTCTCCTTATGTAAGTCCCAGTCACATCCTGTTAAGGTTATTCCCAGACATTTTATGCTCTTTTTGTTACTCTAGTGAATGACACTTTTCCCATTATTTTTTTCCTAGCTGGTTATTACTGATATACAGAAAACCTATTGATTTTTATACATTCATCTTGCATCCAACTGGGTTTCTGAACTCTTATTAATTCTAACGATTTCTCAGTTGATTCCTTTGGGTGTTTTAGTTACACAATCATGTTGTCTACCAATAATGATAATTTTGAGGAGATAACTCTTTTGAGAAGTTTGGCAGGAAAATTCAATTCAATTCTGCAAATATTTATTGACTGCGAAGGTCAATTTTGGACAAATTTAGTAGAAGCTGCCGGTGGGACATCCAGATGGAGATGGCCAGAAGGCAATTAGTTCTGTAGACTGGAATTTGGGAGCACAGTCCGGGCCGAGGTATAGATTTGTCGGCGATGTGCAATTAATGAAACTGGCTGAGGAGGAAACAGAGGAGAGCTGCAGAGCTGGCTAAGGACTCATGCCAACTGAAGACAGCTCACCTGCCACATGGAGGGCCAACTGTGCCCCTCGAGTCCACCATGGGACTCTGGCCCGACTCCATGCATGCCTGCTGGCAGGGGCAACTTGTCTGCACAGATGGGAGAAGCAGGGGTCAAACACTGTCTGTGGCCTCGGCATTTACCCTTCAGGAGTGAACCAGAGGCCACGGGTGGAGAGAAGCTGGCATGGAGCCTCGCTAGCCCCTCTCTCCTATACATCATGCTTCGGTCACACCGAAAGAGCTCATCATCTACGTAAACCCAGGCCCTTTTAGGCCTTTTCCTAGAATGCCCTTTCCCTGCCTTCTCAACCCAGAAAACCGTACTCACTGCTCCAGATCCAGTTCACACATAGCACCTACTCTGAGGAGCCTCCCTGTGGTTCCGGGGCAGCTAGGTTCTCTCTCCCTCTCCCTCTCCCTCTTCCTCTCTTATAGCCATCCACCAAAATCCAAGCCTCTTCCCTCCCAATCTGTGCCTTAAAAAACAAAAACAAACGAACTAACAAAAAACCAATAACGGCATGCCACTTAAAACCCTTCAATGGCTCCTCTGGATAAAGCCCCAGGTCCTAACTATGGCACATAAGACTCCAGGATTCCCTTTTTTTTCTTTCTTTATTAAGTTACTACATATGTGTCCTTATCCCCCCATTATCCCCCCCCATCCCCTCCACTCATGCCCTCACCCCCCTGTTGTCTGTGCCCATTTGTTAGGCCTATATGCATGCATACAAGTCCTTTGGTTGATCTCTTCCCCTTTACGCCCACTCTCCCCTACCTTCCCTCTGAGTTTTGACAGTATGATCAATGTTTCTCTGTATCTGGATCTGTTTTTGTTCATCAGTTTATGTTATTCACTATATCCCACAAATGAGTGAGATCATGTGATATTTATCTTTTTCTGACTGGCTTATTTCACTTAGCATAATGCTCTCCAGTTCCATCCATGCTATTACAAATGGTAAGAACTCCTTCTTTTTACTGCAGCATAGTATTCCATTGTGTAGATGTACCACAGTTTTTAATCCACTCATCTGCTGATGGGCACTTAGGCTGTTTCCAAATCTCAGCTACGGTGAATTGTGTTGCTATGAACATAGGGGTGCATATATCCTTTCTAACTGGTGTTTCTAGTTTCTTGGGGTATATTCCTAGAAGTGGGATCACTGGGTCAAATGGGAGATCCATTTTTAGTTTTTTGAGGAAACTCCATACTGTTCTCCACAGTGGCTGCACCAGTCTGCATTCCCACCAGCAGTGCACGAGGGTTCCTTTTTCTCCGCACAGGATTCCCTTCTTGCTACTCTTTCTGTGAAATGACACTCCAGCCAAGCCCGGCTCCATTTGGTTCCTTTAATGCTAAAAACTCCTTTGCTGACTCTTGAGTCCTCAAACTTGCTGTTCCCTCTGGTCGAAGCATCCTTTCCCCATCCTCTGGTCTGGCCGACTCCTATTCATCTTTTAGGTTCACCACCCCAAGGGGAACTTATTGTCCCCTACACTGAGTACTGTCCTCATCCCAACACACACCCAAGCACACACGCTGCTGCGTGTCCTCACCATGCCCTGTACCTCCATCATCACACGCAGCACACATCATGGAATCACTCAGTGTCTATCTTCCCCAGGAGGTGCAGATTCCTTGGGGGCAGAAACCGTGTTCTGTCACATTCACATTGATCTCCAGCACGTTGCCTGGACAACAGGTGCCCCAAGAGATTTGCATAATGGCTGCGCCTTGCACACAACTACTAGGTCACACATCCCGCCAACCTACAGACCCAGAGCTCCTCCCGAGTCTGCTCCTCTCTGCAATCCTCGTGTCAAGCTCAGGGCCTGGTATAGATGGCAGATGTGCATTGAGTTTTGGATGAGAGAATTATCACAGGTGTTTCTAATGAAGTTGTACATTGATTTTTTTTCCCCTAGCAGTCTTAACAATCAGAGAAATTTCCATTAATGTGTGACAATCTAGTCCAGGGTTTCTGAACCTCAGCACTATTGACATTTTGGGCATTGGGCAGGATAACTGTCTTTTTGTTGGGGACAGTTTTGTACATGTAAGATGTTTAGCAGCATCCATCCAGTGAATGCCAGGTAGCACCTCCCAATTGTGACAACCAAACTGACTACAGAAATTGACAAACCTCCGCTAGGAGGGAAAATCACCCCTCGTTGAGAATCACTGGTCCAATGCTTAGCTATTTTGGAGTTCTTACTGAAAGCTAGAAGTTATCTCTGTAGAATAATACACATAGGAATCTACCCTCTCACCTTCTTCATTCATTTCAGGGGATTCAACAGGCCAAAGCAGCCTACCCAGGGGCCTCCCAGACCAGCCTGGTATAACCTTCTCAAATGATGTTTTTAAATGCATAAAACAAAATATATAGTTATATTGCTATATAATTTTCAAAATATTTTGAAAATTTGTCATATAGTAATACAGGTACTTCTTCATTAATGCATATTACCAAGATCCAGCAGTGGGCCTGTTACACACTGTGGTCTGAAGCATAGATGCTATTTCTACAGTCGCAACAACTGTACTGTTCTATGAAAATACGTGTGATCAGATCAGTGACAAATTCATAGGTACTGCTAACACTGCAGCGCTTTGTTGCCTGTCCTCACAACTGGTAGAAATGCTGAGTTTCAATAGAAGATTAATGAAAAAAGATTCAATTTCCCCCACATAACTTAGGGAACCCCTCCCCACCCCCCGCCAGATTATATCAAGGACCCAGAAATCCAAACCAAATTCAATCTTCCATTCAGCAAGTCTGAGGAGGGCTGCTTAGCTCCAGGCTGTGTGTGTATGGCGGGAGAAGGGAGATGGGGGCGGGGGGGGGGGGGGGGGGGGTGTCCATGTCCCCAATGAGTTCACAGTGGAGTACAGGAAGAGACAGACATAGCCATGTTCCTAACTGTCTCCATTTGACAAGTGGTTCAGGGAGACCTCACTGTTGGATCCCAGGGGAACCATAGGGAACATACACACACACACACACACACACACACACACACACACACAGAAAGGCTGGTGCTTTTGTACAGGTCTGAGAAGGGGCTCAGCCTTTACCCACATGCTTTACTAACATTATCTCCCGAACATTTGCAATGACCCATTGAAATGGCTCTAACGGCCCCACCCCTACCACTTTACACATGAAAACACTGGAGCTCCTCAAGGTTGAAGAACACGCTCAAGGTCAAAAAGGTAGCCTTGGAAGAGCTGGATTCAAACCCAGACCTGTGCAGAAGGGAAGCTCAGGTCCCTTCCCCTGCAAGGCTCTGTGGATTCCTCCACACACCATCTGGGGACACCCTTCCAAAGCTAAGGTCCTGTTTCCACGCTGCGCCCCACGCTGGGGCAGAGCCTGGGGTTTGTTCGAAAGAGCTTAACACAATTGCGGTGCCTCGGGGACTGGAAACAAAGCAGGGTCTCCTTCTTCCTCTCACGCTGGGGCTGCACGCAGCAAAGGCACCAAAACAACGTGTGGCAGATAGGGGGAGGCAGCAAGCTTGTCTCTGTACCACATCCAACTGCTCTGTGGGTGGAAAGAAGCCCAGGCTACTCAGCTTCCTACTTCTAACTCTAGGCGCTCTGACTGTCCTGCACATGGCGTACACAGAAGCCACCACTGCAGACCAAATATGATTTCCCTCCCTGGCGATACAGACACAGCTCATTTGTCATTGTTCTGAGCCAACACCAGCCAGGGGTTGTTTATTATGTTGACGGGGAATCCTGGACCAGCAGAGGTATCTGTGCATTGCTGATGGCAGAGGCTCTCATTCATTGAGTTGTGCCACATCCCTGGATCAGCACTGAGAGAAGGGGCCAAGTGTCTGGGGACAGCTGCCTCGCCAGGCTGGGCCTACTCCTGGCTGGGTCTTTCAGAATGAACACAGGGAGCTATCATTGAGTTCTCCTCAGCTGAGAAGATGCCGGAGCTGTGGCTTGGGTCCAGGGGACTAGCTGAGCACAGAGACGAACACACAACAGTTCAGAGTTTAGCAAATGCTTAATTCATGCATTTACTCAATTAAAAATTAGTACTGAGCACCCACTGTGTCTCAGGTACTATTCCCTTTCCTCCCACAAGCTGGTCAGGCTCTTGCCTCCAGGGCCTTTGCACTTGCTCTCTCCTCTTCTGCAAAGTTCACTCACCCCAGACACAGCAAAGGCCTTCTCCTCCTTCAAGTCTTTGCTCAATGTTGCCTTCTCAATGAGGTCTACCCTGACCGCCCTTTATAAAAATCACAACCCTACTCCTATCTTCATTCCTGGCACCTCCTATCTTCTTTACCTTTCTATGTTTCTCTCTAGCATATCATGTATCACTCTACAGCAGTGATTCTCAGCCTGTGTGGCGCATCACACTGGTGTGTCACAAGAATTTTTAAAACATGCAATGCCTGACTTTTAGTCAGGGGCACTGACCTCAATGACAACAGTCACACAATAGTAGGCATCTGGTGTGAATGAATCAAAATTATACCTGTATTTTTGTTAGATGGGCAAAAGATATATTTTGGTGTGCCACAGAATTTTAGTAGTTAGTTTATATGTACCATGAGATGAAAAAGGTTGAAAATCACTGCCCTATAGAATCCTATGTAGTTTACCTATATATTGCACTTATTGTCTATTACCTATTTCCTCCTGCTAGAATATTCAATTTACAGGTAAGGCCCTGGTACCCCCTCAAACCCCCTTACAGCCCAGTGGCCTTTGCTAAGGGATAGTGCAGAAAGGCACCTGCACAAGGTGCCATTCAAAAAGGGGCTCAGGAAGTGACATCAGCAAGATGGCAAAATAGGAAGCCCCAGACTTAGTTCCCTCACAGAGACATTATTCACAATATATGGTCCAAAAATTATTTGTGAGAACTCCAGAAACCATTAAGAAGTTGCAGTACTCCAAGCAAGCTCAAAGATAGAAACAGTCACACTGAAAAGGGTGAGAAAAGCCATTTCACAGCAACCACAATAGCCCTTGCCCCGAGCCAGCACAGCTTAGCAAGACTGGGAACAAGATCCCAACCAGCAGCTTCTCCCTTGGCAAGGAAAGAGAAGAATGGAATGTAAGTCCAATGTTCCTACTTTTGTGGGAACTACCCAAGGGACTGGTTTCTGTCTCTCTGGACTTTGAGTGCAAACAGGAAACCAGCATACTTTGGATGTATGAGAGCCCTGAAGAACAAAAGTGCTTTTTGCAGCATCAGAAAACCTGCAGCGCCACAGACAGACACTAGAGGGAGCAAGAAATTATAAGCTCCTAAGAAGGGGGGGGGCCCCGCAGGGCGGGGTCAGGGAGCAAAACTGAGAAAATACAGGTACAAACCTAAAGAAAACACATTCCTGGATTCCTGGACAAGTTTAAGAGCCTCCAAAAGCTCTAGCCAAGGGAATTGGTGAAGGTCTTCTCTTGTATGAAGCCAGTCCATAAAGGCAGGAGAGGTGGCACAAATCATGACAAAAAAATCATAAGGCACATGGAGGAACAGAGAAACATGCCCCAATCAAAGGAACAAAATGAATCTCCAGAAACAGACCATAAAGAAATGGAGTTCCATAAATTATTGACGAAGAATTCAAAATAATCATGTTAAAGAAACTCCATGCACTACAAGAGAGTGCAAACAAATAAATAAAATCAGAAAAGCAATGCATGAATAAAACGAGATTATCAACGAAGGGATAGAAATTATTAAAAAGAGTCCAAGAGAAATTTAGAATCTGAAGAATATAATAACTGAATTGATAAATTCACTAGAGGGATTCAACAGCAGGCTTGATCAAGCAGAAGAAAGATCTGGTGAACTCAAATACAGGTCCTTTTAAATTATCAAGTCAGAAGAACAAAAAAGAAAGAAAAAAGAAGATAGTAAAGAAAGCTTAAGGATACTTAGGGAATACCCAATAACCTCAAGATGACCTATATACACATTATAGGAGTCCTGGAAGGAAAAAAGAGAGAGGGAGCAGAGAGATTATTTAAGGAAATAATGGCAAAAAATTCCCCAATCTGAGGAAGGAAATGCATATCCAAATTCAAGAACCTCAAAAAACTCTAACTAAAATGAACCCAAAGAGATTCACACTGAGACACCTCATAATCAAAGTCTCAAAAGTCAAATACCAAAAGAGAGTCTCAAAAATAAACAAGAGAAAAATCAATTTGTTACAAAAAATGGAACTCTCATAAAATTATCTGTGGATTTCTCAGCAGAAACCTTAAAGGCCAGAAGAGCATGGAAAGATATGTTCCAAGTGCTGAAAGAAAAAACTGCCAACAAAGAATATTATACCTACCAAAACTGTCCTTCAAAAGTTTAAGAAACTTCCCAAGTAAACAAAGGCTGAAGAAGTTCATCACCACTAGATCTGCCTTACACAATTGCTAAAAGCATATATAGGGTGTCCCAAAAACCTATACGCATACTTTGAAGAATTATAAAGGCAGTGTTTATTAAAACATATTTCATTTACAAAATTGAGCTATTAGCTGTTAAAGTGTGTATATGTATTTCTTTGGTAAATATAAATATATAGAAAATAAAAAATCCTGTAATACTGTAATGTTGGTACAAAAGTCACTTTTAAATCTGATATAAAATTTGAAAGATAAATGCATAAAATAACTATAACTAGAAAATTATGATAATGAATACAATATATAAATAGATATGATTTGTGACATTGATAACATAAATTTGGGGGGAAGGAGATGTATAGGAATTGAATTTTTATATGTGATTAAAGTTAAGTTGTTATCAATTTGAAATGTATTGTTTTAGCTGTCTACAGAAATATACACACACAAAAAAAGAAAGTAAATCTGGTCACTACAAAAAAAAATCAATGAAATACAAAGAAAAGCAGCAAGATAGGAAAAGAGGAACAAAATAACTATAGGACACACATAAAACAATTAACAAAATGGTAATAGTAATTTCTTCTCTATCATCAATTACTTTAAATGTAAATGGATTAAATTCAGTCACAAAACAGAGTGGCTGAATAATAGAAATAAGATCTAACTATATGCTTGCTATGGGACTCATTTTAGTTATAAGGTAAAAATTGGGAAATCTTTAGCTAGAATAACTAAGAAAAAATAAGCAAGACTCAAGTAACAAAAATCAGAAATAAGAGAGGAGGTATTACAACTGATGCCACAAAAATAAAGAAGATCTTAAAGAGACTATTAACAATTATATCCCAGAATATTAGATGACCTAAAATAAATGAATGAATTTCTAGAAACTTACAACCTATCAAGACTGAATCATGAAGAAATAAAAACTTGAAATAGGCTTATAACTAGTAAGAAGATTGAATTCGTACTCAAAAACCTCCCAACAAAGAAAAGCCCAATACCAGATGGCTTTCCTGGAGAATTCTACCAAACATTTAAATAATAATTAACAACAACCCTTCTCAAAGTCTTCCCAAAAATTGAAGAAGAGAGAACACTTCCAAACACATTTTATGAGGCTAACATTATAATTTTGATATTACACCAAAATCAGACAAAGATACTACAAAAAAACACACAAAAAACCTACAAACCAATATCCCTGCTGAATATTGATGCAAATTACTCAACGAAATACTAGCAAACTGAATTCAATAACACATTAAAAGGATTATAACCATGACCAGTGGGAATTCATTTCTGGAATGTAAGAATGGTTCAACATACAAAACTATATGAATGTAATACACCATGTTAATGAAATGAAGGTAAAAAACAAATCCACATGATCATCTCAATCAAGTAAAAGCATTTCACAAAATCTAACAAACTTTTATGATAAAAATTCATCTAACTAGAAATATAAGGAAATTACATCAATGTAATAAAGGCCACATATGATAAGTCCACAGGTAACATCATACTCAATAGTGAAAAACTAAAAGCTTTCCCTCTAAGATCAGAAACACAAGACAAGGATGCTCTCTCTTACAACTTCTATTCAACATATTACTAGAAGTCTTAGAGCAATTAGGTGAGAGTATGAAATAAAAAGCATCCAAATTGAAAAGGAAGAAGCAAACGTATCTCTATTCACAGATGACATGATCTTCTATGTACCAAACCCTAAAGCCCACTCACATACATACACACGTTAGTATAAACAAATTCAGCAAAGTCGCAAAGCACAAAATCAACACACAAAAATCAGTTGTTTCTATATATTAGCAATAACAATTTCAAAAAGAAATTAATAAAACAATCTCAATTACAATAACATCAAAATTATAAAATACTTAGAAATACATTTAACCAAGGAGGCAAAAGACTTATACACTGAAAACTACCAAAAAAGAAAAAATGCTGAAAAAAAGTGAAGACATAATAAGTGGAAAAAATCCCATGTTCATGGATTAGAAGACTTAATATTATTAAAATGCTCACACTACCCAAAGTGGTCTAGAGATTCAATGCAATAGCTATCAAAATCTTAATGGTAATTTTTACAAAAATAGGAAAGTCCCATCCTCAAATTCATATGGTATCTTAAAGAACATATAGCAAAAAAACAAACAAAACAAAAACACTTGAGAAAAACAAAACTGGAAGTCTCATATTTCCTGATTTCAAAACATTTTTCAGTATTACAGTAATAAAAACAGCATGGCACTGGCATAAAAATAGACATGTAGATCACTGGAACAGTACAGGGAGCCCAGAAATAAACTCACGTATATGGTCAAATGATTTTTGACAGGCATGCCAAGGATGCACAATGGAAAGAATGAAGTCTCTTCAACAGTGTTGGAAAACTGATATCTACATGCAAAAGAATGAACTTGGACCCTTACATTACAAAGTTAACTGAAAATGAATTAAAGATCTACTAGTAAAGGTAAGACATGAAACTATAAAACTCTTAGAAGAAAACAAAGGGGAAAAGTTTCATGCCACTGGATTTAGTAAGGATTTCTTGCATATGTCACCAAAGATGTAGGAAACAAAAGCAAAAATAGCCAAATGGAACTACATCAAATATATAGACTTTGTACAGCAAAGGAAACAATTAGCAGAATGAAAAGTCAACCTACAAAATGGAAGAAAACATCTGCAAATCATATATCTGATAAGGAGTGATTATCCAGCATATATAAAGAACTCCTACAACTCAACAAAAACAATAACCTGACTTTAAAAATGGGCGAAAACTGCAATAGTCATTTCAGTGAAGATATATAAATGGTCAATAAACTTACGAAAAGACGCTCAACATCACTAATCATCAGGGAAATGCAACTCAAAATGAGTTATCATTTCACACCTGTTAGGATGTCCACTAGGAAAAAAGGTGACAAGTGCTGGTAAGGATGTGGAGAAACTGGAAATCTTGTCCTGTTGGTGAGAATGTAAAATGGTGTAGCCACTATGGGAAACAGTATGAGGTCCCCAAAAAAGTTAAAAATAGAATTACTATATAAGCCACCAATTCTACTTTTGGGTACGCAGCCAAAAAAAAAAAAAAAGAATCTTAAAGAGATATTTTGCACATCTATGTTCACTGCAGCATTAATCACAATAGCCAAGAAGTGGAAGCAACCTAAGTGTCCATCAATAAATGAATGGATGAAGAAAATGTGGTTTATACATACAATAAAATATCATTCAGCCTTAAAAAAGGAAGGAACTGGCCCTGGCTGGTGGCTCAGTTGGTTGGAGCATCATCCCATACACCAAAAGGTTGCAAGTTCGATTCCAAGTCAGGGCACATACCTAGGCTGCAGGTTCCATCCCTGTTCGGGGCCATATGGGAGACGACCGATCAATGTTTCTGTTACCACATCCATGTTTTCTTTTCTCTTTCTCTCTCTCTCTCTCTCTCTCTCTCTCTGTTTCTTTCTCTCTCTCTTTTTCTCTCTTCCCTAAATATGTCATTGGGTGAGGTTTTGTGTTTTTTTAAAAGGAAGAAATTAAGTGTCAACTAAAGAGTCTGACCATCAGTCCAAGGTTCCAATGGGCTAAACCACTGGTAGGCTGCAGCCAGCTCATATCAGCTTCCAAAAGCCAATTGTTAAATTTCCTGCAATTTTGTGAAACAGTTGTTAAGCACAGACATTATTAAAAATTCCATTTTGAACCCACAATTAAAATAACTTGTATTAAAAAAAAATAATAACTTGTATTAAAAACAGATAACACACTCAAAACTCACCACTTCCTAATTATTTTACAGTGTTTTACTACAAGATGCATATGGTTAACACTACAGTACTGGACACTTTAAAAAATGGTTAAGATGGTAAATTTTATGCAATATGTTTTTACCACAATAAAGAAAAAGACAGGAGGCTTGGGAGGTTGGGTGTGATTTATAGAGCAATGAGAAGTGCAGTAGGACAACAACCAACTGGTGACTTTAATTTCACCCCTTCCAATTAGAGGGGCGGCGGGGGGTGGGGGGAATCTTCTGCTTCCATATGCTCAGAGAGGCCTTTCCAACCTCTTTCTCTGATTTATTTTTCTTCAGAGCACTTATCCCCACCCAACTTGTTTTATATTTATTTACTTAGCTGTTTATTGTCTGCAAATTACCAGACATGCAAGCTCCCTAAAGGCAGAGTTTTTATTATTATTATTATTATTGCTTTCTTGTTTATTATCAAACCCCCAAATTCTAGAAGGGTATGTGGTCTATAGTAGATGTACAATAAATATCTGAAGAGCGAGGGCATGAATGAAAGAACTGAATGAATGAATGAGGAGTTGGGGAGTCTGGGGCTTCTGTCCTGCATTCGTCAATCTTGGTGAAGAGAAAACAGAGGGGGAGGGGGAAGAAAAAACAGACTAGCCTGAGCAGATGTCTTTTGGTTGGGCCTGTGGAAGCAGTCAGACCAGCTTCTGATGCCTGAAGGATGGGGAGAGCTTGTCCAATAGAGGGTCTCTGCCCCTGGTGCCTCTGGTCCCGAAAAGGAACAGAGACTGTGCCCACCAGCTCTTGCTAAGTTTGCTGTCGATGTTTTTCCTTAAGGCTAATGAGTCAACAGACTCCACCTGTCAGACTGAAAGGTCCCCAGCCCCTCCCACCTTTCACATCCCAGCTCCGTGCTTCTCAAACTTCCCTATGCCTTCACCTGGGGGTTCACTGGGTGTGGGAGGGGCCCTGATAATCTGCCTTTCTAACAAGCCTCCAGGTGATACTGATGTGCAGCCTGGTTTACAGAGGCTGATTCTCAACCTTGTGGCACGTGGGGAGCTTTGTGACATAATGCCCAGGCCCCCCACCCAGATCAATTAAATTAGAATGTGTGGGTGTGGCCAAGGTTGGGAACTAGTGTCCAGGGGCTCTCCAAAGGCAGGCACTTATATGGAAGCAAAGCCACAGCTTGGGACCCTGCAATCCTCTCCCAGCGGCTGTGCCCTTCCTCGACAGCCTCGGGGCTGCTGGGACTTCCCTGTTGCTGCTGAGGGTCCGCTGAGCCTTGTGTGGACACTGGCCCACCTTGACCTAGGTGCTAGGACATGGAAGAACATTATAGCTCTTACACAGCTGGGGGAACGTTCCTATTTATTTCCACCTCCTGGCTTCCACTTCTCACTCCTCTTTCCAGCTAGTAGGGGGCTACCATCCACTTCCAGTCTAGTAAAACAATGGTTTTCAAACAGGGCTGTTTCTCCCCCCCACCCCAAAGGATATGTGGCCATATCTGGAACCATATTTGATTCTCTTTGATCCAGAGCCCCTGCTTTCTCTTGACCCCCAGGCTATGAGGCTCTTACTCATCCACGGTGAATTTTCTCTCCAAGCTGAAAATTCTAACATTATCTCACCCAGCATTTTAATTTTCATGCATCTCCCCCTACCCATTAGAGATATCTGCACACTTCCAAACCCTGTCTTTGCTCAGGACTCAAGTTCGTCTTCATGAAACTCCTAAACCCCATGTAAACAAGGATGTGGACAGTCACCCTATAAGTTCTGTGAGAGGTAAGGAGACATCCAACCAGGGGACAGAGAAGCCCAGCAGAGGGGTTGTAGCCCTATCCCTAAATGCCTTCTTATCTCAATCTCAGCAGGGACTCTGCCAAGTTGCCCTGTGGTACAAGTCCTGGGCACTTGCTGTACACCAGGCCTGCTTTAAATGCTCTGTCTCACGTAATCCTCCCAACAGCCCTAGGAGGCAGGCACCGCTGTTATCACCATGCACAGAGGAGAAGACTGAGGCACAGAGACAAGGATGTTGCCCAAGGTTACACAGCTAGAAAGCAACAGACTCAAAATTCCATGCTCAGGTCAGGAAAGAAAAACGACACAAAAGATGGAACTACTCATTCATTCATCTATTTATTCATTCATTGTACATGCATCACATATAAATTGATGCTACCAGAGGGCCAGGCCCTATGCTGCATGCTCAGGATCCAGAGAGAAATCATCCATGACCCATCTGTTCAAGAGCTCACATTAACTTACAGAGACAAGCTTCAGGTTGGTGGATGGACTGGGGAGGAAAACAAGGCTACAGGAGGGCAGGGACATCATTGAGACTTGTCCTCTGGGAGACTAAGCAGCTGTGGGGATGAAGTCCGGGAAACTCTAAGTGGGCGCTGTTCATGTCCTTGGGTGGTCACCTGGGTCAGATAATCTAGGTGACACCCACGCTCAATTGCACACATTTACGTTGACTTATTTTCTCCCCATCTGTCCTCCTCCTGGCTTGCCCAGAACTTCAAATTCAGAAACAAAAGCATAGGAGAAGCCAAAAGGGACTGTGTGCTCCCCCAGTGGATCAATGCAATGGTGGCATCCCAACTTATCATCCCCAGGTTCCAAAGAGAAACCAAATTGTAACTGGCAGGAACACAACAGAACTGTCAAATGCAGACAAAATCAGCCACGTAAATTGTGAAACCGAAGTCACAGTTCTATTTGTTCTGCAAGAATGAACATCTCACTTTTTTCTTTTTGTCAAGATGGAAAATAGAAACAAAGACAGGCTAGGGTTTCATCTTTGTGGAGAAACTCACCACCAAGTCTCAACCTTTGCCCCCGTAAACCTACATCCACTCCCATTTCATTAAACCCACAGGAAGTCTTAGGATGGGAGTGGGTGGGTGCACCATCAGAAATGGTTATGACCCAGGCCCTGCCTTTACAGAAATTATGGTCTGTTGGCCAAAAGACAATCCTATATCCAGCCAACAACATTGCCAGACCAGACGGGATAAAACAGGAGAACTGAGGGAGTGACTAATTCCACTATGGCAGAACAGAGTGGGTTTCTTGGAAGAGGTAACATCCGCAATGGGCCTTACCTAATGGAAAAGGAAGGGAAGGGAAGTCCAAAGACAGAGGCTGGAGCAGGCTACAGAGAGGCACCCAGAATCGAGATACCTCGGAAGTCAAACCTTCGGTGCGAAATTGGGCTGGGTGGAGAGTGACTTCCGCCAGCGATGCTGGGCCACTAGGCGCCCAGGACTCCAGGGTGGGAGAGTGGGCGCGGCCCTCCCGTGTGCTCCCAGATACCCACACGTACGCTGTGCACAGATGGTGCACGCACGCGTCCTATCACTCACGTCTTGCACGTGCACGCGTAGGCGTGCCTGCAGGTGCGTGCACGCGTAAGCGTGGCTGCGTGTGCGTGCGTGCGTGCGTGCGTGCGTGCGAGCGAGCGTGTGCCTCGGAAGCGATCTGGCAGGCCGTTCTGCAGAAGCCCTGCGGCGCTGTTGCTTGCTGCTCCCCAAAATAGCATCGAGCAATTTAGGTCAGGAAGTAAGGACTGTGTTATTATTACTAGTTACTGGTGAAGTTATTTAATAAGAATGTCACATCCAATTGAGACCACGGTGGGAACTGTCAGCAGGAAGAATGTAATTACACTAACTGCAGGCGCTCCAGGCCCCGCCGTTTGCACACCTCCACACATCCACACAGAGATGGACTCTCCCAGCCCCACGGCCACCGGAAGGCATTCCCGTAGATGGGGCCACCGGGCCAGGCCCGGGAACAGCAGACCTGCACTGCTCCTGTCCAGCACCCTGGACGGGGTCTCCAGGGGGCGTCTCCAGGACGCACTGGGATCCCCTTAGTCATACCATCCAGAGCCTGATACCCAGGGAAAGGTAGACAGAAAACAACAGAGAAATCCAGGGGTTCAAAGGAGCCCAAGCAGAAGAGAGATGAGCTCGTAGAACAAGAGACCCAGAGGCAGACACAACGCAAGACTGTCAGAAAGAGAGAGGGAGACAAAAAAATAAGAGAAAAAGAAACCAAGGGACAGTAGTGACAGAGATAGGCAATGCAGAATAAGCCCAATTTGGGGCAGAAAAGGTAACAATCACGAGAGGGATGTAGAGAAACAAGAGGAGCCTCGTGACAAAGGCTGTCATGTCAGCTAATACAAAGGCCAAACACGAGTTATTGGGAAGAAATGGAGGCTGCATATAGGCCATTGGGAGCAGCTTAGCTTCAAATGGAAGAACGAGGCAGTTAGCCAGAAGGGTTCAGGGCCCAAAGAGAGCCCCCTTTTTATTTTGAACACGTTTTAAAATTAAAAGAGTAAAGTAGGTGGAGAAGAAAAATAAAATGGGGAGGTGGAAGAGAGAGAGGAGCCAAACCCCAGAGGTGAGAGAGAGAGAATGGGACCCAGAGCTCCGGGAACCAGGAGCTGCAGGAGGAACCCCACTTCTTCGGGGAGAAGGGGAGGAGAGGAAGTGCCCCAAGAAGGGGTGGCAGGATGTGGGACAAGCCCATTCTTGATGGTCTGTATGTTCTCTCCTGGCCAGGTCATCTCGTGATGGACCCAGGAATGTGTGTCTTGGAGTGACCACTCTCCAGATTAAAGCAGGAAGCTGACCAGGTAGCCGATAGGAAGAGGGCTAAGTTGTGCTGGGCTCTGAACACGGTGGCCACAGGACCCACAGCCCAGGGGACAGGCAGAGAGCTGACCTGTGGAGCTGACCCAGGACAGAGCGTGGAGAGCTGGGGCAGCAGAAGACTGAAGGTGGAGGATCCCAATGAGTCAGTCACCTCAGCGGGGGGAGGGGGGACAGTGGAGACCAACCAGCCTTGGTAAAGAAGGAAGGGGGTGGGAGAAGCTGCCTGGGAGTGTGGAGCTGCTGCGGGCTGGAGGTCTCCAGCTTTGAAAGAGGCCTTGCATGGCTGGGCACTGCCCACACCTATCACTCCACCCACCTCCTGTGCCTCCCGGCTCCTGGGCTCTCCTCACCCAGCCCCAGCAGCCATGACCTCATTTTGCCTTTCACTGTGGTTCTTGGTTCCTCCCTCTGTCCAGACAGCACCTTCCGCCTTCTCAGCAGCCGGCTTCAGCTGCTCCCTGGATCCACTTCTGCTCCACACAGGGCCGTGGGTATCCTTCCTCCCACGTTCGACTCTGAGCTCAGTCCAAACTGGCTGGAGGGCTTCTCTGCTCTGCACTCAGTGCTGATAGCTCAGAGGCAGTCACGCCCAGGCAGCAGACCCCTGCCTGGTTCACCATGCCTGGTTCACCCCCCTGGCTCTGAAAGCTTCGGAGGCTCCTCCTCAGAGCACTCGAAGGACTTAGTATAAAAACACTGAGACAGAAAAATGTACTGGGCTCATAGAAACCTTAGGGAATCGCATCTCTTCCAAACACTGCACCCACAGGCAGTCTGAGGCGTGTCCCCTCCCTTCCTGCTCCCCTCAGAAAGCACAGACAGCCGTGGCTCCAAGCCAGCAGGTTCTCAAAGAGGCTGCAGCGCCAACAAAGAGGAGTCCCAGGTGTTGAGGGAAGCCTGCTGGTCAGGCAGAGGCACAGACCCCGTCCTGCTAAGCTGAGTGCCAGGCCAGGGCCTCCCCGAAGGACCCACAGGGCCCGCAGGCTCTGTGCAGCTGCCGGCCTGGCTGGGCCCTGGCTGTTGCCAGGCATTGTTGCCAAGCACAGACTCACATCCTGGGTCATGAGAAAACTGCCTGAAGAGGGGAAAAACAGCCCTCAAGTGGTCAGGGAGGGGTCTGGCATGTAAACTCTGCCAACTCAGGACATGACTTGAGGACTGGGACTTCAAGGTCAAGGCCTGATCCACCCCTGGGGCTGGGAGCTGGGAGCTCAGACCCAGGCTAATCAAGATGCTCATGACATTTAACTCTGGGCACACAGAGTTCGAACACATACACACATTGGCATCTCCAGACACAAATGTGCGCGTCCACTACGTACCAGCATGCACCTTGTACACACGTGTGCACAGCTCTTCAATACATGGTGCACACGCCACACTCCCATGCTGCCACTCCACCATCCTGGATGAAGGGCCCAGTGGGTCCTCCTGCTGCTCCCCTCCCTCTAACAGGACCCCCATGGCATTCCTGAAGAATCTGTGCAAAGCTCCAGGTGTCTCTCCCACCTGACGGTGAAACTGTGTGTGTGAACATAGCTGTGAGTAGAAGCCTGTGTGTGCACATGTGCTTACACACATAAGTTAGAATACATGGAAGGCTAGATGTAAGAATGGGGTGGGGGTGGGGGGGAAAGAGCCATGATAGCTACAATTTAATCTGCACTGCTCCCCACAACCGCAGACATGCACACATTCCAGGGCATCAGCCACCAGGCTGTTCACTGCTCTGAGCAGACGCCCTACGTATCCCACAGCACAGAGGGGCCTATGGAGTAGACCTGAATGCACAGCCCCACTCTGTCACTTGCTAGCTGTGTGACCTTGGGCAACCTGCTTACCCTCTCTGAGCCTCAGCTCCCTCATCTATAAAGCAAGGATAATAACATTTATTGTAATAACAGGCATGCTGGGAAGATTAAATGAGATTACGGATGTGAAACACCAGGCACAGGGAACTCAATAAACATTAATTACCACTCATTCTCTCCCTTCCACCCATCCTGTGCCTTTCATTCGCACAACTGATGAGTATTTATTGAGTGTTAACTGTGTGTCAAGCCTGCCTCAGGCACTGGAGGTGCCAATTCCCTATCCTCATCCTCATGCGGCCTGCTTTCTAGTGGGAGAGACAGGTGATAAGCAAGTAGACAATAAGCAGATAATATGAGCTCCATCAGAGCTCTGAAGGTGATGGGGTGGAGCTTCATCCACAGAGGTCCACCTCGGACGGTGACACTCTGGAGCAGAGACCTGAAGGAGGAGTAAGAATGAGCCATGGAAGACTCTGTGGGGAGGGCATTCCAGGCAGGGAAAGAGCAGGGGTATTAGCCTGGAGGCAGGAACAAGCTAACAAGGAGGCCAGCACTCCTAGGGTGTGGAGAATGCAGAGGGAGGTATGGGAGATGGATGGGGCAGATGGGCAGTCTGTGTGCACATGGGGAGGATGACCCAGGCTGAACTGCATTATTTAGGATCTCTATCTGGCTGTTGTGGGAAGAATGAGATTAGGTGAACACCGGGAAGCAGGCAGACCAGCCAGGGAGCTGTTGTTTTAAGGAGTCGTTCTGCCCTACTCCTACCCCCCAAAGCCCTTTCTGCATCCCCACCATGTCCCACCTCCCACCCATCCTCAGACTCATCTCTCAAGATGCCTTTTCTGATGACTCCAGACTACAGAGGTCACTTTCCAACTCTTTGTGAGCATGTTTTCAAAGCTACCTCCTCAGGAGACGGTCCCTGGTCCCCACCTCTGCACATCCACAGCACTCGGTTCCTGGTTTACGGGACAAACCAATGCCATCCCACCTAGGACTCAAGCACAGACATGGCATCTGATTCTCCTTTATGCAACTACCCACTGGGTATACAGCACATAGTAAGTGCTCAATAAATGTACTCCTTCCAGGCATAAATGTCCTGACTTTCACATGGCTCATATGCTTGGCCTATAAAGAGGAATAGATCGGAGAGGACCCTCCTCTGGAACACAGACCCACGCTGAAGGTCAGGCAGAGCACCATGGCCCCAGCACATCCCTCCACGGAGATCAGAGAGAATGAGAGACCTGTGCCATCCCATCTTGCTGACTCTGACTTTGTCAATGTTCCTTTCCTAGTAAAGCCTACACTTTCACCCTTGCCGTGTGACATGTAGAATTCATCCGAAGCCCTGGGCAGCAACAGGTGGCACCCAAAGAGACCCACCTTGCTGTTACCCTCTTTCCTCTGTGATTCTTCTTCCTGTTAAGACTCAAATACTCCTCCTCTGTTACTTCCCCAGGCAGAGTTCCTCCCTCCCTCCTCTCTGCTCCTAAACTCATTCATTCAATTTGCAAATATTGGTTGGTCACCTAAGTGTTGGTTTCTGTGCTAGGTCCTGGGACAGAATGATGAATAAGACATGGTCCCTGACCTGGTACAAACTAGCACCTTCTATTAGCACCTCTCTCTCTTTTAAAAAATATCACTTCTTACCACAACTAGCTGTCCACCAGACCACCAGTTCCTCCAAGGCTGGTACAGCGGCTTGTGAAGAATTTTGTCCCAGCATCTAGCACAGAACCTTGATGAAGGGTCTGAATAATGGAAAAGGCAAGCTTTACAACGTCATGATGGTTCCCTTAAGTCAGCCAGCCCATATTTGTTGAAGCATATGTTGTTATAGACCAGTGGTCGGCAAACTGCGGCTCACGAGCCACATGCGGCTCTTTGGCCCCTTGAGTTTTTAGCAAAGGCCAGCTTAGGAGTACCCTAATTAAGTTAATAACAATGTACCTACCTATATAGTTTAAGTTAAAAAAATTTGGCTCTTAAAAGAAACTTCAATCGTTGTACTGTTGATATTTGGCTCTATTGACTAATGAGTTTGCCGACCACTGTTAATAGGCTGTGCAAAGGGCTGTGTTTGACAATTTCCCATTCCCTGTCCACTTCTAAAGGGAAGTCTCGCAGCTCAGGAGAGCGTACCTGGGGACAGGGAGTGTGCAAATGAGAGGCAAACTGTCAGAAGGGGCAGGAGCTTCTGGGTGCTGTGCTGGCTCATGCTTGTGTCTCCGCCACTTTAGAAACATCTGTTTGCCTGAAAATAGCCTACATACTTTACCCTCAAACTTCAAACTCTGATTTTTATCTCAACTCATCACAGCAATAGCCTGGAGAGGAGGAAATCATCAAATGGGAGTTTCTTTTCTCTTTTACAGGCCCAAGGGATGAAGAGGCTGAAAAGATCCCTTCAAGTTAATTCAGAAATGTGAAGACTTTACATTTTCATATTCAATTAAGTAATTACTACATTGCCATAGTAACACTTGCTGCCCTACTTTAGATTAGAAAGAAAAAAACACTGACACACATTCGTTATTAACTTTCTTTTTACAATCTAGAGTGAGGAAGATCTTTCTCTACGTATAGTACAAAACTGGAAAGCCAAATCATGGACAAAATAGATTGCATAAAGTTGTGGAACCTCTATATGTATGTATGTATGTATGTATGTATGTATAAATAAATAAAGAAGCAAACAAATAAACCAGTCAGCCAACCACATAGTCTAAAAACAAGCTCTAAACTTGGGGGAGAAATTTACCACATTGCTACAGACAAAGGACCAATGTATTTCATATGCAAAAAGTTCTTACAAATCAATAAGAAAAAATTGACCAATGTCATCGTAAATGAGCAAAATACATGAACAGTTTGCAGAAAAAAGGAATACAGATGACCAAGAAACATGAAAAGATGCTTAATTTCATTTACAATTAAAGAAATGAAATAATGAGATATCTTTTTGATACATATCAGATTGGTAAGTTTTTAGAAGGTGTTGGAAAGGTGCAGAGCAGGGTTCCTGAACCAGCATATCAGCATCACCTGGGAATGTGTTAGAAATGCTAATTCTCAATCCCATCTCAGACATACTCGACCTCATACCTACTGAACCAGGAACTCTTGGATCCAAAAATCTGTCTTTAACAAGCCCTGCAGGTGATTCTCAAGCATCCTAATATGTAGAGAAACCAAGAACTCTCAAATGCTCTCGATAGTATTTAAATTTATGTCATGTGGCACTTTTATCAGCATGAACGCATTACCCCAAGACAATAAATCCATAAATCCATTATATAGACTAGTTTATTCATGTTGAAATCACTCACACACCACACACACACACACACACACACACACACACACACACACATACATACACAAACAATTATTGTGGTATTGTTTGGGGTAGCTAAACTAGGAAAAGCTTACATTATACAGAATTGATTGTCTTTTATGGTAATTTATGAAATCCTATGTAATCATTAAGAAGAATGAGATGGATCTATATATGCCTACCCAGAAAGATGTGTGAGATATTGTTAAGAGAAGAAGGCATGTTACAGAAGAGTATATTTGATGTATCTAAAATGATGCCATTTGTGTGAGATATAAAGAATTTGTGTATGTTTCTACTTTCTGGAGTAATTCAGAAGAAACTACCAATAAGAGATACTGAGGATCCTCAGGTGGGAAGTCTTTTATCATTATACTAGTGTCCCAGTGCATGGAATTGGGCACATTGAGAGGAAATTAATTAGAAGAAATATTTTAATATTGCTATTCGCATCTTGCTAATGAAAAGAAAACAGGATTCTACTGGGTCTCCTATCTACCTACTCCAAGACTTCTGTGAGGATCAGATGAGATGAGACATGGGAAAATGCTTCACAAACATTTGGTTAAACTGTAAAATGTTTGCACTTGGCTATAAAGCAAGTGGGTTCCTGGGCTGAAGAAACTCCAAGGAGGCTAGTCACTAGGGAGAGGAAGCCAGGCTTGCTATGTGACATCATTACCTGGCACCCACAGGGACCATTTCCAGGCTGGGCTGGGCTGTGGGCCGCATTTTGCACCATGGGGTCTCAGCAGGGCCTGTGTCCCACTTGGGGGAAGCCGAGTGTTGGTTTGTCAGTGCCAGGTCCATGGTGCCGTTTATTTTTAAATGGCCAGTGCGCATCATGGCAGCTCCTGCATTGAGCGTCTGCCCCTTGGTGGTCAATACATGTCATAGCTACTGGTTGGACGGACAGACAGTTAGCCTTTTATATATATAGATGCTCCCTATACTGTTTGAATATTTGCTCTGAGCATATATTACTTTTATAGTAGTTGAAAATTAGTTATAACTAACTTAAAAGAAAGAGAAGAGCAAGCAAGAGAGAGAAGCATGGCTGGGAGGAGAGGAAACTTAGATCATTTGGGTAACTGCATTCTGAGACTATTCAGGCCCTAGTTTAGAACTTGCAAGATCTTTTCAGTGCTTTATTTTCAGCCACCCAAGTGGATAAAGAAGAACTAAAATCTCTTTTTCACTGAACTGGTAGCTTTCATAATAAATTACTTGGTTAACAAAGAAAAAATCCATATCTATTAAACAAGGCCAGGGCCTCTGAGCCACCTGATGTCCCTTCCTGCTGACTCCTTCCGCCCAGCAATGTGTGCTGTGCACTGTTAGCCATTGAATCGCATTTGGTTTCCAGCAGAGTGCAAACAGGTGATCTCCATTACAAATTACAAGTGAGTGTAAACACCAGTCGAGACATATCTCATATTTGCATGTCAGAATCAATAAAGACTATGTTTGTACATTAGAATAGACACAGTCTGTTTTCACAGAGATACGTGAACATGAGGTCTGTGATAGTGTTCTAGGGCTGATATATCAAGCATTTTCACTAAGAGCATTATGGGAATTGATAAGAGAATGATGCAAAGGAGTCCGATCCCCAGGCAGTCCCTCTAAATAGCCATTATAATGTATTCTCCCATTCAGCCTTCATCTCTACTTTTGACCAGCCAGCCCCCAAATGGGTTTGCTTGGACAGTAAATTTGAAAACCCTGATCTATCCATTATTCAATCATCTTCCCATCCACCCATCTTTGGGGTCTTTTACCATTCATCTATCGAAACTCTTATAAATCTACCGATTCCATGAATCTACTCATTGTTCATTCCCTCAAACCGTTCATTCAATCAGGGCATTTCATCTGCATAATCCATCAAGTCAAGCCTTCCATCTATCCATTCATCCCTCCATTCATCTTTCCTTTATTCATCTATTCCATTCATCCATCCTCTATCCCATCTACCCTTTCATTTTACCAGCCTATCAACCAACGCATATTTTTCTATACTAGCCATCCATGCATTCATCCATACTCCCAAAAACATTAGCCCATTCATCTATACATCCATCCCAAATACCCATCAATCCCATCTAGCTATCCATCCCATCCACTCATCCATCCTTCCATCACCTACTATCTATCTATCCTATTCATCTATCCAACCATCCATCCACCATTCATCCATCCCCTCTCAGACATTCATCAATTGCATATCTTCATCCCACCTCATAGCCTGGACCTGGTTATGTCTCTGGAGACTGAGGCAACCAAGGTCAAATGACATCATAAAAAGAAAAAAAAGTGCTTAAATTCCTGCTCCTTTCCCTAAGGCCTACTAAGCTTTTTTCACCCAGGACATATCTGAGGACCCTCAACAGCAAGGCTTTATCCAAACTTCACATCCCTCCTCTTTTTCTCATGCCCAGACTTACCTACTAGTCTCTGATCATCTGTGACTTCTAGGCACAAACAAGAGCAAAAACATTAGACTCAAAATCTGCCTGTAATCTCTCCCATCCTCGACCCAAGTAACCACATGTTTCTTTCCCTCCTACCCCAGCCCCACTTTGAATGCTAGCCTCAGGTGAAGTGCCAGCCATGATATAACATTTGTGCCCCTAGCCCAGTTTACATTCTGGTCTGATCTGGTCCAACTTGGCCTAAAACTACTCCCAATCCAGTGCCACTCAGCAAGGTTTCAACTGAAGAATGTGTCCTCCAATTGGGAAGGCAAACAGCCTAATCCTATATAATAAAAGGCTAATATGCAAATTGTCCCCTCAGGGGTTTGACCAACCAGGAGTTCGACCGATCACTGTGATGTGCGCTGACCACCAGAGGGTGGCACGGAATGAAGGAAGGCCCCAGCCAGCAGCCAGAGAAAGGAAGGCCCTGATCGTTGGCCAAACCTAGAGACCCTACCCATGCACTAATTTCATGCACTGGGCCTCTAGTGTTTAATTAACATCTACTACAGGTAGGACCAATCTTAGGCACTTTCTGTTTGACATCTAATTCCATCTTCACTGCAATTCTCTGATTTAGGCAAAGAGGCTCAGAGTGGTTAGGTAATTTGTCTAGAATCACACAGCTCCTGAAAGGCAATACCAGAATTCAAACCCTGATCTGACTTCAAAGCACTGATTCTTTCCAACTCTTACAAGCTGCCACTGGGAGGACAATTTCCAAGCTAGCCCAGAGAGAAAAATCAGAATGCTAAAGAAAAAAAAACACCCACCATTTTCTCTAACCAAAAATAAAGAAATCATGTGAATTATAAGTTACTAGAGGCCCAGTGCATGAATTCGTGCATGAGTGAGGGCCAATCACCTGTGGCCCCTCCTCCCGGCTGGCCCTGCCCCCTGATAGAACTCCTGGTTGAGGGGACAATTTGCATATTAGCCTTTTTTTTTATATAGGATGGTATATACTGAGTGCAAACTCTGCATCAGGTGCTGGCTAAAGGCCTTCTATATATTATTTCATGAAAAAGAAAGTAATGTCACTTCGATGATCCTTCTGAGAGTCCCTCCACACACTGTGGTTGAGCAGATCCCAGCAAGGTTTCAAGAGTATGGGGAACAACAGTTTTCTCCAGAAGAACTTGAACAGCTGATGTTCACCCTGTTCACAAGCTTATCCACAAGGTAGGAATTCTCATGTTTTTGCAAATACACAGGGTTCAAATCCTGATCCGCTCACTTGCCATGTGACTGTGGCCAACTTACTTCACCTTCCTGCGCTTGTTTCCTCCATCTGTCAAATGGCGATGGCGAGAGTCCGCATGTCTACTGGGCTGTCCTGACAATTTCTTTTCTGACGTAACAGTCTGACCTGTCTCTTATTATTAAGTTTATTTCCATTTTCCCCTCTATTATAAATAATGCTGTGCATCTTAACACATAAATGGTTGACTGAAACTCTGATGATTTCTTCAGGGTAAATTCTTTGAAGTGGAATGCTGAGTCCAAATAGATGAATATTTTAAAGGCTGTTGATAATATATTGCCAAAATGCTTTCCAGAAAGTTTGGAACAATTTACACTCCTCCAGGCAGTTTATGAAAGTGCCCATCACAGTGCACCCTTGTCAGCATTTAGCACTTTCTTCTGGAACAATTTTTACATTTCTTTTTACCATACGCATTCACATATAATCCTGCATGAATGCATAAGTAGGATCTGATTATGCAGATTGGGTGTTTAGTGCGATTTTACTTTTTACTTTTATCTATTTCACTTGGCTTGCTCTCCCTCACTCCCCATCCTCACCTGCCCACACTACCCACTAGCCAACAGACGCCCTTAGGCAGTGGTTCTCAACCTTTCTAATGCCGCGACCCTTTAATACAGTTCCTCATGTTGTGGTGACCCCCAACCATAAAATTATTTTCGTTGCTACTTCATAACTATAATTTTGCTACTGTTAATGAATCGTAATGTAAATATCTGTGTTTTCCGATGGTCTTAGGCTCTACAGCAGCGGTTCTTAACCTGTGGGTCAGGTAGAGAACCGCTAACAGGGTCGCCTAAGACCATCGGGAAACACAGATATTTACATTACAATTCATTAACAGTAGCAAAATTACAGTTATGAAGTAGCAACGAAAATAATTTTATGGTTGGGGGTCACCACAACATGAGGAACTGTATTAAAGGGTCGCGGCATTAGAAAGGTTGAGAACCACTGCCCTTAGGTAATCCACATTAAACATCTCTTTGGCATCTTTCCATATATTTAATCTTGCTTATTAAACCATACACAAACACAAGCATACACACTCCCATATACACATTTACATATATGGTAGGGGGTTGACATTGTTTATCTTTTTTAAATTGGATCATATTATACATACTTCTCGGCATCTTGTTTTTCTCAGTAATAATGACGTTTCAATTAAATGAAGTAATGTCTACATAGTACTTAGAGTAGCAACTGGAGCGCTGAGTATGTGTTATTTATTATTGTTGTTGTTATAAATTTAAAAAGAACTGGCATTCCTCCTAATGCTGAGATGTTCATGGTCAAGGTGCCTCCCTCAGTATTCAGGTCTTGTTTGGGAAGGAACCGGATAAGGCAAGGTCACTACCGTTGTGCCTGTCACTTCCAGCTTCCCTGAGTCACTCTTCAGACTAATTGAGAACCTATTTGCCAGGGACCATCTCTGATTCAGAGTTAGAATAAGCAAATCCACACAGTCCCTGCCTACTGAAGCTTACAGTCTGTGAGGAAGATCGATAATGATAAATTGATGACTGATCGATGTATAATTATCACCTTAGATAAGCTATCCGAGGGCAAGGAACACAGTTTTAGGAGAATGATCTAAACCAGGGGTAGATGAGCCAAGGTTAATGACGTGAAAAGGGGCGGGACACTCCAGTTGGGGAATCAGCTTGTTCAAAGGCCCAGAGGCGGAGGGAGCATGGCCCTCTAGGGACCTGAGGGCAGGAGTGGGCTGGAGTGGAGGTCTCTGAGCAAAGGCATGGCCCTCACATGAGTGCCAGCAAATGTCTGGAGAATACCTGTGGCCCCACCAAGAGCTTAAAAAGCAAGTTTTCTCCCAAAGCTCCTGATCCCACTGAATTCAGCAGGCCTTGTTGCCTTGGCAACCATGACCCAGAACCAGGGCAGGCCTAAGTAAGTGCTTCATGTACATCATCTCACTGCATGCTCATAAAGATTTTGTGAATTAGGGATTACTGTTCTCGTTTTAGAGATGGGAACGGAGGCCAAAAGAGATTATTAAGTCTCTTATGCAGGCTAGTACCCGGCAGGACCAGGATTTAAGCCCAGGTCTCTCTAAAGCTCCATGATGTATTTCTGAGAACGCCCAACAATGTTCTCCGAGGTCCTGAGCAATGATTTAATAGCCACCTCAAATTGTGACTTACGAGTGTTTCCTGCAGAGCTGGGCTGTGTACCCAGCTAGGCTGACTCCAGAGTCCAGGCTCAGAATCACTCCACAGGGATCAGCCACACTCTCTCCCTCCTCTGTCACCTGCCCCTCCCCAAACTCGATTCCTCTGCCCCAGCCACAACACAAGGTGCTTCCCACAATGCGGAACTTCTCTGCTCCCATCAACACAGGCCTTCAAGGTCTAGGGTCACTCCCCTTCTTTCTTTCCTGGAAAATTGCCTGCTTCCCCTAAACATCTGACCTCACGTTCACCTCCCCCAATAACAACCCCCCTACCCCCACCCCCCCCCACACACACACCCATACACTGGAGTTGTTTACTCCATCTGCTGGGCTTCCAAAAGTCTTGGTTCCATCTCTCTAGTCTTTCATTCATTCATTCATTCATTCAATACTCAATAAATAGTCATGGAGCTCCTACTATGTGTAGGATTCTATTTTAGAAGTTGGTGCTCTTCAGACCTCAGAGAACAAATAGGACAACCTCCTTCATCTTATGGAAATTACCTGAGGAGACAGACAGTAAATGGTGTGTGTTTGGGGGGACGGGGAGGGGGGGGAGCGGGGAATGCACCTATAATATGCCAGGTGGTTAGAAGAACTATGAAGAAACCTAATGCAGAGTAAGTGAAAGAGGGTGTAACTGTGGATAAGGAAAGAAAGAGTCTGGGCATTGCTACTGCTTTTTACTAGAAAGCTAGTCACTTTCTCTGTCATCCCCCCACCTGCCCTTCTTGCCTTGGATCTATTATTCCACTCAATTTTGGTTCTTCATCTGCGAAGCAAATGGATGGTGCCTGGCCTCAATCTGACATCAAGGAGTTAACCGAGGAAGAATCAGGTCTGACTCCAGAGCAGATGCATTTTTAACAGCGGTCCCATTTCCCAGCAATTCACCTGGATGAAGCCCATTCTCCATTTATCCTTCCAGGGGCCAATGAAGGGAAAAGAAAAATGAACAATTTATTTTCTTATTTAAATGTCACAGAGATAAGCGAGCCAGATGAGCAACGTCTTAGTCAACATCTCCTCTCTGTCTGGGTACGAGCTTTGAGATCCTCCAAGGATGGCTGGCCTCTATAGCTGCACCCAAGATGGGGGGGTGTTGGAACCATTTCTCCTGCGGGGGGGGGGGGGACTGGTCCTGCCTGCCTGGGCCGCTCTCAGCTGCAGGTGATGCTGACCTGCTCAGACCCAGATCCACTGTGGCTGGGTGGGAGAACGCTAGGGCACGCGCGCGCGCGCGCACACACACACACACACACACACACACAGCCCACTCCTATCTCCACAGGGGGAGAGAGTTCCCAGTCCATGCCCCCAAGGGCAAAGTTCCTCAGACACATATTTTTCCAGTCTCACTCTGACCTCTCACTGTCTCGCCCTGCTGGGGTGGGTGGTGACTGGTCTAAATAGTGAGTTTGGGGAGAGGACTTGGCAAGCTCAGCTCAGTCCCACCTGCATCTCACCTCCCTAAACTGGTCCGGCAGGCTTGGCTCCTGTTTGGAAGGCCCAAAGGTGTCACCTTGTGCCCAGGAATGGGGGTGGGGGGGGTCTCTCCCATTCAAAAGGGATGTATTAACAAGCCAATCCGGCCACACATCCAAAGCTACATTCTCCAATCAGCATTATCGGTAATGAAGCTGACGTTTTGATCTCTCCATTTGGCACCTCTTGTGTTTTTCACTCAGTTGGTTTCAAGCTCCAGAGGGGAAGAAAGGTGTGATGGGAAGTAGGGGTGGGAGTGGTCAAGATGAGAGTTCCCTGCCTGGGATTCCCAGACCCCTTCAGGCCTTCAAAGGCGTTCAGGAGGGTTGGTGAGCCATTTTCAATATTTCAAAGAGCCTAACAGGAACTGCATTTATCCACAATCGAAATGCACCGGCCAAATAAATGCCAGTGTCTGCTTCAGGCTGGAACTTCTCCCAGTTGGTGAGGTCACTCTGCCCTTTGTCCATTCTGATTGGAGGGGCCCAGGCACCACCCTCCGGGGACCCTACAGGCTTGACAATTAAGGGATGTTGGGTTCCCCAGCCCCTTGCTTTACTGCATGAAAAACTTCAGCTCCTTGGCAAGGCTGAATGCTGTTTGGAAAGGGGAAAATGCAATGAGGGGCACTGGGGCAGGGGGGGGGGGGGGAGAGGATGAATGGGGTTAGTCTTGACCTGAGATACAAGGACTAAGAATGAGTTCCCAAAAAGATGCCTTTTCCCAGGGCCAAAGAACAGAACCACCCAAGTTAGGAAAGGGAACATCTCACGGCTTGAACTCAGATAATATGGAGGAAAAATGGCCGAGGTCACAGGAGGATGGGAAGGGGGGCTGGGGTTCTGAGTCAAGAGAACAGAAAGGCGGGAGGGCGGGGCCACACGTCTGCTTCTGCCCCTGGATGTGGCTTCCTCCTCCTCAGCCTGCAGGCAGGTCTGAAGGAAGCTGGGAACTCCAGGGGATTGTTCCCGCCCCGTGGCAGCGTCTCCCGGAAATGCTGTGGGGTGGGTGGGATCTGGGGAGGGAGCTGATCAGTGCCTACAGACCTGAACGCAACTGGCAGTTACATATGTCTTTCAGAAATAAAACGAGAAAAGCATCAGTGCCCTTTTTAATCAATGCAGTCTGGTGCAAACAGCGCCCAAGTTTCTTGGGAGGGACTCAGTGGACAGGAAGGCGTCCCCAGTCATCACGAAGTTGGGCTGTGTTGAGGGCGGGAGAGACATTTAGGAGCCTTGATCACCACCGCCGCCGCCACCACCACCCCCCCATTGCGGTCTCAGCGCACGAAGGAGGAGGACCGCTGCCCTTCTGACCGTGCTAGGGCCCGGGAAGGCTTTCTAGCCACTCGCCTCCTCTCATCCCTCGCTGGGCCATGATTGGCCAGGGAGAGGAGCCCTAAACTGAAAGGCAAAGTGTGTCCACCAGATGCCCCCTGTTCTACCTAAAAACGGGGGTGAGAGCAAGCCCATCATTCTCCTGCCCAGAGCTGGTTGGGACGGGGACACTGAGCATGCTCTGTCAACCCTGTCCCAGCTCCAATTCTGCAGATGCTCCTGAGTGCTCAGTTCCCAAGACGTACACTCACAGTGGGGGGTGGGAAGCACCATGGTACTCAGGCCTGAGCCAAAGTGTCCAACACATGTACCCAAAGGTCTGAGCTTTGAGGGCCATCGGGTACATGCCCAGCTATAATAAATGAACCAGTACTTTCCCTTTTTTCAACTGGAGTTCCTGTAACTGGTGTCCCTGCTCCTCTTTTCTTGAATCCCGCAGCTTAAACTCCTTCGAAGGCTCACTCTTATCCAAGAGTTTCAGTCTTGCCTCTTCAAGGATGCCAACTTCGCAGAACCCCTCCACCCCTCCGCTTCTATCCTAGTATCTCTCTGACCGAAGCAGGCACCACCCACTAGAGGAAGGCAAGAATGGATGTGGAAGACTACGCGTTATCAGAGTGCTGGGTCCTCAAGTGTCCAAGAGGGTGAGGCCACAGCAGCAGGAGTGAGGCTGTAGGGAGGCTCCAGAGCTGTTTGGGAGGCAGAGTCCACAAAATGTGGTTAGTGAAAGGGAGTGGGTGGGAGTGGAATTCAAAGATGACTCCCAGGTTTCTGGTTTAGAAAGATGCATGGCTAGCGAAGCAATTCATGCAGGTGACCCACAAAGACTTTGGAATGGTAAAACTGCTGGGGGTAGACGTGATACAGAGGAAGGAAGAATTTGGTTTGTGGCATGCTGAACATGGGACCCAGGACCCCCGGGGTGCTGGGTGAATGGGGGGTACAGGGGCAAGGTCTTCATTGGAGAACTAGATGTAGAATGTGGGGATTATCCTCATTTGGAGAGTGGTGTTAAAGCCACAGGAAGGAATGAAATGTAGAATAAAAAGAGAGGAGGGCTACGGCCAAAGATCTGGAAGCAGCAATAGAAAGGCTAATTTAATTGGGAGGGAGTGATGGGCAGAATGAGATGCTGAGGAGGGGGAAGGACAGGCGGAAGGTCAAGAGGCAGGCTGTGGCCAGATTGTGGGAGGTCCAGAAGCCGAGAGAGAGACACTTGGATTTGGGCAGTGGGAAGTCATGTGGTGCCCTGGGCTGGAGCACTTCCCCTGGAGTGGGGAGGGTGGAAGCCAGATGACAGGCGCTGAGAAATGAACTGGCAGACACTCTCTCAGGAAGCAAGGCTGGGAAGGGAAGGAGACAGACAAGGTGACAGCCAAAAGGGGGTGCGGACTCAAGGGAGGGGTGTTGTTTAGTGTGTTGCAGAGATGGAAACAGTGTGTTTTCGGGCTCACGGGAAGAAAACAGAGGGGAAGAGGGTTGTTCAAGAAAAGAGCAGGGACCCCAGTTACAGTAGTGACCTTCCTAGCTGCACTTCCTTACCCAAATTCCGCAGTAAGGTTCATGCCTTTCTTTCCTGTCAATTTTTCTGTGTTGTAAGAAACAAGGTTATTTAAAAGGGCAGGTGGGTGAGGTGGCCCCACAGATGAGAATGGTCCCAAGGTGGATAGAGCCTGTGGTTCCAAGTGGCACAGATCCTGGAACAGGATTCACCAGGGATGGGGCCAAGTGGGAAAGGCCAACAAGGGATCAAGAGGAAAAATAGGGGCAGCGTTGGATCAGATTAACTTCTAGGTTCAAAATCTGAGGCCCAGGCACATTGGGTGGGTCTAGAGACACACACATCTACCCTTTACCACCCTACCTGACCTTAATCTCTCCAGACTGATCAGCTCATTTTTACTAAGGTGATAATGGCTAACACTTGTCAAAATATTTAATTTCAGCAATGGCTTTCAACTCAAAGATTTCAGCAACAACAGAATCTTCTGAAACACAGGCTGACACAGAGCAGCTATCTCACTGCTCTGCATCAAAAATGTCCACCGTCCCCTTGCCCCAGCCTCTCAGCAATGCCTTCACCTTGGGAAATCTGCCATCGTCCAGCACACACAGAAAACAGAAAGGAAAAGCTCACTGTGTCCATGCAGTTCCAGAAATCAGTTTCCAGGGTGTTTGGTTTGACCTGACAACCACTTGATGGGCATTCATTCATTCAACGAAGATTGACTGAGCATCTACCGTGCTCCAGGCACTGTCCTATGTGCCAGGGACACAGAGTGAAAAAAAAGAACCCAAACCCTTGTCAGTGGGGCATGGACTTATGTGGAGTGATGCGTGCTCAGGGTCAAGCACTGTGCAAACATGGGCCCTTATAGGCACGACTGTGAGGTCAGGCTTCTTGCCTCATGTTACTAAGGTGGCAACTGAGGCCCCGAATGAACTAGAGCCAGGATTTGTCCCGGGTTGGCCTTACTCTAACGTTCGTGCTCAGGACGTGTGTCCCATAGTGCTTCCCAGACTCCCAGGCACAGGAATCACCTGCGGTCTTGTTCGAATGCACATTCTGATTCAACAGGTGGGCCGTGGGGCCTGGGGAGCTGCATTTCTAACGGGCTTCCTGGAAGGCCTAGAACCGCACGTTGGAAACCAAGGCCTAGTGATGCCCAAACTCATCTGATCATGACATCATTTCTCCAGGGCCCTCACTTGATAATCTCTACCTCACTTCCCAAAAGCCAAGATCTGTTTGGCTGAATAAATAAATGAATGAATGAGTGAATGCACAACTAAGCCTTCCAGTGTCTATATTTCCTGGCATCCCTGTTTGCACAACTGGTCCACTGCCTCATTTTCCCTGTTGAGCCCCCTGGCTTCTCACTGGGACTGCAGTCTCTTTGAATGCCTCCCCGCTGGGGGCTGGGCCCCGCTCCAGCCCAGAACAAAGTGAGGGCGGAACCTGGGCTCCCAGACCCCATCCTCAGGTTCCTCCCCAGCCTGCCCCCCATGCCTGTCCTAAAATGCCCGCTGCCTCGCACCAACAGGCCCTGGGAAAATGGCATTTCAGTGCTTCGTGTCTGCTCTTCAGCGAGTATTAAATCTTGAAAAATGGGAATTAGTATGAGGAGGAAGTCGAGGATAAGACTCCCCTGAGTGCCGTCACCTAACAAATCAGGGGCTGGTAGAAGGACTTGGTGATTCAGGAGCTCCAAGCTGTCAGGCCAATCCTTACCAACCGGCCTTTCGTGAAGTGTGTTAAGCAGTTTAGGAATGTTAATGCAGGCCTGTGTCCGGGGGCTTTCTAATCTCATCAGCACACATCTGGTTCCCTAGGAGGTGCTGCAGCCGCTGGGAACATGTCCTGGCTCCCCCAGGGCCGGGCTGAAAGCAGAGGGGGCAGGAGAGGGGGAAACAGGGGGAGCACACTGCAGATGGTAGTAGAGCCTCTGCTCCAAGGCCACCCAGGCCCGGAGGCCCTTCCTCTACTCACTCCTGGGTGCAGTCAAGACCAGGGTCGCCGAAGGTGTGCAGAGGAGTGTGGGTGGCTGAAGACCTGTCTCCTGTGAGCTCCACCTTCAGACCAGGGGAGCAGCGTGCCTGCGAGTTTCCAGACACACTGAATGTGCATTATCATCATCAGCAGCAGCATCATCACAGGAACTTGCTCCTAGACACTGAGATCCAGATCAGGGGAGGGCCTGGAAACTACATGGTAACTGGGAAACTTGGGTGCCATGGTTAAGGGTGTGGGGTCTAGAATCAGACCAGGTTTAAAGACCCCTCCCTAGCTGTGTGGTCTTGGGTGAGTAACTAAATCTCCTTAATATCACTCCCCTCAATTGCAAAAGGACTGACGTTTTACGAGTGCCCTAAGGTTTAAGGAGAGGAATGTGCCACTCTCTGCATGGGTTTTGAGAATTCCCTAAAAGGACTGCTCCCAGCTTCCATCACAACGACGATGGTGCTGATGTAGGGGGAATGCAAACTTGACATCCCGCAAATGCAGCTTGCCGCCTTCGGCCTGTATCCAGGCTGCTCCTCTGTCTGGGACTTCCAACCCCATATTATCCTCCTCTGGGACACCTGCTCACCCCTGGAGAGCCTGCTTGAACCTCTGGGTGAAGTCTGCCCTGCCACCCCAAGCCCTCCTCTATTCAGTTCCCTGGGCCTTTGGGAACTTATAACTAACTGTCCTCGGGGGAAGGCACTTGGTTTTAAATGGTATTTGTATCCATGACCCCCAGTCCTGGGCCACTGCACTAGGTACTCAGGAGATGTTCAAATGACCCAGCCCACTGCTCCTAAGAAGATGGGAGCAGCCAAAGGCCTTAAAAGTCCTCCTTGTTGATGGAGCTGCTGGGTTGAGCCTGGGTAAAGGGAAGGCCATGGAGAAGAAGGCCAAGGGGTTGGGGTGAAGACAACAAGGTCAAAGTCAGGAGGAAGTTCAAACTGATGGTGAGGTTGGGGGCAAAGAGGGGGAAGAATCCTGGTATTCAGGGAAGTAACAGGACCAAGGATAAGGAGAGACATAAGTGGAGGAGGTTGGAAGAGGAGAGGAGAGGGAACAAGAAAGGCAAAATGATCAAAATATTGAGGGGCACGCATGACTAGAACAAAGTAGAACACACAGGTCTCCCCACCAGACAGTGTATTGAAATGGCCTGCTGAGTCATCCCCAAGCAGGCAGAGGTCCTATTTTTATTTTCTTTCTTGATGCACATTTTGGGATGTTCCCACTGAGGCAGGGTTCACAGAACTGTGGTTTATGACCCACAGTTTATGAGGTGAGTTTCATGGACCTTTGGCAGTTTATCAGCGGTCTGTCCCCTCTAGGCAGGCAGGAACAAGGTGAAAGAAACACAGAAGGAAAAGAATTCCCTCATCTTCTACTTGTGATCTCCTCTGATGGGGCTCCAAGCACCCACCCCAATACCTGCCTTCCCCAGCAGTGCCTTTTGCCCTCATCGTCACCTCCTTCCTTCAGAGACCCTCACCCCACAACCAAGCCAAACAGGCCACACCCCTGGTCACAACCCTACAGACTCCTCGTTGCCTTATTCAGTTAGCAGACCTTCACACTGAACTTCTCCCAGACCCTGAACATGACTTGCTTCCACTCAACAGAAAGCCCATGCAGATAGGTTTCCACTGGTGGCATACTCCCCCACTGCTTCTCTTCATCTGCTCTCTGCTATCCATCCTGCCTGCAAGTTTCAGCTTAAACATCCCTGCTCTGGGATAGTTACCCTCTTTATTTTTAACTAGAGGCCCGGTGCACGAAATTCGTGAGAGGGGTGTCTCTCAGCCTGGCCTGCGCCCTCTCGCAATCTGGTAGGGTCCCTAGGCCTGGCCAGCAATCAGGGCCTATTGGGGCTTTCCTTACCCCAGCTGCCAGCAGCTGGCCCCAAACCTGCATCTGCCATTGCTTGCCATCTGTGCGGCACTGCCCTCCCCCCCGCACCCCCCCCCCCCCCGCTGCCACTGGTCGCCTCCCTCTGTGGGCGACAGATGTGGGGTATGATCCCTTGGCTGAACTGGGCCACCCTCTGTGGGGTGATCGATCATGGGGCTCTGCAATCGATCGCCCAGCAGAGGGAGGCCCTGCCCACCCAGCCAGGGCTCCGCAATTGATTCCGTGCAGAGGGTGGCTTGGGCCTCTCTCTGCGGGGCGATCATGGGGCAATGGCTGGGCCCCCCAACCAACCGCATCGCACCCGCCTTAGCTGGCCTGGCACCAGTGCATGTCATAGCATGGTCATCAGGAAGGTCATCCGGACAGTCGTTCTGCTGTTCGGTCGTTCGGTCCATTTGCATATTATACTTTTATTATTATAGATTGTGGCTATAAATATATCATGAAAATTACCATGTTAACCATCTTTAAAATATCTGGTTCAGTGGCATTAAGCCTATTCATATTGTTGGGTTGCCATCACCACCGTCCATCAACAGAACTCTTTTCTTTTTTTTTTTTTTTTTTTTTTTTTTTTTTTTAAATATATTTTATTGATTTTTTACAGAGAGGAAGAGAGAGGGATAGAGAGTTAGAAACATCGATGAGAGAGAAACATCGATCAGCTGCCTCTTGCACAACCCCTACTGGGGATGTGCCCGCAACCAAGGTACATGCCCTTGACCGGAATCGAACCTGGGACCTTTCAGTCCGCAGGCCGACGCTCTATCCACTGAGCCAAACCGGTCTCGGCTACAGAACTCTTTTCATCTTGCAAAACTAAAACTCTGTCCCCATTAAATAACAACTCCCCATCCCCACTTCCCTCCAGCCCCTGGCAACCACCATTCAACCACCATTCTACTTTCTGTCTCTCTGGATTTGACTACTCTCAGTACCACACATAAGTGGAATCATATAGTATTTGCCCTTTTCAGACTGGCTTATTTTACTTGGCATGTGTTCAAGGTTCATCCATCTTGTAACATGTACAATATTGTTCCTTTTTAAAGTGGAATAATATTTCACTGTATATAAATGCTATATTTTGTTTACCCATCTTTCATTGATGGATACTTGGTTTGCTTACACCTTTTAGATATGGTGAATGATGCCACTATGAACATGTGTGTAGTTGCCTCTCTTTATGTACCCTTAACTATGAAACTTGTCTAGATCCCCAGTGCATCTGAGAGCTCAGGCATGGCACAGGCCATCAGTAATGCCTGCTGTAGGGCGGAATATCCCCTCACGTTCTCTAAGTGTGGCACCCATCAAATAATTGATTTGTACTTTAACTGGCACCTTCAGAAAACATAGAGCCTCAGCCAAAAGAGAAATCTCCTATAGGATTTGGGATCCCAGAATGGACAGGAAGGTCTGGGACTACTCAGACCCCTCCATATGGAGAGCCAGCCTTGTAGGAAGGTGAAGGTGAACCCACGTGGGCCTGAGAACCTGCCCTGCCTCCTAGCTCATCAGCACCCTCACGTGTCCTAGCTTCTGTTTTCCACAAAACATGGATGGATCTGACTAGGTTTAAAAGGAAGCATCACTGTCTAAAGAAAGACACCATAAACAAAATAGACAGATGGAAGAATGAGAGAGGTTCTTTATAACCTTTACAAGTGGCAAAGGGCAAGATCTGGAATCCAAAAAACAAACAAACAAACAAAAAACTTCTGCAGATCAACCAAAATTTTTTCTCAATGAAGACAGGAAGTCCAATTTAAAAACAGGCAAAGACTATCAGTAAGCAATTTACAAAAAAGTGAAGCTCAAACAACTGACAAACATAAGAGATATTCAAACTTACTAGTTATCAGAGAAATGTCAATGAAAACAATGTGATGGCACTTTGAACTCATCAGAAGGGCAAAAATCAGGAAGGTGGGTAACATTAGGTGTTGGTGATGTTATGGGGACACAGAAACTCTTGTGCGCTCTCGGTGGAAATGTGCCCTGGCACGGCCATTTTAGGAAACATGATGGCAGAACCCAGAAAGTGAACTCAAGGAGCCCAACCCTCCATGTGTACAGCCCGGAGTTATTCTCACACAGGGTCCCAAGAGAACATGGCCAAGGATGTGGTTCAGAACTTCACGTGTGGCCAGGAGTTATAGACAAGCCAGACATCTATCTCCAGGGGAATGGATGCATAGAAAGTGATGGATGCACAATAATAATGCCCAAAGCAGTTAGAAACCATGGACTGGACACATTCAGGGAGCAGGGCTAGATCTTTAGTGTTGAGTAAATACAGTAAGAAACGTATTGTTCACTACCATTTATGTAAATTCAAAATATATATGCATACAAACAATCCTACATATTTTATAAGAATTCATGCATATTTAAAGACATATCAAATATATCACAGTGGATGCTGATGGGGAGGACAACAATGCCTTAGGACTGGGGATAACAGGAGGAAAACCTATATATATAAAAGCCTAATATGCTAACTCTCCCTCCGCCCATCCGGCTGGTCGCTATGACACACACTGACCACCAGGGGGCAGACACTCAACACAGTAGCTGCCAAGCTGCAGTGACTTGGCAGTGGTGGTTCTTGGGTGACGCACCCCAAATCCAGAGAGGAGGGAGCCCAATTCCTCCCGGGGCCACGCAATTCCACCGTCAGCTGTGGGTTATGTTGTTGCTGGGCACTGTCAGCCCAAATCTGGTCTACGGCACACTTGTGTTTGTGTTCCATACCCTGTAAGACAGCAACTTTGTAGCGTGCCCTCTCGCACTCCAGGACCCCTCGGGGGATGTCGGAAAGCCAGTTTTGGCCTAATCCCCGCAGGCCAGGCCTAGGGACCCCACCTTCCAGAGGGACCCCCCTCACTCCGCTGTGGCACAGCCCCAGGTGCCACTGGCCCGGGAGGAACCATGGGAGGTTGGCTTCAGGGCATGTCCAGCCCATCTTGCCCCACCGGCAACCTTCTAATTAATTTCCTTTCAATGTGCACAAATCTGTGCACCCGGTCACTAGTGTTTAAATAAAACAAGAGAGAAGTCTGGCATAGATGATCATAAAGTGTCATGGTCTGAGGGTAGGACTAAGTCAATGTTATACACCTGGGCTAAAAAAAGAAAAAAAAAAGCAGAAAACAAACAAACAAAAAATCCTCAACTGTGTCATCCACATGACTCAAGACAGCTATCCTTATAACATTTTCCTCTTTCCATGTTTCCTGGAGCAAAATGTCATGAGAGGCAAGGCTCAGTGGTTCTCAAACATAGGGACTTTTCATCTTGCTAGAGTTTAAAGGCCTCAATGCAGATCTTGTTTCCCAGATGGGTGTGTCAATGAAGGTGGAGCCTCCACAGTCATCTACAGTCACCTCTCCCAGAACTCCCAGTGCTGCTGCCTGGGGTGCAGAGTGAGGAAGAAGCTGTGGCAGATGTCGGAGGGACTGCAGATAGGAACTGCTCACATCCTCCCTTTCAAGTTCTCAGGAGCAGGCACACATTGTAGGGTAAGAGTGGATAAGGGCTAGGAAGCTCAGCGAGTTTACCTTCCTTCACCCACTGAAGGCCAGGCAGGCTCACTCCAGAGGTAGTGAGTTGCACATCCCTGGAAAGCCAAGCCGGCCTGGCCACCAGGCAGATCTCCCATTGGATGAGGCTCAGACTAGTGGCCTATTCTACTATCCCTGGACCAGTTTTGTTTTGTTAATTAAAGAGCTTCCAAGTACAGCATACACAGACATGGTGGGTATCATTGTTCCCATATTACAGGTAAGGAAGTGGAGGCCCGGGCGGATGAAATAATTCCCTCATGGTCACATAAATGGTAGAAGCACCACAAGTCTGGAAGACGAGTTTCCTGATTCTCGGGCCGAATTTCAATACATATATCAAATAGACCAGAATGTCTTCCTCCCAGTCATGGATCTGCTGCGTGTCAGCCCTCCTGGGGCTGCACAAATGACAAGGTCCTGGGCGACACAGGTCCCTGGGAGGAGAGGATGCCATCCTTGAGGTGGCTGTTTTCATGCTAGAAACAGTTCAACATGAATTAAAAATAAATCATTAAACTTTTACCTCCTTCTTATCGCCAAGTAATGTACAAAAGCCCATGCATCATCACCAAGGCTCACCCAATCTCTGAGCCTTTCTGCGTCCTTGACCTCCAGCCCTCAGATGGCGATGGAGGAAGCAATGAGGGTCAGTAGGTAGCAAGTGAGACTCAGGCTGGGGTGGAGCAGAATCAGGCAGCCGGCACGTAGACAAGCCTCCTGAGGCCCGAGTCGGCTCTACCACACTTGCGCATCTCAGAAAGGGCCATCAATCATCCACACAAAACGCCTACACGTTCTCTGATAATGCACTTGTGTCTCAAATGGTCCAAATTTCAAAGTCTCTGCTTTCTCCCTTTAAAGTTACAACCGTCACACTCGCTTATTTTCATTAAATAAATACACGTAGCTATTTAATAATGGAACTTATTCTATTTCCTGTTGGAAAACCTAGAAGATGGACACATAATTTTGTGGAGGTATCTGGATTATAATTGCACTTAATTGAGTATAAATTCGACATTGGCAGAGAGGAAGGCTATTTGTGCTGCAATATGAGCCCTGGTTTTCTGCTCTAGACCCCATGGGAGATGCTCAAAGAAATTTTTAAGAGTCATCTTGGAGCTCTCTGTAATTTAACTATACATACCTTATTTTTAGCATCATAAGAGTTCCTTATAATGATGATTTTCAAGGATAGGACTGACATCCTCTTAGAGATCAATTCAGTTGAAAAATTTCCAACAAATACAGAAACAAATAGGTAGGACGGGAAAGGCAATTTCAAGTGGCGAGATGCCCCCAGAGAGGTGAGCCTCTACACCACCCAGGACTTTGCTTTCTGTGGGTACAGCACCCCACTAGCGTTAGGGTGGGCACAGCGCCCTTCCCTGTTGTTGGGTTTGACATGGGCTGCACTGGGTCTTCTGGCATGTGCTCAACATATTTCTCTGGTAGGGTTTGTAGTGGCCAACAGGACTCCTAATTTCTCCCTGAAGAATGACCCCTTGTAACAGGAGAGTGGTGCCTCCAGCATTTTAGGATCCATGCCAGCGTGGAAGCAAGAGCTCATGGGGACTCACTATCTGCTGGAAGTTGCACAGTTCAGGCAAATAAGAAACCAAAGAGTTCTGGGGAGGGGGATGAAGATGCTACAATAACGGGAACAAGTTGTTTCTGGTGCCCTCCCTCATTGCCCATTTCCTCAAAATGCCCACTCAGTTGTCTATATAACCCCATCACATCTTCCAGTATCCCATCCCAATTCACCTGACTCAAACTGCCCCAGGACATCCTGACTCACCCCCATCTCACCCCATCCCATCATGACACATTAACCTTTAGTCCACTATATCCTAATTATCCATTCCATCTCACCCTAATTCCATCCTATCCCATCCCAGTCCAATCGAAACTATCCCTACGCCACCCACCCGATCCTATCCCAGTCAATCCCCTGAATACTCTATATCCCATCCTCTCAATACCACCCCAAACCGTCATATATTCAATCCCACTCCACACCCCATTTCAACCCATCCCAATTCATTCTATCTATCCCATTGCAACACATCCTAATTCATTCTTGATCCTAACCCACTCAATCCTTCCTACTTAATCTCAGTCCATCTCAAATTATTCTATTTTTCCAATTCCCGCCCATCATATTCCATTATATTCCCTACCCTCTCCTCTTGTGCGTGGCCAGAGTTCTCATTTATGATTTACACGGGGGCATGACCATTCTTCATATTATATGGAGATACATCCAAAAGGTCTCGCCCTCCCCACAAGATCTAAGAGCTAAGTGTGTATTTGGGTAGGAGAAGAGAAAAAAGACACAGACCATCCTCTTTAAAGGAGGGGTATGAAAAGATAATCCAGGGGTTTGAGCTCTCAAGAGTCCAGAAAGAAAACAAATATGGTTTCCCTTTGTTTCTTAACATACAGGAGCCACGAAAAATCTCTCAGAACTGCATCATCATTTTCAAGTTGAGAAACCCCCACAATGCATAGCCCACCCTTTGCTTTCTGTGGGTCTAAAGGAGCTAAGTTCTATTCAAAGCCAGTGAAACCTGAGATAGTGTCTCCATGAGGCAGAGGACTGTGAAGTAATCCTCCATTTGCAGGTTTACACAGATGTTCTCCTGTTAAGGTGGCAAATCTCTGCAGGCAGAGAGGGAGTGGCTGGGAGGCCATATCCCACTCAAGGAGTGAAAACCAAGGAGGGCAGTGGCAGTGGCAGTCTCCAACCTCTAGGGGGGAGATAGAGATCCCCCCCCCCCCCTTGACCACTCTAGGAAGAGAAAGGCTACCGCTGATGGGTTGAGTGATCAGGATCTAAGGGCTGAGTTTTCATTGAGAGGGGCAAAGAGAAAAGACTCTTGCTGATGCATATAGCGGCACCTCAGAGTGGCATAGTGTTAGAACTGTTTCTTTGGTGATTCTAAGAGGCTGGTGCAGAAAGCAAGTAGACAGTCACAGCAGTAGAAGCAGTAGTAGAGGGAGCCACTAACATATACGGATGCTAACAATGCATCCGGCACTGTGACAAATGCTTTCTGTGAATTAAGAGGATGGGCCTGAGAGTCAGGTAGCCCCGAGCTTCCATTCTGCCTCCTTTACCGATTAGCTCTACAACCTTAGCCAAATTGCTCAATTTCTGAGCCTCAGTCTCTTCAAACATGATATTATAGTGGTTGGATTGTTGTGTGAATTGAATAGTAATGTCTATAAAACATTAGCCAGCTATTATTAGTAGGAGGCAGTAGGATCCCCTTGGGGATGTCCCTTCACCTCTTCCCATTCCTCCAAACAGCATGCTTTGGGAATGTCCAACAGGGCATCCTGGGGGAAAGGAGTCTGTGTTCCAGAGGACCAACTGCAGGTCCTCTCAACAGGTGTTCACTGAAAGGCTGTGATCTGGGCTCCACTGCCCTGCCTGAGTTCACAGACGGACGTCATTTCTTTCAACAAGACATTCCAGTATGTCCTGATGATTTTACAACAGGGGGAACTTGGGGGGTGGTGACAGTCCGCAATAGACTTCACGCCGGATGGGTGTTTGGGAATAGAAGAAACCAAGGATAACTTTGCAGTCTCCTCCCAAGACTATAGTGGAGATGGATGAACCACAGCTGCCTGAGAAGCTGGAAGGTTGGGATCCAGGCCTCAAGTACCAAAAGCAGCACAGCAAAACTGAAGAGGGGTAGGGGGCAGTGGGAAAAGCAAGGCTGGGGCTGGAAGCCTGGGCAGAAGGATTCCAGGAGTATCTCACCAGTTGGGTCCCCTTAGAAGTCAGACAGCAGTGTGGCTATGAGTAAAGGATCTGGAGTCAGGCAGACTGGGTTCAAACCCTGGCTTGGCCATTGACTTATTGTGTGGATGTCTATGTCCTCACTGAACCTACTTCTTCATGTATAAAATGGGAAAAATAATATTGCTGGCCTCACTGGGTTGCTTGAGATTTGAGATACACAAAAGTGCTTGGGATGATGCCAGCACATGATGAGGGCTCAGTGAACATCAGCTATTAGTGTTACTCCCCAGAGTACCAGACAGTTTTCTGAGCACAGTGGGTGGGGGAGGACACTGTGAGGGTGCACAGACTTCCTGGCTGAGTCCTTTGTGCTCAGTGTTCCTATTTCAGCCCCAGCTTCCACTTAAGGGGCACCTTCAATGAGGTCAGTATGTGCTGGGCCTGTTGCATCTCTGATTTCTAATCCTTCCCACAACACAGGAATGACCTGTCCTTTTTGCAGGTGGGGAACTGGGCCTTGGAAAGATCTGAAGATCAGCTAGTTGTCCAACAAGGAACATAGGGCTCTGCTGAGCGATCAGATTCTCTTAATCTGCTGGAGTGACAATGATGATGAAACAGAGCAGGTCAGACACGAGTCAAGGTGATGCTGCCGAAGCCACCTGCCGGACTCTTCCGGACAACCCCAAACCTCACAGTGTCCAAGACCCCGCAATCAGGTTCTCCAGTCCCCTTGCCACACACTTTTAGCCTCACCTGCGACAAAGCCACATACTCACCAGCCTGAAATATGGTCAACGTTATCCCATGAACCCACAGCTCAATTGCAGTTGGAATTTCAAGTCCATATACTGATGCCTAAATGCCTTTCCTTTGGGGGGCTGGGGAGCATGTATGTCAAGGGCTTGTTGTGATGGTTCTAAAATATAAGGAGCTATCTCACCAACTTGTCACATTTAATTCTGGGTGGGGGAAGAAGGACAACAGGGAACTTGGTATCATTGTTATCTCTAGGTTCCTTGACTCCTAACACTATTTATCTTTAGTGGGCCCTAAAAAAATGGTCCAAAAATATTTTTAAATTATCCACTGATTAACAACCATCCATCAGACACCAATTCTATGTCAGGTTCTGAGCTGGGTGCTGGGGATATAAGAGAAATAAAGCACTATCCCTGCCTTCAGGAAGCTCAGAGTTCAATACGTGAGGCAGATAGATAAATACCTTGATTGTAATCAAACACTGGGTCTGGTCAGTGCACCAGTCTGCAAGAGGCCCCTGAAAACAAGCACTTAAGGAACAAGCAAAGTGCAGAGAATTAAAAAAAATAATAATTTGGTATTTGAATTTTTAAAGCAATGACGTGGTTAGGATGAGAAAAATCAGAACTTTGTTGGAATTCCTTATAGTTTAATATTACTTTTATTTTGAATTACTTATTATTAAGGGGATGGGAGGCATTTCAGCCTTTTCAATCCTCAGAGCCTCTAAGTCCAGAGAAAAGTAGGGATGTTTGAGAACAATTGAGGGTTTGAAACTTAAAGAATTTGATGGCTACCTCCTAAGGAAGGAGTTGAGAATGATACTCAGGTTTCGGGGCTGGGTAACTGGGAGGCTGCAGGTATCATTGGCCTACATAGGGAATATTGGAGGCTCAGGAGAGGAGCTAATGAGTTTGTTTTGAAAAGGTAACATCTAGATGAAAACACCCAGAAGTCACCAGATATATGGGCTGTCTAGACCCAGAATTTCCGTGTGCAACAAAGCCAATAGACATAAATCAGCAGAAGCATCTTGGCAGGAGATCTGTCTAGAAGCTTCAGAGTGTGGTTGTGGAAGGGATGGACCTGGATGAGCTCACCTGGGGAATGGGGAAAGAAAATGAGGAAAAGCACAGGAGTGGAACTGCAGGAAGCCATACTATCGGGGGGGTGGCGGGGTGGGGGGGGGGAGAGTAATTGCTACTATAGAGACTGGGAAGGAACAGCCAAGAGGTAAGAAAAAAATAGCAGTGTCCAAGAAGCTCAAGGAAGTGAAGTTTTTAAAAGGAATAATCCAAAGGATTCAAAGTCACAGATAGATAAAGGACTATAAAGATAGATGAAAGAGAAAAGGAAGGAAGGAAGAAAAGGGGGAGGGAGGGAGAAAGAGAAAAGAAAAGCCAGCCACAGAAAGAAAGAGTTGGCAGTTAGGGTGGTCCTTGGCTATCTTTCCTAGAGAGTTCCAGTTCTGGGGACAGAAGGCCGACTCCAGGGAGTGATGGGTGGTCCAGAAAGTTGAAGACCCTCGGAAGAGAACTGACTTGTAAAAGAGAAAGAGAGATGGGATGGTAGCTAAAAGGTCAATGGGCCAAGAAGTTTGGTTAGCTTATTTCATGTTAAAGATTAAAGCTGTTTATAGGCCCAGAGGAACCCTAAGGAGGAAGAGTGAGTGATTGATAGTAGGGAGAGGAGGTCACTGATGGGAGGTCTCCAAGGAGACTGGGAGCAGGGGCAGAGGGAGGCCAGGCACAGAGGGAAGGTGTTGAGTGAGGATCAAAGATAAAGGTGGGTGAGGAGGCTCTCCTTGTCAAATCCTTATGCTCATTTTATCCAGTCATCACTGGGCTGGGAAGGGAGATGGTTCAGCCCCGAGTGTCTTTTAAAGTCAACAATGTGAAGGGAACACAAAATGAATGTGCTTTCCCCTCTACCGTGCCAAATCCTGCAATCATCTGTCACCAAGTCCATTTCCAAATCTGTGCTGCTTGCAAGGCCAGACAGCACATCTAAATGCAGGGAAGGTTTAAAAAGAAATGCACTGGAAGCAAGAGTAGGGCTGCCAGAGAGCAAGCACCCCTTCTCAAACCATTCACCAATCCCGACCCAACTTCTCTCCTGACCAAAGAGCCGCTTGGCAGGTGGGTCTCTACAGGCAGGATTCCTGCAGCGTGCAAGCTCCTGTGAGTGGGCCTTTTTCTTCATGACATGCCCTGGGGGCTGGGTCAAGTCTAGCCAAGAAAATTGTTGGATCACAGAATGGGGAATCTCAGGCCCCCTAAGCCTGAGCATGGCCAGACCTGGACAAAGGGCTTAAAGGCCTGATAGCCAGTAGCAGCGGTTTCCTCACCGCCCCTGTGGCAAGTCTGGGTGACCAGCGGAGTCCTGAGCCGCACAGCCCGTGGGTGTGGGTGTACGCAAGGTTTAGATGCTAAGCGCGCGCACCGCGGGCGCCCCTCTCTGGGTGTCAGCCGCTATGACGGCTATGACTCCTCGGAGAAGCCGAGAAAGTCCGATCAAGTAGGGATGCGAGAGCTGGCTCCGAAGCCCTGCCTGACCAGCAACCCTAACATTGCCGGCTAAGGAGCTGGCGACAGGGTCTGCGCGGAGCCACTCACAAAATGTGGAGGTCAGAGTGAGTCGGAGAGCTTGCCAGGGAAGGGACGCACTTTCCAAGAAGGGAGCACTGGGATGTTGGGGTGGCCGAGGCGAAGCCTTCAGAGGTTCATCCAATCAGTGGTTTAAAACCAAAACAAACCCAGAAAAACCCAACAAGGCTCCAGCCTGAGTCCAGGCCCGGGCAGCAGGTGTTCAGGGTGTCAGCCTCCAGGCGAAACGAAAATGCGGCCCCAAGGCTTCGTCCATTGGGCCCGTCCCCACCCGGGCACACGGAACTTTCTAGGCTGTGGCTACAGCTGAGCCTCAGAGGGGTGCAGGGGATAAAATGGGAAGGCACCAGTCGAGGTCGGTATTCCCCACGCGGGGACTGGATTCTCTGGAAGGGCCGCGTGCCTTTCCCGGTCCTCAAGCTGCAGCCAGATACCCGCGAAGTTCTGGCCGCACCCGCCAGGTCTGCCCCCTCCCGGACTCGGTTGCCGGGAGCAGGTCCCGCCGCCGGTGCCGCCGCTGCCGCAGCCCCAGCGCTCGGCTGCAGCAGGGCGCGGGAAAGGGCACTTTGGCGCGGAGTGGGAACCGGTGGGAAGGTGGTGGCGTGGAGCCTGCCGGAGACACTCCCTCCCCAGCCCCCGGGCACAACCCCCACCCTCGCCTCCACGTCCTCAGCACCCCCAGCGCCCACCTGAGTTCTCCGGCAAAGCATGCTCGGGACCCCCGCCCGGGGCCCGCGCCCACCGGAACCCCCTCAAAGCCCAGAGCGCGGAGAGAGGACTCTCGGGGAAGGGGTTGGCGGCCGCAGTCTCCGGGTGGCTACCGCGGGGCGCGGGCTCCATTCGCTAGAAAATGGGCGGGGGCGGGGCAGACCCTGCAGGCCCCCAGAATGGGGAGGGAGGGGGAGGGCTCCAGGAAAGTTTACCGGGGAAAGCCTAGCATCTCGGGGGCTGGGAGGCTGGAGAAACTGAAGCCACGGTCCGGGTGCCCCGAAACCCCGGGAAGGGATGCCAGTCTCCCAGGCCCTCACACCGGCCGGATCTGGCCAAGTTGCGGCTGGGTTTGGGGGTAGCAGTGAGGGTGAGGGTAGAGGTGAGGACACTGTTGGGGGGAGGGATGAGGTAGGGGGGGTGGTGAGGCTGGGGCTGAGCGTGAGGGTGGGCGACGGGAAGAGTGGAAGGTTAAGAGGGAGGGCGGGGAAAGGGCCGGGGACGGGATCGGACTCGGGTGGGGCGCACGGCGGCCGCCGGCTCCCAGCGGGGCCGGACTTACCCGCGGCGGCCGAGGCGCTGAGCAGCCCCCAGCTCAGCAGCAGCAGCAGCGGCGGCGGCGTTGGCGGCGGCGGCGGGCGGCCCCAGCGGCTCCCCACGCCCGGTACGAGCGCCGAAATCCCGGCTTCGCTGCGAGCCCTCCCCGCGGGGCAGCCGCAGCGCCCCAGCTTCGGTCCTCGCGAGCGCGGCATGGCTGGCCGGCGGCGCCGAGGGAGAGGTCCGCTCCCGCCGAGGAGAAAGGAGGTCAGGGGAGCTCTGGAGCTTTTTTTCTGTTCGGAAAAAACCCCGGTACGCGGGAGCCTTGAGCTTCTGCGGCTGGAATGAACCAAGTGTCCGCCCGGCCGGGGAGAGGCGCGCTGCGCTCTCGGAAATGACTCCCTCCAATCCCGCTTCGCGGGGTTCGCGCTGGGGGGCGGGGGGGTGAATTATCCCCGGATTAATCACTCCCGAGCCGCTTCTCCGCCGCTCCAAACGCTGGGGGTGGAGGCACAGCAAAAAAATAAATAAATATTGGGGAGTGGGTGCTCCTCTTCAGCGCCACCTCCACCTCCAGATAAACCACAAATTACATTTTATGGGTTGTTTATTCCTTGTTTGTTTTACAACGGACCAGTTTCTTTTAAGTTCAGTTCTCTCGTCATTTCTAAGATTACCCATTAATATAACCCCCATACACACACGCACACACAGTGATAGACACACACGCGCACACACACAGGCGGCGCGCGCGCACACATCCACACACACACACGCCTCTTCCACGTTTGGAAATTGGAAGACTGTCTGGGAAAAGGTAACCAAAGAAGGACTCGGATCCCCACGTCAAGGCTTCTACAAGCTGATCTTGGGTAGTGGCTTTGAACTTGCAATAGAGGGCTGGGGGCGATGTTTAGGAGCCCCGGTTCACAGCAGCCTCCGACCCCATCCCCGGAAGATGGGTGTTTGTGCATAGATGGGCTAAGAATTGGAGGGCGGGTGGGGTGGAGGACCCGTTCTTTTGGCTCCGAATGGCCCTACCCCTGCCCTAAGACAAAAATCTCAGGATGGAGAGACGAGTGCCTGTGTGCGCTGGGGGAGGGCGGGTTTAGGTTGTAGAAGGATGCTGCAAGAGTTACTTGTACAATTTATCCTCAAAATTAAATAACCAGACCCTGCTTATTTTCACCCTCCCAGCCTTAGCCCCAAACCAGGCGAGTTTCTCCCAATGGCGTGCGTCGCGCTCCACCCCTCCCGCCTGGCTGCTTCCGCCAAGCCCCGAGGGCTGAGCACCGGTCCCCACCCCATCCCCCACCCCCACCCGGTCGCCGTCTCGTTCTCCTCTCCCCTAGGCTCCTCCGTCAGTCATGATGGCTCCCTCTCTGTCTAAACTCTCTGGCGAGAGAGAAGAGACGTTGGGAGGGGGCGGATGGGGGTACAGAGGGGACCAGGAGGGACAAGGCCCAGCGAGGAGGCCCCTGCTGGCTCGCCCAGCCGAATAGCAGTAGCTGGTGAGCACCCCACCCCCTGGGCCAGAGGCACCCGAGAGAAGCAGCGCTGGGGGCTTGGGGTTTTGGCCAAACCCGAGCTCTGCGAGCCCAGGGACCAGGAGCCTGGGGATTTCCCGTTAAGAGCCAGGAAGGAGCAATAGGCTTGCCTATCCCAAGGGGGAAGGTGGTGGGCAGGGCCAGAGGAGTGGGTGTCTGCCCTTCCTTCCCAGAGCCACGATCTCTCAGCTCCCTTGTCGCCTGCCTTCCTCCTCTAGCACAAGTTGATTCGCAGTCCTGCCTGAGCTCACCCCACAGTTGGGGGGACCGCTGAGTGGCCCCTGGTGGGGGAGCTGCCTCAGAATTGCCAGCCCCACCCCCACCCCCAGCACACTTGCTTTCTCACCCCTCCTGATGCTGCCTCGCTGGGTGCCAAGAACCAACCGAAGCAGCCAGGACTCCACTGTGAAAGGCCTGCTTTATGTCCCTGGGGCAGTGGGGAGGGGCCTAGTCCTTTCCATTGTCCAGGCCCCAAGAGAGGGCTCAGCCAGCCCCACTGCCGAGGGCCTTACCGGACCTGAGGAAGAGGGAGGGGCAGAAGGACTGGCTGGTGGTGAGTGGGTGGTGGCTTTGGGGGGACTGTTGGCAGGATCTTCCCTGGGGTGGGCCCCATGACTCCAAAGCTTGGGCTTTCCCCCTCTCCTGCAGGCGGGGTTCTCCTCCAGAGAGAGGAGCTGGCAAAGATACTCAGCCCTCCCCTGCAGCCCACAGCTGGGCAGAAGAGAGTCTGGCTGCTCTATAATTCTGGGGCTCCAGGCCAGTGGACTTCCCCCACCCCCTTCTCAGCCCCAGAACTTTGCTCTATGGCTGCAACCTGCAGCTGATGTTTACCCCCAAACCCTCCAGGCAAAAGGAACATTTGTCATCTTTCTTCCTTGGGGCTATAGAGGGCAGGGGTACCTTTTTTATCCCGTGTAACTAGCCTGTGTATGCAATTCCCCCGCCGATCATGCCTCTCTGATCTTTTGGGGTCTGTGTACCTTTACTGAGGCCTCCTGGGCTCTGGGCCCTGTGTCAGGCTGTGCTGTGGCAATGCAGAGATGCAGTGTGCGGCTGGCCTGGCAGGATGTGGGGCACAGATAGAAACCCCCACACAGCCCATACAGTCGGGCAGTGGTAATCACCATGGCAGGGGCATATTACAGGGCGTATCAGACAGCAAGCTTTTCCTGGACTTGGGGATCAGTAGGCTAATTTCAAGAGGGACCCTGAGGCCTGGATAGAAACTTTGACAAGGCGGAGATTGATTTACACAACAAATATTTATTCAGGATCATTACGTGCCGGACACTGCTAGATAATGAACATACACCCCGGTGAACAGTCCCCTGGCTTGTGAAGGCAGGAAATAAACAAACACATCAAAAGTTACTAATTAAGAATGCCAGGGAGGAAAAGTTCATGGCGCTATGAGAAGGAAGGGGGTTCGGGGGTGAGGTACCTTAAATAGGTGATCTGTAAAGGCCTCTCTGAGGTGGTGACCTTGAAGGTGGGATTGAAAATTAAGCAAGACAGCCACGCAAAGGGTTGGGAAAAGGGCTTTTGGCATAGAAAGCATGGGCAAGGGGAGAGGAACCCAGGAGATGAGGATAGGGCCCAGGCCAGATCATGAGGGACTCTCAGGGCATGGTGGGGAGGTCGGCAAGAGGCAGTGGGGAACAGGAGGAATGTTAGTTTGTTAGGGTTGCCATTACAAAGTACCACACGCCGGGTGGCTTAAACAACAGCAAAGTATTTCCTCACAGTTCTGGAGGCTAGAAGTCTGAGGTCAAGGTGTTGACGGGGTTGGTTCCTTCTGAGTCCTTTCCTTACCGATGGCCAGCTTCTTCTATGTCTTCACACGGCCCCCCTCTGTACATGTCTGTGTCCAAATTTCTTCTTTTTGTAAGGACATCAGTCATGTTGGATTATGGCGCACCCTAATCCCATTTCAAGTTGATTACCTCTTTAAAACCATGCCTTCACATACAGTCCCATTCTGGGATGAGGACTGCAACATATGAATTTTTTTTTTGGAGAGGGGCACAATTCAGCCCATACAGGAGGGAGGACTTTTTAGGCGGAGGAGCGAGAGCAAGTGCATGATAGCCAGAATATGTATTTCAAGAGATATCAGTTACGGCTGTGCCGAGCGTGACTGCTTTCGCAGGATAGACTCTGGAAAGGTGTCAGCTCTGAATACCAGAGAGGTGGGTTTTCAGGTTTCTAGGAAATAGGAACCAAGTGGCACAGCCTGGCATGGGGTCTGACTTCTCTGTGGGTGGGGCATACATAGGAAAGGAAGGGGCAGGGAAAGGGAGGTTACTGCAATCGTCTGAGCTGGAAGTGATGTGGGCAGAGACAGAGGTGAGGCCCTAGACACGTTTGCAGGGCAAGGAAGAGGCAGGTGTCCAAGAGACGATAACCTTGCCCAGGAGGATGTGGCTCTCGGGCCGGCCCCCACGGCTGGCTCCCTGCCTGCCCCTTCCATTCTCCCCAGGAGCAATAGGCAGCCATGGGGCAGGGTCACGCCACTCTGTCACATTGCAAACAAAGCCCAGTGAGGTGTAGTGACTCACCAAGATAAGCCTAATATCCAGATAAGATTAGAGGTTTCTTTCAGGAAGAAAACAAGGTCTGATGCTCAGGAGAACTCTGATTTAAGTAGGGGCTATATACTCGATGCCCTGAAATTTTTTTAAAAAAATGGTATGCTCTAGCAATGAGGGCAAGAATGGCGCCTGAAAGGGCTAGCAGGGTTACAGAGCAAAGGCCAGAGCTCAGAGGAAAAGCCAGGGTCTGAGTGAAGGGTGGAGATTTAATTTTTTTTTTTAATATATTTGTATTGATTTCAGAGAGGAAGAGAGAGATAGAAACATCAATGATGAGAGGGAATCATTGATTGGCTGCCTCCTACACGGCCCCTACTGGGAATGGAGCCCACAACCTGGACTTGTGCCTTTGGTGGGAATCAAACCTGGGACCCTCAGTCGCAGGCTGACTTTCTATCCACTGAGCCAAACCAGCTAGGGCGAGTGAGCAAGATTAGGCAGAAGCTAGTATTTCCCAAGGGTAAGGCTGTCATTGTAGAGATGACAGTGATCTGCTTCTTAGGGAAAGGTGACAGAAGGGGTTTAGGAAAAAAGGCCCAGAACAAATGATAGGGAGGTTGTGGGCCTCAACAGCCAGGAGGGACAAGTGAGAAGGGGCCACAGGCTGTGTCCTTCCTCCAGGGCTCCCGAATGCAGAGGCCACCGAACTGTGCTATTTCTTGCAGAAAGTTCTCCATTTGTGCAACAAGGAAAGGGACAGAGCTCATGTCTGTAGCAAAAGAGGTCAATTTTTTCTTCTACTTGTCAGAGGCCATAATCCACAGGAGAGGGCCTATTCCAGGCTCTCATCGCTACTTGAATTCCTCCAATCAGCTACGCATCCTGCCTCCTCACCTTTTCTCACGCTCTTTCCTCTGACTGCAAAGCCATTCCCCCTCTCACTGTGTGGAGTAAATGATTCCTAATCATCACTAGGCTCAAGTGTCACCTCCCGCAAGGGTCTCCTCCTCCAGGTAGCCTTTTCTAAACCCCCACACCCCTGCTGGGTTAGATGCCCTTTGCAGCTTGGACAGCTAGCTGGACACCAAGAAGGTCTGATTCCCCTCCCACACTACAGAGCAGTGCTTCCCAACCAGGAGTGATGTTGCCCCCCAGGGGACATTCGGCAGTGCCTGCAGACATTTTTTATTGTCACCTCTGGCATTTAGTGGGTAGAGGCCAGGGATGCTGCTAAACATTCTACAATGCCCAAGGAAGTTTCCCTCTGCCCCAAAAAATTATTTGGCCAAAAATGTCAATAGTGCTGAACTGTCACTGAAAAGTGGCTGCCCCGCCAGGACTGCATGTTCCGGTCCCCTTTGTGGTGGGGTGCAGTCTTAAAACCAGGTTCTAGCCAAAAGGAATGCAAGCAGAATTGGGGTGTGTGACTTCAAGGCTTTTCCCCTAAAATCCTCCCACCCTTACTCCTCCATCTGCTGGCTGCATACAGAGCCTTTGGGTCCCTTGGAGATGGCAGAGCCACAAGATGGAATAAACCCAGACCCCAGATCACCCACCAACCAGGGACACTCGCATTGGCCCCTTATCTGAGCAATGACCTTTCCCACCACTGTAATATTGGGGTGTGTTACAGCAGCTAGCAATACCCGTATGCACCCCTCCATGTAGTGTCCTGTGCAGTCATGTGCTCACTCCTCACTCATTCATTCATTTGTTCATGCTGCCAACATTAGTCTGCATGTCAGGCTGCATGCCAGGCGCTGTGCTAGGTGCTGAGGAAACAAATATAAAGAAGAACAAGTTGTTACCAGTAGTCCCTGCCCCCCCGGGGGGGGGGGGCGGGGGGCAACAGGGGAGGGAGGGGGGGCTGTTAGTTGATTGAGAAAGTAGTTAATTACTCTGGGAGAAATGCAGGATGTGATGGAAATGAGATGGGCCCCTAGCTCAGCCTGGCGTGAGGGACAGGGAGAAGTGGCACTTCCCAGTGTGGTCCAATGCTGAAAGGTAGATTGCGTGAAGGATGGGTGCTCTTCCGGAGGTCCCAGGTGCTGGAGGAAGGGCGGGCGGGGCACTACACCTCTGTCCTCTGCGTCTCCAGACTGGGAGGTGGACTGGGAGCTCCTTAAATGGCAGAAAACTTCTCCTCAAGAGCCTCCTGAGTCCCCAGGGCTTGGTGTCTGATATTCTCTCCTCTTGGATGTCCCGGAGGAAGCTCTGCCCCAGTCTACTCCTGACTGAACTCACCCACTTCTAACCCTTCACCACCGCCCGCCTCTCTGCCAGTCCTCCATCTCAGGTGTCAGCTCTTACAGACAACGATGTCCACCCAGTTCCTGAGCCAGAAACCCCTCTCCCTCAGCCCCCACGCCCAGGCAGTCCCCAAGTTCTGCCTCCTTAACAGCTCCAGATCCTAGCCAGGGCCCCATTGCCTCTCTGGTCCCTTGTAACAGCCGCAGAACAAGTGCCCAACTCTATTCTTGCCCCATTCAAGTTATCCCTCTCTTTGCCACCAGTTATCTTTTAAAACACTAACCCGCCCTAGCCAGTTTGGCTCAGTGGATAGAGCGTCGGCCTGCAGACCAAAGGGTCCTGGGTTCCATTATGGTCAAGGGCACATGCCTGGGTTGCAGGCTCCTCCCCAGCCCGGGCTCTGGTCGGGGCTCAGGCAGGAGGCAACCAATGGATGTGTTTCTCTCACATCAATGTTTCGCTCTGCCTTTCCCTCTCTTTTCCAGTGTCCCTAAAAGTCAAAGGAAAAATATCCTGAGGGGGAAGATTAACACAAACAAACAAACAAACAACCCCACTAACCTGATTTCACAGCTCCTCTGCCTTCCCCAGCCATTTCCCCAAGGCCTACAGAGGGAATCCAAGCTCCCTGCTAGCCTCTCCCTACAAGAGCCTCCATGGCTGCCTCTGCCTGCCCCTCTAGCCCCTGTTTCCACACTCCCCATCCCCTGTGCCCCAGCCATTTGGAGGTCCTTGCACTCCCGATATAGCCATGCTCTCTCTCTTCTTTGCCTCTGAGCTTCTGTGTGTGCTGTTCCCTCTGCCTGGAATGATCTTCTCCTGTGCCTGGCATTTTCTTATTTGTCCTTCAAAATTCAGTCCGGTGTCAATTCTTACAGGCAACCTCCACCAGTGCCATTCAGAGTGCCTGGCACATGGTGGGCATGCAGCAGGTTTTTGCTGAATGGTTGGATGGATGGATTGGATGGATGGATGGATGCTTGAGTAGGTGCTCAGTAATGTTTGTGGAACAGACCCAAAGGTGTCTCTCCTAGACTTCATTATCTGAGTTCCTGAAAGAAGTGCCTTCTCTGTGTTATGATTTAACGTTATGCTGTCTTCAGAGAACCCTGATGTGAGAAACTGACCAACGTAATGGCATTTCTGTCTTTATGAAAACAGAATTGAATGTATTGCCCACTCTGTCACTCAGTGTCCTTTATAAAAGGGCTCATGATAAATTCATGCTTGGGGTGATTTCCAGGAAACATTTTGTCTCTGCAGATGAAGACGTGTATTTTCTGCCATCAGAAAATAAAAACTCTGTCTTCCAATGTGTTTCCATTTTTTGCTTGGGCTGACAAATAGGAATGCCGAGTTTTATTACCTTATTATCGCCATGTGTTCTGGCCAATTCAGGCGCCTGAAAGTAGCAACTCTTTCTGCTTTCTTTAGATGGAGGCAGCTCTGGCTTTATTTTTTGATGCCATAATTTTTACTTTTTAATCTGAAAGCATCTCAGCAGTCAACTAGTATAAATCTTAAAGGAATGCATGTTGGTGACACCATCCTGGCATGGACATTACGGCAGGAAGGGCAGAATACCAGCCTTCTAGTTGAGAGGGACCCCATATAGAGCCTCTCCAGGAAATGTTGGGGCACCTATCATGGCAGGGGCTGGCAGGAAGGCCAAAGGAGGAAGCAAAAGGCCAGTAGGATTCTGACTCTATTGCTACCTTACTGGGCCTCCACTGACAAATTATATTCTTTTCCTCCTCCAACTATGGCTTTCCTTTTCCCTAAATTTATATTGTTTAAAGAATGTATTTTTATTGATGTTAGAGAGGAAGGGAGAGGGGGAGATATAGAAATATCAATGATGAGAGAGAATCGTTGATCAGCTGCCTCCTTCATGCCCCATACTGGGGACTGAGCCTGCAACCCAGGCATGTGCTTTGACTGGAAATCGAACCGTGACCACCTGGTTCATAGGTTGACGCTCAACCACTGAGCTACACCGGCCTGGCTCCTTTTCCCTAACGTTAAATAGAGAGCTCATAGGCTGCCATTTCACATTAGTAGCTAATACTAACAACAATAATCGATATATTTTTATGAGGGCACCCTGTGAGGCAGGCACGGTGCTGAGAACTTTACATGGATGTCCCTATTTGAACCTCTCCCACTCTGAACCTGTATTGTTTCTATCTTTTTGCAGATGATGAAATGCCAGAGAAGTTAAGCATGTGCAAAGCTACCTTTCAGTGAGTGGCAGAGCAGGAATTCAAAGTCAAGAGTGTCAGCTGCTGCCGCCCAAGCTCCTTACACTGTCCTCCCACATGGACAACGAATGGAGGCAACAATAAGGGGTGAAATCCCTTGGAAAATGGTAGGGATGGCTGATGGTGTTGCCGGGAGAGAGGAACCACAGAGTCACAGCTTTGCTTCTAGAACATTCATGTCCTTTGCAAAATCCTGGGCAATGGCTGGCTGCTCCGCAACAGTGTCCAGAGACAACACCCAGGGGAGCCCCACTCCCATGGCTGCCCTCTCCTCTCCCTCCAGTTCCGATATTTAGCCCCTCAAGGACAGTTGCCTGAAATCTCCCTCTGCAGGGCCCCGCCTCTGGGCAGTTTGAGCCGTTAGGCATCATCAACATGGTAACAAGGGGTCTCCGTGGTTTTCAGGGGCCTAAAAAGTTTGAGGCCTGAAAGCGTTATGATTGGCTTCATAACACAAAGAAGAAAACAGCAACGTTGACATCAGTAAATATTTCATTAAATGCAAAATGTAACATTATGTCAACTCCATTAACTGTTGAATTTAATCGTCATAAAAATTTCATTATGTTTGATGACAATTTGTAGGTTGGAGTTTTCGCACTGTGCCAGGTTTCCCGGGTAGGCACCAAGATTGGGGAGAAATCACAGTAGACCATACATTAAATAAATTACTCATGGCCAAAAATTTTCAATAGCAAAATGGCAAAAATCTTTTCAATTTTCTTTGACAACTGTAAAGTGATGTTTATGGTGGGAGGTGAGTGTGTTTCAAGTAGGTTAGAGGAGGGAGAGGGCTGCAAGGCTTAGGGCCTATGAAGGACTTGAAAGAGCCCCATGCCATGCTCTCCTGAATTTCCCCCCAGCCATGTTTGTCTCAGTGATGGAAGCCAGGTGAGTAGAGGCTTTGGCTGCAGAATAGGTAGGGAAAATTGCTTCCTCCTGAGGTTTTCTTGGTTCCAAAGTAGAAAAGCAAGAATCCCAGAATCCTAAAAATGATAGCTAACATTCATTGGGTCCGTAGCATGTCCCAGACTTAACTATTGTAAGCCCTATATGTGTATTGTCTCGGTTGTCCCAAACTATTCTATAGGGTCAGTATTTTATTAACCCGATTTCACAGGTGAGCAAACTGAGGTCTTAGAGTTTACACAACCTGCCCAGGGGAGTAGGGGTAATAAGAGGTAATTTAAGAATTTTTCCAAACTAAAAATAATAAACAGATGAAATGGTGCCCATGACCACTTCAATCTCTAAAAAAGGCAGGGAGCAGGCCCACTGTCTTCACTACCCTCTCTTCAGAACCTTGAACACTACTAGGCACGTAGGTATCTATGGGCGGAAGGAACATAATTACAGGTTGAGCGGAGACTGGGCTAGCTCAGTTTTCCCACACCTGCTGTGTACCAGGCACCAATGGGGTGCTTTGCTCTCCTCACTAGCCTGCGATGATGTCTAGGCAGAGGTCTTATTCATCTCCCAGGCCCCCCCACCTTGCACAATCTTGACCCATAAAAAGGCTTAGTTGATGATTCGAGTCCATTCCTCCATCACAGAGCAATTTCACAGTACAGCTGAAGTTCTCCCTCCCTATACACCGCACAAAATCTGTTATTTAAAAACTCCAGTGGCACACGTCTCAATGTAATCATCAAGGAAACTAATATACAGCACTTTCTGTGCCAGGTGTGGTTTTTGGGGTCTTCCATGTGTGAAGTAGTTACTTAGGAATAAAACATCTACAACAACTCTACAAAACAGGTGTGTGTTTTTCTTATTATCATCCCATTTTACAGATGAGGAGACCGAGTGTTATGAGCTGAGTGCTGTCTCCTCCCAAATTCCTATGTGGTAGCCCTATCCCCCAGTACCTCAGAATGTGACAGTTTTGAGACAGGGCCTTTAAACGGTGGATTTAAGGTAAAATGAGGTCATCAGGGTGGGCGTTAATCTAATATGACTTGTGTCCTTGAAAGAAGAGATAAGGACAGAGACCTGCGTAATAGGAAGACCATGTGAAGGCAGAGGGAGAAGATAGTATCTATAAGTCTAGCAAAGCTTCAGAAGGAACCTACCTTGCTGACACCTGGATCTTAGACTTCTGGCCTCCAGAACTGTGAGGGAATACATTCCCTGGTGTTAAGCCATCCATCTGTAGTACCTTTTTATGGAAGCCCTAGCAAACCAATACACCAAGGCACAGAGTAACCTGCCTAAGCCTGCATTGCCAGAAAACAGGAACTCAGAATATGAGCCTGGGTAGTCTAGTTCTGGAGTCTATTGGGTTTGTGATAATGAAAATGTTCTCTGTGCTATCTAATATGGTAGCCACAAGTCACATAGGTCCTTGAAACGTGGCTAAAGTAACTAAGGAACTGAAAATTTTCATTTACATTAAAATGAAATAAAAAAGTAGTAGCCACCGGTAGCAAGTGGCTACCATATTGGACATAGCGTTGTTTCTAAGTACATCACTTAAGTTTTTTGCAGAATCTTCCAGAAACCTCTCCTGTGTGCTCCAAACAAAACCCGCTCCTGTCTTTGTTGCCCGGTCCTGCTGTATTTTAGAGTGAGCTGGCTAACTTTCCAGAACCCTGCAGCCTGGGCAATGCAGGGACCTTGGAGTTCTGCTCCAAACACGGGTGTGAGCCAACCAAATGCCAAGCAGCACAAACACTGAGTGACATTTTCAGAACTATTAATATTTCATCAGAAATGATCACTTTTCCTTTAAATATACTATTTTCAAAGGTTTTTCTACATTCTTAACTATAATTTTACTCAGTCTAGGTCCTTGGAATTTTCCCCAAAGGAACACATTTTCAATTTTATAATGAAAATCAAAGGGGAATGAAGCTCAGACTTCAAAATTTAGTCAACATTTCCAGGAACTTGGGCCTTCTGTAAAGAGCAAGGTTGTGTATTGGGCACCTACAGTATGCCCAGCACTTTCTATACAGTTTATTATTAATTTATCCAACACACATTTATTGAGTGCCTACAAGGTGTCATAAGTGTGATCTTTATCATAATTTATTAACACCATTTTACAGAAAAGAACTCCTTCTCATCCTCTGTTTCATCTCCAATGTTACCTCCTCAGAGAGATCTGCCTGGACCACCATCTCAAGCTGCCGCTCTTCCCCTCCCCATTGCCTGGCTTTGCTGGTGAGTTTTCGTTAGAGCCCTGATATCATCTGTAATCGCTGCTAACTTATTTGCTTGGTGAGTTTGTGATGTATCTCCCTGCACTACAGTATAGGCTCCATGAGAGCAGGGACAACGCCAGTTTTGTTCACCTGCAGGCTTCCTCAGTGCCCAGCAACTCACCTGGACAGAGGAAGGGCTGCATCAGTATTTGGGAAATGAATGAGTGAGGATGGGAGAAGTGAAGAATTGATAGAGTCACACAGGTAGGAAGAAATACCAGTGTCAGGATTCAAACCTCCACCCATAGGCTGCCATCTTCTCTATTCCCATCCATTCTTACTGCACATCCTCTTGCTCTTGCCTTGCTGGGGAAATACTGAAGGCACAGCCTCCGGCTCCTGGGGCCACAGACCCCAGGCAGAAAGAGGTGCTGTGTCATTTCTGAGTTTAGCCCCTTCTGAGAGGGGAGGAGGCCATTGAGCAGCAAACATAACAGAGCGCTTCTCTCTGCACCTCTGTCCAGTCTCTGGCCCCACTCCCACCGGCCCACCGCCCACCTACCCCTGGAACCTGAACCCAGCGCGGAGGGAATGGTCTATCTCAGTAGCTGAGAGTGCGGGGGAAGAGGGCTGGGCTTGAATCCCAGCTCCTCCCTTACGGTGAGCCTTGGACACACCCCTTTTTACTTTGATACTCGGTTTTCTCAAAGGTAGAGCTATAAAAAGCAACGGTACTAACTTCATGCGCTTGTTTTGATTGAATATGACAACACAGAAAGCCCAGCGCTTGGCACACAGTAAGCGCCAATACAAACGGCAGTGAAGGGTAAAATCGGGCGATCGAGGGGCAGGGCCCCCGGCAGGCACCCAGGTTTGTGCGGAGTGGCAGGCAGGCAGGCAGGGGTGCGGCGCCCTTGACTTCTAAGAGGGGAAAAGCGCTCGGGGTCCGCTGGGCGCCCATTCACCCCCATCCCGCCTGCGACGCCGAACCCGGGCGTCCCGCGCACCCAGCCGTTGCATCTGAACCCGCAGAGGAGTTCCAGCGCCGGAGGGGAAGGGAAGGGTGTGGGAGCCACCGCAAGCAGGACCGCTCCCTTTCAGGCCCGCGGGGCGTGGCAGGTGCCTGCTGGGGGCGCCGGCTGGGGCGGGCTCTGGGCTCTGGGCGCTTTCCTGCCGGGAGCTGGAGAGGGGCCAGGCGGGGGGAGTGGGGCGAGCGAGGCGGGGCTGGGGCGGCGGGGAGAGGCCGTTGGCCCTCGGGGTGCGCGGGGATCCCTGGGAAGGCCCCTGTGAGAGCCCAGTGGAGGGCTCCTGCCCTCCAGGTGCCTAGCACAGTGCCAGGCCCTCACCCAGTCATCCCCAGGTTTATCGGGTGAGAATGGGCTGAGCCCCAGGCGCTGCAAGGTGTCACGGTGTGTGGCAGGCAACGGGGCACGCCAGGGATTCTGGGAGAGCCCTCCCTCCCCCTCCACCTGTTCCCAGATGTCATTCTGCCCACCCAGGCACCTGGTTCTTGAGCTCAGGGGGATTCCAAGGTTACTAAGCTACTGGTTTTTGTTGACTTTTAAATATTTTCTTCTCAGGGAGAGGGGGAGAGGGACAAAGGTCAGAAAGGAGCAAATAAAAACAAATCAAAATACGCTCCCCCTCCCCAAAAGAAAGCTGACCTCCATCCACCACTGGCACACAAATCAGATCGGAGGCCTCTGAACACAGTCACCTTGCTGGAGCGACAGCCACACAGAACTGAACTGCTTCTGCCCCGTCCTCATCTCCCTTTCTGGTGAATGAAGGGCGGTGGTGGATGGTCGCCCTGTCTGCGAGCCCTGGGTGGACAAAGGGGCTTCCGGAAAGACAGGAGGAGGATGGCCAGTGGAAATGGGCTCCCTTCGTCCTCGACCCTGGTGGCCAAGCGCCCCTCCGCCCTGGGCCCATTCCCCAGATACATCTGGATCCACCAGGATACACCCCAAGACAGCCTAGACAAGACCTGCCATGAAATCTGGAAGAGAGTTCAGGGCTTGCCCGAGGCCTTGCAGCCCCTGACCTTGAAGGAGCAGCTCTCTGCCCCCGTGGTTGGGACTCCGACAGACAACGGGCTCAGCTTCCAAGAAGAGTGAGTGTCCCCCTACATGGCTGGCACCAGGGGAGGAGGGCGGAAACGAGGTCAGACCCTCTGGGGGAATGTTCTGGCCCAGTCTTCATCCTGCTAAACCCTAAGGGCTGTATGTTTTACATCCCCTCCCCCGTGGTCCCTTTAGAAGAAGAGTTAACTAGGGTCCTGAAGTTACCTGGGTGAAGGGCCAGGCTGAGGCTCTCTCTGCTGCCTCTTCACCAGCCCACTGAGGGGATCGTTTTCCTCCTAAAGGCATAGACAACCAGAGGTGAATCTGAGGACCTTGGAAAACCTTCTGGACCAGAACCGAGGGTTAGATGCCCATGGCTTTCCCCAAAGGCAACTAGAAGATTCCTTCCCCCTTCCACCTCCAAAGGCTAGGCATTGGCACAGATGCGTCGGGTGCTTTTAAACCACATCTGGAACTCCCTAATACAGGGAGCAGCTGTCCCATTCAGACTCCGCAGAAGCTGCTGCAAGAGCGCACATCAAAATATTTACTGGGAAGGCATTGACATAGTCAGAGGACATAATAGAAAATTAAAGTGTGGGGAGATGGCTGGAAATAGCCCGTTTCCTGGATGGGAAATCCTGGTCTGGGAAACACAGAGCTAGATGTTTCTCCACCAGGACAAAAGTTGAGCAGATATCGTTGGGGATGGATATTCACAAGGAGAGGAAGGGGGGACCTCCTTAAGAAAAGCAAGCGAACTACTGAGCACTTGTCCAATGCTTTGCATCTTCAAAGTGGACCGCAAACAGTAATTAATCCTCCAGGACCCCTATGAGACAGGTATTAGTGTCCCCATTTTACAGATGGATTAAGTGTTAATAATTAAGTGCCAATTAAAGACTAAGTGATAATTAAGTGTTGCCTGTTCCAACACACGCTCCAGCTCAGTTCAGAGCTGCTCTGAAGTGGGGGAACCATTCAGGCAATTATCTGCTGCATCTGGTCTCGGGGATTTCTAGGCGAGAGCTAAGAAGAAAAATGTGTAACTACCACCCAGGCCCGCACTACCTGCCGTCCCTTTTCGGGCTGCAGACAAAGGTGCAGGCATTTTGGCTGCTACTGCTTTCCCTGCCCTGTGCTCAGCAGGATATGGCTGGGATGGGAATGGCTTGCCTGCTGCCAAAATTTTTGCAGTCCAGACCTAGAGTGAGTGGCACTGAACCCCTGGCCCCTGCCCATTGCCATCTGCTCTGGGACAGGGTCTTGGCAGGGGATCCACGGGGCTGTGGTCAGGCTCTCAAAGGCCAAGGAGCTGATGGTCCACTTGGTGAACCAGGGTCAGTGGCAATTTCCAGTAGATGGCACCCTCCCTGCCAGGTCACACCTAGTTAATGGAGACAGGCTCTACTTCCAGTCTGCACTTGGCCTAAAAGTGAACTGACGCACCTTTGGCCAGTTGCTTAATTCCATTTGGCCTTGTTTTTCTCATCTGCAAATTGAGGATGATATGCCCTGCCTTGTCCACCTCAGAGCTGATAATGAGGATCCAAAGTGATGGGAGACAGGAGACTGAACACTGCATTATACAAATGAAGTTGTCCTTAAATGTAATTCCCAGGATTGGGTTTTGTTGTTGTTTTCAATCTCGAGTTTTCACACTATGCTCGTAGACCCTAGGGTGCTGTAAGGGTCATCCTGGGGTCAAGTGGCCTGGTGGCTGGGCCCTAATCCCCCATTCAGCCAGAGCTGTTCTGCTTTTATAGCTTTTACTTTACTGGAGTTCCGAGTAAAGACTGTGTTTGAAGAAAAAAAAAAAAAGGGCTCTGTTACTGAGAAAAGAGCTGGGAAACCACTGACTTAGATGAATAAACGATATAATCGTGTAGATATCAACCAAGCAGAACACGATGAGCTATTCTTGAAAGAAAGGCAGCTGAGATGGTGGAGTCAGATAACTGGTTTCAGATAGTATTGCTGCCCTGAGCCAGCTGCAGAGTTGGTCTAATTTACGTGAGTTTCAGTTTCCTCATCTGCCAAGTGGATATGATTACTATGCACTTCATTGCATTGTTGGGATGATTAAATGGGATATTTAAACATTCTTGGTAATAATGAGGACTTGCAAAAATTCCTTGTAATGATGATGCTGTTGATTCCTTCAAGCCCTACAATTATTATACGGGGTAGGTACTATTTCAAATACCCCCTCTTTTTACTTTTCATTATGCAAATCTTCAAACTATCAAATAGAATAGTATAGTGAATGTCTGTGTGGCTGTCACTGAGCTTCATTATCAAATTTGTGCCATTTGGGTTTCAATTTCTCCTTCCCCTGTTTTGAAATGAAATCCTTTTTACACATGAGGTAACAGGTTTGGAGGGGTTAATGTCTTCGGCCGAGGCCCTGCAGTTAGGAAGTGGTGGGGTTTCAGAAAGCAAACCCAGGACCTTCTGAGCCATTACCCGATGGTATTGGCTGTCTTCCCCTAGAAATTGAGGCATCTTTTTGGATAGTCAAAATATTTGGCATTCAAAACTAGGGAGCTGTCCAGAGTGTTTTAGGCTGGCTTCACACCCTCAAGACCCCTCAGCTAACCTTCCTTTTGCTTAATTTGTAGGTCTGATTTGGATGATGTTTTCTGTTATAAGCCAGCTAGATACGGACGTTCTAGAACTCTTATTAGCCAGATTTTTTTTTCTTGACTGTGTCTCTATATATTTCAGAAACATAAATACCTCGAGTTTGAAAGGGACTTTGGAGGTCATCTTTTGTTGCTTGAGTCCCTCTTCAAAATCCTTACCGAGTGGTTATCCACTTTTACACTTTCTCAGATGGGGAGCTCACCACTTGATAAAGTAGCCCTTCCTTTGCTATGGACCCTGCTGTCAAAAGACCACTTTCTTCTTGTACTGAAATCTGTCTCTATCAGACTAATACCCATTGATCTGGATTCTGCCTTTAGGGCTCCAAACCAAGTCTATCCCCTATTTCTCTCAATAGCTCTTTAGATGTTAAAAGATAGCAACAATACCTCTCCTAGGATTTCTGGTTTCTACAAGCTGAATTTCTCTGGTTTTCTAAGTTTCCCGTCACATGCCAGCTTGGTCAGTTTCCTCTGCATATGGCTGGTCCTATGGCAGTGCAGCACCAGAACCAGGTATGGTCCAATCTGTGCTGATTGGGTCCTCCCTGTTAATATTCTGTTCTCATGGTAATGGTGATTAAAACCAGGCTTGTTTTTCTCCCCAAGCGGACTTCACTGTGTGGGCACATTTTGAGTTTATTCATTCCATTATTTATTCAACAAATATTTTTTAAGCATCTACTATGTACCTGGCACAGTGCTAAGAGCTAGTGGGATAGAAGCTGCCTTCCTACAGCTTCCATTCAAGTAAGGGAAAGAAACAGAAAAGAAGTTATTAGAAGACTAGGATAGCTTTAGATGTGAAAAGAACTGGTGTTCTAGTTGGAGGAAACCAATATAAACATGTAAAAATAACCCAGATAATTTCAGATAGCAATGAGTGCCCTGATAGAAATAAAACCGAGTAAAGTACTAGGGACAGCATCTTTAGATGGGATGGTCAGGGAAGGACTCTCTAGAAGAAGTGGTCATTTGAGCCGAGACCTGGATACCCAGAAGGAGCCAACAAGTGAAGGTCTGGGAAGGATGTCCAGGCAGAAAGAAGAGCAACTGTGAAGACCCTGAGGTGGGAGTGGCTTGGAGAGGAATAGCATGGCTGGGGCATATGGAGTGATAGACATGGGACAAGGCGGTATCTGAGTCAGGCAGGCAAGGTCTTAGAAAGCCTGGAAGATCACTGTAGGGAGTTTATAGTTGATTCTCCATATTATGGACACCCTTTGGAGGTTTAAGGGAAGGAGGTGTAATTTGATCAGATTCACTAATTTTTAAATATCTCTCCAGCTGCTGCATGGAGAGGGTTTGCAGGCATGTGAGACAGAAAGTTGGGAGACCTCTGTGAAGATGCTGCAATAGTCTAGGTGAGGCAGGTGGTGGTGCCTGGATCAGAGAGATTGTAGTGGGGATGGAAAAAGTGCGGGATTCAGTGTGTATTTTGAGAGGAGCAAACAGACCTGCTGATGGTTTGGGGCACACAAACGGGAACATGAGGCTTAACTTGAGGGTTTGGGCTTGAGCCTCTGGTTGGATGGTGGTGCCATTTATGGAGGTGGAGAAGAAACAGGAAGAAATCAGCTTTTGGGGAGAAATCAATAGTTCTGTCTAGTGTCAATTAAACTCCAGAATTGTGTTCAGTTATCTTTTAATTAGTCTTAAATTTGGGCTTAGAGAAGTGTGGCCAGCCATTCACTGACTCGTATCCTAGGATTACTTATTAATTCATCCCCCTCATCACGACAACTGCACAGCTTCAGTGGGGGGCTTTGGGTTTGCTGTTGACTCAATTGCTCTGACTGGGAAGTGTCATTTGTTCATCCCATCATTTATGGATTCTTTCAACAAGCACTCACAGTTGCCTTCTCAGTGCCAGGGAACACACCAATTCTTTAGGCTCTTATTATTTAAACAATTGGATGTATCTTGCTTTTCTAGAAAAGTTGCTTGGAATATATCCCAACTTTCATTTATTACTATTATTATTTTAAAAATCTGGTGATGGGAGTGATAAGGACAAGACTCACAGTTGGAAACTCAGACTGATGTCCTAGAGTAGAAGCCAGCCCTGAGTCCAATGCTCCAGGCTCGTGTTTTCTCGCCTTGTGGGAACAAACACCGCTCTGACAATCCGAGGAAAGCTGCTCTATACCTTGTGTAGGAAGCACATCCTCAGATCCCTTGACATTTTGTAAATGACTTCAGAGATCCCCTGTGACCCTGGTTGGACCCCTTTTCTCTTGGAACCAATACTTAAGTGTCTTCTTCCCCTGAGCTTCCCAGGGCTGAGTCTCAGCCTCTCCTGTGACCCCAATCATACTGATATTACCACACCCCCTTCCTGGCTGTCAAGTGAATTACGAATGTAATGGTGCTGGCAGACAGAGGTCCAGGGTCCTCCGACCCTTTCCTCCTTCAGTCTCCTCACACATCCTGCAGTCACCTTCTTTTTTTTTTTTTAAGTATGTTCTTATTGATTTTTAGAGAGAGGAAAGGAAGAGGGATAGAGAGATAGAAACATCGATGAGAGAGAAACATGATCAGCTGCCTCCTGCACACCCCCTACTGGGGATGAGCCACAACTGGCAGGGAATCAAACTGGTGACCTCCTGGTTCCTGGGTCCAGGCTCAACCACAGAGCCACACTGGCTGAGCTGCAGTTCCCTTCTTGACTTCTGGTATCCCTTCTTGACTTCTGGTATCCCTTCTTGACTCCTGCTTATCTCTCTTCTGCCATCATTACAACATCTCATCTTGCTGTGCCTGGTTTCTTTCCCTCCTGGATGTCCTTCCCCCTGTGGCAGCTTCATCTTCCTAAAGCACATCAACAGTGCAGGTCAGGCATCTTCCATGGTTCCCTCACTGTCTTCTGAATTCCTTGACCTAGTTTCAAGGGTCTCAATAGTTGGCCCTACCTACATCTTTAGATGAACATCTTGCTGCACTTCTCCACTCCCTATAACCAAGATGAGCTGCCAGCAGGTGCACATCTCTTGCCTTTGCTCAGGTGATTTCACCTCCAGAAATGCCTTTCATCCATATCTCTGTCTATTAAAATCCTACCCACCCTTAAAGCCCTAGAATAAGTGTGTCACCTTCTGAAATTTCCACTGCTCACCCCATTCAACATTTTTTTCTTCCTCCCTCTTCCACGTTCCTCTTTTCAATTTAAGTAAACAATTACATTCCTTCTCTTTCCTAAGGGTTTAAAGGTGATAAGGATATCACTATCAGACAACAGTAAAATACAGAGACTGGTGGATTTGAATCCTAGCATACTTCCTAGTTGTAAGCAAGTTACTCAAACTTTCTGTGCCCCACTTTCCTCATCTGAAATATGGAAAAAGTCCTGTGACCACCTTGAAAGATTATTGTGGAGGTGAATGAAATAAGGTAGGTAAAGCTCACATAGCACCTGGCATAAGATAAGGACTCATCATCACCATCAACATTATCATATCAGCATCATCACCATCAGCATCATCAGCAACATCACCATCAGCATCAGCATCATCACCATCAGCAGCATCACCATCAGCATCAGTAGCAGCAGCATCACCATTAGCATCATCACTGTCAGCATCATCACTAGCATCAGCATCATCACCGTCATCACCATCATTATTGTTATTATCAACGATAAAATGACAGGAGTTAAGTAATTAAAAATAGTATGGGGGAAAAGATATTTATATATCAGAAAATCTAAGCATAGGGAAAGTACTCAGCTGAGGATAACATTTTGCTGTGAGATTCTTGGCAGCTAGGTCAAAACGGGAACATAGCAGTTGATTTCCATAGCTCATATTATCTAATAAGAGAAAGCCGGGAAGCTCATCAGAAGAGACGACGTGGAGGGGTCTTTATATGAGGATGATGGAATAGAAGACTCGGTTTAGAACCAGCTCTCAGGTTTACCAGAGGGGAGGACACAATACCTCATTTGGATTTGTTGGTGCATTTCTGGCATGGGATTCCTGATAAGGTGGTCGCCTGGCACAAACTGTATGTTGACTTGTGGCAACAATACTTCTCCCCCACTTGACCAGGGCTCCTTAAGGGCAAGGGCAGTGTCTTACTCATCTTTGTCTCCCCAGCACCCCGCTGAGTTCCTGGCATTTGATGACTATGCAGTGTATATGAATGAATGAGGAAGTGAATGATGGATGAACCATAAAAATGCCTCTGCAAGGAGGGTGAGTGAGGCCCAGAGGTGGCCAGGATCCAAGCAAGAGTCACGATCATCAGAGGAATAATTGAGTGACATAGGGACAGAATATCAATAAGCCAAGACATTGCAGGGTTTCCCCCCCTCTTTCTGCCTTAAGATGCAGAAAAGGAAAGTAATGTTTTCTTGAGCACCTGATATGTGCCAGGCTCTGCATTTTAATTTTCTGTTTATCTCATTGTCTTAGCAACACCTTTCAGTAGATGGTCCAGAGTACTCCCCTTTTACAGGTGAGGAAACTGAAGCTCAGAGAAGTTAAGCAACTTGCTCAGAGTCATCCAGCTCAAATGGCGGCAGAGCAGGAAGAGGAACCTGATGACTCCAAGCCCAGGGCTCTTTCCCAGACACCAGGAGACCTTGACAATAGCCCGTGCGTGTCTGCTTAGCACTAGGAACCATGAGTGGTGAAGGGAAGATGAATCGTGATTAACGTCCCATGTCCCGTGTCCCCCTTTTTAATTTAATTTTATGGTTTCGGGACTTGTATGGCAGGTTGTGGGAGCCTGCAGAGATGGGCCACCAGTGGTTTGGATTAATCCCCTTTTTAATATCTTTGTTGCAACGTTATTTCCAATTCAGCTCCCAAGTCACATTAAAAAAATACCTCTTCCTTAGGGTAAGCCTTCTCTTATTAAACAGATTCAAATGAAAAGTTTTAAAGATAATTTGAACAATAAGAATCACTCTGTAGCTCCCAGCCGAAGCTCCTTTATTGCCGTATTTATTCCGCAGTATTTCCTGTCTCATTCCCCAGCTCACTGAATCCTTCATCCCCCCAACCCTTTCAGTCCTTGGCCCAACTCAGACCTGAGTCCTGTGTTCTCAACTTCTCCTTTCCCCTCCTGCGGGCGGAGAGTCGGGGAAGAGGTGGGGTGGGAGGTGTCTCACCTCCACCTGCCAATCAGGGAGGAGCTGGGAAGTGGAAGGAAATTTGCACCAGGCTTGGTGCCTCCCTGTGCATCATTTGCATCAGAATGCAGATTCCTGGGCCCCATTGTGCACCAACTGAACTGCCCTTTTCCCTGTGAGGGCCCAGGAATCTGCATTTGGAACAAGCACTGCAGGTGATTCCCGTGCACATGCATAGAAAGTTCTTTGATACTTTAGGGGTCAAAGATGATGGAGCCTCAGGTGTAACAAGGACATAGCTTTGAGAAGGTGGTGCTCCAAAGAAAAGCATGTGGGAAGGAGACTGACCTTTACTGAATTCCAAGTGTGTGCCAGGGACATTGCAAAAAATGACTCAACTCTATAAAGGCCTCCGCTAAGAAGTGAGACGAACTCGAAGTCCAGGCTTGGTGTTCAGGCAGCTGACGATTTCACAGTGTTACCTCCTTTTACCCCAGCCTGTGTGGTGTCCCCATCCATCCCCGTGAAGTCTCAGAGCCTTCCCCAACTTTCCACCCTTAGCCAGCCCGGCCCTGGGCTGTGAAGGGTCAGCAGGGCTCCAAGCCTCCATTCCAGAGTGGCTCTCCCGCACCACCAGGTCTCTCTCTCCGTAGGAGCTGCTAACATTTGCATAGCGCTGCTACAGTTTACCAAGCGCTTTCACATTCATCATTTCACTTAATCCTCACTGCAGCCAGGAGAGTGGAGGAGGAGTGGGGTGGGGAGCCCAGAGCTCCTGAAGGCCCTCCGCCTAGCTCCCCTGCCCCCCACTGGAGAGGTCTCTGCAGACAGAGCTCAGTGGGTTTCCAGGTACCTTTGGGACACAGGTGCGTAGGCCCTAGGATGGCAGCTAAACCTGCAGCTTCTCTCAACTGTCTCCTCCACCCTCAAAATGAAAAAACTCGGCCCAGGCCCCTCAGTTGGTTAGAGAGGTGGAATCCATCCTTTCCCCTGGCCCCTTTTCTTCCTGCTGTTTTTTTTACAAGTGTGCACACATGGGTGTCTATGTATGGTGTACTTGGCTGTGCTGTGTGTGTCCATTTATGTCTGCAGCATGTGTGTGTGCATGGCTGTGGTGTGTGTACACATGACTGTGTGTGCGTGCATGGATGTGGTATATGTTCATGAGTGTGCTGTGTGTACATAGCTATGCTGTGTGTGCATGTGCACATGGACATGGTATGTATGTCTGCACTGCTGTGCTGTATGTGCATGAGTGAATGTCGTGTATGTTCACAAGTGTGCTGTGTGTGTGTGCATGGGCATGGGGTGTGTGTGTGTGCATGTGTATGTGCATTGCTATGCTGTATGCTCACCAGTGTGCTGTGCTGTGTGTGTGTATGTATATATGGACATGTTATGTGTGTATGCACTGCTGTGCTGTGTGTGTGCATTGGCATGGTGTGTGTGTGTACACTGCTCTGCTGTGTGTGTGCATGGGTGTGGAGTGTGTACGGGGAGGGAAACCCAGGGTAGTTCAATAAACCCTGGATCTGGAGGAGAGGGAAGATGGAGGAAGGTAGCTTTGACATGGAGGGCCATGTTCTTTCCCTCCACAGTGGGCAGGGCCACCCTGGGTGCTGTGACATATGCACCAGGGGAATGTCCGTCAGCCCGGGCAAGTGAGGGCAGGCTTACTGGGGGCTGGTGCCAGGCTGGATGCTGGAGCCTCTGCCTCTATGATGAAGGCCTCTGCTTGTCTGAGGCCCTTTGGTGCCTCCTTGCCACCCCCACTCACAGCCATGGCTCCTTCAAGTCCCTGCGTTGGCCCCACCTGCCCACTAAGTCCTGCCTTCTGCTGCCTCATCCTCCTAGTTCCTGGCCGGCTCCTGGCCTTTGGCCCTCCTGCAACTGAGATTCAGAGAAGGGAGGTGAATTGAGGTCACCCGTCGGAAAGGACAGAGCTGGAGTTTGAAGGCAGGTCTCCTGACTGCCAAGGCTTTGCTCTCTCTCCCACTTTTGTTTTGGAAAGTGTAGGGTAGTGGCTAAGAGTAGTGGCTTGGAGCCGTGAGGACTTGCTCCCAACTCTGCTCCAGCACTTACCCTCTTGGGTGAACTTGAATTTGTTGTTCAATTCCTGAGCCTCAGTTTCCTCTTTCTAAATTGGGGAGGAAGATGTTACCTACTCCTCATGGTTGCTGTGGAGTCTTAACAGCTGGCACCTGGCAGACACAGCACAGGCCCTGGCTCAGGTTCAGACCCTTCCCATCATGCCCCTGGGCTACTATCGGGAAGAGACCAGAGCCTGACACTTCCCTGCTGAGATCTCCTCAGTGGCTTTCCTGTTCCTGTAGAATAAAAACTTGGAGCATCACTCTGAGACCTGGCAGGCTCTGACTCCTGCCATCTCTAACCTCACCTCTTGTGACCTCCCCACCTTCCAGTCTATGTACCCCACCCACTTGAGCATAGTCCCACCAGTGCACCACGCTCTTGCTTACCATGTGATCCTCACACATGCTGTTCCCTGTGTCTGGAAAGCTCTTCCTTGCTTTTTTTTTTTTTAACCTGGTTAAATGCTTATTATCCATTAGGCCCCCGCCGAAATGACATTTCCTCTGAGAGCCCTTTCTGCTGTCCTGACTGAGGGGTGTACCCCTGGTATTCTCATACACAGCGCTTCACTTCGGTTTCCAGGGTAGCCTCATGGTTAAGAGAGCGGCATCTGGGCAAGATTGCCTCAATTTACACCTTGTCCCTTCTTAATTCTGTGACCTTGGGAAAGCTCCGTCTTCTTCATTTTTAAAACTGGGATGGTTATGTCTCTCTGTATCAGTTAGCTTTTGGTACTTAATAGACTGCCCCAAAGCTTAGTGGCTCAAAACAACCACTATTGACTCAGCTCACATTTCTGAAGTTCAGCAGTCTGGGCTGGGTTCAGCCAGGTAGTTCTTCTGGTGGGGACTGGGCATGGCTGGGCACGTTGGGTCTGGCCAACTATTGGGGTTCGCCTCTGGGGGATGCTTCATTCTCCAGCAGGCTCTCCTGGGCTGTTCAGCGGGATGTGGCCGAGTCCCAAAAGAAATAAGAGGCGGAGTCCTAATGAATCGAGATGGGAGGGAATTACCAAAGAGCCTGGATACAGAATGTGAAAGGTGTGATGAAATGGGCCATGATTGTCATCAGTCTACACACTAGCCCTGGGGGCTGTTGTGAGGATTAAAATGAGAGTTTTGCATGGAACGTACTTAGCACAGTCCCTGGTTGTTAGCACTCCAGAAAGGCTAACCCTTCTTCCTATTTTGTGAACTAGGGCCTGATGCAGCTTAAGGTCTGGCCCCCACTGAGGGGAGGGGATTTGAATCCAGTGTCTGCCTCTCTCTAGAGACGCAGCTCACAGCCAATATGCTCTGCTGATCTACCCATGCAGACGTGTCGAGAAGTCAGAATCTCACCCAGTCAGGGGGTCAGTCTGTGGACAGGCCGCCCTCCCAGCCCAGGTCTGTGCAGGACCCGGAGCCCGTCCCACGCCTCCCTCTTCCACCAGCCACGTTGCCTGGGCACGGGGCCTGGGTCCCCTGTTTGTGGATGGTCTGAAATGCTATAGCGAGAAGAAAATATTTGTTTTGCTGTCCTCTTCCAGCACTAACAATTTTCTGCTTGCATTTTTCTGTTGTTTGGCTCAGCTGAATAGCAGTTTTCATCTTTGCTCTGTGTTATCATGTACACAGAACTGCTGTCGGGGAGCTAACAGCATGCTTGCTTAGTCATTATTCTGGGAAGGGGTGCCAGCCAGTCAATAGCCTTTATTTTTGTATAACTCTGTACTCTGCAAATGCAGAAATAACGCACAGCGTCCGCGGACAGAGCCACCGTCAGACACCTATCATTTCTGGAGGCGGACAAAGCAGAGGTGGTGGCAGCAGCTGGAGCCACGGCACCGAGTGTGACTCTTGCTTCCTTTGTCAGCGCCCAGGAGCTGGGTTAACCTTCCTGAATGATTCACTGTGATAGTCTGTGGCAGATTTTATGGTTTTTTTTTTCCCAACTCAAAGGAGAAAGCAAATAGCACGGGAGAAGTGCCAACATCGGCAAAACTTCTTAGGAAGAGAGAAAAAAGATAGATTCCAGAAATGCAGGCAAGCAGGCTTGGTGTGGAACCCAGCAAAGTTGGAAGGAGAATGAAAAGTCTTTTTGTGAGCCCCAAGATGGTTGCTAGGGGGCAGGTTCTGTGTGGGATCAGCCAGGGGCCTGCCTTACCAAGTTTGGGGGTCTTAGGACTGGACCTACCAGGGTAGTTAGTGAACTGTTCACAGAGATGCCAGGCCAGAGGTGGGACATGGACAGAAGGACAGAAAATGGAATCAAAGCCAGACAGGTTGCCACCTATGCAAGGAGGTAGACAGCCTTTGGCAACAGAGCTCCTGATTCCAAGAGCTCCATGAAAAGGACATGTGTAACAACAAGTTCATGAGCTTCTTCATTCATTTATTCAACAAATACTTACTGAGCTGAAGTTATGTGCCAGGCACTGTGCTGGTCCCCCAGGCCTCTGTGGTGAAGATAAGACCATCTCTGCCCACAGAGAGGATATGTTGTTGTGGGGAGTAAAGGCATAAAAAAGATACTGTATGATGGTGATAACACTAAGAGGAAAATAACCTGATGGAGTAGAGAATGCCTAGTAAGACTGGGCAGGGCTGTGGGAGGAGGTAATAATACTTTTACCGATGGGATAGGAAAGGTTCATTTGAGAGTGGAACTTGAACTAAGGCATGAATGATGAGAAGGAGCCAGTCAAGGGATGATCTGGCATTCCACAGGATATGCAAAGGCATATCAAGAAATACCTGTAAGGCCAGAGTGGCCGGAAGGAGGGGGAATCGAAGTGGGAGGGGGCGACGGGGTCACTTGGTGTGGTGCCCTGGATTTTACTCTATGTGTAATGAGAATCCACAGGAGGGTTTCAATGGGGGAATGGTTTGATTTGAGTCCTGGGAATGTCCTAGCCCAGTGGTCGGCAAACGGCAGCTCGTGAGCCACATGCAGCTCTTTGGCCCCTTGAGTGTGGCTCTTCCACAAAATACCATGGCCTGGGCGAGTCTATTTTGAAGAAGTGGCATTAGAAGAAGTTTAAGTTTAAAAAGAATTGGCTCTCAAAAGAAATTTCAATCAGTTGTACTGTTGATATTTGGCTCTGTTGACTAATGAGTTTGCCGACCACTGTCCTAGCCCTTGGACATGCACTTTTCTAGAACAAACCAGAACAAAGGCATCTTGTCTTCATGGGGGTGGAGGGCACAGGTCAGGAGACCCTCCATCAGCGATTTGTAGCTGCACTAAATCTCCTTTGCAGGGAGGTGTTGGACAAAGGCTGCCTTGGAGAAGTGGAGATGGGATGGTGGTGACTGGATTGATTGGCTTATTCCCTCAAAGTGTTGATCCAGGATTACTGTCAGGCTGCGGGCAGGGTCTCTAGCAGTGTCCCTGAGGCTCAGCCCTGGAGTGTCTCCCTTTCAACATTTTCATTCACAAGTTGGCGGGAGACCCGGAAGAGGAGCTCATCAGACATGCAGCTGATAGGGAGCTGTGAGGGACAGCTAATGCCACGGATGACAGGCTCAGGATTCACCGCCATGATCCTCCACAGGCTGGAGTGATGGGGTGAGCCCCAGCGTCCCCGACTGCATTCAGGTGGAGGGAACGAAGCCCAGCCTTGGAGCGGGGGCTGGGAGACCTCGCTGAATACCATCCCTGGAGAGGAAGCAGGCTGGGTGGGAGGAGGTGGTGATGGCAGCTGGATCCACTGGCATCCCTACCCCAGCCTCTTTACTTTCTTGGTGACAAGGACCTTAGCCTCTTTCAGGCTCACTTTTCCCATCTGTAAAATGGGGATGATGCTGTCTATTGCCCAGGGGTGTGGAGAGGATTAAATTTGAGCACATGGATGGATACCTGGTTTGCTGCCTGTAGTAAGTCTAATTTAGGAAATCTATTGATATATAGCTTGCTTTGTAAGGTGTGGGGTTTTTTTGGTTGGGGGGGGAGGGGGGAGGGTGGGGACTGATCTTTCAATTGTCTGGTTTCTGTGACTTGAGACTCATCTGTTCCCCTTGAGAATGAGGATGGAGAAGATGCAGGGGGATCTAAAACTTGGCAACCTCTTTAGTCCAGTTGTCCCCGTGGACACAGGGTGAGAGTGAGGCCTATTTATAGGCTAGGTCTAGACTTGGGAAGGAGGAAAGGGAGTAGGAGAAAGGACGGGGAAGAGGGAAAGAAGAGAGAGGATGGAGAAGAGAGGAGTGTGATAGTGCAGCTGGCCTTGCCCCACGCCAGCCTTGCTGGCCTCCAGAGCTTCCAGGCCAGCCCCCTCCCGCTAAGACTCTCAGCCAGGGTGCTGGCTGCGTACCAAGCACGGTATCAGCACTGAGCTTGCACATGGGTATCTCAGCAACTTCTTATACTACCTGTGAGGGTGAGTGCTGCAGGTCTCAGACCCCCCTTACAGGGGGTCCCTGAGGTTCTAGGGTCTGACAGGAATCGGGCTCAGGAGTGGTGCCTGATTCCGAACCAGGTCTGTCTGGCCGGAGTCTGCCCTTTCCTGGCACTGCTCCCTGCCTCCTGACCTGGGGAGGCTACATGCAGAAGGCACGGCTGTCTCGGGTGTTGAAATAGCAACACATTCCTGTGTCGTTAGCTCTTCCACATGCACCCAAGGGCCCTGGCCACGCAGCCCCTTCCGCAGGAGCCTTGAGCCTCATCTGGACCCGGCAACCAGGGGCTTAATGCCCAGCACAGCAGGAAGCCGCTGGGACTAGAGCCCGTGTCCATTCTGGTTGGTTGTCAGCTGCAGTGTAGTGATATGTGAGCCATTGTGTGTCCCATGTGTATGCACATCAAACACACATAGGTATGTGTCTGTGTGCACGTGTGAGTGTGCATGTGCTCTTACACAAAGAGCATTATGGGAAGGCTGGATTGGATTCTGTAGTCACTGTGGGACTCGCCAGGCTCTCCGAATGGGCTGGCAGGAGCGTGTGCCAGGCCTCCCCAGCTGCAAAGCTCCACTCGTGAGACACTTTAGTTTTCCCCTCTGATCTCTTCTTTGCCATCTTCACCACCCTCTCTCAGGGCCAAAGCACTGAGCAGTTTCCAGAATGCTCTGTGTAGACCACCTCATCCACCCTTCTCGGGAGCCCATTGAGTAGGGAGAGCAGATGGTCTTAAACTGGGTGGTGGTGATTCTCCTGGGAGTGCCGAGGAGGAAGGTGTCCCCTTGTGAAGGATGCTGGTGGGGCATGCTGGGCCACGAGCCAGGCCAGCAGGATTGCCACCCTCTCCGACACTTGGAGAGAGCCAGCAACGGAGCCTAGAGTCCATGAGACCATCAAGCTCCATCGGGTTAGTGCCGGCCATCAAGGGTCCAGCTGGGGGCCAGAGTCTGAGGTGCAGGTGGAGGTCCATGTATAGATACAGGTACATGCTTGTGACTCTGTGCAGGGACCAACCATCTGCTGGTGCTCCTAGGAAGTGGGGCCGGGTCCAGAGGCCTTGATCTGGGCAAAGGGCCCTGCCACCCAGGGTGGACCACTGGGCCACAGTATGGAATCCAGGATTCAGGTGCTCAGCCAGGCGGAACAGGTGTAGACATACTAGCTGACACTGTGTCACCCGTACTCTGTGCCAGACGCTGTCCACAGTGCTTTGCATGTCTATGATATTCCTGGAAACCAGATCAGGAAACAGGAGTACCAAGATACTGAGCAGACTGCTCAGGGTCACACAATGGGGAAGTGACAGAGCCCAGCATGAGGTCCATCTGTCCTCTCCACAGTCCCTTCTCTCACTCTGCCACTCTGCAGCCAGTCCTCAGGACTTCCCAGGGCTCAGCCTCAGCACTCTGAGCCCATGCTCAGAGCCGTTGGCTCATCCCTGGCCCTTTTGTTGCTGTCTGTTTTGCTTCAGGTCCTGTGCACGACTGAATAGGCAGGAGGGAGGGATAAACTGAAATAAAAGCTCAGCTCAGCCCAGCCAGCGTGGCTCAGTGGTTGAGCATCGACCTAACAACCAGGAAGTCAGGGTTCGATTCCCCATCAGGGCACATGCCGGGGTTGTAGGCTGAATCCCTAGTGTGGGGTGTGCAGGAGGCAGCCAATCAATGATCCTCTCTCATTGATGTGTCTCTCTCTCTCACTCTCCCTTCCTCTCTGAAATCAATAACTATATATTTAAAAAAAAAAAATAAAAAGCTCAGCTCACTTAGCAAGTAGTAATATCGGGAGAGGACCGTAGTGTCCCGATTCCCAGAACCACACTCTTGGTGCTGGGCCTGCTGGTGTGGTGTAGAGACCTCTTGGGAGTCCCAAGAAAGCAATCAGTTCCCCTTACCGTCTCTAGCTCCTTTCCCTGGGGCCCGGCCCTGCAGCAGAGCCACCCTTCCCGAGCAGGCACTGAGGCTCGTGTCTTTCTGACCTGTTTGCAGGGCTCTGGAGTTCAGCAGTGACAAGGACGAGATCTCCCTGTTGGTGGAGCAGGAGTTCCTGAACCTGACCAAAGAGCACCTCATCCTGGTCACGGAAAGCTCGAGGGATCTGGAGGCCGCCGGCTCTCCGGAGGGGCCCGGACAGCCCGCTCCCTGCCTTCTCACGCCTCCTCTGGTGGTAGGCAGCAGGGAGCGCCCACGAGCCTCTGTCATTGCCGGTGACAAGCTGCTGGAACCGAAGGTGGCCGTGTCCATTATCGGCAGCAGGCAGGACTGCGATTCTGCCATGACCACGGTCACGGGCATCCTGCGTGCTGCCAAAGTCAAGCGTGCCAAGGGGACAGAGGACGGGGGCCATAGCCTGGGTGCCTCCAACTCGGAGATCAGCAAGCTCCTGGCCCAGTTCCCACTAAAGTCCAAAGAGACCTCCAAGGCCCCCGACAACAAGGTGGTGGTGGAGGAGACGCGTGTCATCAAGGATTTCCTGCAGAACAGCATGTTCAGCGGCCCCCTCCACAGGGAGCCCATGGGGCTGGGCCCCTTCCTGCTGCTGCCACCCTCGCCGCCTCCTGCACCCACTGACAAGCTCCTTGAGCTCCCTGTTCAGAAGAGGCAGCTCCCAGTGTTTGCCAAGATCTGCTCCAAGCCTGAGGCGGACCCCAGCGTGGAGGGGCACCACTTGATGGGTGAGTAGGGCTGAAAGCAGGGCTGGCAGGTGGGCCTGCAAGGAGGAGAAACTCACCAGAAAGCCAACTGGGCCGCAGCGGTGCACGCGGCATCTTCCATCTCCGTGCAGAGTAGGACGGACGAGGTGGCCTCTCTGGTGGGTGCAGCGTTTTCAGTGTCCGTGTGCCCCCGGGCTGGGTGCCCGTGTACAGGGCACAGCTGATTCCAACGTGTTTGAGAAGAGGGACAGGCACATTGGGCACCTGACTCATTTTGGAGTCCACCGGGTGTCCAGGGTACACTGAAGGAAACTCTTACCCAGCTGAGTCCTGGGTGGAGCTGCAGAATGGGGACTTTCAGCCAGTCAGGGGAGAGATTTGATTGGCAGCTGGCATCATTTGGCTTCTAATGGAGGTGCCCTAATGAGGCCTGGTCCTCTCTCTGGAGCAAGGGGTGAATATGTAAATTCTCCAGGTACAGTTGAGACCATTGGCCCTGGAATTTGTTCCCAGCACCTCCAAGGCAAAGTGCATTTCCACCCCGTAACTGAGGAGTCAGCCTTCCCAGGAGATGCAGCCACCTCCAAGTTTCCCCATCCCACTCACAGGTTCTACAGATTGTGTCTGTTCTAATTCAGCCACTCAGGTAGGATGGTTCCAAGAAGGCAGACTGATGCAGGGGAGTAAGCCAAAAGGAAATTTATCCCTGTTCCATGAGCATGAAAGGATAACAGACATACCGGTATTGGGAGGCCCAGATCCATGTTCCTAAGGAAATAGCAAGGTGGTCACACTTGAGGACATGCTGTGTGCTGGAGCACTGTTGGAAGGCCAAGGAATCAGAGCTGTGCACAGCAAGCTGGCCTCCAGGTCTTGGGCAGGCCTCTAGGAGCCAGGGGGCTCTTTGGGGACGCTGGGCAGAATGTGTGAGAGGATTAGCCCTGCCTGGAGAAGGGGGCTTTTCTCCCACCCCCTTCTCCAGGAGGCAGGCATGGCTATCTCTCCACCCGCCCTCCCCAGCATTTATGTGTGTCTGTGTGCACCAATGTGTGGGCAAAGGTGTGAGTGTATTGGTTCGAGAAAATGCAGGTGTGGCTGCATCTGAGTGTGTATATGTTTGTGTGTGTATGTCCGTCCTATGTGTGGAGTTGCATACATGCGAGTGAGTCAAAGGAGTGACAGGCGGAAATGTGTGTGTGTCTGGGTACACAGATGCTGGAAGGGGGAGTTTTGGAGATGAGCGAGCAGCAAGCATGTTTAAGGCGACCAAAGGTGTGTGAGAGAGACTGCAGGTGTGTGGCTCTCTGGGGACAGGGCTATTATTATTAGTGGGTATTGTTATTTCAGTGCACTAGCTGGGGGCTAACCTCAGCAACCAGAGAAACTCTTGGAAGGGACTCTAGGGACATGTTTTGCTAAAAATGTCATTTTTCTCCTAAATTGACTTGGGCTAGAGCAGCTCTCTCCTTGGCTGGGATGGCGCTAGGAGGACAGGCCCAGTCCTGCCCAGACTTAGCCCCGAGGTCATTGGGCTGGAAAGAAGTGGGGGAGCAAGAGCTGGAGGGATCCGATCCACTCCCAACACTGAACACAAGTTCCCCTGATACCGCAGCTGCTGAAATGATCCAAGGTGCCCGCTGTGTATCCAGCACCATTTCCCAGCCATGCTTCATGTAGACCAGACCCCCAGGCTGGGGAAGGAGTGAAGGGTGCTGGGAGGGCCCAAGCCTCTCCCCTGCTTCAACCAAGCAATGGCTTCTTAATTTGGTTTGAAGAAAGAGTCCCATTCCTAAAAAGGAAGTAGAGGTGAAGACCATCGCTGCAGAGGGTCCTGTGATGGTCCAGACAGTGTCCTTGCCCTGGGGAGCTCTGGGTCTATTTGGAGAGAGACCTGAGCCTGGCACAGACCACATCCCGTGACTCACTCTGTCTCCCCGATGACTCCTTGCCTTGGCCTGCAGTCACCCATTGCCTGCCGTGCCCTCCTCCTCGTGCCCCTGGACGTAAGGCCTGGCTGAAGAGCCGCTTCCTTCTGGAAGCCCTCTGACCCTCTCAGATAGAAGCACCCTCAGCCACCCTCCTCTCCCACTGTGTCCCTCTGTCACCTCACAGTCCCCATCTGCCTTGTCCCGGAGCTATTTCTGGGTCTGTCTCTCTCTTCCTCCTTGTTGTGAGCTCCTGCAGGGCCGAGGCTGGCTCTGACTCATCACAGTGTCCCCAGTACTCAGGTCAGGGCCTGGTGCTGATGAGTGAGCTGAATCACCTGTGAGCATCAAAGCAGAACCAGAGTCCACGATGAGGGGCCAGACTGTGGCTTAGGCCACGTGTCTGTGGAAACTGGTGTCTCCCCCACTAAGCCAGGTGCTCCCAGTAGGCAAGAACTGTGTCCAGGTCACCTCTTACCTAGAACCTGACACTATGGAGGGCTGGAAGGAAGGAAGGGAGGGGAAAAGGAGGAAGGGTGGAAAGAAAATAGATAGAAAGGAAAGGAGGGAAGAGGGGAGGGAGGAAGGAAGGAAGGAGTTCATGAGAATTAAAGACCAGAGTGGACAGTGGGCAGTGGGCAGAGGGCAGTGGACAGTGAAGGCATCAGGATATTGTGATTGGACTTGGCTCTGAGAGAGACACAGAATGGTCTGAGCCTGAGGTATGTGTAGGGAGGATCCATCACTTAGTCTAAAGAAGGTGCTCTCCCCCCCCTGCTTTACCTAACACTTGGCCTTCTAGAATCATTGATTCAGTTTCCCTCCTCCTGCAGAACGAAACTCAGGCACCAAGGAGCCAACCAAGGTTCGAGAGAGCCTCTTTCTCAGTCAGTGGCCCCAGAGCCAGAAGGACATCTGTGCTGAGGAAAGTAGCAGTGACCCCGGGGGATCCATGTCCATCGCCTTACCAGCCAAGAAGTCCGCGTGGTCCCCTGAGAAGACCCTGTTCTATGAGTTCCTTGGGGCCACCAAGAACCCAGGCGGGCAGCTAAGGCTGCGCAGCAAAGAGGTGGATGGGCTGGAGCTGAAATGTAAGCCGAACCTGCCCAGAGGAAGTCGGTAGAAGGGAGGTCAGAAACCCTCACAGGCCCTAGGAGTGGCTCTGCCATTCAATGGCTGTTATATCCATGGGCAAGTCACTGTCTTTATCTGGGTGTCAGTTTCTAAACCTACAAAATAGGGGAGATAACTTTCTCCCTATGTCCCTTATCTGGACTACAATTGCTAGAGAAATGCTGTTGGCTTTGAGAGGTCACATGGGTGTTATTGGGGGTCAGTTCAAACACTTAGTCAGGTTAGACCTGACTAAGTATATCCCTTCAAGTTGCCCAAAACAAAGAAAAATCCATGCTTCAGATTATTTGTATGTTGAGATTACTTATGTCCCTGCTTTATCTCCCTTGCCCTCCTACAACTGTTTTAATCAAACCTACTTTTCCAAAAAAGATGTCAATAAGGGGAAACTGAGGCCCATCTCTGACTCTATAAGCCCACAAGAATTATTGTAGAGGGAGAGAATTAAGGATTCATATTCTGAAACAATTGAGCCAAATCTCATTCATTCAGACTAGTTTTAGGTCATACCATAGTGAATCATATAATGTTTTTAAAATATACTATATAATAAAGAGGTAATATGAAAATTGACCATTACTCCAACACACAAGATGGCCACCCCCATGTGGACACAAGATGGCCCCACAAGATGGCCAGTAGGGAGGGCAGTTGTGGGCAATCAGCCAGCAGGGGAGGGCAGTTGGGGGGAACCCAGGCCTGCAGGGGAGGGCAGTTGGGGGTGACCAGGCCTGCAGGGGAAGGCAGTTGGGGGGGACCAGGCCTGCAGGGGAAGGCAGTTGGGGCCAACCAGGCCAGCAGGGAAGGGCAGTTGGGGGCGACCAGGCCTGCAGAGGAGGGCAGTTAGGGGCAACCAGGCTGGCAGGGGAGGGCAATTAGGGGCAAATGGGGCAGCAGGGGAGCAGTTAGGCATCGATCAGGCTGGCAGGGGAGTGGTTAGGGGGTGATTAGGCTGGCGGGCAGAAGCGGTTAGGGGCAATCAAGTAGGCAGGCAGGTGAGCAGTTAGGAGCCAGTGGTCCTGGATTGCAAGATGGATGTCCCTGTGGGATCGGGCCTAAACTGGCAGTTGGACATCCCCTGAGGGGCCCCAGATTGGAGAGGGTGCAGGCCGGGCTGAGGGACAACCCCCCCACCCCGTGCATGAATTTCGTGCACCAGCCACTAGTATACATATAACAAACTGTGCAAGGTTCTCAGGGGGCTGCTTTAATAATTTGAAAAGAATGACTTCTAGTGGCATAGCAATTGCTTCTATAAAACTGGATTTTTATAAAGTACTTGAAAGAATTTGGTTTTGAATGTAGGTGAGATGTAGTCCTAGCAATCGGGTTTATTGTGTGCACTGCGACCCGACACTGCCTCCTTTACTAGTGAGTGATGGAGAGAGAGGCTCCAAGGCAGACCCAGCTGGGCGTCTCAACCCTTCCAAATCGGCAAGGTGTGAGTGAATGGTGTTTTCCTATAGCTGGAAATTCACTTAAAGAACCAAGAGGAGCTTAGAAAACCTAATCTCTGAGAATATTAATCCTAGGGACAGTCCTGCTGAGGGTGTCCTGGCCTCTGCCTTCCTCAGCCACTGAAACCTCTCCTGTGACTTACAGTTAACCCACCTATGACAGCGGGGGACAAGAACAACCTCAAGTACACAGGGAACGTCTTCACCCCACGCTTTGCCACCACCTTGACCTCAGCATCCCTGAACCAGCCACTCTGGCTGAACTTGAACTATCCACCTCCGCCAGCGTTCACAAATCACTCCACCTTCCCACAGTATCAGGTGAGTGAGCGGGTTCTGGGCCTGCTTTCCAGGCGGCCATCCATGCAGGTTCCCACCACAGAGGAGCTGCAGCTAGCAGGATGCCTAAATCACAGAGAACCTTGACACTATTTAATTTCTTCATTGTGGCCACATCAGACCAACTACTACTTAGTGCACACACGCTCATTTTTACTTATTATATTTCTCATTTCTTTTGTCTGATTTCCAGTTCACTCTGGGCTAGGTATTCCAGAGCTGCATTGCTAGCTCTGGCTGGTTCAGTGCTCGGGCTCCCAGGATAGGATGACAGCCTAGTCCTTCTTCCCCACCCACTTCCTGTGACTTCCTTTATAGTCAGATGACATGCATCCTAGATTACTTGGGACAGTTCCAGTTTAGGTCTTTTGTCCCAGAATAATTATGAATAGCACCCCTTTCACTCTCAAGTGTCCTGGTGCGGATGACAAATTATATGGTCACTTCATTGAAACATCTGAGCAGATTTCGCTAAGGCGGCACAATGCTTGGTCTTGGACTCAGAGCTGAAATGAAATTAGTAGCCAGGCAGACACAAAGGGATGGTGAAACACTCATAGCAAGGTTGGAAATTTTACTCACAGAACTTATTATTCAGGGAAAATGTGGTTTCTGTAGTTTGTCTATTTAATCTCCCTTAAGAGCTGCCGCCCACTGGGTGGAAGGAGGAAAGAAATCAAATAAATGTCCACTCTGGTTTAAACCATAGTCCAATCCAATAGCTTAATAATCCCTTGAGGTAGTGCTCAGCTTGTCGGAAAGCTGCTCAGTGTCTAAGATTCCTGTCTCCTGAGCCCTCCCTGGCTCCTCCAGCGTGGCGTGTTGGTGTGTGGGAAAGGATGGGAACAAACACCAACTTGTGGGCCAGGTTCTTGAGAATTTGCTGCCCGGCAAACCCCACACAGGGCAACGAGAGACAGAAATTTGCGGGAAGTCTTCTGGTCCTGTCTCTGTGCCCCTCCCACCACCCTTGGGCCCTGTGTCATTTCCCCCTTTACAGCAGGGGGAGAGCTGTCTTCCCAACTCCATATACAGCCTCTCAGAGCCGTAGCCCCTGACTCTTTTTAAAAAATATATATGTTTTTATTGATTTCAGAGAGGAAGCGAGAGGGAGAGAGAGATAGAAACATCAATGATGAGAGAGAATCATTGATCAGCTGCCTCCTGCACGTCCCCCCTCCCCCCCCACCCACTGGGGATCAAGCCTGCAACCAGGGCATATGCCCTTGGCCAGAATCGAACCCTGGACCCATCAATCTGCAGGCCAACGCTCTATCCACTGAGCAAAACTGGTTAGGGCACCCCTGCTCTTAAACGGAGCTAAAGGAGTTTAGCAAAATCTCTCTTTTTCTCTTCAAAAATTTTTTCAAGACTTTTTGTTTGTTTCCTTAAGAGAAGAGTGCCCACCCTCTCCTCACATGGGACAGAAGGCCTCCTGCGCCACTGTCAAGATGATCATGAATTGTGACCTAAGGGAAATCAAAGAGTGTGCTTTCCACACCTCTAATGCTGTCCCTGCACAGGTCCCTGTTCGTGTGCTCACAGATTCAGCAACCCCGTCAGCAATGTTCGTCCACGCGTGCTCATTCACTACTCAGCCATTTCTTCACCTACTCACTGACACGCTCATTTTTACTTATTATTTGCTCACATATTTAAATAATTGTAAAAACCTTTGCTTCGCACTGACTGTAGAACAGCGTTGGCAAGGTGAGGGGATTCAGAGGTGACTAAGCCAGGAGCCACCTCCAGGCCGGCACTGTGTGGGCACCCCCACTGCAGACAGAGAACCGATGGCATCGTTTTATTTAGTGTAAACCAGTTCCTCTATTATGCACTCTCAGGGCTCACCGTGCAAAGCTGATTCATCATGGTTTGCTTTGTAAAGTGCAGATAATATCTTTTTGCTATGCTGACTCCTTCTGACTTGACCTTTTGGAATGGTGAGATTTGGATGCATATTTTTTTTTTTTACATTAAATGTATTGGAGTGACATGGGTTAATAACATTATCTATGTTTCAAGTGTACAATTCTATAATACATCATCTGTATATTGCGTGGTGTGCTCACCCCCCAAGTCTAGTCTCCTTCTATTGCCGTATATTTGACCCCCTTTATCCTCTTCATCCCCCCCTCCACACCTCCCCCTCTGCTAATCACCACACTATTGTCTGTGAGTTTGTTTTGTTTGTTCATTTGGTGCTTTCTGTTTTATATCCTCCCTGTGAGTGAAATCATATGGTTCTTTTAAGCATGAAGGTCCTTTGTCTTAAGAGATGCAAGTGTTTGTGTTGCAGGACTGACTCTGGGTTCCCTGGCTTCTGGGCACAAGCGGTTGGAGGCCCTGGCTGGTAGGACCCCTGGGTCTTGCAAGGCAGTGTAGGCGCTGACTGGGCCCAGTTGACTGTAGAAGTTGACCCCCCTCCCCGCCCCCACAGGTGGTAAAGAAGGACAGCATAATTTACCTTCTCGCAGCTTCTCATCATCAAGGGGCCTGGGATAATAACAATAAGTCAGGTTTGCAATCAGCAGACATTTAAGGGAATCCTGCTGCTTCCAAACTGTATGGCCTTGGGCAAGTTAGGCAAATGCTCTGAGCCCCGGTTTCATTATAATTACAGCAGCCGCAGCAGCCATTTGATCCGGTTGTAAGGTTAATTGAGTCCATGGACGGGAAAGAGCTTTGTAAAACCTAAAGTAGGATACAGGTGTTGGTTTTTATTATTATTCAGCTCTGATCTCCCTAGAGAACAGGGTCAGGAGCTCGCAGACCTGGAGACAGAGAGGAGAAAGGGGGAACAATTTATCCTACTCTCTTTTCCTGCTTGTCATAGGAGTAAAGGTGAGGTCCCAGATCCAACATATTCCGAGCTCCGCTGTGGAGGAAGGCGAGCCTGGAAGACTAAGTCCCCAGTACCAGGAGCTCCAGAGGCTCCTGGGCTGCTTGGCAGGAAGGAACTCTGCTCCCAGTTAAGGAGGGAGGCTGCATTGGGAGAGGCCATGGCCCCAAGCCAAGAAGAATGAGTAGTTTATTTACCCTTGCTTGTGATTTTACAGAATTGCAAGTCAAACAACTAGAAATGTCTTCACAGTCATATAGTGTTGCTTTTAGAGGACAGAGCAGGGATGGGCAGCTGTTTGTCTTGCACAGATCCTAGGGGTAGCCTATCCCAGCTGGCCTGGGGAGGATGGCAGCCTGGAGGCATTGGCTGTGCAGAGTGCTAATGGGGTGGAGGGGTGTAGGAGGGAGTGAAACAGAGGAGCTACATGGAAACCCTGGCTTTGGAGCTCACTGAGGGCTGGGAAGAGGCAGGGCAGCCCCATCTGTCTCCCTCTCTGCCCAGGTTCAGGCCATGGCCAGAGTGCAGGAATAGGCTGTGGTCACAGTGGTGAGTGGGGCTGCGAGAGGACGTGTGCTTTCAGGGGCCTGGAAGAGGGGCCCTTGGAGAGTTGGGAGACTTTCCCCAAGACCCCATATCAGGACCCCATGGCTCTGAGTCAGCCACCAACACGTTGATAATTGGCACAAGGAGAGCCCAGAATTGAGGCAGCATCCAGAGTGAAGAATCATCTGGAAAGACATCCTAGTCTAGGGATGCTTTGAGTATTGAGCTGATTCTTAGGAGGGGACTCTGGATTGGCAGGGAGAGGTAGTCTGAGACTGGAGGGGTCCTGGGCTGCCCCATCCACAGCAGCTGTTCTGCTGTGCATGCACTTTGTGTGTGTGTGTGGGGGTGGGGGGGTGGGGGGGGGGGGCGTGTACAGTGAGAGATACTAAAAAATACCTAACATATGCAGATTCCTTGCTGAGTGCTTGGCACTGTTCTGAGCCCTTTGAATGCATTAACTCGTTCATCGTCACACCAGTCCTCATCATAAGGTCCAGAGACAGGTTTGGTGGGCATATAGACAGACAGCAGCAGAGACCCAAACTAATACCCTTGGGTTCACAGTGGCACATTTGTACACGGAAACACACAACTGCGACACAAAAGGAAGTACACATGCAAATGTGCTTAAGTAAGCAGGTGCAAACTGACACACGCACACACACAGGTACATGGATACCACCTGTCTTAGGGCAGCAATGGGGTTGGGGAAAGTAACTTAGAAGAGGAGTGTAGTCAGCAATAAAGGGAATGTGGCTACCTTCACAGGCTTTACAGTCTTGGACACACATACTTTTATAAACAAGGGAAAAGGCTCAGAGAGGTGAAGTGACTTGCCCAAGGTCACACAGGCAGATCTGGGATTTAAGAGGCAGTCAGGCTCCTGAAGCTCTCTCCTTAATTACTCACCAAGAAAGCAGTGAATCCTGCTGAACAGGCTTCCTGTGTGGTGTGAGTTGTGCGTGCCTGGCCTGATGCCAGCTGGACCTGGCAACCAGGGGGTCTGGCCTGCAGGGCGGTGGCATGGAAACTGAGTTGAGTGGCTGCCCTTTGACTGGGAGCCCCTCACCCCACAGTACTGAGCCTCTCCTTCTCTCCCCAGGGCCTGTACCCACAGCGGGCAGCCAGGATGCCCTATCAGCAGGCCGTGCACCCCCAGCTGGGATGTTATCCCCGACAGGTGAGTAGATGACCTCTCACCTTTGTCCCAGCTCCACGAAGGCCTTCAGGCCAAAAGCCTGGTCATTAGCCTCACCAGCCATACGTTTTGGCCCATCCGTGGACCAGAGTACACACAGATACCAGCATGCAGGTGGACCCAAACAGGCGTCCCCAGGTGGTAATACAGCTGGCACTTACAGGGCCCTTGCTGTGTGCCGGGCCCTGGTCTAAGGTCTTCACCAGCATTAACTAATTTAACCTTCACTACCACCCTGAAAGGCAGGTTAGAGATGAGGAAAACAAGGCACAGAGAGATTAAATAACTTGCTCAAGGTTATAAAGTTGTCATATAAGTTAGCTTAAAAGGCCTCAATATCTCATAGACTTTCAACAATAAATACTTTTCACTCACGGTCTGTGGATTGGCTGAGCCGGGCTGGGATTCGGTTCAAGCCTGTTCCGTGCGTTCTCCTTTGGGTGTGTGCTGACGATGTAGTAGCTTTTGCTCCTGCCACAATGGGTGACACCCAATGTCCCTGGAGCCTCCCTCCATTGGCCAAAGCAAATCACATGGCTTTGCCCAGCATCAATGGGGCTGGGGATTCTTGTTCCGCCCCTGGCGGTTTGTCAGTTGAAATACAAGACACCCAGTTAAATTCAAATTTTAGATAAGCAGTGAATAAAGCTTTGGTATAAGTATGTCCCAAATATTGCATGGCCCATACTTATACTAAAGTATTATTTGCTGTTAATTCATCCATTTGAGATTAAATGATATGCAATTCTACTTTAACTGGATGCCCTGTGCTTTTTTTCTGCTAAATCTGGCACCCCCTACTCCCATGGGAAGGTTGGGTGAATATCTGCTTGGCAGTATCACAATGGCAGAACTGGAGTTTGACCTTGGGCAGCCTGGCTTCAAGGTCTGTGATCCCAATCATAGTGGTTTACTGACTCTTATACATACATATAGAGAAATACAGTATCAAAATAAAGCAGCAGAGACAAAAATACAAACACAGAGACACAAAGATAGAGTTCTGTACATGACACTGAGCTGTGTGCACACCAAACACAAAGCAGCATGCCCAGAGATGCTGAGTGTCTTGGGAGGGGCGTGAGGGAGTGGGGTGAGGAAAGAAGCTTGGAACCTGCTGCATGCTCGGGCTGGCCTTGCACCCTCACACACAGGTAGACAAGCCCCACACTCAACTCACAGACTCCTGGGCCTCCCCTCTCTCCCCAGAGAGCCCCACCCTATTTCTGCAAACTGCACCTCTGACCTGAAGTACGTGGAATGTTCCAGAGGGTAGAGAAGGGACACAGGTATAGATTACTTTATCCCATGGACCAGGACTGCTGCTTTTTCATCAGTGGGAGCTTTGCATCCTGAGATGCGGAGATGACAGGCAGTCTGGTTCACAGAGTCTCAGCCACGTCATGTCCACCCCACAAGCAGTGATACCATCCACCTAGTTCCAAAGAGAACATTTCCTGACAAAGTTATGTAAATGCATTTATTTGAGAAGGTAATACAAGAACATGACTCGTAGAGGCAATCACTGATACTGGTTCCTTGGGTATTTTCCCCGTGATGTCTATTGATACAAACGTCTTTGTACAAACGAGGCCTTCTGGGCACACTATTCTCTCACCGCTTTTGTCAGCAAAGCGTCTGTCATGCACCTGGTTCCAGAGCAGTATACACAGCTCTGTTTTATGGCCTTTATCAGTTACATGTGGTTAGGGGCACATTTTTGAATAAAGCTTATCTCTCATGTCCGTCTCCTCCCAGGTCCCCTTTTTCTCCCCGACTAAGGAAACTAGGGGTATTATTGGCCACGCTGACCTGGGAGGTGCCTCCCTGGGTTCTCTCTGAAAGCTCTCAAATCTTTCTGACCTTTAGCTCATCATCTTGGGGTTTTGGTGCCTATGTCCAGCTTCACCAGATCCTGTACATCCACTGGGAGAAATATGGGGAGGTGTGGGGAGGGCTCAGGGCTCCAGAGGGGCAAGCACAGAGGTACGAAACACTAAGCAAGCGGCTTAACTTCTCCGAACCCAGTTTCCTTGTCTCCACAATGGAAATACTAGTGGTCCTACCTCACAGGCTGGTTGGGGTTTAAATGAGAGAATCCATATGAAGGGCGCACCCTAAGCTCTCAAGCGGCGCCAGCCTCTGTGAATGGTGCATTAGATGAGGCTGTGCAGGGTGAGAGAGGGCTGTCCACGAGCTGAATCCCTGAGCAGCCTGGACCCCAGGTTCTTGCTATTGAAGTGGAGGCCCGGCAGCTTCCCCAGTTTGGAGGCAGCTTGCCTCAGCACTCAGGAGGGTGGACGCAGCTCTCACAGGGGAGGGAGGGTTCCCTGACATTTGGAGCTGTCAGGGGGGAGTGCAGTGCTCGGGATGTCATGAGCTCCATGTCCGTTTAGGTATTCAAGCAGACACTTAGAGGTTTCTTCTTTCCTCCTTCCACTTCCTCTCTCTTTCCTTCTTGCATTCACTCAACAGATGTTTATTGAGCAGCTCCTGTGTGCCAGGCACTATCTTTGGACTGAAACTATATTAGGAAATAAGGCAGATGGGGTCCCTGCCTTGCCAGGGGCATGATTGTAGGAGCCCCATTTTTGGTGGGAGTATGATCCAGGTGGTCTCCCAAACCCCACTGAGTTCCTATTTTGCTCTAGGGTTTAGGCTGAATTCCATTGCCTTTTTTTGGCCCTTTCTCCTGGACTCACACTGTCCAATATAGAAACCACTAGCCATGTGTGGCTACTTATATCTAAATCAATTAAAATTAAGTAAAATGAAAAACTCAGGTCCTTATTCACATATCACATTTCAAGTACTCAGTAGGCACAAATGGCTGGCGGCTGCTGTGCTAGGCAATGCAGATATAGAACCCTTCTAGCACCCAGCACAGGAATTCCCACTGGGCGAGGCTGTCTTATACTTGGACCCTGTTGAGGGCCTGAGCTAGAAGCCAGGGATGTTTCAATCTCAATAGCTTTTTTTGAGATAGTTGAAGACTTAAAGATGAATAAGGGGCTTTGAGGATGGTTACTGACAGAGGGAAAAGGGGATGTAGGGAAGAGAATGGAAATGTTTATTTGCTACTTAGTATGTCTCAGACTCTTTACTTACATCAGCTGACTCAGTCCCCAGACAATGGAGATAGCGTGCCCATTTTACAGATGAGGAAACTGAGGCTCGGCTAAATTCAGTCACTTGCCAAGCTCACGTACAGAAGTTGAGCCCTGTGCTTCTACCATCCCAACATGTTGCCTGAGAGGCACAGGGTCGAGCGATAGGGCTGGGGTTAGGGTTAGGGTTGGGGGAGTGATGCTTTGGAAGCGGTGGGCTCTGCTGGACCTCACCCCTCTCTCCTCTCTGACCTGCAGGTGACACCGTACAACCCAGTGCAAATGGGACAGCAGATTTTTCGCTCCTCCTACACCCCTCTGCTGAGCTACATCCCCTTCGTCCAGCCCAACTACCCGTACCCTCAGAGGACACCTCCGAAGCTGTCCACCAACCCCCGAGACCCTTCCCCCATGGCAGGAGATGGGCCGCAGTTCCTCTTCCCCCAGCCGTATGGGTGAGTCCTTGGCCTGCCCTGGAAGTCTAGCTTAGCACTAGAAAGCTGCTGGACAGGGGAGGAGAGTACCCGGGGCCTCACTGCCTGGGGGATGCCCCCGATCTGGATGCCCTGTGGGTCCTGGAAAGACCTGGTGTGGAGGCGAGCAGGTGTGGCCCACTTCATTTCGGGGCTGCGCTGCACAGCCCATAGTGGTGGCACCCAGCACAGCAGGTGGCGGGTGGTGGACCTGGCGCATTTGCCTTTACCAGTTCCCTTGGTTTACAACAGGCGGCCAGGTAATCCTCTTACAGCTCTCCCCCACTCACTGCCCTCTGAGCTCCTCGCCAGGCTAATCTCCAGAACATCCCATTGACTTCTCAGCGGGCCCTGCCGAAGGATCTGCCATGGCTTATCAGGGCTGCCCATGCCTTCCCACCAAAGTACCCCGGACAGCAGAGGAGAGGGGTTTAGCAGCCAACAGCCAACACAAACTCGACCTGTTGGCCGAAAATACCACACAAATTTTCCATGCTGGTTAGGTCATACGTCTCTGTTTGTTGTTTTAATGTAATAACACTGAACCGCTCACTCCCTCTCAGCAAATCTTCAACTGATAGGGACGTCCTGAGAGGCGGGCAGCCGGCTCCTGCGGTTCCGAGTCTCCCGGCACACACCCTGGGAAGCGAGTGCCCCGTTTGAGGAGCTCGGTTTGTAGAACTAGGGCCAAACTGTAGTGTTGATGTGTGTCCCCAAACTCTCATCCTTTCGAATCAGCGCTTCCCCAAGTGTCTCCTGTAAAGGAATAAATGCTAGAAAGAGGTTTCTGTAGTCAGATGTGTTTGGGAAAAGCTGTGTGAAACAAAGGTAAACACATTTCGTAACTGTTGGAATTCTCAGATCATTTAATTTCCAAGGGTGCCTGGAAATGTCCAAAAGGGTAATCAATAGTGTTATTTTTACCCAAACCCCACAACCCTGTTTTTCTCTTGCTTTCTTTTTTCTTTCATCTTCTCTCTCTCCTCCTTCCCTCCCTCCGTGCCTCCCTCCCTCCCCCCTTCCCCCTCCCCCTCTTCTCTCCTTTGCTCCCCATTTTTCTTCCTTTTTCTTGTAGGGCATATCAAAAAGCTCTGTATTAATTCACATAGTTCCTATGAATTTAGCCTGGGGGCGCATAGGTGATTAGGGCATAGTTCCCCCCTCCCGAGAGCAGAGAGTGCGTGAGATGTGGGCACAGTGATGTTAGAGCTGTGACAAAGTGAGGACCACCAAAGTGGCAGAGGATGAGGCAGGACCTTTGCTGGGTAGACAGTGAGCAGTGATTGGAGAAGGGCATTCCAGGCGGGAGAAGTGAGGCCCTGGATTCCAAGGTGCGTAGCAAGCTTGAGGCCTGGGCAATAAAGGCATCTGGTTGAATGATTAGATTCATCCCTGAAAAAGGTGGAACATAGGATTGGAAAAAGGAGGCTGGGACTGCATTCCTAAAGGCTCCTAGCTGCTAGACCTGGGCATCTGATGCAGATTGGTGCATAGCAGAATGACCAGATGGGCTGGAGGGCAGAGAAACAGGAGGGGAGAGGGGGCGTGGTCTGGATGAGAGCTTCTCGGCTCCCTGGAGGTGAGAGTAGATGAGAAGGCAGAGGGATCAGGACAGACTACCGGCAGGCCAGCAAACTTCCCGTATTCCACACTGTGACTCTGGGCTCAAGGGGAGAGAGCTGTTAAACTGGCTGTATGTACTTGGGAGGGAGCGTGACACTGAGGTCTCATTAGTCAGCACTCTTGGGAGCAGTAAGAGTAGAGGGTTGAGACCCAGTTGGTAGCTGTCTATAGGGACTGGGAGAGGAAAAGGAGTGAGCAGGAGCTTTAGGAAGAAACAGTCTTAGAAGCGGGAGGAAGCCTGGTGCCAGGTGGACACATCGTGGGCAAAGGCGCAGAGTGGCAGGAGTGGTGGCAGTCAGCAGGTGGAATGGAGGCTGCTCTGGGCAGGGAAGACCTGGAGAGTGAGGTCGGAAAAGTGAAGCAAAGCATGTCGGACTCTGTCCCCAGAAGGAACAATTTGTTCATTCCAAAAACATTTCTTGAGCATCTTTTCTGTGTCCAGCACTGTTCTAGGCACTGGTTACTGGAGCAAACAAGAACGTTTTCCTTGTCTCATTCCAAGGGGAGAAATAGGCAGCAAGGAAATAAACAAGCGGCACACAGGCCAGGTGCTGGGGTTGAGGGGAGAGGGAATGGAGGGAAGTCTCCTGAGCTGAGATCTAAATGAAGTGAGAGAATGAACCCGGCATGTATGTGGGCGATGAGCAGTCTGGGCAGAAAGCAGGGAAAGTGCAGCCGCCCCACAGCGGACTGTAGCTGGCGCACAGTGAGTGGGAAAGAGCGAGTGGGTGGAATTGAAATCAGAGGAGTAGCCATGGCCAGACTAGGTAGGACCGGTAGGCATGGTATGGGGGTTTTTAAGAACAGTGGGAAGCCACTAGGATGACTTTCAAACTGGTGAGGACGTGCTCTAGTTTTCTATCTAGAGAAGACGACGTGGGCTGAGGTATGAAGCATGGGCTGTGGGGTCAGAGCCACCGCAGGGGTGCAGGAGAGGAGCTTTTGTAGCCGTCTGAGGCAGAGGTGCTGGTGGTGGGGACCAAGGCAGTGACAGTGGGACAGGAGACTGAAAGCTCTGGAGTCTTTATTGTCTTGGTGGAAGGACTTAGGGATGGTTGGCTGTGGAATGCGGGAGAGAGGAATGGAGCATGATCCCATTTATAACTTGAGTGACTGGATAAGTGGCGATGCCAAACAGCCAAGGTCAAGAAGGCTGCAGCGACGATCTGTTGATCAAGAGTTTGGTTTGGGATATGCGAAATCTGAGATGTGAGGGGAGCCGCGAGAGGCAGATGGCTGTATGTGAGTCTGGGGCTCAGGGCAGGGGCTGGGGCTGCTAATAGAAACCTGGGAGTCATTAGCATATAGATGATATTTAAAGGCTTGGGATGGGATGAGATCGCCCAGGGAGTGCGTGTACATAGAGAAGAGAGGAGGCCCAAGGACGGGCCCGGGGCCTCCAGCATGTGGAGAGGTTGCGGAGATGTGGAGGAACCAGCAAAGGGTCTAAGGTGGGGCTGCATGAGGTGGGAGAAGATATGGAGGAGAGTGTGGAGTGCAGGAAGCCAAGTGACGAAATTATTTCCTGGGGCAGAGAAGGAGGGGACACAGGGAGATGAAAACAAGATGAAGGCACTTTAGAGGGGAGCAGTGAGCACAGCAGTGGTGTCCGGGTGGGGGGCTTCCAGTGGTCCCAGATGGAACAAGGTCTAAGAGAGGCTGCTCTGGGCGGGAAAGGATACAGGACCCAGGTGGAGAGTTTAGTCTCAGAGACAAGGAGGGTCAGCGCTCCCTCTGGGTCAGGAGCAAAGGAGAGAACCAAGAGACTAAACCATACGAAGTGGGAGAGGAAGGAGCAGGTGGCTCCATGTTCTCAGGGAAGGAGCAAGGGAGCCCCCCCACCCTTGGTCAAATCAATTTGCATATTTAATAATGCAAATTATTCAATAGACACACAACTTATCTTTCAAACAACAATATTGAGTTAAAAGGAGCATAAATAATAATTTACTAGAAATAGCAGCATAGAAACTGTCCCAGGCAAACCAGGACAGGTCACCGTGCTCAAGAGGCAGCTCAAGTCTGCCTTCTTCCTCCAGGAAGCATTCCTTGATAACTCTCCAAGTGGACTACCTCTCCACATGGGCTACCTCTCCACATGGGCTACCTCTCTTCCTGGCCCTCTAGTGTTCCTCCTGTCCAGTCCATGCCCTTGGCAGTTGATCTGATCAGAAGATCTCAACATGAAAAGGGCCTAGATGCATGGGGTGTGGTGATAAGATGCGAGGTGTGCCCTGAGTAATTTGTCCCTGGGAGTTATTAAATGCGAAATATTGGTTATGGCTTTTATTTTATAAATCAGAGTAGAATCCAGGGTATCTCTATAGTAACGTCACTGCCAATCATTTATATTCCAATCTGATTTTTGAAAGAGAGAAAAAGAGGTGCGGTTACTGCCAGCATTAATTGCTTATCAGGCACCTGCCTTATGCCAGGTCCCAGGCTGGGCTCTGGGTATGAAATGGTGGGGAGTCCAGATAATGTCGCTGCTCTCATGGAATCTCTTTTAGTGAGAAGGGAATTAAACAAAATCTGAAGCCTAGTTGTCCAGGGACACTTGGCAAGCAACAGATACTGATAGAAGCTGAGGCATTACAAATTAATGCGGTTTGTTCCCATTGCTCCTCTCCCCCACCCCCATCCACCCCGCTCCACCTTTGTCGTTTTGTCAATTCATGGCACAGTGCCATGCTTGTGCACATCTCCTGTAATATGCATCTACCCGGCTGAAAAGTGACTGAGAATCCCTGGATTAGACTAAATCTAGTCATTTGCTCTGCTGCAATTCATACTGAGCTCTGTCCCCATTCATCCAAAGCATCCTAGCAGATGGGTGACGAAATTGCAATAGGATCCCAGAAGTGTGAGTAAATGATTCCATCTGGAACAGGCAGGGAAGGTTTCACGGAGGAGATGGCTTTTGAACTCTCGATTGAGGTACACCTGGGAGAAAAAGCATACGTGTGCGCATTTCTGCTCTTGGAGGGTGAGGCTCCGATCTTCTTAGCTCTTCCTTCTCCCAGGGTCTAGCAAACTCCCAGGCACTCGGTGATGTCTCATTGCTCACTTCTTGAACTGGTTCTGAAACAAAGAGCCTAGGTTAGCCTGGCGCTGATGAGGGGAGGAGCCCTGGCATTGTCTGGACTCCTAGATCTCACTCGGGGACTGGGATATGGCCTGATTTCTCTGTTGTTGTGGAATTTCCTAAAGGACAGCCCTGGTCCTCTAAGGCAGGTAAAGTGGCTGCAGGACCACAAGGAAGGTGCTCTGATTCAGAGAGGCTCCCTACTTTGTGGTTCTGGACATGATGAGGGCATAGGCTTCATAGAAGTAATCCCTACAGACTGCTGGGGGCTTCCTGACCTAAGTAAGTGGCAGAAAAAGCTCTTTATTGTCCTCCAATTATATCCGTTTCATATTTTATTTTCCCACAGCCATAGCACTTTTATTATGCTAGAGCTTTTAGCCTCCAAGCCTGTCATGATCGTGACAGTCTTTGACAGCCACAAAATTAAAATATTACTTTTCCTAATATCTCCACCAACATTATGAATTTCATCTTGACATCCATCATCTTTCTCTTCCAGGTTCGGCTCGTCGTCTGGTGGGCCCCTGCTGAATAGCCCCTATTTCTCCTCCAGTGGGAATGGCATAAATTTTTAGATCTCCTCCTCCTACCTTAGCCCTTGGGTCAGGGCTAAGGGCTCTGGAATTCTGGCTGCTGCAACAGCTTGGTAGGAAGTTTGGAAAGCCAAGGTTCTGACCAGGTCGCAGACAGAAGACAGCAAGACCAGACTCATCTATTGACCAACACTCATATACACATGGCCCAAACCACACCCCGTCCCCCTCAGCATCATACTCACTTGCTCAACTACTTATGCACCTGTATTTAGCTAACAAGAGTGATTTTTGTTTTTGTTGTTGTTGGTAAAATAGAAGTAAGACACTTAATTTTAGAAAGTTTGTATTTTATGATAAAAGTATGAGCTGCTTGAAATAGAATGTGTCTGTTGGTTTGTTTTCGGTTTGCTGCTATTGTTATGTTCTGCATAACCTTCATTGTTCATTTTCCCAATGAGACTCATCATTCAGTTAGGACAGGAAGAGAGACCACGAGCTGGAGTCCTAAAGTGCTGGTCTCTAAAAATGGCATCCCAGAGGTCCTAAACTTGAGGGCTACTCTCTTGTATTTTGTGATCCCTTCACTTATCAACATTCCCATTTATGTACCTCAGGAATGGATGAAAAAGAGATGCACCCTCCTCTGTCCTATCAGGTGATGGTTTTACCGAAAAACTCTCTGGACACAAGATGGGAAAGTGTGTCTTGGAAATGAACTAAAAAAATAAAGCTAAATGTGACAGTCATGACTATCCAGTGGTTGTCTATCAATGCCACACTCCAGGTCAATCTCAAAACTGCACCTAATGGCACTGCTCTTGGATCTATCTCAATCAACATGTTTTTTTCTTAATCCTTACCCAAGGATGTGTTGGTTTTTTTAAAAATTGATTTTATAGAGATAAAGGGAGAGAGAGTCACATCGATGTGAGAGAGAAACATCAATCAGTTGCCTCCCATATGTGCCTTGACCTGGAATTGAACCCGCATTTGGTATACAGACAACGCTCCAACCAACTGAGCCACCCAGCCAAGGATATCTCAATCAACTTTTATCAGTGACTTGAATATGGACATTGAGAGCTTCCTGACCACATTTATGGAGGACACAACTCGGGGAAGAGGAGCTGACCGGAACCAGTTATGCACATGTACTTGAATTCTTCTATTCTCTAGCCATTATAGACGTCACTAAACAACCGTCCCCTGAGCCTGGACAAAGCCACAGAATTATTCTCCTCACGGTGGTCCAGGCAGCCATCACCGATCAGGGCTGGTCTATGAAATGAAACCCATGTGCCATTCTTTGGCAAACTGTAACAAGATGAAATGCAGTAGAAGGTTAATCTAAGTACCGTACTTTCCGGCGTATGAGATGACAGGGCATATAAGGTTTTCCTGGGTTAAAAAGTTGTTTTATACGCCGGAAAATACGGTATATTGGACTATATTGATGGGATTAGATATAATGGATTAGATATATTGGACTACCATATTTTCCGGCATATAAGATGACTTTTTAACCCAGGAAAATCTTATACGCCCAGTCGTCTTATACGCTGGAAAATACGGTACCTACTTTGGGGTCTAAAAAATAAAATACGAATATACAGATGGACCAACACTGTCAATTCCAAGTTGCTCTATCCCCAACCTTGTGGGTCACATGAAAGCTCAACCCCACCCTGACTGAGGGGAGAGCCCGGTCTGGGGAAACTAGGAGCTTTAATCCTGATAGTAATGAGAAGCTGGGGTCTGGAAGCCACCCATGTCTCGGCATGCGGGTTTAAGTCCAGTACCCACAGGAACATTTCTCTTGCCCTCACAGTGTGACACCATTGGCCTCACTGGCCTTTGTTTTTTGAGGGGGGGAGTCCCCAGAAACCGTTTTCTCTCCCAAGTTTTCTTAGGACTTAGGCCTCTTCCATGGTATAAGTCTGGGGCACACCCTTGGTCCTCTAGCCCTTCTCCAAGGCTCACCCTACTTTTAGTATATCACTTTTTGTTGTTGTTATCCTTGATTCAGTCTAGATTCTCCATGGATTCTGAGAGACACTGGTCACTAGAATTTCTCACAAATGCAGGAGCCCCTTTCTTCCCTGAAAGGCTTTCTCATATTATACTTTCAGGTATTAACTCAGGCTGGACCGAAGTTTTCTACCCTCTCTTGATCTCAGTGTTTGAAGGCAAAAGAGAGGAAGAGAAAGAGCCTGGATTTGCCCTTGGCCAGACCTGGGTTCTTAGCCACTTCCCAACTTGGCCTTGGTTAGAGAACTTAACCTCACTAAACCTCAGTTTCACTAATGGCAATGTTAATTGTGAGGATTAAAAGATAATGTAGGCTTAAGAAGACTTAATGTCCACTTAATGTATTCTTGTGGTTTTAATATGGTAGAATAATTATGTTCTGTCTTTCTTCCCTGGAAATTTACCTTCAAATAGCAAGGAGAGTAAGAGAACCTATAAAAACTTGATTCTCAATGAAATTGGAAAAGGCAATAATCCCATCTGCTATATACAAAGGCAGAAATAGGATGGAGAAATGGTAAATAAATGCCTTAGAAGAACAGGGGAAGATCACAGTGAAATGCTGGCTGAGGGAGATATAGCAGCATGCAACAAGCCATTTTCCCACGCAGAATCCTGAAGGTCTCAGAAACTGGAGGTGCCAGGTGCTGGGCACCATGAAAGGTGGTGCTGGTGAGAGATAAAATTGAGGGGTTGATGTAAGAGGTAGCTCCTATTCTGGCCCCACAAAGCCAGGGTCCACGAATAGCTCTACAGGAGACAGGAGGCATTTTCTTTGAGGTAACCTTACTGACCATGCATAGGGATTGTGGGGATGAGGGCCCAGATGGAAAATGGAGATTGAGTGAAATATACATACATCCAATGCCAAGCTAGGCTTTAACCAAGAGGCAGGAGTTTGGAGGGTCCTCCAAAGAAACGGAATTGCACTTGGAGGTACCAGTGAAAATGACCCTCTGATTATGCCCTGCACAGAGAGCTCCCCATCAACTTTTTGGGACCTATGCTTAATAAAAATGAGCAATCTCCAACAAGAAACACATCAAAACAAAGGCAAAAGGGAAGTAGAAAAAGAGACAGACCATAATATTCTCATGGAGATAAGATAGTACACTTTAAAAATAAGGGCAACATGTTATATGCTTATTTTAAAAAATCAGAACAAGAAAGTGCTTTTGAAATTAGAACAGTGATAGCTGATTTTTTTTTTTCAGTGAGAAGTGTTGGAAGCTAACATCAGAGAGATCTCATGGAAAGGAGAATTTTAAAAAGACATGGGGTAGATTATGAGATAAAAGATAAGAAAATGAGAGGATTTAGTCCAGGAGGCTAAATATCTGGCTAACAGGAGTTCTAGGCAGAACAGTGCAAAGAGAGGGGGTGGAAAGCATTAACAGAAAAACACAAGGAATTTTCCCAGATTGGATGGTCTAGACCAGTGGTCGGCAAACTGCAGCTCGCGAGCCACATGCGGCTCTTTGGCCCCTTGAGTTTTTAGCAAAGGCCAGCTTAGGAGTACCCTAATTAAGTTAATAACAATGTACCTACCTATATAGTTTAAGTTTAAAAAAATTGGCTCTCAAAAGTAATTTCAATCGTTGTACTGTTGATATTTGGCTCTGTTGACTAATGAGTTTGCCGACCACTGGTCTAGACCAGTGCTTTGCAAAATGAATGAAAAAGATCCACATCCAGACATATTGCTGTGCCCTGGCCAGTATAGCTCAGTTGGTTGGGTGTCGCCCTGTGCACGGAGAGGTCACTGGTTCAATTTTGGGTCAGGGCACATGCCCGGGTGGCCAGGTTGATCCCCAGTATGAGGTGTGCAGGAAGCAACTGATCAATGTTTCTCTCTCATTGATGTTTCTCTCTCTCTTCCTCCCCCTCTCTTTAAAAATCATTAAAAACATATTTTAAAAAGAGACATATTGCTGTGAAATTTCTGAAGGTTGGAGATAAAGGCAAGATTGTAAGCTTTTCAAAAAACCCACTGGCATGCAAATCAGATTTCTCAACATTAACATGGGAGCCTAGAAGATCCTGGGACAGAGCTGGCATCGCTTTGAAGTAGAAATTATTTTCAACCTAGAGTTCTAAAACCGAACTCCTATCTGTGAAGGTAGAGTGAAGATGCTTTCAGATATGCAAAGTCTCAAAAAATTTACCTCCTTTGCACCTTTGTCAAGAAGCCAAGGGAGGATGTGCTCCATGAAGACAAGGAAACCAAGACAGAAGAAGAACCTCAGTGGGAGGGAGACTGAGAAGACTCCTGAGGGGATGAAAGAGGAAGTTCTTAGCTCAAGAACGGAACCATGAAGCAGAGCCTGGAAAGCCAGCACTGTGGTGCAGATGGAGCAGGAAGTTGGAGGCTTCAGATAAGAGGTGTGTCAGTGGGGGACTGGGAGGGGCTGAAGAAAAAGAAACTGATGATGATTCTGACAGAGGACTATGTGGAAAATTCACGAGTTGTATTGAGAGTTGTTTTCTAGGGGGTAGTAAGGGTGGGAAGATTTAGCTATGGATTCAAATTTTAAAAATGAAACAATTGTTATAAACTCGGCAATGGACAATATTTATTTGGTCATAATAATAAAAAGCCCAAATATGGATTTAATCTAAATTACATTGTAACAATGGTGGGAAGATGGAGGTGAAAAGAGGGATGTCAAAAGAGCTAAAATTTTTCATTTATCATAATAGGAAGTCCTAGTACATAATATCTAAAATGAAGGAATACAGGGAGAGTGAAATTCCCATAATTACTTAGAAATCTAGGGGTAAATCCCAGAATAAAGAGTCAAGAGAGTTGAAGGAGGTGCCTATGAAAAGCACGATGGTTGTGGTGCAGGGATTGCTGCCTTAGTCATGAGCCTTTTAGCATTATTTGGCTTTTAAACCATGTGCATGGACGACTTTAATAAAAACACACATTTATTTAACAAAATAATGTGCATATAGAACACCATCTAGCATGGTGTCCGGCACATGGTGGTGTCAAAAAATGCTTGTGGAAGTCTACTGAGCTGCATCCTGACACTCCTAGAGCACACAGCCCACACCCCCTTCCCAGGATGTCTGAGAATCGGATTTTCAGAAGCCTCTATGAATTTATTTTCCCTAAAAGATTCTTTAGGAGGAACGTAAGGGAGGGCAGGCACCTATGCCTGATGCCTCTCTGACACCTAGCGCCCCTTGGCTCCACTCACCTCTCTGGGAGTAGTGGAAACAGGGATCCTGGGTGCTTGTCTGGATTCACAAGGGATTGAAAACTCCCAGCTCTTCCATGTGCTTCTTCCAACCACCTCTCCAGCCAATTCACTCAGGACATATTTGTTACTGAACCATCTCCCAAAATTCAGGTCTGTGTGCCCAATGTGCTAGTCAGCCAAAATACTGAGACACAGGTGCTTGGAGATAGCAAAAGGTTTGTTCGATTTGGCCAAAGAGAAACGACAGGAGAGCAAATCTCCCAAATATGTCCTCTTCCTGCTTGACAAAGAAACAGTACCTCAGTAATTTACACTTATGTTATGAGAACAAGGGGTGCGAGGTTGAAGAACCAAGATTCTGCAAAATATTGTGCATCAGTGACATTATCTTTTTTAAAAAGAATATTTACTTTAGGGTCTTTTAAGTGACAGTATCTTTAAAGCAAAACGCAGAAATCTTTGTTATTGTTTAAGCTATCATTGTTTGCGCCTAACTGGCTGTATATTTCTATTATTTCAACAAAAGTGTACTTTTCAACATTTCTCCTGAAACTTGATTTACAAGCAGGCCTTCAGAACATGACTAACATACTTCCTTAATCTTTGACTATGAGCTACGTGGCAAACAAAGCCATTGACACATTTAGCTTACATCATGCCCGGACTATGTCTATATCTCTAGACCAGTGGTTCTCTACCTTTCTAATGCCACGACCCTTTAATACAGTTCCTCATGTTGTGGTGACCCCCAACCATAAAATTATTTTCGTTGCTACTTTATAACTGTAATTTTGTTACTGTTATGAATCGTAATGTAAATATCTGTGTTTTCTGATGGTCTTAGGTTGAGAACCGCTAGCAGTGTCACCTAAGACCATCGGAAAACACAGATATTTACATTACGATTCATAACAGTAACAAAATTACAGTTATGAAGTAGCAACGAAAATAATTTTATGGATGGGGGTCACCACAACATGAGGAACTGTATTAAAGGGTCGTGGCATTAGAAAGGTTGAGAACCACTGCTAGACTCTATAACATAATACCGAAACATGTTTATTATTAACTGTTGGTTTCATATACACTGAGACTTATCCTTAGGGATGTGTCAGTGGGCAAGACAGATTCGGTGCCTGCCCCATGCATTTTTTTAATTTTTATTTTTTAAAATATATTTTATTGATTTTTTAGAGAGGAAGGGAGAGGGATAGAGAGTTAGAAACATGGATGAGACATCGATCAGCTACCTCCTGCACACCCCCTACTGGGGATGTGCCAGCAACCAAGGTACATGCTCTTGACTGGAATCGAACCTGGGACCCTTCAGTTCACAGGCTGATGCTCTATCCGCTGAGCCAAACCTGTTAGGGCGCCCCATGCATTTTAAAATTAAGACATTAAATCCTAGTTAAATGAAAGGTGATGAAGTCATTAAAGGGACATCGGAGAGCACCTGGCAGGACACTCACCCCTGTTCAGAGTGTCAGATAAGTGATGTCTGCTCTTGTCCCATTCTTGGTCCCTGCAAGTAATTCTAATCCGATGTTTTCAAGTTGCAACTACCCAATCTCCTCCCTCAGAACATACTTTATCTGCAAATTAAAGCTAAGGATAGTCTGTGCTTGATGTTAGCAACCGAATTGTGGAGTAGCATGTTTTTGTGGAGTCCAGAAATAGTTAATAAATTAACAGCTGCTGATCATTGAGCCTTGCAATGGAACAGGCATAGTGCTGTACACATCACCTTTGTTATCTAGCGTAATGTTCACAATAACTGTGATCTAGAGTGATTAAGTGCCTTACTTAAAGTCACATGGTAAATGACTCAAAGTCAATATTCTTACTCACTTTTCCTCCCACTTGCCTCTTTCTAGTAACACAGCCCAGAGTGAATGAATTTTGTTGGAACTCAGATCGTATGGCTAATGACTGTTAAGTTTTCAGGCAACTAAGACCTCTAAGTCATTTTATAGTGTGAAGCCACGTCATATGCAGTGGGAGGCAGAGGCTGAGGACTGAGAAGGAAGCGGCTTCGAGAAAGGAGGGAGCCATCTGGAGAAAAGAGACAATTCTTAGTCTTTAACCTCCTCCTCTAGTTCTTAAGTCCTCCTCCAAGGCTCCCTCCTTCAGGAGGGCATCTCATTTCTGTGTTATTTCCTTTGGCACCAAACATGCATTCCCCCCTTTTCCCTTAAGTAATAGGCCTCCAGTTTTCAGGTTGGCACATGACCTAGAATATGTGGCTTAGTTTTGGCCAAATAAAATTTAGGCAGAAGTGTTTTGTGCAATTTCTGAGGTCGAAGCTACATCATGAACTTGGAAGAGCAATAAGATGGGAGAAAGCTGAGCCTCTGATGGTTGTGCAGGTGCCAGGCCAGCCTTGGAGTGCCTGTCCTCACACTCGTTTATGTGAGAGGAAAGAAAATTCCTTTTAAAAGCCATTGCTATTTGAGTTTCTTTCACGCATAGCCAAACCTAATCCTAATTGACATACTGAAAAAGGAAGTAGCACCATTCCTTCAAGAAGACTTTCTTCTTCTTACTACTAGATGTTCTTGAGACCAAGTAACATTTATCCATCTATCCATCCATCCATTCATTCATCCATCCCTCATTCATCCTTTTTTTCTATTTATTCCTTCATTACTTAGTAGACATTTATTGAATGCCTACCTTGCAGCAAGTATTGGGCCAGGTCCTGAGTTATACTAGTATAGTAGGACAATCATATTCTCTTCCCTCACAGAGTTATCCTATCCTATATAATAAAAGCCCAGAGACCAAATACAGAACGACCAGAACGACTGGTTGACCAGTCGCTGTGACACTCACTGACCACCAGGGGGCAGACGCTCAATGCAGGAGCTGCCCCCTGTTGGTCAGTGTGCTACCACAGTGGGAGCAGCCGCTTGGCTGAATGGGATGAGCAGCTGCACTCACTGTGAACCACAGGATTATGGGCAGAAACCCGGGCTGCGATTTGATTGGCCTCCTTGCCCCAGGCTCCTCCTCCTTGCTCCCTGCTGCCTCCTCTGCACACCAGAGGCCGGAAGGCGGGTTTGTGGCTGCCGTAGGACTGAGGCCTACTCCACTGCCTCTCAGTGCTATTGTCCCTGGGCCCGGCCCCAACCCAGTCTCCTGGAAAGGTGAGTGCTCTGGCTCCACGGAAGATCCTGGACCAGGAAGCAGCTGCTCAGAGGGTGGGTCCGCAGCTGCTCGGCTGACCAGGATGAGCAGCACTCCCACAGCAGGCCAATCCCCGCAGGCCACGTCCCTCACCAGTGCACGAATCCCGTGCACCGGGCTTCTAGTATGTTTATAGAGAAAGAAAACTTTTCAACAAGAAAGGTTTTCCTTGCAACCATAGAACCCAACCATTACCAAAAGGAGAAGGACAATATTGGCTTGGTGGGATCAGTCTCACCCATGACCATATTTAACATTTGATTTACTTTACAGTAAGAGAAACAGGCCTAGAGAATTCAAAAGTGGCCTGTCTACATTTTGGGGGGGTGCATCTGTGAAATGAATGAAGCCAAGTCCACACTATCAGTCAGGTTCCAGGCAGAAGACAGAACCACTTTAGTTATTTGAACAGAAAATTTTTAATATAAATAAATAATTATTAACTCTATATTTAAAAAAAAAAAAAGAAAAAGCAAAGAATTCTAAGGTCAACAGAGAAGTAGCAACTGAAGAAAGAAGCTAACATCCAAAGAGAAGAAGGTGAATTATTAAAATTTAGAATCCTGGTGGAGGAGTGTTGAGGAGCTGAAACTCAGACATTTGTATCTGGGGAGCAGGGACCATTTGGCTGGTGTTGGTATCTCTGGGCTCAGAGGAGGAGCTCCATGGGGGAGGAACTCAAACCTCTAAGTAGGAGGTATCAGCCTCTAAAGAGGCACAGTGGATACAACTGCTGCTATTGGGAAACAGTGGCATTGCTAGGGTGATGCTGACTGGAAGAGGAGCCACACGGGAATAAACAAGTCTCTTCTTCCTCCAGCCGTGGGTCTCCCTAAAAATGAGCCAGTAGGCAAAGCAAAAATGCATCAGGCAAAGCAGAGTGTTTGGATCAGAAGGAGTGGGTTTGAAGCCATGTAAGGAATGATTAATAACTGGAACATCCCCTGTTATGGACTGAATGCTTGTTCCCTCCCCCCAATTCATATGTTGAAACCCTCAACCCTAAGTCACGGTATTTGAAAATCAGATGTTGGGAAGTAATTAAGATTAAATGAGGTCATAAGGTCATGGATTAATGTCCTAATAAGAGACACCAGAGAGCCCTTTCTCTCCACATGCACACAAAGGAGAGGTCATCATACAGAACAAACAGCAAGCTGGTGGCGGCTTACACGCCAAGAGAAGGGCACTCAGAATAAAATCCACCTTGTTGGCACATTGGTCTTGGACTTTGCAGTCTCCAGGACTGTGAGAAAGAAATTTATGTTGTTTAAGCCACCCAGACTATGATAGTTTGTTATGGCAGCCTGAATATATGAAGATACCTCTCTCCCTGCAAGGACCCTGACATGGAAAATTTTCAAGGTTGGTGACATGCTCTGAGATTGTCAAATATGAACATAACACCTCAAGAGTTATCTTCTGAAACTCACCTCTGCTAGTTCACCAGCATCCCAAGTCTTACAGAAGAGTATGTAGGTATTGCTGGAGAATAAACTTCCACAGACAAGACATTTTTACGGAATGTTTCTCCTAATCTTCATTCTTCAGAAATCACCCGTTGTCCTTCAGGAACCATCCCAGGAAGCAGGGGGGTTGGGTGGGGGCAATCAGAAACTATTAATCAACAGGCAAGTCTTCATCTTGCTGCATCATAAAGTCCCAAGGCTTGGCTTCAGCAGTTTATTAAATTACCAGAACGCCAAGAAAAATAGCTCTAATAACACATTTCTGCCTATCTATTATTTTTTTATAACCCAGAGTGGAGAATTAAAAGGCTCCCTACCATTTAAAATAGCATTTTTAAAATTAAAATGAACATGTTAGAGGGATCTTTTCCCCCCTCTTAACTCAAAAAAGAAGCCATTGATTTAGGATGTGATTACTGTAAGCCAGAATTTTATGGCTAAATCTTTGTTTGGTGTAAAGGAAGGAGGAGAAATGGTTTTCCTTGCAAGGTTTAAAAGTATATTAATTAGAACAGGCGGATGGGCAGGTCACTTTGTCCTCTCATGTGGTTTAGCGTTACAAACACTAGTTTCAAGAATTATGATGTTGAACAAGCTGAGAGGGATGTCGTCTAGGGGACCATCTGGTCACCCAGATGGGACCTCATGGGGCGGGGTGTAGGGGGAGAGCATAGAGCCAGCCACGGTAAAGTGTTCATAGTTCAGGCTCTGCTTCTGAGGTTTTCAAATTCAGGAACATTGTCAGTGTCCTTAGATCTAACCAAATTCATAGACTGATGTATAAAACCCAACTATAACTTATACCTAATGAGGTACTCCTTGATTATGCTTAAGTCACTTTTGGAGCTTCAACTATGAAACAGTCACTGTGTTATGAACCATAGATAAAATGGTAAACAAATCACAGTTCATGCCCATGAAGAGCTTATAGTGTGGGTGATAAGGAGAGTGGAAGATATAGATAAATATAGTGCAAAATGTTTCTGTAATAGCAGGATATACCTGTGAGATACAGAGGTTGTAGTATTAATTTATTGCTATGTAACAAATTACTCAGAAACATAGTGACTTCAAATATTTATTATCTCAATTTCTGTGGGTCAAGAATGTGGGCATGGCTTAGCAGGGTCCTGTGCTTCAGGGCTCGCATAGGCTGCAATCCAGGTGTCTGCTGCAGCTGCAGTCTCATCAGAAGGCTCAACTGGGATGGATCCACTTCCAAGTGACTGCTCATGTGTTTGTTGGCAAGATTCAATTCCTTGAAGACTATTGACTGGAGGCCTCCCTTAGTTCCTTGCCACCTGGGCCTCTCCATAGAGCACCTCACAGCATGGTGACAGGCAAGCAACGAGGCAAGAAAAAGTGCCAGCAAGAGTCCGCTAGCAAGATGAAAGTTCATAGTCTCGTAACTAACCTGGTCATGGAGGTGGCGTCCAACCACTGTTGCCATATTTTACTCATTAGCAGTGAGTTACAAGGTCCAGCCTCCTCAAGGGTAGGGCATGGAGTACACAGAAGTCAGGGGGCTTCCTAAAACAACAGAGCCAGTAGAACACAGTAGTTGGTAATAGTTCTAGAAGCATTTTGCCTGGATTCAAAACATACAAGTTTTCTTCTCTAACATGGATTTGTTTCTTTCCACAATATTTATTGCAGACGTATGTTGTGCCAAGCACCATAGAAGGAGATGAGGGTCAGCAGTGAAAAAAACAAGGTCCCTGCTCTCATGGGATTTGCAGTCTAGTGAGGGAAGAAATGAACATTGCCACTACCATCAGTGACATCTGAATGGAGACCAGAAAAAGTGAGGGAATAACATGCAGATACCTGGAGCGAGAGAGCATGCCAAGCGGAGGGAATTGTAATGGCAAAGACTAACAACAGTACCCACTTCAAATGGTCATTGTGACAGTTAAATAAAATACATGAAATAACCAGTAGTGGTAAGGGCCATGGAGAAAAGTAAAACAGAGTAAGGGATGAAGAGTAGGCCAATGAACTATTTTTATTATATTTTCTTTTTATTTTTTTTTGTAAACTTTATTTTTAAATAATTTTTAATATACAGAAAAGTTGCAAGAATAGTACAAAAAACACCAATGGACTTTTCATTTAGGCCCCCTAACTGTTTTTTTTTTCATTTTAATGTCTTTATTGATTAAGGTATTACATATGTGTCCTTATCCCCCCATTACCTTCCCAACCCTGTCCCCCACTCATGCCCTCACCCCCCTGTTTTCTGTGTCCATTGGTTAGGCTTATATGCATGCATACAAGTCCTCTGGTTGATCTAGGCCCCCTAACTGTTAACATTTTACCACCTTTGCTTCATCTATTTATTTTTGGGAGCATTTGACAATAAATTGCTATGATGCCCCTTCCTTCCTAAATACTTCAATGTGTGTATTCTGAGAGCAAGGACGTTTCCTTTACACAGCCACAGTACAATTAGCAAAATCAAGAAATTAACTTAGTGCTATTATCTATTCTGCAGACGTTATTAAAATTTTAATAGCTATACCAATAATATTCTTTTTACTTAAAAAAAAGGTTTCTTTCTGGTCCAGAATCCAATCCAGGATCACACGTTCCCTTGAATCAGAAATAGTTGTTCAGCTTCCCTTCCACCCCCACCCCCACCTGGACAGCTGGCCAAGAACTGAATTCTGCTAATAACTTGGATGAACTGGAAGAAGACCCCTGAGCTCCCCATGAGAATGTAGTCAGCTGACACCTTGATATTAGACTTGTGAGAACTTGAGCAGAGAAGCCAGGCTCTTTTGACCCACAGAAACCATGTTTTAAGTTACTATATTTGTAGAGAGTTGTACATTGGCAGAAAACTAACAAACCCGGAGAACAGCATCAATTAAGATCTCAAAGAGAAAGAAGGCATGAGCACATTGGGGAACTGACTAGAGTGGTATGGCTGAAACAGTGGTGGGTGCAGGGCTGGGGCTGAGGAGGTGGTTGGTGAGTTCAACCAGCCAAAGTGTTCAAATGGCTCCAGCTCAACATTTACTGAGGACCTTGATGCTGGGACAGGCTGGAGATCGAGATAACTGGACACAATTTCTGCTCTCAAGGAGCTCACAGTCTGGCGGGGAAAGTCAGCTCAGCGGTCATCAGAGACATGTGGACTGGGAGCTCCATGGAAGCAGGCCTCTTTGTCTGCTTTGTTTACTATGGACCCCAAGTCCTTGCCACAGTGCCTCGCACATAGCAGGTAATAACACCTATTTATTGAGGTGAATGGAATTAGAATGATATTTTACCTCAGCTACTGATTTTCAACTGGGACAGCTTTAACCCCCAGGTCAAGAGCCAGTGTCTGCAGATATTTTTGGTTGTCTCAATTGCAGAGGTGCTACTGGCATGCAGTGGGCAGAGGCCAGGGATGCTGCTAAACATCCAGCAATGCTCAGGACAGCTCCCCTCCACTAAGAATCACCTGGTCCAAAATAGTGCCAAGATTGAGAAACTGGTCTAGACAATGGTGAGATGTGATGAAACCTTTGTTCTCCCCAGCAGAACACGGTTCTCTGATGCTTGTTACTCCCAGTCTCGGTGTCCTCGCACTTGGACGGGGTTGGATAAACAGGGAAAGTCCCCTTTGCTGGATCCTCTCAGGGCTTCATGAAGTTCAGCGCCCTTCCACAGGCCTATCTTTATGCCAGACTATCAACAGATGAGAACCTAATGACCTCTATGCGCAGGCCTCTGCTTTGGTTTTGGAGGCACCAAGTAGTGTGCTGGTCAATGTGTAACAACCAGCTCTCAAAATGAGATGTATGTCCTGAACATACGTCCACAAGTTTGTTAGAATTTCACCGAGAGGATGTGTAGCACACAATTTACAAATAATGAAACATGTAACACTGCTTATTATAAACTCCATATAGCCAGCTGATTCTCATAGAACATTTTCACTGATTTTTGCTGAACACTTGTATCTATAGCCAACCTAAGGAAGCAATTAGTGAATGAGTGTAGTTCTGACATGAATGTTGACTGATCTTTTCCTTTACATTAACAAGTAAAATAAAAGTGAGACAAGGAAGGCATGCCGGAACGCCACTCCCTCGTCAATGATGTGAGCGACTGCTTTGCTGAACTAGATAACAGTTTTCAAATACTGGAAGAATGTTTCTTCAAATTTTGTGCCTTTCACAATGTAACATTTACAGACACAACAGGCTTTTAAACTTAATCTGCATCATTAACATTTTCTCCATCACTTTCTCAAGTCTAGGCAATCAACAAATAAATCAAGCCCTGATTTGTAGCATTTTCTGATTTCCACGGTATAAATATACCCACCTAGGTGGATTTCAAACCACCAACATGATGTCACTGAGCAATGAATTGGGAAGAGCTGCACAGTGGCACACCATCAAATAGTATTTCCGCCATACAGATATAATAGAAGCAATTAACCTCAAGAGCAAAGATAGTAAAATACCGTGAAGTAATTAGGAAGTGGTGAGTTTTGAGTATGTTATCTGTTTTTAATAAAAGTTATTTTAATTGTAGGTTCAAAATGGATTTTTTAATAATGTCTGTACTTAACATCTGGTTCACAAAATTCCAGGAAATTTAACAATTGGCTTTTGGAAGCTGATATGAGCTGGCTCCAGCCTACCAGTGGTTTACTCCATTGGGATTTTGGACAGATGGTCAGATTTACTCTTTAGTTGACACCTTTAATTTCTTTCTTTCTTTCTTTCTTTCTTTCTTTCTTTCTTTCTTTCTTTCTTTCTTTTCTCTTTCTTTCTTTCTTTCTTCCTTCCTTTCTTTCTCTCTTTCTTTCTTTCTTTCTTTCTCTCTTTCTTTCTTTCTTTCTTTCTTTCTTCTTTTTTTTTAATCCTCACCCAAGGATATGTTTAGAGAGAGGAAGGGAGGAGAAAGGTATGGAGGGGAGAAAGAGAGAGAGAGAGAAACATTGATGTGATAGAGAAACATTGACTGATTGCCTCCTATACGTGCCCTGACTGGGAATCTAATCTGCAACCTTTTGGTGTACGGGATGCTGCTCCAACCAACTGAGTCACCAGGGCATTGACACTTTTAACAGATCCGCTCATAATGAGTTATCTTCTAAGTTCTGGGGATTATGTCCTGACTGCACACACACAGTGGTGTATGTACTGATCACATTAGAGTTCATCCTATTTCATGTCTCCCAAACCTACTGACCTTACCATATAATGGGAAGAAGATATCTGACTTAAAGTCTGGTGGAGACTGTTGCCTTTTCCTTGCCCTGTTCCTTGGGGATTCCTCTCGAAGCCGCAGTAGTGGCAAGCAGGAGAGGGGAAGATATGTTGCTTCACAGACCCTTAAATGATGAACACTGGCTGCCATGTGCTTGCAGGAGAAACATGCAAGAAGATAACTTGATCAAGATGCTCTCAAACGCACAGGCTCAGCATATTCTTTTTTAAGTCACCCCTATATGATGTCACATTTAGCCTGTCCTCAAACTCCTCTCTTTCTACTCAATTCCTCTCCAAAGTGGAGCTAGCTTGAGTCTATGTTGTACCAGCCCCGTTTGCAGGCAAGTTTTCCATTTCTGGCATAATTAATGAGAGGAACAGAGCAAGTGGAGTGGTGGCCATGTGAGTTAGCCTTTGTGGGGCCCTCTTTTCTACTATATCCAGCCGTGACCATGATTTACATCCCTCTTGTGGTCTCTAGAAGTGAAACACTTAGCATCCTCTTCTGCCTGTTTTCAGAGTCTTCACTCTTCATCTTTCTCAAATTCCCCAACTTAACATTTTAAAAAAATTTTTACCAACTAAACATAAAACACAAATCACACCTAAACACATTTAGCTATGTAATTTAATTATACCTTATCCACTACCAAACCTCTTACCAAATACAGTCAATAGACTTAATGCTTAACCTACAAATTCTCCCCTTCTAATGCAACACATTTCTCTTTTAGTCCATTTTAGACATTAAAAATATTATTCACTTTCTAGAAAGTATTTAATTTTGCTTTTTAACAGAATTAAATAAGTGCCAAGCATGGGGCTAATTTTTGCGGAAATATCAGTGAATAAGAAAGACAGATCAGTTCCCTCCTCTTATGAAGCTTTTAGTCTGATGGAGCGTGCCATTAAGCAAACACACACACAAATATACGTGGGTTAAACAGTAAAAAGTGCTATAAAGGCAAACAATGGCTCCTTAAGATATATACTTTGTATTAGGGGCTAGGGAAGGCATTACTGTAGGATTCCAGAGAAGGAGCAGGAGCAGAGAGTGGGGCGATGGCTCCTGGGAGAGGGAGCCACCTGATCCAGAACGAATGAGAGGCCAGGAAGAATGAGAGGTCTCCAGCGCAGGGATGGAGGCAGCGGGTGGAATGAGGTAAGGTGTGAGATGGAGGCAGGTTGGATGACACAGTCAGGTAGGCCTTGCTGTAATTTTTATTCTACCCTCAATAAACCATTGAAGTCTTAATGCAGAGGAGCAAGTGTTTCAAATCATTTTCTAAAAAGATCACCCTGGATGATGGTGGAAAGTGGGAAACGAGGGCAAAAGGGGAGGCAGAATTGAAAGTTAGGAGGCAGTTGTGGTATTCCAGAGGGAGATAATGGTGGTGTGAACTACAGTGATGGCGCTAGAAAGGAACATAAATGGACAGATTTGCAAACATATTTAGGAGGTTGAAAGGATTGAATATGCCAGAGAAATTGTGGTGAAGGAGATGAGTGAATAGGAGATGTCAAGGATGGAGGCTAGTATGGCTGGGCTGAAGGAGGGGTCATTCATTGGGAAAACTATGTGGACGCCAGCTTCAAAGGACAATGTCTGACATAGAGGAGGGGCAGCTTAGTGGGAAGCAAGGAGGGAAACAAGATGACTTGAGCTAATTCCTTTTCTATCTCATCACAAAGAATCAATTAGACAAAGAGGTGATATTCTATTGATGAAATCTGCTGGCTGTTTTACCTTCCACCCTCTCTAATATCCAACTAGTCCTCAGTCTCACTGTCTTTGGCTATTCATGCAACAATTTTGACCCGTTCAAACACTCCTAGACAGTGCTCCTTAAAGAGTCGGGCAGGTAGCACTAGTGGTATGCCTGATGATTGCAAGTGGCATGGAAAATGACTTTTCCATGCTATATGGACACGGCCTCACATCACATTGAATTACATAGTGAGAAAGTAATTTCCTTTTCAATTCTTTCTTAGGCTTTTTGATTACATCTGGGAGAAAGGCTCCGTTTGGTGTTAGCATGTCTTTACACCTCTCTAACACTTGATAATCTCTCTTTTTAACAAAGAGGGAACAAGGCCACAATCTTGAGCATTTTTAGCAGGACACAGTCTCTAGCTAGAATTTAATAACATTGGTTTTTTTTTTCCACTGGGGGAAAAAAAAAAAACACCATTAAGGTTACCTCCTATTTATGGCAAGTAATATTGGTTTTTCATTTACAGCAGTGATATAAATAAATTTATTTTAAAATAAAGCTCTAAGTACAAAAAGAGAGTGATGAACATGTTAATTAAATAATAACACATGTGATTCATGAGTAAGACAGTATTCTGGAGGAAGAGCACAATGATCAAAGTCTGCTAAACAAGGCATGACAATGGTGTGGACCTCTGCTTTCCCTGCTTGGGCAACATTTCCTGATTTGTTATGGTGGCAGACCTAGATTTGTATTTTTAAAGACCACTGTGGTTTTTGTAAAGCACTTAGAATGGAGTCCAGTACCTAGTAAATGTTCCCCACTCTCAGCCCAGCCTGTTCCCAGGAAAGTTAATTTCACTCTTGAGCCCCAGGGGGCAGCACTGCTATTCCATTGCCTTGGCCTGTGACTGGCTTATTGATGGACACATGATCCAAACCAGGCCAACCAAGCCCAGAGCTGGGATTTGAACCCAGATCTCAGCTCAAAAGCCTGAGTCTATGGATGGGAGGGGAGTGCAGCCTAAAAACCATTGTACTCCCTTCCCTCCCATATACTCAGGCTTTTGAGCTGAGATCTGGGGGATGAATAGCAGAGTGCAATTAGGAGATGAAGAAGGAGAACGGATGCAATGAGGCTACCGATTTAGTCATAGAGAACCTTATAGACCTTTTTACCTTATAGAGCTTGGTAAAAATTTTATTTTGAACGCCATCCTAAGGGCAATGGGAAACCCTTGACTGGCTTTTAGCAGGAAGGTGGCAGACCTAGATTTGTATTTTTAAAGACCACTGTGGTTTTTGTAAAGCACTTAGAATGGAGTCCAGTACCTAGTAAATGTAAGTATTAAATTGGAAACTATCTGGCGTGTGCAGGGTACAGAACTGGGGCTCAGTACATGTGCGTCCCCACCCCTTTTCCCTCTGCTTGCTACTGAGGTTGCTTCTGTCAGAAAGAGACTCTGGCCCTAGCCAGTTTTGCTCAATGGATAGAGTATCAGCCTTCAGACTGAAGGGTCCCAGGTTCGATTCCAGGTCAAGGGCACACGCCCGGGTTTCGGGCTCGATCCCTAGTAGGGGGTGTGCAGCAGGCAGCTGATCCATGATTCTCTCTCATCATTGATGTTTCTACCTCTCTCTCCCTCTCCCTTCATCTCTAAAATCAATAAAAATATATTTTTAAAAAGAAAAGAAAAGAAAGAGACTCCGGGAAACAGAGCCTTAAATAGGACGGAGCCTTGCCCAAGGGCCCTGGAGTTTAGATGGAGCCTGTTAGCTGAGGCCAAAGGCAGGAAGCAAAGGTTAGTGCTCCAGGTACTTTTAAACTTTGGTAGTCACTGAATTTCTACAGTTAATAAAAAAAAGTGGGACCCTAGAGTGAAGAGTTAAGGTCAATAAAAATTGTTTTTTAAAAAAAGTAAAAGCAAAACCAGTGACTAATGGTCTGACTCAACACAGGTTACTAGACGCAGAAAGAGCTCCTTCTCTGGGTCATAGACAACATGCAGACAACATGCTTAGTCTACAGGAAGCAAGGCTTGCAGCCTGCAGTCCTTGTTTGCATGTGGGAATGAATGCATAGCTACAGGAGGAAGATGAGAGTGTAATTTGGAGATAGAAGTAGTCAAAGGAATTCAACTGAGAAATAACATCCTGGCACAAACTTAAGGCATAAAAATAAAATCAATTTCACAAGAAAGCCTGATTCTTGTAAGTTTCCTATTAGAATCTCAACAAGCTCTGGCACCCCCAGTCTCCTAGCCCCTCCCACCAATGCACCTTTGCTGCAGCCTTGATGGAAATTTTCAATTTCTCCATCCCTCACCTGCCTCGGTACAGAGTGGTCTGTGCCCATCAATCCTGCTGCTGCCCCTTTCCCATCCCAGGCCCCCTGGATTCAGAGGCCCACACAGGCCCACCTCACTTCCCTGGCCTGTTGCTACCCTGAACCTGGACTGGCTTCACCATCTCCCCTTACACCTGTACATATTCCCATGTCAGGGCAGTATGGCTCAGTAGTTAAAGCATAGTGACTCCATTAGTCTCTGAAGATGGACAGACAGATCTGGAGTATTGAGTAGTGGTCAAGAGAGCAAGTAAGCTTTGGAGCCATGTCGCAGAGGTCTGATTTCTCAAGTCCCTGTGTGCTATCTTGGATAGGTTAGTTAGCCTTTATGGGCCTCAGTTTTCTTACTTGTAAAATGGGGATAATAATATTACCTACCTCACAGAGCTAGGAGGTTTATTAAGTGAATTCATACATGTTATGAACTGAGAACAGTTTTTCATACTTAAAAAGTGCTCAGTATGTGTTAGATGTTATTTGAATTCTCTCCCTGCCATTTACAAGCTATGAAACCTTGTGATGTGATTTAATCTAAGCCCCAGCTTCAAAACTACCTTCCTTGTCACCCTGTGGCAGTATATCCATTCCCACGAGCAAACAGGGAATGGATATACATCAAACACTTGGCCATGTTTTATGTCTTTTTTAAAAAAATGCAGAGTTTAGTTATTTCCAGATACAAAGCTGAGGCTATCTCAAGAATGGAGATAGTTATAGGATTACAGGAGATCTTGTAGATGGCCTTGATGAATGGCCTCAGCAACTGTCAGAGACAGAAACCTGGAGCCATCCTGGACTCCTATGTCTCCTTCACCTCCAACATCCAGATGGTCACTATTTCATCAATGCTGATTTATTATTATTAGTAGTACTACTATTAAAGATAATTTTTAGAGCAGTTTTAGGTTCACAGCAATATTGAGAAGAAGATACAGATATTTCCCATATCCTCCCTGCCCCCTCCACCCCCATGCACAGCCTCCCCTATTATCAACATCCCACGCCAGAATGGTACATTTGTTACAACTGATAAGCCTACATTGACACATCAAGATCACCTAACATCCATGGTTTACATTAGAGTTCACTCTAGTGTAATACATTCTATGGGTTTGGACAAATGTGTGGTGACATGTAGTCATCATTAGACTATCACACAGAGTATGTTTTCACTGCCTCTGTGCTCTGCCTATTCATTCCTCCCACCATTCCTTGGAAACCAGTGACCAACTTACTGTCTCCATAGTTTTGCCTTTTCCAGAATGTCATAGAGTTGGAATTATACAGTATGAAGTCTTTTCAAGTTGTCAATTTTTGACAGTCTTATGGGTGTAAGATACCTCACTGTGGCTTTAATTAGTATTATTTTTTTCTGGTTTCTTATGAAGCTGAGCATCTGTTTTTTAATGTTGGTCATTTTTGTTTCCATATCTGTCAAGCAACTGACTCCTCACAGCTTTTATTTTTCTACAGGATTTTTCTGTGTGTTTTTTTCTTATTGATTTATGGAAGTACTTTATATATGTTGACTACTAATCCTTTCAGGCCTTCCAAATTGGTGGTCGTTTTACTTTCCTTAATGGGCTATCATAATGAACAACAAAAAAAAGCTTAATTTCAATGAAATAGAATTTATCTATACTTTTCTTTATGATCTATGCTTTTGGACTTTTTTTTCAATTTTTCTCCTTTTTTATCTTTATTATGCTTTTGGACTTTTACTTAAGAAAAAATTTCCAACTCTGAGGTGGTAAAGATATTGTTTTCTATAATTTTTCTAAAAGTTTTATAATTTCTCTTTTCACATGAAATATTTAATATATCTAGAATTGATGTTTGCATGTGATTTGAAACAAGACTACAATGCACTGTTTTTCTGTAAGACTATTAATTCTCTGAGGAAGATCTAAAGAAAGGACCTTCCTTTCTGTACTTATCTACAATGCCAGTTCTCATATCCTAAGTTTCCAAATATTTGTGGGTCTGTTTCTGGGCTTTCAAATTTGTACCATTGTTCTGTCCTATTTATTTCTCCCTGCAACAAAAGAACACTGTCATAATTACCATATTTTTATCGTAATTCCGCCCACACTACTCTTCCTTTACAAGTGTTTCCCTTGCTCTTTCACATGAATTTTAAAGTCAACTTGTCAAGTTCCATTAAAACCCTTTTGGTATTGCAATAAGAATAGTATTGCATTGACATTGTTACTATTTTGATTCCCTATATTCATAAATAAGGTATATGTCTCCCTTTATTTAAGTCTTATTTAGACCCATTAATTTACAGCTTCCTTTTAATACATCTTTTAATGAACTATGCAAATTCCGGTTGCATAATTTATTTCATGTCTTGCATATCTTTTGTTAGATTTACTTTTCTTTTCCTTTGCAATTGAATCTGGTGTACAGAAACAAAATTGTCAATATACATATTGATTTTGTATGCAACGACTTCGTTAAATTTCCTTAATTTAAATAATCGGCAAGTCCTGTTGAGTATTCTTCACAGATAATCAGAACACTCATGAATAAGGATAGTTTTGTTTACTCCTTTCCAAGTTTTATGACTTCTATTTTTTTCTTTGTATTTCTCAACTGGTTATGACTAGAGTATAATGTTGAGTACAAGTAGTTGCAGCAAGCATCCTTGACTTATTTTTACTTTTAAAGAGAATTTTTAAAAATTAAAACTATTCATTACGCTATTTGCTATTGTAGATACCCTATATCAGTTCAAGGAAGTGTACTTTTATTCTTCGCTGGTAATAGTGCATTTTATTTTAAATGAATTTTATTGAATGCCTTTCTGTATCTCCTGAGATAATTATGCACTATTTCTTCTTTAATCTGTTAATGAGATACATTATAGATGTAATTAATTAATATTATTTCATTAGTCATTTGATATTTTAAGTTTTGTATCTGTGTTTATGAGTGACATTGGACTGTGATTTTCTTTTCTTTTGTTGAGCTTGATAGCTTTAGGCATCAAAGGATGTTAGTCCCATAACATAAGTTGAGAAGTGCTCCCTCTTTTTGTAGTATCTGAAAGAATTTGTGTAATCTTGGAATGATCTATTTATTAAATGATTGCTAGAGCCCCTGGGTATAACATTCTGGGCCCTGTATTTTCTACATAAAACTATTTTAAGCTACTGATTCCATTTCCTTAATTGTTATAGAACTGTTCATATTATCTACTTTGTTTTTGATAAGCTTTTCATTTTATCTAGTTATTTCTTCATTTTATCTACATTTTCAAGTTTACTATAAAGTTGTTCATAATTTTCTTATTATCTTTCTAATCCTGTGAACTATCTATAGTGTGTCCACTTTTAAACATCTAATATGCAGTGGTGGGCAAAAGTAGGTTCATAGTTGTTTGTATAGAAAATGACATAATAAATAATAATACAAGAATAAACTGTTTCTCATACTCACAGCTATAAACCTACTTTTGCCCACCCTTGTTTTTCATTTTTATAAGAATCTTACTAAATATTTGATAATTATTTTAGTCGTTTAGTATTTACTTTTGTTTGCTGATTGCCTCTAATGTGCATATTTCTAATTTTAATAACTTTGCTCTTCTTGCTATTTCTTTTACTGTTTGGGGTCTATTCTGTTGTGATAGAATTGTGGTACCTCCAGATATTTTTCATATTGCCTGTCACTAGTTGGTGTCTAGTTTGCAAATAGGCATTAATCCCTCTCTGACTTGCTTCTTCTTCTCAGCTCCTTGGTGAGTCAGAATGGTCCCCAGATGCCACCTGAGCTACAAAGAGGCAGGGAAGAAGGAAAGTCAGGTCTATATTCCTGAAGAGACATGTCACTTCTCAGTTGCCGATATTGTTGTGATCATGGCTTGAGATGCAGGTGCCAGCTCAGCACAGCTCTTTCTTACATTACCTGATATTTTGGGGCACATATATGTAGACTTGGGAAGAGAATTGAGCTTATGTTGCATGTGCTTCCTATGTTATTTCTGTAAGCATTATATTTCAGGACATAGTTCCTAGAGGAGAAAGAAAATTTATAATTCCTTGCAACATGATAGGACTGCCCAAAATGCATGAAATCAGTTGCGGAAGCTATAGTTCTACCTTGCCGCAATGGTGTAAACGTTGCAAATTTTTCATCAAAGTGGAAGATAAACATAGCTTTTTGAGAAAGATGTCCCAATAATTCACCACCAGCCTTCCTCTCTACATCTGCGTCCCTTCTCTCCTAAGGCTTAAGCCAAAGTAGGGGGCTTCTAAGCTAGAAGGCAGGTACAAAGGAAAGATGGGCCTTTGCAGGCATGTAGTCCTGGGATGGTAGACTGTTATATTCTACTTCAATATTCTCTAAAGGAGAAGTGTGTTTCCCTCCCCGTCCATGACTTTGGGCTTGGACACTTGCTTTGGCCAATGTAATCTGAGCAAACTTGACCTATAGTATATCTGAGCAAAAGCTTTAAATGTGTGGTTTGTGCCAGCCTCTTGCTCTTCCCCTCTGCCCTGAGAATGGGTGTATCTCACACAAGGGATGCTTCTTCTCATTCTTGGGCCCCAGAATGAGAAGACACATAGAACAGAGCTGTCGCCGCCACCGACATGCAACATGAGCATAAAGTAAATGTCTGTTGTTTGAAGACTCAAGCTTGGGTGTTGTTTGTTATCTTTCCAAAGCTGCCTAATATCCCTGGTTTCACCACTTCGGGGCTATGTGATCTACAGAGAGCGGCTTCGTTACTCAACCCCAGCACTCACTGATGTCTGCTATGTGATGGGTCCTGTTTTGGCCTCTGCTGATCAAAGAGGAATAAGACAAGTTTCTGACATTGGGGAGCTCTCCATGAAGTGGGGACGATATGAATTAAGGGCTGTGTTAGAAACCAGCACAAGGACTGGGAGAAGGACTCCTGCCTCAGTTAGTAGATATGGACGATATCTTGGAAGTGCTTATGCTAAATCTTAAGGGACAAAATAAGCCACACACACACACACACACACACACAACAAAAAAAAAAAAAAAACAAAAAACAAAACAAACAAACAAAAAAAAAAAAACAGGGGTAAGTTTTCCTTGCAGAAGAAGCATCACAGGCAGATGCTCATAACAAACTGAGGGCTACTTAGGCTGAGGCTGGGACCAGATGGCCTCTGAAAATCTGCTCTCTCCCTCCTCAAGTTCATCTGTACCCTGAACTTCCCTAAGAAAGCTCAGACTCACTGCTGGAGCCAGCAGTAGACCCTGGTTGGTGCCTTGGACTGTATAGACACCCAGACGACTACAGTGAATTGTTTCGCTTTGGGAACTGACCTAGGAGGAAAATGTCAGTTCCTGGGGCTGAACAATTTTTGGAGGAGCCCCTGCTACCTTCAGCCCCAGGCACCAGGGCAGGAGGGGCAGAGGCTTGAGCCTAGGCTGCTGCATTCTCACCACCGTAGACAAAGAATGACTGATTCTGAGTGAATCATTTACTTTTTGTTTCTACATTCATCAGTCCAAATGAAGACTCCCCCATCTGAACAGAATGAATTGCCCAAGCTAATCCCAGAGTCTGTCTGGGGGAAGTGAAGCATGGTAGAAAAGTAATATGAGAGGCTTGCTGCTGCGAAATATATTGAGTCCAAACAGGAGAGAGATGAGAAAAAGGCCAAATAACAGTCCAGAAGAACAAGATTCCTAAGTGCTAAATCCCGTAGTTAATTCCCAAACAGGCCCAGGATATTTCATTACCACCCTGACCATACCCAGTTACACTTTCTTTTTTCCCTTTTCCTTTTTGAATCATTTATTTTTTTAAATTATAACTGAGAACAAAAGATTGCAGCTGTTAACCAGACTAATTTGTCTGTTTCCTGTGACTCTCATTCTTGACTAACAACAAGCAGCAACACTTGGCTTCTACTGATGAATTCACCTTGAGTCTTGAGCACCTGCTATGTGCCAGGCACTGTTCCAGCAATAATAAACCATAGTTTCTGTTCCATGGAGCTTACATTCTTCTAGGGAGCCTTTGGATGTCCTCTGACTTGACACATGTCAGCAGGCCCACCAGGCTGTGCCATAAACCCTACCCCTACCCCAAGTTTTTGAGGTTTTTTTTTTATACCAAGTTAGCTTTGTGCATGTTCTCTCATCTGACCCAGAGAATCACCCTGTGAGGTAGCTCTTATTGACCCCATCTCAGAGCAAAGACACTGAAACTCCTATTCAAGGGATTTCCTTGCAGTAAAGGATACAAAAGGCCAGTGGGAGCCACATCCTCACACACCCTCACGTGTCTAACTCCTTCTGCTCTTGACTGTGAGGGAAAGTCTATGTAGACCCCACCCCAGCACACTTCAAAAAGAGTCTCTTCTTAAATCCTGCCAGATGTGACAACATGGATAATCTTGAGAGCACAATGCTAAGTGAAATAAGTCAGTTACAGAGGGACAAATACCATATGATCGCACTTATATATGGAATCTAAACTAGTCGAACTCACAGAAGCAGAAAACAGAATGGTGGCTCCAGGAGCTGGGAGGATGGGGAAACAAGGAGTTGTTGCTCAACAGGCATAAAGTGTAAGGTATGCATGGTGAGCAAGTTCTAGAGACCTGCTGAACAACACTGAGCTTATAGTTAACATCACTGTGCCATACACTCTCCTGAGAGCTGGAAATGTGGGCCAAGTCATTAAGATGAAGAGTCCTGAGTGAGTGGGGAGAAGGAGGAGAGGAGAAAAACCACTGGATTTTCCTCATATGTTGTGGGGTGAGCTTACTCATTCAATCAATCAACAAGTACTTACTGAACACAGACTCTGCCAGGGACTTACAGAGGCTACAACAACAGAGCAGAGAGACAAGACTCCTGTCTTCCTGGAGATTAGATTCTAGTGGGGAAGGCAACGATAGAACAAGGAAACACACATCCCAAACAATCGTTTCAGGCTGTGATTAGGGCTGTGGAAGAAATAGAGGGGGTGGCAGGACAGTAACTTGGGGCTGGTTGTAGATATTGTGCCTCCATGAGATGGTTGCAATTGAACTGAGACCTAAGGGCTAAGAGTAAGGCTATCATACAAAAAACTGGAGCGAGAGCATGCTGGGCAGAGGGAACAACTAGGGTAAAAGTCTGGAGGTTTGAGAGGCCTTGTTGTATTCAAAGACCAGAATGGATACTCATGTGGAAGGAGCACTGTGAGCAAGAAGGATGTCACAGGATGGCATTGGAGAAGTGGGCAGGAGTCAGATAATTCCAGGCCTTGTGGGCCCCACCTCGGGCTTTATTCTAAGGGCCATAGGAAGCAAAGGGAGGATTTTGAGCAGGGGCTGAAGGATAAACGTGTGCCCTCACCTTCCTGTTTTAAAAAAATCTGCTGACTGAGCATGGGCTGTAGGGAGCAGGAGGGGAAGCAAACAGAGTACTTTGGAAGCTCTTGCAAGGGGCGGTGGCCAGGTTTGAGCTCCGGAAGTGGTACTGGGGAAGAAGGCAGGAGAGAGGATTTGAAATAAAATTTGGAGGTGCAACTTTTCAGACTTGCTGATGGATGGGATGTGCCGGGTAAGAGAGAACAAAGATTCCTCGGATTTACATCTGAGCAGTTGAGTAATTGAAGGTGACATTTTAATGATATGGCAAAACCTGAAGAAGAACAGATCTGGGCCCAAGGGGAGTGGAAATCAGGAGATATCAACCCAAGTGGAGACAGTTGTCTATGTGTGCCTGCAGCTCAGGGCAGAGGCTTTGAAACCAGACAGTGTGGCATGTCCGGGAGAAATGGTCTGTTTAGAAGTGGTTGGGCATTGTTCAAAGTCTACTTTTCCGTGAGCAAGAGAATTTTTTAGGGATGGGTGGAGTCAAGAAGTAGGTTTCTTATTTTCACAGATGGTGTTTTCTTTTCTGGAAACAGTCACTGTCTCTTCACACCTTAGGAGGCTGTTTTTTTTCCCCCCCAGAAGGCAGAGGAGCTGTTAGGAGAGGCAGGGCTCTGGAGCTGGGCCCTTTGTCATCTCTATATCTCCTCATTATCAGGCTGTACCTGGAATCTAGGAGCCGCAAAAAACTGTAGAGGCCGCAGAGGGGAGAAGGTGACAGTAGCTGGAGACGGATGTCATTGCTCCCTGAGCTAATCCCTCCACGACCATTATCAGCTGCTGCGAGCAGGAAGGCATTCAATGGGCTCACTACCCTGGAGATACATGTGGACCTGTCACCGTCAGATTCAGGAACCTGATGGCCCAACCCAGGGGTCAGCAAACAGCCCACGAGTTAAGTACACCCTGCTGCCTGTTTGGTAAGTGAAGTTTTATTGGCACACAGCCATACCCATTTGTTTACACATCGTTTGTGATTGATTTCATGACACAACAGCAGAGTTGAGTCCTTGTAACAAAGACTATTTGGCCCTCAAAGCTGAATATATTTACTCTATGGTTTTTACAGAAAAAGCTTGCAAACTCCTGGCCCAACCAATTAGTCTTGGATATATCTGCAGAACCTCGTGGTCACTTCCCTCCGTTGCTGCTTTGGCACCAATGTCCTATAGGCCAGCTCCCTGGACAAAGGTTCTTGTCCTCCCAGGAGACCCCATGTTATAGAAATGACTTGAGGAAACACTCCGAACAAGGTATTCTAGGACCAGCCTTATAACATAGAGACTGGAGGAAGATCATCCAGGACCCAATGCTGGCTAACCACCACGTCACTTAGTACTCCCATCTGCTCTAGAAGCAAGAGTGTGTCCGGTGCTCTGCTATGAGGTGCCTGGGGAAACGTTCTCATCTCAGCTTCTCCCCGCGTGTCTTCCCACTCCCCTTCCTAGTCTCTACTGCCCAATCTCTGCCTCATGTTAAGACTCCCGTTAGAAAGCCCTGGCTGGTCTTGTGAAATGACATTGTCCTCTGAGAAGAGCTTTCTGTCTAGACCAAGTCAGAGGCCCATAGCTTGCCTGCCACTTGGCTTAGGTGCTCTCCTGTGACTTCATCCGTAGGGTCTGGGTGGAGATGGTCAAATAATACCAGCCCGACTTTTGTAGGGCTCCATAGTTTAGGAGCAATGGGCATGCTTTTGTGGAGACTGCATCTGCTCTGCATTATGATGAATACTGACCCGGGTATCATTTCCTTCAGGTGGATTAAAACAATCCTTAAAGCTTTCTGTATTCAGAGGCAGGGGTTCACAGGGCCTGGCTAGATAGGACCTGCCCCACAAACCCCAACATCTGTTACCAGCTAAATGTCACTCCCCAGTGGACCTGAGGTAGAGGTGGCGGAACAGAGAATCATCTTTCATCTGATTTGCTCGGGAGACTGTATCCATTCCCTCCCACTGTTTTCCTCAGTAGGGCATTGCTGTCCACAGCATTTCTACCTCAGTCGGCTTCTCCATGAAGCTCACGAGCCATTCAGAGACACTTAACCTCCCCACTCCCCAAAATCTTCAGCGAAGCATGAAAAATTCAGTCATTTGGCTCATTCAGGCTTTCCAGATGTCTGATGTTGGGCAAGAGATGCATGCTGCTGACGGATGGCACTTTTTTACCTTCCACCCATGTGTTTGACATCGTGCAGATGTAGGCATTTGAAAGAGAAGATTGATTTGTTTTATTAATGAGAAAGTTATGAAATAACGCTAGAGAAACTTTTGACAACTCCCACATAATCCCACTGTTCTAATACAACAACCATTTCCACTTTTGCATATTTCCTTCCTGGTTGGGCTCATCTCAGACGCATACTATGAATAGAATTGCAAACACAGTTTTCCCACCATTTGGTAATCTGCTTCTTTAATTTGTTATTTCACCCTCCATTTTCTCTCCCTTTTTCTGCATTACCTTTAAAATTATTGATCTTAATGATTTCATATTAGTCCTGTAGAGCATATATACCATTTTCTTAGTGTAGTGATTAAAACTATGGTCTTGGAGTTAGCCTACCTCATTTGAAACCTACCAGCTATGACCTTGGGAAAATTAGTAATTTAATCTCCATGAACCTCAGTTTCTACATCTATAAAATGGAATCAATACTAATCACTGAGGGATGTTGACAGAGTTAAAATGAGATAATATTATATAAAGTATGAATCAGCATGGGCTGCATGTTGTATAACAAACAACCCAAGTCTCAGTGGCTTGAGAAACAAAGGTTTATTTCTTCCCCATGTTCATGGGCAGCATAGGGTAATTGGTTGTGGGAAGGGGTTGGTGGCTGTGTGGTTCTGTTTATCCCAGTTACTTAAGAACTCAGGCTGACAGAGCAACCATTTGTCACCTATTCACACCTACAGCATCTTGACAGAATTACATGCCCAACCCACCAACAAAGGGGACCAGAAGTATAATTTTAACTTGTGTCTCAGGGAGAATCAGAAACATTTGATAATTTCGACAACATATGGTTAAAATGGAAGGATACATGTAAACTCCTTAGCACAGTGTCCCAGGGAGCACTCAGTTAGGGTAGATACTGTAATTATTGTTATTATTATTTTTTTATCACTTTTTCACTTATTGGTAGTGCTTTATACAGAAATTGTTTGCTTCTATTGAATTGGTCCCTGGGGATTATTTAAAAGTAGTGTTAAATGTCTGAGCTTTGGGATCGGGCACTAAAGGATTCAGATTCTGGCTCTGAAACTTACTGGATGGGGAACCAAGGTCAGAAAGTGTATGGAATTAATGAGGACTAAATCACCATTTAGGTTTTGTTACATAACCTGACTTAGGTTTCTTACCCTTGACATGATATCTTCCATTTGTGGTGGTTGAAGATTCCCAATGTTTATTTCTTGGTATTGCCTAGAGGTAATGAACTTTGTAAGTTTTATGCAGTGTGTCACACCCTCTACAACTGACTCTGGGTGTCTGACTGGTGTGTTATCTTGGCCTTGCTGAATTAGCATTGGTTGAATAGACTTGAGGTCTGTCAGCTGGTGATGTCACTCACAAGAGCTGAGGCAGCGTTGAAATAACCGCTGCTGTTGAGACAGCAGGGTGTGCTCAGTTTACTGGGCATATGGTGTCATGCTCTAGTTCCAGACCCAGGGTCTAGCCTGTGGCCCCAGGTTATGACCTGGGCTTTAGACTTTGAACAAGCTGCTTAGCAATTCTGTGCCTTCCTTTATTCCTCGGTAAATAGACACAGTAGCATCTTGGCATTGAACAGAGGCAGCACAAACTTGATTTCTCTTCTCATGCATAGAGGCAAATGTCTATGGCTTTTGCTAAGCACAGTCATATTGGAAAGAGGATCTTGGTGGATTTGTCTATGAAATATTTAGATTGGTGGTTGGAAACCCTCGACATCTATCAGAATCACCTGGAGGAACTTAGAAACACCGACATCTGGATCCCACCCTGCGGAGTTCTGATGTAATGGGGCTGGAGCGTGGCCTGGCCCGTGGGAGTTGTGCAAGCTCCCTGGGGGATTTTAGTATTCAGCAAAGTTGAGAACTGTTGACTAGACCAATGTGTCTCAAACTTGAACGTGCTACAGAATCCCCCAGAGGGCTTGCTACGACCCAGATTGTAGGGACCCACCTCCAGAGATTCTATCTCAGGGTTTCGTAGATGTGGGGCAGGGCCTAGGAATCTGCGTCCCTGACACACTCCCAGGTGGTGCTGCTATTGTTGCTGGGCCAGGGGTCACGCACAGAGGGCCACTGAGGACAACACCTTTTGTCCCCTGGGCATTTCCTGTGAAGGGCTGTTGAAGGGGGAAGTTGTGGCAGGGGTTTTGGAGGCAGGAGAATGGAGAGACTGTCCTCTTTGCATCTCCCCCAGACCTGAGAACTGGGCACTCACTCCTCTCCGGAGAGGAGACGCTGTCAGTACAGGCAGCCTGGCTCACAGCGGTTTCCTTTAAGGAGCTCGCAGCCCGCTGAAGTGCTCAGCAAGCGCGTGCCACCAGCCTTCCTGTGAGCTGGAGACATCCGTCTCCCTCCTTCCATTACCTCCATTAGCACGGTTATTTGTGGCAATCCCTCTTCCTGGCTGCTCAGGATACAAAGTGCTGACTGTGAAGCCACACTTGATGTCTGGAAGTTCCAGGACTGAAAGGAGGGATGGGACAGGCTCCCACCCAGGGGACCAGACCAACCTGAGGCTGGGGGTGGGGGAGAACGTGATGCAGTGGGGATCCTGGGTGGGAGGCGGGTATGGGCAGAAGTCACTCGGGGCCAAAATATTCCCACATGAACTGGCCTTAAGATGCCAGAGCAATTTGAGGACAAAGGAGGTATTTATTTCTCTATTATTATCATCATCATCCAGATAAATGTAGTTTTGAGGAGGGGGAGAGGGTGGAGGGAAGGAGAGAGGAAATGGTGGAGAAGGATAGCAATAGAAAAGTAGTATTTTTATATATTATTGATATTATTTATATATTATTGATGTAATGGGGCTGGAGCGTGGCTGGTGTGTACATTCTGTGGCATGGCAAGGCTAATTTAATCATCCTGAGTTTACAGAGGAAGGACACTCAGCCCTGCAGACCTATTGCTTTGGCAGATAAAAACATCTTAGAATGAGCAACCAAAGCCATGGTCATCACTGACACTCACACAACACTGGTTCTACCAGTTGCCTCACTCACTAAGTGCCTGACCTATACTAATTCATTTCATCTTCACATCAGTCCTAAGAGGTAAGGACTATGATTACTCCCATTGTATAGATGAGGAAACTGAGGCCCAGGGAGGTTAAGTGACTCGCTCAAGATTACACAGCTAGTAAGGATTTGAACCAGGAATGTTGGTCCCAGGGCCCATGTTCTTAGTCCTGGGGAGAGGACCTGATTGTGAGGGATTCTGGCTCCAGCTCAGAATGTGCATTGATTTCTTTCTTTCTTTCTTTCTTTCTTTCTTTCTTTCTTTCTTTCTTTCTTTCTTTCTTTCTTTCTTTTTTTTCACTTTTCTTTTCTTTTTTCTTTCTTTATTTTTGTTTAAAGTATTACAAATAGTAGGACATATGTCTCTTTTTCCCCCTATTGATCTCCCCCCAGCCTCCCCCACCCCCTGGCACATGCCCTCACCCCACTAGTGTCTGTGCCCATTGGTTATGCTTATATGCATGCATACAAGTCATTTGGTTGATCTCTTGCCCCCTACCCCAACCCTCCCCTGCCTTCTGCTGAAGTTTGACAGTCTGTTTGATGCCTCTTTGTCTCTGTATCTATTTTTGTTCATCAGTTTAAGAGGTTCATTATATTCCACAAATGAGTGAGATCCATGTGATGTTTATCTTTCTCTGACTGTCTTATTTTGCTTAGCATAATGCTCTCCAGTTCCATCCATGCTGTTGCAAATGGTAAGAATTCCTTCTTTTTTACAGCAGTGTAGTATTCCATTGTGTAGATGTCCCACAGTTTTTTAATCTACTCATCTGCTGATGGGCACTTAGGCTGTTTCCAAATCTTAGCTAATATAAATTGTGCTGCTGTGAACATAGGAGACCATATATCCTTTCTGATTGGTGTTTCTGTTTTCTTGGGATATATTCCTAGAAGTGGGATTACTGGATCAAATAGAATTTCCATTTTTAATTTTTTGAGGAAATGCCATACTGTATTCCACAGTGGTTGCACCAGTCTGCATTCCCACCAGCAGTGCAAGAGGGTTCCCTTTTCTCCTCATCCTTGCCTGTACTTTTCATTTGTTGATTTGTTGATGATAGCCATTCTGACAGGTGTGAGATGGTACCGCATTGTCATTTTGATTTGCATCTCTTGGATAATTAGTGACTTTGAGCATGTTTTCATATGTCTCTTGGCCTTCTGTATGTCCTCTTAGGGAAAAGTGTCTATTTAGGTCCTGTGCCCATTTTTTGATTGGATTGTTTATCTTCACTTTGTTAAGTTGTATGAGTTCCCTATAAATTTTGGAGATTAAGCCCTTATTGGAGATAACATTGGCAAATATGTTCTCCCATGCAGTGGGCTTTCTTCTTGTTTTGTAGATGGTTTCTTTTGCTGTGCAGAGCTTTTTATTTTGATGCAGTTTATTTTTGTTTATTTTCTCCTCAGTTTCCATTGCCCTAGGAGCTGTATAGGTAAAGATATTGCTATGACATATGTCTGCTATTTTACTGCCTATGGCTTCTTCTAAGATTTTTATGGTTTCTCATCTTACATTAAGTCCTTTATCCATTTTGAGTTTATTTTTGTGTATGGTGTAAGTTAGTGGTCTAGTTTCATTTTTTTTGTGCATGTATCTGTCCAATTTTCCCAACACCATTTATTGAAGAGACTGTCTTGACTCCATTGTATGCTCTTGCCTCCTTTGTCAAATATTGATTGAGCATAGTGGCTTGGGTCAATATCTGGGTTCTCTGTTCTGTTCCATTGGTCTACTAGTATATGCTTGTTCTTGTGTCAGTACCAGGTAGTTTTGAGGACTGTGGCTTTGTAATATAGCTTGATATCTGGTATTGTGATCCCTCCAACATTGTTCTTCTTTCTCAAGATTACTGCAGCTATTCGGGGTCTTTTTTTATTCCAGATGAATTTTTGGAGAGTTTGTTCTAGGTCTTTGAAATATGCCGTTGGTATTTTCATGGGGATTGCATTGAATCTATAGATTGCTTTGTGTAGTATGGACATTTTAATGATGTTGATTCTACCAATCCATGAACATGGAATATTCTTCCATTTGTTTATGTCTTCCTCTATCTCTTTTTTCAATGTCCTGTAGTTTTCTGAGTACAGGTCTTTTACCTCCTTAGTTAAGGTTATTCCTAGGTATCTTAATTTTTTTGGTGCAATGGTAAATGGGATTTCTTTTTTTCTTTTTTCTTTTTTTTTTTTAGTTTCTCTTTCTGTGAGTTCATTATTGTTGTATAAAAAAGCCATAGATTTCTGGGCGTTAATTTTGTATTCTGCTACATTGCCAAATCCATTTATTAAGTCTAGTAGTTTTTTGATGAAATCTTTAGGGTTTTCAATGTACAATATCATGTCATCTGTGAATAATGACAATTTTACTTCTTCTTTTCTAATTTGGATGCCTTTTATTTCTTCTTGTCTGACTGCTATGGCTAGCACTTCCAGAACAATGTCGAATAGGAGTGGTGAAAGTGAGCATCCCTGTCTGGTTCCTGTTCTTAGGGTATATAGTTTTAGTTTTTGCCCATTGAGTATGGTGTTGGCTGTAGGTTCGTCATATAAGACTTTTATTATATTGAGGTATGATCCCTCTATTCCCACTTTGCTGAGTTTTTATAAGGAAAATGTGTTGGATTTTGTCAAATGCCTTTTCTGCATCAATTGATATAATTATGTGATTTTTGTCTCTCAATTTATTTATGTGATGTATCACGTTTATTGATTTGTGGATATTGTACCATCCTTACATCCCTGGAATAAATCCCACTTGGTCATGGTGTATGATCTTTCTAATGTAATGCTGGATCCAATTTGCTAGAATTTTGATGAGGATTTTAGCATCTATGTTCATCAGGGATATTGGCCTGTAATTCTCTTTTTTTGTAGTGTCTTTATCTGGTTTTGGGGATTAGGGTAATGCTGGCTCGTAGAAAGAACTTGGAAGTGGGCCTTCCTCTTGAATTATTTTGGAATAGCCTGAAAAGGATAGGTTTTAGTTCTTCTTTGAATGTTTGGTAAAACTCCTCTGGGAAGCCATCTGGTCCAGGGCTTTTGTTTTTGCTGGAAGTTTTTTGATTACTGTTTCAATTTCATCAGTAGTTATCAGCCTATTCAGGTTCTTTAATTCTCCTGATTGAGTTTTGGAAGCTTGTATTTTTCTAGGAATACTAGTATGTGCATTTTGTCGAGGTTGTTCAATTTGTTGGAGTAGAGTTGTTCGTAGTATTTTTTTTTTCTTTTACAATTCTTTGTATGTCTGTGGGTAGATTGTTACTTCATCTCTTTCATTTCTGATTTTGTTTATTTGGGTCCTCTCCCTTTCCTTCTTGGTGATCCTGGCTAGAGGTTCATCAATCTTGTTTACCCTTCAAAGAACCAGCTCTTGGTTTCATTGATCTTTTTTATTTTATTTTTATTTTTGGTCTCTATGTCATTTATTTCTGCTCTGATCTTTATTATTTCCATCCTTCTGCTTACTCTGGTTTTTCTTGTTACTCTCTTTCTAATTCTTTAAGTTACAGAGTTAATTTATTAGCACTTTTTCTTGTTTTTTGAGGGAGGCCTGTAGAGCTATGAACTTCCCTCTCGGGACTGCTTTCATTGTGTCCCATAGATTTTGGATTGTTGTGTTTTCATTGTCATTTGTTTCCAGGATAATTTTATTTCTTCTTTGATCTCTTTTGTAACCCAATCATTGTTTAATAACATGCTAATTAGCCTCCAATATTTGATTTTTTTCATTGCTTTTATTGTAGTTGATTTCTAATTTTATGCCATTGTGATCTGAGAAGATGCTTGATATGATTTCTATCTCCTTGAATTTGAAGAGACTTTGCCTGTGTCCTAATATGTGGTCTATCTTTGAAAATGTCTCATGTGCACTTGAGAAGAATGTATGTTCTGTAGCTTTGGAGTGAAATGTTCTGAAGATGTTGATTAAGTCCGTCTGCTCCAGTGAGTCATTTAGGATTGCTGTTTCTTTGCTGATTTTTTGTTTAGAGGATTTATCCAGTGGTGTCAATGGGGTATTAAAGTCCTCTACTATGAATGTATTGCTGTCAATCTCTCCCTTGATATATTCCAGAAGTTTTTTTTATGTATTTGGGTGCGCCTATATTGGGTGCATATACACTGAGTGACCAGATTATTATGATCTCTGAATGCATAACTATCTGGCCACTCAGTGTATATCCTATATAATAAAAGGCTAATATGCAAATTGTACCCTCTACCAGGAGTTTGACTAGCAGGCAGACCGGCCAACCTCCCATGTCCCCTCCCACTGGCCAGGCTGGCCGGACCCCACCCATGCAGGATTCATGCACTCAGTGTATATTTACCAGAGTTATATCCTCTTATTGAATTGTTCCCTTTAATATTATGAAGTGGCCCTCTTTATCTCTTGTTATGGCCTTCACTTGAGGTCTATTTGTCAGATATAAGTATTGCTACTCCAGCTTTTTTCTCATTTGCATTCACCTGAAAAAAAAATTTCCATCCCTTCACTATCAGTCTGTGTGAGTCCTTTGTTCTGAGGTGGGTCTCTTGTAGACAGCAAATACATGGCTCATGTTTTCTTATCCATTCAGCTACCCTATATCTTTTGATTGGAGCATTTAATCCATTTACGTTTTAGGTTATTATTGATAGGTACTTGTTAGTTGCCATATTTATTCTTTATGCCTGTGTTCCTTCTTCTATTTCTGTTTTTTCTATATACAGCAGTCTCTTTAGCATTTCTTGCATTGCTGGCTTGGTGGTAATAAACTCCCTTAGCCCTTTTTTTTGCCTGTGAAGCTCCTGATTTCACCCTCAATTTTGAATGATAGCCTTGCTGTGTATGGTATTCTTGGAAACAGTCCCTTGCTTTGCATCACTTTGTATATTTCATTCCATTCCCTTCTAATCTGATGAGTTTCTGTTGATAAATCATTTGATTAATGTGAGATTCCTTGTAGGTAACTTTCTGAGAGCCTTAAGGATTCTTGCTTTGTTGTTGATGTTTGCCAATTTAATTATGATGTGTTATGGTGTTGGTTATTTTGGGTTCATCTTGCATGGGACTTTATGTGCTTCTTGGACTTGTGTGGCTTTTTTCTACCCAAGTCAGGGGAGTTTTCTGTTATTATTTCTTCCAACAGGTTTTCTATTCCTTGCTCTGCTTCCTCTCCTTCTGTTACCCCTATTATGTGGATGTTGTTTCATTTTGTGTTGTCCCAAAGCTCTCTTAGGCTCTCCTCCTGCTTTTTAAGTTTTCTTTCCAGTTGCTGCTGTGTTTGTGTGTGTGTTTCTATCTTGTCTTCTAGTTCACTGATGCGGTCCTCAGCTTCTACTAGTCTACTGTTGAAGCCTTCTATTGTGTTCTTCATTGCAGTTATGTCATTCTTTATCTCCTCTTGATTTCTTTTCATGTTGGTGACATTCTTATTCAGCTTCTTATAATTCTCATTAAGTTGTGTGTATTTGTCTTCCAGATATCTAAGCATCCTTATAATCATTACTCTGAATTCGTTCTCTGTCCAGTTACTTGCCTCCATTTCATTTAATTTCTTTTCTGATGATTCCTCCTTTTCTTTCATTTGGGGATTCTTTTTTTGTCTCCCCATTTTTTTACAGTATTTTTTAAAATTGTTTCTATGTCTATGCTACCCTAGTAAGAGTCACACACCAGCCAACTGTTTTGCTACCCAGATTATCTTGGTGGTGGTGCTATGTAGTTGGTGATTTTGGGGACCTAGTGCATCCAGGGGTGCAGTCTCACAGATCCCCTGGGCTTGGTGATCTAGTGGAGCCCCCTACTTGAGCTATTTGGGTTCTCCTGATGTAGTTGGGTTTTGAATGTTGGTTTCTCATTCATGGAGGAAGTCTTGCCACAGATTGTCTGGCAATGTGACTCACCCCCGGTTTTGTTGTGCAAGCTGTTGTAGATGTGATCGTGGTTCCGCTCTTGTGGAAAGGGTTGTCTGAGGTCTCTCTGGTATGCGTTCACTGTGATTTCCCAGAGTCCATGGCCCGGGAAGAAGGTGTCTTGGTGCCTCAGGCTCAGGTACTGTGACTTTGGCCAGTATGTGACTCTTGCTGGGGTAGCATCACTATGCAACTCACTACGAGGGTCCCAGAGCCCATGACGGTGGGTGGGGGGGGGCAGCTGTCCCATAGTCTGTGGTTGAGGAAGTGGGGCTCTGGCCCAAGTGATTTACCTCTGCAAATCACAAGGGGGTCTAGGAGCCAGCAGCTGGGGATGTGGGAGTCTCAGTGTCTATGGCAGAAGCCATGTGACCTTGTCTGGGGAGGCGAGTCCTCAGTAACTCATCAAGGTGTCCAGAAGCAGCCAGCTGGGAGGGGGAAGTTGTGGATCTGCTGAGGGGGCCATGCGCCCTTCATTGGGGAGGCACATGCCTATTGGCAGCTCGTAGAGGGGCCCAGGAGCTGCCTGCTGGGGCAGTGGGCTCAAGGGGCCTGTTTGCTGAAGTGGATACCAGATGCTGATATCCAGAGAGGTGAAGATCCAGCTTCTGCTGCATGAGCCCCACGCCCTTGGTTGGGTATGCTTGTGCTTTGCAGCGGTTCACAGAGGCACCTGGGAGCTGCCTGCTGGAGCAGGGAATCAGGGGGCCCTATGCGTACTGGTTTGGTGTGACTGTGGTGTCTGGATGTTGGCAGCCGGGGCGGGGGAAGTGCTACTTACTGGTGCGGGAGCCGTGCACCCTTGGAGGTGGGCATCCTAGGGTCTGCAAGTCTGCAGGCCAGGCAGCAGGACTTTGGCTGATGTGGCTGCAGGGTCCCAGGCAGTGTCCAAGGCCAATCTGGGTGATGGTGATGATGAGTTCCTAGAGGAAGCAGATCTCCCCTTCAAGATGGCGTGGGCTCCTGCCCGCAGTGGTGGCAGGGGGTCTCTCTCCAGGAGAGCCTGGTCTGCCAGACCCTGGTACTTCTGCAGGATCTAACTGTCCCTCTCTCTCTCTCTCTCTCTCTCTCTCTTTCTCTCTCCCTCTCTCTCTCTCTCTCACACACACACACACACACACACACACACACACACATACACATACACACATCCACACACTCTCCCCTTCCACCTGCTCACTCACTCACACCCTCTTCCTCACCTCCATCCTGCCAGCTGCCATCTTTCCATCTCTCCTGCATTGATTTCTTTTGACAACGGTGGTCAGATTCTAAAGGTTAAGAGCAGGGGCATGGCTCCTTCCTGGCCCAATCATGATTAGATCAAGTGTGTAGCCTGAATTTTACTCCTTTCTAGGTTTTTTCTTTTCCTGAATGTTACTCATGCAAAGTGGCACCTGGTCAGCCTTCAGCAGGAGAGCAGATCCTTGGTGCAAGTGAGCAGTAAGCTAACTTCATTGCCTTCCCTTTCTGTGTGCAGATCTCCCCGCTCTGCATGCCTTCATGGTGCCCAAAGCCCCCATCATCCTGCCTCCCTCACCCCTTTCCAAAGCAGCCTCTCCTCCCAGTCTTTCAAGTACCTCCTAATACCCTTAAATAAATGGGTGCATTACTAGGGACAGAAAACAGTACATTCACCCCTCCACCAAACTTCCAACCACCTTAAGCACACATCCACTCTCCCTTTCATCTATCAGGTTAATTTTCCCTTCTTCCATCCTCTAGTCATCACTCTTTTCTATTGGAGGATACAGCAGAAAGAAAATGGACCAGGAGTTGGTCAAGCCATGTCTGGCTCTGACACTTATTAACCATGAATAATGGTTGACAAATCCCACAGTATTGTTTGTGGTTATGAGCAATGACTATGGCATCAGACAGGCCTGAGTTCAAATCCTAACTCTGTATTTTTGGACTTTAAAAAGGTGACTGAATTTCTTTGTATGTCCAGTCCCTGGTCCATAAAATGGGACAATAATTCTGATCGTTAGAGTTACAGGAAGAAGCACATGGTGGCATGCCTGTGAAGTGCTCAGTATAGCGCCTGGCACAGAGCGAAAGCTTTCTGTTAATGGTAATTATGATAGCTGTTATTATGATTATTCCCCTCCTTGGCCTCAGTTTCCTCAGGGTTGGCCTACTTGATTTCCCAGGGTACTCTCAGCTCTAACATCCTCTGACTCATTGGCTTTCTTCTTGTTTCAGGTTTTTATTAGATTTCTATGACTGACTCATCTTTCTCCCTTATCATCACCCTCCATGAAAAATGAACTTTTCTCCTCTTGGTATCCAGGCCATTGTCCCTTCATCTCTGCCCAGGGGTGGGGAGTGGAGAGGGAGAGTAGAATAACCCAAGCCAGCCAGTGCCTGCATGCCAGGGATGCTTTGAGTCAGATTCAGTTGGATTTATAAGGCATCTGAGGAGTAGGTAGTCGATATGAATAACCATTACATTGGGGAGGGCTTTTTCTTCTCCCTCTGACTGATGACAGCTAAATTACTGCTAAATATAGGTCTTGAATTTGCATGAATCTGCAGTTTGCCACAGTCAGGCTGGGGGTTTTATTGACAGCCGAGGCACTGAGGCAGGCAGGCACCTGCTCTGACACACCTCTTCCAGAGGAAGCATGGAGTCGGACAGAGCATCCCCCTCGCTTCCTCTTCAAGGCATGCCTTCTTCTTTCCAAGCCTCCTGGTCTGTTGCCCAGCCTTTGGGTTTGAACCCAAATCTTCCATCTAGCTGTGTGATCCTGAGCAAATTACTTAACCAGCCTGTTTCCTCATTGTTACAATGGGTCAATAACAGCACTGACTGGCTAATCATTCTTTCACAGGAAGAGAAATTTGGAACAAGGCTATTCTAAGTTTCTATCTTGCATTACCATCATGTTTGCTTGTCTGTCCTTAGGTTATTGTTTCAAAATCCCAGGATGGCAGCTCCAGACATTAAAATCCATCACCATCAGATTCAAGGCGAAAAGAAGGAGGCAGCCTTCCTTGTCACCTCCCTTTTTTTCCAAGGAGCATAATCTTACATAGAAGCACCCAGGAGATGTGCCTGTGTTAGCTCATGGCAATAATAATAATGATGATGACAATAACAGTAGTAACATTTATGGAGTACTTACTAAATGACAGGCACCTCTCTAAATACTTACAAGGGTTCACTCAGTATTCACAACAATACTAAGAAATTGGGGCTATTTCTAAGGGGCACAGAGGTAAAAACAACACCACCAAAAACAACAAGAACAACAACAAAAAACAACCCCCCCAAACACACACACACACACACACACACACACACAAAAAAAACAAAAAAAAAAAAAAAAAAAAAACAAAACTTGCCCAAAGCTACTCAGCAGTTAATTGTCAGAGATGAAATTCAAACGCAGGGAGTTTATCTCTAGAGCTTAGACTCCCTGTAACTGGAGTTTAAATGAAGATCATGTTCACTTGTTCAGCCTAAGTTGAGGCTCTGGGGCTGGAGGAGGGACCTACCTTCCCAAGCACATTAAACGTGCCTAATACAGAGGCTGAATAGGAATTCTATAAACTAAGGAAGAAAGGGGAATGGCTTGGGGTTGAAAACAGAGGTGTGTGCCCCACAATGTTCCAGTTATTAGAGAGTTAAAGGACAGAATGCCCGTGTCCTAGTCTGTTCAGGATGTCATATAGACTGGTGGCTTTGTTTCTCACAGTTCTGAAGGCTGGGAAATCCAAAGTCAAGGTGCCAGCAATGTAGCCTCTTCTCTTGGCTTATAGGCAGCCACAGTCTCTCTGTGTACTCATACACCCTCTTCTTTGTGTGCTTGTGGAGAGAGAGCAAGCTCTCCAGTGTCTCTTCTTATAAGGACACTAATCCCATCGTGAGGGCCTCTCCCTCATGACCTTATCTAACACCAATTACCTCCCAAAGGCTTCATCTTCAAATACCATCACATTGGGTTTAGGGCTTCAACATATGAATTTGGGAGGGGACATTCTTCAGTCCATGGTAGCCTGTAGTGGTTTTTCAAAAGTAGGTGTCCAGTAAATGAGAGTTCCCCTCTCCTCCTCCTCCACTTATTGGTTCAATTAGTTATTTTGAACATGCAATATGGGATTAACCTTAAAATACTAGTGTTTGATTGGGGAGGAAAGACAAGAAACAGTTAAGTCATGGTTCATGATGGCATTTGTTTAAGGGACAAATGCCTGGGCTTGCTCAGAGATAGGCCAGATATAGCAGTAGGTCCAACTTCTCCTGTTGACTGTGGTGGCCAATATTCTGAACTTCCAGCTCTAACCTAGGCTGAGACACACTGGAGCAGACCTCAGTTAACTTGGAGACAGATTTTTGGACATCCTAGGCTAGACTGTTTTGGGATAGAAAATCTCAGCTGGCAGAACCAGTTTTGGAGAACGATAATTTTCTGTGGCTGGGGAAACTGGACTAAATGTGGAAGAGGCTCAGGCTTAAAGCCTGCAATATAATCAGGAGATATTTATGGAGGGATCATAGCCAGGTGGAGACAAAGTGGACGGCATCAGGTCCAGCCCGCTTGCTGGAGTCCAGGGTCTCAGATGGCTTAGCTATGGTGGGCTGATACCCAAGTGAGGATTACACAGAGCAATAGTGCTTCTGTGAAGTTTGGGAAAAAATATTACCAAAGGAGGGGCATCAGCATGAAGGATCCGTGGCATGGAGGTGCCAATTGCCATGAAGAGGAAAGCAGAATGGAAGTGGAACTGTGGGTGTGCCAGCCTCCTGGAGCTAATGTTGACATCAGGGGGAGAAAATGAGAAAGATGACCGACCAGAAGCTGGGTCCAGATCCTTGCCAATGAGGAGTATGGTCATGTGGTTATCGAAATGTCAGAGCATGAAAGGCTATGAGGAAAGATGGCCCTGTGGCATCACCGGAGGAGCCAGGTCAGGACGAGTGACAAGGGAGCAAGGTGCCCCGTGGGCAGCTCCCGGACTGACTGGGTCTGAATCCCAGCTCTACCATTCCTAACTTGTGACCTTGGATAATCACTAAAACCCTCCAAATCTCAGCTTTTTTTACTGCCTGGCTCAAAAGACAATTATGATTGTTGAGGAGTATAGGAGGTGGGTGTGCAAAGTGACCAGAAGTGTCTGGCACACAATAGGAGAGATTGTGGGCTCTGTCTTCTTTAAGTGAACGGAAAGTTGGACAGAAACAGGCCGCCTCTGTCCTATGGGCCTTCCTGACAATGAGAACAGCTGCCCCAGGCTTTCATCATGAAAGACCGGGGCTGGGAACAACGTCACCCTGGGAGAAGCGCTTTGAACCTCTTCTTGATGAAAGATGAATCAATGGTCAGCTTCATTTCAGAGGCAGGTCCTCTAATCCCAACTTTTCATCTAGTTTTCTGCCTTGGCTGGGACCCCCTTTGTTCTCCAGGATTGACTCTGAGAGGGTTGCTTTGGGGCCCTAGCACCATAACCTGGACTGACCCTGGAGCCTGGATTCTAGTGGCATTTCTGAAGGTTGTTGGCAGCACTCGCCCATTCAGTCTCTGCCCTTCTGGGCATCCTTGGTCAGCTCTAATCTCCCACAGAGCCCAATAACAAGAGATTTTGTCCAGGAAAGAGCAGTGGGTTAGAAATAGTCTTGGCTGCTCTTTGCAGAGAAAAAGCAGGGAAATTCCTGTGGGAACTTGGGGTAGCTGCCCAGTGCTCTCCTGACCAGACCTCTTGGCTATGTTGGACTTTTCTACCTTCTCCCCCATCTAATCCTTCAAGGGACTGGTGGGGGACTGATGTTGCTCTGCTTTCTGCCTGGGTCTTCTTCAACTCACCCACCCCGAATAAGCCTACTTTGGTTTTTCTCCTAAAATTCCAAGAAAAGACCTCCTCGGAATCTCATTCTCCCTCAGGCCACGCCCTGCCCTTCAGAAACATCTTTCCCTGCTCATCTGGCCAGACACATTCATTCCTCTTGGACTGATGGAGCAGGTCTGCCCTGGCCTCTCAGAGCTTGGATTCTGTCACCATGGCTGCCTTCCCCCGATGCTGGTCCAATCCACAGGTGCCCTGCACTCATGCTAGCTCCATCTCCTTGCCCCTGGATGTGTCTGCCATCTTCCCAGCATGGCTGGTAGGCAGCCGGTGCCCACCAGCTGTGTGGGCTGGGAGCTAATAGGTCAGAAGCAGGATTTTAGGACATCATCTCTCATTCCCCTGTGGACTTCAAATTTGGATATAAAATATTGTGTAGGTGAGCAAGTCCAAAGCTGTCTTCGAGTGGTGCATGAATCACCAAAAGGTTACAGCTCAGTGGGGGCAGTCCTTCTCAACATCCCTCTACCACAATACACCTTTGTGGTCAAAGGTAGGACTGTGTCTTGTTCATCTTTATAGCAAATGTTTCTAGCCCAGTGTCTGACACCATAGTAGGTGCTCATTAAATATTCATTGGGTTAATAAATGATCAATGAATGAATGGACTATGATGTGAAGCATCCTGAATCTACTAGGGGAGAAAGGAACACCCTCTCCAAAGCCCCTATAGATGAACATGCATCTCTGCTCAGACATTTTCAGAGACAAGGAGCTCCCTCTCTCATAAGACAACTCATTATATTGCTTTTTTTTTTTTTTTCATTACAGAGCTCAGCCTGGTCCCATTTTGGCCTGAGAGGCTACCTAGGATTTACCCCACTTCTTGGGCCTTTCAAAAGAGCACTCTCATCAGAGGTGCAGGCATCATCTTCTAAACATCTGCCAATGCTAACGACATTTGCTGTACCTGGCCGGGCCCCTCTCAAGACAAGTGGAGGGGGAGTCCCCACCCTTTGGGAGGTGTCAGCCTCAGATGGATCACCCATGTAATTCTCTTGACACAACAAAGAGGATAGGAACAACAGAGAGTTTTAGAGCTCCTATAAACTGATCACCTTAATTTACAGACAAAATCACTCATGTCCAGAGAGGGGAAATGCTGTCCTGTGGGTCATGCATCTGGAACCAGAACCCAGCTCCCTTGGCTCCCAGCCCTGTACCCCTCCTCTGTGCTTTGCAGCCTCCTTCCTGCAGTTCCTGGAGCAACACATGGGGTTGACCAAAGTTCTGCACATCTTGACCGATCCAAATCTCTGCTCCCCTTGGACTGTCACATTTTCCTGGATTTCCTTCTTCTTTCTTCCTTTGCTAAAGCTTAGGAATCCTGAGGGTCTACCCTAAACCCCCTGAGAATATCCTCTGGGCAATTAACTTCAGATGCAGTTTCAGGTAGTGTTCAAGACATGGCCTCTGGAGCCTGACTGTCTGATGTTCAATCCTGGTTCTGTCACTTCCGAGCTGTGTGATCTTAGGCAAATTACTTAACTTGTCTGTGTCTCACCTTCTTCCTCTATGGGATAAATTGGTACCTAATATATAGGGATGTTAGAAGCTTAAATGGGGATGAAGTTTTTTGGTCAATGCTGGGTAGGTGCTAGCTGTTATGAGTGCTGACCCCTGTCCTGAACTCCCTGCACTCACTGGATTCAGCTCGCCTATACCAAGATGATTGACTGCTATAGTGACCTCAGCCAGGAAACCTTCTGTGCCACAAGCAATGGTTCCTGGCATACCTGAGGGGGGCTCTTCAAGGTCTCCCATCTCTGAAGAAACCTAGGGTTCATTGGTGCTTCTAACAAACCCATCTGAGAAGGCTCTTCCGCTGGGCAGTGTGCACAGTGGTCAGAATAAAAATGGGCTGTGGGCTTGGCTGCTTGGGTTCATGTTTCAGTCCCACCACTTTCCAGACATCAGACCCTGGGGAGGTTACTTTGCTTCTCTCTAACTCAGTTTCCTTATCAATAAATGGGAGGGGATGATGATAACCGTCTCTGAGCACTATGAGAGAATTAAATAACGCAGGTGAAGGACGTCTGATGTTTAACAGCATATCATTGTTAGAATGATATTAGTGAATACTTATTAAGCATTTAGTACATGTCAGGCATCATTTTAAGTGCTTTTAGATATATTGATTCATTTCATTTTCACTACAACCCTATGAAAGCAATAGGAGTTTTATCATGGCCAGTGGAGAATCTAAGGTATGAAGAATTTAAGCAACTTGCTTGGGACTGAGGTTTATAGCCAGGTGCTCTGGCTTTGATGCTCATATATTAAGTTACCACTGGAAACCGTGGTGTTGTCATACATGAGAACCATAGCTGCAGAACTTTCTGATTGGTACTGTAATTTGCGATGTATCTCAAGCAAGCGTGAGGCTGCCTGGAGCCACCTTTTTCCAGAAAACCTGAGCCTGCATTGAGGATTTAGATGGCCATAGGGAAAGAGTGGGAAAGAAAGTGACCCCCTGGTGGAGATTGACTGCTAAATTTACCACATACTACCACTGACATTGTGCCCAGGTTGGCAGCCCAGGGCAAACCAGCTGCTGATTCCATCTCCTCAGGAGCACCTGGCAAAAATCTGCTGTCATGACTTGGAGTGGTTGAATGATAACTATGGCCTAAATTGGTGATAGGGAAAAGGGTGGGCAGAACAGGGTCAAGACATTCTAGGTTCCCCTGGTCTAACCTCTGACCCATAAGACATGTGTGGGTTTATCCGCTCCACCCCAAGACTAACTTGGCATATCTTGGACTCCAATATATCAGCATTCACACCAAATTCAGATTTTCTGACCCCTCCTGTAATGAAGTCCATCCATCTCTCTAGTCCTCAGCTTTCTGGGAGGGTGGCCAATCTAGATCTACATCCTGACTACTAAGCTCACTCTGTGCAGCTCAGAAAACTGCCGGACTACCTTGCATGCATCTAAGCAAGACCAAAGTCAAGGAAGCAAATTCTGTCCTTTGCTATCATTACCAAGCTACAAGACTTCCACCATGCCCAGCACACAGTGGGTGTCAAGGTTACCAACATGCTCAGCACACAGTAGGTATCAAGGTACCATTGTGCCCAGTATGCAGTAGGTGTTCAATAAATATGGCACTGCTGTTGTAAGGTAGAACTATCCTGGGGCAGATGCTGAACAGGAGGTCAGATGGCAGGAAGAAAAACACCTGGTCTGAGACAGTAGTGGTTCATGATCAGATGCTGGGGGTGGAGGTGGGGATCGCTCCCAGTTAGTCACACTCAAGGGTCATGTCTCCAAAGAGAGTGCTCAAAACTCTTGGTACACTTGACCCCATGGTCCACGCATGTAGTCCTCTGCACTCGGGGGCCCTGGTCAGGTCCCCGGCAGCAAGAACTCAGCACTAAAGTGTTCTGAACTCCACGTAAGCAGTGCTCTGTCAGCACTCCAGGCAGAGTATTCGGGATCCCAGGAAGCAGCACTGGTGGGTGAATGTGAGGGCTGATGCCTTGACAGGGTAGTACCTGGATTTCCTGAGAGCAGAACCCAGGACTTCAGGAAGCAGTGCCTGATACTCCAGTGTAGTTGTAAATACCCCAGGAAGCAGTGTTCATGCAGCAGGTAGGACTCAGGATGCCCAGAAGTGATGCTGGGTGTTCCATGTACTCTACACATCATGGGCAATTGGTCATGGAGACATGTATTTCAGGAATGGTTTCTGGACTCCAAACTATGAGTCTGAAGGCAGTCGTCAAGGGCTTGGCCAAAACAAAGCAGCCCCACCCCATCCTTGCAGAGGGCTGGTTGGTCAAGCAGAATTGGGATGACAAACCTAAACAAGAGACCAATTCTATGATCTGGCTGCTGGATTGGGAGAAGGACTAGACTTGAAGATCCTCACATTTCAGAGACTAGATCTTCCCTCCTTTAGAGTTAGGGTAGGTTGGCCTACAGAGGGAAGGAACAATCCTTTTTACTATATACATTTTGTACTGACAATTTTTCTTCTAGAAATATTCTATGCATATATAATTATTTATTTATTTTTGCATCAATGATGGACCATTCAGTACCTTGCTTTTGAAAAAATTAATATAGCTTGGATGTGCCCATATCAATTGTCTCATCCTTTTACATGGCTGACTAATTTTCCATTGTATGATATCCTATAATTTATCTAACTAGGGTCTTTATTGATTGTCATTTAAATTTCTTTCTTGACTATTTCTGTTACTAGCAATACTATGATGGTATATGTCTTTAGCATATGTATGAGCATACATGACAGATAAGTTCCTAAAATATAAATTCCTGGGTTAATATGTTTGTACTGTTTTAATATTTCTTTGGCTAGGGGGGTACAAGATTCATTTATGGAATGAAGAGTGGAAATATTCAAAGAAACTTGGTGGAAGTTTTGGTATAGCTTATAGAAAGGTTAAAAGTAAACCAAGGAAGCCAGCCTGGGGCTCAGCTATTAATGTCACTATCTCCCAGGATGTGCTTATCAAAAAGATGCTGTACCATGCCAGGCTCCTGAGCCCACATCTTATGGAAGTTGGTTTCATGGTGGAGAATCTGGTTCCATGGTCACATGGGTCCCAGTGAAATCACAAAGTGGGGATCATTTGGGTCAAGGACCAGTTTGTGCAATTTCCATAATGACCAAGTCACAATCTCATTCAAGTGTAATGCACATGCCACTGCATTTAATCCCCTTCCATTTGCCAGGGGCTGCCTTCTTCATGTTCTGAAGGAAGACTGGCCTCCTACTAGGTTGCTGGTGCCTTTGGTTTCTCAGCATGTTTCCTCTCTTAATGGGACTTGAGAAGAAAACATTTGGCAGAGTTCTCCCAAGCCACTTATCCCAATCAGCGTGGTAAGGCATAGACAGTGACCAGGAGGCACAGAGGTCCAGGCTGGTCTCAGGCTGAGGGAGGTCTTCAGTGTTGGTGGTAGTTCAAGGTTGTTGTGGGGTCCTGGCAGATGGCTGAGGAGAGGTGGCCTTGGGGACCTTGAAGGGCTGGCCATGGTTCAGCCCAAGAATCCCTGAGGCAGGAATCTGCATCCACTGAGCATCTGACCCACTCTTTTCATTTTGATAGACGTCGCCCAATTTATGTTTCCACCAATAAGCATGAGAATGCCTATTACCCTACCCCACACTACGACCGTGTCTTATCATTTCTGAGTTTTGCCAATCTGATAGATGAAAAAGAAATTTTCATTTTAAGTGTCCATTTCTTTCATTATAAAAGGTGGTTTAAAATACTTTAAAATTGGTTATTAGTCTTCTGCAGGACTTTTTTTCTCTGAGTTATCTGTTTGTGCTTTTTGTTTTGGCTTGTTTTTTTTGCCCATTTATTTTCTGTTGGGTTATTTGTCGTTTTCTTATCGATTTCTAGGAGCTTTTGATACATTAAGCAAACCAGGCCTTTGTTTTTCATATGAGTTGCAGATATTCCCTGCCCATCCACCCCACCCCCCCAGTTTTTTTGGTTGACTTTTGAGTTTACTTATGGTACTTTTCAAAGTTCAGAGAATTTAATTTTTCTACTCCAATGAATCAATGCTTTACTTTTTCAGTTTAGAGTTGTCTTGCTTAGAAGGTCTGGCTCTACTCCATAGTCATATAAAAGTCTCCTGTGTTCCTTTCTAGTACTTTCATGGGTTTATTTTTTTATGCTGAAATACAAAGTTCCATCTGGAATTTGCTATAATGTGAGAAGTGAAGACAAGATCCAGCTTCACTCTTTTTTCCAGATGGCATGTTGGATGCCTCAGTTCCCCTTGTTGAAGAATCTCTTTGGCCTGATTTGAAATATCATACTCACCATATATGAAATTCCTGTGTATCCTTAGATTTCTATCTGATTCTATTTTCCTTTACTTGACTGGCCTGTCTTTGTACCAAACAGTTTTAAGTATTACACGTTTTTATTATGTTTTAATATCTGGCAAGGCTCGTGATTTATTTATTTTTTTAATTTCATGATTTTTCTGGCTAGTATCACGTGTTGGTTTTTCCATGTACTGGTAGATTTCAAATCAGCTTGTCTATTCTTCCTCACACTTCAAATCCCATAGACACACTAATTGGGATTCCATGGCCTCAAGAGGATCAGAGAGGCCCTCTGGATGGAGAAGTCTACCCAAGCCCGCCTCAGGAAAACACAGTGTCTTCAGCAACTTGCTGGCAGAGACACCCACCTCTCTCCAAATCTGATGTTCTCAGGTGCTACAGGGGTAAGGTTTTAATGGTTAAACAAGTTTAGAAAACCTTGGGTTAAAGTTAAACAAATATTTCATGATCATCCATTCAGCAGTTATTTGCGTAATGTACCAAGTGTTGGTACAGTACACAAAACAAACTCCAAATATGCATTCACTCAGGCTTGTGAGTGTAAGTTCAGAGGGAAGCCCAGGGTAGGTACTATGAGAAGGAACCTTCTCTAGCGTGAGGGCAGGTCTTGCTGAGGAAGTGATGTTTAAATAGTTTCCTTAGAGCTTTTACCATCAACACTAGCAGAGAGGACCTGGCTGAGTGTTCCCCCCTTTTGGATTATGGAACTCTATGCAGACGGCCCTTCTGGACTCATTTCTGCAGATGCTCTGTGGCAAATACTAATCTTTTGCTCTACTCAAGGTCTGTAACCCAGATCGGTCTCATCCGAGCCAGGTATCCTTAGAGAGGTTGCTCAGCTTCTCTGAGCCTCATTTTCTCATCTGTGAAATGATGTAATAGGGCTGCCATATAAATTACACAAAGGTAATGGCTTGAGCCAACAAGCAGTTATTCTCTCATAGTTCTGGCAGCCAGATGTACAAAATCAAAGTGTCAGCAGGTCTGCACTCCCTCTGAAAGCTCTAGGGGAGGCGCAGTCCTTCCCTATTCCAGCTTCTGTGGCTCCAGGAGTTCCTTGGCTTGTGGCTGCACCACTCTAATCTCTGCCTCTGTCTTCACACGACCTTCTCCACCTCTTCAGTGCCTTCACTTCTGTCTCTTATAATGACACTTGGCACTGGCTCTAGGGCCCAACTAATAATCCAAGATGATCTCATCTAACAACACAATAACCTATTTGGGGGGACTGCAATTCAACCCACTATAGAACTTGTTTCAGAGAATTGTTGTAAGGGGTTGATGAGACAATGTATGTGAAGCTGCCTGTCTCAGAGTGGGGTGGATGCTAATTGCTGGTTTTCCTCTCACTTCTCCCTCTCCAGGTGTCACAAGCCTCAAGAGGGTTTAGCATCACTAATTCACAACAAAGTGGGAGGGTCTGAGCGTTCTTCTCCCACCCACCTCCACGGGAGGCAATTTCCTTCTAAATGAGGAGTCCGGGAGGGTAACTTCTCCTTTTTCTCAGGGCTTCCCCTTCCTGAGTTCTGGGCCCCACAGGAGTCATTTCTTATCTTTCTCCCAGAGGCTCCTAACCAGCTGCTACACTGCAGTCTTTGTCATCTCCAACCTGGACCTATCCTTATCAAGCCTTCTCTTCTTATGAAGATATCCGTCTTTATCAAGACAACAGCACAGATGGTCCTGGGAGCAGGGGGTCAGGGAGGCAAACCCTGCCCGAGGCATTTCCACTCCTCTGACAGCTCCCAGGAGACTCCCATCTTCAAAAAGCACCTTGATGCTTTTCTCATCAGCTCTCGGGTTGGGTTTTTACGGCAAAACAAAGGCAACCTCTGCAACCTCTTCCCTTTTCTGATTTGCCTTGTTGAGGTGCACTTGTCAGACTGATGCTGAGGGGCTCAAGCTAAACACTGTTCAGCGGGGAGGAAACAAGCATGCCAGGAAACAATGTAAAGGCTCCGATGCTTCTGGGGACATGAATGGCCCTATCCCGCATCCCAGCTCCCCCAGGGACACCGAGTTCTCCCTGCTCCCTGCCTCCACAAGGGCAGTCCCTGTGTTTCTTGGTCCCTGGGTTCCTCTGTCCCTGGCTCTTCTGCACCTCCTTCTCATCTCCACGCCCTTCCTCCCATTGCTGCTATACCCCCCTCATAATGACAAATCGATGGTAATTGCTTAAGTGCAGCTGTTCAATCCTCAGACTGTTGAGAGAGAACTTAATGTCCAAAGAAGTCCCCAAGGAACCACATGCTGCTTGAATTATGTAAAGGTGAGCAGGGAAGGGTGAATTTCATATGCAGAAATCCTTTTTGGCATTAAAGTTTCATGGAAAAAACTGAACCCTTGGACTCATATTTCTGGTCAAAGCTTATCTTCTTTCATTCGGCTCACATTTATTGGGCTCTTATTATGTACAAGGCCATATCCTAGGTGCTATAGGAGAAAAAGATATTAATTAATCAGTCTCAGATTTTCCCTACAGACTCCCTTACCTCCACATGCATACACCTTGGAACCAACAAGCTAGTCTGAGATAAAAACTATACCCATATGGCCATCATAACATTCACTTATCCATCCATCCATTTACTCACCCAGCAAGTACTCATTGAGTGCCTGCTATGAACCAGGTTTTGTGATAAGCATTGGAAACACTGAACTAGGCACAGGGCAAGGCATTTGTTGGAAGGCAGAAGTGATGAAGGTTGTTAAGGATGGTACTGTAAAGGGGTTGCTTTATAAGCTAGATCTTGGGCAAATACAATTGGGCAGAATGCTTTTGTACAAGCATGTAAAACACAATCAAAGTCAAGCTTCCCATCCCATTTCCATTTCTTCCTAGAATTTATGTGCATTTCCAATGTTTCTGTTCATTTCCAAGGTCAATTCCATCTTCCTCAGGAAGCTCAGCCCCATTATGTTTTTCTACCCGGGGCTATCCTTTCTTTCGGTTTCACATGGACCTCAACATGGTATCCACCTCTTGTTCTTGATTTCCCCAAGAGTCATGAATACAAAGCATTTGTGTGTAGGTAGCAGTGGGCCCCTCAGCCGCTTCTGGCTTATCCTACCCCTAACCCAAAGAGAGGCAGTAGGCTCCATGAAAAAGTGCCAGCATACCCTCATCCCTGCATCGATCTCATCAAGAAGAGTGCAGTGTGGAGATTCATATCCCCATGATAGCAATGTAAGCCCCACAAGGATGGATAACTTGTTTATCTTACTCATTGCTAATATTCCCAGGACCTAGATTGGGGCCTAGAACAGTGCCTTGCATGTGGTAGGGACTCAAGATATATTGCTGACTTTGTTGAATGAATTATGCCACAACCCAACCGCTTCAAACATTTAAACTGGAAACAAAGAGGGGCATAATTGTAGCAGTGACAATGCCTTGGCACAAAGCTCTCCAGCATTATCCAATCACATTTAGAATATAATAAAAGGGTAATATGCAAATTGACCCTAATGGCAGAACAACCAGGAATGACTGGTCACTATGATGCGCACTGATTACCAGGGGCAGAAGCTCAATTCAGGAGCTGACCCCTGGTGGTCAGTGCGCTCCTACAGGGGGAGCTCTGCTCAGCCACAAGCTGGGCTCCTGGGCTGCCAGAGGAATGTCTGACTGCCAGCTTAGGCCTGATCCCCCAGGGCAGAGGTCAGCAAACTGTGGCTTGCGAGCCACATGCAGCTCGTGAGCCGCGGTTTGCTGCTCTGTTGACTAATGAGTTTGCCGACCACTGCGTAAGGCATTACCCTTACCCAGAAGTTTTGACTTCAGGTTAAAGACATTAGTACATTATTAAAATGTTTTTTTAAGTGTTTTTCCCTAAGGCAGTGGTCGACAAACTTATTAGTCAACAGAGCAACAAATTGCTGCTCGAGAGCCGCAATTTGCTGCTCTGTTGACTAATGAGTTTGCCGACCACTGCCCCAGGGAGTGGGCCTCAGCTGGCAGGTGGACATCCCCCAAGGGGTCCCAGACTGCGAGAGGGTGCAGGCTGGGCTGAAAGGACTCCCCCTCCCCCCAATTGCATGAATTTTCATGCACCAGGTCTCTAGTTTAGAATAAAATGCAAAGTTCTTCATGTGACCTCCATGCTCCCATTGACACATGCTGATTCACTCACACTGGTGCAGCTCCCTTGACCATGCCAAGAACATTGCTGCCTCAGGACCTGTTACAGAGACCATTCCTATGCCAAACTGCACTTCTCTACCACCTACAAGGCTCACTCTCTCACCTTCTCCAGGTCTTCTGCTCAAATATCACCTTCTGTCTCGTTTTCCTCATTATGCATATTACTTCCTGCCATTATCTTAAACCTTATTTATGGATTATAGCTTTCCTCTAAGAATGGTAGCTCCATAAGTGGGGGTTTGTCTATTTTTGCTTTTTACTGTGTTCTTGGTGCTCTGAACCATGCCTGGCATACAGAGGACAACACATAAGTATTTGCTGTTAAATAAATGAATGGTAATGAATGAACATAAACCCTGCCACAAAGCTATGGGTGGCACTCAATAGAGTCCTGGCAGAGGAGGAGACAAAGTATTGATGAAGAGTTTGGCATTTAGATCAAGTCCTATAGAGGCAGATCAGTTGTCAAGGATGGTGGAAAGGTAGGTAAGACCCAGGCTGGTCCATGTAGTGCCCTTGTGTAAATGAGAGAAATGATGCCCCTTCCTTTAGGTGGATGTAGCTTTGTTCAGGGGGTGCTGTGTGGTAAGTGTAGGGAGGACTGGATTTCACTGCCCTGTGGGTGGGTACCTTTGTGCAGGACACATCTTGGATGAGTCTCCCTGACAGTCTCAGGGCATTGATCAGTCAAGGTCTTGTTAGGGAAAAATTTGAGCCCCCCCGTGGCATTTTTCTGTATCCAATTGTGTGGGGAAAAATAACCACCACCCTGAGTTTCATTTTGGGGAAGAGACTTGCCTGAAGTTACATGGCCACAAAAGGGCAGAACTGGGATTTGAGCTCCTTCCAATCAAATGACTCAGTGTGGCCTTGCATCATCCTCTTGCTACTCAAAGTGTGGCCTGAGGACCAGCTGTATCGGCATCACTTGGGAGTTTTAAAAAGATGTAGAATTTCAGGCTCTGGCCCAGACCTATTGACTCAGAATCTGCCTTTTGACAATGTCCCTGGGGGATTTTGTACACATTGAAGTTTGAAAAATACTACAATCTACTGCTTCTGGATTTCATGTTGTTACTTTCCTGTATTTCTCTCTATTACTTTTCTATTCAACATGAGGCTGGATCACCTCTAATTTGTCCATGGAGCCAGCCAGCTTGGAGTTTTAGAATGAACATTGAACATTTAGCTGTTTACATGTGTGATGTTGGAGAAAACTTTCACTCCTAAGAGCATAGGCTTGCTAATCTGGAGGGGGTTTGGGAGGGAAGAGGGAGAAAGAATAATAACTCAGCACTTTTATGGTGCTTAGATGACATGATGAATGTGAAAGTGCCTTGTCAATCGTAAAATTCTATACAAATGCAAAGGGTTATTGCTTCCACACAGTGTATATGAAGGCTCCTGGCAGAGACCACTTATCTCTAGAATGCTGTTTCAACAAATTAGAAAGAGAGAGAAAATGAATGGTCCGGGGTCATTAGACCCCAATTAGCAGACTGGTATAGACACAAAAATCCACAGATTCATTTAACTTATAGGGGTAACTAGCTGACACCAGGGCTTTCACACAAGGCTTTGATCATGAGGTTAGCTCCTGTATGGTGAAGGTTTGAAGGGGAGAGGTGGGTAAAGGTTAGGTTATCCAGGGAGGGAGACTTGTTAGGGTACCTGTGAGGTGAATTATTGGGAGGGGAGGGAGGCTCTTGCAGACAAACTGCCTGCTCAATTCCAGGCTCAACCACTGCTTGGCTATCACACTTTCCATGCTGTGTCCACATGTTCTGTGCCACATGGAAGTGGTCAGTAGCACTGGAGCCACTTAGTTGGTAATGAGCTTGGGGAATGCTATTTCTCAGGAAAAAGGAGCTCAGTGGTTTTTCTGGGAATTCAGCTGGGTTCTACTGATATCACTGCTCACCTCTATCAAAAGTCTGGACAAAAGTTAGTGTTTAGTAAGTTCTCAAAGAATGAATAAGTGAATGAATGAATGAATGAATGGAGACATTTGTCTTTATGAAGCTTTCTTAATTTCAATAAGACCTATCCTGACCATCCTGTTTAAATTTAAGGTCACCCATCTCTGCTGCTCTCCATCCTTCTTATCCTGCTCTATCATCTTTTTTTTTGGTGTGTCCACAGCATTTATTCTCTCTTAACATACTATATAACTTACTTATTCACTCTCTATTGCCCACTCCCCAGAATGGAAATCCACTAGAACATGGCACTTTATCTATTTTAATCTACTGATACATCCCTAAAACGGTGCTTGGCACAAAGTAGATGCCCAACAAATATTTGTTGAATCTAATTGAAATAAATGAATTAGAAGAGTGACATTGTTATACTTAAGTTCTTGCTGATTCTACGACCAAATTATTGGGTGACCGTGGTGCAAGCCTTCTCCTTTTGTGCCCTGGTTTCCCCATTTGTATAGTTAAGAGGTTGGATTTATCTATCTCTAAGGGCACTTTCAGTTCTAATTCTGTGGCTCTGCCTCTGTGACACTGTCTTTGGAAGACTGTTTGCACAAAGTGGTGAAGATAGCTCTATAAAGGAAATGAACAGACCTGGGGCTTTGGGTGAGACATTTGACTTCTATTTTGGATATAATGCTCTGAGCACAGTTTCTGGTATGTCTTAGGAATTGACTGAACCTTCACTTCTCCCTTCTTCTTCCCATCTGGGCCTGGATGCCTTATTGTGAAATGAACCTCAGTTCACATAATCATGTAGCAATGGTCTGAAAGAACTTTGTGAACTGTAAAGTGTCCTCAAATGTAATTATGGTTGTTATAGTCGCACACATAGCCAATCCCTGGTCTCCCTCCACACAAATGAAATTGAGCTTCTAGTTGCTATTTATACCCAAACCATCTCATGATTCACTGGCCTCACTACTCGTCAGAGATGTTGCACCTGATGAGCCCAAATTCACATTGGGTTTATCAAAGTCTAATTAAAACTTGATCATCATGTCTAACATGTTGCCTTATTATTTTGGCTTAATTAGGGTGATGAGAGGAGGCTGAAAGCAGCAATTCCAGCAGTGCCGTGATACAACATCTGGAGAGGAATGGGGTTTAGCCAGATGAGCAATTAAGTTGAGCTATATACAAAGCAAGAATCTTTGCATCTGACAGCTGTCTGGCCAGCCCCTCCTCAATCCAGGCTTTGTGAAAACAAGACTAATGTACTCTGTTCTCCACCTTCTGATGTGTTAGGAGCTGGCCAGATCTCCCAGAGAACATGGTGGCAAAGCCAGGTAAGTCCTGCTGTCTTGGACTTTAGTCACCAAGGGAAGGGAAGAGGAACCATCTGCAACAAAAGGAAACTACTTTTACCTTTGGTCTTGGATTTGGTCAGCTCTGGCCATGATGCTAATGTGAAGCATGCTGGGAAAACTCATAAAATGTCATCACTTATCTCTTTAGTTATGAAGTACCTGAAATTGGGCACTTCTGCCTCTACTCCCAGCAACAGAGAGAATGAATGGAGTAAAATGTTCAAATAAAACTTTCATCAATACCAAAGCTGCAAACTGCTCTATTAGATGTATTGTAATAATTAGGGTATGCTAGCTATAGTAACAAATAGGCCCAGTGGGAAGAAGCCTCTGAAATGGTCCCATGATATCTGTCTCTTGGCTTTCATAGTCATGTAAAATGCTCTCCCCTTGAGTATGAGCTGGACTCAGTGACTTGCTTCTGATAAATAGAATTCAGCAAAAAGATGGGATGTCACTTCTGAAATACTATCTAATAAAAGAGTAATATGCAAATTGACCATACCTCCACTACATCCACAAGCTACGCCCACCAGCTAATCAGGAGTGAGTATGTAAATTAACCCAACCAAGATGGCTGTGGCCATGGAGCGAGCAGGATGCTTGGGTTTTCCCAGCGATGGAGGAAGCCAAACTTCCTGGCCTGCCTGGCCTCCGCTCAAGGCTACAAAGTTTCAATTATAGAAAATAAATAAATCCCAGATACTAGGGCCTCCACTTGGGTCGCCAGGGGGCATGGCCAGTCTGCAAACCACCACAGGCCCCTTGCCCAGGCTGCCCCATTCCCCAAGGGAACCCCCACCCTGATCCAGAACATCCTTCAGGGCAAACCAGCTGGTCCCCACCCATGCACCAGGCCTCTATCCTATCTAATAAAAGAGTAATATGCAAATTGACTGTCACTCCAACACACAAGATGGATGCCCCCATGTGGTCAAAGATGGCTGCCCCCATTTGGACACAAGATGGTTGCCACAAGATGGCCAGCAGGGGAGGGCAGTTGGGGGTGACAAGGCCTGCAAAGGAGGTCAGTTGGGGGTGATCAGGCCAGCAGGGGAAGACAGTTGGGAGTAATCAAGCCTGCAGGGGAGGGTAGTTAGGGGTGACCAGGTCGGCAGAGGAGGGCAGTTGCGGGGGACCCAGGCCTGCAGGGGAGGGCAGTTGGGGGTGACCAGACCTGCAGGGGAGGGAAGTCAGGGGCAATCAAGCTGGCAGGGGAGCAGTTAGGCATCAATCAGGCTGGCAGGAGAGTGGTTAGGGGGTGATCAGGCTGGTAGGCAGAAGCAGTTAGGGGCAATCAGGAAGGCAGGCAGGTGAGCAGTTGGGAGCCATCAGTCCTGGATTGGAGAGGGTGCAGGCTGGGCTGAGGGACACACAACCCCATGCACAAATTTCATGCACTGGGCCTCTATTTAAGTTTTAAAAGACTGTTATTTCCATCCTTCTCACTCTTAAGGCTCCCCTGTCTTTCTTTCTGTGATTAAGTAAGCTGCCATGCAGTGAGCTGCTTTAAAGAGGCCCACATAACCAGGGCTGCCTCCAGCCAACAACCCATGAGGAGCTAAATCTTGCCAGTAATCACGTGAGTGAGTTTGGAATCAGGTATGTTCTTTTCCAGCTGAGGGTTGGACTAACTATAGCCCTGGTTGACATCTTGATGCTGGTAAGCATACTTATAGAGACTATCATTTTCAATAGCTTCCAATATTGCCCTTAAGTTGTTTGTCTCTATTTCAGCCTGATAGGGTATGGGGGAAGGGAGGGACAGAGTGTTATGGAGTATGGAAATGGTTAAAAATTATTTTAAAAAAATTAAATTGTGGTAAAATACACGTAATATAGAATGGACAATTTTAGCCACTTTAAGAGTTCTGTTCAATGGTAGTAAGTACATTCCCATTTTTGTGCAACCATCACCACCATTCATCTGTAAAATTGATGTGTAGGACTGTTCAAAGGTTGAGACTAGAAGTGCTTGTGGGTAGATTTCTTCTCAAATTTTAATGACTAGACCTTAGTCTGGTGGCCACACTTAACTCCAAAGGAGACTGGGAGATGTAGTCTAGGTGCATATCCAAGAAGAGGAAAACATAGATTTTTTGTCAAGAAGCTATTAGTTTTCCTCATACTTATGTACAACAGTATCTACATTCCAAAATGATGCCAAACCATTATTGAATTCAAACACCACTCTCTCAAGAATAAACTAACCTACCACCCTACATGATTATGCTCCACAGCCTCTTACTGGTATGCACCTAATTTTAGAATCAAAGAGAAAGCACTGAAAAGGTAGATGGTGAAAGATTCCCTGGGGTTTCTCTGAGAAATTTTGCAAAATGTACTCTAGGCATGTTATATCACCATATTAGTGTTTGCTTCCTGTGCACTCTGTAATTTTTTTTAATTGCTTGGGACACTTGCAAGAACCCAGGATTTTGTTCTCTAATGTCTCTCCTCTTCTGAAGGCAGCATTTTTTCATCACTGTCTCATCACATCAAAGGTGGCTGAGGTGGAATTGATGGCCCCGCACCATATGACAGCAGCTGCTGAGACAGGGTGCTCTGGGGAGGCCCTGCCCATCCTAGAGAGGGTTTGCTTTCACTGTAAAGAGCAATGTGCCCTTTGGGGGCCATTTACATCTTGCATTGCCTGAGGTATGGCCAGGGTTACTGATTCCATTTGCTAAGTCTCTCATTTTCAGCATTTAGAGTGCATTTTCATGAGAAAGTGTCTATTGATGAAATAAAGAAGAAAGAGCAGGAACCCTGGAATCTCTTACAGTTTCTCTTCAAGCTCACATATTAGAGTTTGGGGTGAATGGCTTTGCAAATTTTCTGCCTTTGAAAAGTTCATTTTAAGACCCATTACCTTAGAAATTACCAAATAGTCTGAAATTTCCATTTCTGTGTGAGTAGTTGGCATTTTGAGCAGTTTGGGGCACTCCAGCTCTGCTTACCTGACTGGCTTGTGCCATGCTGATATCTTGGCAACCATGTTTTTTGTATATATTGGCTCATGGCACCTGGCTGGGTGAAGCCATCATCTAGCACCCAGCACTCACTGGCCCCAGTCTGGGTCCAGAGACCCTGTCCTCAATGGTTTCACAGTCTAGGAAGAGAGACATAACTTTAATATACTTCAGTGAGAGTGGGTAGAGAGGTGTGTAGAGGATGCTTTGGTGACAAAGAAGAGGGTCATCTGATCCATCCTGAGGGAAGGAAGGGAAATCAGAGAAACTTCTTAAGGATGTAATATCTAAGCAGAGTTATAAAGGAAGAGTAGGGTTTAGCCAAGAAGAGCAGGAAGATGAAATATGTAAGGAAGAAAAGTCATCATGGGTGAAGTTAGAGACATGAGAATGTGATACACACTTGGAACTGCAAGTGTGGGGAAGAGAATATAGGGTGACAATCAGAGGCTTTGGAGTTGACAGATCTAGATTTAAATCCCAGATCTTCCAATTTTTGCAGTGTGATTATTGGCATGTCATTAACTTCTCTTTGCCTTAGTTTTCTCATCTGTAAGATGGGGCAATGAAAAACTCCAACCTCATAGGGTGGTTGAGAGGATGAAGAAAAATGTGTGTGCAGCATTGCTTCTGGACCACATCAAAAGATAGATCTCTGGTTGGCTGAAGCTAGCTGGTCTCACAAGGCCTCACTCACCAGCTGCTTTGTTGGCTGTTGGCTGTTGGCTGCAGTGACTGGACCATGGGACTCTCACTGTCCAGGAGGCTAGCACAGGCTTGCTCACATGGCAGTGGGGTTCAGGCTTGCAACTGGCACAACATTGTTTGCCATATTCTGTCAGCCAACATAAGTCAAGGCCAATCCAAAATCATGAGGTAGGAATAGATTCTACCTCTTGATAGCATGAGTTGCCAAATTACCTTACAAAGAACAAAGATACAAGGAAGGAGAGATAAATGGAACCATTTTTGCAATAACCTGCCACAGAATTCATCTAAAATTAAGGTATAGAGTGAAAAGAGAAGAAAGCCTGGCATGTAGCTATCATTCAAGGGTAAGATGAGGAATACGGAGTAGCCTAAGAGAACCAGAAGAGTGTGGTTTACACAAGCCAAGGAAAACAGTTTCTAGAAGGGGGGAATGGTTAATAGCATAAAAGCTCCTGAGAATTCCAAGGGGTATAGTGACTGAAAGGTGACCAATAGAACCCCATATGGAGGTCATTGGTAACAATGGTAAGAGCAAGTGGTATGTGGACAGAGTGGGTAGTAAGAATCAAAGACAAAAAGTGTTGACAATATTTTTAGAAAGTTTTAATCAGAAGAAAGGATAGAGATCTGATAGAAACTAGTTAGGAATAGAGAGAAAAATAGATTCTTCAAAAATTTTTTTTAAGATGGGAGGGACATGAGCAAGTTTCAATGCAGTTATGAAGGAGCTGATAAAAGGGTGGTTGAATAATAAATGGAATGGAGGGCATACATAAGAGTCCTGAATAGTGGAAGGGAATGAGATCCATGCTGAAGCATTACTTTTAGACAGAAGAAGAGACAAGTAAGTGGATAGAGGTAAGTAAGGATAGTTTTAGATTTAAATAAGGATATAGGTGATGAAAGAAGGCTGAGGTAGTTCCCTTTTCTGATGGCTTGTATATTGGCTGTGAAGTAGGAATGAAGTCATCTGCTTAGAGCAAAGGGGAAGTGAGCTGAAGAGAGGGTTAAACTCTGCAATAGCCACTATGGAGAACGAGAGAGAGAGAGAGAGAGATGACAAGGGAAATGGAGAAGGATTGCCAGGCAGCATTGAGGGTCCATTTGAAGTTGGAGACCATAAATTTAGAGTGGCACCAGTGATTTATAGTGGTACAAATCTGGGTAGATTTCCAGCAGTGCTTAGCAACCGGAGATGAGCAATAATTGAATTCATCCAAAGTTGGTGTTTTGCCAGAGTTGGGGGGAACACTAGGGCAAAGCTATTGGTAACAGGAGGTTGAAGTGATAAGAAATGATATCTATGCTGGGTAGGGAAGGAAGTAAAGACAGAAGGGGCCAGCAAGGTAACACCTCAAACTCATCTCTTCTAAGGAGCGAACTTTACAATACTGTAAATTGGCCATGCTCCCCAGTCTTCTCCATATGTTGACACATTTCAGTTTGCTCCTAATTAAGCACTCTATATCCCAATTACCCTAACAACTCACAGCCACAAAGAGGTGGAAAGGGCAAGTGATCAGTGGAGATAGGACAGTGAGCATCCATACCTGACCCTTTCACAGGCTTTCTGTAAATAAAACCAGCACCCACTCAAATGCTCAAGTCAAAATCTTAGGACTCATCCTCGATTTCACTCTTTCATTCTCTGTCACCGAATACATCCCAAACTCTCTTGGTTCCATTTCCTAATATATCTCAAGCCTATCTATTTCTCTCTATACATACTGCCATCACGTGGGCCCAAGTCACCATTATTTCTAACCCGTGCCTCAGAAATAGCCTTCCCACTGGTCTCTGCTTTCTCCTCTGCACCTTCAAATTCACTCTTCACACAGTAGCCAAAGTGTTCTTTTCAGAATATAAGTCTGGTCATATATCATCACTCATCCACTTAAAAATCCAAGACTTCCCATTGCTCTTTAAATGAAGTCAAATTCCTTACCACTGAGTTTAAGTTGAATAAAAAAAAAAAATGCAAGAGGAGGGAGCAGAGGAAATATGGAGTTCGGCAAGGACTGTGTGGGTTAGAGAGGAAGGTGGGAAGGAATGAAGGATGTTTAGCAAAGCAGGAGAGTTAGACAAAGGCTGGATCACCAGGGCCTTGGAGGTGGTGGTGGCAAGGAGTTGGGGAGAGTCACCTTTTAAGAAGGCCACTCTGGCTAGTATGAAGACCAGACATACAGGAGGCAAGAGTGACCACAGCTAGGCCAGTTATAAGGACATTACTATATTCAGACAGGAGTTGATGGCAGCTTGGACTAACTGGTGTTGGAGATGGACCAAAGCAAATGGTTTTGAGATTTATTTTAGGAGATAAGATGAAAAGCTTGGAACTCCCCTGCTCCTATGTTTGCTGGCAAATGCCTACTCATTATTCTGAGGTCAACTTCCAACTTCTCAGAGAGTCTTTCCCTGATATTCCAGACGAGGTTATATGGAAGCCCAATAAATGTCTGTGCAACTGACATGATAGAGAATATTCTTGAGCATGTACATGGACAAAGGGGAAAGATCTGGTAGAGAGGGAAAGAGTGAAGATATCAAAGAAAAGAGGTAATTAATGGAGTGAGATTCCCAAGGAGGAGAGGGGCATGGAATCCAGAATCCAGCTTTGGATCAGAGGAAACAGCTCGTCCTGCACTCCCGCTGTGCTGGGATTGCACTGCGAATCAGTGGTCCCATGCCAGCGACTAGACCCGTCGTTACCACCTCTTGATAGTTTGAAGCCCCTAAGTGAACTTCAAAATATTTCCTGAATTTTTAGATGTAGCTATACTTTTCGTACCCATTGATTGACAAAATACATGGCAAGAAGCTCCATGCATTCAGAAAAGCTTTTAATATGTTGTATTTATTATTGATTATTTTAGAGAGAGAGGAGGGGAGAGGAATAGAGAGATAGAAACACCAATGAGAAAGAAACATCAATCGGTTGCCTCCTGCATGCCTCCTACCGGGGATCGAGCCTGCAATCCGGGCATGTACCCTGACCAGGAATCAAAGTGTGACCTTCATTGGTCAACACTCAACCAATGAACCACACCAGCAAGGCAAGAAAAGCTTTTAAATGAGTTTTCTTTTGGTTAATTACAACTGTATTCACTCTTCTTTAAAATAGCACTGTTCTTCAAAATATACATGGGAAATAATTTTTTCTAGGAAGTGCCTGATGCAATAAAACCATGCAAATCTGGCTGCCCTCGGCCCTAGGCTCTGGAGTCTATAGGGTGGGAGTTAGGATTTAGTCTAGACTGACTTCTAATGGGAACCAATACCATCTGTGACTGTCTGTCTTCCCTAGACTGGAACATCCCTAGGGAGGAGCCCTGCCTTTTTCATATCCTCAGCACCTAGCATAAGACATGAGACAAAACAGATTTTTTAAAGTTCTGGTTGAACGAATGAAAACAGAATTATTTACACGATGGATGTATTATTTAAAGTGAGATGCCCGAATAGTCTCAAATATTCAATTTCTTTTAAAAGTCCTGATTTCTTTCCTCCTAGTGATTAAAATAGTTCAAATTCAAGCCATTTCCTTAAGGTCCTCATTTTGGATTTCCATCTATTTAAGCTGAAAGAGCCTGCCCTGGCTCGGGTTCATTTTTCTGTTTCTAGACAGTCTTCAGCAATGCATCATCTTAGTAACGTGCCTGGCTCATTCCACGAAACGTGCAGGCACATCCTGTCCTTCAGATGTTCCATCCAGCTCAAAACCCAAATTTCTGCATTTGCACATGCTTATTTGGCTAAATGTGTCTTACAGGATTAGATTAAGCCACTGCACACAGCTGACTTTTTATTTTGTACATTAATATAAAAATCCGAAGGGAGGGATCACCTGGCCTTGCGTGAATGAAATAAAGAGGCGTTTCAGCCCTTGGCACTTTAATCCGATCCTTTTGATGGGCGAGGCCAACAGAGACACCAAATCTCAGGATGCAATTCTTTAACTTCAGGCTCTTCTTGGAATAATGGAGAGAGAGCTGGCTGTGTGAGCTCTTGGGGGCACTACTCACCGGAAGCAAATTGACAAATGGATTTGAAAGTTCACTTGGAGAATCAGCTGCTATTTCATAGGTGGCCCAGTCTTACTATTGAGTAAGTGTGGTTTTTCCAGCCACCAATTTAAAGTGGTGAAAATGTCCCACATGGGCAGTAGACAATGACAGTTATTGGTTTCAAGACTGAATGTTGGCCTTGAAATAGATGCATAAACACACACACACACACACACACACACACACACACACACACACACAGATGTGCACAAGGGCTGGGGGCCCAGACTCAGTAGATGTAGACTCCTGCTCTGATTGGCTTACTCCTCTGTATCCTCAGTCTCTTCTCCCAGCATCCCACCCACCTCCTGCATTTGTGAAAACATGGCTGTTGCCTGGGGAGATCATTGCTCAGGCAGCCCTCTCAGCTGGAAACTTCTGCTGCTGCTGTTATTGTTGTTGTTGTTGTTTATTATTATTATTATTATTATTATTATTATTATTATTACTTCAGACTTGAGAATACTATCTCCAAAGGCCTCCCCACCAGGGAGGGAGACCTGCTTGTCCTCCTTCTGCCTCATGGCTGTTTTCAGACCACCTCTCTCTCTCTTTGCAAGAGTGGCAGCTCTCTTGAGACTCATGCATCAGAACATCCCAACTCCCCTCAGATACACGCCCCACTGATGCTACCTGGTCATTGCCTCTTTCCACAGAAGACTTGTTGGTTCTTTTTTTTGAGGAAAAGTTAAACCTTATTTATTTTTTAAAATAGACCACTAGGAAAATATATCACAGTCCTGAAACAGCAGACAGAGGCTGTATTATCATTTCAAGTAATAAGTTGTCTGACTTGTTGGTTCTTTATCTTCCTCTATGTTCTAGTTGCTGAGTACCTGAATTCCATACATATGACTTATTAATATCCCTTGTCATGGGCTGAATTGTGCCCCCCAAGTTCATATGTTCAAGTCCTAAACCCCAGTACCTCAGAATGTGACCCCATTTGGAGATTGTTAAAGAAAATTATTCATGACACTTGTTAAAGAATGTGTTAAGAATGCTAAGGCACAGCCCTGACTGGGTAGCTAAGTTGGTTAGAGCATTGTCCCCATACGTCAAGGTTGCGGGTTCTCTGTGACCTCAGGACTCACCTTCGCTCTCTCTCCACTCTCTTTACACTCTCATTCTCTTCCAGAGCTTTTGCTAGCACCCCAAGCTAGCAATTCCCTACTTTATATGCCCAGACCAAACTCTCCTCTGACTTCCACACACGCATTTCCGACCACTTCTTGACCTCTCCACTTGATTCTCAGATTTAACATGTCCAAATGTCCTCGGGCTCTTTCTCCTCATATCCAAGCTTCTAGTCTTTTCCACCTATGCAAAATGCATCACATTCTGCTCAGTTTCTCAAGTCAGAAACCTAGATGCCATCCTTGCTTCTCCTCCTCTTTCAAACTCCTCCTCCACACCCAACCTGTTATCAAGTTCAATCATTCCCATCTCCTAATACAGCTTAAAACAATAGATTTTCCTCTCCTTGCTGTTGCTGCCACCCACTAATCCCAGTAACATTCGTTCTTACCAAGACAATTGCATTGGCCTCTTTTGATTCCCTGAGTTGGCTCTCGGTTTCTCCAATGTATTCCTCACACAGCAGTGAGGGAAATCTTTTTAAAAACACAAATTGGACTACACTGTTTCCTTGCTTATAACCGCCAATAGCTTTCCATTACACTTCAGATAAATGAACACTCCTTTTGTTTACCTGGGATCTGTGGGATTTGGACTATATCTAACTTGAAGCTTTTCTCATTCCATTCTTTCCTCATCAATTCTGTCCCAGCCCCACCTTTACCTTCTCAAACAGAAGCATCATTTTGTTACAGTCAGGCTTTACAAACGCTATTATATCCACCTTTGACATTCTCCCCCTCTCTATTCATGGCTGGCTCATTTTTTGTTTTAATTATAATTTTTAAATAGTTCTTATTCTTAAAATAAAATTTATATATATTGACATGAACAAATGTAAGGCATATACTTTTAACAAATGGCTACATCTGTGTTACCCATACCTCTGTCAAGAAAGTTTTCTTCTCCCAGTCAATACCCAGCCCCAACACAGGCAAACCCCTGTTCTGATTTTCTCACCAGTGGTTTTGTCGATTTTAGAACTTCATATCCATAGGCAAACATAATACGAAACTTTTGTGTCTGGCTTCTTTTTCTCAGTATAATTATGACATCTATGATATTCATCCATGTTGCATGTATCAATAGCATCCATTTTATTGTTGATTGGTATTCCACTGTATGACTATGTCACAATTTTTAAAGCCTATTCTCATACTTATGTATATTTGGGTTGTTGCTCATTTTTGGCTATTTGGAATCAATTTGCCACAACTTTTTGAATGGAAATTTGCTTTTATAGCCTTTGGGTAACTATTTGGAGCTGGAATTAGTGGGCCACAGGGGTTAGTTCTGGGCTTGACTTTGAAAGAAACTGTCAGTACTTTCCCCAAAGTAGATGTATTATTTTATATCTTCACTAGCAATGTCCAAGGATTCTGGTTGTTCCCCATCCTTAGTAACCCTTTGTTGTCAATCTTTTGAATGATTGCTATTCTAATGAGTATATTGTAGTATACCTGGTATATCAGATGTTAGATATTTTTCTTATTGTCCCACAGGTCCCTGAGGCTCTGCTAATTTTAAAAATCTTATTTATTTATTTTTTAAAAATATTTTTATTGTTTAAAATATTACATATATTAGTACATATATCTCCTTTTCCCCCCATTGACCTTCCCCTAGCCTCCCCTACCCCCTGTCGCATGCCCTCATTTCATCCCCACCCCCCAGTGTCTTGTGTCATTGGTGTGCTTATATGCATGCATACAAGTCCTTTGGTTGATCTATTTCCCTCCCTCCCCAACACTCCCCAGCCTTCCCGCTGTAATTTGACAGTCTGTTTGGTGCTTTACTGCCTCTTCATCTATCTTTTTATTCATCAGATTATAATGTTCTAAAATACCACATGATCTCATTCATTTATGGAAAATAAAGAACATTATAACCTGATGAATAAAAAGATAGATATTTCTGTTATTTAGATTAGATCATTTCCATTGATATGTCCTTAAATTCTTCCTTTTCCTCTTTCATTTCCATTCTTCTCTTGAAGCCATCCATTAAGTTTTTTATTTCATGTATTGTGTTTTTCAGGTAGAACTTTCTTTCTGAGACTTTTTATTTTTCCAATTGTCTCAAGAGTGTTTACATTGTTTATTGAAATGGTTTTGTAAGAACTACTCTCTATCAGATAATTCCAGCACCTGTGCCTTCACAATGCTGGCATCTATTAATTGTCTTTTCCCATAAAAACAGAGACTTTCCTGCTTCTTTCTATGGTTTGCTTTTTAGAATATATTCTGGAAATTTTGAAAAGTATAAACCTTTGAGTCTGGACTCTATGATTTCAGATGAGGAATCTACAATCATTTGACTAGGTGTTTTCTTATAGGTAATGTGTTCTTTTTTCCTGGCTGCTTTTAAGGCCTGTTTTCAAAGGTGTAATTATGAAGTTCCCTGAGTTTATCCTGTTTGGGGTTTGCATGGTTTCTTAGATCTGTAAGTTTGTGTATTTGGCAAATTTTGGGAGTTTTCAGTCAGTATTTCTTTAAATACTCTTTTAACACCATTCACTCCTGTAACCCTGATGACACAGATGTTGGATCTTCTTTTCCCAAAGGTGACTAGGGTTCTGTTTATTCTATTTTTAATCTATGTCCCTTCATCTGCTCAGAGCGGATGAATTCTACTGTGCTGTCATCAAGTTCACCAATAGTATCCTGTCATCTCCGCTCTACTATTAAGCCCACTCAGAAACTTTTTAATTTGTTATCGTAGTTTTTAGTTCTATGATTTCATTTGGTTATTTTTATGACTTCTATTTCTTTGTTGAGATTTCATATTTTTCATTTGTTCCAGGCAACTGTGTAATTAATTGTTAAATATTCTTATGATGGCCATTTAAAAATCTTTGCCATATAATTTCAACATCTAATTCATCTCAGGGTTGGCATCAGTTGTCTTTTATAATTCAAATTGTGGTTTTCTTGGTTTCTGTTTAATGGATACTTTTCATTTGTATCTTAGACATTTTTCCAATATGTTAGGGGACTCTTGGTATTGTTTAAATCTTTTCTTTAACAGGCAGTCACCTTGTTTAGTGTTTTGGGTTAGCATGTGGGCCTTGACCTACTTTTTGGAACATGCTTCCAACGGCAATTTAATTGGAAGGGCCTTTGTAGTATTTGGGCCTTTGTGCTTTATTTGGTGCCATTGGGGCTCCCACTGGGGCCTACTGGCATTTAATGGGGAGAGAGAGATTTTCCCCAGTTCACCTGGTTGGATGTCTCTCTCTGGGGAAGGTATGTGGTGGGATCCCTCCACAGGTGCCCTCAACTGCCTGGTTTCTCAGGGGAGGAGAAGAGTTTGGGGCCCATGGGGACAATAAGACTTCTTGAACCATGCCACTTGCCATGACTGAATTCTTTTTTTTCTTTTTAGTGCTTCCTGCCAACCTTGGGGAAGGAGAGTCTCCAACCCAAGGGAATAGAGGCTTTCATTTGCTATAACCTGGTCTCCCCTCCACAGTTTGCCCACTGGCCTTGATATCTTTTAATGGGAAAGTGACTCTTAGACCCATTCAGATAAGAGACTTCTGTTCCTGGTCAGTCAATCCTTCATTTGAGATGTTGGGCTCACCTAATTTTGCTCACAGGATTTCTATTCAATCTAGGGGGAAACTGAGTCTATGTGGACTGCTTTCTGCTGTTAGATTGGAGGTCAGGAGATGCTGACCTGGATGGCTTTCCTTTGTTGGATTGGGCCGGGGGTGAGGGGTGGGGAGGAGACACAAAATGCCCTGTGACTGTGCTGTTCCTCTAGTCCTGGTATGGTAGACCAGCTCAGCTCACCTTCCCCTAGCTACCTTACTGCCTAATTATGTCTTCTTACTTGAGTTCTTCTTTGGTTACCTTTTGCACCATTTCCTGGGTTTATGGTTGTACTTACTGGGGATATACAGGGGGAAAAAATGAATGGGTCTATACAATCTCTGTGAACTGGAAGTACTGATAATTTTTTTTTTGTTGTTCCTCTGTTATTCTTTTTCTGTCTTTTGAGGTTTAATTAAATATATTTAGTACTTCTTTTTGCTTACTCTCTTGGCTTTTGTCTATATCTCTGTGCAGTATTTTTTAGTGGTTAACCTGAAAATTATAATATACATCTTTTACTTGTTACAGCCTTTTATGTTATATCTTAGGAGTTTTATAGATTTGCATTTGACATTTAGGCTATGATCCATTTTGAGTTAGTTTTCGTGAAATAGTAAGATCTGTGTGTCTAGATTCATTGTTTTGCATGTGGATGGATGAATGTCTACCTTTTCTCCAGTGTACTGCCTTTGTTTCTTCATCAAAAATCAACTGACTATACTACTTAGTGGGTCTATTTCTGGTCTCTATTCTGTTCCACTGGTCTATTTGTCTATTCTTCCACAAGTCCAACACTGTAGCGTGTATTGTAGCTTTATAGTAAGTCTTGAGTAGGGAAGTGTCAGTCCTCTGACTTTGTTCTCCTTTAATATTGTGTTAGCTCTTCTAGGTCTTTTGCCTCTCCATATAACCTTTAGAATCAGTTTGTCTATATACACAACATAACTTGCTGGGATTTTGATTGGTATTGGATCTATAGATCAAGCTGGGAAGAACTGACATCTTGACAATACTGTGTCTTTTTATCCATGTATGCGAATATCTCTCCACTTAGATTTTCTTTTGCCAGAGTTTTGTGGTTTTCCTTATATAGATCTTGTACATACTTTGTTAAATTTATACCATAGTATTTCCTTTTTTGTTGCTCATGTAAATGATACAGTTTTTTAATTTCACATTCCAATTGTTCATTGCGTGTCTATATAAAAGCAATTGTCTTTTGTATGTGAATCTTGTATCTTGAAACCTTGCTATGATCACTTGTTCTTCCAGGAGTGTTTTGTTGTCAATTCTCCAATATTTTTATGTAGATAATTATGTCACTGTGAACATACACAGTTTATATCTTCCTTCCCATTCTGTATAAATATTTTTCTTATTGTATTAGATTGGGTTTCTAATATAATGTTAAAAATCAGTGCTGAAACCTGGCTGGGTGGCTCAGTTAGTTGGGTGTCATCCTAAGCACCAAAAGGTTGCTAGTTTGATTCCCAGCCAGGGCATCCCTGGTATGGGGCATGCAGGAGGCAACCAATCACATCAATGTTTCTCTCTCTCTCTCCCTTTCTTTCTATCTAAAAATCAATAAATAAACTTTTTAAAAAAGTGGATAGAAGGGACATCCTTGCATTGTTCTTAATGATAATAAGAAAGCATCTATTACTGTTAAGTATGGTGTTAACTGTAGGTTTTTGTAAATGTTCTTTATCAAGTTGAGGAAGTTCCCCTCTATATTTGGTTAAGAGTATAAAGGGTATAGGAGGGGGGATAAATAGTGATGGGGAAAATTAAATTAAATCAAATTAAAAAGAGTATTTATCATAAATGGGTTTGGGCTTTTGTCAAATGTTTTTCTGCATCTACTGAGATGATTATATGATTTTTCTTCTTTAGCCTGTTGATGTGATGGATTACATCAGTTGATTTTCTTCCAGATAATTTTAATAGCACTTATCTCTAGATGCACACATACACACAATTTTGTTTCCTTTTTTATTCTCTGTCATCTCCACTGAACTGTAAACTCAAGCACCTAGTATACTATGTTCTCAGTAAATATGAGTTGAATGAACTATTCCCCACTTACATTTATTTGTATAGATTGAGAAGCCATGGGAGGAGGATGGCTGTTTATTGGAGTCTAGGAACAGCATAGAGAAGGAGAAAACCAAAGGGAGAGATGCTGTGCTTCTGTCCCTCCCTCGTTCCTGCATCCAGATGCCAGGTTTCAGCCTCACTGGTGAGAGGGATAAAGCCAAAGCTGATCGAGTTGTTTTGTACAGATATATCATGAACTCGGGAACAAACAGAACTGCTTTGGGCCCAGGTGACAGAGTTGTAGAGAAGACTGTGATCCTGTTTTACAGATGTTGTAATCCACCAGGTGGGAGCTCAGAGGTATGGTAATTTGAGCATTAAACATGACCTCCTTTGCATCTGCAGGCTGCATGGAGGTTTATGCAACATACAAAAGAATCAGAGCTCCGCTTGACATGCTTTAAAATATGCCTAGATTTTTAAAAATCCCAATCTGTTTGCGTGTTGTTGTTTTCAGAGCGGCTTATCTTTACTTGAGTCCTAGTCCCTGGAAACATCAGTTCCATTTGACTGGTTTCACAGTTTAGATGTATTGTCTAACAGGACCCTACCTGGCTGGCAGATCCTTCTTCTGGATCCAGTGTCCAGAACATCTGAACTTCTGTAACCCCAGAGCCCTCCAGGCCAGAAGGAGCCCTCCAAGAAGCCTGTTCCTTCATCTCTAGCCGTGATTTGGCTTATATTACTAATATCCATCATCTAGACCCTTGTCTGCTGGCAACGACTTTTACCCTTTGTTTTCAGAAAATCCTCAGTGTTCAGGTTGGAAGGCTTCTGATTCTTGCTCTATATTTCTGTCCATTGCAGCTTATAATGAACACCTGTGGGATTTTTACCCCTCCAAAATCTATTGACCCATCTTCTGGTTAAAAAAAAAATCTTGAGCTGGACTGGCGTGGCTCAGTGTTTGAGCATCGACCTATGAACCAGGAGGTCATGATTCAATTCCCGGTCAGGACATAAGCCTGGGTTGTGGGCTTGATCCCCAGTGTGGGGCTTGCAGGAGGCAGCCAATCAATGATTCGCTTTCACCATTGATGTTTCTATCTCTCTCTCTCCTTCTCCCTTCCTCTCTGAAATCAATAAAAATATTTTTAAAAAATTTAAAAAGATCTTGAATTTTCTTTGGAGAGGTACTCTTTTTCCACTCTAAGTTCCAGTGGTTCAGGTGGGTTGACCACTGCCACCTCTCACAGTAGGTCCTAATTGGCCTAAGCATATCAGTGTGTGGCCTAACTTTAGGCACTGGGATTGGTACAAGTATGATCACATGGCCTAATTGGGTCAACAAGAGCTAGACACAGGATTTTGTGTATACTGTTGAGACACATGCACACACACACACACACACACACACACACATACACACACACACAGCCTCTCTCTTCCTGGCGGGTGTAGATTGCAATGCATGAAAGGTCTGAGTGCAGCTGTAGCCTTCTTATGCCCACAAATGAGAAAGGAACCTGTCAAAGACAACACATTAAGAAGAGCAGGGACTAATCAAGAGACAGAGAAAACTGGGTCCTGGTGACATTGTTCCAAGCCCTGTATGAAGCCTGAAAACCATTCTGCCCCCTGCCTTTATCAGTTTTGTGATCCATTTCAGATTAGTCATTTTAGGTTGGATTTTCTGTGATTTTCAGCCAAAAGAAATTGTGAACAATACACTATTCATTTTGTCTTTAAACACTGCCAGCGCAATGTTCCTTGCTAGCTTTATCTTCTGTGTGTGCTGGCATAGCTGCTGACCTCGGGTGCATGGTCCTAAACTCTGATTTTCCCATGGACTTCAGATTTAGAGCTTTCTGATGGCTTGATTTTGGTGTCCTCTCATGGGAGCACCTGATCCTGGTCCCACAATTCCACAGTCCACCTGCAGTGCTGTCTCCTGAGCCACTGACACTGTCTTAAGCCAGACTCCAGACTTTGGTTTTTACCCTGGCACTGCCTAGACTCCATATCTGGAACAAGTTTCAGTAGAATTATTAGAACTCACTCAAAACTATCCACAGAAATAATTTTACCCCACTCAACATTTATACTGATCTGTGTATACTCAGAACTCAGTAAACCGCTGCAAGCCATTTTCTCTTTGAGCCATGTTACATACATATGTTTTTGCCTGTCCAGCACCTCTTAAAGCCTGGGAAGCCTATCTCACCTGACAAACCAAGTGTTATTAACCCAGAGGGAACATGAGAGAAGAGAAGAGGGGACCACAGTGCATGTTTCAATGGGATGCTTGTGCTTCTTTCAGGAGATGTGATAGAGACTGCCTGGGAGTCACGTCAGTTTCATCCCAACTTCTAATATGAGCTGAAAGTCTGTGCGCTCACATATGTTGGTAAAAGCCAGTAAATTATCACCAACCCAGCATCTCAGGGTGTCTGTTCCTGTTGCATAGACACTCAAATTCCTGACACTGTCTGGAAGCAGAGGTGCCACCCAGGAAATAGCACTTCATCCTTTTGGATTATCCTGCAAGACGGAGAGAATTGTGACTTATCTTCTCTTGCTTTGCAGATGAAAGTAGCAAAAACTGAGAGTCATGGGACCACAGAATGTGTGTCAAAATCTTAAGGAGCTAAAATTAGCTACACTTATTTTTCTAATGTGTAGAAAAAGGAATCAAAGTCTAGAGATGTCAAGTGACTTGCCCAAGGTCACACAGTCCATTGGTGGCAAAGTTGGGATGAAGATTTTGGTCTCCTTACTCCCAAAGCAGCACCCTTTGGATCACATCCTCTGGGGCTTTATAATCATCAACATCTAATGTTTGAGGACATATTACTTGCAGAAAAAGTTCATATTTAATTCTTCATGTAAGGAGGTGTATATGTTAGCTATCTTAAGGTACCAAACTACATCAAACTTAGTGACTTTAAGACACAATCATTTATTATTTCTCACAAGTTCACTGATTGGCTAGACAACTCTTCTGGTCTGGACTGGGCCAGCCCACTCTCAACAGTGCTCACCCATGTGTCTGCTGTCTGAGGGGGACTGGCTTGTCTAGAGGAGCTCAGTTAGGGTGGCTCTTCTCTGCCCTGTGTGTTCTTTCATCCTCCAGCAGGAGACTTGGGCTTGTTCACATGACAGCTGGGTAAGTTTCCATGAGAGAGAATGGGAGTACCCAAGGCCTCTTGAGAGGTAGGCTAGGAACTGGTGCTATCTCACTTCTATCATTATCTGTTGGCTAAAGCAATTCCTGAGGCCGGCCCAGATTCAAGGGGCCAGGAAATAGATTCTAATCCTAGATGGGAAAATGTGCAAAGTCATATTTTAAGAGGCATGGATGCAGGGAAAGAAATAATTGTGGATTTGCGGACCTTATACCTCAGAGGACATGACGGTCTTTTGTTTCAGAAAAGGGCCTAATTCACTGTAGCTCTTGGCATAAACACAGCAGGAGCTCAATGCAAACACAGCAATTGAGTTTTGCCATTTCATTATTTACTAGTATGAGAGTATATGTGGGTGAGTTTATGATGTATGTGGGTCTATAGAGTTGTGTGTGAGTACATGTACATATATACATGTGAATTTGTATTCTTTTACGTCTTTTGAGATGCAGGCTTCTGCAAGGACAATTTGAAAGACAGGACATTTCAGGACCACGGAGAGAAGCCTGATCTGAGCAGGTAGGTCATGTCAGGTCCCCAGCAGAGTCCCTCCCAAGTGGCAGACCATCAGTTAGAGTCTGTTCCTGGTAGCAGCAGCACATTGGGTAATCATTTTCATTTCTAATATGACAAAAGACTCAAATTCATCTGTACAGAAAAAGTGTTTCCTGGAAAACCATCTCAAAATGAACACACTGGAAAAGGGAGATCAGCTTTGGACACAGTCTCCTTCAAGGGGCCTTTACCCTCAGGAACAACATTCATCTCCTGATCCCACAGGTACTTGCTTACCTGAGGCTTCCTGGCCACCACCACTTCCAACATTTCAGTATGTCCTAACCCAGTGGTCGGCAAACTCATTAGTCAACAGAGCCAAATATCAACAGTACAACAATTGAAATTTCTTTTGAGAGCCAAATTTTTTAAACTTAAACTCCTTCTAATGCCACTTCTTCAAAATAGACTTGCCCAGACTGTGATATTTTGTGGAAGAGCCACACTCAAGGGACCAAAGAGCTGCATGTGGCTCACAAGGTACAGTTTGCTGACCACTGTCCTAACCTATCCTCGCTTTGTAACTGGACAAAGTCCATACCTCCTACCTCAGCCACACTGAGGTTCCAGACTTGGCCGCAACTCATTTTAATCACTGAACAGACACTTGGCTAGGTGCTAGGTATATAAAGTGAAAACAACAGTCATGGCCCTGTTCATAGATAACTCACAGTCTAGTAGGAGAGGAGACAATAACTAAAGGAATAATCCAACACATAAATACACAAAATTGTGATTAAACCATTTTAATAAAAACAGCAGGGTGCTTTTAAAAGAGAATAAGGAGCAGCCAGTTTAGATCAGGTGGTTGGGAAAGTCTGCACTGAAGAGGTGAAATTCCAGTTGAGACCTAGAGGATGTCAAGGGGCTAGCCATGTATAGGGAGGAGGAGGGACCATTCTATCAGGGGAAACAGTAGGTACAAAGGGCCTAGAGCAAAAAAAGCTTAGTGCTTAAGCCTCTGAAAGAAGTTCAATGGGACTGAAATCTAGTAATTATGAGAGAGAAGTTCAAGATGAGAGTGTAGAAATAGCAGAGGCAAAATGATGCTTGGTCTGCAGACTGTTATGGAGTTTGGATTTTATTGTAAGAGCAATAGTAAAATAGTGCAGTATTTTCTCAGGAAATTCAGATATGGCCACCTTCATCTCCACTGAGAATGCCTAGCTTAGCAAATATTCTAGGAAACGAAGAGGGAAACACCTCCAGTCCACCTCCCTGTCCCCAAAGTGAACAGATTTGCAGGACAACTTCCTTGTCCTCATGGACTAACCCAGACACAAGCCCGGTAGGATTCAGCTGCCACAGACCAAGACATATAACCTTGGATTTCATGTAGGTTCCCCTGCCAGGCCTAATGGGTTATTTTTTTTCTCCTAAGACTTGTCTTCTCTTCTTCTCATGCACCATGAACCTAGGATGTGCTGATCCCACCTACCTCAGCATCAATCAGTCCTGTCTTTGTTCTCACCTCTTCCTGCCTAGCTCCTGGATTACACCTCCCCTCACCAATAGTTTAAGCCTTTCAGCCAGAACAAACCTGACACTCCCCTCCTTTCCTCTCCTGGAGGTGCCCCCATTTTCTCTTCCCTGGGCCCATTTACTTGCTAAATGATCAAGTAACTCTACTTCTTTGGAAAATCTTGGCAAAAACCAATGGCTATCAATAACCACCAGTAACCCCTTTTATTCTTCCCTCAACCCTTTCTACTATCCTGATATGGTGAAAAACAGCTCCCAAACATGTGTGTCTAATAACCTATATGCCGAGCATAATCTTAGGTGTTTTTTATGCAATGCCTATTTAATCCATGTACAATACCGAAATACAAGGCTGGCAGGTTTTATTTTCAATGATGACCACCATATCTCCTGTTTCATATGCTCTTCTAGACCCTTCCCACTCCCCCATAAAGAGGCAGAGCTTAATTCTCTGCCATTGAATGTGGCTGCCCTGTGAATCACTTTTAATCAATAGAGTGCAGTGGAAGTGACAGTGATGTCTGAGGCTTGGTCCCTAAAAGGAGTGCAGCTTTCCCTTGTTAGCTGGGGCTGTCATTTTTGGAACTCTGAGTTGCCATGTAAGGAGTTCACCCCTGAGACTATTCAGCTGGAGAGGCCATGTGTACGAACTCCAAGGAGCAGCCCAGCTGTGCTTGCAGCCGACAGCTGGCACGAACTGCCAGGCATGGAGTGAGCATCTTGGACGTTCAGCTCAGCTGAGCCTTTGGACGGCAGCAGCACCACATGATGTCTGACTGCCATCATATGAGAGCCTCTGAGCAGATCTGCCCAGCCTCACCTTCCCCAAATTCCTGACCCTCAAAGTCATGAGTGGTTGTTTTAAACAGGTAAGTTTTTAAAAAATATATATTTTATTGATTTTTTACAGAGAGGGATAGAGAGTTAGAAACATCGATGAGAGAGAAACATCGATCAGCTGCCTCTTGCACACCCCCCACTGGGGATATGCCCGCAACTAAGGTACATGCCCCTGACCGGAATCGAACCTGGGACCCCTGAGTCCGCAGGCCGACACTCTATCCACTGAGCCAAACCGGTTTCAGCAAAACAGGTAAGTTTTTGGATAGTTTATTACTAAGCAATAAGAACCAGAACAATAGGGATTGTTATTGGCCCTGATTTACAGCTGAGGAATCTGGAGCCAAACAAAGTAAATCTCTTGCCCACAGTCAAGGAGCTCATCATCCAAATCCTTAATCCTTATCAGTGGTGAGACTGGAGTCTTAGGTCTTAAATGTCATGAGACCTGTGCTGTCAGTCTGTATGCTGTCACTGCCCTTCTGTTCAGCAGTGATCGGAACAACTCCATTATGAGGATGATACGAGGTTCTTAGCTGTGGACCTCATTTTGGGATGGAACCCAAGGCTGAAAGCTTCTGTTCCAGGCTCATATTAGGAATTAACCTCATGGATTTCCCTCTGGCTTTCCAGGTGGATACACATGTCATGGATGGCCTATGGGTCCTGCCCACCTTGTCCACTAACTAGCAGGGGTGTTCCCTTCTCCTTCAAAAGGTGGCATTGACCACCAGTTAAGAACATGGACTGGACTCTGCTATTGAGTAGCCCTATTACTTTGGAGCAAGAGGTTATTCCAGTTCTCTGAGCCTCAGGTTTCTCAGCTAGAAAATGGGATGATTATAGAACCTAATTCATAAGGGTGTTTAGGGTGTTAAACGAAATAATGTATATAAAGTGCTTATCACACTTCCTGGCAGTTGATATTTTCATTTAAATGTTCCCTCAGATCATTTAAATGTACAGACAGATACACACTGAGTTCTCCAAGCCACCTGCCCCTCCTCCTGCTCCACCCAGCCCCTTTAAAAGTATTTAGTTCACCTGGTTATCTTCACAAAAGCAGTGATTAAAGATCGAGCCCCACCTTCCCAAGTTGGTAAGAAAATATACCCAGTGAGAGGAGGTGGTCTCAACACAGGGTCTCATGTCCGCATTTCTTCATTTGAAGGCAGGATTGTCATCACAGAATGATGAAGAATTTGGGTACTCTCAGTCTCTTCATACGAAAAATGGAAATGACATTGATTACTTCATGGCAGATGTGAGCAGTCAATGAGATGATGAATGTCAGAGCTTAGAGAAGGATTACAGTTTTTCCCTCCCTCTCTCCTCTTCTTTGACCTACTCTCTAAAGGGTGGCTAAGTATTACATCTCTCCCTCCCTCCTTTCATTGTAACCAGAGACCTCCAGGCTTGTAGAAAGGGCTTAAGGGGTTGAATTCCTTCTATGGAAACTCAAGCAAAGCCGGGACACTCTTTGTTCCACCCTCTTGGTGGGACTCAGAAGTGTCTCTTCTATCTTCAGGAGATAGGAAGGGCAGAGTTTGGAGCTTCAATGGGGTACTGGGCTGTCGCAGGGACTTTGGGAAGCCCATGAGGAAGCAAAGGATGGGAGCAACGTTAGGTCATGTGAAGAGTACTGGGTTTGAGAGTCAGAAGACCTGAGTGTCAACTCATGGATCTTTCCCTTTTTATCCATCTCCCCTTGGCACTGAGCATCAATTTCCACTTCTGTAAAAATGGAACAATAGTATGCTTGTCTTACTTATGACCTAATTGTGAGGTTTGAAGAAGACAAGCAGGTGTGACATTATTGCTATTAGTCTTGGATAGGAACCTAGTCTACTCTTGAAAAACAAAGACCCAATTAGCAGGAGTCCTCAGGCAGAAGCGGAGGGTAGGAGCCCAGCTATTTGCACTGAGTACCACCTCCTTCCTCCTGGAGAGGAGTAAACTTTCTGCAAGAGTCCCATATCTCTTGCCTCTGGGAAAGATAGCATCCTTGCTAGCTCTGTGGAAGCAAGTCTAGACTCACCCTCTATCTCATTGTTCACATCCAATCATCATCAAGTCTAATGAATTAAATCAGAATAATCAGTAATTATAGAGCATTTGCAATGTACCAGGGATGGCTCAAGTGACTTACATGGACTATCTCATTTTATTCATAAAATAACTGATATGACGTGGTTTCTTTTATTACCCTTAGTTTACAGATGAAGAAGTCCAGTGCAGAGATATTAAGTAATTTGTCTAAGATCACACAGCTGGTAAGGAATACAGAAAGGCTTTGAATCCATCTCCCAATGTACTAAGCTCTCCCACCACACCTGCCACCATCATCTCTTGCCAAGATTCCTGTAGCATCTCTTTGCTGGAATAACTGCCCCTGGTTTTCCCTTCTCTAAGCCATCCTCCACACAGCTACAGAGAAATCCTTCCAAAACACAGCTCTGATCACATCATTCTCTGGTCAAAGCCATTCAATGGCTCCCTATTTTTTTGCAGGATGAAGTCCAGGCTTCTTCAATTGGCCCATAAATCCCTGTGCAATCTGGCTCCTGTCTGCCTTTTTCCAGCCCGTTTCCCACTGAACCGTGTTCATCTTACACTCAGGGACACTGGGATGTTCTATACTTTTTCATTCTGCTTCAACTTAGTGCATTCAAATCCTTAATCCTCCTGAAATGCCTCTTCATCACCCGAAAACTCCTACTCGTTCAACCCAAATGTGCAGCCCACCCTGACCTGCCCAGGCCCCTGGGTTCTGCTCCCTGTGCATCCTGGGCCTATTCTCACTATAGTGTCCATCACCTTGAAAGGCACCAATGTGTCTGAAGACTTATCTGTCCCAACAGACCATGGGTTCCAAAAGGCAGGATCCTCCTTAGCTCCCCAGCAACTCCCACAAGGCCAGTTCAATAAGGCATTAACAAACGAGTGTTGAAAAATACTTTCAGGCATGAAGAATTGTCACTATTATTAGGAGGCACAATACAGGCAACAGTGCCCTCGGGACTCCAACCTATCACCTTGGCTTCCTACTCAGCCTCAGCAACTCTGCCTGTGTCCCTCTTCTCCTCCTAGGTGATACCCAAACCCAGAAGAGGATGGGTTTCAGCATCCAGACACCCCTTACTTTAACTTTCTCTTTTCACTATTCCAACCCCTCGGGCTCCTTCAGATGCTGCTCCTATCACCAACCCAGACCAGGTAGGGACAACTCCTGGTTCCCTTTTTAGACCTCCTGCTTTCTCAGCTAGATTTCATTAAGACAGGCACAGGGTCTTTAAGAGATGCATTTATGAGCAACTAGGGGAATCAAAGAAGAAAGCAGTGGCTAGTGAAGGTAGATTTTGTGAACCCCAGGCGTCTGCTTGTGTCTGTCCTCCATCCTAAGCATCTTAGACTCATTGGGAATGTTTGTGGCATGAATGAATGAATGAATGAATGGATGGATGGATGGATGGATGGATGACTTGTTGAATCACTCACGCTGGCTCAATTCTTTCGTCAGGACACTGCTAAGAGCAGCCCTGCTGGGTCACGTGTATAATGGTTACTAGAAAACACTTAGCAGTATGTGCCTTGTCAGAGGGGCGGGAAGACTGCTCCTTCAGGACTTCTCAGGGCACAGGATGCCTCAGTGCCTGGCCCCAGTCAGGGGGAGGAGACATGGGAGAAGAACAACATTTTCCTGTGCCCGAGACTGGAATTTCAATTGTCCACTTGAAAGGGAGACAGACCATCATCATCCAGCTCATCTCTGCGCCAGCCTCAGGATAGCCCTGTGAGAGCTGCCAGGGAATCTGCCAGGTGTTTTATTTTTCACTTGGTGTGTAAATGACATCTAGCTCCCTTTCCGACCAGAGGGAGGTTTCTGCTTAATTCGGGCTCTGGAGAGATGTCTCCGGCAACCCGGCAACCCACAGCCATAGCGGTGAGGTTTATCTAATTGTACATGCAGGCCCACCTCTCCGTTCTGCTTCAGGAGGCTTTGCTATTTATTGCACACCCCGCAATGCACGAACTGTCACCTCTTCTGTGAAGCCTTCCCAGCCACGTGGCTCACAGCCTCCACTGGAGCCCCCTCTCTCCCTGACTGCATCACCCACACACAACCCAACCAGGTACCCATTAGCTTTTGCTACATAATAAACATCGCATAATTTGTGGGCTTAAAACATTAAGCATTATGAGCTCATAATTGGGTGGGTGGTTATGCTGGCCTCTGACAGTTTCAGTCATCTGCCAGCAAGGTTCTGCTGGCCGGGGACATGGGGCCACTGCACCACATGCCCTTCATCCTCTAACAGGCTAGTTGAGCTTGTCTGCATGACAGAGGCAGATTCTCAGGCCAGGGCAGAAGCTGCGGGGCCACGTGAGGTCTGAGCTTAGAACTGGAGCAATGGCCCATCTACCCTATTCTAGCAGCTAAAGCAAACCACAGAGGCCAGGACTGATTCCAGGGTAGGGAAATATCTTCCACTCTTGAAGGGAGGAGCTTTGAACTCACATTGCAAAGGGGCGGGCATATATGGAGGGAAGAAACCCATTTACACAAGGGGTCTGTTATCGCTGTGTTATTATTTCAACTTGAACCTGATAAGGAGTAGGTCTGAGGCTGAAATCCAGGAACACTGGCTCCAAGTCACTGTCAAGAGAAAGTCTAGTATTTCACCTGTAGCTTTGGTATCTACAGACCTAGATTTAAATGATGTCTCTGCTGCTTACTCTTCATGTGACCTTGGGCTAGTCGCTTGCTCTTTTTGAGCTTCAATTTCCTTTTCTACAAAATAAGGATAGGAATAATTCCAACCCCACAAAATTGTAAGAATTAAGTGAATAGGGGAATAAAGCACCGTGCCTGGCATGGTGAAGGCTTAATGAAAGTGGTGTTTATTATCAGTGTTTTCATTAAAAACAACAGTCATTATTTCACCTGCCACAAAGTAAAGCAATGGGATCTTCATCCCAAATTCTAATACTGCAAGTTCCTCAAGGGCAGGGACTGGATGCACAAAAATATTTATTGCATCTTTATTTATAATAAGAAAAAATTTGAAAGCAGCATAAATATCCAGCAATGGGGGGGTTGTTAAATGAATCTGAGTACACTGACCCAAAGGACTGCAGTGGAGTCATTTAAAATGATGTAGAGCTGTGTGTGCTGACATTGAAAGCTGAACATGACGTATTGTCAAGTGGGAAAGAGGGTTGCAAAATAGTCCATACAGTACAGAGCCATCTATGTAAAATATGCTTATGTATAGATATATATTAGAAGTCTTGGTGGAAAGACTTAAAAGTGTTTATGTGTCTTATCTTCATGCGAGAGTATAGGATTCTCCCCCTCCCTTTTATCCTAGTTTTTCTAATTCCTATCCAATAAAATGGGTTATTTAACTAAATTTTTAAAAAAAAATTGCAGTGGATCCTGGCTGGTGTGGCTCAGTGGTTGAGTGTTGACCTATGAACCAGGAGGTCACAGTTTGATTCCTGGTCAGGGCACATGCCTGGGTTTCAGGCTCGATCCCCAATAGGGAGCGTCCAGGAGGCAGCCAATCAATGATTCTTTCTCATTACTGGTATTTCTATCTCTCTTTTCCTCTCCCTTTCTCTCTGAAATCAATAAAAATATATTAAAAATAATTTTAAAAATTGCAGTGGGAGAGTCACTCTGGTTCACCATTAAGGCTTCAGAACCAATGCCATGTGTCAGGCCTTGAACTTGGCACTAAGAGTTTTTGAGCCTGTTAATGTCAGGCTCTGTGCTGAGTGCCTGGTTTGGTGAAACTGGCTCCTCCATGATTGTGGGGGGTGTTCCCCAAGATTTCTTCTGGAGCCATAGGAAGGAGTTTACTCCTAACCCCCATCTTAGAGCTATTTCCCCTGAGGGTACCTACAGCTGCTGCTTCCTCTTCCTGCTCCTCTAAACACCCCCAATTGTCCCCATGAAGTCAGTGTTGGGGGGAGAGATGGGACGGCTGTCCTCAGGGGCTGCCCCATTCCCCATCCATGCAGCCTGAGAAATGGGGACTGGACCCAGGTGCCTAAGCTTACAGTCTGGGCCACAGCGGTGGATGGGACCTGGGGGCTTGGAGCAATGGCTGTAGGATGCCAGCTTGCTGTCTCACCTTCACAGCCTGGGCCCAAAGGAGGTACCAGTCAAGAACAACACTACAGTCCAGACCTGAAAGGGAAGGAGACTGCACTCCCCACCCTATTTAGAAGGGCTGAGCTATTTAAAAATCACAAATGTCCATTAGTCATAATGTCACCCAGGAGAGCCCTCGTGCCTCAGGGAAATGAACAGTCCCCTCTGGGTAGCCCTGTTTCTCCCCATTTCACCTGAACACCAGCAGACTCCATTCTGGGCTCTGGGCACTTTCCTGGGCCCTGAAGCATGTCCATTAGGTCCCTGCCTTACTCACTGACCCAGTTCTCCTACAGGGGCCTTGTGCATCAGTGTGTCCTCTACCGAGTCAGCCAAAAGCAAAATTACCTATCCCAACCCTTCACACAAGGAGGAGATTTGATGCTTTCTACCAGAAAGGTATTTGTCACATCCCAAACTATCACATATAGTAAAATGGGTTACCTTGAGATTATTATGCAGGTAATCCAAGGCCTTGGCTAGATTCTGGCAGCTGGGAAAGACTGGGAGGAGCTGCTGAAATGGCAAAATGACTCAGGGTTCAAGGGACATGGGAACCAGGGGATTAAGATGCTTAAGAAAACAGGGTTTAGGAGTCCAATATATTGGTTTTTAAACGATTTAGCTGAGGCGTCTCCCTCCTACCCCTTTGGGTAGACCCAAAGGCCATTTCTCTGGTTACTCACAGGGAAGCGTGGTGGATATGGCACCCGCCCTCAGAATGCCAGAATGCAAACGCTGTGGGCGTGTGTGGATGTGATGTTGAGTCACAATATTGTTAATTACGAGGACGTTTAGGAATCAAGGCAAACTTTCTCCCACCCCCATTTACTGACAATTAAGGCAGGCTGGCTGTGAAAATTCCCAGCCATCATTCTTTCCCTTTCCAGCTCCGGTAATTGGGTTAGAATGGCTCCGTTAAACAAGCATGCCTCCAGACTGAAGCTAAGTTAGAGCCCTTTATACATTAGGCAATAAATTGGGATACGTTTGCCCATCTGCTATCCACATTTAGGATATCTGAGATTTTGCACGAGGCACCAAGATATCCAGCAAAGCCCAGACTTCTGTGGTATCTATGGTGCTGGGAGGCATATGGCAGTGGTGGGACCTCTATCTGTGCTTTGTAGTAACCCCTCAGATGCCTCCTCTGACTTGGCCATTTATTATCTGTGTGGCCTTGGACAAGTATCTCAATCTCTCTGTGTGTCTCAGTATTGTTATCAGCAAAATGGGAATAATAAGAGCACCTGGCTCATATGGTTGTCATGAAGTTTAATAAGGCAATCCCTGTGAAGTGCTTAGAACGCCATCTGGCAGAGAGAAACTCAGCAAACGTTAACAACCCGACTGCTGCAATTAAAGTTCATAAAATTCCAAGAACACAAAGGCATCCCAGTGCCAAATGCCTTTTGGATTAACACAAGGCCGATGTGGTATCCATGAGCTCTCTCTCCGACAAGGTGGCCTCCCCTGTCACACTTTTCCACTTAACTCAGCTGTGTGAAACGGAAGTCCCTGCCCAACTCCATGCCTGCATGGTCTCAGCTGGATGTGGCTGGAGGAAAATCCCTAACTGTGCCCATTGCTGACTTCTCTCTCTCTCTGTTTACGTCCACTCACAGGCCTTAGTGTCACCTGGTAATTATCCTGCATACGCCTGGCTCATGATCTCTCCCCTTCTCCAAGAAAACTATTTTATACCTCCTTCCTCCTCCTTCTCCTCCCTCTTAGCTATAACCTTGCTTCCTAGTTCCTTGAGAAAATAGAAACACTCAGTATAGCTTTCACAGGTTTCCAACACTTCAGCTAACAGCTTGATTGACACCTGTATCTTTGCCCATAAGTGCTACACTTCCTACTGTTGGACTGCACGTACTTTTGTCATTGGGCTTATCCCTTCTTGTCTGGAAAGGATGCCTGTCAACCTGAAAATATGTCCTTTATTTCTCTCACATAGATTTTCTTTCTCTTTTGGACCATTCTCATAAGCATTCAAGCTCTTAATTACACCTCTTTCACCCCAGATGCTGCCCTGTTTCTCCACTCTCTTTTAAAAAAAAATATTTATTTCAGAGAGGAAGGGAGAGATAGAGAGAGATAGAAACAACAATGATGAGAGAGAATCATTGATCGGCTGCTTCCTGCATGCCCCACACTGGGGATCGAGACTACAACCCAGGCATGTGCCCTTGACTGGAATCGAACCCAGGACCCTTCAGTCCACAGGCTGACGCTGTATTCACTGAGCCAAACCAGCTAGGGCTCCACTGTCTTTACAGTAAAGATTTTCAGAAGCATTGCTTGTACTTGCTCTACCTATGTGCTCTCCTCCCTTTTCCCTTGAACCCACTTGACCAGCTTCCATTTCCATGGCTTGAGCACTTGTCGTGGTCCTCACCACCTTCATGCTGCTTAATCTAAGGTCATTTCTCAGGCCTAGATCTTCTTAGCCTCTCAGCAGAAGTTGACATCGTCAATAATTCTCTCCTTCCTAAGAGAATTTCTTATCTTCATTTCTGATCCTTCTGTTGTCTTACTGGGCAAGAACTCTTCTCAACCTCCTTTGCTAGCTCCTTCTTATGTCTCTTGCCTTTCAACATTGAAGGGAAGTTCAGCTCAGTCTCAGACTTTTCTCTGTCTGGACTAGGTTGTTTTATCTGATCTTGTTATTTTAAATACCCTATCTAGGCTGATGACTTCCGAGGGTGAATCTCCACCCCAGATATTGCTTATTAAACATCTCCACTTGAATATGTATGGACATCTCTAAGCTAAAGTATCCAATACTGAACTCATGATATACTACCACTAGCTTCTCTTAAAGTGTTGCTAGCACTGAAAATGGCAACTCTCTTCTTTCAGTTGTTAAGGGCCCAAGTTTTGGGATTATCTCAACTCCTCTCTTTCTACCCTTCATATCCAATTGGTCAGCAAGTCTTGTTGGCTTCTCTTTTAAAATGAAGTCAGAGTAAGACTACTTTCCACCACTGGCTAAAGACATTATCATCTTTCAGCTGGAATATTTCAATAACCTTTCCTATAGACTTAATATCTGTATCCCTGCAGAATACATTTGTTGAAACCTAACCCCCAATGTGATGGTAGGGAATATGGAGCTTTTGGGAGGTGATTAGATCACAAGGATGGAGTCTTCATGAATGGGACTGTGCCCTTATAAAAGAAGCCCCAGAGAGCACCCTCATTTCTCCCACCGTGTGAGAATACAGGGAGACAACAGCTTTCTATGAACTAGGAAATCCGTTCTCACCAGTCACTGAATCTGCCAGCACCTTGACCTTGGACTTCCTAGTCTCCAGAACTGTGAGAAATAAATGTTTATTATTTTTACCTCATCCAGACAAAGACAGCCTTTGTATTGATCCTCTGGATTTCACCACAGCACTTCTCTTAAAAAATACATATCAGAGCACAGCACTTCTCTACTACAAACTCCTTGAGCTTTCCATTGCCCTTTGAGAAAAAGTCAAAGGCTTTGCAATGGCCTAAGAGGGCAAAGGCTCCATTGCCTTCAGGACCTCAGCTCCTTTGACTCTTGCCGGCATGCACTCTATTCTAGCCACACTGGCCTTCGTGTTCCTTGAATCCATCAACAAGCATCCACCTCAGAGTCTTTGCACGTACTTGATATTCTCTCTCTCTCTCTAGAAAGCTCTTCCTCCAGACATCCACATGATTTATGTCATTCAAGTCTTCGTGCTCATGTCATCGCTTCAGAGAGAACTCCGAGATATCCTCTTCCCATTTCTCCCCATCCTGTTATCCCCTCCACAAAGGTGAAACATTTAATATTTATTTGCCCACTACTTGACTGGAGTTTCACTTTTTAATGTTCTTCTGACTGGCCTATCTCACAACCCATGCTGACATCTGAGATCTGCTGCATAGAGGCTTGGTGAAAATGTCCATCTTGTTACACTATTATTATCAGTTATTGAGTGTGTCCTGGCAGAGGCAACAACATTTGCAAAGGTAGGGGAGATCCCAGGGTGGCTGAAGAGCATCCTTGGCCTGGAGGCTCAGTGCAAGGGCTCTGAGCAGCATCTCGAGTCCGCCCTGACCAGCTGTGTGAGCTTAAGCAAGAAATATGACATCCAGGGCTGCTTTCATTTCTGTAAACTAGGCTAATAGAGACATTGATCTCATAAGTATATTCTGAGGATTGAATGCAATAAACATCCAGAGCACTTAGAACTGTGCCTGGCATGTTAGCTGTTATTATTATTATATCTTCACTATTTCATTATAATTATCAGTCATCCTTTGCATAGGACCTTAGTTCAGATAACTTTTTCTTCTAGGCAGTTTCCACCTTTCTCATCCAGTCCCAAATGGCACAGCCACGGGACCCTGAGGCAGATAGCATTTCTTTTTTATAGATTCTGCAGCTCAATTGAAATCAAAGCTTTGGCCTTGTAGCCCAACTTTTCAGATGGCCTGTGTTCTGAGTGCTTTAACGTTGGTCAGCATCAGATTCATCTGTCTCCTCTTGCCCTACTTTCCCATAATTGCACTTGCTTCTTGCAGCTTGGGTCAGAGTTACATGCATTGGATCGGTCATTCTGAAAGTCCTCACTTTTCCAGGAGTTTCATGTTCACCCACGCTGCAATTGTCTTTAAATTTCAGCTCAGAGTGAGAGCCATGAGTCTCTCTGAAGCCTGTCAGAACCAAACCCTTGTGAATGAGAAGAAGAGCGTGGTCAGGATCTCTGATGCTCCCCAATGGCCTTCCTCCCTCAGGCAGGGAGGCATCCTTCCCTGCTCCCCAGGGACCTATTGCAGACAGCAAGGGGTCAATAAGATAGCCAGAAAGACACCAGGTCAGGCTCTCTGGAAATAAGAAATCTCTACAACCAAGGGAATCTCTCGTCCCCTATCTGATGGCTTTTCACTCCAAACAACATGCAACAAACAGACCTTCCAATGGGACAAAGGGATTCTGACAGTTTGTAGAGTTCATTGTGGTCATGATGTGAGCTGAACAGAGCTGGTCTGCCGCTGACATCCCTCTGCAGCATCCACCTAGACATACAAAAGGAATAGGTTTAACCCTTCACAGAGCCTGTCTTCAGTTGAGCTCTTATTATGTAGCAAGTACTGAGATCAGCATTAGATACACCAGCATAGATAAGTCTGCTTCTTTCCTTGAGGAACCCCTGGTCTATGTACACAGCAGTTTATATAACAGTGTACAAAATGCTGCAGCAGAGGTGAGCAGTAAGTATTATGAGTCCACAGAAGAGGAAGGGGACAAATTTTGCCTGCTGGAGGAGGGTGAGTCAGAGGTGGCTTCATGGGAAAGGGAGCATAACAGTCTTGAAAAATCAGAGAATCATGAGTGTGTTAATAAGGTTATTTTGGTTGTAACTTTTTAAAAAACTAGACTTGTTAGTTTAAATAAAAAAGTTATTGTAAGGGCCACGGTTGTTTCAAGGAATCCAAGCTGGATATGAAAAAGTTAATCTTAAGAATGGTGAAAATGCAGAAATTATGGAGCCCTTGGCCTCAAAAATCTAGGATCTTTCTAGAGAGTGTACGTGGGCATAACTCTCCTCCACCAACTCCTCATCTCTGCCTGTCTCAGCCCCAAATTCCACATTTTTAGAAGAATCTGATTAGCCCAGCTTGAGTCAGAGGTGCATCCCTGGTTTGTATAGCGAGACCTGAAGATCCAGCTTAGGTAGTTCAGAGACAGCCACTGAATCCAGGGAAGTTCCCAAGAAAGGCGGCTCCTCATGGGTTTGATGTCCCACCCCAAAGAATGGCTGCTGCAAGGACACAGGACATTTGGTTGGATAGAACAGAGGTGGCAAATGCATTGAGGCATGGAGCCATAAAGGTGCATGGTGTGATTGCAGTAAACATGTTTAGGGTCACTTTCTTTGTGCAATTTCTGTAACATTACATGTAGACTGAATATCCACTAATCATGTCATGTTTTGTGTGCATGAAGTAAAACTTTTATTTATAATCTTTTCAGTTAACGTTGTTGGCTTACAAGCAAAAAGGGAATTTATTAGAAACCTATGAAGGGCAAAGGGGTCACAAATTGAAAGAGGATAAAAAAAATTCCACTCGGAATTGAAAGGACCTGGACACCTCCAGAAAATCTTGATGGCAGACACCTCTCTGCCTTCCCCTGCTCAGCACTGCTGGAATGAATGGAGCGGAATAGTGTACAATATGTGTAATAAGGTTTCTATAGAGCTGGCAAATTGCAGTTTTGTTGTAACTTAAAGGATGAACATTAAAGAGCAAGTCATGTCTCTTTATGTACTTGACCTCGCGCTTCCTCTCCTCTCTCTCCCTCTCCCTCTCTTTCTCATTCTCTCTCTCTCTCCTGCCCAGCAGTCACCTCTCTTTTCTAACACCTTCCCAACTTCCTTTTGGAGAATTTTCTCTTTCTGGTAGATCTTCCCATTCAGTGCTGCGTGGAAGTCTTCTGAGTGATTCTGGGAAGGCATCTAATTCCCTAGTAAGAGGGGAGAGGCAGGGTTGAAGCAGTCTCTCCCTCTTCCCCCTCCTCCTCCTTCCTGCCTTGAGCATGAGTGCTATGTCCAGAGCTGCAGCAACCGACTTGTAACCATGAAGAAAAATGCAAAAATAAAGACCAAGAGCATTTCAAAGGCCAGAGCACCTTTGACATCATCGAGCTGCTGAGTCATTTCCAGAACTCTCCCACTCCTAGGCTCCTTGTGGTGTCAGAAAAGCAAACTCCTATTTGTTTAAATCACCTTTAATCAATGATTCTATTACTTGCAGCTAAATGCATTGTGAAACAATACAGAGGTCTGTGGGAGTCTGGCTTGACCTCTCCATGCCTCTATAAGTACACGACACAAAGTATACTACATGAGTGTACTACATAAAGGTTGGATGATGACCTTTCTGGGAGGCCAGCTCCAGAGCACAGCCATCTGCTCATCCTGGCCCCATCTGGTTTTGTCTCCTTCTTGTTCTTGGTGGATCATAAAAATGCAAACCTCCTACGATGTCATAAATGAGGAACAGGCAAGGTAGACCAGCAGAATCAGGAAGCAGAGCTTGGAAATATGCCCAAAGGAATAGAGAGGAATAAACTTTTGGAGGCCCATAGGCAAAGAGCGAGCTGGTATAAGCACTTCTGAGATATGAAAATAATATTGATTTTAAGATACAACCATAAATACAAGGGCCATTTATTGAACACCTACAATAGTTGACCCTTGAACAACATAGGTTTGAACTGCATGTCCACTTATACACAGATTTATTAAAATATATGTTTTTATTGATTTCAGAGAGGAAGGAAGAGGGAGAGAGAGACAGAAACATTAATGATGAGAAAGAATCATTGATTGGCTGCCTCCTAGATGCCCCCCACTGGGAATCGAGCTCACAACCCAGGCTGAAATATTACCAGGGACCCTTCAGTCCGCAGGCAGACGCTCTATTCACTGAGCCAAACCAGCGAGGGTGACAGAGTTTTTCAATAAATACTATAAATGTATTTTCTCATCTTGATTTTCTTTTTTTCTCTTCTGATTTTCTTAATAAAATTTTCCCTTCTCTAGCTTACTTTATTGTAGGAATATAGTATATAATACATATAACAAATAAAATATATGTTAATCAACTATTTATGCCATCAGTAAAGCTTCCAGTCAACAGTAGGTATTAGTAGTTAAGTTTTGGGGGAATCAAAAGTTATATGTGGATTTTTCACTGTGTTGGGTTGGGGTCAGCACCCCTAACCTCTCCACATTGTTCAAGGGTGAACTGTACACGCTTGGTGCTTCATAGTCATTATCTTTTTTGCACAATCACTCAGTAATGATTACTATTGCATCCATGTTTCAGATGAGAACACTGAGGCTCAGAGAGGTGAGGTCACTTGCCTCAATTAGAAAGGGAAAGAGCCTGAAGACATGTTCAGCCTATCTGACTCCACTGCCCATGGATTCATTCTCCAGGGAGCAGGGTATCATAGGTGTGAGATGCTCCAGTGGGGGGAAATGTAGTCAGAAGACAGGAAAAGAGGTGGCCAACCCTGGCCTTGCCTGAAGTTCACTGCACACTTTTCAGGCTCCAAAGAGTCCTTGGACTTTCTTCTACAGCCCTGAAACAATGGTTATTCCTGATGATGGCCAGTCCGGATGCACATGTCAGCACCAGCCTTTAGTCTTGGTTCTCAGAACAACCACACACAAAAAAGTTTTCTACAAAAAAACGTTCCTTTAATGTGTGCCAAAGCCAAGCCTTGGCAAGTTGTTTGCCTGTAGAAGTCTGAGTCTCCCACTCACTGGCACTTTTGCTGTTGTGCTATGATGCAAGTCTCCTTGGACCGAGTGAACCTTGCACCCTACCCCTTCTATGTGTGGCTTGCATGTCTCTGGGGGCATCCTCATTAGATTGCTCTAAGTGTCTCTGGAGAGCAAAGTCAGTTTGTACTTCAGAAGGCCAGGACCATGGAGAGTTTCTTCCTGGTTTGTAGCATTTCAGAGATCCCAGACCCCTTAAAGCTGTTCATGTACTTTTCCCTGGGCTGTTGCAAGTCCTTTGGCTAATGGCTTATAATGGTGACCTTCTCTGGAGATTTGCCTTTGGCTGATAGGAAACCACCACTCCCAGCCTGGAGAAGCCTGGGGGTTACATTCCTTCCTCAGGAACATCTCCTGACTGGCTGGCATGAGAGCACAATCACCGGGCCCCTCTGTCTCAGTGAATGACCACCTGGTTTGGTCTACACTGTGGAGTACCCCATGGGTCAGGCTTCACCTAAGGCCACAGCCTTGTTGACTCTCCAGCCCATCCTGCTTTCTTCCTCCCTTTACAGGTTTTCCTAAAGAGCTCTCCCAACAATCATATGCATCCAAATCCCTCAGGGTCTGTTTCTAGGGAATTAGACCTAAGACAACATTTTGCAGATGTTAAGCCTTGGGTAACATTTAGGGACTATTGCTTGAGATCTGTTTGAACCACTTAGACAAACAGTCCCCCAGCCTCACAGTCTTGTGTCTATGGCTGTTCACTTTACATGGGAAAGATACTCTCTCACCTCGACTCTCTCTCATTTCCAGACTTTCCTACGTGCCCGGACTTTTCCCAGAACACTCCTTGTGCCTCCCACCTGAACTGCAAATGAGATCTCCCCAGAGGACACTGCTGCCTCTGTGGTCTTCTTGAGTCAAGGCTGCTCATTCTGCTAGGTCACAAAAGCTCAGGTCAGCATTCTCCTCAACTGCTTGGCACTCAGGGTAGATGTCCTGCCTGGATCTCTCTGTAAGAATGAAATGAGGTCTCTATCATATACACAACTTCATAGTACATCTAAAAGAGCTTTATGAATGGGGATTTTAGAGCTGTTGTGCTCATAACCACTTCCAAGCCATACACCTCCACCATCCCATTAAAAAACATCTCTTTTGTTTCTCGTGCCATTTGGCTATATCATTAAAACACTCCAATTGCATATCCTTTGACACAGTAATTTCTTTTCATACAAAAATATTAGTCCAAGGTGAAAGGCCATATGTAAGAACATCTATAATGGCTTGCAACAGTACAAAAAATGGAAATAATCTAAATATCCATCACTACGAAGCTGACAAAAAATTGCAGTCTGCTGCACAGTGGGCCACCACAATCCTATTAGAAGAAAGCAGTAAGGTTTTGTACTGACATGGGGAGAAATGCATGATATATAACAGTGCATCCAGCAGAAAAACTTATTGTGGACAAATACAGTATGATCTCATTTTGATAAAGGAAAAAATAAAAAATATGCATATATTTATAAGATTAAGAGGATTATCCTGGGCTGGGCAATCCTTGGTCAGCAATGTCCCCACAGTTGCTGTTATGGCCAAGGGCTCAGAAGCACCACACACTCTTCAAAGTCCATAAAGTGAGACCAGAAAGCATCTAGATCCTAATATGATATACAGATGCTTTCTTGGTCCTCCTGGTGGGGGTATAATCGGTGGTGGTGAAATTCAACAGTTCTAAAATCTCCATTCATAAAGCTCTTTTAGATGTACTCTGAAGTTATGTATATGATAGAGACCTCATTTCATTCTTACAGAGAGATCCAGGCAGGACATCAACCCCGAGTGCCAAACAGTTGTCATGAAATTCAAGCTTTATTGCCTTCTCTTCCTGTATCACCTCTCCCACCTCCAGTAGTAATTAAGCCAATCTAGCATCATTATCTCTTTTCTCCCTATTTCTTGTCACAGGGATTGGTGGAAGCATGTGGAGCAGAGATGCCACTGGAAGAGTAAGGAGGTGGGGGAGAAACTTTGACTTTGCACTGATTGCTTTTATAATGTTTGACTTTGCTACTAGAGTATGTATTATATTTGTAATAACAAATAAAGATTAAAAATGAATTTTAAAAGTACCAATTGACTCACCATGCCTACAGTACACTTACCTAAGGAGAAAGCCCTGAGATGGGGTTCCATAAAATGCAGTGGTTAAGAACTGGGACTCTAGAATTTTATTTCCTAGATTCTAAGCCTACCACTTATTAGCTTTGTGACATTGAGTAAGTTACTTAGCCTCTCTGTAGACTGGCTGCAGAGTTTTTGCCTTACACAACCCTGAGGGGCACCATTCACACAGACCACAATGAGAATGACAGCCACCCACAGAGCTGTGTAGTGCAGTGGCACTAGGAAGCCCTGCCTCTCTTTGTTTTCAGTTTCTTCACCTGAGAAATGAGGATAATAATGATACCCACCTCCTAGGCTTATCCTGGGTGTTTGGTGAATTAATCCATGGGGCGTGCATAAAATTGTACCTGACGCTTTGAAAATATACAAGAAATGTTAGCTATCACTATTATTACCATCTCCATCTCCACCACCATCATCATTACCATCATCATCATCATCATCCATCATCATCATCATCATCATCACTAAGAAAAGTCCATGGAGAAGTTCTGTGTCTTTAGGTCCCAATCTAATGAGCACAAACTCTAAGCCAAGTTCTTTCTTCTGTCCAGAGGAAAGGCCTTTACCTTTTCTCGGGAATGAAGGCCTTATTGGCTAAAGTCTCTGCTAACGAACTCTTCTCCAGAGAGGCAATAGTACCTGCAGGAGATGGAGCTGATCTGGAAAGCTCCCTGAAATTGTAGACTCCAGAAAGGAACTCTCCATGGTCCTGGTCTCATGAAGTTCAAACTGACTGCTCTCTCCAGCACTCTGACTATTGGCTTTTCCACAGGCAACCTTATCGAGAAGGTCCCCTTTTAAGACTTTGCCTGAACTCTGATTATGTGTTACCCTTATTAGAAATATTTGCACTTTAAAGGATTCTTAATCTAAATTAAAATAAAATATCTTTGATGGTGAAATTTATAGACCATTAACAAAAGGGACTAATTTGGACTTAGGGGGCCTCCAAAAAGTTCACCTTACATCTGGCTATCTCCAGCTAACCCTGAGAAGCATGTGTAACTGTTATTATTGCAAAGGTATTTTTATGGTCCGGTAAATATGTCACCTTGAGTCAAATATTCAGGAGCAGAGAGGAAAGAATGTGTCACATATGGCAGAACCTGTGTGGAGAAGCTGATGGTACCAGATCACCTCCTGGTATGTTCTGCCACTGGATCAGGACCCAGAGTGCTAACCCTGGGAGTGATAGGCAGGGTCCTAGCCATATGCCCTGAAATGATACAGAGGGAGAGAGTGGTAGGTTGTGGGAGACTCACCATTGCCCTACCCAAGGCTTATCTTTGGCACATTAACTTCTGGTTATGGTTGGTTGCATAGGAGACTTAGAGGAAACACAAAAAGCCAAACTTGCAGGCAATTTTAGTTCTCAGGCCAGCAACTTTGGTTTATCTTAGATCTGGTTAGGGGTGATGGAGGTATGGGACAGGGAGAAAGCTATTCCATATCCATACCAGGCACTATCCCTGAAACTCCTTCATATGGAAGCCCTATTGGGGCTGAGATTCATATCCCTGGGAATGAGCTGGCATGTTTTATATAACCTCCCTCCCACCCATTCACTCATTTATTCCCTCTCTCTTTCCCCCTTCCTCCTCCAGTGCCTGTGAGTTCACTCAACACAACTCTTCTATCCCATACTCCAGCTGACAGACTCCTGGGACACCATCTACCCCTCTTACATATATTCCCAGTACAGGTAATTAAACACAAACATCTAGTTGTTATCTGGAGACTTCGCTATTAGCTTCCATAATGTCATTGTGCCTGAAATTATTTTATGCCTTTCATAGTTTCTACTGATACCTGAATGGTGAGCCAAAGTTCTTCCCAGGATTGTGTCTCACAAAGTTGAAGAATAAAATCATGGACCAGAAGATTTACGCAAAAGCATGGAAATTTATTATAAGCAGAAATTTATTATAAATGCATGGGAGGGGGTCCAAGAATGGGTTGCCACTAAGGCTCACTGGTCTAGAGGTTTATATCTACCAAAAGCCTGTTCTTTGTCTACCCATGTCACTTTCTGATTGGTTCCCTCTACCTGCTTTGTCCAGGAACAATTTTAAAATACACTGGTGCTCCTCTCCTCTTTTTCCTCTTCCTCCCCATCTCTTGTAACTTTCTGCTTTGTAAGATAAGCATTCTTATCTTGTGGCATCTTATATTTCTGCAAGACCAGCATTTCTGTGGTTTTGGGTGGCTCCAACTGTCATGTCTATATTTCCTCCCTCCTTTCACCCCTTATCATGTCTGCCTAATCCTGTTCCTAACTGCTCTCACTACCTCTAATATTCCTAGGTAATCAGTGAAGTTTCTTGTTATACCCACTTTAAGGATAAAGAAATTGAAGCTTAATTCCCTTCATCTATAAAATGGGGAGAATAAGACCTACCTTGCTCCACTGCTATGAGGTTTGGACATAATATTAGTAATGTTCACATTATAGGACAAGGTGCTCTATACACATTGTCATTGCACAATATCCAACCCCTTTCTGGACCATAAGTTCCTCAAGATCTGGAGTAATTCATATCTTAGTTTTAAACTCACATTATCTAAGAGAGGTCTTGCTCCTGGATAGAAGCTGTGGTGGCAATCAACAACTCATAGAGGTCTCTTTTGAGATAATGGCCTTGTTCTGGCCTCCCACATCAAAGTGTCAACTTATCGGGGTAGAATGATAATCATCATCATCATCATTATTACTTATTAAGCATCAACTATAGGCCTTGGACTGAGCTGAGCATTTTGCAAGCATAGTGATATTTAATTAAAGCAATGTTGGAGCCAGCCCAAGTTCAAGGTTGCAGAATAAAGAAAGTATGGTATATCTGCATATCCTCTACCCCTTAGATTTATTGACCCCTACCTCCAGGCCCCATTACTCTTGAGGTGCATGCCTGAAATACTCTTACCAACCTAGCTTTCTTGACAGCTTAATTGCCTAGGCCAGTGGTCAGCAACCGCGGCTCGGGAGCCACATGCGGCTCTTTGGCACCTTGAGTGTTCTAACGCCACTTCTTCAAAATAGACTTGCCCAGGCCAAAAACCAACTTCTGCGCATGGGCCATGAAGTTTCAATAGCACTGTACGTGTGTGCCCGCATGTGGTATTTTGTGGAAGAGCCACACTCAAGGAGCCAAAGAGCTGCATGTGGCTCGCGAGCCGCGGTTTGCCGACCACTGGCCTAGGCAACTTATTTGGAGTCTGCAGGAAACTCAGATCTCCAGTATTTCTGCTCCTCCACCTCTCTCCTCTATAGCATCTCTAGCATTGAGTCTGAAACACACTATCAAACCTTTGCTTAGATATTGACTTCCAGAAAACTATAATAATAGGTATAGCAATTGCTGTTTATTGAGCCCTTACTAGCTACATTACCTTGTTTGGCATCACAACCACCCTATGATGGTACTGTTATCATTTCCATTTTACAGATGTGCAAATTGGAGGTTAGGTCATTTAGTCAAAGTCATCCAAATAATGAATAACAGAGTTGACAGTTGAACCTCTGTGTGCATCATCTCATAAACCTATCTCTTCTCTATTGCACTTGAACTATTTTGCCTTCACTGTACATCTCAATTGTCCCAACCATAGCAGAAATGATTCAAGGACATGGGCTTTTCCCGTGAAGGTAGTCTAATGAAGACAAAAAGGTGTGAGTTTTCCTAGTTGTGAGTTTGGCTGAGAAATATGTCTAGTGAAGATAGAGATATGGGTTGTCAATTGAGGTTGAATCATAGGAATAGGATGATATATGAGAAGCTGGGCTATGATGGGTTGAAAATTTGAGGCCCGAGTTAAGAATGTCAGTAAACAGACCTTCTGTTCAGAGGCAGGACCAATTGTGGTAGACATTACTAGAACTTACAAATATCTAATCCTTCTCTTCTTCTTGGAGAGCTTTGAAGTTGGTGGTGCCATGTGACTAATTCTGGTCAAGGCTGTGAACAGAAATAATGTGTGTCACTTTGGGGAAATGCAATAAAAAGCTCCCAAATGACTCTGCAGTCCTTTCACATGCCATGGCAAAGGTGTTAAGTTGTCAGAGTCACAAGATGGAAGCCCACCAGATCCATAAATCACTTAGAAGGAAAATGCCCTGAAGAGCCACTGAAACTCCTGCAGACTTTGCATAGTAGGAAACAAATCTTTGTTGTGTTAATAACCCACTGATATTTTGAAGTTATTTGTTATTGCAGCATAACCTAGTCTATTATGACTAATGCCCTATATTTCTCGTACACTCACCTGACCTGAGGACTAACAGGTTGGGGGAAGAATGGCCAGGTGAAGGCCAGGAACTGGAAATGAGCTGAGCTGGAAAGATAACATGTAGTCAGATTTCAAGAATGGGGACTGAGCAGTCTCAAATGCCTCTTGAGCAAATAATGGTCAGGGATGTATACCAAGAGCAAGTGCCAGGTTTACACAAAGGGCCAAAGCCAGAGGCAGAGAACAAAGCAATATTTTGCATGCATCCTACCCAGGGTCCTGTGCTATCAGGTGCAATTGCTGTAGCATCTGGCTTCTCCATAATGTGGTGAACTCCCAGGAGAAAGGTATCAAGTCTTGTCCAGATTGGATATTACCCTCAGTACTTTGCTTTCTCCATTGTACATCTTGAGCTGAGTGAATCTGAAAAGCTTGCTGAGTTAAGGGCAAGTTGAGTCTTGCTTGAACAAATTCGATTTCCTCCATGAGATTCCTTGAAGTTGACCTAGACATTTTCCATAGCTCAAATTATTTACCTATGAGATTATTTCATTAATATCTGTCTGTCCATCTCATGTTGAACTCCATGATGACAGGGCCTGTGTCCTGACTATTTCTAGATTCTACCGTGGGGTTCAGTCTGTGGCAGGTGCTCAATGAAGGTGTTGAATGAATGAACAGACTACTGATCAGTGAATTCAAGGTGGAATATTTCTACTGCTTACCAACTGCATCTGTCTCCAGGTCCTTCTTTTCCAGCCTTGCATTTGCCAAGTCTTCCAAAGAAGTCATCTGATTCCAACCCTCTTTGTCCTCAGTCTGGCGGCCTCACTGACATCCTAAGAGAGCTCTTCATTTGGAACTTCTTTGGCTTTTCAGGACAGGAGCAGAGAGAAATGGGCCCTTCATTTAGCTGATTGAACCAACAAAAAAGAATTTTGAGACAGAAAATGAATATAGATCCAGTGCAGCAATTAGAGGGGAAATCGATAGAACATCATCAACAGCATCAGACCTGTGTAAGTCGGTGTCTCCAAGGATGGATTGGCTGAGCAGCATTCATTTCATTTTTGTTTTCTTAACTTAATCCCCAGCAAGTAAAGAGGAATAGGTGTGGTGGATGAGGAGGTAGAGGGGGAATGGAGAGGAAGGAAGAAGACAGGCAGGACAGGATGAATAAGGAGCATTGGATTCCTTCTCCTTACACCACTGCCCCTGTCCCATGTGGGCAAGTTCATAGGAAGTCTGATCCTCACATAGCACCAGTTGGAGAGTCAAATGAACCTGAGTTTGAATCTGAAACCACCATGTACTAGTACCGTGGTCGGCAAACTGCGGCTCGCGAGCCACATGTGGCTCTTTGGCCCCTTGAGTGTGGCTCTTCTACAAAATACGACGGCCTGGGCAAGTCTATTTTGAAGAAGTGGCATTAGAAGAAGTTTAAGTTTAAAAAATTTGGTTCTCAAAAGAAATTTCAATCGTTGTACTGTTGATATTTGGCTCTGTTGACTAATGAGTTTGCCGACCACTGTCCTAGTAGTAAGCAGTGCTGAGCAAGTCACTGAGCCCCACTTACTCATCTATAAAGTGGGGATTGTGAGGCTGCTCCACAGGGTTCTCATGAGGAGTCAATGAAAACCTGCAAAGCCCAGATAGCAGAGTGCTGCTGACCCCATTATGGATGCTGTTTTCGCTCGTGCTTCCTTGCCCTGCGATTTGACCCAATCAAAGTTCTTTTCTACTTTTTCAGCTTCACCTTGTGTGAAGGCTCTTAGCCTTTGTTGGGCCATAGGTGTCTTTGAGAGTTTAGTATTAAAATATAGAACTTAAAAGCATGGATTTGGGATTCAAAAAGATCTGGGTTTCGGTACTGGCTTTGTTCTTACTGGCTGTGTGGTTGTGAGCATGTGCCTGAGTTTCTTCATGAATAAAATGAAGATAACAAAGTAACTATCTCATAAGCTGTGATAAGAGTTAATGTATGTAAATGCATCAGTGCTTAGAACAGTGCCTGGCACACAGTAATTTTGAGCAAATGTTCACTATTATTAACAAAAACAATGGAAAGGCCTCTAGTTAAATGCTCTCAGGCACGTGCATGCATACAATCTTATGAAACTGATCTCCAATTGTTATTTAATGATTGCTGCAGGATGACACTAGCCTGGCATTTATTACTATGTATTGTCTGTCCCCCTGTCTACAAAAGCGGATCTGCTGGTCAATGCAGGCTCCACCTACCCCACTATAATATGTCATCTCCAAACTCTGCCACTGGAAATCCATTCCATGGTTTTTAATTCTGTCCACTTGAAAGCCCAGATGAGGGTGTGGCTAGGCAGCAATTTTCAGCAGAGACTTTGGGGCCAGTGGTTTAAGTTCCAATGTTCAAGGAGCCTAGCAGACTTTGATCTGCGCTGAAGTTGACTCCCAAAGGGTTGACCCCAGAAGCAGGAAGGAGGCAGCCATAGGTGGCCCTGGTGATCTCAGGCTGAGGATGTGTTCTATGGGCTTGTGGGGCCCAGACAGTGGCTCCAAGCACAGGGGTATGACCAGCCAGGACCAATGCATAGAGGGATATTAGGGGATGGGAGACAAGGCCCTAGCTAACAACCCTGCTATGATTCAGGAGTTAGGAAGTAGAAGGGAGAACCAGGGGCTAGGTCAGAAGCCTGTCATGAGGGCAGAGAATACACCCAGGACAGGGAGGTGTGGATTGCATAGGTTAACACATGGAAATTAGGGGAAGTGAGAACAAGCGAAGAACACCTCTGTCCTCACTTGTCACATTCTCAGTCACTTCCAGACTTATCTTACTTCCAGTTTTTATCTTTTCAACTCCCTGCTTTCAGATAAGTCTGACCTAATATTCATCCACCCACTCATCCATTGCCCCATCCATCATCCACCCACCTGAGCTTAACTACAGTTTCACCACCTATTTTAGTAGTAAAGCTAAATCAATAGTCTGTACTTGGCTCCCTTAGGAGTTTCATGCAGTAGTGCCTGGTGTCCAAGGTTAATACAAAATGTCTTTGCATAGAGCAGCCACCCATCTCTACCTTGAGACTGACAGAAACTCCCTGGAGAGAGAATTAGGCAGGGATAGGCAAGGAGAAAAGAACCCAGGGGTAAAATGGCCTCCACAGGACCACAACCTCTGTTCAGAATCAGGTTGTCTTGGTGACAAGAGCATCCTTCTGGCTCCTGCAGGGGCAAAGAGTGGGGCTGTCCTTTTTCTATATAGTGAAGTTCACATAATAGGGAAGGGGTAGAAGTCAGGTTTACTAATCATGCCACTGAGTCATACCTTCATTCTACTCGTTGTCAGTCCTGTTCTGGTCACAGAGATGCTTGGGGCTCATCCCTGCCCTCCAACCTCAATGGTTTTATAACACTAATCACTTTACATTGGGCATCTTCTGTGAAACTCAGGTGAGCTTCTCTGGCTGTCCGTCCTCAACTTCAAAAGGGAGACAGGTTTACATCAGACTCACCTTTGAGTTAGGTATCTATTCCTGATACTGATAATGCTAACAGTTACAATATTTTGGCTAATTCCACCAAATCCAATTATTTTGGTCATGACATTTTACTTTATAAATACAGAAGTACTCCTCGGTTAATTCAGAAAATTTGGACAGCACACAGAAAAACACAAAGGAAATAAAAACCCATAATCCACCAACAAGTGAAAAGTAAATATTTGGAACAGACCCGGAGACAAGGAAGCATAGATCAGACTGTCAGACCTCAGTGGGAGGGTAGGGGAGGGTGGGGATAAAGGGGAGAGATCAACCAAAGGACTGTGTGCATGCATATGAGCCTAACCAGTGGTCATGGACAACAGGGGGGTGGGGGCCTGGGTGGGGAGGGGTTTGGGATGGGAATGGGGGGATGAGGACAAATATGTGATACCTTAATCAATAAAGAAATTTTTTTAAAAAAAGGTGCTTGACCCATTTTCAGATGTCAAAAAGAAAGTAAATATTTGGAGAATGCATGTTTCTAAGTATATACACATATTTATGGTGTTATCTATATTGTTTTGTACCCTGCTTTTTTCACTAGACAATATCTTACAAACATGTCAGTAAATATTCTTCTATAACTTCATTTTAATGGTTCAATAGAATCCCATATTGTGAATAATCCATAACTTGTTTAACCAGCTGCCTCTGATTGGATATGCAGATTCTTTTCAGGTTTCATTAGCAGAAATAATTCTTTATTGACTGTATTTACACATAAATACTTGCATCTATATTTGCTTTGATTAGTGAGGTAAATTCCTAGAAGTAAAACTGCTGAGTATGTATGTATGCACATTTTTAAGGCTTTTGATAGATATTGCCAAATTGCCCTCTACAAAAATTGCATCAATTTGCACTCTCTCTCCAGCAGGGTATAGGAATGCCCAATTTCCCATAGTCGTTGATTTAATTTGCATATCTTTTTTTTTCCCAGTGAGGCTGAATATTTTCTCATATGTTTATTGTCTATTTGTAATTTTTCTTTAGTGAATTGCCTACTTATGTCAATTGCCCATTTTTATGGGGTTGCTTATCTTTTCCATTTTGACTTCTGAAAGCTCTTCATCTACATAACCTTTTCTCTATAGTATATGTTCATTATATTTTCCCCAGTGTGTCCTTTGCCTTTTAATTTTGCTTATGGTGTTTATTTGGACCCAGTGAAGATTTTATTTTAAGTAATCAAATTCATCAATCTTTCCGTTTATTGTTTTTGCCTAGAAATGCTTGAATGCTTAGTGATGCTTAGAAAAGCCTAACCACCCCCAAGTTTATATAAACACTCCTCTACAGGCGTCCTCAAACCACGGCCCGCGGGCCACATGCGGGTGTTTTTGCCGTTTTGTTTTTTTACTTCAAAATAAGATATGTGCAGTGTGCATAGGAATTTGTTCATAGTTTTTTTTAAACTATAGTCCGGCCCTCCAACTGTCTGAGGGACAGTGAACTGGCCCCCTGTTTAAAAAGTTTGAGGACCCCTGCTCTAGAACATTCCTCTAATTCTTTTATGGCTTCAATTCGCTTATATTTAACTTTTTAACCTGAATTTTATTTTGTTGTATGCTATGCAGAAACACTTTAATTTTAACTTTTTCTCCCAAATAAGGAACAAACCCTCCCAGCACCATGACATCCTTTCTTCCCTTGTTTGAAGCAGGTCTATGTGACTTAAACAGTACCTAACATCTCTAGATGTAACTGACTTCTCTGAGTGGGGTGGTCGGCTGAAGAGGGGATGGGAGCATGAGGCTTTCATCTCTGCCTCAGTTGGGTCTTGCATGTTCGTTGTTATTTATCCAACACTATTTATGAAGTGACTGCCATGTGCATTCTGGGAGGTGCTGGGAATACATACAGGGGAGTAAGAGAGCATTTCTGCTCAGCACTCTTTAATATCTATGTCAGATATATGGTGGACGTTGTGGTGTGCCATCCAGAATCCCCCTGCGAGACTAAAGAACATACTCGCCAAGTTGGCTGATGACCGATCACAGTTTCCTCCCTGGGGATTGCCTTCCTTCCCTCCAAGGGTGCTGCCATGCCCAAGGAAATACACCCTCCCCAGGTCAGCCCACATCCCTTAACTGGTCTATGAGAAGGGTCAAGGACCCTGCTCCCTTGCCTTAATTCAGGGCCACCCTAGTTCCAGAGCTCCCTGTGGAATCTGCTGAGGTCTCAGTCACAACTACTATATCCCAGCTCAATATCTCCCTCTGCCCTATGCTGTTTCCCTCATTCATTACCTTACAGGTATTCCTGAGAGCAACCCACCCCCACTCTTGCAAACTTCCTGTATGCAAATCTCTATCTCCTGAGACAAGGTGTAAGGAGGTCCTGGTTTTGCTTGGCTGAAGGTGATGGATAGATGTGAGGGTGTCATTTGGGGACACAGCAGGCTGACATGGGCAAGACTCCACTCGGCAGGCTTGATGCCACCTTCTTCGCCCTCCTTCTAAGAACTTTATACATTAGACATTGAAGATCTCTGGAATTACATAATGAGCTCAGAGCAGAAGAAGCACTTTTTAGCATCACAATTATGAGTTTTAGCTTTAGCAACAGAATTATGGTTTCCAAAGTCCTCTTCTAGACAAACTGGCACCAATTAGGCCCTACGCTCAAGGACAAGATACTAATAAATGTCACAATTTAATTGGCTTATTCTCACCCAATCCCACCTGGTGGTGCTTCATATCCCTGATCTGAACAAAACTGGGCCCTTGTACTTTAGGCTTTAAGCCTAACGAGGTTCTTCTTGTAACAATATTCAGATAATTGCTTCCATTTTTTTGGCCGATGTTGGCCAGAGTGCGTGTATGAGCACCCGTGAGTGTGCATGTGTGTTTACAGGGGGTGTAAAGCTTGACCCAGGGCAGGATTTCTCTTCTGATCAATCACCACGAAGGAGACAGAGCACCACTGTTCCTCCCGAGATGTCTATATCTAATCACACAGTTTGCTTTTTCACTTTGGCTGCAGCAAACTCAACTCAACAGCTCCAGACAATGAGAAGATTTATTATCTTATATCACAACCCGTCCAGAGGTAAGGCAGTCCCCAGGTTGATTAATTCTGTGGCCCATAGATGTCATCAAGGACCCAGGCTGTTTTTATTTTTTCTCTCTGCCATCCAAAATATCTTGGCTTTGTATTAAGTCTGGCTCTCTCCATAGCTGCAGCCATTTCTATGCATCATATCTAGACCTGTTGACACTGAGAAAAATGCAGTACCTTCTTTTCCATGGGTCCACTTTAAAGAGCAAGTAAAGCTGTCCCAGAGGCTCCCCCAAAGATTTTCCTCACACTTTGCTGTCTAGAATAGATTCCCAGTCACTGCCAGTAGGAATGGGAAAAGCAAGACTGGTTTAGACCAGTGGTCAGCAAACTCAGTCAACAGAGCCAAATATCAACAGTACAACAATTGAAATTTCTTTTGAGAGCCAAATTTTTTAAACTTAAACTTCTTCTAATGCCACTTCTTCAAAATAGACTTGCCCAGGCCGTGGTATTTTGTGGAAGAGCCACACTCAAGGGGCCAAAGAGCTGCATGTGGCTCGCAAGCTGCAGTTTGCCGACCACTGGTTTAGACTCATCAGGAAGCACCAGCAAGGCTGTGTCTCCTTCTCCTAAGGCACAGAGCAAGCTGGCTGTCCAACACAATAAGGGTTCTAGTGGGAAGGAGGAAGGCTGAGGTGGGAATGGATATTGGGGGTAGGAAACCACCATGTCTGCCACACTCACCAGCTCACGAGGCAAAGAGGGGCAAGAATGTTTTGCTTGAAGGTAGTCCAGGGGAGAGGTGTAGGGAAGGATGGGAAGGTAAGAAGAGAGGATGGGCCTCATACTTCACAGGTGTGTGGGGACCTGGATGCCCTTGAGCCTGGTGAGCAACACTCTCTTTGTGCACAGAACTCATCCTGTTGGTCTGCCCCTCACTAGGTGGAATCCAAGTCCTGGTCTGTTTGATATCAAACCTTGAGCACCTTCCTCTATGCCTCCATTCTTAAAGGATTTCCTATAGTTGAGCAATCACAGGAGAAGGGACTATCAGGGAACAAGACAAAGAGAGTTCTAAACAGCAGTCTTCTCTCTGAGCTACCCACATATTTTCTAAGCCTTGGGGCTATCACACATGGCCCCCAAACCTTTAGACCAACCTTCAGCATAATCTTCAGGCTGTAAAGGTTAGAGCAAATATTGGTAGGCACAAACGACATCCAAAAGAGGAGGAAGAGGTCAGTGCAATCAAACACTGAGCTACTTTATTTGTTCCTCGTCTCTTGGCCCAGACAAATGATACGCTAGGGTATTTAAAAACATTTGCAAAAGCCAATGACCAACCATGATTTGTTGATCTTTGAGCAATCATGTAAGTCTGGTAGGGGCTGCAAGTCTGGAAACAGGTAAATGTCATTCGTATTTTCAAAGCCTTGGAGAAAGTGAGTTCTCTAAGCCTTTGTCTGCACCCAGGAGAGCATAGACATTGTCTGCAGGGGCTGGACACCAAGTACCCCGATGAGGACTCAGGCTCACTACTGAGCTGCACAAGCACAATTAGAGCAAACCATGTCAGACTGACCTGCTTTCCTTCTTTGTCAGGGACACTTGAGGATGAGCACAGGGACACATGGCAGACACAAGGTCAGACGCTGCAGGCCCAAGCTCTGCTGAGATGCACAAAATGCAAAGGCTCAAGTCTCTCAAGCGAATCTTGCTCAATCTTGGCAGTAAATTAGGTGCTGCAGAGGCGTCTGTCTAGTTACACATTTGTCTCCTGCTGGGAGATCCCAGCACTGTTCAATGGGAACTCCAAACAAGTCAACAAAGCTTCTGAGCCCAGCAGTCATCCACTCGCTCATTCTTACATCTCTGCCAGATGTTTATGAGTGCTCGCAATGTGATGCCACATGCTAAGGATACAGTGGGGAATAAGGCACAGTCCTGGCCTGCATGGTGTCTTCAGGCCTCTGGGACTACAGGGGAGGGCCACTGAACCCATTCCCGCATTTGGACTAGAGAAGTGCTTTTCAAACTTTAATATACACGGAAATCACCTGGAGAGCTTATTAAAATGCAGATTCTGACTGAGTGGATCTGGGATGGACCTGAGATTCTACATATCTGATCAACTTTTGGGAGAAGCTCAGGTGTGTGTCTTTGGATCACTTTGAGTAGCGAGAAAACAGTATTGTATCAGATGTCAGCTGGTGAGCTCCACCCTTCTAGTTGTCCAGCACTTCTTCCTGTCAGGCTCCTTTGACATGATTCGCTCACGCCACCTTAATGCTAGTTTCCTGGAGGCTTCTTTACACGTGTGTAGAATCTCTGAGCTTCAAGGACAATGGGGGGAAGATGATTTGGAAATAATTAATTCAACCAATTCCCATTTCTCTTTCCCTTATGAAACTGCTCACCATCATCGTCATCACCATCATCAAGCACCATCATAGCAGACACACAAACACTGCACTTACTCTAAGCCAGACATTGTTCTTAGCATATTGTTCCGAGCATATTAATACATTTAAATTCCACAAACAAGTCTATGGGAAGGTCCTGCTAAAAGGTAGGAATATATTAGTACTCCCATTTTATTTTTTTAATCCAGGGAACCTCTGCACAGAGAAGTTAAGAAATTTGCTCAAGTTTACACAGCTGGTGAAGAATTCATGTTTCCTGCCTCCAGAGCCCATTTCGCTTTACATTATATCAGAAACACTGAAGACTTCGCACCCCTCCATGTGACTTCCAATGGAAAGCACTGAAGCCACATTGGGAGAGCCTGTTGAGAGCCTCCGGGCCCTCTGACAGGTCTCCGCTGTGGTGCAGCCTCGGGGGAGGAGGAGGAGGATGGGCAGAGAAAAGCAGAGTTAGGATGTATGGATAGGATGGCTCTGAAACCTTGGTTAGATTAGATCTGCCTATTAAATTGCCTGCAACTTGTGGGTAGATTTGGGGAGCTGAGGGGAGGTGGAGGTGGATTGTAGCTGTTCTTGCATAAAAAACAAAACAAAAAAAAAAACAGGCATCAAAGGAGACCGTTTTGGGGGCTCTTGCTGCAGAAGCTGGAAAGTAATAGTCTGGGGGCGCAGACTGTGGGCACCCAGGAACCCGGAGTCCAGATGGGAGTTCCCTTCCTCACTCAGTGTAGGGATCACTATGTAGGGGTGCCCTGTGGCTGGTCTGACTGGAACATTACTTAGTTTTCCACTCCATCTTCTCCCTCCCGAACCTTTCCTCAGTATGAGAATGATGCCTCAAGGGGTAGAGAGGGGACAAGAAATGAAAACCCCATGAAAAATGAAATGAAACCATTTAAAATGAATTAAGAGCCTGTTTGTTTGCATTATTATTGTCCCCAAACAATTTCATAAGCTTAAACTGTCTTTTAAATTTAGCCTCTGTTTCCCAGACCAACTCTGATCCATTGGAATAATTGACAATTACATGGAAACAAATTTCACTTTAAATGCAGTATCCCAGCCAAAGCCTCAGGAAGATCAGGCTGATAAAAGACCCATTTGATCATCCAGGCCGCAGAGGCTGGTGGTGGGTGACAGCACGGTGGGGAGGGCCGTCTGAGCCCTGGCAATTGCTGCTCTGCATGATGTGAAATGAGCCCAGCACCACCCTCAGGCTCCTTTGACTAGAGTGCTGGGCTCTTGCTTATTCTCTAGGTCTGATCCACGTCAGGGAGGAAGATAATTTCAGGGACAGAAGAGCTGTGATTTTCCCCTTTCTTCTAATTTTCCATGTAATGCAGTGTGTCACTATAATTCTGAACTCCCCTTTCTACTTCTGCAAAATGGGAGAAAAGTTTGACCTTGGATTACAATGAAAAGAGTATTGAATTGTCAAGACACCCAGGCTCTCCCAGGTAAGCCATTCTATGCTGTGTGAACTTGAGCTTTTACTGTTCCTTCTCTGTATCCCAGTGCCCTCATCTGTAAAACAAAGGGGTCAGGCTAGCCCATTACCCGAAACACTCACTGTTAGTGAATGAGTAAGTGCTTCAGGTGGCAAGAACTTTGCAAGGGGATGGCAGGAGATGGGGCTGAAGAGGTGCTGAGGGGCCACATGACGATGGGGTTTGGGCTGCTGGGATATGAACTGTGTGGCCGCACAGGAGAGCAACGTGTGGGACCTAGTCAACTAAGGAAGCAAAATCCCTATGACCCCACAATTCCTCAGCGAAATTCTCACACCAGTCCGTGGGGGATACACACAAGAATACACATGCCAGCACCATCTGTGGGGGAGGGAGTCGGAGGTAATTCAGATGATCTTGCAAAGCAGTGGAAGCAATGAAACTAGCTGCATGCACAAGTGGACCAACGTTAACTCAGTGCTGAGTGAAAAGATGAGAAACATGACAAGATCTTTAGCACAGTGCCATTCATGTAGATTACAATAATCCTCATTTTCCAAAGATACATATGAATTCCAGAATATACATAAACACATTTGTCTGGCTGCCCATAATAAGGAGAGGGGAATAATGAGAAACAAGAATACATATAGATAAATTAAATCAGAGGGGTTTTGTATGGATCACTACCTTAGTATCCCACAGAGCAAGGAGTGTGATAACTTCACCCTTTCACATGAGAACTAAAAAAGATCCCCCAAACAAAACAAAGCAAAACACCACGCTAATAATAAAAAGAATGCCTCCCTTTATCCTATAAGTGATAGGAAACAAAGAATTCTTTTGTTTTGTATAAGCAAGAGGGTAATAATTTTTTAAAATGTTTTAGAATGATGTCTCAGGTGGCTCTGCGAAGAATGGATGGGAAGAGAATGGCTGGGGCTGGGGAGACTGTTAAGGAGGCTGCAGACAAGTCTAGGGGTAAATGTTAAGGTGTGAATGAAGGTCACGATCAAGTAGGGTCAAAGATAGAGAGGGGCAAGTGAACCTTTAAGGAAGGAATGGGCTGTGAGCTGAAGGATCATGAGAGGTAGTATAAGGGCAGAGCCTGGGTGAACTTATACCTCTAGCCCAAGAGCCCAAACCCTTTGGGAGAACACACTGGGAACCCCAAGACCAGGAGAGAGTTCCCCAGAAGTAGATCTAGGAGGTGCCATCAAACAGGGTACCTGGAACTGGGAAACTGAGAGGTAAGCCTGGCATTTTGGGAGGAGGCATTGATGTGCTAGAGCCAGGTCACACCAGCTCAGGAATTTTGCAAGCCATTGGCATCTTGCAAGCCATTGGCATTTTGCAAGCCATTTGCAAGCCATGGTGGGAATGTTTACACCACAGAAATGGGCAACTGCTACCAAAGTTCTTTCTTTTTCCCAGAGAGCTGGTTAACCAGCACTGGAGGGCGATGAGAGAGGGACTAACTCCAGACTAGTCCCCCAGAGGCCAGCATCCTTCACCCACACGTGGAGGGCTTAGAGCCTGCGTGTATCCCCGAGGCTAAGGCCTGTGTGCAGGGAGAGGGGACAGGCCTGGAAGAGCTCTCAGCAGCAGGGGGACTTTGGTGCAGACCAGGCAGGCAGGACAAAGCCTGGCCTTCCAACTGGAGCTGGAGTGAGACTGGAGAGAACCTGAAGCAGCTCGCAGGGTGCTGACCAGCAAGTCCCAAACTCGACAACTTAGTGGAATAATTTTCATAGGCCAATTAATTGTTTAAAAGGGGACTATGGGAAGTGGCACCCATGAAGTGGACATAGACATTTATTTTGGCATATCATGGACAGTTATTAATATTTACACTGTTATATAATATATAGAACCATGATTTCCATTTTACAATTTCTGTAGCAGGTTTCCTGTACTCAAGACAATTTTTATTATGTTTCTGACACTGAAAAATTGCTTCTTTCTGGGAACCTGGGAACGAAGGGGACATAGGTCCCTTTCTTCACGCCCACGTCTTGTTTATAATGAGAATAGTGGCATTTATATAAATGCTTTCCATGCTAAATATGTCACATGCATGAGCTCTCTAAATTTTTGTCTGTGAGAATTATTATTCTCACTCTTTACTATTCTTATTTAATGGAAAATGAAATTGAGGCTCAGAGAGGTTAAGTAACTTACCCAGGGTCACACAGATAAGAGGAAGAAGAACTGAATTGAAGGTGGGTCAGCATGCTCTTTATCATTATGTTCCATTTGCCTCTTTTCCCAGATGGCCTTCACTTTGAAATAAGGGTTGAGGATCATTGTCAGACCAGCCTAGATCCTTCTATCACCTTTACAATTCCCTCTTCCCAGTCCTGAAATCCTCCTTCTTTCCTTATTTCTCTGATTTATACAACAAAATCCAGGTTGTACTCTCTCTAAATGTCTTCTGGGGAAAAGACAGTGTTAACTGAGCAGTAAAGGAAGTCTTCAGTCTGGTCTCACCCACAAACATTCATGCATTTAATCCAGGGACTGGCAAACGTTCTCTGGAAAGGGCCAGATAGTAAATACTTTTGGCTTTGCAGGCCATATGGTCTTTGTGGCAATGACTCATCTCTGCTGTTGTAGCTTGAAAGCAGCCATATGTATGTAAACAAATGGGCGTGGCTGTGTTCCAATAAAACTTGATTTGCAAAAGTAGGCGTTGGGCCAGATTTGGTCCTCTGGCCCTCGCTGCCTTAAGAAAGCAGGGAAAGAGCCCAGCACTGCTGAAGGGGCTGATGACGAAGAAGGCTTTCTCTTGGGGTGCTGCCTGGGGCAGGTCAGCTCTGGCTGCACTTGTCCTGGGAGCCCTGAGGTGGCCAGGAGACCTGCAGAGGGCTCAGGTCTCTGAGGCAGGGGAGAGCAATCTCAGTTTGATTCCTTTGTCCTTTGCCTGATTCATATTCTTCCTCTAACTCAACCCATTTATCAAGCCTTCCGTGGTAGCACTTTCCACCCATTACCCCGTGTAATCTCTTGCCGTCCTTGCAGGGTTAGAATCACAGCGGTCAACCTTGACCCTGGGTTTTTAAATAATATTTGCCCCCTTCAACCAGGGACAGATAAAACCAGGCCTTGGGCATGCCAGACCCTCTGCCCCGTGCCTTCCCCTGTTCCCAGCCAGCATGGACCTCTTTGCCTGTTGTACTCCTATCACACTCTGTACCCGCTGCTTCTTCTTACCTTGTTTGCTCCTTAAATTCCACCTTGGGAACCTTGGCTCTCCTGTTCTGACACTGAGTGTCCCAGGGACACATATTCTATCATCCGGCTCATCCCCACCCCTGTCCACTTACCTCTGACCTTCAAGATCCATACTGGTGCCTCCTGGAGGTCATTGGGCACTTGTCAGTCAGACAAGTGAATCGACTCACCCAAGGTCACAGAGTCAGGGCAGCTGGGTTGAACCCAGGTGCACCTGCTGCAGGCTCAGTGCTCTGGAAACCATCTGGGCTCCAGGGAAAGAGTGAGGGGTGGCCCCAAAGTCATGCTGCTGATCTCTGAGGACACTGGTGTTTGCTCCCTGCCCAGAGCCCGGGAACCACTGGAAACTGAGCTCAGAGGAAATGACTTTCTTCGGCAGACAAACCTCAAAGTTGATTTCCCAGGAGGAATCCAACAAGGCCCTTGAAACGTGGACATCAAGGAGAAAAATCAATCGTCTTTTAAGTTTTCACCTTGATGATTGATCCACTGCCGCCAGCCCCTTTTTTCTCCCTCTTAAGTCTTTGGACATAGCCTCTCTCACTTTCACATTTTTTCCCCTCTCATTATTAAACTGTGGGGTTTCCTGGTTCTGATCTGAAACTAAAATACATTGCTTTATGCCAGGTGACCAGGCATCATTCACAGGCTTCCAAACTTAATTTTCTCAGAAGGAAAGAGGCCCTGGTTTGCCTACTAGAAGGGGAAGGAAGAAAACTAACATTTGCTGAGTGCCCACTATGTGCCAGGCCTTTCTTACCTGTCCAGGTGGATCTTTGGATCCCACAGCTCAAATGAAGACACTGGATTCAGGGCAGAGAGGAAACTTGCCCGACACCAAACATGGTTTGCAGGTGGCGACGCAGAACTGAAGTGGAAACTGCTATTCTGCCTCATTTCCACCAGGGCTGGGAATGAGCACCAGCTGGAATACACACCCCAATGGGGCAGCATTAGAACCTCTCCTGGCCTTGACCACAAAGAGACTGAGGCATCTGGGAAGCCAGCTCTAGTCGTATAGGGGCCACAGGGGCTGTTCACCCATTTGGAATATACTGAGTGGCAAAGACCTAGGAGAGCCTGAGGAGGTGAGACTGAGCTGGGTTTTGAAGGGGGCAGTAGGCATTTGGGTCCCTCTGTGACAGCTGTGAAATTGGATCCTAATGAACTTGACTGGAGCGGGCCTGCTACTGTCTCTGTGTAGTTAGCTGTATCCTTGACTTTATACTAAAGGAACTAATTTCCTTTTCCTGTGGCTGTTTGCATCTTTCCATCAATCATATTACCTTCACCTTGAGACAGTCATGGCCCAGGGAATGGGGGAAGGGCATGCAAGCCGTGGAAAGCATGGGCATTGGTGCGGGGCAGCAGGACACCTGTGGGAACTTCTGGCCCTCTCTAGAGTCTGAGGAGTGGAGGGGAAGGGAAGGGAGGAACTGGCCACCCGGCAGAAGGCAGATCATAAAGGGCCTTATCCTTTCAGCTAAGAAATGGGAACTTTCACTAAATACTTCCAGAGAGCTGGGGAAGGGTTGCAAGCATGTGGCTGACAGGATCAGTTAAGGTGTTCTAAAGAACAGCTGGATGACAGCTCTGGTAACATTTTAGAGAGTGGTTTGAAAAGAATCTACTGCTGGCGACAGATGTGGGAGCGGTGGGTCTTGGAAGGAGCCAGTAACAAATCCGATGGAGGAGGTCCTCCTCTGGGCAAGTGTGGGTGCCCCTTCCCCCGCTTTATCTTGTAGGAAAGAGAGAAATCAAGAGTTCAAGGAGAGGCTGGGGCCCAGGCTGTCCACATTCACAGTTCTGAATTCACACCCAGGGGAATTAAAGGGTCTCTCTTCACCTGAGGAGTTGAGAGATGCTGTAAGGCACAGGAGCACCTTCTGATGTATTAGCTAGGCTTGTACGGAAATAATGCTGCATAAAACCACCCCAAATCTAGTCACTTAAGATAGTAGTCATTTATTTTCAAACCCACAGATCATAGGTCAGCAGGGGTGCCCCTTGCTTCAGAGCGTGGGTTAGCTGGAGAAGCCTTCCTTCATGTGTTTCTTCTGGAGCCCAGAATGTTCTTCTCACCGTGTAGTTTGGGTGCTCCCAGTGGGGGAAGCAGAAGCATGCGATGCCTCCCATTGTCACTTCTACCCACATTTCGTTGGTCAAAGCAAGTCGTGGACAAGCTTAACATCAATGGGATAGGGGTCTGTACTCCTCTCATAAAGGGGGAGTGGCAGGGAGAAATTACCTGTGGGACAAATATCTAACTGTAGTTACTGCCAAGGAGCACTCACTGACCCAAGAGAAAACTTGCCTGGTCACAGCAGGGAAAAGTACCACACGCATGGTCGTGCTCTTGCTGGGCTGTGAGAAGACCAGCTAGAGAAGACCAGTATGCCAACAAGAAGCCTACCTATAGCTCATTCTTTTCAAGGATGCCACCATGGAGGAGGCTGTTGAATTAGGCAGCAATGGCATGCATTTTATAGGAGAAAGAGTATAGTAGAGGTCATGACTTTGTCATGAATGATATTCACCCTGAGATAGAGGCATAGCTTGGGGCTGGTCTACCAAGGGTCTGTTTGTTTTGATGGAAAGCAAAGGAGCCCATAAGGAAGTGGGTCACCCCAGAAAAGAGTTGGGGGAGGTGCATGATGTGGTGAGTGGTCAGGGGTGGGATATCAGAAGAGGGAGAGACTAGCAAAGGGCCTCACCTATTACTCAGTGTCACTCAGCTTCCATGAGCTCCCGTCTGGGTACAGGGTAAAAGGATTCCCATGGACAGTGAGAAAAGCCTCAGAGAACTGTTGCTGTCTGGTTTTCAGAAGCGTGGGCACCAGGACTTTCTACAGCAACTGGTGTGTACCAGTGAGCATAAGGTTTGACTACATATAACAAAGATGCAGTGAAATAAGTCAGAGAAAGACAAATATTGTATGGTCTCACATTTGAAATCTAAAACAAAAAAAGAATTCACAGATACAGAGAACAGATTGGTGGCTACAGAGGTGGGGGCTGGGATGGGGGTGGGTGAAATAGGAGAAGGTGGCCAAAAGGTACAAACTTCCAGTTATAAGATAAACTAGGGGCCCAGTGCATGAATTTGTGCACAGTGGGGCCCAGCCAGCCCACCCGATTGGGCTGATCAGGGCCAGGCTGGCTGGGGGGAGGGGCTGTGGGCGATTGGCCAGTGGGCCCCGCCCCCAGTTGGGGTAGAGGGGCCGGTGGGGGAGCAGCAGCCTGGGGGAGGGGCCATGGGTGGTTGGCTGGCTGGCCCTGCCTCCTATTGGGGTAGGGGAGGCGATCAGGGGCAGGGCCAGCTGGAGGGAGGGGTCGCAGGAGGTTGGCCGGTGGCCCCACCCCCTGACCAGGCCTGTTCGCTGGCCGCAGTGGGCATCATAGCGATCGGTCGTTCCCATCATTTCGGCATTCCGGTTGCTGGCTTTTTATATATATATAGATAAGTGCTGAGCTGTAATGGACAGCATGGTGACTACAGTTAACAATACTGCATTGTGCACTTGGCAGTTGCTACGAGTAGATCTTAAAGGTTTTATATGGACTTGCCTATTCTGGACATTCCATATAAATAGAGTCACACAATATGTGACTTGTTATGTAGGTTTCCTTCACTTAGCATGATGGTTTTGAAGCTCATCCACATTGCACCAGGTATCAGTACTTCATTCCTTTTGTACCTTTTAGTGTTTCTACTAAACAAGCCAACATTTTTTTTTAACAAAATTCTCATTACAAGGAAAAAAAATTCAAACTGCCTATGATGATGAATGCTAACTAAACTTACTGTAATGATCAGATCACAACATATACATATATCAAATCATTATGTTGTATACCTGAAACAACTACAATGTTATATGTCAATCATATTTCAGTTATAAAAGGAACTCAAGGAAGATAAGGTTACAAATTATAGTTGATAAATTTATTTGTGTTTTCTAAGCACTTATTTAATGACTGTGAAGAAAATTAGTTTGGCTCTTATTTAAATAAATAAATACTCAGAATGAAATGGCTTATACAGCTGATGTGGTGGCTCCATGGTGTCTTTAGGGAGCAGGACTCTACCATCCTCAGCATGTGGCTTCCATTCTCAGGGTCATCTTGTGGCCTAACATGGCTGCCAGAGCTCCTGCCATCACCTTAGCTGCTTTCTGGGAAAAATAAGGAGGAAGTAGAAGTGGAAACCTTCATATCTTCATCATTTTGGGGAGGGAGATGGCTCTGCATAGCATTTCTCCTTAAATCTTATTGGTCAGAACTTACTTTCACACTTACACAGCCTTAAAGGAGGCTGGGAGGTATAATCTTTCTCTGAAAGGCAGTATGTCTAGCTAAAAGTTGGAGTTTTCTTAAACCAAGAAAAATAATGTAATTGGTATTGAGGGAACACAGGCATTCTCTTCCAGAAGGAGAAAATACCAAGTAGACACTCTTGATACTGGGCAACATCAACCTTGATCTGGAATCGGCAGCTACTCTGGTAGCATTTGCAATATCAGTGTCTTCAGCATCACTACAAGAGTAGCCACATGAACAACAGTTGGTGGCAGAAGCCATTCCCACAGTGACCTTGAGTGGACAGGAAGACGCTGGTGGCCATCAATAGTTTCCAAGAAAAACAATGTCTACTGGGCCCTGGCAGAAGACATCCAGAAAGTACTATAGAATCTGTTAAGACAGAACTAGTGAAATATTGTGTGTGTCTGAAGTTGTGAGCTTTTCCTTATCCCGGGTGGGATAGCCCAAGAGACAAAGGTTACGAGTCTGCCTTGTCCCCTTGATGCTTCTCTTGTCACATAGCACCCCCATCTTCAGCGTCCCTCCCTCTCCATGACTCTGCCCCAAGCTTCTTGGCTGACTGTGTTACTGAGCTATGGAAATTGTGTTCTGATCCACGGGGACTTCTTAAAGCTAAGAGCTGCTTGTGGGACCCGAAATTGTCTTCACAGTGATTTCATTCAAAGTAATAACAGCATCAGATGTTATAGAAATCTCATCCTCATGATCATAAGCATTTATAATAGCCCATCATTGAACAAGTGCTTACATTGAAGAGGAATTTCCATGGAGAAAGTCATTCTTTTCAAAAATGCTAATTTTTTTTGTAAGGAAATCAAATGAGATGCCAAATTGTTTCTGTCATTATGTTGCCCTTCCCTCCTGAGCACTTACCGCTCTGATCAGTATGACATTTCACATGTAGCGATGCAGATGGGGAAATTTACCTCCTGATGGAAAACTCTCGTTTGCCCATTTGTCAGCTCTGCTTAAGCATCGATTGCTGCTCTAGGTTTACAGCAGACAGAACATAGAGACAGAGTGAGAGACCCCCAGACCTGAAAGGGCTGGCCACACTTAGGGAGAGACATGAAGGAGACCCTTCCTATAACAAATAAAACCAAGCCTTTGAGAGACAGCCTTGGAATATGTGGATGAGGATAAAGGGGCACCCAAGAACCAATCAGTCTTGTTCCTTTCATAAAAGGTCACCCTGGCTATGTCCCTTGTCTTCTTAGCTGAGACTCTGGCCCCTCTTTTGGACCCATTCCAGTTCCATATGTTGCTCTACTGCCTGACACTATTTTGGGAAACACCCATTTTAGGAACCCTGGTGAGCCTCCTTCCCAAGCACCCCCCAACTACCCACTTACCTGAAGAGTGAGCCCAGTCATGGACCAAGGGTAACTGGGTACATTGCTATCTTATCCCTTGGGTGCCCTAGGCGTTGTCTGTATAAATTGCAAGCTTCCCAAAGCCCTAAGAAAAACATGAGGTAGCAAAAAAAGGTATCAAAATAAAAATTAATAAGTTTGTTGAAATGTTCATGAAGTACAGCATTCAGTCACATTCATTAAGTGATAAATTTAATATTCATAAAAATGCCATTACACTTACAAACTATTTTCAGGCTAAGCTGTCTCACCTTGCAAGAATTCCCAAGAATGCATGATGATGCTGAGAAATTATAGTCAACAATAAATTAAGTTACTCAGAGAAAATTATCTCCAAAGCAAGATCATAAGAAAATCTTTTCAAGTTTTACAACAAAAATTTAAATGTGAGTATACTTTTAAATATGTTTGATGTGATGTTGTGTAGAAACTCCAAAAATGAGTAATTAAATGTCCAAGAATCTGCTCTATTGTACACCAAGCAGTTTATGGCAGTGGTTACATAAATTATGGTAAGCAATGGACTACTATGCAACCATTCAAAAGAATGAAATGTATTTATATATACTAATAGAAGACGTCCAAGACATATTATTACATGAACAAAGAAGTTGGAGAACAATATCTTCAGTATGGTTCATTTTGTGTCAAAATACTTTGTGTGTGTGTACATATATGAATATGTAAATGCATACTGGCATATGTGTAGAAAAATTCTATAAGAATCCACAGAACTAGCAGTTATTTATCTCTGAAGATCAGAAATGAGGGGTTGGGAGTGTGGGGAGGGTACTCCTATTTTTATGTTATAATACTTATCTGAATGTAGTTAGAGGCGATCAGGCAGGCAGGTGAGCCCCTAACCACTCTGCCTGCCTGCCTGATCGCCCCTAACAGCCTCTGCCTCGGCCCCCACCACAGCTTTATCCGAAGGACGTCCGGAATAACGTCCGGAAGGATATTCGGCTGTCCGGTCTAATTAACATATTATGCTTTTATTATTATAGATACTTATCTGAATGGTAAGAAAAACACTTAGTAGGGGCATATATTCATTTATAATTTTGAAAATAACAAAACAACAACAGGAAAGAGTGGTCTGCAAGCAGACTGGAAAACGAAGTTCATGAACCAGGAATTGTCACTATTAATCTTGCATTGTCTGTGGGGAGCACCTCTGAGTGTGGAGACCTGGATACCTATCACTCCAGAGGTGAACAGAGGGAGCATCAGGGATGCTCAACAGATTCGCCATGGCCTGAAAAACACAGCTCTCCAGATTTGTGTCCTTCATTCCACATTTGTCAAGCAGCCTTCTGATTCAATGTAATTTCAGGATTCAACCAATATTTATTGAGCACTGTTTGTATTCATGTTCTGTGCCTACTGTAACAAACTACCACAAACTGAATGGCTTAACACAACACCAATAAGTTATCTGAGGCAGGCAGGTCCTCACCCCATCAGTTTCTCTCCTTTGGGCCCGCCAAGCCTCCTAGGCTGTCCTTCAGACTCACCGGAGTTTGTCCAGGTTGGACAAAGCCATCTGTGCTTCTTCCTTCAGGCTCTAGTGACTAAGATGGGGGCATTCGTGGTTGATTCTGTCATCTCGAGTGCAGATTGAGCCTGCTGGATGCCCAGAGCAGGGCCTGAACCCGAGGCTCAGGCTCTGAGAGAGTTTCCATTTCACGTGTCCAGGGCATGTGTAAGCCTCCCCCATCCAGGGATAACAGCGATAACAACAACAGCAATAATAATAACAGCTAGTAACTCCTATAGTGCTTCCTATGTGCCACTCTTGTAAGAACTTTATGTATATTAACTTTTTCAATCTCCACTTCAATCCTGTGAAGTCAGTACTGTTATTATTGCATTTTTTTAATAGATGAAGAAACAGGGGCACAGAGAGAGGTTAAGTAATATGCCCAGGGTAACACAGCTAGTAAGTGGCAGAGTCAGGTTCCAACCTTAGCACATCAACTCCGGAGTGCAAAGGCTTAATTGCTTTTCTCTTCTATTCTGAAACACAACAATGACTTTTATATCTCTCTGTCTTTATTTAACTGCTCTCTATCTGTGCATAGGATAATTCCCCCCTTGTTCAGTCCTCAAAGTTCTACTAATTCTTCAAGGTCCAGACCAAATGTTTTTAAATTCCCCTGGTCCCCACCCTCTCCCAGCAAGAGGACTTCTTTGCTGCATATCTGGGCTGTCACTGCACTTGCCATTCACTTCTGTTAGACTAGAGGATCACATCGCATTGTCATTGTTCACACCTAGATCTGTCTTCACAGATAGTTTGTGGATTCCAGAGGCAAAGACTGTGTTTATGTAGCCCCAGGACTTACACGGCAGAATGGCAATGAGCTGAACTGAATTGATTTCTCCCTGAGTCTCACACCTCTAATTGTGTCCCATCTCCCTGACTCAGGCTAGTTGATTGCAAAGGTGTTGGTTTTGGGCTCTTTGACATGGCTGGGGCCTTGAGAGGAACTCAGAGCCCAGGTCAAGCACTGAGGCCAATGCAGTGCTTCATGGTGAAGGGCTATGTGGAGCCTGGATGGGCTCCATTGTGTCTGTCTCATCCCCTGGGCTGCCATGTGCTCCAATTTGCTTTGTCCCCATGACCTCAGCTGAAGCCTGGCTGGCCTGGCAGGCTCAGGGGACTTAGATATTGACACATCCGTGCCAGCTGAAAATGTCAACTGGTCTCCTTGGCTCTCCCAACGCTGCTGCCTCCAGGACTTGGAATCGCTGGGAATGAGGCCACTGTCTGAAGGTTCCAACTGGAGAAAAATCCGTAGGAAAGAGGATGGAGGCCTGAGTCACCACATGAGTTAGCATAAGGAATTCTAGTATGTTCTTTTCCAAGGCCTCCCCAGGGACCCTGGCACCCTCTCAAGCTCCTTACTTGCTTACCAGGACAGAATTCTCACTCACCATTCCCATTCATTTATTTCACAGAGCCTCAGAACTGGAAGCAGCCTTCAAACTGGGCAGTTTCCAGCTGCCAACACCTCATCCCATTGCTGGTTTTGCTGGGAAGGTCATTCTCTTGCTAAAATCCCTTGATGGCTGCCTATGGCTCTTAGGGCACATTTCAAAATCCTCTGTAAAGGCCTGCATGATCTGGCCTCTGCCTACTTCTCCAGGCATGTCTCTGATCATCTGCTGCATCTCAGTATGCTCCAGCCACATTGACCTTCTCTTCATTTCTTCAGTGTCTACAATCCCTCCATTGTCACCATCTCCTAGATAAACTCATCTATCAGAGATTTCTCCACTTTAATGGTCTTTTCAAAGAACCTGCCTCATTGATTTATTGGTCTTCTGCTTCATTGATTGACTGATTGAGTCATTCATTCAGTCAATCAATCACTCTTAGATATTCTACCCTTGGGTTGAAGCTATCTATATACCTGGAATTGTGATTGGCCCATGTTGTGACTGGAAGGAGAACAATACTTGAGTCAGTAATTCTATAGATCCTGAACTTCTCCCAAGGATCGATCCAGTGCTGAAGGTCCCGGGGCAATGTATGCTAGTGGTCAAGAGTATGGCCTCTGAAGTCAGACTGCCTGCATTTGAATGCCCACTCTGTCATTACTAGTGTAAACTTGGGCAAGTTTCTTTGCTTAGTTCCATCTCACTTTCCCTATTCATAATATGATAATAAGTATAGCCTCACTCTCTTAGGATTGTTAATATAGATAAAGCCACATAGAATAGTGCTTGGCATATAGTACTCATTATGTAAGTGTTTGCTATGATAATATGGAAGACACTTTAAATTATCTCTATCTATAGTAGTCCATACTATATTCCATACACAGTCCAATACTATGTACATATACCAAAAGGTATATGAGAAAACTGTTTCTCTCAGCTAGCCCTGCAGGTTCTTTTCCCTAGAGGCAAACTCTAATGCTAGTTTCTTAAGTATCCTTCCAGAGATACTCTATGCACTTACAAAGTTATGTGTGCATCTCTGTCTATGTATGCATCCATCCACTTATCCATCACCTGTTGGCACTAAATGACAGCATTCCACAAACTCTTCTGATGTCTGATCTTTGTTTTCATTCAGAAAGATCTCCAGTCAGCACTCACAGTTCTTCATCCTTCCCTCTGAGGGCTGAAAAGCTACAAAGGAAGATGCAAGAAGCAGTGACCCATCACCCAGTGATTCTACAAGGACGCTCTTGGCCTGAGTCCTCACTTCATGGCCCTCTTTTCCTCTGGAGGTTTAGTGCAACTAAGACAGTGGATCCCACACTTCTGTCTACATAAGACTCACTTGAGAGGGTCCTAATAATTCAGATTCCAAGGACCTATTCCTTAAAGATGCTGATGCAATATGTCCAGGAACATATAGGTGATTCTGATGGGGAGAGTTCACAGAAATCACACTCAAGAGCACAGTACTAAGAGGAGAATTTCACACCCAGGGAGAGGCAGCATGTTTGGGGCTTCTGTGATCCATACATTATTCAATGCAAGGCCCTGAAGCTCAACATACAGTTCAGTCTTTGCAAATGCATGGTCCAATTGGGTGGCAAAACTCACGATGGAAGGTACAGGCAAAGAGAAGGGAGCAGTGCAGATGGCCTCTGCTGTGGTTTCAGAAGAGAGGTTGCTGAGGGTTCTGGAAGTTCTCCTGGAAGAAGGAGGACTTGAGAGTGAGCTTGAAGAATAGAGAAGGAATGGATGGTTGGAGAGAATATTGACTAACTTGGGTTATGAAGACGCGCTGGGAAAAATCACACTGTAAGGGGAGAACTTGGTCACAGCAAGCTGTAGGGCACCTCTGTGCAAATTAGTACCTGCTCTGAGCAAATGGTACAGCTCTGCGCAACTGGATGGCACCTATGGGCAAAGTAAAGGCAACCTTCCTTTGGGGGGAATCCCCCTTGTACCAGATTGACCTGATTACTGAGAGTACAGTTTAAGTTTCAGCTTCCACTCACTCTCCCGGCCTTTGTGCAGTGCCTGAACTGCCGCACCACATGTGGAGACACTGGCAGGGACAGGCCCCTAAAGAAATAAATGCTGAGATGTCACTGAAGCAGGAAACATAGGAGAAGCAGGCTTGGGAGCAGGAAAAGTAATGAAGTTCATTCTGGATTACAGAATATAGGTGTTTGGGGTGATTGGGTTGATTCAGGTTAAATCCATCCAGTGAGCAACTGCATAAGGAAATCTGGGCCAATGCCCAGGAAGAACTTGACCCTTCAATTGTAGACTGACCATGAGGATGCCCTCTAGCTTACCTCTGGACCCTGTAGCTTAGTGAAAGGGTAGGACAGGCATATATATGATGCACACACATACACATACACACACACATACACCCACACATTAGTGGGAGAATCGTCTGATGGTGTATGTGGCACAGTCTGGAAGCTCTGAGAAGAAGGCAACAGCAGTGCCGAAACTTCAAGGAAGACTTCTTGGAAGAAATGGACTTGATAGATAGATGTGGCCAGACGAAGGAAAATAGGGAAGCCTTCTGCCATTTAGAGAGGCTGGCTTCTCCTGCTCATTCATATCTCAGCTCAACAGTCACCTGACATAACCTTCCAAGACCACCCTAGAAAAGTAATCCCCAGTCCCTTTCTATCTCATTACTCTGTCTTATATTCTTCTGAGCACTTACCTTTATCTGAAATTATCTTATTTTCTATTTGCTGGTTGACTTGTTTATGTGTTTACATGTTCATTGTGTACCTAATTCCATCGGGGTGTAAACCTCCATAAAGGCAGGGGTTTTATCTCTTTTGTTCAACCCTATGTCCTCAATGTCTGGCACATTTCAAGTGTTCAACAGATATTTTCTGAATGAGTGAGTGAGTGAGTGAAAAGTCCAAATGGAAATATGCACAACTGCACTGCCAGCAGGAGCCTTTTCTGTATTCCTTTGTCTTATTCGTGAAAGAGGCAGCCTTTTATTTCCCTGACCTAAAAACCCACCCTTTTAAGATTTCTTAAACTCTGCCCTCCTGGGAGGAGCCCCTCTGCCTGAGGGCCTTGGCCTTAGGCATAGCTGTGACCTATCCACCTATGGTTATCGTTGTGGCTGCATTCTCCATGCCAGCCAGAGATGACAGATGCCCTCACATTCCCTCCACATTCAAGCCCTCTCTGCACCCTCTCTCCATATCAGCTTGCTGCAATGACTCAGTCAGGAACTCGGAGGAATTTTTTTCTATTAGTGAAAATATTTGTGAAAATTCAGGAGACAATGATGTGGAATTTGTCACTCTATTTGGAACAGCATGGATCTGGAAGAATTCAGACATACCAATATGCACACATGAGTATATTTAGCTGGAAAATGCACAGGGGCTTCAAACTCCTAACAAAACCCATAGCCAGAGGGAAGACTTAGAGATTTAAGGAATGTCTGTTAAGCCCACATCTCTCTGGACCAACCCGTGGAATTATTCCAAGGTAAGTAAATCAGTCCTGCTCTTCTAGGATCAGGTATCTGTGAGAACCTTAGTAACCCCAGCAACCTTGGATAAACCGTTAGGATGCGGCTATAAATCTGAGAGCAATACTCCCCCCACACACACACCTTTATATGAAATTTTATTTAAAATCTTATTTTAGTGTAGAAGTGTATGTTCGTTGAATAATTAGAAGACAGTGATAAAAAGAAGAAAACTGATTATCATCATTCTATAACCTCCATAGAAAAGACCACTATTAACAGCTAGTTCTCTCTCTCTCTCTCTCCTCTCTCTCTCTCTCTCTCTCTCTCTCTCTCTCTCTCTCTCACCATCTAGTCCTTTTTTTAGGAAGATACATGAATTCTATTCTGTATATGTTTTCTTCCAAATCAGGTGGCCACCTTGTACACACACACACACACACACACACACACACACACACACACACGTACTGTAACCATATGTCCATTTATATTCTGCGATTATTGTTTTACATGGCTTTACTACATTCATATCATTTTTGTTCCATGATATATGTAATCATCCTCTTTTGCTGGGCATTTGAGTCGCTTTAATCCTCTACCTCCTCATCTGTAAAATAGAGGCAATAATGGGAAGGACCTCGCTCACATGGCTGCTTGAGGATAAAATGAGGTAATGCATGTGAAGGGCTTGGCAGAGTGCCTGGCCATTTTATGTGCTCAATAAATAAATATTAGATTTGCTTATTATCTTCAACTTTGACCTGCTTTAAAATGCTTTAAAGATGATCCTGGTAGCTAAATCTCTGTAAATCCTTGCATATTGCCCTAGAATAAATTCCTAGGAAAAGGATACCTAGATCCCAGATTTTGAACCCCTGTAAGATTTTGACGTACATTGCTAAAATCCATGGGTATGAGTACCTATCTCCCGTGCCCGCTTCAGCACTCAGCAATAGGGTACAACTTTTTCAATTTAATAGGCATGTTGTTTACATTTGAATGTCTTTACTAATGAGGTTGAACTTTTTTTTTTCATATGTTAGTTTGGCCACTTGTGTTTCTTCATTTGCAATTTATCAGTTTCTGTGTTTTGTCTAGTTTTTTTCTGTTAGGGGCTTATTTTTTCCTAGTTGGTATTAATTTCTCTGTGGTTAAGATACGAACAGAGAGAGAGAGAGAGAGAGAGAGAGAGAGAGAGAGAGAGAGAGAGGGAGGGAGAAGGGAAGGGAAGGGCAGGGAAGGGAAGGGAAGGGAAGGGAAGGGAAGGGTAGGGAAGGGGAAGAGGAGAGGAGATCAGTTTCTAGTTTTGTTTATATTCCGTAAACTTGATTTATGGACTTTTTTAAGAAGTTTTATTTTTTTTTAATATTTATGTAGTCAAGTCCTATATTTTCTTCTATTGCATCTTTTCTTCCTTCTCTGCACAGAGATCAAGTATTTATCCTTGTTTTACCTTTATTTTATTTGTTTCATGGTTTTATCATTTACATTTATTTTTAAATCAATTTAGTCTTCATTTAAGTATGCATTATCATGTAGTGATCCAATTTTATTAATTTCCAAATAATTAGCAAGTTACTTCACTGCCATGTATTGAATAACCTATTCTTTACCCAATGGCATGAAATGCTGCCTTTCTTATGTGGGTCTGTTTTGAAGATCTCTATTATATTGCAGTGGTAGCTTCATTTTATACCCATACCACACTCTCTTAATTAATACACCTTTAAAATTTGCTTTAATATGAAAAATACATGCCTCCTTTATTCCACTGCTTCAGTTTTTATCTTGATGTCTCCCACATTTGTTCTTTCAGAATAATTTAAAAACCATTTTGCCAAGTTTCAAAAAATTCTATTTAAATGTTTATTAGAATTATATTTTATTTATGAATTAATTAGAAGTAAATTGAATTTTTAAAATGTTGAGACTTCTTATTAAGAAACATGGTATATTTTGACAGTAATTCACTTTCTTTTATGTCCTAGAGCAGGGTTTTTAACTTTTCTGTGGTATGAACTTGGATGGATTTTAATTCACCATTTAATTGAGAGGCTTTTAATTATAACAAGGGAGCTTACTTATCTCACTCATATCTGTTGTCACAATATTTTAAAAGGTGGAAAAAAATAGATGGCTTTATTTCTGTTCTATGAAGGTTTTGTTTTTATGCTTTCTTATACTTGTTTTTGTTTTTGTTGTTGCTGCTCTCTGGAAATGCAATTTTTCTGTTCCTGCCTGATTTGTTTGAAGTTTATATCCTGTTTTTCTCCTGAAAGTTGTGTTTTAAACTTTTTAAAAAATATTCGTGTTCTCCCTACTTTCTGTCAAAAAAGAAGCCTTTATCATAACCCTTGTGAAAAAGGAAAAATCTAGTAAATTTTTGCTTCTCTCCTATCTCCTCCATTCCTTAGTTAAGAGGGGAAAAAAAAAAGAGAGAGAGAGAGAGAGAGAGAGAAATGTAAGGTATTAGATATGGATTAGAATTCATTTATTTTAAGTTTTTAAAATATTTGTACATTATGAAACTCCATTAAAGATAATCTTTTAGCTTCATCTTGTAGTTTACTCTTCAGTTCTTGACATTATGGCTTCTGTAGTCAAGTTCAAGGCTAGCGAGCACAGTGGCGGTGGTGGGAGCCTCTCCCACTTCTGCGGCAGTCCTAAGGAGCAGTGAGCCGAATGGTAAGGAGCAGCGAGCAGGCAGGTGGTAAGGAACAAGGGGTCCTGGACTGTGAGAGGGATGTCCGACTGCTGGCTTAGGCCCACTCCATGTGGGGAGCTGGCCTTAGCTGGCAGTCGGACATTCCCCGAGGAGTCCCAGATTGCAAGAGGGTGCAGGCGGGCTGAGGGACACCCCCCCCCCCCCCGCCAAGTGCATGAATTTCATGCACCGGGCCTCTGATATATATAATTCTATCTTCTTTATCCATTCATCTGTCAGTGGACATTTAGATTGCTTCCATATCTTAACTATTGTAATTAATGCTGCCGTGAACAGAGGGGTGCATATATCTTTTCATATTAGTGTTTTGTTTTCTTTGAATAAATACCCAGAAATGAAATTGCTGGGTCCTATGGTAGATCTATTTTTAGTTTATTGTTGTTTTTTTAAAAATAAATCTTTATTGTTCAGATTATTACAGATATTCCTCTTTTTTCCCCCCATAGCTCCCCTGCACCTGATTCCGCACCCCACCCCATGCCCTTACCCCCTGCCACTGTCTTCATCCATAGGTGTAAGATTTTTGTCCAATCTCTTCCCGCACCCCTCACACTCCCTTCCCCCCATAGAATTGTCAGTCCACTCCCTTTCTATGCCCCTGATTCTATTATATTAACCAGTTTATTCTGTTCATCAGATTTTTTATTCACTTGATTTTTAGATTTACTTGTTGATAAGTATGTATTTGTTGTCACTTTGTTCATAATTTTAATCTTTACCTTTTTCTTCTTCTTCCTCTTCTTAAAGAATTCCCTTCAGCATTTCATATAATCCTGTTTTGGTGGTGATGAACTCCTTTAGCTTTTTCTTGTCTGTGAAGCTCTTTATCTGACTTTCAATTCTAAATGATAGCTTTGCTGGGTAGAGTAATCTTGGTTGTAGGTTCTTGCTGTTCATCACTTTGAATATTTCTTGCCACTCTCTTCTGGCCTGCATAGTTTCTGTTGAGAAATCAGCTGACAGTCATATGGGTACTCCCTTGTAGGTAACTAACTGTTTTTCTCTTGCTGCTTTTAAGAGTCTCTCTTTGTTTTTTGCCCTTGGCATTTTAATTATTATGGGTCTTGGTGTGGTCCTCTTTGGATTCCTCTTGTTTGGGGCTCTCTGCGCTTCCTGGACTTGTAAGTCTATTTCTTTCACCAGGTAAGGAAAGTTTTCTGTCATTATTTCTTCTAATAGGTTTTCAATATTTTGCTCTCTCTCTTCTTCTGGCAGCCCCATAATTCGGATGTTGGTACGCTTAAAGTTGTCCCAGAGGCTCCTTACACTATGTTCATATTTTTGGATTCTTTTTTCTTTTTGTTTTTCTGGTTGGGTGTTTTTTTGTTTCCTCATATTTCAAATCTTTGGTTTGATTCTTGGGGTCCTTTGGTCTACTGTTGAATTTCTGTATATTCTTTACTTCAGATAGTGTATGCTTAATTTCTGACTGGTCCTTTTACATTTTTTTGGCATTCTCATTAAGATCCTTAAAGGTCTCACTAAGTTCCTCAGAGGTTTTTAGAAGATTCTTGAGTAACCTTATAACTGTGGATTTGAACTCTATGTCCATTAGTTTGCTTTCCTCCTTTTCTTTCATTCGTGACATGTTTCTTCATCTCCACATTTTGGCTGCTTCCCTGTGTTGATGGAGTGGTTTTCTGTGGTAGGTGACCTATAGGGCCCAGTGGTTCAGCCTCCCCAATCACCTGAGGTGGACACTCTTGGTGCACCCCTTTGTGGGCTGAGTGCACAGTCTTGTTGTAGTTAAGCCTTGATTGCTGTTGGTACACTGGGAGGAATTGACCTCCAGGCCAATTGGCTGTGAGGACCGGCTGTGTCTATAATGGAAGAACTGCTGTGCTGGAGACACCCTTATGGGGCTGGACTTGTTTCAGTGGGGCTTTGGTGCTCACTGAGTCTGCCTCTTGAATGTGTCACTTATGGATGTGAGGAGTTGAAATCTGTTGTCGTCTCACACTGACCACTAGGTACACTGGCTCCTGGATCTCCAATGGGGTTCAGGTCAGCTACTGTCTGAGGCCACCCAGCAGGAGCTACAGCGAGATCTGCAGATTTCTCCTCTTTGCTTGGGGTTTGGAAGTTTTGGAGCTGTCTGACCAGAGCTGCAGTTTGTTAGGTTAAGCTGCGATAGGGCAGGCCATTTATATGCAAAAGCCACTGTGCACAGTTTGGGTGGGTTTGTAAATTGGGCGGGGCAGGGTCTCAAGGAATCACTAGGGCGTGGCAAACAGCGATGGCTGCCAGTCAGCCATCTCTGCATCTCCATGTTTCCAAGTCCCCACGTTTCCGTGTCCCCACGTCCTGCTCCCCAGCGCAGTAAACAATGATTCCAAAGGACTTGTATGCATGCATATAAGCACAACCAATGGACACAAGACACTGGGGGGATGGAATGAGGGCATGTGACAGGAGTTAGGGGAGACTGGGGGAAGGTCTATGGGGGGAAAAAAAGGAGATATATGTACTACTATATGTAATACTTTAAACAATAAAATAAAATTTAAAAAAAAGTAAAACAAAACAAAACAAACAAACAAAAACCCAATGATTCCTGCGCGTACCTCTGCAAGAAAGCCACCCTCACTTTCTGACCCGATGGCAGACAGTCCAGCTTCTCCCCGTAGGAGTGTGGGTCCCCAGAGTCTCGCTGGAAACTGGAGTTCAGAGCAGTTGGGAGCTTGTGTCTCCCTTCGGGTTGAAAAAAACAGTGCACCCAGTCGCCAGCTGCCAGCCCTCTCCATGTGCCTCTGTACCTCTGCTTTTCCATGCTTGTGCACGTTCTACCTGGTCTCAATGCTCTTTTTTCTTTCCTTCTAGTTGTAGAACTTCTACTCAGCCAGCTTTCCCATGGTTCTGGGTGATAGACGTTTTGTCTTTTAGTTGTAGTTTTGGTATGGTTGTGAGAGGCAGCACATACAGGTGTATACCTTATGCCACCTTCTTGGTTTCTCTCTGGTTTTTTGTTTTTTTTTTGAGGAATCTCCATACTATTTTGCACAGTGGCTGCACCAATTTACAACCCCACCAGCAGTGCACAAGGATTCTCTTTCTCCACCTCCTCGCCAACACGTTATTTCTTAAGAAAGCACTGTTTAAAATCCCACTGTTATAGGAAATCGATGGGCTTTTGAACTTGCCGGGACCACAGAGCCAGCGAGTGTGGAGCCCATGTTTGGCCAAGACTCCTCACCCTCACCCTGACCCAGTCTGTCCTAATTTGTCCTTTCTTCCTACTTTCATGGCTGAGCTTCTGCTTTAGATTCATAGATGCAATGACATTTTGAGAGGAATATTAAAAATGTCTAAAATTATCTCTTGCTTCTTCCCATGATTTTACTATTTAGGAAGAATGTTATCTGATGTCAAAGATTGACTCCTTCTTTTGAACTTCAGTTTCTTTCCGGGGTTATATTCTGCCAGGTAGTTTTCTGTCCCTCTGCCCTCCCAGGTTCAGAAGCAGAGGGACACTCAATATTGCTTCACTCAGCACTGAGAGTTGAAATCAATTCCAACTGAGATGGTCAGGGTGGGCTCCTGTTCATTCATATCTGTCAGATTTAGGCAAAAGGGCAAAGAGGAAAATTAGGTTTCCTGTAAATGCACCAAACAAGCCAGAGACCCAGCAGTTTGGGAGATGAGGGAGGACAAAAGGGAGGCAGGTGCTTTGAGATTCCAAGCACCAAGAGGTGGCCTGGCTGTTCCTGATGGGGTGTCCCAAAGCTGTGGGGCAATAACTCTTACTTCTCCTGTCCAGTCAGGAACTGATGTCACTTGTGAGACCCTGTACCTCTGGCACGATTCCGCAAGCCCTGGTTGGATCTATTTGTGCCCCAGATGTGCCCACAGCCCACCCTCACCTCCAGTCCTTCCCTTTGAGATGGGCGGGTTAGGGGCTATAATAATGGAGTTCTGCCAGGATCGCTTTCTCTAACTTAGAAGGCCACTAAAAGCTATATAAACCATCTTAGACCCTTCTGCTTAAACCCTTCAATGTCTCCTCATCACTCTTTTTTAAAATTTACTGTTTATTGTTGACAGTATTACAGATGTCCCTTATTCTCCCTCTTCCCTTTCCCCCCCTCCTCCCCATCACTCCTAAAATCCAGACTTCTCGCAGTGGCCTGCAGGGCTCCACAAGGTCTGCCCACCTGTTTTCCTGACCCCCTTTTGCGCTCTCCGCCCTCCCTGTTCACACCCCAGCCACACAGCCCTTCTTCCTACTCCTCCAGCACGCCAGGCTGCTCCCCTCTCAGACCTGTTGGGAATATCCTCTCCCTGTTCTGCTCATAACTGGCTCCTTCTTACCATTCCGGTCTTAGCTCAAAGCTCTCCTCCCCTGAAAGGCTTTCCTAACCACCTGTAGAGATAACCCGCTGCCCCCTGCCTGCCCCTGCAGGCCCTCCATTAGGTCCAGCAGGGGTTCTTACTTGAAAATATCTTGTTTATATCTTTGTTTATTAGTCTTCTGTCTGGCTCCTCAATGTAACCTTTTTGAGAACAGGGACTGTATCTCTCCGGTTCTGTGTCACCAGTACCTAGAGCAGTGCTCGGCACACTGTAAGGACTTGTATGAGTAGATGTCGCTCATGCCTTTGCAGACAGTCAGCCCCCCTCCCACCATCAGCCTTCTATTTGTGCATTTCCAACAGCCTTGCCGACCTCACAGCACCAGTCCACATTCTCCTCTGTTTTTATATTCAACTGGTCATTTTAACCTGACCAGTGAAGGGGAGGGGCAGGGGAGAGGTGGGGCAGGTAGAATCTCTACTGAGAGCCCTGGCTTTCCTGCAAGTTTAAACTGAATCTAAATCAAACCCTTTCTCTCTTTGCCTGACCTCGGAGGTCATGTTCAAGAAGTCAGAGAGATCTCTGGGGAACTGGATGACATGCATTTTCACCTGAGTGACATCTGGTGGGCCAGGTGACTTCTAAGAGGATCCTGCACACCCAGGCTCCCTGTCACTGTTCCCAATCAGGAGGGTCCATCAGCTGCCGCAAGGGGAGTCCCCAGGTTGCTTTGAGGGAACCAACTATCGACACAGTGGGCATCCCATCAGACGAACTCCGTGTGTCAGTCACCAATGAGACATTGATGCACCCTTCTATTGGTACCCTCCCCAAATCAGAGCTCGCCCCCACCCCTGGCCATTTCCTGAAGTAACCTGACACACCAACTCCAAAGCAAGAACTCCAGGGAAGCTGGAGCCTAGATGCCAGATGCAAGGTCTATGCTGTGCCCAGCGGGTACATATCTGTGCAGACCGAATTCCAAATTCACAGACTAATGAACTCCGAGCTGGAGGGAACATGCCCATCATGCCCAGGCTCCTCACTGGACAGACGAGGCAGCTCCAGGCAAGAGAAGGGAAGAGACTCCCCCCTGAGGTCATATGGTAAGCAAATGAAAGAACCTCCGCTTCAGCCCTGGTTTCCTGAGTCCGATCTAGGACATTCTCATGCCACTGTGCCTCAGTTTCTCCAAATATGCAATTTCTAAGGCAGGAAGAATGGGAAGCAGCAAGTACCTGCTACCCTGCCCCACCAGCCTTGCCACCACAGAATCCATTCCCCAGGAAGCAGGTGGGCCGCACTGACCTGTCCTGCCTGCTCGGGGAGGGGGCCAGGACCCCGTGCAGGGACAGGGAAAAATCTGAGCTCTGACATGCAGGCTGTAGCAGGGGAGGGGCAATGGTCAAAGTCACAGCCTAAAGCCCCGTGTTCCCAGGTGTTCACCTGGCCCTGCTTCTGCGTGCGGCTGACTCACAGAGGCAGGGAGCTCTGGACCCACAGGGGATGAGCTCAGTGTTCTGACTCATGAGGTGATGTCGAGACAACTCCAGGGCACATAGTCAAACGTTCCGGAGAAGAAAAATGGCCATCATTACCAATCGGAGAGGAATATCTTCAATCGATATGGCTTCAAATTGGGGGCTGTGTCTCCTAGTTTCTCAAGGCAGAAACCGTCCTGGAAAACCCCAGTGCAATAAAGTGTATCCTCCCCTGAGCAGGAGCAAGTCCAATCGGCTGTCAGGAGCTGAGCCCTGGGAGGAGCCCCCGTTAGAAAGCTTGGCACTGTAAGTGGGGTCGGACTTGTCACCCAGGGTTGGCAGGGCCCATCCAAGGAGAGCAAGCTCCACATTAGCCTCCATCCCAACATTTCATTTGAGGGTGTGCTAAAGAAAACCACCTGATTGGCAAAGAGTACGCTCACTTAATAAGCTCTCTCCCTGCCAGACGTGGATTAAAAGTGATTTTTTTTTTTTTGGCCTAAATTACATTTTATTTTCTCACCAGCTGCTAACTCTCTGAGACAGATTGGGAGATAAATTATCACAGCAGTGAATGAATCTAATTTTTCAATATAATTCACGGTAATTCTATATTTTCCACACAAGACGGAAATAGTGCTGGCCCTTTGCCAAGAGCCAAAATTTCAAAAAAGACACAATATCTTGGACTCTCGGAAGTCTATGTGTTTGGAAGATATAGATGGAGGAGCTGACAGAGAAAAATCCCATAGGCTTGGGCAAGGGCGGGGACAGGGCCAAGAGGAGGAGTTAGAGAGAGGATGACAGATAGAGAGATGGATAGAGAGACTTCAGCCAGCTCGTGGCAACCCAACCCTCAGACCTCCCTCCACCGCCCACATTCCTGGCTTGTCTCTTCTTTCTGGAATGTTCTTCCCCCAGTTAATCACATAGATGATTCCTGCTCATCATTCAAGTTATGACTTAAATGTGACCTCCCCAGAGAGGTCTTTCTTGACCACTCACTCTCAGTAGGATAGTCCCCTCCCAATCACCACCTATCACAGCAGCCCATTCTGTTTTCTTCATAGCAGTTCCCACTGTCTGAAACGGTGACTTTATTTATTTGGTTTTGGTTGGGGTCTATGTCCCTCCAGGCTTATTTACTGTGTACCTGGCACGAGGTGGGTGCTCCATACGTATTTTGGACCCTATGAACTAGAAACAGGGAAGGAAAGGAGAGGAGAGGAGTCAAGTTGATTGCAAACACCTCCTCAGGTGCTTAGTCCCAGCAGCACAGTGAGGGCGTCATGTAGCAATTTGTTATTGTTAGTGGGTTATTGATGGACAATTTCAGGAGAAATTAAAAATGGTAACTGAAGGAAGCTGTTTACTCACAAGTCTCTCCCAATCAGAATCCGACTGAACGCAGCCGAGGCCAGCCTGGTGCTGCCTGACCTGCCTTCCTATCACCCCTGGTGACCTGAGGCCCAGGCCAGAGTGCCTGTCTGAGCAGCCGGACCCAGCATGGGGTCCAAATGATCTTGAATAACGGAAAGGAACAGCACATGCTATAGGGGAGAAATGTGGCCCCGCTGTTTGCTTCACAGAGGCTGAGACCAGCTCCGGCTTGGATCTGTAGGGAATATAAATGATGCTATTAACGCCCTGTAATTTACAAGTCATCATTTGCACAAAGCTCTGGGAGAAAAGGTTTGGGAACCATATATTGAGTGCTGAGGGCTCTGGGGTGTCACTACCGTTCTCTCTCTCTCTATGGAACACTGGCTTGGTCTTGAGGGCTCAGCTTCAGTGCTGTCCTGGCAGAGCCTTCCTAGAATGCCCCTCCCCCACCCCAAGTTAACCTGTCTCCCCAGGTCATTTCACTGCATTTAATCCTCACTTCCGTTTAACTTTGAATTATGGTTGCTTGTTTCTGCCTCTTCCAGTGACCACTCACAGAGAAGAGAAACCACCATGTCTGAAACCTCTTGATAGCGCCCTCCTTCCTCTCCAGCACCATTGCTAGTCCTTTGCCTATTGTACGTAATCAATTACTATGTACTGCATGGCATCACACCAGAGAGGAGGCTGGTTAGCCACTCTCTTGGTGCCCAGCCAAGAGCCATACATATTAGAAAAAGAGTCCTTGGTGAATTCAGTGGACCTGGGGAGTGGGAAAGATGAGACTGGTTCTACCTTTAGTCCCAGGGGCAGGATACATGACCCAGGTCCAAGTCAGTGAGAGCCCCAGACTCCCAGGCTTGGCTTAGGATCAGGGGCTTGAAACCAATGGGGTTCCTGAAGGTTTGGGTGTGATTCCTGGGCAGGGACAGGTGTTTTTGCCAGCTTTGCTTAACGCTGAGAGTAGTAAACTCTGGAGTGGCTGCCACCATGGAACTTGAGACCCCAGAAAAACAACAACAATGGAGTGGAAAGCAGGAAGACAGTGGAGAAACAAAATGCAAATACATCCACTGAACATTGAATCCAATTAGACCTGAATATGATTTTTCTACCCTTGCACTTTTCAATTATGTGAGTGGGGTTGTCTGTCACTTGCAATAGAAACACCCTATCCCCCTCGATTAGTATAGCCTTCATACCAGCACAGGTGAACTGTGACCTGAGTAATGAGTAGGGAAGAGTCAAGTGATGTACTCAAAGAAATGTTCAACCTCAATTACAATCAAAGAAGAATCGATTAGAACAATGAGATAGCATTGTTTGCCTAGCAACCTGGCAAAGATTAAATGCAATGATAATACTTCTATGGTAACTAGATAGATAATGCTCAATAAGGGTGCATAGGAAAGGTATTCATAATTTTGGAGAGTAATTAAGAAATGCATATTAAAGCCATTAAGGGCACTCAAACTCTTTACGTGCATCCAGGAAAGAATCCCAAACAAATAAGTAAGAACGTGTGCATTTTGCTAATGGAATAAACATTGCGGTAGGCGTTTATAAAGCAGTGAAAATAACTTAAAGGTCCAACAATAGAAGATAGGTTAAATACATTTTGATGCATTCCTTAATCAAATATTATGTATTTATTAAAATTGTGTTTTAGAATAGAATTTATATGGAAAATGTAATCAGTGTTAAAGTAGCAAATAAAGTATTACATATATGTTAAAAAAAAAGAGAAAGACAAGTGGTAATAGAATTTTCATTCTGAATGAAGGGATTAGAAGTGTTTTTTTATATTTTCTTGTTTTGTCTTTTTCCAACTGGCTCAACTTCCCAAATACATTACATATTTGACCATTACTCACCACCCCCACGGCCATGGCGACCAGCCTGGTCCAGGCTGCCATCGGCTCTGGTGTGAATGACTGTGATAGCTTCTAACTGGTGTCCCCGGTGCCCTTTCAGTCTACTCTCCATACAGCAGCTGGGGTGATCCTTTCAACACGTTTGTGAGGTCACGTCTCTTGTCTGCTCCAAACCCTCAGTGGCTTTCCATCACACTTACAATGAAATCCGAAGGTCTAAAGTCATAATGTAAAGTCTTCCACACTTCTGCTCAAGCTTTACTTCCTCGAGAGGCCTTTCATGGTCACTCAGTTTTGAATAACATACCTCTGCCTCCTCTATCATCTTATCTTTATTTAGGCCACTTACCAATACCTGGCATTATAATTTAAATAAGTGTAATTTGGTTCATCACATCCCTCTCCCACTTAAATGCTAGTTCCTTGAGGGTAAATGTGGTCTGTTTAATCATCACTATCCCCAGTGCCTAGAACAGGGTCAGGAACGTAAAAGCATCCAGTAAGTACTTGTTGACTAAATGAATGAATCAGAATTAATTTTATTTACTTTTACAAAAATGTCCAAACCCTATTTAAGAATAGGTTTCTTGAGAAACACAAAGACAACAGTGGAGACAAAAACAAGGACATGTCCCAGGCAGTTTGGCTCAGTGGATAGAGCAGTGATGGCGAACCTATGACACGCGTGTCAGCACTGACACACGTAGCCATTTCCGATGACACGCGGCCGCTGAGGCGGCCACATGCCGAGGATGAAACATTTGCTGCTCCTGAGGATGAAACATTTGCGAAATAATGTTTTTTCCTCAACGTGACACACTACCCGAGTTATGCTCAGTTTTTTGGCAAAGTTTGACACACCAAGCTCAAAAGGTTGCCCATCACTGGGATAGAGTGTCAACCTGTGGACTGAAGGGTCTCAGGTTCAATTCTGATCAAGGGCACATGCCCAGGTTGCGGGCTCGATCCCCAGTAGGGGGTGTGCAGGAGGCAGCTGATTAATGATTATCTCTCATCATTGATGTTTCTATCTCTCTCTCCCTCTCCCATTTTCTCTGAGATCAATAAAAAATAAAATAAAAACAAGGACATTAGAAAAAATTGAAGCCTTAGCACCTACAGCTGCAGTAAACAGTGTAACTCCTAGACTTAGGTGTTTTGATACGCAGTTGGGAGGCACATACATATTAAGTATTACATCTTCTTGGGGGATTGACACATTTATCAAGTAATGCCCGTTCTTTATTCCTAATTATTTTTCTTGCTCTAAAGTCTGCTTGTCTGAAATTAAGTAGCTACTTCAGCTTTATTTTGATTTATGTTAGCACGGTATATCTTTCTCTGTTCCTTTACTTTTCCCTGGCTTCTTTGAAGATTTCTCTCTTTGTCTTTATTTTCTGAAGTTTCATTGTGATATGCCTATGTGCAGATTTTTTGATATTTATCTTACATGATATTCTCTGATCTTTCTAAATCCATTTGCTATCTGTCATTAATTTTAGAAATTTCCAGTTATTATTAGTTCAAATATTTCTTCTGCCTCTTTCTCTCTTTCTCATTTCCTGTATGTTGCAGGAATTTTTTAAAAAATATGTTTTTATTGATTTGAGAGAGAGAGAGAGAGAAAGAGAGAGAGAAATCGATGAGAGAAAAACATGCATAGGCTGCCTCCTGCATGCCTCCTACTGGGGATCGAGCCCACAACCGAGGCATATGCCCTGACCAGGAATGGAACCATTACCTCTTGGTTCATGGTTAGGTCGATGCTCAACAACTTAGCCATACTGGCAGGGCATGTTGCAGGAAATTTTGAAGAAATAATTGGTAACTTGAAAAGAGGTCAATAGAAACTCCCAAATTTAAAATGGGAAGAGGAAAAAAAATAAAACAGATTTAACAGAATACCAAGAACTGTGAGATAATTACAAAAGCCATGCTCAGAGGGAAATTTATAGCATTGTATGTATACAGGGTGGGGCAAAAATAGGTTTACAGTTGTGAGTACATGAAACAGTTTATTCTTGTATTATTATTCATTGACTATTGTATTATTTTCCACATGAACAACTGTAGACCTACTTTTGCCAAATTCTTTTGTCAATAGGGGGTGGGGCGGGCCAACCTCCCGTGGCCCCTCCCCACAGCTGGTCCCGTCCCCAATTGGCACCCCCACACCAATCAGGGGCGAAGCCAGCCGGCCAATCGCCTGAGGCCCCTCCCCCCAGCTGGCCCTGCCCTGAGGCCCAATCGATTGGGCCCCAATTGGGGCTGGGCCAGGAGGACCCCCCCCCCATGCACAAATTCATGCACTGGGCCTCTAGTCATCAATAAAGCAACAAACAAGTGTTGGTGAGGATATAAAGAAAAGGGAACACTCATGCACTGTTGGTGGGAATGTAGACTGGTGTAACCATTATGTTAAACAGTGTGGAGATTCCTAAAAAAATTTAAAATGGAATTTCCCTATGATCCAGTGATTCTTTTTCTGGGAATATATCCAAAGAAACCCAAAACACTAATATATGCTCCCCTATGTTCACTGCAGCTTTATTTACAATAGCTAAGCTATGGAAGCAACCCAAATACTCATTAATAGATGAGTGGATAAAAAAGCAATGAAACCTTATCATTTGTGACAGCATGGATGAACCTGGAGAGTATTATGCTAAGTGAAATAAGTCAGAGAAAAACAAATAACATATGGTTTCACTTATATATGGAATTCAAAGGACAATATAAATGAACAAACAAAACAGAAACAGACTCATAGATACAGAGAACAGTCTGATGGTTGGCAGAGAGGAGTGGGGCTTCGGTGGGTGGGTGAAAAAGGTGAAGGAATTGAAAAGTACAGATTGGAAGTTACAAAATATTTATGGGGATGTAAAGTACAGTGTAGGAAATATAGTCAATAATGTGGTAATAACTATGTATGGTGCCAGTTGGGTACCGGAAATATTAGAGGGAACACTTTGTAAAATATATGGTTTTCTAACCACTGTGCTGTGCACTTGAAACCATTACAAAGTAATATAATGTAAACTGTAATGTAAAAAAAATTAAAAATCTTAAAAGAATAAACATCTAAAATCAATTATCTAAGCTTCCAACTCAAGAAACCAGAGAAAGAAGAGCAATATAAATCTAAAGCAAGCAGAAAAAAAATTAGAGCAGAAATCAATAAAAGTGAAAATAGAAAACAATGGAGAAAAATATTAAAACCAAAAGCTAGTTCTTTGAAAAGATCAATAAAATTGATAAATCTCTAGCTGAGCTAACCAAAGGGTGGGGGGAAAGGGAGAAGACACAAATTAATTAATACTACAAATGCTGATTTCACTTATATGTGGAATCTAATGAACAAAGTAAGCAAAGTGGAGACAGACTCATGAATACAGAGAACAGACTGACAGCTGTAGGTGGGCGGTTTGGGGCTGGTTGAGAAGGGTCAAGGGATTAAGCAAAGAAAAAAAAGGAAAGACTCATGGAAACAAACAACAGTATACTGATTGCCAGAGGGAAGGGAGGTTGGAAAGAGGTAGAAGAGGGTAAAAGGGGAATAAATGGTAATGGAAGGAGTCTTGACTTGGTGTGGTACAATGTACAGATGATCCTATATAATAAAAAGGTAATATGCAAATTGACCCTAACGGCAGAATGGCCGGGAACTACTATGACATGCACTGACCACAGGGGGGCAGACACTCAATGCATGAGCTGCCCCCTGGTGGTCAGTGCACTCCCACAGGGAGAGCTCCACTTAGCCACAAGCCTGGCTGATGGCTGCAAGCGCAACGGTGGTGGCGGGAGCCTCTCCTGCCTCCTCGGCAGTGCTAAGGATGTCTGACTGATGGCTGAAGACAGATCCCCCAAGGAGCAGGCCTAACCCAGCAGGTAGACATCCCCTGAGGGGTTCAGGACTGTGTGAGGGCTCAGGCCGGGCTGAGGGAACCCCCTGAGTGCACAAATTTTTGTGCACCAGGCCTCTGGTCCTATATAATAAAGAGGTAATATGCAAATTGACCATCACTCCAACACACAAGATGGCCGCCCCCATGTGGTCAAAGATGGCCTCTCCCATGTGGACACAAAGTGGCCACCACAAGATGGCCAGCAGGGGAGGGCAGTTGGGGGCAACCAGGCATGCAGGGGAGGGCAGTTGGGAGCAACCAGGCCTGCAGGGGACAACAGTTGGGAGGGACAAGGCCTGTAGGGGAGGGCAGTTAGGAGTGACCAGCCAGCAGGGGAGGGCAGTTAGGGGCAACTGGGCTGGCAGAGGAGCAGTTAGGCATTGATCAGGCTGGCAGGCAGAAGTGGTTAGGAGCAATCAGGCAGGCAGGCAGGCAGGCGAGCAGTTGGTAGCCAGCAGTCCTGAATTGTGAGAGTGATGTCCAACTTCCCACCGGGATCAGGCCTAAATGGGCAGTCGGACATCCCTTGAGGGGTCCCAGATTGGAGAGGGTGCAGGCTGGGCTGAGGGACACCCCCCCATGCACGAATTTCATGCACCGGGCCTCTAGTATATTATAAAAGAGCTGAAATCTATATAATTTTATTAACCAATGTCACTCCAATAAATTTTATAACTGTTCAGCCTCAAAAAATATTACAAATGAAAGACTAATGCCGTGAACTAAAAGAGAATAATAAAGGAATATTATGAAAACTCTGTGCCCAGTCCTAGCCAGTTTGGCTCAGTGGATAGAGCATCAGCCTGGGGATTGAAGGGTCCCGGGTCAGATTCCGGTAAAAGGCACATACCTCAGTTGCAGGTTCCTCCCCGGCCTGGGCCCCTGATCCAGGTGCATGCGTGAAGCAACCAATTGATGTGTTTCTCTCACATCGATATTTCTCTGTCTTTCCCTCTCTCTAAAAGTCAATAGAAAAATACCTTTGGGTGAGGATTAAAAAAAAAAACTAAAAACAAACAAACCAAAACTCTGTGCCCACAAATTTGGTAACTTAGATGAAATGGACCAATTCCTTGAAAGATACAATCTACAAAAATTCACACAAGATGAATTAGATCATCTTAATATATTCACATCTATTAAAGAAGTTGATGAATAATTAGTAACCTTCAAAACAGAAAGCATCAGGCCCAGATGGTTTCACTGGTGAATTTTACCAAGCATTTAAGAAGAAAGTATGCCAGTGCTCTGCAATCTCTTCCAGAAAACACAAGCAGAAGGTGTACTTCCCAGCTCATTTTATGAAGCCAGCATTTTCCTACTACCAAAACCAGATAAAGACATTACAAGAAAACTACAGACCAATTTATCTCATAAACACGAGGATCTTCAACAAAATACTAGCAAATTGAATCTGACAACATATAAAAAAAAATACACCATGACCAATTGGAATTTATTCCAGGTATGCAAAGCTGGCTCCACATGTGAAAATCAATTAATGTAATCTGTGGCATCGACAGGCTTAAGAAGAAAAATTATTTGATCACTTCCATAGATGCCGAAAATGCATTTGATAAAATCCAATGCCCTTTCATGATAAAAACTCGCAGCAAACTAGAAATAAAGTTGTCAGCAGTTAGCAAAAACTTATAGCTAACATCATACTTAGTGGTGAGAAACTAGAAGATCTCCTAAGACCAGAAACAAGGCAAGGATTTCCCCTCTCACCACTCCTACACACATCACCCTGGAAGTTTTAGCTAATGAAACAAAACTGTGAAAGGTCATAAAATGTATACAAATAGGAATGAGGAAATAAAGCTGTCATTGTTCACAGATGGCATAATTGTCTATGTAGAAAATCCCAAAGACTCAACAAAAACTGGCACTAATAAAGAATTTCTGGCCCTAGCTGGTTTGGGTCAGTGGATAGAGTGTTGGCCTGGGGACTGAAGGGTCCTGGGTTCAATTCTGGCCAAGGATACATGCCCAGGTTGCGGGCTCGATCCAGAGTAGGGGGCGTGCAGGAGGTAGCTAATCAATGATTCTCTCTCATCATTAATGTTTCTATCTCTCTCTTCCACTCTGAAACCAATAAAAATATTTTTTAAAATTAAAAAAAAAAGAATTTCTGAATTTCTGTCTTCTTCAGCTCCAAGTTTGGGATATATGAGTCAAAAATAAAAACATAAGAAACAAGGAACTCACCATCATGTCTTTGCTCGCCACCTTTCAAAGTCTTCTATTTGTTCTATGCATAACGCCCAGTGTTTTTAGTTGTATTTAGTGGAAGGAATAAGGAAGCATACACGTACTCTATCCGCCCACAGCAGAACTTCCGGAGCTATCTTTTTAGGACATAAAACAAATCATCTTCCCTGCTGAAAATGTTCCAGTGGCTTCCCATCAAACTGAAACCAAAATCCACACCCCTTCCCCTAGTGACTAGGGCCTAGTCTATACCTTCATGAACTGCCTCATGCCCACCTCTCCAGGTTCATCTCTCAACACACTTCTTGCCTATTCAGCCAAACTGGACCTTCTTTGTCTTTCTCAAACATCTGGGCTCATTCTGCATTAGAACCTTTGCACCGGTGCCCCTACTGCCTGGAGTGAGTCCCCTATGTTTTCAGAATTCATTGTACATACGGCCACTAAAATGATATCTTCCTGAAAACCTAATCTCTATCATAACCCATGCAGGCACTTTTTTTCTGGCTTTCTCTTATTTCTCTGTTACTATGATCTGTCTGTTTGTTTTTCACAGTCAAATACCAGCTCCATGAAAACAGGTGTTAGGTGTCTTATTTATATTTGTATCATCAGACCCTAGAAGAGTACCAGGCACCATATAAGCCTCATGCAGGTAATTAGTGAAAAGAATGAATGAACAATGACCCTGCATCAACCATTTATATTCTATGAGTGCCTGGGAAAGACAGGTCAGAACAGTCAGTAGAGTCAACAGTAACACGTGTTGTGACCTTATTTTCACCCAGTCAGGTGGTCAGGTACATAAGCTCTATTAGCAATATAAGTTAGAGCAGACAAAACAGTTTTAGAACTTGTAAGTGAAAAAAACCCTTTGTAAAGCTGCCTCTGGGTCAAATACGTATTAGCAAATGTGGAAATCAATGAAAATAAAAACACTATATATAAAAATCTCTGTAGTGCAGCAAAGTCAGGCTCAGAGAAAATTGTTCATTTTTAGTATCACATTAGCATTTGTCTGATTATAAAATAATGCACTCTCATTGTTTTCAGAAAACCAGGAAAGAATAAACAAGAAAATAAGAACGGTGCATAACTGCTGACAACATTTTGGTCTATTTTCTTTTTTTCTCTCTCTATGCAGATATAGGTGTATATTTGCAGAGATATTGATTTGGTTTTTGCCTAATTTGGGTTTGTAATTCAGAGAGAGAGAGAATGAGATGAGAATATGGTACCTTACTTACTTGGGAGAAACTTAAGACAACCATTATGAGAATAAATTGTGTCCTGGCATTGGCTGCTAGGCATATGGGAAAATGGGCAAAACAAAGATTATAAAAAATGAGGGGTTCTGAATGCTTTTGAATAATTCGTGGGAGAAATCATGAATTTGCATCACTTTGTAGCCTTTTAATTACTTTAAATTCTGTTATTTAAAAATAAAGTCAGTAAACATTCAGCTTAAAATATAAGAAAATATCTTAAGACATGTTTAGTTGCATGCAACATTAACTCTGTTTAAGGATCAAATGGAATCATAAAAATAGAGAGGATCCTCATGGAAATTCATGGTGATCAGACCTCATGGGAATGGAAGGAAAAGTCAGCTGGTCTCTATCTTCCTCGCCCTGTGGTTCCATGGTCCCTGGTCTCTGCTTCTCTCTGCTCATCGCTGTAGTTTCCTACCAGCTTCCACAGCTCAGGCTTGTATCCTTCTCTCCCTTAATTTCAGTTTGCATGTGGCTTTGCTGAGGACAATATTGGTTCATACATCTCTGATGTAGCAGCTTGCTTCCCTACAGCTAACAACCACAGCCTTTAGGTTTCTTAATTGCACTTATAGTGAGTAACAAGTGAATGGTTAATCTTTCCTTTTGGATGACCTGTGCTTGCATCAGCCAAACATCTGTGGCTAAGAAAGGAGATAGGGTTATATGGGCAAGAGAAGCTATTGGCAAGGGTAATAGCAACAGAAAGCTAAAGAAAGGAAAAAATAAGTAAATGATAAAATACAGAAACCTAAACTAGTAAAGCTAATCAAAGCGAATTCAAATTAACAATATTAAAATCAGAAAGCTGTTATAACAACCAATATAATTTTTTAAATTATGAAGGCATTTTATGCCAAATTGCCAGATAATTTGAAACTTCAATAAAATAGGACAAAAATGATTTTAAAAACATGTCATTCTAAATTTGATGCAAGGAACAACAGAAAACAGTATTGGGCTTAAATAGAAGATTATTTATAAGGGCCATAAAAATGTGCTGCTAATTATGCCTAATACAAACAATTTTTGTATGCTATAAATTGTTCCAAAACAAAAAAAGCAATTTCAGGGTGCCCATATTAGGATGAGGTCAATATGATACAAAGCCTGAAATCTGATAAAGTTATTACAACAAAATGAAATCTATACCCACACAACATTTGAATACAGATATCAAGTATTAAAATAAAAATCAGTAAGCGAAATCATAAAAAGAATATACCAGAAGCATATATGATTTATTTCAGAAAATAAAGGTGATTTATCACAAGGAAATCTGTTTACATCAGCCATACTTGGTATTACATATGCTGTCCTAGAAGATCTTAATAGTTATTAATATTTCCTATTTTATTATTTATGTACATATTCCACTGTAAACACAATTAATAATCATATTCCTACCAGATACAACACTTAATAAGTCCTGGAAAAAATTCTTACAAGAGTCATGTACTGTTGCCTGTAACTAAATACAGATTTCTAAGGATATAAGCAGATTTTGTCAAGTCTGTCCTTATAACAGTAATAGAACCACATACAAGAAATCCTTTCAAGTTCAAAATAGGTAAAATATTTAACATTACACATTGTAGAAACGTTAAGGTTAATTTTCAAATGTTAAGTAAATAAGAACTCAAAATGCACTAAATTATTTTAAGCAGTCATCTACCCATGTAAATGTTGAAAAGTAGGGATGTTTTTCACATCATCTTTGGCCTTTGTCCATTCATTGGCTGAAGTGCCTAGAGTAAATTCATCTAAACTTTCCTACCACTTAATGTATGTCTAAATGTCTCAGGCAGAGGCAGGAGGAGGACAATAAGAGCCAAAACCCAAAGGAAATTGAAAGGAAGAGAATAATAAATGGTAAGATAAGGAAACTTAACCTAATCTAGTAGATCTAATTAAGAACAAATGTACATCAGGTCAATAGTTATGTAAGAAGCAACACAACCATTTCAATGGGTGATACAAAAAAAAAAAATTCAATACGAACTAATAGCTATTCCTTATGCTGAGTATTTTTTAAAAAATAATAGAAATATATTTTTTTATAGAGAAAACTAGGGGCCCAGTGCACAAATTTGTGTACCTTGAAAGGAACTGTGGGACACGAGGCTGCGGTGGGCACAAGGGTGGGTCTCAGCCCATCCTCCATTCCCCTCCCACCACGGCCCCCAGTCCCCTGTCTGCTGGCAACCCCACTCCTGCTGCTGCCGCTCCCACATGCTGACGGTGCTGTCCCCACTCGCACCTGCTGACGGCGCAGAGCCATTGGGGTCAGCGCCAGCAGCGGGTGCGAGCAGAGCTGGTACTGTCAGCAGGTGTGAGTGGTGGCTGCTGCCCCAATCGCCCCTGAGGAGCAGGAGGAGGTGGAGAAGCCCTCAGGGGTGATTGGGGCCAGCAGCCGCCACTTGCACCCACTGATGGTGCCAAGTGATCAGGACTGGTGCCAGGCGCCGGCAGTGGGTGCAAGTGCCTGCTCCAGCGCCAGCAGCGGGTGCGAGAGATGGCTACCAGCCCCAGTCACCCCTCAGGAGCAGAGGGAGGTGGAGAAGCCTTGAGGGGCAATCGGGGCTGGCAGCTGCCACTTGCACCCGCTGATGGTGCCAAGTGATCGGGGCTGGCACCAGTATCCGGCAACAGGTGCAAGCAGTAGCTCCAGCACTGGCAGCAGGTTCGAGCACCAAGCAGGACTGCAGCGTGTGGGAGCAAAGAATTTTCAGTTACCACCAGAGGCTTGCCCCAATAACAGTGACTGGCACCCCGCCTTGGTCTGGCACCCCCGCTCACCTGCTCCACTATCCCACCCAGGCCGATGCCCACCATGTTTCACGCTCTGCCTCCTGCTGCCAATGCCTGCCATGTTCTGCACACACTCCCTGGTGGTCAGCGTACGTCATAGCAACCGATTGTTTGGTTGTTTGGTGGTTTCGCTGTTCTGTCTATTTGCATATTAGGGTTTTATATATATAGACTAGAGGCCCAATGCATGAAATTCGTGCAAGTGTAGGCCTTCACAGCTCCAGCTGCCTCGGCCCTCCCAGCCCCGGCTGCCTTGGCCCTTGTGGCCCTGGCCACCTCACGGCCCGGGCCCCCACCCACTAGTCATTCTAGAAGGTCGTCCCACTGTCAGGTCTAATTAGCATATTAGCTCTTTATTATATAGGATAATACTCATTGTACACAAAAACCCAACTGAATGCTTACTGGTAATTCTAAAGTCACATCACCTTTAAAATAAGAAACAGAACAATTATGCCAGATAAACTCATAATCATTCATCATTATTGTGGGAATTTTAGACAAAGCAATAAGAGAGGAAATTGAATTTTTTGAAAGGATTGGTTCTCAGACTTTGGCAAAGACCAAGAGTAGTAAAGAGGAATAAAAATACGGAAAATAGCAATGACAACATGAGAAACCTATGAGCTAGGATTACTACCATCCCCATTTTATAGCTGAGGAAACTGGCACAGAGAGGTCAGAATATTTCTCCAGGGTTATGCAGGTAGGTAGAGGGGGTGCAGAAATTCCAAGCCAGGAGGTCTGGGTCCAAACACTCTTACTCCATCTCTCTCTACCCATTCTGTGATATGCCAGACACTGGGGTACACGCCACATAGCCACCAAACTCTCTCAACAACCCTGAGACGTCAATATCCTTTTCTCCATTCTAGATCGTGGCACCTGTGCAGTAAAATATAGTTTAAAAATTCAATAGGCTTTTGTAAAACTCAAAATTCCAGAGGTGTAGCTACAGAGAAAGACTTAAATAATAAATTTTAAAATAAAAAGGCCAGATATCATGCAGTATGTTTGATAGAATTACAAATAAGGAAAAAATGTATCCATTTGGATAAAGACTAAAAAGGATTATGCCTGAATAAAAAGAGCTGGGGCAGGGTAATAAGAATATGGGTGATGTTTTTATTTTTTACCAAATGCCCATAGAGAACATTTCATAAATAATCTCAAGTTGTGAAATGATATGTAAATGATGGACATGGAAAATACTGCGAGGACTCGCGCTGAAGCATCTATTAAAGCATTAAGGCAGAGTAAGGAGATTTTTAACTATGGGATTTTAAGCATAAATCAGTGCATACTTAGAAATAATTACTCATGCAAGCAACTGCTTCCTCTGCCACTCCTGGGGCTACTTGCCTTTGCTCAAAGCAATCTCATTAAATCACTGTGTCCCGCTCCCTCGCCCAAGGCAGGGTTGCACCTGAAGCAAACCAGATGGACTGAGAGCCCTCTGGCCTCCAGCACAGAGTCAACCCGGCAGCCAAGCTATTGGCCACCAGTATTTACACCGAATCGCTTCGTACATGTGTTAAACTTGGGTGCACTTGATTCTACTCACTAGACAAAAAGAAAAAGAGTGGGTGAGGGAGGAAAAACCAAGCATATTTCAAAATACTTTTTTTCCCCCCCAAAAAATAAAGTCTTTAAATGTCAGTTCTCATCATGAGCTGAACCAAAGACACAGCCGCCTTTCAACGCTGGAAGAAAACTCCGCTGCATTGGACTTACTGAGAGTATTAAAGTGTATTTTGAATATTAATTTGAATATTAATCATTCTTACCTATCCTCTACCTTTAGAAATGAACCCAAAATTAAGTTGCAATTCCACTACATAGTTGCAATTCCACTACAATTCCACTACAGAATTAAGTACAGATGGGGGTATAATAATACCATTTGTGATCCATTCAGTAAAAAACCAAGGCTTATACCCCCCAAATAATTGTAATCCTTTCTGCAAGTCTAAAGCCTGGGTAATTGTTCTCTTGGTGATGTGTACAGTGTAAGTTGTATTAATTAAGGCAAAACTATTCCACTTCTATAGCAAAAACACCCCAGGGCAAAGTGGTTTAAATAAAATAGAAGTTTATTCCCCACTATAACAGTCTAGGCCAGTGGTCGGCAAACTCATTAGTCAACAGAGCCAAATATCAACAGTACAATGATTGAAATTTCTTTTGAGAGCCAAATTTTTTAATTTTTTAAAATATATTTTATTGATTTTCTTACAGAGAGGAAGGGAGAGGGAGAGAGAGTTAGAAACATCCATGAGAGAGAAACATGGATCAGCTGCCTCCTGCACGCCACCCACTGGGGATGTGCCCGCAACCAAGGTACATGCCTTTGACCGAAATCGAACCTGGGACCCTTCAGTCCGCAGGCCGATGCTCTATCCACTGAGCCACACCGGTCAGGGCATTGAGAGCCAAATTTTTTAAACTTAAACTTCTTCTAACGCCACTTCTTCAAAACAGACTCGCCCAGGCCGAAAACCGACTTCTGCGCATGGGCCATGAAGTTTCAATTGCACTGTACGTGCGCGCCCGCACGTGGTATTTTGTGGAAGAGCCACACTCTAGGGGCCAAAGAGCCGCATGTGGCTCTCGAGCCGCAGTTTGCCTACCACTGGTCTAGGCTGATGGGCAGCCTTGTTCCATGGAGTCTGTGAGAATCCCAGATCTGGCTTCTGGCTTTTCCAGGCCCTGCATGTTCCCCTGATTTGCATTGGTAAAGACAGGCCCATCAGCATTCCAGATTCCAGGAAGGGAACACAGAGCCACAGCCAGGAAAATTGCCACCCCCACCCCCTCACTGAGAACCACTGAGTTAAGGGAGCTGACCTAGTGAGTGACACAAATGACATCACCAGGACCTGGCTTATCACGGTCAAGGTGCATGCCTTCGGCAGCCTCGGCTTCACCCTTGGGGCCCATGTAGTAAGTGGTTCCTTGGCAGCTCCACACAACCACCTTGTGGTAGCAAAACAGCTGCCACCGTGTCAGACCTCACAGCCTCTTACCCCACTTTTCCAGGCAGAGAAAAGTGGTTTCTTTTGATCATTTGAACAGACCATGTCTTTGGGTGCAGAATCCCCAGCATCTGTCTCCTGTCCCCTCCCTGGTCTAATCGGCTAGGAGCCCATAGCTGAGCCAGTCCCTGTGGTGAGAGGGACCAATAAGCTGATCAGCTTAAGCCCACAGAACCCACTGCTGGAGCAGGGGTAAAGCCAACTTCTACCAAGAGGCATGACTAAGGAGGAAGGTAGGGTGACATCCCCAAAATGTCTGTGCACCATTCCCAGAGCAGAGCATGCTGGCCTGCAGCTGTCCAAAATCTGCCCAGGCGCAGGGACTCTAGTGATTGCTGCTGTGTGGCAGAGACCACTGCAAAGTCAGAGGCTCAGCGTGCTGCGTGAGAATGGACTGCCCTGGCCCTGAAAAAACATGCTTTCCCCAGCCTCTATCCCCCTGAGCCAAACTCTGAAAGCGTTACAAACCTCGGCAAGTCCCAATCCAGCTGGGAGAGGAGAAATGCTGAGCTGGAAGCTGGACAGAGACCCTGTCCCTCCCACTGCAGAGGAACTCTTTTGTGGGCTGCTCTGGGAGAGGGGAGGAGGGAGCTGGCCTTAAAGCAGGTTCAGAATTTTTATTATCTAGGACTAGACCATTTAAATTAGTGACTTGAGACTATATTTGTGGTATAAAGTGACCAGAGGTCTTTTTATTACCGAAAAGCCAGGATAAAAGCCAGAGACAGAGATTTCATCCTCAGGCAAGGGAGAAATGGTCCACACTAGATACATTTAAAAGGAGAATGGGAGCAAAGATAAAACAGTGCTTCGTTTGTATCCATGGGTCATGCTCGCTCAGTGGGCAGGTTCCATGTCCATTAATGGAGCCCCGGGAAGAGGATCCAGCAGGACTGTGGGCACATGAGGGCCGTGGGAGGCCGGCGAACCACATCTCCTGCCCCTACCAGGGAGTCAGGTCTGATTCTCGGGTCTGCAGAACCCATGGGAAGAGTCTGCAAGTGATCAGAGAAGAATGGGTTTGGGGGTAACCCCAAGACCAGGTAGAGGCAAATAAATGCCACATAGCTGAGAACAGTGGTCCCAGCAGGGATGTTGTAAAGGCCACCCTGGAAGCTGCTGGGAACTATAATCTCCCCTTCCCTCCCACCCCAGAGTCTCATCTACATGACCAGGCTAACGCTGTTATTATCTACCATCTGCCCTGATTTCCTTGCCTTCTGCCCCAAAGCACTGTGACCTGGAAAGCAAAGGTTACACCAAGTGCTGCTAGGCCAGGGAGCTGAAGGATTTGGGGATGAGGCCCTCTGTTTCCCTTCTTCCAAGCAAAAAGGCACGTGCCAGGCTCTTTCTCCCTCTCCCTCCTCCGTGAAGACGCTCAAGGGCCACGCCATGCTGCTCACAAATGCTCCCCACCGACTTCTTGTTTATTGGACTGGTTTGGTCCTTAATGGAGCAAAAAGCAAATGAATTGGCAGGAATCAGCACAGTCTTAATAAAACTGAGGCAACGCGGGGCTCACAGAGCCTTCTCCCATTTTGACAAGTGTATGCTAATTGCATTCTGTCTCCTTGCAAATTACAGCAATTCCTCGGGTTTTAAGAAATTTGACATTTCATTTTGATTGCAGCTGCTTCTTGTTTCCTCTAGCACTGGGAAAGGGGAGGGAGGGGTTGAGAGCAGACAATGACCTCATGGTGGGAGTGGGAGGAGTAGGGGTTGGGGAGGGACAGGTGCTGCTGTAGGGTTCAAGGTCTTTGGATGGGTTACATTTTTGACCTCATAACAACAACCTTGAACCTGGATGATACATGAGGCCTTTCTTGCTTCTGGCAGATTTCCTCACATTGGGTCCAATCCTCCAAATTTCCCAGGTCACGTGGACACAGCGCTCTCCCTGTGATTTCTGCAAATTCCTGACCATACTTCTTCCTGGGCCATTCTGATTTTGCTCCTTTGGCCAGTGATCCATCCTGACTTGTCTGGACATCTGTACATATCTCAAGAAATCCAATCGCAGATGTGATTCCATCATCTGGCGTCTTGTCTGAGGGTTGAGGAGTTACCCAGGAATTCCATCAGGTACAACGTTCTGTGTCCCTAGTCCAGGGGTTCTTTAAGCGTGGTCCATGGACCCATGCAGATCCTGAGACCTTCCCAGGGTTTCTGTGAGATCAGAACTTTTTATAACCACACTGAGATGTGATTTGTCTTTCCACTCTCATTTCCACCGAAGTGTACAGTGGAGTTCTCCAGCATCTTCGTAATGTCTGGTGATGTTGCCGCGCGTGTGCTTGTGTATCCTGGTGTCTTAAAATGTTCTCATTTTCAATTTCTAACATGGTAAGTATCAATAAACGTAACACACATAAACAAAAGTTCTTTAGGATCTTGGATAATTGCTAAGACACCAAACTGCTCCAGTGCATCCTCCCAGGTCCTGCTGCTCCGGCCCAGAGACCTCGCCCTTCCATGCAGCCCTGGAGGGGCGTTGTCTAGTGAGCCCTGCTCTGATGCTTTCCAAACCAAGGGCAGTGGGAAGCTAATCTGACTTCCAGAGCCCCCTGGAAGTCTGGTGAATAATTATTTCCCCATCTCACTTCAAGGCTCTCTCAAATCTGGCAGAACAACTTGACAAGATGTGTGACATTCTAGGGAAAGAGGGGAGGACTTGTGGAATCATTGCATTCTTAAGATCTAAGTCCTTCATGGCGGAGTGTAGAGTCTGAATGCCCATTTTACAACTGGCAAAACTGAGACTCCAGAGATAGATGGTGGAGATTGGATTAGAACCCACTAACCTGTAGTTGTTGGTTTGAACAGCCAAGCCATAGAGCCTCTTGAAGTCTGTTTTGAAATATTTTCTCCCTGTGTTTGCTTTTTCCCCATCTCCTCTCTTCCCTCTTTCTTTTCTTCTTATTCCCCCTCCATCCTCCTTTTGAATCTCCTCCCCTCTGTTTTCTTCCTCTAAGCCATTTAAGGTGGTGCTGTTTTATCTTTGTCATTCTTGGAAATAACACCAAATTTCAATAAATGCAAGAGGCAGAGAAATCCGGAGAGTGGTACTTGAACCGAAGCTGGGGACGGCCCTGTCAGCACCATTTCATTGCTCCCCTGACTCCAGCAGAACCAGAGTCCTGATATGAATTCTAAAGCCCCGTATGTCCCCCAGTCCTCAGTGGAAGTGACTGCTGCTCACCATTCAGTGATGAGGCTCATTCAGCCCCCTCTAGTGCCTTTGATTGTCCCCATTGGTCTCTGTTCCAAAAAAGGAGTTTTCCAACTTATGCTACAGGTCTACTCACTCTTTCATTACTCTTTGAGGCAGGCTCTGATGAGAAGAAGATGAATAAGATACCATGTCTGCCCTAAAGGAGTTCGAAGATCAGTAAAGAGACAAAGACACAATCAGATCAAGACATGCAGTAAATAAACATGGAAAAGAAGCCTAGACCAAGAGTCATAGAGCACCCGAACTTGGCTGTGGCTCCTGGAAGGCTGAGGGGTGGGGGATGGGGCTGAGACAGGAGATAAGGAGTTAACTGAGCTGCTTGAGAGGACTCGGGAGCCCAAATAACAAAGTTAGGGTTACTCCAAACTCTAAACGAATAGTAATATCTAAGGGGCTTGAATGTGTATCTGGAAGTGTGTGTGTGTGTGTGTGTGTGTGTGTGTGTGTGTGTGTGTGTGTGTGTGTTTTGCAGGGTGGTTGGGGATGGCAAGGAGTGAAATACAAGCAGGAACTTCTAGGCTGTTTTAACAAAGACAAGAGAGGTGGTGGTTAAGGATCCTGGGTGTGGAGTTAGAGGAACCTTCCTATCACCAATCTATGTGACTATGGACAAGTCCTTTAAACCCAGTTTTACCATCTATAAAATTAAAGTGACAGTAGTAGCTATTCCTAGAGCTGTTATGAGAATTAAGTAAATTGATATATGCCAAGTTTTTAGAAAAATGCCTGAATTCTAGAAGGCCATAGTTGCTATTATTATTGTATTAAAGAAAAACTGAAAAGTCAATGTAAAAATGGTAGCCCACCTATATGAGGGAAGGAGTTACAGCTCAATGTCGCGATGGGTACCAGCAGCTCAGTCCTCAGGGACAACAGACACCAGAAGCGATGTGAGCATGTTCCCAGGCCCACTTCTCTAAAGGGATTGGGGCTCAAAATACACTGACAGGCAGGAATGTGCAGGTCAGAGGCATGTTTGGAGAAGAAGGCTGGAGCTGAGTGGTAGGTGTAGGACATGGAGACAGGCAGCAAGCGGCCGAATTGTGTTTGGACATCAATCATCAGTGGTCATCCCCAGATGAAGCACATAACCAGGCTTGGGAAGATGAGGGCAGCCCTCACCAAGGAGGTGACATTTCAGTTAGATGTGAGAAAATAAGTGGGCGTTTTCTGAGATTGTGTACACAAAGATTCACATAAATGTCATCTCTATCACGCTTCTCAAAATAGCATCATGTAACTTTCTAGAATGCTGCTTTGTGCTTTTTAAAGTTGAGCTCTGTGATTATGTTGTTGGAATCTAGCAGATTAACACAACCGCCGATGACTGGTAAGAAGCAAGGCACAGCTGTCTTATCAATGAGGACATTCAGAACTAGCAGCGGTACTGATACATTATTTTCTAGTCTAAGAAAGAAATCCTGATACACCTGTATGGTGCATTACAGCTTACAAGTCATTGCCAAGCTCATTGAATCCTCAAAACACCCTCTGAAGTAAGTATCAGGAACCCATGTTATACCAGAGGCAACACGGGAGCTTGGTTCTTTGGAGCTTCTGCCCAGAGATCATATCAATTTTTCTATTTTCAATTACAGTCTACATTCAATATTATTCTGTATTAATTTCAGATGTACAGCAAAGTGGTTAGAAAATCATGTACTTTACAGAGTGGCACCACTGCTGCTTCAAGTACCCACCTGGCCCTATATATATTGATCATGATATTATTGGCTTTATTCCCTATGCTGTAATCTACATCTCTGTGACTATTCTGTAACTACCAATTTGTACTGTGTAAGCCCCCAACCCCTGGACCTCTGACAACTGGCAGTCTGTTCTCTATATCCATGAGTCCATTTCTATTTTGTTTATTTTATTCATTAGAGTCCACATATGAGTGAGATCATATGGTATTTTTCTTCCTCTGTCTGACTTATTTCACTTAGCATAATACCTTCTAGATCCACCTATGCTGTTGCAAAAGGTAAGATTTCATTCTTTTTATACATCTAAGTAGTATTCCACTGTGTATATGTATCAGGTGTTTTTATCCACTAGTCTACTGATGGGCACTTGGGTTGCTTCCATATCTTAGCTATTGTAAATGATGATGCAATGAACATAGAGATGCATATTCTTTCAAATACCTTTGACAAGGGTATTTTAGGCTAAGACCCTCCCACATTGCAACTTTTTTCACAATCCCTTCCCATCCAGCCCCTTTCTTGTATATTACAGAGGAATTATCTAGAGAGATGGGAGATGGCAACTTAAAAATGTAGCTGTACATCCTAGTCAGAGACATTTGTCCCAAATTCTTGGCATCAATGTTATCATTTACATATGTTGTCTCCAAAGTCCCACATAAAACATGATTTCATTCACCCCAAGAATCCCAGTTCAGACAGTCAAACTGCATCCCAGTCACCACAGCAGGTTTTAAAAAAATCTATAAAATACTAACAAGTGCTGGATATCACCGAGTTATAAAAAGCATTATCCAGGGAAACAAAGACAATGACGGCTGAGGCCAGCTGACTGCAGGTCTCTGCCTGGGAAGCTGAGTGCCCAATATAGCTCTCCCAAATCCTCCTGGGGATTTTCCTTTCAAGCCTCCCCTGCACTGTGCTGCTGAAAGATGCCCACTGCCTGCACATTGCTGGAGGACAAACTCCTAACTCCCAAGCAAGGCTCACAGAAGCTTCATACTGAGGTTACCCTTCCTCATTTCCATCCACCACCCACTGCCCTCGGGCTCCAACTTTGCTATGTCCTTAGGGTTTCTGGAGTGTGCCTCCCATTGCTATGTCTCCCTAACACCTATGAGCCAGGAACGTCCTGCCATATTCCTGCCTCATTGATTGCTAACTTCTTCTTCAAGTCCTATCTCAAGGTTCTCCTCCTCTGAGAAGTATTTTATTTCCATTCTGTGATGGTCATGAGCACTGTTCACCAGATATTTAATTTTTCCCACATGCCCTGCACAGGATGAGATGGCATTTCCAGGCCTTTTGTGTTTAAGGCCAGGTGACTAGTTCTGGCCAATGGGTCATGAGCAGGAGTGACATGTGTCCATTCTGGGCTTGAGCATCTGCTTGCCATGTGGGACTCTCTGGCATGGTAACCTCTCCCTGTAACATGGCAACCAGCAACATTCCAGATACCAGCTGCTCAGTTAACCTGGATCCCAGAGGAAGAATGATAATGTGGAACAGAGAGCCCTACCAACCCCAATGGAGAAGGAAACCTTTGTTTTAAACCTCTAAAATATGGGGGGTTGTTTGTTACTGCAGCATAACCTAGCTTACACTGGCTGATACCTACTCCCTGACCAAGTTGGTCTTTCCTTCTCTAGGCTTAAAAAACACTCTGTCTTTTCTCCCATCATTGTCTGTTTTATTCACATGGTTACATGTGTGCCCGCTCCAACATCAACAAGACCAGGACTAGCTCAGGGACCATATCTCATGTACATTCACATCCCATTATTCAGCCCAGGGCCTGCCATGTAGTGGTCATCAATACACAATTATTGTGTTGTTATGGGCTGTTTTTTCCTCCTCTTCCCTGTTGTGCAGGTGAGAAAATGACCTTGACAGTTTCCCGTTACTCTTGTCGGCTCTCTCCTACTGCTAGGCTACCAGAATTGATTTCACTTCTGTTGCTAGTTCAGTGGGGGATCAGAAAGTCAAACTAGTTCTAGTTCATATATCATCACCCATAAAAGTCCCAAAGATCTGGCTCCTGAGCAGTTGTTATAAGTGAAAGATGGGGTCCCTGGGACCACCAATAACTGCACCAGCGTTAGCAGACAGCAGGGGCAGCTCAGACTGGATATTCAGGCTTCCGGATGCTTGTCTCTGTAGTACCTACTTGCCCCAGTTCTATTCAGATACAGTGATACACACACACACACACACACACACACACACACACACACGAAGGCTCCATTCCATGACCAGTGGGAACCAAATCTGGGAGGGACTCAGGTGCTGCCTTGTGTCTGAGAACCGTAGGCTACCCCATTTCTCATGCCTGAGTAGGCAAAGCTTCAGCTGCTTGTGGGAGCCTGGGCCTGGAGCCTCTCTTGCTGCTCCTCCCTTTGCGGTGACTGCCCTTCCGTCAAGGACCTGGTGCCTGACTCTCACTCCAGCCCGCTGCTGGACTTGAGCCTGGAGCTGACTCCCAGCTTGATCAGCTGAATTCTGACCCTTGGGTCTAACTCAGGCCAGTCCCTCCTCCTTCCTTGAGACAAATGTCCTCGTGGTATCCTTCACACTGGCCCCTGCAGACCTCCGTGTTTGGTACTCCAACTGATACTGAGAACTCCCACACCTGGAAGCCCTGCACTATGCTCACCATCCTCCACCTCTGCAGACAATGTCATTCATTGGCCAGGAGAAGTAGAGTTTACCGGGCTCTCTCCTGTATCAGGCTCCCTCAGATATGGTGATTTGGGCAAATTTGCAGGAACAACTCTTCCTTCTTGGCCATTTCTCCCAGGCTGGTCAAATTCATCACTTTTTCCTTATCCAGAGTCCAGTCTTCTGGCCTCGTGTCCTCTGTCTGAAGAAAGATGCAAAGGAGAAATTAACTGGTCACCTAATCTATATCCTGAAGTCTCACTTTGCCTGGGAATTGTCTGGTTGTAAGGAAAAGAAAACCCACCCCAATAAACTAAAGGGAGTATACTTAGGCCTCACAGGAACTGAAAGTTTTGATGGTAGAGTGCATTAATGGCCTCAGATCTTCATGTCTGCCTTATTTCCATGCACTGGGCCAATGAAATCATGGCAAGCATTATGTTGACCATGTTTTGGATGCGTGACTGGACCCGCTATATTGCACTTTGCCTTTGTCCCAAGAACAGCATGCCTGGGCTAGTCCATTAGTCCCAGGAGGAAAATGAGAGACATGTGGAAATGAGCCACCACCAACTCAGCTTAGCCTAGATCAGTCAATTCCAAGCCAGCCACAGAGGTAGTGGGTGAGCCTACCTGAGACCAGTGGAACTGACTAGCTAAGCCCAGCCTAGAGCAGCCAATCCCAGCAGATCAAAAGATGCATAGGCTAAATAAATACTTGTCTTATGACACCGAGATTTTCTGGCTGTTTGTTGCACAGTGTTGTTGTTTGTTGTTGTTGTTGTTGTTGCTTTTGTTTTTACAATAGGTAACCGTACAGGTGTCAAGCAATAATTCTGTCCGTATCAGTTTCTGCTCTCAGATTCCTCATGGTGTCTCTGCTTTGTTCTGCTGTTCTGATTCATCTATTCTTTTTCTAAAGATCAGCTTCTTTGCTGTCTCTTCCTCTTGTACACAATTCCCTCCTATATGTCTGAGTTATTTCTCAGGACCAACTCATCAGCCCTAGAGTGTCTGTCAGCTTCAGACCATTTCCTTTGTCAAATTCAGAAACACAGATGACTTATCTCACTTCCCTAAAGCTTGATGGCAAATAAAGATGAAACCCAACCTTAGAAGCACAAAGGAGTGTTCCCTGATTCCAAGGGGTGGGGTGGAGGGTGAAGGAACACTGTTTCTTCCTCTGAGTGCACCCGTCCCTAAAAGGAAATTTAGGGAGATGTTTTGCTACCACAGTTAAAAGCAAGTTACTCTGCTACTCATGCAAATAATCATTGGTCGAGGGGAGAATGCTGGGATTTCTACCTAGGCAGGCTGGTGTGTGTGCGTGGAGGGGAAGGTGGAGAATAAGTAACTGAGATTGAGAAGACTAGGGAAACTGAGGTAGCAGTAAATCTGGCCCTGAAGCACTGGCACTGAAGAAGCCCAGCTATGTTGGAGCCAACTCAACAAGGGTTGAGATGAAGATTGATATGGTGGACACATCCCCAGTCACAAGAGCAACAGACAGTCCAACTGATTCTGAGTTCTAACTGATGCTGATGGGTGACTCTGAATGGACAAGGCTAGATAAGCAGAACAGACAGAGAAAGAGGGTGGGGGTCACAGACGCCACAGGGCAGGGAATGGCAGGGTCAGTGTGTAGACAGTTCTTGATGCCAGCAGCCAAGGAGGAGCTGTTATCTTGAGGTTGGAGACTGGTTTCAGCCCTGGGGTCTTAAACACCTCCCTCCCCCACCTTGGGAGCCAACCAATTTCAAGGGGGTTACACCATTGGAAAGGTGGATGAAAGCAAGTGTTGGAGAACAGATGAAGAGATGGGAACCCTTGCTGGTGATCACATAAATTGGTAGAGGCATTCTGAGAGGTGTTATGAAAATATTTCATGAAATTACATTTGCAGAAAGTCTGTGATCCAGCAATCCTGTCCTGGGTGTAGAGCCTGAGACATTCCTGAACAGATGCATGAGACACCTGTGCCAGATGACCCTCCTAGCATTGTTGTTGGTCAGCTGGAGCTGGCAAAATGGATAAGAATGAGATAGTGGATGCATTTGAACAATGGACTAGCTATGTGAAGAGTAACAGGCATAGATCTTAAAAACACACTGCAGAGTGGGGAAAAAAAAGAAACAGAACAAGATTTATAGGACAATACCATTAGTGTAAATTAAAAACACATTCACACCACAAAACAATATTGGATTTTAACAAGGATCCATGACTACATTAGGCTGTATATCAAATACACTGGAGTGAATACCTAGGGAAGGAAATGGAATGGGAGTGAGAAGTGGGGTTGAAGTGAAAAAACCTCATAAAACAATGGAAGGCCTTGCACAGACTTTTTATGAGCATGAGCTATGATAAAAGGAGTATGATTAACACAATTTCTATAGCTGAGGTTCTTCTTGTTTGTTTGTTTGTTTGTTTAGTCTCAAGTGAGCCTACTGTGGGGCTGATTTGGGGGTGGGACCACCCTACCTCTGGCTGCTGGGATCATGGGGAGACATGGTGCCACAAAGATGCCCAGGGGAGATGGCCCCAGTCAGGTGCTTGGAAGCAAGGAATGGAGAGGTCATCAGCCCAGGCTTTAGAATCAGACAGACCTGGGTTTCAACCTTGACTTTACCACATACTAATTGTGCGATCTTGGGCAACTTGTATGACTGTGGACTGGTCCCTGAACTCTCCAAATCTCCATCTCCTCATCCATAAAACAGAGACAAGAATACTCGGGTTGTGTAGACAAATGAGATGATGCCTACAATGCACTTAGCCCAGGTCCTGGCTTCATAGACAGGAACTCGTATTCGCCTAAGTCCGTGGTCAGCAAACTACGGCTCTTTGGCCCCTTGAGTGTAGCTCTTCCACAAAATACCATGGCCTGGGCGAGTCCATTTTGAAGAAGTAGCGTTAGAAGAAGTTTAAGTTTAAAATATTTGGCTCTCAAAAGAAATTTTGATCATTGTACTGTTGATATATGGCTCTGTTGACTAATGAGTTTGCCGACCACTTAGGCCCTAAGTTTTTCACTCTACTAGTAAACCTCATTAGTTCTCAAAATCTAAAATGTAACTTCACTACCATGTTTCTTGGATGGCTACTTTCTGTTGCAGAAGCACTAGATCAGCAGCTTCTGGGGCCAGTAGAGGGACAAGAGTGAAGGCTCTGTACCTTAGGCCAAGGGAGTTGGAAGCAGGGTTATGTTCCAGCATTTAAAGATGAGGGGAAGTGAGGGCCCAACCTGGAATGAAAAGCTGAGGTGTCTCCATGGCCCAGCCTCACTCTCTGGGGCCATGTGCCCTAACACCACTGCTTGTTTGAGAAAGCTCCCCAACACTCAATTCACAACAAACCCTGCTCTAGGTAGGCAAGGTGAGTTTGCTCTGCCCATTTCCTTCCCATGTCTGCCGCCTCCCTGTGTAGCCGTGCTCTGGCCACTCTCTACCTCCACTTGACCTTTCCTCCTTCTGCGTCTACTGGCAAGGGTATCCCTTAACAAACCCACACTAAGAGTTCATTTGGTGCATTCCCTCTCCCAGCCCCAAGCTTTTCCCCCCTTCTCTGCATGACCTCATCTGGTTTGCCCTTCTACCCATTTCAGCAATGCAGGTGTTTCTAAATGAAAGTGCCAGGGGACGATTTAGCAAATAGAGAGGGATGTTCCTGAGGTTTGATGTGACACAGCCCTAGCTCAGAGCAGGTGTGAGTTGGATAGGTGATTGTGAAGTGGGACTGAGGAACTGAGTGGGATCCTGCACAGATGCTCAGAGCTCAAGGAAACCTCTGAGTCAGAAGTGGGTCTTTGAAGAGTGTGGAGATGGCTAATCATTTATTCAGGGACATGGGCAAGCTCAAGTTCAGCCTTGGTTTTTAAGGATTATGGTCCAAAGTAGATGGGATGAGGAGGGGTGAGGGTCAGCTTCCAGAGTTCTTTGGCTCATTATAGGATAGAAGGCCATTTTCACTTGATAAGCATATACTGGGAGATATAGGTAGGGCCTGAAAGTGGAGTCCAGCTCCAGAAGAGGGGGCACCAGGATCCAGAAGAGGGCCAGCACTCTCAGTCTGCATTGGGTAAGACATGCAGCAGGAGTGGTTCAGGGGCTCATTCCTGTGGGAGGCAGGGCACAGGGCTGTAGTCAGAAGGCCTCACAGGCAGACCAGCCATACCTAGTCTAGGAGACAGAGGCTTAACAGCTGATGGGCTCATCTGCAGGCACTTGAATATTCATCTCAGAGCCTGCTGCTGGAGGGAGAGAAAAATCAGATGTTCTATCTGCAGCTGATTACAGCAGCAGGAGGAGCTGCATTGTGGGTGTGGACTTCCACAGCCATCCAGATGTCCGGGCAGGCCTAAGCCCTGGCCTCTACCTGGTCTGCCTTTTCCATTGCCCAAGTAGGAAGAGGAGGCTGCTGCAGAGTCAGTTATTGCTGATGAGTCTTGTGTGAGCTAGATTTTACCATCTCTTGGAGAGGAAGAGCTTTCCAGGTCCCCTTAGCTGGAGCCTGCAGGTTACTCTGAAGGACACAGAGAGAATCTGGAGTGAGGGTGATGATGGCCAGACTCAGGCCATAAAATAGGGGTAGAGGGCAGAGGGGTGGCAAGACCATTGTTCCCAGTGCCAGGAAGCCTCCCCTGCCAGTGAAATTTTAGTTCAGCCAGTGCCTCCCTGGAATCTGAGGACAGGCATATGTCATTTGAAAGCCACCTCAATCTTTGTGGCCCAGGCCAGGCCCAGGCAGAGCCCAGATGACAGGAGAAAGTGCGTTGCAAGTATCGAGTGTGGGCTTATTTATTTATTTCACTAGGGCCTCAGGTCCATTTCCATCAGGAAGCAAATCAAATTCTACACAGAACTCTTGCTGAGGGCCAGAAGGCAGGCAGCCCAGGAAGGAGATTTTGGATGACTCCTCACCTCAGAAGTGGCATCCAAGGCTTGCTGTTGGTCAAGTCTGGTGCACTGTGGGTGCTCAGTCAATGTGAGTGAAATGCATGACTCCCTTTTCACAGACATTTACCAACTCTGGCATCTTGGCCTTGACCTGACCCCATGTGGGTAACAGGTATTGAAACAAACGTTTAGGGTGGGAGTGACAGAGTTGTTTTTCCATGTGACAAACAGGTCATTCCCAGGACTGCTCTAATCTGCTCTGCTCTGCTTACTCCCTTGTTAGACACCCATCTGGTTGACAATTGTCAGAGTGACTTGCCAACAACAGGCAGGAAATGACTCCCACAGGAGAGCTGGAAATGCAAAGCAGGAGGCCTAGGACTTGGACAGAGCCTGTGAGTGAACCCAAGAGCCAGGATGGGGTCTCCCTCTCCACTGATTCCCTCTCTTCTTCCTCAGGATTGGAGTTTGTGAGGACAAGAAGCTCCATCTGCCATGTGAAGAGACACTCCTTTTCCAATGGCCTCATTCCACTTCACCTTGACTGTGAGTTGGTGATTCTAGGAAGATACAGTGGAACCTTGTTCTCTTGTCACCATGCTGACGCAGCATCCTGTCTGTACTCTGCTGGCCATGCGGGTGTGGGGAGGTCATGAGGGAGTCAGGCACACCTGCTCAGACAGAGCATCTGACTCCGGAGCCATGACATCCTTTCCAATTTCTTATGAGGCCTTGTGAGTTGGAGAGATTAAATGCTTGCCTTGGGCTGGCGATTGTCATAATGAGTTTAATTTGATCACAGTAGTAAAAGGGTTTGTAATTTTTGTACTGGAAAATGGGCTCCTCCGGAATTAGCAAATGAAAAGACGCTGGAAATAAATTCAACCAACGCAGTCTGTGGAGTTGCAAGCTGGAAGGAGTCTAGGATGAGTCTTGTGTGTCGTGAGGGCATGATGTGAGGGAAATGTTGGCAAACGCTGGGATGGGGGAGTTGCTGACATTGGCTCAAGTCCTGATTATGATCCTCAGGGTCACACTTGTATAATCAGTGGGCAGGCCTTCTGTCTGTCCCCACCTGCCCACCGCCTTCCTATTTATCTTTAGACTCATGTAACCCTGCAGGCTTTGCCCACTCAGGCCCTGAGCCCATCCTACCCCAACCCAGCCTGGTTAAGAACCTGACAAGCAGATGAATCTGGGGTCAATCCCTCTGCCATCAGCCCAAGACCCACTGTGCCTAGGAAGGATGAAGCTGGCACCCTGCCACCTGCTTGGAATGTAAGGATTACCCCCATGTTGGGGTTTGACATGGACACAGAGAAGTCCACTGATGAGGTCTCCCATGCTGTCATCCAAAACAGAAAATTGCTCTGTGCTGATTATCAGTTAAGTCACATTGGGGCGTGAGAAAGACACTCCCGAGGCCCAAAATGGGGGCCAGTTGTGCTGGTGGAAATCACCCAGGACCAGGATGGTGACATGGGTTCAAGGTCAGTGTGGACATGGTCTGCTGGGGACAGGTCATCAGAGTTTGCTGCTTGTCAGCTCAGGAGGAGCACAAGAACCACAGCTCACGGAGGGGTGACCCAGTGTTTCCCAGTGGGGACCGGAGCAGCTGCAGCCACTCCTCTCCTCCAGGTGTCGGCTCTCACTCATTCGCTGTCATCACGGAGACTCCTCTCCTGATTAGATTGATTAGTTTTTTTATCCAGCAATCCTTTCATGTGTTCTCTCCAAAGCTGTTTATTGTGTAGCACAAAGATGGAAATCTATTTACTAATCTGTTCAATTTTAACTCAATGCTGCAATCACCCTGGGAGGGGCCGGGAAGGCTGGAGCTGATGTGGAATCCTGGGGGAACACAATGAGAGCCCAGCTGAGTCAACATCAAAAGTTACTTTAACACAATAGGTCTGGGGTTCTGTTTTATAAAAAGCAACTGAAATAGAGAAGGTTGGATTTTTAAAGGGAAAGTGCCACTTGCATTTTTCTCATCTCAATAGCTGCACGGTGAGATTTTTGCCTAAGTAATCTGAGTAATTGCTTCAGATCCCTGCTTTGCTCAAGCTGAGTGAGGAGCAGACCTCTTGCTGGGTCCTCAAGGTGCCAAATGAGGGAGGGAATCTCATCTTGTTACAGCCTCAGTCAGTAGATAAATGATGAGTCTATAGCAGCTACCCACTTACATGTCACTTGCCATAGACTTTCCCAAACCCACCATCTATATAGATGTCAGAGTCCATCTGAGCACACTGTCTGGCCGCTAGCCAGCATGAGACATCAGTCCTCTGGGTTCATGAATGGGCAGGCTGACACTGGAAGATGAGAGATGTACCATCAGCTGCCAGCCAGGCCCAGAAAGTGGGCCCCTGGACTTCCTTACGTAGCCAGGTCTTCACCAGAGCCCATGAATCACAGGACCCTTGGCCTACACTGTGTGTGGATCTATCAGGTGTTCCCCACCCTATTGCCTTGTCAGCCAGGGCCCATGAGCAGTCTAGCCTCCGGGCTGCATTCAATCTCCATGAGAAGATGTCTAGGGACTTCCGCTCAGGAGCTCAGGGTGACCCCCTCCAGCCTGTATGGCCACCATGACTACTCTGCAGGTCAGTGGCCAGACATTTGCCTTGCCTACTGCCTGGGTCAGACAGGCGCATCCCATCTCCAGGTGCAGAGCCTGCCTCTGGTACCCTCCCCCACTCTTCCTTATTTCAGCTCCTTTCCTCAACTCCCTACACCCACCTCCAGCACACTTGCATGATGACTCATTTTGGCCACCTGTCTCCATTCTGGCATTGACTCCCAGGCTCCAAAGCTGCATATAAGACTCACTCCCCCTTTCCAGTCTGCCTGAAGGACTGTATGGCTGGGCTTGTTTTCTATCCGCTTCCCCATTGGGAAAGAGGGAACAACCTTCTTTCCAAAGATGTGGTCCCTTTGCCCACTCATGGTGGACCCAGCAGGAGCACCACCTGGTTTTTTGCATCAAGACAATGAAGTTCATGGCCTTGGCTGGGAGCCCCACTGGCACCATCACCACCATCCTCTCTGACATCTGAACAAATTACCAGGGAGGCTGCTCCTGATGGCCCTGTTCCTCGATCTAAACAGGGATATCTTCAAAAGTACTGAGCTCCCTGTTCACTGAAGGCATCCAGCTGTCATCTTACGTGTGGCGAAGGCAGCAGAGATGAGCAGGTGCTTGAGTTCTTGAGAAGGGGAGGGAGGGGCCCATCAAGGAGGTTGTCACTGAGATTTAGTCCACAGGTGTGTGTGCGCTGAGCTGTCCATTTATAAAGCTTTCGGATGCCCCAGGTGGAAACGCTCCTCATTTCAATCACAGATCACATCCACATCAGATAAACCCAGCCTGCTAAATCGTGTCTCCTGCGCCATCCTGACGTGTGCCCTGGCATATAAAATCAATCGCTTAAGGCCAAATCAATGAGCCAGATGAAGTTCTAGGCTCAGGAGTTAGGCTCACTGCCTCTGCTTCAATTTTTCCGATTCCAATTCAACTAATATTTATTGAGCAACTATACTTGCCAGACAATGAGCTCAGTGCTTCCACATATGCTGTTTTATGAATAGCTGTAAAAGCTTTGCAAGGGAGTAATAGTATGGCCAAAGTTAAGATGAAAAGGGTAAGTGACAAGGTCAGTGACAGAGCTGTGGTTGGAGCCAGGAGTTTTCCCATCGTTTTGTGGCGACTAAAACCTGGTTTAAGGGATGGAACACTTCTCATTAGGCCCAGCCATTTGGTCCTTCAGGCAGACATGGCTTCTGCTGATGCAATAGCTCTGGGGTGAAAAGTACATCGCGCAGTTTGGATCCTAAGGCCAACCTGTCCACACACGCAGGGGAAGTGATGCATCTATATGTCAGACTGTGCCCTACCGTGACCACTGGGAGGGAACTGGCTCCTGGGGAAAAATACAACTTCAGAGATAGTGGTGACTCTCCCTCTCTGTTTCCTCACATATGGAAGCCTTATAGCCATTTCACCAGGGTTGTTGGAGGATCAAACGGTAAACTTCTAGGCAGAAAGACTCCCCATAATATGAGCTTCATGCAGGCAGAGAATTGGCCTGTTATGGCCACTGTTATGTAGCCCTAGGACATTGGCTGGCATGTAGTAGATGCTCACTAAATATTTGTGGCATAAATGAATGCAGTAATGCCGTTTCCTTCCATTCTCCTCCCTATTGTGAACAGACACATTCTACAGCAGTCTGGGCATTCCTTGTACCCAAAAGGCACAGCTCGGCTCAGGTCTTTGTGGGATTTTTATACTCACTCCTGAGATATTCTGCCTGATGTGGGCTCCAGGATGCTCTGCCCTGGGTGTACCCATCTCAGGAGCCCACATCAGCCAACCCAGAACTGTCAGAAATGTATCAGTGAAGGATGCTACTGCCAGGTGAGCCTTCATCCCAGCCTGACATGAGTCTACTAGTATAGGTGGTGCCTGGGGACCAGTGCACTTTTCAGAACAGGGGAGGTGTATCAAGGCCTGAGTCCTCACAATGTTGAAATATCACTCCAAGGAATCCGGAGGTAAAAGCTGATAGTTATTAAAGAAAGGCTGATCTAAACTCTAGTAAAGGTATCACAAGGGTTTATTGATTTTGTTAAAGAAAAGTTACATTTTAAAAAGAAAAATACCAATTTTACCAGCAACCTTCAGCCAGATTTTGGATCCTTGGGACAGCTCTCAGCAATTCTGGTTTTTTAAAAAAGAAAAGAAAAGAAAGGAAAAGGAAAAAAAAAAACACTTGAAAAGGTGGCTTTTCATACAGACATACAAGAAAGTAAATAAAATCTATTGAAAGTACTAACAGAGTCATTCATTTTGTTAAGTGTTACAAAAATGCCAAAAAGTGTATCCTTAGTCCCGTTTTCTAGGGCTTAGCACATTCCCTTTTCTGAAAATTGACATCTATAAGGAGGAAAAATGCAAATAAAGAGAAAAATGATCAGCACCATTTTTTTTTGAAAGCCCTAACCGGTCATGGAATAGTAAAGATGTCATCTCATTAACTGTGCAACCGGGGTCTGATGTTTATACCATCTCAGGTGCTGTGTCACAGGAGGTGGGACCTCCCTAGGAGAACCTTCTGGAAGAAATGGTGTCCTCACTGGAACTCAAGGTTGTGTCCTGGGAGTAAGATTCTCAATCAGTCAAAATGTCTGGATTGTGTGTACCAGGTGGAGCCCCAGCAGAAAACAGTGGCACATTTAGCTTGGGTAAGTGAGGAGAATTTATTTAAAAAAAAAAAAAAGGTGGGCAGGGGCATCCCAAAGGATGGTTCAGCAACCCAAGCTGAAGGAGCTGGAGAGGGGACACAGAAATCTGGAGAGAGAGCTGTGGCTTTCTTTCATGGTGCCAGCTAGCTCACAATGACCCCACAAGGACAGAAGCAGGAAGCAGGAGAAATAGTACCTACCTTCCCTCACTGTCCTCCTTCCCTGGGGTCTCCTGCTGGCATTCCTCATTGGCCAAACCTCATTGGAAGTCAGAAGGGAAAAACCCTTGTGGTCCATACAGGTCACCCTCCCAGCACAAAGCTGGCAATCTTTGGACAGAGTAACCTCGCTCACTGGCACTCTGATTTATACAAGAGTTCAAGGGGCCAGATACTAAAAAGACTTAGATTTGTATGTCTCCAAATGGGCATGTCGTTTTTATTTGACTAGGGAGCCATTTAAAATTTATTAATTCTGGCTAAATTTGGAAAGCATTTGGACTTGGTGTGGTACCACACAGATTGTTCTCAAACCCAGTCCCGGATGGAATTTCCCCAAGTTCCTGGAGACAGAGGCCAACCCAGACCTACGAGTTTAAGTCCAGTAGAAGCGTTGGAAACTATGGGGCACTCCCACCATTGAGAGCAAGGTGGCCATTCCTGCAGCAGTCAGAGTAGTGAGAGAGGAGCCTGATGACTGGGTCAAGGTCATGATGGGTCTAGCATTAGTCACACCCAAATGCTGCAGTAGAAAAACCTCCATGACCACTGGGAGAATGGATGGGCCGCCAGGGACTCTCTAAGGGGACAGGAGGGACATGGAGGATTAAGGAACAATGGTGGGAGCTCCATGGGTGGATGCTCAGGGCCAAGAACACCACCCCACCCCCCACACACACACACACACACACACACACACACACACACAGATGCATGAACACAGATGCACTGATGTCACCTTCTTGATCTGACGTTGTAAGCAACAATCACACTGAAGCGTAAGGAGTCTTCGAGTGACTACCGTGTCCTGTCAGTGCTAACTTCAGAGGGAAATCTGACTGCAGTGACCGTTTTTCAACACCAGTTTCAATTTCAAATTCCTCCTCTCTCACTCCAACCCCTACTGACCCTGAGCACCCGTGGTGACCTTGAAAATAAACTGGCAGTCTCAAAAACAACCAAACACAGAACCATGTACCCAACGCCTTCACACTTTTAATCAAACAGTGTTCCTAGGTGGATTGTTATTTCCACCTAGAAGAGGAAAATACTGAGGCTCAGAGTAACTAAGCAAACCAGATTCCAACGGCAATTCCTTCTTTGTTATGCCACAGCTCCCATTAGAAGAGGAAGACTCCACTGCCTTTGGGCTTTGTCATTGTGAGCACCCAGTCAAAGAATGTGCAGTAGAGAGGTGGCACACCAGGCCCAAATTGCTGAATGGCAGAGCCGTTTTACACCCTCATCTCTACACATTTTTCATGGACCACCTCAAACAGATGTGAACTGGTATTTCTGAGACAAGTGAAAATGGCCACACGTCTACATTTGTCTTTTGAGGAGCTCTCTCTGACAGCACAGGTTTCTATTGTTCTTTTCAATTCAGGGATGGAGCTGACAGGTCCCCAGAAGCTGGGCCCCTCCTCCTCCTGCACCTCTGAGAATGTTCCTCAAAAGAAATAGGCCACGTTCAAAGAGGATAATCAAGTAAGTCCCCTCAGGAAGGCCTAATCAAGATATGGAACCCAAAAAGTAAAGGACAATAGATGAACTAAGTTTAGTGCAAGGAAAATTATTAAGAATCCATAAAACTTCTACACTTGAATCCCAAACCAAGAGCACACAAGCAGATGGGAGAGAGACCAGCAATGGCCTAAGGCTTAGCAGACACAGGGCTGGATGACCCAAGGCAAGGAAACTGGTTGACCCAGTCCCGTGTTGATCCTGTGTCGCCAGGATCTGTCCATGTCACAGAGGCAAGGGCAGCAGGAGCAGCCTGGCAGCCTGAAACTATCCAGACCCCTCTGGACACCAGCACTTGGCCTTGGGAAGCTGCTCTCTAGCTACCCATTTGCAGGGGTGAGACGTCAAGGGGTGAAGGTCCTGAGACACAGTGTGCACGTTCCTAAGCCACCCATCCAACACACACACACACACACACACACACACACACACACACACACAGGGGCTTGGAGAGGGAGGTCAGCATGAGCATCTGAGCCACCTCTGCTTTGCCTCCCATGTCCTTGCAGCCCTGAGCCTGCCTGAGCTGGGTGTCTCTGGGGTTGGTCCTCGCCTTAGGGCTTGGTGGCCCCCATCAGTGGCTCTTCCCAGAACAGGGGTGGCAGGAAAGGTAGGGAAGCAAGCCCGGGGCACCATTGGAGAACACTACTTCCATCTGAGTGGGCCTTTTCCTACAGAGTTTAGAATACGCTTGCTGCAGCTGTCCACGTTTGCTGGGACATGATAAGGGACTGAAATTATCTTCAAAGTTGACTGCTGGGGAAATGGAAAGGGTGATGGATTCTCTCAGAGACGTGGCCAGTAAGAGGCAGTGCCCAGACCCGCGACATTTAGCATCTTTATTGAGGATCTGGTTGAAGGAACGTGAACACTGTGCTTCATCATCCCTTTTTTTTAACTTTTAAAAAATGTCACAAATAATGTGTGTTTATTATGAAAAAGCAGATAGGCCAAAGGAAAAATTTAAAAATTACTCGTTGTCTCACTGTTTATTTATTTATTCTGAAATAACCACTCTCTTTTTTTTTAACACTTTTGTGCAAATGTTCCATATCCAAATGCACATATAAATAACCAGCCAGCTAAAATTCTGGACCTAAGGGCTTAAATAAAACAAAACCTTAGTGGTTAAAGCTTTGATATAAATAGTTTTTGTCCTGAAAGTGATGGAGACTGGCATTGACCTTCAGAGCAGCCTGTTTCTTTGGGGGAAATCCTCTGAATGAGCTTTTTGTTACAAAACATTAAGCAAATACCTGCCTCCTATGGCTCTGGGGGAATGAACGGAAATTGAACTATTGTACTAGATGCTGCTGTCCACTTGGAGGCCATTAGTGAGCTGCCCAGCTCACTGAAGGAGAGGTGAGCGTGTGCGCCACCAGCCACTGCTAGAAAAGAGAACCCAGACAGCAGGCAAGACCAGGGCAGGTGAGCTCAGAGCAGGGACAGGAACACCTGCCTTCCTCTCACCAGGTCCCATGGCAGGTGGGCTGGACCTCGGAGGCCCAGACATCTCGGAGGACTTCTGGTGACAAAGGGGTTGGCCTCCAGCTCGGTCACGGTGGCAGCACAGCAATAAGGGTTCCTAGGGGAGCCCTGAGGGTGAGCCTGTCCTGGAGACTCCAAAGGCAGTCATTTCTGGTAGGACTTGTCGATTTTGCTTTGGGTGGCACTTCCCTTCAGTTGTCCCCAAATCTAGTGAAAAGGCAGAGGCTCACGCTAGCTGTGTTGTAACTCAGGGAAGAGGCTCTTCTGCACTTGAGTTAGCATGATGGTGAGGACAGCAGTGGCGGGCCATCACAAGTCCCAGATCAACATGAGATGCTGTCCCTGTCTCCCGGCGCTTGCTGGGGAATGGAAGCAGAACAGTGTGAGCATACAGTGCCCTGGGGGACCCTCAGAAATGGCCAGATGACCCTTTGAGGGAGGCTCTGTTCCTATAATCAGCAGCACCAAGACTTGGAACCTTTGTAATGTATGGAATTAGTTGAAATACGTGCTCCAGGAGGGTGACCTCTGAGACATCTTGGTTACAAATGGACATTTGACAAAAGTAGAAATGTCTCTACCTGCTGTTTGGAAACCCGCCTCCCCGTCACCACCTCACAATGCACTGTGTGTATCTTTCCATATCAGTAGGCATGGACATTGTCACTTCAAAAGATGAATCGTATTCCTCTTCATACATGTCTAACATGTCTATTTAAACATTTCCTCTTGTTGAAGCAACTTGAAAGCAGAGTGGTTTTGAGATAAGCAAGGCAGGCATATAGAGAGAGATAGGCACTGGCCCTTAAATGCAGTGGTTTAGGGCTCCTGGGGTGGGGCCCATTTGGCTTGGTGTCAGTCATGCCTGCATGCTCAGGTACCCACTGAATGATCCCCTGGCACTGCTGGTCTGAGACTGGCCTGTGCCATGCTCTGCCTGTTTTTTTCCTACAGGGTAGGAATCAGCACCCAGGCCAGCTGTGCCTGAGAGCCCCGATTGCTTGGCAAACCATCTCACTCCAGGCAATGAGACCCTTCATTTTAAGAATATCATCTCTTCTGCTCATGGAATATCCTGCACTTTCTTCAAGGTGAGCTTGGAGCTTCCCCTGTTCTGATTCCCTCTCTATGTGTCTCTCTGTACCTTGCCTAAACCTCCCAAACCCCCAACCTCCTCCATCCTCACCCTCCACCATGTGCACACAGCTTTTTCCACATTATCCTTCTTCTTGTTCTTGTTTTAATCAGATAAAGGTGGTGTGGCCCAGTGTCTCTCAACACCAGATGTGTTGAATTCTTTCCGTTGAAGATGGTATTTTAACCACAGCGCTTATCTCCTCCACTCCCCACTAAAATGAGAGTGCTCACATTTTTGAAGGACAAAAAGAATAGGGAGAGAAATGGCAACAAATGAGAGATTTCAACAATTTTTAGAAGATGCAAAGCAGATGGGAGTGTGGCTACTGTTTTTTCAGGGAGAAAAAAAGCTGCCCCTAAAAGTCCTTCCAGAGGTGAACAATGATGAGAACAGAGAAAAGACAGCTGGTCTGCGCTGTTCCAGGACCCCTGGTGAGTTCAGGACAGGGAGGTCCTAGGTATTGTGGAGGGAGGGCAGGTGTGAAACTCAGGGCTGCAGAGGTTCAAGTCGATAAACTGACTTTCCAGTGGACTGTGTGGGTTGTCCATCCACATTTCAGTTCCATCATAGTCACCTTCCTAACAGAACTCTGCCTTTCTCAGAGTATCAACCCTTTCCCATGTAGCATGTTCTTCAAGGGAAAACTTGATCCCAGATCTAGTTGATGAAACACAATTGCTCTGAGCAGTTTTTATGAACTCAAGGAGTAGGCTCATGACCAAAGCTGAGCCAATTAAATAGAGGGGGTGGGGGAAGAAGTACTAGGATAGAGATTTCCTCTTGCTTTCTTCAGGTGAATAAGGACATGCAAGTGTATAGACCAGTGCTTCCCAAATTTTCATGTGCATATAAATCATTTGGGGATCTTATTGAAATGCAGGTTCTGATTAGTAGATCTAGGACTGGACTTAGGATTCTACATTTATAACAAGCTTTTGGGTGATGGTAATGCTCTGGTCCAAGGACCACACTTTGTGTAGCAAAGGCATAGCTCGATTCCCAGTGGCACAATTTTATGGTTGTGAAGAGAACCGACTCATTTGGTTGTCAGAGAGATATTGAGGAGAGCAAAGCAAAGAGCCTGACAAACCCTGAGTTCTGGATGGCCTCATTGAGCCACTGATCCATACCACACCTGGAGCATTCCCTACCTTTGAACTTCTAGTTATGTTGGATAATATTTTTGCTTAAGCCAGTTAAAGTCAAGGCTCTGTCGTTACATTACATTACATTACATTACATTACATTACATTACATTACATTACATTACATTACATGACTTGGAGGCACTACATACTGTGGAGAGCAGGGCTGAAGCTCAGGGCTGCAGAGATCCAAGATGCATTGCAGCTATACCCTGGGGTGAAAAGAAGATTATTCTCTGGAGAAGGAAAATGGAAGAGGGTCAGGATTCAGGGGCATCCGGTAGAGGGGAGGCTGGGATTAACAGTATGCAGATGAATGAGACATGAAGGAACTTTCAGGATAATGGAAATGTAAACAATCATCTAATGTACAATGAAGATGTTTTACATTTTACTATGTGCAATTATACCTCAATGAAAAATATTTTCAAGCTGCACATGTTAAGTTGACATCCCCTAGCCCTCTCCTATGCCTATATCATACCCTTTAGAAGCCAGGACTTTACCAACCAGGCAAGAGATTGAAGGTTCCTTTCTGGGTAAATGGCTTGGCCTAAAGGGAAGACTGTACACATTGTCACTTGAGACTCTCCAGATGAAATGGTCAGTTCAGTGTCTGATCACTGCAGGGAAATGATAATCCTCCTGCCCCAGCCCCACACACCGAGATTTCAGTCATCTATTTAGTTCCTGTTTCATGAATGGGCAGCAAAGGACTATTAGACATTTGAGAAAAGACTCCAACAACATAACAAAGAAATAATAAAATAAATGAAATAAAATAACACCAAAATATCAAAACAGGGTGGTGGTGTAGGGAACTGACAAAAATAAAGAGAATGTAAGAAGTAAGCTCACTCAGAACCATTTTTAAAAATTGCTTCTATTAACAAAGAATAGAGGTTTGTTTGTTTGTTTGTTAGTTTTAAAAAGAAAGAAACAATTGAGGAACCATAAAGAACTATTAGAAATTTAGAATAAAGAAAAAAAATAAACAATTCAATAAAAGGTTGGAAAATAAAGAAAATGAAATTGATTAGAAAGCAGAACAAAAAGGTAGAGATGGAAAATATGGAAGAACACATAAGAGCCTTAGATAACCAGTTGGGAAATCTAATATATAACTAATAGGAAAAATAGAAGAAAAAAAAAAGAAAAAATGAGAAGAAGAAATTGTCAAAGAACTGATTTAAGAATATTTCCTGAAACTAGACTGCATCTTTTACTTCAGGGCTTATATAAATTTTCAGAACATCAGTGATATTATTCTGAAATATCTTTTTATATCCTAAAAAATTTCAAAGAAGAAAAAGTACTATGTGAAAAAGACAGATAATCAGAATGGCACCTAGGTTCCTAAGAACATAACTGAGAGCTAGAAGATAATGAGGCAATGAATGCTATAACATCCTATATAATAAAAGCCTAATATGCTAAGTGTCCAGTTGTCTGTTCAACCAATCAAAGCATAATATGCTAATGATATGTTAAGGCAGCTCAACCACTCGCTATGATGTACACTGACCACCAGGGGGCAGATGCTCCAACTGCTAGGTTAGCTTGTTGCTGGGGTCTTGCTGATTGGGACTGAGTGAGATGGGCCAGACATGCCCTGGAGCCCTCCCGCAGTCCCTCTCCAGGTGGCCAACCTCCCATGTCCTTCCCCGGCCCAGATCGTGCACCAGTGGCATCCCACGGCCTGGCCTGTGCCCTCTCACAATCAGGGCTGAGGGACAGCACACCCCCCCCCCAGTGCATGAATTTCATGCACCAGGCCTCTAGTGCTTAAATAAATATTACTTTCAGCCATAAATTTTTTACTTAGCCAAATTAGAAATTGTGTGAGGATAAAATGAAAATATTTTCTAACATAAAAGTCTCAAAAAAATTACTTTTCATGCATCCTTACTTAAAAAGCTACTGTAGGGTATGCTCCAGAAAAAGCAGGGAGTAGTCCATGAAAGAAGACAAAGAATGAAGAAATGGTGCATTCAACCCAGCACAGGGACAAAGGAAGTCCCTGAAGGATAGCGGTGCACGAGGACTACAAATTAATCAATACCACTGAACATGAGAAGAAGGAATTCCTTACAATGGAATAAAAAGGGGGAACTGATAAAATAAGTGAGATAATGGAGTTTTTATAAAAAAAACTAATGATGGCTGGTGTGGCATCGACCTATGAACCAGGAGATCACAGTTCGATTCCCAATCAGGGCACATGCCTGCTCAATCCCCAGTAGGGGGCATGCAGGAGGCAGCTGATCAATGACTTTCTTTCAACATAGATGTTTCTATCTCACTCTCACTCTCCTTTCCTCTGCAATCAATAACAAAATATATATTTTAAAACCTAATGATAGATATGACTGATTTTTTTTAACTTTAAGAATATATATGTAGAAAAATATGCAAGTGAAATAGCTGGCAATTAATTCTAAGGGAAAAACTGTTCAAGAGGAGAAATATAATTACAGTAAACTCTGTTTATTTAAGTAAAACATTATGATAGGACTACATAATGAGATGAGATGATGGGGTTGGGAATGAGGTAGATGAGTTTCTATAAGAAAGCTACAATAGCCAATATCTGAAAACAGCCCAAGTGCCCATCAATAGATGAGAGGATAGAAAAGCTGTGGTACATTTACACAATGGAATACTACATGGTCATAAAAAAGAAGGAAATTTTACCTTTTGCGGCATCATGGATGAACATGGAGATTATTATGCTAAGTGAAATAAGACAATCAGAGAAAGACAAGTACCATATGATCTCACTTATGTGTGGAATCTAATGAACAAAATAAACTGATGAACAAAATAGAACTAGAGGCTTGGGTACATGGCACAGACTGACAGACTGACAGATGTCAAACGGGATTGGGGGTGGGGGAGGACTAGATGAAAGAAGATGAAGGGATTAGCCAAAGAACATATATGCATAACCCATAGACACAGACAACAGTGTGGGGACTAGGTGGAGGTGAGCAGAGCGGGAGGGAAATGGGGGCATCTGTAATAGTGTCAACAATTAAAATAAAGTTAAAAATAATAAAAGGAAAGAAAGCTACCTTCTTCCATCTCACAAATCAAGAAGTAGAGGTATAGGCATAAATGTAGAAATGTAGAATTGAAGTTAATGCCAAAAAATAAACCTCAAAGAGTTAAAAATTATCTCCTCTCAGGAGATTGTGGGGTAGATCAGAGACTGCTCTTATTTATTATAAACCTTTTATTATTATTTGATTTCTTTTTAACCATATGCATATATTGTATTGTGTTAAAAAAATTAGAAGTTAAGACAAAATATGTTTTTAATTTGATGAATGAATGAGAAGATCACCAGGCTATATACTTGAGATCTGGGTTGTTTTGTTTTTTTGTCCCCCCACTAATCCGCTTGAGTGGCTGTCAGCGAGGCACCAGATGTGAGACCTGATCCATCACAGAGTCACCTTGAACAAGTGACCTCTATTCTCTGTATCTGTAAAGAGGAGGTAATAATACCACCTTCAAAGGGGACATCAAGGGGTCACATGTGGGGTTATGCCCATCATAGGACCTTCTAGGTGCTCAGTAGGTATCCATGACTTGAACCAATGGGTTGGAGGGAAATCATTAAAACTTGCAAGATGAGGTCAGGTTTCAGACAGCTGGGGTGCCAGGCAAGACAAAAGTCAGGGTTTTGCTGGTTAGGACACCTGTAGCTGGGCTTCCCCTTTCCCTTCTGGGGCCTTTACTCTGACAGTGACCCACCCAAGGACCCTCCACTAAGTGGCCAGGGGACAGGAGGGGCCTGATGACACAGGAGTTTCCTTGGGCTGGATATACTTAAACCCATCACACCTTCTGTGCAAGCCTCAGAACTGCCTAAATTCCAAGGGAATGTTCCCCCACCCCCTTCATTTTCATAATCAGCATTTGCTTAACATCAGCAGAAGGATTTTTTTTTTTTCCTGAAAGTTCAGCCTATGATCTCCCTGTCCCTGGTGACCTCTGGAATCTCATTCTGCTCGGGTGAAAGTGCTCTTTTCAAACTGTCTGGAGGGGAAAGATGACAAGGTTTAATGAAGTCGAGTCGTCATTTTTTTTCCTGCAGGCAGCTGGGCTGGGGAGGGAACATGGAGATGGTTTCTTTCACCTCAATCTGCTCCCTGACCTCCCTCCTACATCCTTTCCCCAGCGCTGCTCCAGAGCTGCTACATACTAACAAGCCCACAGCGGCAGGGTCCCCTGAGGCCACTGGCTGGACCACTGAAGAGGGTACCGAGGTCTGATGCCATTAATCACTCAGACGCCACCCAGACACACACTTGAGGATTCCTGGCTCAGCTGGGAGCTGCCCCTCCTCCCCGCCACAAGGGAATGAATCTGTTGATTTTCTCCCTATGATTAGGCTAATATATGAACAGGGCTTAAATCATCACAAGTCCCAGAAGTCAGATTTTTGCTGGTTTTCCCACAAATGAGCCACCAAATTTACCCAGAAATGCTTTCTATTTAAATGAAGACTTTGCATCCATTTGGAAAAAAACATATTTCAAGGTCTGGTTAATATCAGATTCGCCATACTCCTCCTTCCCATTGTCCTGTATAATTCAAAAGCCCCAGTGAAAATGAATACTCATCTGCTGATAGGGATTCCATCCCTGAGAGGGAGAAAAAGTCTTCTGTTCTGCAAAGGATTGCTTCAGATACAGCTGTGAACATCTTCGGAAAATCTGCCACTGTGTGGCACGGGGTGGGGGCAGGATGGAGCAGGGCTGGTTCCTCATGCAGGCCCTAATCTTCCTAGGGAAACCCAATGATATTTTAGTTTGTGGTCTCACTCACTCATTCATCAACTTAAACTTCAGCAGGATCAGCATCACCTGTAGGGTTGCTGGGCCCCTAGGTCAGTATTTTTGATTCGGTAGATGTGGGGTGGGGACCAAGAAGTGACATTTGCAACAGATTCCCAAGTGATGCTGATGCTGGTCTAGGGACCACACTTTGAGAATCAGTGTCCTGGACTTCCCTGAATAGACACACCCAGGAGTTTGTTCTGAGGGCACTCTGCTGCCAGCCAGCCTCTCCCCAGCCTTCCCCTGCCCATTGTGGCAACCTTCTGTGAGCTGGTGCTGAGTTCAGCTGGAACTCACCAAGAGCATCAGCTCCAGGCCCTCCCTGGCAGGCTGAGATTGCTGCTGAACCTAGTCCAGTGTTATGGGAGTCTGGTGGCCTGAGATGAGCCCTGGGCATCAGGCTGCCCATTGAGTCACACCTTTCCCAGCTCCTACAGAGTGGGTTCAGCCCAAGCAGCTGGGCTCCACCCTTGCTTTGCTGGCCCAGCACCTCAGTTCCCTTGCCACTAGAGCCCTGGCCTCAATCCCTTTTCCAAGGTCTTGAACCCAGTATCTCCTTCCCTCCTCAGGCACGGGCTGGGCAATGGCCCCTCTGGATGAGAAGCACTGCACCTGTCTGGCTGAAGGGGCTGCAGTCACATGCACACCTACCCCCTCCCAGGGTGGGCTCGCCCTGGGAACAATGCCTTTAACACTGGCTCAGTCATAACAGAGATGACCACTGAGATTCTAATGCTTTCAAACTCCAGATCAGCAGCACCTCTCCCTGCTGGCCATACCCTGCCTGGCACGCTAACTACCTCTGCTTCCCCCTCACGGAACTCCCACTACATCTACCCCACAACCTAACACCCACCCACTTGTCCACGCTCCCTTGCACCATCTTGGTTAGGACACCTCTAATTGCTCCTCTTTCCCCTTTGGGCTTCTCGCATGACAGTGACCATGCTCATGGCCCTTCCACTAAGTAGCCTCAATCATGACTCCGTTGCCCAGCCTCACAGAGGTCACCCAATTTTCTCGCCACCTATGGTGGCCAATACTGAGTTGTAGCTGCAAGGCATATAGACCTGTGGTAAAGAACCTGAGCTCAAAAGATGTACTTGAGTTTGGCTGCTTACTGTTCTACTTGCTAGCTCTGTGACCTTGAGCAAACTACTCACCTCCTCTGAGCCACAGTTTTGTCATCTATAAATAGTGATCATAATAGTACCCACTTCATTGGATGAATAAGGATTGAATGAGTGAAGGTGCTGAATTTGTTTCCTATGGCTGCTGAAACTAATTGCCCCCAAACTGAAAATAACAGAGATTTATTCTCTCACAGTCCTGGAGGCCAGAAGCCTTAAACAAGGCTAAAATCAAGGTATCAGCAGGGCTGGTTCCTTGTGGAGGCCACAGAAAAGAATCCATTCCTTACCTTTTCCAGCTTTACGTGGCAGCTGGCATTCCTTGGCTTGTGGCCACATCACTCCAATCTCTGCTTCCGTTGTCACATTTCCTTCCCCTGATCTGTGCCAAATCTCCTGCCTTCCTACACCTGTGATCACACTTAAGGCTCACTCAGACAATCCAGGATAATTTCTCCATTTCACGATCCTTCACTTAGTCACATCGGCAAAGTCTCTTTTGCCATACAAGGTGACATTCACAGGTTCCAGGAATTAAGAACTGGATATTTGGGGGAACCATTATTCAAACTACTGCATGTGTTAAACAGAGTGCTTGGCATATAGATACTTCATAATTACTGCAACTATTCTTATTACTGTTACTATCATCATCACAATGTTTGTTTATTACCCAAACATTATTCCTGTGATCACCACCCAGTCAGCACAAGGTTGGATTTCTACGGGTCCAAAGAACACAATTATGTAAGATTTGAATAACTACTGCTTAGAATGCTTAGCCATTTATACCATCTATAAAATTCTTCCTTCCCAGTATGCACTCCTAGCAGGAGGTAGGAATTCTCAGTGGAGTGCAATAAAAACCCTTCCAGGTAAACTTTTAACTAACAACTTATCAGAGCAAGATGATGCTTTAATGAGTCCTTGAGCTCTCCAGATACATCCCTGAGCACAGCTTCCTCTGGCCATCACACCTGAGATTCCTTTCAAGGATGTAGCTGAGCTCTGCTCTCCTCCCAGCTGGCAAGAAGTGAGCAAGAGCCTAAGGTTCTAACCTTAGAGGACAGCTATGAATGAAAGGTTGCTGTCCTCACATCTGTCTAAATCTATCCAAAGAGCATATCCAACAAGCTGTATCTTATTGGATCGAACTTCACCTGAGACCCTCTTAGAGCCCCTAAAGCTATTGTCTCTTTGGACACTGGACACTGATGGAAGTGAGTTTCAAGTGCAAAGAATATGCAGAGCCCTGGCATGGGTGGTTGAGGCCCAGGCTTAGAAGTGGTCAATTCTGAAGCAAGTTCAGTTCATGATTCCAGAATCAGGGTCATGGAGCCACCAAGGCCAATGAGAGGAAATCATCAGTGACAGGAAGAGAGAGAGAGAGAGAGAGAGAGAGAGAGAGAGAGAGAGAGAGAGAGATCCAAGGGTCAACTTCTGGAGAAAGAGGCAAGACAGAAAGAGAGGGTAGTATGTGAGAGGAAGTTCTATGGTCATCTGACTAATTCTGGACCTTACTTACAAGAGCCTCTTGTGAAGGGTCAGTTCTTGAGCCTAAGAGTTTGAAGACCATGAATTCCTCATGCTCAACACACTAAGCATTCAGTTTCAAAATGCCTGGAAGCCTGTGCCCAGGTGGTTCCCTGACACTGGACATGACGATGGTCAACTGTACCAAGATAAATATCCCTTCAGTTGCTCCACCATTAATGACTCCAAGAGTACATTCTTGGGTGTCTCTCTCTCTTGAACTAACAGCCTCTTGTATTCCATGGGGTCTTGTCTTAGTCAGATCAGGCTGCTTTAACAAATAGCATAGACCTGGTGGCTTAAATAATGATTATTTATTTTTTACACTCTGGAGATTGGAAGCCCACGATCAATGTGCCACAATGGTTGGGTTTTTGTGAGCACCCTCTTCCTGACTTGCAGACTGCTGACTTCTCATTGTATTCTACATGGTGAGAGAGAGCATCTGTCTCACATCACTTCTTATAAGTGCACTAATCCCATTCATGGGGGCTTACTCCTCATGACATAGTTACCTCCCAAAGGTCCCACCTCCAAATACCATCACACTGGGAAGTAGGACTTCAACATAAGAACATTCAGTCCATGACAGGTCTGTTCTCAGTGTGGAGCCCCTTTTACCCATCAGATCCTCTCAAAGCTAACATGAGGTCTGAGACTCAGGACCACATGAGCTACAGCCTTGGCACCCAGCTCAGGCCGAGGAATGTCATCTCGCTTGAGCTCTCCACTGAGGACTTTGATGGGAACTTTAAGCTGTGATAGAAAAATCTCAATTGGGTCTGCCTCACTGCCCACTCTTTGTTTTGTCCCTTAGCTCTGATCACACTCCCTGGAGTGGGATATCCATATCTCTTCTATTCTCCGGAAGTCTTACCACTTCCAATCCCCGCAGTCTAACTCACCAAACCCACACTCATCTCCCACAGATTCTCTCACTTTTGTCTTCAAGGAAATATTAAAACCACTAGATGAAAACTCTCCATCTCTGCTCCCATCTTCACATCATGCTCTCTTTTCAAAGAAAAAGGGAGGGGAGTGGAGCGTGGGTCAAGTGTTGGGCTCTGATGTCAGTCCATCAGGGCCAAGAGTGGGTTCTGCCTCTTACTCGCTGTGTGACCTTAGGTGATTCACTTCATGTGCAAAAGGGAACAGCAGAGGCATCTTCCACTCATAGCACTGCTGAGGAGTAAATGAAGAGTTAGCATGTAGAAAACAGTGTCTAGTACAGAGTGTGTACTGAGTAATGCAAGTGATGCTTATTCTTTTTATGTCTGCAGCACACCATGTAAACAAATATAAAGCAGTGTTGGGAGCATGAACTCTGAAGTCCTGGCTGTATCATTAACTCTGGGACCTGAGGAAATCACTTAACCTTCTTGACCTTCGGATTTTTCCTTTGGAAAGTGAGGACATGACAAAGCCTGTCTGAAGTGGGAAAGGACAGAATCCGTGTGAAGTTCTCAGCCTGCTGGCTGGGGTATAGTGAGCCCTTTATAAATTGGGCTCTTATGAGAGTGCTGGCCTGCCCTCACTTCCCCTCTCCAGGGCTGGCCTCTAGCAGGTGCTCCTGGGGCCCACCCTCTGTGGTTACCCTCTCATGTGTCTTCAACATGCCCCTCTCCTCTGAATCCTGACCTTCAGTCTCCAGACAGGCCCAAGGTTCCTCACACAAAGAACACAATTTCATTCTGTTTATAAAAGTTCCCACCTTATTCCTCTCCTCTTTCCACTAGAGAAGTTCTAGAAAGGAGGGTCTATTCTTGACTATAGGCTTCATTTGCCAACAATGGGTGATTGCAGGCTTTTACTGTTTCCCACCACATGTCTGGTATTCTTCAGGACATCTCAGGATAATGAAGTCCTGTGAGGCTGTTGAGACATTTTCTTTCTGTCTTCTGGGTTTATCATATCTTCTTCATAAGTGGAGGTAGCAATTTACTATTGGTAGCTAAGATGGCTTCATGGGTGACTGGAATCCAGCTCCAAGGCTCTCTTGGGCTGGAGATGTTAATAAATGACTGATCCAATGTGAGCAGAGAGGAAGGGCAGGAACCTTGGGTCCAGCCAGCCAGCAGCTGGAATTACAGGGAGTAGGGCTCAGCTCCTGAGAGGGGGAACTGGAAAGAGCCAGGCAGAGTGGTAGGGTCCTAGAAAAGTAGGTGAGAATTCAAGGCAAGCTCCAGTCCATGCAGGGAACTGGTGGGCAGTTGAGAAACAGAGGCAGGCATACAATCATACAGAAAGGGCTTAGCTGGGGGAAGGAGGTACAGTGGGTAAGAAGGGGAGTAGCACCTCAGGGTTCAGGGGGACTCAGGACCAGCCACTCCTTCCCCTTCCAGATAATCGCTCTGTAGCAGCAGAGGCCAACCCAGACCCCACTGTGGGTGGAACTGGACTCCTCCACACAGCCTGGCTAAGTCAGAAGGTGAAACATGTATGCTGCAGGTTTCAATGTCTGCAGCTCTGGGACCAGCAGGGATAGGCAGAGGGGCAGGGAATACCTCATTTCTTCACTCACTTACCTACCCATCCATCCAACCTTTACTGAAAACTCAGTGTCAGGCACTCTGCTGGGTACTGTAAAAACTAAGATTGTTAAGATCCATTCAGTGTCTTCCTGCAGCCTCTGAGCAGCAGACGCCTTGATGCTGAGTTAGATTGATGGCGCACAGTAAGCTTGAGGACATGTGTCGATAAGTGATGGGGAGCGTGAGACGGTGGCTGTGATGATGGCGTGTATAATAGGAGACAGCATGCTATCTGCATGGGTATTCAATACGAGTTGTATAAAGATTAGGTTGATGGCTGCTTTCTTAAATAAGCTCCATCTCAGGCCCCTCACCTGCTCACCCTGTGAATGAGTTCAGTGAAGCGGCTCAATAAGCCATTTCCCTTTTCACGTGAACTATCAGATGAGCTTTGCCAGAACTGGCCGTGTTGCCAGGACCTGGGCTGCCACTTACCAAAGGACAAAGTACCTTTAGTCTGGAGGGAACCCAGTGGCTCTCTGAGAGGGTGTGGGATTGGAGGTGATAACTGCTAATCCCAGGCTGTGCTTGCCCAGGCTCTGCCCTCCTTCCAAGACCATGGGCTCCTTTCTGCTGACCTCAGCTGGGAGCGCAGAGGAGGCATTGAGGACCACACTGCCTGCTCCCTGGCCAGAAGCCACCCCCAAAACCCTGATGACATTCTGAGTCAGGTACTCCCTCATGCTACACTCACCAAGATAATAGAAGAGAAGAGTAAGTGATACATAGGTGGTCAAGAAAGACTTCAGAGAGAAAAGACTGCAGTGAGTCATAAAAAATGGGCTGGGCTTAGAGGTGAGGGACATTGAAAGTGGACTTCTATTAGTCACACTTGTGGGTATGTCAGTGAGAGCATGTTGTGACACATGCATAGGTTTGTATGTGCTAAGGGCATGGCACACATGCTCGCATGTCAGTATGGAGTGTGGTGCAGAAGAAAGTCCCATGTATAAATCTTGAGTGTTGACTTCTCTTTAAGCTGAGGCCATTTTTCCCTCTATTTCCCCCCAAAGAATTAATCTTTTTGTATTATTATATTAGGTTTATCTCAAGTGAAATGTGAATGTGAATTTTATCTATGGCTTAAGACGTAATGGTGGAATGAAAAATTCAAACACCCAAAGAAAACATCACTATCAGCTCCACCTTGCTGGGAGGCACAGCGGTGCCCACATGCCACCAGGCACACAGCGTTTCCTCTGACATCTTCTCCTCTGGTGAGCTTATCACCTCGGCCATTCAGATGAGGTTATTTACCCAATTTATGAAATCATTACAATTTGTCTTAGTGGGACTTTTCTGTCACTGGCTTCTATGCATACTCACTCAACCACAAGACAAGAAGAACACAGAAGGCATATTCCAGGCCAACCTTTTACAGCTGAGTCCCCCCAGACATATTCAATGGGAGAGTAGTTCCATGAATATTTTTAAAATGTTACTTAAAAAAAAAAGTTCACTCGTCCAATAAACATGAAAGTCAAACAATCATTTCTCCTGCAGGATAGAGGAGTCTAATGTGTGTTGTGAATTGTCAAGAGGGAATGTTAGATGCTGCTTCACGAACTGTTTGATATCAGAATTTCCACCTCCCCCATACTTTTTTTTTTCAGAGATACAATCAGTCTAGAGTTCCCTGGAACACAATTTTTTGAAGTTATTCAATAAAATCAATTAAGTTCATTGTGGACCCACTTTCATTATTGGAAGTTTCTCCCAGTGAGTTCACATCTACTGTGCAGAGTTCCTCCCAATTTCTGGAGCTCTATATGGCTGCTCCTCTACTTATGGCCAACTAAGGCATTCAAACCCAGGGATTCTGCCCTCTCAAGCCAGGTTTCCTCGATTTTAATTTCTAGTCTACAGTTTAAATACTACCGTTAGTTGAGTAAATGAGGGAAATGGGGGGAAAACACTCATTCCTTTGACTCCACCATGTTTTGAGTTGTTTGACCTGGAGCAAGTTATTCAACTTCTTAGAGGCTTCAGTTTCCTCATATGTAAAGTGGGGATGAGGGGTAATGCAGGTCATGCGCCCAATTCAGGAGGCTCTCATGAATTGGTAACTCTTATTGTTGATACTCTGGAATCCCATGTTCACGTCCCTGACCCTCAATGTAGCCCATGGTGGTTTCCAAGACCTATCCCCTCTCTTTGGGGCTGCAGATCCTTGCTAAAATTCAATTCACACCAACACTTACTGATGCCTACTATGTGTCAGGCCCCATCCAGGGCTCTGGGAACATGGTGCTGAATAAGGTAGAATAATTATCTTCAAAATTCTCACAACCAGGTAGAGGACACAGCAAGAAATCTCAGCTCAAAGTACTTGGGAAAACCAGGTCTAGGGGAGCCATTGTCTAAGTTAGGAGGAATATAGAGGTCCGAGCTTGCAAGGACGATCCAAGGGCATAGACGCCTTGAGGGGGTGCTCCCCCTTAACTCCCCCACCCCCACCAAATGTAAGATGCTTTCACTATCCCTCTGTGCCTCAAATATTCTCTACCATTTCTAACATCTGTGTGTATTCCTTGACAGCTGAGCAGCCTGGGACAGCACAAAATCAGTGTTTTCAATCACCTCAAGAAGAGGAAGTGGAAATAGAAGGCAAGGACTTAGTATGGAGATCCTCTCATTTTGGGTGAAAAAGGACAAATTTTTAAAAGCACAATATCGTATTCAAGAGCAAGAGGACACTTTCAAGCTGGGTCATTGCCCCCTGCTTTCTCCTTAGATAGAAATGAGAACCATTTGTTTTTCCTGGATTGTACTTATGAGGCTCTAAAGAAAGGGCCATCTTTTTCAACCATAATCACTATATTTTTAAAAATGCTGTTTCTCTCTTGACCTAGCCCAGATGTGGGAGCCAGCTCCCGATCGCTCATCTTCCCCAGGGAATTCAAGTCACAACAGAAGCAAAGTTCAGTGTCCAATATCTTAGCTTTGCCAAGGTCAAGGATGTGAAACACATTAATGTGCACCCACTTGAGCTCATTTGTTCCTTCCATAAATGTTTATTGAGTGTCTACTGTGTGCCTGGCCCTGGGCTCGGTATTAGGGATACCATGACAACAACAGAAGTTGCTCTAATTGAATGCCGACCACATGCCCGACTCTCATTTAATCCTTTAATCTTAGCAACAACCTTGGGAGACAGAAACTAGTATTTGTTCACTTTTCATGCATTAAGAAAGCGAGGCATCAAGAGGTAAAACAACCCACCCAAGGTCACCCATCTAGCAAGTGGCAGAGTGGGACTGGGGCCGGCAGTCTGGCTCCAAAGGCACAGTACTTCACCTCCACACTCTACCATTCCAGTGGTGACTGAGACCCATTTGTCCCCAAGTTGTCCGCAGGCTCTTTGGGGAGACAGCCAAGTACACAGGCACTATGATGGATGCGATAGTGCTGCATGGAAGGTGTGTGGGAGCTCATAGAAGGGCACCCCCTCATAGCGAGTGCTGAAACTGCCGTGTCTGAGCCTTCCCTCCGAGGCCCTCCAGTTCAGTGCCTCACAAGATTAGTCTGAGCAACCACAGGGGAATCTTGTGAAAATTTAGATTCTGACTCAATAGATCTGCTGTGGAACCTGAGAATCTGTATTTCTAAAAAAAGACTACCTCCCCTCCCCCTTCTAACAGTCAGTGATGTAAGGCTCTGGGGCAGGGCCAGCCAAATTTTACTCTTTTTTTGCCACTAGAACATTATAATGTAGAAAATTGGCCTCTCCCTTTTGATGCCAAGCCTAGGTAATAATATTCAGACAGCACCCAATATATATCCGCTAAACCAGGCATGATGTTAAGACATTACTAATTGGCTAAACTTAGAGCTTACTGCAAGCTGGCTGCTATTCTAAGTGCTTCATAGACATTTAGCCCATACAAAGACTTTATGAGGTATGTACTGCTATTGTCAGCCCCATTTTACAGATGAGAAAACGAAGGCCTAGAGATTAAGTGACTTAGTGACTAGCCCGATGTCACATCACCAGCAAGTGGTCCTTGGAGCATGGATGTACAGGGCTCCTCTCCAGCTTGCTCCTGGATCTCATTTAATCTCCCATTCCCCTAATAAAGAGGCTCAGGCTGAGAGAGGTTATGTTATTTTAGAAAAGCCACTCAGCGAGTGAGGGGCAAAGCCAGGGTTCAGACAGAGAGGGACCTGACCCTAACTTCATTCTTTAAACAGCTCTACAGCAAAATAGAAATTGGAATTTCTGCTCAGGCCCAAGTGGTCATTTTGGAGCTATAACCAGAATTAGGGATCCATTTATGACCACAAAATAAGTTAGCAGACCCATTTAGGATTTAGGCCACAATCTGGGCCCCACACTCCTGAAGGCTTTTCCATTTCCAATAACATGAACAGGATTTTGTTGCCTCTGATCAGAATGGGTCCATTTTTCTTCATCCATCCTGGGGAAAGAGAACAAGGAATCATTCTAGAAACATCATCCTGCTGTAGGATCTCAGTGGGGGAAACGGAATCCCCACTGAGACTCAGACACTGCTGTAGTCCCCCCACCCTAACCCACTCACCAGGCCCCCCCTCCAGCCCACTAACCCAGCAGTTCCACAGGCCTTGGCTCTCTCCAGCCTCCTGGAATGGAATAATGTTCTTTATCATTCTGCTTCCTCCTCCCTTCCCCTCAGCCAATTGGCTCTGAGAGAGCTGACCCCTCCCACTCACCGCTGGGCCTCTAGCTGCCAGCACTGCTGTCAGAACACTGATTGCTAATAAAAGTGGTACAATTGTTGATTGGGAATAAGAAATAAAAGCACTCAAGCTGACCAGCCAATGTGTCAGGCCATGTTTCAAGATTGTCATCTTGAAGCCAGGGGAACAGGAAAAATTGTTGTCCGCTCAGACCGACCGCCACACTGCCCACCCCTGCTTCCCAACCAGCATCTATCACCTCTTTTCAAAAGCATTTCTTCTTCCTGTGCCAGTCCCCCATGCTCGCCTAGAGATGCCTGGACCCCACCCCTATCTAAGGGCTCCCTAGACAGGTTATACCTGCTGCCATCACCCACCCCCCTCCTCCTCCCACATCAGGCAGCGTCTTGTTCTTCAATCACACCCACCCCATTTCTCCCACCACCAACACAGCATTATATCTGGCACATAACAGGAGTCCACTGCCCTTCTGGAATATCTGCATGATTGGAGGCAGGGAGATGGGTCTCGTGACTTACCAAAGACCCTCTGAGAACTGCACTCAGTGTCATCTGACCACCTTCTGTCTGTTCTCCTCTGCCAGGTTCTATTCCCAACTACCATTAATTGCTTTGGGCAGGAGGAAAACTGCTGAAGTATCACTCAGCTTCTGAAAGCAGCTGCTGCTGCAGCAACAGCAGACATGGACTGGTCCTCCCTGTGCTGGCTAAATGACTTCAATGGAGTGATCCCGTTACTAGGAGATGAAACTCCCTTAATGAGCATCCCTCTGTAGGTTGCCTTCTGGTTGGGCTTTCAGACACATGGCAAAATCACCTTTAAAGACCTCCGCATCTGCTCTCGCCTCTCCACCACATGCACACACACACACACACACACACACACACACACAAAACACACACACACACACACAGCAGCGCTTCCCTGCATTATGTGACAGATAAGAATCTGCCACTGGCCTCAGTGTAGGCCAGAGGGCACCCTTTCCAGTAGAGCGATAAGGACTGCATGGGGCGAGGGTAGCGTCTTAGAGACACTGTGGCTTTCCTCTTGAGGCATGGCTGGACAGTGAGAGACAATGTCATGGTAGCTGGATCCTTAGGATCAATGAGGCTGATGAGATCCCAGTATATCAGAGGCCAGGTCTCAACACTTAACCATCAGAGGCAAGATAAATGTAATTCCATTATGGGCAGCAAGGTTAGAATGGCAATTAGTGTGACTTGACCCACGGGGACCTGTGCTGATGCCTAATAGATCAAAGTGTTTTTAAGGGGCAAGATAGATGGACAGACAACTAATGTATGCCATATGAGCAGAAAGCTGATAGCAGCCACTGCCACGGAAAAACTCGAGTTTCTAACTCCATTTCCAGATCTACGTTAGTTCATGGAGTCAGGACCTATTAATTAAAGGAGAGTCTGGGTCCCCTTGAGGAAGGACAGTGCAGTGCTTTTGAACATAGAGAGAGAAAATATATCCCTGATCCTTTCACAAAGGACTTATGGCTATTTGTCAGGAAGGTGTGCACTGAGGAAAAGAGAAATATGGAGATCTTCAAATGACTACTTGAGTGTGGAGATGGGGGCGACACTAATACATGATCTGAACCACTACTATGGCCTCCAGGTAAAGTGAGGAACATTAGAAGGCAGGTGATCAATGGAGTTCTGGTCTCAGTCTCTTTCACAGGAGGTCCAATGGGTCCCAGATCCCGGACCCATCACATAGTTACTTCCCCCAACCCCAAGCGTATAATTGGAATAGATACACTTAGAAGCTAAAATATCCCCCACATTGGTCGTCTGGCCTGTAAATTGCCATTTTGGCAAGAAGGATAAAGTGGAAGCCCCTAAAATGTCTACTTCATTCCCCCAGTTACAATAGTAAATCATGTGCCGTCCCGTGTCCTTGAAGGAATTGCAGAGATCAGTGCCACCAGAAAAGGCTTAAAGGTGTTCCCCTCTGCAATTCTACTTTATGGCTCATAAAATGCGTCATGGCAGATGAAAGTAAGCTACCTTGAACTTAAGCAGGTGGTTGCCCCAACCACAGCTGCCATATGATATCTTTACTGAACAGATCAACGCATTATCTGGCATTTATGTATGATTACTAACTTGTCAAATGAATTATTCCAGATATTTATCAGGGAGGATGATAAAAAGCAGTTTATCTTTACATGGAAGGACACCAATTCATATCCACTTGTGCAAGGGCTATATAGACTCTCCTGCTGTCTGTCACAGCAAGAGAGTCAGTGGGTCACTGGCATTTCTGCCTATGGAGATCATATATGTCTTGATAACCCCATTGAACCCTATCCAGCTTTACACAGGGCAACTTAAGAGTGCCTTACCTCAGGCCCACAGTGTGTACTTTTTGCCTCCCACCCAGGGGTTCTCTCTGAACGCTATAGGGTTATGGTAACTCCAGTCAGGGCACATACCTAGGTCGCCGGTTTGATCCCTGGTCAGGGGGGATGTAGGAGGCAACTGGTCGATGTTTCTCTCACATCCATGTTTCTCTGAGTGTGTGTGTGTGTGTGTGTGTGTGTGTGTCTTCCTCTCTCTCTCTCTCGCTCTCTCTCTCTTCTCTCTCTAAAAATCAATGAACATATCCTTGGGTGAAGATAAAAATCGACAAGTTTTGTGGGCACACAGAGAGGCAGGCACCCAAGCCAGTCCAGGGAAGTCAGGGAAGGCTTCCTGGAGGGGTTGACAGACACTGCGATTTAACGGAGGAGTAGAATGTGTTTGACTTAGGCAGGCAGAGCTGATGGGGAAGAGCTGGTACAAATGTGGTCCTTCTCCCTTCCCACTTTCTCAGCCTTCGTTCTGGCCTTCATCACCTTGCACGAGAAGTATCGAAGCAGCTTTCTCCTTGGTCTTTCTGATTCTAGTCATTCACCACCCTGCTGCCAAACTCAGTTCTCTGAAAACACCAACATGTCCATGTCGCCCTTGTATGTTAATTTCCCTTACGATGGCCCCATTGCCTAAAGAAGTTTTCAAATTTCATGATTAGTACCCCACCAGTAAAAACTTTTTGAGAATACAACTTCAACATAAATTTATTTACTTGTTTATAAATTCTATACCTATAGGGTGCTAATGTATTGTGGACATTTCGTACAAGTGAAAAATGTTCAAAGATAAAATATGTAAAGTTGGAAATTATAAAATATATTTTACATATAAAAATTTTGTACTAAATAAAATAATGAAAACGATGTCATTGTTCATTACTCTTAACATTCTTAGTTCAGCTTCATTACCTTAACATTCTTAGTTAAGCACGCTTTGATAGAATCATTTTAAGGTCAAATTGAGAGGATGTTTATTTTGTACTTGATAGGTTTTAGTGACTTGATAGGTTGAAAGAAAGGTGTTCCACAGACACGGAGATCAAAAGGGGAAGAAGTACATTATTGGCTGCACTTTCTACATATTAGACTGAATTTCCAATCCTACCTCTGAATGATACAGAAAATGTGCTGGGCATCTGGCTAGATTTCCATATTCCACATGTCAATCAGCTATTTTTGCAAACAAATCAGAAGATGTGGCTTTTTTATATTTTGAACAAATGGGTTCAAAGGCCTCGCCAATACTTTTTTGGGGAGATTTTCTTAAACACTTTAGAAAATTCTGTCCTAACTTTGTAAAGAGTGCAGGTCTGACAGTTTTGTAGCGACACACTGACAATATTTTAGGCAATACTATCACATGATGGTGGAAACACTTCAAACCTCCATTTTAAATGTTCTTTCTTCCAGGTAAACCTCTTTCAAAACCAGTTTCTTTATTGTTCATTGTTAAAAAGGTCACCTTTACCTCGAAAGGGCAGATTACAGGTGATTACTTTCTGAAAAAATCTAATAGCAACAGCTACCTGTCATCGCTGGAGAGGTCAGCAAATTTGGGAAACTTGTCTTTTTGTAAAAGAAAATTATATCTCTCATTGTTAGGATCAGTGAGCTAGCATGAGACCTTCTGGGTGGCATAGGATTACTCCCTTTCTCATTACAAAATATTGAAAGATTCTACCATTTAAAATATAATACTCTGCCACCCATGTCTACTGCTCCATGGCTCATAAAGCTGAAGGTGAATGGGGGGATTGCCTTTGCAGCCTTCGACCTGGGGGTACTCCTTCTTCGGGAGACCTCATACACCCTGGAGACATGCACAATCTGATGAATGAATAAGTGAGGGTAACAAGGTCACTCCACTTATTAAATACTAGTTACGCTTAATTTCTTAATTTCATTTTCAAAATGAAAACTAAAAGTAAAGAGAGGTTCTGTTATTTTCTCCCACACCTCAGTGGACACCTGGTAGCTTTGGAGACCACTGCCTCCAGAGACCAAGTCCTAACCATTAGCTGACCTTCTCTATTCCCATCCTCCTTCTCTCCCACTTCATGTTCCATCCATGATAACAGCCACTAACATTTAGCAAACACTTACTATGTACCAGGCCCTGGCCCACAGCCTTCACATGGATTCATTCATTCAATCTCCACCACCATCCTATGGGATAAATCCTCTTGCCATCCCTTTTCACAGTTGATAAAACTGAGGCACAAAGAGCTGAGCCACTAACCCAATGTTTTAAAGGCAGTAAGTGGTTGAGGCAGAATCCAAACCCAGGCAGTTTGACCTCAGAGTCCACATTCTTAAGCACTGTGTGGTGGTAGCCCCTCTAATATAGGGGTATGCAAAGTTCTCCATGTCTGCCATGATCTTGAACTCTTCCAGGATTTCGCACATGCTATTCCTTTTGCCTGGACTCACCCTTCAAGGTGTAAGGCTAATGGTAGAGCTTCCAAGAGCCTTCTCTGCAGAAAACATTAGTTGCTACTTTCTCTCTTCACTTGGGTGGCTTCCTTGCTCACAATGATGGCCTTTCTCTGGAAACTGATCCAATAGACAGGGGAGAAAACCTGAGCCAAGCTGGACTCATCAGATTTCTTCCCCTGGGATTTAGGATTTTTAGCTGAGTGATGGGGTGACTGGGTGAGATGGACCTGGAGTGGGGTGGGGGATCACTGGAAAAGGATTCATAAATTGCAGCTCTCTACAGTGGAGTCCCTGAACTCCCTTTATTGAGTTCCCTGGAGCCATTCTGTCCTGTGAACCTGGTAACCAAGATCTTCCTTGACTTCTGGAAGATATCCTGGTGTCTTTCATAGATTCCATCGAGAATCATTTTCATTTTTTATAATGAATAAAGCCAACTTAACCATCCCACTGAGTCCCTGTGGCATTTTCCCACACCTCCATCAGTGCATTTATCCATTTGCCCTGTGGCACTGTGGTCTTTTAATTGTTTACAGGTCTGACTCCCCCCACAGGCTGTGGGTGCCTTGAGTGTACATATGGCTTTTGCATCTCTTGACTTCCAGTGCCCGGCACTGCATGTGACCCAGACTGGTGCCAGCCAACGCCGGAATGCACGGATGGGTATGTTTCCCCAGGATGAGGCTGACACAACTGGGTGCCTCCCCTGGTTGCGATCCATTCTCTGTTCACTGATATTCACAGCCAGAGCCTTGAAAAGACAATCTCTGAAAAGAAAATCCAGGTTGGAATCATTAAAAGCATTAAAAACTGACCTTCACCTGCTGAAAGCATAATCCATTAATAATGTACCTTGTACAAGAGAGATAATGGGAGTCTCCCAGAGGGGGATTAAAGAATGACAGGAATTTAGGGTCGATGCGCCTTCTTCAAAATTGCTTTATCCCCCGAGGTGCAAACAGCAGGGTACACCCTGGCCCTCTTGAGACCAAAGCTGGGAGGAGGAGCTCCCTACAGAGGGAAGAACTGGAGTCAGGGAGAAGGCTCCATCCAGGCCCTTCCTCTCACCTGACCACAACCCTGCCACAGGCTCGACCTTTCCAGCTTCTCTCTGACCAGGAGTCAGGACTTGTATGTTCTAAATCCACAGGCACCACAACCAGTTGTTGACAAAAGCAAAGGTTGTGCGTGGGGGAGGGGTGGGGCCAACTCTAGAGTTTTGGGTTGTACCCATGGGGACACGGCTTGTACACAAGCCTCAGACCAGCTAAATCCCCAGCTTTCCAAGGGTGAAGGGGGCTCTGTTATTCCTGATTCGTGGAGTCACTGAGTCCCCAAGTTGGAAGGACCTTAAAGGTCATGCTATGCTTGAGCACCTTTTGTGATGGGAGATTTACTGCCTCCTGAGGCGGCCACTCCATCTCAGAGAGCACTGACAGTTATAGGCTCTTCCTCATACTGGGCCCAAATTGAGCTTTGCTTTTCATGGGGCCCTGTTCTAATCAGAGCACATCCGGGGCAGCGGGAGAGGCTGCAGGGCGCCCCAGGTGCAGACAGTAAGAGGGAGCATTTTCTATAGAAAATGGAAAACCAGTAATAAAACCCACTAGCAGTCGATCTGCCTTTTATTATCACCATTCGCCACTCACCAGCAATCTAAACAGTGTGAAGTGGTAAAATACTCCTTTTTTACAAACGCTTCTTGTTGGTCAAGTTCTAAACAATTGTTACAGTTACTTGAGTTTTAATAATAATGATATATATTCAATAAGCTTCCATTTAGCATATTTTTATTACTTACCCTTTAACAAATGTTGGGTTCTCTCTGGGCATTCATTTGGAGGCGTCCCAGTTTTACAATTGGCTCCCGACAAAGGCAAACTCAGCTACACACGCTGATTTCAAGAGTAAATGTTTAAGGTTTGGACTCATTCCAGTTTGCTTCAAGCTCAGTTCATGTCTTCAACCCCTGCGGTACTTCAGATCCCCGCATTAAATGGTAAATTTTTAGAAATAAGTACAGTAATAATAAAGACAAAAAATACAAAGTGAGTTACTTCAATGATGACATTCTATATGACCACTTGAGTTTTCATTTGCATTTAAAATCTAACACTGTAAAACAGTGAAAAACTGCAAAATGCAATATATTTTGTTCTTTAAGTGTAGTTTTTAATTCATTGGTATTGAATTGGAATAATATCCTTAATATTGAAATTCATCCTTCTCTTTTAATTGTCAATTGTTTTTAAACTAAACAATCAGGAAAATAAAACTGTAATGTTATTATTTATTACTGTAACGCATTGTAGATACATGTTTTTCCCTTTTCTCAAAAGCTACAGCAACATAATAAAAAATATTAATTCATTCTTTTTTTTCTTTTTTTATTCTGTAGTATTTCTTGTAATTTGTTACTGGTATGAATATATATGTGTGTGTATATATATATATATATACATATATATATATATATATATATATAAAGTTTAATAAAAGAAAAATTTCACTGTCTGTTTTTCCTTTGTGATCATTGTGATTATTTGTTTCATTTTATGTTTATTACTGAGAACGATGTTTTATAGAGGAGAGGGTTGTTAAAAAGTGATCCTCTCTGCCTGTCCACTAGACCAGGCACTCCACTGATTCTAATCCCTGCCTCTGAGCGCAGTCCCAGTATTTGAATAGCTCCATCACTTCCCTCTGAACTTTTCTAGGCTGATCATCCTAGTCCTCCCAAACATTTCTGATAAAAATGATTTTGAGCCTTTCTGCCGTCCCTACCATAATGACCATCATTTATCAAACACTTAAGGAGTGCCAGATAATGTATATAATCTCATTTGATCCTCATTACATTACAACCTTGTGAAGCAGATCTTGTTCTTCCCATTTTATGGCTGAGAATACGGAGGCTCAAAGGGATGAATGAACTTGCCCAAGATCACACAGTTGGTGTGCAGCAGGGCAGAACTGGAAAACAAACGTGTGACAGCAAAGCCAATCAACACAAACGTTCAGCATGAGGAGAGTCACCTCCTTCATTCCAGAAGCTGTCCGTGCACTAAAGTGGCTTCTGAACTCATTGGCTTCATGGGCAGCCACAGCAGACCAAGTGGGTCCCAGGAGGATGTTGACTTGAGCCACGGGGGTGGGTATGTGATATCTAGATTTTATCAGGTCTGCAAAAGGAAAGAAGAGCTAGCACTGAAATGGAAGAGGGGTCCCTCTGTGCTGTCCCAGTAAAAGAACAAAAATGCCCAAGCCCAAGGATAGGGTCATGCACAAGTCCTCAACTGCAGACAAATTCAGTGTCTGGAGAGACCCAATGATGGGGAATAGAACCTGGGGACAGGGCAGAGGTGACCAGACACCCAGGAACAGAGCCCCTCTTCTATAGGCAAGTTTGTATGAATCAAGAGAGTCCTAGGAGAAAAGGCTGGGTAGCCCTGGGAGGGCAGCAGCCCCTCTCTGAGCTTCATTTCAGGCAGGTGTTGGGCTTCCACCATGGCATCAGAGCACTTCAGAAGCCTCTGTCACACCCCTCTACCCAGCCCCTTTGTGGAGGCCAGGGAGAGTCAAACATGTGTCACAATAAGCACTTCAAGCCCTTGGCTCCCTTAAAACCTCATCTCCATACAAAAATAGCTGAACAAGGCCACTTCCTAGAGGACAGAGAGCTTTGGACAGCCTTCTGGGTAGATTCTTATCCCATTATCCCTGATGCGAGGTAGGCAGATGGTGGATCCCTTCCAAGCTGCTGGACAGACTCAGGTCTGAGTCAGCTTGTTCTCTCATCCTGGGCTTGGGTTGACCTCTAATCCTACCTTTGTCTTTTGACTCTGAGTCACCTCATCTTAATGGACATTTGGCCTCAGTGCAAGATCTCACAAGAAATCTTGTTCAAGGTCACTTTCTTCAGTCCAGCCATGGACCCAGGTTGTTAAGATGATTAGGGTCCCGAAAAAGGCTAAATCCACCCGGAAAAAAGATGGCGACCGGTAGGAAGGTAGGGAGAGAGAGAGTGTGAGTGAGGAACCCATAGAGGAGAGTGTAGACGTGTGTGGTGTGTGTGTGTGTGTATGAGCTAGGGTCAGTTAGATTCTGCAGGTCTTCCAAGGGGCTGCCTAACCGGGCAGTCCTAGACGGCGGAGCCCTGCGCACAAAGATGATTAGGGTCCCATATAAGAGATGTTTATGCAGCCAAGGGGGTACTGAGAATCAGTTGGATTCTCCAGTTTCCAGCAACACCAAAATGTGGACAGATGCTGTCTCTTGGGGAAGAACTGTGTCCCATGGCCAGGACTGTGTCCAGCTTTTAGGGAATGGCACTAGCAGAACCAGGTAGAGGACAGAGTCCCTGATAACCAGTCTAGGAAGCAGAGACTTATAGGGGCTCCAGCCCTGCAACAGGATTAGAGCACTAAGCAAGTCTCCAGACAGAAGCTAGTCCTAATCTTTGCTCCAGGTAGGGGATATGAAGGGGAAAGTTCATGAGCAGGCAGTCACTTGGTGATTTGTGCACAGGCAGGCAAACACCTCCAGACCCATGGCTTAGGGTCTAGGCTTACACTACTGGAGGTTGAGTTTCTAACATGCAGACGTGGGCAGGCTCTGGGCACTGAGCCTGGGGGAGAGTGCCCTTGGGAATTCTGGCTGAACCAGGACGGAAAAGAACTGAGAGGTATGTGAACACTCCCAAGCACCCCTCAGTTCAGGAAATCAGCATCCCATCTACATAACAGGTCAGCCAAGCTCAGACCTCCCAGGCCTGACGTTGTCTCTTGCTGGTGATATCCCTGCTGTTTCCTATAGATTAACTGCGAAGAAATTAGAGCGTGATGATAAACACTGATTAACCGTAGCCTTAGCAGGGGAGATGTTTCTCTTTCCTGTCGCATGCTTTCTCCCTCCCTGCCTCCATCTTCTCTCTCTCTCCCTGAAGAAGCACTGCTCTTTGTCCTAACCTATGGAACGGTGGGTTAATTGGCTTATAGAGCTGCTGAATATGGAACAGAGCCCTAATGGAGATTTAATCAAAGGAGACAGTTGTGTCGAGTGAGGTGTAAAAGCCATTGAAGATGAATGGAGACAGATACAATTTTCCCCCCAGAGTTATTCGAAGCAATTTTAATAAAGTGCAAGTTTAACTATGGAAGGGATTGTGTGACTAAGTGTCATTTTGCTGTAGGGCACAGCAGAGCAGGCGCTGGAAGGAAGACTTAGAAAGTCACTTGAGAAGGTGAAGCCTCTCTCTGTCTCAGACAATGGGCGAAAGGCCAAAGTTCAACGCTACCATCCAAGTCTACCTTTTTGCCCAGTGGCCCATCTGTGGACCTCATTTAAATAGTGTTTTCTGTGGCTGTATCTTCTGTGGCTGTATCTTCTGTGGCTGTAAGCAAAAGACACACTAGGCTCAGGTCATGCTGTGATTTGAGGCCCATGGACCCCACCACTGACTGGACACCTCAGCCTGGATCCCTGCATCTTCCCCTGCCAACCCCTCTGCTCCTCCTTCAGTTTCCAGCTAAACTGTCACTCTGTTTGGAAAGGATCCCCGGGGCCCCTTAGATGCTTGCATTTCTCTGATGACCTACACACCATGCAATTCCATAATGATCTTTTTTTCTGTATGTGTCTACCATTCCCACTAGACTGTGAGATCCCCAAAGCATATATAGATACACACACACACACACACACACACACACACACACACACACATACACATATATATATATATGAAATCCACTTACTGGGATTATCTTAGATAGGCTATTGTGTAAATTGCTTCTTTGCTCAGCAATATGGTATAGATGTCTCTCCATATCAGTGCATGTGGCTCTATAGCAACCTCTTTAACAGCTGCACTCCATTGCTTTGTGTGACTGTCACATAAATTATTTAACCAATCCCATATCTTTTTCTGCTATCAGAAACATTGAAAGGAGCATTCTCTTTTATATGTGGTTTTGAAATTCTTTCCAATTAACCCTTTGATAAATTCTTAGAAGAAACACTGTTGAGGTGAACATTTTGAATCATATTTTCAAACTATCCTTCTACAAAGGGAAGAGGTGCTCTAACATACACCCCCATGAATGCTGTCTGAGAGTACCTGTTTCCCTACACCCTTTCCAAGTGCTGTCAGTCACATTCATCTTTGCCAATCTGACGGGTAAAACTTGATGTGTCAGTCTTGTTAAATTTGACAATTTAATCATCCAAAAAAGACCCCATCTAAAGAGAAGATATAACTATATGTCATGGCAGGGTCATGGAGAAATTCCGAAAGCCTGTGTGAGAGAGAAAAATGTGATGAAGCTTTTCTTAGAGAAACCACCCAAAATAAGAGAGTTGGCCTCTGCAGGAAGAGGCTAGCAGCCCCAAAACCATTAAATCCAGGTGTAGTCAGATGTGGTCTGGTTCCTGTAATATCATACCCCAGCGAGCTGAGTGGGATTTCTAGATGGCAGCATTTTCGGGCATCTGACCAGCATCTAAGTCAGGGATCTGAGCACATCACCTAAGTGTGTGGGCCAGCAGATGCAATATGCAGGTCAGAGAGATGGTGTGTCTTATATAGAAGATATAAGGTACATAAGGCACCTAAACAGCCCTAGGGTAAAATCAGAAACCAGGGAGCTGGACAGGGAGCAGTTAGACTCAAGGAGCAGCTAGTGAGGCTGCAGTCTGATGCACCCAGGCACCCAGGGGGAGCTAAATACCCCCGTGCACTGGGTGCACCAGATGTAAAGGCAACCGATGACTTGAAGCCCTACTACTGTCTAGTAGGCAAGGGGCTCCCAATGGCCTGCAGGCTGGACAAGTGGTGGAGCAGTAGCAGATATGGACGGTACTCCTCACAACTGAATCTACCAAACGGAGATACCTTCCCCAGAAAACATGCAAATGATTTCTTCCAACACAGTCCCTTTCCAGCCTAAAGGTGAGAGTGGGAGTGGGCACAGCTATGCTCTCCTCACAGATCAAAGATGGGAGTCCAGGTTCTGAAAGGAATGAATTTGAGTGAATGCTGTTACTACATTGATTGGCATGAAGTTCAGGCCCTGTGTCCAGTTTATCAGTCCCATGGAGGAGACCTCAGTGAAATCCAGGGAAGGTACCTGACGTGGAGTGGAACAGGGTCTGACCTGCAAGGCACGAAGCCCAGCTCAGGGGCTCTGGCCAAGCAGGCTGATGCTTGGGGTTGGATTCAGAAGGTGATTCTAAAACCAGATCCATGAACCAAATCAAATAAAGTCCAAACATTCCTTCTATCTAAGAGGTGAATGTAGGGTTCGGAAATTGAAATAAAAAAGTCAGAGCTGAGTAAATTAAAGATGCAGATCAAGAAGCAAGAAACAAATAGTGAGTTGATGCCAGTGGGTTTAAGAACTTTGCTGTCAGCAAGACTGGGATGACCAGAGCAACCTTGTTAAAGGTTCCACGGAGTTTGGGAGTGTGGGCTGGCCTAAGTTCAAGGCCAAGACTCAGGCAGGTGTTTGCTGCCATTCTTATGGTCAGCTGCTGGGGCTGTATGTTGGTCATCAGCTCTTAGTATAATGGGAGGAGGTGATGAGTAATTTCATTGACTGTAGCCTACAGTGTTACCAGTTGTCCTCTTTGCTGCAGATGTTGAAGCCACCATGGATTTTGTTGGGATGCCAATGGGCAGCAAGGATGCTTCCCAGGGGAAGTTTCCATCCTGCTGACTGTGTGCAGAAGTGGACAGAATAATCACAATAATGCACATACTGGAATCTTAAAGACCTGCCTTCCAAAGAGCAGCTACTCTAGCTAGAGAGCAAGATCAGGGCTTTTGAATAGAAGAAAAACTAAGGACTACCCTCTGCTCCAGGAACTCCAACTCACCTCCCACCTAGAATCCTGCTCCATCCAGACTGAGTAGGGCCTGACCCACAGATTCTGCATCTTTTTCTCTTGCTCCCAGTAGCATCTTTGTTTTATGTTTAAATGGATGTTGAATCCAAGTTAATAAAAACTCCTCAAAATGTCAAAAATAAAAAAACCTGCATAATAAAAACGTTAATAATAAAACTCCTCAATTTTTCTTTCTGTCCAACAAACTAGACTCAGCATTGCATGCAGTCACACAGGTTCTTACCGCCCCTGTCTCACCATTGGCCATTAACTAAGCTGAGAAGCAGCATAGCACAATGGTTAAGAGCATGAAACCTCAACTGAGCTACCTGGGGTTAAGCCCTGGCTCTATCCCTAACCAGTTATGTGACCTTGGACAAGGCATCTTTATAGTCTTTTGTTGTATGCCTCTGTGCTTCAGTTCTATGACCTGAAAGATGTGGGTAATAGTAGCAATTATTTCCTGGGTTTTTAAAGATTGAGTGGGTATATGTAAAGCCTTTAAGACAGTATGTCACATACAGTTAGTGCCATATAACTGTTAGCATTAGCCATCATTATTGTTTACTCACGTCACCTGGCCAAGGAACATGACCCATACTGGGTAAGTAGGAAAAGCGAGAGACATCTGGGTTATATCTCAGTTATTTATTTTGATACAAATAACTTGTTTCCTTTTCTGTAGTAATAACGGCAGTAGCTTTGAACTGCTGAGTGCCTACCAGGTGCCAACCACTGTACAATCCCATTTAACCTCCATAACAACCAAGTGAAATCCATGTAATTACCCCCACTTGGCAGATACAGAAACTGAGGCTCAGAGAGGTTAATTAACTGGCCTGAGGTCACATAGCAGTTAACAGAGAAACTCAGATTTTAATCCAGGTCTGGCTGACTCCGAACTTGCACACACTTTTGTTCTTTCCAGTAATAGTTCAAAAGTAAATGAGAAGAGTCCTGGAAAAAAAAGGCTAAATCCAGCCTGGGATTACTTAGATATTGTAGTAGCTTCTATATTTTTGTTCACAATTGTCTCTTCCCTCCCTGTCCTTGTCATGCTTCCCTGTAGGTATCCCTACTTCCTGCTCCTTTGACTTAGGGCTAAAGCATGTGACTTGCTTTGCCCATTAGTCTGCCAGCAGATTCGACTTACCCCACATCTGAGCAGAACCCTTCAATGGACTTTCTGGTTTACCTCTTTCTCCCTTGAGCTTCTGCCCTCTGCCACGAGAAGAGCATGCCACAGATGGGGGCTGCCCCTTCAGGCAGGGTTATCCCAGAATAAGAGGACAACCCTGAAGGTGAGCCACGCCCATCAGAGCCCAGAAGAACCCAGCATAGCTACTGCCCCCTGGCAGCCCTCACATAATGTAAGCAGGAAATAAATATTTGCTCATGTAAGCCAGTGAGATTTGGCAGGAGGGAGTGGAGGTTGTTGCCACAGCAAAAGCTAGCTAATACAGACACGGTCCCGGGAGTTGGGAGGATAGACCAAGCAAAGGAGAGGATAATCCAAGCTTGCTGCTTTGCAAAATACTAATCCCATTTGGTTGTAAAGATGGGCTTTACACCATCCTACTGCATTTTTGCACATAATTGGTGATTTAAATATGTTCTCTAAGTTAAAATCAAAATAATGAAGCCACAGAGGACTCAAGGGCGTGAGGGAGGAAGAAGGAAAGTGGCCAAGATCTTTTGAATTTCCCTTCCATGGTGGGAAAAGACAGTGGGTGGCTCCAGCGGATGCAGAGGATGTGCCCAAGTTGAAACTATTTTTCCTGAAGAAGAGAAAGTCCACAGAAAGAGCTTTCCTGCAGGGAGTCTGGGAGGAGAAGCCACAAGAGTCCACGCAGCCCTGTGGGTTTGGCTGCCACTGCGTTCTGGAGGCTCCTAGGGTAAATGGGACATTTCCATGTGACAAGTGTGGAGTGAAGCCCCCAGTTCTCCAGCAAGAACGAGGACCAAGCATAGATCCCCCAAATTCTGGCTGGGACCACTTTCACCAAGACAAAGTGCCCAGAAAATAGAGCTTTTGGTCCCAGCTTAATACTTAGCTGGGACCTGGCACAGTCAGCTATATAGAGATCAGCTTTATGGGTACTGGAGGTGACTCTTTCTTTGCTGTATTGTGCCCAAAGGTGTTTTTTGAGGATGAGTGGATGGTGTGAGTGAAAGAAGGTGATTGCTGCCCAATCCCACTCCCAAGCCTCCTCTTGAATGCCCCAGCATGTCCAGGGGCCACAGAGCAGGACTTTGGAGAGAGCAGGGGTTCCTGGGGTCTCTGCGGCGAGGAGAGGAAGGAAATGCTGGGGCCATGCCATCAGACCTCTCTTATTGGTCCTAGGCCAGCTGAGAGCTAGGAAAGGCTGCAACACCCCTGAGGTGTTTCCATGGCAACAAGCAGGCAGCTCTGCTCTTTAGGAGGAGTTTGTGGAGGAGGAGGGGAAGAGGTAGGGAAACAGGAGAGGAAATGAAGGAGTAAGGATGAGGTATGAAAGATCAGGAGGGGAAATGGAAGGGAGAGAGAAAAGGGAAAGGAAAAGTCCAAGGAGAGTCAGAGGAGCTTAAGAAGAGGAAGGGAGAGGGGGGGAAATGGGAGAGAAATAAGAGGAAGCATATGAAGAGGAAGAAAAGGAAGGAAGGGGCAGAGGAATGAATAGGGGGTAGGATGAATGAAAGAGCTGCTTGTATTCCCTACTTCATGCCCCAGAGGCAAGGGTGCCCACCACCTTGGATACCATGCACATCATGCTGGCCCCGCAGACATGGTGTCAAAGGGTAGAACACAGGCCCAGAAGACCTTGGCTTGAACCCCATTTTGCCCTCTAGGAGCTGAGGGAACAGCAAGAAGTTTCAAGAACAAGTTTCGGCCTCTGGTAGACCCTGCCCCTGGCTGCATGAGCTTGGGCAAATCATTAAACTTCTCTAAACGTCAGTTTTCACATCTTTTAAAAAAATGGAGATACTATTGCCTCGTGGAGTTATGAAAATCAAAAAAGATAATGCATGTAAGACCTTTAGTAGGTACACAGCACATGGAAAGCACTTAATAGATGTTTATTATCTCTGATGTGTGACTCAGTCATCACTTAACCTCTGCACCTCCATTTCCTCATCTGTAAAAGAGAGATGATCTCCACCTCAGAGGGTTTTTTAATTGTGTTATTGTAAGTGCTCAGTAAATGTTAGCTATTAAAATTATCTTCTTAATAACAAGAGTAAACATTATGTAATGCCTGGCCCTTTTTTCAAAGCACATTCTCCACTGTCACTTCATTTAACACTTGCCACCACTGTGCGCAGTAGACAGGACAGTATGATTTTCCTTATTGGACCTGGGGCATAGCTGTAAGCACTGTGCTGAGTGCTTCACATTCATCACCTCATCGAATTCTACAAGCAAACATTCAACATAAGTCTCATCTTCATTTTTCATTTGAGAAAACCAAGGCGCCAAGGGGTAAAGGAGTTTGCCTGCCACTTGCTAGTAGGTGTCAGAACTTGGACTTGAATGAAGAGTGGCAGGCAAAGGTAACACAACTGATCTGAAACATTTCCTTTCATTCAGCATTTTTGCCCTGAACCGACCCTTCTGATTTGCACAGTGACTCTGTAGAACAGAGTGGAGGTAAGGAGTCTTACATCTTTGGGGAATCTCACCCTCATGAGACACCTCTTAGGACATCCCTGGCAGACAGACCCTGGTCACTGGGCAGGCTCCTTGGGGACCTGTGACAGCTTGACCCAGAGCCTGGAGTATAGTGAACACTCAAAAAATTATACAGTGAAATTGCCAGTCAAGTCCAAGCAAGGAACAAGGAAGCCTTTTACAACTGGTCTTCAGAGACCTTCACCCAGGGCCACCGTAAGAGAAAGCAAGGTAACTTAAACCTTTTTCCTTTGTTTTGTTTTATATTTTTTTAAGAAGGAGGCAGATTGAAACTATTTCACTTCCCTTGTGATAAAATGTAATGTACCTTTGTGTTTGTTTTAAGAAATCGCGTGTGTGTCTATGTCTGTGTGTGTGATTTAGAGAGGGGAGGAGGAGGGGAGGGAGAACAGGGGAGAGGAAAGAAGAGAAGAAACTGGGGAAGAAGGGTAAAGGGAAAGAGGAAGAAGTAGAGACAAATAAACCACAGAAGGACAAATGCCAAAAGACATGAGAGGAGATCAAAACAATGCCAGAGAAAAGGAAGCAGGAGGAGTGACGGTCAGATTAACAGACTATGACAGAAAAGCATCCAAAAGAGATGAGCAGGGACACACAGAGGTAAAAAGACAGAGACCCCAAAGGAAAGAGAGCAAGCCAGAGAAGAAACCTCCTCTCTTTGTTGTCAAAGAGAAACACATGCACTCCATGAATGAAGAATACATATGGTTCATATGATTATGAAAATGCAGCATTGGCGTGAGCACAACTAGGAAAAAGAACTCTCTCTTCTCTTTCCCGCTGCCCACCCCCCACTCTTCTCTTTGGGAGGGAAGCCTGATTCAGCTCTCTACATTCTAAAAAGGCTATGCTCAGCCAGAATTTGTGATAAAGGTGTTTTAAATCACAGCTAAAATTTGACAGCACACATGTTCTAGAAATCCTCATCTCATCATGAAAATAAAAAAAACCTTAATTTTATATTCTGGGAATTAGAATCATCCCATCTCATTTCTCAAAGAAATAGGTTTTTTATTGTCACAAATCATTTCTATTGCCACTAACCTCTTAAAATATTGGTGTATTTTTTCCATGATGGTTCTGCTTCTGATGTGGTCTCAGTTGGTGTGGATTCAGTGTTTGTTCAATAGGCATTTATTATATACTTACTGGGTACAGGGCTTGGACCGAGCTGTGCTGAGCACTCTGGATAAACAGTGAGTAGGTCTTGTCTTTGTTGTGGGCTCTGTAACCATATCACAATCAAAGGGTGGATCAATACCTTACCACTCTCCAGATAATTCACACTGAGATGACATTGCATGTGTTCCCCAACTGTCCCCAAGGTCAGCCTGAAAGGTGAGCTTCTCCATTGTAGAGTAGAACTTGGACTCAGGGTACCACTCTACCCATCCATCTGTCCTGATGCCTTTGGTCAATAGTAAAAGCAGGTGTATTCTGAGGCCCTGACATAAGCTCTGCAATTGTTCCCAGTATTTTCAGGGCCCAGGAAGCCCTGGGAGATGGAGAGGAGGGCAGAATTTCTGGAAATAGCTTTATGCATTGAGCGTTTGAGAGCCTTCCCTTTGCAAAGTTCATTGAAGGTGCCCCACCGACCTGGGGTTACCTGCAGACAGTTCCCTTAGACACAGCTCTGCCTTCTGCACCTTCTGCCTGAGGATGTTCTCTGGAGACTAAAAAGTGAGTCTCTGAGAGGTGAAGCTCCAGGTGTGCCCTTCACACAGTGAAGCAGAGGAGTTGGTGAATAAGTAACCAGCTTTATCATCCCTCAGATGGAAAATTCCAAAGTGTGTTCCACATAGTTTATCAGATAGTCCTCAGGAGGACTGAGCCCTAGGTACCCACATTGGTAACCCACTCAAACTCACCCTTCATTGGCTGAACTCCCCCCATTGTCTCTCTCTCCCACTCCTTCACTGTCAACAACCAAATAAACTTCTTGTACCTAAATTCTTGTTTTGGGTCAGGGACAAACTAAGACAGCCTTTACAACCCTCTAGATAAGCTCCATTACTCTCAGTATTAGAATTTGTTCCTCAAACGCTCACTCTTTGCCAAGGACTGTGCTATAGGGGGATTCATACATGGTCCCCCAACCTCATGGAGCTTATATTCTAGACTGAAAGAATATGCACAACAAATAATCACAAAACTACATATAAAGTTATTATTGTGTTAAGTGCTAATTACCTGGGTTCTGAGAATGTAAATTAGTCAAGGAGGTCAGAGAAGTCTTCCCCATGGAAGTGACCCTTCCATTGAGATCAGAAGGAGGAGTAGAATCTAACTAGGGAAGATGGAAAGGAAAAAGTATCTGGATCAATAAGAAAAACTTGAATGAATGACGAAAGTGAATCAAACAGAGGTTAAGGTCCCACACAGGTTAAGTTGTTGAAAGAAGGTTTGACTTCAGTCCTATCTGACTCCAGTGTTATAGTCAACAATTGGAAAGGAGATGGGTGTGTAGGAGGGGGAGGTGACTTGTTACTCTCATTATTCATACTATGAAAGGATTAACTACAGCTTCTCTTAAATAGAAAACTCCCATAGGGCATTTAACAATTAACTCAAAGAGGTAATTACAAATTAAGATAAATGTATCTGTTGGATATAAAGGGGAGGTAACTGAAAGTGTGCAAAGTAGGTGTGTCAAAACTACTAAGAGGTTAGGCATCTTCCCAAGCATATTTCATACCATCTAGCACCAAGGTACCAGCAGCCTTAACAGGAAGACCTGGGGAGGGGAAGGAGGGGTTTCCTGAGTGACTGACAGATGGGAAGGGAGTGACTCATAGCCTCCCTTCCATCTCAAAGCAGAAACCCAAAGAGTGTACTACCAAAGAAAAATAACATTCTGGAATGGGGAGGTCATTTTTATTTCTGGTTAGTTTGTAAATGTACATAAAAGACCTATAACTTGCATAATAACAAGAAGGAAAAGAGAACAAACAGAAAATAAGCTATAAAACTATTAAAGAGCAGTATATGCAACGAAGCCTTACCAGGCTGAATTCTAGAGAAAAATGAGCCCTTTGTAGGTGAACAGAAAGTAATGGCAACTTCCATAACTGAAGGCAAGAACTTTGTCTTAATGTAAGTGGATGGAGAATCAGGTCTATCAGAGACAGAGAGAATTGATGGATGGAAATCAGTCAAATGTGATAAGGCAGAAAATACTGGAATCTGGGAAGAGCCCCACACATAAAGGAAATTTTGCTGAGTAACCAGCAGAGAAAATGCAGGTGGAAAGTAAAAGATTTTTTGTAGCTTTGTGGTTCTTAAACTTTGGGGCCCTGCTGGAGTTTAATCCCGAAGTGATCCAAATGTACTTCAAGTTGCAGCCCAACTCCATCTCTGGTAAAAATCTGAAATATCAAAGAGATCAGCCTCTTCGGAGGTCAAAGATTCATCTATAAAGCAAAAAGATATATCCTTGGTCTCATTTGAAACAAGAAGTGAACTTAATATAATTAAAGTTGTGTCCCAGCTCTAGCTCAATTAGTGAATTTTACTGGGGCGGGGAGGGTGTGTGTGAAACCTGTGCTTTTTAGAATACATACATTCACACATACATATACACATACACATGAATAAACACAAAAACTATACTTCAGTATCCACTGTTTCTACATGTAATATCTGGCACACATTAAAAAAGTACAAGATGTGAAAAAGTTGAAAAATGTGCTACATAATCAAGAGAAAAATAGTCAGTAGAAGCGGACTCACAGAAGACCAATATATAGGCAATCGAGGACTTTAAAATAACTGTTATAAACATATTGGGAAATTTGAAAAAAAAAGAGAATAGAAAACATGAAAAAAGTAATATATCAGGAGAAAATGGAAATTCAAGAAATTAAGAATTAAAAATATACTGAGGTCTGAAATGAATTTGAAAATTAAAAATTAATTTTATGTGTTTAACAGCAGATTGGGCACAAGAGAAGAAAAGCAAAGCAAACTTAAAATCAAGTCAATAGAAATTACCCAAACTGAAACACAGAGAGAAAAGGGATGAACAGAACATCAGTTACCTGTGGGTTCATATAAAATGGTCTAACATATGTGTACATGGGGTCCCAGAAAGAGAGGAGAAAGATAATAGATATAAAAGATATGTGTAAATACATAATGGCTATCTTTGTCAAATTTGATTTTTAAAAATTAACCCAAAGAATCCAAGAAGCTCAAAAAAAACCCCAAACAGAATGAATACAAAGAAAATCAGTCTTAAGTATATCATAGTGTAACCAGAAAGAAAAAGGAAACCTTTAAAGCAGCCAGAAAACACACACACACACACACACACACACACACACACACACACTCACACACACACTCACGCATGCACACACGGGACTTCCACTCCAGCCAGACTGAAATAGTTAAAATCACCTACCCGTGCTTCTTCTCTGTGCCACCTGGCCTTTGGATCTGCTGCCCTCTGTATTTAGCATGCTCTATCAAAACCTTGTGCACCTGGCACACTTCTAAAGTTCCTGCAACACTCAGTCAAAGAGTCTCATTGTAATGGTCAAGTGTCATTATTTGGGCTGACTGGATATTCAAACACCTTATGTTTAGAGAGTTATCAACAGCTTACAGAATTCCTGAAAGTTAAACAATAGGCTCCTGTCAGCTGGTATGAGCTGGCTCAGCATACACTGACTCTGCCACCTCTAGTGACCTCATTCAATCTTCACTGCCTGTTTCTGATTTGCTAGAAAAGGCTTTTCTCCTTGGCCTGTACTAAAGAAAGGAAACCAGAACCTCTAGGTAGATGGGAGACTTGTCCAAGATCATCCTGTGAATTTGGACAACACTGAAACCGACAAAACTAATAGCTAAAATCAGGGGACGCCTACCACATGTCAGGCACTGTGATGATGCTTTGCACAATGCATTTCATTCTCACCACAACCATATAAGATAGGTTCTATAATCTTTCCCTCTTTTAGATTAATATAATAATAATCCTATCTAATAAAGAGGGAATATGCTAATTGACCATCACACCCTCACAAATATGGCAGTGCCCACGGCCAATAAGGAGGGAATGTGCTAATTGACTGCCACGCCCTCAAAATATGGTGGCACCCACAGCCACAAGGTGATGGCGCCCAGTCCCCTCAGCCACACGGGGGCGGCCAGTGCACGGCACGGCTGGGCCCACCCCCAGGCAGGTCCGGCTGCTCCGCATGCCTGCCTCCAGAGTCTCCCAGTCCCTTCAGCCCCCCAGCCACCCAGGGCTGGCCCAAGGTGCAGGCAAGCCTCGGATGTCGGCTGCCCAGCCGCGCAGGGAAGGCCTGAGGCACAGGCAAGCCTCAGATGGCAGCTGCCCAGGGCTGCCAGAGGTTCAGGTAACCAGGGCTGGCCGAGGCTTTCACTGCAGGCAGTGGCAGCAGCAGAGGTGTGATGGGGGGGTAGCCTTCCCATGATCACCCAGTTGCCTCCCACCCCTGGGGGCTCCTGGACTGAGAGGGGGCAGGCCAGGCTGAGGGAACCCCGTCCAGTGCATGAATTCTCATGCACTGGGCCTCTAGTAATAATAATAATAACAACTCTAGATAAGTTAAATAATTGTCAAGGGCATGCCACCAGAGTACTAAGCCAGGATCCAGACCCTGGTAGTCTAACTTCACTGCTGTTGATCTTAAGCATTATCTCTAGTTCCCCAAGTTTTCTGACTTGACATACACTCTTGCTACCTTCACTTTTCAACTAAGACAAAAGTACCTGCTTATTTATATAATGCTTAACTTGACTCTGTGCATAGTGGGTTATTCCATGCCTATAGCTAAAAACGCAGTAGGACCAGACTTTTTTAGCTTTCCAATGGGGAAGAGATATTTGCCCCAAACCATCATAATCCCTTAGTGACCAAAGACCTCCACTTTCAAAGAGATTGAAATTGGGATCTGTAATGAAACCAAAGAGCCATAAGACAAATGCCTTGTTTCATGGAACGGGACTCTATAACACATGTAACTAATTTATTATCTGATGTCTTTTATTTATTCATTCATTAAATATTTATGAAGATTCCATTGTGTGCCAGGCATGGTGTGAGTGTTGTATAACCTATTAGACACTACCAGAGCAGTTTCTAGGATCCATGAGACTTTCAGGGATTCATGGAAATATTTGAAAACTAAAAATAAGTAATAGCATCTTTATAACACAAAGGCTGCAAAATTAAATCAACAAATATCTATTTGAAAGTCTTCAAAATATAACCTTATGCCAACCTGTCAACTGCCTTTCAACACAACTCTTACATGGTTATATAAAATTATATTTAATGTAGCAGTGGCATTATAATATATTTGATTTTAAGTAAGGCAAGTCTCTGAAACTAATAGTGCCTTAAATTTATGAAGGTTGTTTAACAACCTAGAACAAAGATGTATAAGACCTCATCTCCAGCTTCAAGGGAGCCTAGTCTTATGCTTTGTTTGTTTACTTGTCTATTTTATGTTCTAATCATGAGTTCTCAGAAGGCCAGAATTTTGTCCTGTGTTTTTCTTGTTCAACTTCATATTTTCCTGACCTAGAGCAGGGCTGCATTTAGAATAGTATCCAATGTGTTGGCTAGACAAGCACAATCAGATTAGTACTGTGATCTACAATCTCAATTTTGAGCAATCCACAAAGATACAGAAGTCATTTTCTTGCACCCTCTTGCATACTTGTGGAAACACACACACACACACACACACACACACACACACACACACACACACACACCCTTTGTTCCCTACCCACTAAACTCCATGGATGTAAGGAAACGAAGAAATGTTGATTAGTAAGTAGCTACAAAGCACCACTGAATGTTGATTAGTAAGTAGCTACAAAGCACCACTGCTGGGAACTTTTCATACATCAAGTATGCAACATGCAAATATGCAACATGCAAATATGCACTGTGCCTGCTACATTGCAGTGGGCATTGCAGATAACCAGGAATGTACAGTCATTTTTTCCTGAACTGTCTACACTTTTCCCATCTTCCGTTTGTGAACCTTTTGCACATCCCTTTGCATGCCAAGTGCAAGATGCATGATCCTGAAGGGGAGGGACAATTTGAGGCAGATTATGAAACAAGCGGGAAGTAGTCTCCAGAAGGGCTAAATGTCTTGAAATTTGTCCCGCTGCTCATTAAATGGAATGTTTATCTCTCCCACACTTACCAGTTCATTTGGGTTCCTGGACCAATCTTGTCTTCAGGTGACTTTCATGACTTTCATTTATGTGAGCTCAAGGCTGCCACTTCTGAACCAGTGGTCCACCACCAGGGACCCTTAGCCTCCCTCAGTCTCATGAAGCCAAAACATTTCCATGGTCCAGGGAACTCGCTCTGTGAGGAGCTGCATTGCCCTCATGTCAGCAATCCATGAACTGAAAGTGATTATTTCAGAGGGATGGATTTAAAGCTGCTCAATGCTCAAGAGAAGATAAACAGGAGTGTGAAGGTCTCAGGGACGTGGGGAAATGGTCTGAGGCCTAGAGCCCATCTGCACCATTCCAGATTTGACCCACACAATAGATACTACAGGATTAGGTTGAGTAATGTGGTTTTAAAAAACAGTTGCTTCGCATTATAGAAATATGAATTTAAGTGTACGATGGAGAGATTTTGCTTCCTTGACTTAAAGGTTAATTTTTTTAAAATTTAGCATTCATTGGCACTAATTACATTGCCAAATACTGTTCTAAGAGATTTCTGTTCATTATCTCAATTGAGCCCATCAGCAAACGTATGCAGTCTATATGAGTATTCCCATTTACAGATTAGGAAACTAAGGTTCAGGAAAGTGAGGTGGCTTGACCAGTCACACATCTTATAAATATCTCAAGTTGGATGAGAACCCAGTTTGTCTTTATCTGAAAACTTGCTTTTAACACTTAACAATTATTATCGAGCCCCATTGTAAGGCCAGAGGAAACAACAGACATATAAATTTGTAAGTTCCAGATAGTGTGTCAAAATGCTGTAGGAACAATATAAACAGGGTCCTATGGGAGTACGAGGGCGGGGGAGAGATGGAGAGGGACAGAGGGATTTCACAGAGGAGGTGGCAGTTGAGCTGGGCTTGATGCTGGAGTGGGAGTTTGCCAGGTGAAGAAAAAGGAAACAGCCTGGTTGGTGTGGCTCGGTTGGAGCATTTTCCCATGCACCAGAGGTTGAGGGTTCGATCCCTGGTCAGGGTGCATTCAGGAGGCAATTGATCAATGTATCTCTCCTCTCTCTCTCTCTCTCTCTCTCTCTCTCTCTCTCTCTCTCTCTCTCTCTCTCCATTCCTCTCTCTCTAAAACCAATTTAAAAAAAATAAAGAAATGGCATTGGAGGCAGAAGGAAGACCATATGCAGTTGAGTTAAATGTGGGAGTTGGACCTGGAGGGTTTGGGGAATGAATTGGAGGAGAGAGCTATGAGAATGGCTGGGACCCAGGGTGAGTGAGAAGAACTCCTAAGTCCAGAGGCTTGAGAGATAAACCAGAGTTAGAGTTTGGAAGGCATGGCAATTTAGCATAAATCATCCATGGTGGAGGAGGGGACTGGCTGATAGAGGTAAGACTGAAGACGGAAGACTGATAAGGAGGCAACTAGAGGAGCCCAGGTAAGAAATGGTGAGTTCTGAATTAAGGCAGCTACTGTGTGGATGGAGAGCTTTGGCAGGTGAAACAAAAACATCAGTGTACATTTTCAAAAATTGCCGGGGAAATCATCTAAAAGGGAAGATTCTGAGACCCACCCCCAGATCATAGAATTCTCTACATCGGGAGTAGGACTCTATAGCCTGTGTTATTACAAGCTCCCCAGGAGCTTCTGATGCAGGTACTGAGCAGATAACTCCTTGGGAGATACGTCCAGCACCAACAAGCTTGGTAATGGCTTGGGTATGAGGCTGAGGAAGAGGGAAGAGTTGAGTTTATGTCCCCTTCCTTGACATTTATGTTCGCCATTTCTGCTGAAAACTGCTTAATTTTCTTCCGGAAGGTATCTTTTTCCTACTCTCAGTCCATGTAGTTTGTGTAGATCCCCAGGTGACCAAGTCTAAGCTAATCAGTTCCTCACTCCCTACTCATTCAGGGATGAGCAGATGACTCAATCAGAGCCAATTCTGAGACAACTGGGAAAAGAAGCAAATAATCTTCCTTGTTGGCCTTGAACCTGGCAGGATAAGATGCTGCAGCTGCTTCTCCCAGGTAGAGCTTGAGAACAATGCCAAGAGAAGGCAGATGTAAGAGATTAAAACACACACAAAATGGTATTGCCATTGTTGGGTCCTGAATCCAGACATGTCTAAAGCCAGTATACTCCTAGCGTTTTCATTACCTGCACCTACAATTTGTTGGCTTGCAGTTGTTGTGGGTTTTTTTTACTTACCCCAATCTGTGCTGGGTTATCTATTTCTGACAAAAAGTCTGCTGATCACTTTAAGAAAATCTGATACATAAAAATCTTACCTTACAAATCAGATAGAGAGCTGATTACTTCTATTAAAAAGGGATTCACTCACAGCTTCCTTTGAAGAGAGAGCCTCCCCGAGGTATGGAGTGTAGAATTTGATTTATTAAATTTGATTTACACATGACCTTTTCAGGAAGACAATCTTAAATGCAAAATAAGAACTACTCTAGCAGGATAATTGCACTCAAAGCTACTCCAGTGTGACTTTCTGGGGCCAGGCAGGTAGCTCCCCCAAGAAAACAGCTTCCCTGCCCTCCATTCTGGGGTCTAAATTTGATTTCACGGCTCCATGGTCCCCACAATTGTAAAATCCAACGTACCTGTAGCAGGACCTGATCTACTTGTTACATAATTCTGACCCAGTTGTCCCCAGCTCTAAGCTGGTGGTATTTGTTTTGTTCTTCTTACATCCCTAATAGAAAACAAGCTCAAAATGAGATTCTTCAATGTATGAATTAACATAGTCATCGTTCTTTACCATTGCACAGGTGGAAACGCTCATTGTTAAGGCATGTGTTTCTCTGGGCGGGCAGTGAACACATCACTGCGGTTTCTAATTCTGATCCCCTGCTGTCAGGGCGGAAAGAAACTTCGCACAGTCCAAGCTCAGTGTTCAGGGCAAAGCAAAGGGTGCTTTCAGCATCTACATGGGCCCTGCCCAAAGCTAGGGACTGGCCTCGCTCTTCTCATTGCCCAGCACATGGGAGAGGCTCATTGCATAGATCTTTGTTGGATGGTTCAATGATTAGATCACTGTTTGGAGAAGTCTGAAAAGCATGAGGTTTGTCTCTTATGGGGAAATGGTATCCCTTTTCTGGGAACTCCTTTGTTCTGAAACTCAGAGTTTAAAACAAAGTTAGGAGAAACAGAACCCATTGCTCACCTGGGGCAGCAGCATCCCCGAGTTTTCAGCATAAAACTCCCAAGTCCAGAAGTGCAGTTTCTCATCTCCGATTTCTAAATTGCTCCCCTCTGTCTCAGGGCTTTTGTAAATGTCTTTATCTTCAATGTAGCAAGCCTCTTTCATTTTCTCCCCCAATCTGTTCTAGGGAGCAATAAAGTCAGATTTTTCTTTCCAGCCCAAGGCAGGTTCCTGGTTTTCTTTCCTGGTTCCCAAGGACTCATTTTTCTCTCTAGCTTCTCCTGCTCTGACGTGTAAACCAGCCAGGGCTCACTCCACCTCCCTCTCTCTTCTCTCCTGTTCTGCCTTTGGAAGGAGCAGGGGGTAAGCTGATCATACCCCTTGGTTCACAGCACATATCATTCGCATCTGCCTCTTTCAAGTTCTGTTCTTGCTAGATTTTGGTCTCATTATTTTCCCCCTTAATCCCACTCCCCAGTCCCATTTCCCATAAGCACTTAACTCTATTGTGTTTGGTAAATGCCCTTGGATAGGCATGTATCCATGAAAAATCTGTAATATTGCTTTGTGAACAATTTTTTTTAATGTACATAACTGGCAGCATGTTCCAGATTTCCTGCTGTTTCCTTTTCTCCTTCATCACTCTTTTATACAGTTCTAGTCACGTTGCTGTGTACATATTCCTTTTGTTATTCTAACTTCTGTACTCTATCCCATAAATGCAATCTTTACACTTTGCTTATTAATTTTTATTACTATATAATTAACATACAATATCATATTAGTTTCTTGAGAACATGGTTATTCAACATTTATATATTTAACAAAGTAACCACTGTGCTAAGTCTAGTAATCATCTGTCACTGTACAAAGTTATATTATTGACTAGAGGCCCAATGCACGAAATTCGTACAAGGGGCTTGGCCCTCGCAGCCACAGTGGCTTGCCTCGGCCCTCGCAGCCCCGGTTTCATCCGGAAGGGCGTCCGACTGTCCAGTCTAATTAGCATATTACACTTTTATTATTATAGATTATATTCTCTATGCTTTACATTACATCCACATGAGATTTATTTTATACATGAAAATTTTACCTCTTACTCCCCTTCCCTTTTTCACCCTCCCACCCCACCACACTCCCTTTCCTTCTGGTAACTATAAGTTTGTTCTCTATACCTGTTTGGTTTGGTTTTTTGAGCCCACATTAAGTGAAATCATGTGGTGGTTATCCTTCTCTGTCTGACTTATTTCACTTAGCATAAAATCCTCTAGGTTCACCCATGTTGTCACAAATGGCCAGATTTATTCCTTTTTATGGCTAAGTAGTATTCCATTGTATATATGTAACACATCTTTATCCATTCATCTATCAATAGACACCTAGGTTGCTTCCTATCTTTGCTATTATAAATACAGCTGCAATAAACATAGAAGTACATATATCTTTTCAAATTAGTGTTTTGTTTTCTTCACATAGATACCCAGAATTAGAATTGCTGAGTCATATTTCTTCTATTCTTAATTTTTTGAGAAATTTTCATACTGTTTTACATAGTAGCTGCATCAATTTGCAATTGATGATCTCATTATTACCCACCAACAGTATCACATGAGTCAACTTAGCCTTTTATATATATAGAATAAACTTGCTTAATTAGACCTGCTTTCTGATTTAGCTAAACTTTTTCCAGCCCAGTGAAGCACCCCAACTTCTCTTTCAGGTAATTGTCAGCAACACAGTAGTAAATATCAACATGAAGCAGGTTATTATTGTAGATCATGCAGTGAGAACAAAAGGTAAAATATTTAACTGCAGCAGTGTTTGACTATATTCTGCACAATAAAAAAACCTGAAGTCATTTTCAAGGTCCACCATTTCTTACTTCTATTCAGTTGGGTCAAGTTTCTAAGCTTTCTAAAGCTCTGTTTTCTGACTAATGAAAAGAAAATAGAATTCCACTGAGTCTCCTATCTACCTACTCCAGGACTTCTATGGGTATCAAATGAGATGAGGCATGGGAAAATGCTTCACAGACATTTGGTTAAAGTGTAAAATATTTCCACCTGACTATAAAGCAAGTCATGTTCTTGGGCTGAAGAAACTCCAAGGAGGCTAGTCGCTAGGGAGAGGAAGCCAGGCATTGCTATGTGATGTAATTACCCAGCGCCCACAGCCACCATTTCTGGGCTGGGCTGGGCTGGGCTGGGCTGACTGGGCTGGGCTGGGCTGGGCTGGGTTGTGGCCACATTTTGCACCATGGGGTCTCAGCAGTGTTGGCTGAGATTTGGGGGGAAGGGTGTCGCTCCAGGGTGGTGGCGGGACATGTGTCCCACTTGGGGGAAGCCGAGTGTTGCTTTGTGGGCACCAGATCCGCAGTGCCATTTCTCTGTAAATGGCCAGTGCACATCACAGCAGGTTCTGCATTGAGCATCAGCCCCTCGGTGGTCAGTGTGCGTCATAGTGACTGGTCAGTCAGTCGGACACTTAGCCTTATATATATAGAGAGAGATATCATTTGCAAATATCTTCTCCCATTGACTTGCCTTTTCATTTTGTTAATGGTTTCCTTCATTGTGCAAAAGCTTTATTGTTTGATGTTATCCCATTTTTGTTTATTTTAGCTTTTGTTGCTCTTGGTTAAGAATGTATATCCAAAAAATATTTCTAAGAGTTTACTGCATATGTGTTTTTCCTGGGAGTTCTGGTCCTACATTTAAGTCATTAATGCATTTTGAGTTTACTTTTTTATATAGTGTCAGAAAGTGATCCAGTTTCATTTTTTTTTTTTTTGCATGTAGCTATTTAGTTTTACCAACACTGTTTATTGAAGAGACTGGTGTTTTTCTCCCCATTGCATATTCTTGCTTCCTTTGTAGTAGATTAATTGACTATGTAGGTATGGGTTTAAATCTTGGATCTCTACTCTGTTCCATGTGTCTGTTTCTGTGCCATTGCCATATTGTTTTAATTACAATAGCTTTGTAGTGTACAGTTTGAAATCTGAACATGATACCTTCAACTTTGTTCCTCTTTCTCAAGATTGTTTTTGGTATTTGGGGTCTTTTGTGGTTCCATACAAATTTTAAAATTACTCATTTTACTTCTGTTAAAAATGTCATTGATATTTTGATAAGAAATTCATTGAATCTGTATGCTGCTTCAGTTTTTTAGTGAGAAGTATCTTAATTTTCTACAACTCTCTGCTGTCACCAATGATGCTACTATGAACATCTTTGTCCATGTTCCAAGATGAAGCTATGCCTGAAGTTTTCTAGGTGTATCCACAAAATGGAGATTGCCAGGTCACAGGACATGTTGACATTTAATTTCACTATGTCTCTTCTAGAATGGCTGGCTATACTAGGATTGAGGTCCTTTCTTTTGTTTCTCTAAGATTTTCCAACTAGGTGTTAATGTTAAGTATTTTCATTTGCAATTCTTGATTTTCACATTATTTTATTTAATTCTTGTGATAAATTGAGATAAATAGGGCAACTGGCATTCCCAGTCTATACTTGGAGATGAGAGTGCAATGCTTGGCTTGATACTATCTATGCTGGACATCAGATATAAGCTAGAAATTGGGTTCAGTCTATGTCCCAAAAGGCTGATGAGTAGAAAGTTGAGATCAACTCCAGGGGTAAGACAGGGGGCATTAGAAGATGCAAAGGTCTAGCTCTAGACCAGTAGTTCTCAGTCCAGATTGTATGTTAGAACACCTGGGAGGTATTTAAGAAATAATGATGCTCATCCCTCACCCAAAGCTATTAAACCACATTCTATGGAGTGGGGCAATGCATGGGCATTTGAAGAGCTCCTGGAGTGATTTTACTATTCAGCAGGGGCTGCAAACCTTACCCTGGACTAAGGGGCTGGGTTTAGAAGAAGAAGCATCTGCCATTTATCACTGGGAACATCACATAGGTGTGATAATTTAGACACTTAAAGGCAAAGAGGAAGTTCTAGAGGTAAAATAGAGAAATGATGAGCAAGGAGACTGAAACTACTATTATCTGCCATTTACGTGTGAAATAACCTGACAGGAACTGGCACCACTAGTTCAAGGCCTGTAGGGAACTGAATTACAGAGACTATTTTAATTCGTGCCTTATAATTAGAAACTCAAAACTTCCAAATGATGAAATAATTACAGAAATATGTGAAACCCTAAAGCCATTAACAAGACTGCCACGGATCATTACCCAGGTCTAGTGAGCACCCAGCTGACAAACCTGTGCCTCTCGCGCCCTGTCCGAGGTGCTGAAGTCCACCTCGCTTATTTCTGGCTGGCCTCTGTCAGCGGAAAGCAGATAGCACTCAACACTGAACCAGCTGGCCCTGCAGAGTCCATTTCTCTTGCAGTCTGTAGCTAAATCCCTTGACACGCTGATGTTCTCAAACCACCAAGAAAGTTTAATCTCCAACTTGGCAACAACGATGCTGACTCTGAAACAACTCTCCCTTTCCAAGCCTGATTTGGTTTTCCTTCCTCACATATTTTGAAATAATCATAATAAAATAAACTCTATTACAGGGAAGAGAAAACATTAGAATGGAGATTATTAATGCTAGTTTTTCACCTACTATGAGCCAGGCAAAGCTTTATACCCTTTATCTTGCTTAAACTTTACAAAAGCCCTGATAATCCCTATTTTATGAATATAGTAGCCATAGCTCAGAGAGGCTAAATGATGTACCCAAGGAAGTTTATCTTAAAAAAATAAAAGGCAGAAAAATTATTCAAACTATATTCTCTTTGATTCTAAAACCTGAATTTAGTCTACATCGAGGAAAATCTAATCTGTTTCCAATTATTGCTCACACAAGAGATGCCAATATTTCTCTCGTGTCCACTGAGTGCATTTTGCAGTTTTCATTATCTGTCGATTCTTCTAGGTACTTAATCTAAATTCTTCCCAGGATAATTTCAACATCCTGGGACAATGGTGATGAGCTGATGAATGTTATATCTATGAACTGGCCCATTTCATTGAGAAGGGGAACTTCAGTCTTCTGTAGATTGATCATCAGATCAAATTCCACTGGGTTTTTTTTTTTTTTTTGTTTGTTTGTTTTTTTGTTTTTACTATGAAACTTCCTCCTTTAAAGGCAAGCAGCATCCCCAGAAAAAAATGTCTGGGTCTATGCCCAGGAGGTGAAGCTCTGAGTCCCACCATGGGCAAAGAAGATGTGGCTCCCTCATGAGACCCTCACTGCTGCATGCGTCTCATTAATGAAGAAAGTTCAAAGGAAGACTCATATGTGATTCTTTAAAGCAGTGGTTCTGCAAGTGTCCCCAGACCAGCAACATCAGTATCACCTGGGAATTTTTTAACTATGCAAATTCCCAGGCCCCACCTCAGACCTATTAAACCAGTAACTCCAAGGGTGGGCCCTATTAATCTGTGTTTTAACAGATTACACACACACATGGGTTTGCAAAAACCTACTTTTAAGTCCTCTGCTGCCCAATAAAGAATTAAGTGCCAAGGTGCACATCTGTTTTGGCTGCAGGGATTCAGGAAAGCAGTTTCCTGGTCTCATCGGAGCTGTCTAAAAACAACTAGAAAACATGCCACCATTGCACTATGTCTCTGCTTAAGAACTGCAAGTGGTTACCTAATCTCCTGTGTTTGACCTGAGTGTCTCGGCCTGGTTTTCCAGGCAACTTCTGCCTGACCGCACACCACCCATCCAGCTTTAACCCCTTCTCCTTCCCCTCAGCCACTCTGTGCTCTACATTGAAATGTGGAGATTTGGGTGGGGAGGGGGTTGACAGAGAGAAGTGAAACCAAAATATTATTATTATGAAGATTTTTTTTGTTTGTCAAGAAATAATACATTTCCCCCCAATTGTTTTTCCTCTTTATAAGCTCTTACATCCCTAAATGTACAAAACATGATCATTTTCTCAGCAGACCAAGTCATACATAATGCATTTTTATTGGCACCTTGAATAAAGATATGGCAGTCATGAATATCAAATGTGCAGATGAAAAAGCTGAGAGAACTCACAATAGGTGAACAGGGAGCAAGAGAGCACCTGGCTGCTCTTGCAAAGCCAAAAAGTCTCCGCTGGAGGAAATGCGCCCCACAGTCCTGGGGAGACTTGCAGATGCAGCCACCACTAAACCACTGCTAGTTTCCTACGAGGCATCAAGGAGCATGGCTGCAGATGGGGAAAGGTAGTAAATTTAGAAAAGAAGAAAAAGGTGTATTCTTTAAACTATCACCTAGTGAGAAGTTTTATGAATATTTTGGAGATGCAGCAAAAACAACTGGAAAGTGGTGTGGATTTACCAAACACAGAGTTGTGTATTTTTTTTTTTTCCTTAGGAACCAAGAACGTTTAGCCTGAAAGGAACTTTATATATATGTAGGTTTTTATATTTCTGTAGATTTGCTTTATAAAGAAAAAATATATATGCTATGTGGCTATCCTAGGCAGAAAATACTGACGATACAGTGACCTTGAAGATCATCAATCTTTTCCTTCACTCACAGTTGGACATCAAAGCTGGGAGAGGTACCATGGCTTCAGAACTAAGATTAGCATTCCTGATTCCCCATTCCTTTCCAGCATACTGAGCAACTCACAGAGGAAAGGTCATGAAAAAGGAAACTCATTTCCTATTTTGCCAGTATCCCTCAACTGGTAGAAAGCTCCATAATCTGTAAAGTTCTGAATAGATATAAGTTGTTATTATAATCATTAATGATATCAGGTTCAGGCCTTGACCCCTTCACACTCAACATCTTTATAAAATGTCTGAAGCAGGGCATTGATTTTCTGGTAATAAGCAGTTGGGCAGACAGTGAGTGTATCTGGATGATGCTTTGAACAATGGGACAAATCCAGCATGATGAAATCTAACCAGACCAATGTTAAGTCAGGCATTTCAGACACAAAGCCAATGGACTAGGAGCAAATCCTGAGAGAGAGAGTGAATTAAGTTGTCTTGTAAGTTCATCTGAGTCAAGAGCTGCCAAAGCATTGTCTTTAGTTGTATTACTATGAAATTAATACAACTGCAAAATTAGTTGTATTAAGATCTCCATAGCAAGCAAGGCGATAGTCCTACTGCTGTGGCCAGCACCCAGCATGCTTCATGGTGGTGTGATGTTCTGTCCTAATCATTACCTTCATCTAATGAGCATTACTGCTCTAATGAAGAGCAGTTGAAGAAAGTAGAGCCAATTCACTTGAATAAGAGAAGTTTACAAAGAGCTGTCACTGTTAACTGAGGTGTACAAAAACTGCATCTTCATCAGCTCAGGCTGCCATAACAAAATACCACAGGCTGGGAGGCTTAAACAACAGAAATTTATTTTCTCACAGTTCGGGAGGCTAGCACTCCAAGCTCAAGGTACCAGCAGGTTTGGCTTCTCCTGTGGCCTCTCCCCTTGGCTAACTGATAGCTGTCTTCTTGCTGTGGCCTCACATGGCCTTTTTCTCTGTGCATGCACTCACAGTAACTCTTCTTTTTATAAGCTTAATGAAATGGGATCCTCAGTCCCCATAAAATTCTATGAAGTCTTAAGTAATTACTAATAATAAGTTGTTTTAGATTTTTAGAAGCTGTTAAAAGGAATCAAGTGTTGCATATGGCTCAATTATACCCTACATTCCTAAATCCCACACACAAAACTTTTAGCATGGTATTCAGTGTTGTCAGGTATTTTAGAAATCTTCGTACTCTCCCAGAGAAATGTTCTACTTTTCACATTACCACACCTCTGTCAGCACTCTTCCCTCTTGTCCTAATCCTAATCTTACTGTGGCCCAGCTACAATCAGTGAAAATTGCAAGCTAAGCTATGTAATATTTCCCTTTTATGGTCACCCACTGCATTCCCAGTACTATTAATGTACTTAATTCTAACAGAGGTGAATGCAGTCACAGAGATAGTCTGGATTGAGCAAGGAACCAGGGTCTCTAAATCTTGCTGACTCTGCCAGGTGTCCATTTATAGGAGGACTAAAATCTTCCACGAGACACCTAGTGCTGCCACAGGTTGGTGCAGGAGGCAAAAAAAAAAAAAAAAAAAAATCAGAAATCACCAAAATGGTGGTCTTTGTTAATGGCACTAAACCTCATTATGATCTTCTGTTGAGTGCAGCTGGACCAACAGTTGCTGTAAGAAACTCTGCGTAGATAAGGGCAGACTTGGACAAAGTATACTAAAACAAATGAGTGGTCCAATTTCATTAATACACTCAGCAGGCATTTATTGTGTCACAAAGTGATAATAAGTACTGGAGTTATAGCAGTGAACAAGAGAGATAATGTCTCTACTCTCAAATTTATAATCTAACTAGAGGCCCAGTGCATGAAATTCATGCACTGGGTAGGGGGAAGATAGGGGAGGGTCCCTCAGCCTGGCCTGCGCCCTCTCGCAGTCCAGGGGCCCTGGGGGGGATGTCTGACTGACGGCAGGGAGCCTGCCTAAGCTGGCAGTTGGACATCCTTAGCACTGCCGTGGAGGCGGGAGAGGCTCCCGCCACTGCCGCTGCACTCACCAGCCGTGAGCTTGGCTTCTGGCTGAGCAGTGCTCCCCCTGTGGGAGCACGCTGACCACCAGGAGCAGCTCCTGTGTTGAGTGGGATCAGACTGAAATTGGCTCTCCAACATCCCCCGAGGGGTCCCAGATTGCGAGAAGGTGCAGGCCAGGCTGAGGGACCCCACCGGTGCACAGTCAAGGCCGGGGAGGGATGCAGAAGGTTGGCCAACTGGGGAGAGACCACAGGAGGGCTCCAGGGCATGTCCAGCCCATCTCGTTCAGTCCTGATCTGCCAGACCTCAGCAGCAAGCTAACCTACTGGTCGGAGCGTCTGTCCCCTGGTGGTCAGTGCACGTCATAGCAAGCAGTTGAGCAGCCTTAGCATATCATTAACATATTACACTTCAATTGGTTGAATGGATGACTGGACGACTGGATGACCGGACTCTTAACATATTAGGCTTTTATTATATAGGATGGGAAGAAGAAGGGAGACCAAAAAAATGGCAATATTCGATAGCAAAACGATGCTATGCAGAGAGGTAAAATTGAGTGATAGGACAGAAACCAGATGGCTAATTTACATTTGATTGATCTCTCTAAGTTGTTGACATTTAGTCTAAGGTAAGCAAAGAAGATGGAGCTGGTCATGATAAGATAAACCATATTTGGACCCTAATCTTGACTGGGGCCTCACACTTACCATTCAGATCGACCTAAGAAAGAGAAAATTGCCTTCCCAAGTCCTGGAGCCCAAGAGTCTTTGCCAGGATGGCCACATCTTCCAAGCAAGAGGTAGTTTTAGGTCCAGCTCCACAGGAGATAAATACTCCAAGGGAAAGCCAGAGAGGTCATATACCAGAAAGTATGCCATATGGATGCTATTGCTTTTAATCCGAATCCACTGTCCTGGAAATATCTTGTGTGCCCTTCGTCCCACCACAGGCTTCCAGCATTCTAACCCAATAAATATCTGTATTTCTCTTCTGGGCTTTCTTTTGTGAGTGCAGGGACTATAGAGGAGCCTTGAATTCTCCACAGACAATGTTATATCTTATATAGTTGTCATTTGTTCACTTAAATACTCATTGGGAGCTCAATAAATGCCAGTCACCATGCAATGGGCTGGGGATAAAGCTGTGAGGAAGAAAAATAGCAAGTCTCTTGAGAATCCTGTGTATCTTTCAGTCTATTGGGGAATACAATCTGGAAACAAATAATTATGTAAATGAACATTTATTACAATTGAGGTAAACTATAGGAACAAATACCAGATGTTTTAAGAGTGCATAATAGGTAGGGGGAAACAAACTAAATTTGGAGGATTAGGAAAAATTGATGAATATAATTTACTAGAGGCCCGGTGCATAGACTCGTGCACCTGTGGGGTCCCTCGGCCTGGCCTGCACCCTCTCACAATCCAGGACCCCTTGGGGGATGTCAGACTGCTGGTCTCAGCCTGATCCCCACAGGCCAGGCCAAGGGACCCCACCGGTGCAAGAATCTGTGCACCAGGCCTCTAGTATGCATATAAGATCTTTGATTAATCTCTTCCTGCCCTCCCCCCTCTCCCCTTCCCTCTGAGATTCATCAGTCTGTTCTACGTTTCCATGCCTGTGCATTGAACGTCTGCCCCCTAGTGGTCAGTGCACATCATAGCTACTGGTCAAACGGTCAAGCGGTCGAACAGTCACTTAGGCTTTTATATATATATAGCTGGCTGTCTGGTTTGAGATAGTTTACAAAGCACATTCTCATTCATAAAATCATTAAACCTAAGAACATACTGGAGGGATGAGAAATAACATATCCCACTTTTACAGAAAGGAAAACTATATTTCAAAGAAGTTAAATAAAATATTAAATATCTTCTTATTTTTTAATATATGCTTCTCTCTGTCTGTAAACCAACTTCATCAGCCAGGACTCACAATTTACAAGAGGTAGAACCCTAAACCCAAACTAATGCATATAACTGAAAAGACCAGCATTAACATACAGTTCTCTCTTCCTCTATAGTAGTTTTACCTGGGCATGTGGTTACTCAGCTAGACTTTACTGCTCAGCCTTCCTTATAACTAGGTGCTGCTATATTACTAAAGTTCTGATAATCATATATTAGTAGAAGTATGATAGGTAACTTCTGAGTCTTACCTTTAAAAGTTTTTCCTCTGGAGGACTTTTACTTTTTGTACAGAAATTGCTTTCTTACCATAAACAACTAAGAAACCAACAAAATATATGATAACTTTTATAAGACACTAGAGGCCCAGTGCACAAATTCATGCATGGGTGGGGTCCCTCGGCCTGGCCGGCAATCGGGGCTGATGGGGATGGCCAGCCAGCCAACTGTGGGAGGTTGGCTGGCTAGCCCCCGCCCCCATCAGGCTGATGGGGGAGGGGGCAGCCGGCTGGGGGGAGGGAGTGCGGGAGGTTGGCCCCAGCAGCAAGCTAACCAACGGCTGATCCCATGAGGAATTGGGCTCCCTCCTCCCTCCTGTCTGGGTCCGAGGTGCAGGTAAACCAGATTCAGGGCTGTCAGAGCAGCAAGGTCTGGGTCAGTGCATGTCATAGCTACTGGCTGGTTGTTCTGGTCACACTTTGATATTATGCAGTTTGGTATAGTTTTCTTTATATTTCTTAGCATTCATTAAGCTTCCTGATATATTGCAGTTTGGTATAGTTTTCTTTATTTTTTTTTAGAAGAAAATTTTTAAAAAGATAAAGAGTTACAGCAGACTTCTCAACAGAAACAAATGCAAGCTACAAGGCAGTGGAACAACTTCTTCAACATACTGATGTCACTATATCTAGTAGTAAAAGTATCTCTCAAACGTGAAAGTAAAATAAATAATTTTACAGGCATACAGCATAAAAAATTAATCACCAATTTATGATCATTACAAAAAATATTAAACAAAGCCCTCATATAGAAGGAAATCAGCATAATTAAATCTGGATCTACACAAAGAAATGAAGAGCCCCAAAAATGGTAAACATAAAGATAAGTATTTTTTAAATTATTGAGTATTTTTTTTTAAAAAATAAGTAACTTTAAAAAATAATTGATTATTTTAAAGTAAAACATTAAAAATTAACTTCTGGTTTATATCACACATAAAAGTAAAATGTATAACAACTTCAGCACAATGCCAAGAGTTCTTAGATAATATGTGAAGTGATATAACTTAAAGACAGCCTATAATAGATCAATATGTACACTCTTTTTTAATTTTTAAAATACAGTTTACATTCAATATTATTTTGTATTAGTTTCAGGTGTACAGCATAGTAGTTAAATAATCATATAATTTACAAAGTATTCCCCTGATATTTACAGTACCCACTGGCATCATACACAGTTATTACAATATTACTGACTATATTTCCTAAGTTGTACTTTACATCCCAATGTCTACTTTGGAACTATCAATCTGTACTTCTCAATCCCTTCACCACAACATGTACACTCTTAAAGCAATCAGTAAAACAAAATAAAACACAGACATATGCTAACAAGTCAAGATTGGAAATAAAATAAAATTATAAAAACAATTCCATCTAGAAACAGGTTTCCAAATACATGAAGCAAAATGGATATAACTGAAAGGAGAAAAAGACAAATTTATTATTATAGTTGAAGATTTCAACATACCAATCTGAATGTTTGAAAGAATAAGTAGACCTCAATAGAGGCAGTTAAGATTTTAACCTCATTATCAAAAGTTTGACTTAGCTCACATTTATTGAACATCACATTTAACAGCTGTATACACATTATTTTCAAGTGAACAATTAATATTCACAAACATAGATCATATTCTGTATCATACAGATACAGAAATTATTGGGGTTAATTGTAACTTATTAAGTTATGTCATGTGTGGTCACTGGGGTGTACATCTGAATATAATGATGTATGTCAACTATAATTAAAAAATAAATGCTTTTTAAAAAAAGAAAAAATAAGTCCTAGCTTGTTTGGCTCAGTGGATAGGGTGCCAGCCTGCGGACTCTGGTCAAGGGCACATGCCCAGGATGCGGGCTTGATCCCCAGTAGGGGTGTGCAGGAGGCAACTGGTCAATGATTCTCTCTTATCATTGATGTTTCTATCTCTCTTTCCTTCTCCCTTTCTCTCTGAAATCAATAAAAATAAATAAAATAATAAGATAAAATTTTAAAAAAGAAAAAAAGAGAAAAGTTCATAAATAAACAATCTATGCCACTATCTCAAGATATTGGAAGAATAAAAAGATAGCCAAAATCTATGAAAAATAAAACTGAAATAAAAAATAAAAATTAATGAAATTAAAATCTGTTCAGTTAAAAAATACATACAATTAATAATTTCTGACTATAATGATCAAGAAAAAAGTAGTGAATACATAAATTACTAATATCAAGAGTAAAAGAGAGGGAATTACTAGACACAAGACACATTAAAAGCATAAAAGAATATTATGAAAAATTTTATGCCAATAAATCAACAATTTAGATGAAATGTGAACAAATTCTTTGAAAGGTACAAATTGCAAAAGCTCACTCACAAGAAAATGTGTGTTCTGAAAAGCACTGTACTAGTAAAGAAAATGAATTTGTAGTTAAAAAATTTCACCACAAGAGAACTCCAGGTCCAAATAGCTTCACTGGTGATTTTAGTAAACATTTCATGAAAAAATAATGTCAATCCTACACTAAATCCTTCAAAAAATATAAAATGCGAAAATACTTCCTTGCTCATTCTATGAGACCATCACTACACTAATATCAAAATATGATAAAAATATTGTAAGAAAAAATTTACAGAATATCCTTCATAATTATAAATGTCAAAGTCCTTAATATATTAACAAATTAATCCAGCAACATATAAAAAGATAATACATCATGACTAAGTGAAGTTTATCCCATAAGTGCAAGACTGGTTTAACAATCAATCAATATAATTCATCATATCAACAGACAAAAGAAGCACTATGATCATCTCAATAGATTCAGAAAAATATTTGACAAAGTTCATTCCTGATTTTTTAAAAATTGTTCAGCAGACTAGGAATTAAAGAGAACTTCTTCAACATTTATCATAAAGGTCATCTATGAAAAATTGAAAACTAACATCATACCTAACATTGACAGATTGAATGTTTTGCTTCTCAAATTATAGATGGCAAGGATGGCCATCCTCACAATTTCTATTTAATATCATACTGGAGATTCTAGCCAGTGAAATAAACAAGCAAACACATAAACAATTATTAGAGAGGAAGAAATAAAACTGTCTACAAGCAGACTATGTATGCATACTATCTCAAAAAAATTACCAAAAAAAAACAAACAAACACTACTAGAACTAGTTAACAAGTTTAGCAAGGTCACAAGATACAAGGAAAATATGCAAAAATCAATCAGATTTCTAAATACCAGTAACTAACAATGGAAATTATATTTTTAAAATACCATTTACAATAGCACCATAAAATCTAAACTATTTAAATATAAAATTAACAATATATGTGCAAAATCTGCATGAAGCAAACTACAAAAGATTGATGGAAACACCAAAATAGATGTAAATAAATGGAGAGATATACCATGTTTACAGATTATAAAATTCAATATTATTTAGATTTTAACTCTTCCAAATTGATCAAGAGAGTCAACACAATTTAAATCACAATTTCAACATAATTTTGTAGAAATTCACAAGCTGTTTCTAAATTTTACATGGGATAGCAAAGGAAATAGAATAGCAAAAACTAAGAGAGCAAAGTTGGAGGATTCACACTACCTAATATCAAGATTTAATGTAAGGATGCATTAGTCCAGAGCTGTGGTTTGTAAATAGATAGACATGTAGATCAATGGAATACAACAGAGTCTAAAAAGAAACTAGCCTATAATATAAATTTATAATTTTAGCAACAAAAGTGTCAAGGAAATCCAATGAAGACGGAATAGCTTTTTTATCTTTTTATCCTCACCCGAGGATATGTTTTTATTGATTTTAGAGAGAGGAAGGGTGGGGAGAGAGAGAGAAACATCGATGTGTGAAAAATTGATGTGTGAGAGAAACATTGATCAGTTGCCTCCCTTAAACACTCTGACCAGGGATCAAACCAGAAACCTTTTGGTGTACAGAACGATGCTCCAACCAACTGAGCCACCCAGCTAGGGCAAGACACAATAGTTTTTTAACAGATGGTGCTGGCACAACTGAAAATTTACATGATTCATTTTTTAGTTCATTTTACATATGACATGAGGTAGGAATGAAGTCTTATTTTTTGTATATGGCAGAAAGATTTGACCGCAAAAGATACCTGGGTAGCAAATAAGGACATGAAAAAAAAGTGCTCAGTCTAATTATTTGTAGAGAAATGAAAATTAAAAACACAAGACACCATTGCTTACCTATCAGAATGTCAAAGAAAATCATAATAATTTCTAAAAACTGAAAATATAAACTGCTGACGAAAATGTGGAGCACTTGAACTCTCATATAGTGATAATGGAAATACAAAACTCAACAGCCATTTGGGAAACTTATGGCTGTATCCTACAATTTAAACATACACGTAACTTATGACCAGGCACGTCCCTTCCTAGGAATCTACCCAACGAAATGAAAGCAAAGAGTTCCACTCACGTGTTCACAGCAGCTTTGTGTCTAGCAGAACCTGGAAATGACCCGAGAGATCTGCTGATGAATGGGAAAATAACTTATAGCACATCTATACAATGAACTATTTGTCAGCAATAAAAAGGGACAAACAATGGATGATACATACAACAACATGGCTAAATCGCCAAAGTACTAGTACTATGATAAGCCAAGGAGGCTAGACGGAAAGAATACATATTGCATGATTCTATTTATACAAAATTCTGGAAAACCCAAAACTTTTGTTGGTGAGAATAGGTTGGTGTTACTTGGGGGATGGGGAATGGGGTGGGGAAGGGGATGAGGCTGACTCTGAAGAATGGAAATGTTTAATATCTTGTTGTAGTGATGATTACACCACAGTATATATTTGTCAAAAGTCACAGGACTGCATGCTTAAAGCAGGTTAATTTTATTGAATGTAAATTATCCCACAATAAAGCTGATTAAATTTTTTTAATTTTCCCGCTCTCTTTCTCCCTCCAACCAGACAAGCACTGGAGAAGCTGCCTTGGACCTAGAGGTAGAATCCTCGGCTTGTCCCTGGAACGCTGTCTCTGGGCTTGTACCAGGGAGGGAAACGTATTTGGTTGATGCCATTGTTTATGTCGGTCTCTTTATTACAGCAGCTTAGTCTGCACACTAATTAATATGTCAGCTTCAGGTTCAGCCTAACTGGTTCAGAGTCCCCAGAACTGGTGCTCCCCACGCACTGCCTCCTTTCTCAGGCTCCTTCTGGGGACAAACTGCTCCTATAGCCCCAGCTTCCCCTTCTCTCACAGCTCCCACCAGTCAGAAGTCAAGTTCAGCCCTCCCGACAGTCCCAGCCAAGCCTCCTGACATCTCATGGGCTCTGCCTGGGTTACTTCCCGCTCTTGCGCCAACCACTGTGGCAGGCGAACAGAGGGCTGTGATTAGCCAAGCTGGAGCCAGCGTATCAAGGGATACATCGCCATAGGGTGTGCCCGCGGTACAGGGAAGGAGGACGCCGGGTACAGTTATGAGAGGTAGGAAGGGTAGCCGCTGGGGAGCCAGAGTTAACAGGTGACCCTGTCAGGGAGTGAGCACATGAGCAAGTGACTTACCCGCTGTCACCCAGCAAAAAGAGACAGGTGCTTGAGGCTTGCCTCCTCGAACAGATCGTAAACATGTATTTGTTTCTCTCCCATCACCCACAACACCTGGCACAGAGCAGCCCACAGCACCTACTCCATCAATAGCTCCAACTTGACTTTTTGTCTTGATTTATTTGCCCTCAACTGGAGTCAAAAGTACCATGGCCAAGAAGAGGTTCCCAGGGAAAACGTAGGAGAGACTAAAAGACCAGGGCTTGAGTGTGGATGCGTCTGTGGAGGGAGAACATGGTGACGGAAAGGTTACCTGTGGCTTTTCATGAGCTGTCTAAGGCTAGGACTGTACTCCGACGTCACATGTTAATGTGAAGGCAGAGTTCTAGTCACCCAAACTCAGGCCCAGCCCTAGCAGTTACAGCTGAGTGACCTTGAACAAGTCACTGAACCTCTCTAAGCCTCTAGTTTGTCATCTGTAAAACATGAACAGTACTCCTTCCCAGGATTGTTGTGAGAATGAAGTTTGATGACGTGTGTGACAGCACTATAGACTAGAGCCACAGGTTTAAACTGTGAGGAGCCATCACTGCCCAGCTGCTCCCGAGGGCATATGTCACCTGATCCTTTCCCATCACTTTCTTCCACTCCATACTCTCTGTCTGGGTCTCTCTATCTCACCCTCAGTTTCAAGCTCCAACTCTGCAGCAGGTTTATAGAACAAAGACAATGCCCCCATTTGGAAAATATGTGAGCTGTGTGCTGTGTCCAGCCTGCTTGCATCTTACTAAAATGGTTTAGTGTGTTGCTAAAAGTTGCAGAGCCAGACAGAGGTGATGGAGGGACAGAACCCCAGGCCCAGCCTCCAGTGCCCAGATCCAAGGGAGTTTATAGAGGGTGCATTTCCTTGCTTGCCGGAAGGCACCAGCTGAGATGCGCAGCCTTCATGGACCTGGTGTGCACGCAGCCTCCCAGGCCACAAGGCTTGGGAAGAGGGCTTTAAGAGCACTCTGGCCAAGGGAAGGGTCTCAATTCAGCGGCATGACCATGGGGCTGGGATACAAGAAGCTTGTGGCTCATCTGTCAGGACCTTTTGCTGAGCGGCCTCATTGTTTGGACATCATCGACATTGTGCCTGGGAGGCTCGGTCATAAAGCACCAGGCTTTGCAAACAGGAGCTGGAGAGGCAACGTTGAGCCTGCTCAGCCTGGAGCATTTGCTGAGATGCAGAACACACGCGCTCACTCACACCATCCAGCAGGAAGGTCATATTCAGGCACACAGGGTCACGCAAACCCTCTGATTATTCACACAGGTGTTCTCACTCCCAGAGGCACAAACCTTCACTCTACCTCACTATTCACACTCGGCATATGCTCACCTGCTCGGCATCCATTCATATATACATACCCGTGCACACACTGAAACCTTGCAAGACACAAGTGGTCATGCAATTCACACGGGGTCACACAGCTATATTCCAACGTGGGAACCCTTATACACACGCAGACAATGGAAGCTCCACATTCGAAGGCTAAGGGCTCTTCTGTGCATTTCCCAGACTTCATTTCTTTGCTGACTTGTGTTTTCACTCGAGATCTTGGTTCAAAATGTGTTCCCACTGAGCATGTTATCAGAGGCTTCCCAGCCATATGCTTACTACAAAAATTCTGCCCATGTGTCAGATTCTGGCAGGAATAAAATGCAGCCCACATACGTGTATACATGGCAACAAGAGCCAGAAAGCAGTTCTCACGGTGGGATGGAGGGGAGCTTCCGAGAGAGCCCTGGCACCCGGCCAGGAAGGGCAGATTCTGCTTGGACATTGCTTGCAGACAGCTTTCCCGAGGCTGGCCTCATGCTCCATTGGCTCAGAGGCTCCGCGTTATAGCAGAGCTGCAGTTCCTTCTACTACAAGAAAGACAAGCAGAGTCGGGACCTTTGGGAGCTGAGCCCAGCCTCTGGGAAAGGCCCCAAAGCTAAGGTTCCCGTCGGAGAGGAGAGAAGCACAGGGCTGCTCAGAGGAGGTCCAGGCTTTGACTTGGATATCTTTGCACCGGTAACAAGCCGAGCTTGGCTGGTGAAAGAAAACCGCCACAAGGAAGCGTCGGAGCTTTGCACAGACTAGAGAAGGGGCAGGCAGGTGAAAGGAGAAGAGCCAGTCTTAGTAGGATGAAGAGTGAATGTGACCTTGTGAGACAAAGCTTAGAGCCAGACATCAAATCCAGCGCCTGCCACTTGCTGGCTAGAGGACCTCAGGCAAATGCACCTTCATTTTCTCGTTTGTGAAAAGGGCCTGCTAACAGTGCTCACGTGAGAGGGTTGCTGTGAAGATTAAAGGATGAGTAGTAATAATACATAACTCACTTTATCATTTCTGAGGGGAAGGCACTTAGAACAGAGCCGGGCAAATGCTGGTGTTCATTTCCGATTGCTGCTGTAACAAAGGATCATACTTAGTGGCTTTAAACAAGATATTTACAGTCTCCCAGTTCTGAAGGTCTGAAGTATGAAAATCCAGGTGCTGGCAGGGCTGGTTCCCCTGGAGGCTCCAAGGGAGAATCTACTCCTTTCCTTGTCCAGCCAGCAGAGGCTGCTTGCGTTCCTTGCCTCCTAGCCACATTGCTCCAATCTCTGTTTCGCTCCTCACATCACCTTCCCCTCTCTTTGGACCTCCTGCCTTCTCCTTAGAAGGACCTTTATGATTAAATTGGGCCCACCTGGATCATTTCCTGATGGCAACATCTTTAATCACACCTGCAAAGTTCCTTTTGCCATGAAAGGTAACATATTCACAAGTTCTGGGGATTAAGACGTGGACATGTTTGGAGGAGAAGGGGGCATTAGTCAGCCTACCACATTGCTCAATAAATGTTAGTCATTATTATAAAGTCCTTCCAGCTTCCTTGCCCAAAGTCACAGGAATGGGAGGTACCATTCAGCTCAGCCTATTAGCTGAATGCCCTATGGGGCTCAGGTCCCTTTATTTCCTTTGGAGGCAAGCAAGTGCCATAAAAAGAGTCTGAGCTATTGGGTCGGACCAGCCTGGATTTTGACTCCTCACTCACTCAACCACAGTGAAATCATTCAACCTTCTAGGACCTAAGTTTGCATCTCTGTAAGATAGAGATAGTTCAGTGCCTACCTCCTAGGTCTGTTTTATGGATTATAAAAAATCCTATATAATAAAGAGGTAATATGCAAATTGACCCTCACACCCTCGCATCACAAGATGGCCACCCCCATGGCATCACAAGATGGCTGTCCTCCATGTTGTCACAAAATGGCTGCCCCTACATCGTCATAAGATGGCCAGCAGGGGAGGGCAGTTCCCCAACTGGGGGTGACCAGGCCTGCAGGGGAGGGCAGTTGGGGGTGATCTGGCTGGCAGGGGAGCAGTTAGATGTCAATCCGGGGAGTGGTTAAGGGGCAATCGGGCTGGCAGGCAGAAGCGGTTAGGGGCAATAAGGCAGGCAGGCAGATGAGTTGTCAGGAGCCAGCAGTCCTGGATTGTGAGAGGGATGTCTGACTGCCAGTTTAGGCCCGATCTCTGTGGGATGGGGCCTAAACTGGCAGTTGGCCATCCCTTGAGGGGTCCCAGATTATAGAGGTGCAGGCTGGGCTGAGGAGCAACCTCCCCCCTTCCCCCCAGTGCACTAATTTCATACACCGGGTCTCTAGTAATGATATAATATGATTTACACAGTATCTGGCACCTGGTATGAGCCCCTAAAATGTTAGGTCCCATCCCCCTGAAAGAAAGAAATGGTGTGTCTGGTCACAATATAGTGAACCAGACCTCACACACAGCAGGGCAGGGGCTGTAGAACACATGAGAAAGACTGGACATGGAGAGGCTGATGCAGGCGGTAAAAGCCCAAGACCTAGGAAGCAGAGAGCACTGGGCTGGGAGGGCAGGGCAGTCAGAAGTGGAGGAGATGGAGTTGGGATGGGAGGGCTCCCACTACCAGATTCTTTCTGATAGATAGTTTCAGAGGCCAGACCTAACCCTAATGCTTCCTCATTGGGTGTCTCTTCCTTTCTCTCTTGAAAAAGCCTTACTAGTTCTAACTCCAGCCTTGGGGTAGGAGGAAAGATGTGAAACTATAATTCATTTATGGTCTCCTGTGTGCCAGGCTCAGTGCTAGATGCTTCACCTTTACTCTCTCATATAAGCTGCCCACCAAACTATGAAGCAGGTACATTCTTCACATCATATGGATGGGGGAAGTGAGGCTCAGAGCGTCTCATCTCCCTTCCCTGTTTCAGGTACACCTGCTCATCCCAGCAACTACTTTAGCCTTCTATCTAGTTGCAGGACCCCCCGGGACATGCCTCCTCAGCTTCCTTCCTTGTAGCATTCTCTCCATCTGCTGCATTTTTTCACTAGGAAAGCTGAGTGTGTGGTGGTGGTGGTGGTGAGGAGGAGGAGGGTGAGGATGTGTTATGGAGTCTATAGCCATTCATCAACCACCTTCAAAGAGCTCTCTCCAGTTTTGCTGCATTATTATTATGATTATCTTCCAGGCTGCATTGCCCACAGTGGTTATCGCCTCCAACTCCAGAGGGCCACATCAGCTGCCACTGACTTTTATTCCTGCAAATAAAAATGTAAGCTCCACAACAAGAAAATGGCAGGCTAAAGAAGCAAAGCCCATAAACTCGAATTTTAAATGTGGACAGACGACGCCAGTAATTCTCTGGTGCCAACTCTCACATCCCCTCTGCACCCAGTGCACAGTGCATGACTCTCCTCTAGAAAGGGTCCCCCAGGCTCAGAAGGACCCCAGAGTAGGTGAATGGGAAGGGGGACAAGTTGTAAAGAATTAAGATGAGCTTGCAGTGGTTTGTACAGCTCTCTGCCCCCACCAATATACACAGACTTAGGTAAACCTTCTGGTACAAAAAAAAAAAAAAAAAAAGTCAAATAAAAACCATCATCTCTCCGGATATTATGTCTTTGAGTGTTTTCTGTGTGTATAGACTTTTTCAACTAATTTCCTATTTATTAGTCTCAATGGGAGTCTGGTTCCTTTCTAAGGCAGACTGCTGGCGGAGGGAGGATCTGGGTGTGGGGGCCAAGAGGCAGAGACCTCCTGCAGGCAGGGCCCACCTTCCCACACACCCTTCCTCAGGAACTTCCTTCTTCATCCCCTGGCCCCCATTCCAGCCCCTGCCATTACCAACTTGCTTCTCATGGCAGCACTTATCACCATGAAAGCATCTTCACTTGCTAGTGCCTGTCTCCTCTGCAGCATGGAAGCTCTTCAGGGGCAGAGGCCTCCTGTGACTCACTTACCTTAACGTCCCAACACGGCATAGGCACCATGTAAGTAAGCGTGGCTGTTATTCTTAATGAACCATGTCCCTCGCACCTAAAACGCTGCCTGGCATGGAGCAGGTCCTGAATCAATGCTGTTGAAACAATTGCCTAAAACAGAGAATTGGGTTTCTGTCACGTTCAACCAAAAACATTCTGATATCAGAACTGCAGGCCAAAAGGTGGGTTCACAGGGAGTCTGGTACCCAAGATGGTTGATGTTAAAGCCACTCACAGTTAGGGCCAGAGCAGCCTTCAGGGACCTCTTGTCCCTCTTGAATCCCTGAGGTGGGGGAGGATGGGGTTGAGCACTGGCATCTCTCCAGGGCCCCAGAATGAACCCATAGGACCTTGGAGAGGGGAGAGACTCAAGGCCTCCACCCTTCAGCAGGGGAGGACCCAGACTTCCTTTGAAATCTTATCCCTGAGTCAGAGAGCCATGCAATCTAGAAACTGAAAGGACCTGTAACTCCCCTGAATCATGGCTGTCCAGTCTCCACTTGCACTTTTTCAGGATGGTGAGTTCTCTCTCACTCAGGACAGCCCACCCACCTATTCACGGCCTATGCTGAAGCCTAGGTTAGCCCTGGGCACACAGGTGAAATTGACACCTCCCCCCCTTATTTCTCTGAGACCCACCACCATCCCACCGCTGGAACAATGACACAGAACACTCTCCAGAAGCAGCCTGCTTGAGCCCTAAATTGTTTCTTCTGTCTGGGGTAAATTTTTCCAGTCCCTGCATTTTTTTCCCCATATGTACCAGTATGAAGTCCCCTTGCTATCCTGGTTATGACCCTGGAACATGTTCTAATTTTGCAATGCTCCTGTGAAACTATGCTACCCAGACTGAGAATATTACCATAGGTGGGGTCTGTCTGCAGAGCAAGACTATCACCTCCCTTTCTTTATTTACATGCTTCTATTAACATAGCTCAGAGACTAACCTTCCAAAGGAGAGTGCAGAGGTGAAAAGGGTGGCACCCTGTCGTTGTGGGAGGGGCTCTTGAAGAAGGACCAGGGAAGGACTGAGGCTGAGTCAGAGAGGTAGGTGGAGAGCAGGAGAGCACACTTTCCCAGATACAAGAAGGATGAGAGAATGTCCCAAAGCTGCAGGCCGTTAATAAGCACACAGACCCTGCATGGAGACCTAAGTACTGGTATGAGACCATGTACTAGTACTTCATCCAATGATCCAGCTCATCATAAACTTCCAGGCAGATTTTCCATGACATGGAAGGACTGGAAGTCGGACTGCAAGGTTCAGAGGAGAAGATCAGAAGTGGAGAAGCAGAGGCAGAAAGCGTAGACAGAGGCAGGACTTGGATGCTGGGAGCTCTGATGGGCCTGGGGCTAAGGTGAGAACTGGGGCACTGTGGTGGACATCATGGTTTATATGTCTCCACTCTTCTTTCTTCTGGAAACCACATGTCATATTCTTCCCCCAACCTCAACCATTTACTTTTATTAAGACCTGGATCCAGAAGAGGCCAGGAGTCTGTGCTGGGCCAATCAGGGCCCTTCCCTGGGATTTCTCCCATTAGAACCAAGAGTATAGCATATTTTCCGCTCTAGGGATGAAACCTGGGAGTTGTGAGTTCAGGAGCCAATGGTCATGGCCCCCCAACCTGGTGGGAAATTCCAGTTGACACTCAACTCTGCCCCTGCCTGGCCTGAGATTTGGTCACTTGAACCAATAGAGCCCTTGGGAACCTACACTAAACCAAACTGGGTTTCTGTCACGTTCAACCAAAAGAATCCTAATATCAGAACTGCAGACCAAAAGGTGGATTCACAAAATGGTTGATGCTAAAGCCACTCACAGTTAGGGCCAGAGCAGCCTTCAGGGGCCTCTTTTCCCTCTTGAATCTGCCATCCACAGTCTGGTGACCAGAGCTGGTTGCTCCAGCATCAGCCCCTGCTATGATAATGGGGCTGGCCTGGCTGCCTTACAGAGAAGGTTATTTATTTGCTTCATAAGCAGAAGGGCCCGAGGCACATCAATGGCAGGGCCCAAGCTTGCCTTCCTTTCCTATTTCACATTATATTTCACCCTGGCAAGGGTGATTCTTCTTGGCCAGGAAATTGATTTTAAATCACCTTTCTTGCTGCTGACAGCCCCATGCCACCCTCCCTTCCCAGGGCCTTTGCCCTCTCTCCCTCTCTCTGCAAAGCCCTCCTCCCACACACACCCTCCAGCAACCCCTCTACACACACATACACACGCAACTCCTCCACACTGGGGATTTTCTCTGTCCCCAATTCCATCTATTATAACTGGCTCCATCTGTGGTGCTGAAACCAGTCTGAAGTGATGGGGCCCTCAGAGGAAGCCAGCTGGAGGAAACGTGACCTCTAATTCTTGGCATCTGCCTAGAGGGAGTGAGCTGGCACCCCACAAGAGGAGTTGAGTAGTTTTTCCAGGAGGAACTTAGCAAGGGGATGGAGACTCGGATGCTTCGGTCTGTGTGCCTCAGGTGAGGCACAAGGTGCCAAATGAGAGGAGAAAATATGGAGAGGTGAGTAGGGAAGGAGTGATGCTGCTGACAAAGCTCCTCCCCGGGCCCTTACTGCCTCCTTCCCTGTTTATGTTGCCACCAAGTGTTACCCCTCCCAGCACCTGGCTGCTGTGGAGCTGCCTTGGAAATTGGTGCACAGGCTTTGGAGTCTGAAGATTTTCATCTTCACCGAGTTCTGCCACTTACTAGCTGTATGGGCTTCTTGGATGGGGGGCAGGGGGTCTGCCAACCTTTCCTTAAAGAGCCAGGTAGTAAACATTTTGGCCTTTGCAGGCCGTAAGGTCTCACCCAACGATACTCAGTTCTGCTATTGTAGAACCAGAGCAGCCATAGATAATATGTAAATGATGGGCATGACTATGTCCCAATAAACTTTATTTATAGCCCTAGCTGGCTTGGTCCAGTGGATAAAGCGTCGGCCTGCAAACTAAAGGGTCCCGGGTTCAATTCCAGTCAAGGGCACGTAACCCTGTTGCAGGCTCAATCCTAGGCCACAGTCCAGGCACATGTGGAAGGCAACCAATCAATGTTTCTATCTCTCTCTGTCTCTGCCCTTCCCTTCCACTCTCTCTAAATAATAATAATGAATCAAAAAACCCAAAAACTTTATTTATAAAATCAAGTGTCCAGCCCTCGGGGCATCATTGGCTCTTCTCCCCTTTAGTCCTCCCAGTGCAGGTACAGCTCTCAAAATTCTGATTACAGCCACAGGAATTCAGCCCAAATGCTCAAAAGAAAACTGCAAAATTGTGAGAAAGCGGGACTCTCTGCTAGTCACTGAACACACGTGGTACAGCGGTCAAGAGCATGGGCTAGGTCCAAGGCTGGTTTTGTCACTTGCAAGCTCTGTGACCTTGGGAAACTTACTCAGCTGCTCTGTGTCTCGTTCTCTGTAAAATGAAGATGCTGAACCGAGGATGGGTGTGAGGATTCAGGTAAATCAGCTCATGTGCCAGAAGTGTCTGTCAGGTAGTAAGAGCCTTATTATTAAGGAGTCTGATGAGGATGCAAGATGGGTAATGGAAGAAAGCATCCATGTGATGGCAGAAAAAGGTCTTTTAATCAAGGCTTAAGAGGGCTTCCCAGAGGAGGTGATGCTGGAGCTGAAACACTGATGATAAATAGGAATCACTTGGAAAGAAAAAAAAATGGAAGCATATTATTAAAGGCAAGAAAAAGCAAATCTTACTTAAGGACTCTTAAAAATGTATGATATTCAATGGTAAGACATGTACATATATAATACCTCAATAAAAAGAATGTCAAAAAAAATGTTTGATATTCCCAGGGTTTGCTAGAGAGACCAGGTTGGAGAGAGAAGGGTCAATGCAAGACACTGTGTATTATCTAGTAGGATATGGACTTGATCTTTATGACAATGGGGGCCATCAAAAAGTTTTAATTGGAGGCGATATGTACCTAGATATGTGCCTACTCTGGCTTCTGTCTAGAGGATGGATTAGAGAGGATGATAGTGGAGGCAGGGGCACTACCAGGAAACCTGTGTACTAAGTAGGGCTTGGAGGAGGATGCTTCCCTAAGGCAGGGGCCCTGGAGAAGAGAAGAGGCACAAGCAAGAGATGTTAAAGAGATAGAGGCATCAAGATGTGGATCCTATTGGACATAGGGAGTGGGAATGAGGGAAGAATTGAGAGTGACTTCTAGGTTTGGGCCTAAATGAAACAATGGCCGGCAGAATCAATTCACATCACCACTTCTTCCTTTTTCAGACTGATTCTGGGCAGGAACTCAAAAACCGTCATGAAGATATCTCTTTGAGATCCTCAGAAGTGGGATCTATGTTTAATTTTTTGAGGAACTTCCATACTGTTTTCCACAGCTGCTGCACCATTTTGCATTCCCACCAACAGTGGATGTGAATTCCAATTTCTCCACAAATTCGCCAACAATTGCAGTTATTTAAATAATAGCCATCCGACCAAGGTGTGAAATGACATCTCATTGTAGTTTTGACTTATATTTCTCTGATGGTTAGTGATGTTCAACACTTTTTCAAGTGCCTGTTGGCCATCTGTATGTCTTCTTTGCATTTCCATTTCATTCCAGCATTATACACAGTAGCCAAGATGTGGCAACAACCCAAATCTCCATCAACAGACAATGAATAAAGGAAATGTGGTATATACGTTCAGTGGAATATTACTTAACCTTAAAAAAAAAGGAACTCCTATCATTTGTGACAATATGAATGGACCTGGAAAACATTGTGCTAAGTGGAATAAATCAATCACAGAAGGACAAACACTGCATCCATCTTGTATAAAGAATCCAAAATAGTCAAATGTATAAAAGCAGAAAATAAATTGGTGGTTGCCACAGGTTGGGCGGCGGGGGGGGGGGGGGGGGGAGGGGTGCGGGGTGCAGAATGGGAAGCTGTTCAGTGAGTATAAAATTTCAGTTATACAAGGTGAATAAGTTCTAGCTAACTGCTGTACAGCATAGTGCCTACAGTTAACACTACAGAGTTGTCCACTTAAAAAATTATTAAGAAGGTAGATCTCATGTAAAGTATTCTTGCCACACACAATAAAGCAAAGGGACACAAGGAAACTTTTGGAAGTGATAGATGTGTTCATTGCCTTAATTCAGGTTATGGTATCACAGGTATGTGCATATAAAATTTATATGCATATCAAACATATCAAATTGTATACATTTAATATGTGCCATTTTTGGATATCAATTATACCTCAATAAAATTGTAAAAAAAAATCATGTGGTCTAAACCTGTGACAGGGAGGAGTCTGCCAGAGGTCATTTCATCCATTCCTCTGCCTCTGGACCCATCTGCATCAGTGAAGGACAGATGCTCCATGAGTACAGATCGGCTCTGCTTTCCAAAGTGACGCTGCCCCAACTTGGAGGGGAAGGTCTCAAGGCCCTGGAGAGTCAGAGCTTTTAGTTGTTAAGCAGAATGGACCCCCTGCTTCCTTTTTCTCTTTTTCTTTTTAAATTAGCCAGCAGGGTCAGTTTCCTTGCTGTAGGGGGAGGGAGGGCCTGGCAGATAGCCACCCCAACCATATCACAGCTAAAGCTCCACGGCCCAGCCACGACAGAGGCAATTTATCTACAGCCAAGGGAAAGAGTCAAAGAAAGGCTGTTCCTTCCCTTTCTGGCTGTTTGGGGTCATTTATCACCTTCGTTATTTTTGTAGCAATGTGCTCAGCTCTCTCCACCACCCCCCAGGAAATGTGAACAAATGAGGAACCCGGAACCCATGCTATCAAGGGAGGCATCGAAGCACGGAGGGTGATTAAGAATGGGATGTCAAATGTCCACCCTCCCTTGCCCTCTTTACTTCTTATTTTAACTCCCTCCCAGGCCCCAGAATTCCCCCGATAGGACCTGAGACTTTCCCTGGGTATGGACCAGAGTGGAAGAGTTGCTCTAAAACACCTGGAGCATCAGCCAGCTTTGGAAAGGGAGATTATTATAATGCTTGTGCTAAGTGACCTCTGATTTAAGCCAGCAGAGTGAGCAAAACAGTGATTCAGTGAGAATGTTCGTGTGAGGCCTATAGAAGTCAAAGAGTTCTTATGCACTGAGAGACTCTGTTTGCCTTGGACAACGGGAGAGGCATCCTATATAATAAAAGCCTAATGTGTAAATAGACCAACCAGCAGAACGGCCAGTCGTTATGATGCGCACTGACCACCAGGGGGCAGATGCTTAACACAGGAGCTGCTCCCTGGTGGTCAGTGCGCTCCCACATGGGGAGTGCTGCTCAGCCAGAAGCTGGACTCATGGCTGGCGAGCACAGCAGCGGTGGCGGGAGCCTCTCCTGCCTCCATGGCAGGGCTAAGGAACAGTGAGCTAAGCAGTAAGGAACAGCAAACAGGCAGGTCCCAGAGTGAGGGGTCCCAGACTGCGAGAGGGTGCAGGCCGGGCTGAGGGACCTCCCCACCACCACAGTGCACGAATTTTGTGCACCAGGCCTCTAGTGTTGTATAATGGAGCTGTGGTATTATATGAACCTGAATTTGAATCTTGACTCTTCCATGCCCTCAAGAATTTACAAACGAGGGATAATTATATTCATCTCATAGGGTTGTTGTAAAAAAATTTTAAATTTATCTTTATTGTTGAAAGTATTACAGATGTCCTCTCCCTTTCCCCATTGACCCCCTCCTCCCCACTCCCACTCTTTCCCCAGGCCTTCACCGCACTATTGTCTGTAATCTATATATTTTGTTCTCTGGTTCAAAATCCAATACCAGTACAATTTTTCTTGCTGCTGAAATTGTTCCAGTTTTAACCATTAGGAACCCATCAGGCCATCCCCTGTCTTTTTTCAATGAGCCTCCGGATGTTCCAAGCTCACCTTGTGTTTTCCATTTCTCACCTCTGGAATCAACCATTTCTTCTAGAAACCCTCATCCTTTATAATTGATAGTGATATTTAGAGACAAGAACTGAGCATTATGTGTGCTCATTGTTACTGAGGTGTCATTGCTCCTAGACCCTCTCATCAGAAAAAACTAGGAAATACATGTATGTGCACCAACCATGATACATGTATATCTATATTTCTTTATCTATCTATTATATTGTGGTTTTTCAAGATGAAAGCAAGGTGAGAAATATAATAAGATGTTTTATCTGGTTCTTCAACTCTTACGTTAGCTCAAAATTTTTTTTTTAAGTTTATAAAAGTGTAATAGCTGCAAATTCCCTTGCCATCCCTCCACTTCCTGAACTTGATTGCTCTATCTACTTCAATAATTTATAAATGGAATATTATCTACTCCAATAAGGTTGTTAAAAAAACACACAGATGTGTTTCAGGATGTGAACCCTAAATATGCCTTATAGCAGCAAATTAGCAGCAAGACCACTCTTTGAGCAATTAGCTGACTCTATCCTAAGTTTGAAGCAGAGTCTTTTAGAATATGGAAGGGGGTATAGTTTAGGTTTCTCTAGAAGCAGATCCTGAGACAAGATTCAAGAATTGATCATTTATTTGAGGGACCAGAAATACTCTAGGGGAGTGGGAAGTAATCTAGAGAAAGGAAGGTACCCAACATGTGTGCATTAATAAGCTAACTACTCCAGAGAGGGACTGTAGCATAATCCTATGAGAAAACACTGGGAAATTCTGTAAAACACCTGCTTCAAAAGCACATATACACACACCAAAGTAGCAGCAGTGGGGGGTTATATACAAAGCCCTGTCAATCATTGGTTGAGAGCTGCTCCCTGGATTGTTGCTCCCCCAGCACATGCAGAGTGACCTCCTTTGGCGCAGGGGAAGGGCCCCAAGACCAGAGCTGCAGATACTGCAGGCAGGTCTTAGCACCTTGGCCCAGACATCAGTGTCCATGCCATACTCAAGTTCAGTCGGCTTGACTCCATTTCCTGAGCTTCTCCAGCTCTCCTGAGCTTCCTTGAGACCTTGTAATAGGAAGAGAATTATGGCATCTCCTAAGCTTTGGGCTTAGGTAGAGAAAATTTGTCAAAGAAGAGCCAGTTTCATTTAAACAAATATTCATTAATTTGTGACAAGGTAGCCAGGTCTGTTAGCTGTGGAAAAATGGCACCATGTGTTAGACCTCAGTCCAGCAACCTCATTACTTGAGTCCTGGCTAAGAAAAAATTCAGAGCCAAGACTCAAACTATAAGAGAAAGTTTATTTAAAAAGTCACAGAGGTAGAAGAAATGGGCTCAGGAAATGAGTTACAGAGGCCAAAGAAGCACTCTTGGAGAGAGAGAGAGAGAGAGAGAGAGAGAGAGAGAGAGAGAGAGAGAGAGAGAGAAACCTTGAGAGATGAAACAGGGAGGAAAGACTTGGGCATGCTCCATAGAGAGAGCCTTGCAGGGTCCGCCAGCCTGGGGACTTTTATCTGGAGGCCTTAGGGGAGAATCTCAATAGAGCATTCATCAGCTTTCTAGGTGTGCCTCTTCAGGGTCATAGTTTCCACTGATTGGTAGGTGCCAGGGTATTGTTAGTCAATGCAGCTTATCTTGATATCAGCCATGACTTCACTCCCTCTGATTTTGCTGCTCCTCTGGGCCTGGAGCTGAAACACAGCTGAAGCCTAGATGTCATCTCCAGGGGTTAATGCTTAAGGGGTGGCCATGCAAAGGCTTGTAGTTATGCTCGTTGCTAGGTACCTGGGATTCTCCACCCTGATGACCCTTTGAACATGGCCTATAGTTCCTACTCTGCTCATGCCTGCCTAACTACTACTACAGGTCTACAAATTTCTTCAAAGTGATATTAAAATGTATTTCTAGAGAGAGATAAGTGGCATTTTTCTACATATGAATATGTAAATTTCTGGGTTTGTAAGTATCTGTGGTTGAGAATGAGAATGAGACAGTGAGGACAGAGCTGTGAATTCATAAAATGTTTTAAAGGAGTTCTCTCCAACCTTTTGGTGTGTTATGTTACTAAGGTACAGTAGATTTGCAAAGTACATTGTAAATTTAAAAGTTTAATGTATCGTTTGCAGAAGTTTTCCACTGGGTTTGCTCTAAGCAAGGGCAATGAAAGGAACCAAGATGGAGGCATAGGTAAATGCCTGTACTTGCTGCCTCCCACAACCACATCAAAATTACAACTAAAATACAGAACAACTATCATCCAGAACCATGGGAAAGTTGGCTGAGTGGAAGTACTACAACTAGAGAGGTAAAGAAGAAAGTCCATAGAGATTGGTAGGAGGTGTGGAGGAGCAGAATGGGCTGGTCCGGCACCAGGTGTGCTGCCTTTTTAATTGGGAGGGAGACTGCCTTTGCAGAGGCCACCCAGAGGAGCAAGGAATCCCAGCCCTACACCACACCCCCAGCCCAGGGTTCCAGAGCTGGGGAAAGAAGTGCCTATGGGCAGTAAGAACTATGGACTGTAAAAACCAGTGCAGATTGGGGATGAGTGACAACAGACTGCTAGAGACCCAGCTGCTCCTCTTAAAAGGCCAGAACCTCGAACTGAATTTACAAGCTCCTGCTTGCTCTGAGCTCCAGTGCCAGGCGAGGCTCTGGGGGGACCCAGACAGATAGGGGGAGAAACTGGACAGTCTGGCATCAGGGCAGGAATGCAGGGGCGGCTTTCTTCCAGATGGAAGTGCTCACAGTGGTCATTGTTCCAATTCTGAGACCTCCCCGATGCAAGGCTGACATTTCTGTTCGCTCTGTCCTGGAGATTCCCTGAGACCCCACCCCACCCAATTTACTACCCCATCAAGCTGTGCACAGTAGCTTTTGCATATGAATGGCCTGTCCTTTCTCAGCCTAAAACCTGTCAAACAAGCTGCAGTGGGGTCAGGGAGCCCCAAAACTATCAATAAAAGGCCCAAGGCCGGCACCAGCAGCAGCCTGCCTTGCTTCACAGCTGGGTCTCACCTGGCACTGCCAAATCTAATACAAAGAGGAGGAAACTGCAGATCTCTCTGTTGCTCCTGCTGGGTGGCCCCAGGCAGTGGCTGACTTTGCACCTCCTTGAAGATCCAAGAGCCAGTGTATCCAGTGGTCAGTGTGAGACCGTATGAGATTACAACTCTTCACATCCATAAGTGACACACACTCGGGGTCAGTGAGCGCCAAAGCCCCACTGAAGCAAGTTTTGTCCCATAAGGGTGTCTCCTGCACAGCAGCTCTCCCACTGTAGTCGCAGCTGGTCCCCACAGCCAATTGGCCTAAAGGTCAATTCCTCCCAGTGATACCAACAGCAATCAAGGGTCAACTACAACAAGACTGTGCACACAGCCCCACAAAGGGCTACACCAAGAGTGTCCACCTCATGTGATTGGGGAGGCTGATCCACTGGGCCCTATAGGACACCTACTACACAAAGCCACTCTATCAACTCAAGGAGACTTAGCAGCTACCCAATACATAGAAACAAACAGAGGGAAACAGCCAAAATGCGGAGACAAAGAAACATGTCACAAATGAAAGAAATGGAAGAAAGCAAACTACTAGATATAAAGTTCAAAACCACAGTTATAAGATTAGTCAAGAATCTTCTAGAAACCTCTGAAGAACTTAGTGAGACCTCCAAGGATCTTAGGGAGAATGGAAAAGGACCCGTCAGAAATTAAGCGTACACTGACTAAAATAAAGAATAATATATAGGGATTCAACAGTAGACTAGAGAATCCCAAGAATCAAGTCAATGATATGAAATATAAGGAAGCAAAAAACACCCAACCAGAAGAGCAAAAAGAAAAAAGAATCCAAAAATATGAAGATAGTGTAAGGAGCTCTGGAACAACTTCAAGCGTACGAACATTCAAATTATGGGGATGCCAAAAGAAGAGAAAGAGCAAGATATTGAAAATCTATATGAAGAAATAATGACAGAAAACTTCCCCTACCTGGTGAAAGAAATAGACTTACAAGTCCAGGAAGTGCAGAAAACCTCAAACAAGAGGAATCCAAAAAGGACCACACCAAGACACATCATAATTAAAATGCCAAGGGCAAAAGACAGAGAGAATCTTAAAAGCAGCAAGAAAAAAACCAGTTAGTTATCTACAAGAGAATACCCATATGACTGTCAGCTGATTTCTCAACAAAAACTATGCAAGCCAGAAGGGAGTGGCAAGAAATATTCAAAGTGATGAATAGCAAGAACCTACAACCAAGAATACTCTACCAAGCAAAGCTATCATTTAGAATTGAAGGTCAGATAAAGAGCTTCACACACAAGAAAAAGCTAAAGGAGTTCATCTCCACCAAACCAGTATTATATGAAATGCTGAAGCGTATTCTTTAAGAAGAGGAAGAGGAAGAATAAGGTAAAGATAAAAAAAATTATGAACAACAAAGTGACAACAAATACATATCTATAAACAAGTGAATCTAAAAATCAAATGAATAAAAAATCTGATGAACAGAATAAACTGGTGAATGGAATAGAATCAGGGGCATGTAAATGGAACAGACTGACGATTCTCAGAGTGAAGGGGGTTTGGGGGGGTGCGGGAAGAGATTAGACAAAGATTTTATATACATGTATGCAGTACCTATGGACATAGACAATAGGGTGTCAAGGGCCTGGGGTGGGGTGGGAATCGGGTGGAGAGGAGCTATGGGGGGAAAAAAGAGGAACATCTGTAATAATCTCAACAATAAAGATTTAAAAAAAGAAAAAGAGAAAGAAAGAAAGGGCAATGAGGAGAAAGGATATCATCTCAACCTGTTCCCTGGAGGAGAGCCAGCATCCCACCCCACACCCTGAGGATCCAGAGCTGTATGCTTGATTGTGCTCAGCTCAAGTGCATCCCCCCTAGTGGTGAGTGAACATTGGAACCTCACCCATGGCCCCCTCACTAAGTCAAGCACCTCAATGCAGGACTGCATCTGCCTAGGAAAAGAGACATCTTTTCTTAATGTGCACAAAACCATGGGTCAGCAACATGCATTATATGTAAGCACCAAAGACAAGGAATCATCACCATTTTAAGCATTGCAAATCTGGAACATAGGGAGGAGAAAGACTTGTCCAGGTGTATTTATTTGCTAAGGCTGCTACCATAACAAAGTGCCACAGTCAGGGTGGCTTATTCAATAGAAATTTGTTTTCTCACAGTTCTGGAGACTAGAAGTCTGAGATAAAGGTTTTAGCAAGGTTGGTTGGCTTGGAGATGGCTGCATCCTCTGTGTCCTTACCCGGCCATTCCTGTGTACATGTTTGTCTTAATCTCCTCTTCTTATAAGGATGCCAGTTATATTGGATTAGGGCCTACGCTAATGACCTCATTTTTACTTAATTGCCTCTTTAAAGACCCTATCTCCAAATACAGTCACATTCTTAGTTACTGGAGGTTAGGAATTCAACACACGAATTTTGGGAGGACACAATTCAGCTCCTAAGACACAGCAACACAGAAAGTCGTTGATGGTTCCAGAAATAGAACTTGGAATTTCCTGACTTCCCATCTAAGGAGCTCTGGGGCTTCTTCCAGAGTCAGTGTGTCCCAATCAACCCCTGTTTTTGACAGAAGTATAAATGGATTGCAGATGCTAAGAAGAAAAAGCAGTTCTGTCTCATTGCTGTTCCTGCTTAGCGAGTCATGTCACCATCCCCAAATGAAGCCAGGATCTCCTCTGACGCCCACATAATACCTACCTCCATTGGTTCCTTTAGTAGAAGAAGGGACTATCATGCCAGAGCCAAGAGCTCACAGGTGCCAGTTAGACACCCTCACTGAGCAGCCACTACCACCTGATCTACACAGAGAATGGGCTTCCTAAAACCTAGCTTCCAGCGACATTTGAGTCATTGCTGCTTGATGAAAAGGTCACTACGGTGAGGCCCCTTCCATGTCAAAGTTCTTCAGAAAAGAGGCTGTGCTCACCTCCATTTGGGGCTCTGAATGGTCCTAAAGTAGTGTCATGCACAACCAACATAACTGTATGAGGTAGGTAGCCTTGCCACAGCATCCACACCGCTTACTGCATAAGTTCTTTCTTTCTGTTCCCTCCTTGCACTCCCCTCTCAACCCCTCCCCCCTTCCCAGTCCTTCGCTATCTCCCTTACAGCCAATCAACCAACAGGCAGTGTGGGAGCCTGTCTCCCAGATTGCCCCTGAGGGCCACCACCTCCAGGTATTCACATCCTTGTATAGTCACCCCCCACATTGTACCAGGAGGATAGAACCTTATATAATAAAAGGCTAATATGCAAATTGACTGAACAGCGGGACCACCTGTCTCTATGACATGCACTGACCAACAAGGGAAGATGCTCAACACAGGAGCTGCCCCCCGGAAGTCAGTGTGCTCTCACAGGGAGAGCGCCGCTTAGCCAGAAGCCAGGCTAATGGCTGGCGAGTGCAGCAGCAGTGGCGGGAGCCAAGGGGAGCAGTCCTAAGCCCGCAGTCAGTCATCCCCCGAGGGCTCCCAGACTGCAAGAGGGTGCAGGCTGGGCTGAGGGACCCCCCCCCCCACCAAGTGCACAAATTTTGTGCACTGGGCCTCTAGTACTATATAAATGGTGGTATGTCACTTCCAAGATCAAGTTGCAAAGACACTGTGGCTTCTGTCTTTGTCAGTTCCTCTCTTTCTTGGATCCCCAGCTCTGGAGGAAGGCATGTCATGAGAAACCCTATGGTAGGGAACTGAAGCTTCCTAACAATAGACCCAGGCAATGTTCAGATGACTGCAGCCCCGGCTGACCCATAGCTAAGCTGCTCCTGGATTTCTTACCCATGAAAACTATGAGATAATAAATGTCTGTTGTTTTAAGCCAATAAGTTGGGCCACTTGTTACACAGCAGTAAGTAACTACTGCAGGCAAATTACATGTTGTCTTAAATCAAGTCAACCCCTCACAGAACCATCTCCACTGAGCTGCGTTTGGATGTGCCCCAACTTCTATCAGAGGGGATGACAAGAAAGAGCCATGTAAAATGTGCCACCAGTTTTGCTATGCACCTGCTAGTAAGCACCTTGTTCATTGCTTCATTAACTATGTGATTGTTTTTGTAAGGGGCCATGTGAGAAACATTTTGAGAGTTTAGTACAGGGCTCGCCTTTATTCAAGTATTTATTATCTGAACTCCTACAGTTACGAGTTTACCTAGGGGAGTAAAACTCACCACTTACAATGTTAATCTCCGCCCTTTCCTATATCTCCTACACTCACACCGGGGTCTTTTCCTTCCTATCCCATCAACATCTTTGCTGCTCAACCTCCCTCTGGTTGACAGGTGATCAATACACTGGGAATACAATGCAAACTGATTACAAAGTATAATTGCAGATATTGCATTGAGAAAGAGGGTGGGATTTCATAAAGTCTGTGAGAATGAAGTTGAAGAACTGCTAGCATCCTGTGCAATGGCTTTGACAAATGCGAACTGGGGAGCGTTGGAGCAGTTAACAGCTGAAGAGGAGAAAACAGCAAGGACAAGACACCAGGAAGACTTTGAAAGAGATTGGTTTAAATATCAAAGGAATATGAGAGGCTCTTGAGAAAATTGATAGAGTGCTCAAAGAGTTTCTGCAAAAAAAAATAAAATAAAATAACCCTTTTATGATCATGCGGCAAAAGTCAAACATGAATTCGAGAATGTTATTTCATTTTACTTTATACTTTTGTTGGGAAAATTCTACCAGTAAAGGCAGCCCTCAGTTCACTCTTTTCAGAGAGCTGGTGTACAATTGCATGTGCAAATTCAATTTTGTTAAGTGTACAATAAAATCAATTTATTTTAATCATTTTCTTTCATTTTTTCTAGATGCAGCCTAACAATGCTTTTTTTATAAATATTCACTGTGAAACTTCTGTCCCAATTTTAAGGGCAATTTAAAGTAGACTTTTTCTACTTCCAAGTTTACTAAGCTAGCAAAGGTTGATGCTAGCAGAGGGGAGAAAAATTCTTGTCCCCAGGACCTGGCCTGTGGCCTCCTTTCTGATTACCTGAGCTTTGTAACTTCCATATTTGACTTCTTGCCTGGACTTCCAGGAGGCTGAGTGCAGCTCTGCTCCCAATTCCAACCTGTGGGTTTTCCCTGCAGAATCATGCAATTCCTGGACACCAGGTGGGTGTCCTACAATTCACTCTATTCTGATCTATCTAACTGGTGATAGTGTCAGATCCCACAGGTTAAGGGCTTAGTCCTATAAGAATGCCCTCCCTCACTTTACACAAATAGAAAGTCCAAGTTCTCAGTCATGCTTCTGACCAACCTATGGGAGACTCCAATGACCTCCTTCTTGGGTTTAATATTTGTTAGAGCAGCTCACAGAACTCAGATGTACATTTTACTTACTAGGTTACTGGTTTATTATAAAAAGATATAACTCAGGAACAGCCAGATGAAAGACATGCCTGGGGCATGATACATGGGAAGGGGCATGGAGCTTCTATGCCCTCTCCGGGCATATCACTCTCCTAGCATCAACATGCTCACCAAACCCCATCCTTTGAGTTTTTATAGAGACTTTATTACATAAGCTTTATTGACTAAATCATTGGCCTTTGACAATTGATTCAATCTACAGCCCCTCTCCTCTTCCAGGGATTGGACTAAAAGGTGCAACCTTCTGGTTACATGGTTGGTTCTCCTGGCAACCAGCCCCCCACCCTTAGGTCTTATCCAAAAGTCACTTTATTAACATAACAAAAGCACCTTTGCAGCTGATCCCTTGGGAAATTCCAAGGGTTTGGGGAGCTCTGACCTAGAAATGGGGACAAAGACCGAATATATATTTCTTATTATAAATCACAATGTCACACTATGTCAAACTTTGCTGTTATTATGTTTTAGTTCCTCTTTTATCCTTGGACATCATTTTTCCTTAATGTCCATCCTTTACTAAACCAATTGAATATGTATTGTCCATGTAAGACATGTCCAAACCTGTAGAGAATTTTTATGAGTTTATTTGAGCCAAAACTGACGACCATTGCTGGGAAGCAGAATCTCAACGAATTGAGAAACTGCTTTGGAAAGTGGCAGTTTACCACTTATTTTAGACATCAGAATCAAAGGGGAAAATATAAGGGGGTTATATGAAATTCACTGGTAATAGATTAGGGAGGTGGGAGAAAGCAAATCGAGGAAACCTCTGAGATTGGATAAAAAAGTAAGCCAGATAGACATACATTGGTGGGTATAGCACAGATAACAATGAACATGGACAGCACATAGAAATGGTATGCAGAAGAACAAGAAAACAACGAGGGGTTCTGTGGTGTCTGGTGGGAGATTGTGCTGTGAGGGGTCTGGAAAAAAAAAGGGAAATTACTTTGACATTCCAAAGTTATGTTATCTGAGATGCAAAAAGACAATAGACAGGCTCAGTTAAAGTAAAGATTGACCTTTGTCAAGGAAGATACTGGCCTAGGACATGACTACCCGCCATGATTCTCTTTTAGTTAGAAAGTTTTAATTTCAGACCATCCTATGTGGTTACTTTCAGACGGTGAGTTTGTAAGGCCTGCCATGAAGGCCTCCCCTGAGCTTGTCAGGTTTCATACGTGACTCTTTCTGGTCCACATTATGTTGTAGGTAAAGTGTCTCAAATATGTAGAAAGAAGCAGCACATTAATTTTTGACCAATTCTGAAGCTCCTCCCTGGGAGGTCACTGTGGACTTTCATCATCCCCTTCGGCCTCTTGACTGCCTTTTACCAGGTTATCCCATGCCATTTCCCCAGCCTGCCCCTTGTTTGTTTTAGTACATGGATCTCCTGGTAGTTTGTCACCTGCATCTCTGTCCTCCCCTCCTGGGCCTCCTTTTCCCAATGTAGACCTTTCCCTGCCTTAAACACTTACTGTCTTTCCTGATCTGTCCAGATGGTATCTAGAAAGCTAGAATGGTCCAACAGCCATATTTTCAAGTCAACAAAATTCATCTTGGGGTCACTCCAGAGTAAATCTGATGTTCACTCTTCTCACCCCACCAAGAGACACACCCATTTATTTTTTAGGCTATTATGCAATATTTAAGGTAGACAAAAAATGTATAAAGAATGATGCAATGAATGCCTCTCTGCCCTATCCAGCTTATGCAATAAAACATGACTACAGAGGTAATGCTTTCTATCTCCAGCTCATTTTCAATTATTAAAAGAAGCAACCAGAGGAGTTGTATTTGAGGGCAGCCTGGGGATTGGAGCAATCATGAACAATAATGAACATAGGGACCACAATTTCTGGTTTACAAGTACTACCACAGATACTTATCTTTTCTACAATATGATGAGGTGTCTATTGTTCTTCCCATTTAGGGATAAGGGGGAAAGGTTCAGACATTTAGTTGAGTGCAGTGGGAAGGCATAAACTATGGAGCCTGAAGCCTGGGTTTGAACCCTGGCTTCAGTATGTGCTGGCTGTGCAATGTAGGTCCAGTTACTTAAATGTTCTATGCCTCTAGCTTACCTATCTCAAAAATGAGGGTAATATTACTTACTTCATGAGGTTTTCCTAAAGGTTAAATGCATGTTTAGGAAAGAGTCTGGCACATTATAAGTGGTATGTTTGTTGTTGTGTCATTATTACTATTACTACTATATTTATTATTATTATTATTATTATTATTATTATTATTATTATTATCTGAGTTGCCCAGCTATATTCTTCTACATAATTCTCTGCCCCCAAGAGTCTCTAATGCCTACAGTTATTGACAATCAACTCCCACACAGATTTAGACTCAGGACCCAATCATCTGTTACTTAGAGAATTTAAGAAGCCCATAGCCTGCTGTTAATGATTCATCCTTGTCAGCTTGGGTACTTGATCCCATTCTGACCTTATGCCACATGAACACTGGAAATGTGTCTCATACCTCAGCATCCATTTTCCCAGAGCTGCGAGAGGTGAGGGGAGTGTCCTGCAGCCAGATCTTCCTGAATCTAACCACCTGCCAGAACTATTCCAGTATCATCCTCTCCTGGAATATCTTTGCCTGGCTGGTGGGACACCCTTGGACTGCCAATCATTCCACCACCAGGTGAATACCCTTGCTCATTAAATATGTCTAACCTTGAATCTGAAAACTCCCTGGCCTACATCAGCCCACCATTAACTAGGTCCTCTTCTGACCCAGTTTGCGAATGGCACTTCTTCATTTCTACCACATTTCACTTTCACTTTCAACTACATAATTAGATTTTTTATAAAAAGTCTATGACTGGTTGCTAATCAGCCTCCTGCCTTGGCATTTGCCCACAAAGTTATAAACAATGCAAAGCATTGGGGTAGGTTAGGCCTTCACACAAAATGCAATTTCATTTTATTGCTACCATAATTCTGAGTTGCTGAGTAATGAGATTGATTTCTCAGAGAGGTGAAAGGCAAATATGTGGCCACTCAGCAGCCAACTCTTATTCCTTTTAATTTGGTGCTTCCAAGGACTATGTCTTGTTTTCCCCACATTCGGTCATGGTAACCTCAACTGTTGAGAATTTCTGGGTGGTTCAATTTAAGAAAGCTAAACCTGGCCCTATTTATTCTTTTAAAAACTACAGGGAAGTGCAGGACTTCCTGAAAAGTGTAGAACTTGGCAGTTTCTCTCTCCAGCCAAACAACTATTGAATTGGTGAAAAATATTTTTTAAATATCCTTTAAAGTCTTTAGATATTGTCTGAAGGGCATACTACAAAGGGAAATGTTCATTCAAGAAAATCTACTAAATCTCAATAAGAACAGTGAGAGTCTATGGCATTTGAGCCAAAACTCACTCCCTTAACCCCTCTCCCAGCTCCATATTACAGAAGTTCTCCTCCAAAACAGTGTAACCAAGAAGAAGAGGGCTCCCTTTCCCCCTCGCTCCCAGTATGGAACTACCTTTTCATCTTGGCAGGTGCAAACTATAGGCCTTTGTCATCCCCTTCCCCAGCCCCAGGTTTCACGAGTTCTAGTCTGTTTGACCCTGCAGAGTGGACCAATCTCCCTTCCATCACTCAGCTCCCACTCATAAGGCTCTACTCCAGGCACCCCAGGCCGGGACTATGGGGGCCCAATCACTCTATCCCTCGTTCACTTGTAGGGAAGAGGTTTTATGTTACTAGAGATAACAAGGGACTTTTGTTTTGGGTTGGTTTGTAATCCTCACCTGAGGATATTTTTCCATTGATTTTTAGGGAGAGTGGAAGAGAGAGAAAGACAGAGAGAAACATCGATGTGAGAGAAACATCAATTGGTTGCCTCCTGCACGACGACCAGGGCCGGGGCCAGAGAAGAGCCTGCAACCAAGGTACGTGCCCTTGGCCGGAATCAAACTCGGAACGCTTTGATCCACAGACACTCTATCCACTGAGCCAAATCAGCTAGGACACAAGAGACATTTTAAAATAGTAAAAATATGAATCTATCAGGAAGATATAGCAATTACAAATATATACGCACCTAACAACACAGATCCAAAATACATGAAACAAAAGCTGACAAAATTTAGGGGGAAAAAATAGACATTTCAACAATAATGGTAGGGGACCTCAGCATTATTCTTTCAATTATGGATAGATCAACTGGGGGGGAAATGCCATAAGTAAATAGAAGAGTTGAACAACACTATAAAACAACTAAACCTAAAAGACATAGATAGAACTCTCCACATAATGACAGCTGAATACACATTCTCCTCACACACACATTGAAGATTCTCTAGGATAACCCTTTGCCAGACCACAAAACAAACATCAAAAGGAGTGAAATTAGAAATCAATAACAGAAGGAAATTTTGAAATTTTACAAATATGTGGAAATTAAACAACACACTCCTAAATTACCAATATGGCAAAAAAACAAAAGGAAAATTAGAAAATACTTTGAGATAAGGAAAACAAATACACAAAAACAACATGTCAAAATCTATGAAATGTAACAAAGTAGCTCTCAAAGGGAAATTTATAGCTGTAAACACCTTATAGTAAAAAAATATGCGAAAAATTTAAATCAATAACCTAATCTTCCACCTTAAGAAACTAGAAAAATAAGAGCAAACTAAACCCAAAGCAAGCAGAAAGAAAAAAAATAATAAAAACTAGAGCAGAAAAAATGAAATAGAATTTTTAAATAGATTTTTAAAAAACACAAAAATTTATTCTTTAAAACGACTTACAAAATTGCTAAACCTTTAGCTAGAGTGACCAAGAAAATAAAGAGAGAAGATTTAACACTAAAATCAGAAATGTAAGTGGAGACATCACTACTGACCATACCAAAACTTTGAAATATATATAAAATATTTAAATATGTAAATGTGTACAACATTTAAATACATATTTATATGTAAATATAAAGGAATACTATGAATAACTGCATGCCAAACAAATTATATAAATTACTAGAGGATGGTACACAAAATTCATGTGCGGGAGGTGTCCCTCAGCCCAGCCTGCTCCCTCTCAAAATCCAGGACTCCTCGCTCCTAACCGACTGCCTACTCGCTCCTTACTGCTTGGCTTGCTGCTCCTTAGCGCTGCCACGAGGCAGGAGTGGGTCCTGCCACTGCACTCGCCAGTTATGAGCCCAGCTTCTGGCTGAGCAGTGCTCCCGCTGTGGAAGCACACTGACCACCAGCAGGCAGCTCCTGCATTGAGCATCTGCCCCCTGGTGGTCAGTGCATGTCATACCGACCAGTCATTCCGCAGTTCGGTTGATTTGCATATTAGGGTTTTATATAGAAAGATATAAAACAGTAAATTCTTAGAAAGACATAAATTACCAAAATTGACCCATCAAGAAATATAAAATCAGGCTCTACCTTCAAGTAAGAGATTGAATTAGTAATTTTAAAACTCCCCACATAAAAAAAACTCATGCTCAGATGGCTTCACTGGTGAATTTTACCACTCAAAAACGTCAATATCAATCTTTCATGAAATCTTACACACACACACACACACACACACACACACACACAAAGAAGAAAACTTCTCACCTCATTTTATGAGGCAGGTATTACCCTGATATCGAAACAAAATAAAGACATTCACATGAAGAGAAAACTACAGACTAATATCCCTTATGAATATACTTGCACAAATCTTTTAACAAAATACTACCAAACTGATTCTAGCAACATATGTAAAGGATTATATTCCATAACCAAATGAGATTTATCCCAGAAATGCAAGTTGGTTTAACATCTAAAAATCAATTCATATACCATATTAATAGAATAAGAGACAAAAAAAGGATTCTTTCAAAAGATGTAGAAAAGGCATTTGACAGAATTCAATACCTTTCATAATAAAGAAAATTCTAAAAAATATATATATAAAAAGAAGGAAACCTTTTCAAGTTGATAAGAGGATCTAAGAAAAACAAACAAATGGCACACACACAGTGGTGAAAATCCAAGTGCTTTTCTCCTAATGTCAGGAACAAGGCAAAATGTCCACTCTTGCCACTTCTATTCAATATTGAACTGAGGATTCTCAGGTTTCAGCCAGTAAAATTAGGCAAGAAAGAGAAATAAAAGTCATCCACATTGGGAAGGAATAAGTCAGTCTATCTCTCTTTTGCACGACACAGTGTTATATCTAGAAAACCCTAAGGAATCGACTAAAACAACTATTAGAATTAATGAGTTCAGCAAGGATGCAGAATACATGATCAATTTCTAAAGATAAATTGTATTTATATACACTGGCAAGAAACATTATGAAGAATGAATTTAAGAAAACAATCCCATTTACAATAGCATGAAAAAGAATAAAATACCTAAGAATAAATTTAGCAAAAGGAGTTCAAAACTTGTACAATGAAACTACAGAATATTGCTAAAAAATTTTTAAAATATCTGCATACATGGAAAGACATTTCATGTTAATGATTTGGAAGGCTTAATATTGTTAAAATGGCAAAACTTGCCAAATCTTTCTATAGATTTAACACAATCCCTCTCTAAATCCCAACTTCATTTTTTGCAGAAATGAAAAAGCTGATCTTTAAATTCATATGGAAATTAAAGGGATCCAGAATAGTCAAAACAATTTTGGAAAACAATGCATTTGGAAGATTCACACTACTCTATTTCAACTTGCTACAAAATTACTCTGTAATCAAGACAGGGTGGTACTGGCAAACAGGATAGACCTATAGATCAATGGAATTGAATTGAGAGTCTACAAATAAGCCCTTACATTTATGGTCAATTGATTTTCAACAAGAGTGCCAAGATAATTCAATGGAGAAAGAACTAGTTTTTAACAAGTAGGACTGAGACAACAAGATATCCACTTGCAAATGTATTAATTTGAACCCTTATCTCAATTATTTAAAAAAAATAATTCAAAATGGATCATAGACTTAAATATACTAGTAAGTGCTAAATTATAAAACTCTTAGACAAAAACATAGGAGTAAATCTGTGACTTTGGGTTAAGTAATGGTTTCTAACTACTACATCAAAAACACAAGAAACAAAAGAGAAAAAAAATAAATTGGACTATCAATATTAAAAACTTTTGTGTTGCAATGATACCATCAAGAAAGTGAAAAGATAACCCACAAAATAAAATACAATATTTTCAATAATATATCTAATGAGGGACTCATATCTAGAATATATTTAAGAACTCTGACAAATCAATAATAAAAATACAAATACTACTTTTTTATGGGCAAAGGATCTGAGTAGACATTTCTCCAAGGAAGATGCTCAATATCATTAGTCATTAGAAAAATGCAAATCAAAACCACAATGAGATTCCATTTCATACCTACCAGGATGGATATAACTAAAAGACAGGCAATAACACATGTGAGCGAGGATGTGGAGAAATTGGAACCTTTATACATTGCTGGTGGGATTTTAAAATGGTGCAGCCATTTTAAATGGCTTCGTCAGTTTCACAAATGTTAAATGTAAAGTTACCATGTGACTCGGCAATTCCACTCCTACACATGTATTCCCACAGAAATGAAAACATATATCCATCAAACACTTGTACACAAATGTTCATGGCAGCATTACTCATAGTAGTCAAAACATGGGATCAATCTAAATGTTCATCAGCTTATGAATGGATAAATAAAATCTGGTACAGGAAATATTATTCCACAATAAGAACAAATAACATACTGATACATGCTACCATATGTATGAACCTTAAAAACAATATTCTAAGTGAAAGAAGCCAGTCACAGAGACATATATTGCATTTATATGAAATATCCATTTATATAAAATATCCAGAATAGGAAAAGTGAGAGAGAAAGTATATTAGTGGTAGACTAGGGCTAAAGTTGGAGGATGGGGGGCAGGGGAGGAGAGAAAATGGGAAGTGACTACTAATAGATATGAAGTTTCTCGGGGAGCCACAAAAAATTTCTAAAATTAGATAGTGGTGGTGGTAACATAAGTCTATGAATATAAAAACATTGATTTCTACATGATAAATTGGTTGATTGTGTAATATGTGAATTATAACTCCTAATGTAAACTGTGAGCTTTAGTTAAAAATAATGTATATTTTTATAAATATACAGTTATAACAAGTGTACCACACTAACGCAATACATTAATAATTGAGGAAATTGGGGATAGGGAAGTGGTGTATGGGAACTCTTTGTACTTTCTACTTAATTTTTCTGTCAACCCAAAACTATTCCAAAAAATAAAGTCTATTAATTTTTTTTAAATTTCCCCCAGTCACTTCTCACATGCAGTCCTGTTGCCTATCACCCATTCGAGCATACACAGATTCTCCATTCTTCGGGGTTGGCAATTTGCTCCTGTCACTTTCCACAAGGAAATAAGTAAATAATTTTAAAAAATAAATGTAATATTTGATGCATCTAAAAGAATACACATAATCTACGTGTGAGTTGTATGGCATGATAACTAAGTGAATACCCACTTCAAAACTAGAGCATCATTAGTACTGTTGCATTCACTCATCTCCTTCCTTTCCTCACACAGAATTGTGTTTACCACTCCCTCGCTTCTTGTGAGCCAGCGTGGTGTCTGGAAGGCAGCTCTGGAGCCTCACTGCCTAGATCATTGCCATGGTGGCAGGCAGATCCGAAAATGGCCTCAATGGCCCCAGCCAGCTGGTGTTTACTCCTTTGTGTAATTTCCTTTCCTTGAGTGAAGACTGGACCTAATGATTCGCTTCTCTTCTGAAGAGAACATAGCAACCATGATGGGATGTCACCTCCAGGACTGGGTCGCAGAAAGATTCTAGCAGCCATCTTGCTGATTTTTTTCATGCCTTTTCTGTTGCTTGCCCAATTGAAAGCCAGGTATTATGTCTTGAGCTGCCCTGTGGAAAGGTCCACAAAACTGGGCAAAAGCGGAGCAAAAACCTGAGAGAGACCTTCAATCCAATGAGCCCAAGGACCTGTTTGAAAATGGGTCCTCCTCCAACTAAGCCTTGAGATGACTTGAAGTCTTGCACACACCTTGATTGAAACCCTGGGAGCAACCCTGAGCCAGAGGGAGGACCCAGCCAAGCCACACCTAGATTTCTGACCCACAAAAATTGTGAGATGAATTTTGTTGTTTTAAACTGCTAAATGTGAGAGGCCAAGCGTCCCTGGGTCCGGGTGAGACCATGTGTCCCTGGATCCGGATGAGGCCTCGTGCACCTAGGCCCGGGTGAGCCCAAGTGGCCCTGGGTCTGGGAGAGGCCAAGCGTCCCTGGGTCCGGGTGAGACCATGCGTCCCTGGATCCGGGTGAGGCCTCGTGCACCTAGGCCCGGGTGAGCCCAAGTGGCCCTGGGTCTGGGAGAGGCCAAGCGTCCCTGGGTCCGGGTGAGACCATGTGTCCCTGGATCCGGGTGAGGCCTCGTGCACCTAGGCCCGGGTGAGCCCAAGTGGCCCTGGGTCTGGGAGAGGCCAAGCGTCCCTGGGTCCGGGTGAGACCATGTGTCCCTGGATCCGGGTGAGGCCTCGTGCACCTAGGCCCGGGTGAGCCCAAGTGGCCCTGGGTCTGGGAGAGGCCAAGCGTCCCTGGGTCCGGGTGAGACCATGTGTCCCTGGATCCGGGTGAGGCCTCGTGCACCTAGGCCCGGGTGAGCCCAAGTGGCCCTGGGTCTGGGAGAGGCCAAGCATCCCTGGGTCCGGGTGAGACCATGTGTCCCTGGATCCGGGTGAGGCCTCGTGCACCTAGGCCCGGGTGAGCCCAAGTGGCCCTGGGTCTGGGAGAGGCCAAGCGTCCCTGGGTCCGGGTGAGACCATGTGTCCCTGGATCCGGGTGAGGCCACGTGCCCCTGGGTCTGGGAGAGGCCAAGCGTCCCTGGGTCCGGGTGAGAACATGCGTCCCTGGATCCGGATGAGGCCTCGTGCACCTAGGCCCGGGTGAGCCCAAGTGGCCCTGGGTCTGGGAGAGGCCAAGCGTCCCTGGGTCCGGGTGAGACCATGTGTCCCTGGATCCGGATGAGGCCTCGTGCACCTAGGCCCGGGTGAGGCCACGTGCCCCTGGGTCTGGGAGAGGCTAAGCGTCCCTGGGTCCGGGTGAGACCATGTGTCCCTGGATCCGGGTGAGGCCTCGTGCACCTAGGCCCGGGTGAGCCCAAGTGGCCCTGGGTCTGGGAGTGGCCAAACGTTCCTGGGTCCGGGTGAGACCATGCGTCCCTGGATCCGGATGAGGCCTCGTGCACCTAGGCCCGGGTGAGCCCAAGTGGCCCTGGGTCTGGGAGAGGCCAAGCGTCCCTGGGTCCGGGAGAGACCATGTGTCCCTGGATCCAGGTGAGGCCTTGTGCAACTAAGCCCGGGTGAGGCCACGTGCCCCTGGGTCTGGGAGAGGCCAAGCGTCCCTGGGTACGGGTGAAGCCAGATCCTGGGTCTGGGTGAGGCCGTGCGCCCCTGGATCCATCCGGGTGAGGCTGGGTCCCAGGCCCGGGTGAGACCACGCGCCCCTTGGGTATGGGTGAGGCCACGTGCCCCTTAGTCCGGGTGACGCCGTGCCCCTGGGTTCGGCCGAGACCAAACCAGAGGGAGTCGGACCTCCATTACCACCATTTGTCCACCATCCAGAGCTGAGGGGTCAGTGCTGACATGTACACATAAGGAACTACTGGACATCGAAATTGGGTCTCAAAAGAACTGTTGGTCCAGGGGGAAGCTCGCTACAGATTGATTCATTTGCCTGTCAGCATAACTATTATTGCTCGTCTCACATTCAGTTCTTATTAGTATATATCTAGTGACATATGATCTCGCTCATCTAGGGGAAATGATGAACAACATAGACTGAGGAACAAGAACAGAACCAGAAGCAAGGAGGCATCGATCGGACTATCGGGCCTCAGAGGGAGGATAGGGGAGGGTAGGGGGAGGGTGGGGGGAGGGGGAGAGTTCAACCAAAGGACCTGTATGCATGCATATAAGCCTATCCAACGGTTAAGTTCAACAGGGGATTGGGGCATGCGTGGGGAGAGGGGTGGGATGGGAATGGGGGGATGAGGACAAATATGTGACACCTTAATCAATAAAGAAATTAAAAAAATAAAATAAAATAAAAAAAAATAATAAACTGCTAAATGTGGGAGCAATTTGTTGTGGAGAAATAGATAGCTAATATGGGCATTGCATTAGCTATGTGGTTTGGAGCAAATAAGTTATAATTTCTGTGATGCAGTATCATAGCTATGAAATAGGGATAATAATACCTTCCATAGTATCTAGAGAGGATAAAATAAGTTAATACGTCCAAGGTTTAAAGTAGTAGGTGCATAGTAAGTGCTTAATAAGTATTAGCCATCTCTTTTGGTGACATGATATCTGTAGGAATCCAAGGCCCAACTCCCCTCACCTAGCAGCACACACTGCTGATGTTAGGATATTGGAGAAGGGGCTACAAGTCCACATGAGCTGTGCCTGTTTATAGGAATTCGTCCTCTCTTTTTTGAGGTGGGGAAACTAGTTTTAGGAACGGATCCCCAGCTGCTGAGGTGTGATTTATTGAAGTTTGTCTAAACTGTGTTCAATGTTCAGGGGACTGCCATGTCAAGAATGTGGTGAGCCTTCTCTGAAGATATTTATGTTGCAAAGGAGGAGATCCTATCCCTGCTCAACTCTCAGTTTGCCTGGCTGACAAACACAGATCTGTGTAAGTTGTTCTTATGGGTTACCACTACCATCCTCTGGAGCCTCCTGAGATCATCTCAGACCAGAGGTGACAAAAGAAATACAGAGGGATCTGAGTGTGGACACCTGGAATATAAACAAGACACTAGATGTATATTTACTAAACATAATGGTTTGCTTATTCTTTAGTAATTGACTTATGCCAAGCACTGCACTAGTTCATGGGGTTTAACACCTCAGGGGCTTTGGTTAGGATTTGCGGATTCATACGGAGCCCTTACTTAAGTGTAGGGGTCTGGAGTCCTGTTTGTTTAGGTTAACTATTCTTCCTTTCTTTCCCCAGGGCTAGGTTCCGTTACTCCATTTTCCTGCATTTTTTTCTCTGTTAAGCAGGGATTCCTAGAAACCCACCCTCCCTTAGAACAGTGTTTCCAGACTAGCCTGATGGTATGAGTCATGTGAGCACTTAATAAGTACAGATTCCCGGGCCTCACTCCAGACCTCTTGAATCTAAATATCCTGAGGAAAATTCCAGAATCTATTTTTAATAAGCACCTCCAGGTAATTATCATCATCAGCCAAGTTTGGGAAACACTGTCTTAGAACATTTTACTTTCATCTTTCCCCTGGTTCTGGGCTGGTGAATAACTGCCTGTGGCAGATATCACTAATTGATCACAGGGACTCTTTTATACTGCACCTGGTTAAGGCCTAAAAATGGGTCCTCCTCCAACTAAGCCTTGAGATGTTTGGGGCTTCAGGCAACCACGACGCACCAGGTGGAACTGCACTGGAGATAAAATGCAATTGCCATCCCTGCCCCAGTATTCATGTAATGTTGACATTTTTGTGATCTGTTAATGATGGGTCTGCAAGTAGTTCAGGTATAAAGACTCTGGGAGAACCCAACTCCATCTGGGACATGCTCACAGTTGATTGACAGCTTCACAGACAGAGGTCTTCAGAGAGAGGTCAACGGTCCTTATGGTGAGCATTTTCTTCCGGTTTCTCCAGATGATAGGTCCACCCTGGCCATAGGGTGTGGTAGATAAATGTGATATGAGTGTGTCTGCTTGCCATCTTGAGAGGACACTGGGACACTGAAGGGTGGGATGAGGCTTTGTAGGCTTTTAAAAACTTTTATAAGTCTTGGTCAAAATGTAGCCCTTTGAATTGGGCATAGATGCCTGTGATGGTAGCAGGTCCATAAAATGTCTTTGATTTTTGGGAACCACAGGGTCTCTGTTTTTTTTCTATATTAGCCAACATGTCACTATTGCTAAAGACACTGGCTGGATCACAATCAGGTAACAGAATAAGACAGCCCCTGCCCTCAAAAGGCATTGAGGTTAGTGGGGGAGACATACAAGCAGAAAAGCATGGGGAATTGTGAGGAAATACAATAGAAAGAGGCAAACTTTGTCCTGGAGTGGGGAGCAGGGGGAAGAGTATGGAAACAAAAGAAATTATTCTAACGGACCCTTATTAGGAAAGTAAGAGTTTGCCCCATGGAAGAGTTGGGGGTGAGAAAACACATTCCAGCAAAACATCTACACAGAGGCTGATAACTGCTCACTTTTGGGCATCAGTGGAGAGTGGCAGCATGGCTGGAGGGAAGCATGTGTGATTGGGTGAGAGAATGGGTGGGAAGAGCAGGACATGGCCAGCCACGGGGCTACAGAGGGCAACAATTACCAATCAATAGAACTCTCCACATAATGACAGCTGAATACACATTCTCCTCACACACACATTGAAGATTCTCTAGGATAACCCTTTGCCAGACCACAAACAAACATCAAAAGGAGTGAAATTAGAAATCAATAACAGAAGGAAATTTTGAAAGTTTACAAATATGTGGAAATTAAACAACACACTCCTAAATTACCAATATGGCAAAAAATAAATCAAAAGGAAAATTAGAAAATACTTTGAGATAAGGAAAACAAATACACAAAAACAACATATCAAAATCTATGAAATGTAACAAAGTAGCTCTCAAAGGGAAATTTATAGCTGTAAAAGGGATACAATAATGTTGGCATTTATGGGTTCCTACTTGAACACCTGCATCTGCTTGATCATAGGAACTCACCAGTCCATAAACCTGTACATATGCGGTTTCCATTGAGCATTTTGTTGCCTCCTTAAATATGAATGGCAATCAAGGTTCACCAGATGTTTGAAAAAAAACACTCTGTTGCAAAAGAAAAGACTAACACAAGCAAACAGGAAAAAAATCAGAGGAAATAGCAATAATATAAGAAGAAAAAAAAATCCCTATAACTAATATCCTCAGAGATATAAGAGGAAATAGTGTATACTTAAATAAGAACATTCAATTATTAAAGAAAAGATAGTAAGAGCACTTGAAAATTAAAAATATCATAACAGAAATAACTCAATAGAATAGTTGTAAGACTAAGTTAGGGAACCTCTAAAGAGATGCATAAAATCCAAAGAGATGCAAAATGGGAGAAAGTGTAAGAAGATTATAACACCAGTGAGGAGAGCTGATAACTGAATAGCATAAATTCCAGGAAAAGAGAAACCAAAGGGGAAAATTATTGAAGCAATGACTAAAACATGTGTTTCTAGATTGAAAGGGCCACCAGGTACCAGAACCAAGGATAGAAAATATCCCCTATTGCTCGGCCAGCACAGCTCAGTGGTTGAGTGTCAATCTATGACCCTGCAACCTCTAGCAATCCAGGACCCCTCAGGGGATGTCAGAGAGCCAGTTTTGGCCCAATCCCTGCAGGCCAGGTGGAGGGACCCCACCAGTGCATGAATTTGTGCATGGGACCTCTAGTATGCATATAAGATCTTTGGTTAATCTCTTCCCACCTTCCCCCTCCCCCCTTTCCTCTGAGATTCATCAGTCTGTTCCATGTTTTCATGCCTGTATGTTGAGCATCTGCCCCCTGGTGGTCATTGCGCATCATAGCTACAGATGGTTGGACGGTCAGACGGTTGCTTAGGCATATATATATATATATATATATTGCATATCAGATGATAGTATTGAGTTAATTTTAAATTTCTTACGTATGATAATAGTATTATGGTTATACTAGGAGCCCAGCGTGCAAAATTGTGTGGCCCCACCCTGCCTTGACATCTCCACACAGAGCTCCAGCGCACCTGGCCCAGCCCCCAACCCCTCTGGCCTTCTCTGGCTGCTTCAAACCCCGCCCTCAGTCCCTCGAGTCGCCTCGGGCTTTTCCCACCTTCTCTGGGCACCTCCCAACTTCTGCCCTGTCTCTGGAGCAACGTAGCAGCTCCGCCCCATCATGGCTCCGGAGGAGCATGTGGAAGCCTCCTGCCCACTGTGCTGTGCTCCTTCCCCTGGCAGGTGGGCGGCAGGGCACTCTGAGTGTGAGCGGTGGGTGGCGAAGGACTGGTGAGGGGGGTGCTATGGGTTCTCACCCCCGCCGTCCCTGCCACAGGATGGTCCCGCCTCCTCCGGGCGCCTCCCGGCTTCTGTCTCGTCTCTGGAGCAACACCCTGCCGCGCACACACAGGCAGCCTCCTGCAATTGGTTGTTTTGTTATGGAGTAATGGACACTTTGCATATTCCTCTATTATTATATAAGATAGGAGAACACCTTTAATTCTTAGGAGATACGTGATGAAGAATTTAGGGTAAAGCGATACAATGTCTGTAACACATTTTTAAATCATTCACCAAATAATAATAATAACAACAAAATCCTATCTAATAAAGAGGGAATATGATAATTGACCATCACTCCATCACAAAGATGGCTGCACCCACAGCTGAAGCCAAGTTCCCATAAGAAGCCTTAACGAGCAATCAGCAGGGACCTGAGGCTACGCCCTCCCCTGCCCCTGTGGGGCTTGACAGGGGACCTCAAAGTGCACCCCCAGTGCTGGGTAGAGGGAACTCAGGCTGTGCCCCCTGCCCAGCAGGGCTTAATGCTCCTGGTGCCAGGCTGGGGGACCTGAGGCTGTGCCCCCCCCTCCTGGCGGGGCTTGACGGGGGGACCTTAGGCCATGTCCCCCACCCAGCAGGGCTTGACAGGGGATCTCAGGCCATGTCCCCCACCTGGCGGAGTTTGACAGGGGACCTCAAGGCACGCCCCCCCACCCTGGTCTGGGCTGGGGGATCTCAGGCCATGCCCCCAATCCTGGCACTGGGCCAGGGGACCTGAGGCTACGTCCCCTGCCCAGCGGGGATTGACAAGGGTGGGACTGGCCAGGTCTGGATCTATCTAGCCCAATGGGGGGGGGGGGGGGGCGTGGCCAGGTCTGGGTCTCACGCGATTTTGAGGCGCATGTGGGTGGGCAGGGACTTGACTCTGGGTCCCGTGGTGCGCCCCAGACTCTGACAGGAGGAAGATTTTCATATACATTTTACTAATTTTCTTTTATCTCTGACACTTCTCTTATAGAGAAAGGGCAAATAGCAATATTAAATTATTTCCTCTAATTAATCCCCTTTTAATGTGCACGAATTTCATGCACCAAGCCACTAGTAATAATATAAGTAGATATATGATTGATAGATAGATAGATAGATAGATAGATAGATAGACAGATAGATAGATGATAGATGAGAAAATAAATCATTCTGACAAAATATAACTGGTGAATCTAGACAAAGGATATATAAATATTCATTATACTTTTCTTCAAACTTTTCTGTCATTTAAAAAAATTTTAAGTAAAATGTCTAAGGGGAAACTAGGTGCCTGTGATACTGTGATAAAATTTTAAATTTAAAAATAAAACATTTGGCCCAACACATGACACATATAGGCATGTTAGCTATCATTAGTATTTTTATCATCATCTCTTTTCACCAAGTTATCAAATGTAATAGATAAGATAGTGATATATCACTGATTGTTATACCTAGATAATAATAAGAAATCTATATCATAAAAGGCCTGTGGTCGTGACGCTGTCACAGCGTCACAACCAGCTACCGGACTCACCAGGAGGTGCATTGATGGGTCCTGCGGCGGCCGCGGCAGGCAGGACTTCTGGGTCCCACATGGCCATGGTGGACAGGACTTCTGGAGCATTGCAGGGCACCAGCAGCATCTGAGGAGCATCATGGGCTGCCAGAAGCATCCGTAGAGCATGCGAGGCTTCGCGGGGTGGCAGGCATGGCCCTGATGGCAGGTTAGGCCTAGGGGACCCTACACGCACACGATTTAATCGTGCGCTGGGCCTCCAGTATATATTAAACAAAGACAATTTTCACTCCATCTTTCCACCCACCCACCTCCTCAGGGCCTGTGTCCTGATTTGCAGCGCTGGAAACATAAGCAAATACGCTCCTTCCTCTTACATAATGCTCATGGGCCGCTCTATGTGACAGCTCTGGTACCTCTGGTTTGAGATGGCTAATGGCCTAGGGAAAAAGATATAAAGGCAGTAGAGTCACAAATCTTGAAAGAAAAAGTAGTTAAGGGCACCTCTCAGATGTCCAACTAGGTGAATCTGGGTGAGTGATAGGACGTTGCCTAGATTGAGACTGGCCACCTTGACCTTCACAGAACATTGCACCAGAGTTGTGTAAGGGTCTACACTGACTTCCCACCCCCAGGGCCATCCCAAAACCTGGAACCTGTTCTTTTATAACTATTCATTTCTAAACATGTGGCATTCTACTTCATGTTACTGTTTTCTGTCCACTTGAGAAGAGTCATAGGTCTTCCCAGACTCTAGCCTAACAACGTAATGACTCCTAACAAGCTCAATAGAACTGCAAATTTAGAAACTTCAGTGTGACCTCCTTACCCTAGGTCACTTACACATGCTTAACGAAACCCCTTATGGAGACCATCTCAGGGGAATTCATCTGCACACATCTCTGTTCTGAAGCACCAGGTCCTTTCTATTGTTTTCTGCCTCGAAGTTGAGTCCTAGCCTCAGAGTGTGTGTGTGTGTGTGTGTGTGTGTGCAGGAATACACACAGTTGATCCTCATTATTCACAGATTCCATGTTTGTGAACTTGCCTGCTTGGTAAGATTTATCTGAAACCCCAAAATCAATACTCAAGACACTTTCACAGCCATTTATGGACAAGGCCAAATTGGCAAAAAATTAGTTACCCGACGTGTGCGTTCCCAGCTCAGGCTGATGCTCTGCTTCCTGTCTCAGTTCTCATGCTGTAAACAAGTGTCCTTTTTCCAGTACATTTAGTGCCACTGGGTTTTGTTTTGTACTGGGGGCTGCATCTTTGTGATGTTTGTGATTTGCTGTTTAAATGGCCCCCAAGCCTAGCACTGAAGTGCTGTCTAGTGTTCCTGATCGCAAAAGGCGAGATGTGCCTTAGGGAGAAAATACATGTGTGAGATGAGCTTCATTCAGCACGAGTTATAGTACTGTTGGCCCTGAGTTCGGTGTTAATGAATCAACAATATGTATTAGATAATGTATCTTTAAAGAAAAACACACATAAAACAGTTATGTATTGATCTGTTTACAACCTGAGGCTTACAGGAACCTAACCCTGTATCACACCTAGATTAGTATTCACTAATTCGGTGTTGGTGGCAACTCTGCGGAACACAATTACCATAAATAACAACAGTTGCCTGGATATGTGTGTGTGTACGGGTCTATATATGTATGTGTATGTATATATGTATGTATATATCTTTTCAATGGCTTTCTGAAAAGTAATATAAACAGGTTGATTTATTTTTGTTGATGTATTTTTTACAACAAGCATCGAACGCACTTCCCCCAAGGCAGCATGGTAAATTCTAGGATGTGGCTGGAAAGGGGCAGAGATGAAATAGAAAAGGCATAGAAATAATCAAGCTGGCTGACTAGATAAGTCAGGAAATTGCCTCCATTTGCAAAATTGTTCAGGACCCCTCAGCGGTGAACTGCTCTTCGCACAACCAGCATCTCTAAGAACGTCATGGCTCTGGTCAGCAATCACTGCACCCACTGTGGTCCTTTGTGGCTGCTCCTGAATGGACCCAGCTCTGGGGGCTGGGGCCCTACAGATGAGAATGAAGACTGTTTCCTATGAGAATAATGGATGAAGATGAGAGCCTTTCCAATCCTTCTGGCGTGAGCCATGGGGAACTCATAGAATAAACATATATGTAATAACTTGAGGCACTGTATCTGGACCCCTGTCATCTATTTTAAGTATGATTATTTATACAGTGTTTGGCACATAGAAGGCATTCAATAAACACAAATAGTCATCTTAACATTAGTAGCATTCTTTCCCTTGAAAATATGATTCTGAAAGACCTGGCTCATTCTTAATGATGGTTTTCTTATTCTTAAGGACATTTTCTTTTCTTCGAATCAGAGAAACACATCTTCAATTCTGCAACAAAAGTCACTGAGTAAAGACAGTTTGATTCAGTGACCTTGACTTATTGAAAATGCTTGAGGAGAAAACATCAGTGCCATAGCAGAAGCACATACTGTAAGCGAGCAGCTGAGATGAGTCCAGTATCCACCTGGTCCATGCTGGCACCTTTATTCTCACAGCTGTCACCCCAGTCCACACAGCTGGCTGGCACTCAGGTCACACAGGGGGCTGGCATTCCAATCCAAACAGCTAGAATCTAGTTTACACAGTTGGCTGGTAATCCAGTCCACACAGCTGGAACCCATCCTCACACCTGGCTGGCATCTCCCATGCACACAGTTGGCACTCGGGTCCCTACAACTGGCTGACACCTCAATCCTCACAGCTGGCCAGTAATATCATCCACACAGCTGGCACCCCACCCCACACAGATGGTGACTCAGTCCACACAGCTCGCTGGAACCCAGGTCCTCACAACTGGCACCCACTCCACACAACTGGTGCCCCCAAGGGCTGCTGTGCCACCTGGGAAGCTTCTTCTCACTGTGCCTTGCTCCTTACCATGGAGTCTGTGCTGGCCTCTGAACACACCTCAGATGACTATTCTGTTCTCACTAAACAAAGCAAGCTTCAATTACACTGAAAGGGAGTTAGGTAAGATACCGAGTAGAGCTTCCCAGCCAGGAGAGTTTAAGATATGAATGCAAGGAACCTCTTTCTTTTCCTTTTTTTTTTCTTTTTTTAAAATATATTTTATTGATTTCTTTACAGAGAGGAAGGAAGAGGGATAGAGAGTTAGAAACATCGATGAGAGAGAAACATCGACCAGCTGCCTCCTGCACACCCCCCACCGGGGATGTGCCCGCAACCAATGTACATGCCCTTGACCAGAATCGAACCTGGGACCCTTCAGTCCACAGACCGACGCTCTATCCACTAAGCCAAACCGGTTTCGGTGGAACCTCTTTCTTTAAAGATTCCCAGAAAGGAACACATGAATGCAGTTTTACCAAGGGGCTTCTTGGGGCTCCTTTGACCTGGATTGAGAAGGAGGTGGGTTCCTTAATGGTGTCAGTGCTAATCCAGGCACAGCAAAGTCAACAGCAAGGCCTGCATCAAGAGCAAGGGCCTTGTGAAGTCTGGCTCTGGCTCTGTGAAGGTACAAGGACAGTTGGAATGGTGGGGACTCTGTGTTCTCCAAAAACCCACTAGGCCAACCTAGCACAGGTGAACACTGGAGTCAGACTGCGCCTTCCCCAAGTAGCCAGAGACCAGGATGTTCCATGCCAGTGGTTTCCACTGCCCTCTCCCCTGAGGTCCAAGTCTTATTTTGTCTCAGTAAAAGGCACCTTAACTAAAAGCCCAGCATTGGCTAGCTGGGAAGCTGGAGCAGGGCAGACAGGGGAGTGAGACGGTGGGGTGACAGCTAGGGAGAGAGGGGCAGCAGACAATTCCCATGTTATATGAACAGGACTCATGGTCCAGAAGAAAGAAATGGAGAAGAGGATAGGATGGAGGTGTAGTCAGCTTCTCAGTCCCCAGGTGCCATCTTGGCTGGGAAGGATCCCTGCTGGGAAGTCAATGTGGGGGACAGGTCTCAGCCTGGAAAGTGAGGGCTTCTCCACTCCCCAGGCCAAGGCAGAAGAAGGGAGCTCAGATTCTTCAAAGAGAGGGCCGTCAAAGGAGTTTCCAGCTGATCCCCAAGCTCGGTGATTATACCCACTGTTCTGCCTATATCCACCCCAGATCCCTCTCCTGACAGTCCACAGGGACCCCAACTTCTGCAAGTCACAAACCCCACCCCCCTCCCCAATGTGGGACCTGGTTAGCTGGGCTGAGGCCTACAGCCAGTCCTATGATTAGAGAAAAGGCTGTCCTGTCCAGGGCATCCCCAATGTATCGAGCATTTCTAAGAGGAAGAGCCTGTCCCAATAGGTGGGATAACAGCTTGAAGGATGGCCCCTTTGCTCCCCTCACCCCTCTTAGCTCTCTAGTGGGAAACCCAAGAGGCCCGGGCCCTGCACAGAGAAGCAAGACACTTAGAGGAGCATGAAAGAGAGACCAGAGAGGTAGAGAACTAGGGAGACAGAGACAGACAGGGGGACAGAGAAAGAGGGGCAGGGGTAGGAAGGAGGAGAGGGAGAAATAGAAAACAGGGAGACAAACAGAGAAATAGAGGGAAGAACAAACAAGAGTTGAGAAAAGCAATGAGACTGGGACAGAGAAAGAGGAAGAAGACACAGAACCAAGGTCAGATGTCCCTGCCACCAGAACCCCCTCTTCAGTCTGTGGAGACCACAAAAGACATAGGACAGAGGAATCCCCACCCCGGGCTCCCAGTGCATCCTCTGAGAGTAGACCTTTCACCCAAACAGGCCCTCCTTCGCTGGGGGAGGTTGGTGAGCAAGGTCCACCCAGGCGCAGGCAATACAGGGATGTCACTGCTGATGCTTAAAACAATAACAAAGCCAGCCAAAAGTTCGTCTCTTTTTATTATCACCAGGTACTAACAACTCTAAACACTGCAGTGATACAATACTCTTCCCTGAAAAGTTGTTTGTTGGTAAAATGCTAACAATTGCTGTTTCCACTGTTGAGTTTTAATATACATATATTTAATTTATATGTAATATATATTCAAATTAGCTCTTTTTATTGCTTATCCTTGAATGAGCATTGTATTCTTCATGGACGTTAATCCAGACCCTTTCGGTCACACAATTGGCCCCATGCATGGGGTCTCAGCAGCACAAGATCGTTTCCAGAGCATTCCAATGTTCGGAATCACTCAAGCTCAGTTCATCTCGAAATCTCCGATGCTACATATTCCTGTGTTTAAACAGAAGTTGATAAATAAACAATGATAGCACTGTGTTGTAAAGATTGTCTTTGAAAAACAAAGAAACTGAACTTGAGTCCCTTCCATTCTGTCTTTCTACGTGACCACATGGAATTTTTATTTGTGTATAAAATTTTAAAGCAGTGGAACAGAATGCAGACAGCAAGGCAGACTATCTTTTGTTTGGAAAGTGCAGACTTTAGCTGGCACATGAACTATTTTCCTGAATTTGGATAATATCTTTAACATTGAAATGAATTCTTTTAAAATCATTGCCTGTTGTAACACTAAAGAGTGACTCAAGGAAACGGAAATTGCAGCATTACCATTTGTTATTGAAACAGACCAATAAATAAGTTTAAGTTTTCCCCATTTTTCAAAACATACGTTAATATAATTTAAAAGCATTAATCCATTACTTTTATAAATGTTTATACTGTAATATTTATTTTTACTTTTTTATATTATGCTGATATATATGAAGTTCAATACAAGATCATTTTTACTGAGTGTTTTTTCTAGCCATTCATATTATTGGTTGCATTTCATAGTTGGTACTGAAAATAATTTTACTAACTAGAGGAGGGAGGCTGTTTAAAGGTTGATCTACTCCAGATGTCAAAATGCCCCATTGCCCGACCAGACTTCAATAGACTTGGACTGACCCCCATCCTCCCTGCCTCACTCCCACTTCCTCTCCCCTTTCTAGGCCCCCCTCCACTTCCTGGGAGAACTGAGACCCACTCTGGTCCAGGCTTTATCCTCTTAAGTTTCCTGGGCTCTAGGGTAGAGAAGTGAGCAGAATTGGGGGAGATCTCCTCATCCAGTTATTATCTCATATAGGACCACTTTGCTGGGGGCTCATTCACTCCACCCCCTCCTCACTGCTGTCACACCTTCACCTACTGATGGGACCCTGGCCCAGGCCAACTTCACTGTCCAAGGGGGCTCAACAATCCCTATGCCTTTCCAGCAACTTGACAACCCCAAACCCAGCGAAAGTTTGCATTCCATGCAATGCATCTCAGTTAATGGTACCCACACTCATCCAAATACTCAAGACAAAACCCACATTCACATCCCCACCTACCCCAGCAGGAAGTCCTGGATGCTTTACCCTCAAAAGTACTCCACAGCCAGGTTGTCCACTCCATTCACCCCACCACCTCAGCCTAGTCTCCATCACCTCTCAGCAGATTCCTACAGCAGCCTCCCATTCGTCTCCCTTCTCCTACTCTTGTTCCTTCCAATCATCCTCCACAAGGATGTGATGTGACCTTTAAAAAACTTTATCATATGAGGTTACTCCTCTGCTTGGAACCCATCAATGGTTTTACATTACATGTATGATAATTTCCAACTTCCAAACATTGGCAAGAAAAGAGACAATGTTTTCTGCCTATTTCCTCTATCCTTCTTCTCTGGGCCTCCCTACCACTCACTTTGTGTGTGCTACACTGTTATTTCTCTTTTTTAAGCATATCAAGCTTTTCCCACCTCAGGACCTTTGCACTCACTGTTTCTCTACCTGAAATGCTCTTCCCACAGATTTTTGTGTGAATGGCTTCTCCTCATCTTACTGGTCTTTATTCAACTGTTACCTTCAGAAAGCCCTTCCCTGACACTCCTGCCTAAAATCCACTCTATCCTAAACTCCTCTCTTTATCCCTTTACTCTGTTGTTACCTTCATACTATTTTAAATTATAGATTTTTAATTTGTACAATAGTATAATCCAACTCCCCTAGTTGAGGGCAAAAACTGTTTTGTAGGCTAGGCCCAGAGTCTATATAAATGCCTAAAACATAATAGATGCTTAGTAAATAATTCTTGGGGGAATTAATTCACCAAATCCCAAGGTTATCCCTGGACATGGCCATCTCCTAGAAATATCCAGTATCTTGAAACCTTAAATTCCAGTGTCTCAGGATCTGGCCATAGTCTTTGATTTTTTTCCAGCCTTCTCCCACCCTTTCCTGTCCTTTGCACACACTCCTCCTCCAAAGTTTCATTTTCAGCCAATGGAAAACCATCCATTAGTTTCAAAAGTCAGAAACCTGATATTGATCCTTGACCTCTCCCTCCTTCTCACTCTCTACGTCCAAACCTATTTCCGCATCCCATCAATTCTACTTCATACTCATCATTTGAACTCATTTACTACTCTCAACTCCACAGTCATCACTCAAGTCCAAGGCATCATTACCTTCACTCTGGAAAATAATAGCCTCCTAACTGGTCTCCATCCCTCCATGTTCCCCTACCCCTAACAATCTATTCTTTCTACAGAATCCTGAAAGGTCTCTTAAAATGGTAATTTTATCACAACACTCCTACTCTTTAAAACCCCCACTGACTTTCCATTATTCATAGAATGAAGATGAAACTCTTGAATAAAGTCCATATTGTCCTACAGCATGCTGGCCCTTGCCTACCTGTCTTTCCTCTTCTTTTGCCTTCCTCCCTCATATTCATTAAAGTCCAGCCACCCTGGCCTTCCTTCTGTTCCGAGGTGTACCTTGCTTCTTTTCATTTAATCATTTAATATATATTTATTGAGGCAAACTATATACTGGGTACTAGTGGGCATATGCAGTGGTGAAAAGAAGAGATAACAATTAGTGAAGGAAAACATAATAAGCAAATCCTTATGTAACACAAAAGCAGGGGGTGAATAAATGCTATGAGGAAACATTAAGCAGGAAAAGGGGGTAACGACTGTCCAGGGTGCTGTGCTAGCAAGAATGTTAGGGAAGGCCTCTCTGAAGAAGTGATCTTTGAGCAAAGAATAAGCCACCAGTTCACCAGGCGAGAGGGCTTTCTAGGCAGAGGGAGGAGCAAATGCAAATACCTGAGGCAGGAAAGTGCTAAACACGTGTATCCGAAGAGCAGCAGCAAACCCAAGGGCATTTTCAAGGGTCTGGAACACTTATCCCATCCCTAACGTTTGCCTGTTTAAATTCCCACGAGGCCTTTAGATATCCGATCAAGCAGGTCATTTTCTCAAGCAGACTTTTCTGACCTCTTAGCCTAGATCATATCCAATGGTCTATACGTTGTTGGTTCCAAGTTCTCTTCCTTAATATCCTTAAGCACCATTTAGCTTGTGTATGTGGGAAATGGTTTAATTAATGTCTGTATCCTAGGTTATCTGTCTCACACTTAATATGTGCATTGGCCTCTCTAGGGCAGAAGAGATATTGCCATTTCTTGTTCTTTGATTTGATGACTTACTGTCTCCTCCCTGCTAGTTAGAACATACTCTTCTAAACTATGGTTCAACATAATTGATCTGGCTACAACTTTCCTTACTATAATCACATCTTTCTGGGACTCCTGCCTCATTCTCTTGATTGGATTTGGATGTTTTGTCATCATCAAAGTTTGTCTCTACCTTTTCAAGATGCTGATTTATTCCATCAAATGTTGAATTGTGATGGTTTCACTCTCAGAAATTGTTCTGAATTTAGCAGTCTCCTTATTTGCCTCACCCAGGCCCTATTAAAGGATATTACTTCTAGATCCCCACTGCCCAGCTTTCCTGTCTTATTTTACCTGACCATTCTCTTGACCTGTCATATTTACACGGTTTGGAGGGCAGACACCTGACCAAAGGCCATAACAATTTTAGATCCAGAAGCAGCCACTGCTTCGAAGCCTTCTGGAGCCCAGCCCCACTATTCCTCCTGTTCTTGCATTGCCTAGCTCTAAATTTATTCTTAAAATTCATAAGCTAGCCAGAGACCATGTGACCTGACTTTTTTAAAAGGCTACTTTTTTTTTTTTTTTTTGAGAATATGACCCCAGGGGCGAAAGGGAAGAGTTTTTCAGTTAGTAACCAAGGAAGAATTTGAAAGAATGCCTCGAGTTGAGATGATGGCAAACCAAAGCCAAATGCAATAGAAAATTACAAGGAAGGAGAGGAAGTAGACATTGGGTGGTGGAGGCAGGAGAGAAACTCTGTTACTAGAAGAATCCAGGACCAACTTAGATCCAAAAGTAGTCATTGTGTCCCATCCTGGGACCCTAGACCTAATTCCCCTCCTGTTCTTGTGAGCTCCCATCTCTCCATGAGCATTCTTAAAATAACCACCTCTTATGAACCAAATTAAGGGAGTCCTTATTCATTCATTCAACAAAATTTGTGGAACATCTGTTACTTGCCAGACATTGTTTTAGGCACTAGAGACATGGCAATGAACAAACCAGTCAAAATCCCTGTTCTCATGGGACTTGCATTTTAGTGAAGATATAAAATAAATAAACAAACAAATATGCACTGTGTTATATGGTGACTAAGTGCTGTAAAGGTAAACAAAATTGGGTAAGTAAGGGGGTCGAGATAGTGAAAAGATGCTTCTACTTCTGGAACTATAGCCAACGAGATCTCTGAGGGGTTCTTGCACTCAAAAGCAATTACATACTGCACAACACAAAGTTTTTGCCACATTATTGAGTTCTCAGGAAATGGGGTAAATCTCCAAGGGCCTAGGCTCATATTTAGCCAGGAATCCTGAAAGGAGCTAAAAAAAATTTCTGGTCAATGGCATCCTTTGTTGCCTGGCACAAGTAAATATAAATCTTCTCTGGAGGAAAGCATCCTCAACTTATTGCCCCAGATTTTCCACAGATTAAGAACAAGTCACCAAATGTCAAAAAACAATATCAAGAAAACAAAGTGCCATGAGTAAGAGTATAATCAACAAACAAACTAAACCTCTTCACACACAGACTTTAATACCCAAATTGTGAGATACAGAATATATAATAACTTTAAACTGTTTAAAGAGGTTCAAGACAGAATCACAAAAATGAGCAACAAAGAGATAACATAAACAAATAACCACATTACCCCTCTCAAAAAAAACAACAACAACCCTATAGATTTCTAAAGAATTACTAGGGAGGGTAGAGGGTACTTTTATAAAGAGACATTAAGGGAGCCTCTCTGATAAGTTAGCACTTGAACACAAACCTGAAAGATTCAAGGAAATGAATCATGCAGATTTCTGGAGGTAGAGTATCAGGTAGAAGAAAGAGATGGTGCAAATAGGCGAGTGCTTGGCATATTTGGTGAACAAGAGTAAAAGGGCTTTAAAGTCAAGTGAGTGAAGGAAGGGATGTAGACAAGGAGGTGAGAGAGGCCAGACCATGACAGGCTGTGGATGATGATAGAAACTTTGTGTTTTATCTTGACTGATGCAGAGAGCCACTGGAGAATTTCAGCAAAGCAGTGGTACAATCTAATTTTTGTTTTAAAAAGATCACATTAGCTGTCATTTGGCATTTATAAAGTGAGGGGAAGAGGGCAAGCATAGAGACAGGGAGATCAGTTGGAAGCTTTAATAGTCATTCAGGCAAGAGATAAAAGTGACTTAAACTAGGAGAGCAGATTTGGTGATGGTGAGAAATAAAAAATGGAGGACATATTTTTAAAATAGTGACAAGATTTCATTCATGGATTGTAGGTGGTGTGTAAGAGAAGACAAATAATCAAGGTCAACTTCAAGATATTTGGCTTCATTAAGTAAAAAATTAAGTTGACATCAATGAGACAGAGGAAAGTGTAAGTTTGAAAGGAAAAAATTAAGAGTTTGGCATGGGACATGTTAAAAGTGAGGTGTTCAGTAGAGATGCAGTGGAGAAGTCAAGTAAGGAGGCCAATATGTATATCTCGGGTTCAAAGTATAAGGTCAGGTAAAGATTAAGTTGGAGTCATCAGCATCCATTCACTTTTTAAAGACATTCTCCTGCATGAGTTGAAATAAGAATGAGAAGAGGCTCTTGAGGTCCTGAAGACAAGATGAATCTAGAAAAGACTAAAAAAGTAAAAAGAAAAACAGAGTTGTTTTTCTCCAGAAGCTAAGTGAGGAAAGCATTCCAAGAAAGAAGGAATGGTCAGCAATGTCAAATGCTGCTAAGAAGTCATGGAAAATGCTTCCTGAGAGCCACTGGTTCTGACGTTGACCTCTGGATGTAGCAACATGCAGTCATTAGTGACCTTGACCAAAGCTGTTTTACTAGAGAGACAGGGACAAGCTAATGGGAGGAGAGGAGATGAAGCACAGACAGAGCATGGGTGACTCATGAGGAGTTTTGCTGAGGAAAAAAAAAAAAGCAGGAAAATAGAAGAATATGTGAAGGTCAAGGTCAGTTTCTGGCAACCAAAAAGGGACTTGACTTAAGTAGAAGGTAATTGATCTCCAGGTCTGAGGCTCCCTGAGTTGACAGCCTATGTGCCCACTGCAGAGCTCTGATCAACCTGTTGCCAGCTTTGGGGAGGGATGGAGTATGAATATCAAGGCATGGGGTGCTCCCTTATCTCCCACCTCACATTCCTAGCAGGGATCTGAGAACTTTAGCACTGCTGGAGTGGCTTGAAAATCTAATTGGAGTAAGGCCCTGCTGTTGCAATTACAGCCAGAGCAGGCTCACCCCTCATTACCCTTTGTGACCAGGGCAGAGAAAACTTTGCTCAAAAGACACGTGTAATTGATAAAGTGAAGTGATGTGGGATGGGGGGGGATTGCTATCTGGAGAGAGAAACAATTTTATTATTTCATGCCTCTACTGGGAGCCCAGTATGAAAGCGGGAGGTTGGAGGGGGGGTGGCGCTGGGAAAGAGGGGGTACAAACTAGCAAACACACAGTCTAAGCTACTCCCTGAAGGATTGCCAAAGCAAAGAACCAGCCTTAGAAATGTTCAGTAGATATTTACAGTCGGTGAAAACATCTGGCACTTGTGCTTGCACAGATCCAGGAAAAGGGAAAGTGAAGTAGACTTAGGGTGGGGCACCATATGTACTGGGATGTTGCTCATCACTATACACATTTTGTCATCTAATTCCCACCATCACCCCCTAAACCCTATGCCAAGGATATAATTTTCCTCATCTTACAGCTGTGGCTCATAAATGAAGGGTTGACAATAATTAGTAACATTTATTGAGAATTTAGAACTTGCAGATACTGGACTAATGCATTTTGTTTATTTCATTAATCCAGACAGCAATTTTGCTCCTTAAGTACCATTAGCTTCATCTTATAGATGAGGAAATGGAGGCACAAAGAGGCTGACTGGCCCAAGGTCCTACAGGGAGAGCAGGTGACTCAAGGTGACTTGGTATAGTACAAAGGCTCCGGGCCTCCTAAAGAGCAGAGCTTGGATGTGAACGCAGAGAGCTCTCACTCTGAAACTCATGTCTTTTCACCATTCTGTGCAGTCTCCTGCTCATCTGTGTTTTCCCATAATCTGACCCCAAGAGAGCTAACATATGTTATGGCTGGCTAACATATGTGATTCCATCGAGTTGTGCTCCAGGAGGCTATGGGCACCTGTGCCAACCCCAAGGAACCGGAGAGCTCACCCTCCCTGTCTGCCAGCAGGATGGAACCCAGTGCCTCTACAGTTGTCCTTGTCTTCACTTCACATGTCTTCCCCGAGCAGTACCAGGACACAGGAAGACTCCTAAGCAGGAGGGGATTTTCTGTTAGGTTTTCTGGAAATGACCTAACAGAATAAACTTGACTGGTACCTCAATAACTAGGGGGATAAGCCCAGACCTGTGATCTGGGGTCCTGGCTGGGCTTGCTGCCTTTCGTCACAGAGGCTCTAAAAGGGCCCTGGTTCTAAGGGAAGGGAGGACTCAGCATGCACAGCGAAGCCGAAGTGATATTTCTAAGGCAAAACTAAGCACGTTCCTCCCCCAAGCTAAAAACTCCTCAGTGGCTCCCTGTGGCCCTCAAGATCAAGTTCAAATCCTTGAATGTATTTTCAGGTTCTTTGTGATCTGTCCTGTGTCCATTTTCAGCCTCATCTTCTGTTGCTCTCTCCTTCCTTCTCTACTCCAAACACTCGGTGTCTCTTTCAGGTCCTCATGGGCTGGGCTCATTCCCTTATCAGACACTCCCAGAGCCCCCCAAGTGTCCCCTTTCATGTACCCATCACATGTGCCAGACATGCTTTATGTGTGTTTATACCATCCTATATAATAAAAGACTAATATGCAAATCAACTGAACGGTGGAACAACCGGTCGCTATGATGCGCACTGACCACCAGGGGGCAGATGCTCAACACAGGAGCCGCCCCCTGGTGGTCAGTGCACTCCCTAAGCCGGCAGTCGGATATCCCCCAAGGGCTCCCGGACTGGGAGAGGGTGCAGGCCAGGCTGAGGGACACCCTCCCCACCGCCCGAGTGCACGAATTTCGTGCACTGAGCCTCTAGTAAGAACATAAGCTGCATTAGGGCAGAAGGGTCAAGTCCATGCCTGCTTTGTTCACTGTTACATTCGCAGTGCCTAACACAGAACCCTGCCCATAGTAATGATTGAGCATATAACTTTTATAAGCAAAAAATGTTATTATTGAAGTGAGTGAGAAAATACCATTTTCTCTATGTACCCCACTATCTTGATCAGTCTGGTATGCTAATGAGGATTCTGAGCAATTCTGACACCAGCCCCATCTCATGTCATGGGGGAAGCAAAAGGGGAAGGGTTACTATAGACTATTTGTCCATAAGGCTTAGAGAACAGCTGTCTCCAGTGTCAGGGAGCATGTGTTCATGCACATACACACACACACACACACACACACACACACACACACATACACACACACACACCACACACACTTACATGCACCCAGACAGCACTATGCCTGTATATGAGGGTGCATGTGTCTCCATGTAATTACATCTCTAATACAAGCATGCATCACTGTGCATGTGTATCTATATGTATAGCCCAACTGTGTTTTTTTAAGTCCCTCTTAAATGCTTCCATTTTTTCCACAGTCTCTTCTTTCCAGCCACTACTTGGCTCTTTCCTTTCTCCCCTAGCCCCATTCATATCGCTCTCCCCTATTGTTCAGAGTAATTCAGCTCTGTTCCTGACCACACACTCCATTCAATCTCTTTGCTCAGCAAGACAAAAACCCTGCAGGTAATCGAACCTATGCTCTTTAGAAAGTAGTTTAGTTCTCATATCTTTTACTTAAGGATAATCCAGGGTCTCACCCAATCCCAACCCAGGCCACTTATCAGAGCAGCTCTTCCAAGCACATCTATCATTTTGGTCCAAGAACCTTTTATTCCAGCCATTTAGAGGATAACATGAGAGAAAACATTACCTCTTTAGAGTTACAAACCCATACATGAAATCAAGGTGAGTCCTCCTGCATCCAGCAGCCCTGTAGGTGATGCAGTTTGAGGTCTGCATGGGCTGGGCATAGGAAGAGGAAGGAAATCCATGCTGGGTGAGCACCTATGTTTGCCCAGACTATTCCTTGATGATATGACACTGTCTAATTTCATCTTCACAACATTATTCCTAGGCTTAAGTAAAGAGGCTTAAGGTCAGAATGGGTAAGTAACTTGTCCAAAGTCCACCAAAAGAGGGGCAGAACCAGGACTTGAGCCAAGTTCTGCCTGGTTCTTGGGCCCATACTCTTCTACCACATCAGGATGCCTCCTCTCCGTGTATTGAAATGCACTAAGGACAACATTGTGTTGAGGCATCTTCAATGCGTATGAAACAAGATCAACATTGTGATGAGGAATCTTCAATGGGTATGAAATATATGTCATATTTGGAGAGAGAGAGATAAAGAGCAGGGAGCTCTGGGGGTGTGAGCAAGAAAGAGGCCCAGGTCACAGCACGTTGGAGCTAGGCAGGACCTCAGATCATTTTGTCTAACCACTTCACTTTACAGATAGGAAAACTGAGTCCAGAAAGGAACAGTGATGGGCCCATGGTCTCACAATAAACTAGTGCCACATCAGACTACGTCTCGGGTCCAATAACAAGTTCATTTGACTACATCCCCTGCTGTTCTGCAAATAATTTACATCTTATTTTGATGCTGGCTTGAATGTAAGTCTCTGTGTCTTCCACAACTTGAGATCAAAATTTGTCTGTCCCTGGTCAAAAGGCACAACTTCCAGTTATAAGGTAAATAAGGACTAGGGGTGTAATGTACAACACGATGACCATAGCTAGCACCGCTGCGTGACACATAAGAAAGGAGTTGAGACAATGGATCCTAAGAGTTCTCATCACAATGAAAACGTTTTTTTCTTTTTATTGTATCTATATGAGATGATGGATGTGCACTAAACCTATTGTGGTATCATTTCACAGTATCTGTAAACAAACCATCATGCCGTATATCTTAAACATTCTATTGTGACGTGAACTCTTTCTCAATAAAACTGGGGGAAATTTTTAATAAAAAATAATTTAAAAATTTTTTTTCTACCCCAACCAGGAAAAATTGCTGAAAGATCTCTTCCCTGGCAGCCCCCACATTTCTTGACTCAAGAGGAAGCCACACCTGAAAAATCATATCCACTGCAGCCTTTGGACCATCCAGCGGCCTTTGGACCGTCCATGGCGGATGCTGTGGATGCTAATACCTGCTCAGTATTCTGTCTGGAGATGCAGGTACCACTCTGCTTTCCCATAGAAAAGGCTGCCCTGTTTCCCATCCTTGCAGTCAAATCTTTTCCACCGGCAGGGGGCAGCTTTAAGGCTTCTCCTGGAGAGGCTGGTGATGCGATAGAGGTTTCTACTCCTACAGGCCAACTTAGAAGCCTACCCAGACCTCCCCATCTCTGGTGCAATGCGGCACTCCTGAAAACCCACGACCAGTGCAAAAAGATCTGCCTTTGGCTCAATATGTAAAAACTCTCTAGCAATAAATTTAGGCAATTCCATTTGGTGCTCTCACCATTTCCTCCACTCAGACAAACTGCTTTTTATTTCAAACATTCCTGAAGGAAATTGGCCAATTGCTTACTTCAACTGTCAATGCCATTATGCTGAGCCTGGCAGCAAGACACAAATACAACCTGGGGATTTCTCTGAATGGGATCCTCACAAATGAGATCCACTTCGACAGGGGTCCAGCCCAGAGGACCCATGGATGCTGCCCCCGCCCCTTGGAACTCCTCGGAGCTCCCACAGAAGAGAAATAAAGGTGGCTGGGCCATGGCAGGGCTGTGGGGAATGAGGACTAAGGGAATGTAACATCCGGCTTGGCCCCCCAGATTGACAGTTACATCCAAGGGGACCTCCAGCCACCCTGGGATAGCATCAGCAGTCAAGGAGTCCATTTGAAGGAGGCAGGAGGTGGCATTAGTGTCCGAGGAGTCTGGTATTAACAATAGAAGCTCCATTTATTGAGCACCTCTATACGCCAGACATTTTACATGCACAACTGCAATAATTCCAACTGTGCTAGACATTTTACATGCACAACTGCAATCATTCCAACTCTTTACCATGTTCCCTCGAGCAATGCCTGGAACCTGGCAAGTACTATACAAGAGTTAGCAAATGGTATGGTTGTTAACAAGGGGCTCCCAATGAACCCCCAAGCCAGCCCTCTCTGGCTTGGAGTAAACAAGCTGATTCTACACCTTGCTAAGTCATTCTAGTATCAGAGATGGACTTGACTGAAGGTGCTCATCGTTTGAACTGTCCCCAGTTTGAATCAGGATCCAACTGGTTAGTTGCGCGATCCCCGCTTCCTGCCCCTGATGGATGATGCTTTCCCTGCCCCTCTTTCCCTGGGAGCCCATGCAGGCTGGCTCAGAAACAGTGAGTGTTCAGTCTCCTGCGCCCATAGGGGTGCTTCCTCCACCCTCACCCCACAGCAGGAAAGGTTTCACCTGACACTTCCGACAAAAGGAAACAGGAATTTACTTTTTGCAGTCAAAGCTGAGTTGTGGCGAGCAGCTCCCGACTCCAGCATTGCCATGACAACATCTGGAAGACATCCCTGGCTGAGGGCTGAGGGCTGAGAAGCTGAGTGCCTGTCTCAGGTGAATGGAGTCAGGAGAGGTTTCTCTGGGCTCAGGACAGGGGCCATCAGGGACTTCATAAACAACAGGACTGGCCTAGGGACACTGAAGGTTACAAGCAGGTCTCCGGTGACGGGTCCCTTTTCAAATGTGTTGCTGACCAATAAATCAAATATATTTTTCCTCAAGCCACTGTGGCTTTTTCTAATAGAGAGGGTGCCAATTTTGCCACTAAAACAAACATGAGCCCTGGCCTGTGTTTGCAGCTGTTTGCAAGTTCATTTGTCTGTAAGTCCAAAAAAACCTCATAAAGATTAAGCTCAGAATCCCCATGGGTTGGAGCATGGTCCCATGCACCGAAGAGCCACAGGTACAATTCCAGGTCAGGGCACATAGCTAGGTTGCAGGTTCGATCATCGGTCGGGTCATGTGCAGGAAGGCGGCTGATTGATGTTTCTCTCTCACATAAATGTTTCTTTCTTTCTCTCTCCCTACCCTTCTCTCTAAAAATCAATGAACATGGGTGAGGATATTAAAATAAAATAAAAAAAGAGTGCATGCAATATGGGCTGAGGGACGGGAGGTCATGGAGGGAGGAGTAACGGCCACTCACATGACCCAGGGCTGCTAAGAGAATACCCACCCCTTCCTTGCCCTCCTCCTACTTCTCCATCTCCAGCCCCCTCCCCCCCCCCCCCCCCCAGCAAACACTTACTGTACTGAATTACAAGGGGCCTCATCAGACTGCCTGTGAATCTGAGGACTATTCACCTGTAATCTTTGTGTTACTTTTTATGTGAAGGGTCTCAGAAAAAGTCTATTGCTTTTTCCCTGAATTGGGGTGGTATTGATTCTCATCTTTTCCTGGTCTGGTCTGTATATCTGGGCTCAAGGCTGGCTCAGTGACCCAATTGCAAAGGACCTGGTAATCTGATCTCCTGGCTTGTAGAAGTGCTCAATAAATGAGCTGCTATTGTTAATATCAGATTCCGTAGGCACTAATACCTCCTCCTTCCTCCCCCAGGCAGTCTCCTGGACTGCTGGTCTCCCTAGAGAGAGAGAGGTTACAGGCCATTATATGGAACATCTCTCAGGACATCAGAACTGCCTGAAGAAAGAGCATGCTGACCTCACAGTCAGCAGTCTCCTGTCACTGAAAAGGTTCATGCAGAAGCTGGTAATTGCCCTGGTGAAGTGGTGGGTAAAAGGCATGAATCTGGAAAGGTCCTTCCCAGCCCTGAGCCCATGATTCTGTGTCTCTTACAGCCTCTCCACTTAGGATGGGCTCCTTCTGCCAAAGTTTTGTGTGCCCTTGCCACTCTGAGGATTCATTTCTTTGGCAGAAAAGACTTTGCCAAATGGCAGCAGGAGTCTGCTTTCTTTCTGTTTTCCTGTGCGTGATTCCTCCCCAGTAGCAGCAACACCTCCCCTATTCTTCTTCCTGCTCGAAAAAACAACCGGGGTTTAGTCCAAGGAAGGGAGTTTTCCTTTCTAAGAAGCCTTGTTATCCTCCCAGAAATAAAGAGGGAGTGAGTGAACAGAAGAGGCAGGGATCCAGGTTATCTGCAGCTCTCTCCTCGGATTTTACTTCCTGGGAAGATCGCCAGCAGGGTCACCCTAAGCTGCCCCTAAAGAGGCAATGACCCCTGAGTGGGCCTCTGCCTTGTAGCAAAGGCAGGTCTACTGCTTGGGAGAGAGACCTTCCTGGTAGAAGAAAGCAAGGGAATAGCCCGACGGCCAGCGACCCAGCTACCAACTCAGAAGAGAACCAGGAGTCATTGACTGCACGCTACCGCCATGAGAAATTTAGACAATTTCAGAATACGTGCAATTTATCAAAAGTGTTAGGATGTGTTATCTGTCCCAAGTTCCTGGTAGGAATTAGCAGTGAAAACCCTAAAATGTACAGTAAATGCCTTGCTCCCTTGTTTTAAGGGGCAGGAGGACAATGTCCCCCTTGAAGGCCAATCAAGTGGGGAGAATCCCAAGGGATTGAGTGGCAGCTTAAAGACAAATGCTATCGAATGAACTCCAGAGCTGAAGATTCAGGTGCCTCCTGCACCCATTGAGAAGAGTGGAAGGAACTACCAATGCCTCTGATGCATCCACCAAGCCTTTCTTATTTTTGAACTGATCCCTGATACACTAGAGTGGCCCTCTGGTACCATGTCTGTACTATGTGATTCCATCCTCTGGCAGTAAATGATTGGACACATGACCAAGATGGACCAATCCATTTTCCACTCAAAAATTTGAACTGAGGGACAGAGCTGAGAGTTGAGAGCTAATGGCAGTGCTCTTGGGCCAACCAGAGGCAATAACCCCTGGAAACTTGTTAGAAATGCAAATTATTGCTGGGGGCCCAGCAAGCCCACCAGGTGGTTTTGAGGCTCACTAAAGTTTAGAGAAGCTTTGTCCTAGAGGGAAGGAAGTCCATGAGCTCCTCCAGCTAAGTCTCTTCCTCAACTACACTGTTCAATCATTCTTCAGATTCTGGGACACACACGAATATATTTCCAATAAGTCAAATATATTTTTCCTTAAGCTACTACAAATTAGTTTCTATTACTTGCAACCAAGAGAACTTAACTAATACAGCTGGTGGAATAATGGAAGCAGGCCCTCTCCCAGTCATCACTGCCATCTCCCAGGGCAGGCTCACAAAGGAAGATCTGTCACTCCCACCCACTTCCTGCTACTCCAGTAGGAATCAACCTAACTCCTCCTCCTACCCTCTTTTCACCCTCAGTTCTTTGGATTTCCCTTTTATTAACTTGCTTTTTCAGTTCACATTTTCCCCTGACCCTTTCCTTGCCATCTCAACCTGATATCTTACGTGTTACTATAACACCTTGATTTCCCCCCATTTAGGCAATGCTTTCCAGGCTCCTCCCAGATTACCTCTCTGTTCTCCAAAACAAAGGAATGCCCCACTTTTCCCAGGAATGAATTTCTCCACCATTTCCTTTAAGGAATGAGGAGCTTCTCACTCCATAAAGGTAGCACCCAGGGTCACATAATTAACAAGGGGCACATTCAGGTACCAAAGCAGGTCTACCTGACTGCAAAACTCACGTTCATTCCAGAATATCATTGTTTTTCATCTGCAAACAAGCTCCTTACTCTTTCTTCCCTAAGTGAGGAGCAGTGACTAAGCTGAGAGCCTCCTCCCCTCTCCTTCAACCTGAAGATTGGGCTCTGCAAGGCAAAAGATTCTGCCCTTCATTTTTCTACCTTCTGTGTGTGTGTGTGTGTGTGTGTCCATGTGTGTATGTGTGTTAATAAGTTCAGCTCCACACAGCTGTTTGCAAGTTCATTTGTCTGCAAGTCCAAAAAACCTCATAAAGATTAAGCTCAGAATCCCCAGGTAATTTTCTACCAAATACAAGAATAAGCTGATGCTTTGCATAATCTTCTGTTTTGTTCTGATATATTTATTTTTCAAATATATCCCTATTTTTCCCACTTTGGAAATCTGTTGAGGCAGGCAAACCATCTGTTCAAGATTGCTACAAGAGAAGTCCTTAGCAGGTATAGTATCAACATCTCTTTGACCTTGTGTAGATGTGAAACGCCTTGAGTCTATGGAATTGCTCATGGCTCACAATAGCAGGGGCACTATTGTCTGTTGAAGTGGAGTTCTTAGAGTGCCGTGAAGAAATGAATTTCCTGAAGCCCACACGGGAGGATGAGGTCTCATGGAAAACTTTATTGACCACGTAAAATTAAGAGGGGTCCCCTCCAAGGTCCCATCTCTGTCTGTCTCACCGTGGAAACAGTCCAATCTTGTCTTCAGCAGGGCCAGAACAAAGGTCACTGTCCATAGTTTCTGCTCCATATTAAAGTCCTGTCCGGCATCCTGCATATGGAGTTTGTATGGCCATGATCCATGGGCCATGTGGCTGCTTAAGGCCACATGGCTACAGAGGGAAAATAGGCGAGTATACAGGCAAGTGCAGGTCACAGAGCAAGAGAGAGCAAGAGGAAGCAAGAAGAGAATAAGAGAGCAAGAGCAAACAAGAGCAAGGGAAAGGGAACTCTTAGTCTGGTGATATTAACCAGGAGCTTCTTCAAACTAACCAATTAACTTTCCAAGATTTTGCATGCTTCTGATGGGGTTCACCCCCTAGCCAATCCATTGTTCCCAGGCTAGACTGACAGGCAAGCACCTCCCCTATGCCACCCCGACTTCTCTGCACATGTGGCCATCTCCCACTTTGTTTGATTCCTTCCCCCAGTGATCTGCAGGGAAAGGACAGGTGGTCCTCTGGGAAGCATGAGGCTGTAGCTTCCTGGTGAATCTGCCCAGATGACCATGTTTATAATGTCTGGCCTCCCTTTTGCTCTCTTACTATAATTAATATTAATAAATTAGCTAATTATTATGATAATAGCACTTTCACCATGGCCAAGTTCTCAAATAAACCCCTTGGTTTCTCCTAAACTCACATTAGGCTAATGAGCCTCCAGTATTGCTGCTCCTCTCCAGCCATAAACTCAAAGTGTTTCTACTTTTTTTCTTTTTGTCAGTTGCTTCTCATCATATTTTACTGATTACTATCAGTGGCATGGGCACAGCATTTTACATGTTACTTGATTTACTCTTGATCCTTTGCAGAAAAACTTATCCCATTTTCACTTGCAACATTCATTGTCTCACCATTTTCAATTTTTGATATTATTATTCCACTTTGGTTTCCATCGTAATCATATGTCTCTTCTAAGTAGCATTTTCTATGCGCTCACTCACTGCTACTTATTGGTCATGATGATAGCACTGTTTATGAAATACTTTCAGTCTCAGCACAAACATGGCAAAACTTCCCTCACAAATCAGGTGACAACCATTGTTACCGTCTGTTGGTGGCAGGAAGGGTTGAAGTGCTTTTGAGGTGGAGCAAGGTCAGCAAACTTTATTTGTAAATAAAGTTTTATTGGAACACAACCATGCCTATTTGTCATTGCCTATGTCAGCTTTCAAGCTACAATGGCAGAATTGAATAGGTGGGACAGAAATCATATGGTCCCAAAGACTAACGTATTTATGATCTGGACCTTTACAGAAAATGTTTGCCAACCCCTGCTCTGGAGCATTTATGGAAATTAACAAATTTAAAGTTTGCAGAGAGAAATACAGGGTTTGAGTCCATGTAGATGACCTTCGTAAAGCTCATTAGCATGGGAGCCTTTAAGAGAATTCATTCTAAGCAAAAAAGGAACCAAACTCAAGTAGCCTGACACAGTCAGAAAGTTTTAGTCAATGCAGAGAATAAATTTTTTCATTACTAGATAGTGGCTGTAATCCAACCCCACCTTAGCTCATTTCCATGGTTGGGTGTGTGTCTGAATCTCGGAGAGAAGAGGGCTATCTTCATCAACTATAGTCTAAATAATGTTACATAACGAACCACCTCAGAACTCAGTGGCTCATTGCCATAGCATTAATCCTCACTCTAGCATCTGCAGGTCAACTAGGAAGTCTCTGCCTCATCCCCAGGTCTGCTGGGTCTGGCTCTGTCCCCCATGTCTCATTCTTCCGGGACAGTGGTCTGTTGAGGAGGAAACATTCTCCTCCTGGCTAGGGAAAAAGCCCAACCTGGAAAGTTCTACTGCACAAAAGCACATTTCAAGCCCTTTCTTGTTTTACATCCACTAATGTCCACCCCATTAGCCAAAGCAAATCGCACGGCCAAGACCAACATGAACAGTTGGGAAATATATTCCTTAAAGTTTTGGAGGAGGGATGAAAATAATTGCTGAACATTATGATACCTAAATAAAGTCTGGAAAGACAGTGTCATCAAACCCTATAGAATTTTGGAAATGTCTCCAAGATAGTACAGCACAAAGGAGAGAAAGGCTTTCTCTTTTCCTCTCCACCTTCAGCTGTGATGCTCAGAATTTGTCCCTTGAGAGATGATAACAATAACAGAGCCCAGTGAGACCACAGTGAGGCCTGTTGGACACTTCTGGGCCTGGCAGACCAGCAGAAGAGCTCAACAGTTTGCCCAGGAGTGCAGAACAGCCATGGTGTCTGCAGGGCTGGCCAAGCCCAGTGGAGCAGCAGCACCCAGAAGAGCATGGTACTCAGTAAAAACAGCAATACACTCATTCTGAAGAGCCAGAGACTCACCTAGGAACTCTCAGGAAGCCAAGGGATTTTTCCCAAGGGCTAAAGTTGGGACACGAGGCTGTGAAATTTGAGCCACCTCATTGATATGGACAGACTGATGAATCCTGGAAAAATTTAGATTGTTCAAAAGGATATCACACCCTGAATCCCAGGCATCTCGGAACAGAGAACAGATTCTCTTAAATACATACACATACACCCCACACTCTTACCCTTTAGAAAGAAATAGGAACATTAGCTTCTCGTGGCATTTCTTTCCTTCCTTCCATGGACTTCTCACACATTGATTCCTACTTAGTCTAGCCTAGACAGGCTGGTGAACTGTAACTAATCCTGAGCCCGGGGGGCTGAGCAGCCTCAATTCTGGAGTCTCCAGAGAAGTGCATTGAAATGCCTCTTTGTGGGGGAAACTCCTCTATGCTCTCCATCTGTCCAGACCCAACAGCCCCTGTAGCTGGTGATCATTAAGCAGTAAGTGCGGTCTTAATGGTGGCTAATGGCAGGCTTAAGTATTCCGTTACTCAAAGGAATGCCTAGGTTGGCTCACTTACATGTATTGAGTGGTCCTGCAGACCCATGGAACTGTTCCTCCTAATGAGAAGATTGACTAAATGTTGAATTTGATCCCAGGAAATGGCTGGGGAGCCTAAGGGAGCCATGCCAAGGCCTTCTGTTAGGGCCCTTCTGTGAGCATAGCCTCTGTTGCTGTTCTACTGGGTCTCCGGCTGCACAGACCACCCTATAGGAGTTGAATAATTAAGCTGTTGTTAGTAGTTAATAGTAAGGCAGCCAGGCCAGCCTTAACCTTCACTTCTGCTCCACCGCAGTCACCATCCCAATGACAACACACTGAAGTTCATGCTTACCAATGACTACCCTGCTTCAGAAATTCATTCTGCTCATGGTCACTTGCCTTCCAGCTCTCTCCCACCAGTCTCCCACCACCCCTTCCTTTTCTTCAACATTCTCTATCCCAGGAATGCCTGCACATTTCTCCCAAGTATTTAACCACAAGCCATGGGGTCGTTCTAAATGCCTTTTTCTCCCATGACCCCCTATATCAATCCATCACCAAGTACTACTGATTATTCATCCTAAATGTCTCTTAAATCTGCCCACTCCTCTCCACCTTTCTTGTCCAACTTCCCATCTTGTCTTGTTTGGACTACTTCAGTGGACCCCAATGGCAGGGACTTCATTGTATCCATCTTTGTATCACAAATATTGCACCTGAGTCTGGCACAAGAGAAGAACTCAGAAAATGCTTATTGAATGAATGAGTGAATGAATGAGCCAAAATACATTCATGAGTAATTGTTCAATTGTTCTCAGTTTATCTCCTCTTCCCCGTACTGGCTATATGCACTTGGACTAGTTATTACTCTGAGCCTGTTCCCCGACCTATTAAACAAAGATAATCCAATCATAGTTGGGTTGCTGTAAAAATGAAAGAAAATAATAGTAAAGGAATTGTGTTCTGGTACAAATAATCTGAGAAATAGTGACCTATGCCAAGGAGGATTTTTCTTTCTTCTCCAGTAAGAAGCTTAGAAGAGGCTGTTGCTAGTATTGGCACAGAAGCTCAGGGACATCTACTGGTAAGCCAATACTTCCATGATATTCTTGACCTTTTTCTTATGATTAACTTGTGGTAACAAAATGGTGGCTGTTCCTTCAACATCAGCCCAATAAAAAGAAGGAGAAATACCAAGGGCATAGAGAAAAAGTTCACATGCCAATTGAGTTGGCCCCTTTTAAAGAGCTCCACACACTTCCAATTTGCTTTAAAAGTAAAGCTTTCGACCAAACATCAAACATCTGCTTGAATGGCTATATCAATCAGGGTTCTTGGTTGCAAACATTGGAAACATCTCTGGCTATATTAATAGTTTTAAAAGGATTTCTTGGAGTGATATTGAAGGCTGACAAAATTACTAAGAGACTAGAAGCCAGGGTTAGAAAATAAGCAAGAACCAAAGTCTTCCCCAAGGGCCAGACACAGGAAATGATCTGGCCAGTATATCTACCACAGCATGACACACTGGTACTAGACACTAGAAACCACCATGATTGCTACAAATGAATTCCTAACCATGGTTTTTTGTGTGTGTTTTTTGTTTTTAATTTTACATAATTTGCTCCAGAGTCAAAATCCTGGGCAGAACAACCAATTGGCCAAACTCTGTGTATCAGTAAATGTCTTGGCAGGAATTGGGTGATTTAAGAGAATAATAAAGAAACTGTTTACAGTGGAGAGGGGAGGGTAGAAGGAAACCAATGGAATGGTTCAGCACTCTGGGGTTTGTAATAGCAAGGTGTCATGAAAGGTCTGAAGAGGTGAGAGAAGGCAGTGGTTACTGAAACCCAGAAGAAAGGGTCTTGTAGAGGAGAGGCATCTACAGGTGCTGTGACCTTTAGGAGAGAGACACTGTCAATCAGCCCAAGGTGATCCAGCAGAGAGGGATATAGGAAAATAAATAACTCTTCTCTCTAATCTCTTGCAACACTCCCCCATTGACCAAATTCAACTGGAACTCAGAGGGCAATGAGTCCATTGATATGGTCCATGAAGGTCAGCCTCTGGGAACATAGAGCAGAGTAAATAAGGGTGGCAAAGGACTTGAAGAAGCAAACGTAAGATATCTAGCACAAGCCACATTTTTTATGCCTTAACATCCATTGTTTGCCATTCTTTTTCTGGAAACAATTTATGTTTTTAATACAGAGAGCAACCAAGGTCCATCTGCCTCTCTATCATTTCAGGGTGATGTCAATTCAGTCAAACTATCCACTGGAACCTAAAAATTTAGCCATCACCAATGTTCTTCATATAAGGTAGTAGAAGAGGAGAAGGAAAAGGGGAGAGGGAACAACATAAAACTTAGTTACTACTGTCCACAATTTTATAGCAGAACTCGAGGCCTAAGTGGCTAATCATGGTGGCCCTCTTCCATTACCCAATCCATGTTTCCTTTGGCCTTGAAGAACACCTTGCCTGGATGAGGATTAATGACCCAACCCTTCATTCCTGTAATATCTGAGTCCTTGGTGGGCTTGTCTTGATTGGGTTGTCACAGTTTTCCATTGTGACAAGCCAATCAAGTAGTCTTTGTCCACTGGACTACTGGGCAAAAAAGTACTAAGAGGTATCCTGGTGACCCTGGGGTTCCAAACAGTGGTCCTTCTTGCCCCCATTGTGTGGCAGCAAGCCAATTACTTCTGAGTACCATGATCAACCACCCTGGCCAGTATAGTCATGACCTCTTTTGTCTGTTAGTTCAGCAGCACAAGAATCACAGACTAGCCAAGGGACTCTCTCAGCTTCTACTCTCCAGTGAAGCCCAAGGTCAAAGAAACAGGTATAATAGTGAAAGAATTACTTTCACCTTTATCCTGGTGCCCAGATACATGCATTCTGGCACTTCTCCTGTTGGGGGCAACCAGGCCTGCAGGGGAGGGCAGTTGGAGGTGACCAGGCTGGCAGGGGAGGACAGTTAGGGGTGATCGGGCCAGCAGCGGGGGGGCAGTTGGGGGCAATCCGGCCAGCAGGGGAGCAGTTAGGTGTCGATCAGGCTGGCAGGGGAGTGGTTAGGGGTGATCAGGCTGGCTGGCAGGCGAGCAGTTGGGAGCCAACAGTCCTGGATTGTGGGAGGGATGTCCGACTGCTGATTTAGCCCCGATCCCTGTGGGGCTAAACTGGCAGTCAGACATCCCCTGAGGGGTCCCAGATTGGAGAGGGTTCAGGCTGGGCTGAGGGATACCCCCCAGTGCACAAATTTCATGCACCGGGTTTCTAGTTTATAAATAAACTATCATAGGTATGTATGTTCAGGAAAAAACATAGTATATGTAGGGTTCTGTACTTTCCATGGTGTCAGGCAGCCACTTGGGTTTTTGGAATATAGCACCTGTGGATAAGGAAGGACTACCATACTGTAAATTTTTTAAATGTCAAATATTTGCTGCAATGGTATATTTTAATCAAGGCTAAATTGGTTGTCTCAGTGTCATGTTGATGCAACCCAAATTTCACACAGACTGGATCAAAAAATGGTCGCTGCCATCTCAGAACTAAGGTAGAAAGATAGCGCCCACACCCATGTGTCCAGGGAGGGCTTACACAATGCTCATCTCCCTGCAGCAATTCCAGATTATCAGCATCACTGGCTACGTGGACTGAGGCACAGATGTGCACACATGTGCATGTGAGTCTTACTATGTCCAACTTCAGCTGGAGGAGTAGTCCAGGGTTTGACACAAGCCCAAACACCATCAACTCCCCCTGAGAACTAGGCTCCATTTCATTTTCCCTGTATTCTTGGCAAAGCCAGAGTTATAAAATCAAAGACAGTGCTTTCACACCCCAGGGGGCTCCTTGACAACAGTTTACTGGGACCATTAACCAGTCCTCAAGGCTACTGTTAGGCCAAGGCTATCATGAAGAACAACCTTGATGAACATATACATCATTATCAGCACACAGTCACCGCTGTCACACCTGCACATTCTCAGGGAGGTCCTCCTCATAGCACACCACAAGCAATGCTGCACACGTGCTTACACACAGGCATGGACACATGTATCTTCCCTTAAAATGGAATTGTGCTGCAGAAAACACTTCAAGCTATCTACTTAAAAAGCCCAGAGGCCTTGCGTGGGAGGCAGGTCAGGGGCTCGGTGAGAGGAGGACTCTTGAAACAAGACGTAAATGGAGTGGAGGCAGGCAGGTTTATCCTAAAGTTGTTTTATGCCTCACAATGGCTATTGGCATCTCAGAAGGTAGGAAATGGAGAAGCAAGCATCTTCCACTGTTCACTTAGAAGAATGGCTGCCTGGGAGTGAGTTCCTCAGAAGAGAGAGAGAAAGGTGGGGGAATCATCTGTCCTCACAGATGGACCAGAAAGGATCTCTCTATAATGAAGACAACCCCCATGTTAGAGACACCCAGATCTGAATGCAACTACACTGATTAGATATGGGCCTTGGACAAACAACCTCACCTCTCTGAGCTCAGTTTCCCAGGTTCATAAATTGGGTTACTGTGAGAGTTCAATGATACAATCTATAGGTCCTATAGTATAGGAAGTACCTGATACAATGCCTGGCATAGAGTAGACATTTGACAAATGCTATTTCACTTTTCTTTCCTCTTCCCATAGAGGGAAAGAAAGGGATATGAAGCCCCGTCTCCAGAGAACACTGAGTCTTACTTCCCACACTCAGTCACCACCTCCTGAACAGTCTATCAAAATTTCCTTTCTACCTGGCCGGTGTGGCTCAGTGGTTGAGCGTTGACCTATGGACCAGGAGGCCATGGTTTGATTCTCAGTCAGGGCACATGCCTGGGTTGCGGCTCGTTTCCCAATGCAGGATGTGCAGGAGGCACCTGGTCAATGATTCTCTCTCTCTCTCTCTCTCTCTCTCTCTCTCTCTCTCTCTCTCTCTCTCTCCTTCTCCCTTCCTCTTTGAAATCAATAAAAAATCTATTTTAAAAAGAAAGAAAATTTCATTTCTATTCCTGGGGTTTGGGATCCGCTTTGTCCCTGATATTTTGGGTCTCTATCTAGGTTTTGGTTCAACCACTGGGGTTTTCTCTTCTGTCTGCCTCTCCTCCTTGAGCTCCTTCTGCTGACCCTACTTCCTGATTCAAATCCATTTGCCCTTTTCCCATTTGTTTCTCCTTCTCTCCTTCCCTCCCTCCCTTCGTTCCTTTCCTCTTATCTATGACAGCTATAGAGAAGCTGAAACTTGTCCAGTACTGTGCTAGGCATGCAGCCTAGACAAGAAACAAGCCAGAAACAAGACAAATGTGGTCCCTGATCTCAAGGGCTTTCAGTCAGGTAGGAGAGACAGACAATGAACAAATATATAACAGGATGTTAAAATGGAAGCGTTAGCCAGGGCACCAAGAGACAATAGCTCTCATATTTCAAAGAAGCTGCTAGACTGTATGCAGAATTTACAAAGAAGGTTGTCAAAACCAGTTTCGTATCAAGTCAAAACTTGGACTTAGGGAAAATATCTAGCAAACAGTTTCTTGGAATGAGCTGTGCTGTAAATCCCACCCCTCCTGGGTAATGGGGAGTCAGGGGCTATGGTGATCACTACTATTGTTCATTGATTTTTCTACTTCTGGGCACCAGAGATATTTCTCCCCATTCACCTCCCTTGAAATTACAGATGGCCATGTAATTAGCTTTGGCCAATGAATGTCAAGGTGATGCACAGCCCTCTAACCCCCTTTTCCTTCATCCTGGCAATTGTAGAAGCATTTTTCTTATTATTTTATTCTACTAAAGTTATTCAACCCATCAATGTTTATGCTAAGGGCTGAAAAAGATATCAACAATATCTGAATGAATATCTAACAACAAGTTAAAGTAAAAAGTATTTTCTCACATGAAGCAAAAGTTAAGTTCACTAAAAATAACTTTTCTCATGCAACATTTTTTAATTGTGGTAAAATATACATAATATAAAATGTACCATTTTAACTATTTGTAAGTGTACAGTTCAGTGGCATTAAGTACATCCACACAGATCTGCAACCATCACCTCCATCCATCTCCAAAAACTGCTTTGTAAAAGCAAATTTGATACAGAGATGCTATAGATCAAAGCAGTCAGCACTCAGAGGACAACTGCGCGTAAGGGTTGTCTGAATCTATAGGAAACTAAGAGCCAGAATTGGACTTGAGTGGTATTAAGCCAATTTTGTTGAATGCTGTTACCTCAGCATAGCCTAGCCTAGCCTGATTAGTGTGCAATGCTCCCTCCTACCCCCAGGGTGACAAGAGAGTGACTTTGAGAGACCACTTGGAGAACTTAAATGGGATCCCTGGAGTGTCGCTTGAGAAATCCAAATGTCAAGAGGCTGGCCAAAGCAGCCTGTAGAGCACCGGAGAGGGCGACAGTTTAGGGAGTAACTTATTTCCAGAATTTGCCAGAGCAGAGGAATGACGGAGGTTTAACCAGAATCTTACATGGCAAGTACTAGTATAAGAGCGAGCCAGTGAGGAGATCACCTTACATCCCGTCAAAGCGAGAAAGCAGAGGTACTTTTGGGCTCCCAGGATAAAGCAAACAGCCAAAATAGAGATGCATGTGTTCTAGACCAAGGGCCGCAGGTGAACGATCTGCAGACATTAGGTGGGCATCTTTGAAGCCCCACAAAAGCACCCACTAGGAAGAGTTCACTTTTAACATCTGCCAAGTCAGAAGAGTATTGAAGCTGGTCGTCTGTGCCCGCCAGCACAGCCAAGGGTGAACCTGAGGGGGGCGGTGAAGGATTTAGAAAAGGCAGACAAGAGAATGAAAGCTGGGTCTCAGTGGGACGCTGCTTCTCTGATGAAGAGACAGCGACAGCGCCCGCAAGCCAAGTCTTTATTTTATAGCCAGATTCCATGAGGTAAAGTAAGGGTGTGGTCAAGATGGTAACAATGTTTCAATCTACTCAATTACATGCACCTGAATTCTATCAAGCCCACATTACTCAGACACGTGGGACCATGTGTTCGGACCATAGGTTCAAGCTTACAACTATAGCCTCTGCCTGTAATTGTGCTGGGACTATAGCCTTACAACTATAGCCTTTGCCCTCCAAGCTGGGACTTGCACATGACTTGCACAACACTGTAGCCGCTCTCCACAGTCTTCACCATGGAAACCATCAAGTGAAGCCTTCCATGCTCCCCTTACCTCTTCCAGCAATCCCTCATCCCATCCTAGAGGCATCATAAGCACAGCTCACAAGATAGGGAATGGAGTAGAAATATTAGTGAAGAAAGGGAGAAAACCCAAATATACATCTCCCTTCCCCAGCAGCTTCCAGCCTGCAGCAACCGCAATGGAGGAGGGAGAGGGTCTCACCTGTAAGGCAAAGTTACAGGGCTGCATATTTTAATGACAAAGTTTGAAATATAGTTGAAACTTCAAGAATACATAAGACTTTGTGTTACCCACTAACAATCATGGATGTCCAGGGTGCAGCTGGCAGGAGAACTCGCCCCACAGACTGGATTTAAACTGGGACAACGGGAGACAAAAATAAAGTTGCTTTATGATTACATCCCGCAAGTCATGCTTATTCAACATCATGATCCAAATAAATCTACAAATATTTTTCCAAACTCAGCAAAGTTGGATAGAAGATTTGACAGGAGTGTTATGGCTAAAGAAACTAATTGTGAGTAAAAATAGGAACTGGTCAGCCATGTACACAGAAAAAGAAGAGAACCATTGGGGAGTGCCTTCTAGCCCTGAGTGTTCAGGTCTAGATCCTTCAGTTTACAGTGACATATTTGTGGCAAAGGTAGAGGCTGATTCTTTAGGATGTCTTACCTTCCCACTATTCAGATTTCAATTTGTATAAATAAATTCTATTATTCTAATTCCACTTGTACCAGAGGTGGTAGAAAATGGTTGATTGGCTTTCTGCATCCATTCCCAGATCCTTCTACTGGGCATTCCTATACTGCAAAGGCTGAAAATATTTTTTTAACCTACATTTCCCTTGAAGATTGGGATCTGGGTGAGAAATTGGTTTCACCAATCAGATGCACTTTAGGTGAGATGTTTGCAGATAAAAGTGAAGCAGACACCATTTTCTTGCTGATGAGCAAGCGGGTAGAGACACCAATAGGACTCTGTTTTAGTGTCCGAAGGAGTGGTGTTAGCAGCAGCAGATTCCTAAGTCCTGGATCACAGAACTGTGTGTTTTTTTAATATTTTTATTATATTCTTATTGATTTTTAGAGAGAGAAGAGGAGAGGGAGAGAGCGATGGAAACATCAATGATGAGAGAGCATCATCAATTGGCTGCCTCCTGCACACCCCCTATTGAGCCTGCAACCCTGGCATGTGCCCTGACCAGGAATTGAACTATAACCTCCTGATTCTTGGGTTAATGCTCAACCACTAAGCCACAGTGGCTTAGTCTTGACCTCAATGATTTCAGGATCAAGCCCCTGAGCCTCCACAGTCCAGATATGTCCAAGGCAATCACTCTCCTGATGAATCCTGGTGAAAGTCATTCCTAGCGCCCCAGCTTAGAGCCTTTCCAATCCTTCCAACAATTTTGGAAGCACCTAATTTCTCGTAATAAATCTCTTTCTTCTTAAAATACCCAGAGTTTCTGTTTCCAGCATTGAACCTTGACTGATGCATGAAAGTACATTCTGATTATTATCTAACTTATCATTTGGCATGGCCACAAAGAAAGAATGGTCAGAACACATGAGCAACCATGCCCCTGAGTGTTTTTCAATAAGGTCCGATGTCATACATCAGACTCTTAGGAAGTTCACTGACATAAGTCAGTATCACTGAGTTTGAGTAGTTCTGGGTCATGGACTGAGCTGTGTTTCTATGCAGGGTGTGCTAAAGTAGGTTCACAGTTGTGAGTAAGTAAAACACTGACTTTATTCTTGTATTATTATTTATTAATGATTGTATTATATTCCATACAAACAACTGTAAACCTACTTTTGCCCCACCCTGTATGTAATGTTTGGCCTAAGTCTGGACCTGGGTGAATTCACCAAGGAATATGCCACCTTGTAGGCCTTGGGAGAACAGGACACTTAGTTTTCTCTGATGGCACTTCAACTTTGTACACACCTCAACATCCAAACACCCCACTAGTCCTTGGTTCCTTCCATGTCTCCTAACCACCCACTCCTGGGAAGACCAGTCCTATCAGGCTTTGTAGCAGATCCGGACACCCAACGGTGCTCTTCATCCCCTGCCCTCCTCTACCTGCTACCTCTTCCCCTTCCTATGACAAAATCACCACTTAGAACTATGCTCCAGTTAGTGGCTCATCAGGAAACCCTGTCATTTGGACTGGAAAAGCCCAGTTTTGAGGCATTTTCCACCCAAGCATAACACACTCAAAAACAAGGCCGGTTGCAGGGAGTCATGCATCAAAGTCGGTGAGTTGGCAGAGATCCCTCAACAATTTTCTCTTAACTCTTTCTTTACTGTCTTCCATTTGAGCTCCCTGGACAGTAGATGATCTTGAAGACAGAAACTGTGCTACTTGTCCTTCTATTCCCACCACCCAGCTCTGGACCATGCAGAGAGTACATGCTTAGTGGTGATTTGTTAAATGAGTGAGTGAATGAATGACACTTCCATTCTCTTGCCTTTTTTCTTCCCACTCTCCTCTTGCATTTTCATACCAGCCATACAGGATAGCTTTCATTTCATGCTCTCTCTTACCCTCTGCCTTTGCATATACTTTTCCCACTATATTACACACATGTCCACCTTCAAGTCACACTTAGACCTCCACTTCTTTCAGGAACCTTCTCTGGATCCTTAGACTAGTTTCTCCCATTAGAAATTTCCATAGCTCCTTGTACTCCCTCCCTCACAGTATTCATCATCCCAGAGTGTAACTACTTATCCAAGTGTCTGTTGTCCGCACTTTATGGTAAGCTTTAAGAAGGCAGTGAACTACACCTCTGTAAATACTTGTTGAATGGATAATAATTTCTCTTTCAAATGCATGCTTTAAGAGTTAGGCCCTTTCCCCCAAGAATTCTCAGCCAAATTCTCAACCCACAGAGTACGGAAGGGAACTCCAGTCTACATCTCTGCCCTTGTCCCTGACCTGCCACCAAATTTGTCATGTTTAACTCACCCACCAGGTACCACTGGTCTCTTGGAGGTTAATATTTGTGTTATCATTTATGCTGTTATTACTACAACAGTTTGCTTTTGCTCTTTCTCTACTCTCCTTATATTGTTTCATTTTTAGCCTATTTTATTCATTTTTATTAGGTTTTCTCCTGTTTTCTTTATTACTATTTAAAGAAAATTTCTATTAGGAGGAAGGTATAGCTCAAAGCAGCTGATTTATCATAAACTAGCAACATCAAATGTTGCTCCCCATCTCTTCCCACCCTTCCCCACCAGCTAGCACTACAGAGCCATACCTGTGTCCAAAGGAGACCCTCTGGTTCAGTCCTGGGGGAGTCCCCAGGATGTAAAGACTTTTTAATAAGACAGTGAAAAGGACCGGCCGACATGGCTCAGTGGTTGAGCATCAACCTATGAACCAGGAGGTCACGGTTCGATTCCGGGTCAGGGCACATGCCCGGGTTACAGGCTTGATCCCCAGTAGGCGGGCATGCAGGAAGCAGCCAATCAATGATTCTCTTGCATCATTGATGTGTCTATCTCTCTCTTCCTCTCCCTTCCTCTCTAAAATCAATAACAATATTTTTTTAAAAGATAGTGAAAAGTTTCTCTCCACAAGTCAGGACATCTGATCACAAAGGAGAGCAAAGGGCCAGGATTCTCTGGCCCAAGAAAATGAGTAAGTCTAGCCTCAAAAAACAAGCCTAATGCCTGTGCATCCATCTGTGTTTCCCCAGAGCCACACTCAGGAGCCTGCATCTGTAAGTGTCAGAAAATCTCTAAAACATAGGTAAAGTAGCAAAGAATAAATTAATGAATAAATGACTGAGAAGGCTGGATGGATTGATGGATGGATGGATGGATGGATGGATGGATGGTAGACGGATGAGATAATCAACAACAATAAATAAGTGAATCAATGAGCAAATAAATGGATGACTAGACAAATGGATGGATGGGCAAATGGTGGATGAATAAATGAATGAATCAGAAAGTGAATAAGTGAATTAGTGGAAGAGTGATTGAATGAGTGAATAGATGAGTGGGGGGAAAAAATGAGTGGATAATAAATGAGTTTGACTGAGCCCTTTAATTCAGATATAAACTAGACATGAGTTCCTAGCAGAAACCATAAACCAGACAGTTCCAGAAAATGGAGCTAGATACTAAAAATCAATAAAGAAATTAAGCCTGGCTAGCATGGCTCAGTGGTTGAGTGTCGACCTATTAACTAGGAGGTCACAGTTCAATTCCAGTTCAGGATACATGTCCAGGTTGCGGGCTTGACTCCTAATAGGAGGGTGTGCAGAAGGCAGCTGATCAATGATTCTCTCTCATTATTGATGTTTCTATCCCTCTCTCCCTCTCCCTTCCTCCCTCTGAAACCAATAAAAACATATTTAAAAAAGAAAAAGGAAATTAAAAACAAAAACCTGGGGCCGAAGGCGGGTCTGTGGGGAGCCGGAGTCCTGAAGGGCTGGAGAGTCAAAGGCAAGTGAAAGTGGAAGTGGCCCTGGCTGCAGCAGACCCCAGAGCCAGGAGCAGTGAGAACCCTGACTCCTAACCCCACTGCATCCAGCCAATAGGAACTCAGCCACCATGACAGAGCTGCAAGAGGTGCAGATCACGGAGGAGAGACCGCTATTACCAGGGCAGACACCCGAGATGGCCAAGACTCACTCAGTGGAGACACCTTATGGCTTTGTCACTTTTACTGTCTATGGTACCCCCAAACCCAAACACCCAGCGATACTCACCTACCACGATGTGGGACTCAACTATAAATCTTGCTTCCAGCCGCTGTTTCAATCCGGGGACATGCAGGAAATTATTCAGAACTTCGTGCGGGTTCATGTGGATGCCCCTGGGATGGAAGAGGGGGCTCCTGTGTACCCTGTGGGATATCAGTACCCATCTCTGGACCAGATTGCAGACACCATCCCTTGCATCCTGCAGTACTTAAATTTCTCAATAATTGGAGTTGGTGTTGGAGCTGGAGCCTACATCTTGTCGCGATATGCTCTTAATCACCAGGATACAGTCGAGGGACTTGTCCTCATCAACATTGATCCCAATGCCAAGGGCTGGTGGACTGGACAGCCCACAAGCTAACAGGCCTCACCTCTTCCATTCCAGAGATGATACTTGGACATCTTTTCAGCCAGGAAGAGCTGTCAGGAAATTCTGAGTTGATACAAGAGTATAGAAATATCATTACACATGCACCCAACCTAGAGAACATTGAACTGTACCAGAACAGCTACAACAACCGCCAAGACCTGAACTTTGAGCGTGGAGGTGATATCACCCTCAAGTGCCCTGTGATGCTGGTGGTTGGAGACCAGGCACCCCATGAAGATGCAGTGGTGGAATGTAATTCAAAACTGGACCCCACCCAGACTTCTTTCCTCAAGATGGCCGACTCTGGAGGTCAGCCCCAGCTGACTCAGCCAGGCAAGCTGACCGAGGCCTTCAAGTACTTCCTGCAAGGCATGGGCTACATGGCTTCATCCTGCATGACTCGCCTGTCCCGATCTCGCACAGCTTCCCTGACCAGTGCGGCATCCATTGATGGCAGCCGGTCCCATGCTCGAACCTTGTCCCAGAGCAGCGAGTCTGGGACTCTCCATTCACGGCTTCCAGGGCACACCACGGAGGTCTCCTGTTGAATGGCCCTTATTGCCCTGGTGTGGGACCCAGCCTCACCTCCCCCTGCACTAACCTGGGAGGTGTGTAGAACACTGGGACAGAGTGAGCAAAGAAAGATGGGCAGATCATGTGGGCAGATGACCTTGATCTTTGATTGCTACCCTAACTTTGACCTCTAACCTGTGATACCCCTCAGCTCCTGGGAGAGCTGTCCTAATATCACTTAGGGACTCAGACCCCTAAATGATCCTCCTCCCTCATTCTGTTGTTAAGGTGGAGAGGGCATACGTCCCCCTCTCCCTAATTTAGGTATCCGTAGATAAGGGTAAGTGGTCATTATAGATGCCCATGTTGCCTCCCCCAGACTCTCCCTACTCATCCCATCTCAAGGGTAAGGGACTTTGTGCTAGGTCTCCATTCACCAAAGTGGATATGGCTTCTCATTAACCCTTCAGATCTCTGAAGGATATGGGCCTAAATGAATGTGTCAGGGAGGCTTGTTGGTGGGTTAGTGGTCCTCAGGATTTGATAGAAATATCCAGTGTGTGAATGGAAGTTAGACTGGGAGGTGATAGGCAAATTTGATGGAAGGATTGGAGATGGGCAATAGGAAGGGGCCTGGGGCCATTGGCTCCACTAACTTTGGTAGCTGTCTAGACAGTGTGTGTCTAAAGTGGGAGGGAGAGGGGGCCAAGCCAGGGCAGGGCTGCTTGGGGCTTGGCATAGGGGTGGGAAGGGCTACCTTGGGGCTCTGACCACAGTGTGTTATGTGTGGAGGGTGCTCTCCTGTCTCCCACAACTTCTGCTGTAACAATAAACTGTAGAGGAATCTGAGCACCATTAAAATAAATAGAAAGAAAGAAAGAAAGAAAGAAAGAAAGAAAGAAAGAAAGAAAGAAAGAAAGAAAGAAAGAAAACAAAAACCTGTGACAATACAGAACTCATTGGTCAGGTTCCAGGATTTAGATGCATCTTCTGCATGGCCTCTCAGCCCATCCCATCAGCCATCACTGGAGCTGTGGACATTCTGAAAAAGACAAAGAGATAGCGTGTGGATATCAGAGACTATACACTTGATCAAGACACTGGTTCTTTACCCTAGCTGTGCTATAGAGTCACCTAGGGAACTTTCAAAAATGGGACTTCTTTGTGCCCCCCCCAGTCCCCCCAAAGAATTGTATTTAATTGGATTAGTTGCAGAGGGGTAGGCAGACGCTGCTTTATTTGTGTGTTTTTTGTTGTTGTTGTTGTTAAAGCTCCCACAGGATTCTGATGTGCAGCCAGGGTAAATGAAATTTTAATGTGGGCACTTGGACATAATCATTTAAATGCCAGTGACATCCTCATGTCGCCAAAAAAAATTAGCCTTTGTGCTGTTTTTTTAATCAAGTAATGTGTGAAATTTGCACCCTCAAGATACAAGACTTAGTTGATTGCCTCCTCTACCCACACCCTCTGGGAGGGGCAGATTCACTGCATGACCCCTCCTCCTCCACCCTACACTCTTGGATGATTTTACAAGGGTAGATAGTTGGCCCAGGGGCAGAGTTCTGGGGTAAAACTCAGGAGTGAAACACAATTCTAAAAAGGGGGAAGACACAGGGAAAGAGAGGTTCAAAAATGTCCCAAATTCAGACCACCTAGTCATTAAAAATGTGGGGTTTTTTGCATTTTGATCTAGCCACTTGGACATGGTAGCATAATGCTCAACACCAAATGTCTCCTCTATTGAAATGTCTTGTTTAGGGGACAAGATGGCAGACCAGCTTTTGCAATACAAGGAAACAACAAGATCCCTGCAGACCACATGGCCAAAGGACAGGCAGGAAAGCAGGTGGCGAGCGAGCCAACAGCTTGGAAAACAAAGGCAGTGTTCTTGGTGCCTGGGAATCAGAGGCCTGGGGAGGCGCTTCTCTGCCTCATCAGAGGTGCTTAAGCTCGGGCCATGTGGCAATTTCAACACTGTGTTTTCTGCTTCTTTCCCGCGTGGGTTGCCTTCCTTTTTAGGAAAGTTCTTTTTGGAAGGCAATTCTTCTATCTCCACCATGCCAAAGAGATACAAGGAAGCATTTGGAGGGAAAAGAAAAAATTCTCCATATCTCTTGGGATGAACAATAGGATCGATGAAGGATAGAAGTGGAACATAGGCAATTGTTCACCTATCCCTGGGTACTTGTTCCAGGAGAAGATAAAGAAATAGGGAGGGGAACCCCAGCTGGGAGGCTCAGTTGGTTGGAGTGTTGTCACATACACCAAAAGGTTGTGGGTTAATCCCTAGTCAGGGCATGTATCCCGGGTGTGTGTGTGTGAGGGGGTGAGGGAGGAGGGCAACTGATCAATGTTTCTCACATTAATGTTTCTCCCTCTCTCCCTTCCTCTCTCTCTAAAATCAATTTTTTTAAACATATCTTTGGGTGAGGATTAAAAAAATAGGGAGGGGAGGAATCTTGGAACTTGAAATTTGTGGAGGTAAATTCAGGATCAATAAAAGAAAGTTTTCCTTCACACAGCAGGGAGCAAGTTTACAGAACTCAAGTTTACAGAACTCATCATCCCAAGAGGAGATGGAGCTGGAAACATAAGTAGTATCCCCAACCTTGCAGATATGCATTGGATAATTGAAAAGAAGGGGATGATGTTACATTGACATCTAGGAGAAAAATCTGCGCTCCCCTAATTTGCTCTTCAGCTCCCTGGACTAAAACACGATCCAGGACTGTAGACACCATGGAGATGACCTAGTGTGGTGAACCAAGGATCTCATGTTGGATCTAGGGTTAGCAATTGCCTAGGAAACTAACTTCCTTCCTTCTTGCTTCCTTCTTATAAACTCCAGTGACAGATTCCATCTGTTAAACACCTTCTATTTTTCAGGCACTATTACTTTACACCCACAGTTTAATTTAAATCAAGCATCCAAAAAAGCACTTATTGAGTACTCCTTTGTGCTCACCGCTCTATGAGGGTCTATGGGTAGTAGAGAATTAAAAGAATCCATCTAGGTCATTAAGGAGTCTATGAAACATTTGAGAAGGCAGAATAAATATGCATAACTTATTAAACAATTGACAGATGCAGGAAACCACTAGAAATGATTGATAGATACAGGAGACCATTGCGAATTAGAGGTGTGTAAGATAAGGGACTAGTGGGGGCTGATGACTTAGCAATCATGTGCTTAATGGAGTTATAGCAAACTGTTGAAGAGTAAGGCCCTGGCTCCAGACTGGGTTGAGAACCACTGGTTTCATGGTAAATGAAATTTTAATGTCGGCACTTGGACATAATCATTTAAATGCCAGTGGCATCCTCGTGTCGCCAAAAAAATTCAAATCCCAGCTGTTTCATGTACTAGCTGTGGGATTTGGGTAAATTACTCAATCTCTTTGAACCTTGATTTCTTTACCTATGGAATTTGGATGATAACATGCCTTTCTCTTGGAGCTGTTTAAACAATTAAATGAATCAGTGCATCCAAAGTACTTAGAATAACACCTGAATGTAGTAGGTGCTCAATAAATGTTCATTATCACTATTTTTATCTCTGGTAAGGGCCACTACCAGGAGAGTGATGGCCAGGAGGCAAGCCAAGAACTTCCTCTGCTGTCTGGCAGTGGTCAAGATAAAAGATTAATTCCTTCCACAGCCTGCAAAGTCCCAGATGCTGTAGCCCCGGCCTTCTCTCCAATCTCAACTCACGCCCTCTCCCTGGCTCATTGTGGCCCAGACACACTGCCCTTCTCGCTTCTCTGTTCCCCTCAGCACAAACATGAGCTCTTTTCCACCTCAGTTTCACACGCGACTTCCTTCTGCCTGGAGCGCCACTCCTCCCCTGCACTTCACATGGCTGGCTCCCTCTCGTCTCACCAGTCTAGCTTAAATATCACTTCCTCAGAAAGGCTTTCTGTTGCCATCTGTATCTGTCAGGGTCCTGGCTGGAAACAATAGCATGCCCACATGAAGGTAATTCAAGGAGCTTTGATAAAAGGGCAATTTATAAACAGGTGGAGCTAGTAGACCAAGGGAAAGCACAAGAGCAGAAACAACCCTAGGCCAGAAGGAAGAAGGAACAGAACAAAAGCTAAGCCAGCCCACAGTGATCCTGCACAGAGATGCCGGAAAAATACATACCCCAACCTCATACTCCTCTCTATCTCCGGTTAGGGATTCCCTTTGGCTAAACCTGCTGAAGTCAGAGGACAAGAGAGACCACTGATGCAGTCCATCCTGGTCAGCCTGCCTGGGCACAGATGGAGGTGAGTAAGGGGGTTGGTACAGCCTGGAGGAGCAAAGGAGGAGCTATCTGGCACGCCATCCAAACTGAAGCTGGTTCTTCATGTTACCCTTCCAGGTATAACCTTAATCTTGTTTTCAGTCACAGAACAGTTCATATTTATTTAAAATCCATCTCTCATCACTGCCATGAGCTCTAGAGCCATATTGGTCTTGCTCACCACTGGGCATCCATTGGGATCCATCGCTGGGGCCGTAGTATATAACTGGCAATGTTTGAGACGATGAATGAGTGGATAAAATCGCTGCTACCCAAGAAGTGACAGTGAAAAATCCAAACTGTATTGTCCAAAGACATGCAGCCATCTCAAGTTCGGCCCAGACCAGTAACCAAGAAGATTAGCATTAAGAGATTCAGTCAATAAACTGGGATTCCCGATACGTGGCAACTAAACCTGGAGTGGCAGGACCCTAGTTCTGGTTTGCTTATTCATTTTGAGCAAGACTTGAGTCAACAGCTGAGAATAAGAGATAGAGTCCCGTCTTCAGAAGGGGATTGGCAAGAACCAGGCAGGGCAGCAGGGCCTCAGCTGGACGTCAAACCCAGATGGAGACTGAGATGCTTGGGAAAAGAAGCAAGGCCAACTCTCTGTCATGGAGATTGACAAACCAGCCTCCCTCCATTCTCGACCCTGCAGCCAGTATGATTTTTCTAAATTATAAATCTGAGCATGTCAGCCCCTCACTGAACACTCCCACTCACTTCCTCTACAAACATTCATTGCCTGCCTCTGATGTGCAAGCCCAATTTTCGAAATACAGTATGTAAGTTCCTGACTATCCTGGCCCCAGTCGGTCTCTCGCCTCTTCTCGCAGTTCTACCTCCATGCATGTGCACGCACACACACACACTCTCTCTCCACCCAGAGTTCCAATACACAAGTCCCTTTTTCCTCTATTTTTTCACATACTGTTCCCTCAATTGAAACCTTCTTCTCTTGTAATTCCCTTTCACCTGGTTAAATTTTGCTCTTTCTCTGAGTCTCGGTTGATACCTAGCTTCCTCTGGGAAGTCATCCATGATCTTCCCAGGTAGAGTTAAGAGCTTCTCCTTTGGGCTTCTGAGTTATCTCAGCACCCTGTACTTTCCTCATCAGAACACTTGTCACTCTATATCAGGGGTGGACAACGCCCGGCCCGTGAGCCATATAAGGCCCTCAAAATCGTTTTGTCTGGCCCCGCCAACGCATTAAGGGTGAGTTAATTAAATGTTTGACCAAACATAGCAGGCTAATTTTTAAGTTGATAATTTTGTATGGCCCATGAATGATGTTATAAATATCAAAAAGGCCCTTGGCAGATAAAAGGTACCATACCCCTGCTCTATATCATAGCTACCTATATAAGTGTTTGTCTCTCACCTAGACCATGACTTTGTGAAGGTGGGCAGAGACTGTCTTGTCCAGTATGATACACCCAACATCTAGAATGTGCCTGGCATATAATAGGTATTCAAAATATTGCTGCCCTGGTCAGTGTGGCTGCTCAGTTGGTTAAGCATCATCCCATGCACCTAAAGGTCACCAGTTCAATTCCTAGTCAGGGCACACGCCCAGGTTATGGGTTTGGTCCCCGGTCAGGGTCTTTATGAGAAGCAATAGATCAATGTTTCTCTCTCACATGGATGTTTCTCTCCCTCTCTCTTCCTCTCTCTCTAAAATCAATAAAAACATATTTTAAAAGATATTGCTGACTAATTATGTGGATGGACAGATAGACGGACGGACGGATGGATGGATGATGGATGGATGGATGGTACATGACTGATTTTAAGAGAAAGCTATGATTCAGTCCAGTTCAGCAGAAACTTATCAAAATATACTCAACACTGAGCCAAAGACACGCAGAAAGCACTAGCTATTCCAAGCCACCATGGGGTCAGACACTCTGAAAGGACTCTAATAAGATTCACCAGATGAGGTTTTATCACCTGTGAGTGAACAGGGTCGGGGGGACTAGGTTGATGTTACTCAGGAAAGACTTCTTAAGAGAAGTGAATAGTGGCACTCAAAGGAAGTGATGCACAGTGGTAATAATACTGTCATGGCCTGCATTATGGAGCACTTATTTTATGTAAGGCTCTGTGGTAAAAGCTTTATATATTTTATTTCATATAAGTGACAGAAGCAGGATGTAAACCCAGAGAGTCTGATTCCAGGGTTACTCACTTAATGAATATACTACAGAGTCTCTCAAAGCCTAGGAGGAGAGGAAATAGGAAGCTGTCCCAAGCAAGGACATCCAACAAAGACAGAGATGGCAATAAACAAGCCTTGGACAAGATTTGGCAGAGTGTCAGCCATGGCAGGTATAGAGAGCAGAGGGCAGAAGACAAGGGAAAGATTGCTGCATGAGACTGAATCTCAGGTTAAAGACTTTAAATTTGGACTCATCTGCAATAGGATGTTGGGTGGAATCATGATTACCTGGTGCTTGAGACAGCACTCTCCATGGGTGATGGAAAGGGTGGGTGATAAGAAAAGGAAAGACAGAGGACCACTTAGGAGACTTTAACAAGACTCAAGTGGCAGGTGACAAGTACCTGAACTTACAAGGTGACCTGGAGGAAAAAAGGAACCCTGGAAGAACACAGGGTAGAATTGTGGTAGTGAGAGACAGCAGGCTATCCCATTCATCCCGTTTTTATTCCCAGTGCAACTCAAGTATCAAACTGGTTCTGGCTCCTGCTCCAGACCCAAAAGCTACTTCTGTTTCCACTTGTCCACTTAAGTGGAACAAAAGTCACAAATGTTAGTCAACTGCCTTGCTGCTGCATGAAGGGGGGTCTGTGGCTCTCAGAGCATTAGCTAGGTCTGGTTTTGGAGTCACTGACCTCCAATCTCTCCAGGATACTGAAAATCTTAATTTTTTTTTTTTACATTTCTGTGATGACTTTCATGAAAGTCAGCAAAGAAATCTTGGTGTCAAATAAAAATTCAAATGACTAAAGAGCTTCAACAGTCAACAGGTCCACCGCCATGGTGGCTTAGCTGGCTCCCAAGAGTGCTAACTCTTCTCCCAAGTATGCCTCCTTGACCACATGGGAACAACCTACCCAGTAAAGACGTCACCTTGCAATTAGAGGTAAAGGGCAGAGCTTGATGGAGATACATGGGAATGTGAGAGAGAAAACCCAAACCTTCCCCCTGTGTTTCCTGCCTGAGAGGAGGGAACCAGCATTTCCTTCTAGCCAGAAACCTGGGATGCCTACCTCTTCCTCATCCACTGATCACCAAGCCCTGTCTATTTTAACTCATTAACATCTCTCAGAGCACCCATTTTTCTCCATCTGTACTATATTATCTCCCTTGGTTACTATAAAACAGCTTCTTACCCACATATTCTTACATTCTATGCTTCAACCACAGTGAATGGCTTTCCATGCCTCCAGGGCACCCTTTATGCTCCATCATTTCAATTGGGAGAGAAGGCCACAAGTGCACTGGGCATCCCAACAATGGGGATAGATGAAGCAAAAGTAAACTTCAGTAAGTTTACACTTAATTTTGAGGTCCTGTAGTCATTTCTTAGAGCTGCTGTAACAAATGGCCACATACTCAGTGGCTTAAAACAATAGAAATGTATTCTCTTGCAGTTCTGGAGGCCAGAAGTCCAAAATCAAGGTGTTATCAGGGCCAAAATCCCCTAAAGGCTAGAGGGAGGATACTTCCCTGCCCCTTCCAGCTTCAGGTGGCACATAATGGGGTTTCTAAATATGGTTAGTCTCCCTACCCCCTTCAGAGACCACCCATTCCTTCTGTCTCTATCGAGGAAGGATGGCCCCATGTTTCCTCCATCCTGCAGGAATCCAGTCTGATGGGGAGGCTTATAAAAGATAAATAATCAAAGAGAAGAGGGGGAGCTATAATAAGACTCTCTACTTAATGCAGCACCAAACAAGCTTGGGTGGAAACTCCTCCTCCTTTGTCCTTTAGGACCAGGCAATGCTTCAGCCCCTGCCATCCTGCATTAAGCAATGTTTCAACCTGTGTCTTTCTTTATCTAATAAACGAGGCCACTGGGTGAAAGCCTGTACTCCTTGGATACCTTAGCATGCTTTTCAGTTTCTTCCGGTTGTTATATAGGATATGATTTTATTCACCTAATTTACTGCTACTAGACCAGGAGGGGCTGTCCAGGTCATACTCCTGGCATTGTAAAAGTCTAGCGCAGCTCATAACCTTCAGGTCTGATAGGTGCCAGAAATCCCAAGAACCCATAAGATACTGAAAGCAAAGAGACAGAAAGGGATCAGTAAGAATAAACATCACCCAAATGGGAGTGAAAGTCTGACATCCCACCTCCCCCCACGACCGCCATCCACTGTCGTGTATTGGGAAATGTTGCATTATGAGAAGATGGCTGACACTAGGAGAGAGTGTCAATGCTTGGCAGTGACTATAAAATGTTGCCTGGGGAGGGGTTTCCTACATCTTGGAGAGGATCATCCTAGATACAGGCTTCACTTTGCCAGCCTGTGTGTAACTGGCTGTTACACCCCACCTGGATAATAAAATTTCCCAAGTTACTGCAGGCAGAGCGTCATTAAGCTACCCTAATGCCCCAGGGACCACAATAACTGAAAAGTGTCTGGTCCAGCTGGCACAATACATCTTCATTGAAGGAAACTTTATTCTGGACCAATGGTTCTCCACTGGGGACAATTTTGCTCCCAGACACCACCCCAGGAGCTATTTGATAATGTCTGAAGACATTTCTAGTTTTTACAACTGGGAAGATGCTACTGGCATCCAGTGGGAGGAGGCCAGGGATGCTGTTACACATCCTACAATACACAGGACAGCTCCCCACCACAAGGAAGCATCCAGCCTCCATCTCTGTAGCCTGAGAGGTTGAAAAACTCATCTAGATTACTTACCCAGAACAATGCAGAAATGCTTCTCTGAGTAGGGCCCAACTCTCTCCAGCAGCTGGGGTCATGCCCTAGCAATGCAAGCTTTGGGGGTGAGCTGTTTTTTCCTCCCAGTGCTGGGCCCACCCCACCCTCGCGCCCAAAGTCACGCCCCCTCGGGGACAGCACTCACATGGCTAAGATGAAAGACTGGTGCCGCAGGCCCCCATGCCAACTTGATTGCTTTTAATTAATTCTGCTTGATTACAGCACAAGGGAGTCGCATCGAAGAGATAAGACAGGCTCTTTATATTCTGTCTCATTAAAAAGTTTGGATTGGGAAGCCTTTTCAAAGAACTATGTATTTCCTTTACTTTTGTGTCATTTTTAATTGAGGAGGACACAGGGAGATGTGCCAGGCTGTGCTGAGCAGAGACTTGTAAAGGAAAGATGAAATGCTCAGGCCCCTTTTGTGGAAAAAAAAAAAAAAAAAACAGCTAGGATTAGGATCCTGGTGACATAGCGAGGACGGAGCCAGTGCATTGTGGCGGAGGATGTGGGAAGAGAAATGACTTTTTTAGTCCATTACCAGTAGTGCGTCAGCCCAGATCTATGGAACAAGGTGGCTCGGGTTCTTTGCAAGGTACAAGGGACACTAGAGGAGAAGTTGGGAGATTGTGCAGTGGTGATAAGAGAAAAGGGCTGGGGAGGATGGATCACCACCAATTACCAATACCTTTCTTCACCGGCTAGAGGACCATTACCTCCTCAGGGAAACCTAGCCCAACTTGTTTATGCAGACTTAATCTCCTGCAATACATGCTTCATCTCTCCAACAGAAGCATCATGTTGTATTAGTTATCTATTGCTGCATAACAAAATACTCCAAAAGTTAGTGGCTTAAAAAAGCAAACAAGGAGCTTCTAGTCAAGATGACAGCATAGGTAAATGTGGAACTCACATCCTCCAACAACCACATCAAAATTATAACTAACTACAGAACAACCACATTCAGAACTGCTGAACAGAAGTCCTTACAATTAAGGATATAAAGAAGAAGCCACACTGAGACTGGTAGGAGAGGGGGAGATGCAGAACAGGGTGGGCCCACATCTACATGTGGTGGATAAAATCAGAAGGGACAGCTCGGTTGTGGAGGTTCCCCTTAAGGAGGGAGGGGTCCCAGCCCCACACCAGATGCCATGCCCCAAATTCCAGTGCCAGGAAGAGAAGTCCTCAAAACTTCTGGCTATAAACATCAGTAAGGATTATGGCTGAGTGAGACAGAGGGATCTCAGGAACTTCCTCTTTAAATGCCTGAGCTTGGACTTACTCAGACTCATTCCCTCTGAGTTCCAGTGCTGGAGCAGCAGCTTGAAAGGTACCTGGAACAAACAGGAGGAACTGAATTATCTGGCAGGGTGAGAACTGGAGGGGCAACTTTCCCCCATACAGAAGTGCTGGCAGAGGTCATTGTTCCTTTTCTGAGCCCTCCCCACTCAGAGCTGGAAGGTGGATGCCATATCTGAGTCTTCATCAATCAGGCTCACACTCTTTACTCCACCCTGGTGATTCCCTGAGAACCCCATCCCACCCAATTTCCAGGCCCGTTTCCAGTGGCTTTTTAATAGAAATGGTCTATCTTGGCTCGTGCTTCAGACTTTCCTAAAACCTCTCAAACAGGCAGCATCTGGCCTCATACCTCTGGCTAAATGGCCCCAGGCAACAGCCAGCCTTGGTTCATAGCATGGCCTCTCCTGGGCACCTCCAAGCCCAACAAAAGTAGCAGCCATATGCAGATCACTCGATAGCTCATGCCAGGTGGCCCTGGTCAGCACACAGGCAGCCACTGACCTTGATCTGCGCCTCCCAGGAGGCCCCAGAGTCAATATATCTATAAGCAGCTTCAGACCATCTGAAAGCACCACCCAATCGCCTCTACAAGAGCATAGTCAAGGGGATGATTCAGTAGGTACCAGAGCCCCACTGAAGTAAGTCCTGTTCCATGGGATGGGCCCCTGCACAACTGATCCTCCACGGAGGCTGGTGCCAGTCCTTGTAGCCAATAAGCCTAGAGGTATATCCCTCCCATTAACATGCTAACAGCAATCAAGGCTCAACTACAATAGGAGGTTGTACACAGCCCACACATAGAGGGGTGCACCTGGAGTGCCAAATTTGGGAGATCAGGGAGGCTGTGCCACAGGACCCTATAGAACACCTACTACATAAGGTCACTCTACAGAGCCCAGGAGACATAGCAGCTCTACTTATTACAAAGAAACAAACACAAAGTGACAGCCAAAATGAGGAGACAAAGAAACATGTCCCAAATGAAAAAAATAGAACAAAACTTCAGAAAAAGAGCTAAACAAAATGCAGACAAGCAATCTACTAGATGCAGAGCTCAAAACACTGGTTATAGGGATGCTCAATAAACTTAGTGAGAACTTCAACAGCATTTTAAAAAATGACATGGAGACCATAAAAAAGAGCCAATCAGAAATGAAGGATACACTAACTAAAATGAATAGTTTGTAAGGAGTTAACAGTAGAGTAGATGGAGCTGAGAATCAAGTCAGTGATTTAAAATATAAGGAAGCAAAAAAAAACCCCACTCAGAATAGCAAAAAGAATCCAAAAAAAATGAGGGTAGTGCCAGTGCATGCTGGGCACTCAAGGGTGTTTAATATAAATGCATGAATTAATTAATTAATTAATTAATTAATTAATATACAAATAAATGAAATAATCATGTCTTAAACATTATTTATACTTGTCAAACCTGCCCTTAACAAAAACTTGTTAGTCTCTAAAACTACTATGGCAAGAGCAAATATATACATATTTTCTAAAAACTCAGTGAGGTTATTTAAGCATAAATTTGAAATATCAGAATGCAATCATATTTTATACCATCTAACATGGGGGCCATTATTATCCTTTCCTATTATGGTCTAGTCTGAGTCCACTCAGATATTTTCTCTTTGGGGACTAATGACTGATAGTAAATCAATAATGCTTAAAAAACAAAGCTTTTCATTATTTTAAGCTGCTCTCTGGATGACACTAAACAGTACAGCAATGATCAGGAGTGAAGCAGTTGTGTCTAGACTTAGTTAGTCGTTATGCAAGATCGATGAGCAGAGGAGCTAGAAACTCAGGAGCAGAGGTTTGAGTGGGCCCAGGAGAGCCTGAAGCCTGGAGATCCAGCACACCAGCTGGGATGTGGCCAGGGCTTAAAGGTGAGCCCTGCTGAGGCTGAATGAAATGTCAACTCATGCCAGTGGTGCCCCAGGATCTAGAGAAGGGCTAACAAGTACTCAACAGCATCAGTGAAGGTGGCCCCTCATGGCCAAGGCTAGCGGACTTATGCACCACACTGGGTTTGGAGCCAAGGCCCCCAACTACCAAGTGTTCTTTAACCAGCCTCAGGTTGTCCTGGGTTTCTAGCCTATGACCATCACATGATCGTATCTCAGTCACAATTAGACTAAACCTCATGCCCAGGAATCCCCCAGGGAGACAAGGGGGCTCTTAGGTGCAGAGTTGAGCTGTCCGTGACAGTTCAGGATGGAGACACTGGCACAGGAAGTTTATTGAGAAGACCACGGGTGGAGACGCTGGAATGACCAGAATGTGGGGTACATAAGGCTAGGGCTTTCAGAAGATGGCAGAAACGACATACTGAATCCTCCTGAGGAAACTACTCCGGAAGAGTTAATTAGGATCAATCGTTCAGTGCGGCTCTTTAGTTATATATTTAACAACCCTTTATTGATGCCTGCCTGCAATGTGGCAGGCACTGTGGGCAATACAAACACACCCAAGGTATGCTCTCTGGCCTCAAAGGAGCTTATATTCTAGCGAGGGAGACAGATGCCTTCACAGTTAACACAAGGGAGGACTACGGTAGGGGATGGGGTCAGCATGCAATTAATCAGCCTCCTGATACTAATTTAACCTAGTAAATTTTATGTTATGTGTATTTTGCCACAATAAAAAAAAAACCTCGAGTTAATTAATATGAACCAAGCACTATGTTATATGCCAGCCCACATAAAAATGCAAATGATACCGAATCCCTGCCCTTAAGAAGCTCACAATCTGAGGGGGCAAGGCAAGAATTAGGTAAATCTCAACTCAGACATCACCTCTCTCAGGAAGTCTTCCCTGATCCTCCCACCCTGGGTTTAGTCAGCTTCAGGTTCTCTTTCAATAGTCTGTGCCAGAATGTTTCATAATTATCATCATATATTCAGCAAACATTTATTATGCTAAATGTTAGGAATATAAAACCAAATGAGGCTTTTAATGTAAAGGAAGAAACAAACATGCAAATGAATAAGTGTACCAAGAAGACAAAACAAAACAAAGTTACTGCACCTCTTTAAACCACAGATTAGGCTTCTGAAGGTTGGGATGGATGGATGGATGGATGGATGGATGGATGGATGGATGGAGGGAGGGACTATCAAGGGCCAATATTTCCCCTGCCCTAAAATCAACCAGTTCCAAGTAGCTGGCAACTAGAAAAATCTCTATGCGTCAAAGCTTGTCAAGATTATCTAAACTAGATTATCTTGCTTCCCAGAGAAATCCCAATAAAGGCCCCTTACTTCTTTCTGCCTCCTGTCTGACACCTGTGGTTGCCCCATGATTTTGCATGGAATGCTATAGCTCTTATTTCCAGAGGAACTATGAGTAACATTAAATGTTTATTTCTATGTCATCACCCAGTCACATTTATAAATTAAAACCTTGGCATGAATCACCCTGCCATAATAAGAAACCCAGGCTAACCTCCTGAAGAGTGAGACCAAGTAGAGCAGAGACTGTCCCAGCTGAGGGTCCCTAGACCAACCAGCCCCAGCTGATCTGTGACAGAATGAGTGACCTCAGGTGAGACCAGCAGAAAAACCACCCAGCTGATCCTGGCCAAAATTGCTGACTCACAGAATTGTGAGCAAACAAAATAGTTGTTTTATGCCACTTAGGTTGGGGAGACCTGTTACACAGAAATAGGTAACTGATACACTCTTCTATGGAGAAAGGACTCTCTAGGAATAAGAGTGGGAGCCTATGTTAGAAAACATTGGTTCAGGTAAGAACTGATGTGACTCAGCCTAGAATGGTCACAGTAGAGATGTAGAAAAGTGTGGCCAGAATAGAGATTTGGTTTGGAGGCAAGTGACAACGCCTGCTGGTTCGATGTGGTTGTGAGAAGATGAGAGGACTCAAGAAAGATGCCACATTTTTAGCCTCAATAGTCAGGCAAACAACAGTGTCATTTACTGAAATGTGGACACCTTGGGAAGGAGTGGATTTGGGTTAGGGGTGGCAGGAGATCAGAAGTTCCCTTTTGGGTGGATTTATATAGAAATGTCTATTAGATATCCAAGTGGAAATGTTGAGTTCCAAGTTGGACATTCACGGTGAAACTCAAGAGAGAGGTCTAGGCTGGAGACACAAAAGTGTGAGTCATTCTGCTTATGGAAGGGATTATAGCCATGATGCTTAAAGCCAAGTCTTATGAGATCACCTAAGGAATGTAGAAAGAGGGGAAAAAGGAAAAAAAGAGGGTGCAGAGTTCCTAGGGTTTCGATGTTGAGTCGAGGGGAAAGAGCAAGGCAGACTGAGAAGGAGCAATGAGGGAGGGAGGAGTAGAGCTGGACGAGCTTGAGAGTACCAAGTGTTTCAAGGAGAAAGGGGTCAACAGTGCTTATGCTGCTGAGGGTGGGTAAGATGAGAAAAGAGAAAGAACCATGTGGGTTGTTGGGTTGAGCAACATATGGGTCATTGACCACAATAAGAGCAATTTCAGTGGCACAGTGAAGACAGAAGCTAAGTTCAAGCATGTGGAGGAGAGAATGGAGGCGAGGGGAGGTGGATGTGAAGACAGGGGAGCCATCCTTTGAGAAGTTTTGCTGTGAAGAATGGTAGAAAAATGGGCAACACCGGGAATGGATATGGGCTCCAGGAAAAGCACTTGGAACTTTTGTTTTACCTTCTTATTCTTATGAAATGTTTCAGACATTCAACAGAATAACTACTAGTATAGCATATACTGCATGTGCTATTAGAAGGCAATTTTTCTTTTTCTTTTTCTTTTTTTTCTTTAGATGAGAGGTACTACAACATTTTGCATGCTAATGGAATGATCCAGTTGAGAGGGGAGAAACTGATGATGCAGGAAAGAGAAGATATTTGCAGGAACAAAGTCCTTGAGAAGGTGAAAAAGAACAGGATCCAGGGCCGAGTGGAGGGGTTGGCCTCTGTTAAGAGTAGGAACACGTCTTCCATTATAATAGGAGGAGGTTTGTCAATTTCGTGATGGAAAGACACAGAAGTTCGTGTCTGATTGCTGCTATGTTTCGATGAAGTGTAAGGCAAGGTCACCAGCTGACAGTGAGGAAGAGAGTGAGAATTGGCGATTTGAGCAGGGAAGCTGCTGTCTCAGGGTGGGGAAGGGAATAGAGGGAGGAAGTGTAGCGGCATTGCTGGGCACAGTTGAATTCCCATCTGAGGTTTGTGGTCATGAGTCAGCAGGGTTAAAGGGGTTCTTCAGCAATGCTCAGAGGTATGGGTATCGATTCAGGGAGAACCTTTGAGCAGGGTTAGCCAGAACAGGGGTTTTGCCAGGATGGAGGTTTTGCTGGGAAGGCAGTTAAGGACATTTATAAGGAAATGATTATAATACATCCTGGGCAGGCTAAGGAGAGGGATGAGAGAGATGGAGAGTGACACCCTGTTTCTGCAATGCATCTACAAGTAGGTACCATTTGCCAAGGGGGGAAGCCAGGTTTGGGGAAAGGAAGACTGAGTAAAGATGCCGATGGTTGTACCTGTGGGGATGCAGGTGGACAGGACACCACCTCCCCTTCACTGGCCCTTCCCACCTGCCCTTGACCCCCAGTACGGAAGGTGAAAACAACCTCAGTGACCCCAGTGCCCACTGCCCTGCACAGCCAGCTGCAGCTTCCCTCTCTCTTTAGGAACCTGTCAGGGCCTGTTTGCTGGTCTTTTCCGTTGAATACATTTTAATCAGAAAATTAATCAGGAAATACCAGTTCAGCAGATAATTGAACAATGAGGAGACACGATAATTGCTGTTTAGTCTAATTAACTTTGTTAAGTCTTTATTGGAAACATAGACTTCCTGGATGAAACTTATTAAATGTCCTTCCCTGGAAAACTCAATTCCCATTCAAAGGAAAAGTTGTAGATTCTGTCTTTGTGTTACTTCTGGGAAAAGGGCATCAGCCCTGCAGCAGTCTAGTGGGCAGAAGAGACTTGTGGATCTCTCCTTGGGCTCCGCCCAGCTTCCTTCTCCCTGGAATCCAAATGTCCCAGCTCAGATGGGCGGGGCTCACTGTCTCCTCCAGTTCTGAGAACCACTATTCTAGGGCCCCTTGATTCTCTCCAAACCACGTAACTTGCAGCCCATTAGTCCTGTTCTTTTATGCTTTGGGGATTGTCTTGAATAGAGCCACACCGAGTCGTGGGGAAAGCACCAACCCCCCACCAGGGGCAGAGTCCCCCTGTGCCAATCACCTACAGATATGAGCTGGCATACATTTTGCACCAACAGGCAGCTGGCTGCACGTTGTGCGAATGCAGGCTGTTGACCTGAATTTTCCAAGTAAAGTGCCGCTTGATCCATGCAGCCCCTTCACAGAGGAGATGGAGGCTTCAGGGCTCTGAAGGTGTGCGAGGGGGTTGGTTCATGCACTGAATGTTTTTCTCCTTGGAGTCTCTTCTCGCTCTTTCCTCTGCAATCGTTTCCTATGTAGGTCCCCTCAGAGGGGACTTGCTTCTAATCTGCTACCTCGCTACACACAGCTAGCTCCTGCCCTGAGCGCAGCTCCCACTCCCCCCACAGAGAGCGATCCTCGTACCAGCAACCATCAGACACAGTTGGGGCATCTAGCATGTGGAAGTCCTGGAGATTTTATTGAATGACCCACCATAGAAACTAGAAAACAGGTGTGACCTGCAAACTCAAAAGTGGACATTCAGGATATGCTTGAGGGAGAAGAGAAAGCCTCCCTCCCCCATATAAACTCTGCACCATTACCTTTCGTTTCAATCCCCCTCTCACCATCATGACAAGAATTAACAAGATGTCACCTGCCATCATGATTGTGACCCCTACTTCAGGGATGCTTGTCCTGGGAGGTCTCCTCGTCTCTCCTCCTTGTGAACTATCAGCATCTGAGACCTTCAGCACCGGTTCATGAGTACCTAAGGGTTGGGTTGTTCTAGACAGTTTGTCACAAGAGGTATTATTTTAGTGCTCCCTGTCATGTTCAACATCATTAGGCCAAAGGGATATTAAATTTACTTAGATCCTGAATGTCAACCATGGGAAAGGCGACAGTGAAATATTCCAAGATAAAAGGAAGTATAAGGTCCAGGTGGCTTTGTTTAACAGGCAAAGAAATGAAGGGTGACAGGTGGCCATTTTGCCTAATCCAGGAGAGCATCCCCTAACTGCTGGAAATTAAACCCTCAACCTTCCCTCTGGCACCTCCTGCATTTCTCAAGGTACAGCCTGGGGCGCTCCAGAGCAAACTGTATGGTCTCCAGTGAGGTAACAAGGCTTCTGAGCCCCGCTGACCTCTCCTGATGCCAGAGGATGTTCACTCTGATGCCCTCACTCAGGATTTGGCTGTTCCTTCTGTACCATGGGTCATCTCCTCCCCCAATCCACCAACCCCGACTGCCTATATCACTGCAGCCAACAGGTCAGAACTTTAGCAAGACCTTCCTGAAGATCTGGGACTAATGGACAGAAGAACAGCATCAAGCATAATGCAGAGCTACTAAGAGTTGCCACTCTTGGAACATCCAGGCCCAAACCAGATTTCAAAGCCTCTTACTGGACTGGTGTTCTGCCTGGCTGCCAGCCACCTTCCCTCTCCAAGCACAGATCTGCCTCCCAAGTCCTCAAATCCTAACTGAATAATCGACGGGTAGGAATATCACTGAAACTCACCCCACACCCACCCACAGGCATGCGGTCTGGCCTTGGGGTCCCCAACAAGACAACCCCACATGTTTCCCAAAGTCTGGGTTTCAAGAGTATGGCCAGGTTGTGCCCACTGAGGCCAGCCCAGCCCCTTTCCACATTCTTTCCCCAGCAGAGACCTGAAGATCAGGCTGCATGTCCCATCTGTGTTCCCTGCCTTCCCAGTTCCACCTTTCCTTCCAACAACAGGCTGGAGGGAAAATCTCACCATCTCAGTACAAATGCTACAATCTACCAGCATGCACTGTGGATCAGAATTAAAAAGGAAACGTTTCTCTAAAGGAATTTGCAGAGGCACCATTCTGCTAAAATACCCTCCTGATTTACATTACTAAGCAGTGCGCCTAACATCTCAGCCTGAGGCAATTGCATTTAGGTCTTCTCCAAGAAGCAGGGAGAGCACTGCTTCTCCTTTACATAACCACCAGGGCCCACTCCAGGTGTGGCCAAGAACAAAGGGACAGAGACTGGGCATAATTTTTAAAGTAAGTTTTTCAGCTTCAAAAACCATAAGGTCCCATCTACCAGTGCCCATTATATAAGGAATGGAAGGAGGAGGATGAATTTGAAGACAAGGATGATGTTCTTCTCTCTAGACATGCTAATGTCCAGCTCATGACTTTCTGCACATATAATAGGTTCTCAATAAATAGCTGTTAAATGAGATGGTGCAAACAAGGGCAGGTGTGAGATCCAGGTCTGGGGCAGCCTGGAAATAAAAACGAGAGAGACCACACAGTTATCTATGTCAACCAGAAGTAGGCAAAGGAGGTCTTCTGAGAAAGGGAGATGGCATAAGTTTAGAGAGATCAAGTTCCACCATCTCGTGTGAGCACTCGGGCCCTTGGCCCTGATTACACCCCCAGCTGAGAGCACAAGGCTCTGTGGGGTTGTATAATAGTGATGTTAACAGCCGTCCTACATAATAAAGAGGTAATATGCAAATTAATGCTCACACCCTCATAAGATGGCTGCCTACAACCAGGTCGGCAGGGGGGTTAGTGAGGGACGACCAAACAAGTGAACAAGCAGGCTTTGTGGGGCGACCAGGCCAGCAGAGGGGGAGGGGAAGTTAGGAGCAACCAGGCTGGCAGAGAGGGGGCAGTTGGGGGCAACCAGGCCAGCATGGGGAGCAGTTAGGAGCGATCAGGCCAGCACGCAGAGGCAGTGAGGGGCGATCAGGCTGGTGGGGGGGGGGGCAGTTAGGAATGACCAGGCAGGCAGGCAGGTGAGCGATTAGGAGCCAGCGGTCCAGGATTGTGAGAAGGATGTCCGACTGCTGGTTTAGGCCCGATCCCCAGGATCGGGCCTAAACCAGCAGTCGGACATCCCCCAAGGGGTCCCAGGTTGGAGAGGGTACAGGCTGGGCTGAGGGGAACCCCCACAATGCACGAATTCTGTGCACCGGGCCTCAAATGTAATAATAATACTAATAGCCAGTTGTAGCAATGTATGTAGCAGCTCATTGTAGATTGCCAATTCCTGAGCTAGGAAGTAATTAAACATGAGGGTTTAAACTCTTAGCTATTACCCACATCCTTATCTAGAAACAGGTGAGCAGGTGTCAGAGTACAGACCATCAAAGATGCAAAGAGTCAGGCTTCACTTATCAACCGGGACCTTAGGCTCAGACCAGCACCCTTGACCTGCAATCCACACACCCAATGATCCCAAACTTTGTCACACCATTCACCAGTAGGATCTTTCTCTATCTTGGGGATGGTGATTGAATCCACAGATCAGGAAGAATAGAAGATAGAGGTTAGAGTGGGAATGAATGGATAGGCAGCATTGTGGAATAGGCTAAAACAGAACACAAAATGGGCTGGAAATTAGAAAATGATGAGGCTTACTCTGCACCCTGTTTTAAGTGTTTTGCTTGCCATATCTCTGTTATGAGTTTAATTGTGTGCTTCCCCCCCAAAAAAAAAATTTCATACGTTGAAGTCCTAACCCAGAGTATATCAGAAAGTGATCTTATTTGGAAATGGGATATTTATTGAGGTAATCAAGTTAGAATGAGGTCATTAGGGTGGGCCCTAATTCAATGCGACTGGTGTCCTTATAAAAAAGGGGAATATGGAGACATGCATGCCCATAGGGGGAATGCCACAAGGGCATCTACAAGCCAAGGAGAGAGGCCTGGAACAGATCCTGCCATCAGGATGAATCAACCCTGCCAACACTTGACTTCGGACTTCAAACTCCAGGACTGTGGGGCAATACATTTGTCTTGTCTAAGACACCCAGTCTGTGGTAGTTTTTAATGACAGCTCCTGCGAACAAATACAATCTCATCAAGGCAGTGCAACCATTCTGGGAGGACAGCTGTTATGCTCCCCATTTTACATAAACCCAGCTTTACAGGGAATGAGTAACTTGCCTACAGTTGCACAAGGAGGGAGAAAGGGAGTTGGAAATCAATCAAATGTGCTAGACAGTAGAGCTTCCAAATAGAACGCGCCACCCCTGAATATGCCTCTTTGCCTTTTTGAGCTGAAGGCAACTGAGAAAAAGCAGATACAAGAAAAGCCCTCTCTCCTCCCTTATTTGCCTAAAACAGAACATCAAGGTGTCCCTCCTGCCCTCTGAACCAGGCAGGATAAAGGTGAATCCCCAGAGACAACTTTAGACCCTTCTCTGTGAAGAAGGCACCAGTTTAAGTCTACACAACAAACCAAACTCTTATTCATTGTGCTTTTCTTAGTCACCGCCCCCCCCCCCAAAAAAAAAAAAAAACTGGCCTCCCCTGCAACTTTCTTCCATTTGCCTGTAGCTGAAGATGGCATTTAAATCTGAGTTCCAAACCACCTCTCTGAGTTACTCGTTTTTCCCTGGGTATCTCCCATGTAGACTGTGAGTTATACAGGTTAATAAACTTCTGTCTTTATCTTGTTAATCTATCTTTTATGACAGGAATCTCAGCCAAGAGCTCAGAAGAGTAGAGGTAAAATTCTCTTTTCTACCCTACTCATGTTTTGTTTATTTTTATTTTTTTATTTTTTTATTGATTACTAGAAGCCCGGTGCACGAAATTCATGCACGGAGGGGGGGTGTCCCTCAGCCCAGCCTGCACCCTCTCCAATCTGGGACCCCTCGAGGGATGTCCGACTGCCCGTTTAGGCCCGATCCCACCGTTGGGATCGGGCCTAAACGGGCAGTCGGACATCCCTCTCACAATCCAGGACTGCTGGCTCCCAACTGCTCACCTGCCTGCCTTCCTGATTGCCCCTAAATCACTTCTGCCTGCGAGCCTGATAACCCCCTAACCACTCCCCTGCCAGCCTGTTTGCCCCCAACTTCCCTCCTCTGCCGGCCTGGTCACCCCTAACTGCCATCCCCTGCAGGGTTGATTGCCTCCAACTGCCCTCCCTTGCAGGCCTGGTGCCTCTCAACTGCCCTCCCTTGCAGGCCTGGTGCCTCCCAACTGCCCTCCCCTGCTGGCCATCTTGTGGTGGCCATCTTGTGTCCACATAGGGGCAGGATCTTTGACCACATGGGGACAGCCATATTGTGTGTTGGATTGATGGACAATCTGCATATTACTCTTTTATTAGATAAGAGGATAGAGGCCTGGTGCACGGGTGGGGGCCAGCTGGTTTGCCCTGAAGGGTGTCCTGGATCAGGGTAAGGTTCCCTTGGGGCATGGAGTGGCCTGGGCGAGGGGCCTGTGGTGGTTTGCAGGCCAGCCACACCCCTGGTGACCCAAGCAGAGACCCTGGTATCTGGAATTTATTTACCTTCTACAATTGAAACTTTGTAGCCTGGAGCGGAGCCAAGCCTCCTGCTCTATCCGTGGCTGCCGCCATTTCTGTTTGGATTTGTTTACCTTCTATAATTGAAACTTTGTAGCCTTGAGTGGAGGCCTGGGCCCACCAGAGTGTGTGGAAAGCTTGGCTTTCTGTTGCTGGGGAAACCCAAGCCTCCCTTCTGGTAGCCATCTTGGCTGGGGTTAATTTGCATACTCTCCCTGATTGGCTGGTAGGTGTGGCTTGGTTGGTGGGCGTGGCTGATGGGAGTGGCTTGTGTAGCAGAGTGATGGTTAATTTGCATATTACTCTTTTATTAGAGAGGATGGTATCACATAATTGTCCTCATCCCCCCATTCCCACCCCTACTCATGTTTTAACCACTAACTTAAACCACTCTGTGTGCGGTGGGGGAGAGGTTGAATGGGTCTTATCACTTTTCACACATATCTGCTACCCACACCCTCACCCATAAAGGACAAGCCCTGACCTTTCACACCTCTTGAAGGCCCCACTCTTACCCCCAACCCCCACCACCACCACCAGCAGCAGCTCTGCCCCAACTACCCATGCTCTCTCTGTCTTGGAAGAAGGCTCAGTTCTGAAAACCAGAGTTGGCTCCAGAATGTGGGGAGCTTGGTGAATACCATAGTGCTCTCCTGCCTCCAATACTAAGGGACCAGGCGGTTGTCAGTCTACCTAGAGCAGAGCCCACCTGGTCCCATGGATACCTCTGCCCCTCACCCAGCAGGCACTATGGTTGGCCTGTCTCTTCTCATTAGGCCTGAGGGGACAGGAGGCAGCTTGGCCAGCAGCTTAGCCCAGCATCTCCTGCCTGGAGACCAATGCTCTGCTGTGGAGAAGCTGTGGCTGCCAGCCCTGAGTCACCTTGTCTGCCCCGGAGTTTCGGCCTCCCCGGCTAATTATCCCAGGACTGGTGCTGTCCAGAGGCCTTCTGCACAGACATCCACACACTCGGTCTTTCATGGACAGAAGGGCCTGCTGAGGCTGTTTTAAGAAAGCAGAATTGTCAGAGCCCGAGAGGTAATTAATATTTAAGAGGCATAAGTTGGCAAGGTTAAAAGCTGAGAAATAAACACACACACATACTCTCACACGCAATTTCAAATGATTCTTAAAGACTAAACAGGGAAATACAGCCCCTGCCTGAGAAGCAATTGAAGAAAGATAGGATTCACACCAAAGAAGCTGGGGCCCGCTCAGGCATCACTGCCCTCACCAACCAGCCTGGCTAGGCACCTTTAGGTTGCACGGCTCTCATCTTCCCCTAAACCCTGTTCTTCCTGCACCTTCCTTGTCTCTGCCAATGGCTCCGCCATCCTGCCACACAACTGACATCCTCAGAATCCTCCACCCCACTGTCCACTCAGACTCCCCACATTCAAGAGATTCATCCTGGGCATGTATATCCAGGTCTGTGGACTCTGCCCTCATCCCTGGCCTGGACCACTATCACTCCTATCTGGTCACTCCACCACTCTATCTTCCATAAAGAGTCTGATCATGTCATCTTCTTATTTCAAATCCTTCCATGATATTCCACTGCCAAGATACCCCATGGCATTCACCTTGCATCTTCAGCACTGGGTTTGAACTGCAGCTCTCCCTAGCTTCCATGTGGCCTTGGATAAATTACTTAATCTCTCCAAACTCAGTTTCCTCAAAATAGGGATAATCTTACTTACTGCAAAGGACCATTGTGAAGGGGTAAAGTGATCAGTACCAACATAATGATTCCATAAAGTGTGGCTTCTATGAATAATAATCCAAAAATAAAAAGAGGTTTGTCCAAGTGTACCTGGTAGATTAGTAGCAAGTCCAGATCTTCCAACACCCATGGCACCCCAGAGGCCTGCATAGTAAGGTCTCAACAACTATTTGTTGGATGAATGCTTTTCCATTAATTAATCCCAGCCTCCTGTGTTACCCCTATAGGGATTAAATCCCATGAGATTATTAAAATGTACTCAAGACAAAGGTACTAGTAAAGAGGCCCAACTTCCCTTTCGGCCCATGCTAATCTTACTCAAGACTCAAGGGTGCCCCCTGGTGCTTACATATGGGATTGTGTGAACAAGTCCAAGCTAGCTTTTTCCATAACTTCTAAGCCTCCTGTCCTGACCCAGCTGGGCATTTCAAACCATGAGGGTGTATTTCTCTGCACTGCAGCCTGGCAAAGATTTCCTGAGCTCCTGTAGCTGACTCAGGTGGGACTTCAGGTGGCCAGACAGTTGGACGAGAACTGCCATCTGTAATGGAATAAATTCTACCTATTGAGGGTGACACTGGGTGGAGCCACTAAGCCCTTGAATGCAGGTAGTGTCAGGAGACAAGCGCAAAGGACTTCTTTAAGATGTGTGGGAGGTCAAGCGCCCTGTGGGAACCAGGCCTCCACCCTGCCACTATGAATTAGCACAGACTGGCCACAGACCTGCTCAGCCCCTCGGCCCTTTGCTGCCTGGACTAGAAACCCAAGCATCTTCTTTGACAGCCTGCTCAACTCACTCCCACGCCAGGTCCTGTCCATTCTATTCCCAAATGTGTCCACTTCCCTCCAACACCACTGCCACCAGTCTATTCCAAGCCACCCTTATCCCTTCCCGGGGCTGTTGCAATAGCCTCCTTCCTGGTCTCCCTGCTTCCAGTCTCACCCTTTGCAACAACCAAAATGATCTTGCTAAAACACAAACCCCACCTCATTGCTCCCCTGCTTACAACCTTGCAAAACCTTCTCATTGCACCTGGAAGAGAGCCCAGAATCCTTAACTGGGTTGATAGCGTCTTAACCATCTATTCCTTGCCTTTGGCCTCCTCTCTTGACTTGTCTGTTTTTATACTTTCAGGTTCCTTCTCTCCCCTGGGCTTTGGCATGTGTTACCCTCCTCTGTCTGAAACACCTTTGCCCCTCTTCTTCACTTATTGGTTTTATTCAATGGGTGCCTACAAAGTGCCAGGGATGTGTCAGGCACTGTCCTCACAATGTTCCGAACCTCATGGAGGAGTCATAGATGAATCAAATAACCACATAGTTATGCAGTTAAAAACTGAGGTCAGTGCGATGGTGGAGAAAGACACGAAGACCTAGCCTTGCAATCTGGGAGGGCTTCCCTGAGGAAGGGATCTTTAAGCCGAGAGGTTATTAGTTGTTCAGGAACAGGCAGAATAGGAAACTGCGGCTGTGTGGCCCTATTCCCCACTAAGTACAAAAAAGCCCACCTGCTGTGAGAATAAAGGAAGCAAACCGGTGTGAGGAAATGAGGGTCTTCAAGCTCAGTGTGTCCTTGGTTCCCAACCTGAGGTTCCTGAAGCTCCTGCCTCTTATTTTCCGAGGCACCTCCATTTTTCTTTCATAGACCAGTCATGAGAAATCAGAGACTAGGCTCACATCCTGGCCTGTCCACTCTTCCCTGAGTGTCCCTGGGCCAGTTCCTTCCCCTGTGTGACCTTCAGTCACCTTCTCTGTAATGTAGGACAGTATTCCTCCCTTGGAGTTTCTCATGAGGATGAAATGAGATGGAAGGTGCATCCCTTCTATAATGAGCTACAGAGGGCTTGATGGGCTCAGGGCATTTGTGTAGGGGTAAAAGAGTAAGGGGGTCCCTCCGGCTCTGGGCCAGAGCCAAACACGAAAGCTGTGTGGGCTCCAAGAGGCAAAACCAGAGAGAGCCCGAAACTTCTCCTGGAGCAGCAGCAGCAATACCATTTAAATTGTTGATGCATTCCATTACAATTGGTTAACTTTCTGGCGGAGAAAAGTGTAATTGAATTCGTGAAGCACTCAATATTAAAGAGGCTCCCAGATCCTCTCCTCCACCCCCAGCCTCCAACCATGAATGAAAAACAGAGGTTGCATTAAAAATGTCTGCTATTCATCACTTGACCAGCCCTCCAAACAGACACACTGGACTCTGACTATAGAACTTAGGGAGTCCAGCAGGCAGAGGTCAGAACACCAGCTAAATAATTGAGTGACAACACTGAGCTTCCTAATTCCACTCCCAGCATCAAATGGCCTCACACACCCAGCCACAGGGAGCAGTAGGAGGGCAGACAGAAGGTCCCTAATGGAGACGAAGGATGTGACTGAGCCCAGCACGCTCCCAAACTCATTAGTCAGAATAATCATTTTTCCTCTCTCAGAGAAGTAAGGGAAGGGGCAGAAAGAAGCCAGGAAATAAATACATCCCCCGAACATCACTCACCCCATTCTCTGCCCTGTCTACATTTGTCCTACTTTGGCTCTGCAAAAATGCATGCATGCTTCTTCCCACCCCAGGACCTTTGCACATGCTTTCTTCCCACCCCTGTTCTTTGGTTTACAGATGCTCCTCAACCTACTATGGGATTATGTCCTGATAAGCCCCTTGTAAGTAAGAAAATATAGTAAATTAAAAATGCATTGCCCTGGCTGGTTTGGCTCAGTGGATGGAGCGTCGGCCTGTGGACCAAAAAGTCCCAGGTTCAATTCCAGTCAGGGGCACATGCCCAGGGTTGTGGGCTTGATCCCCAGTAGGGGGCGTGCAGGAGACAGCCAATCAATGATTCTCTCTCGTCATTGATGTTTCTGTCTCTCTCTTCCTCTCCCTTCCTCTCTGAAATCAATAAAAATATATTTTTTAAAAAATGCATTTAATACACCTAACTTACTGAACATCATAGCTTAGTCTAGCCTACCTTGAATGTACTCAGAACACTTACATTAGCCTGCAGTTGTGCAGAATCATCTAATATAATGAACACACTGTAGAGTAGCCATTGTGTTAACCTCGTGATCGCATGGCTGCCTGGGAGCTGTGGCTCACTGCACCTGCCCAGCATCACAAGAGAGTATCGCACTGCACATGGCTAGCCCAGGAAAATTCCAAATTCAACATTCAAAGTATGGTTTCCACGGGATTCATATTGCTTTTCACCCCATCATTCCAGAAACATCTGGACTTGGAACATTCTCCTCTTTTCTCCCTTTGTCTGGTGACCCCTTACTCGTCTTTCAGGTTTGCTTAAACATCACTTCCCAGGAAACCCTTCCTGACCTCCCACTCAAGGTCACATCCCCTTGCCAGGTGCCCTCCTCACTTCTGTATTTTCTCTTCGCAGCATTTGTTAGGCTTTTCAATAGATAATTATGTGCATGATTATCTGACTGATGTCTGCTTTCTCGAGACACAGTGCACTGAGGGCTGAGGCCATGCTTCTGGGGGTGTCCGCTGTAGTCCTGGCGACAATTCCAGCACCGGCCCCCAGTAGGTGCTCAAAACATTGTTTCTTTACTTGCATTTTTTTTTTTTTTTTGAGAGAAGAAGCCTATAAGCTTTTTAATTTTGATTTTTTTTTTTTCTTTTTTTATTAAGGTATATGTGTACTATCCATTTTTTAATGACATGCTTTTATTATTTGAGTTTTATTTCCTTTTTAACAGCTTTACTGAGGCATAGTGTGCAAAAATCACGCATATTTAACATATACAAATTGATAAGTTTGAGCATAAATGCATACACCCATGAAACCATCAAATCAGTGTAATCAACATATGCATCACTTCCAAACATTTGCCTCAGAGTTAACTGAAGGAAGTAATAATAATTAACACACAAAGACCTTTTAAGCACTTGACACACATTAACTCCCTCCTTGCTTGTAATACCCCTCAGGTGGATACTCTCAGTACCTTTATTCTATAAATGGGGAAGCCAAGGCACAAAATGGTTAAATAATTTTCTCAAAGTCACACAGCTAACAAATGGAGCTGGGGTTACAATGCAAGCAGTCTGGCTGCAGCGGTGCTGGTATTCACCGCTACACTAACAGGGCACGTGAGAGGGTGTTCCTAAGAACAGAGTTAGAGAGGGCCGTGGTGCAGATGGCTTTTTTTTTTTTTTTCACAAGAGACTAGCTAGAGGAAAACAAAGACTGTGAGAAAAGACAGAAAAGAATATTCCAGCTGCCACATTGACGTAATGAGTCCGGGGACACCTTTGAGTTGGAGATTTAATGCGAGGGCATAGAGAGCCTCAGTGTTCACTTCTGCCTCTAGAATCTTAAGCCTGGCCATCAACTCGCATCCCTGGAGTGGGTACATGGGCGTGGCTCTCTTGGCCCCAGCTATGGGGCCCGCTGCCTCCAAGGGTTGTGAGCACACCTGAGAGATAATATCTGCCTCATACCAGCTGTCCTGAGATGATATACACAAAACACTCGGCAGAGCACCTGGTATGGTAAGAGTTCGATAGAATGTTTTTAAAACCTTTCAGAAGGGCCCACGTGGGAGACACAACCCTGACCAATGCCTAATAGATGCCATGCGATGCCTCTCCCTGGAGGGGATCTCCCTGGAGGGCTCATCTTTAATAACTCAGCCAATGACGTCCTATAGAGATGGGGTGCTGCACCCCCACGTGCGCACACCTGCGTGGTCAACATCTGGCAAGCTCATTGTTTTAAGTGATGAGCAATTGTCATTTTCTGTCACCTCCATGATAAATCACGTTAAGAACTCCCTTCTCTCGACAGCATAAGTAATTATAGTCCTGGTGTCTGGGGCCCTGGCACCGATTAGGAAGGAAGCAAACTACGATGGGGCTGATGCTAACTCATTTTTTTCCTTTTCCAAAGGGCCTAACGGCCACCAGGTCAGAACTGGGTGGCTGGACCCTTCCTGGGCTGGAAGATGACCCACCCCCCACCAAGCACCCCTTGGCACAGCCAGGGCTAAAGCCTGGAGATGGAGCCCTCCACCATTTACCCCCCAAAAGCCCCCAATCTCTTTCCCTAGCTGCCTTCAAGACATGATTTCCAAATGGACCAGTGATTAGGAGGAAATGTGTTGTATTATAATAGGGATAAATAATGAGGCTAGGTAATGAGAAAGGGGCATGCTTAGGAATATTTTATCTATTGTTTTCTCGGTAGACACGAAATGTATTGAATCCGTAGAATTAATAAACACCCAGGTGAGCAAAAAGAACACATCCCAGTCATTAAGAATCTTGGTGATCCACAAATGATAATGAAGAAAAGACTGGATGATCCTGGCATTCTTGTAGCCTGAGATCTTGGAACAGAGCTTGGAAAATGTTTGTGCACAGGACAGAGAGCTAAAGCACATAGGGGCAGGCTTGAGTGGAAAGAAAGATATATGAAACCCGAATGCTCCAAGTCTGGGGCACAGCACCTGCTATCACTTCCATGCTGCTACCGGCATAAAAAACACCCAGTGAGCCATGCCAGGTACTTGCATGCCTGCACTTGGCCAAGAGTTGGGGAAGGCCATTCTCCTGGCAGCTTTCGTGTTTGGTGCGAGCTGTCATGAGAGTCTCCTGTCTTGATTGCTCTCCCTGCTCCTTATCAATAGCCAGAGACTTGAGCTTTCCCGGAAGTGATCAGCAAACAGTCCTGGGCCATAATACCAAAACTCAAAGGCTGGAGAGATGCACATGATTAAGTACAATTGGGAAATGCTGTACACTGTGAGTAACCTTCTCTAGGAGAGTCACAAGACACATTGGCATGTACAAGATCTGAGAAGTCCTGCAGCAAATAAGCTGTTTAGCTTTGTTTTAACCCATTGTTTCTTAAACTACTTTGATCAAGGAACCTTTTTTCTGGTTATCTAATGAACATTCTGAAGAACCCTCTTTGAGATTAAAAAAAAAAAATCTTTGTGAAAAAATAAAGGAAAAGAGGGAGAAGGAAGGAAAAAAGGAGGGAGGGAAAGAGGGAGGGAGAGAAAGAGGGAGGGAGGGAGGGAGGGAGGGAGGGAGGGAGGGAGGGAGGGAGGAAGGAAAGACCCTCTTTGTGCTTCTTAGCAGAGCTAAGATTGTGACTAGGTAAAAGGAAAGACTGGAGCCTGATTCAGCCAGGACCACAGTGACTTGATCAGAAAGATGTGGAAGCCAGTGTTCACCTGAGGCAATGACTTCAACGCAGATTAATAGTGGCTCCTATTTGCTAGACACTTACTTTGAAATCCTGGGTTTCCAGGTGCAGAAACTGAGGCTTAGGGGAATCAAAAGTAATGTGTCCACAGATGAGGCCATGCATATATGGGGCGGTGAGGGCCTGGGGTGCAGGCGGGCTGGAGGCGGTAATGGGGGTGAGGGCGGTAAAAAAAAGAAAAGTAACGTGTCCAGTGATACACAGTAAGTGGTCCAGCCAGGATTGAACCCTGTCCTGCCTGACGTGGGTATGTCACATAAACCCTCGGGCTTTCCCTTCCTTATTTACACTCTGAGGGAAATGATTATTGCACCTACACTCGTAAAGTTGTGGTGAGGATTAAATGAGATAATAAAGGGCTTAAAGCAGGACTTAGCACATAGAAAGCTCTTAAGAAGTGCTATCAGTACAGCAGACCCCATACAAAGCTGTACCTAACCTCTCCAGTGACGGCGAGCTCATTATCTTACAAAGCCCCTGACACTTTGGGGCAGCTCTAGCTACTAGAATTGTCACCCTGCTACTGAGCCAAAAACCTATCTCCCCCTCCCCCTAAGCCATAACTCTGCCTTGGAAGCAGCCCTCACCCGCCTTCCCTTTGCAGCTCTGCAGAGACCACGGAGCAGGATGGTCCCCTGGAGTCTGCCCATCTTCCTCACAGACCCCTCTCCAATGCATTGAGTTTGGGAGACAAGGCACTTTGCCATCAGGTTAAGATCTCTGGGCATCGCTTTTTCCCTCACCGCCCCGTCTGGGCAGGAACCCTGGTTTTGTATCTGGAAAGGCAAACATTTGCCATGGAGCACTCAGCCCAGGGAAGCTGAGGTTGGGCAAGGACATCCTGTGGGTGACTGGGCAGGAGAACGGGTCAGCCTCACACCTACGTCAGCTCCCCCAGGAGATCCAAGAGCAGGAGAAGGGACATGCTGGTGAGCCCGCGCCCTGCACTTTTTTCAGACTGACTGAGATCCACTAACTGCTGTCAAGGCCCTCGGGGGAAGGTCCACCTGGAACCAGTGGATCAAGGCTCAGAGAGGGTGACAGGACAAGGCACACATCCTGAGGGTGAGGAGCCCTTGGGAAGCACAGAGAATGGAGGGAGAGACCAGCATTGTGATATTTTAACCCTTAAGGGGCACATAGCAAACTGAGCCAAAGAGAGATTAAGTACCTTGCTCAAGATCACACAGCAAAGAAGCAATGCAGCTGGGGTTTGATCCCAGGCGGTCTGGCTCCAGAGCCTGTGCCTTTAGCCTCTGAATTGCACTGTCTTCTCAACGCTCTACAATCTGGAACAGTCCAGGGAAGAAAGGGCTAGCAGGGGTGGGGAACCTTTTTTCTGCCAACGGCCATTTGGATATTTTTAACATCATTTGTGGGCCATACAAAATTATCAACTTAAAAATTAGCCTGCTATATTTGATCAAACATTTAATTAACTCACCCCTAATGCCTTGGCAAGGCCAGACCAAATGATTTCTTGGGCCTTATTTGGCCTGTGGGCCGAACATTCCCCAGCCCTGGTAGAGGAGGGTAGGTTAGAACCAAATCCAAAAGGGTGCAGAGAATTCAGAAAGGTAGAGACAGAAACGGCATGGACTAGGGCAGTGGTTGGCAAACTGCTGCAGGCGAGCCACATGCGGCTCGCGAGCCACGGTTTGCCGCTCTGTTGACTAATGAGTTTGCCGACCATTGCGTAAGGCATTACCCTTACCCAGAAGTTTTGACTTCAGGTTAAAGACATTAGTACATTATTAAAATGTTTTTGGAAACAGCCCGGAGAACAGCATAAATGGGGGTCGTGCGCAGTGGGCAGAGAGGATGTAGGCTGGATGAAGCAGAGGTACGGCAAGGTGAGAACTATCACCTCTCATAGGCAACAGGACAGGGTAGATGGAAGGCACGGTCCTTCTTATGGTTCACCTGGGACAGAAACACAGAGATGAATAAAACAAAGTCCCCACCTCAAGGGCTCACAGTCTGTGGGCAAAGGCCATAGCAGTGGCCATCACAGTGGGACAGGCTGCAGAGGGCCCTTTCCCAGGCCGAGTCACTGTGCTCAGAAAGGCAGCATCTCCCCAGGAAGGGCGTGTGTTGCTGCTCAGCCGCATCATAAAGCAAGTCAGACTCCAGTGGGAAAGCTTCTGGAGTCCCATTAGTGCCGAAACGGCCCAGTGCCGCCTCCCTCCACCCTTTCAATGAATTAACTCCGTGACGGAGATGAAGGAGATACCAAAGTCCCCCATCGTCTTCCCTAACCTTGAGACAAATTAAATCAAATTCCACTGCACGGCCCGAAGGCATAAACTTCGTTTGCTGCACCAATATATTCTGCCAGGCAGGCAGGCTCCCAGGTACTAATTACTTTATTCAGCAAGTTAAACAAATGATATGATATCTAAATTCAAGGGAGAGGCACCCAAGAGTTATTGAGCACACCACTGGGACTTGCCAATGAACAGAACAAAACAAAATTGCTAAACTAACAACTCAAAGTACTTATCTGCGTGCCCTTCAAGATTTAGCTCAGGGCCTCTGTTCACCCTTCCCCCAGGAATCCCTCCCTGTTGACACCATTTCTATGGACCATTTCCTCTCCTGAAGGCTGTACAGCCTGGTGGTTAGGACTTGGCTTTGGGGGGTTCCACTATGGACTAGATGTGTGACTTGGTGTGTCACTTAACATCCAAGTCACTCTAAATTTGTCTCCTTAACTGTCAAGTGGAGATAATAATAGCTCCTACTTCCTCAGGCTGTTGCCAGGGTTTCTAGGTAATCCATGCAAGGATGTCAGCACATAGTAAAATCTCCATAAATGGGAACTATTTCTATTATTATACTTATTGGTGTAATTACTGTAATTTTTGTTGCTAGTAACCATTGCAATGTTGGGGTCTCCAAGGGCTTCCCAACAAGCAACAGCCATCTTCTTGGCTTAGTCCTGAAAAAAAAAAAAGATTTAATAAAAGAGATGGAAATCAAAATATTGGCATGACTACTGATAGAAGCTGACTTGGAAAATGTAGCTTATTGTGAGAGAGGACAGGAGGGAGACTGATTCCTGGGTTTAGTGTCACGGTGATCCTGATCAGGGCAGACTTCTCTGTGGGAGGCCGGTCCATCAAGACGTACAGTGGGGTAGAGCCCTTGGCTTCTCCTCCCGACCAGGTCAATCCCAAGAGAGAAGAGGCACTTCACAGGCATGCCCCCTTATTCTTCCTAAATTTACTGATTGGTAAGACAAGAGTCATTCCATTTCCCCAGGGTAGCAAAAATAAACAGGGTGCAAAAGGATACAGAGTTCTAAGTGAACTTTTATCACAGGAAGAACCATCCAGAGTCATGGGAAGCCTTTCCTAGTAACACATAGAGACAATGGGATATGGTAGCTTTGGAGTCCAATAAGATGAACTTGAAGCCATTCTCCCCTCACTTATGTATTATGTGATTTGGGGGGAGGGGTGAATCTTATCTCTTTGATTAAGGACCTAATAAATGTGGCTTTAGCAGCACACAAATCATTCAGAAGAAGTTGCCTGCACTTCCCTGAGCTTGATTGTCAGTTCCTTGTTCCCAGAATCTAGACACTTTCATGGCTCCTGAGCCTGGCTTCACCTGGGGATTTTGCATTTCTGATCTTTCTCCATTCATGTTTTCATTGCAGACTCTGCTGTCCACTTCTAGAGCTTTCAGAGCAGTGACAAAGCTCACATCTGCCCGAGCAGAACCAATCCAACCCACTCTCACTCCCTAAATGTCTTTCAGATCCAGACTTGCCTCCATCAGAAGCGCCACTGCTCTTGATTAGATCCTTAATCCTCCTAGAGACTAGCAAAAAATATTTTTCTGGACTCCCCACCAACCCTCTCTCTCTGCCCCAATCTAGATTTCACACCATGGCTGTCCAGTGGTCTTCCTAAAAGAGCCATGTCACTCTCCAAATTAATGGCAATGTCCCCTGACACCTGCCCCTGCCTATGTCCCAAGCCCCAGGTCTTACCTTATTCTTTGTACTGGAGGAGTACTGAACTGTCGACCTCACGGTGCTCTTTCAAGACTCCCTACCTCCAAGCAGGCAGTTTCCTTTGCCTGAAGTGCCTTACCTCCTCCTCCACCCTTCATTAGTCTAACTTCTAACTCCTACACAGCTTTCGTGACTCACCTCTGGCACACATCCATTTGGGAAGCTTTTTCTGACTCCACTCCTTACACATGGGTCTGCGTTCATCTTACTTGGTCCTCTCTCCAGCACTACTCACCTCATAAGGTAACTGTTGACTTACTTGTCTATGTCCACCACCCAGTTGTGATCACCTTGAAGGCAAGGATGCCTCTTATTCATCTTTGGTATCAAGAGGAAACAGTGATGGCCATTCATAATAAGAATTGACTATAGCTGCTTTTACATCTTAGAGGAATGACAAAATTCCTATCGGGGGCCGTGGCTTTTCATTTAAGAAAATACATGGAGGCACTTCTTTGGAGTGAAATATGATGCTCCCAACGGCCTGGTCTAAAAGAAGTGGACACCTCAAAGAGGGAGATGAATTGCCTAAAATAAGGAAAGGTTCAAGGTCTTCTGGACAGTCCAGGAGAGGAGGCATACAGCTCTTGGGAAAACAAAGGGAACTGGAGAGTGTGTGAAAAGTGGTGTAGGAGATGGTGGACCCAGCAAGTAGGCTGAGGACCTGAGGAAGAAAGGTAGACCATCTCTGGGTCAGTGCGGGACTTGGAGAAACAAGATGGATAATTTTCAAGCTGGAAGCCTTTCTAGTACTGTGCTATTCTGTGCTGTAACCCCTGCTCTGCCCTCCCCACTCCCATTACTCCAAACCTTCAAGAAAAGTCTAATGCAGGACAGCAGCCATGTAGTGATGGTGCTTTAAGAGGAAAAAATGAAAAGGAAAAAAAAAGGCTTTGTCCAGCATGGACACAGAGAGACAGCTAAGGAGGGGATTTGACAAATGCATGAATGAGAAGTCGGGGGAAGCAAAAAGTCATAATTGAAAGGTAAGCATGAGAACCAAAATTGCCCCCAGAAATTTGCAGGAATCCTGGGGAAGGCATTGAAAGAAGGAGAGGGCTCAAGTCATTTTCTTTAAGTATTAAAGATTTACTGCTCAACACATGCTCAGATGCATTGAATTGAAGCTCTGGTCAGTTTGGGGACCTCTGAGACTGGCCTGCATGCATCTGTGGCAGCTGTCTTCCACAACACAATGGAGAGAAGAAGATTGGCAAAAATGCGTAGGATGGAGTAGTTCCCATGGTTGTAATGGAGGATGTCAGAGGCAGGAGGCTTTTGAGAGAGCTGAGCACTGACTGACAGGTTTTCCTTAGAAAGGCTGATGGGAACAACCGAGGAAGCAAAATCTTCAAACACCTGAGCGAGAGAGAACCTTAGGGAACATCTGGTCCTCAGAGAGCAGAGAGAGTTCAACCTAAGTGCCAACTCTGATAGACTGGTAGTAGCTGTCTAAAGTAGTACATTAGGAAGAATTCTAAGGCTCTGTCTGCAGTCAGCAAGAAAGAATTCAATGATCAATTAATACTGTCTGCCAAAGGTACAGGAAGGGGAATGAAAACAGGTATGCCATATATTTTCCATCCCTAACTTAACCCAATTTCTGTTTTTATAGATGACCAAAAAAATAGGAACTTACCCCAAGTCACATAGTTGGTGGCTAGAGTCAAGTCTAGGATCAAATTCTGGGCTCTTCTTTTGCACTACGCTAACTCCCTATACACAAAACACAAGGCTGAGTAGTAGGAAGTTAATATCTTGGCTAACTATCTGGTCAAACTAACCCAGTGGTTGGCAAACTCATTAGTCAACAGAGTCAAATATCAACAGTTCAACGATTGAAATTTCTTTTGAGAGCCAAATTTTTTAAATTTAAACTTCTTCTAACGCCACTTCTTCAAAATAGACTCACCCAGGCCGTGGTATTTTGTGAAAGAGCCATACTCAAGGGGCCAAAGAGCTGCATGTGGCTCGCAAGCCGCAGTTTGCCGACTACTGACCTAACCAATGCAGAAGCACAGACTGTGCTATAGGAAGGTGGCAAAAGAAATGATATTCCGTTCATATCAGAAACAGGTTTTTGGCCTTTGTTCACTTTGTGGACATACAGCTTCAGGATGCATCAGAAGAGCTGCAGGCTGGGTTAACATACCAGTGTGACCAGGATCCAAGCTCAAGTTGCAGCAATAGAAATCCCCATGACCAGGAAAGAAGAAGACAGGTTGACCTAAGTGGTCCATGATAGTATTATCCACTCATTTAACAAATGTCATTGGAGCACCTTTGAGCAAATACCAAAGTAGGATCTGGGGCTTCAGCTCGTGAGGCATTTACAGCAAGGAGAGGGTGGAGATAAGCATAGAACAGTTAATTATGCAATTAGTTATTTAATTATAAACAGAGATAAATGCCATGAAGAGAGCTCTGACAGTAAACATACTGGGATCCGATGTCATCTGGAGAAGGAGGGAAAGCTTTCCTGAGGAAGTGACATTTAAGCTGAGACCCAAAATATTCAAACAGAAGTTATTGATGGACTAAGGGTAGAGAGAGGCAGCAAGAGGAAGAAAGACAGGAAGACAAAGTCGATAGAGAAGAACAAGACATATTTGAGGAAGTGAAAGACCAAGAGACCAGATTTCCGGTCAAGATGGTGGCATAGGTAAATGTGCTACTCACGTCCTCCCATAACTACATCACAATTACAACTAAACTGCAGAAGAACCATCATTCAGAACCACCTGAAGTCTACCTCAATGGAAGTCCTACAACTAGGGATTTAAAGAAAGGGCCACATCGAGACTGATAGGAGGGGCAGAAACACAGAACAAGCTGGTCCCACACCCACGTGTGGTGGATAAAAATCCAGAGGGTTATTTTGACTACAGAGCTCTCTGGGACTCAGTCCCACTCCAGGGCCCACTCCCCAGCCCAGGGTTCCAGTGCTGGGAAGGGATGTCCCTATAATTTCTAGCTGTAAAAAAAAACAGCCAGGATTGTGGCTGAGTGAGACAGGGCTCCTAGAGTCCCAGGCAGTTGCTCTTAAAGAGCTTGAGCACGAACTTACTCAGATTCACTCTGTGCTCCAGTGCTGGGGCAGGAGCTCAAAAGGCACCAGGGACAAATGGGGAGGAAAGGAATTGTCTGGCATCAGGTGTAAGAACTGGAGGGGCAGCTTTCTCTCAGACAGAAGTGCTGGCAGAGGCCATTGTTCCTTTCCTGAGACCCCCACTACAGAGCCAGCAGGCAAGCATCATATCTGAGTCTCCATCAACCTGGCTCACACAGTTTGCCCTCCCCTGGTGATTCCTTGAGACTCCAGTCCTACCCAACTTGTGGACCTACCCAAGCTATTTCCAGTGGCTTTTCCATACAAGTGACCTGTCTTGGCTCATGCTTCACAGTTTCCTAAAATCTCTCAAAGCAGAATCAAGCCTTTGTGTGAGTTTTTAGAAGGTGCCCTTTCTGGACTGACAGCTCAGTGAATGCAGCCCAGGCTGGTTTTCAGCCTTCACCTGCCTGTCAGTTGGGTACCTTTATGCAGTACATAACTTGTACAGCTATACACGGCAGTCTCATCCCAGCCCTAGCAGGTAGAATAGACTGGTGTGTTTTGGAATCACTGGGAGATCCTGTTAAAATGCAGATTTTGATTCCTAGCAGGGTGAGGGCTGACGTTGGCATTTCTAACACACTCCTTGCTGATGTGGTTGATGTGGATGATCATCTCTGGACCACACTTTGAACAGCAAAGAACTAACTGATGAGTTGTGAAGGACTAAGCATTAGCAAATCAGAGCAAAATGGGAAGAAACAGAAACCCACGGGAAATGATTCTGTTTGATGAAATGAAATCCTTTTGGATTATTTCCCACAGTGTGCCGGGCCTTTTCATGCTGGAGACACACAAACAAGGTATAGACCTTGTCCACAGGAGGTGACCAGAACCTGGTGGGATAGATGAGCACACACGCAACACCTGGCACTTCCATAAAAAGAGCCATGGAGCCCAGAAGGAGTGACTAGTGCTAATCAGGAAAATCAGGGAAGAATCCTCGGGAGAGGTGACATTTGTGGAACGAATAAGATTTTAATAGGTAGAAGGTGGAAAAAGGTAAGCAAAAGAACTGAGGTATACCTCAACCAATCAATATGTAAAATAGATGAAAATATTTTAGATAAAAAGAATAAATAGAAAGAACCAAAATGTAAAGAGGCAGGAAGACCCCAAGCATATTGACCTTAAGATTCATAAAGAGGAAGGGCTAGTAGGAGGCAGGGCTAGAACATTCGTCCACTGTCAGGTTATCCCGGGCCTTGAATGCAAGGCTAAGAGAAGAGAAATGTAGGGGATTAATAGGTTTTTACTAAAAATGAAAGAGTAAAGCCCCACCAGGCAGAGTCTGGGACCAACTTTTCGAGCTCCGGATTTTCGGGTCCTCATCAGGGTGCCCAGGACTGACAAGCCCCATGCATGTTGAGAGGCTTGAGGCCCCAGCACATCTTTCCAGTATCTGGGGCGTGTGTTATCAGCACAAGAAGGTCAGGACAACATTGCCAGAAGGCAAACATCAAACTCCACTGGAGAGGAAAGAAGGCTGAGGAACAGCAGCTGGAGAGAAAAATTTTCAGGACAGAAAGGGCCACTTCTGAAAAAGACTCCCTGAAGAGATAAAGCTGAAGCCCCTCAAAGAGAAACCCATAAAGATGTGTTTACAAATTGAAGCCGATGAAGAGAAATGGGTGGTTGGAGATGGAGGAGCCTTAGAAAACTCTTTAAGAGGCTGCAAGAAATAAATGGGCTAGCACAGAACTGAACCCCCTCTTCAAGCTCTCTGCCCCCAAGAACCTCTACCTCACCCCATCACCACAGCTGAGATCATGTGACCATACCTGCAGCCCCAACCAACCACAGGCCCCCAAATACCCGTCCACCCCTTGATCTCTCTTCTGCCAATGGCCTTGCCCCAGACATGAAAGTTCTACCTTATGTTCGAGATCACTGGATTTCCGTTCCGCGTAGTGACCTGGCCTGGTCTTCTCCAGTTGATACCCCGCTGAGCTCGCCTTCCCTCTGGGACTCCTTACCCCAACCGAGGGACTCCCAGTTTCCACGGTTGTTCTCTCTGCTCCATGAGTGACAAGAAGGACCTAAGCCATCTGAATCAGTCCTTCCAGAGTCCAGATGCTCAAGAGGAACACAGATTTTTTCTAAAGGCAACAAGAATTAGACTGGACTCAACGCTAGAGCTGTAGAAACATGGTCTGCCTGCCTTTTCCCTCCTGTACTCATCCTTGACTGTTTCTTGAAGACGCATTCATTCCTCAAGTATTTGCAAATGCTGGTTCAGAGTCAGACCTTAAGCTGAGGTACAGAGGTGTAGCTAGAGAAGTGTGTGTACCTATTCCTGCATACATGAGTGTATGTGTATATAAAAATACTTACCTCCATCTCCCAGTTCTGTCTGCCAAGAGGGTCTAGAAGCAAAGAAACCCCCATAGCAACTAGCACACTGAGCAATTAGATCTTCGTTCCTAAATACCATTCTCTGCTTAAAGGAACCACAGCTCTTGAAAGAAATGGCTGATCCCAGGACTTGAGCAGGAAAAATAAAAGCTGAGCCTAGAACATCTTGCCTTTGCCAGGGGCTGTTTCTTCCTCCCGGGCTGCCCTTCCACCAATTCTCACTCCCTCCTATGATACCCCATCAGAAAAACTGCATACCCTGTATGCGCCAATCCTCTGTTGCCGGTTGAAGATGTGGCAAGTACCATGGGCCAGCGCAGCCCCTTTGGAAACCTAATGCACCTGGTTCCATCTGGTACTAACTTAACCTGTCTGAGCCTCAGTTTCTTCCTCTATAAAATGGGAATTCTGATCCCTACTTCCTGGGGTATTAGGAGGCTTCAGCTAGGTGATCTATGCTGAGCCACTAGTCTCAGTGCTTTCCCTAAAAATGCTAAATGGCGGTATTTTATTCATGATGATGTGTTCTCCTGCCTCATGGGAGTCTGAGCTCTGCCTCATCTCCTCTTCCCATCCCCCAACACTCAGCACCATGCCTGGCATTCCAAGACTGACCAGTCCGTGCGTGCTTTTTGGATTGCTTAAATAAAATTGCTGGCTGATATTTAGTGATTGACCCTTATTGACTGGAATGTACTGACTGACACTTAACAAGTATCCACATTTACTGATTGAGCTTTCCTACCAACACCCACTGACTGACACCTACCTGGGACCATCCCCCTTAGCATCTGCCAGGGCCCCCAGCCTCCTGAGTTAAAACCGACAGGAAGAAGCGTTCTCAGACTCTGCCTCCACCTGCATTTTTCTCTGCCTCTGTCCCTTGTCAGACTCTGGCTTTCTCTGTGTCTCTGACCCTGTTCTGTCACTGGATCTCTGCCTGCCTTTGCAGTCCTTGTCTCTACGGCTTTTCTCCCTGCCACCATCATCCCCTCCACAGAAGTCACCCCTCCCCTTGCTGATGGCTCTCATTGTCCACACTCAAGGGCATGCCATTCAGTAACACAATCACACATTTGTCATTACCTCTTCATTGTTCTCCTGGCAACAGATCATCTTTTCTTCCCTCCTCTTTAGGGCTTAGATGCAGCTGGTTTTCCTTATCTGCTTCATCTGGGATGGCTGCTCTCCGACTTCCTGCCCTTCCCCCATCTTACAACCTCCAGCAGTGACATCGCCTAGAGTTCAGGGAAGGAGAGGACCTCCACGGACCCAAAAGAGGATTGCCAGAAGCCGCCTGAGGATCCCTCAGCTAGCACACATGGGGAGGAAGGATGTGGTCACACGTGCCACACACATGGGGAGACATGCTTAGGAGGAGAAACACATCTCAGACTTCAAAGGCCATGTGTCAGAGCCACTCATCTGAGGGCATGATGGGCCCAGCCTGGCAGGGCACGAGCAGGCGCAGTGTGGGCTGGAGGACATGGTGTCTGAGGGCACAGAGGTGACTGTTGGAGGGAAAGGCATGTGCACAGTTGGCCTTTTGTTCCTAGGAAATGATTAGTGACGTGTGCCACACCTGAACAAAGCTTCTGGTATCATCACATTGTCCTGCCCGAAGAACCACAGCCCTAGACAGGAGGTTTCCCTCAGCCCAGCTGCCAGAATGAAGTCACACAGAGCAGAGACATGGCATCTGACCTGCAGGTCACAGGTATAGAGCGGGGAACATAGAAACGTGTTGTTTACCAACCACTGAAATGTAGGGGGTGCTTGTCACAGCATCATCACCTAATGACAGCTGACTGAAACATCTCATGTAGTTCCATGGCTTTAAATACCAGACATATGCTGATGGCTCTCGGGTGTATATTTATCACCAGGCAGGCCGTCTTTTCTGAGCTTCAAACCTAGATATCCAACTGCACATTCCAGTCCCCACGTGGATACCTAACAGACATATTAAACATAGCATCCACAACACAATTAAGCAAAACTTTGAGAACTTCTGCTCTTCTACTTGCTACCATATACAAGTCCTGTGCCATCGTTTAAAACACACTGTGTGTGTGACATTATACATAGATGTCTGTTGTCAACTTGGTATTACCCCCACATACATCATGCCACATGCCATTGTATCAGAGTGGACATAGCTTTTCATTTTATTTTCAGACTCTTTATGGGATGCTTTTCAAATTATAAATAATACGTGTGTATCATAACAATTGAAACGTATACTAGAAAGATTATAAATTACAGCTTTCCCAGTCCCCACTCCACCACCTCTCCTCTAATGGACCAACGTTAATATCCTGTTATGCAACCTTTGAGTAGCCATTTATTATGAATAATTTTAGATGTTTCTAAAATCATTAATGCAAAAATCTGCCCTCTAGAATGACAATTGGTATGAGAAGGCAAGGTATGAAAATACATTCCTTGTTTCCATCCACAAATGCATGAATCCCCGGCAGTTGCCTGCGTCTCCAACAAGGAGGCGCAGCAGGGCTGGCTGGTTCCCACGCAGTGTAAGTCACCCAGCCAATGGCAGGCCCTGCCTGTAGGAGGTATGTCCATGCTGGTAGTTAACCCGGGACTATGGTTCTGGGAGACAGCAAGCTTTGCACGCATGAGGTAGAGTTCCAGCGCCTGGATCTCCAGATTATGTTCAGAAATGGTGGAGTCTGGTGATTTTGATCATGCATCAGGCAGACGTGGGTTTAAATCCTCCTCGGCCATTCTCTGTGTGTGCGCTTAAGCAGGTCACCTCTAAACCTCAGTTTACTCATCTGGAAAACAGAAATAAGAATAGCACCTATGTATTAGTCAGGTTCCAATAAAAAAACAGGGGAGCCGCTCTATTCCAAGTCCAAAGGGCTTTACTGAAGGGAATTAGAAGCTTCCACAGCCTGTGGAAGGGCTGGCAAAGCAACAGCTGGAGAAACCATGCCGAGGACCCTGGCTACATACGTGAGGACAGCAGGCATTTGCCCTGGGCAGCTCCTGCTGACCTTCTCAGGCTGCAGGAATGAAGCAGGTGGCTCTCAGGAAGCTCGTCCATACAAGGCGCTTTGAACCTTATGTCTGCCTATGTGCTTGCCTGCAAATACTTCTGGGGAATAATGGCCTCGCCTTCTTCTCTGATTTCCCAGTCTCCAGGGAGGATCTCTCTCCACTGGCTCGAACCAGGAACCATCTGGGAAAAGGCATTCTGGGAAATGGAGGTCCCAGCTTCTCTTCTGCGATGCAAGAGTCCTGACAACAGGTGGTAGTGATGCTGGGCAGGCAATCGACAGCCCAGCACGACCTGCTGCAGGAGCTTCTCCTGAAATTAAATGAAACAACGCAGATAAATTCTTAGTAAAGTGCTCACCACACCGTTAATGCTCAATAAGTGGCAGTTATGGTGGTTATTTGTATGATTTTGATCCTGGAACTGGTGGCTTCCCACCCAGCCCAGCACAATCACTCCATTTCACGTTACAGAAAATCCCAGGCATTTGGATTCCCATCAAAAGATACCTCTCCCCATCGCCTCACATCGCTCAGCAGGTTCTATCATTTCTTTTTCAGATCCGATTATAATGGGAACATTTGTAAACTGCTGATCCTTTAATTCCCCATAAGCACACAGTCTAGCTGAATGTATTCAAATCAATTGCACTGAGAGACATGAACTAAATTCTCTATTTCTGTGTCTCCCACTTCTGTGTGTGTGTGTGTGTGTGTGTGTGTGTGTGTGTGTGTGTGTCTCCTACTTCTGTATTTCACTGCAATTGTACCCAAAGTCATTGCGGGGGGGGAAAAAAAGAGCACTGTGCTACAGGTGTGTCTTCTCCATCATCCATCAATCGGAGCATGAGGAAATCCAATCATAAACCCATTTATGAGCAAGCCTCACGACTGCTATCACCAAACAAATACATTTCCAAATAATGCATTGTTTCCAATAAGAATTAATTTAAAAAACCCAGATGGCATGCAAACTTACTTCCATAAAACTTAAATTCAAACCATTCCACCGGTAACAAAATTATACTTGTAAAGAACTCAGATTGATTGGACCCCGAAACTCAACATTCAATTGTAGAAAATAAAATCAGTTCTAAACCACCAGGGCCTTTGCCAAGCCATCCCCTGCTCTGAAGCACAATGCAAACATCACATGGTCACAGGTCAGTGCTTCCTGCAAAGAAATCCATTTTACAAACAAAACGGCACCCAGATCCGTAATACCTTATCCTGATTCATGATGGGCCACACGCTGTCATGTCCACAGTGACCAAGAGTAAAGCTAACCTTCCTAGGAGCAGCATTACCCTTAAAATTGCCGTGATCTCCAGGGGGAAAGACCCAATTTAAATGTATTTTCTATTTAGCTTGAATTTGTTTAGCTCTTTCACACTTGTTCTGTGCCCTCACCTGTGTCCTTTAGAGACATGCGCCTTTGTTATTCTGCATTCCTTTGGGTCAGAAATCTTTACTGATTTTAAAAGCAATTTAACCCCCATTTGATCATGATACTATTAAAGGGGAGTCAGTGCCCCAAACTAATTAATCTTAGGAAGTCAACTTGCAATTGGCTTTAAAAAAAAAAAAAAAACCTACACTCCTATGTACAAAAATCTATTCAGTCTGTCAGCCCATGTCTAGGGGCTGGGATGAATGAGTCAGGGAAAATCCTGAGCTTACATTCTAGTCCGGAGAAACAGATAAAGGAGTAAACAAACAAGATCTCGTCAGGATGTGTAAGGATGGTCTGAGAGTCTTTCATTTCACTTGTCTGGGAGGAAGTAGGACCAGATGTATAAAGAGCCAGGGAGAGAGTTCTTGGCAGAGATTAAAGCACATGCAAAGCCCCTGTGGCAGGGAAGAGCTTGCCATGCTCAGGGGACAGAAACACATTGCCAAACAGAAATATACACACAACATATACACCAAAGACTTTCTAAAATGTTATATTAAGTACTGAGTTGATACCAAAAACTTACAAAATATGTCTACGATATAAAGTGTAACAATAAAAGGATCACTCATGTGTCCCACCATCTTGTTTAAGAAATAAAACATGACCATTAAGTTTGAAATCCCTGTATGTTCCTCTTTGATCCCATTCTCTTTCCATCTACCCAAATACCGGTCCTTTGTCAGATACATACTTCGAAAATACTTTCTCCCGCTCTGTAACTTATTTTATGGCTGCTTTTTTTTACTCAGAATTACCATCCTGAGTTTTATTTCTGCTGATGGGTTGTTGTTGTTTTTTCATTTTCATTGTGGTGTAGTATTCTATTAGATCAATTGAATAAAAAAGTATTTATTCATTCTACTGTTGAAGGACATCATTCAATGTTCATCTTTCAAAAGCATTGTTATTTAGGACATTCGGGTTTTCTTTTTGATTAGGGGCCTATTTAATTGTTTTGCCATTTTTCATTGGGCTGTCATTCTCTGATGATTTGCAGTAGCTTTGTTTGTGTGTGTTATATTTTACATATTCTCACTATTAATCTTTTGTCACTTTTGTGTGTTGTAAATGATTTCTTCCAACTTGTGGCTTGTCTTTTTACTTCTGTTAGGGTATCTTTTGATGAACAAAAGGTCTTAATTTAAAGGTGGTCAAATTTTTCAACCTTTTTGTTGAGGTTACAATTTTCAGATTTTAAGAAATTTTTCTCTACCTTGAGGTCATAAAGACATCCTCCTACACTTCTCCTATGGTTATAGTATTTAATTAAGAATATACACTGAATGGCCAGATTATTATGATCTCTGAATGCATATATATACATATATATATGCACATTAGAGGCCCAGTGCATGAATTTGTGCATGGGTGGGGTCCAGCCAGTCTGACTAGGGGGAGGGGACATGGGCGGTTGGCTGGCCTGCCTGCTGGTCAAATTCCTGGTCGATGGGACAATTTGCATATTAGCCTTTTATTATATAGGATATACACTGAGTGGCCAGATTATTATGCATTCAGAGATCATAATAATCTGGCCATTTAGTGTAAACTCCCCAGCCAAACTGCCTTGGTTCAAATTCTAGCAATGAAACCTTGAAGAAGTTAGTTAACCTCCTTGTGCCTCAATATACGTCTCTGCAAAATGGAAATGATATTAGAAACTCCATCATATAGCTGTTCTCTGGACTAAATAAATTAATGTGCATAAAACAGAACCCTGTCTGGCTCTTGGTATTATATACCAGTTCTTATTATCATCTTCTTCATCATCTATATATATAAAACCCTAATATGCAAATAGACCAAACGGTGGAACAATTGAGCAACCAAACAACCGAACAACCAGTCACTATGATCTGCACTGGCCACCAGGGGGCACACACAGAACATGGTGGATGTCGGCAGCAGACAGGATGGTGGAGCAGGTAAGCGGGGGCGCCAGACCAAGGCAGGGCACCGGTCGCTGTCATCAGGGTGAGCCTCTGGTGGTTACTGAAAATTCTTTGCTCCTCCACACCGCAGTCTGGCCCAGCACTCACACCCGCTTCCAGCGCCCAGTGCTGGTTCCAATTGCTTGGCGCCTTCAGAAGGTGCAAGCATCAGCTGCCAGCCCCAATCGCCCCTGAGGGCTTCTCCACCTCCCCCTGCTCCTGAGGGGCAATCGGGGCAGCAGCCGCAGCTCGCACTCACTGCTGGCACCAGCCCCAATCGCTCTGCACAGTCAGGGGGTGAGCGGGGCTGGCACCATCAGCACATGGGAGCAGTGGTGGCAGAAGTGGGGCTGCCGGCAGACAGGAGACATGAAGCCATGGTGGGAGGGGCCGGGCAAGAGCGTGGAGGATGGGCCGAGACCCAACCCTGTGCCCACCGCAGCCTTGCAGCCCACAGTTCCTTTCAAGGTGCACGAATTCATGCACTGGGCCTCTAGTAGCATTATAATGTGGCCTTTTATATTTAAATCTTTAATCAACCTGAATTTTATTTTAGATATGGTGTGAGGTATTGGTCCAACGTTTGGATATGAACAATCAATTAACCTAGCACAATTTTTAATTGAGTTTTTCTTCCCTGAACTTCAATATAAACTCTGTCATAAATCAAGTCTCCATTTTTGTGTTTGTTCTGAGATTTCTAGTTTCTTTTCTTGGTTTATCAGTCTAATCCTAACCCAAGGCTACTCTGTGTTATAATGATATTTGATAAGACTAATTCTCCAACTTATTCTTCTTTGGCAGTATTGTGGCTATTCTTGGCCCTTATTTTTGCTGTTTATACTTTAGGATCAGTTTGTCAGGATCCTTGAAAAAGAAGCATATTGGATGTTAATTGGAATTGCATTGAATCTATAGATAATCTATAGATCAATTTGAGAGAATTGATAGTTTTACCTTATTGTCTCCCAAGTCATGAACTCTGTATACTATTATATAATTATTTTAAATGTCTATTAAATCTTTTTATTTTCCACATGAAGTTCTTGCATATTTTTTTTATTTATTTACAGGCATTTCACTTTATTAGAGGTATTGTACATGGTATCTATTTTTTTCCATTTTATTTATTTATTTTTTTAAATGATTTTTTTATTTTTCAATTACAGTTGACATACAATATTATAATTACAGGTGTACACCCCAGTGATTAGACATTATATAACTTACTAAGTTATCATCCCAATAAATCTCATACTCATCTGACACCATACATCATCATTTTAATAGTACTAGAGGCCTGGTGCACAAATTCATGTACGGGTGGGGTCCGACCAGCCGGGGAGAGGGGCCAAGGGCAGTTGGCCAGCAGGCCCCGCCCCCTGGTCAAACTCCCAGTAGAGGGGACAATTTGCATATTAGCCTTTTATTATATAGGATTAACTACATTTCCTATGCTGTACTTTTCATTATCCATGACTATTCTGTAACAACTAAATTGTAGTTCTTAATCCCTTTACCTTTTTCACTCATCCCTCCAAGCTCCTTCCCATCTGGCAACCTTCAAAATAAATATTCTTTGCATCTCTATGAGTCTGTTTCTGTTTTGCTTGTTTATTTTGTTTATTAGATTCCATTGTTGATAGATATGTATTTATTGACATTTTTTTGTTCATATTTTTTATCTTTTTTTTTCTTCTCCTTCTTCTCAAAGAAGACCCTTTAACATTTTATGTAATATTGACTTGGTGGTGATGAATTCTAGCTTTTTCTTGTCTAGGAAGCTCTTTTCTGTCCTTTGATTCTAAATTATAGCTTTGCTGGGTAGAGTGATCTTAGTTGTAAGTCCTTGCTTTTCATCACTTTGAATATTTCTTGCCACTCCCTTCTAGCCTGCAAAGTTTCTGTTGAGAAATCAGTCTTATGGGAGTTCCCTTGTAGGGAACTGCATTTCTCTTGCTGCTTTTCAGATTCTCTCTTTGTTTTCAACCTTTTGCATTTTAATTATGATGTGTCTTGGTATGGACCTTTTTGAGTTCATCATGTTTAGGACCATCATGTTTGGGACTTTCTGCGCTTCCAGGACTTGTATGTCTATTTCCTTCACCAGGTTAGGAAAGTTTTCCATCATTATTTTTTTCAAATAATTTTTCAATTTCTTGCTCTCTCTCTTCTCCTTCCAGTACCCCTCTGATGTGAATGTCAATATGCTTGAAGTTGTCCCAGAGGCTCCTTACACTATCCTCATTTTTAAAAATTCTTTTTTCTTTACGCTGTTCAGATAGGGTGGTTTGTTTTGTTTTTCTTCCTTATATTCCAAATTGCTGATTTGATTCTTAACTTCATCTACTCTACTGTTGATTCCCTGTAAATTATTCCTCATTTCAGTTACTGTATCCTTCATTTCTGACTGGTCCTTTTTTATGCCGTTGAAGTTCTTACTAAGTTCACTGAACATCCTAATAACTAGTGTTTTGAACTCTGCATCTAGTAGATTGCTTGTATGCACTTTGTGTAGTTCTTTTTCTGGAGTTTTGTCCTGTTCTTTCATTTGGGACATGTTTCTTTGTCTCCTTATTTTGGCAGTCTCTTTTTATGTATTGGGTAGAGCTGCTATGTCTCCTGGGTTTGGTTGAGTAGCCTTATATGGTAGATGTCCTGTAGGGTCCAGTGGCACAGCATCTCTGATCACCAAAGCTTGGCACTCCAGGTACACCCCCCATGTGGACTGTATACACCCTCCTATTTTTACTGAGCCTTGATTGCTGTTACCCCCAGACCAATCAGCTACAATGACTGCCTGAGACCATTGTGGAGGATCAGCTGTGCAGGGGTCCACCCCACAAATAGGCTCTGATGTCTGCTGAGTCCACCCCTTCAGCAGTTGTTTTTGGAGGTGGTTGTGTGGTGCTTCGACATGGTCTGTAGTTGTCCACTGGGTACACTGACTCTGGGGCCACCTGGGAGGTACAGACCAAGGTCAGCTATTGCCTGTGTTCTGCTCAGAGCAACCCTATCTGAACTACATAGCAATCTGAAGATGGCTGCTTCTTGTGCTGGGCTTGGAGGTGCCAAGGTAAAACCAAGCTGTGATCCAAGGCCAGTCACTGCCAGTGCCAGGCCTGGGGCCACTAAGTGAGCGGCATGGGGCACACAGAGGTCAGATACTGCTGGTTTGAGAGATTTAAGGAAAGTTTGAAGAATTAGCCAAAAGAGGCCATTCATATGGAAAAGCCACTGGAAACAGCATGGGTGGGCCTGCAAATTGGGTGGCGTGGGGTCTCAGGGTATCACCAGGGTGGGGCAAACAGTGTTATCCAGGTTGATGGACACTCATATATGGCCTGCCTGCTGGCTTTGTTGGAGGAAGGGCTCAGAATAGGAACAATAGCCTCTGCCAACACTTTTGTCTGGAAAAAGATGCCCATCCAGCTCTTGCCCTGATACTGGACAATTCAGTTCCTCCCCATTTGTCTCTGATGTTTTTTGAGCTGCTGCTCTAGCGGTGGAGCTCACAGCCAGTGAGTCTAAGTAAGTCCATGTGTAAGCCCTTTAAGAGGAACTTTCTGGAACTCCAGCAGACCTCCATCTCACTCAGTCACAATGCTGGCTGGTTTTTAGAGCCAGAGGTTATGGGGACTTCTCTTACTGGCACTGAAACCCTGTGGGGGAGGAGAAGTTCTGGTTTGGGGATGGCACCCCTCGCTCCTCAGGGGAAAACTCCTAAGCTGAGATATCCCTCCAGATTATTATCTGCAATTTGTGGGTGTGGGACCAGCCCATTCTGTGTCTCCACAGCTTCTACCAGTCTTGATGTGGCTTCTTCTTTAATCCTTAGTGATAGGACTTCCATTCAGCAACATTTCAGGTGGTTCTGAATGATGGTTGTTCTGTAGTTTAGTTGTAAATTTGATGTGGTTGTGGGAGGATGCGAGCAAGTGGCACATTTACCTCTGCCATCTAGACCAGAAATTCAAGACAAATCCTGGTATCTATTTGTTATTATTATTATTATTATTATTTCAGAGAGGAAGGGAGAGGAAGAGAGTGATAGAAACATCAATGATGGAGAATCATTGCTTAGCTGCCTCCTGCAAAATGGAAATGATATTAGAAACTCCATCATATAGCTGTTCTCTGGACTAAATAAATTAATGTGCATAAAACAGATCCACACTGGGAATCAAATCCACAACCCAGGCATGCGCCCTTACTGGGAACCGAACCGTGACCTCCTGGTTCATAGGTCAATCATCAACCACTGAACCATGCTGGCTGGGCTTAGTATCTATTTTTAAGTATAATTTTTACTATTCACTCTTGATAAAGAAAATGTAATTAACTTTTTGTACCAGTTTCATATCCAGCGACCTTGATAAACTCTTATTAATTCTAACAATGAATCTGCATATTCTTTAGAGGTTTCTATATTTATAATCATATCATCTCAAAATAATAACAGTATTATTTTTCTTCTCAATCTTTATTTCTTTTTTCTCTTTATTTGCCTTGTTTTATTGGCTGGGGCCTTTGGTGTGTTGTTGAAGAGATGTGACAGTTGCAAGCATCCTTATCTTGGTTCTCAGATTAAATTCAATCCTTTCAATGTTTTACCTTTAAATCTGATATTTGGTGTAAATTTTTTGTAGGTGCCCTTTATCCGTTGAGGACAGTTAATTCTATTTCTGGTTTGCAAAAAAAATCATAAGTGGATGTTGAACTTTAAATTTCACATCTACTCTAAAAGTTTCAGAAGGAAAGGAGAATGTTTTGTGGGCCACTTGGTTCTTTTGTGTGTGTGGCAGTTTTTAAGTTATTAGTTTTTAAAATCAGTACTTTTTAATGAAAACAACATGACCAAGAATCTGTCACAAAATTTTGAGACCCATTAAAATAACAAAGTTTAAGAAAAATTTTTCGTATCTACTAAAATAATTATATTACTTTTTTCTTTAATTTGTTTTGTAGAGAATCACATTAATTTTTAATGCCTTAATATTTGCCCAATCTTACATGCCTTAAGTAAAATAGGTCATGACACATTTTCACTTCTCTACATTGCAATATTTGTTTACCAATATTTAGTTTAGAATTCTGTATCTATGTTCTGAAGTGAGATTAGCCTATAATTTCCCTTTTTCATGCTGTCTTTATCTAGGTTTAGTATCACGATTATGTTGGCCTTATAAAATGGATTGGGGCACGTTTCCTCTTTGTCTACATGATGGAACAGTGTGTATAAGATTGAAGATACCAATTTTTTGAATGTTTGGTAATTTTTTTAATTCTTTATTGTTTAAAGTATTACATCTGTCTTCTTTTTCCCCCATTGACCTCTCCCCAGCCACTCCCACCCCCCGAATGTCTGGTAAAATTTTCTAAGATCATTTGGAAGGTTCTGGTATTTTCTTTAGGGCATATTTTAAACTAATAATTCAAACTATAATAATAAAAAAGTAATATGCTAATTAGACCAGACGTCTTCTGGACATCATTCCAGACATCCTTCCTGACGGGCAGCCTGGGGGAAGCCCGGGTCCCGGGTGCTGCAGGGAAGCCGATGTCAGCAGCTGGGGGAAGGAAGGTCTACTCTTGCACAAATGTTCATGCATCAGGCCTCTAGTGTATTTAATAATTACAGTACTGTTCAAGTTTTATGTTTCTTCTTGGTTCTTTGAATAATTTTTATGTTATTTGTTTTTAAATCTTTAAGTTGGATATTTCTTCCGGGGTTCTGAACCAGGGGCAATTTTGCCTCCAGTGGTGACCGATGGGGCTGGCAGGAGGCGTGGGGGGGGGGGGGGCGGGACTCGGAGTGGCCGATTGGGCTGGCAGGAGGAGGGGGGACCGATGTGGCCTGCGGAAGGCTCAGGTGGCGGGACTCTGGGTGGCCGATCGCACTGGCGGGAGTCAATTTTTGTAGTTTTTATTTCTCTAGAAATTTTTCATTTCATCTAACTTTTCCAAGTATTAAAACAAAGTTGTTCATTATACTTTCTTAGCTTTAAATCTCTGAAACATCTATAAATATGTTCCCTTTTTTACTTTTTACATTGCTTTATTTGTCTTTTTCCCTTGTTCAATTCACCAGAGATTTTTTTCAATTTTATTAGTTTTCTCAAAGAAACAACTTTTGGCTGAGTTGGGTCTCTCTACAATACATTTGATTTCTATTTCATAAATGTTTGCTCTTGTTTTTAATATTTCCTACCTTCTAGTTCTTTGAATAATTTTTATGTTATTTGTTTTTAAATCTTTAAGTTGGATATTTCTTCGGGGGTTCTGAACCAGGGGCAATTTTTCCTTGTACCGGGCGTTTAGCAATATCTGGAGACACTGTTAGGTTTTCACAACTGGTGGGAGGATGATATTGGCATTTAGCCAGGGGTGCTGCTAAGCACCCTACAACACGCAGAGCAGCCCTTCACAACAAGAAATTTCCAGCCCAAAATGTCAGTGCTGATGAGATTGAGAAACCTTATTCTAGTTTATTCATCTTTAGTCTTTCTTCTTTTCTAATAAGAGCATTTAATGCTAAAACTTCTTGCTGAGTTCTGCTTTAGCTGCATCCCACCAATATTCTTTAAGTTTAAATACAGCAAAGTTGACTTTCTTTTTAGTGTACAGTTCTATGAAGTGCACCATGTGTATAGATTCATGTAACTTCCACAATTGGCACACAAAACAGTCTCATCACCCCAGAAAACACCCTCATGCTGCCACTTTGTAGTCAAATCTACGATCCACTCTTTATACCTAAAGTTTTTCCAAAATGGCACATAAACAGAATCATACAGTATATAACTTTTTGGAAATGGCTTATTTCACCCAGTATAGTGCCACTGAGATTCATCCATACTGCTGCATGGATCAATAGTTCCTGTATTTTTATTTCTGAGTAGTATTCTATTGTGTGAATGTCTACAGTCTTTTTATCACACATTAAAGGATTTGGGGTTGTTTCCATTCTTTTGGTGATTACGAATACAACTATTATTTGTGTACAGATATTTGTGTGATCATAAATGTTCATCTCTCTAAATACCCAGGAATGGGATAACTGGATCATATAGTAAGTATATGTTTAATCCTACATAATAAAAGGGTACTATGCAAATTAACCATCACTCCGCTACGCCCACGATTGGGCCGGCGGAAGGCACGGGGGGCCGGGACTCGGAGTGGCCGATTGGGCCGGCGGGAGGAGTGGGGGGCGGGACTCGGGGTGGCCGCTGAGGGGGGACCGATGGGACCAGCGGAAGGCGCGGGCGGCGGGACTCTGGGTGGCCGATTGTGCCAGCAGGAGGCGCGGGCGGCGGGGACTCGCGAGTCCCCTCCCCCCTACTCCTCCCGCCTGCCCAATCGGCCACCACTGAGGGGGGACCGATGGGGCCGGCCAAAGGCGCAGGCGGCACAACTCGGGGTGGCCGCTGAGGGGGGACCGATGGGGCCGGCGGAAGGCGCGGGCGGCGGGACTCTGGGTGGCCGCTTGCGCCAGCGGGAGGCGCGGGAAGCGGGGACTCGCGAGTCCCCTCCCCCCACTCCTCCCGCATGCCCGATTGGCTGCCGCTGAGGGAGGACCGATGGGGCCAGCCGGAGGCGCTGGCAGCAGGACTCGGGGTGGCCAATCGGGCTGGTGGGAGGCGCTCTGATCGGCGGGTGGCCAGAGCCAAGGCCTGGGTCCCAGGTGCCAGAGGAAAACTGGTGCCGGCAGCCAGGTGAAGGAAGGTCTATTGCACGAATCTTCGTACAATGGGCTTCTAGTTTGATAATAAACTGCCAAACTGTTTTCCAGATTGGCTGGACCAATTTCATTCCCACCAGCAATATTTGAGAACTCCGGTTGCTCCACATTCTCATCAGGATTTGGTGTTGTTAGATTTTTTTTTTGTTGGTCATTCTAATGGGTGTGTAGTTATTTTTATTTTTATTTGCATTTCCCTAAGGTCTAATTATGTTGAGCATCTTTTCTTATATTTATATGCCATCCATACAGCTTCTATAGTGAGATATCTATTCAAATCTTTGTCTTTTTTATTTAAATTATTTAGATGGGATGTTTTTCTTTTTTCTTTTTGGCTATTGAGATTTTATTGTGGTCTAACTGGCATACATTGAACTGCAGATATTTAAAACGTACAGTTTGATAAGTTTTGACATGTAAAAGTATAAATAGATATAGATATAGATATAGATATAGATATAGATATAGATATAGATATAGATATAGACATAGACATAGATATAGATATAGATATAGATATAGATATAGATATAGATACAGATACAGATATAGATATAGATATAGATATAGATATAGATATAGACATAGACATAGATATAGATATAGATATAGATATAGATATAGATATAGATATAGATATAAATGAAACTATCATCAAAACCAAGATGGTAAACACAACCATTGCTCCCCAAAATTTCTTTGGGATTTCTCCCTCTCTTCTCTCCTCCTTCAATTCCCAGGAGACAATTTATGTGCTTTCTGTCACCACAGATAAGCTTGCATTTTCTATAAATTTATAAAAATAAAACCATATAGAATGTACTTCTTTTGGGGTGGCTTATTTCATTTAGCAAGATTATTTTTGAGACTCATCCATGTAGTGTGTGTATCACTAGTTCATTCTTTTCTATTACTTAGTATTTTTCCATTGCATGGATTTACCATAGTTTACTTATCCTTCACCAGGTGGTAGGTATTTGTTTGTTTGTTTCTAGTTTGGAACTAGTCTTTAAAAACAAAAGCTGATTCAAAAGACTGGTATGAACATTTATATGCAAGTATTTGTAGGAACAGATACTTTTTTTCTCTTGAGTAAATACTTAGGAGTGAAATGCAAGATCATATGGTAGATGCATGTTTAACCTTTTAAAAAACTGCCAAACTGCTTTCCAAAGTGTTTTACCATGTTGCATTGCCACCAGAAGTGTATGAGAGTTCCAGTGCCTTCACATCCTTGCCACACTTGGTGTGGTGGGTCTTTTTCATTTTAGCCATTCTAGTAGGTATAGAATGGTATCTCACTGTGGTTTAATTTCTACTTTCCTAATGAATAATGGTGTTGTGCACCTTTTATATGCTTATTTATTTTATGCTTTATTATATTTTATTTATTTATTATATTTATTATTTATTATATGCTTTTATATACTTACCTATATACCTTCCTTTGTGAAGTGTCTATTTAAATCTTTTGTCTATTTTTAATTGGGCTATTTATTTTCTTGTTATTGACTTTTGAGAATTCTTTTTTTAAATATATTTTTATCGATTTCAGAGAGGAAGAGAGAGGGAGAGAGAGAAGAAACATCAATGATGAGAGAGAATCATTGATAGGCTGCCTCCTGCAAGTCCTTTACTGGGTATCGAGCCTGCAACCCAGGCATGTGCCCTGACCAGGAATCGAACCAAGACCTCCTTGTTCATAGATCGATACTCAACCACTGAGCCACACCAGCTGGGTGAGAATTCTTTATATATCCTGGACACTAGCCCTTTATTAGATATATACTGTGAAAAATCTTTTCTTCCAATTTGTGACTTGTGTTTTATTTATATAACTGTCTTTTCAAGAGCAGAAATTTTGAATTTTGATGAAGTCCAATTTATCCATTTGTTCTTTTATAGATGTGCTTTTGGTAGCTTATCTAGATATTTTTGCCTAATCCAAGGTCACAGAAACTTTTTCCTATTTCCTTCTAGCAATTCTATAGTTTGAGATTTTACATTTACTTCAATGGTCAACCTTGAGTGAATTTTCTATATGGTGTAAGTTTTGGGGGGCGTTTTGGTGTGATTTTCTTTCTTTCTTTCTTTCTTTTTTTTTTTTTTTTTTTTTTTTTTTTTTTTTGCATATGGATGATCAATTGTTCCAACACCGCTTGTTGGAAAGAATATTCTTTCTCTACTTGATCCTCAGTGTTCCTTCTGAATGGCAGTACGAACAGTTGTTTCTTCCTGTCTCACACGGTTTGGAGGAGGATGAAATGGTGTTCACTAGATTAAAAGCTCTCTAAGGGGAACATGTGAGACAGAGTACATAGTGACTAGATGTGTGAACCCTTGAGTGCATCAGACCTGGTTCAAATTCTGCCATCAGAGTCACGCTGTGTAAGTCTGAATCTTATCCCACTACTTGCTCTTACTTTTTACTTATATTTTCAGATTTCTGGGAAGTTATTAAGTCTTTCTGTACCTCATGTTTTTCATCTGGAAAATGAGCCTAATAGATCCTTCCTTGTAGGATTTATTGGAAAACTAAATGTCATAATGTATGTATAAAGCCAAGCACAGTGTCTGGAATATGCAAAGTATAAATAATAGCATCCACATTAATTTTTTACTGTTGTACCTTCATTGTCTAGCATCATGCTCAATAAATATAATTTAAATAATAAATAAGGCCTGTCTATGAAAGCATTTGTAACATATTAATCCCCCCTCACAGGTCAGGAATGTTGTTGTTGCTGTTTTTGCTATTACATTTATACTACAAGCCCTCCCCGACCCTCGCCACGCCCTGTGCTCCCCACTTTCATGGTGTTGGTCATCAGTGACACGGTGATCGATTTGCAATGTCCCTCCTCCCCATAGTATGGGCTCCTTAAAGGAAAGGACCTGCTGTGCCTTGTCCCTCTCTGTACCTCCCACTTCCAGCTCAGCTCCTGACCCAGAGTAGCCCTCAGAACATGCTGAAATATGGGGATGTAAAGTACAGCACAGGGAATATAGTCAGTAATGCTGTAATAACTATGCATGGTGCCAGGTAGGTACTAGACTTATCGGGGGGATAACTTCATAAGTTATATTAATGTCCAACCACTATGCTGTGCACCTAAAGCTAATATAATATTGAAAAATATGTTAAAAATTAAAATAAACGTTGAAATAAAGGAATAAAGAGTGGGAGGAAGGTGATTTTTTTTATTGATTAAAGTATTACGTATGTGTCCTTATCCCCCTCTGCCCCTCCCTCCCCCCACCCTCCCACTCATGCCCTCACCCCTCTGGTGTCTGTGTAAAGGAGATTTTTTTTTAAAGCGTTCTAATTTTTTTGCCAAATATCTAAGCAAATGTGAAGCAATTTTCCCAGGCAAAGTAAAGATAGGAAACATCAAAGCTCTAAGCATTCCATAAGACCTAATTTTATTTCTACTCGTCTGTTCATCACCACTACCCACGGAGCATTAATGTCAGACCTCGCGCACAGCAGAGGCCCCAAGCGACACGGCTGCCAATCCTTGAGCCTGACACCTCGTGGCTGAAGTGGGGAATGCAGGCTAGTTTTCAAAACAGCTCCAAGGCAAAAGGTCTCAAAATTCATAGTATCTTTATCGTATACTGGCTGAGGTGAGGTGGAAGACCCACAAAGACCCAGGGCTTACCGCCCTCCCTGTACCCAGTTTCTAGAAGGAGAAGGAAGTTTGGCACATTCTATGATATTAAAAAATTAGAGAGAAATAAAATAATGATTTTCAATATATGTGAGTATACTAAAAACCATTGAATTGCATACTTTAAGTGTGTTATGTAAATTACATCTCAATAAAGTTGTTTTTTTGGGTTTTTTTATAATTAAAGGGCTCCATCACTAATCTTTTTGTTTTGTTTTATTTAGAGCAGGAGTCCTCAAACTACGGCCTACGGGCCACATGCGGGTGTTTTTGCCGTTTTATTTTTTTACTTCAAAATAAGATATGTGCAGTGTGCATAGGAATTTGTTCATAGTTTTTTTTAAACTATAGTCCGGCCCTCCAACGGTCTGAGGGACAGTGAACTGCCCCCTGTTTAAAAAGTTTGAGGACCCCTGATTTAGAGGGAGGGAGTGTTTGTTTTACAATCAATACATTTTTTTAAAAAATAATGATTTTTGGTAACTTTTAATAGCTCGCTCAGTAAGGAACCCTCAGTGTTATACAAAAACAAAAGTCTGTAGACTTTTTCACAGCATTTATCACTTTAAAAAAAAAAAAGGAAAATAAATAAAACCGAGAACTTCCCTTTTAGATCAGTCTGCAACCTAAAGAAGGCCTGTGTGAGCCGAGAACCACACCTGGATAATCCTCAGTCTCATCGCCTAGAAAGAGTTTCCGTGTCTCTAAGCCCATAGAGAGAGTTTGAGCGTCTGAGAGAAAGTGGAAAGAGTTTGAACGTCACACCAGGAAAGATGGCCACTGTCTGCTTTGGCTTCTCATCCAGAGAACCCATAACAGCCACTCTGAGAGGAAGGAAAGTTGCTATTGCTTGTCACTTACTGTCTCCTACTGGTCCGGAAGGGTGAGGCAGAGGACTCTACTTGGAGCCTTACATGTATCATCTCGTTTAATCCTCATGACACCACCAGGTCCTCTTTACCATTGAGGAAACCGAGGCCTAGAGAGGTCTATTTGCCCAAAGTCCCGCAGCAGCCAGGGGTGGCGGAGGAGGGAGTTGACTTTCCTCTGCACCATCTGCCTCCCACCACATCCATTGTGTACCCAGCTGGTGGTGCAGGTGAGTTTTTTGTGTCATTCGTATTGTATAGGCCATGAGGGTCTGCTGTCTAATTCCCGTAAATGTGCTCGTTTTCTAGAACTCAGTGCTTGTTTCCTTGTTTTCAAGTTATTGTTGATTGGATGGTTATGGCACCTTTATTTTATATTCTGGCGTTGGTTATGTCGGTGATTATCCAATGATGCCACGGAGGAGACATGCTTCTCTTTAAAGACAATCCATCGCAGAGGTGACTTCCACCCGGTAAGAACAACCATCGAGAAGATGGGGTGATCCACGCTTGACTCTGCCAGGGAAAGGGGACACTTGGGGGACGTGGGGTTTTGAATGGCAGGAATGCAGTCAGGAATGACTCATGTAGAAGGGTCTCATAGGGAAGGCTTCCTATGGCTGGCCCAGGGCTCTGTTCTTTCACGGAGGGGAGAGCCGTAACCAGACCTGTGTTTTATAAGCACAGTTTCAGAACAGGCCAGGAACCACCCTGAGGAGGAGCCTCTCTGGGGCCCAGGTCTGTGGAATAAAACACGTCTATAGTTGGGCCGAGATGTGGCTGAGGAAAGTGTCCCTGGCCTAGTGCTGGCCAGGGTCCCTCCTCTCTTGCCCCTGGTCCTGCTTCTCCAGCAGGTCCTCCTCTGCATCCCATCCTGGTCCACGCTGAGGCATCCTGGCTGTGAATCCTAGCTCTGCTGCTCACCAGCTGTATGTCTGCAGTCCAGGTTCCTCTGTGCCTCAGTCTCCCCACCTGTAAAAGGGGGATAATGCTAGACCTCACCTTGTATGATGTTGTGAGGATTAAAATGAGAAAACATACATGAAAACCTTAGAAGGGAGCCTGGAACACAGGAAGCATCACGTGAGCCTTTGCCTGGTCCCCGTTGCTCAGACTGGACAGCCTGAATCGGGCTGATGCAGATTGTCAGCTCTCTACTACCTCTGACCCAAGGTTGGGCTTCAGAGGGAGTCTTCACCCTGTTTCTGTAGCCCTGACTCCTTTTATCACTCCTGCTGCTGAGGGATGTTCATGCAAATGCCAGGGCTTAGGGCTCTGCTCAGCATTCTCTGCTTCAATCTGTGCAGCTGGTTGGAAACTCCTGGGGATACCTTTGTCTAACTTCTTCACTCTTTACGCTGTGGCAGGAGAGGACTTGGAAGACAGCTTTTAGTGAGAAAACAACTTTGTTTCTAACCAAGGCATTTCTCAGAAGCCAGCCATTCCTTGCTACTTCCCTGGTATTATCATCACTCCCAAAATCTTAACTGTTAGAGAGAGAGAGAGAGACAGAGAGAGAGAGAGAGAGAGAGAGAGAGAGAGAGAGAAGAATCCTATTCCTTTTGACTGTTTTCTGCCCACTTGTGGGTGAGTCACACAGGCCTTCCCAAGGACTTCCTTCCCTTCACTAGGGCTCCTTCCAATCAGAAGGCGGTTGCCAAGGGAACCACAGGTACCAGTCTCCCGCCACCCCCCTGAATCAAGGCCTCATCTACATTGAAAGAAATTTTCATTCCGGAGCTTAGCAGATTCCACCGTTTTATAACCCACCTAAACTCTGGTGGCAGTCACTTCTTCCTCAGAGAGGCCAGCCTTCTGCAGCAGTCACAGCCTGTTCTTGGGGCCTGAAATGTTCATGGTGCGACTAAGACTTGCTTATAGGATTAGTTTGGTTAACTGATCCCTACTGAGATGTGAGTGATAGAGTAGAAAGACAATAAAAGTTGGTTGGCAGAGTCATGCAAAATTGAATGAGAGCCCCGGTTAGTTTGGCTCAGTGGATAGAGTGTCAGCCTGCGGACTGAAGGGTCCCAGGTTTGATTCCAGTCAAGGGCACACGCCCAGGTTGCAGGTTCGATCCCCAATGGGGGGCGTGCAGGAGGCAACCGATCAATGATTCTCTCTCATCATTGATGTTTCTATCTCTCTCTCCCTTATCCCTTCCTCTCTGAAACCAATAAAAATATATTTTTTTAAAAATTGAATGAGATAGTCCTGGCCAGTGTGGCTACAGACCTTTGGTCTGCCCACCAAAAGACCATGGGTTCGATTCCCGGTCAAGGGCACAGTATCTGGGTTTCAGGTTCCATCCCAGGCCCAGTGGGGACCTATGTGGGAGGCAACCAATTGATGTGTATCTCTCACAACGATCTCTCTCTCTCTCTCTCTCACTCTTTCTCTCTCTCTCCCTCCCTTCCACACTCTCTAAAAAATTAATGGGGGGAAAAAAAGAAAGAAAAAAAAGATTGAATGAGATAATGCAGGTAAAGTGATTGGCACAGAGGATAAATGATGACTGTTTTGGAGACTCAACTCAAAATCGCTTCTCAAAATGCATCACTTAGAGTCCTCCCTGTGAAAGGGGGCCTCCCATCTCCCTTCTGCAGTTTGGATTGTCTACAATTATCTGGTGTCCTAGAAGGAAGAGAGAATTGGTCACCTCACTACAGATGCCTTTCTAGAACTCTCATCTGGAAATGGGGTGTGTCTAATTTGTAAGTGAATTCAACCAGGCTTTCAAAGCTGAAAATCCCAGTCTTACCTTTAGGGGTTCCCCATGTTTTCACCAGCCCCAGGCTGCTTCCCTGCTCCTACACCCTCCCTCATGCCCATGTACAGAGATCTGACAGCCTCCTCCACAGCCCAGCACTGTAGGACTGGGCCGCAGACTGCTTGCCTGGTGACTGAAGGCTTCAAACACAAGTCTCCCAACCAGCCAGGCAGAAGCTTTGTCGCCTTGGACGGCCCAGCCTTGGGAGTCACAGTGTCACTTCTGCTGCACTCCATTTGTCCAAGCAGCCACAAAAGCCACCCAATTTCAAGGGGAGGTTGCCGCAGACTCATCTCGAAATGAGAGCGGTGTACAGGTCCCTGTATTTGTTTGCTGGGGCTGCCATAGCAAGATACCACAGACTGGGGGGCTCAGACAACAGAACTGAATTACCTCACAATTATCTTCTCAGTCTGGAGGCTGGAAGCCCAAGATCAGGGGGTCTGCAGGGTTAGTGCCTTCTCGGGGCTGTGAGAGAAGATCTGCTCCGGGCCTCTCTCCTGGCTTCTGGTGGTTTTCTGCCAATCTTAGGAGGTCCTTGGCTTGTAGAAGCATCACCCCATCTCTGCCTTCATCTTCTCATGACCTTCTGCCTATGTGTCCAAATTTCCCGTTTTATAAGGACACCAGCCATATTGGGTTAAGGGCCCACCCTACTCCAGTATGACCTCATCTTAACTAATTACATCTGCAATGACCTGATTTCCAAATAAGGTCACATTCTGAGGTACTAGGGGCTAGGACTTGAACATATGAATTGGGGGGGGGGGGGGAAGGGGCAGAGGGAGTGTACAATCCAACCCATAATAGTCACATTATAAGAAGAACATGTGGGATGGGAGATGTTGTTGTAGTCATCTTTGGAAAATACAATGTGCCACAGGCATCCACCTCAATGGCCAATTAATTTCCATGCTTTATAGAAACCTCTAATCACACAGAGAAGTTATTGCAAATGGTAGACGTTTCCCAATCGCTTTCTGCAATCTTAGGATTCTCTTTAATTAAACAGAGATGCTAAGACCCCTTCCATTCTAAGAGCTGCACAGTCTCTTCTCAGCTTGTTCATTTGAAATGCATTCTTTAAGTCGTTCAATGAAATCCAAGCCAATCATTTGCAGAACTCCTGAGGCATATGCTAAATATAGTTTGGAAACCACAGGTCCCGTCCAACAGGATGCACAGAAATGGTCTGTGTGCCACCGGCGTCGTTGGCCAGGAGCAGACACCAGGTCCAGACTCACAGAGAGCCCTGGGCCAGTCCCAGCAGAGGATCCCACCACCGCACCTTCCATCTGGAAACCATGGGCTCTGTTATCTACCAGGCAGTCTCCAAAGTTCCATCTGCTCCCACCCCTGTGCCCCCAACAAACAAATCCACAAAAGGTGGGAGTTCAAGTGGGGTTGAAGATTCCATTTGGGTATGCATGGCTCCACTTATATGAGGCATCTTGACTAGGCAAACGCATAGACGCCAGAGTAGAAAAGCAGTTATCCCCCCAATAGCGGGGCTGGGTGGGGAGGTGGGGCAGTGGGGAGTTACTCTTCATTGGGTACAGGGTGTAGAATTTCTGTTTAGATGATAAAAATGTTCTGGAAAAGGATGGCAGCAATAGTTGTGCCACATTGGGAATATATTCAATGCCACTGACTTGTACACCTAAAGAGGATTAAAATGGTAAATTCTATGTTATGTATATTTCACCACATTTTAAAAAATAGATCCCATTTGGGGCAGATGGTGAAGTGTGAAACACCAAGACAATCAAACTTTTCTTAGGGTCCATCAGAGTCGAACGCACTTTTATATCCCTTAACTTATTGCTTCCTTCTTTAAAACCCTAAAAATTGGATGTAATTCTTGCCATTCTACAGATGAGAAAATAGAGACCCAGTGAGGTGAACTGCTCAAGGTCAGAGAGGTTGGATAAATGGCAGGTCTGTCTCTAAAAGTCAAGAAGTACACATAGGTGGCTGGCTCTTTAAGAAATAGACATTTTTTTTTCATTTCACAGACTCACTGGAAACCAGAACTGGCTGGACTTTCAGAGGTCTGCTTTACCCCATGCCGAGAAGTCTGCAGGTCTGCTAGGCCTGCCCTTGAACCTTGACTGAGGTGTTGGAAGTCATTGTTTTGTCCCAGCTCTTGAGGGGCCGTTGTCAGGTAAGTGGTGAAGAGTGTGGACTCCAGCCCTGGCTGGTGTGGCTCAGTTGGTTGGGCGTTGTCCCGTGCACAGAAAGGTCACTGGTTCGATTCCTGGTAGGGTACATGCTGGGGTTGTGGACTCAATCCCCAGTAGGGGGCATGCAGGAGGGAGCCGATAGATGCTTCGCTCTCACATTGATGTTTTTCTCTCTTTCCCTCTCCCTTCCTCTCTTAAAAAAAAAAAAAAAAAGAGTGTGAACTTCACCTTCCTCCCATATCCCACCCATGTGACCTTGAGCATGTCATTTAACTGCTCCATATCACATCTATTACATGGGCATAATCAAACAGGACCTGCCTGACTAGGACTGGCAAATGAGAGGGTGAAATGATGTGAGGTGTCCAGCGCAGAATAGGCTGCTGTTCTCTCTACCCGGGACAGACATAGCCAGCCCAGCTGCAAAACAGAACAGGAGGTAAAGGAGAGTGCCAGCTCTAGAGATAGATGGCTGCCTAGTGTGTGTGGAGGGGGGAGGGTAAGGGGGGAGTTATTATTATCAGCTTTATTGAGACATAATTGACATACAATAAACTGCATCACTTCATAAGGTTGGACATACATATACACCCCTGAAATCATCACCACAATCAAGCTAATACACATCTCCATCCCCTCAAAACATTTCCTTGTGCCTTTTCTAATCCCCCTTCCAGGTAGACCCCATTCCCCATTTCCCCACCTCCAGGCAACCACTGATCTGATTCCTGTCACTACAGATAGTTTATATTAATCAGAGTCATACGGTTTGCACTGTTTTATTTCTGGCTTCTTTCGCTCAGTAGCATAGCTGTTTTGAGATATATCCATGTGGCTGCACCGATCAATAGTTCATTCCTTTTTATCACTCAGTATTATTCCATTGTAAGAGTTTGCCAGTGTTTATCAACTCACTGTTCATCAACATTTAGGTGGTGTCTAGCTTGGGGCTATTCCAAATAAAGCTGCTAGGAACATGCGTGTACAAGTCTTGGGTGGACATATGTGAAACCTGAGAAGAGCAGTTCCCATGGTAAGTGCACGTTTACCTTTGTAGGAATCTGCCCATTTGTTTTCCAAAGTGATTGCACCCTTTTACTTTCCCACCAGAAGTGTGTCAGTGTTCCAGTTCCTCTAGACCAGTGGTTCTCAACCTTTCTAACGCTGCGACCCTTTAATACAGTTCCTCATGTTGTGGTGACCCCCAACCATAAAATTATTTTCGTTGCTACTTCATAACTGTAATTTTGCTACTGTTATGAATCGTAATGTAAATATCTGTGTTTTCCAATGGTCTTAGGCGACCTGCTAGCGGTTCTCAACCTGTGGGTCGCATTTACATCACGATTCATTAACAGTAGCAAAATTACAGTTATGCAGTAGCAACGAAAATAATTTTATGGTTGGGGGTCACCACAACATGAGGAACTGTATTAAAGGGTCGCGGCATTAGAAAGGTTGAGAACCACTGCTCTAGATCCTTGCCAACACCTGCTATGGTTGGTTTTGTTCATGTTAGCCACTAGTGGGAGCACAGTGGAATCTCACTGTGGCTTTTAATTTTCACTTCCCTGATGACTAACAATGTTGAGTGTCTCTTCATGTGCTTGTTTGCCATCGATATACATTCTTTGATGACATGTCTTCAGATCTCACTCATGAAAGTTATGAACTATGTGACTTCAAGCAAGTGACTTTACCTCTCTGTGCTTTCATTCTGTAAAGCAGAGCACAGTGACAGTCCCCACCTCATGGGGTTTTGTGAGAGTCTCTCCAACCCCAGTACCCTGTCTGCCCGCCTCCACCCTGGCCACAGAGCCTTAAGGCAGGACCGCCACACCTGCTCCTTAGCTTCCCCCTTGGTGCACATACGCTTTCTTTTCTGTTGTGTAAAACCGAAGAAGAGCAGTTCCCATGGTAAGTGCACATTTACCTTTTCAGGAATCTGCCCATTTGTTTTCCAAAGTGATTGTACCTCTTCCCACTCGCACACACACTCACACACTCACACATCACACAATTCCGTTCCCCTCCAGCCGTGGGGACAAGAGACAGGCGTCAGGAGCAGAGGCATATTGGTCTGGGTACCCAGGGACTGCTTTTGACAGTCTGTCTCTCCCCTTTAAACTGCTACTGAAAGACACTTGATATATTAAGATGTTTTTCTCTCTGATTAGAATTCCAACCTGTTGGTTTCCCAGGTAAAGGCTGTCTGTGCAAGGCTGGGGGGAGGGGGGTAGCCATTGAGCATCTGCCGAGGTTATTTGAACCCCTGAGTCAGCAGCTCCCTCTGCACCGCCCCCCTCACCCCCCCACCAAGCTCCACATGGGCTCTCAGAGGGAGGGAGCAGATGAGGCAGCATCCTCCAGCCCCTTCAGCTCCCAGGCCCTGCTTACTTCCCCCATCAAGCCCCTCAGGTCTCAGCATGGAGGACAGGGCACATATTAAGGGGGGAAAAAAAGAGCAGCTGCATAGACTTGCCACAAGCCCAGATGATGACTTTGGGCACATTAGACAAACTGGTCCCTTCCTCATACCACTTCACTGCCGTCATTGGTAAAGTGCTCATACTAACTTTCTAAATCTAAGAGAACAACTTTAAGGACAGCAACCTGGGCAAAGGGCACCCTGGAGATGTGCAAAATATAACCACTGTGGTCCTGATAATGTTTATTATTATGAAGTACATGTTCTTAAGGTGCAAAAGTGGGGTACACAGCCCAGGCAGGGCAGGATGCAGGGGCCAGCTCCCAGAAGGCAATACCTGGTGTCTTCTGGAACATCCTTTCCTCTATTATCCACAAAAATAACCTCAGTTTCCACCCAAGCTATCTGGTGGAAGAATAGGCTTCTCCCCAATATTTCCTACCATTTTTGGAGGTGCTTCCACTCTCCTGGTCACTTCTTGCTCTCAAGCCAGTTCTCAAGCCCCTCCCCCCTTGCACTTCCTCCCCCTGTGGTCCTATTCCCTACCTCTTCTCAGGAACACAGTCCCCTACCTTCATGTCCTAAGCATCACTAGCCTGGGCCTGCTGCAAGGAGCTGACTTCGCTGAGGGTGAGGAAGATCACCAAAACAGCACACAACTGGAAGCATTTAAAGTTGGATAGTCATCTCCGAGTTCCTCAACCAGCCCAAACGGGGATTTTGTCAGGAGTCACCATTCTTCTGGCTGAAGCTTAATTTCTCTACCATGAACTTTCTTTCATCTCCACTTTACCCTGAGTGTTGCAAGGCCCTAAAAACTCCCTTCCTCATAAGCTACCAATGATTCTCCCTAGTTTATTTGTAAAGCCATGTAGTTCTGTTATTGGTGGGAAGCTCTCCGTATCCCCACTGGTTCCCGGTGGAAGTGGGCTTCTTATGATGTCACAAGAAAAGGAATTTTCTGAGACCCACATGCAGCTTCGAGGGTCACATGTCTGTGGTGGGACCATGGGCAAAGAAGCAGGAGCAAAGGCAGAGGAACAAGAGAGAATTCCTTTGTCCGAGGATTTTAGCCTTCTACGATTTTGCATGCTTGCAGTGGCTCCACCCTCTCTAGCCAAGTATCTTTGTTCCAGGCTAGATTGACAGGCAAGCATTTTCCCTACAACACCCCAACTTCACTGCACATGCATCCACCTCCCCTTTGTTGGACCCCTTCCCCTAATTATCTGCAGGGAATGGACCAGTGGTTCCCTGGGGAGTGCAAAGTTGCAACTTCCTAGTGAAGCTGTCCAGATGGCCATGCTTATACTGTCTGGCCTTCCCTTTACTTCTTCCCTATTATTAATATTAGCTAATTAGAATGGTAACGGTTCCAGATTGAGCTTCCTCCTTCCAGACTATGTGAGGTGGGGGTAGGGAGTGAGCCTTCCCTTGCATAATCAGAAAAGCCTATTTATAGTGTTTTCGTAAACAAAAGAGCAGCCTGCCTTCCTTCTCACCCCCACCTGGAGTGTAAAAGTGGCTGTAGGCATTTCTGTTTTTAAATAGCAATTCCCCCCCCCCTTGCTATTACACATATGCAATGCACAGAAACCCCTGGAAATTCCTCAAGTTTTTATTAAAAATTCCAGATGGTGCAGCAAAGATTTCAGACACTATAGCTTCTGTTAGCAACAGGAAATTAATAACCAGATGACTTGCAGTCATTGTCATCTGGATTGGTGACAATACATGAAAAAAATGAATCAGGGTAACAGTGTTTGAGGCATGAGCTGTGGAGTTTCCCATTTATTAGCTGGGACACCTGATGGAGAAGTTGCCTAAATGCTCTGTGCCTCAGTTTCCTGAAGTGCAAAATGGAGAAATAACAGGACAGTCAGTTCTACTATAATGCAACATGCATGCCTAAAAGCACCACCACCATGTGTTAGTATAATGCAAAATTATCTTTGTTCCTGGCACAGAGTTCTCAAAACCCTTAGAATTTCCCAAGTTATAGGAGAGTCTTTTATTTATAACTAGAGGCCCGGTGCACAAAATTCGTGCACGGAGGGGGGTTGTCCCTCAGCCCAGCATGTACCTTCTCCAATCTGGGACACCTCAAGGGATGTCCGACTGCCCGTTTAGGCCCGATCCTTGGGATCGGGCCTAAACGGGCAGTCGGACATCCCTCTCACAATCCAGGACTGCTGGCTCCCAACTGCTTGCCTGCCTACCTTTCTGATTGCCCCTAACCGCTTCTGCCTGCCAGCCTGATCACCCCCTAACCACTCCCCTGCCAGCCTGTTTGCCCCCAACTTCCCTCCTCTGCCTGCCTGGTCACCCCTAACTGCCTTCTCCTGCAGGATTGATCACCTCCAACTGCCCTCCCTTGCAGGCTTGGTCCCTCTTAACTGCCCTCCCTTGCAGGCCGGGTGCCTCCCAACTGTCCTCTCCTGCTGGCCATCTTGTGGTGGCCATCCTGTGTCCACATGGGGGCAGGATCTTTGACCACATGGGGGCAGCTATATTGTGTGTTGCAGTGATGATCAATCTGCATAGTACTCTTTTATTAGATAGGATAGAGGCCTGGTACAGGGGTGGGGGCCAGCTGGTTTGCCCTGAAGGGTGTCCCTGATCAGGGTGGGGTTCCCTTGGGACATGAGGCGGCCTGAGCGAGGGGCCTGTGGTGGTTTGCAGGCCTGCCATGCCCCCTGGCAATGCAAGCGGAGGCCCTGGTATGTGGAATTTATTTTCCTTCTACAATTGAAACTTTGTAGCTCGGAGCAGAGCCAAGCCTGGGGCTCCCTCAGCAGCCGGCAGCCATTTCTATTGGGGTTATAATTGAAACTTTGTTGCCTTAAGCGGGTGGGCCCAGCTAGGGTGTGTGGAAAGCTTTGCTTCCCCTGTTGCCGGTGGCAACCCTGGCCTGCTCTCTCAAGCTTCATTCTGCCGCCATTTGTTTGAATTTATTTACCTTCTATAATTGAAACTTTGTAGCTTGAGTGGAGGCTTAGGCCTGCAATGGCTGGCAGAAAGCTTGGCTTCCTCTGTTACCTGGGAAACCTTGCTCTCTGTGGCTGTAGCCATCTTGGTTTGGGTTAATTTGCATACTCGCTCTGATTGGGTGGTGGGCATGGCTTGTGGGTGTGTCGGAGGTATGGTCCATTTGCATATTTGTCTATTATTAGATAGGACTAGAGGCCCAGTGCACACGAAATCATGCACAGTTAGGGTCCCTAGGCCTAGCCTGGCCTCTATTGCATAGCTTCTGCTGCCCTGTGACACTACGTGAAGCTTCCTGCCCCACGACTGCTTCGCGAAATTCATTGCCACCTGGGTGACTGCTCCACTAAGCTCACAGACACCCCACAAAGCAGCACGCCACTGCCACTCAACAGTCCCCAGTCCCGCCCTGCCACCAGCCCCGCCTCATGGTGAGTGGCTCGGGGGCTAGGGGAGAGGGGGAACTGAGAGGTGCTCCATGCACTTCATGGTGACCAGTTGCCTGTTCAGTTGTGATGCCACATAGCTCTTTATTTATATTAGGGTAATCCCCTTTCAATCATACCTGAGTTTATGTTAATGAGGTGATTTGGAATGGGGCCTCTAGATTGCCTTCATGATGGGACTGGTCACCAGAAATACCAAGTGATTAGAATGTTGGAACTTTCAGCCCCACTCCCAACCTCCAGGGAACAGAGAGGAGCTGGAGGTTAAGCTCTATGAAAATTCTTGAACAAGACGATGAGCTTCTGGACTGTGAACACAGGGGGTTGTTGGAGGGTGGTGTGCCTGGAGAGGGAATGGAAGCTCCATGCCCTCATCTCCATCCTCCATACCTTGTCCTGTACATCTCTTCTATTTGGCCTTTCCAGAGTTGTATCCATTTTAATAAACCAGTAAACATAAGTAAAGGGCCTTCTTGAGTTCTGTGAGCCATTCTAGCAAATTAAACCATTCTAGCAAACCTTAAGAGAGGGTATGAGAAGCTGGAGACTGGTGGCAGGCATCTGAAGGAGGGCTGGCTGGTGGGACTGAGCCCTTCAACTGTAAGCCTGAGCTAACTCTGGGCAGTTAAGGTCAGAACTGAATTGAATTGTTGGACACACAGCTGATGTCTGGAGAATCAGAGAATTGGTTGTTGGTGTTGGGAAACACTACAGACTCTGGATAAACGAAGTGTGGACTACTAATATACATACAATGGAATATCATTCAGCATTTTTTAACAAAAAGGAAAATCTAGCACATACTACAGTATGCATGAAACTTAAACACATTATGCTAAGTGAAATAAGCCAGTCACAAAATGACAAATACTACATGCTTCCACTCTTATGAAACACCTAGAATAGTAAAATTTATAGAGGCAGAAATTAGATGGTGGCTTCCAGAAGCAGGGGGGGGGGGGATGGGGAATCAGTGTTCAATGGGTACAGAGTTTCAGTTTTGTAAGATTAAAGAGTTCTGTGGATGGATAGTGGTGATGGTAGCACAACAATATGAATGTACCTAATTCAGTGAACTCTATAGTACTTAGAAATGGTCAAGATAGCAACTTTTTTGTTATGTGTGTTTTATCACAAATGTTTTTAATTAAAAATAAATCACTTCGCAAAACTACAGGGCCAATGGAACAATGAAGTTAGGGCACAACACTCAAAGACTTCATCGGTGACACGTTAAAAAAGAAAAGCAACCTAATGAAAAGGGTAGCAGAGTTTTACACATGGTAAGTGGTTAAGATAGACATAAATACTGCAAAAAGCCTAACACTGTACCTTGAGGAAAGATGTTTAATTTGCCTATGGGAGCGGGCATCGGGAGGGTTAGAGCTTGTGGGTTATGGTGAAGTGGTGGCGTGGTCATCAGACATGGGAAGGAAATTCTAGCCCCTGATGTGTGCCTCACGACACACACGACATGCAGTGAACTGAGGAGGCTGATTGACATGGGAGGTGTGTGCATAGGTGTGTTGTTGTTGTTTTATTCCTATGTGGCTTGGTTCAACTGGGTACTATAGTAGGCTCACCTAGTGTTTCTCCAACAAGAAATTACATATAAGCAAATACAAAGTTAATGTTAAACTCAAATTGTTCCCTAATACTCTATGGCAGTGATTTTCAACCTTTTTCATCTCATGGCACACAGAAACTAATTACTAAAATTCTGCGGCACACCAAAAAATATATTTTTGCTGATCTGACCCAAAAAAAAAAAAAAAAAGGTACGATTTTGACTCTTTCACACTGAATGGCTATTGTTGTGTTGGCTGTTGTCATTTTTTCATCTGACAATCTAAGAAAAAACAAGTCAGTGCCCCTAACTAAATAGTCAGGTATTTCATGTTTTAAAAATTATTGTGGCACACCAGTGTGCCTGCCGCAGCACACCAGTTGAAAATTGCTGATCTGTGGCATTGCAACAAACCCACATTTTCAAAATGAACACAATAGAAGAATGGCTGTACATAGGTGGTAGAATGTGTGTGGGTTCAGAACATCAGCCCAAGGTGTGCCTCTGTGGTATGTGAGTTATTTTGAGTTAAAGGCAACCAAGACCCTGTGGGCTCAAGAGAAACTTCTGCCCCTACTCCCGCTACCTAGAAGAAGTTGAATTAGGGACCTTGCTCATCAGAGATAATCGTTTTTAACCTATCTATAGTACAGGGCAAACTTTAATAACTGGACATCTGTTCTTCCTGTCATTCTGTAATGACCCTTTGAAATCCCCAAGGTACTTTACGTCATCCTTTAGCTCAGCATGTCGTATGCACCTCATTTTCACTTTCTATCTTTGAACCTCTCTTTTATGTGGGGTTCCCATACATATGTGTGTAAATTTAGTTACTTTCTTTAGTTAATCTGTCTCATGTCTATTTGATTAGTAAACCAGCAGCCTTGAGGGTAGAGGAAAGCTTCTTCCTACCTCACAAATTATGACAAGGATTATGTGATAACATGTATATGAAACTTCTAATAGTGCCTAGAGTGAAGTAACCGCTCAGAAGTAATGTTAGTGATTATGGTTGCTGGCACAATGGCAGTGGTTACTGTGGGGCCGTGGATATTATTCATACTAGAGGCCTGGTGCACAAATTTGGGCCCAGGTGGGGTCCAGCCAGCCTGCCCCGATGGGGGACCATCAGGCTGGGCTGGCGGGGGAGGAGGGGCCAAGGGTAGTTGGCCGGCCCTGCCCCTGATCAGGGTGTTGGGGGCCCATTGGGGGCTGGGCTGGCCGAGGGGTGGGGCCAATTGGGGCTTGGATAAGGCTGGTTGGCTGCCGCAATGTGCATCATAGCCACTGGTTGTTCTGGTTGTTCCACCGTTCCAGTTTCTGGGCTTTTATATATTGTTACACCAAAGGAAGTCACCCAGAGCTGGACCAAGGGAGACCACATGCCCAGTTTATAGATGGCATAACTGAGACCCAACGAATCTAAGAAATCTCTCAAGATTACACAAAAGTCTGATACAGGCGGTTAATCAAAAATAGATATACCAAGACAGAATTTTTATTGTGTTCCCTGAGTGCCTGGTGGTTAATCGCTTTGCCCAGGTCAACAGAGCTATCAGGAAAATGCTCTCCACCTTCAGGGAATTTGAGCCCTTTTTAAAAGGCAAAGGAAATGGGTAAAACTTTCAGTTCTATCTGAAAAAGCAAGACTAATTTTTCTAGTGGTTTCTATTAACTTGAAAAGAGCAGATCTGCCCATCAAATGGCATTTTACCAGCTGATCAATTTGGTGTCATTCTCATTGAATTAAATCAAATTGAAATGTAATTCCCTTCCCGGAACAAATCCCCCTGCAGGGACTCACTGCACAGAAGTGTTTGACCTTGTGCTGGCTGCCTAGAGGGCTTTCCAGAAAGCTAGGGGTACAAGCAGGGTCTGCAGAGCTCCTGCCCTGCTGGACACAACCCTCTCTGCTGACTTCTGGGTCAACAGAAATGCCCAGATATCTTCTGTTGACCCCTGCAGGGGCATGGTCAAGTATCTGAAGGTGGGCTTACACCTCAGAAAGTGAGGCAGGATATACAAAAGAGCAAGGAAGTCATATGCACCTCAACTGGTAAGCTTTTAGCACATTGGGAAAAGGCTCTCCCTCCAGGTAGAGAAATTACAAAATGGTACACCTACCCCATGGTAGGGAGATGGTGTTCCATCCTGTGGACTATGGCATCCCCAAACCAGAGTAACTTCACCCCCTCTGGCCTTGGGAGCCAAAAAACCTGGCATCAAATCTTGGCTCTACTGACTGATGACCTTGGACCAGTGACTTAACTTCTCTGAGCTTTAGCAAAGCAGTAATAATACCAGTCAACAGCACATGTGAATGAGCTTGAAACCTGGAAACAAGGATGCCCTCTGTGTTCGTTCAGTAAAATCCATGTAGAAGGATGAGCTCTGCCATCTGTTGGCATGAACCAAGAGATGGCCTGAAAATGTGACTGAAGAATTTGGGAAGACCCCAAACGCCAGTCATGGTATGGTCACAGGGAGACAAGAGTGAGGGGTGATGGCAATTGAGTAAGCAGAAACCCAATTAACTAAATCAGTTGGCAAGACTGTGTGAACAGAGAGAGCATGCCTTGCCTGGAGCAGAGATAAGGGGAGCCCAAGGAGCCAGAAACTGGCCATATTTATTCTGTGATAAATTCACGAAGTTAATGGCAGGCTCAGAGGCCTCTTAGCAGCAAACCACTCAGCCTTCTCTTAGAGACATTGGACCTCTCACCAACCCTTTTCAAGCTGCAACAATCCTTAGTCCCAAGGTTGTATTAAGAATTAAACAGCAAAGTGCCTGGCACATAGCAGGTGGCAAATGCACTAACATTCCCTTCTCACTAAGTTCCTTTTTTTTTCTAGAATAATAACCAATGTCAAGTTTTCCTGGCCACACAAGCATTTCCTCCTGGATTTTCCTAACACCCGTGCTCTTCCCTGCTCTAGTGTAATTATCCTCCCCCCATTTACGCATCCATCATATTCCTTCTCTCTATGCCCAGTGGAGTGTCACTATTATTGGCAAGGAACTGCCCTCTGTTCTAAAGCTAGTGGGGAAGGCAAAATTAATCAAATAAGCACATAAATATCAACTTGCAACTACCAGGAGCTAGAAAGGAGAGGTAAGCCAAGTGTGGATGCAGTGGTGTGCCCCCAGCCTCCCTTCAGGACGAGACTCTTATCCCCCAACTGCCAGGACTGTTGGATGCAGACAGCTCTCACTTGACTCTTCCCTAGGATTGGCCTCAGCCTTTAAGGTTCACCTTGGCAAAGGTCACCTATGGGATGACCTTTTGGTTAGATCATAACTTCCCTGGGGCCACTACTTTCAATGCCTGATCCTTAAAGCCCTATTGCCTCTAGGTGGAAATTCTGAAGGACCATCCCAGCATCCACACTCCTCTTGGAATGGACTTGGGCCTTGTTTTGTTGGAATCAACGCTCAACTCCTCCACCTGCCCATTCCTTCTCCCTTCACCCTGCCCCACCTCTATGGGTGTTGATCCCATAGGTGTTCCTCAATACACTTCCTGCACAGGAGTTTCTGTCTCAGGCTCTGCTTCCTAAGAAACCCATTTAAGACAACAAATCAAAGGAGGATTGATCTAGTTAGAGGGGTAGCGGCCATGAGTGGGGATGTGAGGGTCATAGAAAGTACATTTGAGCTGAAATCTCAAGAATAAGTCATCTGGAGAGAAATAAGTCATCTGGAGAGAAAGTCTTCTAAACAGAGAAAATAGAATATGCAAAGACCCTTAGAAAAGGAGAAAGTTTAAGGCCAGCATGGCTGGAATACTGAGAGTGAGAGTTATCAGGAAAGGAAGAAAGGCGAGGATGTAAACATAGGTATGGGCCAGTTCACGCAGATCTTTATCGGCCAAGTTAGATTATGATCTAACCAAAAAGAAAACTTTCTAATCTGGCTGGTATAGCTCAGTGGTTGAGCATCAACCCATGAACCAGGAGGTCACAGTTCAATTCCCTGTCAGGGCACATGTCGAGGTTGCAGGATTGATCCCCAGTGTGGGACATGCAGGAGGCAGCCGATCAATGATTCTCTCTCATCACTGATGTTTCTATCTCTTTCTCTCTCCTTCTCCCTTCCTCTCTGAAAGCAATAGAAATATTAAATTTAAAATAAACGAAAACTTTCTGATTCATTAATGCATTTGGTCTGCTCAAGCTGCCATAACAAAGTAAACAACATACTACAGGCTGGGCTCTTTAAATGACAGGAATTTATTTTCCCACAGATATGGAGGCTGGACGTCCAAGATCAAGGTTGGGCAGGGTTACTTTCCTCTGAGGCCTGTCTCCTTTGCTTGCAGATGGTCACCTTTGCTGCCTCCTCACATGGTCATCCCTCTATGCACATGCATCTCTGGCATCTCTCCTTTGTGCCCAACTTCCTCTCTTACCACTCAGATTGGATTAGGATCCACCATAATGACCTCAATTAACTTAATCACCTCTTTAAAGTCCCTGTCTCCAAATACAGCCACATTCTGAGGTATTAAGAACTAGGGCTTCGACATATGAACTTGGGAAGGACACAACTCAGTCCATAACAGTGATATTTTCTGTTTGTAAGATCGTACAAATGTATAAAACATAATTCTCAATAAATAATAATTTAATTAACCACCTTTGTTGAGAATAAATTTAAAAAAAAACAAAACATTATATTGGACCAGCCCTAGGAAAAACCATATATATGGTTGGATTATGTCATTTCAACCGTATCCTCACCAGCACCCTCTACCATCCCAATCCCCACTTTTTATTCACAGATCCTTCCTTCCCTCTGCTCCCATCCGAGGCCAGCTGTCTGCCAAGTACTGCTGGAGAAAATCAAATAATGTGCTGATCCACTCCATTACAAATTCACAGTCTCCACCTTCTGCTGGGCTCTCCGCTGCCCTGCAATCTTCCTGGTCACTCCCGGTCAAGTGCATGTGCTGCTCTGCTCGGTGGTTGTGCTAACCCTTCCAATCCTCTGTCTGCACGTAGACCCACCCTTGCCCCTCACTCTCAGAAGACCATCTGTCCTACTTCGCAGAGAAAGGAGAAGTCAGTTTCTTTCCTCACCCCTGCTGATTTTTCCAAAGCTACCTAGAGGAAGGCATGTGGTGTGGAAGAAAGAAAACAAGGTTTGGCTCTAGGCAGACAGTCTGCCATGTAAGACCTCCCTTCTTGGGCAAATTCACTTCATCTGGGATATTTTAAACTATAGCCAGAAAAAGAGGAACATTTCCTGAGACAAAATGCTGAGACTAGGAGCAGCTGGTGATCTTTTCCCAGATGACCTGAGAGAGCTTCCTAATGCCCTGTCAATATAGCCTTTCCTGTAATTTAGACACCTGTGCCAATAATCTCCTCATTGTCTAAACCAGCATGCATTGTGATTCTGTCACTTGCAACCAAAGTACTCTGTTGTTACAAATGAATCAACGTGTGCCAAATGCCTGGAACAGTGCCCGGGTCAAAGCAGATGCATACTTGTTGTTAGCTCCCTTCACATTACCCCTGAATTTCACCCCCCTTCCCATCTCAGACCACCTGTCCAAGACCACCTCCACCCCTCTCTACTCACAACCCTGCTCCTTCACGTCCACCTCAGGAGAGGGCAGAGGTCGTGCTCATCCTGCAGGAAATAAGGAGCTCCTACGAGGCAAGGTCTGTGCTGGCTTGTCTCTTGCGCCTCTGCATCCAGCACACAGTATGTGCCTAAAGCGCCTGTCTCAGTAGCAGAGTCAGAGCTGAACAGAATGAAGCTGCAAACTCCTTATAAACTGAAGCGAGCTCCATAAAACCTGTCAAAAGGGAAGGGCTGTCTGTATGTAAGGGATTGCGATTGCAGTTTTATTAGCCAAATAGATACCCCCTCATCATGAAAGGAACCTTTCTGGAGTGATAGATGGCTCTGAGGCCCTGGAGGGACATGGGTATTTCTCAAGGCCTCCAGTCAAACAAGTTAACTACATAACATTTCTCTCTCCATAGCAACCGACCTGGCCCCCTCTACCAGGCCCCAGCACCTGTGCCTCAGGAAGTCCATCAGCCTTCTGCAGCCCTCCATCCTCTGGGCACACTCACTCGAAGCCCCCGCCCCATCTACTGGAGGAGAAAGGCAAGCTTGGGGAGGGCATGGGGGATCCCGAGTCCATAAACAGGCCAAACCATGGGCCTCCTCTGCCTCTGAGCATCTACAGCATTCTGCTCAGCACTGCCTGGCCTCTGCCATCCTCCAGCAGACCTGTGAGGGGGCTTCCCAGTAGGACTGAGGAAGGAGGGGCAAGGCGAGCCTCTTCAGTACCTAGTGCTGAACACTTTCATCAGAACAATGACCCAGAGGCAGGTTATCTCATCCTGGTTGTGGAGATGAGAAAACTGAGAGGATTGATGAAGTGGAGGGACCAACCCAAGGTCATAATCTAGGATGTGATAGGATCCTTTGGACTTATCTGATGCCCCAGCCTGTGTTCTTCCCTCCTCATGATCCTACTTCCTCCCAGGGTCCCCACATCATTGGTGATCATAGCAAGACCAGAAGCAAGAGTGGTGGCAGGCTGGGCATCCCACAGGGAGAAGGGGTCTCATCCAGAGAATGGCCACCAGTGACTGGGAAGACAGACACCCTAGCCCCCTGGGTGTCAACACAGGGAGGCAATGGAGACAGTACGTGCAGACAACTCCTTTGGAAAGTCTGCAAGGAACAGAGAGAGGGGGGTTTTGTAGGATACAGGCAAGCCGTCTGGACCAGAGAAAAATTGTCCATGGAGATGGAGAGGTTAAACACAGAAGAGAGAGACATAATTCATAGTGTGAGTTCCTGGGGGCAGGAGGAATACAGGAAGGCCCAGGATCTATACTAGGAACCTGCAAACTTTTTCTGTAAAGACCAGAGAGTAAATCATTTCAGCTTTGCATGCCATACAGTCCCTGTCACAACTATTCAAATGCCATAGTGCTACAAAAGCAGCATAGACAATGCATAAATAAGTGTGGTTGTGTTCTAATAACACTTTATTTACAGGCACCTGACTGTAGCTTACCAACCCTGAACTATAGCACAGGGTTCAGGGGGTACTGAGGGTGGGCCAATGGGCGGATATACTTGGAGAGAAGGAAGACCTTGTCCATCTGTGCAGAGCCATCCATACTGCAAGAACAGTACCATCCACAGCAGGTGCACACTGAACACTGACCTGAACTATTGAACTCCTAGGCAGCTGAGAAGAAGGCGTTGGGTAAATTCACAGAGATATGTTGAGATGGAGAGCTCAAGTGTGATGGTTTTCATCCTCTGAAGAGAGGAAAGAATAAATTGGGCAGTGTAGCGTTGGTGGCCTCATGCAAGTGATAAAGGCTCGCACAGCAGGCAGACACCAGATCCCAGTGGCTCCAACAGCTGTGCCCAACAGAGTTTATTAACAATCCCCCAGAGGAGGGAGGTCTCTAGCAAGGACTGGACTGCAAAGATGGGAGGCAGCTTTGAAGTCTGCTGATAGCGCACAGCCAGGGGGGCGATTAGGTACATACTGATACAACAGGCCAGAGCTCTGGGCCAACACCTCGCAGAGAGAAGCCAGCTGGTTCCCTAGCCCAGCACTTTCAAATCACTGGACAGGCAGCAGCAATGATTAACGCCACCTGCCTCCACCCAGAGACCACCACACTGGGCTGCTGGGCAGCTCCAGCAAGGTTTTAAGCTAAAGGTTTAAAAGCTTTGGTTTCCAAGCCGCCTGCTACCTGCAGTCTAGTGGGGCTGCATTCTTTCCCCAAAATTCTTTGCTCCGTGAAGTCCATAGGGGATGGTTCGGATTTCTCAGAAAATCCATACACGAGCCCCTAATACACTCAGAGTGGAGGGGAAACAGAGAAAGGACATGACTGACATCTTAAGCCCCTGGGGGCCGGCCCTTGGAGACACGTGAACATAAAAAATTGAAGGACGTGGTAATACAGGGACAGGTACTTCTATGACAGGTGACATTTTCTCCTGCTACCTGCACATCTTAATCTATGGTGACTGCTATCTGCAGACATCCCTTCTCCTTAGAATGGTTCCCATGGCCTCTGTGACTGAGGGATGCGACTCTGAGACACTTGCTGTGCTCGCTGCTTCTTTGCACTTTGGAACTCACTGAGCTCCCACCAGTTTCCAGTGGGTGTCCCCCCTGGGTGTCCATGAAGGCCTCCATGGGTTGCCGACCGAGAGCTGCAGTAGCCACAGTCTTCCTAACAACCACTGTGAGGCCAGTTTTATGCAAGAGGAATTTGAGGCCCTGAGAGGTCCCTCGAGGGCTAAGCATGCTGATTCACTCTTGCACATTACGCCAGCCTGATGAACTCAGCTGCCTCCAGGACCCAGCCTGTGAGGTGAGTGGGCCAAGCTGCCCGGGCCTAAGTGCCAGGCACATGCACTGGGAATGGAGGAGACCATGGCAAATGGAAAGGATGCCTGTCTAAGGGGAACCGCTACTAGTGGTGACCACTCTGCTGCCACATGCAGGAAGCTGGGAATGTGGGCCTAATCCGGCCAGGTTTTCCATGTTTCAAGAGCAGTCGGGATCCAGAGTTTTTGGAAATCTGGTTTTTGGAAACAGATTCAAATTTTTTAAAAAATGCTGTCAGGCCAAACAAAACAGCTGTTGGTCAAATCTAGCCCATTAGTCAGCAGTCTGCCTCCACCGTACATATACGCGTGCTATTTCTACTTTATCTCAGTCAATCCACATACCAGCTCCTACAAGGTAACTCATATTCATCCCCATTGAACAGACAAGGACACGGAGCCTCAGAGGAACGTAAGGGACCTGCCGCAGTCACACAACTGTAAGTACGGAAATTGGAGTCTGTGCTTTCTACCGGGTGCTGAGCCACCCTGTCAATGCCAGGTTGCTCCCCCAGATAGTGAAAGCCTGGCGTGGGTAGCTCCCCACATCCCGGGTGTCCATCACTTAGTGCTGCATGAGGGGTGAGGGCTGAAGCTCTGGTGTGGCTCCCAGAGATGAAGCTCCCAGCTGGCTCCTTCAGTCAGATTTCACGCCTACTTGGGCTCAGCTGGTAGTGCCTACCATGTCCCCAGAGCCGTCACTGATGGATGGGGGAGACAATAACCTCGGGGAGCCCGAAGCCTGGGTCACTGAGAAAACGGTGAGTAGACCAGGTGGCCAAGTGCCCCAGTGAAAACAGAAACAATGGGAACCCAATTCTCCATCCAGAACCTGAGCTCTGCTTCTGAGGATGGTTCCCCTTGACTGAGCCTGGTTGTTAAAACCATCTGGTCCAACTTTGCTGTATGAACTTTATTATAAACTTCCAGGAGGATGTGAGCTGAATACTGGTTCAATTAGGAGAATTTGCATCTTGCTGAACCCCATGAGCACTGATCAAACCTGGAAGAAGTTGAGGCTCTGGCCTCAACTTTGACCTATACAACATCTTTATTATATAATAACCTAGTTGAAAATATAAAAGGCCTGTTTACCAAATTTGTAGTTGATTTTTTTTTTTTAAGATACACAGACAGTAAAAAGATCAACAGGATCCAGATGGCTCTAGACAGGCTGGACTGATGGGCTGAATCTAATAAGATAAAATAAAACAGAGATAAATGTCAGGTCCTGAACTTGGCTTCAAAACAATAACTACTCAAGGGCGGGGCAATAATGGGACTTAGCAGCAGCAGGTTTTAAAACTTGGCACTTCAGCCCAGCTGGTGTGGCTCCATGGTAGGGTGTCGACCTATGAATCAGGAGGTCACGGTTCGATTCCTGGTCCAGGCACATGCCCAGGTTGCAGGCTCGATCCCCAGTAGGGGCAATGCAGGAGGCAGCCGATCAATGATTCTCTCTTATCATTGATGTTTCTAGCTTGTTCTCCTACTCCTTTCCTCTCTGAAATCAATCAATAAAAAATAAAAACTTGGAGCTTCAGTCAACACAGTCAGTGTATCCCTGATACTAAAAGAATAACCCAGGATGTTCATCACAGCATTACTTATAACAGCATAACATTGGAAACACTATAATTTCCAGTCGCTCCATCTGTACAATTGACAATGATCTAACCATTACAAATAATAATGGCATAAAAATGTATTGAATGACATGAAAAATATTATTAAATGAAAAACAGATTACAAAGCATTATATGCAGTTTGAACCAATTTTTATTTATAGAAAAAGGATTTTAATAATCTGTGGGAAGATACACACTAAAATGTGAAGTCGGCAGTTTCTGGGTGGTATTAGGGGTGACTTGGGTGTGGGGAAAGGTCTCAGTAAACGTGCCAAGTTTTTGAAGATTTTAGAAAGCTAATGCAATAGGCATATAGAATTCTAGTGTCTAAATAATTGGAGAAAGAAGTTCTGCTGTCCTTTAGCACAACTGAACCTAGGGGCTTGAGCCTAGTTCCAGGTGCCACACTTTACAGAGAACAACTTAGTTATTGATAAAGGGTGAGAGCAGACATTGTTATTGCTTATAGTGTGCCTGGAGATTCTTTTAATCGGTTATCTCACTCAGTGGTTCCATCCATTTTACAGTGTTTTCTCCATTTTACAGATGAGGTTCAGAGAGGCCAAGAACCTACCCAAGGTCACACAGTAAACAGCAGCATCAGAATTGCTGGAGACATTGGACCCAAGTAAAGGAGACTGTAGAGGGACAGGCAACTTCCCTACCAATATTGCAAGTGCTGCCAAGCGGGAGGCATTACCAGCAGGCCCACCCTGGGAATCCTCCACGTCAGGGCTGGCCTCCAGGGCTCCTAATTGACTGAAGGTTCCTAGTCTTCTTGGGAGAAATTGGGAAGGCACCATGAGGACTGAATGGTGGGGCCATCAGGACTGAACCTCAGAACCGCAGGCACTAGAATTAAGATCCCCTCTCAGGTGAAGAAAATTCAACTCTCAAGTGTGAGGAAACCAAAGAACAGGAGATTGGTTGGAGGAGAAACCTAGGACAGCTAGCACGGGGTGATGTCAAAAACAGTCACATCCTCCCACTTCAACCCAGCCCAGCGCAGCCTCTAGGGCACTCTGCTGCAGCTCCTCATCAAGAACTGAAGAACCGCCTGGCTAGTGTGCTCAGTGGTTGGGCATCTGAGCATCAACCCATGCACCAAGAGGTTGCCAGTTTGATTCCCAGTCAGGGCACATGCCCGTGTTGCGGGTTCGATCCTCAGTAGGGTTATGGGGGAAGACAGCCGATAGATGTTTCTCTCTCATTGATGTTTCTATCTCTCTCCCCTCTCCCTTCCCCTCTGAAATAAATTTTTAAAAATTTTTTTTAATTTAAAAAAAAGAAAAGAAAGTGTGGTGTCCCTGGAACAGGTATTCCAACAGATGTCATACTGTCACTGGTCATGTGGAAGGGGATGTGTCCTAAACTTTGAGGGCTGTGAGGGTCAGAACTTTGGGTTGGCTCAACATGATTTCCCTAGGTCCTTAGCACAACCTGCATTATAGCACATGCTCCAAAAAATTACCTATTGGATTAGTTAATTAGTGAGATGGAGGGTTAGATGAGATTACCTAAAGGCCCTTTTGAACTATGAGTCTATGGTCCAATGAAATTTGTCATCAATGTTTATAAAGTCCTAATTATTTTCACCATGACTCGTTTTTTCCTCTGTTCATGCCCTCGTTGAACTGCAGTCCCAGTGGGGAAATCACCCTGTATCTCTTTCAGGCCATATCTCACCCAGGTTGGTTGCTTCACCTTGGGGCCCTGCATAGCATCCCATGATGCCACCATGCCACTAGGCCATTTAACCAAAGCCCAGAAGTTGTGTATTTTATTGTTTCCAACACTTTACCTTTACAATGTAGGTAGCTAAAAGCACGGATATTCAAATATTTGTGTGTTTTCTTTCTTGGTTATTTCCTTGGAATCTACTTTGCAAAAGGAAATTGTTCAATGTCTCTGCCTAACTGGTGGCCAGCTCTCTGGCAGATCTGGGGCCTTCAACTTGAGTTCTTCCAGCTGCTATGCATCATAATGATGGCCCAGTCGCACAGCAAGCAGACAACGGACCTAGAAACGCCTAACTCAGTCGCTTAATTGTACTAGAACATCCCAGAGGTGAGTTAGCATGGGAGGTCCACAGGGTTGTTCTTCAAGTCATTCTTATTCTCTCTGAGTCACAAGAGCCAAGATAAACATCCTCCCTCTTCACACGCCCTCTCCTGAAGCTCTTCCGATGCAGCACCAGAGTCTGGAAGATGGGTCCCTGGAGGGTGTCTCCTGGCACAAAATGGTTCTCCTGAAATTCATTGTTTATTTCCTTCCTTCTTATCATTTGTCAGTGGGAGTGGGATGTGGGAAGACTGCAAAATAAGACAGTCAGGCATTTGGGCTTTTGTGAGAGTGCTCCCTGACACTTCATCAGGAAAAGTGAGCAGAGAACGGTCATGTCTGGGATTCCTAACCCCATGCAAACAGTCTCGTCTAACTCTGCCCAGCAGAGTGACCGGGCCAAACACCTAGATGGTTTCCTAGCACTTACGAGCCCTCTGGCAAGACAGACCGATTTCTAGGGCCACCAGCAGGGTGCACATACATGCCCCTCTTTCCCACCCACCCAGGGTCAGCTCTTAGCCAGGCCTTCCTCTCTTGCTCGTTGAAAGGCCACGTGATGGAACCCACAAGGTGCCGGAATGCAGTGTGCGCGTGTCTGTGTCCTGATGGATCCCACGCATTTCCCAGCAGATGGGATTGTTACATAGGGGCACCCATTCCCCCCACGCTGAGGCAGTGAGCTCGGGGTGCTGCCCATCCCCTGCCTTCCCCATCATGACACCGTCTCAGGTATTTGCTTCGTTATAATTTGTCACACAAAAGGTTTTTCTTGCAGTTTATCCCGGGCTAATTTTAGAAATTTGTTTCCACCTTCCGACATTGATTCCTGGGGCAGCTTGCAAGCTGCCGGGAACGAAAAATCAATGGTGACAGCAGCAGAGTGGGCCCCGTTCTTCATTAACCTGGAGCTCCGAGCAGCCCAGCCCTGTCTCCTCCCTCAGGGCTGAGCTAGCCCTGGGCGAAACTGGGCAGCGGGAAGTTTTTCTTTGGTGACCTTGAACTTTCTGTTCTGAGCCTTCCCAGGGTGCCTGCTCGCCCTTTCTCCTTTACCAAAACTTACTCTCCATCCAACATAGAGACAGGGAGGGGAGAAGAAGTGAGCAAGGTCCACTGAAGCGCTGTTCACGTGCCAGGCACCAGGCGAGGCAGTTGACATGCGTGAGCCCGATGAAGTCTACCTATCATTCTCAGACGCTGGAAGCGCCCCCATTTCACAGAAGAGGAAACTGAAGCATAAAGGGATCAAGAAACAAGAAAAAGCCCAGCCCTGGCCAGGTAGCTCAGTTGATTAGAGCATAGCCCCAATACACCAAGGTTGCAAGTTCGATACCGGGTCAGAGCACATACAACAAGCAACCAATGAATGCATGAATAAGTGGAATGACAAATAGCTCTCTCTCTCTCTCTCTCTCTCTCTCTCTCTCTCTCTCTCTCCTTTCCTTCCTCCCTCCCCCTTTCTCCCTAAAATTAGTAAATAAAAAATGTTAGAAAGCAGTGTCCCACAGCTAGAAAGAGGGAGGAGGTCGCTGGGGAGGGGGAGCTGGTCCCTGACTCCAAGGCCCGTGTTCTGGTCACTGCATGCTGTCGCACTGATCACCACCACAGAACAGGAGTCTAAGAGCAGGTGCTTGGGGAGCAGCACCCCCCAGGGACACAGAAAGTGTACTTTGCCCTTCATCCTGCAGCTCCTGCTCAGCAGAAGGTTCTGCTGAGTCCTCCACACAGGGACTGGCCCTAATGAAGTCTCCAGGGACATCAGGCTGTGGTCCTGAGCCCCAGCTCCACCCCTGCGAGGCGGCAGAAGGGGCTAAGGAAGCTCTAATTCAGAATTCACAGGTCCCCAGAGCAGATGCCCAGCCCTCTGGCCAGAGGTCATCCACAAGATGTGCAGAGCCAAAGTGGATGCCGGCGATCTTTGAAATGAGTTACAAAGAGCAAGGCAGAAAGACAGGCCGTGAATTCCAGGGTGGAAAAGGAGGTAGTACTCAGGGAAGTCCAAGTCAGCCCTGTTCAGTATCAACACAATTGGAGCCACATAGCTAATGGTAAATGTTCCAGTAGCCACGCTTTAAAAGGTAAAAACAAACAGGTGAAATTAATATTAACAATATATTTATCCCAACAGAGCTCAACTAGTATTTCAACATGTAATCAATATAAAAACTTGTTAATGAGACTTTACTTCTCTTTTTGTACTAAGTCTTTGAAGTCCCACGTGTATTTTACTCTTACAGGAAATCTGAGTTCAGACTGGGCAATTTCAAGTTCTCCATAGCCAGTGGCCACTGTATTCTACGTAGAGCTAGATCTATGGTTTTTAAATGGGACCTAGCACTCCACAGAAGTATTTCAGGGGTTCCCTAAATGTTTGGTTTTAATTTCATTTTTATGGATTTTAAATTAGTACTAAACATTTTTTTAAATCACACTTAAGGACGTCCCAAACCAAATTTTAACACGTTGAAGATGACCAATAGGAAAACTTGTGTTTATATTTGAGATGAAATATTAATTCACCTTCTCATGGAATTAAAATATAGTAATAAAACATCTTGTAACCTGTTTTAAATATTAGTCATATATTAGATTTCAATGAAGTAATAACAATGACCACCAATATTTATCACACATTTACCAAGTGCTAAGTGATTTACTGGCGTCAGTTCATCAAATTCTCACCACAGATCTTTGAGGTGTGTAACATCATTCCCTTCAGTGTCGCAGGAAGGTGCTGGGACTAGGTTGTTCAACAGCTTGCTCGAGGTGGCAAAGAGCAATGTCAGGATTTAAACCCAGTACCAGCTGTCTAACTTCTAAACCCAAGTTCTTTAAGCACCAGACTACAACTAAAAACATAACAACCCACCATGCCAGTATAAATTCAGACCCTTTTCAAACTTCAGGCTACCTCCTGTCAACTCCTCTGCACCCAGGTTAACAACCTGCATCACCCACGGTCTCATCAGGCCCTCACACACGCAAGCACACAACACTACATTCCTGTTTAGTTCAACAGATATTGGCTGACACTACTATGTGTCAGTATCAGCTGTGGCCTCTTCATAGCCAAGATAAAGCTCTCTAAATCCTGCTTAGCCCCCAACTACTGGGGAAAGGTTGGATTTTATCCGGTAAATGACATGATGCCAATGAAGGGTTTAAGCAAGGGGGTGACAACAACAAAGATCAGAATTGCATTTTAGAAAGCTCATCTGATAGCTGCAGTGGAGGTAGATTGGAGGGCGTTGGGACTAGAAAAAGGAAATCAATTAGAAAGCTGTTAGAGTGGTAAATACGAGACAAGACCACAATTATAAAGGTCCTGGGTGTTGGTGATTGAGTAAATCATTGAGTGGTGACAACAGAGAGTTGAGAATAATTTTGGTTTCTGATTAAAGTCACTGAGTTAATGGTGGAACCATTAGCTAAAACAGACATACAAGAGGAAGGTCTTGGCTGAAGGCAATGAGTAGGCACGAGGTTAGGTTTTGATATCAATATTGTAATTGACTGCTCAACAGCCATTCCACCCCTCTACCATCTGTCACAGACATAGTCTGAGGAAGTCACTCCAGATCCAAGATGGGCCCTAACCCATAAACCCAATTATGATAAGCCAAACCCTTGCCAATGTCTGGTTCAGAGCATAGGTGTAAGCCAGTGAGCACATAGCATTGCCCTTGACTCTGTTAGTGTAGAGGCCATAAGTTGACCCATTAAGACCATAAGAAAGCATCTTTCTCCAACTGTTTTGGGAGAGGAATGCTCTCCTAATGTGAACAAGAAAACAAGTAGTCCTGATTGCTACTGACAGACTCCTGGAGTCAGGATAAGGCAGTTCTGGGAGAAGAGTATAATGAAGAGATTAAAAAACCTGGACCCTGGATGAGCTCATTAAGCCACTGGATCAAGCTACCCAGCAGCTCAACCTATCATCTCATGTGAGTCAACATATTTCCTAATTGTTTAAGCCACTTAGAGTTGGGTTTTCTCTCTACATGCAGCCACAAGCCTCCTAACTGATATGGATACATTGAATAGAGGTAACTCAGTACACAGAGACCTTGGAGTTGTGCAAGGCAGCATCCCCAGGGTAACCTGTGAGACACTAAAGAAAAGGTGCCCATCAGGCAGATGACTCTTCAACCTGAAGCTCAGGAAAGAGGTCAAGCTGGAGATACAGATCTGGTGTCAGCAGATAGGACATCAACTGAGAAAACAGAAGAGGCTGACCAAGGAAAGCACATGGAACGTAGAGAGGAGAGAAGAGCAAGGTCAAGGAAGGAACCCTTGGAAACGCTGGCATTAGCAGGGCTCTAAAGAAAACAAAGGTATAAAGAGAAGTGAAGGTCGGTATGTGGGGAAGAGACTGAGAGAACTTGGCCATGGAAGTAGAGAGGGAAGAAAAATAAAGGAAGGATAGGGCAACTACTGAATAGTGAAGAACACTATGGAAAGAGACATGGATAGGGACCAAGGGGGGATATTAATTAAGGGGCACGCAAAGCTGCTTTAAGACTGAGACTCATAAACATAATGGTTTAAATAAAATGAAAGTTCATTTCTCTCCCATATAATAGTCCAGAGCAAGAGATGGTCCAGAGCAAAGAAATTTCTTTGTCACTAGGTCTCAAAAGATGCAGCTTCCTTGGGTCTGGTTGCTCAGATATCCCATAGGGGTATCTTGCCTTTGTCCATATAACCAGTGTTCATCACTGGCATTTCCAAGTTCCAGCCCATAGAAAAGGGTTTCCCTTTCCAATGTTCAGTACAAACACCTTCCATGTATGAAAGTTACACATTTCCTTTTGGCAAGAACCGAGCTCATGGTCACACCTAATTTAAGGAGGCTAGGACAGAATAGACATTTGGGGACACTTAGAAAGCTCTAGTGCTGATTTCTAGGAAGTTCTCTATTTCTCAAGTGTATCATCTAGGCCTATTTATACTAATAAAAGGGTAATATGCTAATTAGACTGGACATCTTCCGGACAAAGCCACAGTGGTGGGGGCCGAGGCAGAGGTGGTTAGGGGTGATCAGGCTGGCAGGGGAGCAGTTAGGGGGCCATCAGGCCAGTAGGCAGAGGCGGTTAGGGGCAATCAGGCCAGCAGGCAAGTGAGCGGTTAGGAGCCAGTGGTCCCGGATTGTGAGAGGAATGTCTGACTGCCCCCGAGGGGTCCCAGATTGGAGAGGGTGCAGGCCAGGCTGAGGGACCCCTCCGCCCCCCCCCCCCCCCCGTGCATGAATTTCATGCACTGGGCCTCTAATCTGCAATAATACAATAACCAAGTCAACTGGATAATCTTATGGATAAGGTCTGAGAAGCTAACATATATGTGGCAATTATCCTATATAATAAAAGCCTAATATGCTAAGTGTCCGGTTGTCCTGCCATCCGTTCAACCAATCAAAGTGCAATATGCTAATGATATGCTAAGACCACTCAACTGCTCACTATGACTTGCACTGACCACCAATGGGCAGACACTCCAACCAGTAGGTGAGCTTGCTGCTGGGGTCCAGCCGATCAGGACTGAGCAAGATGGGCCAGACATGCCCTGGATTTCTCCTGCAGTCTCCCTCCCCCCCCCCCCCCCACCGCCTCCCCTGCTGGCCAAGCTCCCTCGGCCCGCCCAGCCCCAATTGTGCACCGGTGGGGTCCCTTGGCCTGGCCTGCACCCTCTCGCAATCCAGGACCCCTCAGAGGATGTTGGAGAGCTGATTTTGGCCCCATCCCACAGGCCAGGCCGAGGGACCCCACTGGTACACGAATTTATGCATGGGGCCTCTAGTGGTTTATAATGATGTATTATATAATTAAAGTTTGCTAAGACATAGATCTGAAGCAGTATCATCAAAACAAATGTAAATATGTGAGGTGTTGAATGTGTTAATTAACTTGGTTGTGGGAATCCTTTCATAATGCATACATATATCAAATCATCATGCTGTACAGTTTAAATATATTATAATTTTATTTGTCAATTATATCTCAGTAAAGCTGGGGGAAACTTAGAAGAGATAAGAATAAAATTTTTAAACGTTAATACAGAGTGGGGGGGAAAGGACAATCTGAAGAACTACCCTGAAGTTCTTAGGCTCACAAGCTTCACCTGCCACCCCTTTGCCCTCTCAGGAGAGTGCCTTGCAGCCCAGTTATTGCTGCATGACCTGCTGGCTGTGCCTAGGCCCCTCCCCTCCCTACTTCCTGACCCATCAGCCCATCTGGGAATGCACACCAGGACCAGGCAGAAAAGGGAAATCATCACATCCAGATGCTTTGCATTATGTAGGTCATGATTCCCATTTTTATTTTTAATCCCTCCTAACCACTGACTCTCTCCTCAAAATTCCTTCCCTTGGCCTGGCTCCCCTTACAAGGATACCTTTATTTCTCTCCTTCCCTTCATCAATACAACCACCAACTTGTTCCCAAACCCCCTGCAATCTGGCATCTGCCCCATCACTCAGCTGAAACTGTCACTGAGGTTGTTAAATTTAATGGTCTCTTTCTCAGCCCTCTTCCTCCTCCACCTGGCTGGGTCTCATTAGACACAATTGACCACCTTCCTTGAAACTCTCCTCTCTTGGCTGCTGTGATGTGCCACTCCACACGCCTGCCCTCCACCTGCTCCCTCCCTCCCATCACTTAATCCTGGCTCTGTGCCTTTCTTTCTGCGACTCCTCAAAGACAGACAAAGGCAATGCAACTTCTGTCCAGGGCAGTCATCCTGCTAGCCTGCTCTGAGGCCCTGAGCAGCTGTCCCCACTATTTCTCCCCCTGCTGCAGCAAAGACATAACCTGGGTTCATATTTCAGATCTGCCACTTATTTGCTGTGTGATCTTGGCAAGTTAGTATCTCTGAGTTTGTTTTCTCCCTAGGATAGAAATAACCCTCTTTCAGGTTTTGTATGATCAAGCTAGGCTTTAAGTTAATAAACAACTCCCTCACTTCCCCTCCCCCGCCCAAAAAAAAAAATCTCAGGGGTTTAGCAAACATGTTACAATCTCCAACGAAGAGGCCAGGGGACTATTCAAAATTATGCAAGAATTCAGTCCAGTGGCTCCACCATCCCCCAGGGATGGATTTTCTGTTTCAGCAGCCCATAAGGAAAAAGAGTGAGCAAATGTGTAGAAGATTGTGTGTAATATTTTGGGGGCACAGACAGGAAAGTGGCATAAATTACTCCTACCCACATTCCATTGATCAGAACTCAGTCACATGACTTCACCTGAGCGCAAGGGAGGATGGGAAATGTAGTTCCAAGAGAAACGGGGACAGTGAGTTTGATGAACACATAGTCCTCTCCATCACAGGGTTGCTGTGAAGCTGGAAATAATAGGAGTGAATCCTGTGGTCTTTCAGGAACATAGTTGGTGCTATATGAATTGTAGCCATTAGTAGCTATTTTTGTCCTGTTTGCAAACTTTCCCAAATGTTTAAGTCTGTACAGAGACTGAGATAAATACAGAGACTGAGGGAGCAGGCAGAAAAAAGGAGGGAAGCAACTGTTGTGGCCAGAAATGGAAGTGCAGGCCAGGCTTGGGGTATAGAGTTGGAGCAAGAGCAGGTGGGTGTGGACAGAAGGCTCCCAGGAACAGGGACAGGAGCCCAGCGGTGCTGAGCACAACCTCTGATTTCCTGACCAGCCCTGGCTCCCACCTGAGCCAGACCGGCCTTAGAAAGATCTGAGTTTCCTTGGAAACCATTTCTCTGGTCCTCTCTGCACATTATCAGCCAAGTTGGTTGTAATCAAACCCCCACAGGGCAGAGAATGAGCTCTCAAACTGCCATCCTGGGGTTCCATCCAAATTGCTTGCATTTCCTATTTAAATTGGTAATTTCCCCACAAGTGCTCCCCCTGCCCATCCTGAGACTTGTTAAGAAGGGAAAGTTCTGGACAGGCACCCAGACATAGCCCAGGGTCCTTGGGAATGGCTCCAAGCAGTCCTGAGTTCTCGGGCAAACCCAGGCCTCTGGACAGCCACACCAGACCAGGACCCTGTCCTCAGGCTCCTTGGGAAAACAGAGGAAACAGCCTGGACATTAGCCTTGGAGATGGGCCTACATGGACCACAGTAGGGAACTCCAGAATGGTGAGCACCATTGTCCAGACTGCATTTGAGGGACTGACTATTGTACCTCTGCAAGGTACATGCTTTCCAAGGGGGAGGGATGAGGGCTGCGCTGGGGCACCAGATATTCCTAAAGTTCTCAGAGCCGAGGCCACCCTGGGGAGAGCTGGGGAGGTCCCAGAGTGTTAAGCAGAAAGAGTCCAGGGGGCTCTGAGGCCCCTCCCCTCCACTCTCTTGGTCACACAGACACATGCTTAGATAGCCATAAACACACATGTATGTACGAGGGCATACACATGTACTGGAGAGATATGCGTGTATCTATAGACAGACACCTGCCTGTGGACTTGAATGCCATGCATACTGAGCCCCCTCCAGGCACAGTGGGCATGTTCATGTTCATGGTGGACAGAGGGTCAGGCTGCAGCACACAGGGCACAGCTGCATGAGATGGCCTTCATGAACATACAGGTACACAGACACACCACAGTCCTGCCTATCATGATGGCACCATCACTGACCCAGACATGTACTCAGACACACGCAAGACTGAGGAGGGAGGGAGAACCGGTTGGGAGATGGACCCTGCTTTGCAGGTGGCTAAGCAGGGGCAGCTGGATTCCAAATTACTAGGCAGCTCCAAGGAGATGTGGTCAAATTGAATCTAATCCTTCTGCACCTGAGAGTCTAATCTGGACATGAATACAAAGGCGGGTGGGGAACACCTGGGTGGGTCGAGGCGGGGCCTTCCTGGGTGAGGCAGGTTCCCAGATTGCAGTAGGGATCAGGGACCAGGAACAACCCGAGGGGAGGCCTTACTCCCAAAGGTGAAGCTGGATGTCAGAGCCTTACCCCCGTGGAGAAGAACCGGTAAAACCAGGAACCAGCATGGGCCTGGGCACCAAAGTAACAACGACGGAGCTTGTGGGCCAAGGGTCCCTCAGCTCTCAGATCCAATATTCAGGGAGGTGCAGGCTCTATTAAGATCTAGAGCTGAGGGAAGACAGACCACAGCTTCTGAGCCAGCCAGACCCCAGACTCGGTTACTCCCTTTGCTGCCAAGAAGATGACTGGAAGACCTGCCCTCCACCTCCAGAACCTGCCCTCAGGGCCCTACCCCCACCCACCTGCCAGGGTCTTCATCCCTCCTCCCACTGGTGGGAGCTGGGAGCCGAGCTGCATCGCTGAGGAGTGGGGAGCAGGGGCTGGATTCTGGGGCCCTGGCAGCTGTCCCCACTATTTCTCCTGCCCAGCACTGAGAAGAGTCCCACAGAGCTTCACAGCCCACCTGCTTCTTTCTAAGCAGACAGGTGTGAGAGAAGCAACGAGAACTCCAGCAGAGCAGCCGCAACCAGCTGTGTGCAGCTGCGATTCTGGTCTCCTGGCAGTCGGCTGTGGGGAGGAGAGACGGGGTGAAATTTCAGAACACCAGAGTTTCTCTCTCTCTCTCTCTCTCTCTCTCTCTCTCTCTCTCTCTCTCTCTTCTCTCTCCCTCCCTCCCTCTCAGATATTACTCTCTGACTAAAATATCCTTTCACCTACCATCTCCCGGAAAACTCTTATTTAACCTTCAAAACCCTGTTCAGGTATCCACTCTTTTATGAAATCTTACCCTAGCACTCCCCGTCTGATGAATTATTCAGTCCTTCCTCTGGGCTACCTGCATCATACCTGTTATGATTATTCACGTTAGATGTCTGTCTCCCCACTTGAGTATGAGCTCCTTGAGGGTAGGAGCTATACGGTACCCCCAACACCAGCGCAGGGTCTAACAGAACATGTCCAGGAGCAGCAATGCGATATAGCAGTTAAGACAGTGAGTTCTGGGATAAGCCAGATCTTATTCTGAATCTCAACTCTGCCCCTTTTAGCTGTGGGACTTGGACACGTTTCAACTCTCTACACCTCAGTTGGCCTGAATGTGAAGTGGGAAGAACAAAAAATAATCACTGTCTCGTGGATTGTCATCAGTAATACGTGATACAATGAAAATTGAGAGGTTAGCCCAGAACCAGGCAAGCAATTACCCTTGTTATTATCCCAGGAGCATACACTGTTGAGTCTTTGCTAACACGTCATAATGACTCCCATGGAGTCCTTTCCCCTAGAGCAGTGGTCGGCAAACTCATTAGTCAACAGAGCCAAATATCAACAGTACAACGATTGAAATTTCTTTTGAGAGCCAAATTTTTTAAACTTAAACTTCTTCTAACGCCACTTCTTCAAAATAGACTTGCCCAGGCCGTGGTATTTTGTGGAAGAGCCACACTCAAGGGGCCAAAGAGCCACATGTGGCTCGCGAGCCGCAGTTTGCCAGCCACGTCCCTAGAGAGCTCACCAGCAAATGAATGCAATTAAGTGCGGTGAGTTCCAGGACAGAGAAGAGGAGCTCCGAGAACCACGACCTTTGCTGGCCACGTGTTCCAGTGGTGACATTCATTGGCTTTGGTGTCAGAAAGTCCCAGGTTCAAATCCTGACTCAGACAGCGACCAGCTGTGTGAACTTAGGGAAGTGACTTAAACACTCAGAAACTCTGAAATGTAATGGAAATTTAATTATACAAATAATATGTGCCTGGAGGTGGTGGGGTGAGCAAGGAAGACTTCCCAGAGAAGGTGACACTAGGTCTTGAGAAGTGACTAGGAGTTTTCCAGGTAGAGAGGGGAAGCCAGGGCATTTCCAGCACAAGAAGCAGCAGGTTCTAAGGCGTGTGACCCCAAAGGACAATGAGCAGTGTGTTCATTCCAGATGACAGTGTGCAAAGGGGAAGGGGTGGAAGAGGACCTCGAAAGAAAGGCAAGGGCCGGATGGGACAGACCTGGAATGTCATGCTAAGTGGCTCCTGGCACACACCTCCACTGACAAGAGTCCCTCATCTAGGATGTGCCAGGTGCGTGCTTAGGGCTCAATAAGTGTTTGTAGGAAAAACAAATAAATGAGTTAGTGACACCAAGACCCTGGCCCCCTACCCTTCCTCTGCTGGAATTCCAGCTCTTCTGAGAATTAGCTGCAAGGCCTTGGGCAAGTCACATAACTGCTCTGAGCCTTGTTTCTTCACCAGAAATTGGAAGTGGGCGGGGCAGAGTCATCACGCCCTCTCAGGGGGTTGTCCTGAGGGTTAACTGAGAACCTGCCATCAGTACTTGCCAGCAGTAGGCTCTCGAGTTCTTGGTCGAGATTACTCTCTCTCTCTGAAAGTAACTCTGAAAACAGATGACTTACTCCATCACAAACTTCGTCACGCCCCTTTCTGGGAGCTTCTCATTCATTATCTCATTAGGTCTTCCGAGCATCCCCGCCAGGAAGACTTTACCGCCCCATTTTACAGACAAGCTCAAAGAGGTTATGTGATGTGTCCAAGTGTGTGCCTAAGCCACACAGCCAGACAGAGTCAGATTCAGGACCCAAACCCCGGTTCTTCTCATTCTAAAATTTGCCACCACATGGAGGATTTTTAAAGCAATAAACACCTTTTCTTTCTTTCTTTAATAAAACATGACATTGATGGAAACCCCAGTTTATAAAGCAATCGAAAGCAGAGATTCTCCTGCTGAAGCAGGGGCAGGGGGAGCAGCACCCCTGCTCACCTTTCTACTTGTCCCACTCACCCACCCAGCCACCCACGTCCCGCTGACCCCTGGGCCTCCCAGGAGCAAGGCCCACCCACTGCACTCCACTCCCTCCCATCTAAACCCCATGGCCAAGCCCTAGCTGGTTTGGCTCAGTGGATAAAGCATTGGCCTGTGGATTGAAGGGTCCCAGGTTCGATTCCAGTCAAGGACACATGCCTGGGTTTCGGGCTCGATTCCCCAGTAAGGGGCATGCAGAAGGCAGCCAATCAATGATTCTCTCTCATCATTGATGTTTCTATCTCTCTCTCTCCCTCTCCCTTCCTCTCTGAAGTAAATAAAAATATATTGGGGGGGAAAAGATATCAAAAACTAAAAATAAATAAAAAATAAACCCCATGGCCAAGGAACTTGCAACAAAAGTTAGACCCACCAATAGGCCTGACTTCAGAAGCACAAGTCCTGTGCTCTGCAACTCACAGAATAAAATGTATTCCTCGTGATCCCTATCCAGTCTCCCAATAAGCTTAACCTGCTAAGGTGCCCGAAGGTCCCTCGGATGTCTGGATCCAGCCTGCTAGTCTTTGAACGTGAAGCACTCTAAGCAACCAGCAGTCTACTAAATAATGCGGGGGGACTTGAAACGTGGTGCAGGCAGCAATCAGCCAGTTCTCTTCGGCAGAACGTCTGGAAGGGCTGGATGCGCTCCCTAAGGGCTCCGGTCCAGGGATGGCTGCTTGAATCAAAGAGTTAGGGATCATGGAAAATTCATTTGCAGCCACAACAGGATCCTGTTAGCAAGCTGTCCTAGGGGTGGGAGGTGGGGGTAGCTCACCTGAATCTCTATCAGAAGCCATGTCCTTGGACATCTAATAATCAGCTCTGCTTGGCTTAGCACTATCAGAGCCCAGAATTGGGTTTATCTCAAGGCCCCATGGCCTCAAAACCGTGTCAGAGGCAGGCTGACTCCCCTGCCCTCTGGCTAAGGACAAACCATAGCAGTTTGAGCCCCTGTGGCCCTGTTGTGGCCCTTCCTCCCTTCCTGAAAAGATGAAGGTGTCATGGGAGGGCTTCACCCCACTCCTCTCAACAACTCCTCACATCCTCACCTTCATCCCACCTCCCGTCCAAGGATTACAATGCCGTCGAGTTTGTACCAGCCTCACACCTCAAGGATCTGCACCCAAAACCTCTCTCTTGCCTCTGGCAAGAGACAGGCTCAAGATTGCCCCCATGCTAAAGGCAGCAGCCTTCCCAGGGTGGCCTAGCTTGTTTCAGGCGCATCCCAATTGAGGTTCCATCACTTAACCAGCTGCATGACCTTGAACCAGTCATTTCACCTCTGCATCTCAGTTTCCACATCTGAAAAGTGGAAATAATAATCCCTGCCCAGAGAAAGAATCCTTGTGAAATGAGATAGTGATACCTGGAAAGGGCTTAGCACGTGTCTGTCCTTACATTACTCAAGGAAATGTAGTCATTATTGTTACGTATTAGCTCACTGTCCCATCAAGCTAATGGTCTGTCTCTCTCCTTCCCATCACAAGAGACTTCTTATATTTCCTGAGCACTCAGCCCCACTTCGCCCATGTCAAACAGGGCCCTGTCCTCATGCCTCTCACCCAGGTCACCAATGGCCCCTGTTCTCCTCATTCAATGGCTTCTGCTCAGCTGCTAATTGAGGACTTTGCTTTAGAATGCCATTCCTTTATCTAACCAGTATTTCTTGAGTGTCTGTGCTAAGGACTGCACGAGGCTCTGACTAACACAGTTAGTGCCAAACACAGTTCCTGCTCCTATGGAAGGTCAGCCTGGGGATAGGATGATGCCATGTGCCTATGGGACCCCCAGCTAGAAATGTGCAGGAGGCAGTTCAGAGGGGAGGCAGGGCTGGAGAAGGCTTTGGAGTCATTCTCCCAAGTGCTCTGGACATAAATTTTAGAAAGTGCCAAGAGCTAGAGATGTCATCAGGAGCCTTCCTCAAGGCCCAGACTTCAACCCTGCCTTTCTCATGATACCCAGCCAAAGCCACTGCCACATCCAGCTCTTCCCTGCAGGACCCTGCTCCAAGGTGAGTGTGTAGGGTCAGCTCCCTTAGAGATGAATACCTGGTCCAATGGACGGGGGGCTCTGGCCTCTTGATTACCTGCTGGCAGGGAGTCTCGTGATTGCAATCATCTGATTAGGGACTCGTGCTCTCAGCAGAGCTGAGCAGAGCACAGGCCAAAGTAATCCGGGCCAGGTAGAGTCGTCATGGCTATGTGGTGACGTAGGTGAGGTTTACCCTCAGCACTGCCTACCTTCGCCCTCACACTTCCCTTCTTCCATTGTACATTCTGTTCCCTGCACTTCGCCAGAATTCCCACTGTGCTGATTTGTCTTCACTTCCTCCACCCTCCGAAACTCAGCTCTTATCTCTCACTCTACCACCCCTGGCCCCTATCTTCCAGCCACCATACTCACCGCACACCACACTCTTGGTCTCTGTAAGCCCAATTAAGTCAACAAATCCACCGTTAATTAAATACTGAGCATTTAGTATAAGGATATATTATTTTTAGGAAATTGCATAAATGATACTATGGAATTATATTTTTGTCGCTATAACTGTGTGGGTACAACTTATAATTCACTGTGGCTTTTCTGTGGTCAATGGGTAATGGATATTTATATCTCTTTTACAGGATTCAAAGGCTAATATAACTAGTATCAAAGCTATAGAACTCTAAGGCCGTAGCTCTTTTTCTGACACAGGTTAGTTAGAATTACAGTCTCTCCGCATTCATTCCTTGGGTAGAAAGTGATCCCTAGGTAATACAGCACTCGAGTGTAGAAAGGCGATCTTCTCTGTTGCCATCTGCTCTGTGATGCAGTTTCCAGGAATACACCAGGGGAGGGACTCCCTTTCCTGCAAACCCTACTCCTCCAGCAATTCTGTCAGCCTGAATGAAGAGCCTTAAAAATATGCATTTTCTTTGACTCTCTAATTCTGCTTCCAGAAACTAATTCTAAGGAAAATGTATGTGGAAGGATGTGGGCACTGTTTAAAATAGCTATGGATAAAAATGGAAAGAAGCTATTTTCACACAGTGAGAAGCTATGCAAGTTATTTACCTAATGCCTCCCAGCCTGAATCCATCCTTCCATATTCTGCTCCGTTGCTGGGGCCAGGACTCTGCACACTCCACGTCCCAGGACCAGCTGGCTTCCTGTTGGATTCCAGCAATGAGAGGCACTCAAGGAAGGTTGGAAGGCAGGCAGAGGGGAGAAGGGCCTGAGTTCCGGTTTTTCCTTTCCTGCCAGCACCACTCCAGGAGCAGCAGCAGTTGGCTCCAGCCTCCACTTCCTTTCTGCACTCCCAAACCCAGCCTCCTCACACTCCTCCAAGATACCGCCAGCAGCTGGTGGCATTCCTTCTTGCAACTTTTGAGCACCCTGAACCCCTGCTCCGAGTGCCTAGGTTTTAAGTGGGCCCCCATATTTTCTTTTCCTCCTCTAGCCCTCGGACGGTACGTGCTTCCTGCAGTTACTATCTCTGAGTCACCTCTGTGTTCCCTTTTTGCTCTATCAGCATCCCAACATCTATGTAGCTAATTCCCTGTATTCAATTCCCTCTGTTTGAAAGCCCTGTGTGATGTCTGATCTCCTAACTAACTGGGCCCAGGCTAATACAGGTGCCATTCCGCAGCCATCAGATGGATAAAAATTACAAATGTAACAATACCAAGGGTTAGCTAAGATGTAAAGGAACAGGAAATCTCATACATTACTGATAGAATTGTAAATTTATATAACATGTTAGAGAGCAATTTGGCAGGCAATGTCTAGTAAAGTTGAGAATACATACACCCTTCAACCCTGCAGTTCTGGTTCTGGGTATGAGCTCTAAAGAAACTCTTACAAATTACACAAGACGACAGCATCATTCTTTATTTTCACTATCAGTAGAAAATGGATGAGTCAATTGTGGTAGAATAGAATACTACACAACAGTTAAAAATGAATCAATGGAAGTTACGTACAATAATATAGATAAAACTTAGAAACATCATTTTGAATGAAGAAAGCAATATACAAAAGGATGTGTATAGTAGAACATCATTTTATATATATTTAAAGTTTTTAAGCCTACAAAGCAATACTATATATTGTTAATGGGTATATTTGGAGATAGTAAGGAGAATATATTCATGCGTTGGAAATGAGAAGCCCTAACTCTAAAATAATGGTTACTGAGGGGCAGAAAAGAAAGTGGAATTGGGAAAGGGAACACAGAGTCTTAGACTTTATTTCTTAAGCCATAGTGGTGGGTACTATTAAAATGGGAGTCTGGAAGGTAGGGGCTTAAAGAGGGAGATAGAGTCTGTGTTAGGAGTTCGAGGGAGTGGCGACCAGTTAACATATCACGCATCAACATCCATTAAAATGATTATGTAAAAATGTGATGTATTGACATGAAGAGAATGTATCAAGTAAAAATTAAGAGTACAAAACAGCCCAGCCAGCATGGCTCAGTGATTGAGTGTCGACCTATGAACCAGGAGGTCATGGTTTGATTCCCAGTCAGGCACATGCCTCAGTTGCGGGATCGATCCCCAGTGTGGGGCGTGCAGGAGGCAGCCAATCAATGATTCTCTCTCATCATTGACGTTTCTATCTCTCTCTCCCTCTCTCCTGCCTCTCTGAAATCAATAAAAAATATATTTTTTTAAAGAGTATAAAACAGTATGTATTTCATTACCTCCTCTTTATAAGCTACAATATATATGTGTGTGTGAGGAGAAATGACTGGAAGAATACACCAAAATGGTAATAAGGCCTACATGACTTTTATTTACTTCTTTATAGTTACCTGTATCTTCTATTGTTTCTAAAACAAATATGGCCCTAGCGGTTCGGCTCAGTGGATAGAGCATCGGCCTGTGGACTGAAAGGTCCAGGTTCGATTCCGGTCAAGGGCACATGCCCGGGTTGCAGGCTCAATCCCCAGTAGGGGCCATGCAGGAGGCAGCCGATCAATGATCTCTTATCATTAATGTTTCTCTCTGTTCCTCTCCCTTCCTCTATATTAATAAAAATATATTTTAAAAAATAAATAAATAAAACAAATATGAATTTCTTATAGAGTAAAGCCTTAAGGATTTTTTAACGTAACCCTACAGAAAGCCCTCTGTTATCCGCTGCTGTGATCTCAACATCCCACTGGGGGGTTTCCTGGAGTGTGGAATGTTAGATGATTGGAGGTGGTTTAATGCAGATTAAGCATTTCTTATTTTCATAAGTATGTGTTTATTTTAATGTATAGCACAAAAATAAATTACTTTCAACAAAGGGCGCTGAGACAAGTGGACATCCACATACAAACATAAATAAATCTAGACACAGACCTCGTCACAAAAATGAATTCAAAATGGATCACAGACCGAAATGTGAAATGCAGAACCATGAAACCCCATTACCATAGGAGAAAAAGAAATTAGCACACCAAACCCATGATTTTTGATTGCTACTCAAATTTTTTTAAATGGGATTCCTGCAGTGCAGGAAAGGGGATTGTCTTTTCAATAAATGATGCTGGGTCTGCAGGATATCTATTTGGATAAAACGTCATTTAAACCCTTCTTCACTATACACAAAAATCAGTTCCTGGTTTCTAAATGTTAAAGATAAAACAGTAGAGCTTCTAGATGGTAAACGGGGGAGCATCTCTTTATGACTTTGGGGTGCAAAGATTTCTTAAACAGAACAACATGGTACTAATCATATGGGAAAATATTGAAAAAGCAGACTACTTTAAAATTAGGGACTTCTGTTTAGCAAAGGACACCATTCAGAGATTTAAGAAGAAAAAAAAAAAAACAGAGTAAAAGTGATTGCAATATTTATTGATCCACAACAGATTCACTTCCAGAATATGTAAAGAAGCTCCACAAACCAAGTGTAAAAAGACCACACAATTGAAAAATGAGCCAAATACTTAAACAGGCAAAAGAAGACGCCCAAACATCTCACAAACATACGACACATGAGCAGTGCTGTGGAGAACTGGTAATGTTCTCTTTCTTCCTCTGAGAGGTGATTCGGTGGCTATATTCACGCTTAGAGTTTCCCAATGTTCAATTCATGAAGCTATACCCCTAAGATTTGTGTACTTTATACATCAAAGAAAAGATTGCTTAAAATGAAATTTAGGATGTTCATTGCAGCATTATTCATGGTGGCCAAAATATGGAGACATAGTATAAATGGTTTCATATATACTATGGGAGACTATTCAGCCATAAGAAAAGATGAGAAGATGAATACGGCCAATATGGATGAACCTTGAGAATATTAGGCTAAGTGAAATAAGTCAGTATAAGAAGCTAAGAACCATCTGATTTCATTCATATGTGGGATATAAAACTGGAACTCATAGACACAGACAACAGTATGGTGATTGTCCAGAGCAGAGGGAAGGGGGTGGGAGGGGAAGTACAGGGAAAAGGGGGCCAAATATATGGGGACGAAAGATGATTTAACTTTGGGTGATGGGCAAACAATGCAATATACAGATTATGTATCATAGAAATGTACAGTTGAAACCTATATGACCCTATTAGCCAATGTTGCCCCAATAAAGTTAAATTTTTTTAAATGAAATTTGGGTAAGCAATATTTTGGTCCTTCTGTTTATCTAAAGACAGTTTGGAAATATAATAATGCCTACGTAACTTTCAAAAAAAATGATAGAAAGATAAACCAAAAATAAATTAAAATGATTACCTTTGTGGGGAAGGGTGAGAATAGAGGGGAAATAATAGGAATAAAAATTAGCCTATTCTGAATTCTTTTTATTTATCAATCTTGATTCATAATTTCCTATATATAATCAATATAATTTTAAAATAAATTAATTTTTAAGAATATTGAGCAATTGTAAATTAGTAATCAGAGTAGTACATAAACACTAAAGGCATTAACTCACCTAATTTCTCAACACTGCCATAAGGTAGGAACTATGATTGCCCCTACTTTAGAGATGAAAAGCGAAGGCGTGTGAGTTGGTAGCCACAGAATCAGAATTTAAACGCAAGTCTCTTGCTCTTAAATGATTTGCCACGGTTTCCTTTTTTTAATATTTGTATAGATTTCAGAGAGAAGAAGGGAGAGGGAGAGATAGAAACATCAATGATGAGAGAGAATCATTGATCGGCTGCCTCACGCACGCTCCCTACTGGGGATCGAGCCCGCAACACCGGTATGTGTCCTGACCTGGAATCAAACCTCGACCTCCTGGGTTCATCGGTCGACACTCAACCACTGAGCCACACCGGCTGGGCTTTGCCACAGTTTTTGATTCAGTACCAACTATGTCAGAATTTTCTGGGCTACTCATTTGAAAATGCGGGTTCTCTAACCTCACACCACATCTAATGGATCAGAACCTCTGGAGGCGGGGCCCCGGAATCTATATCTAATGAGATACCCAGTTCATTCTCAGCCACCTTAAGGTTGAAGATTGCTGCACTTCACTGAACTGTCTCCCCCAATACACAGTGACTAAACATTCTAGTTATCTTGTAACAAATTAATGCAAAACTTCCTGACATAAAGCAATCACCATTCTATTTTGCTCCCAAATTCACAGTTCAGCAACGTGGTCAGAGCATCACTTCCACAGACTCTATTGGTCAAAGCAGTCCCAAGCTGCAAGAGGAAAGAGATTAGACTCCACCTCTTTTTTTAAAAAAATATATCTTATTGATTTTTTTACAGAGAAGAAAGGAGAGGGATAGAGAGTTAAAAACATCGATGAGAGAGAAACATAGATCAGCTGCCTCCTGCACGCCCCCTACTGGGGATGTGCCGGCAACCAAGGTACATGCCCTTGACCGGAATCGAACCTGAGACCCTTCAGTCTGCAGGCCAACGCTCTATCCACTGAGCCAAACCGACTAGGGCTAGACTCCATCTCTTGATGGGTCGTGACAAGGTCCCGCTGTACAGGCGCCTATGTGATGGGAGCTGGAGTTGCAGCCATCTCTTCAAGGGGCAATCTGTCATCTGAAGCCTCTGCTCACATGCAAAATCGGGTCAAACCAACCAGGCTGCTTCAGTGTAGAGCCTGGAGAGAACAATGCTTAACATTCATCAAAGTCACTTTTCCAACAGGCTTCCTCATGCTTCACGGTTCGCCCTTTTCTGCTTCGGGAAGAGGTGAGGCAGCTGCAACGCACACCTCAGTGGTCCCCCTCAGGAAGCGCCCGCAGTGACAATGCTTTCTTGGCAGCTCATGATCTCATGAACTAATCAAAAAATGTATGTGTTCACCCAGCTCCCTTCTGCATTCAGGTGGCCTCACCGGGGCATAGGGTAAATTGGATGGGAGATTCAGAAACCAAATGGAAAAGGTTCAACAAGAAGGCGCCATTGACAGAGGGTAAATTGGTACAACCTTTCCAAAGGGCATGTTGGCCATTTGTGTCGACATGTAAAATGTGCACCTTCGTTGACCCAGCACTCCCACTTCTAGGACTTAGCCCAAGGAGATAACAGCCCAAATGCACGCAGACCCGTGCCTAAGCTGGCACACGCGGTGTTGTTTAGAACAGTGAAAAATGGGGAACGACCTTCACGCCCACCAGTGACTGATAGATTGAGCAAATAAATTGTAGCTCATTAATACTAATTTTCAAAGAATGAAGTAGATCTACACGGACTGACATGGAAGAATCTCTGAGACATATGGTTAAGTGGGGGGAAAGTATTTCAACCATACATATCATAAATCACATTTCTACAAAACCAGGTGTGCTTCACCCCCAAAGAGAGGTGGCTGGGAGAAGGGCCCCAGGGTGGTAGCAGTAGGTGTGAGTGAGGCTTTGAATTGTTAAAATGTTTAATAACAATGAGGAGGCTTCTATCTACTATGTGCTGTGGACTGTTGTAAATCCCTTACATGTATTAACTCACCTTATCTTCATCACAACCCTATGAAGTGAATACTCTGTTTGTAATGATCGGAAGTTATTATCTCTGCTTTAGAGACAGGGCTCCTGAGGCACACAGAGGTCAAACAGCTCTCCCACAGCCACGTGACCAGAAAGTGGCAAAGGCCAGAGCCAAACCCAGGCAGTTAGGCTCCAGAAAACATGCTCTTAGTCATCAAGCTATCCTATCTCTCCAGTCATTTGATGCAGCATTTTTACCAAAACAAGAAAGCCATTCTTTCTAAAGTCACCAAATTGCCTTAAGATGCTTGACGTTTCCAGAAAGGTCCTTTGTGAAAGATCTTCCTGCCCTTTTACTCAGCTGGTTGTACAGACAGAATTCCTCCCAGGAGAAGTCCAAGGGGCATGACCAGGAAGCCCCGAGGTGCAACAGGATGTTAAGGAGACCCAGTGGGAGGCTCATCCTCTTGGGTCAGAGTGTGGGGTCCACCAGGCCATGGCTGACCAAAGGTCAAGAAAGACCCTTAGCGCCTGCAGACCCAAGCCACAGCTCCTGCCCCCAGGCCCCATTCAAGATTAGAAAAACTGCCCAGCCATCATGGCTCAGTGGTTGAGTGTCTACCTATGAACCAGGAGGTCATGGTTCGATTCCAGGTCAGGGCTCATGCCTGGGTTGCGGGCTCGATCCAAAGTGTGGAGTGTACAGGAGGCAGCTGATCAATGATTTTTTCTCATTGATGTTTCTATCTCTCTCTCCCTCTCCCTTCCTCTCTGAAATCAATTTTAAAAAGGAAGGAAGGAAGGAAGGAAGGAAGGAAGGAAGGAAGGAAGGAAGGAAGGAAGGAAGGAAGGAAGAAGAACTTATGATAAAAAGCTGTTTCAAATGAGACCCCACTGGCTAGAAAGTGAGATCACCAGATAGGTGGTATCAAGCATGCAGGGTCCCAGCCAGAGTCCAATCTCTGCGTCCTTGGATTCAGGCATGCCCAGAGCTTGGTCCAAAGATGAGGGTCCAAAAGATGAGGGGAGAGGTGCTTCTAAGCACAGCTCTGCTGTGTCATTGGTTTCCCAGCACTGTCCCAGTGGCCTTATGCCTAAGACCTAGAACAAGATGGCTTCATAAATGCAAGTTGAAGTTTGAGGAGCTGTTCATTTCCTACCTCCACGGGTTCCTGCAAGCAGGTGAGTCAGCAGCAATCCCTCAGGGCCCTCAGCACATAGGAGTTGGGGCCCCTTCAGCCTAGGGGATAGAGCTAATGCTGACACTTTGGCCTCCAATAGGGGCAGGAGGGAAGTGGTGGGCACTTGTGGCTGTCAAAGGCACATGAGGTGTCCTGGGGGTGCCCAGATGACTTGGGAAGGGATTTATGTACCAGGAGTTGCCTCAGGGAAGTTAGGGGTTAAGTTGCCCAGGAAGAGTATGTGGTGTGAGAGGCAGAGATCCAAGTGCGAATCCTCAGGTGACCTGAGAGAAAGAGGGCTTGCAAGGAGACTGGCTGAGCATCTTCTATGCTAATGATGGGGGCCCGCCCTAATGATGGGGGGGTTTGGGTTCTTCCCACCTCATCATTCCCATCACTGCCCCAGCCTCTACCCCCTCCTCCTTCCCCACACTCAGAGAGCCCCTGTCTCCGCTCGCTCCCACAGTATTGGAACTCAGGTCTGTGTCTTCCTTCCATCAGGAGTCCTGAAGAACCAGGTGGGGGTGCTGAGCTGGAGGCAGAAGGGAAGGGCTCTCACTCTGGAAACTTTCTTTTTAAAGCACAGCAAGAAACAAATGGCTCTGCAGTCCACCGGGATCCCCTTGGGTTGGAAATTTAAAATGCATTAAGGTTGAGAGACTTATAAACATGTCATAACACGCTCTGCAAGCTGCTGCCTCTGTGACTTGCGGGCACCAGAGCCCCAAAGGGCACAGGCAGGCACATTCACTGCACAGAGATGGGCGCACACAACCATCCCTGGAACACACTCCTTCACTCCTGTGCACATATGCGCATATACTCTCCCCATGAATGGGCTCACGCAGATCTGTGCACCCGGCCCCCCAGATAGATGTGCATACATAGACCCTGCACACATACTCACATAGGAAGAGATGTGCAACTTCATCCAGCCCCACCTTGTGCATAAATATACACACCTGCCACACCCACATAGGCACACAGATTTGCACATACAGTCACCCCACAAACATGCACACATCTTTAGCTTGCACACACACACACACACACACACACACACACACACCTCCTTATTTGTACACATTTCACAGAGATAAACCCAGGGCCAGGCTCACCCTGAATTGGAGACAGACATTCTCATTCCACACACAGACACGCACACTCACACATACAGATCCCGCCCACATCGGCACGGAAGTGTCTGCACATTTATATACACTCATCCAGAATATAGACATTCATATGCATACACACTCATCCCACACCAAATATATGCATTTACTCTGCCCAAAGCAAAGGCATGCACAAAGATGAATGTGCATCCACCCACGGGGAGTGTGCATACGCCGCCCACAGAGCTGCAACACCGTCAAACAAACATTCAGCATTCCTGCCGACGTCAACAACCATCTGGGTGGCCATCCAACAGCCCGGACTCTTGCTTTTTTTTTAAGTTTCTCCAAAAGCCTGAGCATCACCCTAGATTCCACAAGCCTCCTCACCCTCCACACCCAGGCCATTTGTAAAGTCCATCATTCCTGCCATCCCCGAAGCCATCGTCATTGTACTCCATGGCTCCGTCTTTCCTCTGAAACACTGCTCCAGCTGCCTCCCCCCACGGCCTCACTGCCACCGGTGCCACCTACAATCCGTCCTCCACATGACAACCTGCAGCAAAAGACCTGTCCGTGTCCTCCATGACACTTGAAATAAAATGCAGACTCCCTAGCCAAACCTACAAGTCTACAAGACTTCACCTTGCACAACCCCTCCCCACTCTCACCACCTTGGCCTCCTTCCCTTCCTCCTTTAGGGCCTTTTCATACACTGCTCCCTCCACCAGGGAGGCTCTTACTCTTCCGATGGCCCACACTCATCTGCTAGGTCTCTATTGAAATGTCACCTCCTCTGAGAGGTCTTCCCTGATTACTCATTCTAAACCAGATACTCCTCATTATTCTCAATCCACTGTATCTTGTTTCCTGCATAGCACTTAGGCAATTTCTTTCTGTTTATCCTCTGTCTTTCCCTCTAAGCCTACACTGTCCAATAGAGTAGCCACAGGTGGCTATTTAAATTTAAATTAACTACAATTAAATAAAACCAAAACTTCAGTTTCTCAATGGAACTAGCCCCATTTGGAGTGCTCATTAGCCACATGTGGCTCCTGGCTACTCTACTGCTCAGCGTGGACATTTCCATCATCGCAGGATGTTCTCTTGGATGGTGCTTCTCAGGACTGCGGCGTGGAGAGAGCAATGCCTCCCCTATTCACTAATGGTGCTCTGTGCCCAGCATGGTGTCTGGCACACAGTAGGGGCTCTGGAAATACGTGCACACAGCCATAAAAGGAGAGTTATCCTTTCACATTCAAACACTACCTCTTTCTTGAAGCCTTCTTGTCATCCTTCTCTCTCCCCTCCCCCCCAGCCTGAAGCTTGTACCTAGATGACAGACGGGTGTTCATTGGGCAGAGACCTGAGTTCACTACAGGCTACACAAAATGAGAGGAGAGGAGGAAGTATTCTAGGCCGCATCCCTATGAAGGCCCCCCTTCATCCATCTCTTTGGAGGCCAGAGAGTGACTGTATTAAAAGTACAAACCCACCCTGACCAATGTTTCTAAATGGTTAGAGCATTGGCCTCACACCAAAGGGTCATGGGTTCCATTCCCGGTCAAGAGCATGTACCTGGGTTACAGGTTCCATCCCCAGTCTAGTCAGGGTGAGTGCAGGAGGCAACCAATCAATGTGTCTCTCTCACATTGATGTGTCTCTCTTTCCCCCTCCCTTCCGCTCTCTAAATATCAATGGAAAAAAAATATCCTTGAGTGAGGATTAACAACAACAAAAAGTACGAACCCTACCCTGGCTAGTGTGGCTCAGTTGGTTGAAGCGTCATCCCGTACACTGAAAGATCGTGGGTTCGATTCCCAGTCAGTGCACATGCCCAGGTTTGCAGGTTTCATCCCCAGTTGGGGCACGTATGGAAGATGACTGATAGATGTTTCTCAGATCAATACTTCTCTCTCTCTCTCTCTCTCTCTCTCTCTCTCTCTCTCTCTCTCTCTCTCTCAAATAGATAAAAGAACATATCCTCAGGTGAGGATTTTTTAAAAGTACGAACCCTGGACACAGGCAATCCCAGGTCACACCCAGCTCTGCTTTTACTAGCTGTGACTTTGTGTAGTTTGCAGAACCTCTCTGAGCTTCAGTGTCCTCATCTGTAAACTACACATCCTCATGCATATCTCACAGAGAGCTTTTAGGAGTAAAGGAGAGAGTGCACATCGAAGATGTAGCACAGTATTTTCTTAGATGGTGTTGCCTACCTTAACAGAATTAGGGCTCTTTTATATCCCTGCCAGCTAAATACAGAGTCTTGTGTGGAAATTTCAGTTTATTCCAGCAATGTCTGAAATTCTGTAATGCCCTAGCCAGCTAGCTCCGTTGGTTGGCGCATCATCCTGATACGTCAAGGTTGCAGGTTCAATCCGCAGTCAGAGCACATACAAGAATCAACCAATGAATGCATAAATAAGTGAAATACTTTATAAATGAGTGCTCTGGGTTACTACCCAGATGACCTGATGATTAACTAGCCTCTGATCCTGGCCCAGTGGCTGTCCTTCTGGTGTAAAACAATCGATGGTAGTGTCTCAGTAATTAGTTTACATGGTATTGAAAGACTAGTGCTCATACCAGAATATTGTTAAAAGCACTCCATGATTACCAGGGAACCCCACATGTGGTCCTCACCTGTCATTCCATCCAAGATGGGGCGGGGTCCATGACTGAGCTGCCTCAGTCCTTCTGCTTGAGTCTCTTCCGGTAGGATGATGGGGAGGAAAGTCCTGGACAAATTAAATTATCAGAAAGGAAGGAACCGGCCCCAGGAGGAAGCAGCTGGCTCAGGAGGGAAAAGGAGGGGAGATGAGAGGGAATTTAGTCACCAGGCAAAATATAGTATTGTGCAGCGGTAAATGTATGGGCTGCGATGCCAAAATGCCTGCTCCAGTCCCAGTCTGCTCCTCCAAGGCTGGGTGACCTTGACAAAGTTATTTGTTCTCCCTATGCCTTTGTCTGTGAAGCAGGAATAATGATAATACCTACTTCAATGGGTTGGTTGGGGAGTAAATTAGTTAAGATTTATAAAGTGCTTAGAATGGAGCCCGGCACACATTACAGTCTGAGTTTGTTAAATAAATTGGTGAAAATAGTGGAGGCGTACTAAGAATTGGACCTGGGGAATCTCCCTACACCTTTTCCCTCCCTTCTCCCCTAAGCCCCCTTAGCAGACCTTCCCATTTTCTTTAAAATCCTCTGCACCCAACCATCCCCATTCCCCTCCTCTGATTCTAGGCAGATTCCATCAGAGACCCAACGTGGCTCTGAAGAAAAGACAAGTGCCCAAAATATGGGGAAAGATGCTCAGCCACTCATCTAGGGTGTGGGAATTAAACCTGCAGTAAGAGATCTTGAATGGGTCTCACAGAGGGCTGAGAGGTGCTTAGAACACTTTCTGAATGAGTGCACCTTTGTTCAGTTGGAAACCTTAATGTGGCATAAAACTCTCTGGGAAGGCTCCAGACAGCCACGATTCAGACTTTTTTAAATACTGAAATAATATTGGTATACTAACAAAAACTGCCTGCGTTTCAGCACTTAACAGCAATGCGGTGTACCGAAACACCAGAATATTACATTCTAAAATGTCGCAGGTTTCATGGCCAAGAGCTGTCTGGGAAGAAAACACATGGCCTGTCCACGGAGGCAGCCCCTCGATAGAGTGAAGCCTGGGGTCAAGGGTGCGGGGCAGTGGGGTGGGAAGGAGGGAGAAAGTAGAGCGAAAGAAATCACCAAAAAAGACAGGTGGGCACTGGGCCAGTGACAGACAACACAGCCCCCAAAGATGTCCACATTTTAATCCCTGGGATTTGCCCATGTTGCCTTACAAGGCAGAAGAGACGCTGCAGGTGCGATTAAGTGAGGGATCTTGAGGTGGGGAGGGTGTCCTGGGCTATCCAGGTGGGCCCGATGTAATCATACGGCTCCCTACAAAAGGGAGGCAGGAGGGTCCGAGCGAGAGAAAAAGAGAAGTGATGATAGGAGCAGAGGTTAGAGTCATGCAAGGCCGCAAGACAAGGAGTGTGGAAGCCTGTCTCAGCTAGAAGAAGCCGGGAGACAGACCCTCCCCTGGAGCCTCCAGAAAGAACACAGCTTGCTCCCGCTCTCAGAGAGGCCGGCTGCATCGCATGATTCTCCCCCCATAAGAGGGAAGGCCTCAGGGTCTAAATCATGGCCATGTGGCAGGGTAGGGTAGTTGTCCCTGGGGTCCCCTTGCCTGGGCTCAAGTTCCAGGACTGCCAATGACTAACTTTGTGACTCTGGGCCTCACTGTTCCCATCCGTGACACGGGGGTGTCAACACAACCTATTTCCTAAGGGCTATTGTGAGGACATAATGAGACACTACGTGTGAAAAGTGCTTCCTGTCATCTGAGTTCCAGAAGGAGCAGGGGGCAAGGACCCAGGCAGCGGGGTGCCACGGGAAATAAACCAGCTCAGGAGTAAGGTCACTAGGGGGCCCAAGCCTGGATCTACCACTTCCTAGCTGCCGACCTGAGGGAAGAGCCTTCGAGTCACTTAGCCTGGGCTTCCTTTCCATCCTACAGAGACCCCCATTCAGTCACTCACGCCACACACAGACACTGAGAGTCCTTCATGTGCCGTGAGTGAGACACACACTGCCCGGGTCCTCATGAAGCTGGCGTTCTAGCCTGGAAGACATGAGAAAACAAGTGAACAGACAAAATGATTTCCAGCCCAAATGAGCGCCATGGAGGAAATTAACCAGGGGCCGAGGCGGGGAAGCAGGGGAGGGGGAGCCGACCATGCAGAGAAGAGGAGCAAGTGCATCTGGGCAGAGGGACGAGCAGGTGCAAGGACCCCAAGCAGTTTGGGGACCAGAGGAGCCCAGCCCGGCTGGCACGCCCTGAAGACAGCATGAGATGCTCGTCACTCGTTCCCTGCTTGTCATGAGCGTGAAAGAGGATGGTGCCTGTAAGACAGTGGGCCTGACACCCACGTGTGGGAGACACTTAATAGAGGTGAGTTCTCTTTCTCCCTGCGGGAGTCGGGGCTTGGGTCCCGAGAGGGGCTGCGTCCCAGGGACAGCACTCCTGGCCAGCTTCAGCCACAAAGCCCTGGTGGCTCCTGGGGGACCCTGAGCTCCAAGCCTGCTTGTCACCATCCAAGGGCACACTTTCTCCCTTTGTCTAATTATTTCTAATTGGAAGAAAAATTGTTTGGCAAATCAGCTGGCATCTCCTCAGCTCCGGTGTCCTAGCAACCCAGCTCTCGGTGTGACACCAGAGAGAAGGCGGTTTGCCACATCCGCACTGCAGGGAACGCCAGGGAAGGGCGGGCACCACCGCCGCACCCCTGGCCCGGCGTCTCCCCGTCACCGCCGTGCCCAGTCGGGTGCGCGCACACTCGTGTCCGCGCACACGCTCCGCGGAGCCCACGAGGGCGCAGCCCTGCCTGAAACGTATCCGCAGTCTTTCTGGAAAGCAGAAGGTGGCTCAGAAATAGATTTCTAATTTTCCAGCCACCTGCTCGGCTGAAAAATATTCTGGAGTTTATAATTACTTTTCAGGCACTTAACTAGAGTCTAGTTTCTAGGGCAACTTGATGCATCCCTTAATGTGCTTATGGATAAATCGCGCCTCCCAGCTCAGCCAGGGTAACGGGAAAGTGCCCCAGCCAGGCCCAGGGAGGGCACTGCCCGCCAGGGTCAGGCTCCTTAAGAACAGCCACACTGACCTGAGGGGGTGAGGAAAGAGAAAAGGAGATTAGTTGGGTACAGCGCCTGGCCGGCTCGGGGAAGTCCTCTGGGAATATTTAGCTGTGGCGGTAACAGTCCTAATGAAAACAGATGGCCTGGCCTCCACCTTCCCGGAGCATGTAGCTCAAGGGCCAGGCCTCAGAGGCAGAAACACCCTCCATCACCTGCGAGTTTGGTGGCCCGACCAGGGTTCAAATCCCCACGGGGCCATTTCCTGGCTGTGTGAGAATGGCGAGCTATCCACCATCTCTGTGCCCGAGTCCCCGCGGCTGGAAAGTGAGGATAATGATGGTACCCACCTCAGAGCTGTGATGGTGCTTAGAGGAGTTAATTCATGCAAGGCCCTTAGCATGGCACCTGGCTCATAGCGAGCACCGAGTGAATATTCTCTTTACGGTTGCCGTCAAAAAAAATCACAGAACAGCCTCTCCGGGGCCAAGAAAGTCCTGTGTGGGCTACACGAGACAGACGGCTTCAGGGAGCTCGCAGACTAGAGCAGAGGACTCCCAGGAGAGAAAAAAATCTACACTTATTGTAACTTCTATTTGGATTTTATCTCATCCCCTCTAATTTATGTTTTATGCATGTCTTACAGCGTGTATATTTTGTGAATAAATATATATTGAGGGGCCTCATTCAAGAAAGTTTTAAAGGCAGGGAACGTGATTCAGAAGAAAGTGAAACGAATTCTTTCCAATGGGAAGGGCCCTGGGGGTTATTTAGCCAACCCCCTCCCATGTTTCACCCGTGGGACACTGAGGGCTACAAAGAAAGTCACACCGGAAACAACGTGCCGACGTCCAAAAGGCTGGGGCCACAGAACTCAACTGGAGACAAGCGGCCCAGGGGCAGTGCAATCAGGAAGGCTTCCTGGAAGAGGGTACAGGAACCGCCCTTCGAGTGGAAGAGCAAGGTCCCATCCCAGCCAACCCATAGCAGAGCAGAGGAGCCATTGTTTATAAAGCCACTCACACTGGGCTCCCCGAGGGTCATGACCTGGGCCAACACTCCCACAGGGACAATTTAAATATCAAAAGTTTCACAGCTGGCAACTTACCTAAATCTGCTTACTCTGACTTCCCCCCTCCTCCGGGTCCTCCCCTCAGTCTCCCCTTCTCTGCATTTCCTTGTCTGCCTATCTTTGGGGGCAGCCATTCCCTTTCCTGAGGTATCTGCTCATTCCCCAACCTGGGTGAGGCGCCAGGGAGGGGTCCCCTCCTTAAATCTGTGTATCGGGGTCCTTGTCCCTACTCCATTCTGCCTCCATGTGTCTGGGTCTCTTGGCCTCCTCAGTACTTCTGCCTCAGAGCATGTCCGTGGGCTGTCTGTCACTTCTCCGGGCCTATTTCTTTTTTCTTTTTTAATTTTTATTGAATGCATTGGGGTGACATTGGTTAATAAAATTATATAGGTTTCAGGTGTACGATTCCATAATACAGTGGTTCTCAACCTTTCTAATGCTGCGACCCTTTAATACAGTTCCTCATGTTGTGGTGACCCCCAACCATAAAATTATTTTCATTGCTACTTCATAACTGTAATTTTGCTGTTATGAATCATAATGTAAATATCTGTGTTTTCTGATGGTCTTAGGCGACCCTGCTAGCAGTTCTCAACCTGTGGGTCGCGAAAGGTTAGAAAACACAGATATTTACATTACGATTCATAACAGTAGCAAAATTACAGTTATGAAGTAGCAACGAAAATAACTTTATGGTTGGGGGTCACCACAACATGAGGAACTGTATTAAAGGGTCGCGGCATTAAAAACGTATAATACGTCATCTGGATGTTGTATAATATTGTATAGTATAATACAATGTATTGTATAATATTGTATAGTATAATACATCATCTGAACATTGTATTGTGTGTTCATCACCCCAAGTCAAGTCTCTTTCTGTCACCATATATCCCGCCTATACCCTCTTTTCCTCCCCACCCTCTTTCCCTCTGGTAATCACCATACTGCTGTCTGTGTCTATGAGTTTTGCTTAATCCCTTTACCTTTTTTACCCAGCCCCACAACCCACCTCCCCTCTGACAGAAACCAGTCTCTCTCTCTCTCTCTCTTTCAGCACCTGGGTTTCTGTGTCTCAGATTCTGTCTGTTTGCCTGACTTCTCTCTGAGCCTCTGTAAGTCAGCAATTATCAAAGTGTAGCCCCGGGGCCAGTACCCTTACTTTGGGAATTTGGCAGAAACGCACATTCTTGACCCCACCCCAACAGAGACTCCTCCTCCGCCAAATGCCACTCAGGCTCCTCTGAGCTCTTTTTCAACTGGGCCTTCATTTCCATGTTCATCTCGCATTGCCCAATTTTAGCAAGAATCCTACTAAGTCAGTTCGGCCAGAATGCCCACCCTCCACATCTGACCAACCCCGATATCTGATCGGTGCCTCGTCCTCCACCATCCCCAGGTGATGTCCGATCGCCCTGGCCTGCCTTCAGCAAGAATCCCACTCGGTCGGTTTAGCCAGAACGCGTGCCCCCTCCCCTTACCTCTGATGCTTCCTCTCAGTGGCTTTCCCTCCACGGACACCTACCCTGCTCCTTGCCTGTAAGTTCCCACTTGGCCTCGCTGTGTTCAGAGTTGAGCCCAATCTCTTTCCCTCCCTGCAAAATCCCATCACAGTGGTCCCTATACCTATCGCGATAGCTCCCCACCTTGAATGAAGTCATCTTTTCAGTGCTTTAACGGGCATCATTGAGTTTTATTTTGTTTTGTTTTGTTTTGTTTTGTTTTGTTTTGTTTTGTTTTGTTTTTTAAATGCCCCAGATAGACTGAATCCAGAACTCTGGAAGTAGGGCCCAGCATTCTGTGTTTCCATAAGCCCCTCCAGGTGGCCAGGAGCTTCCACAGTCAAGTTCAAGCATTAAGCCACAATCTCTCTTTCTGGCTTTCTTGGGAGGCCAGGCTGGGAGGGGGCCCTTGCTCTAGGCCTTGTGTCATTCTCCCTGTAGGTCCGTCTACCTGTCACACCCGAGACCGCTGGGCAGGAGGCAGCTGCATCCCCACCAGAGCACTTTACTGACCGCCCCTGGTCCCCAGCAGCTCTGAGCAAACACAGAGGGGACAGCTAAGAAAAGGAGAGCTGCCTAATTAGAAGCGCAGAGCAGCTTGTTGACTGACCACAAAGCCGGGGAAGTCCGCTGTGGATTAATTGGGAAACATTCCCTGCCTCCTCTGCTGGAGACATCACGAGGCTACGGTCGGATCACCTGTTTAGGGCTCGCCCCTCTGGCTGCACAGAGAAGCACATGGTGCTTTTAAAGCATCCTACACGCTGGGAACTCCTCCCCGAGATTCTGATTCAATTGACCTGGGCCAAAGCCCGGGCATCAGTGTTTTTTAAACACTACCCCGGTGATTCTAATGTGCAGAGAGCTAAGTCCTAATTTAACCCTCAGAACCCCCTTAAAGATGGAGATCAGGATGCCCCCTTTTACAGGGGGAGAAACTGAGGCTCAGAGTGGACAGGGGCTTGACCAAAGTCACATAACTAAAAGTGGCATAGCCAGGATTCGAGCCCAGAGCTGTGGTCTGAGTTCTTTATTCCACTCCTTGATCTGTATTTCCACGTAACATTGGCATTCTCCATGACTCACTCACTCCTGGTCTCCTAGACTAGCTATAGGTTGCCCACTCCAGCCAACCCAATGGCACCCCTCCCACCCCATCCCAGTTCTCTGCAATTCTGAAGGCCCCAGCCCGGGCAGCCAGCTCTGCACCTCCGAAAAACAGCTGACCTGTTACAGGACTCCTCCTAGTAAGTGAACTCTCTGCCTCGAGCCACTTGCAAGATTTCTATCTCCCCACCAAGGAGATTTCCCTCCGGATGACCCCCAGGGTGCCTCCCTATATCCCTACCCCTCCTAACACTCCCCTCCAGGCCCTGCCCGGAATCTGGCGGCAGATTCCACGTTATGTAAGGCCAGTGTTTGCTTTCTGGAGTCCAGACAGACGCAGGCTCACCGTGAGAATCGCTCTGTGCTCTGCAGCCACAACACCCACAGCAGCACAATCGCCTGACAATAGCTTCTCAGACTCCACCACGGCAGTACCCAATCCACAGGAGCGACTCCTGACCTGCAGGGGCTGGGACCACAGGCCTCTCTTAAGCTCAAAATGTCTCTGAAGCCTCATATGTTCTCTTTAAAAGCCAGGTGGACTTCGCATTCTACTCCATAATGTGTCAGGGTTTGTTTCAATAAAAATATAATGCCTATTGATTGGATTTTGACAAGAAAGATGTATGACTTTTATCATGGAAAATATTTAATTAATAAGTAAATGAGGCTTCTAATTCCTTACCATCAGGCAAATGTGATGACCTGGGGAGATGATGGGTTTACTCTGCGACTTTATGAATTCTCAACACACCAAAGATGTCCTCGGGGGGCGGGGGGGGGCATCCATAGTGCATTCATTCCTCCCTTCTTTCATTCACTCTTTCAACTATTATTTTGGAGTGCCTACAGTGTCCCAGGCAGGGGGCTAGGGTCTGGGGACATAATGATAAGTAAAAGACAATTTCCCCTCCCTCCAGGGAACTTCCAGTCTTCTCAGGGATTAAGATGTTAACACACACACATACACACACATAAATAAAAGTATAATAACTTGTAATAAATGCACTGCAGGGAAAACAAAGGATGCACTGAGCAAGAATAATTGGGAAACTAAAATTGTTTCCAATGAAGTGACATTTAAACTGAGACATAAAAGATGAATAGGAGTCGGCCAGGTAAAAGGGAGCAGCAGGAGAATGTTCCAGATGTAGGAAATAGCCCGTGTGAAGAGAAAAAGGAAACAGACCCCAAACCTTTCCAGAGGCTCAGAGAGGAACCCTCCATCCTCTACACAAGAGCGTGCAGGCTGGAAGCAGGAGCCAGCCCCTCCCTGGGCCCCGGGAGGCAGCCAGGTGCTCTGCCACACCCAGTGCGACTGCCACCTCCCGGCACACGGCCACCTGTGATCACCCAGCCAGGCTCCACTCAGCACCGGCTCTGAAGGAGAACCTGGAGCCGGGTGGGGTGAGGGCTGGTGGGACCCCTGGATTCAGCCCTGGGTAGGAAAGCTGAGGACTGTGGTCAACTCTAGATCAGGGCCAAGCCCAAATGAATCTTCTCCCCACGTCTTCCCTGACGTCTGGCAACAGCACCTTTGGGGCGTGTGGGCAGGGAGAAGAATAGATACCACAATGGCAGCTGTCCTTGGGAGTCCGGTCTGGTCAGAGATTCCGCCTGGTGCCCAGGTCAACACCTCACCTGTGCTTCAGTGGGTCCCAGGCCTTTGGTCCTGATATGCAGCCCTGACACCCTTCCTGGCAAGCCAGTCCATGTGCGACTGGAGGCTGCCCCCTCCGTGTCCTGAGCCCTCTGCCACCACAGCCGTTGCAGTTGGGAGCTCATTCTGGGGTCTGGCACCACGCCCACCACGCTGTTCCCAGGAAGCCTCCCACCATCTGCCTAGAGGCCTGGCTGATTCCTCGCAGACCCTGGTCTTCGCCCACCTGGACCACTGCCACTGTTCCCATCGTCCGTCCTCCTGCGGCCAGAGTGACCTTTCTAAAACTACAGATCTGATGCTGTGGCTTCCCTGCTTCAAACACTTCAGTAAACTTCCCATTGCTCTTAGGTCAAGTCCAAGTTCCCTTATGAAAGTCAGACAGGTTCTGCACCACCGCCACCCCAAGCACCGCCCTCTGATCTGCCAGAAAGAAAACTCATAGGGCGCCGCTTCCCGTGAGCTGCGGGCCGGTCCGCGCTGAGCAGGGCCATCTCTAGGACTGAGGTACCCACCTTGGCCCCTGAGCCCACCATTGCAGCTGGAGAATGAACCAGCCGCAGAGGATGGCACCCGTGGGCACAGACAAAGAGCTCAGTGACCTCCTGGACTGCAGCATGATGTTTCCCCTGCCAGTGGCCAGTGGGAAAGGCCGGCCCACCTCCCTGGCTGGTGCCCAGTTTGGAGGCTCAGGTCTGGAGGACCGGCCCAGCTCGGGCTCTTGGGGCACTGGCGACCAGAACAGCTGCTCCTTCGACCCCAGCCGGACCTACAGCGAAAGCGCCCACTTCAGTGAGTCCCATGGCAGCCTCTCTTCATCTACATTCCTGGGAGCGGGACTTGGAGGCCAGGGTGGCGAGCGGAGCGCATGTACTGCCTTCGGGAGAGATGCAAGTGTTGGGAGCTTGACTCAGGCTGGCTTCCTGCCCAGGGAGCTGGCCCTCAGCAGCCCCGGGCCACTGTCCCCCTCAGGCGTCAAGAGTGGATCCCAATATTCCTCTTCCTACCCCAGCCATGCGCGGCAGAGAGCTGCGGACAGCAGCCTTGATACGCAGCCCAAGAAAACCCGGAAGGTGCCGCCAGGTCTTCCATCCTCAGTGTACCCACCCAGCTCAGGTGATGACTACGGCAGGGATCCCACCCCCTACCCATCTGCCAAGACCCCCAGCAGCACCTACCCAGCACCCTTCTACATGGCAGATGGCAGCCTGCACCCCTCGGCTGAGCTCTGGAGCCCCCCAGGGCAGGCGGGCTTCGGGCCCATGCTGGGTGGGAGCTCATCTCCCCCGCCCCTCCCACCAGGCTGCGGCAGCCCCGTGGGCGGTGGTAGTGGCGGTGGGTTTGGCGTCCTGCATCAGCACGAGCGCACGGGCTCCCACCTGCACAGTGCGGAGGTGAATGGTGGGCTCCCAGCTGTGTCCACTTTCTCAGCCCCCACGGCCACCTATGGCAGCGTTGCCAGCCACACGCCCCCTGTCCGTGGGGCCGAAGGTCTCATGGGCTCCCGAGGGACCACAGCTGGCAGTTTGGGGACGCCCTTGGGAAGGCGCTGGCCTCGATCTACTCTCGGGATCACTCAAGCAATAACTTTTCGTCTAGCCCTTCGACCCCCTGTGGGTTCCCCACAGGGCCTGGCAGGGACGTCGCAGTGGCCCCGAGCAGGAGCCCCCGGTGCCTTATCTCCCAGCTATGATGGGGGTCTCCAGAGCCTGCAGAACAAGATGGAAGATCACCTGGATGAGGCCGTCCACGTGCTCCGTAGCCATGCCGTGGGCACCTCGTGCATGGGTTACTGCCCAGCCATGGAACACTGGCCTCAGGCTTTGCCGGCCCTATCATGCCACTGGGTGGGCGGCACACCAGCTTGGTTGGAGGCAGCCATTCCGAGGATGGCCTCTCGGGCAGTGGCAGCCTCATGCACAACCATGTGGCCCTCCCCAACCAGCCCAGCGCCCTCCCCGACCTCTCTCGGCAACCTGACTCCTACAGTGGACTTGGTCACAGGGGCACCGCCTCAGGTACCAGTGGGATCAAGCGGGAGGAGAAGGAGGATGAGAAGAATGTGTCGGTGGCCAACAACTCAGAGGAGGAGAAGAAGGAGCTGAAGGCCCCCAGGATCCGGACCAGCCCGGAGGAGGACAAGGACGACCTTCTCCCCCCAGAGCAGAAGGCTGAGCGGGAGAAGGAGCGCCGGGTGGCCAATAACGCACCAGAGCGGCTGCGTGTCCGAGACATCAGTGAGGCCTTTAAGGAGCTGGGGCGCATGTGCCAGCTGCACCTCAACAGTGAGAAGCCCCAGACCAAACTGCTCATCCTGCACCAGGCCGTGTCGGTCATCCTGAATCTGGGGCAGCAGGTGCCAGACCGTAACCTCAACCCCAAAGCAGCGTGCTTGAAGCGACGAGAAGAGGAGAAGGTGTCAGGCGTGGTTGGAGACCCCCAGATGGTGCTTTCAGCAGCCCACCCGGGCCTGAGTGAGGCCCACAACCCTGCTGGGCGTATGTGAAAGGTACGCCACCGTGGGGTAAGTGACCTGACCTCAGTCTAACCTGGAATGGTCACACAGCGTGTCGGGTCCTTCCTCAACGTGGGCCAGCCAGTCCACACCTCACATACACCTGTGGTCAGCATTGAGCCAGCACCAGCCTAAGGAGGCTTCAAGTGATGGGGGCCCTAGAGGCTGACAGTGGGGTCCAGGAGCCTCCTGGGGACCCTGCTGTCCCCACCCCCAGGCCTCAGCTACCCCCACATGCTGGGACTTGCCTGATGGATCCTGAAATTGCATCTCAGCCTTGCTACACAAGCCCTGGCTGGAAGGAGCTTTCTTTTTTTCTTTTTTGTGGGGTTTTTTTTTGTTTGTTTTTTTTTTTTTGGTAAAAACTGGAACACAAACAAGAAATATACACTTCATCAGAAAAAAAATGCCTTAAGTATAAAACATGGAAAAGTTAAAACATATCACTTGTTGGAGAGACGCTGTGAAAAACTGGCTTGTTCTTCAGAAGCCACCAGCAAATTGTGCCTATGCCTGATTTTTTTTTTTTTAAGGAAAATAAAAACACTAGTTATGAGATTTTTTTTAATGTAGAAGAAAATTAGCAAGGAGGTTGCCTTTGTTTTTTTGTTTGTTTGTTTGTTTTTGTTGTTTTTGCATATGTTTTGTAAGCAACAAATGTTTTGTATAAAAAGAAAAAAGAAAACTCATAGACACCCTAAACCTTTAGCCTGAGCGCCCCTCCACCCAACCCAGCTGAGGAATGCTTCTCTGGGCTGATGGCTGGCTGACGGCGGGGCTGGGGAGCTGGGGCTACAGCCAAGCCTGGGCCTCTGCTGCCTCCCAGAGGCTGAATGGAGCAGCACAGGCAGGTGAGCTGGTTTTGCAGCAGCCCAGTGGGGGAGCCCATCTCTCCAGGACTCATCAATGGTGAGCAAGGTCCAGTCAAATGTGGGGTCTGAGGAAAGGGCCTCAGTCCTCGGTGACATTGTCAGGATCCAGCCCAATGAGTCCTAAACACCCTTCTATGCACCTGTCATAATACTTTGTCATCTACCTGTTCCTACGCCTGGCTCCCCTGCTAGACCCGACAATCTGAGTCTCCTGGCCACGAAGTAATCCCATGCTCTCTTGACAGACAGCCTCATCCCCTTTCCACTCTCCCCTCTTCTCCCCAAGCCCCTGGGTTTTGGGGAACCATCCCAAGACAACCCCCTCCAGGAGAGCTTCAGCCTCTCCATGTACACCCCCTCCACCACCTGCTTGAAGTGGTTCCTGCTTCTCCCACCATCACCACCACATTTGTTCACTCATTCATTCATTCATTCATTCACCAAATACTTACTGAGAGACTGGTAGGTGCCTGGCTGTATGCTAGACCCTGGGGTAGTAGCAGTGAACAGACAGACAAGATCCCAGTCTCAGGGAGCTTACCTTCTAGCTGAGCAGATAAATGAACACGGTAGTTTCAGGTGGCGCTACACTGAGTGATGCGTTAGCACTAGGGGGATGGCAGTGGGGAGAGAAATTGGTGGTCAGGGATGGCCTCTCTGAAGCCATGTGTGATAGTTTTTAAATATATCCGCAAATTCTTTTAAAATATGTCCACTGCCTTCAAAAAGTAGAATTTAATTTCCCTCCCCATAAGCCCCTTAGGGCAGGCTGTATTTAGTGACTCACTTCTAACAAAAATAATATGGCAGAAGTAATGGAATGAGACTGCGTGTGACTTCCAAGATAGGACATAAAAGGCACTGTGGATTCCTCCTGACTCTCCATCTCTCTTATGGATTATTCACTCTAGGGGAAGCCAGCTGCCATGTCATGAGGATGCTCAAGCAGCCCTGAGGAGATGTCCATGTGACTGGGAGCTGAGGCCTCCTGCCAACAGCCATGGGAATACCCCATCTTGGGGGTGGGTCCTCCGGTCTCAGGAAAGCCTTCCTGTGACAGTGGCCTGTGCGACATCCTGACTGCAGCCACATGAGAGAACCTGAGCCGAAACTACCGGGCTAAGCCACTCAGGACCAATTCATCCACTACACACAATTGGCACACTGCCCAGGGCCCACAATACTTTTAGGACCCCCAAAAATGTTTCAATTTCTGTTAAAATTTGGAAAAAGAATTTTTAGGTCAAATAAGAAAACTTTAATATAAAATATTAATATATCCATTAATATATCAGCACAACCATAAAATATACTTTGTAATATTCTTTTAAGAAGGAAGGGGCCAACACAGGCAAGAGTGCGTAGGTCCCATGAAAGCCACAATGTGGTCGTGAAGCTACTCTGGACCTCCTGACCCACAGAGTCTTTGAGCTAATAAATATTTGTTATTTTAAGCTACTACATAGTGGGGTTATTTGTTACACAACAAGACAGCACTAATATCTGGCCCTGACCCTAACCCTAACCCTAATGGCCTTGTGGAGATTTGAAGACAGAAAACTGCAGACAGGAAAGAATAAATGCAAAGGCCTTTAGATAAAAGTAATCTTGGCATGTTCAAAATGAACCGAAAAAAAAGTTACTTAACCTCTTTAGGCCTCAGTTTTTTCACCTGTGAAATGGGGGTGCCTCAGTTTTTTCATCTGTGAAATGGGGGTGATGATCATCACACCTCCTCATTGCATTGTTGCTGGGCTTAAACGTGCTTACTGTGCATTCTGTGCCAGAATAGAGATGTTGCAGGTCTAGCTCTGCCCTCAAGGGCTCACGGCCTAGGGGAGAACAGGTGTGAAAATAAAACAATTACCCTTCCACAAGATCTAGATAGAGGAAGGAATGCTTGCTGGTAGGGCAGAGGGCAAGCCCTCGGTTTCAGTGGGGGAGGGGTCCCAGTCTGAGCTGAATCCTTGAAGGACAAGGAGAGCTTGGTCCCTCTTCCCCCTTCACCTTCTCCAGAAGTCAGTGCTCTTCCCTGGGTACCGGTCCAGGGTTTACTGCAGTCCATTTCCCACTGACTTCTCAGTGAAGACAAAGGCGGAACCACTGAGTGAGTTAAGATTATGTGCTAAGGAGGCAGACAGGGGCCAAATGCCAGCTTCACGGCTGTGTGACTTTGAGCAGGTGACTTAACCTCTCTGGGCTTTAGTTTCCTTTGACTTTCTCTTCATCTCTCTCCATCTGTTTCAGACCTTGCCTCTCAGACTCTTTCTGTCAGACAATGTCTTCCTGTCTCTCATTCATCTTGCCTCAGCCTCCCTTAATCATGGCTCTCCTTAGAGTCCCAAACCCCTTGGAGTCCCATTAATTTTGAGAGGCTGCCTTTATGGATTGCCTCCTGGCCCAGTCCTGGGACTGAGAGAGCTGTGTAATTATCCACGTGGAGCCTAGGGGAAGCGATAACCAGTTCTCCCTCCCTCCTTCCCTTCCTGCCTCAGTCTCATTCATTTTGCTCAAACATCCCCGGGGAAGCCCAGTGGGGGAGGGAGGAGCATCCTCATTACCTTGTAGAAGGTCAGAGAGAGTGAGTGGGAGGCATCTCGCCAGCCTCCAGCCAATACTGAGGCCCTGATTCCGCCCTCCACACACACACACACACACACACACACACACACACACACACACACACACACACACACACGGCTTGGGTCCTTTTGTCTGTCCTGGACATCACAGCTTCATCTTGACCATTATCTCCAGCCTGGAGCTCTCACCTGTGCTCCAACCTTGTTCAGCCAACTCTCCTGGGACATCTCCCCATGTAAATCCCACATGCACAAAACCAATACGCTAAATCTGGACACACACTCCCCTCTACCAGACCTGCTTCCCCCATTCCTACCCTCCTCTCCTCCCTCTACCCCAATCCTGATCTCCGGCCACCTAGGCTCTGACATCATTCCTGCCTCTCCCTTGGCTAATCAGCCACAACCATTCCTTTCTCTGTTTACCTCAGCCCACCAGGCCCAGCTTCCATGTCCTAAAAGTTACCCAGGAGTGGACCCCTTCTCCTGGACAGCCTGTGGTCCCCTCAAACTGGCAATGTCCCAGTCTGACTGTATTATCTTCCCCTCAAATCTATCTGCCTCTATCCGTGGCAGCCCCCACTTCCATCACTGATAAAACCTCTCACCCTAGCCCAGTGGTCGGCAAACTGCGGCTCGCGAGCCACATGCGACTCACAAGCAGCGGTTTGCTGCTCTATTGACTAATGAGTTTGCCGACCACTGACCTAGACTCTCGATTCCAATAATTACAGGCTGTTGTTGTTCCTTGTGATTAAGCCCCTATCCAGTGGTCAGCAAACTCATTAGTAACAGAGCGGCAAACTCATTAGGGCAGTAGTTTGCCGACCACTGCCCTAGCTGGTTTGGCTCAGTGGATAGAGCATCGGCCTGAGGACAGAAGGGTCCTGGGTTCAATTCCTGTCAAGGGCACATGCCCAGGTTGCAGGCTCAATCCCCAGTGGGGGGTGGGGGGGGGGGGCGCGTATGGGAGGCAGCCAATCAATGATTCTCTCTCATCATTGATTTTCTATCTCTCTCTCCCTCTCCCTTTCTCTCTAAGATCAATAAAAATATATTTTTTAAAATAATAATTAAAAACCTCTCCACCTACTCCTACTCCTACACATGCAGTCAAACAGTCCCCATGCTGTGACAAGAGAATGGACTTTGGGGTCAGAAAGAACTGAGCTACAACCCCAGCTCCATTAGTCCCTAACTGTGTGACCTGGAGCAAATCACTTCACCCCTGACCCTCAGTTTTATCATTTGTAAAATGGGGCTAAGGACACCCACCTTGCAAGGCTGTTGGGAAGGTTGTCTGAGAATGTCCAGGATTACAATCTCAAATGACTAAGGACCAGGCTGGTAGCATGCATGAGTGAAGGGACCTGGTGGGGTCTGTAGCAAACTGAAGAGTGGATGCCCCATCAAAAGGGGGCAGCTGATGGTCACTCCAGCTATTGATGCCACAGGGAATATGGGTCCTGAGTTGCCAGCCCCCATCCATGTTTTTCGAGCACAGCCCCCATCCATGTTTTCATGTGGATTCTCCAGATTTGTACATGTTGGCAATTAATTGAAATGTTTCTTTAGCATCATGAAGGCCAAACAAAACATTTGCCTCCAGGTCCCCAGTTTATACTCTGATGTATGCGAGGAGTTGGGCTAGTTCATGCTCATAACAGAGTCAATAAACTTTCATTCCTTTCTCTGCCCTTCTTATTGATTCGCTCAAAAGAAAAAGTGTCTCCAAGCCATTCCTCCCATTTCACTCCCATCATCATCATCATCTTCATGCCGTTCTTCCTGGACACCTACCATCAGGCCCTGTTATTGACCCAACATCCAAAGGAGGGAAGTGGGGTCCAGAAGGTGAAGGTCAGTCAACAAATACTTATTAAACACCTATTGTGCACCAGGCTCTGTTAAACAGCAAACCTGTTAGAAGGTTACAAAGTATTGGTTGCAAGTGACAGAAACCTAAATGAAACAGGCTCAGGCAAAGGGACAGTATAGTGGCGCATCTGCATGTGGGAAGGAAAACAGTGTCGCTGGGCTCCAAAGCTGAATGGAGCTGCTTACACAGATGCCTTCTAAGCACTCACTTGCTCCTCTCCTGTTTCTGCTTCCTTCCTGTCCCAGAAGCATTTGTCTACACAGCAGAACATTTCCAAACAGCAGGCCACGAACCGGTCCAGAGCCTCACTTCACACTGAATTTATCACCAGATGGATACTCTCTGTCCCATGTTCAAAAGTCTCAGGGAAGCCCAGACAGTGGGGTTCAGTGGTTGAGCGTTGACCTATGAACCAGGAGGTCACGGTTTGATTCCCAGTCAGGGCACATGCCCAAGTTGCAAGGCTCAATCCCCAGTAGGGGGCATGTAGGAGGCAACCAATCAATGATTCTCTCTCATCATTGATGTTTCTAGCTCTTCCTCCCTCCCCTTTCCTCTCTGAAATCAATAAATTGTTTAAGTGCAAAAAGAAAAAAAAATCCAAGGGAAGGATCCTTAGTAGGTCAGGGTGGGTTATGTTGACACAGTGGGCCAATCCACTGAGCAAAGAAGTATAACTAGTTAGATCAATTTGGGACCAACCCCACCTTGGGTCAATTAACAGTCAACAGGAGAGCAAGCTCTGTGAGATGTGACTGGCTAGAATAAGGATGGGAGAATTCCACAGGAAATGAGATTGCTGTCTGTTTAAGCAAGAGTTGTCTCAGTTTGGGCTCTTTCAAAAGCCAAGTGTGAAGGGAGGTGGAGGGAAGTAGAAGAGGGTAAAGGGTGGATAAATAGTGTGGAAGGAAGCTTGACTTGGACACACAATAAAGTATACAGATGATGTTTATCTATAGATGGTGTATTACAGATTTGTACACCTGAAACCTATATAATTTTATTAACCAATGTCACTCCAATCTTACCTTATAATAGACAAATATGCAAATTGACCGCACCTTCGCTACACCCAAGCCACGCCCACCAACCAAGCCACGCCCATCAACCACGCCCACCAGGAAACCGTTGCAGGGAAGCTGGGGTGTGGCGGAGCCCAAGGCCGGGGAAAGCTGCCCTAGGCTTTCCCCGGCCTTGGGCGCCAGCGCGGTGCCTGCTCCGATCGCAGGAGTGGGCCGACCTGGGGGGTCGGCTGGCTCCTGCGGTCGCTGGGACGCTGGGACGCTGGGGTGCTGCGGCGGAGCCCAAGGCCGGGGAAAGCCGCCCTAGGCTTTCCCAGCCTTGATCGGGTAGCAGAGACGCTGGGTGCAGCCGAGCCCAAGGCCACTGCCCAGGGCCAAGCCGGGACCCTGAAAGAAGGCAGAAGGCGGTGGCCACAGCCAAGGCCTGGGTCCCTGGTGCCGGCAGAAAACTGGTGCAGGCAGCCAGGTGAATGAAGGTCTATTGCACGAATCTTCGTGCAAACGGGCTACTAGTCAATTCAATAAATAAGTAAATAATAAAAGCCCAGTGTGAGACATGGATCTGCATGCAAGTTGTCTATTTGGAAGGTAGCCCTGGGAAATTGCAGCACGGGGATGGGAAGTGAGGCAGGGAAGGGAAGGAAGTTGATAAAGGGTGTGTGATGGAGTGAGTAACCTCCACAGGCAACTGAGCTTCATCCTGCTGGGGACAGACCCCTGGGGGAAAAGTAGGACATGGGCCTCACAGTTATCTCAACAGAAGGGTGAGGAGGCTGGTGGATTTATCCCCTAACTTCTGTCAGTCATTGGTGGAGGGCTGTTCCCATTGGGGCATCAATTCACTTTTCTGTCTTCTGAGTAGAATGAATGGAAACCACCTGGCCCTATAACTGAAACCCAAGTTTTGCTGCCTGCAGCCACAAAAACCAAACTCATGAGACAGATGCTGGTGAAAAAGGAAAGTGATTTATTCAAGTGCCAGCCACCTGAAAAGGTGGGGCACTCTCATCACAAAGCCCATCTCTACATCTCAGCTCAGGCAGAGGTTTTTATAAGGAGGGAGAGGCAAAGCAGAACAAAGAAATCAAGAGGAGGAGGTTGAAAACTTCTCTACATGCAAACCAGCACCATCTATTTCAATAAGGACCTAGAAACTGGTCAAGTGATGGTCTGGTGTGGTCATCCTGGTCTTTGTCATCCTGGTTCTACATCATCCTGGTTTTACATTTGAAGGTCAGCAAATCTCTCGGAACTGGGATGACTGAAGGTTGGAGTCTGTATCTTCTGAAGTTAGTTCCTAAGATTCTTATACAAATACTAGAGGCCCAGTGTATGAAAATTCATGCACCAGAGGGGGGTGGTCCCTCAGCCTGGCCTGCCCCCTCTCACAGTCTGGGAGCCCTCAGGGGTGGGAGGCAACCCGGCGATCAGGGAAAAGAAATGCCCCCATCACACCTATGCTGCTGCCACTGCTGGCAGCACAAGCCTCTGGTTACCTGAGCCTCGGGTGGCCCTGGGCAGCTGGGCAGCCGCCATCCAAGGCTTGCCTGCACCTCAGGCTGGCCCTGGGCATCTGGGGGGTTGAGGGGACTGGGGGACTCTGGAGGCAGGCACGCAGAGTTGCTGGACCTGCCTGGGGGCAGGCCAAGCCGTGCTGCGCCTGCCACCCCAGCGGGGCTGAGGGAACTGGGAGCCGCCATCTTGTGGCTGTGGGCACCACCATCTTTGAGGGCATGGCAGTCAATTAGCATATTCCCTCCTTATTGACTGTGGGCACTGCCATCTTTGTGAGGGTGTGATGGTCAATTAGCATATTCCCTTCTTATTAGGTAGGATGCTGTTTATCTACAAGTTATGTATTAGTCAGAGTCAGCATTTGCAGAAACAATGTCAAATGAATGGAGGGATAGGTTACAGTTCCCACTGTTACAGCCCCACAGGCCAACTTACCTTGTTCCCCGGGACCAAAAAGTTTTCTCTCTTTTGGGAACAGTAGTCTTGATGATTAACTGGTGGGATACCAGGCCAAAGTGCTTACACTGCCCTTAGCCTGCCATATTCAGAGGGAGCATCAGGGGTAAGAGTGTTGGTCTCCAGAGAGAGTCCAACCCCCATGTCCCACACCCATTAGCAGGGAGAACAGGCAGGAAGCAAGGAGGCCAGGACCTTCTCCTGAAGTGGGGGCTGAGGGAAGAGTCAGCCGGAGCCAGAACATGTTGAAGATGATGACAAGTCAGAAATGCCTGGGCTGGAAATTGGGGGGACATAGAGAGCACAGGGGCTGTCCAGCGGTTCCTTTCCTTTCGTCTAAGCATGCTTAGATGAGCGGAAGAAGTGAAGTCTTCTTCAGCTCTGATCCCTCTGCCCACTGCCCTGCCTTCCTCCCTCCCTGGCAAGGTGCAATCTGCACTTTCTCTGCTCACTGCCCTCTAGCTTCTGTCCCCACCACTCCGCTGAATTACTCTGGCAAAAGTCACCAGGAACCTCAACTGGCCTCACTGCAGGTGAGTTTCCTTGGGGGGCTCTTTCATGACATTCTCCCCTTACCTGCCCGCCCTGGTTTCTTTATCCCTGGCTGTTCTTTCTCCTCCGAAGGCAACTCTTTCTTGCCTGCTTACTAAAATGTCAATGCTCTGCCGGGACCCTTTTCTCAATCAGCGCACTCTCCCAAAGCTGCCTGGTCCACTCCAATGACTCTCACCACCCCCTTTGAAGCTGAGGGCTCCAGCCATTCCTGCCAACACTGGCTGTGGACAGTCCATGTGGCTGTCCTCCACACCCTCACTCAGCACATAAGACACTGACCTCACCAACTCCCAAACATCTGGGAGGAACCTGCGCATCACCTTACCCCCTCCCCTCAAAAACCAGCTTTTCCACCCCAGCCGGCTTGGCTCAGTGGGTAGAGCATCTGCCTGTGGACTGAAGGGTCCCAGGTTCGATTCCAAACAAGGTCTCGATCCCCAGTGGGGGGTGAACAGGAGGCAGCCACTCAGTGGTTCTCTCTCATCACTGATATTTCTCTCTCTCTCTCTCTCTCTCCCTTCCTCTCTGAAATCAATAAAAATATATTTTAAAAACAAACAAACATCTTTTCCTCCTGTATTCCTTACTTCTAACAATACACCCACCACCTGCCAAATCACCAATATAGCAAACTAGTAACCATCCTGGGCCTTCGTCCTACCTCCCCCCTACAACCAGGCAGACCCCAAACACCACCAGTTGTAATTACCCACTTTCCCAAATCCAGCTCTCTGGCTCATCTCCTGCCCAAATCATTGCAGTAACTTTTTTCATCGTCTCGCATGCCTCTTCTCTCAAACAGAGGGAGCTTTCTAAACATACAGTGGCCCTCATTCAGGACTTCCATATTTATGCGTTTGTATACTCACTAAGATGTATTTGTTTAACCCTACATCAATACTCACGGTGCTTTCGCAGTCATTCATGGGCACGCACAGAGCAGTGAAAAATCTGAGGCTCCCGGCATGCACGTTCCCAGCTAAGACTGAACAAGGCAACACTCTGACCTCTTGTCTGAGCTCTCATACTGTAAACAAATGTTCTAGTTGAGATCAATTTTTTGCCACTTTTTCACATTTTTTGTGCTTTCAGAAAGTGGTTTTGCTGTTTGGCCCCCAAGCATCGTGCCGCAGTGCTATCCAGCGGTTCTAAGTGCAGGAAGCCTGTGATATGCCTCAGGGGGGGAGATACGTGAGTGAGGTGAGCTTTGTTCAGACTCCAGTTAAGAGTGCTGTTGGCCGTTGAGTTCAGGGTCAATGATTCAACAATATATGTGAGATAAGGTGTCTTGAAATAGAAACACATATAAAACAAAGTTATATGTTGTTCGGGTTGATGAAAATATTGCAACCAGAGGCTCACCAGAACTTAACCCTGTATTTCCCCCACCGGCAAACTTCAGTGTTCCCTAAGTGAGTGTTCGTGGTGACTTCACACAGCATAACTACCGCGAATAATGAGAATCGACTGCACCAATCCAACGGTTCCCCCCCCCCCCCCCCCCCCCCCCCCGGCCTCCTCTGCACAGAGATAAATCCAAGTTCCTTAGCAGAGTGTTCCAAGTTTTTCATGGTCAAGAAGGTCCCTGCTGATCTTCCAGACACCTTGCCTTTTGGTGCCCTCATTGCTCCCCAACTGGCCCACACGCAAAAGCTCTTTGATTGTCTGTCTTTCCCAGAGGTCCTCTGCACACGTGTGCCCGCTGCCTCAAAGGCCTCTCCCCCTGGGCTCCTCCGGGTGATCTACACATCCTTCAAGATCCAACTTCAAAGTCACTTGTCTGGCTCCCCGCTAGCAGAACTTGACACTCCCTTCTCTGTCATATATTTCTTAGAGCACCTCTCACAGTGTTGTAGCTGACCCATTCCTATGTCTCCTGTCTCCTGTACTTGGCAACAGTGTGCTGGGAAGATGGGAAGGGGGATAGATGTGTGTGACTCTCTTTGTAGGGTGTGTGCATTTCATACGTCATTCATTCGATAAACATACATGGAGACCTAACTTGCTACCAGGCACCATTCTAGGCTCCAGGGTACAGCGGTGAACGAAACAAAGCACTAGCCCTGGTCGGGTGGCCCAGTTGTTAGAGCATCATCTCAATATGCCAAGGTTGTGAGTTCAATCCCTCGTTAGGACATAAGCAAGAGGCAACCAATGAATGCATAAATAAATGGAACAACAAATCAATGTTTCTCTTTTCCCTTCCTCCCTTTCTCTAAAAAAAAAAAAAAAGAAAGAAATGTAAAACAAAAACAAAGAACCCTGTCCCATGTGTGTGCAACACCGAGCCTGATAAGTGTGGCCTGTGTCTAACAGTGTGCACACGTGGGACTGCGTTGTGCTGGCTGGGGACCTGCAGTGTTTGTGGCTCTTAGACACACTGTCCATTGAATGCTGGCCCCGTGTGACCTGCTGATAAAGGGCATCTTAGAGTTAATTAGGCCAACAGGCCATGTCTATGCACTAATGAGAAACACTCCCAGGCGCTCCCTGCCTGCCCTCCCCATCTCTCCAACAGTCACTGCCTGGCCCGGGTTTTGCCTTTTTAACCCAAAGACAACATCCATCCACATGAGATTTTCTCTGGTGAGGACATCTGTCTCCCCCTCCCTGCTCTGCCTCCCTGCGTCTCAGAGAGAAAGGGCATAGGAATAGGGTAAGGGGGAGAAAGTTATTTTCTTGTGAATGCCTACCCCATGTCAGGTGTGTGTGGACAGCTTACTTACCTCAGGGACAGTCGCAGGAAGGGCTTCCTCTGTGCCAGGCACTGTGCCATCACTGACCTCTGCCGTCTGGGGTGATAAGAACACCAACCCATCAAGCTTGCCCTGCATCACACTTGGCGTCTTCTCAGGACACCCCTCACGGCACATGCCTCAGTGCACAGCAGAGAAGCAGGGAGATTGCCCAGATCTAAAAGTAGCAGAGGTGAGATTCAGATCCAGCAGTATGAGACCCCAGATGCAGGGATGTGGGGCCAGATGCAGAGATGTAGAGCCAGATGCAGGGGTGTGGGGCCAGATGCAGGGGTGTGGGGTCAGATGCAGGGATGTAGGGCCAGATGCAGGGGTGTGGGGCCAGATGCAAGGGTTCCCTGCCTTAAGGCAGGTCCCTTCAAATGGGAGGCACCTTCTCTGGGCAGCACAAGTACAGTCCAGCCTCTTCCCACTGGAGCTCACCCTCAAGGCCTTTCTTACGTCATCAGTGTATCTCTGGGCCTGTCCCAGGCTGGGAAGCCCTGCCCAGCCTCTCTGATCCCCTCTCTATCTGTGTAGCCCAGCACCAATCACAGCACCTGGCACACAGCAGTGTCTCAGCAATGATTCTTGAATTTAAAACAAAGGTCAGCGGACTTCTGTCCGGAGAAAGCTGTGCCCCACCCCCAGCTCTTGCCCTGATGCCAGACAATTCAGTTCTGCCCCCTCTGGTGCCTTTCAAGCTGCTGCCCCAGCGCAGGAGCTCAGAGGGAGTGAGGAGCTCAGAGGGAGTGAGTCCGAGGGCCTGACTACAGCCGCACCAGGACCACTATGAGGTGGTGTCCACCAACGCACAGGAGGCCACACATGTTCGCAGCGGTTATGAACCGCCCTACGCAGGCCCAGGGAGTGCAGGAGGATCCTGCTAGAGCCCAGCCCCCTGTGGGCCATGAGCATGCATGAGGGTCCTCAATCGGCTTGCTCAGGTGGTCGCCCTGTTGGTTCTGAGATTCAGCCCATGGACCCTGCGCATAGAACAACCGACCTCTTTTTCTTCTTGACCCCATCCTCTCCCCAAGACCCGCCCAACTTTTGCCTCTTCCTCTTCATTAGCCATTCCAAGCTCGGATCATCCCCTCCCACTCCCTACCCTCACTCTCAACATCGGAAGAACCTATCATCCCAGGCACCAATGTTAACTCAAAATCCTTGTATCTACCGCCAGATACACCAGAAATCCGTTATAGACACATATGGGTATGTTTCCCCCAAATACGTCAGGACACAGAGAGCACAACTCATGTGGCGTCACATTCCCAGGTGCTGGAGACAGGAGCCAGGTCCCTCCTCAGGCAGCTCCAGGCTTGGTGGGGAAACAGGAGAAAACACTTGACAAGGCCATTATCAGTCCTTTAACAGTATGAGCGCAGAGAGTGGGGAAGGTAGGCGAGAAGCCAGGTTGTGCCACTCAAAGGAATTAAAGGGGGCATTTAATGGGGCTGGTGGGAGCAGGGGTCAGATCATGATGCCCCTCCAGGTTAGGAAGCTTACGGGGTAAGGGGATGAGGGGGAGATGTGAGTTTTTTGGAAGGACGTTTCATAATAAATATATAGCCTGTTTTGTTAACATACCTAACCCAAAACACTGTACATTTAGCCTCATCCTTCCCACTACCAGCTTACTGGGTCCCCTGTTCCTTCAGTGCTCCCAAAACACCTGTTTCCCATGTCCCCGTGCTTGGGGAGGGGGCAGGTGAGGTCTGTCAGGGACCTCCAGCCCTGGGACGGTGCCTCCATCAGGAAGTGCACTCTGCTCCCCAGACGCTTGGCCCATAGCTGCAGCTGTCACCCTCTTAGGCTTTGTGTCTCCTCCTTCCTCTGGGGGAGATGACAGTGTTCACTTCTGGGGCCTGACCCACCTTTGTCTCAGCCCAGAAGGCCACACACGTGCCTCCCTGGAGGTGGTCCAACAGTCTCCCCATTTGATCTCCTTCCAGTCTCCTCCCCCCACCTGTCCCAGCCACCACAGATTTGCTAACATCCCTGCCCAGTAGCCAGAGGAGCCTGAGAAGTCCCCTGTAGATAGGGGCTCCGGTGAGCCTGCTGCAGAGACTAATAAAAGTGTGCTTGGCTCTTTAAAAAAATAAATAAATAGCAAGGGTTGCTGGAAAGGCCAATGTGTGTGGTGTTAGAAGAAGCAGCTCCCTGGGGGGAATATAGGGGAGAAGAACAGTCATCGTGGAGGGTTTGGGGAGGGGCTTGGTGTGAGTGTTTTGGGGAGGGGGGAGGCAGTGTATGCAGGAGAGAGTAGCTCTCTGTGCAACTCGTCATGCACTCAGCGTTGGGGTGCAAAGACTAAACTGGGTTCGGCAGCAACAGGATGGGGAGACTATTCCATGACCTCTTTGCAGTCAGTAAGAAGCTGTGCAGCTGGTACTAGACTTATTAGCTGGTAATCAAAGATCAAGTTGGCGAGTTCCTGGGGTCCAGGGGCCAGTCCACTTTTTGCTCACAACAAGCCCCCGAAAAGTCTATTGGTGTGGATTGATGTGTTCATTCAACAGAAGGGTCCTACCTGGAACAAAGCTCAGTTAAGAGCAGCTATTCCAATACAAACTGACGATGACGTGGAAGCTCAGGGCCATGGAAGCCCAGAGATGGGGCCCTACGCCACCTGGAGGGGCACAATCAAGGAAGGCTTCTTGGAGGAGTAGGCTAGGTGAGAGAATGCCCAGTTTGGCTCAGTGGATAGAGCATTGGCCTGCAGACTGAAGGGTTCCAAATTGGATTCCAGTCAAGGGCACATGTCTGAGTTGCAGGGTCGATCCCCAGTAGGGGGCATGCAGGAGGCAGCCAATCAATGATTCATATCATTGATGCTTCTATCTCTCTCTCCCTCTCCCTTCCTCTCTGAAATCAATAAAAATATATTTATTTTAAGACAAGAAAGAAAGAAAGGTGAGAGAAGGACATTCAAGTGGGGGCAATTGGTGGAGCAAAGGCATTTAGGCTGGAGACAGATCTGGGAGTCACAGCATTTCCAAAGGTAACTGAAGCTGTGAGAATAGAAGGCCATGGAGAAGCAATCAGAGAAAGAGGAGAGTCTGGAGACCAAGAATTAACAGAGGGGACTTTTCAGAAATGTCTAGGTTCCACCCACACAAGGCCAGGGATGGGAGGACAAGCAGGGGGTCAGAGTGGACCTGTGGTTCTCTCCTGAGAGGATGCCAGGATTCAGGGCTCAGCACCCTGGGAGGAGTGAATATCTAAGTTTCCTGGGCCACTTCAGAGGCAGCCTGGGAAGGGTGGAGCCCAGCCAATCGCCCTGCTAAGTGCAGCTCCTCCCCTTCCTAGGCCAGCGACACACCCAAGCTGCAGCACTCTCTCAGGTTCCATCCCAGGAATGGGCTTCCCCAAACACCTTCTCTGGTTCTGACATGAGTTCCGGCTGCCTGCTGAGTCCACTGCTGGCTGTCAGGAGCCAGTACCCGGAGAGCCCTGAGGAGTAGCCACTCAGGTAAGATCATCTGTATCCAAATGTACCTTGTCCCTTGGTACACCTGGCGGACAGAAACTTCTCTGGTGGAGAGCTGAGGAAGGTGACCTGGACATATCCGCCACCCTGGGTCCTGATGGTGGAGAAATAAAGGGCTCCTCCCTGCTCTGCTCTGGGATTTTCCCAACTGAGCAGAGGTGGGAGGCAGGGACTTAGTGGAGAGGAGCTCACAGGGAAATCGGGAGCTGGGCAAGTGGAGCAGCGCTGCCTGGGCCTGCATGGCCCTACCCTGCCCCACCCCACGTGGGCTGGGCCTAGAGCCCCTGGGGATTCAGGGCTGGAGCCTTCTGGTTATTCCCTGAGAAGCTGCCAGAAGTTCCACCCCCTTAGCAGGACTGAGCAAAGCCCAGCTGATGATTCACAGCAGGGGCCCCCACTTCCCAGTGAAGGGTGGTAGAGACAGAACAGTGGAGAAAGAGGGTAGAGAGCAGACACCCCAGCCTCCCTCAGCCAGGACCTACCTGGTAGAGGAGGGAGTGGGCACAGACCAGACACCCAGGCAGCTTTCCAGGAAAGGGGCCTAGCCCCAGAGTGTGGGTTCTGGAGCCAGCCTGCCTGAGTTCCAATCCCAGCTCTGCCGCTTACCATCTGTATAACTGTGAGCAGATTAATTAACCTCTCTGTGCTCCACTTTCCTCATCCAGAAATTGGGAATAAAAATTATCATACCCTTTCCTACAATTGCTGCTGCATTGATCCATGCAAAGGGCTCAGAATAGAGCCTGGCGCTGCATAAACACCGAACAGGTATTGGCTCTCACCATTACCCTGCTTGACTGCTGCAGGTCCTGGGGGTCAGACATCCTGGTGACCTTCAGCCGGGACCAGCAGTCAGCAGGGCATCAGGAGCCCCTTAGAGAGAGAGGCTGTGCGGACAAGCTCCCTAGGTCCTGGGGAGCGGCAGGGTGGGACTAGTGCCTGGGCCTCTCCCCGCAAGAACCAGCCAGAAGAATTCCAAGAGGGAAAGTGGGTGCCCCTCACTCTGAACAGCAGTCCCATTCCTTAAATGGAGGTAAATCTGATTCCTGTGTCTAGCACCCCAAACTTGACAGCAGGAGTAACGACAGCAGCATTTCCCATTTTGGTGTCTTGACGAGGCTATTCCATACGATGATGAAAATGGATTCTGTGGTCAAAGGAGTCTGGACAATACTGTATATTCTGTCCCCCTGTGGGAGAGTCACACTGTGAGTCCATTAGCCTGGTCACGGAAAGGGGCCTGTTTCACTTTGCCGAACGCAACGAACCCCTTCCTTTCTTGAACACAGGTTCCTTTTCTCTCACTACTCCAACAGCCAGCCTAGGGGATAGGGTTCCATGGAACACCAGTTTGGTAAACACTGCATTACCCGGCTACTGGAGAAAGCTTATTGTATAAAGAGAGCCATTGACCCCTATCTTATCTTTCAGCTGGATTGCCATTGGCCTTGCTTCAGGTGAGTTGCACCTGAGCAGGATACGTTCTGGATAATTTAACTGAGTGTTAGGGTGGGAGTTTGTGGGCAAGTTTCCAGCCCTCCTCTCCAACCTAGTCCTCCAAGTCAAATAAAAGGCAAAGGAGAGAAGTCCTCCCAAGGCTCACTCCCGGGGGAGGAGGGCCAGGGCTGGAACAGAGGGAGGAGGCCAAATGCCCCGCCTACTTAAGCCTTCGCTCTGCAGGATTGCAAGACCAGAGCCACAGGCCCTGAGAGGGTTGAGGGGCTCCCAGGACTCGCCTTCACCCACTTTTATGGATAAGAGTTGGGTTCTTAACTAGTTATGCTCAAATCCCAGCTCTGCACCTAATAGTTGTGTGACCTTGTATCACCCCTCTAAACCTCAGTTTCCTCCATCTGTAAAATGGGTTCAAGGACAGAACCTAGCTCCCCTGGGGCTGTGAGGATTAGGTACGATGACGTATTTCTCTCAAGTGTTCCCAGTGACTACTTGATAAATGTGGGCGACTCTTTATCATCATTCCCCTGCAGCAGCAGCAGCCGACGCCTGGATCCACCATGAACTGGGGGATCTTCGAGGGGCTCCTAAGTGGGGTCAACAAGTACTCCACAGCCTTCGGGCGCATCTGGCTGTCTCTGGTCTTCATCTTCCGAGTGATGGTGTACGTGGTGACCGCCGAGCGTGTGTGGAGTGACGACCACAAGGATTTCGACTGCAACACCCGCCAGCCGGGCTGCTCCAACGTCTGCTACGACGAGTTCTTCCCCGTGTCCCACGTGCGCCTCTGGGCCCTGCAGCTCATCCTGGTCACGTGCCCCTCGCTGCTGGTGGTCATGCACGTGGCCTACCGGGAGGCGCGGGAGAAGAAGCACCGAGAGGCAGTGGGGGAGGACGGCGGGCGCCTCTACCCGAACCCCGGCAAGAAGCGGGGTGGGCTCTGGTGGACGTATGTCTTCAGCCTGGTGTTCAAGGCCGGCATAGACATCATCTTCCTCTACGTGTTCTACTCGTTCTACCCCAAATACACCCTCCCTCCTGTGGTCAAGTGCCACGCGGCTCCGTGTCCCAACATCGTGGACTGCTTCATCTCCAAGCCCTCGGAGAAGAACATCTTCACCCTCTTCATGGTCGTCACGGCCGCCGTGTGCATTCTGCTCAACCTCGTGGAGCTGGCTTACCTGGTGAGCAAGAGGTGCCGCGAGTGCCTGGCCGCCAGCAAAGCCAGGGCCGCCGGCGCCTCTCCCTGCAAACAGGAGGACCTCCTCTCAGGGGACCTCATCTTCCTGGGCTCAGACACTCACCCTCCTCTCTTACCAGACCTCGCTCGAGACTATGTGAAGAAAACCATCCTGTGAGGGGCTGCCTGCCCTGGGCTGGCCGGGTGGGCCCAGCATCTGTCACGGGTGCAGCCTTAGCGGTGGGAAGCTCCTGCCACCTGCCCAGCTGTGTGGCCTTGGGCACTTCCGTTTCCTTTTGTGTAAAATGGAGATGGTGACGCCACCTCATTGGGTTGCTGCTATGAGGAAGAGTTTAATTAGAGAACAGATGTGCAAGCCACTTTCATGTGTGGGACCCACGGCCAGGGCTTAATAAAAGTCCACTCCTCCACTGATTCAAGGTGCCCTTTGCTTCCTCGGCCTTTGTGACCCTGATCGGGTCATTTGGTCACTCTCTCTGCCCCTGGTCCAGCCAGGTGAGGGGCCATCCTCTCCCCCAGAAGGGATGCCCAGCACTCCTAGGGGTCATGCTGCCTGCTCGTGCCTTTAACCTCCGTTGCAGTTTTAGGCCTGCAAAGAGAATGGATCTTAGAATGTGGGGAGCGGCGTTGGGCAGTCGAAAGTTCAGGACTGGAGTCAGAACGCTTGCATTCCAGCCCAGTTTTCATCAGGACTCTGGGAAAGTGACTGTGGCTCCTGTCCAAATGGGTGAATGCACCTGTGGGGCTGTTCAGAGGACTGATGAGCTCATGGTTGTGCATGGGGTTAGCCGGCTGTAAAAGGCCACATAAATGTTAATCATTGGTATTAGGGAGCGCTGGATACATGCTTGTGGGAAATGAGGCAGAGCCCCTCCCTGGCTACCCATTAACCTTCACTGCCCTGAGGCCCCTCTGCAGTCCCACTGGGTCCCACTCCGGCTTCCCCGGAGGCCTGGCCACAGAGGACTGACAGCTGGGGCATGTCATGCCGCCAACCTGCACTCCTTGTCTCCACCAGGGCAGTGGGTTCCCTCGTCTAGAACACAGCCAGCCCCTCCCATCCCCCCTACACGCCTTACCAGCAGCCCAAGCTCTAGTCCCTAGAAATGCCCCCACCAGGGTAGGATGCTGAATCAAGATTGCCCCTTTCCATAGATGTCAGCTGCTGAGGACTTCAGAACCAGCCTTCCAGAGAAAGGGGCAGGAGAGAGGCCTGGGGGCAGGGAGCAATAAAGCAACAAAAAGTGGACAGGAGCAATGCCATTGTTGCTGGCCCAGGCCTGAGGAATGAGGATACCAGGCAGGCTCCTGCCCCCGACCCCCATGCCTCCCCGCACCCCCCCCCTCCACCCCCCGCCCCTCACTGCAGTTTCACCCACATACCTGCCAGACCAGGTAGCTCGACCCAGCCATGCCCAGCCAGGCTGAGAAGGCGTGGGCCAGGAGAAAAGAGCCACAGGTGTTTGCTCTGAATATGTGCCCGGGGAAGTCCGCCAGCCTGCCTGCCCACCCGCTCACTCTCCTTGGCTCATTGGCTCAGAAAGCCCCACCCAGCAGGGCAGTAAAGAACAAAAGCTGCCTCTGGGAGGCCCTCAGGCAGACGGGCCAACCCAGGGACTGGAGAGAGGCTTCGGGACCCAAGAAAGGTGAGGACCAAATTGGGCAGGAGGCTGGGCTGGGAAGCAGGGACCAACAGGTCTGAGGACCCCAGGGAACCTTGGTTGTGGGCCGGGCTCCAGGGAAAAGCAGAGGGGACTGAGAATCCCTGGGGAGACCAGACTGAAGGGAGGACAGAGGACCAGAGGAGAGACGGGGAAAAGAAGGCTCAGGAAGATGTGGCGTTTCTATTTGGTTTAGCAAACATTGTGTGTTCACTGGGCCAGGAGCAGTGCTGAGTCCTGTGGATACAGAGATGATAAGACGGGGGGCTGCCCTCCAGAAGGGTAGTCTGGCATAGAGGATAGTTAAATAGACCATCTGAGTATCCATGAGAGAAGGAGGATGCTCAGAAAATGTCCCAAAGCCATGAGGTCTGAAGACACTGAGATCTGAGACAGGGACAGAGGAGGGGCTGGGTCAGTGATGACACTCCAATTAGGGGGTGTGGCGGATGGAGCACACAGGACAGGGACCTGAATGGAAATAATAGGAGATTTGGCTAGCAAACAGCCACTAAGCAAATGCAGAAGGGGATGTCCATGAGACAAAAGGTAAATGGGGGGGGGGAGGGGGAGGGAGGACCGTGCCAGAGTCCCGCCTCCGTCCCTGCCCCAGTCCCTCCCCTAAAACCAGAATGGTAGCAATTCCAGAGGAACCCACTGTGGTCAGGACAGTCAGCAAACGGGACCAGCACCCAGAGGGTGGGGACTGGGTGGGCCAGGATGATGCCAAGCCACCATTGTTCCAAAGAGAGAGCCTGTTTGGTTTGGGAGGGAAAGTCAAGGCGGGGATGTCCTGGGGCCAGAGAGGAGGAATGAGGATGGATATCGCTCAAACGTCTGCCTAAGAGGCTGATAGGAAGGCACCCAGCTCCGGGCCTGGCTCCTGTTGGAGGAAACTGGAGGATAAAGATACACATCCCTCCCCTCCTGCCCTGGTCCAGCCCTGGTCCAGCCCTGGAGTGAACAGCAGAGTGGATCCGTCAATCCACATCTTCTTACTGCTTCTTTAGAAGTCGGTGACCCACAGGGCTGAAAGGAGTCCGAGGTTGGCAGGCACGTCCATGCAGGCCGATTATCCCTCACACGTATCTATTACTTATAGAATAAAATATCCCCTCATTTTGGAACTGGAAGACAGAAGTTCAAGACCAGCTCCGCCACTGTGAGGCCTCCAGCCGGTGCCTCTCTGGGCCTTAGCTTGCTCCCTGTGGAATGGGGACAGAGGCGATCCCTACCCCACCAAGTCCTAGCGAGTGAGGACATGATGACACGGTGGTTGTGAAAGAGTTTTGCCGATCACACCTTTAATAAAGGGCACCCGTTTCCAGGTTCTCCCCGGCCTGAGTGGGCGCACGCAGGTGTGCACCGCCCGCGTGAGGAGCCGCCAGCATGAACTGGGCGTCCCTGCAGGGCCTCCTGAGCGGAGTCAACAAGTACTCCACGGCGCTCGGCCGCATCTGGCTGTCGGTGGTGTTCATATTCCGGGTGCTGGTGTTCGTGGTGGCGGCGGAGGACGTGTGGGATGACGAGCAGAAGGACTTCGTCTGCAACACCCGCCAGCCGGGCTGCCCCAACGTCTGCTACGACGAGTTCTTCCCCGTGTCCCACGTGCGCCTCTGGGCCCTGCAGCTCATCCTGGTCACGTGCCCCTCGCTGCTGGTGGTCATGCACGTGGCCTACCGGGAGGAGCGGGAGCGGAGGCACCGCCTGAAGCACGGGCCCAACGCCCCGTCCCTGTACGACAATCCGAGCAAGAAGCGGGGCGGGCTCTGGTGGACGTACTTGCTGAGCCTCATCTTCAAGGCCGCCGTGGACTCCGGCTTCCTCTACACCTTCCACCGCCTCTACGAGGGCCATTACGACATGCCCCGCGTGGTGGCCTGCTCCCAGCCGCCCTGCCCCCACACCGTGGACTGCTACATCTCCCGACCCACGGAGAAGAAGGTCTTCACCTACTTCATGGTGGCCACAGCGGTGGTCTGCATCCTGCTCAACCTCAGTGAGGTCGCCTACCTGGTGGGCAAGAGGTGCCTGGAGATCGTGGGCCCCAGGCGCCATCGGTCTCGGCGCCGGAGTCGCCTGCATGATTCGTGCCCCCCGTATGCCCTCTCCCAGGGAGACCACCCCCAAGATGGGAACTCTGTCCTAATGAAGGCCAGCTCGGCCGTGGTGGATGCAGGTGGGTATCCGTAACCTGTGAGGTTGGCAACTGGGACCACCGTGTCCCCCACCTGCTCCCTGAGGCCACACAGGACAGTGGCACTTTCTGCAGCAAGGCATGCGAGGAAGGGGGCTGTGGGGCTCATGAAGCCCAGCCAGGGGCCAGTACTGGGGGGCAGTTCTGTCTCAGGGTCCTGAGCCCCAGGGGAAGAAGGTTTAATGGCAGGCATTTTATATATGGCAATAGGGGATGTCAAAACCCTTAATAAATATGATTGTCTCAGTACCTTGCAGACCAGGTGGGGAGTGATGGGTAGGAGAGCAGGGGCGTCACAAGGACCTTGGAGAGGAGGCCAGGACCACTCAGTGGGCACCTGAGCCTGGGAACCTCAGATCCTGGTTCAGCCATCACCCAATTCACACAACCCCCCCCACACACACACACACACACACACACACACACACGGAGTGTGCCCTCAGGACATGGTGGGGGATACCAAAGACACTTTTCCAGGGGTTTCTGGACTCTGCAACCAGCTGGCCAGGCAGGAGAGGGACCCCCGGAGACCCTGTGCCCAGCACAAGTCAGTTCTCAGCAAGCGTTCCTCAGATGAATGTGTGATGCTCAGGAGGCCGCTGCCTCCCCATCCAGCCTCCCTGATTCTCCCCAGCACAGGTCCTGGGTGGGTGAGTCCCCTCTGAGGGGAGGAGGGAAGGTCTAGTGGAGGTGGATGGTGCTGAGAGCAAGTCCAGGATGAGTATCTGCCAGGGTGTCGAGGAGGCATAGCCCCACAGGCCAAGAGCCCATTGAGAGCATCCACGCCAAAGGATCCCTCACAGATCCTCCAGTCTGAGGAGTTTTCCTTCTTTTTCCTGGACACACATTCCCTCATTCTCCTCCACCCCCACCTCATCACTCAAACCTTGGCAACTTCCAAAACCCCACCTCCAGCCTGGACCTGCCTGAATCCCAGAGCGCCCACCAACCGCCCAGAGGACGACCCTCCAGGAGGCCCCCTGGCATCTCCCCTCAGCAGGTCCCAAACCTGCCCTCCTCATAGACCACTCCCCACCCCGTGAAGGGCACTGCCAGTTGTCCAAGCCAGGAGCTGGCCTGCCATCCTCATCCCCTCCCCTCTCCCAGCCCCTCACACCCCACATCCCAGTGCAGCACCAAATCCCACTATTGCAGCCCCTGCAATGCCTCCTGAGTCTGCCCCTCCTTTCCCACCCCACAGTCTTAACATCTCACTGGGCCCCTCCCCTCTGCCCTCCACTATAAGGACAGAGTGGTTTTTCTGTATAGGAATCTGACCATGTTGTTCCTTCTGCATTAAAAATTCTAGGGTGGAGGAAAAAGAGGGCATAGAGGGGATAAATGGTGATGGAAAGAATAAAATAAATAAGATAAAATATGCCCTAGCTGGTTTGGCTCAGTGGATAGAGCATCAGCCTGCGGACTGAAGGGTCCCAGGTTCGATTCCGTTCAAGGGCACATGCCCAGGGTTGCGGGTCCGATCCCCAGAAGGGGGCATGCAGGAGGCAGCCAATCAATGATTCTCTCTCATCGTTGATGTTTCTATCTCTCTCTCTCTCTCTCTCTCTCTCTCTCTCTCTCTCTCTCTCTCTTCCTCTCTGAAATCAATAAAAATATATTTAAAATAAATAAGTAAAAAATTCTTCTACCACCACCCATCATTGCCCTAAACCTGGACCCCCCCTGGCCTCCCCAACCTCACCTGCTTCCTCCCTCCTTGCACCCATCAGTAATACCAAAGAACTCCTGGTTCCCCAGCCAGACACAGCATGCTGTGTTGTGCCTTGTGCCTACAGACATGCTGTTCCCTCTTCCTTAAATGTCCTTTTGCCCTCCTCTCAGATCCTTCCTAGAACCTCAGAGAAAGCCTTTACCACCTTCTCCAAGCACCAGTCTAGCTTCTGCCTCTGTTATTTTCCCCAAATTGGAGCAGTCGTTTTTCTCCATCAGTCTGTGAGCCCTTCACGGGCAGGGCAGGGCAGGACGCTGAGTCATCTAGGCCCGGCTGCCTCCAATAAATGCTTGTGAACTGAGTAAATGGGCTGTGAGCTGCGTGGCAGAAAGGACTGAGTCTTGCTCATCTGAATCGTCCACCACACCTCACCCAGAGAGTTCGGTGAAGTGTTTTCTCTTTGTTTGTATGTATGTTGTGTTGTTGTTTTACTAACTAAGGCCAGCCTAAAGTTCTCATTCATAGGTGAGGAAACTTTGGCCCAGGGATGGGAGGAGACCTAAGTCCACACAGAGTCTGGGATGAGTCTATGGAGGCTGTGGCCCCTGTGGTCAAATAGAGAGCTTCCATGTTCACCCCAGATTATGGGATAAGATCAGGGTCCCGGGAAGCAGAGCCAGCAACAGGAATTTGTGGAGGAGCAAGGGAAGCAGGATAGGGAAGGGGCAGAGCTGAGCAGGGTATGGGCTCGGGGAAGCTTAGCCTTGGCCTGAGTCCTATGGGGTGAGGGACCTTTGGATCATAAAGCCCACCACTGAGCTGTCCCCACTGGAGGCAAGGGCATCAGGCTTTGAAACTCTCAAATCAGTTCGTGATTGGCTACAGGTCACCTTGAGGACAGGAGGGCAGAAGGAGGTGGTGGCTCCTGCCCAGTCAAAATCAATTCTCCAGGGGCAGCTATAAGCCATGAGTAACCAACATTCACAGCAGCTGGAGAATGGGTGTCCCCAGAACAGGGGTATGGGCAGGGCGCCCAATACCATCTACTGAACTTCAGAAATCAAGGGCAACTCTACCTCCTATCCCAAAGAAAAACCAGTTCAAAACCAGGTAACCCCCACACTTCTCAGACCAAGGCAGTTCCCATGTGCAGGCCAGTGGACCAACCATAGTCAACTCCCTCTGAGATCCTAGATTCCCCATTCCAGGGGCTGCTGCTGGGAGAGCATCCTGGGACCTGATTACTTTCATGGCAGTCCTCTTCATGTGTAGAGTTCCCAGAGGTCTCAAGTCCTGGGCCATTGAGCCAGACAAGGACGGAACACTATCTGATCAGCCTGAGGGCTCCAGAGGGGCCTGGATAACATTTCAGTCATCTCACTCTTATCTTCATCCCACCCACACTCTCCAGACCCCCACACTGCCCTCATTACCACTCTCAGACCTTTCTACCTCCACCTTCTTGAAAACTCTTTGCTTAGCTTAGGCCCCTGCCATCTTTCTCTTCCATCTTCTGGCCCATATTGCTGCCACCTACTTCTCCTCATTCCCTTAAAGACTTGAAACCTACATGATCCTATTAACCAATGTCACTCCAATAAATGTAAGAAAGAGAGAGAGAGAGGAAGAAAGGAAGGAAGAGGAAGGAAGGAAGGAAGGAAGGAAGGAAGGAAGGAAGGAAGGAAGAAAAAGAAAGGAAGGAAGGAAGGAAGGAAGGAAGGAAGGAAGGAAGGAAGGAAGGAAGACTTGGGCACATGACTTGGTCTCTCTCACAGCCCGGGGCCACGGCGACCACCTGTGTATGACTCTGTCCTTTTCATTCCATGCACTCCTATTCTCTCATGACCTCCTCCTCCACTCCATTTAGCTACCCACTCACAGGACCACACCTCAGACTTTGTCTTCACTCAGCACTGCTCCACTTCTAGAATCTTCCACCTAATTCAAATCGACAAGTATTTATTGTCCACTTTTATGTGATAGGCCCCATGCTAGGTGCTGAGGATACATCTGGGGAGAATCAAACACAATCCCTGACTTCATGGAGCTTCCATTTTATGAAAAGAAAAGCTCTTAAAATCCTGGTGTCCTGGGGAAGCATGGGGTGCTGGGAGAGGGGGGAAGGTGAATCCAATATCCAGGCATCCAGGAAAAAATTCCCTGAGACCTCTTAAGCTGACACCTAAAGAAAGAGAAGGATTTTGCCAAGCAAAGCAGGGAGGGGATTCCAGGGAGAAGGGCCAACACATGAAAGGCCTAGAAAGGGAGAGTCAACCAAGTGAGGGGTCAGGCTGAAGAAGACAGCGGCTAGGTCACGCAGGGCTTTCTTTGTAAAGCCCTGTTAATGGTTTTGGACTTTACCCTTAAGGACAATGAAAAGTCACTGGAGAGACTTAGCACAGAAGTAACATGGTCTAATTTGCAGTATCTGTGGTTACAGTGCAGGGAAAGGAGCCAGAGCAGGGATGGCTACCCATTTGGGAACTGACACTAATAATCCAATTGAGAAACAACAGTGGCCCAAACTAGGGTGTGCATAGTGGGGATGGGAAGAAGTAGCTGAGTTTAAGAAATGTTTGCAAGATAGAATCAAAAAGATTTGGTGGTTGATTGGGTGTGGGGATCAGTTAGAGACAGAAATCAAAGTGACACCCAAGTTTCTGGCTCTGGGTGGTGGTGCATTTACCCAGGGGAGGAGCAGGTTTCAGACAGGGTTGAGTCTGAGACACAAATAAGATCTCCTCTTTATCTCCTCTCATTCATGGACCATCTCTGTCCTTGGCTCAATGTATCTCTTGGCTATTATGCTTATTATCATTCTTGATGATTTCATATCCAACACCTTGACCTCTCAGTTCCTTGACTTCCTTGCTTCTAACCATCTTTTTCACCACCCATTGAACCCACCCACATGAGTGCTCACACCCTAGACCTTTCCTGTACCAAGAGCTGCATCATCTTCTATCTATCCAGCTCACTCACTCTGGCTCCCACTCCAGCAATCCCATTTGTTGACCCACCACCATTCCACCATCCATCACCCCCTTCATATCCTCCCTTTCCTATCTTAGACTCCATAGGTCCGCATGTAATTGCTGGTTGTAGATAACCTCCATCCCTTGCCTTTCAGTGCTTCTGTAGTTACTCACCAGGCAAGACCCTAACTCCAGTTAAGCCCAGCTCTCCATGTGGCACCTGTTCCAGAGTACCTGGAGAATAATACAAGAGGATTGAATGGTTTCAATGGAGACTTCTGACTACAAACCTCAAGTGGGAACTCAGCACCTCTAAGAAATGCTACATTTTCCTAACACTTTTATCCTCAAAGATGGCTGTATTTCACCTTTGCCTCTCCCAAAACCTCTAGCCCCCATTCTAATCTTCCATTTCCAATGATAGCCAGGCATTATATACCTCCAGGAAATAGAAGCAATAGACAAGCACTAAGTTATCTCCCCCACCCCCACCAAGTCTGTCAACCCCCTGGCGTGAGTGCCCATTCACTCTGCCTTCTCCCTTATAAACATGGATGAGGGGTCTCTGCTCTAAATAGATCCCCTCTTCGCTTGGACACTGGGCCCCATCACTTCTCACTTACTCTGGACTGTTTCATAGTTGTTGCTTCACAATCCCTTTCTGTAAATATGCTATGTTTTCCTCTCTCCCTTTTTTATTTATTTATTTTTTAACAGCCAGGCATGCCCACCTGGGGCGGGTGTCTCTGGAGCCCCAGGTGCTGCCCAGCCTCCTCTTTCCTTTTTTTTTATTCCTCAATCCCCTCTTAACACCACATCCTTCTCTAGCTACTGCCCCTTTTACCAAATAAATAAATAAATAAATAAATAAATAAATAAATAATCTTCTACACTTGCTATCTCCACTTCCTCATCACATTTACCCATTCTAGTCAGGACTACTCTTTTTAAGGTCACCAATGGCCAATAAGTTGGCAAATCAAAATGGTCAGTTCTTCATCCACATCTTGCTCCCTCAGCAACATTTGGCCATTGAAATCTCCCTCCTTAAACACTGTCTTCCCTTGGCTCCAGGCAGTACCCTCGCCTGGCTTTTTTTCTACCTCACCAATAGCTCTTTCTTGATCCCCATTGATGCCTCTCCTTCATCTTGCTGATCTCTAAAAGCAGGATGCCCCAGGGCCCAGTTCTCTATCCTCTTTTCCTTTCTTTATATATATATATATATTTACCCCTCTGTGATCTTGTCCAGTATCATCTATAAAACCATCTATAAAGTGATTACTCCCACATTTATATGTTCAGACCCAACCACTCCCAGGAGTTTTACTCTCGTGTATTCAAATTTATTGGTAATCCAAAACTGAACTCCTAATCCCCACAACAGAGAGCAGGTTTATGTTGTCTCCCTGTCTTCCCCGTCTTGGAAGATGACATCCCCATCCATCCAGCTGCTCAATTCAAAAAACCGAGATGTCTCTTTCTTCATAATTGTATCCATCATTAATTAGCAACTCATGTTAGATATAATTCCAGAATATGTTCAAAGTCCATTCCCTTCCTACCATCTCCAATGCTTCTATCCCAGGCCAAGCCACCTCATTGAACACCTGGATACCTGCCCCAGCTGGCTCCCTGCCTCCACTCTTGCTTCTCTGCAATTCTTGCTCCATGTGACAGCTGAGAAATCGTTCTATCATGTTAATCAGATCAGTCAAGTCACTCCCTTGCTTAAAACCCTCCAAATGGCCCTAACCGGTTTGGCTCAGTGGATAGAGCGTCGGCCTGCTCTATCCACTGAGGTTTGATTCCGGTCAAGGGCATGTACCTTGGTTGCGGGCACATCCCCAGTAAGGGGGTGTGTAGGAGGCAGCTGATCAATGATTCTAACTCTCTATTCCTCTCCATTCCTCTCTGTAAAAAAAACTCAATAAAATATTTTTTTAAAAACCCTGTAAATGACTTCCCATCGTAGCCATAAAAATGAAAACAAACCAAACTCTTTTCCATGACCTGCAAGGCCCTACATGGTTAGGCCTTGGCTGCCTCTTCAAACTCATTTCCCTGGGTCCTCCCCTTCCCCCATGCCCTGCTCACACTGGCCTTCTCCCATCTCAGGGTCTATTTTTTTTTATTATTGTCAACAGTGTTTATTTATACCTACAAAAGAAAACAAGATGGTATCAAAAGGACAACTTACAAACTAAGAATAGTAACACAGCTCTTAGCATTCTGTGCCTAGACATCACACATCTACAATCTTTCAAGTCTTAACGCAACAGGAATGTGTTCAGAGACCAGCAAGGACATGAATAGAGAGCACTGATCCCAAGCAAAATCCACCAACCTTTGAGATGACAGAACTCCACACAATGAATTGCTGAGGAGGGATTGGGGAGAAGCAGCCCCATAGCTTAATGTTGAAATCCTTTCCCTAAGTGAGTTTTAACCATGACCGCAATACCTAGCATCAAATGAGATCCCGTCTGCCTGTGCTCTGAAGCTAAGGCTGAACCTGAATTATGAGTGACAGGCATAGAGGCAGAAGGTTACTCTAGACTACAGGAACAACTCTGCTAGGTTCCAGCTGTGCTCAGGCCACAACAGCTTTTGGGATTTGGAACATGCTAACTTGACTATATGATTATAATATCCATCTCAGGGTCCTTTCACTGGCTTCTGCTGACAACACTCTTCCCCAGACCTTCACATGGCTGTCTCCTCGGTGTTCACTTCTCAACTCAAACATCTTCTTCTCTGGAAGGCCATTTCTAACCCACTCTTCCCAAATGAAGCAAACACACCACACACAGTCACTCTGCCACATGACCCCATTTTATCTTCTTCATAGCATTTACTGGTATATGACCTGTTCTTATTTGTTTACATGCTTTTTCTCTGTGTCATCCTACTAGGATGAGCTCCTTGAGAACAGGGACCCAGTCCTGTTCCTCCTTTACCCACCAGCATCTAGAACAGTGATTGGCACCCAGATGGAAATGTTTAGTAGGCTGTTGGGTAGAAGGGGGGAAAGGACTGGTCAGGAGATATGGATTTGGGGGTTGTAAGCAAAACACCTGAATATAAGATAAGATTTTGCTCCAAAATTACCCCTCAGGTAAACAGGATTTATCTTATATTCAAGTCCTTATGAGAAGTCTACATTATGGTGCATGCTCTCAATTACTGCCTTTTGAACAGCAAAATGCTCTTTGGGGGAAACTCATTAGCCTGAAATAACCTCAATCAATGAAGTTTTGGATTTTCATGGAGGTGTCATGGCAGAATCAGAAAAAAAGTGGAGGCAAACACATTGCACATAGATTCAATCATTATTCTTGGGGGTGTTGCAAGTATTGTCTTTTTAAGCAATCCCTTTTTAAAAACCACTTAAAGAGCAATAAAGGAAGTAGTTATGTTGTGGAGATGACAAATACACACCTACCAGATTTGTTTTTAATTCATGCATCCTAATATTATGCAACCAGGCTTTTGTGGCAATGAATAAAGTTCCCAGCATCATACACAGATTGAAAAAGTGCTGTGTCACAAATATTTGAGCAAAAACAAAGTTTGTGTGTTCTGTGAAAGGTTAATGATAACAAACTCTTAATGATATTGACACAGGTATAAAAGAATGTTAAAAGCTTAAATAAAATTGCTTGATGAAATATGAATGGGGTGTAAAATAACACATCTTACTACACTGTGTAATATGTGATTTTTAAAGTGTATAGCAAACTAAGTTAATAAATTATTTCAACCATGCTAAAAGTTTATGTGTTCAAGTCAGACCCCAAAGATTTTGGAGGGTCCCCTCATTGGGAATATAGGGGTTGCTTTTTACTTGGAGTCACTTTCTATTTGGGCCTCTACAGTAGGTGGAAATTAGAGCCTTGAGAGTGGCTAACACTGTATAGAGACTCGGGGGGAGAGATGAGAAAATGCTCTAGGATGGAGGCTTAAAGGGCCAAGTAGAATGGGGAGAAGCCAGCCAAAAGGGGACCGTGGGGTAAATAGATATCACAGAAGCCCAGAGAATGATGTCACAGGGGAGGAAGATGATGTCACAGAAGCCAAGAGACAAATGTAGAGAAGTTTCTAGAAATAGAGGGTTCTAGAAGAGGAGTCTCTAGAGGAGAAAGTGATCATTAAGGTCAAATACAGCCATGGGTCAAATCAGATATGGAATGAGAAGTGTTCATTAGATTAACAAAGATGGCCATTGATATTCATGGCAGGGCTATCATCAAAGAGGGGACAGTGAAAGCCAAGCAACTGGTGACTGCAAGTGTGGACAACTGATTGGAAAATGGTGGCTGCAAGAAGAATAGCAAATGAAAGGGCGTTAACTGCAAGGAAATGGAGGCAGTCAAAAAATTTTATTTTACAATAAAGGAGAACTGGAAAGCCCTAGCTGGTTTGGCTCAGTGGACAGAGTGTCGGCCTGTGGACTGAAGGGTCCCGGGTTCGATTCCGGTCAAGGGCACATGCCCAACTGTGGGCTCGATTCCCAGTGGGGGGTATGCAGGAGGCAGCCTATCAATGATTCTCTCTCATCATTGATGTTTCTATCTCTCTCTCTCCCTCTTCCTTCCGCTCTGAAATCAATAAAAATATTTTTTTAAGAGAATTAGAAATATTTAAATGGAGGTGAGGTAAATCCAGTGGAGGGGAAAGATGGTCAAGGGACCCAAGAGAGCCAGAGGGAATGGAGCGCAGAGCCCAGATGGAGGCTCGGGCTTCAACAGGAAGATGACAGGTCAGCTATTGTAATGGGAGGAAGGAAGAAACAGTGAGACAGGTGCAGGTCATCCCACTCTCTAACCACAGATTCCCCCTGTTACCAAAGAGGGGACCTAGATGGGAATGGGTCTGCCTAGGGCCAGCTGGTAGTGTGTGGGTTCTTGACTTCATGCAGGAAAAATTTCACAACACCAGTCCAGGTGAATTTTAGAGGACATTTGTTAAAGCTGGGGACAGTGAAACAAAGAAGGGCTGGGAAATGAGCCTAGACTGGTCTGCTTTGAATCACTAAGAAGTCAGAGAAAAGAGGGCCTTGTTGACAGGGACAGGGGAGTTGCCTGGGATGTACTGCCACTGCCCATTGCTCACGCTGGTTGTTAGCCTTGTGGGGTCCCTTAGAGTATAGGAGATGCATGCCTTTGGGGGAAGAAGGAAAACAAAGGCATGGGCATGTTCCTGGGGGACAGAGAGAGCATGCTGGGACCTTTGTTTTGAGGGTTTTAGAGTCTGGGTGCTTAGGAGAGGATTTCTTTTCTTTTTTTTTTAATATATCTTTATTGATTTCAGAGAGGAAGGGAGGGAGAGAGAGAGACAGAAACATCAATGATGAGAGAGAACCATTAATCGGCTGCCCCCTGCAAGGCCCACACTTGGGATCAAGCCCACCACCTGGCCACATACACTGACCAGGAATTGAACTGAGACCTCCTAGTTCATAGATCAATGCTCAACCACTGAGCCACGCTGGTGGCCGGGCAGGAGAGGATGTCAATAGAATATTCACCGGCTTTATGCTGATGAACCAAAATGAGATTTATTCTCTTAACTCCATTTCTCCTTGGGTGTGGTTGGCAAATGGCACCTGGTTGGGGAGAAGTGCAAACCACTGACTCTTTTTAAGTGTCCCTGGTTTAAGGAAGATAAGATTTACTAGATGGCTGCAAACTGCTGTTTAACTATCTGTCTCAGTTTCCCTGTTCTGCTTGTCCTGGCTTACTGGCTTGTGTCACCCCCACTCTCTCACTTAGCTCCATCCTCAACATCTGTTTATGTTTGTTCAACAGATCAACAGGTGACCTCCATAGGTACCTCCAGACCCAACCCTGCAACCCTCTCCCAATCTGCCAACCCCCGCCGTTTGCTTCCTTCTGATCCAGCCTAAACCTAGGCTCCACCATCTCCCACCACCTCATCTCACATGGAAACTTCTAAATTGATATCTGCTCTCCCTGCTAGACTGCAAGCTCTATGAGGGCAGGAACAGTTCCTGTCCAGTTTGCCGATATATCTTCAGGCCCTGCACCATGCCAGGCATCCAGGAAAAGGGTATTAAATTGCTGAGATAATTACTAGAATGAATTGCTATCCTACGAATATCCCCATCGTCTCTCTGCCCCTCCTTCTTAGCCAAACTCCAGGCCCAGATCAGTCCAACTATGCTTTCCCATCTCTACACTCTGTGCTAGGTTCTGCTAGAGCGAATCACACAACCAGAGTGATTCCTGTTCTCCTGCACAATCTGACAAACCTCATCTTTCTCTGCTTGGACCTTTCTGCTGTTTTGCATGGTGGTAGCCTTCTCACTCTCCTCAAACCTTCTAGCCAGTTACATCTTGATTTTATCCCACTTCTCAGAGAAAGTAGAAGCTATCCCAGGAAAATGCTCTCCCGTCAATGGCCACCAGATCTACAGACCAGTGTCCACACAGGTCCTTCCTCCTTTCCCCCACACAGTAGAAAATGCTCTAGTCTCCCACCTCCTTACTCTCTCCTGCCTTTTTAACCTCTAACTCTCTCCTCCTCTCTTAGCATTAAAGCATGCTCACATCTCTCCCATCCACAAACAAAACCTGTCCTTGACCCCCTGTGTCCCACGGTTCCCTCCTTATCTCTCTTGGCTTTCACAACCGTGCCTCCTGAAACAGAGGTCTGCGCTTGCTTTCTCTACTTCCTCCCTCCCACTCAACCCACCAGCTATGATCCAGTCTCTGCCCCTCCACCTCACTCAAACCACTCTGCCCTTGCCAAGTACACCTACGATTCCTTTGTCACTAAGCCCAGTGGGTGCTTCCAGTCCCAATGGGTGCAATGAGCCATTTGACAGAGTAGATGGCCTTCCTTCTTGAACCTCTTCCAAGTGCCATCAATACTTTATTTGTTCCGTCCACCCAGCACGTCTCCTGTCCCTCTAAACTGCTAGTCATGCTCCTGGCCCCTTGATCTTAGGGTGGATACATGCTCCAGGTGAGGCCGCTCAGGGTTCTTCCCCAGATTACTTGAATCATTTCTAAGGAAAGCATGTAGCAACAAAACGTAGGAAAGTGTGACCTCAGAGTTGCTGGTGACCATGAGCAAAGCCTTGTGCTAAAGCCCATCAGTACTTGGAGAGAAGGAAGTCAACAGGTGAGGCAAGCAGGAGAGAAGTCCTAGACACATCCAGACCTGACTCCAGCTGGTACTTCTGGGGCCCCGAGGTACCCCTGCCCTTCCCATGTTTCTACAAGCCAATCAATTCCCCTTTGTGCCCAAGCTAATCCAAGTTGGATTTCTGTCTTCTGCAATCAAAAGACAAACTAACACACCCAGGCTTCATAAACAATACTCTTCTAGTTTTCCTGCTGTGCCCACCTCCTTCCCAATCTCCTTCAGCAACCCCCAGGTCCTCAGGGCTCTGTCCCAGGCTGTCCCCTCTCCTCAGCCTCCACACCCTGCCTGAGTAAGCTTGTCCTCTCCATGACCTTCATTACCATCTGGACACTGCTGACTCCCAAATCCGTATTTCCATCCCTCTACTCTCTCCTTTTTTAAAATATACTTTTATTGATTTCAGAGAGGAAGGAAGAGGGAGAGAGAGAAAGAAACATCCATAATGAGAGAGAATCATGGATTAGCTGCCTCCTGCAAGTCCCCCACTGGGGATTGAGCCCACAACCCAGGCATGTGCCCTTGACTGGAATCAAACCTGGGACCTTTTAGTTCGCAGGCCGACGCTCTATCTACTGAGCCAAACCAGCTAGGGTTACTCTCTTTTTTTTTTAATTTTTTTATTGTGATAAAAAAATACATAACATAAAATTACCATTTTAAGTGTACAATTCAGTGAAGTTAATTGCATTAACAATGCTGTGCAACCATCACCGGTATTTCCAGAACTTTTTCATCACCTCTAACAAAAACTCTGTACCCATTAAACCATAAGCCCCAACCCCCACTCACCCCTCCACCCAGCCCTTGGTAACCCCTAACAATTCGCTGTCTCTATGAATGTACCAATTGCAGATATTTCATGTAAGTGAAATGATGCACGACCCACACTTTTATGTCTGACTTATTTCACTTAGCATAATGTTGTCATGATTCATCTATATTGTAGTATGTATTAGTACTTGATTCTCTTCTATGAATGAATCGTAACCTATTGTATGGATTTGCCACATTTTGTTTATCCATTTTTCCTTTGATGGACATTTGTCTTGGCTATTATGAAGGGTGCTATTATGAACATTCATGTAAAGGTTTGAGTCCCTGTTTTCAGATCTTTCAAGTATATATATGCCTGGGTGTGGACTTGCTGGGTCATGTGGTAATTCTACATTTAACTTTCTGAACTTTCTGGGACTTTCAAACTTTTTCCACAGCAGCTGCAGCATTTTGCATTTGCACACACACCCCACCCCGGAGGCTCTGGGAGGGCTAGGAGAGGCTCCTGATGGAGTGTGGGATGGGGCGAAACTGTCTATTGTGCACTTGCATCATCAGAAAGGCTTTTTACAGGTCATGTCAGAAAGCTCCAATGGCCTCGTCCAAATGGCTGGATTTACAAACTCACATATCATTTCTCGATCTCCATCATTTTCTTCTGCCTCTCCCACCTGCTCCTGTTCTTGTGCTTCCAAGCTCAGCTAATGGCAAGCCATCTACTCAGATGCCAGTGTCAAGATCTCTCCAATGTACAGGAACAGAGAGTTTAGGAACCATGACCCCGCAGCCCAGACCCAGTTGAGATTCTACTCCCAATGCCCAGTGCTCATCACCTCCTCCGCCCGGGGACAAGGCCCCAGAAGCTCCCACACTGCAGATGGCAGGTTGATTTCAGGCATATTGCACACACCTCAGCCCCAGCTGGCTTCCCCAGCCACCCCGATACCCCACACCCTTGCAGCTCGGACAGCCCAAGCAAAGAGCCTCCTCCCATCTGGAAGGAAGCAAAGGCTAGGTGAGGCCAGACAGACAGCTCAGCCAACCCTTGAGGATCAGGGTTTGCGCCTGGAGGCAAGAAGAGGGGAAACAGATGAGGCTCAGTCAGTCAAGGCTTCCTGGAGGAGGGCAGGTGGTCAGGGAGGACCTTCTGGGGGGTAGGAGGACGGGATGCTAAGCTAGAAGGGAACCAGTGAAACCGCTGCTGTGTGCTGGCCTGGCCGGAGCTTGGTGTGCTGGGCGTGGATGGGGGGGTGCTCAGTCACTCATTCTGTAAATACTTTTGTCTACGAAGTGCCAGGCACTGTTTTAGGCAGTGAGAGTACACCCGTGGACACAACAGACAAAATGTACTGTCCTCCTAGATTCTAGCGATGGGAAAGACAATTAACAAGAAGAATAAGAAAAAATGTAAAATATGTTACATGATTGTAGTGCTAAAGGGGGGGAAATAAAGCAGGAAGTGGGTAGGGAATGGTGACACTCAATTCGAGATGAAGAGGCCAAGGAAGGCCACTAGCAAGCTAGGCAGAGAGCTGGGGCGGGGGGGGCGGGGGGGGGGTACCAGATAGAAGGAGGGGCGAGTCCACAGGTGCTGAGGCTAGGGAAGACCCGTGCGCACCCAGGACAGCAAAAAAGCCAATGAGGCAGCGGGAGAGCAGAGAGGCACGGACAATGAAGCCAGAGCTTCCAAATGAAGCTTGAGAAGGACCAGCTCGCGTAGGTTCCTTCAAGCCATCTGATGCCTTTGACTGTCATCTAAGTAAGGAGGAAGCCAGTGGTGCATTTTGAACAAAAGGGATGGCAGTGTTAGCAACAGATGAATGGGGCAAGGAATAAAGCAGGGAGGACAGCTACAAGCTATTGCAATAATGGGGGGGCGGGGGGGTTGGCTCATGGCTTTCATGTTACGAGGATAACATGCATGGAGTCCATGAGAAGTGTCCAGATTCTGAAAATAGTTTGAGAAAAGCACCAAAATGAGTCACTGACATTGAATGCAAGGTATGAGAAAAGAGAGTCAGTAATGACTCTGCCTGTGGGGCCTGAACTAGCAGATGAGTAAAATTGCCATTTATGCCCTAACCAGTTTGGCTCAGTGGATAGAGCGTCGGCCTGTGGACTGAAAGGTCCCAGGTTCGATTCTGGTTAAGGGCATGTACCTTGGTTGCAGGCACATCCCCTGTAGGAGGTGTGCAGGAGGCAGCTGATGGATGTTTCTCTCCCATTGATGTTTCTAACTCTCTATCACTCTCCCTTCCTCTCTGTAAAAAATCAATAAAATGTATTTTTTTTAAAAAATTGCCATTTACTCAGAGAGTACGTGAGAAGAGAAGGTTGAGAGGAGAATAAGGAGTAGATTGTCAGGCAACATACAGGGCACCCAAGTAAATGTGAATTCCAGATTAACAGCAAATAATTCTTCTTAGCAGAAGCCTGTCCCATGCACTATCTGAAATTCCAATTTAACTGAGCGGGGTTTGTTTTTGTTTGCTTTGCTCCTAAATCTGGCCATCCTAAGGAAGGGGCTTGTGATATCTGCTAGGTTTCCATAGGGAGGGTCCAGAAGCAGCTGCAGAGGATGGTCTGGAGTCAGGGAAGGCGGGGGTGGGTGGAAGGGTGGGAAGAGATCAACCAAAGAACTGGTATGCATATACTAGTATGCATAACCCCGGGACACAGACAATAGGGTGGTGAAGGCCTGGGGTGAGGTTGGGGGCAGGCTAGAAGGGTCAATGTGGGGGGAAAAGGACATGTAATACTTTCAACAATAAAGATTTTTTTTTTTAAGGGAAATGTCTGGGCTGAAGATAAGTAACTAGGAGTTGTCAGCCTAATTTTGGTATTTATTGAGACTTGATGACATTACCAAAAGACTGAAGACAGGGGAGAGAGTGCGAGGCCTTTGGCCCAGGGCATTCCAATATTTAGAAGTCAGGGAGGTCTGGAGGCACCAGCAAAGGAGAAAGAAAGATCAGAGGGAAGAAGTGTCAGGAGAGAGTGGTGTTCTGGGGGCCAAAAGCTGCTGGGAGTGCAGGGCAAGATGAGGGTTGAAACTTGGCCGTGGGATTCAGCTATGGGAACCTTGGCAAGAGCAGTTTGGGTGGACTGTGAGGAGCCAACGCCTGATTAGAGTGAATTCAAGAAAGACAAAACAATGGAGATAATGAATCAAGATAACTCTTTTATAAATATATATATATATATATATACACATATATATAAACAAATATATATATATACACACACATATATATCTCTCTCTCTCTCTAAAAAATATATATATATATATATACACACATATATATATATATGTGTGTATGTATATATATATATGTTTTTTTTTTTAGAGAGAGGAAGGGAGAGAGAGAGAGAGAGAGAAATATCAATGAGAAAGAAACATCGATTGACTGTCTCCTGCTCGCCCCCTACTGGGGATCGAGCCTGAAACCCAGGCATATGCCCTGACCAGGAATCAAACCCGTGACTTCTAGGCTCATGGGTCGAACCACTGAGTCACACTGGCCAGGCAAGATAACTCTTTTGAGATTTGCTATAAAGAAATGGGAAAAAATGAGGCAGATGCTGGGAGAGGTGGGGTCAGGGGAGGTTTTATAAAACCTTCGCCACAACCTCACAAAACCCTACCAGCCACCTCCACTGTCACACACATTCACAACCACACACGCCAAACGCACACACTCCCCATGCTGCCCCTTCACACACAGGTACCCAACCTCCAATACAAACAGCTCTCACACACACCTCACGTGCGGCCACATTTACTTTCCAAACAAATGTTTGTTCTTAAGATGGAGAAATACCAGCATGGTTATTGCAATGGGAAAGAGCCAGTGAAGAGCAAAGGGGTGGTGATGGAGGAGAAAGAGAGGAGGTAGAGTGAGGTCCTGGGTGGTTGAGAAGGTGGGATCCAGTAGACATGTAGAATGGTTGAATCCTAGCAGCAACTTAGAAAGTCGTATATCACCTCCTTTATTCAAGGATAAAGTTGTGCAGGCAGAAGTTGCAAGTAACTCTGGGTGTTTTGAAAGGAAAACATTATAGCCTGAGTCTGGGACATCTCTTCCTCCCTAGTCATGGCCCCAGACATGCTGGAACAGGGCTGGCAGCCTCCATCCCTCCACCTGGCCTGCAAACATGGAAAATCCCAACCAGAGAGAGGAGGCCCTGCCCCTTCCCGGGAAGCCCTGGCCTGAAGTCTGGACAGAGTTGCCGACACAGGGGGCAGCCTGAGATCAAGACCAGCCTGGGCCAAGTCTGGGCCGGAAGAGGTAAGGTGTCAGGCTTGGGACCCAATACCCTCAGACAGCAGGTGTGGGCCTTCGGGGAAGTGGGGGTGGCTGGGAAGCTGCCAAGACCAGGTACAACACAGCCTTGCCCCGAGGCTGGGGGATGGCCTAGATGCCCTCCCACACACTACCCTGCTCAGACAGCAGCACTTCAATGTGGGACAGCAGGGCCTCAGAGCCTCTTTCTGGAATGGAGACTCTGCCAGCTCCTTCCAGAATAGGCAAAGGCCAGTGGTTGGGGTCACTGCCTGATGTCGGGAGTGAGGAGACAGCATCTGGCAGGGTCAGGATGTGCAGACCTAGGCACTGAAATCACCTGGTCACCAGAGAAAACAAAAAACAACCGCCCAGAGACACCACCATCGTCACCATCTCACAAAACCCTACCAGCCACCTCCACAGTCACGCACATTCACAACCACACACGCCAAACTTGCACACACTCCCCATGCTGCCCCTTCACACACAGGTACCCAACCTCAAATACAAACAGCTCTCACACAACACCTCACGTGCGGCCAACATTTACTTTCCAAACAGTAACTGGGCGTCAGCTACTTCCAGGCCCTGAGCCTAACCAGCGAGCTCCCTGCTCTCCGGAGGTCATTTCAGACAAGGCCCCGAAGCGTCACTGCTGAGGACGTGGGTGAGATAACTTCCGAGGGGGAGACCAGGGACTACCTCTACCAGAAGGTGAGACCTCGATAAGGAGGGGGAACTGCCTGGCGAAGAGCAGTTCAGGCCGAGGGAACAGCAAACGCAAAGGCCAGAGGGTGGACTGAACAAGGCCAGTGTGACCGGGGACTGGTGCTCATGGGGACGTGTGGCGGGAGGTGAGGCAGGATTAGCTCATTGGGGCTTTGCAGGCTAGTCCCAGGAGAGTGGGTGTTAGCGTAAAGGTAATGGTAAGTTACCACAAGGTTTTAATAGGGGAATGGCATGACCTGACTTCTATCATTAAAGCACTACTTTAGCTGGAAGAAACCATGGGAGAATTGTTTTTTTTCAATTCTCAGAGTGGGGAAGGCATTTCTAGTTATGAGCAAACCCCAAGGCCATAAAAGATAAAATTGATACATTTGACTACCAAAAAAAAAGAAGTGTAATACTACACAAAGTCAAAATGCAAGTGTCAAACTGGGAGGGGAGAATCTTTTCTATTTGTACCATTGTCAGAGGACTTCTTTCTTTAATATGTAAAGAGCTCCTAAGAAATAAATAATAAAAAATCCAATCATCCCATTGAAAAAATGGGCAAAGGCAAAGGACAATTCACAGAAAAAGAAACACAGGTGGCTCTTAAGTATATGAAAAGATGTTCACTGTCACTCAGAAGAAGAGAAATGCAATTGAAAAATATAATGAGGTACCTCTGGCAAAGATCATTCAGTTTGACAATACTCTATATTGACAAGGACATGAGGAAACAACGCCTCTCATCTCTGCTGGTAGCGTAAACTGATACATCTATGGAGGGGATTTATCAAAGTGGTAGGGTGTTTTTTGTCTTTTTTAGAATTTTGTTTGTTTGTTTGTTTTTTTTTATCAAAATTTTAAATGAGTCTACAACTTTAACCTTTTGCACTTGGATGTCGAGTGTGACTCGACACGGTTAGCATTAGAATAAAGGAATCGAGGAAAAAGCAAGTGAGTGCAAAGGGTTAACCCAAAAATTCCACTTCTAGAAATATATCTTATAGATATAATTTTTAAAAATATGTTAATGATGCTTTGTCCAAGGATGTTTCTTATAATCTATACTAATAAAAGGGTAATATGCTAATTAGACCGGGAGACTTTCCGGATGTCCTTCTGGACAAAGCCATGGTGGCGGGGCCAAGGCAGAGGCAGTTAGGGGCGATCAGGCCAGGAGGGGAGGGCAGTTGGGGGTGATCAGGCCGGTGGGGGGTGGGGCGGGTAGTTAGGGGCGAGCAGGCTGGCAGGGATGGGCAGTTGGGGGCGAGAAGGCTGGTGTGGGGGCGGGGGGGCCGTTGGGGGCTAGAAGGCCGATAGGCAGAGTGGTTAGGGGCAATCAAGCAGGCAGGCAGGTGAGCGGTTAGGAGCCAGCGGTCCTGGATTGTGAGAAGGATGTCCCCTGAGGGGTCCCAGATTAGAAAGGGTGCAGGCCAGGCTGAAGGACAACCCCCCTCCCATGCACGAATTTCATGCACCAGGCCACTAGTGTGTTTATAATAGAAAGAAATATAAGATTAGAAACAGCCTTAATTTTCATTAATATAGAACTGATTAAATAGATTATGGTACATATACTATTCAGCTGGTGGTGGTTTTTTGAGAGGCAGCTCTTCATCTACTGATAGGAGAAAATGGAATACTATTCAGCTATTTAAAAAAAAGAATGAGCTAGGTCTATAGCTACTGAGAGAGGACAATGTCTTCTTTTTATTGATTTTAGAGAGAGAGGAAGGGAGTGTGTATGAGAGAGAGAGAGAGAAAGAGAGAGAGAGAGAGAGAAACATTGATTTGAGAGTGAAACATTGATCAGCTGCCTTCTGCACACCCCCTACTCGGGATCAAGCCCAAAACCCAGGCATATGGCCTGACTGGGAATCAAACCAGCAACCTTTTGGTGCACTGGATGCTGCCGAATCAACTAAGCCACACTGGCAGGGCAATGGCCTATATTTTGTGAAGTGCAAACAGCAAAGTACAACTCATGGGCATAGCATACTTCCATGGGGTAAATGTATGAAGAGGACTATATCTGTGTAGTAAAGATGCAGTTGATCTCAGCAAGGAAAACAAGGGACTGGAAACTTGGTGGTCAGGGAGCAGCCCTGGCCACGTAGTCTGGTGTTTGGGGAGAAGATAGGAATCGCGCTAGAAATGTGGGATTCGTCCGCAAATGGATGGTGGTGGGAGCCCCAGGACTGGAGGAGCTCACCCAGGAGAGAGGAGGCGGAGCCCTGGGACATGCCCACTCTGGAGGCCGGGATGGGAGGCCTCTAATGTACAAGGAAACGAGAAATGTGGTGTCACGGAAGCCAAAGAAGAAAGTGTGTGAGAAGGAAGGGGTGGTCAGCTGTGTCAGGTGCTTCTGAAAGTCCAGGAGGATGGGGACAGAGAAGTGGCTATTAGATTTAGCATCATGGAGTTCCATGTGACTTTGATGGGGTTGTCTTTAGTGACATGGTAGGAACAGAAACATTGTTCGAATGGGTTCAAGAGTGACTACGAGGTAAGGAAGTGGGTATTTCATTTTTTAATTTTTGTTTTTTTAAAATATGTTTTTATTCATTTCAGAGAGGAAGGGAGAAGGAGAGAGATAGAAACATCAATGATGAAAATCATCCATCAGCTGCCTCTTGCATGCCCCCTACTGGGGGATCCTTCCCACAACCCCTGGCATGTGCCCTGACCAGAAATCAAACCATGACCTCCTGGTTCATGGGTTGATGCTCAACTACTGAGCCACACTGAGCGGGTATCTAGTTTTGCTCTGAAATGCAGCAGAGCAGCAGGTGGTTGGAGCAGGTGGCAGAGTTATGGACTCCATCACACTCACACATCTCCCCACACCCGCTCAGGCACAGAACCACCCCCGCCACCCCAGCACTGCTGAGTCTCAGCAAGGATTCTGCGGGCCAGGACCCAGTGAGTGGGCACATGGCTGAGGCCCCCAGAACTGGTCTGTGTCACCCTGGGCGAGTCACCTAACCTCCCTGTGCCTCAGTTTTCTCATTCATAAAAGTGAGAAGGCTCACACCACCGCCCCCCGCACTGTGAGGAGGAAATGAAGCCTCGGGAATTGCCTGGCACAAAGATGTCTCAAAGCCCCCGGGACCCTGTTTGCTCTCTATCACCATGAGTAGGGTGGCAGTGTCATTGATCTTCCCAAGTTTGGGGGCACTTTTCAGGATAAAGGAGCGGGGTGCCTTTAATCACACCAATGGGTACTCCTGGGAAAATGAGTCACCCTTGTGTCAGCAACAGCATTGCTGTTGAAACTGCAGGGCTGAAGCCCAATGTGACTAAGATCCCAGGACTCCTGGGGGAGACCGGAAACACTGGGGTTTCCCCTCCAAAGGCTGGGGTGCCAGGGGCGCTCATGGGTTTCCTAACCAGGGCCCACTAGTAAATGAGACAAAACCTCCTAGTCCCCAGAGCGCAGCCCAGGCGCAGGCCCACCTCCCTCAGCGGGGACCTCTGCACGCACCCACCCCACCTCCTCCCACGGGCTGGGCCCCTCGTAGTAATTCCTGGCAACGACCTGCCCCCACCCCATTTCACCTCCAGGCGCAGGATTCGCTTCGCCCCTTCCCACCCGGCTTCTCCAAAGAGCACATACTTCACTGGGGGACACAGAGAGGAGGCAGCACGGCCGCCAAGGACCCGTCGTGCCGGGAAGGCAGGTCCCCAAGAGTGCTCCCACGCGCGGTCGGGGCGGGCGGGGACCCTGACCTGCAGGACGCGGGCACCGCACCAGTGGTAACGCGCGTGGGCGAGCCGTGATTGCAGCCCCGGCCCGGGCCACAGCACTTGACAGTTTATAGTGCTTCACGCCCCTAATCTCATTGGAGCCTTGGCCATAGCCCTGCCCATGGCCACCGAGGCCCCTGCTCGCACCTGAAACCCCGAGGCTCGGACCTGGGAGAGACCTGGGAACGCGCCGCAGCGTCGGGGCTAGAGCCGGACCCTCGGCGGCGGGGCGGGGTCCCGGGCTCCTCCCCCGACCCTCCCTCCTCCCCACCGCCCCCAGGCGCCGGCCACAGGGTGAGCTCCGCCGCGTCCGCAGAGCCCCTGTTCCCCGCGCCCCCGCCTCTGCTGCGGACCTCGAGGACGCGGCGTCCCGGCCCCGCGCTGGCCGCGCCGCTGCGGGTAAGTGCCGAGTGCGGGCGGGGGGCTGGGTGCGGGAGGGCCCCCCGGGGACGCTGAGCGCTCCGTGGCGACGGCCGGCGGCGGGCTGCGTCCGATCCCGCCTGGCCCGCGCGGCTGAGGATCCGGGGGCTGAGGATCCGGGGCATGGGGGGTGGGAGGGGGGGATGATGGAGGGACCTCTCCACTGCCTTCTCTCCCCTCGATTCTGGGCGGGAGTGGGGGTTCCAGCTGCTGGAAGGTTCCCGGACGCCCCCCTTATGTCCGCAAGCTCCCAAACTGCCTGCAATGGAAGGGAACGTGTAGGAGAAGGGTCGCTGGAGGGAGCAAGTGTAGGATGTCAGATTTGGGGAATCCGCTTGGAATCCGCGAAAGCCAAGTTCTACGCGGACTTTCGACTGCGAGGGACGGGTGCCCTGTCCCTCAAATGCAGTTCCATGGGCCGGGGTGGGGGCGGGGGGACAAAATCTGGGCGCTGCTCGGCCCAGGAGCTGGGAAAAGCGGATGGCGGGAGCTGTTATTGGGGGGCCGCGGCGGTGGGGAACCAGACCGGCTCCACCAGTCCCAAGCCTGGGCTTGGAGGGAAATTCTTTGCTGTTGAGTCGCTCCCCGGGGTGTGTCTGGCGGGACTGGGCAGACGGGTCCGGGGGTGGAGCCCCGGACGGGGTTGCACGGGGTGGCTGCCCCGGGAGGAGGGTCGGTGGGAGCACGTGTCCGGACCCCTCTGCTCGCAGGGCTGGCAGAGCGCGCCGTCTGGAGCTTCCGGCAGGTGCGTGGCAGGCTGGGAGGAGCTGGTTCCGGATTCTGACAACAGCTCCAGAAAGTGGGACTCGGTTCCCTTTAGAGGGAAAGACGTGGAGTCACGGGGATCAGGGAATGCTTGGAAGTAGGTGGCCAATTGAGGCCTGAATGCAGACCTGACTCCACTTTCCATGCACATCCCACTGGCCGTCCCCAGAGGCCAGTCTCAGAGGGAGCAGAGGAGGGCGTCCAGGGATGGGGTCTTGCGCAGTCACCCGACCTTGTCCAGGATTCTCAGAGAAGAGGCATCGAGGGGGCCAAGGTGCTGAGAAGGAACTGCCTTCTCCCAGTGAAAGGAGGTTTTTCCCCCAGGCTACCTAGTCCTCACGGCCCCTCCCTCCACGCTGCCTCTGTAAGCATTCATTGGTTTATTCACTCAACAGGCATTGAGTACCCACACTGTGCCAAGCACTAGACACAAATAACGTAGTAAGCAAGACAGGGTTGGCATTCTAGTGGGGGAAACAGACAATAAATAAAAACAAATAAATAAACAAATACTTCCATTTCGCCCTGGCCAGTTTGGTTCACTGGTTAGAGCGTCAACCTGCAGACCTAAAAGTCGCCGGTTCGATTCCCAGTCAAGGGCATAGACCTGGGTTTTGGGTTCCATCCCCAGTCAGGGCGGAAGCAACCAATTGATGTGTATCTCTCACATCAATGTTTCTCTCCCCCACCCCCTGCCTCCATCCCACTCTCTCTAAAAAAGAAAAAAATTAATGGGAAAAATATCCTCAGGTGAGGATTAACAAAAATAAAACCTTTAAAAGACCTGCCCAGAGAATTTTCCGCCCAGAAAAAGCCCGCCTAGAGTCCTTTAAAATCTCTGACTACCCGTCCCTGGTTGCTGGCACCATTTGGGGGCTCAGCCCATCTGGTTTTCCAGATGACCTAATAAATTCATAATTCTTAAAAAATAAAACTTTAATTTCAAATAGTGATTAAATGCTATAAAGAAAATAAAGGAGTCCTAGCTGGTTTGGCTCAGTGGATAGAGTGTCAGCCTGTGGACTGAAGGGTCCCAGGTTCAATTCCGGTCAAGGGTATATGCCTGGGTTGCAGGCTCGATCCCCAGTGGGGGACAAGCAGGAGGCAGCCGATCAGTGATTCTCTATCATCATTGATGTTTCTGTCTCTCTCCCTCTCCCTTCCACTCTGAAATCAACAAAAGTATATTTTTTTAAAAGAGAGAGAGAGAAATGGTACGGGAGCAGAGTGGCTGGAAGGGGATGGGCTCCCAGATTTGGGGTTATCAGGGAGGCCTCTTAGGCAGCAATTTCAGCTAGTGTGTTGCGGCAGGCACACTGGTGTGCCGCAAGAATTTTTAAATATATTTTTATTGATTTCAGAGAAGAAAGGAGAGGGAGAGGGAGAGATAGAAACATCGATGATGAAAAAAGAATCATTGATCGGCTGCCTCCTGCACGCCCCCTACTGGGGATGGAGCCTGAAACCTGGGCATTTGCCTTGATGGGGAATGGAACCCTGACCTCCTGGTTCATGGCTCAATACTCAACCATTGAGCTATCCCAGTCCGGCTGCAAGAAGTTTTAAAACATGCAATAGCTGACTATTTAGTCAGGGGCACTGACCTCTTTTCCCTGAGATTGTCAAATTTTAAAAATGACAACGGCCAACACAACAATAGCTGTCCAGTGTGAACAAATCAAAAGTATACTTTTTTTTTTGTCAGATGGGCTGCAGAATTTTAGTAATTAGTTTATGTGTGCCATGAGATGAAAAAGGTTGAAAATCGCTGCTCTAAGGAGATGTTTGAGCAGAGGCCGCCGTGATGGGAAGGATCCAGCCATGCGTGGTCCTGGAGAAAGAGCATTCCAGGCAGCAGGGAAAATACCAAAGCCCCCAAGTTCCCCAGTATGGCTGGAGCAGACAGACAGGGTGAGCGTGCAGGAGAGAAGGGTGAGGAGGTAGAATCTGGGGGCAGTTCTAAGTGTAATGAGAACTAGTAGAGAGTGTTAAACAAGGGAGTGGCATGACCCACTTTAATGGACCTAGGGGTGCAGGAGCAGACACTGAGAGGCCAGTAAGGAAACTGTGGCAATAATACCAGCAAGAGTTGATGGCGGCTTGGACCAGGGTGGTGGCAGTAGGGAGGGAGAAGCAGCTGTGCAGGGCGGGGGGCGGAGGGGGCCGACAGGCATCATGCATGCTCAGTCACATACAGAGCTCCAGGAGCACTTACACGTGTGTGCAGACCCATACACACGTGGAGTCACACCCATGGCAACGCGCAGACACTAGGTACACTTAGGCAGACCCACCCATCCACACCCGCTGAGTCACTCCAGGACTGAGTGGAAAAAGTGTGATCTGGAGGCCTGAACAGAACATGTTTCCACACACCCAGCATGGCTGGCGTGATCTGGAGGCCTGAACAAAGGCCTGGCACCCAGCATGGCTGGTAGCTGGGGCTTCCCCAGGGCCTGGCACAGGGAGCAGGAAGTTCTAGCTCGATAGTCTCTGGATCTCCTATTCCCCAGAGCTAGGCCATTACCCCTCTTCACACACACCCCAACATGAATTCGTCTCCCAGCTTTACCACCTACCGGCTGTGAGACCTTGGGGAGTTAGTTCCCCTCCCCCAGCCTCAGTTTCCTCTCTGTAGAATAAGATTCAGCCCCAACCTCACAGGATGGTAGCGAGGCATCGGCGAGGTAAGTTGTAAGAACCTGGGGCAGGCATCCAGCAGAGAAGGGGAGAGAAGGGGATGGACAGCACAGCCCCGGCACCCACAGTCCAGCCTTGAATCCAACTCTAGTTTTAAATGCGTGGCTGGACCTCTCTAGAGTTCATGAGTGGCCAGCATTTATTGAGCACTGACTATGTGCTAAGCACTTTGCAACCCGTATCTTTGTAAGGGTAAGTGAGGAGCCTAATAGCATCGACCTCATGGGGTTGTTATAAGGATTAAATGAAATCCTGCACACAGAGGGTTTAGCTCTGTGCTTGGCTCACAGTAAATGCTCGATAAATGGGAATTGTTGTTCCTCCTGGTATACGAGCTCTGTGACTTTGGGCAGGTTCCTTACCCTCCCTGCCTATTCCCTGTGGCTTAGGCAGCATAATATCCCTGACCTCACACGGTCTTTGCCATGATCAAATGAGTCCATCCACACAGAGCGCAGAACATAGGAAAAGCTCGGTGAATGTCACCCCTCCATTAACATATGGTCTTTCCTATTATCCCATCAGGTGTGCACGGCCCCCGGCGCCCCCACCAGGCCCCAGGCCCCCGGCGCCCCCGCCAGGCACCATGGACTGGAAGACGCTCCAGTCCCTCCTGAGCGGCGTGAACAAGTACTCCACCGCCTTCGGCCGCATCTGGCTGTCGGTGGTGTTCGTCTTCCGGGTGCTGGTGTACGTGGTGGCGGCGGAGCGCGTGTGGGGGGACGAGCAGAAGGACTTTGACTGCAACACCAAGCAGCCCGGCTGCACCAACGTCTGCTACGACGCCTACTTCCCCATCTCCAACATCCGCCTCTGGGCCCTGCAGCTCATCTTCGTCACCTGCCCCTCGCTGCTGGTCATCCTGCACGTGGCCTACCGGGAGGAGCGGGAGCGGCGGCACCGCCTGAAGCACGGCGACCAGTGCACCAAGCTGTACGACAACGCGGGCAAGAAGCACGGCGGCCTGTGGTGGACCTACCTGCTGAGCCTCATCTTCAAGCTCATCATCGAGTTCGTCTTCCTCTACGTGCTGCACACGCTCTGGTACGGCTTCAGCATGCCGCGCCTCGTGCAGTGCTCCAACGTGGCGCCCTGCCCCAACACCGTGGACTGCTACATCGCCCGGCCCACGGAGAAGAAGGTCTTCACCTACTTCATGGTGGGCGCCTCTGCCGTCTGCATCGTGCTCACCATCAGCGAGATCTGCTACCTCATCTTCCACAGGGTCATCAGGGGCATACGCAATAAGAGGCCCCCCGGCAGCCGCAACCCCAAATCCTCAGCCAGCCGGGCCTCCACCTGCCGCTGCCACCATAAGCTGGTGGAGGGGGGGGAGTTCGTCCTGGACGCCCAAAATGACAAGCCGCATGCTTCGGCACCCACGCTCACCCCCATCTGACCACGGGCTGGGGAGCGATGCCTGGTCTGCCCCCGGGGACGGGCGGGGAGGTATCGCGCCGGTGGAGGGGTCCTACAGGTGCTGGGTGCCCCCACTTTGAATTCCCCGAGCTATCCAATGTCATTGCGGGGGCAGATACTTTTCGAGTGCTGGGCGCTGTGCTGAATACTTGGGTATAGGTCACACCGCAGGCCCAGTGCCGTCCCGTAGGGGAAACCAACATTGAAATGAGCAAATGAACTAATTAACAACCGCGCAAGGGGATGCTTAGGGCGCTCATAGCAGGGCTTCTACCCAACCCGGGAGGGAGCGATCAGGAGAGACTTTCCTGAGGAAATCAAGTGTAAGAGAGGTGAGAAGTGCTTCCAAGGGGAGAGAAGGGCAGGCGCAGTGGCCTGGAGGCTACGAGAAGCTTGCCCTGAGCTGGATGCCCCAGACCGAAAAGAATGCTCCTGCCCTTTGGAGAAGCACTCGGTCCCTGCGCTGCAGAGGAAGAATTCCCCAAGCAGTGGGAGGTCTGGAGGCCTGAGAATTCTTGGGAAGAGGAGGAGGAGGCGCTGGTGACACCAACCTCTCCTGGTGACACCCAGGGGTCCTCTGAGTCCCACTGCTCTCAGGGCAGGTCCCCCTCCCCAGACTCCACTCTTCCAGCCTCAGGAAGCTTCGCTCCCATCTTCCTCCCTGCAAATGTGCTCAGTCTGGTGCCAGCCTTGCAGGCCCTGCTTCGTGGGGCGTGGGGTGGAGGTCCTAATAGGAGCATCCCCACGGCAGTGTCCTTGAAACCAATAAAGGCTGTGTTTTGTACAGGTTGGCTCCATCCTCTGTTCTTCTACACTCCCGCCCACAAGGCCCTGAGGGCAGGAGAGGTAGCCCTAGGAAGGAGAGGGAGCTCCATGGCTGGGGTGAAGCTAGGGTGTGGGCTGAATTTAGGCTGGGGCTGGGATTGACCGGTGGGAGCTGGGGTGGAACCTACTGTGGTTGGAGATGTGGCCACAAGAGGGCGCTATGCTCCCGCTACAGCCATTCTAGTGATTTTATAGGGAGGCTGTCCTGAGCGCACACAATCACTGCCTTCTCATTATAGACAAATCACAGTCCCTCCTCTATAACCCAGGCACTGCCATCCACAACCGCATCCCCACCCTGTGTACACAAAATCCCTGTTAGTCATACTCTCACTCCTTATGCATATATGCTCCCGGCAGGCCAGTTGTCTCTCCCCTACAGGCATGTGTTCCCTGCCTCACCCAAGCGTTATTCAGCCCTTTTCGTTTTCCTGAGCATTTTTTCCACACCGGGCCCATGGCGGGATGCTGGGACTGCAGAGGGGGTAGGAGCCGAGTCCAAGGAGCTCAGAGCCTGGGGGAGACAGAAACAAACTCTTCTGTAGTAACAGCCCTCTGGGTGGCTCAGCCCCTCTCCCAGCACTGTGTGAGGACCTGAAACTTAGGGGACACCAACATAAAGGCCAGACCAGGATGGGAAGCAGAAGAGGCACAAAGGCTATACTGACCTAGAGGAACATGTAGTGACTAGTAAAGCCAAGGCCAGGAGCCAGAAACCCAGGAGGCAGCCCAGAGCCAGTGCAGGCGGGGAGAGGTCGGATCATCGTGCAGACACAGCGGCTGTGATTCATATTTGCCCTCAAGTGTGGCCATTAGTGAGATGGATAAGCCAGCCAAGTTTAAGGTCCCTGGGCAGGGCTGACATCCACCCCCCAGGTCTGAATCATAACTTAACCACTTCCGGATCACAGCTTCACCGTGCTACACCTTGGCAAGCTTTCAGAATCTCTGTCTTGTCGCCAATACAATGGGAACCGTATCAATCAGGGTCCTGGCGGGAAGCAGATGGCACAGTCAAACCAAATAATGTCAACGAGTTTCCCAGAGGGACTGTTTTAAAAGGTATGGGCATGAATCAGGAAACCCACGAAGGGTAACTTCCGTATCCTGGGGCTAGTACCAGAGTAGCAATGGACAGGATCGCCACACAGGTGCTGCATCCAACCAAATAAATACCCCAACTTCACTCTCCCATCCCCTGCTCACCTGCTGGTGGCTCCCACTGACCCAACCCAACCAGAAGCCAGAGATCCAGGGGGCAGTCAGCCTCCCAGGGCACAAGGCAGGGTGGAGAAGGGGGAAGAGCAGATCAAAGGGGCAAAGGGAACATATTCATCCCAGCACTCAGGACATACCTAGGGTTGTTGCAGAGGTAAAAGGAGACACTGCAGATAAGGCAGTAGCACAGAGCTAACAACATAGCCAGTAACTATCCAAGTACAACCACGCTCAGGAAAGTCTCTGCCTGATCCCCAGGCCACATGGTACCTCAGCCCCAGCTTGGGTTGGATGCTAGCAGAGGTCTTAGGGAGAAGGGATCTCCACCTATCTGCCACCATGCACTCCAGCATCTTCCAGGACATTCTGGATGCCTGGCCAAGGATGGCTTAGCGATCAGAGCAATCAGAGCACATCATTGGCTATCCCAGAATGGGCTGAGCTTCCAGCCCGACCCTGCTTCTCCAGGCTGCAGGCCAGGACCATGGACGAGGGACATTCCAGTCCTGGACATCCTGCCTTGGGCCTGGGAGCTATTTTGAGCATCACAGCATACTGTTCTCATCCAGTATGTGTTGGGCTAATGTTCATTACCCAGAGTCCCCCAGTGCACATCACTGTCACCAGAAGATAGCTCTCATGTCCCCTTGGCTTTCTCTGCTCAGGGTACACACCTCTATGTCTTCCTCCCTCAATTGCATGAGCTTCCTTCAATTGTGCATCTGATAGATTTCAATTTCATATACACAGCCTTCAAGTCCACATCTACTGAATGAGGAAACAGCCACCCTGCAGCCCTAGGTAAATAGGAGATTACTTTGTATTCATCACCCTGGTCCAAGTCCCATTATGGACTGAATGTCTGCATTCCCCCAAAATTCCTATGTTGAAATCCTAACCCCCAATGTGATGGCATTAGGAGGTAGCACCTTTGGGAGGTGACTAGGTCATGAGGGTGGAGCTCTCATGAATGGGATTAGTGCCCTTATAAGAAGAGACAAGAGAAGGATGAGGACAGGTTGAGAAGACAGCCCTGTGCAAACCAGGAAGAGGGCAGTCTCCAAGAACCTAACCGTGCAGGCTCCCTGGTCTCACTCCAGCCTCCAGAACAGTGAGCAATGTATTTCTCTTGGTTAAGCCCCCCAGTCTGTACTATTCTGTTATAGCAGCCTGAGCTGACTAGGACCTCCTTATCAGCTCTCACCTGGATTACCCTGGATTACGGCAACAGTCTCCCTCCTGCAGGCCCCTGACCCTGGAAAGCAGACACTGAGGAAGGGTTAAGAGTGCAAAGGGTGTTCTGGGGAGTAATACCCGTGAATGAAAAGGGGAGGAAGTAGACTGAGCAACAAGACCTGTGGCAGGAAGCTCTATATCCGGAGACAAAGATTGTCTATTAGAGGACCCCACATTGGGTGGCAGGGGTTGGCCCACTCATTGCCTGGGGCCACCCCAAGCAGAAATTGGCCACCTGGACAGCTGAAGCAGACCTGAAAGTGTTAACCACTGGAGACTGTCAGCTGACCAGATTCCCCACAGTTAGACAACAAGTCCTATATTAAAGGGGGGCCTCCACTGTTCACCACCCACCTCCATAGTGTATTCCCAGCACAGCAGCCAGGGTGATCCTGTCAAAAACGAAGTCAGGCGATGTCACTCCTCTGCCCAAAACCTCCAAAGGCCCCTCATGAAACCAGACAACAGATGGGTCCAGGCTGCCTGTCACTCCTTAGGCCAATTAAGCAGAGACAGGGTTGAATCGTATATGAGCATTTATTCCAATAATGTGGACAGTATGGGAGAGCAGCAGGCCATCTATGAAAAATCTGTTCGAACACCTCCTACTAGCTGGCTGATTATATAGGGACTAGAGGCCTGGTGCACAAAATTCATGCATGGGTGGGGTCTCTAGGCCTGGCAGTGATCAGGGCTGATCAGGTTCCCCACCTCCTCACCTCCTCCTTCCCTCACTGTCCGAGTCCACCGCCACCCACCAACACCCCACCCCCATTCCCTGTCCTAGCCCAGGGCCCAGCCCTGATCAGGCGATCGGGACCTGCCAGCCGGGGCGGGGGGGGGGGGGGGGGCAGGGAGCCCATCGGCAATTGGGGCCTGCGAGCTGGGGCAGCTTCCACATTGCGCATCTGCCCCCTGGTGGTCAGTGTGCATCATAGGGACCAGTTGTTCAGTTGTTTTGTCATAAAGATCGCTTAGGCTTTTATATACTAGAGGCCCAGTGCACGAATTTTATCATATAGATAGATAAGGAAGAAAGATTGGCTGCAAAGGGGGAGGGGAAGGAGGGACAGGGATGACCCCAGGGTCTGTTGTCCCTGTGTCTCCTTCCAGAATCTTGAAGTCTCATAACAAGGTAGTTAACTTACAATGGTGTTAAAACCCAGCCTGCCAACCAGGACCCAAGAATAGTCAGCATTCCTGAGGCAAACTCCCTGAGGGGGGTCAGAGTCTAGGCACAGCAACCAAATCAAAGTGTCTCCTGTCCTTTATTCTCAAAATGTATTTTCTTTTCTGAGCAATGGACTCGTCCTAGCCCCAAGGTGTTGCTTATCTTTTTACAGCTCTGTTTTTCCTTCTTGCACCACATCCTCCAGTTTCCCAGGGTCTGTAAGATAACCTCTTATCTGTAGTCAGTAAAGTGAATAATCATTAAACAACTGTGGTCCTATTCTTAGGGTGTGCCCTCCCCCCATCACTCACACAGGGCTCAGGAGCCTGCAAGCACTGCCTCGCTCACACCTTGGCTGCTCCCTTTCTGAACTCATCCTTTCTCTCAGCTCACCTCACTCCAGCCACACTGACGTCCTTGCACTTCCCCAAGGAGGAGACACCAGGCATGCTCCTGCCTCAGGGACTTTGCACTGTGCATTCCCTTAACCAGGAGTGCTATTTTCCCCAGAGACACGGGGCTCCCTACGAACAAACGACAGATGTCAGCTGCCAGCCCCTTAGTGAGAATGTGTCCTTCCTTCTGCTCAAAATTAAAACGCCACCCCCTGCACCCTCAATCTTCTCTTCCTACTGTACTTTCCACATAGCATTTATTACCTTCTAACACGTTCTGAGTTTCATTTTGTCTGTCTCCCCAGCTAGAATGTAAAATCCACTAGGACGGATTTTTATTCCCTGGTTCCTCTCCAGTGTCTAGGACAGTGCCACAGCACCTGGGGCCATACAGGTTTGTTGAACTAATACATTCATATATGGGCCTGGTCCCTGGCTATGTGTTGGAGATGTAAACAAGACTGTCCGCCTTCCAGGGACTCACAGTCTAACCGGGGAGGGGTAAAGACAAGTAAGCAATGCACAGGGGCTGGGGGAGGGGAAGTGGAGAGTTGGTCATGGGAATAGTTTCAATTTTGCAAGATGGAAAGGTTCTGGAGATCCGTTGCATAACAATGTGAACGTACTTAACTCTACTAAATGGTACCCTTGAAAATGGTTAAGATGGTAAACACTCTTTTATGTATTTATTTAACACAAGTAAAATAAAATAAAAATTTAATTCCCCCAGGGGCAGTACCTGAGCCCCTGAGATCATAAAGGAACACCTAACCCGGTGGAGGACAGCCAGGGGACTTCTGGGACAAGGCTACAGGGAGCAAAGGCCTGAACAGCTCATAGGATTCAGCATGTAGGGTGCTCCAGGCACAGGGAACAGCATGGACACAGCAAGAGTGCACAGAGAACCAGTCGAGTCTGGCTGGATCACGAAATGAAAGGGGAGAGGGATGAGGCTGGAGAAGTGATCCAGGCCAGGAGGCAATGGGGAGTCACAAAAGGGTTTAAGCAGGGCAGTGGTCTGGTCAGGGAAGGGTGGAGGCTGGGAGACCATCTGGGGAGGCCACTGAGATGGTGGCCTCCGCAGGATCAGGGCAATAGGAATGGAGAGAGGGGTGGGGTTCCAGGGATATTTTCCAGGTGGAATGGCCAGGTTATGGGAATCACTCACTGTCTTGGCTGATCCTCCTTTCCCTGGGAAGGGGCCATGTCATTCAAACCCTGATCTCCAGAGCGCCTGAAGAAGCAGTACGAGCCGGGTGAGGGCAGCCTTGACATCGCCTCCATTCCTCCCGCCTTCCCAGCAGATGGATCCAAAGGACGTTGGGAGTGCCTGGGCCTTGCCGCAGGAGCCGAGCTCTGGGAGCAGAACCAGCCTCTAGGGATCTCTGTTCTCACGACCTCAAGGGTCAAAACCAAGTAGGCGCAGTTATCAGCTTTGGGAATCGAGAAGACTCAGCTCAGACTGATCCTCAAGTTCTGAGGTCTGAGCCAAGCCTGTTAGGTAGGACGTTAGTCATGAGCGGCCAGGGTGGGGCCTGCCCTGGGGTCCTGACAGGGGTCAGACCAACACGGCCTTCAGACCACCCCTCTATGGGTGGCCCAGCAGCCAGCAGACCGCCAGCGGGCACATCCTGAACTGGCAGGTCCAGAACCAGCCGGTTCTTGGTGCAAGCTCGGAGGAAAAGGACATGACCTCCATGTGACCTTACTAGGGCCCTGGACTAATTATAATAAAATTTGCATTGTAGTTTTGACCACCCCCTCCCACCCACCCCCACCCCTGGTGTGTTTGTCTGTATGCATTATGGGTAAGAGCATGCGCAGAAGATATATAGTTGCATAACCCTTTCCTGTCAACCATCCCTGAATGCAAATGAAAGTCTCCACCCAGAAAATTCCTCATCGAAACTATATAACCCAGGAGTTTGGGTCCTTCTCTCTCTTGACTGGCCTGCTTCTCGCTCGCAGTGTATCTTCAATACACCCCACTTTACGGTACTTTCATTTTCGTTGACCTTAAAAACTTTTCTGCGTCGACGAGAAGAACCGAGGTCCCAGCCGGTAACCCCAATTGGTAACATCTTTTTGGTGCCGCTACTCGGATTGCACAAACCGTAAGTCCTTGAGACTGAAGAAGGGGCTGCTTTACTTTTCCTTCTTTTCCAGGATTGGGAGGGCGAGGCAACACAGAAAATAGTACCTCCTCCTTACCTGTGCCCTGAGACTGTAGGGGACATCACTGGCCTACCTCTTTAAATTGGCTCCCGAGCCGAAACCGGTTTGGCTCAGTGGATAGAGCGTCAGCCTGCGGACTCAAGGGTCCCAGGTTCGATTCCGGTCAAGGGCATGTACCTTGGTTGCGGGCACATCCCCAGTAGGGGGTGTGCAAGTAGCAGCTGATCGATGTTTCTCTCTCATCGGTGTTTCTAGCTCTCTATCCCTCCTCTTCCTCTCTGCAAAAAATCAATAAAATATATTTAAAAAATAAATAAATAAAAAAAATAAATTGGCTCCCGATAACCTGTATCTAGAGATGCCCACTCTGTGCCGAAAAGAACAGATCTAATACTGAGGCTCTCCACCCGGCTTTTTAGAACCTCCCAGAAGAGCCCACGAAAGCACATTCTCTCCATCCAGCAGATACAGGCTCCCTGGGAAATGGGAACCTTTAACTCCGCCCTTCCTAGACCACTAATTCCTGACCACAGCCTTAAAACCCTTTTCTCCCTATTTGGAGCAAGCCGATAGAAGGGATAGGAGATGTCTTCGGAATAATCCCAGGGTCCTTATTACCTACTTTTCTACCCCGCCCTGGAGGCCTTACACATCTAGTTAGGCATTGACTTTGTACGAAACCCCAAAGGGTCTGGGCAGATAACATTCATGGGCCAGCAGATAACACTCGTTCTTCCAGCCAGACCCATTGGGTAAATCTTTTTGTCTATCGCCTGCAAAATCTCTCAGGGTTTAACTGGGTCAGGTCTCTACAGCCCTTGGCAGGAAGTACCGTGGTAGAATTTCTACCTGTCAGGGATTATGGCAGGCACAGTGTTCCCACAATCTGGACAATGTAAAAACTCTCAGAATAGGGGTCGCCGAAACCGGTTTGGCTCAGTGGATAGAGCATCGTTCTGCAGACTGAAAGGTCCCAGGTTCGATTCCGGTCAAGGGCATGTTACATTGGTTGTGGGCACATCCCCGGTGGGGGGTGTGCAGGAGGCAGTGGACGATGTTTCTAGCTCTCTATCCCTCTCCCTTCCTCTCTGTAAAAAAATCAATAAAATATATTTAAAAAAAAAAGAATAGGGGTCTACCTGTCTGAGTGGATCACCTGTCTGAGTGGATCACAGGGTTCCAGCTGAAATGGCATAGACATCATCAAAGGAATACATAAGGTATTATGCAGAAGGGCAAGGTATGAGACAACTAGGAAGTAAAGGGCATCCTAAATTCACCTCAAACCATTAGCCCTTCCATTTACTGTCTACTACCTCATTTATATCAAGACCCTTTTAGCAAAACCCTCCTCTACCTATAAAACCCCTTTACACTGTTGTCTCTGGACACACTAGGGTTTTTGTTTTTTTTTTCCTTCTGCTCCTTTGCCCTGGTCAAGCAGACTTGCCTGCTCCCGGATTCCTGGGCATATCCCACCCCAGCCAGGTCTGCAGAGACACCATCACTTGGAAAGGCTTGATTTCCCCTCCTCTCAGATTATGGTGAGAATAGGTGGTGCCCTTAGTCTCTCATCATCCCTGCTAGATGCCTGCGACTTCAGACGCCTTTGAGCCTTGGGACCCCAAGCTCCAGAATTGACCCCAGGACGCTGGGCTCTCTAATTCCTGACCTTTTCTTCCTTCCAGATGGGGAATCGACAAAGTATACCAGGCGGGAGTCCCCTGGCCTGTATCTTGGCTAACTGGGCGTGATTTGACTCCTAGACCTTCAAAAAGAAAAGAGTAATTTTCTATTATAGTTGGGTCTGGCCACAATATAAGCTCCCCGATGGGGAATCGTGGCCTCAAATGGTTCTGTCTGAAGGATACCAAGCCCTCACACCCACATAACAGACTTCTTATTCTGGGGCCCTGGATGGACATCGGCAGCCACCTCTCCCAGTCAACAGCTGGCAAGTATGGGAACCCAAGGCCCCACAACAGCCCTGATCAGCTTGAAGCAGCCAGAGTGGTCTTCTCCCAAAAGTCCCCAAAGAATTGGGTTCCCATACCTTGAGGGGGGAAATGTTAGGTAGGAAGTTAGGCATGAGCGGCTGGGGTGGGCCTGCCCTGGAGTTCTGATGAGATCAGACCAACACTGCCTTCAGACCACCCCTCTATGGGTGGCCCAGCAGCCAGCAGACTGCCAGCGGGCAGGTCCAGAACCATCTGATTCTTGGAGCAAGCTCAGAGGAAAAAGGACATGACCTCTATGCAATCTTACTAGGGCCTTGGACTAATCATAATAAACTGTGCATCACAATTTTGATCCCCCGCCCCCACTACCACCCCTCCCCCCCATGAGTTTTTCTATGTGCATTATGGGTAAGGGGCATGTGTAGAAGAAATAGTTACATAACCCTTTTTAATCATCCCAGAATGCAAATGAAAATCATCCAGCCGAAACTGGTTTGGCTCAGTGGATAGAGCGTCGGCCTGCGGACTGAAAGGTCCCGGGTTCAATTCCAATCAAGGGCATGCACCTTGGTTGCAGACACATGCCCGGTAGGGGGTGTGCAAGAGGCAGCTGATCGGTGTTTCTCTCTTATCGATGTTTCTAGCTCTCTATCCTTCTCCCTTCCTCTCTGTAAAAAATTAATAAAATATTTTTTTTTAAAAAAAGAAATAAAGAAAATCATCCAGAAAATTCATCATTTAAACCATATAACTCAGAAGTTTGGGGCCATTGTCTCAACTGCCTGCTCCTCCCTTGACGTGTATATTCAATAAACCCCACTTTGCTTTACTTCCATTTTCGTTGACCTTAAAATCTTTTCTGCGTCGATGAGAAGAACCGAGGGCCTAGCCAGTAACCCCAGTTGGTAACAAGCCCACTCTACTTGCTACCCCAAAAGTCCTGCCAGGGCTGAAGGCAGGACCCTCAGGGACCCTGGGCCACTAGGAGTCCAAGGACTAAATCCTACTGTGGAGAAGCAGCAATCTTTCTGCCACCAGCCTCAGGCCTCAGCCCCCACCCCTGAGCTTCCTCCTTGCCACCACCCTTTCTGCTCTGTAGATATAAGAAACATTCAAACCTGTAAGAGTTAAACAAAGGATACACGTGGAAGCAAGGTCTCAATAGACTATACTAGTAAGATAAATGCTTCCAAGAAATGACAGTTTGCAGCTTCTTTTATGCATTTGGAATTAAGGAGAGACCCTGAGAAATATTATGTAAAGGTGGGAGAAAACCAAGCAAGGCCATGTGATTACAGGATATATGCTCTCTTGTAATGAGAGTATGTACTCTCTTGAGGGTGTTCACCCTGTGGAAGGAGGAGTCTGAAAGAGGCATTTCAAAGAGACATTAACCTTGATGCACAGAAACAATGGAAAGGGCTTAAGGCAAAGATAAGCCTTTAACTAAAGAAGTCATAGGTCTAGGCTATTGACTACTCACCATGTCCTGCCTAGTTAGGAATTTATGATCAAATCACCTTGTGAGGTTACTGAAAGGTTAAAGTTGGTGGTGCACAGGCAGGCTAAATAGCCATCTCAGATGGTGATGAAAGAAAAATTGAATTTATTTAAGGAAAGGGGGATAGGAGATGAGGATATCCAAAGGGAAGGGCTACACAGAGAAAAGGGGGTCTTGGAGACAGATTCAGGGGATAAGCCCAGGACAAGCTGCCACTGCCCATTGCTCCCTTGGTTGCAAGTCTCATGGGGTCCCTTTGAGGCTGGGGGTACGTGCCTGTGGGGGAATGAGAGAGAGAAGGGAATGGCATGGGTGTGCTCCTTGGAGGAAGAGCGCACACTGGGTCCTTTGTCCTAAGCCCGTGGTCGGCAAACTGCAGCTCTCGAGCCACATGCAGCTCTTTGGCCCCTTGAGTGTGGCTCTTCCACAAAATACCACGGCCTGGGCGAGTCTATTTTGAAGAAGCGGCATTAGAAGAAGTTTAAGTTTAAAAAATTTGGCTCTCAAAAGAAATTTCAATCGTTGTACTGTTGATATTTGGCTCTGTTGACTAATGAGTTTGCTGACCATTGTCCTAAGAGTATTTATCTCTCTTGCAGGTGAAAATCTTAGGGGAGATCTCACAGGAGGGTCTCAATAGAATATTTATCAGCTTTCCAGGGTGCTCTTTCAGGGTCATGGTCTCCATTGACTGGTCAATGCCAGGGCAGGGGGTCATTAGTCAATATAGCTGGTCCTGAGGCAGCCACAGCATCACTTGTCTGGTTTTGCTGCTTTTCTGGGCCTGCAGCTGAAATACAACTGAGGCCTAGATGTTATCATTAGGGAGGAAAAGGTCAGGGGGTCTAAACTGCCAGACCAGCAATATGAAAGATCAGGGGTCCAAACCACATGACCAGTGATCTGCTAGGGGAGAATAGGTTACCCTGGGGGCAAGATTCTTGTTTTCCCAGTTTTGCCCCTTGGTAGGCATCTGGAGCCTTCTGCCCTGGTGAGTTTCTGTACCTGGCCCATCGTCCTTGCTCTGGGGGTCTAACATTCCCCTCTCAAGGATTTTTGACACTGAATTCTCTCAGAGAAAATGGGATCAGGGTCTCTTCTGTAGCTGTTTCCTGCTGAAATGTGGCAACATTTTCCTTCACAGCCAAAAGATCCTTGCTCTCTGTGTGAGGGACAATGCGACCTGGGCACAGGAGGTTGTAATGGTGTCTAGGGGTAGTATTTCCTGAGTACAAGTAGGACTTGTAACCTGGTGGAGACAAACGGTGTCATAAATTTTATTTTTATCAGGGCAAAAGCTAGAACAACAAGAATTATGATAAATGGTCTGGTGGAAGGAATGAAACATTAGTTTTAATAATTCTAAGTAAAAGGATAAGAGAAAAATGAAACATTAATTTGAAGGGTAGTAGCCAAATACTTAAGAAAACTAGATAAATTCAGGATCCAGTTCAATTTATAGATGAAAAATAAAACTTTGAGTCTAATATTTACAACTGTGTATTGTAGAATCTATTGAAACACAATTTTCCCCCTAAAATTATTCTCGTTTTTATTAAAGAGCCAAATTAAGACCAATTTACTTACTGTATTAAGTCTAGCTACCATTTGGCCTGATCATTTGCATAAACACAATAAGAATAGCAATTAATTATACAAGCTTTTAAAAATCTGCTTTGCTGGAATCTCATGATTGAGCTTTAATTAGCCCCTCAGGACAAAGAAGCTGAGCCATTTAGCTGCCATCAGGTTTGCCTGCAATATTTATAGACTTGGGTGAATTCCTTTAGTTCTTGAGGTCCCTATTGATGTCTTCAGGTTCCTTCCTTGCCATCTCTCAGGAAAGCAACCTTCGTTCCTTACCTGGAAAGATTGTTGTGAACCAAGGACCAAACAACGTACCAGGCTTTCTCCAACGGGCTCTTACTGGTTTCAAAGTCAATCTTCATTCCTTAAAGCTTTCTGGTGACAGCCAGAGTCCAGGCACATATTTTTCAGACATGACATCCCAGTCAAAGTCTTGGTTAATAAAACCACAACTGAAAACTGGTCTTTTTTTTTTTTTTAATACATTTTTATTTATTTCAGAAAGGAGGGAGAGAGAGAGAGAGATAGAAACATCAATGATGACAGGGAATCATTGATCGTCTGCCTCTTGCACGTCCCCCACTGGGGATCAATCTCGCAACCCAGGCATGTGCCCTTGACCGGGAATCGAACCCGGGACCCCCGAGTCCGCAGGCCGACGCTCTATCCACTGAGCCAAACAGGCCAGGGCTGAAAACTGGTCTTATTGAATTTATGCAAAGAAATATATTGCCATGACTCATTCATTAAGAATTGACAAATTCTGGAGTGATAAAATAGGGAGAAAAATAGAAAAGCTTCCATATTGCTAATCTACACTAATAAAAGAGAAAGATGCAAATTGACCATACTTTCTAGATACCCACTAGCCAACCGGGAGTGAGTATGCAAATTAACCCAACAAAGATGATAGGTTAATTTGCATATGTAGGTGCTGAGCGGGAAGGCAGAAAGGTGGCTCCGGCTGGAGCGAATGCGGTGCTGGCAGCCAGGAGAAGGAAGGCCCATTCTTGCACGAATCTTTGTGCATCGGACCTCTAGTGAAGATATAACTTACCAAATTGTTCTAGGGCAGTGATGGCGAACCTATGACATGCGTGTCAGCACTGACACGCGTAGCCATTTCTGATGACACGCGGCCGCATGCCGAGGATGAAACATTTGCTGCTCCTGAGGTTGAAACATTTGCGACTAGAGTCTTGGAGTTGGTTTTTTCCTCAAAGTGACACACTACCTGAGTTATGCTCAGTTTTTTGGCGAAGTTTAACACACCAAGCTCAAAAGGTTGCCCATCACTGTTCTAGGGAAATAAAAACAAGCTTTCTTAGATCTGAAAGACAGAAAGCTTTCCATGTAACTAATCTTTTGTTTGTCCTGATTATTTGCCAGTATTTTATGTTTTCAGTCATTCTTTAGAGTTCTATATTTTACTTACTTTAAAGAGATGACCTCTTAGTAATTTAGAGTAAGCCAGTGTCCTTGTTATGAATCTTTTCAAAGACTTAACTAACATATTTGTAAATGCATCAGAGCAAAACGATGATGGCCTGTAAATGACATATTTAAGTGGCATGGTTATAGATTTGACCATAAAACAATTGACAAAGAACCTTGCCATTTTGTAGGATATAATATTCCAAGATAATAATTTTCTGATAAATAATAATTATTATGAAATGACATAAGAGAACAATATAAAGCTTATATTCTTAGGTTTAATATAGAGTTTTATAATACATAAAGAACAAACAACTTGCAAGATTTTAAAACGAATCACATGGCTCTTGGAAGTATGCATGGAGCACTGTAGACAATTCATAAACACCCCAGTGTGTGGATCACAAATATCTGGAGTTCTACTGCCAAATGCTGGTCCAGTGTCACCGACAAGATACCTGTTACTCCTGAGAATTTCCTGTTTGAACTCAGCTCTGAATCTTTACAAGTTCCTTCCTGGAGCAGACTGAGATTTTTATTCATTTTAATAAAAAGTGTATTCAAACAAAACATATTTAATATTACTAATTTTTATTTGACAAAGCTTCCCATGTAACTTTTCAAGTATATTAAATAGGCCTAATTAGTTTAGAAACTTAGGAGAGAGAATGAATCCTTGAGGTATTTCAGGGCCCATTGTAATAACTCAAAGTCATTTCTCTATTAAAAAAAAAAAAAGAAAGTCTTTTGAAATTTAAACTTTGGGCCCTAGCTGGTTTGGCTCAGTGGATAGAGTGTTGGCCCATGGACTGTAGGGTCATGGGTTCAATTCCAGTCAAGGACACATACCTCAGTTGCAAGCTCAATCCCCTGACCTTGATGGGGCATGCAGGAGGCAACCAATAGATGTGTCTTACTTCATGCTTCTTTCTCTCTGTCTCTCCCCCTCCCTTCCACTCTCTCTAAAACTCAGAAAAATATCCTCACAGGATTAACAAAACAAAAAAAGAAAGAAATTTAAACTTTAGGAAGGTTGTCAAATATACTTAACCAAAAGATCCTATATAATAAAACCCTAATATGCAAATCAACCGAACCGTGGAACAACCGGTCGCTATGATGCACACTGACCACCAGGGGGCAGACACCCAATGTAGGAACTGCCCCCTAGTGGTCAGTGCACTCCCACAGCAGGAGCGCCACTCAGCCAGAAGCCGGGCTCACAGCTGTCAAGCTCAGCAGCAGTGGCAGGAGCCTCTCCTGCCTCCGCTGCAGCACTAAGGACCCCTCCAGGGATCTCCACCTGCCGGCTTAGGGCCTGAGCTGGCAGGCAGACATCCCCTGAGGGGTCTCATAATGCAAGAGGGTGCAGATGGGGCTGTGGGACCACCCCTCGCCCCGCCCCTGGGCCTCTAGTTATATTATAAATCTAGGTAAAACAAATGTATATATTATGGTAATAACTGTAAAGGTTATTAATTAAACTTAAACTGGTTTTAATATTAAATATTTTGTCTAGACCATAGGATCCTATTTAATTTATATAAGTATTTAATCTTTGTAGGCCAATGAAACATTATACCCTAGTGGTGCCATCTGGAGGCAGAAAACACATATAACATACAGCAAATACATGAAGACCATGCACATGATTTAAATTATTAATATTTGTAGATAAGATATAGTGCAATCTTAGGGGAGGTCCCAGGAGAGGGTCTCAATAGAATATTCATCAGCTTCCCAGGTGTGCTCTTTCAGGGTCATGGTCTCCACAGATTGGTCAATGCCAGGGCAGGGGGTCATTAGTCAGTGTAGCTGGTCCTGAGGCAGCCACGACATCACTTGTCTGGTTTTGCTGCTTTTCTGGGCCTGGAGCTGAAATACAACTGAGGCCTATCTTTAAGGAGGAAAAGGTCAGGGGGGTCTAAACCGCCAGACCAGCAATATGAAAGATCAGGGGGTCCAAACCGCATGACCAGTGATCTGCTAGGGGAGGATAGGTGATCCTGGGGACAAAGTTCTTGTTTTCCCAGTTTTGCCCCTTGCTAGGCATCTGGAGCCTTCTGCCCTGGCGAGTTTCTGTACCTGGCCCATTGTCCTTGCTCTGGTGATCGAACAGTTACTTTCCATAGAACCCCTCATTTTTTTGGTCCACAGCTCCCACTAAGACCAACCAACCCACAGATCCATTTTGTCACATGATTTTAGCCACCACTCAACTTGAAAATGTCCTCTGTATCAATAATTGCTATGTGCTTTCACTGGATCGCCTATCAACCCTGCACCGTATTATTATTATCCTCCTTATGCAGAGGAAGAAACTGAGGCACGGGGGTTTGCGCAACGTGCCTCAGGGCAAGGAGTCCACAGCAAGGTCTCTACTGCTTCCACCCACCAAGGCCAGCACTCTGGAGACTGTGGCCAAGGTCTCAGGACCTGGCAGCCCCAGGTCCCTGGGCCTTTGCTCTTTCTGTTCCTTCTGCCTAGGATGCTCTTCCCCCACCCCACCCTCACGCCCACTCCCAACCTGGCTAATGCAGTCTCCTCCAGGAAAGGTTTCTAACCAAGTCCCCTGTGAGTCCCCCTGTCCTTCTCAGGAGAACTGTGCACACTTCCCATTTTACTGTTATCCCAAGAGCTGGTATGCTCCCTTCCATCCTCCTGCTCCAGCTGGTGTGAGAGCCGGTGGCCAGAGGCCACATCTGGCTGGTTAGGGTCGAATCCCTCGCTCCATGCCACAGCAGACCCTCATTAATATTCAGCAACAGGGTGAAGCCGGAATGAGCGATGGAGGGCTCTGGCTGTCCCACCCTCCCATTTAGCGCCATGAAGATGGGATCCAAGCTAAAGGTCCAGAAAGTCCCCCTTCCCCAGTGGTGCATGGGAGTTTTGGTGACTTTTGGTTTTGTAGTGGGGATGCTTGAGAAGTCTGCAAGGATACAGGCTCGGTTGAGACGCAGGCTCCGTTGAGACGCAGGCTCCATCACAGTCTCTAGGGAGGGCGCTGTGGTTCCCCAGGTCCTAGTGAGCCTTTATTGCCTGTCCTTGCCCAGTGGGGGTGGGGAGGGGGGGGCACCATGGCTGCATAACAAATGCGTGGTCTCCCTTCTTCTCACCAAGGACAATAGGCCCCCAGAGTGGAGGAAAGCCCTGTGACATAACATTTCCCAGGCTCCGCGCCTGAAGAGGCTTACAACTCCAGCATTAATTACAGCAAGAGTTTATTACGGGAACGTACGTTACTCAGAGGAGGCACGTCATGTGGGAAGGAGGATGTGGGCATCCTCCAGCCCTCACGGCAGGTGCTAAACTGTCATATCGGACAGGTCAGGACGGATCCGGGCGCTGGGGCATGCCCCACCCCAGACAAGGGGGAAATGCCTGACACTGGCATGTTTGTGGGGGCAGGGCACCAGCCTGTTCCTGGAACCAGCGCGTGTGGAGCACAGGGGAGGGGTCGATGGGTCTGGGGCGGGGGAGACGCGGATTTAGGAGAAGCTGTCTCCCTTGGGTGGCGTCTGGCATCTAGGTATAGGATCTGCCACCAATCACATCTTAGAACAGTCTCCTCCACACTCCCCCCTCCCCATCCCCATCTGCCCACCCTCACACCCCCCTCGGGCCAGTTGCGGGGATCAGCAAATTCTTGCTGTAATACTTTCAAATTCCCCCGCTCCGCCCCGCCCTGAAAAACTTCGCGTTGGAGACCTCCTGTCCCATCACCAAAGAAACTGCGGCCGGGAGAGATAACGCCTGGAATACCGTTAGCTGGAGGAGGAGAGAGCCCCTTCGCCCCCAACCCCAGCGCCATCTCCCCAGCCCCTTCCAGGAGAGTCGGGTGGGAGAGTCCGCACCTCCCGTCCCATCCCCCGGCGCTGAGAAAGCGCCCGCCGCCCTCCCGCCCCGTTTCCTGCCCCGCCCCTCGGCGCTATTTAAGGCGCCCCGGCCTCTAGGCGAGGTCCCAGCAGGGCTCCCGGGCGCCGCTCGGCCACCGCGCGTCCCCACCAGCACCTGGGCCGCCTGGCAGGCAGGCGGTGAGTTGCGCTTGGGGACTGGGGGTTGCTGCGCAGTGGGAGGAGTGAGGGCGGTGGGGTACCAACCACCACAGCGGCATTCATCCAGTCTGCCCGTGGCTGGGCTTTGTGCTAAGCAAGGTTCCTATCTCCTTTCATTGGACCCTTATAACCGCAGGAGACAGGACTATTATTATTTCCATTTTACAAGAGAGGTGCTAAGAGCTTGTCCCATAAGCGAGGTCTCAGTTTGTACGAAGGAGTCGGGATTGGAACCCAGGTCTGGTTCCTTTGCTCCTCCTTCCCCTACCTCCCCTGCCCCAAGATGTTCTGGGAACTGTGTGGCCTGTGCCGCTTCCCTGCTATCCTGCTATGACAATTTGGCAGCAATAACGTGTGTGTGGGGGGGGGGGGGGGTCTTGGGATGGAGGAAGGGGGCAGGATCAAGCGTCCATACTTAAGTGCAGGTCCCGATTGCTGGCAGGTGGAGCTCATGCAGGATGCTGTCTAACACCCCTCCTGCCACAAACTCAAAAGTTAGGATGAGATCAGAGGAAGGGAGTGGGGACCCGAGGCTTTGGGCACCCTGAGAAGCTGCAGATAGCACCACCACTCCCTTCCACTGTCTGGGGACAGCCTGTCCTGGACAAAAGGGACGAGGGACATGGCACAGCTGTGTGACCTTGGATACGTTCCTCAGATTCTCCGTTCCCAGAGGCTCAGGAGCCTCAACTTGAGCTGAATCTTTTTGGGGGCTGTGGTCATCCTGGGACTCCGGCTGGGAACAAGAGGGACCCGGATGTGTGACTAGACGGGACCTTTGCCAGAGCTTAGCAGCCATCATCCAAAGATCTGCTTCTAGTCCTGACCACCCTGCTGGGTGTGAGCCCCCAGGCCAGTCCCGTCCCCGCCCTGAGCCTCAGTTTCCCTGTAGCTGAAAAGGCATGGCCCGCCCAGCTGCAGGCTTGTTGCTAGGCCAGCGGAGAAGGTTTTTTTTGTGCTAAAAACCAGTGTTTTCTGTCTCCCTGCAGACAGAAGCCCAGGAGCCATGGGTGACTGGGGCTTCCTGGAAAAGTTGCTGGACCAGGTCCAGCAGCACTCCACCGTGGTGGGCAAGATCTGGCTGACAGTGCTCTTCATCTTCCGCATCCTCATCCTGGGCCTGGCCGGTGAGTCCGTGTGGGGTGACGAGCAGTCGGATTTCCAGTGCAACACGGCCCAGCCGGGCTGCACCAACGTCTGCTACGACAAGGCCTTCCCCATCTCCCACATCCGCTACTGGGTGCTGCAGTTCCTCTTTGTCAGCACGCCCACCCTCATCTACCTGGCCCACGTCATTCACCTGTCTCGGCGTGAGGAGCGGCTGCGGCAGAAGGAGGAGGAGCTGCGGGCGCTGCCGCACAAGGACCCATGCGTGGAAAGGACGTTGGCATCCATAGAGCGTCAGATGGCCAAGATCTCGGTGGCCGAAGATGGCCGCATGCGGATCCGAGGGGCGCTGATGGGCACCTACGTGGTCAGTGTGATCTGCAAGAGCATACTCGAGGCAGGCTTCCTGTACGGCCAGTGGCGTCTCTACGGCTGGACCATGGCACCCGTGTATGTGTGCCACCGCTCACCCTGCCCCCACTCGGTGGACTGCTATGTCTCTCGCCCCACCGAGAAGACGATCTTCATCATCTTCATGCAGGTGGTCGGCTTCATCTCCCTGCTGCTCAACCTGCTGGAGCTGGTGCACCTGCTGTACCGCTACCTCACCAGGAGACTAAAGGCCCAGCAGGGCCAGAATGCCCCCCTAGCTCAGGGCACCACCCCGGAGCCCTACGCTAACCAGGTCTTCTACCTCCCCATGGGCAAGGAGCCCTCATCCGAGCCATGCCCCGTCTACAGCGGGCTCTCATCCAGTGAGCAGAACTGGGCCAACCTGACCACAGAGGAGAGGCTGGCTGCTTCTAGGCCACCCCCCTTCCTGGACCCGTACCCCGAGAGTAGCCAGAAATACCCCAGCAGCCATGCCTCTAAGAAACAGTATTTGTAGGAACCTGGGGCTTCTGTCACCCGACAGCGGGGCCTGGGAAGTCTGGCTGCCTTGGGTGCCCCCTCCTTGAAGGCTCTGCAGCGATGACTAGGGCAGGGGAAGCGGGTGCTTGCTGGCCGTGGGGCCTCACTATCGGTTGTTCTTGGACACCTGGGGCCTTCCTAGTGACCAGACGACACCTCATGGTTTCCCCTCCAGAGCCTGGCTTTGCCGCAGGCACAGACAGAGCCAGCTCGGGGTGCTCCGGACCAAAGGCTTCGGCCCTCTGGCCTTTTTCACTTTGTTCAGAGGGACCCGACGCCAAGTCACTCCACCCCCACCGTCATGGAACTTTCTCCTCCCCCCAGGTTGTCCTCGACACCCTCTCCTCGCAGGAAGGGCCTGGACCAGGCTGCTGGGTAGGCCTGGATTACACACACACACAGCCTGTCAGGGAGGCTGGTGTCTTCTCATCACTCCTTCCTGGTTCCACTGTTTATGCTTCTAAAATAAACAGAACTTGGTCACAAGCTAGGTGTGTGTGTTGATGCTGCCGGGAGGTGCATCCGGGTGGGAGCTGAGGGGTGGCCTTGCTTTCCCCAGGCTTTCTTTTCTTTTCTGTCCTGGATAATCTGCCTTTGGCCTCTGCAACCCCAAGTCCAGCGAGCACCTTTCACCTTCCAACTCATGCACCCTGCCTCTCAGCAGCCCTGAGTCCTAAACATTCTGCCTTTTGAAATGCCTCAGGCATCATCCTCTGCCTCAGCCCCTCAAGCCAGAGCAGTGTCTGTCCTCAGCCTGCCCCATGGCCAGGGAGTGCCCCAGCCACTCGACCCCCTGCAGTGTGCTTCCTTACTGGACACACACACCCTGCTCCCAACGCTGCCGGCCAGCTGAGCCCTTCACAGTCCAGCTCAAATGCACCCTATCCCACCTCATCCTGGGCCCCTTGGTATTCAGGGAGGCGGGTTTAGATCACTTGCCCCTCCAACAGTGGCCCTTTCTACCCACCAAAAGGAGCAACTCAAAGGCCTGTATCATGACCCACCGCCCACCCCCCCCCCACCCCCCCTCCCCCCCCAGCACCTAAAACTCACTCAGTAAGAACAGACAATGGCAACAGAGAAAGGTGGGAGGGATTGTGGAGGGGCCTCTTAAGTCACAAATGTTGCAGGAGAAAATGAACAATTGAACTGGATCTTGATGGGTGAATAGGAGTTCACTGAGGAGGAGAAGTATTTCTCTCCCTGAGTATTCAGGCAGAGAAAAAAAATTGTGCAAAGGCATGGAGGAGGGGAAGGGTCAGGCAGTTGTGAGAGGTGCTTAGGGCCTGGTGAGCCCTCTAGGAAATGGGAGGAATAGCTGAGGATAAGCCCAGCGTTGGTAGAGTTGACCTTCCAGGTGGAAGATGACCCAGGTAGAGGGAGCGCTCAGGTAGTGGCCCGTGGAGGCAAACTGGCCGTTCTTTCTACCCAGGGAGATCTGGGGCTGGGGTTGGAGGAGGGAGCGGGGGTCCATCTCACATGGTCACATGCTTCCCCTTAAGAGCCTTTACAGCAAGTTGGCAACTTGGCCCCTTGCCCATCAAAATAGGTCTCCAAGCCCAGCTGCTGTGGCCCAGTGGTTGAGCTTTGACCCATGAACCAGGAGGTCACATTTCAATTCCTGGTCAGGGCACATGCCCAGGTTGTGGGCTCGATTCCCAGTGTGGGGCGTGCAGAAGGCAGCCGATGGATGATTCTCTCTCATCATTCATGTTTCTATCTCTCTCTTCTTCTGCCTTCCTCTCTGAAATAAATTAAAACAGAGATAGGTCTCCAAAACACCAGCTCTGTATCCCTCACCCCAGAACTCATTCACTCACTACTTAACCATCAAGTCTGAATGCTCAGCCTGATAAATTACCAGCTCTCTTACTCGTCCAGCTTCGGTCCCCAAGGTTCCCTCTGAATCCCTGAGATCCAATAGCCCAGTGTTCTCCTGTCTCCCCAGACTCATCCCGTATGTCCCCACCCTGCTTCTTTGACAACCTGGAGTACCTCTCCTCGTGTACTTCTAAACTTCATCAGTCCTTTAAACACTACTGGACCCTGGAAAAGGCAGAGCCTGGATGCAGAAGAAAGAGGAAGATGAGCCGTGACATCAGAGGGTCCTCAATTTAAACAACGCCTCTAACATGTACTAAACCATGTGGTCTTAGGTCAATCATTTCACTTCTCTGAGTCTTCATTTTCTCATCTATAAAATTTAGATAACATCACCTGTGTTACAAGTGACAAGAAATAAAAATAAGAGAAAGTATATGCGTATGCCTGGCTCCTAGAACGCATGCAATAAAATTCAGCTCACCCTCTCCAGCAAGGCCATCATAGGTTCTTTCTCCAGGAAGCCCTCCATGACTTCTCTAGCCAGTCTCCAGTGATGATCTCTACCTCTCAGGAATCTGGACCGCTGCTGAGTATGTCTATTTCAACTCCCCAGTGAATCTCTAAGAGTCACTAGGGAGACACTTTTATTCCCCATGGGCCTAGCCCTGCATTCACTTTGGCTATCTATGATAAGGTATGGAGTGAGACTGGGCAGAAAGTAGGCTATTCACTCATTGGAAGGGCATGACCCAGGAGGCTGAAGTCCTCTTCTAAAGGATTCGTCCCCAGCCAGGGTGAGAGGCCTTGTTGGGGCTGTGGTCAGTAAAGGGCCCACGTACAGACTTCTGGCAAGGCTAGGGTTGAGACCTAAGCTGGTGCCAATGCAACCACAAGGGCAAATGGGCTGGGGCTGCGGGGGGGAGGGGTGTTTAAGGGCAACGATAGTGTATTGGGGATAGAGGACCACACAGAATGGTGTGGGGGCAGTGCTGTAGGGAGAAGATCCAGTGAGGAGTGGCTGTAAGCCTCATCCCACCTGTGTTCATTTCCTAGCGCTGTTATAACACAGACTAGGGCCTTCAAAAACAGATACTTATTCTCTCACAGTTCGGGAGGCTGGAAGGTCGAGATGGAGGTGTGGGCAGGGTTGATTCCTCCCGAGAGCTGTGAGGGAGAATCTGTTCCATGCCTTTAGCTTCTGGTGGGTGGCTGGCGTTCCTTGGTTTACAGAAGCATCTCCCCCATCTCTGCCTTCCTCTTCACACATTGTCCCTGTGATTTCATAGATCACTTGCCCCTCCAACCATGGCCCTTTCTACCCACCAAAAGGAGCAATTCAAAGGCCTGTATCATGACCCACCGCCCACCCCTCCCCCCTGCCCCCAGCACCTAAAACTCACTCAGTAAGAACAGACAATGGCAACTGAGAAAGGTGGGAGGGATTGTGGAGGGGCCTCTAAGTCACAAATGTTGCAGGAGAAAATGAACAATTGAACTGGATCTTGATGGGTGAATAGGAGTTCGCTGAGGAGGAGAAGAAGACACTGAGTATTCAGGCAGAGAAAAAAAATTGTGCAAAGGCATGGAGGAGGGGAAGGGTCATGTGTCTGTCTCTAGGTGTAAACTTCTTTTTATTTGATTGATAAATATATTTTTATTGATTTCAGAGAGGGAGAGAGAACTAGAAACATCAATGATGAGAGAGAATCATTGATCGGCTGCCTCCTGCATGCCCCACACTAGGGATCGAGTCGCAACCCAGGCATGTGCCCTGACAGGGAATCAAACTGTGACTTCCTGGTTCCTAGGTCGGCGCTCAACCACTGAGCCAACCGGCCACGCTAAACTTCTTTTTATTTTATTTTATTTTAGTTATTTATTTTTAGATATATTTTTATTGATTTCAGAGAGGACGGGAGAGGGAGAGACAGAAACATCAATGGTGAGAGAGAATCATTGATCGACCGCCCTCTGCATGCTCCCTACTGGGGATTGACCCAGGCATGTGCCCTTGACCGGAATCAAACCAGGGACCCTTCAGTCCGAAGGCTGACGCTCTAACCACTGAGCAAAACCAGCTAGGGCTAAACTTCTTTTTATAAAGACACTAATCATATTGGATTAGGGCCACCCTAATGACTTCATTTCAACTTGATCACCTCTGTAAAGACCCTATTTCTAAATAAGGTCATTCGGAGGTACTGGTGGTTGAGACTTCAGCATACCTTTTGGGGGTAGACAATTCAACTACACTACCACCCTACCAGCCCCACCTCACCTCCAAGCACTTGTTGGGGGAGGCCAAGGACAACATTAAGTATATATTGGACTCAGGCATCTCCCTGTAGATGTGGCCTGGATGGAACACAGAAGGTTCACATCTCACTTCTTCCTTCTTTGTCCTCCCACCAGCCTATCCTTCACACTACCAAAATCAAAGTGGGGTACAGGCAACTCTCAGTCACAGGGGGAGCCATAGGAGGTTGACTCCTTGAACCCATCCTTCATAGTCACTTGACTGTGGTCCTTTCCCCTCTCTGGGCCTCATTTTCCCTATCGTGAAATGTAAGTGTTGGGTGGGACACAGGTATACGGCTGGTAGGTATGAGGAGCATTGCATGGAGGAACTTGTCACTCATCATTGATCTGAAGCTCACAGGTGATGTGCTATTTTCCATGAATTAAAACAGATTCAAGATTGTTTCTATAATAGGATATATCCCAGTCACTTGAGTTCCACATTGCCTTCCTGAGTAAGAAAAAAAAAGGGGTCTGGGGTTATGTGGAGTGCACTGGGAATTCTGCATAACCCCAAGTCATCTTATCTGGGACCCATGGGAGCATGTGAATGTCATGGGCATGCATAAACAAAGTAGACAGTGGTTGGGCTGAGTGATGGCAAAACTTCTTCCCAGCCTGGCTGGTGTGGTTGAGCTTCGACCTATGAACTGGGAGGTCACAGTTCAATTCCCGGTGAGGGCACATGCCCAGATTGTGGGTTCGATCCCCCGTGTGGGGGTGGGGGCGCACAGGAGTCAGCCAATCAGTGATTCTCATCACTGATGTTTCTTTCTCTCCCTCTCCCTTCCTCTCTGAAATTAACAAATATGTATTAGAAGAAGAAGAAAAAAAAACTTCCCAATTGAACATGCCGGCTCACTGACCACTAGGTTGCTGACCTCATGCTTCTCACAGTGACCTCCGGGGCCTTGACTGGGGTTCCTTCATTTCCTTTCCACATTGGGCTCAGCATGGCCACTGACGTTTGCAGGAAGAGGAATCCACCCCAGGACTGTTGGAACTTCTGTCTCCACCTTCCAGCTTCTCCCACCAGCCCTGGCTCTGACCTCAAGGGCCATACGAAGCTCAGGTGCTCTGCTCTTTCTATACAAACACTGCAGCCACGTGGAGAAAGCCACCAGGCCTGTCCTGGGCCGTGCTTCTCCCACTCCTCCAGCTGACTCTGGTTTGCAGAAGTCTCTGGCAAACCTGCAGCTTGTCTACTTTCCTCTTAACATGTGTCACCCTCCTCTGGGTGCTAGACATGATACTCCAAGTGATCAGAATCCAGATTATCACCTCTTGCCTCAAAACTTCTACCTTTATTGTTTTATTGAATTTATTGGGGTGACATTGGTTTGCAAAACCATATAGGTTTTAAGTGTACAACTCAATAAAACATAATCTACACACTGCATCGTGTGCCCATCACCCCAAGCAAAGTCTCTTTCAGTCCCCATTTTTCCTCCCTTTGCTCACATCCACCTAGCCCCAACCCTTGCTCCCTCTGGCTATCACCACACTGTTGTCTGTGTCTATGTGTTATATGTATACTAGAGGCCCGATGCACGCATTTACTAGTATGCATGGGTGGGGTCCCTCGGCCTGGCCAGCGATCAGTCCCGATCAGGGCCTATTGGGTCCAGCTGGCTGGGGAGGGACTGCAGGAGGGCTCCAGGGCATGTTTGGCCCTCTTGCCCAGTCCCGATGGGCAGGACCCCAGCAGCAACTAACCAACTGGTCGGAGCATCTTCCCCCTGGTGGTCAGTGAGCGTCATAGCAACTGGTCGAGTGGTCAATAGAATAGTCAACCAATTGGTCAGACTCATAGCATATTACGCTTTTATTATATAGGATATGTTTTTTGGTTAACCCCTTCACCTTCTACATCCAGCGCTCCCCTCTGACAGCTGTCAGTCTGTTCCATGTATCCAAGCCTCTGTTTCTATTTTGCCTATCAGTTTATTTTATTCATTAGATTCCACATATAAGTGAGATCATATGGTATTTGTCTTCCTCTGACTGGTTTATCTTACTTAGAATAATAATCTCCAGGTGCATCCAAGCAATTGCAAAGAGGTAAAATTTCCTTCTTTTTCAGAGGCGCATAGTATTCCATTGTGTAAATGTACCACAGCTTTCATTACCCACTCATCTGCTGATGGGCACTTGGGCTGTTTTCAGATCTTGGCTATTTTAAATAATGCTATAATGAATGTAGGGGTGAATATATTCTTTCAAATTAGTGTTTCCAGTTTCTTAGGACATATGGCCAGAAGTGGGATCACTGGGTCAAAGCAGTTTCATTTTTAATTTTTTGAGGAAACTCCATACTGTTTTCCACAGTGGCTGCACCATCTGCATTCCTACCAATAGTGCACAAGGGTTCCCTTTTCTTCACATCCTCACCAGCACTTGTTTGTTGATTTGTTGATAATAGCCATTCTGGCAGGTATGAAATAATATCTCATTGTGGCGTGTTTTTTTTAATATATTTTTATTGATTTCAGAGAGGAAGGGAGAAGGAGAGGGAGAGGGAGATAGAAACATCCATGATGAGAATCATTCATCAGCTGCCTCCTGCGGTCGACTGGGGATCGAGTCCACAACCTGGGCATGTGCCCTTGACTGGAATCAAACCTGGAACACTTCAGTCTGCAGGCCTATGCTGTATCCACTGAGCCAAACCAGCTAGGGCTCATTGTGGTTTTAATTTGCCGCTCTCTGATGATTAGTGACATTGAGCACTTTTTCATATGTCTATTGGCCATCTATATGTCCTCTCTAGAGAAGTGTCTATTCAAGTCCTTTGCCCATTTTTTAATTGGGTTGTTTGTCTTTCTGGTGTTGAGTTGTATAAGTTCTTTATATATTTTGGAAATTAACCCCTTATCAGATATATCATTGGCAAATATGTTCTCCCATACAGTGGGTCCCCTTTTCTTTGTTAATGCTTTCTTTTGCTGTGCAAAAGCTTTTTAGTTTGATGTAGTCCCATTTGTTTATTTTTTCCTTTGTCTTCCTTAACCAAGGAGATACTACTAGATATCAGCAAAACTATTGTTATGTGAGATGTCTGAGATTTTACTGCCTATTTTTCTTCCAGGATTTTTATGGTTTTGCACTTACATTTAAGTCTTTTATTCATTTTGAGTTTATTCTTATATATGGTATAAATTGGTGGTCTAGTTGCAGTTTTTTGCATATACCTGTCCAATTTTCCCAACACCATTTACTGAAGAGACTGTCTTTACCCCATTGTATGCTTTTGCCTCTTTTGTCAAATATTAATTGAGCTTAATGGCTTGGGTTTATTTCTGGGTTCTCTGTTCTGTTCTATTTATCAATATGCCTGTTCTTATGCCAGCATCATGCTGTTTTAATTACAGTGGCTTTGTAGTATAGTTTGATATCTGGTATTGTGATCCTCCCACTTTGTCTTCTTTCTCAAGATTGCTGAGGCTATTTTGGGTCTTTTTGGATTCCATACACTTTTGGAATATTTGTTCTAGACCTGTGAAATATGCCATTGGAATTGCATTGATTCTATACAGTGCTTTGGGTAATATGGATATTTTAATGATTTTAATTCTTCCAATCCATGAACACAATATATGCTTTCACTTATTTGTATCTTCCTCAATTTCTTCTTCAATAGCCTATAATTTTCTGAGTACAGGTCTTTTACCTCTTTATTTAAATGTATTTCTAGGTATCTTATTTTTTGTTGTTGTTGCAATAGTAAATAGGGTTTTCTTAATTTCTCTATCTGACAGTTCATTATTGGTGTATAAAAATGCCACCAATTTCTGAATATTAATTTTGTATCCTGCTACTTTGCCAAATTTATTTATTAGATCTATTAGGTTGTGTTATTTTTGGTGGAGCCTTTAAGGTTTTCTATGTACAATATCATGTCATCTGAGAATAATGACAGTTTTACTTCCTCCTTTCCAATTTGGATGCCTTTTTTTTTTTTTAATATATTTTATTGATTTTTTTACAGAGAGGAAGAGAGAGGGATAGAGAGTTAGAAACATCGATGCTAGAGAAACATCGACCAGCTGCCTCCTGCACAACCCCTACCGGGGATGTGCCCACAACCAAGGTACATGCCCTTGACCGGAATCGAACCTGGGACCTTTCAGTCCGCAGGCCGACGCTCTATCCACTGAGCCAAACCGGTTTCGGCCAATTTGGATGCCTTTTATGTTTTCTTCTTGTCTGGCTGTGGCTAGGACTTCCAGTACTATGTTTAACAACAATGGTAAAAGTAGACATCTCTGTCTTGTTCCCTATCTTAAGGGAAACGCTTTTAGTTTGTGCCCATTGAGTATGATGTTGGTTGTGGGTTTGTCATATATGGCCTTTATTATGTTGAGGTATGATCCCTCTGTTCCCACTCTGCTGAGAGTTTTTATCATAAATGGGTGCCAGATTTTATAAAATGCTTTTTCTGCATCTATTGATATGATCATGTGATTTTTATCCTTCATTTCGTTTATGTGATGTATCACATTTATTGATTTGCAAATATTGTACCAACCTTGCATTCCCAGGACAAATCCCACTTGATCATGGTGCATGATCTTTTTAATATATTGCTAGATCTGGCTCACTAATATTTTGCTGAAGAATTTAGCATTTATGTTTATTAGGAATACTGGCCTATAATTTTCTTTCTTTGTAGTGTTTTTACCTGGGTTCCGACTTAGTATAATGCCGGCTTCATAAAAAGAGCGTGGAAGTCTCCCCTCCTCTTGAATTTTTTGGAATAGTTTGAGGAGGATAGGTGGTAGTTCTTTGAATGTTTGGTAAAATTTGCCTGTGAAGCCATCTGGTCCAGGACTTTTGTTTGCTGGGAGTTTTTGTTTGTTTTGTTTTGTTTTACTACTTCAATTTCATTAGTTCATAGTTGGTCTATTCAGGGCTTTTTTATTCTTCCTGATTCAGTTTTGGAAGATTATATGCTTTTAGGAATTTATCCATTTCACCCAGGTTTTCCAATTTGTTGGCATATAGTTGTTCATAGTATTTTCTTGCAATCCTTTGTATTTTTGTGTGTCAGTAGTCACTTCTCCTCTCTCATTTCTGATTTCATTTATTTGGGTCCTCTCTTTTATTTCCTTGATAAATCTGGTTAAAGGTTCATCAAGCGTGTTTGTCTTTTCAAAGAACCAGTTTTGGGGTTCTTTTTTCATTGATCTTTTATACTGTGTTTTAGTTTCCATGTCATTTATTTCCACTCTGATATTTATTATTTCCTTCCTTTTACTTACTCTGGGCTTTGTTTGTTGTTGTTTTTCTAGTTCTTTTAAGTGTAAGGTTAGGTTGTTTATTTGAGATTTTTCTTGTTTCTTGAGGTAAGCATTATGCTATGAACTTCCCTCTCTAGACTGCTTTTGCTGTGTCCCATAGATTTTGGGTTGTTGTGTGTTCATTTTCGTTTGTTTCCAAGTAATTTTTATTTCTTCCTTGATCTCACTGGTAACCCATTCATTGTTTAATAATGTGCTATTTAGCCTCCATGTGTTTAAATGTTTCTCGGTTTTTTATTGTAGTTAATTTTTAGTTTCATACCACTGTAGTCCAAGAAGATGCTTAATATGATTTCAATCTTCTTAAATTTGTTAAGACTTATTTTGTGTCCTAACATGTGGTCTATCTTTGAGAATGTTCCATGGACACATGCTGCTTTGGGATGAAATGTGTTATTTAAAGTTGCTATTGCCTTGTTGATTATTTTTGTCTGGAAGATCTATCCATTGATGACAGTGGGATGTTAAAATCCTCTACTATAGCCCTAGCTGGTTTGGCTCAGTGGATAGAGTGTTGGCATGCAGACTGAAGGGTCTCGGGTTCGATTCCGGTCAAGGGCACATGCAGGTTGCGGGCTCGGTCCCAGTGGGGAGCATGCAGGAAGGAGGCAGCCGATCAATGATTCTCTCTCATCATTGATGTTTCTATCTCTCTCTCCCTCTTCCTTCCTCTCTGAAATCAATAAAATAATTTTTAAAAAGAAAAGGATTAGGGGAGGAGGGGAAAGAGATCAACCAAAGAACTTGTATGCATGCATATAAGCACAACCAACAGACACAAGACCCTGGGGGGGGTGGGATGAGGGCATGCGACAGGGGGTAGGAGAAACTGGGGGAAGGTCAATGGGGGGGAAAAAGGAGATATATGTACTACTATATATAATACTTTAAACAATAAAAAATAAATAAATAAAATAAAAGGATTACATTAAAAAACTTTAAGAAATTAAAAAGACTTAAAAATTTATATATATATATATATTCTCTACTATGACTGTCCCTTACTGTCCACCAAGATTTTTTATATATATTTAGGTGCTCCTATGTTGGGTGCATATATGTTTACAAAAGTTATAGCCTCTTGTGGGCTCCATCCCTTTAGTATTATGTAGTGACCTTCTTTGTTTCTTTTATGACCTTTGTTTTGAGGTCTATTTTGTCAGATATAAATATTGCTACCTCAGCTTTTTTTTTCATTTCCATTTACATGGAATATTTTTTTCCTTCCTTTCATTTTTCATCTGTGTGTATCTTGTCCTGAAGTAGGTCGCTTGTAGAGAGCAGATATATAGGACATGCTTTCTTATCCATTCAGCTACTCTATATCTTTTGATTTGAGCATTTAATCCATTTATATTTTAACTTCTACCTTTATTAATGCAACCTAGGATTACATTAACTTTTCCATTTTCTTCTCTTTTGCATATATATAGAAGTTTTTATTCAGATTATAAAGGTAATGCATAATCATTGTAGACAATGAGATCCTACCCACAAGGGGTAACAACAGTTAATATCCAGAACTAATTCCTTCCACCCTCCTCCATACATATTTTTAAATAAAATCTGAGTAAAGGTGTACCTATAATTTCATATTCTGCTTTTTTCATTTTACATTAAATTATAAACCTTTCCCTCATGTCATAAATCTTTGGAAACACCACTTAATGGCTTTATCATTGTCTTCTTAACCGTAATCCTGATATTAAATTTTTAGGTTGTTTGCAATTAATTTTCCTCTATTATAAATTATACTAGGGTGCAGATGCCTGTACATAAATGTTTTCCAAATTGCCTATTTCCTTAAAAGACAAACATTCCAAGAAGTAAAATTACTGGGTCAAAAGGTATGAAATTTTAAATTTAAAAAAGTTAGGGGCTTTTTTTCTGATTGTGAAAGTAACTCATTGTGGGTGATTCAGAAATAGAGAAAAGCACAAGTCAATTACAAGAAGTGAAGGCACCAACTGCCTCTGAGAGTGGGAGAGAGGGTGGAGGTGAGAACAGAAGAGCTGACTGAGAGTAGCCCATGGATCCCCTCCTCCATTCTGAGCCGCGAGGTGACCACCTTCCCCTGCCCTGTGGAGAGCTCGAAGCTTCTTCCCTGGGAAACGCCATGTACAGTAGAGGGTGGACACACCAGAGAGGAATGAACTGGAAGTTCACATACTGAATGGTGAGACCCTCAGCCTTCTTCCCCCAAGTGGCCCCAGGAATGCTAATTGATGGTTAAGGCTCTAAAAAGAGGATGTAGCCCTAACCGGTTTGGCTCAGTGGATAGAGCGTAGGCCTGCGGACTCAAGGGTCCCAGGTTTGATTCCAGTCAAGGGCATGTACCTTGGTTGTGGGCACATACCCAGTAGGAGTGTGCAGGAGGCAGCTGACTGATGTTTCTCTCTGATCGATGTTTCTAACTCTTTATCCCTCTCCCTTCCTCTCTGTAAAAAATCAATAAAATATATTATTTTTTTTAAAAAGAGGACCTAATCGAGATGGTAGTTTGTGGAAGGCTGCCTTGAGGATGTGAGCTTCAGCACCTGAAAGGTGAGGAGGAAGGATCCAGGGCAGAGTTGGGAAGAGCATCTCAGCAGAGGGACAGCATCCTCCCAGGCTTTGAAGAAGGAGGAAGGGGCTCACTATATTCATTGCTCAGGATTGTTTTTGATATGAATTACAAGAGGCTTCCCAGAAAAAGTTACTTGTGCATTCAATAGCACTGTACCAAAGTGCCCATGTCAAGGCACCCAGACAGCATTATTAAAATTTTTAAATTCCTTTGTTTATTCATTAGTAAGCAGGTAAAAATATGGGATCACCTTTCAGTGCATAGGCATGGATTTTTAGTGCGGCTAGCATTTTAACATACACTTCCTCAGTACTTGTGTTTCTTCTGTATGTTTTTTTGCCCATTTTTCTCTCATAATCATATCAATAAATGCAAAGAAAGCATTTGACAAAGTCCAACACCCATTCATGATAAAAACTCTCCGTAAACTCAGAATAGAGGGTAACTTTCTCAACCTGATAAAGAATATCTACAAAAAGGAAAAACAATAGCTAACACCAGACTTAATGGTGAGAAAGTAGATTTCCCGCTAAGATTAGGAACCAGGCAAGGATGTCCCCTCTTACTACTTCCTTTGCTGTATTCAAAGGAGTTGAAAATTAAGGCCTCACAAAAATGTGCACTCAAATGTTTACAGCAGCTTTATTCGTCATTTCCAAAACTTGGAGACAACTGAAATATCCTTCAGTAAATGAATGGGTAAATAAACTGTGGTACATTCGGACAATGGAGTATTATTCAGCACTAAAAAGAATAAAGCTATAAATCCATGAAAAGACATGGAGGAAGGGGAAAGGAGACATATGTAATACTTTCAACAATAAAGAATTTTTTTAAAAAAAGAAAGACATGGAGGACTCTTAAATGCATATTGGTTAGTAAAAGAAGCCAACCTGAAAAGGCTACATACTGTATGATTCCAACTTTATGACATTCTGGAAAAGGCAAAATTATAGAGACATTAAAAAAAAGAAAGAAAAGAAAAGAAACAGCCCTAACCGGTTTGGCTCAGTGGATAGAGCGTTGGCCTGCGGACTGAAGGGTCCCAGGTTTGATTCCGGTCAAAGGTATGTGCCTTGGTTGTGGGCACATCCCCAGTAGTGGTGTGCAGGAGGCAGCTGATCGATGTTTCTCTCTCATTGATGTTTCTAACTCTCTATCCCTCTCCCTTCCTCTCTGTAAAAAATCAATAAAATATATTTTTTTAAAAAACAATGGTTGCCAGAGATTAGGGAGGCGAGAGGAATGAGGAAGCATAGCACAGATGATTTTAGGGCAATGAAACTATTTCCTATTATTTCCTATAACATTATAATGGTGGGCATATGCCCTTATACAGTTGTCAAAACCCATAGAATGTGCAAAACCAAGAATGAACCCTAATGTAAACTACACACTTGGGTGATGATGATGTATCAATGTAGGTCCATCGACTGTAACAAATGTACCACTCTGGTGTATATTGTTGGTGGAGTGGGCGGTAGGGAAGGAGGCAGGGGGTATATGGGAGCTCTCTGTGCTTTCTGCTCAATTTTGCTATGAACCTAAAACTCCTTTGTAAAAAAACACACCAAAAAACTAAGTCTATTTAAAAATAAAAGTAAAAAGGATGGAAAAAATACACCATGCAAATACAGATAGTTGAGTGGCCATATGACTATCAGACAAGATACACTTTAGAACAAGAATGTGACCATGGATAAGAGGGACATCTCTAATTCCAGGATATAGAGCAGGGGTCCTCAAACTTTTTAAACAGAGGGCCAGTTCACTGTCCCTCAGACCGTTGGAGGGCCGGACTATAGTTTTACAAAAAACTATGAACAAATTCCTATGCACACTGCACATATCTTATTTTGAAGTAAAAAAACAAAACGGCAAAAACACCCGCATGTGGCCCGCGGGCCGTAGTTTGAGGACGCCTGATATAGAGGGATCCTAAGTGGGTATGCATGCACCTAGTGATAGAGTCTCAAAATACATGAAGCAAAAGCTGACACAACTATTAAAAACAAGACAACAGACCTAAAATTGAGTCACTTATGCTGACATACATCACCAAACCAAAACTTACAATTTCAGCTCTCTCAGAAATGGAATCTTTAACCAGTCAATCAGGAATCGCCCGATCAGCACTACTTAAGTAATCAACCTGATAGACCCCTGCCTTCCCCTAAAGCAGAGGTGGGGAAGGTTTGGCCCGCAGGCTGTGTAAGGCCCGTGAAACCATTTGGTCTGGCCCTGCCAAGGCATTAGGGGTAAGTTAATTAAATGTTTGACCAAAAACAAACAAATAAAATAAAATAAAAATAATAAAAAAATAAAATAGCAACAAAAACAAAAAAATAGAATTAATAAATAATAAATAAATAAATATCCGTTTGACCAAATATAGCAGGCTAATTTTTAAGTTGATAATTTTGTATGGCCTGTAATGATGTTATAAATATCCAAATGTCCCTTGGCAGAAAAAAGGTACCCACCTTTGCCTAAAGGTACGTAAGCTACAATAACCAACCTGCTTTTTTGCCTAGAATCACTTCTTTATTCCCACTCCCTTCTTCCTATAAAAGTTTTTCATTTTGTACAGTTCTTCCAAGCTCCTTTCTGACTGCTAGATCAGATGCTGTCCCACGCATGAATCGTTAACACCAATAAGATCTTTAAAATTTACTCTGTTGAATTCTGGGTATTTTTTTAAACAAGGAAGAGACAGATAAATCTATGATTACAGCTGATTATTTCAATTGTTTTCTTTCAGTAACTGATAGAACAAATAAACCAAAAAATTATCCTATATAATGAAAGCCTAATATGCAAATCAACCAAACAGTGGAATGACCGATCACTATGACATGCACTGACCACCAGGGGGCAGATGCTCAATGCAGAAGCTGCCCCCAGCCCACAGGCCCCAGGCCAGCCAAGGTGGGTGCCAGCAGGGGCCCCCTGATCGCCCCGCCAGTCACCCCACAGATCAGCTCTGATCGCTGGCCAGGCCTAGGGACCCTATCCATGCAGGAATTTCATTCACTGGGCCTCTAGTAAGGATATAAAAGCCTTTAACAACATTATCGAGCAACTTGACCCAATTAACATTTATACAATTCTCCTTCTATTGAGAACAGAATATAGTATTTTTTAAGTGCACATGGAACATCATCAAGATAGGTCATATGTTGGAACATAACCCCAATCTCGATAAATTTAAAAGGATTGAAAACATACAAAATATGTTTTTGACCACAATGGACTTGAACTGGAAATCAACAATAGAGAGATACCCAGTAAAAAGAAGATAAATTCTTGGGTTGGGTAAAGATTTGTGAACTTAGGTTAGGTAAAGATTTCTTAGATAGAACACAAAGAGCACAAGCCATAGAGGAAAAAATTAATAAATGTGACCTCATCAAAAAGTAGCAACTAAAATACATGCAAAGATGCTCAATAACATTAGTAATTAAGGAAATGCAAATTACAACCATCATGAAATACCACTACAAAAAAAACCACAAAACACTAGAAAAGCTAAAATGAAAAAAAGACTGATCATACCAATAACATGGATGAATCTCAAAAACATCCTAACTGGGGGGGAAAGACATAAAGGACAATATCATACATGATTTCATTTATATAAAATTCTAGAAAGGACAAAACTTCAGTGAGGGAAGATAGACTGATGGTTGCCAGTTCCCTGAGTTGCAATGTAGGAATCATCTCCATTAGTACATTCCTTACAGGGTTGTTGCAAGAATTAAATGAGCACAGTATCTTGCACATGGGAAGAGTTCATTGATTGTTAGCTATATTTTTTTATTTTTTTATTAAATCTTTATTGTTCAAATTATTACAGTTGTTCCTCTTTTTTCCCCCCATAGCTCCCCTCCACCTGGTTCCCACCCCACCCCCTGCCTTTACCCCCCACCACTGTCCTCATCCATATGTGTATGAATTTTGTCCAGTCTCTTCCCGCACTTCCACACATCCCTTCCCCCCGCCCCAAGGATTGTCAGTCCACTCCCTTTCTATGCCAATGATTCTATTATATTCACCAGACTATTCTGTTCATCAGATTTTTTATTCACTTGATTTTTAGATTTACTTGTTGATAGATATGTATTTCTTGTTCATAATTTTTATCTTTACCTTTTTCTTCTTCTTCCTCTTCTTAAAGAATACCTTTCAGCATTTCATATAATACTGGCTTGGCCGTGATGAACTCCTTTAGCTTTTTCTTATCTGTGAAGCTCTTTATCTGACCTTCAATTCTGAATGATAGCTTTACTGGGTTAGAGTAATCTTGGTTGTAAGTTCTTGCTATTCATCACTTTGAATATTTCTTGCCACTCCCATCTGGCCTGCATAGTTTCTGTTGAGAAATCAGCTGACAATCGTATGGGTGCTCCCTTGTAGGTAACTAACTGTTTTTCTCTTGCTGCTTTTAAGTTTCTCTCTTTGTCTTTTGCTCTTGGCATTTTAATTATGATGTGTCTTGGTGTGGTCCTCTTTGGATTCTTTTTGTTTGGGGTTCTCTGTGCTTCCTGAACTTGTAAGTCTATTTCTTTCACCAGGTGGGGGAAGTTTTCTGTCATTATTTCTTCAAATAGGTTTTCAGTATCTTGCTCTCTCTCTCTCTTCTTCTGGCACCCCCATAATTCTGATGTTGGTATGCTTGAAGTTGTCCCAGAGGCTCCTTACACTATCTTCATATTTTTGGATTCCTTTTTTTTTTTTTTTTGTTTTTTTTTGCTTTTCTGGTTGGGAGTTTTTGCTTCTTGTATTTCAAATCTTTGACTTGATTCTTGCAATCCTCTAGTCTGCTCTTGGATCTCTGTATATTATTTTTTATTTCAGTCAGTGTATGCTTAATTTCTAGTTGGTCCTTTTTCATATCCTTGAGGGTCTCACTAAATTTATCGGCCTTTTCTAGGAAATTCTTGAAAAACCTTATAACCATGGTTTTGAATTCTATATCCCATAGTTTGCTTTCCTCCATTTCTTTCATTTGTGACCTGTTTCATTGTCTCCACATTTTGGCTGCTTCCCTGAGTTGATAGAGTGGCTTTGTGTGCTAGGTGTCCTATAGGGCCCAGTGGCTCAGCCTCCCCAGTTACCTGAGGTGGACACTCTTGGTGCACCCCTTTATGGGCTGTGTGCACAATCTTGTTGTGGTTAAGCCTTGATTGTTGTTGGTATCACTGGGAGGAATTGACCTCCAGGCCAATTGGCTGTGAGGATCAGCTGTGTCTACGATGGGAGAACTTCTGTGCTAGAGACACCTTTATGAGGCAAGACTTGCTTCAGTGGGGCTTTGGTGCTCACTGAGTCTGCCCCCTGAGTGTGTCCCTTATGGATCTAAGGAGTTGTAATCTGGATGGTCCCACTCTGACCACTGGGTACACTGGCTCTTGGATCTCCAAGGAGGTGCTAATTTAGCCTCTGCCTGAGGCCACCCAGAAGGAGCTACAGAGAGATCTACAGATTCCTCTTCTTTGTTTGGGTTTTGGAGGTGCCCAGATGTGGTCCAGCTGTGAAGCAATGCAAGCTGCTGTGGGGCCTTGGGCCTTCTTTTGGATGTTCTGGGTCTCTCTGACTCAGCTGCAGTTTGTTAGGTAAGTTTAGATTTCAAAGGATCAGACCATTCATATGCAAAAGCCTCTGCACACAGCTTGGATGGGTCGGAGTCTCAGGGTGGAGCAAACAGCAATGGCTTCCCATCAGCCCTGCCCTAAGAGGCCTCCGTGTCTCAGTGTCCCTCAGTAATCGCTGCAAGCACCTCTGAGAGAAAGCCGCCTCACGTTCCGCCCGCTGCCAGACAGTCCAGTTTCTCCCCGTATGAGTCTGGGTCCCCAGAGTCTCGCCCGGAACTGGAGTACAGAGCAGTCAGGAGCTTGTGTCTCCCTGCGAATTTGAAAAAGCCAGCCGCCTACTCAGTTCCAGCCCTCTCCGCGTGTGCGCCTCCGTACCTCTGCCTTTACTTCCGCAGCTCCTCTGAGTCTCAGTGTGCTTTTCTCTTCCCTTCTAGTTGTAGAATTTCCACTTAGCCAGCCTTCCTTTGGTTCTGGATGATGTCCGTTTTGTCTTTTAGTTGTGGTTTTGAAGTGGTTGTATGAGGCAGCAAGTTCAGGTGTTTACCTATGCCGCCATCTTGGTTTCTCTTTTTTTTTTTTTTAAATATATTTTATTGATTTTTTACAGAGAGGAAGGGAGAGGGATAGAGAGTTAGAAACATCGATGAGAGAGAAACATCCATCAGTTGCCTCCTGCACACTCCCTACTGGGTATGTGCCCGCAACAAAGGTACATGCCCTTGACTGGAATCGAACCCGGGACCATTGAGTCCGCAGGCCGACGCTTCATCCACTGAGCCAAGCCGGCTAGGGCTTTTTTTTTTTTTTTTTTTTTTAAATATATTTTATTGATTTTTTACAGAGAGGAAGAGAGAGTGATAGAGAGTTAGAAACATCGATGAGAGAGAAACATCGATCAGCTACCTCCTGCACACCCCCCACTGGGGATGTGCCCGCAACCAAGGTACATGCCCTTGACCGGAATCGAACCCGGGACCCTTCAGTCCACAGGCCGACGCTCTATCCACTGAGCCAAACCGGTTTCGGCATTGGTTTCTCTTTTTTTAATCATTGATATGTGTATGACAGAGCCTGCTAGAGCTCACCCCCATCATGCTGTCCTCTTCTTCCTGGACACACTGTAGACCCCACTTCTAGTCTCCTTGCATCTAGGTCGGGCCATGCAACCCGTTCTCACACGGAATGTAAATGAAAGTGATCTGAGTTATCTCTGCACAAGGCAGCTAAGAATGGGTTGCCTTCTCCAAGCGCTCTGTTTGCTGGAGGATGGAGAGGATCCAGTGGAGGATTCTGAGACCCTAGCACAGTGATGGCGAACCTATGACACGCGTGTCAGCACTGACACGCGTAGCCATTTCTGATGACACGCGGCCGCATGCCGAGGATGAAACATTTGCTGCTCCTGAGGATGAAATATTTGCGACTAGAGTCTTGGAGTTAGTTTTTTCCTCAAAGTGACACACTACCCGAGTTATGCTCAGTTTTTTGGCGAAGTTTGACACACCAAGCTCAAAAGGTTGCCCATCACTGCCCTAGCAGATGATGGAACCACAATATGGAAGGAGCCTAGCTGGACTGTGAAATAAGCAAAAAAATAAACCTTTATTGCATTAAGCCGTAAAGAACTGGGTGAGTTGTAGTTGCTGTTAATCCTCACGCAAGGATATTTTTCCATTGATTTTTAGAGAGTGCAAGGAAGGTGAGAGACAGAGAGAAACATCAATGTGAGAGAAACACATCACATGTGCCCTGACCAGGACAGGGGATGGAGCCTGCAACCAAGGTACGCGCCCTTGACCGGAATCGAACCTGGGACCCTTCAGTATGACGCTCTATCTGCTGAGCCAAACTGGCTAGGGTGAGTTGGGTATGTTTTTATGGTTAGTATTGTTGTTACAGCATTAGTCTATCTGACGAATCCAATATATATATACAGAATGAGGCAAAAGTATCTTTTCAGTTGTGAGTACACAAAAACTGTTTATTCTTGTATTATTACTTATTAATTATTGTATCATTTTCATACAAACAACTGTAAACTTACTTTTGCCCCACCCTGGGTACATATAGACACCCATAGATATGTAGAGCCATATACAATATTGCTCTATCCTTATCCTTCCTACTCTGAAAACTCTGAAGTACTGAGTACTTCCTACGCTGAAGTAAGGTTCAGAGAGGTTAAGTAACCTGCTGAAAATCACACAGCCACCAGATAGCAGAGCTAGAAAATAAACGTATCCATATGTTTGATCTTTCATTTATTTATCCAACAAATTATTTCTGCTGCCTGCTCTGTGGCAGGCCCTGTGCTGGGCCTGAAGACACCAAGATGCAGGGAGACAAAGTCTTCTGGGTGCTTGTGGGTGAAACAGACCTGTGACCCATTAGCTACAGCCCCAGGCAGAGTGGAGCCTGTGTGATGCCAGTCCCCTCCCCCAGCTCTGCTACCTCCCAGAGCTGCGGAACCCCAGCAACAGCCCAGAAGCGTTTCCTGAGGCCTCTGTTTTCCTTGGCCCCATGGTGGGAGACAGTGCCCGACAAGGTGGAAAACAAGACGGGGTCGGGGAGGTGAGGAGGGAGCAGACCTCCCAGCAACCTGTCCCCATCCCTGGTGGGAGTGGGAGAACAAACGGGCTGCCCTTCCACCCTCCCACCTCCAGCCCATCCAGGCCATTGTTCCCTTGTTGTGACAGGGGGTTCGGCTCACTGAGCGCAGACCAGGGGCTTCCTCCCCAGCCGGCCGTGCTTGGACAGCTGGAGGAAACAGGCGGCCGGGCAGCCAGCTCTCCATCCAACAACAACAGGCTGCCCGCCCGCTGGCCGCCTTGCTGGGGGGCCGGCCTGGAGCCAGAGAGGCCACCCATTCCACCCCGCCACTGGCAAAACATGTTTTCTTGTTTTCTGAGGGGGAGGAGGGGGCCCGTACCCATCCTGAGCAAACATGGGAGCTGATAAGCCCGGAGAGCCCGGCTGCCAGGCTGCCAGCTGGGTCTGCCCAGGCAGGTCCGGGCCAAGCCCACCCTGAAGGTCACTCAGGCCAGAATGCCAGGTTCAGAGTTAGAGGGGGGACAACGAGCAAGGTCCTGGCCACTCGGGTGATAAAGCACCCAACCCCAAGTCTCCCTTCACTGAAAATGAAGACCCCGCTGGCTGCCCGGCCCCAAGGACCGTCGTTGACCTCAATGCACAGTGGCCTAACCTTTGAGAGCTGGGGGCCTGCTTCTCAGTCCATCTCTATGCCAGGCCCCTTCCCAGCATCACCGCTTTCAGTGCTCACGGGAGGTATGAAAGGTAAAGATTGCTGCCCCTCGCCTTTGTGCGATGAGGAGCCTGAGGCTCAGAGAGGCAAAGTGACTTGTCCAAGGCCACACAGCGAGTGGTCCACATCTCCCAGACCACGGAGTCCATGTTCTTTGCATCATGCCCTTCCCTTCATGTTTGTAGGCTATTGCATTAATTTCCCGGGCTGCTGTGGGAGCCATTATCAACCTGACGTTGCTACCCCTCATTTTTTATCAGGAAACTCAAAACAAACCCATCTTAGTTTGGAAACCCTTCCCCCCACCCCCAACCCCGCCCCAAAGTAGAATAAAAATTGAGTGCAAAGTAATTTTTATTCAGGAGCTGATCCCAGGAGCTCCCCTGGGGAAGAGAGATAAGAAAGGGAGGAATCTGACACAGGGTGCATCGGTGGGCCAGACCGCTGGGGGCATCTGGGGCTCAGCCCCACTGGGGACCTCTGGGACACAGCATAGAACAGCATTGTCCCCTGAGAGGCAAGGAAGCTGAAATATTTATCCACCACTCCCCCCACCCGCCCCATTCTTAGAGAAGTGCTGCTCCTGGCACCTTAACGTTTTAAGCTTCCAGACTGCGCTGTGAGGGGGCTGAGCATGCTCCCGAAGCCAGAGAAAGTCCTCAGGCAGAAAGATGCGAGTTGACATGACAGCAGGTGCAGGAATAGTCAGTGTCAAGGGGACCTGAGTGGCGCCCTGACAGCCGCTGCTGCAACTAGTACAACAGAGAGCATCGCCCCTGAGTTAATAAATTAATAATATGTTCTTAAGATCAAGTGAAGAGGCTTTTCTAGCAGTCCGGAGGAGAAAGCACAACCCGCTCAGCTGCCCCCAAGCCTTCCAGGGGTCACTGCAGAAAATGTTCAAAACTTAGGTTTGCACAGAACTCAGATTGAACACTAATCTAAGCACCACGCATTGTGCATCGCATTAATGGCCCTAATTCTTCACCCCTCCCTGAACCCACCGCCTTTGTCATTTGACTTGTAGTTTTTCTCACTGCAGAGATGGGCCTGCTTTCCTATCCCTTGAATCTGGGCTGGCCTTGTGGCCCGCTTTGACCAAAAATGTGCAATGGAAGTGACCGTGGGCCCATTCTGAACCTAGGCTCTGAGGCCTTGCATGTTTGCATCTGCTCTCCTTCAAGAGAACATGCCTAAGGAAGGATGAGGGCATGTGGAGCAGGACAGAGCCACCAGTCACCCCATCAGAGACAGTCTAGATCAGCCGACAGCCAACTAACCCCTCAAATGTGAATGAGCCCATCCAAGATCAGCAAAGCTGCCTGGCCAGCCCCCCAGTTTACTCCCAACCTATGACCCGTAAACTTTCATTGTCATACACCACTGAGATGGTATGGTTATTATGCATACAATGGCTGGCCAGCTTCTGTTCACACACCTCCATCAGCAGGAATCTGATTACCTTCAACTGACAGCCTATTCCCAACATCTTTTCATATTTGGGGCTTACATCTCTCCATGTTCTTCAAACAAACTTCTAGATCCACACGAAAGTGGCCCAGTCTCTCTCCTGGGTCCATGTGCAAGTTCATATGGATGTCATCCAACCTCTTCCAAGTCAGCATGTCCAACACGAAAAGCTGCTTTTTCCTCTCTCTCCGCTTTGCCCAGGCAATCTCTGAAATCTTGTTCTACAGTGAAATTGTTACCACATCATGACAATTCCACTTCCTCAGAGTCATACATCAGTCTCCAGTGCTGGCCTCACAGCAGGGAGTCTTGCCCCACCATTCCTTCCTCCATACCAGCTGCAGCATCCACGCAGCTGCCTTTCATTCAAAGAATGTCACCTTGCACCTACTCTGTCCTAGGAACTATGCTGACGAAATAAAAGGCACAAGCTTTATTCTCAAGGAGCTCATCTAGTGACAGGGCTCACCTTTCTAGCACAGGGGTGTGATCATGATAATATTATTCTTTTTTGAACTATAAGAGAAAGTTAAGAAAGTCACAGAGGCAGAAAAATTGAGCCTAGAAGAAATGGACTCAGGAAATAAGTTACAGAGGCAAAAGAAGGGCCTTGGAGCTTGGGAGAGAGAAAGGTAAAGGTTATGTGCCTAGGAGGAGAGTGGAGGAGGGGAAAGGCATGCTCCTGGGAGGGAGAGTGCTGATAATATTATCCTTTATTGGATGCTTATTATATACCAAGTACTTTATATCATACTAGAGGCCCGGTGCATGAATTCATGCACAGGTGCGGTCCAGCCAGGCCCGGCTGGTGGGGGGTGGGGGGTGGGGAAGGGGGCCCCGCCCCCTGGTTGAACTCCCAGGGTCGAGGGGATAATTTGCATATTAGCCTTTTATTATATAGGATAATAGCTCAAATCCTTCCAACAATTCTACTGTACCCATTTTTATAGATAAGGAAATTGAGTCTTAGAAAGTTCAAGTGACTTGCTCAAGCCATAGTTCCTAGGTGGCAACATCTGGCTGTTGGTCCCCAAACTCAGGCTCTTCCTATGGCACCAAACTACCTTCCAGGATGTTATCATGTCTCTCCCCTTCTCAAAATGTCAGCAGCTCCCATGTCTCACAGAATAAAAGCCAATCTCTTTAGCACCAACTTTGGAGCCTCACCTGTTGCTATGCTCATACCAGGCCATCATGGTCCAGTTTGCCCACCTCTCGGCTTGTTCTCCTTCATATCCCTACCTTCCCACTCCTCAAGACCCAGCTTGATGCACCTTCTCCAGGAAGCCGTCTCCTCAGCTAGCAGGACCTTCCTGTGTTTCCTCGGCACTGTCTCCCACAGCAGACCTAGGGGTCCTTGTAGACAAGGACTGAGACTCACCATCTCTGGGCTCTCTGGCTGCAGTCCACTGATGGTTTGCACTCAGTAGCTGTGGAACCAGACAAAAAGAATTGGATCGGATTGCTGAACATAGGAAGTGGGCTCAATCATGTGACAGAAATTGGCTGTGTAGATTCATTCAACCAATATTTATTGAGTACCTACTATGTGCTCAGTCAGGATTCTTGGTTGTAAATAGTGGTAACAACCCTGGCAAACATGCATGGAAAAAATTATTGGAGGGGATAAAGAGTAGCCACAGGAAGACTTAAAAACAACATTCAGAAAACCACCAGGAATCCAGGGAGCTCATCAGGAGGAGCTTACATTCCAGAAGTAGAGGGGAGGAGGGACCTTAGAGATCATCTATTGCGACATTTCCCAAGGTGTTCTCAACGGAACACATAGGAGTAAGAGAAAGGTTAAGTGAGTGACACTGGCTAATTTAGATTTCTTTATTTCAGGACTTCTCGGAGCCTTTGCTATGCCAACATGCCCTGTGAAAGTCCAGGAGTGGAGGAGGTCATCAACTTTGCCCTTATTTGCCCATGCAACCCTTTTCTTGAGGAGTATTCTGTTGGATACCACAGCAGACCACACTCAGGGAAACCCCGATCTAACTCAACCCTCAGTTTCAAACAGGGAAACTGAGGGACTTTCCTGGCCCCACTGGGCCCCTGGCCTCCAGACTGTCAGCCCAGGATTTAGGGAAGGGACTCGTTCCAAGGAAGAGGAGGCAAACATGAAGGCAGGAACCTGGGCCGAGGGAATCACCGAGGCCCTCCTCTGTCTGGAGTTACCAACATGAGCTCACCCTCCAGGTGCAGCCGAACAATGCACACCCTCTAGGCCTCAGGGCCCACTTCCACCCTCCGGAAACCTCTTCTGGGGAAGAGGGGGAGAACAGTCAAGGGCAGCATTAGGCAACTAAGGCCCAGCCCCCAGCTGCCTCAGCACCAGAGGAGAGGGGCCAGGACACTGAGCAATTAGGAGCTCAGGGCCTGGCTGGAGCCCAGCCCCAGCTCTGCCATGTGGCTGTGGGCCCTGGGAAAGGTGAGTTAATTCTCTGAGCCTTTGTTTCGGTAGCTGAAAAAAAGAAAGATCAGTTGAAACATTATAAATGATTCAGTAAAGCATGAAGCATTCTTCCGATATGAAGAGTTGCTGTTATATTGGAGACCAGTTATGAAACACTGGGGGGGACTTCCCACTAAAGGAGGTGAGGAGGGACCTTAGAGATCATCTATTGCAACATTTCCCAAGTCGGTTATATCTGGCAGACATAAAAGAGCATTAACACTGAAGTATGCATTGCAAATGTATTTCCCCAGTGCCACTATGGTGTATGTTACACACATACACTCCTCATGCTAGCTTGCAACTCATCTCCATGCCCTTGGCATGATGGCCCAGGCTGCCTAGAATATACTTTCCCATCTTCACATGGTAAATTTCTACTCATCCTTCCAACCTCAGGTGAGGTGTCACCTCCTCAGGTCTTCCTGGCCTCTCCCTCCCTCTAGGACAAGTTGGATGCCTCCTCTGTACTGTCTGTGCAGATCCTCAGATTCTCAGCACTGATCTTCCTGCCCTAGACGAATCTTACCTGTGGCCCCAGGAGATTGTGTATGACTTGAGAGCTATGGGCCTATCCAGGTTGAATGAATGAATGTGTAACCCAGCTTCCAGCGCTTTCTGTCCTTGGAAGCCCAGGAGGGTGTGGGAGGGAGGGTGTTCTTCATATCAACCTTTGAAACAAGAGTCCACATGCTTTCACCTCTGCCCCAAAGAAAATACATTCCACAAAGCATTTGCATGTTGGAGATTTTGTAAAGGAAGACAGAAGACATGCACACCCCACAGCAAGAGCCCCCAACTATTCGTCAGACAGGCTTATTCCCAGTCTCCTCCTCACTACCAGTTGTCCTCAGTGGTAGGCAGAATGCTGCCCCCTGCAAGATGTCCCCGTCCTAATCCCCAGAACCTGTGACTATGTCAGGTTACATGGCAAAGGGGAATTAACCTTTTGCACTCGGATGTCGAGATTAAAATTACTCTTTGAATGTATCAATAATTTGAAATATAAAAAAATCCAAATAAATAAGTTTGTATGAAAAGAAACTCCAGTTTTTTATTCTACTGCCACGCTTTGTAAAATCTGGGGTATTTAAAAAATTAAATCCCCAGTAGAATAAAGGAATCGAGAAAAAAGCAAGTGAGTGCAAAGGGTTAAAGCTGCAGAGGGAATGAAGATTGCTCGTCATCTAACAGTCAGGTGGGGAGATTATCCTAGGCCATCGAGGGGGTCATTATAAAGCAGAAGAGGAAGGCAGAATGGTGGTCAGAGTGATGTGATGGGAGGACTTGAGCTGGCTCTACAGATGCAGAGAGGAGGAAGGGGGCCACATTCCAAGGACCAGAGGCGGCCTTCAGAAGCTGGAAAAGGCAAGGAATAGGATTCTCCCTCAGAGCTGCCAGAAGGGAACGCAGCCTGGCAACACCTTGATTTTGGACTAATGAATTAAGTCCTGAATTGTAAGAACACATTTGTGTTGTTCTAAGTCGCTAAATTTGTGGGGATTTGTTACACCAGCAATAGGACACGCTACATCCTCTTGCCTTGCCCCTTACCATGCCCAGACCCTGCTGTCTTAAGCAGTTCCACAGTGACCCCAAACTGGCTCCAAACCCACCCTCCTAAAAAGGCAATTTAGCAGCCGTTGTTGTTACACAAAGATATATCCCCTGATAAGAGGGCTCACAACCTAGCAACTAGTCAAAATATTGCTTCCAAACAGCCCTTTATGCTCTGTCATCTCCCAGAGGACCCTGGGACTCCAGTGATGAGCTGTCTAGGCTCCTAACCTCCCTCTTTCCATTGAGGGTCAGAGCTTTTATTCTTGGGTCCTCTGATACCAGTTTTTGTAACAGGGCTCTCTCTCTCTCTCTCTCTCTCTCTCTCTCTCTCTTACAGAGGAACAACCCCAGTCTGGAAGGCCGGCTGGATTGATGGTGCATCCCCTGCTAAGTACTTGTCTCGCTGGACTTCTGAAAAGGACAATCTGGAATTGCATTGGCCACTCTGGGGACCTTTTGAGACTGAAATTAGTATACTTACACGCACAGTTAGATGCTCTTAGAAATGTCTATGGGAGGCTTTTTTCAATTGGTATTAGAGGCCTCTAAAAAATTAAATGATCCAAAGATAGTCTTTTTTTTTTCAAGGATAGTCTTAATGTCCCTTTTGTCTTTTTGTCCAGCGGTGACAACTTTCAGGGGAACTGATCTTTAGCATGGGATCTTCACCCTCTAAAAGTTTCCAAAAAGCTCCTTCCTCAGAAACTATAGCTAGTTATTATGTATACAAACATTTTGGTCCCTCCTCTTGTACCTTTATAATAAAATTAGAGGCCCGGCACACGAATTTCGTGCGCAGGTACGGTCCCTAGGCCTGGCCTGCAATCAGGGCCATCTTCCCTGGCTGCCCGCAGCCGGCCCTACCTCCCCCCAACCCCCTCCTCCGGCCCCCCCTCAACCCCCCTCCCCACCACCCACCTCCAGTTCCCTATTCGCCATCCGGTGATTGGTGCCTGACAGCCTGGGGAAGGGACCAAGAGGTAGTCAGTGCACCTCATTGTGACTAGTCCAGCAGTTGTTCTGGTCGTTCTGCCATTAGGGTCAATTTGCATATTACCCTTTTATTCTATAGGATAGAGGCCTGGTGCATGGGTGGAGGCCAGCTGGCCTGCCCTGAAGGTGGCCCTGGATCGGAGTGGGGGAGTCCCTGCTGGGGGGTGGGGCCGGGCAGGGCGAGGGGACAAGGGGTTTGCAGGCCAGCCATGCCCCTGATCAGGGTGGAGATCCCCGCTGGGGGGCAGGGCTGGCCTGGGTGAGGGGCCTCGGGCGGTTTGCAGGCTAGCCACGCCCTCAGCTTTGTCAGGAAGGACATCTGGAATGACATCTGGTCTATCCAGTCTAATTAGCATAATACCCTTTTATGGACCAACTTAGTCAAAATAATTTAAACCTCTAATGGCCATTAAGGAAAAACTTTGCTTTAAGTCCACCTCAAGGGAGTTAAAGCAAAGAGAGAATTCCAAACCTTTCCAGGACAATGGGATTCATTTTAAAAGACAACGTGACTTTAGGAAAAATGAAGAAGGAAAAAAAAGTTCTAAAAGGATCCTAGAAGGACATTTGCAGATGCATTTTAAAATTTCCTTCTCTCCAGCCTGAAACCTGACAAGATACAGTATATGAAAGTGCTGTAGGCAGTCAGACAGACGGGAGCAGAGCAAGGAGGATGGGCCAGAGGGATGGATCATCGGGGTGGAAAGCCCCAGGGGCCTAGCAACAGACAATCAATTGTAGGGTGGGGCCTCGCCCCCAGGGTGCCTTTTCCTCCCCTGGCCCATCCCTAACCTGGCAGTTTGGACCCCCTGACCTTTCCTCCCTCGAGATAGCATCTATGCCTCAAGTTGTATTTCAGCTCCAGGCCCAGGTAAGCAACAAAACCAGCCACAGCTGATGTCAGGACCAGCTGCATGGAATAAAGAGCCCTTGTCCTGGTGCCGGCCAATCAGTCAGTGGAGACACAACCCTGAAAGGACACACCTGGAAAACTTCTTTTTTTTATTTAATATATTTTTATTGATTTCAGAGAGAAAGACAGAGGGAGGGAGAGAGAGAGAGAGAGAGAGAGAGAGAGAGAGAGAGAGAAAAACATCAGTGATGAGAGAGAATCACTGATCGGCTGCCTCCTGCATGCCCCATACTGAGGACTGAGCCTGCAACCTGGGCATGTGCCCTGACTAGGGATAGAACTGAGACCTCCTGGTTCACAGGTCGACACTCAACCACTGAGTCACACCAGTCATGCAGAAAACTTCTGAATATTCTATTGAGATCTTTTTTGGGGGGACCTCCCCTAAAATCTCCACCCTAAAACATTTAGGATGGAGAGCCCAGCGCTCTCCCTCCTGGGAGCATGCCCATGCCTTTCCCCTCCCCCGCTCCTACGCCCTCCCCCAGGCACCTTACCATTAGCTTCCTCACTCCCAAGCTCCAGGGGCCCTTGCTTTACCTTCCTAGCTTGTTCCCTAAGCCCATTTCTTCTGGGAATTACTTCTTCTACCTCTATTATTAACCAAATAAATGTTTTCTTACCGTTTGGGTCTTGCCCTGAATTCTTTCCTAGCCAGAACTCACCTATCAAGGTTGCTGAACCCAGGTTTGGCCTGACCCCACAGGTCAGACACCTGGTGCTGTTCCCACCGCCTACAACAAAAGGATTTAATAACTCTTTATCAGAAATTTTGCCAAACTGTCCTGGCTAGTGTGGCTCAGCTGGTTGGAGTGTTGTCCTGTACACTCAAAGGTCTTGGGTTCAATTCCCAGTCAGGGCAAATGCTCAGGTTGAGGGACAGGGCACGTACGGGAGGCAACAAACTGTGGGCGAAAAGGGGCTGCATGCTCGCCTGACTGGCTCAGGGAAGGCCTGCACGGCGGCTGTGCACACCCAGAGATCCAAAGTAACTGAAACAAGACTACCAATGGGCCTGGGCTTCCTGTCACCATTTGAGCCAGTTAAGCAGAGACAGGGTGAATCACATATGAGCGATTATTCCAATAATGCCGGCAGCATGGGAGAGCAGCAGGTCAGCCACAAAAATCTGCTCTACCCCTCCCCATAAACCAGCTGCTTGTATTGGAGAGAAGGACAAAGATTAAATGGGGAAGTAAGAATTACAGGAATGGGGAAATAGGTAAGGTATAATGGTTACAGGCAATGCAGGCTGGGGGAAGTGGGAGGGGGTATCACAGAGGTCAGGCGCTTCCAGACACCTCCAGGGCCAGAAAACAGGCAAGAGGTGCTGAGGGTGGCAAAGGGCAGGCAAAGGGCGAGCACCTCCGGGACTAAATTCTTTCTCCTTTCCATAATGACTGGCAGTTCTCAGAAAAGGAGGGTGGACTGCATTCCGATGTTGGCTCCGTGTCCCACGTACGACTCTCAGCCAGGTTAGAAGGTGCTTTCTCTAATCAGAGCAATCACGGATAACAGAAATTAATATTTCTTTTTGTTGTTGTTACTGTTAATCCTCACCCGAGGATGTTTTTCTCTTGGATTTTGGAGAGAGTGGAAGGGAAGGGGAGAGACAGAGAAACATTGATGTGAGAGAGACACATCAACTGGTTGCCTCCCGCACACGCCAGAGCCTGCAACCAAAGTACATGCCTTTGACTGGAACTGAACCCGGAACCCTTTAGTCAGCGGGCGGACGCTCTATCCACTGAGCCAAACTGGCTAGGGTGATTAATATTTCTTATAACTATAGCTTGTCCCCATGGTTCTATTTCTGCCCCTAACATAATCATAAAGGATGGTCTGAAATTAAAACTTTTTTTAACTGAGAAGCAGTTGATGGTAGGTAGTCATGTCCTAGTCTGGTATATTGACAAAGGTCAATCTTTACCTTAACTGAGTCTTTTTGCATCTACAATAACATGTTGCTGGAATGTCAAAGTAATTTTCCTTTTTCCGGACCCTTCAAAACACAGACACCGCTCTGCAGAGACAACAAAACCCCTCGTTGTTACTGAGTTAATTGCTGGCTGTTAACTATCCTGCACCCATCTAAGTAATGTGTCTATCATTTTACTTTTTATCTAATCACAGAGGTTTCCCAGCTTTGCTTTCTCCCACCTGACCAACGGATTTCATGTTACCCTCTTTTGATTGCAATGCATAAAACAAGATGCAAAACTGCCATTCTCCGAAGCATTATCTCAATCCATTGAGATTCTGCTTCCCCGCATTTGTCAACAGTTTGGCTCAAATATATTGACAAAAATTCTTCACAGTTTTGAATGTTTCTTATGTTAACATGATCGATGTTTCTCTCTCACATCGCTATTTCTCTCTCTAAAAATAAATTAAAAATAAAAAATTTAAAAAAGGGAACAAATTTTAATAAAAGAAAGAAAGAAATGTGGCCAAATTGGAAGCTAAATATTCAGAGTCTGGTAGGAATTTTTTTAAAGCCTCATCCCCTAAGCTAAAACTATAGCCGAAACCGGTTTGGCTCAGTGGATAGAGCGTCGGTCTTCGGACTGAAAGGTCCCAGGTTCGTTTCCGGTCAAGGGCATGTACATTGGTTGCGGGCTCATCCCCGGTAGGGGGTGTGCAGGAGGCAGCTGGTCGATGTTTCTCTCTCATCGATGTTTCTAGCTCTCTATCCCTCTCCCTTCCTCTCTGTAAAAAATCAATAAAATATATTTTTAAAAAAAAAAAACTATATGCCCAGAGAGAAAGAAACCCATTAGGAAGATGGATGGGTGGATCTACCTATGGTGTCACTTAAGTTACAAACCAATTCTTTGGCAATTGAGAACAACTGTCCTTTATTAGGAACCTTTTCAAAACCAGAAATGCAAATCTAGACGCAGTTCAAAGTCACCTATCTTCACCAACAACCTCAATTACTCAGAAAAAAATAGGAAACAAGGATTTTTGTAAAAAGCAGGAACTGCCGCTCTGGCTCCAAGGCTTCTTGCCAAGGGCAAGTACAAATCTTAATTGTCTTCTCCACAGGCTTAGGCCCCCTCTCCACCGGGGCTGGCCATCGAGGGGAGAGGGCCTAAGCCAGCAGTCAGACATCTCCCCCGAGGGTTCCAGGACTGCGCGAGAGAGGGCGCAGGCCGGACTGAGGGACGACCCCTCCCACCCCCACCCCATCCCCCCAGTGCATGAATCTGGTGCACCGGGCCTCTAATTTCCAAATAAGATAAAATATTGAAGCATTAATTGTTAAATAAGTCTACATTGATCTACTTTTGTTTTCTTACAGAGAAACTTAAAAGGTAAATTTGAATCTGTTTTAATAAATGTTTTGTACTTTGGTGAGGAAACATATGTTTCTAAAAATTATGAATTATGCCTAGAGCATGCCAATAAAAGAACCCATAGGTTATTAAATATATTTCCAGAGGTTATTAAATATATTCATAAATTTGCCAATCTAAAGAATGCTGATGCCCTAGCTGGTTTGGCTCAGTGAATAGACCCCTCAGACTGAAGGGTCCCAGGTTCGATTCTGGTCAAGGGCATGTCCCTCGGTTGCAGGCTCGATCCCCAGCCCTGGTCAGGGTGTATGTGGGAGGCAACCAATCTATGTGTCTCTCTCACGTCGATGTTTCTCTCTCTGTGTCTCTCCCTCTCTCTTCCACTCTCTCTAAAAATCAATGGAAAAATATCCTCGGGTGAAGCTTAACAACAACAACAAAAAAGCTGACTGCTTACTTTTTAGCTGTCATTATAAATTAAGGTTTTTAAGGTTTAAGAATGCAAACTAATATGGAAGAAAATAATATTTTGGAGTTTAATAACATCTCATGGAATTTTCATAAGTAATCTAAACATATTCAGGTAAAACTTTTTCGCAATAATTATATGACAAATGTATTTTAAAATATACAGTAAAAGAAGATATAGGAATGGAAATGCATTTTTGGTGGAATTAAAAGAAAGTTGTTTATCTTAAAATAAGTTGGTTATTTCTGAATAAGAAGAGACAAACTAAAAGGTACAGGAAAATTGTAGGTTTGTGAAAAAGAAATCTTGAGAAATGAATTTTGTGTGTGGTCAAGCTAAATAAGATTAAAGTGAATTTAATTAAATAATCGAATTGTAAAATCAAAAGTAAGCTGATGCAAAATTAGAGTTTGGTTCTTTCTCTGTTAAAAGGACAAAGTTTTCCTGTACTATTCCTATGTTCTTAAGAAGCAATTATAGCCCTAACTGGTTTGGCTCAGTGGATAGAGCATCGGCATGCGGACTGAAGGGTCTCAGGTTCAATTCCAGTCAAGGGCATGTACCTTGGTTTCAGGCACATCCCCAGTAGGAGGTGTGCAGGAGGCAGCTGATTGATGTTTCTCTCTCATTGATGTTTCTAACTCTCTATCCCTCTCCCTTCCTCTCTGTAAAAAATCAATAAAATATATTTTTTTTAAAATACCAATGGCATATTTCAAAGACCTAGAACAAACTCTCCAAAAATTCATCTGGAATATGAAAAGAAAAAATACCCCAACCAGCTACAGCAATATTGAGAAAGAAGAACAAAGTTGGAGGGATCACAATACCAGATATCAAGCTGTATTACAAAGCCACTGTTCTCAAAACTGCCTGGTACTGGCACAAGAACAGACACATAGATCAATGGAACAGAAGAGAGAACCCAGAGATTGACCAAAGCCATTAGCTCAATTAATATTTGACAAAGGAGGCAAGAGCATACAATGGAGTCAAGATAGTCTCTTCAATAAATGGTGTTGGGAAAATTGAACAGATACTTGCAAAAAATGAAACTACAACACCAACTTACACCATACACAAAAATAAACTCAAAATGGATAAAGGACTTAAACGTAAGATGGGAAACCATAAAAATCTTAGAGGAATCCACAGGCAGCAAAATATCAGACATATGTCGTAGCAATATCTTTACCAACACAGCTCCTAGGGCCGTGGTCGGCAAACTGTGGCTCGCGAGCCACATGCAGCTCTTTGGCCCCTTGAGTGTGGCTCTTCCACAAAATACCACGGCCTGGGCGAGTCTATTTTGAAGAAGTGGTGTTAGAAGAAGTTTAAGTTTAAAAAATTTGGCTCTCAAAAGAAATTTCAATCGTTGTACTGTTGATATTTGGCTCTGTTGACTAATGAGTTTGCCGACCACTGTCCTAGGGCAATGGAAACTAAGGAGAAAATAAACAAATGGGACTACATCAAAATAAAAGCTTCTGCACAGCAAAAGAAGCCATCAACAAAACAACAAGAAAGTCCACTGCGTGGGAGAACATATTTGCCAATGTTATCTCCAATAAGGGTTTAATCTCCAAAATTTACAGGGAACTCATACAACTTAACAAAAGGAAGATAAACAATCTAATCAAAAAATGGGCAAAGGCCGAAACCGGTTTGGCTCAGTGGATAGAGCGTCGGCCTTCGGACTCAAGGGTCCCAGGTTCGATTCCGGTCAAGGGCATGTACCTTGGTTGCGGGCACATCCCCAGTAGGGGGTGTGCAGGAGGCAGCTGATCGATGTTTCTAACTCTCTATCCCTCTCTCTTCCTCTCTGTAAAAAAGAAAAAAAAAGAAAAAAAAAATGGGCAAAGGACCTAAATAGACACTTTTCGAAAGAGGACATACAGAAGGCCAAAAGACATATGAAAACATGCTCAAAGTCACTAATCATCTGAGAGATGCAAATCAAAACAACAATGAGGTATCATCTCACACCTGTCAGGATGGCTATCATCAACAAATCAATAAACGACAAGTACTGGAGAGGATGTGGAGAAAAGGGAACCTTCTTGCATTGCTGGTGGGAATGCAGACTGGTGCAGCCATTGTGGAGAACAGTTTGGCGTTTCCTCAAAAAATTAAAAATGGAACTTCCATTTGACCCAGTAATATCACTTCTAGGAATGGATCCCAAGAAAACAGAAACACCGATCAGAAAGGATATATGCACCCTTATGTTCATAGCAGCATAATTTACAATAGCTAAGATTTGGAAACAGCCTAAGTGCCCATCAGCAGATGAGTGGATTAAAAAACTGTAGTACATCTACACAATGGAATACTACGCTGCTGTAAAAAAGAAGGAATTCTTACCATTTGCAACAGCGTGGATGGAACTAGAGAGCATTATGCTAAGCGAAATAAGCCAGTCAGAGAAAGATAAATATCACATGATCTCACTAATTTGTGAAATATAATGAACAACATAAACTGATAAACAAAAATGGAACCAGAGACATAGAAGCATTGAACAGACTGTACAACCTAAGAGGGGAGGCAGGGGGTGAGGGGGAAAGAGATCAACCAAAGGACTTGTATGCATGCGTATGAGCAAAACCAATGGACACAAACAGTATCGGGGATGAGGTCTTGTGCTTGGGGGTGGGGTGTCGGGGGAGAGTTCAATGGGGGAAAAAGGAGACTCATGTAATACTTTAAACAATAAAGAATTTTTAAAAAAGAAATAATAATTATGTTGTATTGGTATGCATATATTATTGTTGTTAAATGTTCTAGAAATTACATAAAATTTCTAAGAATCTACGATGTCCTAATATAATGCTTTTATTTGTAATTTTATTTATAATCTTAAAATGTTGTGTATTGCAGAAAAAAGCAAATTTTTAGTCAATTGCATGGTAATCAGATCTTTAACCATGACAATTTGAGTCTTTGTCATTAACAGTCATTATTTTATTCTGACACTTTCCACAAATATGTTTCATCTTCACAGAGATTCATAGAGGATTCTAACACTTACTCTAAAATATAGATTTCTGATCAACTTTCAGACCAAACCTTGAACGGGGTGAGGATTTGCAGAACTCCAGGAAAAACTGGATTCATAAAACCACTAGCAAAAAGATTAAGACCAATAAAAATTAATAACATGGGACTGAATGAACTTATGAGGATAATTATAGTTTTTATAACTTTTTATTTGAAATATTACTGGTTCTTTGTTTGCTTACCAGATATATGTAAAGAAACCTTTTCTCCTGAGCTGCTTTTGGAGTTCGCTCAACACTACCAGAAGTGAAAATAATAATATAGGTATCATTTGGGAGCAGTTACTAGGGGCCAGGCTCTGTTCTTAGGGCTTTACATGTGTTAACTCATTTCATCTTCCCAACAACTCACTGAAGCAGGTACTAGTCTCAGCCCCCTTCACAGTCAAGATCACTGAGACATTAAAGACTTTAAGTAATTGCCCATGATCACACAGCTGAGTTTTCAATTCAGGCAATCCGACCCCAGAGTCTGGGTTGTTACCCACTGCAGTATTCTATCTCCCAGTCCACGAGTAAATAAATAAGTGAGGCATATGTACATGGATGCATGGGTGGTGTATGTCTGTGGATGCAGATGCTGAGAAACAAAGTCATTAAGGCAGGGTACCTGGCTCCAGTTTCTCACAGTCCAGCCAGGAGGCAGAGACACAGCTCATCCACACAGCCCATTGCCCTGAGAGCATCCTGCGTGGAGCTCTGGGCACAAAGGGGAAGGCTGTCCAGATTGGACAGGAGGGGTCAGGGACAGCTTTCTGGAGGAGGTGGCACCGCACCGAGTTTTGAAGGGTAATGTGGGCAGGCAGGCATGGAGAGAGAGGTAGCAAAGGGCATTGGGTCAAAAAGACCCTGAGGACTGAAAGAGAAATGCAGAGACAGGACGAGACACCGAGAGATGGAGACATACTGACTGCCACTTGCAGAGGCAGAGAAAAAGCCCCAGAGAAAGAGGCAGCAAACAGCTGACTGTGTCGTGACTGCCTGCTCCTGGCCTGACCTTCCTCCAGCGCTGGGACAGAAAATAGCCTGGCTGACCCGTAGTGTGCAAAGCATTTCCTGTGCAGCCCTGGGGACCCCTGAGCTGTACTTTCTCAGGGGTGGGGCTGGTGCGGGGGGTGGCGGGGAGTATGAGGGCAGAGAAGGAGGGGACAAGAAGTCCCGGGACTGGATGAATTCTCTAGGAATCGAGTGACAAGATGGGAAGGAAGTGGTGTGCACATGTCAGGGTCCTTGGATGTGATGTGGATGGGTATGCAGGCCATGAGGGTGCCTAAGGCGCGGGTGATGTGCCTCCACACGTGCACATAGCTAAACCTGGAATTCTGCGTCTCTTCAGGGAAAACGCAGGCTAGATGGACACACAGCCGGTCACGGTGGCCGCCTCCAGCTCCGAGAGCCTTTTTAAGTGCACGAGTCATCTCCTCTGGGAAGCTGCCAGCTTCCGTGTTGCAGAGCAGCTTCCAGTGGACTCTCTCCTGCTGGTCCGCAAGGACACCACCTCTGCAGGCTCCCTTCACAGGTCAATTCCCAGGTCCCAACTTTCGCTGAAACTTCTCTGAGGGCCTTTCCCAGGGAAACAGAGGAGAGGTTGGGAGACAGGCCTGGGTCCCAGAACCCAGGACACCTAATTGGGGAAGATCTCCTCTCAAGGAGATCCCAAACACCCCCCAGTGACTTCTCCACACCTTCAGCCTAGCCCCTTGCCCAACCTCTCCACTGAGTCCCTGTCCCCACCATGTTCAAGGTTGTTTTTTAGACTATCTTTATTTTTTTTTTTTTCTTCTTTCTTTATTTTTTTTAATATATTTTATTGATTTTTTTACAGAGAGGAGGGAGAGGGATAGAGAGTTAGAAACATCGATGAGAGAGAAACATCAATCAGCTGCCTCCTACACACCCCCTGCTGGGGATGTGCCCACAACCAAGGTACATGCCCTTGACCAGAATCGAACCTGGGACCCTTCAGTCTGCAGGCCAATGCTCTATCCACTGAGCCAAACTGGTCAGGGCGAGACTATCTTTAAACCAGCTCTCCCCATCCTGTCTTGATGCATTTTCTCTCACCCTGTATCCCTATTAGATTATCATTCCCACATGTGGAGATGTCCTTGGATCTAGAGCATGCCCTTTTCCCTATTGGATGGACCTGCTTCCAGAAACATTCTAGCAGAGACTGAGTGGCCATCCTGTGGGGCTGCCGCAGAGGGACTGCTACCCAGGGAACGCCTGCCGGGGAGGGACGCTGGCTTCCGTTCCAGCTAGGCAGGCATGCACACTGCAGGAGGTATTCCAGGTGAGAAGGGGGTTTTCAGGACACCCCACAATGTATGTTCCCTCCACTCTCTTTCTAAGTCTGAGGTCTCAGTCAGGTTACCTTCCTATGTCCTATTGGTTCAAACCCTGACACACATAACCACCAGCCAGGATCTTTGATTCCACTACATTGGGACCCACCGAGCTCACCCAGAAGACCACAAAAGGGCTGCTAGGCTGGGTATACACTGGCTTCATCTGGCCGGGCCATTCCAGGCCCTCCTGGCCCTCACTGGGTCTGCTCCCCTGGTTCCCCAAGTAGCTACACAAATCAGAGGTGCCACCGTCCCTGCCTTCCCCAAAGGAGACCAATGAATTCCTGGATTAAGGAAAGGGAAGTAACATTTGTTGAGCTCCTGTCATGTATCCCCTTTACCTGACACCCCAACCCTTCTAAAAGGGAATTGCTCTCCTGGTAAAGAAGGGTTTTCCAGACAATGCTAAGTCAGGATTCAGAGTTGGGATGTGTCTGATACATGGAAAGGTCCGTGCTCCCTCCTCCCAGCATCCCTCCTCTCACAGGGGGAGGGTCTGACTTGGGGGTGGGGCATACAGGAGGTGGGATTCTGGAGAAGGAGAGCCAGAGCAAGGTGAGCTTTCCCCAGCCCAGCTCCCAGTACTGGGTCAGGACCTTAGGGAGAGATGGGGGGGGGGGGCGGGGGGCTGCCAGCAAAGGAGCTTTCTTTCCTGGGGATTATGTAAGAAAAGCTCGCCCACTGCTGTGAAGCACGGTGACAAGGTATGATCTGGATTTGGTAAGGGGAACCCTCACCCCACTTCTTCACAGAACTCCAGTGGTCCAGTTCAGAGAAGACTGAGTGAATGATTGTCTCTCATCATTGATGGGACCTGGTGCCTAGTCTGTCTGCAAGTTTGAGGGTTTGGGGATGGGATTGGACATGAAGTATGGGCTCTTTCAGGGGCCCCAACGCCCTTCTGTGGCTTGCAGGCCAGGACCAGTCACAAATTAATGGGCTACTAACACATGTCAGCTATCCTAGGGACTCTCTGAGTAGGTAGAAATCTGTGGTCCTATGGATGGAGGTGGGGGGTGGGGGGGTTACAAGGCAGAAAAAGTAGGGCATTAAGAGGCCAAATCATTTGTGGGGGTGGTGGAGCTACTGCCAAGCCTGGGTCCACAGCTGTTCTTTCCAAAATATTAGTCTATAAGGGCCACCTCCAATGCCTAGTTCAGTGCCAAGGTCCCAGGAATCCTCCTGGTGACTCCCACCACAGTCCCACTTCTAGTCAGACACCACCATAGCAGAGAGGACTGAACCCGTATCGCAAACCCTGTTCTGCCTGAGAGACATCGCCACACCTAGTCCTCCGGTGATGCCATCTGAGAAACGGTGTACCTCCTCTGGGAACTGGGGCCCCATCCACAGGCCACTGCAGAGTGGCTGTGCTCTTACCTAACACTTCTTCTCCAGCCGCTACCTCTTAGTCAAGGGGCAAGAACCCCAGCCGGTGTGTCCCTTCTCTGGGATTTTTGGAATTGGAAACCAAGGATCAACATTGGTCCTGTGACAGAACCTCTAGGATCAGACTCAGGGATTTTCAACACCCCTGGTTTTCTTCCCGTGGAAGGAACAGGCCTGGCCCACCCGCGGTGGCTCAGGGGTCGAGCATCAACCTATGAACCAGGAGGTCACAGTTTGATTCTCAGTTAGGGCATATAAACGGGTTGTGGGCTCAATCCCAAATCGTGCAGGAGGCAGCCAATCAATGATTCTCTCTCATCATTGATGTTTCTCTCTCTCTCTCTCTCTTTCTCTCTCTCTCTCTCTCTCTCTCCTCTCCCCCTCTCCCTTCCTCTCTGAAATCAATAAAGATATATTTAAAAAAGAAAAAGAAACAGGTTTGCAGTGAGGGTTGGATGGAGCCACCGTAGAGAAAGACACAGCGGTGAGAGGCAGAGAGAGTACCAGTGTCCCTATTGTGGCTGCTCTGTGAACTGGGAAGGTTTTTCCGCCTGGAAAGTATAAGTCGGATTTTGGTTACTTGCCCAAGGCTCCCTGGCCAGCCCCCATGTGCCCTTTCCCATCCATCCCAGAATAGGCAGGACAAAGAGCTGCAGCTCCGGGGAAAAGAAGAGCGGGGGAAGGGGGACCAGTCGCACTGTCCCCTGGGGTTTCCCCCAACAATGGTGTGGGCAGCACATTGTTTATTTCTGGGTGGAGACACCTCCCCGGATACCCCCACCCCGCAGCTGGCAGTCAAGTGAGGCAGAGACGGGAATGGGTGGCAGGGGCAGTGGCCAGTATCTTTGGAAACCTTCTGATGCCTGGGGACCACCTCTCTGACCACAGCTCACACAGGCAGGGGTGGAAGGAGGAGAGGTCAGGCGGCGAACAAGCAAACAACTTGTTCTGTGCTAGGGAGGAAGGGAGTGACCCCAGGCCTGGGTGGGGAGAGGGGCTTGGAGAGCTCTGACTAATAGAAGCAAGATGGATGCTTGATCCGACTCAGACCCTCGCTGTGACCTTGAGTCAGCCATTTCTCTTCATTTTCCCTCAGGGTCCCCAACTGTGAAGCAAGCAACAGGTTCTGTGCCAGAGAACTCTGATTCCTCTCAAGTGTGGGGACAACTTGGCCTCATGTGGAATCCCAGACCCAGCTCCTCTGCCCAGCTCCTCTGAACTCCAACTGCTGGGATTGTCTGTGTACCTGCCCAAGGTGGGCAAGCCTAGGGGTCAACAGCAAAGGCCTTAGGTGCCAGTGATGCGGGGACTTCACTGTTGGGAAAGGACAGGAAGCTGTGACTCTAACTAGGCAGGGAGGGTAAGCGACTCCAAGGTAACATCCAGCCCAACACTAATGCCTGATGTTCAGAACAGACAGATTTCAGAGCTGGAGTCTCGGGAGATGGGTGTATTCAGAGCAGGACGGCAGTCCACATCTTAGGAGCACAGGAAGCCAGCCCAGGCACTCGAGGTGTAGGAGGGGTGGGGGGAGAGGAAAGGACACTAATGAGGCTAGTCAGGGTGTCAGGGAGCGAAGCAGAGCTTACAAACTGTATTAACTGGGGAAGTGCAGCTGGGACTAGACGGCTAAGTCCAGGGTCTCATGCCCACCAAGGCTGTCGGCAACAAAGCTAATTCCAGAGCCCAGCGCCCTGCCAGGGCTGGGGGATTAAGGAGAGACTTAGAGTCATGGGCAAGAACCACCGTCACACTGGGGAGGAGCTTGTGTGGTGTATGTCAGAGCAAGGCCATGAGAATGGCTCTAGTTTCTAGGCCAAGGATGGGAGGCAAAGGGGTAGAAAGTCTAGAGCAGCAGCCTTAGGAATAAAGGGTCTTATGGGGGTTGTGCCTCCCGAAGCCACTGTTCACACCTGCATGGGGGCGTGGAACATGGGGCAGATTGTGTTCATCTGTAAGGCCTGGGGATGACCCGCTCCTGGAGCACAGGGTCTTACGGGGGGCAGCTTTCTTAGCGGTCCCTGGCACTGGAGTGTTGGCCCAAGTGTCCACTGGATTAATGCCACGGATGGAGGAAGAGCACACGTGAAGAGTCCAAACACCACTGACACTTCAAGCAGCAGGGGCCACTATTTAACGCAGCTCTCGGTTCCCCAGCTCCTGCCTCCCATTCATTTATGCTTATCAGATTCCATGGTTGCGCACAAGATCCAGCTCAGTGCAGTCCAATAGAACATCTGCAATGATGGACTCATTCTCCTGCCACTGTCCGAAACAGTAACTACCAGCCACATGCGGCTACTGGACACTGGATGTTTCATGTCAGCTCATTTTTACTTTTAATAGTTGCATGTAGTTAGCAGCTACCATATTGGACAGCACAGTCTTGGCTCTTCCATGTGGTGGGTGGGGCAGTAAAAGCCTCAGAGGTCCAGGCACTTAACCACTTCCGAGTGCCAGGAAGGGTCAGAAAGGCCTCTATCTTCAGGATGGGGCTGAAGTGACAGAGACAATAGGGGAAGAGAGGGTGGGCATATGCATGACCTTATTCATCCTCACAGGAACCCTGCAAAGCAAATTGATGAACCCCACCTTCCAAATGAAGAGACCGAGACTCAGAAGAGTCTAATAACGTGTCCGAGGTCCCACAGTTAGTTAGAGACATAGTCCAGGTTTGAACCCAAGTGTCTGACTGCAAAGTCCATGCTTTTCCACCTCATCTCATAGCTGAGGAAGAAAGTGCCCCTTCCTGGCCCCACCGGGTTAGGGTCGCACAGGGCAACGCCAGGGCTGTCAGACAGCTCTCCAACTCGCCTCTTCCTGAGCCGAGTCTGCCCCGTCACAACTTCGTTATTTGGCTAAATGTGAATTTCTAGAACTCAGACACACCCAGATGCACACATAAGGCCAAAGGCACATGGCCAAAGAAAAATTATCTGCGTCTGGCCGTCCATTAGTGCAGATAATTAACCGTTGATTTGATATTCTTGGCATAAGGAAGGCAGAGCTCTGCTTTGTTTGGGCTGATATTAAAACACCTCTTCATCCCCCTACACACGCTGATTCGCTCCCTCACTGGAGGACCGGACAGCGGGGTCAGAAGTGAGCTGGAAGGGAAGGAGATGAGGGTGGAGAAGGAACTCCCATTTCTTAGATATCTGCTATGTGCCAGGTACCAAGCTAAGAAGTTCAACAGATTATCTCAAGTGACGATCATCCCTAGGAGGTAACTATGACTATTGTTTTGCATGAACAGGACTGAAGCTCAGAGAGGTGAGCCCAAGTCACACACACAGTTGATAGTGGCGGAATGTGGTCTGCCCAACTCCAAGTGCCCCCCTTTTTTATTAATCCTCACCCGAGGATATTTTTCCATTGATTTTATTTTATTATAGAGAGGAAGGGAGAGGGAGAGAGAGATAGAAACATCAATGATGAGAGAGAATCATTGATCAGCTGCCTTCTGCATGCCCCTTACTGGGGAATCGAGCCTGCAACCCAGGCATGTGCCCTTGACCAGAATTGAACCCGGGACCCTTCAACCCACAGGCCGACACTCTATCCACTGAGCCAAATCAGCTAGGGCTTTCCATGGATTTTAGAGAGAGGAAAAGACAGAGAGAAACATTGATGTGTAGAGAAACACATTGATTGGGCCCAGGTTAGGAAGGAGCCTGCAACGGAGGTATGTGCCCTTGACTGGAATCGAACTCAAGACGCTTTAGTCTGCAGGCCGACACTCTATCTACTGAGCCAAACCGGCTAGGCTTCCAAGCCCATTCTGGCTCTTGGCAGAGATCTAGAAAACCCACCATGGCTCAAAGAAGTCCTGCACTCGTGAAGCCCGGCTCCTGCTGCAGCCTTCCCTTCTCCCAGGTCAGGCTCCCATGCGCAGGAGAGGACCCCCACCCCCAACCCCATTGTGCAGTCAATGACAATGAGAGGCAGGCGTCCCCGTCTTACCCACCACTTCCCTCCCCGCCCCATGGGGTGCTGCCAGTTAAGCACAATAGTGCATTCTGTGTCCAACAGCCTCGGCTGGCGGCCCCCAGACTTTTGCAGCCCCTCCAGACAATGGAAGAGCCCAAAAGGCCTGATAGCCGGTGACAAATGTATGTGAGTGACCAGCTCACAGGAAGTGGCGTTCAATAGTCTGATAGCTTCCTGCATCCTGACATTGTGAAGGCCCACTTCCTGTGCTGTCTCCGAAAATACAGCAAGGCAGAACTGGGGGCAGGGGCAAGGGCTTCCCTGTCTCCTGCCCCCCAGGCTCTCCTACAGGACTCAGATATTCATGTCCCCAAGGATGCCACTGTCTCACCTGATGTCTGCTTCAACAGTGAATTCCCGTCTGGCCTCCGACCAGTCCCTCCACCTCCTGACCAACCCCACCCAAGGCCAGTCAGAACTGAGGGACCTATTTTTAAAGATTCCACCACCTTAGTCAGTGCCCCCTCCCTCTCTGCTGGGAAAGGCTTTCCCATGTCCACGTGCATTGATCTCTGCACATGAAACGCACTTCCTAGTGTCCGCTGGTCACTGGACTCTGAGTGATAACCTCCGATAGGCTTACAGATGCTTCTTGAGCCTCCCCTTCAGCCTTATCTCCCCAGAGTGGACAGTCCCAGATCCTTCAGCTTCCTCCCTGTCACAAAAAGCAAAGCACAGCAAGACGGCAGGGAGGCAGGTGAAACTGAGGGACCTTATGACTTTAAATTTAGTTTTAAAGCCTAGCCCTAGAAATCATATCTCTATATACAGTATTGGAAATAATACAATAATTAATAACTAATAATACAAGAATAAACTCTGTTTCAAGTGCTCACAACTGTAAATCTACTTTTGCCCATCTCGTGTACACCCCGGAGGAGCAGAAGACGGTAGCCCGGACCCGATTGGTGAACACAAGGCCAGGACCTCTGGCGGCTGAAACATCTTAGGTTACGTTTCCGGTCCAAAGGTGGAATGCCCCCCTCGCTATTTCCCCGTGGAACTGAAGAGAGGAAAAGACCTCAGAGCTGTCCTCAGACCTGAAGAAATGATTTATTGCCCTTACCTCATCTCCAACCAATCAGCTCCCAGCACAGCCCTGAACCCCTAACCCATGGTGTCTTGTGATTTTGCCATCCATACTCTGCACCTACATGCCAGGGGGAGTTCCGGCTTTTGAGCATTAGCTTCCTGTTTTCCTGGGTGGCGCCATCCATAATAAAATAGCCAATATTTCTCCACTGCAATTCCCGGTGTTTATTGTTTGGCTCTGCTAGCGCCGGGCAGACACTCTCTGCTCTGTAACACAGAGGGCCCCCTCTCTCTCCTCCAGCTGGACACGGGGACAGGCTTCCCAGGTTATGCCTCCCCATGCACCCTGCCTGCCAGCAGAAGCTGGTTGAAGAGATCAAGATCCCCTACCAACCAGCAGGGAGGCGGGTGCAAGAAGGGAGCGAATGTACTGAGTATCTCTGGAGTCAGGACTAGGCTTCTCCCTCCATCACCTGGTGACATAGGTGATGACTGAGTACTGGCCCAGGGTTGCCCAGCTAACAAGAGGCAGAGCCCTAGTGATGCTTGGTGGCACTGAGAGACAGGAATAGGTGTAGGGGAACGGGGAGGAAACCATTCGCCTCCTCCTCTCACACCCCCTTAGGATCTCCATTCCATATCCCAGACACTGAGCCTCCCTCCCCCCCCCCCCCCCCCCCCCCCCCCCCCCCGCCGACTTCCTGGCGCTGGAGCAGCAACCCTGGAGAGGGACGCTGGCTGCACCCACCCTGCCAGCGGCTTGCCTCTGTGAGTATTGTTCTCCACTTTCAACAGGGCAGGCACTGAAGCAGCCTCGGGCCATTGTGGTCACCTGGGGGTAGGGGGCTGGTGGGGAAGGTCAATAGGTGACCACCCATTCATCCCGCCTAGCCACTGGAGACCAGAGGGCTGCAGCCCAGCCAGTGAGGAGCCACAGGCCCCAGTGTCCAGGAATAAAACAAAGAGCCCTCGCCGACTTTCCCACCCTCCTCCCCCACTTTCCCACCCTCCTCCCCGCACTGTCACAGGGGAAGAAAGGCAAAGAGCACAGGGAAACCAGGAGGGACAGCCTGCAGGGGTGGGGAGGGGTGGGCACGGAGGAGAGGGGGCGCTGCAAAGCCAGCTGAGCTCAGCTTGCCTTCCAGCACCATCACCTCCCCGCTCTGAGAGGGTCTGTGAGTCTCAGTTTCCTCATCTATAATAATGGAGACATCACTCCTTGCCTTGCAGGGATTTGGGGAGGATTAAATGAAAGATTATAAAGCACCCAGCCCAACACAAGCTGAAACCCAGTGTGCAAGCAGGCTTTCCTTCTTTTTTTTTTTTCTGGGATTGTCCTGCCTCAGTTTCCCGAGACTAACAAGGTCTGTGGGAGGAAGAGGTGGCTGCCTTCCAGCCCTTTCCCAAGCTGGCCGCTCCTCCACTGGTAGCCTCATCCTTCTCCCCTGCCTCCACGGCTGGCTCCTGGACCCTGGGGGAACCAGCGGCCCGAGAGACCCCAGGCTGCTGGCCGCAGAGGGAGACACTGAGAGCTGGGAAGAGCAATAGGCCGCATGAAAGGGACAGGGAGGGGGGCTCCAGGTCAAGGCCAGGTGCTCACGTGTAATCCGTGGCCAATGCAGAATCCCAGAAAACCACTTCCGAGCCACTTCCCCGCCCTGCATTCTGCTCAGCGGGGAAAGGCTGTACTAGAATGCCATCCTGAACCAACCCCTTCAGGCAGGTAAACCTTCTGGAAAAATAATGAACGTGATGTTTGGATTCTTGGTGCTGTTTCTATCACTCCCATTCCGGAAGAGAACCGAGAGAGGCAGGGTGCAGAGGGTAGGGAGCGCAGCTAACACAAGGGCTGCCCCTTCAGAGTCCTGTGCCGGCACTGGGAGAGCCTGGGGCGCGCCCAGCCTATCAACGGTTGTCTAGAGGAAGAGCATCCAGGCTCTGATAAGGCCGGGGAGGAACAGGACCCACGCCTGGGGCCCTGACTGTTCCTTCACCCCAGAGACCACAGGGATAATCAGCTCCCAGCGCCTTCCGGCCTCTGGAGTTTAGTTCCCACCCTAAGGTCTCTTGGGGAGAGGAGGAAGAAGAGCCAGCACCAGCCTCAGCCCAGGACCGGGCGAGCAGCCCGGGACCAGCGGGACCCCACTTCCAGAGGCTGGGCCCCCCATGTCCAGGCTCTGGCTGGGGCCACTCCTCCTGGGATTTCCCCAGAGGCAGTCCCTTCCAGGCTCTGTCCTGTCTTACAGGCCGAATCATCCTCTCCCCAATCCTTATGTTGGAGCCCTAACCCCTGTACCTCAGAATGTGACTGTGTTTGGAGATAAGCCCTTTAATGGGGTGATTAAGTTACCCCCATGGGGCCATTAGAGTGAGCCCTAATCCAATCTGACCGGTGTCTTTATAAGGAGGTTGGACACAGAGAGACCAGGGCCCTTGCACGGAGGGTGGCCATCTGCAAGTCGAGGAGAGACCTCAGAGGAAAGCAGCCCTGCCTACCTTCCAGCCTCCGGCACCGGGAGAAAGTCAAGTCCTGCTGTGTAAGCAGCCCAGCCCGTGGTTGCCGAAGCCCTAACGAACTAAGACACCTGCCTTGCCTCATCCGGGGGATCATGAGGAGGGGTCTGGGGGGACTTCCTCCTCACACACTCCCAGCTGAGCCTCCCAGTGGGTTGGTAGGCCAAGAGCCGGAATAACCAGGCAGGCAGGGCCCTTCAGCCCAACTTCTACAGCCTCCTCCAGAAATCTTCATTTGCCTACAAGCCAATCAGTGAGCCAACCAAGCTAGGGCCGTGTGGGTGCTGGGGACCTGTCCAACAATGGGGCAAAAGCGTAATGGCTACCATAATGAGAAGGTATCATTTTTAAAAATATATATTTTTTTTATTGATTTCAGAGAGGAAGGAAGAGGGAGAAAGAGATAGAAACATCAGTGAGAAAGAATCATTGATAGGCTGCCTCCTGCATGACACCCACTGGGGATCGACCCCACAACCCAGGCATGTGCCCCGACCAGAAATCAAACCGTGACCTCCTGATTCATAGGTCAATGCTCAATCACTGAGCCATACCAACGGCGGGAGAAGGTATCTTAAGACCAACAAACAAAGCAGGCAACTCCATAGACTATAACAACTTTATTAGAGGGCAATTTACTTACAGGGATGTAGGGTCAGAGTGGACAGATGACCAGCAGTTCTGTGAAAATTACTTTCTGCTAACAGACCCCTGTTACAGTGCTTTTCAAATAGTATAACTCAGATACTAATGATTGACAAGACCAAGTATGCAGGAGCCATACCTCCTGGTGGTCTTGTGATGGATGATTGTTTATAATCAATACTATTACCAGTTTGATATTTAGCTCGGTTGTCATGCCATTCCAACTATTATTAACAAAAATATTTATGGCTACCTATTTTAAGGAACACAATCAACTAGAAGGCTTTTTCGGGGGGTATGCTTTGCTAAAGACATTAAGGTTGATCAAAAGCCACAGCATGGAAACTCCAGGGACCAAAGATGGAGTTGGTTTTGTTCTCATCTCCATCTATACAGGACCCATCTGGGGCTGGGGCTGCCACAAGATTCCAAGGCAGTGCAGGAGGGACGGGGCGGTGGGGGAGGCAGAGGAGCATCAGAGGGCAGAGCCAACGGGCCTCGGGGCTGAGAATCAGCGCCGCACCATTCCCCAGCCTCAGCCCCGCATCGCTAGAGGCCTTGGTTTCCCTTCTACACACGGGCACACCCTTTTAGTGCCCAGAGAGACCCAAGTCTTGAAGGGTGGGTTAGTCCATGGGATGGAAAAATACTACTAATCTAAAAAAAAAACCAACTCTTCCTAAGCCCTAATTATATTGAGTCTCTGTTCCAAATGCCTTGCATGTTTCCTTTTAATCCTCACAATAACCCTGAGATAAGTAATGTATTCGCCCCATCTGACACAGGAGACTGAAACACCGAGAAGTTAAGCAGCTTGGCAAAGGCCACACAGCGATGACTGACAGTGTGGGCTTTGAACCCAAGCAGTCTAACTCCACAACCGAGTTTCAGAGAGGGGCAGAGGGAGGGCTGGGATCTGAGCCCACTGAGGCCCCAGCAGATGTCAGCAAGGCAAACGCCAGCCAAGAGCAGGCCTTTAGGGACAACAGCAGCTGAACAATCCACCTTGTCATCAATTGACCACATTATAAACACACAGGACTGCATCTGTGGGAAAGACTGTGACCTCCTGCCCTCCCACACGTGGGGAAAACAGCTTGGAGAGCATCAAAGGGAGAGAGCTACCCCGAAAGGTTTAGCTTTGGTCTGTGCACTAAGTGCAACCGGGAAGGGGCCGGAAAAGCAGGCTGCAGCCTCCATCAGAGGTTCAATCTCATGGGAGCTGCCAACAGAGGGGCTGTAGCTGTGCCCGCTCTGTGCCCGCTGGCAAGCTGGCCCTCCAGGGTGTTTATCCTCCTCAAGTCAACCGGTCTGCAGGCCAGAAGACCTTGGTTTGGGGTGCGGACAAGATGCAAACTGGGAAGGGGAGGCGGGCACAGGGTGGCTGCAAGCCCAGCTCTGCCAAGAATTCCCTGTGTTATCTTGGGTGAGCCATTTCCTGCTCTGGGCCTCAGATCCCCGTTGTTAGCATAAGGAGAACCAATGCTCTTCAACCTTCTAGTTGAAGTCATCAGGGATGGAGGGACAAATGAAAAGAGGGCTTATATAAATGCAAGACGTTTTACATCAGCTCCTTGATGAAATGAGGAAGGCAAAGCCTGCCCTGTCTGTTTGCAAGGATTCCTGCTGCCTCATCCTTCCAGCCTACTCCACCCTCCCAGCCTCGGCCAGAGGGAAGGCACTAAGGAAAGTGGAGACAAAGCAGAGACTCCAGAAGCAGCGGTGTCTCCTGCTCCCAGGCATTCCCACGCCTCCTCAGGATTTCCGCATCCCACGAGGTCAGCCCTGGGGTCTGCTGAGCTGAGGGCGAGCCCCACCTGGTAAGGGCTTCAAGTGGTCCCCAGGGCCTCGCCCCATTCCTTGGAGCGCTCCCCTCCACCCACTGGGCTGCTGCGGAGCTTTGATCGCCACTACACGAAGGGCTTCCTGAATGCTTTCCTGAGGACATTGTTCCCCACTACAGAGTCATCAGGGTCAAATTCATCACGGCCTCTGCTAGTGCAGGCCCTACCCAGTGGGGAAAGCCAGCCCTCTGCCCAAGCCCCACTTCCCCTGGGAAACGGAAGGCAGCCGTTTGGGTTCAGCTCTTCGCCAGCCTCAGGGAAGGCAAAGCTGTAGCAAGACAGGGCTGTCCTGAGCTTGAGGCCGCTGGCCCCTCAAAGCACCTGGTAGACCTGTCTTCCAAAGAGGCTCGTCTCTGCACCCAGCCCCAGTACCTGCGCCACCTCAGAATCACACTCAGGGGCCTCTTCATTCATTCAACATTTATTGGAAATGATTCTGATGCAAGGCCTCTGCAAAGAGCAGAAAGGAGAGTGAGACTTAGTCCCTGCCCTCAAGGAACTCCCAGTCTAGTGGGGGACAGACACTCGCCCATCACAGTGCCTTGTAACAAATGCTGCCAAAGAATGAACTCAGGGAGGGAATGACAATACGGACCCATGGATGCTAAATCCTGCAGTATGATAGTTCCCCAGGTAGCCCAGGAGGCACAAGGCACAGTGCACACGGAGGCATCAGGATTTGAACAAGCACGACACGTTCAAGAAATGGCAAAACTAGGTTCTGTCCTGGGGATGGGATGATGGGAGAGAACGGAAGGCGGTGAATGATCCCGCATGGCTTGCAGGGGCTTTGGTGAGAGGAGCCACGGATGTCTGTATCAAAGATGTTTTTGAAAGAAAATGCTGGCAGGAATGGGGAGAATTTTTAGGAAGAGATTAAAAATTCAGGCAAGAAACGATGAGGGCATGAAGCAGGGATGTGAGATGGTGAACAGAGGGGGAATTAACAGAAGTCACCACGGTGGGCGATGGAACCCAGGAGAGGGGGCGGGGCAACAGGACAGAGGAAACAGACCTGTGCCAAACACCGTGCTGGGTGTTTTAGGAGCATCTTCTCAGCCTTCGTCACTCTGAGAGGTGGGCAGACTATCCCCATTTTACAGATGATGCTCAGAGAAGGTAAGTTACTTTTCTAGCCACACTAAATTAGAGTTAAACTTCAAACCTGGGTCAACACTTTTAACCATCACACTATTTGGGAAATCTAGACAGAGATGTGTAGTAAGCTGTTTCAGAGAATGACCTAGAGTTTAGGAGGACATTCATAACTAGAGAGAGATACTTAGGAGTGGTCAAGGTAGATATAAGTAGTGGCTGATGCCACAGATGAGGCTAAAACTGTCCAGCGTGAAGCTGGGAAAACACTCACATTTAGAAGAGTAGAGAGAGCTGGGACAGGACTGAGATGAATTCCATAAAAAGTGCTGAATACAGCAAAGAGCCACCGTATGCGTGGGGATCATGAAGATATGACATTAGAAGCTACAAAGGCCTTTAGCCAATATGGCTTCATCACAGTAGTGGTGGAGGAGAGCAAACAGCAAAGGGCGGAGGAGTCCAAGGATAGGGTGGGGAACTTAAGGCACTTGGAATACATCTATAATAATAAAAGTGTAATATGCTAATTAGACCCAACAGCCAAACAACCTTCCGGACGACCTTCCAGCGAAGCCGAGGCTGCAAGGGCTGAGCCCCTTGCACGAATTTCATGCATCGGGTCTCTAGTATATCTATATATATAAAAGACTAAGCAACCGTTACAACTGGTCGACCAGTCGCTATGACGCACACTGACCACCAGGGGGCAGGCAGGCGGTAAGGAGTGAGGGGTCCCAGACTGTGAGAGCCCCGGACATCCCCCGAGGGGTCCCAAACTGTGAGAGGGCACAGGCTGAGCTGAGGGACCCCCCCCCCCCCAGTGCACGAATTTCATGCACCAGTCCTCTAGTATATATATACCAGGCATCCTCAAACTACGGGCCACATGCGGGTGTTTTTGCCATTTTATTTTTTTACTTCAAAATAAGATATGTGCAGTGTGCATAGGAATTTGTTCATAGTTTTTTTTTAAACTATAGTCCGGCCCTCCAACGGTCTGAGGGACAGTGAACTGGCCCCCTGTTTAAAAAGTTTGAGGACCCCTTAATCCAGGACCCCTCGGGGGATGTTCAACTGCCAGTTTAGGCCCGATCCCAATCCGGGACCACTGGCTCCTAACCGCTCATTTGCCTGCCTGCCTGATTGCCCCTAACCCCTCTGCTTGCCTGCCTGATCACCCCTACTTGCCTCCACCTGCCTGCCTGATAGCCCCTAACCCCTCTGCCTACCGGCCTGATCACCCCTAACTGCCTCTGCCTGCCAGCCTGATTGCCCCTAACCCCTCTGCCTGCCAGCCTGATCGCCCCTAACTGCCCTCCCCTGCTAGCCTGATCACCACTAACCACCTCTGCCTCGGCCCCAGCCACCGTGGCTTTGACCAGAAGGAGGACAGGAAGATGTCTGCTCTATCCAGTCTAATTAGCATATTACCCTTTTATTAGTGTGTGTGTGTGTGTGTGTGTGTGTGTGTGTGTGTGTATATATATATATATATATATATAATCATCTTGAGCAGTGGTCACCAACCTTTCGGACCTCACGGACCACCAGTGGTCCGCGGACCACCGGCTGGCAACTCCTGATCTTGAGGATTGCATGCAGAAGCCATAAATGGAGAGCACCAGGCAATAGGGTCATGCAAATATTTCCAGCTGCACTTGGCAGCTCAGGCGCTGAAGCAAATAGAAATGGACAGTGGAGCCAGGGTTGGCAGTGAGGCAACAGGGGCAGTGGAGAGGGGCATACGGGCACAAAGGACTGTGGGCCCTTCTAGACAGAAGAGCTGTCCCTGCTGGGATGTCAGCAAAGATCTTTTATTTTTTATTTTTTAAAATATTTTATTGAGTTTTTACAGAGAGGAAGAGAGAGGGATAGACAGTTAGAAACATTGATGAGAAAGAAACATCGATCAGCTGCCTCTTGCACACCCCCTACTGGGGATGTGCCCGCAACCAAGGTACATGCCCTTGACCGGAATCGAACCTGGGACCCTTGAGTCCGCAGGCCGATGCTCTATCCACTGAGCCAAACCGGTTTCGGCAGCAAAGATCTTTTAAAATCTCAAATATTTGGAGGACCCATTTGGAATTTTTAAGCAAAAACAAAGCCAGCGTTTACCTTTGCATTACCTTCCTCTTTGGGAAGAATGTGATAAACAGATAACTGATGCTAACAAATTTAATTCAAAAAGAATGAGCTTTTTAAATACATCAGAGGCACCACTGGGACTGACACACTAATTACTAATTACTCCTCTTTACTCTTAAAGCTGACTCCCCCAAAACTCCTATTTAGCAAATACTTTGGGAGACTGTGTACAGAATAGGAATAAAAGAGCATTTATTTCTATTTCATTATTCAGACAGGCTGCCATCCCAAGTCGATAAAAGCCAGGTTTTACTGGGATGTAACATAGCACTTGCCTGTTTTCAGCACTTTCTGATTTCTCACTCTTTTTATGTCATCAGCAGGAATACATGAGTACCCCCATTTTGCAGTAGGGACACTAAGGCCAGGAGAGGTGAAGGCACATGTCTGAGGTCACCCAGTTCTCTTGCCTCCAAGTCCAAGGTTCACCCCTACCCATTCTCCTGATCTGTGACACTCCTGGGCATCCCACGCCTTCCTCCCCACTTCTCATCTCTGACCCTGCAGACGCCACCAATGGCACGACTCCTTAGCCACACGGGTCTGGAGCTTGCTGGCCCTTGGCTAGCTTGGTTCTTATGGGAGGCAGTCCTTTCTGTAAAACACCCCAAAGAAGCCCTCAACCACCAGGCCTGTGAGCTCACTCTCCCAGCCAACGTCACTCTCCCAGTCAATGTCACTCTCGCCTCCGGATCCCTGCCTCACCAGGATCACAAGGACACATGCAACTATTGCAGGAAATGTAGGATTTTCTTGTATAAAATGCAAGCAGCTAATATTTATTGAGCACCTACTGGTTGCCAAGGACTCTGCTAGGAACTTCACACGTTACCTTCTCACAACCACTCAGCAAAAATTGGTATTCTCACCCCCATTTTACAGACGAGGATACTGAGGTTCAGAAAGGCTAAGTGACTTGCCCAAGGTCAATCAGCTAGTTGTTGAGGCAATATTCACTACTCAGGTCTGTTAGACTCCAGATCCCACTTTATTTTTACTCTACCACACCGCCTTGGCTCACCACCCTACAAGGGCCTCGAGACCCACGCCAAAGAGGAAAAAGAAAAGTGAGCCTTTCATTGTTGTTGCCTGGCTCCCAAGTGACTCGGGGGAGCCTAATCCCACAGTGTTTAACTCAACCAACAGCCCCATGAGCTGGGATCCTGGGAGGCTCACAGGAGTCAAAGGGCTCCCCGGCAGGTTTGTCCTGGCAGCCGGCCAGCAGACTTGTGCTAACACAGCAGCAGGCACAGGAAAGGCTCCAGAGAGAATGGAAAAGCACCAGACACTGGGCCTCAGAGGGGAGAGAAGTGATTCCTGCCGTGTTCGGACAGGATAACGCTGCCACCACCATCACTGGGCCGGGAAGGGACCCCAAGGCAGGGCAAGCAAAAAGGCCCAAGCACGTCCACTTACTAGTGTTTCCGTGAATCTGACTACGGGGCCAGTCCAAGAGAGGGCCACAGGGCGCCAGAGTGAGCCAGCAGGCATGGAAGAAAACCAGCAACCTTGGCCTGCCTGCCTTTGCTCGCACATCCACCCTGCAACCTACTGTCACCTGGCATGCAAGGGAGCACGCACGATCCTGTAGCAGCACCGCGGCAGCAGGCAGCCGCCGGCCCGTGGGAAAGAAAGCTAACCCAGATATTAATAGACTTGCCGGGGGCGAAATTCAGTGAGGGCAAGCCCTAGGAAATAAAATCATTTAAAAGGGGGCACAATTAAGTGAGCCTGGAAGAAGGGAGCAACTTGGATTTCCACAGGGAGGGCTTCTTCGGCCAGGCACTGGGAGGAGGTGCACCAGCGGTGGCAGGGTTATTCTAGAAAATCCCAAAATATCTTAAGTCTCTGGGAAAAAAACTTTGGTGTTTCTGTAGCTCTTCTGACTGCTAACGTTTTGCTTAGGCTGACATTACACTACATATGCGCAGGATGATCAAAACCGTTTCAAGGGAAACCACTCCTGGGATCTAATATTTGCTACAAATTGTTAGGTTTCCAAAATAATTAACTGGTAACTTTCAATTATTAATTTATTCATTGTCAATAATTTATTAATGACTAATTATTGATTATGCTCAGGTCTGCCACAGCGGGGCAAACTCGTTAATTAAAAGGAGAGGGGCAGTTTGAGAAGTCAAAAACTGGCAGCCATTGAGATCAAATTAACCCCATGGGTGTGTTAGCCTGCTTAGAACTTTTTAGAAAATGAACTGTCATCGGTGAATCAGAAGATTACACACACAAAAATCTGAATTTCTACCATTTTTTAGAAAACCTGAAAAATCTGGTATCACTGGGCAAGCAGCACAAATTGGAAGATGCTGAGTAGCGACTGCCCCCTTTAGGCAGGCCTGAGCTTCCCAGTTCCTGGCCTGGCGCAATCATTTAAGCCACCTGACTGACCCCTGTAGGCATCCGGGTTTGTTACTCCGAGTTAAAGCCCAGTGAAGGGATCCCAGACTTGGTGTCATGCTCAGGACTGCCACCGGGGGGCAGCACCGGTCTGTCAATGAGGCCTGTAACCAAGCTGAGCTTTGGTAACCAGAAATCCCATCCTTACTTGGGTAGCAGACACTCCTCCTCATTGCCGATCAGATTTGCTCCCTGAGAAGTTAACAGCAGCTCATGTCAACAGTCCCACTGGGCCTGGGCAACTTGACTTGTTCTCTCCTCGTCTCTGGCCACCACCTTCCACATCCTCCCAGCTCCTCTCATTCCACAGCTGGGATTTCTACCTGTTCAGGAATTCTACCTTCATCACCTGTGAACACCATCAAAGGCAGTTTGTTCTTCACCCAATGGGCATCACTTGCCTTTGCTCACTTAGGTTAAACGTCAGTTGACCCCATGAGGCAATAGGTTATTGTACCTCTTCCTGCCCTCTGCTCTCACCCCCTTCCAACCTCACCAGCAGCATCTTTTTTATTTAACACTCACACTGAGGGTGTTTTTATTGATTTTAGAGAGAAAAAACATCAGCGTGAGAGAGACATCAATCGGCTGCCTCCTTTGTGTGGATCAAACCGGAAACCTGGACATATGCCTTAACTGGGAATCGAAACTGACTTTTCCGTGTATGGGATGATGCTCCAATCCACTGAGCCACACCAGCCAGGGCCCTGCAGCACATTATACTAAAAGTGGTAGCTTTTAGTATAATCTTCTGCAGCTCTTTAGGAAAGACATTTTATGTGTTAAGACCCTTAAAACTGCTCATCCCATTTCATCCAAAATGCCATTTACTATTCCTACCATTTAACCCAAAATTCAGGAAAAGCCTTATATAAGATATTCATTGCACTATTTATACTGGTGAACAACCAGAAACAACCTAAATGTCCTCCAGCAATAGGAAAATTGTTAAAAACATAACAAAATGTTAGCTTTTTAGTTGTATGAGAGCCCTGGGAGTTGTACTAGAGCCCTTTTTTAAAAATCCCTACCAAATGTTCTTTTAAGTACATCGATTATTTTTATAGGGAACAGTGTGTGTGTGAAATTGGAAAATTTGATAGCAACTGCTAAGCACCCTGGTCTATTCTAATTTAGATTCTGAAAGGTCCAATAAGCCTCTTATTACCATGATAGAAAAGCTCCTGGGAACCTGGGCCTCCAGGACTCACCACCTCCAGGACCCAGTGCAACCACACTAGCAAAACAAAGCCTCCATACCCTGGATTCCTTAGTTAAAGGCCAACGTTATCCCATCCTGAAATGCTTGCACTTGCATAACTCCTAAGGAGACCCCACACACCATTTGGAAGATAGAATTAGATCAATATGGTTCTCAGATGCCATTTAATCGAGTTTTGCACTACACAGTGATGGGGGATGAAAGATGGTGGCTAATTCAAGCAAATTCACCTACCCCAAGTGAACAGCCTGGGCTGCCAAGAACAGCCCTTCCCCAGCGAGTCCCCCCCTTTCCTGAGCTGGTGGGACAGGATTTCAGCAAGAGTGAGCACAAAGGACTGGGCAAAACGAGGGAAGGAACCAGGTAGATGTCTGACTTCCTCCCATGCAAACGGGAACGAGACATGTGGTATCTCTCTTAAGGCAACACCCCAATCCCATGCACTTCAGTTTGAGGTCAAACTGCCTCCCCGAAGGGACTGACAGCCCAGGTTCATTTCATAGCGCTACTCCCAGAAGTGCGCCCAGGAGCCGGGGCAGCTGTGGCCACCAAACAGCAGCTGCAGCCTGCAGGCCGGAACCCTCCAGGGCCTTCCTCTTCACTGGCCCCTCAGCTTCTGGTGTGTCCGTGTGCCTGACGGTAGGAGAGCACCCAGTATGTGTGTGGCTGGGCGGTGCCCGAGGGGCCAGAATAAGCAACAACGCAAATCAGATGTGGATTCTGGAGCTGGGTCAGCATGGTGGCAGGACCAGTCACAGCCTATGGAAGGGCCCATACGGCCCTGTGTCCTCTATTAATTCTTCTCCGGGCGGTTTCTGTTCAGGACAGCTTTAGGGGCAAATTCCAGCTTGTCCTTAAGGCTCACCACCTGGGTGTGGTCCTTGCCTAGCAGCTCATCCAACTTTCGATCTTCCCGACGCTCTGAGATGCTCTTCTCCTCCTCCACAGGCTGGGGATCTTTTCCCCGGATGAACCATTCCAGGTGGTAGCCCACAGCCCCGACCACGAAGGCCACAGGAAATGTGACATAGGGAGCATAAGTACGCACCACGGTCCAAAACACAGGCCACATGACATCTGCAGAAGAGCACAAGGCAGCGTTAGGGAGACACCAGCTGCCCCTCCCCACCAAATGGATCACTACGGAGCTCCCCACTTACTAGGCAGCCTGGCACAATTTACTGAGCATCCACCCCGTGCAGAGTAACGCAAGAGAGTACCTGCTTTATGCAACAGCTGGGTCCCTGAAACAATCCAGAAATTTTCTAAAGATTCAATTGTTAGGGAAGGGGACAAGACTCTCCATTTTATGACCCATACATTTTGACAATTATGCAACCATGTATAGCCGAGTCCCCCATGAGGGGACCTCTGGGCTTACCTAATAAAGCTTCAAGTCTATTTTTTTTCTTTTTTATGAGACTGACGTGCTGCCTACTGCGCTAAGAGGGCACCTTTCTTTCTTTCTTTTTTAAATATATTTTTATTGATTTCAGAGAGGAAGGGAGAGGGAGAGATAGAAACATCAATGATGAGAGAGAATCACTGACAGGCTGCCTCCTGCACGCCCCACACTGGGGATTAAGCCGACAACCCGGCATGTGCCTGGACCGGGAATCGAAAGGGGACCTCCTGGTTCACAGGTAGATGCTCAACCACTGAGCTATGCTGGCCGGGCTTCAAGCCTTATCTTGACCATAGGGCCTTCCCTCCAGTGTGCCAACCTTTCAAGAATGGGAAAGAAGTCTTTCTCTCAAGTCCCCCAACCTGGCCTCGGAACAAGTCTGTAACCCAGGTACCTGCCCTTGACCGGGAATCGAACCTGAGACTTTTCCGTGCACGGGCTGACGCTCTACCACTGCGGCAGTCCAGCCAGGGCAAGTTCTCTCTTTATAAGCAAACACTTCCCCTAAACAGTAACTCTCCATTCAGATTTCCATTTTTTCTTAAAACCTATCAAGTATGAGTCCACAAGTATTACCTGTCACGTGCTGCACCAGGTCTCCCTGTCCTCCTACTCGCATTCTAGTCATTTTCAAATAAGTGAATGAATTCATTTATTTAACACTTATAACCATTTCCTCTGGGTCACACATTGTGCTGGCTTACGCCTACTTGTCTGCCTCCAAACACTTAAAGCACCCACAGGGCAAGGACAATGTCTGTGGCCCACTGTGCCCTATCCATCCCCCAACACCTCCCACCCTTGCCCGGCCTGGCATAAAATGCTCCGGAAAGTTTGTTGAATGAGTGAATGAAAGCTCGAGCAACACACGAATGTAAAACCACAGCAGTCACCCACCCACCCGCCCGCCTGCCTTCAAAAGGTAGCAGGAACACAGCGGGTGCCTCTGAGGATTACAAGACTCTAACAAGCCACCCCCCGGGGCAGCAATACGAAAGAGGCAAAAGGGCCTCGCACACACTGGGACGCGGGTTTCCAGCTCGGCGTGGAGGGAGCTAACGTGTCAGGTAAAGGTCAGCTGGGTTGCCGGCAAACCTGCCCTTGTGCCGGGGCCCCGGAGGCCCAATGAGATCCCAACCCGAAGTCCGAGATTTGAGAACTGCTAACCAGGGCAGAGGATACCGAACGGGATTGAAGATTAACCCTGACCCTGACTCGAGCCCGGTGCAGGGATGGGGGCGCAAGGGAGGGCAGGGTCCAAGTATCTAGCCGAGGTCTCCCTCCGCTGGGCCCCCGGTCCCTGCCCCGGTCCCACCACGCTCACGGCCTCGTCAGCGGCCCCCGTCCTCACCCACGTGCCCGAGACCAAGAAGCCCTGGCCCCGAGGGCCCGCTGGGCGCCCAGACTCGGCCTCCAACCCCCCGTTAGAATGGGAGCCGCCAGGCCCGGCCAGGGCCACAGCGGACACTCGTCATCACCTCTCCGGTAACTCAGAGGTCAAAGTCAGGAGCCGTCGCCCAGGCCGCGGGCAGCCCGGCAGCCGCCCCGGGGAAGGGAACTGCCGGCAGGGTCCGCGTGCTCACCGGAGCCGCAGCGTCCGGCCCCCGCCCTCCGCCGGCTCGCCCGGTCCGCCGCCGCCGCCGCCGCCCCTCCCAGCGGCCCGCGGGGCCTCGCCCGGGATCCCGCCCCCCGAACCCCAGCTCTCTCGGAGTGCAGGGATTGGCTGAGCTCCAGCCAAAGGCGCGGGAGCAAGCGAGGCGCCCGCCATGGAGCCCGGCTGCGCTGAGATGGACACGCGCCCCCTAGCGGCTAGGAGGTGTACCAGTGACGTAACCACGTGCTTTTCGGGTGGAGAGCGGAAAAGGTCATCCACTCATTGATTCAACCGACGATTACTAGGCGTCTTCCAAGACCTAGGTCTGGGCGCGCGCGCGCACAAAGACAGGATCACTGACCTCAGGAAGCTCCCTTTAGCAGACTGTAATCTAGGGCTTAAGGACTCTTCAGGTCTGGGCTAGCTTTCTAACTGTGACCTTGGGAACAGTATAAATCTGTCTTAGCCTCCTTTCCCGCTCCTAGGCAAAGGTAATAGCACCTATTTCACAGGCTATTGTGAGGGTTAGATAAGATAATGTAAGTAAAGTGCTATGCCAGCCACATAGCAAGCAGAGAAATAAATGGTTAGTTTACAAATAATACAAATATAGTAAAACCTAAGTTTTACCTGATCCTTCAGGTCCACAAGTATTCACACACACGCCCATGTCCCCACTGCTCTATTTTTGTTTTTGTTTTTTATTATTGATTAATAATAATAAAAAGGAAGGGAGAAGGAGAGAGAGAAAAACATCAATGATGAGAATCATTGATTAGCTGCCTCCTTCAGGCCCTGTATTGGGGATCAAGCTCGAAATCTGGGCAGGTGCCCTGACTGGGAATCAAACCATGACCTCCTGGTTCATGGGTCGATGCTCAACCACTGAGCCACATAAACCAGGCTAGACATATATTTTATTGCGTATAGAAAAAAACACTGAAGCTCAAGCTTGAAATGCTCCCGCCTAGCCCTGTCTTTCTATCCTCATTCCACCAGTCTCAGCCAGGCATGTTTATCGTTAGTAACACATGCTTAATCCCTCCTTTTCCTCCATGCCGACCAAACTGTTTCACACCTCTATGCCTTTAATTATGCTTTTTCATCTGCCTGCAGTGCCCTTCCCACCTTTCTTTACCACGTATCTCTGGCTCATTTTCCAAGCTTTAGGAATACCACTGTAGAAGCCTCCTGGACTGATTATTACCCTTCCTCTATAATCTCCAAGAGCTCAATGCTAAGATCTAACAGTGCAGATGGAGAGAAAGGACTAGTATAAAGAAATGTGCAGGAAACTGTCATTAGCAGAACTTGTTCACTAATTGAGTAGTTACAGAGAACAGAATCACCTAGAATAACCAGCATTCAGCCAGCCAATTAATTAACACGTGCTAGGCATCAGGGATGCAAAAAATGAATGGGCCCATCCCTGCCCTCAGTTCTCTGACTGATGGGGAAGCAGACTGGTCTACAAAATGTCAACAGTATGAGTGCCCTGGCTGGGTGGCTTAATTGGTTGAGCATTGTTTTGTGCACCAAAAGGTTTCGGGTTCAATTCCCAAGTGGGGTGGATGCGGGAGGCAACAGATCAATGTTTCTCTCCCTCTCTCCCCTCCCCCCTTTCTAAAATCAATCAACATATCCTCCGGTGAGGATTTAAAAAAAAAAAAAGTCAAGAGTGTGAGAAATGTGGCGATAGAAGTATACACAAGTGGCAAAGAGAAGGAGTCCCAGGAAGAATTAGGGAAGGTTCCCCAGAGCAACTGCCCTTGAGCTGAGTCCCCAGTGATGGCTAGTAGTTCCATCAGGCAGAATTGAGTGGGGCTCAAGACTTAGGAATCAGCCCAGCCGGTGTTGCTCAGTGGTTCAGCATCGACCCAAGAACCAGGAGGTCTCGGTTTGATTCCCGGTCAGGGCACATGCCTTGGTTGTGGGCTCTCTCCCTAGGTAGGGGGCATAGAGGGCATGCAGGAGGCAGCAGATTGATGACTTTTCTCTCTCATCAGTGTTTCTATCTCTCTATCCCTCTCTCTTCCCCTCCCTCTAAAAATCAATAAAAAGCCCTGACCGGTTTGGCTCAGTGGGTAGAGTGTCGGCCTGTGGACTGAGGGGTCCCAGGTTCGATTCTGGTCAAGGGCATGTAACTTGGTTGCGGGCACATCCCCAGTAGGGGGTGTGCAAGAGGCAGCTGATCTATGTTTCTCTCTCATCGATGTTTCTAACTCTCTATCCCTCTCCCTTCCTCTCTGTAAAAAAATCAATAAAATATATATTTTTAAAAATCAATAAAAACATTATTTTAAAAAGACTTAGGAATCAGATAGATGTGGGTTCAAATCCTGCCTCTGCTGCTTGCTAATCTCAGAAGAACTATGTTTTTAAAAAGACAATAGAACCCACCCCCTGGAGTTGTTCTGAGTACTAAGTCACATAATGTGTATAAAGTGCACAGCACTCAGTATCTCCTACGTGCTTAGTAAGTGGTCACTGGTATGTCCAGTATATTCCAAGTTTATTTCTCCTTCTGTAATAGCCTATGTCCATTTTTGGCATTACTTATTCACTAAGCCAAAAGCCTGAGTGAAAGCTTCAAGGTATCTTCATCTTTGCATTATTCCCAAGATCCAGTTTATGTATAGAACCTACAATTCCTGAATGTCTCTCAAATTAATCATTATCTCTCACCTGGACCACCTTAGCAACTCCCTCAATGGTCTCTCTAACTTCCATTTTCCCTTTCAGGGTATTTCCATTCTGTTGGTCAAAGGTTCTTTTAGAAAAATAAAATTTAAATGAGCCCTGGCCAGTGTGGCTCAGTTGGTTGGGCGTTGTCCTCTGCACTGAAAGGTTGCCAGTTTGATTCTCAGTCAGGGCCCATGCCCAAGTTTCACTCAGGGTCTCGCTCTCACATTGATGTTTCCCTCTCTCTCTTTCTCCCCCCCTCTCCCCCTTCCTTCCTCTATAAAAAAAAATCAATAAACTATTCTTTTAAAAAATTTTTAATAAAATCTCCAGCTTATCCCTTCCTTCCCTTCTCTTTCTTGACTGCAAAACTCCACTTCATCCTGCAAGGCCCAGTTCAAAAAGTCCCGCTTACAAAAAGTTTTCCCAGACCATGGCCATTTCGATTCCTGGTCAGGGCACATACCTGGGTTTTGGGCTCGATCCCCAGTTTGGGGCGTGCAAGAGGCAGCTGATCCAGTGACCTTCTCACACCGATGTTTCTCCCTCTCTCTCTCTCTCTCCCCCCTCCCTTCTTCTCTCTCTAAAATCAATTTTTAAATTTTTTTTAAAGTTTCTCCAGACTCCCTGGCTGCTAGAGGCTCCCTTCCCTAGTCTCTTCAGCCCCCCTGGGAGACCAGGCCTCCTTTTATACCATACCTTTCTGTTTATGTGCCTGGTTATGGCCAGGACTGGGAGCAACTCAAGCACAGGGAGGGGATCTAATCCTTCTCTTATCCAGCACAACTACCCAGGCCACAATACCCAAAGGAGACTACCCTCCCCCCACCATCAGCCCCATTTGGGGAGGTTTTGGACATCACGCCTGTAGAAGGATGCCCGCACAGTTGCAGATGCTGACCTGTTTCTCCCTGTCCACTCCCATATACTTCATCGTCCCGGAAAAGCTGGCCCAGTTTCTGGGAAAAGGCATAGACCCATAAAAAAAAAAAAAAAAAAACTGTATAATGTGGATGGTTAAACTCAGACTCAGCCACTTCCCAGCTTTGTGATTTGGGATAAGTTGATTAGCCTCTCCAAGCCTCAGTTTTCTCATTGTAAAATGATGGTGATGACAATATCTGCTTCATAGGATTGCTCTGAGTACTGTCTAGCCCAAACCTCACCCATGACCCAATATCAGAGATGAGAAACAATATCAGAGAGGTAGTGACTCAGCCAAAGCCATATTTGGCTAGTCTACAGGAAATAGACAGATGAGGTTTTCTGGTGGAAACTTTTGGACAGTCATCCAATCTAAGTGTTCCCGGACCTGGCTGCCCATCATAATCACCTGGAGCACTTGTTAAAAAGTCCTTTGAGGGTAGAGAGTCTATTCCCTAAGTTTTGGACTGGGCCCAGGACTCTGTTTGAGATCAGCCTGAAGTTTCACTTTTGGAAATTCGGATCACCTGGGGGCCCTCTCCACCTTCCAGTAGTCTCGTATGAGTGTGTGTGTATGACCTCTTGCTTTTCAGGTGGTCTCCCAGACCAGCCTGCAAAAGATCTGTTCACGCCACTCTTCTGTTCAAAACCTTCCCATGGCTCCCCACAGCCCGCAGAAGCTGTGCCTACGCTACTCAAGTTGCCCGGTATGATCAAGCTTTGGCACTCCCAATGCCTCTTTCTTCTCCAGGCCCTTGCATAGCTGTTGTCTGATCTTGGAACATTCTTCCCAGCCTCAGCCCCCCTTCAGCGGCTAATACCTCATCATCTTTCCAGCACTCACCCTTCTATTTTATCTGCTTGTCCACTGTTTTTTCCCATAAGACTGTAAGCTCCATAAGGGTAGAAACTACACTTGTTCAGGGCTGACTCCGTGGTGTTGGGTGCCAACAGTGATTTTTAAAAAATAAAAAAAATTTTTTTTTTCAGAGAGGAAGGGAGAGGGATAGAGAGAAACATCAATGATGAGAGAGGATCATTGATCGATTGCCTCTTGCACGCCCCCTACTGGGAATCAAGCCCGAAACCTGAGCATGTGCCCTTGACCAGAATAGAACTCAGGACCTTTCAGTTCACAGGTCAACGCTCTATCTACTGAGCCAAACCGGTTAGGGCCCAATAGTGATTCCTGATGAATGTTTGTGAATGAATGAATGAGAATTGGCTACTCCAGGGTGGCCCAGAAGAGCTGCCAACCCCCTGGGAATCTTTTCCCCCTGCTTCAGGGTGACACATCAACTCCAAGGACTACTTACCGACTGGAAAGGTGGTTTCTGGGTGCACACTGCCATCGTGCCTTTTCTGGGCTAGCTAAAAGCTCATGATTAGCCAGACCTGGGTCCACCACCCTCAGCCCCGTGACTTTAGACAGGTCACTTAACCTCTCCTGAGCTTCCACTTTCTCATCTGTCCTAAGGATGAGCCACACTCACCCTTTGCCTGGCCCACAGTAAGTATCCAGAAAATATTAGCCATCAACACTAGGTTTGGACTGCCATTTAGCTTCCAAGGAAAGTTCTGTTCTCCGCCTCACCGAAGTGCCCACCCATACGAGGCATCAGAAAATATGGTAGCACTAAATTGAAGAGAGTGTTTCTGTTGCTGATCTGGAATGACTGGAGCAGAGGGAACACCGGGCCCTCCGGGGAAGGGAAATCAATATTCATCCACATGGGAGAATAACCACATTCCCTGTTTATTGAGCACATGCTGTGTGCCAAGGCACTGGGCTCTGGGCTCCCCTCCCTGGGGGGGCCTGGAGGACTGGGAGGCAGAAAGGGAAAGGCGTGCAAAGGTGGAAGTCCTCCCCTCTTCACCCACGTGGGCCCCTCCAGGAGGGCCGGGGTCTTTCCCCAGCTGGCTCAGGCAATCTTTGCCCTCCCCTAACGGGAGCGCCTGGCTCCCCGCCTCTCCTCCCTCCACCCCCAGCCCCCCATGCGCAGTGCAGAGGTGGCTCCTTCAGGAGAGAGCAGATGGCTGGAGTGCAGTTCTGCCGTTTTATTTTTCCTGGGATACTCAAGGGGATGTGGGAACAGCCACAGGTGTGGTGAGGGGGAAGCCCCCATCTCCCCTCCCCCGCAGCTGGGAAAGGGGAGAGGCCCAGGCGCCCTGGTCCTGGGTTGGTCCAGCCACTGTGGTCCCTGGGCCCGGCGGGCTGAGGGCTGAAGGTGAGCCCCCGAGAGGGTGGGGCGGGCTCCTAGGCGGGGTTCGGGATTCTTCATAAAAAGCCACGAAGCTGATCCCCACGAAGCCCAGCCCCGCGGGGTGGGGGGGACGCAGAGCCCAGATGGGGGACCTGGCCCGGCCTGGCCCGTGGGGGTGGGGTGGGGGGCGGGGGAGGAATGGCAGAGATGGTGCCCGTGGGAGGAGGTGGGGACGAAGCGTCGGACCGAGAGAAAGGAGGGTCCAGGTGGGGGCGCAGGGCGGAGAGGCACGGCCCCCGGCCCAGCCCGGGCGCCTCCGCGTGGGGTCAGGAAGGTAAAAAACCCACGAGAGCGCGGCGGGCAAGGGGGGCCGGGGCGTGCGGAGCCGGCGGGGCGGGCGCACGGGCAGCCCGCGTTCACAGTGACCTCGACGCTGGGTGTACAGTACGGGTAGAAAACCGCGGCCGGGCCGGGCCGGGCCGGGCGGCCGGGCGGGTCACAGCCTGGTCTGGGCCTCGGGGATGTAGATCTCGATGCTGTCGGCGCTCTCGGTGGCCGAGCTGTGGCGGAAGGAGGCGGCGCGCTTGGCCGCCAGGAGCCGCTTGCGCGCTTCCTGCCGCTGCCGGTCCACCGAGTCCAGGGAGCGCTCCTTCACCGGCACGCCCCGGCCCCGCGACGGCTTCTTTGGTATCGGCGGAGGGACCTTCTTCTCCTCCTGCGGAGAGGGCGCCGCTGAGTTTGGGGGCGGGGCCCCCCTGACCTGCCCAGGCGCGCCCCCTCCGCTGGAGGAGGAACCTCCCGAGGCTCGGCCACCCGAGAGCGGTTAGAGGCTGCTCTGCACCCGAACCCCAGGAGTACCGGTTCCCACAAGGTCAAAACCCACATGTTTCTTTTTTTAAAAAATATTGATTCGAACGCCCCTTGGTGGCGCCGTTCCGAATCAGTGTGTGCTTCACTCCAGGTCAGGGAGGGCCGCAGACAAGGCCATGGGGGTGCACACACCGGGCTTTGGGGCCCATCACGACAAGGTCTAGTGAGATGAGGGCTGAGGGGACCCTCTAGGCCCGCCCTTCGGGAAGCTCTAGGTCTGCTCCCTCAACCTGCTGCCGCCACCTCGGGTTCCGGCAGCTTCGGCAGCGATGAGCACGAGGGCCCAGCAGACGGCAGGGACCAAGGGTGGTCGTTTTGGAAGAAGGTGGTCACCATCACCTGTCCAGGGCTGCCTCTGCTGCCCACGGGTCTCCTCCGGTCCCCCTACCCCCACCCCCAACATGCCTCCACGGGGAAGGGCATTTTCCAGGGTCTGACTCTTGGCTTCAAGGGACCTTCCCTCACCTTAGGCTCCAGGAGTTTCCAGCTGTTGGCCTTGAGTTGCTGTAGCTCCAGGAACTTGAGGGTCACATCCTCGATAGAGAGCTGCAGGAGGTCCCAGAAACCCGCCAGGTCCTGGAAGGTGGGCACGGGGAACGCAGTGGGGTCCTGCAGAGGAAGGAGACACAGGAGAGGCAGCCGGTCAGGAATGTCTGAGCCCCAGCCAGGACCTGGGAAAGCCCCACCCACCCTCACTGCCAGGAAGCTCAACTTGGGAGAGTGGGGTGGGGTGGGGGGAGTGGGAGGCAGGGAGGCAAGAAAGCCTAGGCTTCTCACTCCTGGGTACAAACACCTGGCCCCGCCTCCAGGCGCGCGCGCACACACACACACACACACACACGCACGCACACACACACACACACGGCACCTTCCAGGCACACACGTCTGATAGGCTCGCAGCCAGGGGCACTCACCATGCTCTGCTGACACAGCCTGAAGAACTGCTGAACCTTCTGGGACAGGAGAAGCTGCGTGCTGCCCACAGCACTGCGGATCTTCTCCAGGACTGGGGAGCAGAAGCAGATTCAAGGAGGGGAATGATGACTTTCCTTCCCCCCGCCTCCAGGAAGTCTGCCCTGACTGACTCTTGCCCTTCCATTACCTGACATTTTCTATGTGTGTCTCCTCCTGCCCCTCCCCATCCTATCCCCGGGTTCCGAACAAGCCGCTCCTATCCTACTTCACACGGACATTTCTTCCTTCGTACAACCTACATGTATTAAGTTGCTTATCCTCCCGGGTCAGAGAACTGAGAACACCAGTCCCAGCCGAGCCCGACAGCCCTACGGCAAGCAGGCACTCGCTCCATGACCACCAGTGTGCGGCTCCTTGACTCCTTAAGAATGACTAAATTTCACGTATGACCCCTGTCTCACCGGTCACTATCCCATCCTTGGGGCTCTGGGGTAAGACTGTATCTCCCCTCGGACTGAACTTGCAGGGAAGGGCCATGTCTTCCTGGCTTAGTCTTCACCGGTGCCTGAGACACGCCCTGACATTGTGCACGGCCTGGCCCTGTCTTAAGTCCTGGAGCAGGCCCAGACCCCCACACCAGCGCAGAGGGGAAGAATTCCCTTGGCTGCCATGGGCTGGCAGCTAACTCCTAGAGGCCCGGCCTGGTCCCTTTCCCCAGTCCCAGCCTGGCCTCTGAAGCTGCTCCCTGCTTCCTGCCAGGAGCTCCAGAACGCCCTGCTGCCAATGGGGACCCCCCCAAGGTTTGGTGCTAGAGAACCAAACCCTCAGGACGGCGCCCTCACGTCCCACCAGAGAGCTCCCAGCCGCGATCCCTCCACGCAGAGTGCTCTCACTCACTCTCCTCGGGCAGCTCGTAGTCCTCCGCCTCGCGCTCCATCTGCTGGCACCAGTGCTCCAGCTTCTCCACCTCCGCCCTCAGCATCTTGATGAACCACTCGCCGTCCCGCGGGCAGGGGGACGTGCGGCCTGAGTCGGGGAGGCTACGGGAGCCACGCTCCATCCAGGAGTCCCGGCGGCCTGCCCCAGGGCCCGGGGTGGGCGCAGGGGCAGGGCCTGGTGACCCATCGGTGGCCGGCGGCTCGTACGGCAGTGGGTAGCCCTCGCGGTAGGCCCACTGGCCCTGCGTGTGGACCGTGCGGAAGACTGAGTAGGTGGGGGCCCGGGGCCCGGGCTGGGGTTCAGAGGCGTGCCTCTGGAAGGAGCGTCCGAACTGCAGGGCCTTGTCTTCTGTGGCCACCGAGGCCAGGCCGGCCAGGCCCTCCAGCTCCAGGTCTGCCTGCACGCCAGCCGTCACACTGTTGGAGCGCTTGAACCTTGCCCGCCTGGTGAGAGAGGTGGCGGTTATCTCTGCCCTTACTGAGTATCACCCCAGCCTTCACCCCCCACCCCAGGCTAACAGGAAAAGGGTTGAGAAAGGAAACCTACATGACCTTAACTATATTAGTCCTTGTAACAGGTGGGTACATAATACACCTACCTGTTGCATCGCCTCTGGACAGGGTGATACAACAGCTGCTGGCATATACCAACGAAAACAGGCACAGCCCAAGTGCTACAGCATCTCCCTGCAGAAGCTGGGTTGGGGGTGGGGTACCAGAGGGGCCAGGGAGGAGCTAGGGTATTTGCCAATGAATACAGAGGTTATTTCAGCACCTTAACAAATGCTGTGTCTGCTTATTTACACCAGCTGTACAGGTAGGTCCTCAGCCCTGCGGAGATGAATAAATTAAGGCCCAGAGAGGCCCAGGGGTCCCCAGCTATCAAGAAGCAGAGCCAGCATTTGGACCAAGGGCTGCGGCTTGCTCCACAGCCCAAGTACTTCCCAAGGCACCAGCTGCTGGAACATCAGGAAGAACTGCCTTGGAGCAGCTGGGGAGAAGGGAGGTGGAAGCAGCTGGGAGGACTTCTCCTCCTCTAGGGACCCCGTGGCTCAGCCCAGAGCCTGGCCAGACACAGTCAGCCGGTGCCAATGGAGTTGAATTAAGTTGTTGGCAGGAATGGCATAAGGCCTGGAAATTTCTTCTTTGAGTTAATAATAAGCAAATCATATGCAAAACAGAAAGTCAAATGGCCTTGTTCTTTTCCCCCTCTGGGTTCTAGGAAGAAATCAGTGGCCCCTGAAGTGCATGAGGCTGGGGTCAGACTATACTTGAAGTGGGAGTCCGGAGATGTAGGGGTGGGTGGAGAGGTGAACAGAAGTTTGAGGTCTGGAATTTCAAGGATCACAAAAGAAAGGCACTTGTGTCCTAAGCAAACTCTACTCATATTATCAGGAGAGAGGGGCTGGGGACCAGCTCTGGGGGCCCCTCCAGCTTCCCAGGAGGTTCCCCCAACCCCCACAACTTCAGCCTTCCTCTTGCTGCCCAGGCCTTCTCTCCCTGCCTGCCTTGCCTGCCTTGCCTGCCTGCTTCCCTCCAGCTGGCAGGCTGCCTGCTGGGAGCTGTTGCCATAGAAACCAGGCCCAGAAGGATGCTGCAGGACCCAGGAAAAAGAGATGCGCTCATGTGCAGTCTCCAACAAGCCCTATGTCCCAACCCCCACCCAGAGAGAGAGAAAGAATATATCACATTGCCTCGCACATGGTCTTCACCTTGGTGTCGGCCCTGTCCTGCCCTGGTCAAGACTTGCATCACTCTCTGCCTTGACTGTTGGATCAGCCTCCTTTTACACATCTCTGCCTCTACTGAGTAGGGCACGGGAGAGCACTGGATTAGGAGTCTGACCTGAGTACTAATGCTGGTCTTGTTGCTATGTGCCTTTGGGAAGTCACTCACCCTCTAGCTAGGCCATTTAATATATACATGTGTGCGTATATAATACATGATTATATATGATACATAAATATGCACACTATATAAAATGATAGGAATGGACCAGTAATTGCCAAGGTTCCTCTTCTCTCTAAAATTACATCTTGCATATTTTAAGATCTCGTACTCAACACTCCCCTCATCAATCCACCCAGGACTGGAGTAGTCTTCCTAAAATTGACCTCTGTTCAATTCATTCCCCTGCTCAAACCTTTTCCATAGCTTCTTCATGCCAACCAGATATAGTTCAAGCTTCCTATGTTAGCATCTACCCTAATGCGAGGATATCCTCTGGATGCAGTTCTCTCCAACCTCATCTCCCCTGCATTCTCCTTGTTCCCCAAGTAGATTATACTGGCCCTGACTCTAAGCCTTTGCCCATGCTATTTCCCTCCTCCTTGCTCCCTTTCCATTCTCTGCCCAAGTCTCCTCTTCCTCTGTGAACCTCCAGACTGCCTCCAAGACCATCCTCTGTACCGTACCTCCCTCAGCAATCTTCTTGCATTTGGAGGCAGCCCCACTGTTGGGTTACACTGTTCTCTGTTTCTGGTGAGAGTCTTAGCTAACTGAACTGTTGGGATGCACTTTAGCTCCCTTTGAATATTTCTGTGCCTTTGAGCTCCGGGTAGCCTTTGGCTCCTTCAGAGCTCCAGCAGTTGCAAAGCACACAGATAAAGGTGGGGTTTGCCCCAATAAACGCAGGTTTGAAGACATGCCTTCCCTGCTTGCTTTCCTGTTACTCCCATGAAACATGGGTCTGTCCCTTGGCACCACCGGGTTTGCTGCCTTTCACCTGTCCTCTCGGGTCGTCCTGAAAGGACCATACATTCTTGACGGAATAGGCCACACAGTCTGGAGCAAAAGCCTAAGTACCCCAGGCTTCATGGTTCTCAAGTCAGCACCCACCTCAAGGAGCTCTCTCATTGGGTCTACTTCAAGAAAGACCAACAAAGTTGAGTTTATGGGATTACTGGAAGCACAATCTTCATCAACACTTCCAGCCAGAGATTTTCACAGCACAGGCAGGGGTCAATCATCCTTGTGCAAGTGGCATTTACAACCAGAAGTGTGGGACAAGATCACCCAAGAGAAGAGCAATGGAACAAAGATCCAAAACCCCAGGGAACAAGGACATTTCATGGGTAGGTGGAGAGAGTGTACCCCCTAAGGTGCCTAAGCCAGAAAGAACAAGGAAGAAAACCAGGACAAAGACTCTTAAAGGCAGATAGGGGGCAGATGGGTCTCAAGAAGGAGTGAGCAATCAACATGGGAAATGCAGCCGGTTAAGAATGAAAGGTGTCCATTGATTTGGCAATATGGAAGCCAATGGTGATGAGGGCAAGTCGGACTAGTGGAGTATGGGGGCAGACGCAGATAGCAGGTAGTCAGGAGGTGGAGAAAACTAGCCAATACAGCTCTTGAAAAGAGCTTGTTGAGAAGGGAGGAAGAGAGAAGACAATGTACCTTTTTAAAAAATATATATTCTTATTGATTTGAGAGAGGAAGGGAGAGGGAGAGAGAGATAGAAACATCAATAATGAGAATCATTGACTGGCTGCCTCTTGCACACCCTTACTGGGGATCGAGCCCACAACCTGGGCATGTGCCCTTGACTGGAATCAAACCTGGGACCCTTCGGTCCACAGGCTGATGCTCTATCCACTGAGCCAAACTGGCTAGTATGACAGTGTACCTTTAAGGGAGATATATTTTTTTATTTGTCAATTACATCTCAAAAATCTGGGTAAAAGAATAGAGGGGTATTTTGTTTAGGATGGTTCTCACAAGCCATATCTTAAGGGGGGAGAACTTGGTGGGGGGGAGTAAAAAGAATAATGGCTATCCAAAGAGGTTAATGCCCTAATTCCCTGAAGCTGTGGATGTTACCTTCCATGGCAAAAGGGACTTTGTAGATTAATTTAAGGATCTTGAGATGAAAAGAGACTGGATTATCCAGGTGTGTCTAATTTAATCACAAAGGTCCTTATAAATGAAAGAGGGAAGCAGGGAAGTCGGAGTCAGAGAAAAAGTTGCGACAAGGGAATCAAGGTTGGAGTGATGCCATGTGAGGACAGCCTGCCATTGCTGGCTTTGAAGACAGAAGTGGGCTACAAGCCAAGGAATGCAAACAATCTCTATAAACTGGAAAAGGTGACTAAATGGATTCTTCCCTGCATCTCCAGAGGGATCAGTCCTTGATTTTAGCCCAGTGAAACCCAGTTCAGACTTCCAACCTCTAGACGCACACTGACCACCAGGGGGCAGACGCTCAACACTGGAGCTGGCCCCTGGTGATCAGTGTGCTCCCACAGTCAACCTCCTAGGGTTCCTCCCCATTACCTCACCCCCAGCTGGCCAGCCAGCCTCCTGACAGGCCTTGATCACCGGCCAGGCTGAGGGACCCCACTCATGCACGAATTTGTGCACTGTGCCTCTAATAAAATCCTATATAATAAAAGCCTAATATGCAAATTAAATGACCAGCAGAACTACTGATTGCTATGATGCGCACTGATCACCAGAGGGCAGATGCTCAATGCAGGAGCTGCCCCAAGCCTGCAGGCCCCAGGCTAGCCAAGGTGGGTGGGAGCAGGGGGCCCCCAATTGCCCCGCTGGTTGCCCTGAAATGGGAGGCTACCGGTGATGGCAGCGAGGGACAGGGCTGGCAAGTGGGCGGCGCCAGGCCAGCCAAGGCAGGTGCCAGTGGGGGCCTCCTAATCACCCTGCCAGTCGCCCCACAGATCAGCTCTGATCACCAACCAGGCCTAAGGACCCTACCTGTGCACCAATTTCATGTACCGGGCCTCTAGTAATAAATATGTACTATTGGAGGCCACTAAATTTGTGGTTATTTATTACAGCACCAATAGGAAATTAATAAACTTGTAAAGAGAAATCAATTGAAGGTATAGAAGAGAGTAGTCCAAGGAACCAGAAAATAGGGGAATCCTGTATAATAAAAGCCTAATATGCTAAGTGTCCAACCATTCGTTCAACCAGTCGTATGACATGCACTGACCACCAGGGGGCAGACGCTTCAACCAGTAGGTTAGCTTGCTGCTGGGGTCTGGCCCACCGGGACTGGGTGAGATGGGCCAAACACGCCCTGGAGTCCTCCTGCGGTCCCTCCCCACCCCGATCGTGCATTGGTGGGGTCCCTTGGCCTGGCCTGCCCCCTCTCACAATCTGGGACCCCTCAGGGAATGTCGGAGAGCTGGTTCAGCCCAATCCCTGCAGGCCAGGCCGAGGGACCCCACCAGTGCAAGAATCCGTGCACTGGGCCTCTAGCAGATAATAACTAACACTCAGTGAGCACTTAGTATATGCTAAACACTGTACGTGAATAAACACGCTCAATCCTCACAAATAGTCCCATGATAAGAGAGATAGCACTACCACTACTTACAAATGAGAAAACAGAGACTTAGGTTAAGTGACTCCCTAAGATCAGACATTTATCAAATTAGTACAATATGGCTGCGAGGCCAGCTCTCAAACACTCCACTGCCCACCTAGGACTGAGGGAAAGGGGAGGCTTTAATCAGGAAGCAAGATGACTCACCCCTGAGGCAGGACTGGTGGAGGAGGAAAGGGAAAAGATGCAAGTAAGTGAGGAGTTGGTCCAGAAGTGGAGAGAGGTCCCACCAGATGACCTCAGTCATTATAATAAAGTGAGCAGAAAGAATGCTGGCTACTTGGGGGTGGGGAAGTGGGGGAAGGAATGAAAACAAGCAGCTTTAGGGGAGTAGCCTAGCAGAGTAGTTAAGCACCCTACTCCGAAGCCAGACTTCCTGGGCCCAACACCCAGCACTATGGCTTGTGCCTCAGTTTCCTCACATATAAAGAAGAATGATAATAGTACCTGCTCCTAGGATTGTTACGAGACAATAAATGTAAGAAACTTAGAGCAGCACCTGGGCTGCCCATTGTAAATGTTAGCTGCTATATGGAGAGGCAGAGAGGACTGTGGCTCTTGCTGAAAAGGAAGGAAGCTGGACAAATGAAATCATGGGAATGTAGCACTGCGAACCCAGCTAGGGCATTGTCGTTGTTCATTATTATGATTGCTGTTGATCATTTCCATCTGTTCTCCCACAGCACTCTGAATAAAACCTCTTTTATACTCCATATCCCATTGTATTGCAGTGAGTTATTTGCATATCTATCTCCCTTACTAAATAGGGCAGTTACTCATCCTTAAATGTTAGCTGACTGGTTGGCTGGAAGAAAGGATGGCAGAGAACACTAATAATCCCCACCATCCATTCTTCCCAAGTAATAAAATCCCACGATTTTAGGATGGACACATGGCCACTTCTAATAAAGATTTGTTTACCAATCTCCCTTGCAGCTAGATGTAGCCATGTATGGCTAAGTTCTAGGCAGGATATAAGCAGAAGTTGTATGTGCAACTTCCAGGAAATGTTCTTCTTTTTTAAAAAAATATTATTTTTATTGAGAGGGAGAGAGAGATAGAAACATCAATGATGAGAGAGAATCACTGATTGGCTGCCTCTTGCACCCCCCACACTGGAGATCGAGCCCGCAACCCAGGCATGTGCCCTGACTGGGAATTGAACCGTGACCTCCTAGTTCTTAGGTCGATGCTCAACCACTGAGCCATGCTGGCTGGGCCAGGAAATGTTCTTAAAAGGAGAACATGCCCTTCTTTGTTCCTTCCTCCACCCTGCTGACCAGAATACAGACGTGATGGCTGGACCTCAAGCAGCCATCTTGGAACATGAGATGGAAATCAGGATGGAGGAGCAATGAAATAGCGGAAGCCTGGGTCCTGACACCGTAGAGCACCTAACAGCCCCTCAGTTGACTCTCTCTCCGGACTTCTTCTAAGCAAGAGAGAAATAAACGTGTATTATATTTGAGTCACTGTCATTTGGGGGTTTTCTGTAACTCACAGCCAAACCTAATCCTAACTATAATAGATGCATTTTCAGGGTAGTGAAGTTCAGGGCTTATGTCCCTATTTTGTTTTGCATTTGGCAGTATCCACTGTGGTCCTCGCCAATGCTGTAAACATAGAACAGAACCTGACTTCAGTTACGAATTGTCACTAATTTATAACAATGCCTTTTCCAATATTTTCTCCCCAAGCTTTTTGACAAAGTTGAGGAGGCTTCCTCCCCTCGAGTTCTTTAGGGCCACAATGATCACATTTCTGATGATTCTGAAAGTTGTTATCATGGTTACTTCAGGGAGACATTTCTACTGTGATTCTCTAGGGGAAAACACAAGAGGCTCTGGGAAAAAACTGGTTCATCCCAGGAGACACAGTGTCTAAGGAATGCTCAACATCCAGGAGTTGTCAAGAGGTTTTGCCAAGAGTACTTGGCAGCAGGTTGACAGGGGATGTGGGGGGAGTGGGCGGGGGGTGGGGGCGGCGGAGTAAGCGCAGGGACATTTCAGCAAGGCTCAGCCATTGTGCTGGCTCCCGCTTTGAGAAAGCATCTAGGAACTTAAACATAGAACCAATTGGGGTCCCTGAGTCCCCCGACTCCATCCTAGGGGGCTATGATAGGGTGGGAGATTTAAGTAGAGTCATGATGGTCAGTCCGAAACCATCTTGGAGTTGATAGCTGAAGAATGGAAGCAGTGTCCATTCTTCAGCTATCAGGGCTTGTGGTCAGTTAGCAGCTCAATGTTTTTGCAGGACTATTATTGGAATACAGCTTCATGAGGATGCAAGCTTCCTTCCCAACGCTCAAGGGGCTCTGCTCTTTCAGCACACTCCCTTCTCAAGGTCCCAAAGCCAGAGATGACCATGATCCTAAGGAAAGATCATGGGTATAGGATGACTTTCCTACACAGAGCTCTCCAGACGGCCCTGACTGGGCACAGTGGGCAAAAGTAGGGTTGTCAGAATAAATACAGGACTTCAGTTAAATTTCAATTTCAAATAAATAACATAATATTTTTTCCTGCTTCATCTGTGAGGTTCGTAGGTGAACATGGCCATAAGCTTCACAGGGCAGGGGCTGTGTGTTCTGCTCACCTGTGTATCCTCAGTGCCCAGCAGAGTAATTGACAAATAACAGGGTTACAATAAACATTTGGGTGGAGGTGCAGTGGAGATGGAACTGAAGGAGCACCAACTCCCACCCCTGTGTATTTTTAAGCCAAGTCACCACTAATGATGGACAACTGGGAGTCCCTGCAGATGACTCCCAGGTATCAGAGGTAATAACTCTGAACTCCTCACCCAATAGGTTAGCAAGGAACAGTCTGAAAGGCAGAAATAGAGACCTTTCCTCCCTGCCAAGTTTTAAAACCAAAGGGACAGAGAGAGAGGGGTGGGAGATATATATATATATATATATATATATATATATATATACATAGAGAGAGAGAGAGAGAGAGAGAGAGAGAGAGAGAGAGAGAGAGAGACTGGGACCAGTGAGATAAAAGCAAAAACAAGAAAATGGGGTGGCAGCGGGTGCAGGGAGGGGGGCAGCTAGTCCTCGATATTTGCCTAGAAAGGCTGCTGGTATTCATGGTTCACTTTTATGTGCCAGTTGGGGCATGGTGTGTGGTAAGTCAGACTGAAAGTGCCAGGGACATAAGGGACAGAAAGGATAGAGCAGGTGTATAACTAAGGATGCCTTCAGCCGACAAGCAAGGGAGCCTGGCCAGAAAGATGTGCCAGGTTTCTTCTCTCCCCACCTGTCACCCCCTCTGAGTTTCCAATGTGATCATCCCAAGTAATTCGGTTCTTTACGCATTTACCCAACACCATCTCACTGGCCCACCCCACCAAGAACTCCCTGAATACCTACACAAGAGCAAAGAAGACCTCATTGTCTGCCTGTCCCTGCCCTTCCTGACTTCACTCCAAATGCTTCTCAAATTGGTCCACTTCTCCCTGTATCTGCTGCTATCAGCCTAGTCCAGACAAATGATCAATACTGTAGATTGAACCAACTTGGGAAGCTCCCACCCACCCCTTAAACATTTAGAAATGCTGGCTAACATAAAGTGGGAAAGGTGGGTTTGCTATAATGCCAAGCCTGAAATAGAAAAGAGAAATCTTCAGGTACTAGAAACAAAAAGGAAATTCGAAACACCAGCAGTGAGAGGGGACCTAAGCCAAATGAGCCACAGGAATATCAGGCCAGACATAGGCTAGAGGCTGGATGGTGACACCCAGGAAGAATAAGAGGAGAGACCCCAAACTTGTGCATCTGGTGAGCTGGAAGGAGACCCTATGCATAAAGCCAGCAGCCAAGAACGGTCATTTCGTTTACAAACTTGGACTTGAAAACTCACACCATGATTCAGGAAAGTGGCTAAGAAATAAGATGCTGAGAAAACAAAACATTAAGGCTGTTTTTTGTGTGGGTGTGGGGTTCAAATGAGTACTACCAGTGAAATATAGAAACCTCAAGCTGAGATATTAACTCTAAAACTGGTCTCAAGCTCAAGAAGTACTTCAGCATAAAGGAAATTGAACCCAGGGGAAGGAGTGGGCAGTAACAAACAATAGTGAACACATAAATTGTTAAAACATGTTTGTAAAACTAAATATTAAACCATAAAAGATATAACAACAACTGATTTAGAAGAGTTTTTTAAAAAGAGGTATAATCAAAATACTAGATAAATATATAACATGGAAGATGGGAGGAGGGAGTTAAAAAGAAAATTAAAGTGTTCAAGGTACTTGTTTTGTACCTAAGAAGGATAGAAATAATGACAAATTTTAGACTATTAGAAAAATATAAATTAAGTATATTTGTTAAAATTTTGAGAAAAACTATCACTAAAATGTACTTCCCAGCCAGTGGAGGGGAAAAAAAGAGAGATAAAATAAATTTGATCAGTTCAATATAAGGCAGAAAAGTAGGAGAGGGGCACAGCAAAAAAAAGCATATCAAATGGAAAATTTTTAAAGAGATGACAGAAATAAATCAGTAATCAAAATACATATAAGTGGATGAAATATGTCTACTAAACTCTAGGTCCATACTGCTTACAAGCAACACATCTAAACAGGAGGATATAGGAATGTTGAAAATAAAAGATGAAAAAGATAAATTGGAAAATTAACCAAAAGAAAGCAACCATAGCAATAAAATCAGACAAAACATAATTCTAGGCAAAAGCCATTTGTAAAGATGAAAAGCAGCCTATTAATATATATATAAAAGCCTAATATGCAAATTGTCCCCTTGGGAGTTCGACCGGGATACCAGGAGTTTGATCGCTCACTATGACATACACCTGACCACCAGGGGGTGGTGCGGAATGAAAGAAGGCCCCGGACAGCATTCGGAAGGCCCCAATCAGTCCTGATTGCTGGCCAGGCCTAGGGACCCTACCCATGCACGAATTTTGTGCACCAGGCCTCTAGTTTCATAATAAAAGGGCCAACCTACCAAGAAGATACAACAATCATAAGCCTGAACACTTCTAAATAGCACTTTATCAAACTAAAAATATTAATAAAATTAGCAGGGAACATGAAAAGTAATGGGGAGACATTTTAACACACCTTTCTCAGAAATGGTAGATGAAACCAAAAAAAACTGAAGATAAAGAAACCAAAAAAATTTGAGGATAAACATTTGAAAAATGTTTACATGTCTGATCATATGTACTTATATGTGCATACTAGGGGCCCAGTGCATGAAGATTCGTGCACGGAGGTTGGGTCCCTCAGCCCAACCTGCACCCTCTCCAATCTGGGAGCCCTCAGGGGAGCCCTCTCCAATCCGGGAGTTTCTGTCTGTCTTTGCAATCATATGAGTGAATTGACTAAGACCCCAACCCAGTTTGGTTTGGTGCTCACAGAATAATAGAGGGGTTTTTTTTGTTTTTTTTTTGCTCCATTGGTAGAGATTTCCTAGAAGTTGCAGGATATCTTCCCTTTAATTTTTCCTCGACACTCTGGCTTTACTTATGTCTCTCACCTTTGCTTTCCCTCCATGCCCCACCCGCAACAGTAACTTGCTCCAGGCTCACTTTGCTCTAGTGTCTAGGACAGTAATGGCGAACCTATGACACGCGTGTCAGCACTGACACGCGTAGCCATTTCTGATGACATGCGGCCGCATGCTGAGGATGAAACATTTGCTGCTCCTGAGGATGAAACATTTGCGACTAGAGTCTTGGAGTTAGTTTTTTCCTCAAAGTGACACACTACCCGAGTTATGCTCAGTTTTTTGGCGAAGTTTGACACACCAAGCTCAAAAGGTTGCCCATCACTGGTCTAGGAGATCCCACAACACGTCTGCCACCAGAACTACGATTCTCAGAATTCCTGGTGCTCCCCGCACTCTTGGTTTCTGCTTCTGGTCCAGGGACTGCACAAACCAAAAGGACTGCGAACTCCAGCCACCCCCAGGCCGGGCTGACAGGACCGGACACTCCAGTGGCATCCCCGGGACCCTAGCAGCTTGGTGCTGGTGCGCACACATGCTAGCCACAGGCCTGCCATCTTTGTCAGGTTAATTTGCATACTCACTCCTGATTGGCTGTGGGTGTCATGGAGGTATGGTCAATTTACATATTTGTCTATTATTAGTATAGATGAGGGAGGAAGCCTCGCCAAACTCTATGGAATAAATATCATACAGAAGGCATACTATGACCACAATGTAGCAAATTTAGAAATCAAGAGTGAAAAGGTAGACCCTCTCCCCCCAAAATTTGAAAACTAAAAAACTAAAAAAAAGGTCTAAATAATTCACAAGTTAAAAAGGAAATTATGATGAAAGTTACAAACCATTTCAAATTAAACAATGAAAACAGTGCATCTCAAAACCTATGAGCAGCAGCTGTAACAGTTAGTTACAAGGGAATGTATAGCTTTAAAAGCATGTTAGAAAATAAATTATGTTCAAGAGGCTGAAAAAAAGACAAAGATGGTAGAAGAAAGAATATAATAACACAAAAGTAGTAGATGGCAGGAAATATTAATGACAAAATGGAAACAAACAATAGAGATGCTTACCAAAACCAAAAGCTAGTTTTTTTAAGACTAATAAAATATAACTTAATAAATACATTTAAACTAGAGGCCCGGTGCACGAAATTCATGCACAGGTAGGGTCCCTAGGCCTGGCCAGCGATCAGGGCCGATCTGTGGGGCAACTGGCGGGGCAATTGGGAGGCCCCCGCTGACACCCACCTTGGCTGGCCTAGCACCACCCGCTCGCCGGCCCCGCCCCCCACTGCCGCCCACTCGCTGGCCAGCCCCGCTCTCCACCGCCGCCAGTCGCCTCCCTCTGCGGGGCGATCAGCGGGCCCCCGCTGGCACCCGCCTTGGCTGGTCTGGGGCCTGCAGGCTGAGCGCAGCTCCTGTGTTGAGCGTCTGCTCCCCTGGTGGTCAGTGCATGTCATAGCGACCAGTCGTTCCACCAGTCGTTCTGCCATTCAGTCGATTTGCATATTAGGCTTTTATTATATAGGATGATAAAATATACAAACCTCAGACAAGATTGTTCAAGAAAGGAAGGAAGGAATGAAAAGGGGCATAACCTGTAGATACAGTAAAAGTTTATAAAATTGTAATACTATAACAGAATATTTGTGCCAAAATTTTTGAAAATTGTCAATTTTTGTAAATTGGTCCATTTTTTTTAGAAAAGTATAAATCACCAAAATTAACTCAAGAAGGAAAATGAAACCAGAACAGATCAATAACCACTAAAGAAACTGAAGCTGTAGTTCAAAAAGTTTCTCCTGGTTGGCCTGTGTGGCTGGGTTAGTTGAGCGTCATCTCAAGCTCCAGGAGGATGCCGGTTCAATTCCTTGGTCAGGGTACATGCCCGGTTTATGGGCTCAATCCCTAGGAGGAAGCAGCCAATGAATGTTTCTATCTCTCTCACCCTTCCCCTCTCTGAAATCAATAAAATGTATTTTTTTAAAAAGTTTCTCCTATCCCCTAAACGCATCAGGCTGAGGTAGTTTTATGGGCAACCTTTACCAAACCTTTAAGGAATAGATAATTCCTACTATACACAAATTGTTCCAAAGAACAAAACACAGAGAGTGCTGTCAAACTCAGTTTAGGAATCTAGCATAACCTTAATACCTGAACTAACAACAATAAAAGCAAAATAATAGGCCAATATCAGCTATGAACACAGATATAAAAATCTTAAGTAAAGTAATAGTTATTCAAAAATCCAACAAGGTATATAAAAATAATCCAACAAGTCTGTGACCAAAACTGCTAGAGTTCAATATATCCATTCTTCTCTTAGTCTATTCCACAGCCTCTCTTGCAGCTAGATACCACCAGGTGATGAGGTTTCAATGTGATGCAGGTGAAAGTGTTGTGTGTAACTGTCAGGAAGTCTTATTAAAAAGGAAAGACTGCACCCCTTCTCTCTTCTTCCCTCCTACTGCTCAGAATGCAGACTGGCTAGAGCTTGACCTATAGCTGCTTGGATATGAGATGATACACAAAGGGTGGGAATGCATAAGATAGAAGCAGCCTCGGGTCTGACACTTCACTTCTATATCCAGGCTTTTAAAAATATATATATATTTTTTATTGATTTCAGAGAGGAAGGGAGAGGAAGAGAGAGAAAGAAAAATCAACGATGAGAGAGAATCATTGATCATCTACCTCCTGCACGTATCACACTGGGGATCAAGCCCAAAACCCAGGCATATGCCCTAACAGGGAATCATACCTCAACCTTCATTGGTCAACACTCAACCACTAAGCAACACTGGCCAGGCTGGGCTTCTTCTTTTTTTTATGACAGGGAAAAACATTAAGACATTATCGAGGCCCTATTACTCACAGCTAAACTTAATCCCAACTGATAATAGTATCAAGTAGGATTTATCCAGGAATGAAAGAATGGGTCAACATGGAAAAATTCATTTGATATAATTCACCATGCTACAAATGAAAAGAGAAAAATATATGATCATCTAAGTAGTTTCTGAAAAAAAGCATTCAATGAAATTCCACTCTCATTTTATTTTTTTAAAAAATTAAAATGAAAACTCTTAGCCAACTAGGAATAGAAGGGAATTTCCTCAACCTGATAAATAGTATTCATCAAAATCTGTAGCAAACATCATCATACTTATGAGTGAGAACTGAGAAGATATCCACTAACATCAGGATTGGGACAGGTGTGGTACACTCAACAGCGAATTAGAAGTCCTATTCAATGCACTATTACAAAAAGAAATTAAAAAAAAAAACAGATTTAAACAAATGTCCTTATTTGCAGAAAAAAAAAATAACTGACTATATGGAGAACCTATCACGATTGTCAGATAAACTATGAGTCCTAATAAAAGAGAGCAGCAAAGTTGCTAAATATAAAACCAATATATAAAACTTAACAGTGTCCCCATTCATTTGCAGTGCCCAATTACAAAGTACAATAGAAAAAAATCCCCAACACAAGATCTCCCATAATGCAAAAGACCATCACCTTTCTCCTCCATATCTACTATGACTTCCCTCAAATTCATTCTCCACTCAGCAGCTCGTGATCTTTTATAAACATAAATTAGATCATGTCACACTCCTTTGACCTCTTAATAGCTACTTATTAGTTATAATTAAATTCTACTTCTTTATCATGCCCATGCTCGGCATGACCTGGCCCCTGCCACTGCCCCATTCCACACCGGCCACATAAACCTCCTTTTAGTTCCTGATGCAGGTCAAATTCTTTCCTGCCCCAGCACCTTCACATATGCTATTCCCTCTTCCAGGAAAGATCCGCACCGCCCCCACCCCTCATCACCTGAGTGTTTCTAGTCAATCCACAAGTCTCGGCTTAAATGTCTCCTGCTTAACTTAAATAAGGTCCTTTCTCTCTCAGCTCCTGCTTTTTTTTTCTTTCATACTCCCACCATAATGTGAAATAATACCCCATTATATGTTATACTGCAATGAGTAATCATATTTTTATTCATGGATGATTTATTCATTGCTTTGATTCCTCTCTAGACCATAACTTCTGTGAGGTCAAGAGTCAGGTCTTTGATATTTCCCTGAGCATTTAACAGGAGCTGTCATATGCTTAATAAGTATTTTCTGAATGAATGACTCAATGAATGAATGACAGAATTTGCTGGTTTAGCCAGAGTCTCAGTAGAATGCCTACTGCACTCTTCTTAGGATTCGGGCTTGTTAGGAGGAATAGGAGGACCCCACAGGTGTATCTGGGTGAGGGACCAAGAAGCCTCATTGGGAGTGAGTGAGGAGCACATGGGCTTGGTTTATGATCCATGGGGCAGCATTAGAGGGGGGCAAGGGTTCTGAACACAGAGCTGCACCCCTCCATACCTCCTAACACACCTCTCAAGAAACTCAAGTCATAGACCATCAAGTTGGCCAGAAAGTGCTACTTTTCTGTGATCTCTGTGCAATAATAAGGGTTTGGAGGATAACAGCTTTCGGGAGTGGTGGGGGGGCAACAAAAGCAAATTTTTGCCATCCTTGATGGCGGCATTTACAGTCTCAAGAGCATGTGGAGCTGCAGGAAGAGCTAGAGTAAGAGTGGAGGAAAACATCTGATCAGGCACACACACAAGACACTCCAGGAGTTCCCAGAAACAGTTGGGGGAACTTTAGGGGAGGCCCAACAACGGCAACTGGAACAGCGCTGCAAGGGACTGCTACTGGGACTCTAGTTTCATCCCTCCAGTGGGTATGGCTTGAACAACACGGACTACCATGTAACTCTTACAGCCAGCCTCGGGCAGATCCCCAGAAACCATACTTAGGGCCACCGGCCTGGTAGCATTGTAGCCCAGAGGGCAGATGGGCCACACGGACACTGCCACCTGCTCATCAAAGAAAGCATCTTCCCACAGGAACTCAACAACGGAGGGACTTCTCCCGGTATTCCCTCCAGAGCTCACAATGCTAGTTTTCCCAGGAGGAATTAAGGAAGCAATGTTTCTGAGGCCACCTAATGCCAGAATGCTGGCTGTTGGTAATGCCACCATCTCGGGTACACCAATGACTCAGGCCTATTATAGGTACCCCCACCTGGTTACATGCTGTGTGAGCCAAGTGAAGAGGAGTGCTATGTATGCCAGGGGGCCCTGAGTGGCCATCTTCATATTTATTTGTTTTTCTCTGAGCTCACATACTCGGACACCACCGCAAGTTAACAAGGGATTGGCAAAATCCTGTTATCCCCTGTAAAGGACCATTGTTGGAGACCTGCTCGGCACCTACCTCTTACCTCTCCCTACCACTCCCTGCCCTCAACCTCTGTACAGCTCCTGTCCACCTCAGACCACCGGGGACAGGCATGGGTATAAGGAGAACTCACTTTAGATGTGATGACTGCCTATCTGTGGATAACCCCAGTGGCTGCTCTGCCTCCTCCCCATTAAAAGGGCTTGGTCTCAGCCAGGAAGAGAGAGTGCCCAGGGAGACCAGGCCAATGAAGTCGATATGCAGCCTTCTCTCCTCTTCCCCCACAAGGAAGCTTAGGATGGCCCCACTCAGACCTACCTCTTGTCCTCTTCCACCTGGACGCCTATGGAGTGGAACTCTCTTCGACTCCTGTTCTCCGTGTCCGAGTCTGAGATAGTCTCCACCTGGTGGCAAAGTTGGGGAGTCAGTGGCTGGGGGCTAGACCAGGGACGCAAGCCCTTCCCAGGGAGAAGGGCCAGCAATGTTTGACCCCCCCACCCAGCCAGCTGGCAGATCCTGCAAAGGCAATCTGCCTGAACAAGATGAGAGACTCAGGAATCAGCGGCATCCAGGTGGCCAATTCTGGGAACCACTCTCCACGCGCCAGTAGGGATGATGGTGCCAGGAAGAAGGACAAAGGTGTGGGCTGGGGCTGGTTGGAGCAGCCCTGTCCACGAGCAGGCCCAGGGGCTACCTGCAGCTCAGAGTAAGCCAAGGAAAAGGTCTATGTATCCAGAAGGCCCCGATGGCCCACTCCACCCATCCCCAACCGACCCGGCCCGAGTTCCCGTCTGCCCTCCTCCTTCCATACCTGCACCCCAATGGACGGCCGCCACTTCCGCTGCCGCGCCAGGCTCCGCAGCTCCTCCCTGCCAGGGATGGTCTTGATGATGAGTGTCGGGGGCTTGGGGCTGGCCCGAGGTGGCACCGGCGCCAACTCCAGAGTGCGCGCGCCCATGGCGGGGCCATCCAGCCCATCGGCGCTGCAGCTCCGCCGGGCGGGGCCCTCGGCCGCCGCGAAGCTCTCGTGGGCAGAGTCGGTGCTGCTCTGGGCGGTGATGGAGATGCGGGGCGGGGCCTGGCTCCCCGGCGGGATGGGGGGCGGGGCCTTTCTGAAGTTGAAGGCTGTGGCCGGGGACACAGAGACGCAGCGGGTGAGAAGTGCGTGCCGGCTTGGCGTCCGTGTCCCGCCACCCCACACCCCCACACGGCGCCCCAGGACTCCACGTGCTGCCAGGCACGGAGCCAAGGGTTGTCCTCCCCATCATCCACCCCCGAGGGGCAAGCGACCCGCCCAAGGTCACAACGCACAACAAAGCGATCCAGTGGCGGCGGTCGGAACCAGCACCTCCGACCTAGGGCCCAGCTGGGGGCGTGCGAGGCGTACTCACAAGAGCCGGGCCTCCCTGAGACAGAGGCAGGGGCAGCGAGGAGGGGCAGGCAGTCGTCGTCTTGAGAGCAGCCGGCCTGGATGGCCCGGAGGTAGCTGTGGCTCCGCATGCGGAAACAGCCGGGCAGGTCCAGGGCGTCCACGGCTTGGGACTCAAGCTCCCCAAACACAGACCCGCACACAGCCTCCAGTTGCTGGCTCAGCTCCTCGCTGAGCTGGGGACAGGGGCCGAGAGGACAGTTACTTGGGGTGGGGGGGGCGGGGGTGTTTCTGAGGCACTTTGCCATAGGGCTATGTCTAGATCTGCGGAGGCGGTGTCTCTGTGCGACTCTTCTACATTTGGACCAAAAGAAACCCTCATTCTCTGCAAAGAAAGATGAAGGCACCTCTGCCCTGTGCTGCTCCCCAAAACACCTTAAGGCCAGACTTAGGGGTCCAGTCTTTCCTCTCAATACTCCCCCCTCCGCCCCATCTATGCCTCTCCCAGAGGTGTGGCTGTACCTCGGCCTCCAGACCCCCCCATCTTCCTCGCCCCCTGTGCTCTGGGTGTAGCGCTAGCCCCTCACGTTTCTCTCACCTGACCCTGGCTTGACAGGCACCCTCTTGCCCTCTATGGGGGTGCCGGGCTGCAGGGAAGGCTAGCTTTTATTTTATTATTTATGATCCACTACACTGCAAAACTGATTGAAAGCAACTTGTAGAGATATACATCACGTGGCAGGACAGAAATAACTGGTAAGTGATGGAGCAAAAATTATTAACTTTCAAGTTTCCAGGACTCCCCCACCTTCTGCCCACTAACTAGGGCTCTGGTTTGGCCTACTGGTTCCGTCCCTGCCCTCCACCTCGAAGGGAAGTTCAGCCATTGCTGGATGAGGTTCTCGTTTTTATTTTTATTTTTTTAATCCTCACCTGAGGATATTTTTTCCATTGATTTTTAGGGAGAGTGGAAGAGAGAGGGAAAGACAGAGAGAAATATCGATGTGAGAGAAACACATCGATTGGTTGCCTCCTGCACGAACCCCAACCAGGGCCCGGGCCGGGGAGGAGTCTGCAACTGAAGTATGTGCCCTTGACCAGAATCCAACCAGGGACCCTTCGGTCCGCAGGCCAATGCTCTATCCACTGAGCATTGTTCTTGTTTTTACTTCTGATATTTTGTGATGCAGAATCCATAGGGTTCCAAAAAAAAAAAAAAATTAATGCAACTAAGAAAAGAGCAAAACAAACATTTTGTTCACAGAATCCTGTCACACAACACTGCGCTAAGACTAAATATACCACAGAGGCTGCAGCTTCGTTTGCGTTATACGAGCAAACTGAAGCAAAGGGAAAAAAATAAAGGTAGGAAAAGGAAGCGATCCAGTGGTAAGCTCTACACCCAGAGCACAGGATGGGTGCACATCTGACCCTGAGCTTCAGAGCAGCCAAAGCATCGAGGGGTATAGCCTATGGGTTGCCCACACGAGTCATGAAGTGAGACCAGCTGAACTCAAGTGCTGGCCCCCCTCCTTCTTGGCAGCGTGGCCTGAGAAAGCTGCTTAAAGCTTTGGGGCCTCTGTCAAATGGGAATGCTAATGGTACCATCTCCATGGTCTATTTGAAGGAGAGAGAGAAAAAAAAACCCTGTGAGGCACTATGTGCCGATACTGGCCCACAGTCAGCACTCAGTCAGTGGCAGGCGAAGGTCTCAGGGCCTATCTGGTAAACACAGGCCAGCGCTCATGAGAACCACAACTCTTCCTGTCATGGAGCCCAAGAGAAATCCCCCCACGAGTGATTATGTAGAGGCCCTGCAAGGAAGTCATGGACAAGGGCCTCAGTGGCATCCACATGGTGAGTGTGACAGCAAGTATCCCATGGCTGCAACTTGTGACGTCTCTCAGACTCGTGGCATCATGTTTATGTGCAGTCCACAGAGGCCAAAGGAGTGGCTCGATCCATGTGTAAAATACAGCTCAGTGTTTCCATAACTTAGCCTCAAAAGCATAATATGGTACCACAGGGTTCTACATCAAATGGAGGAGGAATTTTTTATCCCGGTCTACCAATGGACAAACTAAGGCCCAGAGAGGGCAGATGAATTATCCAAGGATGCCCAACTTGTACGTGGTAAAACCAGTTAAATGCCAGGTTTCCGGGCTCTCATGCCAGGCTGACTGAACAGCAGAATCTTCCGGAAAGCTTGTTAAACTGACAGGAACTCAGGCCCCCACCTCAAGGATCTGACCCCAGGGCTCTTCAACTCTATGCATCTCTGCTTTGGCTGCTTTGAAGCTCAGAGCCAAATTAACTGGAGATCCAAAAGTCAGTGGTTCCAACATGGGGCCAGTCATCTACAAAAGGACTGTCTGGACTTCTTTTGGCAGCTTTTTCTGAAGGAACTTGATTACAAGTGTACAAAAGTCATAGGCCATGGAAAAATCAATCCAAGATCCTGGGAAGTTCGCCCACATTTGACTGGCATAAGCCCCACCCCTGGGCAGCTGTGGTTTCACCACGACTCTTGTGAGTCTCCCTCTCAGTTTCCTATCTGTAGGCTTCCGGGGGTACCAAGGACCAGCAGTGGCAGGGTATTTCCTGAGGCTCAGGAGCTGATCTAACTCCTGCTACTTCTAGGCCAGGCTCAGGATACTCCCCCACTAGAACCGACCCAGCCCAGAGGGTCCCTCGTGGAGCTGAGAGCAATTTGGTCTCCAGTCAGGAATCCAGTGATGGAAGAACTCTCACTCAGCAGCTTATCTCTGTACCTCCAGCCCTCTTCCGTGTGTAAAGCACTAGGCATAATATCTGGCATGCAGCAGATGCTCAATGAACTTCAGCTACTATTATTAGTAGCAAGAGGTTCTTAAATCGCAATGGAAATACCTCTCGGAGACCTCTCTTTCCCAGGGGTTCTGAAGCTCTTGAAATCCCAACCATATGTTATCCCCACAATGAACTCTGTAGCAAGGCAGAGATAGAAAGGGTGAGAAGCTCCCTGGGGCCACACACCGCCCATCTCCACAGGCCAAGAGGAGTTTCTGGAGTTGAACAGGAGACCAGGACCCAAGGGAAATACAGAATCATATAGACTCTCAGAGGAATATTATACCTCAAGTTGATCTTTACTGTATTACGATTATGAAATTGTAACATTATACTTCGAATTCTCCTATTATTCCTGGGCTGCCTTCCTTCCACCCTGCTCCTTAGCTCCCACTTTCAGAAGAGTCAAAGTCAAAAGAAACCTCTTGGGAAATAAGAACCTGAGCCTTTCTCCAACCCAGATTCAGACTCAATAAATATTTCCACGGGTGGAGGATATTTAGAAGAAAATACTTTGTAGGGACTCATTGAAAATTGTCCGTGGTAGATTGTCCAACTGGGGGCTAGGCTGTATACTTTATATATGGCATATAGTTTAGATAACCTTGAAAAACCCTCCCATTTCAAAACACCGGATAAAATATAACAAACGTTGCTTTATATGCATAGCTGAGCTCGCAAGAAAGCAAGATAAGTCCCCAGGGGACAAAAGCAAAGAGGAAACTGGAAATTCAGAATGTTAACTGTGTGAGCCAATGCCACAAACAGCCTAGTGGAGGTGGAAGGGGAGGGAGGCATTGCTGGTCTCAGTAATCAAAGGGCTTAGGTTTTAGCACCCACTTGGGGGCAGCTGTAAGGCTCTGGGCCCACACGAAGCACGGAACCAAATGAGAACCTGCATAAAAGTAGGAAAGGAGAACACCTTTGGTGAAAAGTAAACTAGGGGGAGATATTATCAGCACAGACTGATGATAAGGGAGCTGGCCCATAGTCTAGGCACCGTGGGGAAGGGAAAGGAAGCAAACCTTTTAAGAATTTGTACCTATAAGCTAATCTTCTCACAGACACAGGCTTCTGTGTCTGCATGGGCCTGCAGGGGCCAGCCCCACCTAAATTAAAATTTAACATAAAATGGTCCCAGACCAAGAATTCTCTAATTGTCGAATAGAAGTCCAAAATATTTTCTGGGGGAACTACTTCTAATCCAGGCTCAGGATTCTCACAGATAAAGCTCCACTGAAGATGAGCTAATTTTTTTTTTTTTCTAAAGATGAGCTAATATTAAACTGAGAGACAGACAATCTCTGACATGGCCCCTAATGATTTCCAACAGCTGGCATTCACACCCTTGTGCAACCCCTCCCAGTGAGTGTGGACTAGACTTATTGGCCCACTACTAATGAATAGAATATGGCAGATACAATGGAATGTCACTGCAAAGATTTGATTACAGAAAGATTGTGGCTTTCATGTTGGATACCTTCTCTCGCTCTCTCTCAGAGCTTTGCTCTGGGGGAAGTAAGGTGTTATGTTGTGAGTAGCCGTATGGTGAATCCCACATGTCAAGAAACTGATGCCTCTGGCCAACAGCCTGCAAGATCTGAGGCCTGTCGACAGCAGATCTTCCTCCAGTCCAGCTTGAATGACTGCAGCCTTGCTAACACCTTGACGGAAGCCTGTGAGACACTGACCCAGCTGGCACCCAGCTATGTTGTGCTCAGATTTCTGGCCCACAGAAACTGTGAGATAATAAATATTTGTTGTTCTAAGACACTATGCTTGGGGTAACTCATTATGTAGCAATACATAACTAATATAAACTATGACACAAACAAGAACTAAACTTCCTGGGAATTCAAGGTTTACCTGTAACAGCAGCTAGTGTTACCTTAGCTCAAACAGATAAGCTTTTAAAATATGCTTAAAATTTCTAAAACTTAACACATTAAGCGCCCAGCCTGTTTTGTCTTCCAGACGGAAAGTATAGTGTCGGTCACTGGTGACTGACTGGGCGTTTAACGTGTTAAAAGATAAAACTGAAAATATAAGAAGAGAATAAAAGCTTTGAAAAAAAAACTATGAAGATGTAAAAAGGAACCAAATCAGATTTCTAGAACTGAAGAAAAAAAAAAGTCAGTGAAGTTAAAAACTCAATTAATGAGTTAAACAGTAGATGAGACACAACTGAAGAAAAATTTAGGAAACCAGAAGATACCTCTGAGAAACTTACCCAATGGGAGCATAGAGAGGTAAAGAGGTGGAAAAAATGAAGGAGAGGTTAAGGCACATGGAGGAAAGAATAAGAAGTCCCACATACAACTAGTAGGAGTTTCAGAGGAGAGACTAGATAGAATTTGGAAGAGGCAATTCTTGAAGAGATAATGATGGTGGTAGCCGAGAAATTTCCAGACTTTCAATTTCAGGCATGACAGAAAAAGGAGACCACCAAAATCCCATCCCACCAAGGCAACTATAAAGATGGACAAAACTGCCAAAAACAATTATTTCATCACTCTGAAAATCAATCAAAGAAGCATTTATTAATGAAAAGTACTGAACTTGGGGTAAGAACAGCATGAATCTGTGGTATCCTTGCCTGGAGCTGCGCCATTACCCCCAGTTCCCAGTTCTATTAGTTGCAGTAGTTCAAGGGTGGAGCAGGCTGTGAAAACTAGCTGCTTCAGTGCTAATGGCAAAGGGACCTCACCTAATTGGAGCATCGTCTGTAGACTGGAGTGTCAAAACCATGAATGGCCAGCAGCACTGGGAGGCTGAGGTTTGGGCACTGTTTGGGGCAAGCTATGGACTGGCAGACTAACCAGGGATTTAATGGGGAGTTCCAGGTCGGGGGTGAGATAGCCATAAGCAGTTTGATAAGCTCCCCACATATCCTGGGTTAACTAGAGGCTGGGTGCATGCACAACAGAAACCAGAGAGGCCCTGAGTCAATGGAGTCTGTGCACATGTGCAAAGGAAACACAAGAGAGCCTGGTGAAAAGTAAAAGCCAGAGCAGACGTGAAAACAGTCTGAAGATTATACTTCCCAGGCCATACATAGAATCATAGCAGAGAGCAGTCCTACTCGCTTGTGGTTTTGAGCATAGCCTCTCACCAATTTCTGGCTGAACAGTAAGCTAGGTAGACACAGGGGCAACCCCTGGGAAACCACGCTTAAAAATAAAAACAAGAGAGAATAAAACTGATGGAAACAGGAGAATTTGCATTTGGCAGGAAAGATGGATTTTAGATATTTAGTCTTGAGATTAACAAATAAACAAAACAATAACTACCTTCGAGAGGTAAAGTAAAAATCTAGAGTTGCTACAATATATTACCTAAAATGTTTAGTATTCAACAAAAAATTATGAAATATTCAAATAAATACGAAAATTTGCCCAAATGTTTGACTGATCAAAGACTACAAAGCAGCTAATTTAAATATGTTCAAAGAAGTAAAGGAAGATTTAAAGGAAAGCACTGCAACAATGATTTAATGAACAGAAAATCCTAACAAAAAGCTAGAAATTATTTTTAAAAGAAAAAAGAACCAAATGAAAAGTCAGAAGCTTAAAAGTATAATAACAGAAAAAAAGTATAATAATAACAGAAATAAAATAATTTACTAGGAGGGCTCAGAACAAGAAATAATCAGTAAACTTGAAGCTTGATCAGTATAAATTATCTAATCTGAAGAAAAGAGGGGAAAAACACTAGAAATGAAGAGAGACTCAGAGACCTATGAGACAATATTACATGTATACCAGTGTACATGTAATGAGAACTTCAGATGAAGAGAGAGATAAAGGGGAAGAAAAAATATCTCTGAAGAAATAATGGCCAAAGAAGTTCAATGAACCCAAAGTGGGTTAAACATAGAGATCTATATCCAGGCATATTACATTCAAAATGTTGAAAGTTGAAGACATTAATAGCACCCAAGAGAAAAACAATTCATCACATACAAAAAAACAATATGATTAACAATTTGCTTTTCATCATAAGCTAAGGCAGTAGAATAGTACATTCAAAGTGCTTAAAGAAAAAAAACTGTCAACCAGTAATTCTATATCAGCAAACTATCTTCCAAAAATGAAGTAAAAATACATTTCCAAATCAATATAGAATAATAACTGCCAGCCAGTGTGATATGTGGTGGGGGAAAAAATGAAGAAAACTCAATTGACCCAAAAGAAGGCAGCAAAGGAGTAAAGAAGCATCACCCAGCCCGGCCAGCCGGCGTGGCTCAGTGGTTGAGCATAGACCTATGAACCAGGAGGTCAAGGTTGGATTCCTGGTCAGGGCTCATGCCTGGGGTTGCAGGCTCGATCCCCAGTAGAGGGCGTGCAGGAGGCAGGCGATCAATGATTCTCTCTCTTCATTGATGTTTCTATCTCTCCCTTTCCCTTTCTCTCTGAAATCAATAAAAATATATTAAAAATAAAAAGAAGCATCGCTCAAACAGCAGTATACATAGAAGGCACAAGGTAAAATGACAGAAATAAATCTAAGCATATCAGCAAATCACAATAAATATAAATGTACTACACTCTCAAGCAATTGTCAGAATGTAGATAAAATAAAATCTAGCTATAAACTATTTACAAAAGACATACATAAAACATAAGGAGGCAAAATTCTTTTGAAATATGGAAAAAGAATGTTCTGGGAAAATACTAAACCAAAACATAGACTTAAGGGCAAAAAAAATTATTATAGATAATAGAATGACATCTCTAGTGTGTTAAACCTGTTTCTTCTTCTGTAAAGCAAAGATTATAAGCTATATCTCCAAGAAGAAATATGAAATGTGTACACAAAGTGCTAAGAAGAAGAAAATAAAAAACAGAGAAGAGGAATAGGAAATTTTGGGGTAGGAGAGAACTAAAATTTAGATTTTACAACACTTGAGGAAATGCTTGAAAGAACTGAGAGAGAGATCCATGGGAGTGTCTAGGAAGGAGCGATCCAGGCAGAAGGAGCAGTAGATGCAAAGGCTCTAAGACTGGTGTCAGTACGGCTGGAGTAGGTGAGGGGAGGGAACAGTGTGAGAGAGGAACTCAAAGGTAGCAAGGGGCAGATTATGCCGGGCCTTATATATCATAGTAAAGTCCTTGAATTGTCCTCTAAGTAAGGTGAGGGTTTTGAGTGAGTATAACTCTATTTTTAAGTGATTGTTCTGACTATGTTGAGAGAGAATGAAGTGAACAAGAGACACACTAGAAGGCAGTCCAACAGTCCAGACAAAAGAATATGGTGGCCTGGACCGGCGTGGTGACAGTGGAGGCAGTGGGGAGTGGTGGGATCCTGGATGCACTGTGAGGGTGGTACCAAAAGGATTTGCTGAAAGATGGGATGTGGGATGGGAGAAAGAGAAGGAAGTCAAGACTGGCTCAAGCTTTCAGACCAGAGCTCCTGGAAGGATAAAGTTGCCAGTACCTGAAATGGAGAAGACACTGGATGGAGCAGGAAATTTGGGGGGAAAGAGTATCAGCAGTTTAGTTTTAGACATCTTGATTTGAGATGTCTACTAAATATCCCAGTGAGATTTTAATATACCATTAGATATACATGCCTGGCATTTATGGGAGGGTCTGAGCTGGAAATATACATTTGGGAGTTATCAGGCTCTCGATAATAATCAAAGCCATGAGCCTGATGAGATGAGCTCACCTAAGAAGTAAGTGTAGAGAGAAATCCAAGAACTAAGGCCTGAAAAACTCCAATGTTCAGATCCTGGAGAGTTGTAGGCACAGACTGAGAATAAGCAGTCAGAGAGAGAACCTAAAAGGTGTGGTGTCCTCAAAGCCAACTAAGGTGTTTCGGGAAGGAGAGAGTCACCGGCTGTGTTAGATGTTGCTGATGGGTCAGGTAAAACAAGAACTGCGCATTAACTAGTGGCTTTAGCCACAGAGGCTGGTCTGATGTGAAAAGATAGCTGGGCCAGTCAGATTCCCTGATTCAGGAAATGTAACAAAGAGATGCTGAGAGACTGCAGCAGCCGACAATAGGAGCCAATAGGACAGCCTTTGGCATTGCCTTTGCATTGCTTTTCCCCCCCAGCAAACAGTAGAAACAGCCAACCTTCATGGGCTGTTGGCTCTGGGCCAAGAACACTATTATGCTGCCTATTTTTAAATAGGAAAAAATGGGGCTCAGAAAAGTCAACTAACTTGCCCCAGGTCACTCAGCTTGGTACGTAGCTGAGCTGGAATTCAAACCCATCTCATGCATTTAATTACTAAACTGCCTTGCTTCCCTTTAGTCAAGGGAAAGTCTACACTTAAATATAGAACTCAAAATTATAAAATAGCAATTTGGGTTTGCATACATTTTCTCACTGAATACTCACGAAACCCCTGCGAGAGAAATGCCACTACTCTTGTCATTTTACAGATGAGAAAACGGGGGCCTTGAGAGAAAGTCTTGCTGGTGGTCCCACGGGGGCAGGTGGTGGGGAAAGAACTCAAGCCCAGATCATCTGAGACTGCAGCTCTGCCTGACCCATCCAGACAACCAATCCTGCCTTTTGCAGGGGGTGGGCTGGGAGCAACCAGGCCAGGGCAGGGCTGGAGAACTGAGAGAACTGAGGGTGCCCTCACATGCTCATCACTTTGAGGACGCTTGGTTTTTAAGGATGACTCTGAGATCCCCAATCTCAGTCAGTTCCAGGAGTCCCAAGGCCGGCTTCCCAGTTCCCCCAGAATCAGACCTGCACTCTCTCCCTGGCCAGACCTTGGACTTTAAGGCCAAGGCTGAGCATGGACTGAATCCCCTCCCCACCCTTTCCTCCAGGCATGCTGCTGGGCCTCCCCCTACCTGTCCGGTGGTGAGGGAACGGCTGTAGCCAGGGATGGAGCTCCGGGGATGGATCCGGGGTGGGACGCAGCAGCTGGGAAAGGTCAAAATTCCAGATTCAGAATGGGGGTCTGTGAGGAGGCAGGGGAGGGGAATGAGAGGATTGGGGGCCCTGAGCAGGTTCTACCCCTCAGAATCCCCCAGACAAGATCCCACAGAAGACTCCTGGGTAAAAGGACTCTCCCAAAGAGGCACTCAGATAGGGGTTATCAGAAGGACCCCTTCTTCCTCTTTTTAGTATAATTATATATTTTTTAATTTAAATTCTTTATTGTTTAAAGTATTACATAAGTCTCCTTAGAAGGACCCCTTCTTTCTATGGAGCAGACTGACACGCCCCAGTTGAACCTTAAGCAGGGAGCAGACTGGTACTCACTCTACACACACCTCCTGCAGGGACCCAGTATCAGCTTCCCATTTCCCCTGCCCCCCACCCTCCCCTCCCCTCCCCTCCCAGTCCTTACTTGATCCGGGCCTGGTCCACACTGGAGGAGCGGCGGGAGGCAAAGCGCCGGGCCAGCGCTTTGGGAGATGTCTTGGGACTGCCATCTGAGTCTCCACTCTCCTCATCCCCCATGGCTTTGATGTAGCTGCCGCTCCGCATCCTGCGACAGGGGATCTCTCCATCCTTGCCCCCAGTGGGGTAACCCCCCCAATCATCTTGCGGCACCTGCAGGAACAGGGGCCTCTGTCTCTCAGACACATCCCTGCTGAATCTGAGGCCAGGACCCTCTTCTCCACTGCCAGTGGGAGGCGCTCTACCCTGGCTTGGGCAGGCCATACTCAGGAGCATGCAGATTCAGAGCAGGAGGCAGGGCTCGGGCCGTACCCTCCCTTCCAGGAGATGCCTCATTATCCTGCATGGACCTGGTGCTACTTAATTGAGGGCAACCTAGAGCAGCAGTCGCCAACCGGTGGTCTGCGTGAGATTCAAAAGGTTGGCACCGCTGCCCTGGAGAGTCTGGGTGGGCAGTGACATGTAGGTGCCAAAAGGTCAAAGATCAGAGGCCAAAGTGACCTCTGTCAACCCACCCTCATCAGTGAAGTGTCACCTGACCTCAGTCACCTTTCACCCTTCCTTGTCCTTCATCCTCATAAGCTGCTTATATCCCCAAATCTCCATCTCTCCTCCCTTTCCTCTGTGAGAAGCCATAGAGGGTTTTAAGGAGGGGAGTGACATCAGATTTGTGTTTCAGAAAGAACATTTTAACAGTCCAAACAGAGGATGGATTGTGAGGGCCAGGAGCAGGGCAGGGGCGCAAGCGGCAGAAGAGACCAATTAGGAGGCTGATGCTGTTCTCCAGGCAAGAGATGATGAGGCCTAAATTAAGACAGTGACAATGAGGGGAAGAGGAGATGGAAATGAGAGGTGTTGAGGAGCATCAGTGAGCCTGATTAGATGTGGGGAGTGAGGGGGCAGGGAAGAGTCGGGGATGACTGGAGGCTGCTGGCTGAGGACCTGGGGGATGGTGCTGCTGCTCACTGAGCCATAGAATCCCAGAGAAACAGGTGGGGGAAGGTGAGAGCTCAGGGTTGAGCATGGCGAGTTTGGCGAGGACTGTCGAACAGGTGGCTGGATGTTTGGTTCTGCAATTCCGTGGAGAGATCTGGGCTGGAGGCAGACGTGTGGGAGTCGTGGGCAGCAGCCGAATCCACAGGAGTGAATGAAAGTACCCAGAGGGGAAAAGAAGGAGCCGGGGAGGAATCGCTGACATTTAAAAGGGGGCTGCAAAGAAGGGAAGAGGAGCCTGTGAAGTCACCTGAGAAGGAGTGGGCAGAGGGGTAGGAGGGAAGTCAGGAGAATGACATGTCGTGGAAACAGGAGACATTTCAAGAATAAAAGGAGTTGATAATGTCAAATGTCAAGAGCATTCAGAGGTTAGTAATTCAAGCTCAGGAGTTAGATCTATGTTCAAATTCTGGGCCCATGTCTTGCTAAGTAGGTGAACTTGAGCAAAACTGATCAATCTCTAGGCCTCAGTTTCCTCATCTGTGATTGGTAATAATTATGCCCTACATCGCAGGGTTGGGGGGAAGGATAAACGAGCCGTATAGAATGCCGGCACATAGTAAATGCTTAATACGTGTTAACTATTATTATTATAAGCATTGGAAGGTACCTTTCAGGGAAGGCTGGCAAGAGACCACGATTGGGACATTTCAAATCCCTTTTTTAGATGTCAGTGGATTCCTCTCCAGACTGTGGTAAAGGGGAGGATGAGAGGAAGTGAAGAAGTGGGGTCTGTGGTCTAAAACCATGGGTATGAAGGGAAGTTAGGAGATGGAAGGGGGAATAATGTTGATGAAAAATTTCTTCTTTGGATGAGAGACTTGACAGGTTTTCAGGACCAGTGAAAAAGCCCGTAAAGATAGTCTTTAAATGGGGGGGGGGGGGTACAGACAGTTCAGGGATGGAGGGAAACCTGGGCAGACTGGCTTAAACCCACTAGAGGTATCAGCCTGGTATGGGTGGTCCTGGCATCTCTTGAGCCAAGAAGGAAAGGGATGAGGGTGGCTGGGGATCTACATGAGTGGGCGGACAGAAAAGTGAGGGCGTCCATGCTGGTTGGCTTACACTGTAAAGAATGAGTGTAAATGAAGGTGTGGAGGAGACAGCTGGGGCAGGGAGGGAAGATTTAAAACACCTGTTATTTAAAAAAAAAAAAAAGGTTAAATTGGGGTGGGACTGGAGGTCTGAGGGGTCAGGGTTCATGGAAGGGACACAGACTCTGGGATGAAGCTAGGTGAGGGGACAGAGACCCAGGGATGGGATGGGACCCCATGAAGGAACCCACGCAGAGACAGGGTTGAGGGAGAGCTGGAGACTGGTGAGAGGAACAGGGTCTCAATAAAAAGGGTTGGGAATCCATCAAAGACACCTACTCTGATGGGGTCAGCTTCCCATTTTTGTGTCAGGGGAACACCAAGCTGTCTGGAAGGTCCCTGCATCCCCTGTTCTCCCCCAAATGGGTTCAGACCTCCTAGTCCTAAGATGCCCTAGAACCCCAGACCCTGATGGATCATTCCCCTTTTTCATACTCTACAGAGAGGAGCCACAGGCAGGCAGAGAGAGGCAGGCTAGCAGACGGGAAAGCCAGGGCACGCTCTGCCACACTGCAGGGTTCCCACTCCGTAGCTGCTGCTGCAGGACACTGTGAGGTGCATATTAACAAGGAAGCCCCCAGGGAGGTCAGGGCAGCCCTGGAGTAGCAGCAGGGAGCAGCCGAGTGGCGGTGAGGCTCCAGAAATGACAAGGGCTCGGTTATGGGAGAAAGGTCAGTACTCCCTCCTCAGCCCTTTTTGTTGGACCCTTCAATTGCAGCTTAGAGAAGCTCTCTACCCAGGGAGGGGGCAATCCAAGGCCAACCCAGAAGTCCTGAATCCTAGCAGTCTCCAACCTCCCTTCTGTCTCCCACCCCTTCTTGCTCCCACTGTGACCCATTTGTCCCCTTGAGCTTTCATGAGCTCCCCACCCAGGAGAGTCCTAACGTGTGAACAACCTACCAGTAAGACCAGTGACACACAAGAGACACATGCAAGCTCAATTCCCATCCCTTTGAACGTGCTGTGGCTTCTTCCTGAAATACCCTCAATCCACTTCTGCACTGAGGTTCAACTTAGAGGACATTCTTCCCAGAAGGTGCTTGGCCACCATCATCCCGGGGCAGGTGAGATGCCTCCTCTGTGCTCCCATGGTGCCCACCACTCTCTCCTATCACAGCCTTCTTTCATTATACACTATCTGCTTCCTTATCTGTCCCACCTCTAAACAGCTCCTTGCAAGCAGCATCTGTGTTTTCATCTTTGTATCCACAGCATCCGGGAAATGCTCACTGAATGAATGACTGTGGATTAACTATATGGAATGTGGGCTTGGGAGGTAACCCTAAGTCTGCTGGACTCCAGAATTTGTATTGACCTTTCCTCCTAAAACTAGGAGAAGGCTCAAGGAAACAGCTCAGGGGGTACGTGAGGGGTGTCTGAGACAGAAAAGAGGAAAGTTGATGGTGAGATGAGCCCCAGATCCCATCTCAGTAAGAAGATGGAGAGTGGACAGTGTGGGATGGATGAAGACTCCATAAGAAGAAGAGGTCAGAGCTTTTAGCCTCATCTACAGAGATCATGGACAATGGTGAGACCGGATGGGGATAGCAAGCCAGCTATTAGCTACACCATCCAATCCCAGGAAGCCCTGTCCTGGCTCAGACTCCAGTGTGGCCCCCAGCCTAGGAAAACCCAGAGCACAGGCTCCCAGGGCTCTTCCACAGCCTCGCGGGTATCCTACCACAGGCACCCCAGAATGACAAACTCCACAGAGGAACATTCCAGAACTGACCTTCATATTCCAACAATATCTGGACCACCCAGATTTGAGAAGAGAGAGGTCTGGAGAAGGCCTGGGGCAGGAGAGCTGCTTTCCAACTGCTGACCTTCCATCTTAAGGGAAGCTACAGCCAGGGAGCACCATGCTGTCCTGTCCACTGCCTACCCTCAACCTCATTCTGCCTCCAACCTCACAAGACAGGCCAGCACAGCTTGTCCAAAACAGCAAGTCAAGGGGAAGCCCTCCTGGCACTGCCACACAACGTCAGAATCAAAGGGCCCCTTCATTGCACAAATGGGGAAACCAAGGTCCCGAAAGTGGCTCAGGGTCTTACAGAATGAAGCAGGGCAGACCCTCCCTGCATCTAGACCCTCTATCATGGCAACAGCTGGCTCCCATCCAACCCTTTCCAGAACTTACTGGGTGACAACACTATGAGGACTGATGCCCTGTTCCCCACCCCCACCAAGCCTCACCTGCAGGTAATGATAAGTCCTGGTTTTGGCCTTGGCCTCTGGACCCAGGAGCCCCTTGCCTGGCCCGGCCCCTGGGTATCCATCCCGGCCCTGGCTGACCATCATGGTATGCCAGGCATTTCGCTTAACCGATTGTCCATCCAGTGACATGGACATGCCAGTGCAGGCCAGACAGCGACCTTCCGACCCGCCTGAGCGCCCCTTGAAGCTCAAGTCCCGGTAGGACCCATCTGGAGCCTCCAAGCAGAAGGGACCACCTGGCTCCCCAGGAGGCCGCCCACCCGCTAGGAAGCCGCTATCACTGTCCAAGTTGTCGTCAGAGCTCCACCAGCCCCCGGCCTTGGCCTGGTGCCGCCCATCACCCTTGCGGTCCTTGCTCTTGCTCCTCTTGCCATGCCGGGACTGGTGGTGGTGGTGGTGGTGATGGTGGTGGTGGTGGTGGGAGGTGTGGGGGCCTCCGGAGCCTGGGCCAGGGTAGCTGTCTCCCCCAGAGCCACCTCTCCCATCAGCCTTGGGCCCATTGTAGTCCCGCTTCCCCGGGGCCTCCAGAGAGTGGGACTTGGCAAAGAGCTTCTGCACGGAGTGAACAAGGTGCCGGATGCGGCTGGGGCTCTCGCTGCGGGCCTCTGGGGCAGAGCCAGATCCCGGCCCAGGCCCGGGCCCGGCCCCTGCTGGACCTCGCTGGTAAGGTAGCGTGTGGAAGCCATCTTGCTGAACTGGCAACTGCTTTTCAAACTGGTCCAGGAGTGTAGGAGGCAGGCGGGGGGCACCCTTGCCCTGTGGGTGGCCCACACAGTCTTCACAGGTGTCGAAGGGGCCCTGGCCGGGGTACATCCTGGGGAAGGTGCTGCTACCCCCCCCAACTCCAGTCCCCCCTGGCCCTCCCTCAGGGCCTACTGATGGCCCCTCACTCAGGCTCAGGGGCCCTTCCGGAGAAAGGTGTCCCAGGCCAGCTCTCGGGGCACAGAAGCGGGGCTCGGTGGAGAAGGTCTCCCCGGAGCCCAGCAGGTACGGGGCCCTGGCAGCTGGGCCCACGTCCATATGCTGCTGGTCAGCAAAGCGGGTTGGGCGGGGATGGCTGCCTCGGTCGCCATGGTAACCCCTCATGGCCTCAGCAAGGGCTCTTCATAGTGTTGGGGGCCAGGCCCCAAGAACCACCTGGGAGACAGGGAGAAAAGGGATTCAGATTGAACAATAGGCCACTTTACCTAAAACTATCTTTTATTAGGATTCTGGTATCCCTTTAGATAATGCATATCAATTTATGGTGATTAATTGTACTATCTTTCCACAAATGGGCTTAGAGTCCTTAAAAGAATCATGCTAGACAAAGACACTCACAAGGGCACAAAATAATACTGTCATTCATCAAATGCTGCAAATCTGATAAATATTTATTCACAAAAGGAAATGCCTGCAGCCAAATGGCTGTGTGTGGTGGGGTTTTTTTTAAATCCCAGGGTTAACAGAAATAAAAGGATACCCACACAGATGTATAAAACATTCAAAGAAACCAGTCATTAAGTGAACTGGCTTTTAACAAGCTGACTTTAGGCAAATTGATCCAGAGACACACCCTCTAACCCATCCCTACCCACTTCCCCTGCTGTGAAGAGCCAGGCCCCAGGGTCACAACGCCCAGCAGCAATAACCAAAGAGAATACAGACCCAAATCTAAACATCCAGCTTGATTATGCAAGGAAGCCCCTCCCCTTCCTTTCACACTCAGGTCCCTCCATCTGGCTGCAGGCTCATTCTCCCTCTCCCCAAGACTGAGGTAGGAAGGAATAACCTAAGATGACTCCTTTTCTCTTCCAGATTTCAAATATTCCCCACTGGAATTTCCCCTTTGGTCTGTTACCCCTACCTGCCACCCCCATTCCACTACAGGGGAATCATGAAGGGTGGAGAGACCATAAATGGGAGGAACGCTGGCTGTACAAGGCAGCATCTGAATCCTAAACTGGGATTGGAACCCAGGAGTTCTGCCTCCCAGGAACAGCGGGCTCGCGGGGCAGGGAGTGATGGAGAGAAAATGTTGAAAGCAGTGCCCCTGGCCCCCATCCCAGGCTTGCCACGGCTACAGGACAGAGAGGTCAGCTCTCAGCAAGAACTGCCTCCAATCAGGACTCCAGAGCTGCCAGGACAGGAGCTATGGCAGGAGGGGGTGACAGCAGGAGGAATGGGGACTGAGATGCTGGCAGACGGCGCCCTCCCTCATCCCAGACCAGGCTCCTGGGCCATCTGCTGACCAGGAGGGGATGACAGCATCAAAGACTCCAGACAACAGCCCCTTCAAGACTCATCCTCCCTTGCTCCCCACCCACCACCTCCTAATATCCATCGTGTTTCAGCCTTCCTCCAGATCCTACTCACAGCTCATCTCCTACTATTCCCCAAGCACTTGCTATGTACCAGGTGCCGTGCATAATATTCTCTAATCCCACTGAAATCCTGTGTGTCGATATTATCCACATCTACCTGTGAGAAGACTGAGCTCAAAAGGTAAGTCACAAAGCCAGTGAGTGGGTGAGTCACTTTAAATCAAGATTCAAACTCAAGTTAATTCTGATTTGAGAACCTCAATCTAATCCCCCATCTCTCAGACTACCCTACCAGACTCACCATCCTGGGTGTCCCATCCTTGGTGTCAGGATCCCCACCACCAGGCAGAATCCTAACTTCAGAAGGCTCAGGACCACTGGCTCCTGATGAAAAAGAAAAGGATGGTGAAGAGAGCAAAGGACAGAGAGTCTCCCAGAGTCCTCAGAGAACCAGCCTCTGGCTTTGCCCATTTCCGTTCCCAACCCCCCAAACCAGGACTGATTGTATCCCCCATGATGCAGAGCCTTTGGACCCCTAGGGAAATGTGGTTGACTTCATTATGCAAATACATGGAAATGAGCTTACAGGTTGGACTACCTCCAACTGCAGGTGTCTTAGTGATCTGTCCATGGTGCTGAGCCATTGCATTTTCATTGCCCTCCAATATGATTCCATTCCACTAAATTTTGTTCAGCAGCTACCATAAACAAGATTCTGAGTGAGAATTGTATAAAGGTGATGTAAGTGTGATCCCTGTCATCGAGGGGCTTATAGTCTAACAGGGGAACAACCTCTTACATAACAGGGTTATTTTAGGTCGTTGTATTTTCACACAAACTGGTCCCTCCTCCTAGAATTTCCTTTCATCCACCTCCCCACCCCAACCCTTTCCCTTTCCCACTTGCTCATATTAAGCCCCACCTTCCCTCAAAGACTTTCTGTACTCTTATTCTGGGTTATGCCTCTCTATTGGGCTTTTATAACACCCCGGGTTCCCCATGAAAGCAGCTATCATACTACATTGAAATTGTCTGCTTCCGTTTCTGTCTCCCCCATCCCACCCCCAACTAGAACGTGGTCTTCTGCAGGGTAGGAACTAAATGCTTATTTATCTCTGGATCTCTAGCACCTAACTCAGGGCTCTGCCCAGAGCAGGTCCTTAATAAATATTCACTATGTAGATGAGTAAATGACTGTGCTGGAAAGAGGTACCAAGATGCTGGGATAGTTCAGATGAGAGCAAGACCAGATGCAACAGAGGGAAACTGAGGAAGACTTCCAAAGGCAGAGTGTGTTTGAGATGGGAACAAGATGGCTCTCCCAGCTCCAGTCTCAGATGGCTGTGTGTTCCACAGACATAGGTGGGGCAGGAAGACAGAACTCCCAGTGGTGGAAACAACAGGCACAAAGGCAGAAGAGGGGGCCAAGTAAGGAATTCTGAGGGATGGGGTAGGAGGGTTCCAGTAGACATTTAAGGTTTGGCAAATACTTTCAAGAGGTGGGAGAGAGAGAGTCAGAAAGAAAGACGACTCTAAATTTTGCAACAGCCGTGACTGGAAGACTAATGATGCCATTATTAGACACAGGGATATCAGGGAGAAGAGCTAGCTTTTCGGGCATGATTAATAGTAGTGGAAGAGCCCTGGCTGGTGTTGCTAAGTGGTTAGAGCATCAGCCCAAAGGGTCTCAGGTTCGATTCCCTGGTGAGGTCATGTGCGATCAATGTGTCTCACATCGATGTTTCTCTTTATCTCTCTCTCTCTCTCTCGTTCTCTCTCTCAAAACCAATGGGAAAAATATCCTCGAGTGAGAATTAACACACACACAGAAAAAAGACTGAATTGATATAGATTTAATTACATAGGCTTTCTCCTTTGTGTTATGTTTTACAATCACATTCCTCCTGATGCCATCTTATTACTAAACATAATCAATAAGAAGGAAAAACAAAGAGGAGATTAATAATGTGATCCATCACCAAGTCCTCTGGAATTTGCTTCCTAACAATAGATCTGCCCACTTATTTCCATATCCACCAAATCATGGTTAGCTGAGTAGCTAAAACTCACTCTCAACCTCCTTTCCCAGCCTCCCTTGGAACCAGAGGACATATCATTCACGTTTGGCTAATGATATGTATATAAAAATTGAATGAGTCTTTCTAAGGAAGATTTGGCCTTTGTTATAAAAAGGGTGAAGCTTGCTAGTATCATCTTTCCCCCCTTTCTTCTTGGCTTGAATACAACCATGATGCCAGAGCGAGGGCAGCTGTCTTGACAACAGGAGAGAAAAGCCTAGAGAATTGCAGAAATGCTAGTCTTGGAGTCACTGAGCCTGGGAACCAACACAAGCAGTTCCCTTCCTCCAGGCCTAAATGTGGTAAGAAATAAACTCCTCTTTATTTAAATCACTGTTGGCCAGGTTTTCTGTATTTGCAGCAGAAAGCACTGCTAACTAATCCAACTACCTCCGAAACATCACCTCCTGCCTAGACGTCTGCAAAAGCTCCTAACTGCTGTCCCTGCTGCTGTTCTTACCCTGATCCAATCCAAATGGTCATTTGATAGCACAAATCTGATCATGTCACTTCTCTGCTTAAAACTCTTCATTGGCTTATTGATGTTCTTAAGATAAAACACCCTAACCTGTCCAACAAGGCCTGCAGGTCTGGCCCTTCCTACTTTTCCACCTCCTCTCACAACATGCTCCCCCTTACTTCCTCTGCTCCAGCCAGGCCAGTCTTTTGCAGTCCCAGGATCCCTCCCATCATGGGGCCTGTTCCCCCTGTCCAGAAAGCTTTGCCTGCCCACCTCTGCCGTGCTAACTCCTACACACGCTTCAGATCTCAGCCCAGTTGTTGCTTGCTCAGGGAAGCTTTCTCTGGCCTCCCTGACTAGGTCAGATCCCCCTGCTGTTTGCTCTCAAGGCACTCTGGGCCTGGATAGCTCTTAAATTATTACCATTTTCAATTTGAGTGATGCAGAGATTGTCTGTCTCTCCCACTAGAATGTAAGCTCCATGTAAGCGCCGGAATTTCATCCATCTTCTTCACTGCATCATCCCCAACCACTAGAACAATGCCTGGCATGTGGCAGGTGTTTGTTGAGTGAATGTGAGCCTACCAAGAACAAGATCCTCTCACTTAGGACATTTTATTTCATTCCCACAACTATTCCAAGGGAAAGGTATTACCCCCCTCCCCAATTTACCGAAGAAGAAACTGAGGCTTGAAGAGGCTAAGGTCACAGAGTTGGTGGCAAAGCCAGTGTGGCCTCTCCCACGCCTTAGCTTTTCTCTCACCTGGGATGCCAGCCCAGAGAAGTCAAACGTATTAAACACCATTCTGAAGTAAACACAGTAATGAAAATGAATTCTAAGAAAAGGAAACAAATAAAAAAAAAAAAACCTCCCACATACCACATACTCTAGAGCTAACCAGAGTGTGGTTTAGCCTTTTCCCCTGTGTGGTGAGTACTGAGTTTGTTCCAAGTCCAAGGTCAGATAAGTACAGAGTAAAAGAAGCTCTCTGCAGCCCTGTGACAACTCTGGGTGCCGGTGTTATGTTTCCCGTTTTACTGCTCCAAGTCATCTCTCTACAGTCCCAGGACACAGAGCGCTGCCCACATGGTGAACCTCTGGGCCAGGGAAGCAGTCACGTCTGCAATTGCCTGTGGCTGGCTGGTGAGTGGGGGAGTGAAGGCGCCTGGGAGGGTGCCGCATGTGACAAATTCTCTGATGCAGCTCGAATCTATCTGGGAATGGAAGAAGTGGCACACATGCCGTCACCAAGAAATTACCCAATTTAGCACCAACTACACAATCCAGCAATTATTTCCTAAACCGGAACTTGCTGGGGGCTGCCAGGCTGGCGGGGTTGTTGTTACAAATCTCACTGGGAAACCAGCTGTGTAATTCACCAGGAGGTTGTCACTGCCCCAAGCAATTACCTTCCAGAAAAAGAATGGAAAATGAGAGAAGGAAAAGGGTTGCAGAGGAAGGAGTCAGGGCGGTTTCCTCCCCCGGGGGCCGTGCCCAGCCAGATCAGTTGATGTTCCTTTCTTGAGACCTAGGTGACTCACGAACTCCCTGGATCAAAGCAGTTATTGGTGTAGACTCTCTGGGTCAAGTCCCTTTCCACTCACTTACTAGCTATGTGTACTTGGGCAGATGATTCATCTCCCTTAGCCTATTTCCTCATCTGTAAAATGGGGATAGCCAACCAGATGGGAGATGATATTTGCAAACAGTAGCTCCAACAAAGGTTTCATTTCCAAAATATATAAAGAACTCATAAAACTCAACACCAAACAAACAAACAACCCAATCAAAATGTGGGCAGAGGACTTGAAAATACACCTCGCCCAAGAAGACATACAAACAGCCAATAGATATATGAAAAGATATTCAACCTTACCGGCAATTAGGGAAATATAAATCAAAAGTACACAGAGATACCACCTCACACTTGTTAGAGTGGCCATTATCAACAAGACAAGCAATAGCAAGTGTTGGAGAGGTTGTAGAAAAAAGGAACCCTCATCCAGTGCTGGGGGGAATGTAGACTGGCACAACCACTATGGAAAGCAATCTAGTGAAGCCTCAAAAAATTGAGAATAAAGCTACCATATGACCCAGCAATTCTTCTCCTGGGTATATACCCAAAAACCTCAAAATCATGTCTTCGCAAAGATATATGCACCTCTATGTTCATTGCAGCATTATTCGCGGTGGCCAAGACATGGAAGCAACCAAAGGGTACCGAGATAGAGGACTGGATAAAGAAGATGTGGAACATATGCACAGTGGAATACTACTCAGCCATAAAAAGGATGAAATAGAGCCATTTGCAATAACATGGATGGACCTTGAGAACACTATGCTAAGCGAAATAAGTCAGTCAGAAAAAGCTAAGAACCATATGATTCCACCCATATGTGGGATATAAAACGGAAACTTGTGAACACAAACAGCAGTTTGGTGGTTTCCAGAGAGACAGGGGTGGGGCACATGGTGCAATATACAGATCTTGTAACATAGAAACCCACACCTGAAACCTATATGTTCATGCTGACCAATGTCACCCGAATTAATTTAATAAAAATAAATAAAATGGGGATAATAATAGAGCCATCAGAAAGGTACTAATGACATGATGGTTAACAAGGTGAAGCATATAAATCCCTTAGTACTGAACCATGCTGAATACTCAATAAAGGTAGCAATCACTATTTGCACTTTCATGTTTATGATTTCCATTGGTTTATAGTGTGTCTTTGGGTAGGTCACTTAATCCCTCTTGGGCAGCCATATAAGACCAAAGGTGTGTTTGACAAATGCCAGCATCTTAGTGGTTGACGCAAAGTGATGCCTTGGGCAGCGATAAAGATTTTAAATATGATTTAACTGATTTACTCTCCTTCAGGAAGCTGTCTGGAGAGCTATAAGCTGGACATGATAGTCCAGATGGCAGCAAAGGGGTACAGTTGCTCTCTTGCTGGGGAACAGCCCATCTTGTCCCTTACACTGGAGCCTATGAGGTCATCCCCATACCAGTTCCAACATAGCAGAACTTACAGCGCGGCCTGGAACTCATTTGGCTGCTGCAGGCCTGGGCTCTTCCATGCCTGTGTGTGAGCCATGTGTGCCCTTGGGACCCCAAAGTTTCAGGCTTTGCCTATCCATCCCCTTTCCCTGTGTTGGCTTAACCAGAATGGCCAGGATTCTGTTGCAGTTTCTCTGTCCAGTCCTCTACACCCCACCCCCCACCACCCTGACGCAGCTGGAGTGGCTGGGGCTGTATGTCCACTGTGAAAGGGCTAGCTACTGGGGAGCCTTAACACAGAGCCTCTGACCTGCAGCCCACACTCCTGAGCCCATGGATTATCCTCCTCCCCTAGGCTCTCTTCCTCCTGCATCCACTTCTGCCTGAGCCCCCTTGACCATTTCAACACTGGCTTTGCCCAGCTGCCTTTGACAGGATCTCTGTAGCTGGGCTGGTGTCCTCACCCCTGGCCTCTCTCCACCCCCCTATCCAGCCCTGTTGCTGCAGACTCCACATGTCTTGTTCCCAACCCCAGTCCCTACGACCCCAAAGGAAAACCTCCTTCTACTCTCACTGCACCCAGAAAATGGAGAAGGAAGGAGAAACAAAATAGGAGGGAGGCCTTGGGTCTTTTTCATCTATCGCTTTACCGTATTTAATCAATTCTTTCTAGGGGTTTAAGGTAAGAATGTCACAGAAAATGGACTTACTGCTCCAAAACACTCAAGACATTTAGGCAGACCCAAATCTAAATCTATCTCCTGAACCCATTGGACAGCGCTCAGACTGTGAATAACCCACACTACCTATAATCTCTTTGAAAATCCCACCTCAGGGGGCTTTGCACTTGATGTTCTCTCTGCTGGAACACTCTGCCCCAGATATTCCCATGGCGGCGTTTGTCTCATCTTCTGGGTCTCAGCACAGAGAGGCCTTCCCTGACCACTCACTAAAGTCGAGCCCCATCCCCCATGTACTCTCTACATCACCTGTTCCATTGCCTGCATAACACTTATTGCTCTTTAAAATTATTTTCTTTATCTATGACATGTTTATAGTATGTCTCCCCATGGCAGAATATAGGCCCCAGGAGGGCAGGAACTATGTCTGCCTCATGCCTGTAGTATATTCTCAGTATCTAGCACAATGCCTGGCATGAACAGGTACTTAAAAACTACCTACTGCATGAATGAAAGTCTTCTCTTGCTGTCTTCATTTACTCTACTCCTGTGCCCAACAGCCCTCAGAAAGGACCTCTACTCCTTTTCCTCTAGAGGCTTCAGAGAGTCCCTGGAGGATTCCGTATTGGAAATCCAGCCTGGGTTTCTGTTTGTCTGGACTCCTTTTAAGACCTCCCACTCCGTGAGCATGCCAGAGACTGCATAGTAGCCCTGGTGGCCAAAGATGGTGGCATCTGAGAGAACTTGACTTGCAGACCCCACCAACCCCTTCAGCCAAGGCTGGTGGTTCCTCTTACATCTCCAGGAATCTGGAAGGGAAAACCCGGCAACCTTATTGCTGGGTGTTGGAAAGGCAATCATCTGCCTCCAACCATTACATTGCAGCCTACCTGCACGACCATGAACAATTTGCTTAATCTGTCTAAACCTCAATTTTCACATCTGTAAAATAGGGATAACAATACCTACCTCCTAGGTTTGTGGCAATGAGTAAATAAACTGATCTACCCAAGGCAACTAGCACACATATCTCCATATGTTGACGTCTCCTGACTTTAGCATCCTGGTGCCTTCTTTCATTTGTATGTATTTTATGAGATTTGGGCTGATGCTGCCTTGGCTTCCAGGATGCTGCCAGACCTGAACCTGTCAGGACCATCAGAGAAAAACAGGTAAGGTCCAAAGTCAACAGCAAGGTCCGCTGGGCAGCAGTTTCTCATCCAGACTAGGCCATTGGCCTTTCCTACTCTCTGGCCCAAATGTTGGGTTCCCCCGTGGAGTCCAGAGCTTAGAGACTGCCTCCTGGGTTAGCACACTCTCCTATAAGCTCTTTCTGTGACCTGGGACAGAGGCTGCCTACACCAGGGCCTGTCTCCTCCTCTGGGCCTCTCTCATAGAGGAATCAAGCACAGGGATGAGCCTCGCAGGACTCGTTGGAGCTAGTGAGTTGGCTGACTGCTAGGTTTATGTGGTGGCACCTTCCACCCCTTGGCACTGCCTGATCCTGCTCCAGCCTTCAGTGTACCTTAGCCACTGCTCTCCTCTCTGGATTCTAGGCTTAGCCATAGCCAGGACCACAATAGGAAAGAGCATGGGGAGAGGAGGCAGCAGAGACTGTGAGATCCTTCCATATTACAAGACTGTCCTCCCAACTTTGCCCTCTGATGCAGTTCAGGTCTTCTCTCTTCTAGAAAAGCTTCCCTACAAGTGCCCTCCCCATCAACCCCAGGGCACAGCAGTTGCTACCTCATCTTGGGTCCCATACTTCAATGCAATCGGGTAAATATTTGCAGGCCATGAGCTCCTTGAAAACTAGTATTCATCTGATCTATCTCTGTATCAACAAGACTGTCATATAGTAGATGCTCAATACATTCAGGATCAGTGATTGAGCCATCAGGAAGTAGTACCCCTCAGCTGGGCCATAGGGAGAAGGGAAGAAACAGGAAAAGGCGGGAGGGAAATGACTTCCTGCAGCTAAATCAGAACTCCTCAACAGGCAGAGCTGATCCAGTGTGATGTGGGCTCCCTGTAGAGCTGGAAATGTCCTGTCCAGGGAGGCATAGGAGCAGAGGTTGGAGGACCACTTTGGAAGTTGGTACAGGATGGATTCAAGCATTGGGCACATTTCAGACCGGACAACCTCTGAAGTCTAAGGTTCAGAGTGGCTACAACTGAGCAGGCATTATGCTCAATGCTTTAGATGCACTTCTTTCGTGTAGTCCTTGCAAACTATCATTAGATACCATTATTACTCCCACATTATAGATGAGAAAATTGAGGCTTAGAAATGTAAAGAAAATTGCCCAAGGTCACAACAGGTGATAGAAGAGGAATTTAAATCTGGGTCTGAGTATAGGCCCTGGCACTCTCAGCACTAAGAGACCAAGTCCTGGAGGTCTAAAGTAGTGTATCTCTCTGACCAAATTGGTCTGATAAGGCCACCAGATGGACCCCCAGGGAGCCCTGACTCATTACTCAGCCTCTGGAAACCTCCACCCCTGCCATCTCTCCCTCACACATGGGCATACATATTCCCCAAACTGCTTATTCTTAATCGAACACGTGTTCATCCAGAGGCCAATTACAAGACATGCAGAGTTACCCAACACAACTCACATGGTATCTACCCTCACATATACAGTCATCACATAATGCAAACATTCCCAAGGGGTTCACATGCATGTGCATTTTCATCCAATGGACACTGATGCTTGTGAACACAGAAACTGCACAGCTGCACAGCTACAGAACCTTATATACGTGTCCACATGTTGATACCCATGCAACACATATACATTTGCATTTCACATCACTTAGGCACTCAAATCTCCTCAATATCACACACCAAATCCTCCCCCAACAAGAACTTTATCCATTGTTCCCAGATCCAATACTAGGCCCAGGTGAGCAATGATGCTCCCTCCCTCTGGGGCTAGCCAGGCAGCCCTGAGAGGGGTAGAAGGCTCAGCCTGCCTGTGATGGATGGAATTAATCTACTGAGCTGGAGAAACTAAATAATTAAATCCCTAATCACCCCCCAAGTCAGCCAGGCCAATAAGCTGAGGGAGGGAGGGGGCTCTGAGGCCCAGACCAATATCATAGAGAGGGGGGGAGGGGCTTGGAAAAAGAAGCACAGACAGAACCCTCCAGGAGGGTTCTTTGGGAGGAGCTCTGACAGACAGGCAGGCAGACAGACAGACAGGCCCACTTGGTTCTCCAGTGCTGCAGGCTCTCCTTTTCCAGGTGGAAATGGAGCAGTTTGGGATAACAGCCCACGACTATCCACTCATAGAGAGAGGAGGGCTACAGTCCTCCCACCATACCCAGGGCCCAACCTGCCCCTCCACAAAGTCAGTCCTGGGAGAGCATGGAGATGCTGGACAGGACACTCAAAGTGCCCAGGACTGTGGCCTTCGAAGGGATCTGCCCAAAGTGGAGCTGAGAGTAGGATCAGTCCGGCCCTGGCCCACGCCTGCTCCAATCAGAACAGACCCCTCCGCAGCCTGGCGCAGGCGGCAGGGAAGGACCCTTCCACATAAGTGCACCTGCTTCCCCCAGGAAGCGGGTCCAGCACGTGGCCAATGGGCTGAGGATGGGGAAGAGGCCTGGGCAGGGGGGCTAAGGCAATCAGCCTGGGAACGGGCTCCAGTCCGATTGGCTGAAAAGTGGGTCGTTTTCCTTTTGAAAAATAGTGAGGAAATGGAGAAGTAGGTCGGGCTCTCATCCCCTCAGCCCCAGGCACCATCCAGAACTTGCCGGGTGGGGAAAGAAGGAGAGGTCTGCACACGCCGAAGCCCCATCTCCCCCAGAACTCTGCTGGCCCCAAGCACAGGAGACCAAGGTCATCATACTCAGGACACCCAAGGACACGCACACTCTGAGGCCAGCACCGGAGCACAAGTCCCACCAGGCCCTGGGGTATTGGGGTGAAAAAGGAGACAGGTCGGGCCAAGCTGGAGGGATGGGGGATCCAGCACGCAGGACCCCTGAGGAGCCCCCCTCCCACCTTCACGTCTGCCTTGATGTCTCCTCTCCTCTCTTCTCCTCCCTTTCCCCATCGTCCACGTGAACAGAGTCGTTGCCATGACACCGCGGGCAGGTGGGCGGCTCTGGCGGCTGTTTGGTCCCAACCCCCACGCTCAGAGCCCAGGTGGGAGGGGAGCGGCTGCAGCGCCCCCGCCCCTAGTCCAGATGAGAGAAATTGGCAGAAGGCCCCCCTACACCTCGGAACCTGCAAAGGGGCTCCGGCACTGGCCTCTTGGGAATGAGGCAAAGCAGGCGCAGGCTTAGAGGTCTGGGAAAGGAACTCTCAAAGAGGATCTTAGGTCCTGGCGTCCCCCATCCCCCAGAGGTCAGGGAATGGCAGCGGGAGGGGCTGATCCATAACTCCCATTTCTTCCATTTCTCGTCAACTCTGCTCCCAGCTTTCCCCACGTTCTAAGACTCAGTCCCTTCATGCTAGCAGCTGATTGGTCCTGCCTGGGGTCTAAACTCAGTTCTTCCTTCTGAAACACAGGTTCAATTCTCCAAGCTCTCTTGGGAGCGAGGAAAAGAGCCACATTTGAGACTCAGAGAGATTCCTTCCCTACCACCAAACACCTAGGCTGTCCTCTAGAAATTGGGTCCCCTTTCTCTGCGTGTCCCCCATCCCATCACTAGGAGGACCATTCACTCCCTATTAAGCCCATACTTGGCCAAGGCACCCACGCCATCAGGAGAGAGGAGCAGGAGTGGGGCAGGGAGAGGAACAGAGGAGCGAAGGAGGTGGGGGCTAGACTGCAGGTGGCTGTCTGAGGATGCTGTCCTGTCTCCCACCGCGTCTGGCCTCAAGAAGTCTGGGCCCTGAAGTCTGGGCCTTGACTTTGAGCACTCTTCTCCGGGTCTGCATGCCTCTGCCCGTATGTCTCTAAGCCTCTGTGGCTCTAACTTCCTAAAACCTTTCCACTGTTCAGGACCCTGCTCCCTGCTCCCTACCCCTGTTCCCTAAGTGGGAAGCCCTGTATCATTAACTGAATAGAGCCAGAGGGACCTGGCATGGCAGCCCTCTGCACCTGGCTGGCAGGAGTAAGCATATGTGGGGTGGTGATGACAAGATCCAAAAGGAAGGGAGAACACAGTCACATCTTGGCCCAGCGCCACCTATTCCCTTCGCTGCTACCAGTGTGGTCTACCTAAAATTGGTGTATGCAGTAAGTGTGTACTGAGTGCCTACTCTAAGCCAGGAACTCCTCTGGACACAGTGGATACAGCAATACACAAAACAAATGAAGCTCCCATTCTCATGAAGTTTATGTTCTAGTGGAAAAAGATGATAAACAAATATATGAAATAATGGAGGTGGTAAGTGCTAAAAATTAAAAAAAGAAAAGATGGCATAAGGGGATAGAATGACAAGGGGCTATTGAGATAGACTTTGGCCTCTCAAAAGAGTGACTTCTGAGCAAAAAGTTGAATAAAGTGAGGGAGCAAGTCACGTGGGTATCTGGGGGAAGAGCATTTCAGGCTGAGGGAGAAGCCAGTGCGATGGCCTCCCGGTGGGACTAGGCCCAGCATCTCTGTGGAACCAAAAGAAAGCCAGTGTCGGGGTGGCCCCTGAGCCCAGGAAGGTCACTGGGGGCATTTTACACACAGCACTTATGTCTTTCGGGCCCCACTGAGCACTTTGTATTTCTCTCTTAGTGAGATGGAAAGGCATTACCTCATCTTACTCTGGCTGCTCTTCAGGAGAATCTGTGGAGGAGGGGCTGGCAAGGGTGGAAGTAGGGAGACCAGTTGGGACATTTCCTGTCACTGAAACACCTTTCCCTACAGTTGCTCACCTGAAGAACACCTGTTCAACCTTCAAGCCTCGGCTCAAAGACCTCCTCTCCTCTAGATCCTTTACCAAACCCCTCCCTTCCCCCACTCCAGAACGGACCAACCCTCATCAGTCCCCACTGCCCCTGATGAACACATGTCCTCCTACCTTCCTTACTTGGTTCCAGGTATTTTACCTTCTCTACACTCTAAGTTACCCGAGGTCAAGGACCATCCCCAGTGTCCAGCCCAGTATGTGGCACATCATAGGCATAAAATAAACATTGGCTGCACTGGGTGAGCCACATGTGATGGAAACAGGACTATTTACAAGCTGTGATTAAGCAGGGTGAGTGAGGTGCACATGTATGCAGTCACAGGTTGCAATCAGGCCAGTGTTAGCATATGCCCACATATTTCTGCATACTTTCTTCAAACAGATATGTGTGCTAGCATATATGTACATGTTAACATCTTATACATTTTTCATGTGTTTACATGTTAGAACGTGTATTTACTTTGAGACATACATACTAAGGCACTGACAAGTAATATACACATACATGTACACACATATTGCCACATGCCCCATGTGTGTGAGGATTATGCACATACTTGGGCCTACCTACTATGCCTGCCCCTTTCATCCACTAAACCCAACTGGTTCTGCTTGATTCTTGACACCTCTGTAGTGATGTGAATGTTTAAGCCCCCAAACTCTTTCCCCATATACACCCTGAGCACCCTAGTATCTGATCAGCCTTAGTCTCAGCTCCTTTCCCAGATGTCCCCAAGGCTGTATAGGTTTCTCCTCCACAAACTCCCTTCATATGGATGGTGGTGGGGAACAACTGGGTCCCTGTGACAAGAGACTTGGAGAGACCTCAAGAAACCTGCTTTCTGAAGAAGAGCTACAGGCATCAGAGTAGATCAAGTTCAAGCTTGTGGGAAACAACTTTCGACAGCCTCAATGTTCAGTCAGAATCAACCTCTCTCTCTCTCATTCTTTCTTTCTGTCATATTAATTCACATGTATGACTCAACTTAAGTACATATAGTCATGTGTGCATAAATGTGTTCCCACATATATGCTCACATGCATATTTATACTCACATATGTGCATCACTGGGTGAGCACCACACACATAGGTTTAATTAAGTAATTGCCTCCACAATCACATATGTGCATGGATGCATACATAAGCCATTCATACATATAAACATGTATATATGATCACTTCTACACAAACTCATAAATATGTTGGTACACATTCATATAGCATCCTCACACACATGTATGTGTATATACACAGTGGCATATCCACTCATAGGCAAAAGTACATATGCACGTGCACTGAAATAGCAGAGATATCCAGTCCCTCTCTGACTTCTATCCTGTGCACACAGCCAGGAGTCCGTATTCTCTCCAAGTGACACCACAAGTTGCACTTGCTCTCTATTCTTGCCAGTCTCCCACTTCTCCACCTGGAAAGTCATTTCTATTATCAATAGAATGTGCCCCAGAGGCAGTCCCCAGCCCCTATATACACAACTCTTTTATTCTAAAAGAGAAAATATCCAGGCCAGAGTTCTTCCTCCCAGTACCTCTGGGTATGGTCTACTGCTCCCAGACTCCAAAGCAGTTATTGGAACTGGGCACAAGGAAGAAACAGTAAGAAAATTATCCCTGGGCCCTAAAACCTCCTAGGATGCCTCCTACTTCCCTAGAGGGCAGCTTCGTGATTTTCAGTGAACTCCTCCCAGCCCAGCCCAAAGGGCCTTGCCAAGGAGAGGGTAGGAAAGGGAAGCTTAAAAATGTAAAGGGGGGTGACCTGAGCTCAAGATAACAAAAGAAGCAAGTATTTAAAAAGAAAAAAAAGAAAAAAACAGGAGCTGGGTAGGGAGAGGGGAGGCAAGCAAGAAGACATCTCCCAGCAGGAAATCTGCTGCTGGAATACTGGGTTATGAATAGCAGGACTCTCCAAGAGGCCAGGGAGAAGGGGGTGGACATCCAGCATTCCACGTGGGGGTGGAGGGGTGACTGCTTCAGGCAGGAGCAGCAGCTCCAAAGTAAAGTCTTATCAAAGCTGTTATGTAACCAAGGGAGCTGAGTGAAGCACAAACACCTCCCCTCCCCACACAGGCACCCACACCCACGCCCACCACCTCCCAGCACCCACAGCACAGGAAAGCTCAGCTCCTCCCAAGTAGCTACAGAATGGAAGGAATGAACTTGATGAGTTACATCAAAACCACGATGGGTGAAGGGTTCCTTGTTACCTAGAAGTCACATCTGGGAAGGTACGAATTGGTTCGGTTTATGGTCCCTAGATACCTCTTTTCTTGAATTTCCTGCCACACCTAATTGTGCCCAGCGTCATCTGGAAAGCCTCTCATTCCTCTCCCCTCAAGAAGGATCCCATTTGAATATTTGATTGTGCTCATGATGATGGGAGGCAAAGCTGCCATCAGCCCTTCCTGCCTGTTGTTCCCCCCCCCAGTCTCATCTGCATGTCCTGACATTTGGCTCTCATCCCCCTGGGATGACAAGGGAAGGGGCCTGGAGAAATGTCCTTGGTCTATTCCCTTCAGAGTTACAAAGACAGTGTATAAAAACCCAGAAAACTGAGATAACCCTGACCTTAGGTTGGTGGGGGAAAGATTTACAAGGGAACTTAGGGTTGAAATCCAGACCTGTCTCCAAATTTGATTTTTTTTCTTCTCTGCCAGCTCTTCCTCTTTTCCATTGCCCCATCTCCAGTAGCCTCCTCCTTCTCTGCTCCATGGCACTGAGCTACCCCACCCACTCCTTGAATCCTTTGCTTGGAAATCTTCCTCCCCAATAAAAGCCTCCCCAAATGCTGCTCTGAGCTGTGGTTGGGGTGGGCAGAGCATAAGTCAGGCTTGCAGGATATTTTATTGTACCCTGTCCCAAATTCAAAAGTATGGTGGGCAGGGGGATGTCACGTAATCAATCAAATTATCCTAAACTTTCGACCTCTAACCACCCCAGGCCTAACCAGCAAAATCTAAGCTCTCCTAATGCAAAACTGTCTTGAGCCTGAATTTCTGGGACCCAGTAGGAGAAAGGCTGGTGCCAGTACCCCCACGATTATTGTACTAAAACTATCTATGAGAAGACGGCTCACAGCCACAATATCATCCTCCACCCCTACCCCCACAGTAACAGTAGGATAATTTTGGAAAGGGGGGGGGAGACTGAAACAGGGAAAGAAGAGTCCCTTTCCCCAATACCACTAATAACGGTGAGGCCTAAAGCCAGAGGGAGGACCCCCAAATCTATGTTTCCATCCAGGAATTCTGTCCTTGAAAAGTGGGTCATCTGGGAGAATTTTTCTAGTGAGCCTTCAGCACTGCCCAACCGCCTTTCCATCATCGGGGCCCCAACGCAGCCCTATTCAGGACCCAGGACAGTTCCGACTGAGCAACCCCCTCCGGGTCCCTTTCAGCACTCGGGACAGCTCCCAAGGCTCGCAGGACGCCCAGCCTGCCAGGAAGGAACTGGCTTACCCTAGCACACACCTCTTTAGAAGAGAAGCCCCTCTCCCCCAGCCCCTCCCATACTCGCTCCCATCCACCGGAGGCATCTGGCAGCCCTCCCTTCAGTCTCTGTCCAAAGAGAGAAAAGAAACCCAGACACGAGGCTTCCCTGAGGGAGTCTAGAGACAGGACCCCACCCACCTCCTTTCAGCCCTGAGCCTCTTAACGCCACTCACAGCTGGTTCTAAACACCACTTTCCTTCCTAACCACCCCCCCCCAAAATAAAAGAAATACTCACGTGGGGGCTCCCAGCCCTGCAGGCAGATGTAGTGAGGGGAGACAGAGAGAGGTAGCTCCCCACACCCAGTTCTAAGCCCCCTTTCTGAAGGAGCCAGCTCCCATCTGGACTGGGGGGAGGAGAGACATGTGGAAGCACTGAGTGATGGGGAGAGGAGAAAGGAGAGGGAAGGAGGCAGGAGCGGGGGACTGCAGGGTGGGGGTGTTGGGATGGGGGTGAGGGAATCCTTTTTAATTTCATTCTCTCCCCATGTCTACATCAGCTCTGCAGGCTCAGCTCTTTAATATTTACACACAGGAAGAGGGGAGGATGAGAAAGAATAGAGAGTGAGGGGGCAGAGGAGACCTGAGCTCAAAGGGCATAGAGGCAGGGGCCTTTGGGAGCTGGGAGGTTGGGGCCCTCACACCATCCCCAGCCCACTCCCATTAGAGCTCTTGACTGGAAAGAAGGAAGAAGAAACCCTGGGACTATTCTGTCCTTTTGTTAACACGACACTTTGAAGCTGCATCAGAAAAAGATCAGATCCCAACCCACATACCTGGACACCCCCACAAACCCAGATTTCTTGGGTGCCTTATGTGCAGATGGTAGAGGCAGTATTCATACACAAGCATGTTCTGATGCTTGGAAACATGTGTGCATGTGGGCTGCTGTGTAAAAGCAAATGAACATGTCATCTTGCATGTAAAGGTTTATTCAAGCATGTTCTGAGTGTATTGACATGTAACAGCCTATTACATATGCAAATTATGTAATCGTATGCGTAAACCAGCCCCCAAGTGACCTCCCCGTTTCTTCAGCTAAAACCCCAAGAACAAGGCCACCCACCTCCCCCAGACTCCCTTATTCACAGACCTCTCCCTCACAGCCTCACTTTTTCTTTCTGTGACATGGGGAGAAGGGCTGGTGGGAAGGCATGCTGCATTTGAGCCCAGGGACTTGACAAGTTATTAGCAACGATGAGCTGGCAGGCCGTTACCATAACAATGGTGCCAGTGCCTCACCCCAGCTCAAACCCAGACTCCCCAGACAGCAGGAGGCCCGCTGAGCCAGCAGCCTTCAGACTGGAGGGAGGGTGGGTAAAGGGGGAATCGAGACAAATGCTTGTATAGTGGAGGGTTCACAGCTGTTCTTCCAACCCCCACTGAGAGACAAAGCTTTGAACCCACCAAGTGGGAAAGAAATCAGACCCTGGAAAGGTTTCCCGCCCTTGGGAATGGTAAGACACTGGAAGGGGTCTGTCTGTACAAGCTCCTCTAGACAAAAGCTACTGTTGTCATTTGCTCCAGGAACCTCATCTACTACTGATCTTAGTAGATTAGGAGAAAACCAAACAAACAAGAGGCCCCTCTCTGAATTTCAGTCTTCCCATCTGTAAAATGGGAACAACTGTCATTATAATTTACCCTAGACTCCTGGAAGGTTTAATTAGAATGGTTAAGGGTAACATCAGACCTTTCCAAAATCAAACAAGCCCCCGAAGTTTCTCTACCCAACAGGAACCCATAAAGTAAGGAACCGTCAGGTCAGCTAGAGGCAAACTGCATCAGAAATTGGGTGGGGGGGATGAAAGAAAATGTAGCGCAGCCAGCTCAAGCATCAACATCAGCAGGAGAGAGATGATGTGAGGTGCCAGGCAGCAGCAGAAAGCAGGCGCCGTCACAGAATAAAGTCTGGGAGTCTGGCCTGCAGCAGCTCCAGCCCCGCACCAGCAGGAATCAAGACAAGCCCATGGTCTACATTGATGGTGGGTATGGCTAGGAATCCCCATCTCTAGAAACATCTGTAGCTCCCTCTCTTTGGAAAGGGGTCCCAGGTTGAAGGATCTGTAGTCTTAGGTTTATTGAGTCTTTAATGCTTCTCCCCAAATCTCTGCTCAGTTCTGATGGGCATGGGGAGGGGAAAGGGTTTCCAGGAATAGAAAGCAACATGGAGGGTTATAAAGTTCCTGGGCTAAGACTAGCCAGGAACCTACACATTGTGACCTTGGGCAAATCCCCTCCCTTCTCTGGGTTTGTGTCCTCACTTTGTAATGAAGAGGTTGGACAAGTTAATGCTAAGCTTCCTCCCCTAACCATCATTTTATGGTGACATACAAGCTCATTCCTTGAACATGAGCCCCCTGGCATAAAATGCAGTGGGCACTGCCTGTCAGATGAGTGGGTCAGTGGGGGTGGAACATGCATGGGTAGTATGTAAGGATATTCATCCTATGTTCATGTTCTTTCTAGAAACATTCACCCTAGCCCTCCCAACTCCCTTTTTCGACCCTGACTCACTGCAAACTCACGAATCCTCTCCCGCCCCTCTCTCCTCTCGTCTCCCCCTTTCTCCCTTTTAGGCCTTGGCAGCTGGGTGCTGAAGGAGCCCCAGCTCATGAAATGCTGGGCAGAGGTGGAGGTCAGTGCCCCCAGGATCCAGAGAGCACAGCAGGGAGTACCACTCTCTAACCTTGGCCCAACACAGCTCCTTCAGTCACCAAAAGACCTGGGTTGGAGCCTTTCTGTACCACTGACTATGGATTGTAGAACATACACTTTACCTCTGAGCCTCAACATCTCATCTATAAATTGGCATTATATTAGGCTGAGCTATATGAAATTGCTGTTTTTGTAAAATAAAATAAAAAAAGCAGTTGAATATTTGCAATTTCACATGGCTTAACCTGGCTCTGGTTCCGAGAGCTGTGGGGGAGATAAAAAGAAAGACTTGAGAGGAGAGCATTTTTCAAAAGTCCTGGACTGATGTAAAGGCACTGTTTTTTTATTTATTTTTTATTTATTTATTTCTACTACTACAACTTCAAAGAGCTTCAGTACAGACCCACCTCGAGCCAGTAGACTGAACCAATGATCTAGAACTTGTAAATGTAGGGCTTCGAAGTCTGGTGGACATCCACCTGCTCCGGTGACTAGGAGCCTCCTCAGTTCCCGTTTCTAAAGGTCCTTTGGTGAAACAGGACTGAGACAACACAAGTTCCCGGGCCCCAAGAAGCAGCCCACATCCTCTAGCTCAGCCGAGGCCCCACTACCGCCTGGGGCCCCAGCATGCAGCAAGGACACAACCAGAGCATCACAGGAAGTACCCCTGAGGTGGGTGAAGGGGGGGCCAAGTGCAATTCAGCTTTTGCCTGAGGAGAGACAGGAGGAAGACTCCCTGGTGAGAGGGGATGCTCTGACCTCTGAAATCCCCTGGGAGAGGAAGGGAGAGAAGGAAGCCCAGATGTGGGCGACTCAGAGTGAACTCTCCTCAGATACATTCTCACACAGCCAACACACACACACTCACTCACTCACTCATACAGGCCACAGATACCAGGAGCTACTCACAGAGACACAGTCACACCGGCGCACACACACACACACACACACACTCACAGAGACATACACAGGCACATGCCGTGACAACACACACTCATTCGCACACATGTCCACAGATATATACACAGTAACACCCTCCACAGACACACTGCATGCACTCACTGACACGCACACACACTCACTGCATACACTCACTGCACACATAATCACCCACAGACCCACACGGCGACACACTCACACACTCAGCACAGACACAGTGACACGCACTCACACTCACACACCTGCAGAGGAAACTTCTCTCCGGATCTCCCCAACACCGCCACTTCCCCCCACAACCCAGCTGGCTACTCCCTCCCGGACCCGAGCTTCCATCCCGGCCAAGCCAGGCAGGGGCTGGCCAACCCCCGCGGCGCTACCCGGGAGAGCGGGTGCTCGCTCCGCGTGGTCCCTCCGCCCGTCTTTGGGTCAGGCCCGCGGGCCGCCAGGCCGGGGCGAGGTGGGGGGTGGGGGCAGCGGAGGAGGCCCAGCCTTCGCACCTCCGGGAGCCGGGAGCCCGGAGCCGAGGCCGCCGGAGCCCGGGGCGTGGGCGGCGCCGGGCCGCAGCCAGGCCGAGGATGGGGGCGCTGCAGAGGGCGCGGCGAGCTCGGCCCGTCCCCACCCCTCCCGCGGCTTACCTGGCCCGGCTTGGGCTCCGGCCGGGTTACATGGTGCCGGCGACTCGGGCTGGGGGCGCTGCGGCGGCGGGCAGGCGGGCAGGGACGCGCCCGGCACTGCGGAGCCCCCAGCGGAGGGGCCGCGCCGGCTGCGGAGCCCCGAGCGAGCGCCGAGCGGCAGCAGGCGCCGGAGCGGGAGGCGGCCAAGCCGCGGAGGCTGGATTTCCCGGGGACCAGGAAGGGGAGGCGGGGGGATCCCGCCCGCGCGCTCCGCCCCCGCCGCCCCCGCCCCCGCGCAGGGCTGCCGAGCCGGGAGCCCGGAGAGGGAAGCGGGCCGAGCTCCCCGCCCCCGCACCGGACCCAGGAGGGCCGAGGTCGCAGCCGGGGGCGGGCGGCGGCCGGGGTCTCCGAGGAGCGCACGCCTCGCTGAGCCACGGCACTGGGGAGGCCCCGCTGGGGACCACCGGGGTCGTGTCCGCGGGGACCCAGGGCCAGGCACCCGGTGCTGCGGCCACGCACAGCCGACCTAGGCACCGCGGACCGAAGCCCAGAGGCGGACTGCTGGGGAGACAGTCACGCAGCTTCACAGACGCGGCCTCGCGCCCCATCGAGGCAGGCACGCCCTGAATGTCACACGCAGCCCCCCAGGCATGATTCTCCCTCGGGTGTTCCCGGGCAGCTCCCCCGGACTTCAGCGCCTGGCCTCGGGTCCAGGAGCCCTCTCCCTCTGCTCCAGCCCCTGCCGGTGCGGGGCGCTGTGCCGGGCCTCAGAGCCGCTGGCAGGCGTCCCCCACCCACAGTCCTCACAGCCAAGGCATCCCCCATGTGGAGGGAGAACCCCGCTATACCTGCGGACTTTGCTGGGGCCCCACCTGTCCCCGCGGTGCCCGCCCACCTCTAGGCCCCGAGCCAAGAGGCTGGGTGGAGGAGGGAAAGGGGACTCTCCGGAGCACGGCCGGAGGCTGCAGAGCCAGGACACCGGCTGCAGGAGCCAGGAGAGGCGGAGGAAAGCGGACTGCAGCAGTCCCTGGCTGGAATCCGTCTTGGCTCCCAGAGCGATGCTGTAATGGGGGGGGGGGGGGGCGGGGGGGAGGGGGCCGCACTGGGGAAGCCGCAGCGGAGGGGGGCGGGGGGCTGAAGGTGTGGGGGAGGGTCTGGTTCTGGATTCTTATTTTCCACGGTGGGTGTGAGGACACACTGCCTCAGGCACCCCAGGTTGGGGTGGAGAATAGGGTGCATCCCTTAAAGACCTGCTCCTCTCTCCCTCCCTCCACCTTTTCTGATGTGGACAGCTCTGGGGTGGTGAGGTGTGAGTCTGGGGGTCTGACGAGATCTCTTCCTCTCTAGGAACAAGACCTTGAAGTAGTTCTCCCCCCAACAATTTCTTTGCCACTGTCCCACCTTGTGGCCACTGGCTCTCCTTGTATCAAGGGGGAAACTGAGGTACAGAAAGAGGAAGCCACAGGCCCGAAAGAGTTAAAACTGGGAGCAAGCCCTTTCTCCTTTCCCTGCAGAGATGATTCAAGATGCCATGTAACATAAAAGACGGACAGGACTTTTCAACCAAGACTTTTCCATCATGAGCTAAGGTCACAGGTCATTCCCAACCCCGGGGATCAGTTAAGAGCAGACATCAGGAAGAGTAAGATAGAAAGTTGGTCCCAGGAACCCACTTTAGAACTTAAAGGAACATCTCACGTTCCATGAAGCCTAAGTACAGCTATCGTGTAAGATGCCAACAGGCACCGCCATGTTTTCTCTGAGATGGACATTTTGTTAACTGTTTGGAAATTGGGAAACATCTTAAACTGGAGAAGGGCATTTCATATGATTTCCTACTTTTTTCGTAAAGCTGCTACCAAAGAGTTGATGTGCTTTAGATCATAGTGCAGTTTTCATTTGTTCAGTCAGCAACCGTTTCCTGATTGTACCTGGCACCCTGCTAGCCTGCTTGGGGCATAAAGATGAAGCAGACAGGCTGACCTTGGAAAGGGATCTCTCCTGCTCATCCAGTGACATACAAGGAAGATGGAGATGTGAATCAATAATCACTCTCAGGCACAGCTCCATGGGCGTGTGTGCTGTGCAGTCACACAGAGCCCGTGCTTAAAAAGGTTCCCACTTGCCCTGACCGCGTGGCTCAGTTGGTTGGAGCATTTTCCCGTACACCAAAAGATTGTGGGTTCGACTCCCAGTCAGGGCACATACCTAGGCTGCAGGTTCAATTCCCCGGTCAGGGCACAACTGATCCATGTTTCTCTCTCACATCAATATTTCTCTCTCTCTCTTTCTCCTTTCCGTTCTCTCTCCAAAATCCATTTAAAAAAACAAACACATCAACCTGGGGTGGGAGTGAACCTGCAACCTAAGTACGTGCCTTTGACCAGGAACCAAACCCGCAACCCTCTGGTGCACAGGACAGTGCTCTAACCACTGAGCCATGCTGGTCAGGGCTCTTTTAGTCTGTTTTGATAAACTGCATTTAGAGTTTCCTAATATTAAATTTTACTTTCCTGAGATAAACCCAACTGACTCAAGGAGCTTTATTATTTACTGGCGGCCCAGTGCACAAAATTCGAGCACGGGTAGGGTCCCTAGTGACTGCCGGCTGCCAGCCAGGGCGCCTCCCTTCCCCTCGACACCTGCCACGCTGCTGGCCCCGCCCCCTGGTCGAATTCCTGGTCGAACTCCCGGTCAAGGGGACAATTTGCATATTAGGCTTTTATTATATAGGATTTTATAATACCATTGGATTTGATGTGCTAATATTTTGTTTTGGATTTTTTAAAATCTATTTATATTAATAAATAAGGAAAGCCTGATACTTTCCTGTCTTTGTTATTTAGGATTTGTTATCTAGTTATTTTAACTTCATAAAATAAGTTGGGGAAGTATTATCTATTTTTCTTTTCTCTGTAAAAGTTTGTATAAGATTGGAATAATCTGGTATTTGTACGTTTGCTGAAACACATCTGGAACTGGTGTTTTCCTTATGTGATGGGGTTTTTGTTTTGTTTTGTTTTACTAATATTTCTATTTATTTAACAGGACTATTTAAAGAACTATTTTGGGCTTTCAATTTTTTTTTTTTAGTCAGTCTTAAGTTATATTTTTCTAAGACTATTTATTTTGTCCAATTTCTCAAATGTATTGCCATAAAGTTGTTGATAAAATTCTCTTATTTTCACCTCTGCTTCCTTTGTAATTCTGCCCTCCTTTACAATATTGATCTATGTCTTCTTCCCTTTTTTCTACTTTCATTACCATAAATTTGTCAATATTTTAATAATTTTAAAGAATCAATTTCTTAGCTTTGTTGAAATTCTCTATAGTACTTTTTTCTAATTTCTTTATGTTTGCTTTTATTTTTATTATCTATTTCCATCTACTTTCTTTGGTTTTACTCATTCTTTAACTTACTGCTTACATTGGAAACTTAGTTTTTAATTTTTAGCTTTTCTTCATTTTTAATATAAATTACTCTTGAATAACTGTTTTATGTACATCTCACACGACCTATAGGACACCATCAAGGGGACCAATGTATTGTGGGAGTTCAAGAAGAAGACAAGAAAGAGAAAGAGGCAGAGAGAATATTTGAAGAAATACTGGTTGACATTTTCCCACATTTGATGATAGGCATGAGTACAAACACCCGAGAAGCTCAACGAACTCCAAGTAGGAGACACTCAAAGAGAGCCACACTGGGACACATTATCGTCAAACTTTCAAAAACAAAGAATTTTGAAAGCAGTTAGAGATTGTCACGTATAAGAAATCATCAATAAGATCATAAGTATATTTCTTATCAGAAACTTTGGAGGCCAGAAGAGAGTGGCCAATATGTTTAAAATGTTAAAAGAAAAGAAAAATTGTTAACCAGAAATCCTATACCATCAAACCTGCCCTACAAGAAATGATCAAGGGAATCCTACAGGTTAAAATAAAAGGACACTAGACAGTAACTCAAAGCTGTATGAAGAAATAAAACCAGCAATAAAGGTAAATACAAGAAAAAAAGGTAAACACAAGAGCAATTTTAAAAGCCAGTATTATTGTAACAATGATTTGTAACTGTATTTTTTTTTATTTTCTGCATGATTTGAGAGACTAATACATTTAAAGAGAAAAAAAAACAATTCATGTAAAAGTGAGCCTTACTGTAACTTTGGTTTGTAATTCCAAATCTTGTTTTCTACATAATTTAGGAAACTGATGTATTTAAAGCATTATTAGTTTATGTTTTAGGCTACACTATGGATAAAAATGTAATTTTGTGATATCAACAACCAAAAGGGACGGGGACAGAACTTTTCTTCTGTTATTGAAGTTTAGCTGGTGTAAATTCAAAATAGAAGTGTTATCACTTTAGGATTTAAAATGAAATCCCCATGGTAACCACAAAGAAAATAGCTCTAGAATATACACAAAATGAAATAAGAAAAGAATTTAAATGTTTTACTGCAAAAAACAAGTAAACACAAGAGAAGACAGTAATGCAAGAGCAGGAGTGGCTATACTAATATCAGACAAAGTAAATTTTAGATCAAAAAACGTTGCTTGTTTCCTATATAATAAATTTTTAAAAGGTTGCAAAAATTTTTGCTAGAGATGAAGAAAAAATTATTCTAAGTGAAAGCCAGTCATAAAAATACAAACACTGTGTGATTCCATATACATGAGGCACTTGGAGGAGTCAAAATCATAAAGACAGAAAGTGGAATGGTGATAGCCAGTGACTGGGGGGAGAAAGGGAATGGGAAGTAATTTTTAAATAGGGTTTCAGTTTTGCAAGAGAAAAGTATTTCTGGATATAGATGGTAATGATGATTGTACAACAATATGAATGTACTTAATACCACTGAAATTTACACTTAAGATTGAAATTTTATGTTAAGTGTATTTTCACACAATTTTTAAACATTGAAGAAAATATTGACAAATTGGAATTTGTTAAAAATTAACTGATTTTATTTAAAAAACACTATTATGAGAGTGAAAATCACAGATTGGGGAAATATTTGCAATACATGTATCTAGTAAAGAACTCATATTCGGAATATATGAGGAATCCCTACAAATCAATATGAAGCAAAAAAAAGAAAAAGAAAAACCTTGAGTAGCACTTCTCAAAAGAGGATCTCCTATCGGCCCAAAAAAAGCTTAATTGAAGATATAGTTATAATAATTACATAATATAGTTTATACATTTATTCAGAATATATAGAGAGATTTATTATAAGGAATCGGTTTGTGTGATTATGGAGGCTGAAAAGTCCCAAGATCAGCAGTAGGCAAGCTGAAAACCCAAGAGAATCAATGGTATAGAGCAGTGGTCGGCAAACTCAGTCAACAGAGCCAAATATCAACAGTACAATGATTGAAATTTCTTTTGAGAGCCGAAAACAGACTTCTGCGCATGGGCCACGAAGTTTCAGTCGCACTGTATGTGCGCCCGCACGTGGTATTTTGTGGAAGGGCCACACTCAAGGGGCCAAAGAGCTGCATGTGGCTCGTGAGCCATGGTTTGCCGACCACTGGTATAGATCTCTAGTCCAAGTCCATAGGCCTGAGAACCAGGAGAACGGGTGGTATAAGTTCTAATTGAGTCTGCGTCCCAAGGCAAAGACTGATGTCCCAGCTCAAAGACAGCTGGGCAAAGACAAAGAATTCTTTCATACTCAGCCTTTTTATTCTATTTAGGCCTCAGTAGATTGGATGAGACCCACCCACATTAGGAAGGGTGATTTGCTTTACTCAGATGTTAATCTGATCCAGAAACACCTTCACAGACATGCCCAGAAGTAATATTTAACAAATATTTGGGCACCCTATAACCCAGTCATGTTGACACATAAAATTAACCATCACAGAAGTACAGGTAAATTTCTTTCTGACCTTTTAGGACATAGAAAAAGCACTACCTAGGAAAGAAAAGATTGATACATTTGGCTATATTAGAATGAAGAACTTCTATTCATAAATCATCTTAAAGAAAGTGAAAAGGCAAGCTATAATGGAGAGGAGACCTTTGTAACACATAACTGACCAAGAATTGGCATCAAGGATTTAAAAATTTCTTTATATGAACTCCTTCAATTCACTAAGAAAAAGAGAAACAATCAAATAGAAAAATACATGATCTCTGAGTAAGATATATGAGAAAGATGTATGAGCATGGAATTTTCAGAGGAAATACATATGACCAATATACACAGAAAGAGATGCTCAGACTTCTTAGCAAACAGAAAATGCAAATCAAGACCACAATGAGACACAAATTTACACCCATTTGTGCCGGAAACAAATCAGTTTCACTAAAAGAGAGATGTTGACAGGAAGCCAGGAAGGCTGGTCAACACCCTTAATTGCTCTAACCACTCACCCTTTAGTTGAGACATTGTTAGCTGAAGCAGCCTCCACCTTTGTTTTTCCCATGTAAATTTCTGTTTATCCTGGCTAAGATGTTTTCCCCAAAGCCTCACTCAATAAAAGGGATGGCAGGGCCAGAGCAGTGAGTAGTTCTCCCACTAGAGTTGGACTACCGCCTGGCCCCCCATTTCACCAAATTGAATTTCTTCAAGTCTCCTTTCATTTGTGTGCGGCCCTTCTCCAGAACTCGAACCCTGAACCGGAATCCTGGACCACTTGGGACGTGGAAAGGGATTCCTACACATTTGATTGGCAAAAATGAAGATATCTGACAATTCCAAATGTTGTAGAGAATGTGGATCAACAGAACCTCATATATTTCTGGTGGAAGTATAAATGACAACAACCATTTTAAAATAATTTGTCATTAGCTTACAAATTTGTCATTCATAGACTCTGAAGGATAATACTGGAAGTATTAACCAATAACACATGGGTGCTGGCTGATCAGAACAGATGCCTGACCAACCAGAATGGATACCAGTAGCTTTACTGGTGTGGACTGGCTAACTACTGATTCTATATACACTATAACCCAGCATTTCACCCCCAGTTATGTACCCAGTGGAAACTTCTGCTCATGTTTATCAAGAGATAGATACAAGAATATGCATAGCAAGAGGGGAGAGGGGAGAACGTAGAAACAACCAAAATGCCCATTAACAGAAGAATGGATGAATAATTATGGAGCAGGCACACAATAGAATATTATATAGAGCATGCAAAAATGTGGCTAAATCCAAGATTATGTACACCATAACACTCTTTTCAGAAAGTTCATAAACAACTAAAACTGAACACTATATTTAGGTCACATATATATTTTATAAAACTATAAAAGCAAAAAAGAAAGGTAATGATCATGGCAAATCTGGGAAGGGGAAGCAGAGTTATAAGATGGGGTGGGGGGCAGATAGCTCTTGCGTTAGTTGGTGAGATTGTAGGTATCCATTACATTCTTTTATAATTACATACATACATACGTTCATATGCAACCTAAGAGATCTATGTCCAATTATGACAGTAACCATGAAGCAAGGATTATGATTCATCCAATTCTGTCTCAGACTCATTAAAAAATAAAAGACAATTTTAAAATATGAGCAAAGAACAAGGAATTTTAAAGAATGACCAAGCAGATAAGAAAAGGAACTAAATATAACTTCTAGAAATGAAAAATACAGTAACTATAATTAGAAATTTAATAAATGGGTTTAACAGACAATTGGATGCAGGTACTAATAGTATCAGTGAACAGAAAGATACAGCTGGAAAATATATGCAAAAAAAACATCATAAAGAGATAAGTCTCTGAAGGCCAGGGTGACTCAGTGGTTGAGCATCAACCTATGCATCAGGAGGTCACAGTTCAATTCCTGGTCAGGGCACATGCCCCAGCTCAATCTCCAGTGTGGGGCATGCAGGAAGCAGCCGATCAATGATTCTCTCTCATCATTAATGTTTCTATCTCTCACTCCCTCTCCATTCCTCTCTGAAATCAATAAAAATATATTATTTTTTTAAAAAAACCATGAAGGGTAACATGAGATAGCCTGACATACACCTAATCAGAAGCCTGTCACCCCCACTCCCCCCAAAGAGAGAGAATACGGCAGAGGCAACATATGGAGAAATAATGGGTGATGATTTTCCAGACCCGATTAAAATATCAAGCTACGGATTAACAACAAATCTTAAGTAGGACAGGTAAAAAGAAAGCCACACATACAACATCATATCAAAACTACAAAAACAAAGATAAAAAGAATTCAAAAGCAGCCAGAGGAAACACAGGTTGCTTTCAAAGAAGCCATAGATGAGCTGACAGTTGACTTCACAAAGCAGCCGCAGACCGCCAGGGGACAGTGGAATGGTACGGTCAATGTGCTGAGGAAACAAAATGATCAACCTAGAAATCTGTGGCCAGGTAACAAAGACTTTTCAAGGATCATGACGAAATAAAGGCATTTCAGAGAGGAAAAAAAATTGAAAGATTCCCATTAGCAGACCATCACTAAAGTGAATTATAAAAGAAGTTCTTCAGACAAAATATGATCTCGTGTAAGAAGCGATCATAGATGGAAGGTCTAGCGTGCAAGAAGTAATGAAAAACAAAGAAAATGGTAACTACGTGGGTACATATATATATAAACCTCAACTGTATAAAACAGTTATAAGGTCTGCTGGTTTTTTCCAAAGATAGAATTAAAACATGACAACAATAGTATATATCTCTGTGACTAAGATCCTTAGGGGTGGGGAGGGAGAGGATAAAGAGATTAACTTCAGACTTTGATAAGTATATATGTTAAAATTTCTAAAGTAATCGATAAAAGAATAAAAATGGAGCATAAAACTTCCACATAGTTGTAGGGGGGAAAAATTGAAATAAGAGACATGCGGTGAAAGTGGGAATCCAAGTTCCATTTCAGGATCATTAGACTGCGGGGATGGTGGCAGGAGAGAACATTAATGACATAGGCAAGAGTCAGGTTATGAAGGGTCTGGTGAGCCCAGCTGAGGAGGTGTATCCCTAAGCAATGTGGAGTCGGGGAAGTTTTAATTTAAGCATGACTGAAAATAAGATTTGCTTTAAGAAGCAGCAGTCTGACAACAGTGTGGATATAGACTAGATTTTATAAACACACGCGCGCACGCACACACACACACACACACACACGTCTCAGAAAGATAATCAGAAATCTCAAATTTTGCCAGTAGGTGAATACAAATGTCATCCATTAACATTCACAAGTAAATCTTGGTAGCTTCAAATGCAGAATTTTTGCAAGCAAGCTAACAGTAGAGGCTGTAGGCCATGGCTAGCCAAGCCAGGCATTTGCATGCACAGGACCCAACGGTTTGTGGAAGCGCCACTCCACACTGGCAGTTGACTCCCATTATTGCCATGTGCCATTGTTAGTGAAATTGAAATGCCGCTGCTTTGGCTTGATGCTTCAGATTAAAGTTATCGCTTGTGAAATGGAGAGAATGCTTTTTCTGTTATGCTCAGTTGGAGAGGTCCTGAAGTGAAACTGCTTGAACCGTTAGTTATATCATCCTTTTTCTCATTGCCATGGACATCCAGGCAGGGACTCCATAACCTCAGGCCCTCATGATTCCACAGGAGTCATTCTCCTATTGATGTTACCACTCCCACCACCACGAGGAACCAGTGACGCGGGAACTCAGCCAGGCCACATTCTGGTGGAGCTGGAATTCAGCTGCAGCCTGAAGGCCACGAAACCTGGGCACTGCGTTGCACTCAAGGCAGAAAGTCCATATCTTCAACTCTTGGGAGTAAGAACGCCCAGTGGAAGCGAGTAGGGCAACCTCAGCAAGGCTGACTGGGCCCCACGGTGTTTTAGAGATCAGTGATGTAACTCTTCCTATTTGAATTCATAACCCATGTCTCCCAGGGTGCACATCTGCCACCAGAGGGCCTGGGTGGGAATTTCCTCCAGTATCAGCCCCTGTTTTGTACCTGGAACCGGCACTTTTCTTCATTACTTTGCTAGAGCAGGTTCATATACTCAATAATTTTTTCCATTTATAGAGAGTTCTCCCTCAATGGCTTCTGGTCTACCTCCCTATCGTTAGGCTTCTGTTATGGTCACCCCTGTCCACCGGTCATATTTGTATACATCTGAAAAGAGTTCAGGGCTTCTCTTCAAAGTCCCCTCAAACCTTGAGTAAATCAGTAGATATAAATGTATCAATAGATACAAAGGAGGGAGATTTGCCCAATTCCTCTCAGAAACACCTGAGCCCTAGTTCATACCCAACTATATTACACTGGTGTGATTTGAAAGCAGCTTTTAAAATACCTTTAAAAATTACATTTTCCTTTTTAAAAATAAATGAAATTTTTACCTGTTGGTGTAGCTCAGTGGTTGAGCATCAACCTATGAACCAAGAGGTCACAGTTCGATTTCCAGTTAGGGCACATGCCCAGGTTTCAGGCTCGATCCCCAATGTGGGGCATGCAGGAGACAGCCTGTCAATGATTCTCTATCCCTCTCCCTTCCTCTCTGAAATCAATAAAAATATATAATAAATAAATAAATGAAAATGTTAAATAATTTTTATTGAATTGCAATTAAACTATCCTATATAATAAAACCCTAATATGCAAATCGACCAAACAGCGGAACGACCGCTCACTATGATGCACACTGACCACCAGGGGGCAGACGCTCAATGCAGGACCTAACCGGACAGTCAGACATCCTCCGAGGGGTTCTGAACTGCGAGATGGCGCAGGCCAGGCTGAGGGACTGCCCCCCCCCTAGTGCATGAATGCCGTGCACCGGGCCTCTAGTATATACATATGCAGATATGCATATAACTGCAAACAGTGCATAAATTTATAACTGTACTTGATGAATATGTCACAAAGTAAACACCTGCCTGTAATCAATTCTAATCAAGAAATAGCACGTTGAAATGTATGTTTAACCTTTTGCACTCGGATGTCAAGTGTGACTCGACACGGTTAGCGTTGGTAGCAGCTCGAGAAAAAAGCAAGCGAGTGCAAAGGGTTAAGTGAGGAGGACTTGGTGGGAGAAGAAAGGGAAAGCCTGAGATCACCCCAGGGTCTGGCTCAGATGACCAAGGCTTGTGGTGCCAATCACACAGGAAGAAATGCAAGTCTGAAGGAGAAAATTATGAGTATGATTTTGAACATGTTAAGTTGGAGAAGCTTGAGGGACTGCCAGGGTAAGGTTGATGCTGGATAGAGAGATTTGATGGCTGTGTTTTCCGAAACAAGAACCAGGAAGCATATTTTGCCATGGATTTTTGTGCTTTTCCCAGATTCAAAAAAGAAAGTTTTAATACCAAAGTGTTGACATTCTTGGGCTATTTCAATGTTTTAGGTAATTTTCTTCACATTTCTATGTTCAGTTTCCTTATCTGTAAAATTGGGATAATAGTTATACCTACTTCATAGAGTTTTGTAAGTAAATACTATTTCATGAGTAAAAAAATATAAAATACTTAGAACAATAGGAAACACTCAGTAAATGTTAGCTGTTCCCACTTATGGGGACAATAAGACTAAATATTTTAAATGAAAACTGTTCTCAATATTGGGAGACTTACAATTTCTTACCACAGAACAGGTGTTAGGAAAGAAACCAGATGGGCTCAGCTGGTAATTTTCTTAAATTGGATCAAAAGGGGCCTATCTCTGGTCCCTATACTTCGTTGTTGTGTTTTAATATATTTTTTATTGTTGATAGTATTACAGATATCTCCCACTTCCTTCCCCTTTACCCCCCTTCCCAGCCCCTACCCACCCCCACCCAGGTCTTCACTACCCTACCGTCTGCTCCCTATACTTTGGAGAGCCTTGGGTATACACACACAAATACACACACACAAATACACACACACAAATACACACACCACAAGTTATTAAAGAATATATTTATGCCTCTGTTTCTCTGGATCTAGAGCTGTTAAAATTACATCAAGCAATTATGTCTCAAAAAAAGACTTAAAAGCCCAACTGGTGTGGCTTAGTCGTTGAGCATCGACCTATGATCCAGGAGGTCACGGTTCGATTCCCGGTCAGGGCACATTCCCTGGTTGCGGGCTTGATCCCCAGTCTGGGGTGTGCAGGAGGCAGCCGGTCAATGATTCTCTCTCATCATTGATGTTCTCCATCTCTCTCTCCCTCTCCCTTCCTCTCTGAAATCAATATACATATATTTATATTATATATATTTAAAGACTATTCTTTTTAAAAGGCTTTAAAAGCCATAGTACTGTTGATAGTACTAAATAAATATAAACTTTGATATAGGACATTGGCAGAATATTCTTAAAAGAATAACATTGGCAGTGCCCTCGGCGGTCCCGGATCTGTCTTTTGCTTCAACAGTGTTTGGACAGAACAGACCCAGGGACGCCCCTTCTTCCAGCCTCCAGCCTCTCTCCTGCATCTTATCCAGTCCCCACCTTCAGAACCACCTCCGGGACCAGCCAACACACTGGGGTTTTTTTCTACCTTAACTCCTTATTGCCAAACAACTATGAGCTCCCAAATTCGTCAGAATTATTCCACCAAGATGGAGGCTGCGGTCAACCTCCTGGCAACCTGCATCTGCAGGCCTCCTACACCTACCCCTCTCTAGGCTTCTATTTCGACCAGGATGATGTGGCTCTCAAGTGCATGGGCCACTCCTTCCTCACGTTGGTGGAGAAGAAGCACGAGGGCGCTGAGCATCTCTTAGAGTTGCAAAACAAGCGCACTGGCCGCATTCTCTCCCAGGACGTGCTGAAGCCTTCCCAAAATGAGTGGGCAAAACTCAGGACGCCATGGAAGCTGCCCTGGCCTTGGAGAGGAACCTGAACCAGGCCCTGTGGAGCTGCATGCCCTGGGTTCTACCCATGCAGACGCTCAGCTCTGTGACTTCCTGGAGAACCACTTCCGGGGTGAAGAGGTGAAACTCAACAAGAAGATGGGCAACACCTGACTCACCTCCACAGGCTGGCCGGCCCCCAGGCTGGGCTGGGCGAGTATCTCTTTGAAAGGCTCACCCTCAAGCACCACTAGGAGCCTTTGGAGCCCAGAGGCCCTTGAGAGGCCCCTCTGCATCCCCTGGTGTCTGGCTTTTACCTGAGCTTCTCCCCAAAACTACTAGCCCTTCTTTTAACCACCCTGAAGCCCTCTCCCATGCATTGCACCAAATGAAACAATAAAGCTTTTTGCAGCCAAAAAAAAAAAAAAGAATATTAGCTTTCGATATTTAGCCAACAAAACCACAATATTTCCAGAAAGGAATAAGTATTTTCTGTGGGAATGATTTTGAAATTTGATGATAGAATGGACAAACATGTAAGATGAATTTAAAAATAAATAATCACTGTCTGAGATGGAGAGTTCAAAATGAGACTAGTCATTTAATGGGCAATATAACAAACAAAAAAATCCTATATAATAAAAGCCTAATATGCTAAGTGTTAGGTCATCCAGTTGTCCATTCAACCAATCAAAGTGTAATATGCTAATGATATGCTAAGGCCTCTCAACCGCTCACTATGATGTGCACTGACCACCAGGGTGCAGACAGTCCACTGTCAACCAGTCACTATGATGTGCACTGACCACCAGGGGACAGACACTCCAACTGGTAGGTTAGCTTGCTGCTGGGGTCCAGCCAATCGGGATAGAGCGAGACAAGCCAGACATACCCGGAGCCCTCCATGGTCCCTCCCCGGCCCTGATCGTGCACCTTTGGGGTCCCTCAGCCTGGCCTGCACCCTCTCGCAATCCAGGACCCCTCGGGGGATGTTGGAGACCCAGTTTTGGCCCAATCCCGCAGGCCAGGCTGAGGGACCCCACTGTTGCACAATTCGTGCACTGGGCCTCCAGTTATATATAAAATTTCAAAAAGTAAATATTACTCCATTTAGCTAGATTGTACAGGAACAACAGGCATTGTGAACAAAAAGCTATTTTATTTTAGAGAAATACACATAACATAAAATTCACCGTCTTAACCATTTTTAAGTGTACACTTCAGTGGTATTAAATACATTCACCTTACTGTGCAATCATCACCACTATCTGTTCCCGTAATTCTTTTCATCTTGTAAAACTGAAACTCTAGCTGGTGTGGTTCAGTGGTTGAGTGTCGACCTATGAACCAGGAGGTCTCAGTTTGATTCCCAGTCAGGGCACATGCTCAGGTTGCAGGCTCCATCCTCAGTAAGGGATGTGCAGGAGGCAGCCAATCAATGCTCTCTCATCATTGATGTTTCTATCTTTTCTCTCCCTCTCCTTTCCTCTCTGAAATCAATAAAAATATTTTTAAAACTGAAACTCTATACCTATTAAACAATAACTCCTCATTCTCCCCTCCCTCAAGCCCCTGGCAACCACCATTACACTTCTGTCTCTATAATTTTGAACACAACTGTACAGATATCTTTTCAAGATTCTGCTTTCAATTATTTTGAGTATACCCAGGAGTTGAATTGCTGGACACTTCTATTTTAATTTTTTATGGAACCGCCATACTGTTTTCCACAGCAGCTGTGGTCTTTGGGTACCATTTTACATTTCCATCAACAGTGCACAAGGATTCCAATTTCATCACATCCTTATCAACATTTTTTATTTTCTTTCTTTTTTTCTCTCCTTTTTTCTTAGTCCATGTAGCTAAAAATTTGTCAATTTCATTCATCTTTTTTGAAGAACTAACTTACTTTCATTGATTTTTGTCTATTGTTTTCTATTCTCCATTTCATTCATCTCTTCACCAATCTTTATTTTTTCCTTCCTTCTATTTGCTTTGGGTTTAATTTGTTCTTCTTTTATTAGTTCCTTAAATTGCAAAGTTAGGTTGTTGATTTGAGATCTTTCTTGTTTTTTTAATGCAAGCATTTATAGCTATCCATTTCCCCCTTACCACTGCTTTCACTTAGTCTCATAAGTTTGGGAATGTTTTGTTTTCAGTCATCTCTAAGTATGTTCTAATTTCTCTTGTGATTTCTTCTTCCATCTATTGTTTGTTTAAAAGTATACTGTTTAATTTTCACAATTTTCTTTAATTTTCAAGTTTTACCTTTCTAACCTCATTCTGTTGGTTAGAGAGATACCTTGTTGATACCTATTTATTTAAACCTATAGAGACAATTTGTGGCCTAACATTGGTCTATCCTGGAAAATGTCCTATGTTCATTTGAGAGGAATATGTATGCTGTTTCTGTTGGGTAGTGTTCTCTATATGTCTTTTAGTCTAGGTAGTCTATTGGTTTATTGTGTTGTCTCCTATTTCCTTACTTATTTTCTATCTGGTTGTTCTATCCATTATTGAGAGTGGGGTCTTGAAGTCTCTTACTATTATTGTGGAACGATCTATTTCTCCCTTCATTTCTGTCAGGTTTTGCTTCATATATTTTGATTGTCATTAGGCACATAAAATTTTATTATGGTAATATCTTATTGTTATATTAAACCATTTATTAATACATAATGTCCTTCTTGTCTCTTGCATACTTTTTTTTTAATCCTCACCCAAGGATATTTTTCCATTGATTTTTAGAGAGAGTGGAAGAGAGAGGGAAATACAGAGAAATATTGATGTGAGAGAAACACATCAATTGGTTGCCTCCTGCACATGACCTGACCAAGGCCCAGGCCAGGGAGGAGCCTGCAACGGAGGTACATGCCCTTGACCGGAATCAAAACCAGGACCCTTCAGTCCACAGGCCAACACTCTATCCACTGAGCCAAACCGGCTCGGGCTTTTGGGTACGTCTGTATTTGAAATCTATTTTGTCTGATATTCATATAGCCACTCCTGCTCCTATGGTTAACGTTACATAGAAATCTTTTTCCATCCTTTCATTTTCAACCTGTTTGTGTCTTTGGAACTCAAATGAGTGTCTTGTAGACAGCATATAGTTGGGTCTTGTGTTATTTTTTATTTTGTTTTGTTATGTTTTATTTTTAAATATTTTTGTTTTGTTAATCCTCACCTGAGGATATTTTTTCCATTGATTGTTTTTTGAGAGAGAGGGTGTAAGGAATGGAGGGAGGGAGAAAGGAGAAGAGAGAGAGAGAGAGAGAGAGAGAGAGAGAGAGAGAGAGAGAGAGAGAAAGAGAGAGAGAGAGAAAGCGCTATGTGAAAGAGACACATTGATTTGTTGCCTCCCAACTGGGGTCAGGGATCAAACCTACAATCCAGGCATGTGCTCTTGACCAAGAATCAAACCTGTAACCCTTTGGTGAAATGGCCAATGCTCTAACCACTGAGCATATCAGACAAGGCAGGCTCATTTGTTTTTGTCCATTTAACCAAGCTCTGTCTTTTGACTGGAGAGTTTAACCTATTTACATTTAAAGTAACTACCACTAACAAGGAACTTTTCTGTCTTCTTTTGTATTTAGTAGATTTTTATAAGCAAAACATTTAAGTTCCTTTTTCATTTCCTCTTCTGTATAGTTAGATCTATTTTTTGTGGTTACCATGGGGATTACATTTAACACCCTAAAGTTATAACATGCTAATTTGTATTTATACCAGCTGAACTTTAATAACATATAAAAACTCTGCTCCTTTACAGCTCTGTCCCCACCCCTCTCAGTTGTTGACGTCATGAAATTACATTTTTTATACATTGTGTGTCCAAAAACTAGTAAGTGCATTAGTATTCTAAATTATGTAGAAAACAAGATTTGGAATCACAAGCCAAAGATACAGTAAGCCCAGCCTTTATATTGATAATGGGACTTTTTCTTCTTTAAATGCATTAGTCTCTTAAATCATGTAAAAACAAACAAAAAGTACAATTACAAACCATTGTTACAATAATGCTGGCTCTTATAATTGCTCATGTATTTACCTTTACTGAGATATTTAGCTCTCCATTCAACTTCAATTTACTGCCTAGCATTTCTTACAAGGCAGTCTAAGAGCTACAAACACCCTCAACTTTCATTTATCTAAGAATGTCTTAATCTCTTCCTCACTTTTTTTTCTCTTCCTCACTTTTGAGGACAGTTTTGTCAATAAAGAATTTGTGATTGACAGTGGTGTTTTCTCTAGCACTTTGAATATATCAGCTACTCTCTTCTGGCCTCTAAATTTTCTGATGAGAAATCTGTTAATAATCTTATTGACAATACTTGTATGTAATGAATTAGTTCTCTTTTGCTGCTTTCAAGTTACTCTTTCTTCATCTTTTGAATGTTTGATTATAATCTTTCTTGGTGTGGGTCTTTTTTAGTTCATCCTACTTGGATTTGTTGAGGTTCTTGGATGTTTATTTATTTCATCAAATTTGGAAAGTTTTCAGCCAGTATTTCTTTAAATATTCTCTCTGCTCCCCTCTCTTTCTCTCTCCCTCTCTCTCTCTCCCTACTTTTGGGACTCCCAGGATACATATGTTTGTTCACTTACTAGGGTTCCACAGATCTCTAAGACTCTGTTCAAATTTTTTCCATCTTTTTGTTGTTGTTCCTCAACCGCAATAATTTCCATTGTCCTATCTTCAAGTTTTCTGTTCTTTCTTCTACTTGCTCACATCTGCCTTCAAGTCCCCCTAGTGAATTTTTTAATTTCAGTTATTATACTTTTTATCTCTAGGGTTTATTTATTCTTTGTTTCTTTTTAGGTTTTCTAACTCTTTGTCAACGTTTTCAATTTGTTCATACATTATTTTCTTGACTTTTCCCACATATTCCTTTAGTCTTTGAGCACAGTTAAGACAGTTAAACTTTTTGTCTAGTATGTCTGTCATTAGGTCTTTTTCAGGATCAGTTTCTGGTGGCTTATTTTTCTTCCTTTGAATGGGCCACACTTTTCTGTTTCTTTGTATGCTTTGAGGTGTTTGAACACTAGACATTTAAATCTAATAATATGATAACTCTGGAAATCAGAGTATTCCACATTCCCCAGGGTTTGCTCATTTTTGTTAGTTGGGGTTTTTTGTTTGTTTGTTTGTTTGTTTGTTTGTTTTAGGCTGTATTTGTGTCAAGGATCAGACTGAAGTGTAAACTTAATGTCTTCTTAGGTTCTTTCTGAGCCTGTCCCTGTGCAGCTATGGCCACTTTCTTTTCTTTTTAATCCTCATCCAAGGATATGTTTTTATTGATTTGAGAGAGAGAGGAAGGGAGAGAGACAGAGAAATATCGATGTGAGAGAGAAACATAGATTGGTTGCCTTCCATATGTACCCCAACCAGGGATCAAACCTGCAACCTAGGTATGTACCCTGACCAGGAATCAAACCGGCAACCTTTGGGTGTATGGGATGATGCTCCAAACAACTGAGCCACCCAGCCAGGGACCGTGGCCACTTTCTAATTTTCTTCATATATACAGTTGCTTTTGAATGTCCTAGATTTTAATATTTGGTTCTCAAAGGGATAAAGCATACAAATGAAGGGGGGGAAGGATGCAAGTCACTTCAGCCAGAGGAGGTGTGTCTCTCAAAATAGGGGTGGTGCAACAACAATGGCTTCCCATCTTTTTGTTTGCACCTCAGTAGCAGCAACCATTCCACAGATGCCCTGTATTTGGAGGACGGGATCATTGTTGCCCACCCTATCTCTCACACACTGTGCATAAGCTGCTCCAGGTACATGTGCACAGCTGTCTGCCCCATGGCTGAAACTGGCCAAAACTAACAGCAATTTACTGTCCAAGTTTTCCCTGGAAGTTGCAAACCTTCAAAGCTTTCCAGAGTTCCAAAACAGTTACAGCAGACAGATTATGTCAGTGTAATTATCTAGGTGGGGAGACTGATTCCTGGTGCTTTCCCTTCTGCCATGTTCCCAGCATTTTTTTATGACACATAATGTGAAGTACCAGAGGAAAATAGGGAAGTCAAAAATAATCGTCACATCATTAGTTTTATACATGTTATTAGAAGTACAAGGTTTTCTTTTTTATTCAGATATACTTTATATCCAGTAAATTACACAAATCTTAAGTGTACAGATCCATGAATTGTTACATATGTAATTGCCATCCAGATGGAAGATATAGACATTTATGATACCCCATAAAGACTCCCTTATGCACTATTCCATTTAATAACCCCTAAGAGATAACCACTGTTCTGAATTCTATCACCATATAGCAGTTTTGCCTGTACTTTACATAAAAACATAATCATACATACTGTAATGTTTGTGTCTGGGTCTTTTGCTCAATTTTATAAAAGTATTCATCCATGTTATCACATGCAGTTAATTTTTAATTTTTGTTTAATATTCCAGATATAACCATACCATAATTTATTATCCATTCTACTATTGATTAACATTTGATTTGCTTCTAATTTGGAGCTATAATGGAAAATGCTGCTATGGCTATGCTACATACATGTCTTTTAGTGGACATATGCATTCGTTTTTCTTGGACATACGCACAGGAGCCAAGTGGCCAGTCATACAGCTTATGTTCGTTTAGTTTTAGTATATGCTGCCAAATTGTTTTCTAGATATTTGTATAAAGTTATCCTCCCATAAACAATGTACAAGACTTCTAGTTTCTCTACATCTTCACCAATTCTTGAAGTTGTCACTTTTAAAAACCTTAGCCATTCTAAAATTGCATGTGCATGAGGTGGTATCTCATATTAATTGATAGCTGCTGAAGACAATTGGCACATGAGTTTTCCCTGGATCCTGGAAAAAGGACATGTCTGACATCTAATCAAGGATCAACCTGGGCTCCCTTTTCTCCATCCTGGATTAAGGGAGGGTCTCACATCAAATTCTTAAAGGTTCGGAATAAGTAAGGGGACCAAGAATCCAAGGTAATTGACAGTACAAAGCAGACTGCTCTCTCTCTCCCTCCAGCTCATTGCCTCTGGGTCCCCACCCCAGGTTCCTGCTCCCCTGAGTGACAGGGAAGGAGGATGGTGATTCCCACACACTGTAACTCTAGACAGAGGCTTTCTTTCTGCAGTGTCTGATCTCCCAAAGGCAATTGGCTCTCAAGCTCTTTTTTCCCCAGGTCAGACACACAAGACTAAGTTAGACATTTCCCAAAGGAAACTGACTACTTTACTAAGGGAAAAGTCACATCAAAAGCAAGATAGTACAAGACCGCAGGGATAGATGAGGCCAGAGGGAATCGTTTTTTATCTGGACAGAGTCAACTTCAGCCTCCAGAGGTTCAGCTGGCTCTAGTGTGGACACCAGATCACTTCTCAGAGACCCAGCTTTGCATGGCCCCCCGGGGCTGAGCAATTCATTCCACCAGAGCGACTGAATTCATGATGTGGGCCCAGGCTGCCTCCTGGCTGTGATGTGAGATGTTGGTCAGCGTTGCATGGAATGAGCCAGCCTAATCCTCAAGAAAGGAGAGAGAACTAACAATTACCAGTAAGTATGTGGACTTTTGTTTAATTCCTCCAACAAGCAAGATAGGCTAAAATTTGGCTGGTGTGAGGTCTTAGGTGATACCCTTTCTTTTCCCATTTCTGCCTCACCAGGTTTCAAACAAATGTGGAGCAGACTGAGAAGCCTCCTAGGAAAAAGAAACAAATTAACCTTGCTCACAGCTGGATTGCAGACAGGAGTCTAGATTCTGGAAGGAGGCAGGTGACTATGCCCAGTCCTGGTGAGGAAGTGTAAAACAGAAACATGTTGTTGATGGGTGTGTAATTGGTGCAGCATTTTGGGAGGCAATTAGGTGATGTAATTAAAACAACTTAAGTGTGCACACACACTCCTTGACACAGCAATTACATTGCTAGGAATTTATTCTATGGATTTTCAAGTATGCAAAGATTTGTGGATAAGAACATTCATTGTATCGTTGTTTACTACAGTAAAACTATAGAAACAAATGCCCAACAATAAAGAAACAATTCAGTAAAATAAATACTGTGTCTATTAAAAAGAATGAGGTAGATATCTATATGTGCTGATATAAAAAGATGTATAAGATATGGTAAATGAGAAAAGTGCAGAAGAGACTTGTAATACCGCATTTGTGAATTTTTAAAGAAAATTGACTATACATATATTCATACTGGAATAGAAAACATCGGAAAATATATACATAAGAAACTGTGAACAGCCCGGCCAGTGTGACTCTGTGGTTGAGCATCAACCTATGATCCAGGAGATCACAGTTCAATTCCCGGTCAGGACACCTGCCCTGGTTGCAGGCTCAAGCCCCAGTAGGAGGCATACAGGAGGCAGCCAATAAATGATCCTCTCTCATCATTGATGTTTCTATCTCTCTCTTCCTCTCCCTTTCTCTCTGAAATCAATAAAAATATATATACTTTAAAAAAGAGAGAGAAACTATGAACAGTGGCTACCACTGGGGACCTTTATTTTATATTTTACAGTTTCCTCTACTGCTTTGAATTTATTTTCATGAATATGTGTCACTATTAAAACATAAGGGAAAAATTTAAAGAAGGAACAAGAAACCAATGAAAGTTAATTTACCAAATAGAAAAGAGGGAATTTATCAGGTTTGTCATCAGAAGGCAAATTCAGCAGTAGGGTATGAAGGTCAATAAGACATGATGGCTGATTGGTGGACCCTCCCCAGCCAACTTGGCAACAAGAACATGCTGCTCGCATTCATTAAGCTCTAACTCTCTGAGACCTGATAACATGGCTGAGGAGAGTAGTGGTTCCCTTCGGCACCTGAAGCCAACTCCTGAGTCATCAACACATTAAGGGGGAAAGCGCTGGTGGCCAAAGCCATTGGCAGGGATTTGCACCCAGTGACAGAGTCTCGGCTCAGCCAAAGCAAAAAGCAGCAAGTCTGGCGGATCGCAGTCCCAGCCAATTGCAGAATAGATCTCCAACTTGGTTACCACCAAGTCTTGGTATAGGCGTCTTGGCACAGTGGAGGTGATGACAGAGTTGCAGGTATCCAACAACAGCAGAAGGAAGCAATCAGCAGGACTGGCCAGGATCATACACGCTTGGAGGCTCCCAGAAACACTTGAGGAAAATCTACCAGAGACTGGAATGTCTGAGTCATTTTAACTTAATGATTCAGGTTTCTTTAATTCACCTGGTATACTGAGGCATTACAGTAGAGAGCACAGGGGATACATCCATGAATAAGGTAAACATGAAATTTATTATGTTAAACTGGATAAAAATAAAATTGCCAATATTCAACCTTTTGGATCTACAAAAGATGGCACTTTCTTATGGATCAACATAAATGCATTCTGGCAAGAGAGAATGAAAACCAATGAATTACCCAATTAATTGCTCGATTACAATTATGAAAAGAGCTATGAAGGAGTAATCGGATCTAACCCAGTTGTGTGTGTGTGTGTGTGTGTGTGTGTGTGTGTGTGTGTGTTGCTGGTCAAGAAAGGCTATAAGAGTTACTTTTAAGGAAATGAGAATGAAGAGGAATTAGCTTAGTGAAGGAAAGGGAGGGACGTCATTCCTGGCCGTCAGGTGCAGAGGCCTTGGAGCTCAGGAAACTGGCCTGTTCCAGGGACTGAGAGGGTGACTGAGCCGGTGGAGGGGGCAGAAGTGGAAGAGGCTGAGGCCGGGTGGGACGCAGGAGCCAGCTCAGGCAGAGCCATGCAGGCCATGTTAAGGACTTGAATTTTATCCCATGAGATTTTTTTAAGTGGCATATTTTTTGTATCCAAAAGTTGGCAAAGTCTAGGGAACACTCGTGTTCCAAAGAATGTTCTATCCCCTTTCTTACAGAGGAGGCCCGTGCTCCAGCTAGGGGCCTAGTGCATGTGGTTGCATCAGAATGAAAATCTAGGTTCTTCCAAAGAGCTTTGTCTAGCCAGACTTCCCCTGGGCGGGTGGCCGGGGTGAAGCAGGCAGGGAGGCCAAGGAGGAGGCTTCCCCTTCAATCCCCCCCCACTCCCGGTGGCAGCTCAGCATCCAGGAGTCCTGGGGGAAGCTGGGCACAGAGAAGCAGTAGGTCAGCAGGTCCAGGCAGCTGCTGAGGCTCAGCAGCTCCAGCTAAAGGCGTGTGGGACATCAAGCGCCATGATACCCTCCTGCTGGGCCACCCCAGGAGCCAGCAGCAGGTAGTAGGGTGCCAGGCAGAGGGCAAAGATGAACAGAAGCCCCAGCACCATGGTCCTGGCCACATGCTGGTGCACCAGGCTCACATGCACCAGCAGGAAGACTCTGTGTGGGTGTGTGGGGGGGGGGGGGCGGCGAGCAGCCAGGCAGCAGCGTGGGCGGGGCCAGTGGTGGCCCTGGGTCTGGGCTGCAGCAGCACATGCCGATGAGTTCAGGCGAAAGCCATGGCCACATAGGTGGACAGGTGAAAGACCACCCCAGGTAGTAGGTGAGCCAGAGTGGCAGCGTGAGCGTGAAGAGCACATCGGCCAGGGTTGGGAGACAGCCCCAGGCCCAGCGCCAAGGTGTGAGCAATGGGCACCTCAATGAAGCAAGGAGGGTCATCCCAGGAGTTGCAGCCGCCAACACCAGGTCCCAACACTTTCCCCAGCCCCAATCCACCTCTTGCTCCGTCCTTGCTGGGAGGATACACTAGAAGCAAGGAAATCCAAGTGAGTGGGGATGAGGACTGAGCTCAGCCACCACCCAGGGGGGATGGAGAGGAAGGGATGGACTCCAGAGTTATTTGAAGGTGAGTGGGCTTGATGACAAGCTGTGGGAAATGAGAGGCAGATGTCCCAGATAGCTTGGAAATTTCCAACCTGGTGACTGGGCGGGTGGAGGTGCCCCTCACAGAGGGAGTATGGTTCAGATATGTGGGGGCACAGGCATGTGCAGTCAGCCCAAGCGAGGCTGAGCCAACTGTAGGTTCCGAAGAAACCAGGCTCGAATATAGAGAACCCAGAAAGACCCCAAGCCAGTGGGGGAAGCACCAGTGGGGGAACCAGCAGGGCATGGATGGAGGACCAGGCTTATGATACACTGATCCAGAGGACAAGCCTATGCATAGTGACCTTGGACTTGCCTTGGTGAAGGTCCTCTCCTGGGCTTGCCTGGAGCACCTTGGACAGTTCCTTTTCAGCTCTGTGCCAGGTACTCCAGCCTGTTTCCTACCCCCTAGCTTTTGACCACCAAGAAGTCCTGGATCTGACTCAACTCACTGGACAGCAAAGCAAAAAGAACACAGGCCCTGGAATCAAGCAGATTCAAGATGCACACATTTATTTGCCATGTGACCTTGGGCAAATTACTCAGCTTCACGGAGCCTGTCTTCTCTGCTGTAAAATGGAGATTAAAATACCTACCTCACGGTGCTGTTGGGAGGATTATGAGAAAACATAAGTAAAACTCTGAGCACTGTGGCTGCCGCCGGGGAGACACTTCATAACCATTAGCTCCCTTCCCTCCAGGCAGCACACAGAACTGTACACCCACACAGGCACACACAGGCACACACGGCGCTAGAGACGCAGGCACCCCAAGCAAACAAAACAACACAGACATCTGGGTGTGTTCCTCTCATCTCCCCAAGGCAGGGAAGTGCACAAGCCAATGTCCTGCCCCTATTTTGGACACACAGACAAACTCCTAGGGTGTCTCAAAACCCAGTTCCTCCAGTACCAAAATCTATCCTCTTGCCTTTGACTCTCTCAGGTTTCAATCCTTTGTGGGATCCTGAGAGAGAGTGTTCCTTTCTTGCTCTCTCTCTCAGCTCTGTTCACCATGGCTCTAGTCCCCAAGTGTCCCCCCCACCCCTCGCCACGAACCTCCCCTTGCCATTCCAGTAGATCAGGCCTCTCTTACCTCTTGCTATTCTGGCTATTGCAGCTCTCTCTCTCTCTCTCTCTCTCTCTCTCTCTCTCGTGCGGGCCCTTGGGACCTGGCTTTAAGGAGCTGAGACAGAACAGAATCCACTTCCACCCACACATCCCAGGACATGACATGAAGATTGGGCACAACAGCTGGAGTGGCTGGGGCCCATCTGTGGCAGCTGTGAGCTGGGTTTGTGGGGTGTGGCCAGGGCCCCAAGGGAAGGGAGTGTCATTCCAGGACAAGAGGACACAGGGAGGAAGATAGAAAAGCGTAAGGAAGCCCTGGCAGCTGAATGTCATTTGTGCTTACCTGACCTAGATTTCAGCTGTGGTTTGGGGGGCACATTTCTTGGAGCCTGGCTTCTCCTTGGGCTGAGGAGCCACTGCTGGAGCTCAAGATATTCCTGCTGCTGTCAATCCTAATTGCTCCTCCTCACCAGCTGGCCAGCCCACTCCCTCTACACGCTGCCTTTCCCACAGCCAAGCGTGCGGGCCCTGTAGCAACTAATCAGCTTACAGGTCAAGCCTTGGTAAACAGGAGTCCTCAGCCCATGCCAGCAGTGAGAGGTTTTACTCAAAGTCCTGGCTGGAGACAGCCTGGCTGTGGCATCCTGGGAGGGGTGGAGATGGTAAGGAGTCAGGATTCTAGGGGCTCCAGGCTCTATTTTCAGGGGCTTAAAATGTTCATGAAGAGGGGCAATTCTGGAAAGCAAGGCAGACTTAATCACATCAGGCAGATCATCCCATGTACCCTCAAGTTGAAGAGAGCGGGAGTGCCCTGCCTGCCCACTTCCGACTTGGACAGCTGGTGCAGTGGAAATTGTGCATTCTGGAGTCAATCAGGCCTTAATTCTAGTCTCAGATCTGACACATGGGCACTTAAGCTTTCTGAATCCGTTTTCTCATCTGTAGAACAAGCCAGTATTTAATAATAGCATTTACTGAACACTTATTATGTGCCAGGCACTACTGTAAACACTTCAACCCACTAAATCCCCACAGCAACGCTGAGAAGTATTTGCCATTATTAAACATATTCTGCAAATAAGCTAGTAAGCCGCAGAAACCATTTCCTACCCCCTCCCTTGCTGACCAGTGTGGTAAATCTTAACTAGTTTAATGCCATCATGGGAATTCCATTCTCCTTGCTAGTGATGGGCCTCATAATGAAAATGTGACATAATTCTGACCAGTGGGATGTGAGGGGAAACCTAGGGGTCTTCTAAGAGAGCTTTCCTCTTTCTTTTCACCTTTGGATGTTATGTGCAAATGTGCACTCTGGAGCTGCTGCCACTATTATGCATCCCTGAGGGCAGTAGCCAATAAATTGAAAGCAGAGCAGAAAGTGGAAAGAAAAAAAAAAAGTATTTGATGTCATCATAAGGCATCCTACATTGAAGCTATGTTATCTCTGGACCTCTTATGTGAGTGACAGCTTCCTTATGGTTTTGACCTCTATATATGTAGTGTGTGTGCACTAATGTGTGTGTATGTGTGTGTGGTAAAGATGGTTGGTAATGTGACAGAAGGTACCCTAACATGGTCGCTTTTCCTTGAGCATGGCCACACACACACATCCTTCTGACTCCCTAGGACCTCTGGGATTCACCCCGGGCTTCCGGCACTGCTTTAACAGGCAGCACCCCTTGGAGTTGACTGTTGGGAGCGGTTATAGGGTTAAGCCTCGGACTGACCTGCTGGCAAAGTCACAAACAAGTCCCAGCTTGATCTTGTAACTGCTCCCTAGATCTTTCCTGGGTAGCTAGTGGGCTGTGGGAGGGGCAGCAAGTGCTGCCAAAACAAGTGAAACTTACAACATTGTAGATTACCTTGTTTGTCCCTGATTATAAATAAAGCCTCAGCTTTGCAGTCTGGATCTGTTCTGTGGCTAAAGGGCCCAAGATAAAAAATATAGAAGGGAACACCTCGTGTGGCTCAGAAGGGCATGCGCAGAAGCAGGCACTTGTACTCTGCCACGCTCAATGTGTAAGTGGCAAAAGCCTTACAAACGTGCATGCCTGTTGAACCAGCACTGACACTTCTAGGGAAAGAAAACAGATATGCAAAGGTGATTCACTGTGAGGTTTACAATAGCAAAAAACTGGGAACAATCCACATGTTCCTGCGTGGGGGCCTGAGTAAATACATTACAGTACAACCTTACAATGGCACACTACACAGCCATTAACAACAAGGTAAAATAGGCATGGTGTATTAGCTTTAAAAAGCCAGTAACAAAACAGTATATATGGTCTCGTGTTCATTTTTTTAAATCTGTATAGAAGCATAGAAAAGTACAGTTAAACAATGGAATAGAAAATAGTTATTTGGGGGCATTAACATTGTGGGTTAAATTTCTTTTCTGCTTATTTTCACGTGACAAGAGGAATGCTAGTAAATATCAAAAAGAGCAGTAGATGTCCAAGAGAGAAAGTAGGCCCAGGTAGACAAGATGTCTATTTCAACGATGGCCATACTTTGACCCTGGACGTATTGTATTGGTAACAAGGTGGTTGACTCTGTGTCCCTCTGTGTTCCTGCTGTGACAGGGACATAGCACCGAGAAGCAAGAGGTACTCTACTCTCAGGGTCCCTTGGCTGAACTTGGCATCTTCTTCCTTGTGGGTCTGACCACCTTCTCAGTTCTGACTAAGAACTGGCAGATATCCAGCAGCACCAGGAGCGCCAGGCAGACGACAGCCGGGATGCAGGTGTTCAGTGACTCCTTCAGAGACACCAACGTGAAGATGGACCCTGGAATGGAAAGTCAGGTCTCTGAGGCTCCCTGGGGCACCCAAGAGATCCAGGAGCTCAGGGCTCTCCAGCCCAGGCTGACCAGCTCAAGTCCTCCCCTTAAGCACCCCCCAGGCACACATCCTGAACTAGGTGCACTTGTCCCCATGGCCTCCCGGAGAGAGCAGGACCAGGAATCAGAAGCTTTTTGAATCAATGGAACCCCTTTCCGAGAGCAAGAAAGAAACAGGAGCAATCCAGCCAAATAGGGCAGGAAGGTGGCTAGATAGGCACTTTGGAACAAATTCTCCCTGCTCCAACTCCTTTTCTTAATCCTACTGGAGGGAAGGAGGCCCAGGGGTTGGTGGAGGAAGTGAAAGAAAGATCTGAAAATGAGGGAAGCTCCCGCGATGGAAAGAAAGCCTGGGGGCAGGATGGTAGTGGTGGCAGCCATGGTGACACGAGACCTGGGGGGTATAGAAGCAGCAGCTGTCTTTGTACATCAGCAGTTCCTGTGAGCAGAGCTGCTACGACGGGGTCCCTCCAGGACTTCTAGCCCCAGGCACATTCTCTGCCTTTCTGTTCAGGGGGCTCAGCTTCTTGGTTCCCAACTGCCAGACACATAGGTCAAGTGGCAACTGCTACTCTATCCTCTCATCTCAGGGGTGGGATGGGGGGAGAGCAGTCGGGGCTTTTAGATTACATTATAATACATCCTTATGGTGGAATATCACACAGCCAATAGAAGTGATGAGGTAGAAGGTCTAGTTGACATAAATAGTGTTACAGCAGATTAAGTTTGAAAAGCACCTGCCCTAGTCTGAAGACCATGGAAACTGTAATGCAGCAGGAAGTGCTCCTGGTTCCAGAGAAAAAAGGGGGAGGGGCAATAGTAACGGGGAACAGAGGAACAGCCAGGCCTTCCCATCCTCCTCCCCCAAGAATTCCTCCTTCCCCCTGCCCAGGGGGACGCCCCTTACCCATCATGAGCACGATCAAGAGAACGTTACTGATCTCTTGCAGCTTCGGTGGGCCCAGGGCCAGCAGCAGCCCAGCCAGCAGTTCCAGCCAGCCCACGGTCACCTGGTAGCTCATGGGATCTGGCTGGTAGCCGAACACCTTCAACGGGAACACCTCAGCGAACTGCTCGAACAGGGCTTTCTAGGGGTGGCAGGGAATGCCTGTCAGCCACTCACCAAGGATCCACTTCCTAGCCACTGTACGCGGCATTTGGTGCCTACGTCAACTACCCCCAACAAAGGAGTGACTACTCTAGACCAGGTCCAGGGCTGAGGTCAGCTGGAAAGGAGAGAGCCTCCCTGGGGGGCTGAGCTTTGGAATCAGTAAACGAATTCCTGCTCCAGGGAGAAGGGCTGGATGGTGATGCAGAGATGGACTGAGTCTCTCACTGGCTTCTGCCCAGCCCCAAATTTAAGGAAGAGGAAGCCAGGCTTGGGCCTTCTCATCTAGTGCCAAGGCCTTGGGAACGCCACAACGTCTCTTTACGCCTGGCCTGGCTTCTCTTCAGGCACTGTGCAGCGACTATTTGGAGCTGGGAGAGAGGATGGAAGGGCAGATTGTTGCTCATTAAACAGATTCCACTTTCTACATCATGTGCTGGTGCCTGGATCCCACCGCAATAGACACAAGGGGAGTTGAAGGGGCTCAGAGGGACTCATCTTGCTGAATCAGGCTCCGTCCTGGGCCACATGACTTCATCCTGATCCTCAGGTTGGCTACCTTTTCCTGCTCAGTGATGCAAGGAGGCACTAAGCTGTCTGGCTCTAGGGATGAACTTGCCCAAACCCACCACCTTAAGACAGGAAAGAGGGGGAGAACCCAGGCCTGGGAGAGGGAACTCGCAGGGTCTCCAAGTCTGGCTCTTTGAAAGGCTTGGGGGATTGGTAAGCATAGAACATGAAAGCTTTCCCCAGTCGAGAACTAGACAAAAGGCCTAAGGGCGACTTCTAGACCTCCCTCCCAGGCTCCATCCTCCAGAAAAGGGCTCTCTGGATTCTAAGTTAAGGGAGTGTAACCTTTGGCTTAACTGGTTTGGCTCAGTGGATAGAGTGTCGGCCTGCGGACTGAAGGGTCCCAGGTTCATTCCAGTCAAGGGCATGTACCTTGGTTGCGGGCACATCCCCAGTAGGGGGTGTGCAGGAGGCAGCTGATGGATGTTTCTAACTCTCTATCCCTCTCCCTTCCTCTCTGTAAAAAAAAAAAATCAATAAAATATATATTTTTTAAAGAGAGCGTGTGTAACCTTTACACTTCACCTTCAGGGCGGGTTTCCTACCCTGCCAAACGGGGATTAATAAACCCTGCCTCACGAAGCTCCCAAGAACTCCAGCAAGGAAGGCGCTGTGCTTCTTTTCCACCCCATCTCTCTCCCCCAGGGTCCGGAGCATTCCTCCTGCGGCTCTAGATTCGCCCGGGCCACCAATGCTCATCTGGGACGGGCCCTCCCGACCCTCCCGACCCTCCCGTCTGTGGAAACTCCCCGCGGGGCGTCAACGTCCCAGCCCCAGGCTCTAGCGCCCTCTGGCCCGAAGGCAGGCGGTCGGCGGGGCAAGGGTGCGGGCAGACGGGGGCGGGGCGCGCCGGGCACCGGGGTAACCGCTGGGGCCCACCCACCCGCTGCCCACGCCGCGCCGCTCACCATCTGCTGCGACGCAGAAGCCGAGATCTGCTCCGAGAGCTTGGCCGCCCCCGTGAGCGCGAAGAAGCCGCCCAGCAGGACTCGCAGAGCGGCGACCAGCAGCGCCATGGCCGCGCAGGTCCTCCGGGAGGGCGGGCTCACGCGCCCCAGTCCGGCCCGGCCCGGCCCCAAACCCGCCCCCGCCGCGGATGGACTTCCTCCCGCCCCGGGCGGCTGGAGGACGCGCTAGGGCTTCCCTTTCCTCCTCTTCCAGGAGCGTTGCCACTCTCTTTTGTCCCAGTACCGGGTTGGGGGTTGGGGGTGGGGGGTGGGGGGTGGAGGGGTGGGGGAGGGGGCCGTAGGGCCGACGGACCTGGCATTTGTCTCAAGCCCACTTGCTCCTAACTGACTATATGAGCCCGATTGAATTTAGGGGAAATGTGTCTCCCAGTCAACACGAACAGAGTGGAGTTAGACATGGTATGGAAGTGGCTTGCAGGAGGGCACGGTTAGTTAGGATGCAGAAGACCGGGGCCTCATTCCTGCCTGTGCCGCCCTAGCTGAGAGATCTGCGCTGTCCCCTACGCTCGGTGCGCCGCAGCATCTGCTCCTGTAAGTAGGGATAATGCTGCACCAGCGCCCCGGCGTCTGTAAGAGGCCTAGCACAATGCCTGGCACATGCATGAGCTCAAAAAGTTATTTGCGAATTTATGAAGTTATTAATAATAAATCAATAACGAGTCATTATAAAATGAATTGCTCTTTTGTATCTTTACTTGAAACGTATCTTCTGGTGTCTCTCAGCTGAAATCAAAATGTAAAAGGTGTTTGAAAATTCAGATACTTGTGTGGGATGGGAATGAAGGGATGAGGACAAATATGTGACACCTTCATCAATAAAGAAATTTAAAAAAAAAAAAAGAGGAAGCCATGAGATGGCTGACATCAGGACCAAATGCACTGATCAATTACCTCCTACCCTAGCACCAACCAGTCACTAGAAACCACAACTCTGACCATGAACCTAATTCCCTTAGTCACCATGATTACTGAATTTCCCCTATATAACAATCCCCTTGGAAATCATCAGGGAGCCAGGTCTTTGAACTTTAGGTCACCTGTGACGCCTGCTGTGGGCTAATTTCTTAACTAATAAACCATTGTTTTCTTTGCTGCAAAAAAAAAAAAGAAAATTCAGATACTTGTGATATCCTGGGCAGTTAGGCAGGAGCAGAGTAGCACCAGGCCAGGTACAGAAGGTCCCCAGGGTGGAAAGCCCTGGGTGCCTAGCAACGGGCTAACCTGGGAACTCAGGTATTATAGGGTGGGACCTCACCCCCAGGGTGACCTTACCTCCCCTAGCATATCTCGGGTCATGCGGTTTAGACCCCTGACCTTTCATATCACTGGCCGTGCAGTTCGGACCCTCCCCTGATCGTTCCTTCGCTAATCCCGTGGTACATCTCCTTAGAGGAGAACAAGGGGGGCCGGAGAATAGCCTCATTTGACTCCCTTGCATGACCACTCCCTTAAGCACTAAGGCCTCGGAACAATGAGGTTCTGAACCACATGAAATATGAACAAAGCCTCAGGTATGTTGACCACAGAGACAGAGTTTTGGTCAAACTACAGATAAATGACATCTAGGCCTCAGTAGTGTTTCGGCTCCAGGCCCAGAAAAGCAGCAAGGCCAGGCAGGCAACACCATAGCTGACATCAGGACCAGCTGCAATGACTAATGAGCCCCTCCCTGCCTTGGCCCCAATCAATCAGTGGAGACCACAACTCTGAGGAGCCATACCAGGAAAATCTGATGAATACGCTACTGAGATCCTCCCGAGACCACGAGATAAAAGCCATTAAGAGGAAAGACCGAGCACATGCTGGTGCTCGTACTCATATTCTCTCTCTTCTCTCGCCTTTCTCCCCCTCCCTCCCATCCTCTCTCCCTCCCTCTCTCTCTCTCTCTCTCTGTCACACACACATACGTGCCTTTCCCCCCTTCTCCATCCTCCAGGCGTCTTTTGTCTTTCTTTCTCCTACGCTCCAAGGGCCCTTGTTTTGCCTCCGTAACTTGCTTCCTGACGCCACGCAGCTAGTTGGCTCACTTCTTCCACAGCTCACGTCTACCCCTGTGACTTTCTAAACAAACTTGCACTTGTATTTGAGTTCCCTGGCTCTGAATTCTTTTCTTAGTCGAACTCAAGGACCAAAGTCTAACATCTGATGCAGTTCGCTATTAATACTTATAGCTGTGAGCCGAAACCGGTTTGGCTCAGTGGATAGAGCGTCGGCCTGTGGACTCAAGGGTCCCAGGTTCGATTCCGGTCAAGGGCATGTACCTTGGTTGCGGGCACATCCCCAGTAGGGGGTGTGCAAGAGGCAGCTGATCAATGTTTCTCTCTCATCCGATGTTTCTAACTCTCTATCCCTCTCTCTTCCTCTCTGTAAAAAATCAATAAAATATATTTTTTAAAAAAAATACTTATAGCTGTGAGAGAGAGGTTTTCACAGATCTGATTTTACCTGGAAATCTGTATAGACCTGGATGGGCAAACTGGGCCAAATTCGGTCAGTTGTATGGGATGTATTTTTTACTCCCTCCTCCTCCACCAACTAATGTTTGTTTGTTTACACTAGAGGCTGGGTGCCATGCACTGGTGGGGTCCCTCGGCCTGGCCTGCGCCTTCTCGCAATCTGGGACCCCTCAAGGGATGTCGGACTGCCAGTTTCTGCCAGGTCCCCACAGACCAGGCTGAGGGACCCCACCAGTGCACGAATCCATGCACCAGGCCTCTAACATGCATATAAGATCTTTGGTTAATCTCTTCTCGCCCTCCCCCCTCCCTCCTTCCCTCTGAGATTCATAGTCTGTTCCATGTTTCCATGCCTGTGTGCTGAGCGTCTGCCCCTGGTGGTCAGTACGCGTCATAGCTACCAGTCGAACCGAACGGCTGCTTAGGTTTTTATATATATAGATTTTTAATGATAAAATTTTTAAAGGCAGCTTCATGAAAGGAAAATTATATGGATTCATATTTCAATGTTCATAGTTTTATTGAAACAGCCACATTCATTTGTCTGTGTACTGTCTACAGTTGCATTTGTGCTATAACTGCCGACTGAGTACTGCAGTTGCCACCTATGGCCTGCAAAGCCTAAAATATTCACTATTTAGCCTGGGCCAGTGTGGCTAATTGGTTAAAGCATAGGCCCAAGCACTAAAGGGTCGAGGGTCCGATTCCCAGTCAAGGGCATGTACCTGGCTTGTGGGTTCTCTCCCAGCTTCCAGCAACCCCCTACCTCCCACCACAAACACACACACACACACACACACACACACCATCAGGAAGAGTGTGGGAGGCAACTAATCTACCGTATTTTCCGGCGTAGAAAACGACTTTTTAACCCAGGAAAATCTTTTATGCGCCCAGTCGTCTTATACGCCGGAAAATACGGTATGTGCCTCTCTCACATCAATGCTTCTCTTTTTCCCCATTTCTCCCTTCCTCCCTCCCTCCTTTCCACTCTCTCTCTGAAAAGCAATGGAAAAAATATCCTTGGGTGAGGATTAACAAAACGAACAAAAAATCACTATCTGGCCCTTTATGAAAAAAAGTTTGCCAAACCCTGGTCTAGTGGGCCAGAGAGGCCCCCCTACAGGGGTCTCAAACTCTCCTGCTGCTTTCATTTCCTGTTCATCAAGCTGCTTGGATCTTTTTTTTTCTACCTACCACAACCTGCTATAGTAGGAGGCAGGCTGGCTGAAGACAAACACGTCCTACGTGCTTCTAAATGCCAAGCAGTTTCAACATCCAGGTGTGCTATTTATTACATTATAAATTGGACCTTTCACTACCTACATCTTTGTCATTAATCCAAATTATTTGATCAGTCAATAAAATGATATACAATTATGTATAAATGTGTAATGATTAAATTCCTCAACAAAAAGTAAAATTATTCAAACATTTAATCACTGAAAACACATAAGCACATTAGGAAATTATATTTTAGGATACTTATCCCATACAAAAATTAACACAAAGTTATAGAATTTGATAAGCAATATACACATTTACTATTCTTTCTCCTTTACTAATTTTTCTATTCTTGGAATTAAAGATGTGACTGCAAGTCTTAGGGCAGGACCAGAAACCAACAGATTTCTTTGTTTTGACTCAGTCAAAGCTGAAAATGTAGCATCACATAAGTAAATAGTTGAAAAAGGCAATAAAAATTTCATTGCCCTTTCATGGAGTTCTGGGTAACCTATCTTTGCTCTTATCCAAAACTGAGTTACAGACATTGATTTAAATACTGATTTTAATTCTAAATCTGAAGATAACTGTGCTAGTTTTTCTTCTTCCAAGTCCTTGAGATTACTATTTTGGTGATACATGAAAGGATTAATTATCCACAAATTTCCCAGGCGCAAGTCTTCTTCTGGTGGATAACAGTCACTGAACATTTGATAAAGTCCTTCCAGGTGCTCAAAAACAGTGCTGGAAATGCTTCTCATATTTAAGCTGGATGAGTTTGAGAATTCGGAAAATGAAGGAAACATGTCATAATCATTCTCTTGTGTGCGCTTCAACCACATTTTTAACTTTTCTTTAAGTATATCCATTTTATTATACAAATTGAAGAGCGTAGTCATACTTCCTTGGAGACTTAAATTTAGTTCATTTATAAGTGAAAAAATATCTGATAAATAGGCCAGCCTTGCCACCCATTCCTCATCAAGAAAATACTTGGCCAAATCGGAATGCTGCTGATTTAAAAAAATTTCAATTTCATGTCGTAATTCAAATAATCTTGTTAAAATTCTCCCTCTCGATATCCATCGTATTTCAGCAGGAAGTGGTAAATTCACATGCTCAGAACCCATCATCTCTTCACACAAAATTGTTAACATCCGTGAATTCAAGGCATTGCTCTTTATAAAACTTAAAATTTGTGCTGACTGCAAAAGAATTTTATGTAAGCATGGAGACAATTTTTCTGCTGCTAAATGTTCACGGTGAATAAAACAATGCGTAAATGCCAGTGTATTCATGGCAACTTCGTGAATTTTTTCCCTTAAACCAGAATACCTGCCAGTCATGCTTGCAGCTCCATCTGTACAGAGACCAACACAGTATTTCCAATTCAGAGATTTACTATGAATATATTTATTTATTAGTTCAAATAGTTCAACACCAGTTATTTTAGAAGGCATTTCAATACAACATAATAATTCTTCTTTTATATCACTACAATCATTATCAATGAAACGAATATAGCACAAAAGAAGGGTGGTATTTGAGATTTCTGAAGACTCATCTATCTGAAGGGCAAACCACTTTGACTCTCTGACTTTTTGAATCAGCTGTTCCTCAACATCTGCAGACAGTTCATCAATCCTGTGTCCGATCATACTATTAGAAAGAGGAATGGTTTTCATTTTGTCTCCAGCACTTGAACCCCAAACTTCTGAACACATTTCTACTAAGTGTGGTTTAATTAACTCTTCAGCAATGGAGAACGGCTTCTTGCTGGCAGCAATTTGGAAAGCAATTAAATAAGAAGCTTTCACAAGTGACTTTTCAACTAGTAAACACTTTTTAAAAGAACTATTTTGACATTCCATTTCAAGTGATTTTTGTTCAAAAAAATCTACTGGTTTGTTTTCCAATTCTGCATGTTTTGTCTTTAAGTGATGAGAAAGATTTGCTGGCTTCATGTGTTCAGCAGATAAGATTTCTCCACAAATGACACACTGAGGCCGTGGTGAACTTTCTTTTGATCCAGGATAGATAATAAAACCAACTTTTAAATATTCTACATCATAAGTCTGGAAAAAATCTATTTTTTTTTTCTTTGCAGGTGGAGAATCAAGTTCCACATCATTCTTCCCATTGGGCATAGGTAAATCTGAATGAAATATTTGAATTTCTGTTATTTTCAAGAATAAGCTATGTTATTGATGTTTTACTCATACATATTTAAAGTTTATACTTTTTTTTACTACTTATCAAAGGAATGTACTAAAGCTTAAACACAAACCATAATACTTCCATGATGCCATTGAAAACAGAATTTCTCCTTTGTCCAAAGCTTGGTCACTGACTAAAATAAAACTGTAAGCTGTGGTACATGAACAAGAGATTCTGTCTATTCAATAGATAACTGGAATCAGGGTTGAAGTCCACAGAATACATCATATTAAGAATCAATTACTTCACTTTTTAAAAACTCAGGGGGGAAAAAGAGAAAAGAAATGTTACAAAAAGTTAATATTTGGTAAATCTAGATGAAGGATATATTGGTGTTTGTTGTGCTATATTTTCAATCTTCCTGAATTTTGAAATTTTTCCAAATTAAAGTTGGAGGGGGGAAAGGGTTAATTAGTAGTGAGTGTGCAGAGAAATTAATGCTCTCAAAACATTGAAAGTTGGAGCATAAATTGATGTGCTTTTCAGAAGGGCAATTTTGCAACATACATAAAAAAAATTGGGGAAGGTAATGGGGGGATGAGGACAAATATGTAATACCTTAATCAATAAAGAAATTAAAAAACAAAACAAAACTATGATAGCTTTTGCCCTGGCTGGTATTTCTCAGTGATTAGAGCATTGACCCCAGTCAGGGGCACATACCTGGGTTGCAGGCTCAATTCCTGGTGCACTGGGGTATGAGTAGGAGGCAGGTAACCAATCAATGTGTCTCTATTACATCAATGTTTTTCTTTCCCTCTCTCCCTCCTTTCCACTCTCTCTAAAAATCAATGGAAAAAATATCCTCAAGTGAGGGATGGCAAAAAAAAGTCTATGATAGATTTTGAAACTATAATTCCACTACTTAGAATTTATCCTAAGAATAAAATTAGACAAGTGTACAAAGATCCATTTACACAGCTTAACTCAACATTTTTTATAATATTAAAAAATGAAGTAATCTAATTGCCCAATCTTAAAGGAATGGGTATGTTATATACACTGGAATCTATGCACATCTTTTAAGAATCTCAATGTATATTTAAATTTATATTCATATGGAATGGTTTCTGGTTTCTGATGCAATTCAAATAAAAGTGTAGTTTATAACAGTATATAGGAAACAATCTAACATTTAACATAGAAAATTTTTTAATGCATAAGCACACATACCTACACATTTAGATGTCCACAGATCCTTTACTACCTTCCACATGTGAATGTGCATATAATATTAATTCATGTACACAAAGAGTGTATCATTTTAATGGGAATATAAAGCAATCAAACTTACTGAGGAAGGAAAATGGGATTCTCCCTGACTCCTACCAAAAGAAAGGCATCCTTCATAAAAACTCATGATTACTTTTTATATTTTTTATTGATTTCAGAGAGAAGGGAGATGGAGAGAGAGATAGAAACATGAGTGAGAGAGAAACATCGATCAGCTGCTTCCTACATGTCCTCTACTGGTGATTGAGCCAGCAACCCAGACATGTGTCCTGACTGGGAATTGAACTGTGACCTCCTGGTTCCTGGGATGACACCCAACCAACTGAACTTCACTGGCCTAGCTCATGATTATTTTTTGACAGAGTAAGCTTTTAAATACACTATATTCGATGAAGTAAAATTAAGAACAAAAATCAGCCCTGGCTAGTGTGGCTCAGTTGGTTAGGCGTCGTCCCATGCACCAGGAAGTTGCCAGTTCAGTTCCCAGTTGGGGCACATGCCCAGGTTGCGGGCTTGATCCCAGGTAGGGGGTATGTAGGAGGCAGCCAACTGATGTCTAGTTCTCACATCAATGTTTGTTTGTTTCTTTCTTTCTTCCTCTCTCTCTCTCTCCCTCTTCTTTCCTCTATCTCTAAAAAGAAAAAATCAAGCCCTATCTGGTTTGGCTCAGTGGATAGCTTGATTACGGTCAAGGGCACATGCCCGGGTTGCAGGCTTGATCCCCAATGTGGGGCATGCAGGAGGCGGCCGATCAATGATTCTCTCTCATCACTAATGTTTCTATATCTCTCTCCCTCTCCCTTCTCTCTGAAATCAATAAAAATATATTTGAAACACAAAACAAAATAAAATAAAAAAATAAATACAAAAAAAATTTTAAATTAAAAAATGCTTTGAGCAGAGCTATGAAAGTAACTGAAAATATAAGGGTAGGTGGGGTTAAAAGCTATAAAATGGATTGGAGCAACAGTTTATAACCTTTTCAAGTATGAATTCAAATAATTTTCCTTATCAAAAATACCTCAGACATACAGTCATACTTTTAGTAACTGACAAATCAACTTATAGTATTTTTTAAAAAAAGAACTAAGATTAAATCACTAATGCTTTTAAAAATTTTGTATTTAGTAATTGTGATAGCTTATCTATACATCTGGAAAACAGATGTTTGTCTACTCTACACGTAATGCTTTGTGTGCATATGGATTCAATTTAGTAGTTATTAGTGTAAATGACAATAATTATAAGAGAAATAAATTAGATGTTCAAAAGATTAAATGTTTTCACATTTAAGTAATTACCAATGACTTTCTTTTCCTTTCTTTAAAAACAAACAAACAGAGGACACACTTTCCTCATGTGGAAAGCACAGGACACATACCTGTCTGACATTCCTTGTGTTGTGTTTGTGGTTTGCAAGAGATGGCCTTGGTCTGTGTGGCGGGCTTGCACAATAATGCTTTGTTCTTTAAAAGCCGGGCAGACTGGGAATAAAGAAGTTTCATGGCATCTGTCTGTGTATTTCCCTAGTTAAAAACAAATTAAGAAACCAAAGAGAGATTTTCTTTTAGTATCTCATCACTAATAATAATTGCTATCAATTGAAAGGTGGCATATATCAAGAGAAATATAATTCCTCTGAGTGATTGTAATAAAGAAGTCCCTATGGAAAATATACACTAACTCCTAATTCTTCTAATCAGTATTCCATTTACTGAAAATACTCTACCCATAGTAAGTATAATCAAAACAATGAAAACAATCTTTGCTAATTAGGACAACTATTTAGAAAAATTAGAGCCGATGTCAGACTATATGCAAAAATATATTCCATATCAATCAATAACCTCAAAATGAAAAATATTAACTGGAGAACTTTTAAATGAACAGAACAAGAAAAAAGTATTCTTAAATAAAACATGAGAGTTAAAAACAGCCCTAATCAGTTTGGCTCAGTGGATGGAGCGTCGGCCTGCAGACTTAAGGGTCCCAGGTTTGATTCCGGTCAAGAGCACGTACCTTGGTGGCGGGCACATCCCCAGTGTGGGGGGTGCGGGAGGTGGCTGATCGGTGTTTCTCTCTCATCAATGTTTCTGGCTCTCTATCCCTCTCCCTTCCTCTCTGTAAAAAATCAGTAAAATATATATATTTTTTTAAAAAGGCAGATAAGATGGACATATTTGAATTTTTTTTGCAAACAAAGGTCTTTATAAAACAAAGTTGAACTCTGGATGGTGTGGCTCAACTGGTTGAAATGTCATTCTGCATACTGAAAGGTTTCAGGTACAATTCCTGGTCAGGGCACATTCTCAGAATGCAGGTTCCATCCCTGGTTTGGGTGCGTGCTGGAAGCAACTGATTGATATCTCTCTCCTCTCTCTCCTCTCTCTCTCTCCTCTCTCTCCTCTCTCTCTCTCTCTCTCTCTCTCTCTCTCTCTCTCTCTCTCTCTCTCTTCCCCCCCCTTTCCCTTCCTCTTTCAAATCAATAAAAACACATCCTTGGGTAAGGATTTCTAAAAAAAATTGAAGAATAAGCAACAGAGTGGGAGAATGTATTTAAAACATGTTTTTTCATTCAGTTAATATTTACTGAATGTTCAGTATAAGCCAGGCAATGTTCTAAGCCCAGGGGATACAGCAAAAACAAGACAAAGTCCTACTCTCATGTAACTTACATTCTAGAGGGAGGCACAGAAGATAAACAAGTAAGACAAATATATAATGCATAATTTTAGGGAATGATAAGTGCTATGAAAGAAATAAAGTAGGGTAAGAGAATGGAGAGTGATGGTGTGGAGGAAGGAGTAAACATTTGAGCAGAGACCTTCTGAATATTCAAAAGAGCAAGCCATGCAAAGGCCTGAGGTCAGCAGATTACAGGCAGAGGAATGTTAGGTGCAAATCTGTGAAGTGGGAAAGAGCTTGGCCTGCTTTAGGAATATCAACAAGAACAAGGCTGAATAAGTAAGCAGGGGTGAGAATGATACATTTGGAAAGGTAGGCAGAAGCCAAACTGTATAGGGTCTGGAAGGACTGTGTTTTAAATTTTTAAAATAGATAATATATGCAATAATTTTGAGTTATATAATAATACAAAGGGTATAAAAGTATATACATAAAAAGTTTTCTATGCTTCTCTGCCATCTAGCCATACAACCACTCTTCCCAATTTCCTATAGATTTTTCCAAAGATGGCCTATGTCAATGATTATTTTAAAAATATATTTTATTGGACCCAACAAAGATGGCGGCATAGGTTAACACCTGAACCTGCTGCCATGCACAACCACATCAAAACTACAACTAAAAAATAAAACGAATACCATCCAGAACCATGGGAAGGCTGGCTGAGTGGAAATTCTACAACTAGAAGGAAAGAGAAAAACGCATTGAGTCCGGTAGGAGATGCGGAAGTGTGGAAGTGTGGGTACAGAGGTGCGCGTGAAACAGGCTGGCAACTGGGTACGCTGTTGTCTTTTTCAATCGGGAGGAAGATACAAGCTCCCAAATGCTCTGAACTCCAGTTCCGGGCGAGACTCTGGGGACCCAGACTCATACGGAGAGAAACTGGACTGTCTGGCATCGGGCCGGAACGCGAGGGCAGCTTTCTCTCAGAGGTGCTCGCAGCGATCATTGTTTCTGCACAGTGCTGCGAGACACATAGACCCGGGGGCCTCTTTGGGGGCAGCGCTGATGGGCAGCCATTGCTGTTTGCTCTGCCCTGGTGGTTCCCTAAGACCCCGCCCCACCCTATTTACAACCCCACCCAAGCTGTGCACAGAGGCTTTTGCATATCAATGGCCTGGCCTTTTGCAGTCTAAAACCTAACAAACTGCAGCTGGGTCAGAGAGCCCCAGAGCTTCCAAAAGAAGGCCCGAGGCTCCACAGCAGGTTGCATTGCTTCACAGGTGGGCCTCATCTGGGCACCTCCAAACCCCAAACAAAGAGGAGGAATCTGCAGATCTCTCTGTAGCTCCTGCTGAGTGGCCTCAGGCAGTGCCTAACTTTGCGCCTCCTTGGAGATCCAATAGCCCGTGTACCCAGTGGTCAGAGTGAGACTATCCAGATTGCAACTCTTTACATCCATAAGAGACACACTCAGGGGGCAGACTCAGTGACGGCCAAAGCCCCACTGAAGCAAGTCTTGCCCCATAAGGGTGTCTCCAGCACAGAAGTTCTCCCATTGTAGACACAACTGGTCCTCACAGCCAACTGGCCTGGAAGTCAATTCCTCCCAGTGATACCAACAGCAATCAAGGCTTAACTACAACAAGACTGTGCACACAGCACACAAAGGAGTGCACCACGAGTGTCCACCTCAGGTAATTGGGGAGGCTGAGCCACTGGGCCCTATAGGACACCTAGCACACAAAGCCACTCTATCAACACAGGGAAGCAGCCAAAATGCAGAGACAAAGAAATAGGTCACAAATGAAAGAAATGGAGGAAAGCAAACTACTAGATATAGAGTTCAAAACCACAGTTATAAGGTTACTCAAGAATTTTCTAGAAACCTCCAAGAAATATAGTGAGACCCTCAAGGATATGAAAAAGGACCAACTAGAAATTAAGCATACACTGACTGAAATAAAGAATAATATACAGAGATCCAACGGCAGACTAGAGGATCCCAAGAATCAAGTCAAAGATTTGAAATACGAAGAAGCAAAAAACACACAACCAGGAAAGAAAAAAAGAAAAAAGAATCCAACAATATGAAGATAGTGTAAGGAGCCTCTGGGACAACTTCAAGCATACCAACATCAGAATTATGGGGGTGCCAGAAGAAGAGAGAGAGCAAGATATTGAAAACCTATTTGAAGAAATAATGACTGAAAACTTCCCCTACCTGGTTAAAGAAATAGACTTACAAGTCCAGGAAGCGCACAGAACCCCAAACAAAAGGAATCCAAAGAGGACCACACCAAGACACATCATAATTAAAATGCCAAGAACAAAAGACAAAGAGAGAATATTAAAAGCAGCAAGAGAAAAACAGTTTCCTACAAGGGAGTACCCATACAATTGTCAGCTGATTTCTCAACAGAAACTATGCAGGCCAGAAGGGAGTGGCAAGAAATATTCAAAGTGATGAATAACAAGAGCCTACAACCAAGATTACGCTACCCAGCAAAGCTATCATTTAGAATTGAAGGGCAGATAAAGAGCTTCACAGATAAGAAACAGCTAAAGGAGTTCATCACCGCCAAACCAGCATTATATGAAATGCTGAAGGGTATTCTTTAAAAAGAGGAAGATGAAGAAAAAGGTAAAGATAAAAATTATGAACAACAAAGTGACAACAAATACATATCTATCAACAAGTGAATCTAAAAATCAAGTGAATAAAAAATTTGATGAACAAAATAAACTGGTGAATATAATAGAATCAGGGGCATAGAAAGGGAGTGGACTGACAATTCTCGGGGGAAGGGAGTGTGGGGGGTGCGGGAAGAAACTGGACAAAAATCGTACACCTATGGATGAGGACAGTGAGGAGGGGGTTAAGAGGAGAGGGTGGGGTGGGAACCGGGTGGAGGGGAGCTATGGAGGGAAAAAGAGGAACAACTGTAATAATCTGAACAATAAAGGTTTATTTTAAATAATAATAAAATAAAATAAATAAAACTGTATTTTATTGATTTCAGAGAAGGAAGGAGAGATAGAAACATCAATGATGAGAGAGAATCATTGATCAGCTGCCTCCTGCACACTACACAACCCGGGCATATGCCCTGACCGGGAATCGAACCGTGACCTCCTGGTTCATAGGTCGACACTCAATCACTGAGCCACGCCAGCCGGGCTATGTCAATGATTTTCAATGGTGTGCCATGGCATACTGGTGTGTCGCAAAAATTTTTAAAGCATGCAATACCTGACTAGTCAGGGGCATTGACCTCTTTTACCTTAGATTTAATTAAAAAATTACAACAGCCAACACAATATGAATGAATGAATCAATCAATCAATCAAAATTATACCTATTATTTTTTGTCAGATGGGCAAAAAATATATTTTTTGGTGTGCTGCAGAATTTTAGTAATTAGTTTATGTCTGTCATGAGATGAGAAAGGTTGAAAATTGCTAGTTTATGGAATTAAATAAGTTGCTTCTGACTACAAAGCTTCTGACTACAAATGATCATATTATTAGTAAGGTTCTGCATTGTCACTTAGTAAGCTATCTTGGAGGTATATTTACATAACTTTGTATAAAGCTGCCTCCTAGGGGCTTTATACATTGAATGTACCTCAGGGAATGTGAAGTGTCTCAGCTGAACTTCTTTTGTTGTTGTTGATCCTCACCCAACGATATTTTTCCACTGATTTTTTAATATATTTTATTGATTTTTAGAGAGGAAGTGAGACAGAGAGAGATAGAAACATTAATGATGAGAGAGAATCATTGATTGGCTGCCTCCTGCATGCCCCCTACTGAGGATTGAGCCTGCAACCCAGGCATGTGCCCTTGGCAGGAATCGAACCTGGGACCTTTCAGTCTGCAGGCTGATGCTCTATCGAGCCAAACCAGCTAGGGCTTTCCACTGATTTTTAGAGAGAATGGAAGGGAGGGGAAAAAACATTGATGTAATCAAACACAGGACCCTTCAGTCTTCGGGCCAAAGCTCTATCCACTGAACTAAAGTGGCTAGGGCATCTGCTTCTGAACATTTAAATGTTACAAATCTTTTGCTGTTATAAACAATGCTGCAATATCCTTACACATAAATTAATTCTACATGTGCTATTATCCTATATAATACAAGCCTAATATGCAAATCGACCGAATAGCAGAACCACCAGCAGAAAGACCTGTCACTATGACATGCACTGACCACCAGGGGGCAGACACTCAATGCAGGAGCTGTCCCCTGGTGTGCTCCCACAGGGGGAGCACCACTCACCCAGAAGCCGGGCTCACAGCTGGCGAGCGCAGCGGCAGCAGCACTAAGCAGCGCTAAGCAGCGAGCCCAGCGGTAAGGTGCAACGAGCAAGCGGGCAGTAAGGAAGGGTTGTGGATTGCAAGAGGGATGTCCGACTACTGCGGAGAGCGGGCCTAAGCCAGCAGGCAGACATCCCCTGAGAGGTCCTGGACTGCGAGAAGGCAAAGGTCAGTCTGAGGCCTCCTCCCCACCCCAATGCACAAATTTCGTGCACTGGGCCTCTATTATCTATATAAAAAGGTCTTACAAGTGCTGTTTGGTGGGTCAAAAGTATATTAAAATCTGTATGTGACAGACTTTAATTATGATGGTATTGCCAAGTTGCTTTCCATAGAAGTCATATCAAATTAAATGACCTTCCTCTGACCGGTCAGTAGATTGAGCATCATCCTGTGCACCAAGAGATCATTGGTTCGATTCCCAGTCAGGGCACATGCCTGAGTTGTGGGCTCAATCCCCAGTCGGGGGCATGCAAAGGCAGCTGACCAATGATTCTCTCATCATTGATGTTTCTATTTCTCTCTCCCTCTCGGAAATCAATAAAAAAATATAAAAATAATTAAGTGACCTTCAGCAATGTATGTGAGCCTGTTTCCTAGCACTGTTTCCCACTTTTTCATCTCATGACACACATAAACTAATTACTAAAATTCTGCAGCACACCAAAAAATATATTTTTGCCCATATGACAAAGGTATAATTTTGACTCATTCACACCAGTGGCTATTTCTGTGTTTACTGTTGTCATTCTCTTATTTGACAATCTAAGGGAAAAGAGACTGGCGTCCCTGGCTAAATGGTCCAGTATTGCATGTTTTAAGAATTCTTGCAGCACACCAGTGTGCCACAATACGACAACTGAAAATCGCTGCTCTAGTCAACACATTATCAAACTTTTTGCTATTTCTCAATAAGTGAAAAATTAATAATAGTATCATTAGGTATTTTTCATGGTTAATCATTATTTGTATTTCCTCATCTGTGAACTTTCTATTCATATCCTTTGCTCAGTTTTCCTTTGTCTTATAAAAAAATTGTATGCATATTTTTGAATGGGTAACATGACATGTGACATAAATTCCAAAGATTCAAATAGTAAATAAAACTATAATTCTCCCTCTTAAAATTCTCCCTCAGTTATTGAGTTCTCCATAGAGCCACCACTATTATCTATTTATTGGCTGCCTTCCAGAGATATTCTATATATGTATGTACAGGCATGTGTTTTGTCTGTTTTTAAAACAGAAATGGCAGCATGCTATACTGTTTTGTCTTTTTCACTTATATGTAAGACTGCTCTATGTCTGTACATAAAGAGCTGCCTCATTCTTTTTTATTTTAACTGCATGGTATTCCACTGTATGGATATAATATATTTAACTACAGTCCCAACACTGCCACTGTGTATGCTTGTGCAGGGGATTCCACTTGCCAGGCCACATAACTGAGAGGTTGGAGAGGGGTGCATTTCAGGCTTTACCCATGGTCTTCATTTTGGTTTAACTTGTGCAGTAGAAATCCAACTGTACTTTTTTTCCATGTTTACTGAGTTCTCACAATACTATTTATTGAATAATCTAGATTTCTTCTACTAATCTAAAATGCCAATTTTATTATTTCTAAAATCTCATATATATTTAGATCTATTTCTGGACATCATTTCTGTTGAGCTTGTCCATCTGTTCATGGCTTCAGTATCAGTTGTTTCAACTATGTAGAGCTTTATAAAATTTGCAACTTTCCCCATAATTTTTAAAACTAGCTCTTCCCTCTTCTTTATTCTTCTTTTTCAGAATTTCATTGAAGGTGTCTAAGCAGTGAAGTCACACAATCTGGTTTTGTTTTAAGATCATTTTGGCAACAGTATGAAGAAGAAAAAACCGCAAAGGGGAAAAAGGGAAGCAGGAAAACAGGTAGGAAACCATTGCAATAATCCAGAAGAAAGATGATGGTGGCTCAAACTAAGGAGGTAACAAGAACACTGGAGAAGATGTCTGGAAGGAATAAAAGGGCCCTGTTTTAGACATATTGGTTGAGATACCTATTAACCATCTAAGTGTAATTAATCATCTAAATGTCAAGTAAGCAGCTGGATACATGAATCGGGAACTCAGAGATTAGGGCAAAAGAAATAAAACTGGGGATCAGCCACCACCTGGGTGCTATTCAAAACCACAGGACTGCCCTGGCTGGTTTGGCTCAGCAGATAGAGCGTCAGCCTGCGGACTGAAAGGTCCCAAGTTCAATTCTGGTCAAGGGCACGTGCTGGGTTGTGTGCTCGAGCCCCCGTGGGGGACATGCAGGAGGCAAACAATCAATGATTCTCTCACCCCATTGATGTTTCTATCTCCCTCTCCCTTTCTCTCTAAAATCAATAAAAATAAAAATAAAAATAAAAAATAAAATCAATAAAAATATTTTTAATAAAAAATAAAATAAAATAAAACCACAGGACTGTATGAGTTACCTAGGAAGCAATGTAGGTTAAGAAAAGGTACGAGTATGATGGCCTAGAAATTGAAGAAGGTATTTCAAGAAGAAAGGGGGGAAAAAAGCCCTAGCTGGTCTGGCTCCGTAGATGGAGCATCAGCCTTCACACTGAAGGGTCCCAGGTTTGATACCGGTCAAGGGCACATGCCCGGGTTGCAGGCTCGATCACCAGTAGGGGGCGTGCAGGAATGATCAATTGTATCAAATGTTACAGAAAAGATGAGGAGAATGAGAACTGAAAATTGACATTGGATTTGGCAAAATAAAAAGTGATAGTGACCTTGACAAGCAGTTTCAGTGAAGAGGTGCAGACTAAAGCCTGACTAGAGTGAGCTAAGGAAAAATCACATTTTAAAACATGGAGGCAGCAAGTAGAGGCCCACCTTTAGAGGAGTTTTTCCAAAATGGAGAGCAGAGAAATGGGACAGTGGCGAGAGGGCCATGGTGTTAAAGAAGGATTTTTTTCAAGAAGCATTACTGCATATTTCTGTGTTGGTTAAAATGATGAGTTGGAAGGGGGAAAAATCCAAAATATATTAAAAAATCCTATTGCCCTAGCCAGTTTGGCTAAGGAGGTAGAGCGTCGGCCTATGGACTGAAGGGTTTGATTCCGGTCAAGGGCATGTACCTCAGTTGTAGGCTCCCAGCCCTGGTGGGTGGCATGTGGGAGGCAACCAATCAATACATCTCTCTCACATCAGTGTTTCTCTCTGTCTCTCCCTCTCCCTTCCACTCTCTCTAAAAATCAATGAAAAAAATATCCTTAAGTGAGGAAAAAAAAAAAGAAATCATATAAAACAATAAGAAAGACACAATTGAACACAAAATTTGAAAAAATTAAAAACAGAAAATTTAAAGCAAATTCAAATGTTCAAAAACAGAAATTAAAGCAAACTCATTAGTAATCAGTGACAGGAAAAAGAAGACAACAATAAGATATTACTAAACAGACTGGCAAGAAAAATGTTTACATCTGACAACATTAAATGATAGGCTGTGGAAAATGAGTACAATCATAAACTGCTGGTGGGAATAAAAATTGGAACGGCCTCTCTGCAAGGCAATTAAAAAACTAAAACTACAAATATTGCTTTGACCCCAAAATTCCACTTTTCCATATCTACACTAGACAAAAACCTGCACGTGTGCACAAGGATGTTCACTGTAGCAGAGATTTTTAATAGTGAAAAAATGGAAGCAACCTAATGTTCATCAATATGCAGTGGACAAAAAAAATGTGGTTCCTACATACAGTATAATACCAAATAACAGTCAATAGGAATGTACCAAATCTATTAGGTCTCACATGGATACTTGAAAAACAATATTAAATATTTTCTATGGATTTGCATGTATGAATGTGAAAGACTAAAAATGGTCTGAAAGGACACACACCAAACTCCTAATAGCAGTTACATCTAGAAATATGAAAAGTGATCATTTAAAAAATCCTATATAATAAAAGGCTAATATGCAAATTGTCCCGTCAGGAGTTCGACTGACCGGGAATTTGACTGACTGGGAGTTCGACCGCTTGCTATGACATGCGCTGACCACCAGGGGGTGGCGCGGAACAAAGGAAGTCAGCAGCCGACCGGCAGTCAGCAGCCTGGGGAAGGGAAGGAAGACCCTGGCTGGCAGCGGGAAGGCCCCGTTTGGCCCTGATCACTGGCCAGGCCTAGGGACCCTACCCATGCATGAATTTCATGCACCAGGCCTCTTGTAAATAAATAAAAGGATAAGGAAAAAAAAACACTGAGCAAATAAGCCAAATCTAACAATGGCTAATTCTGGATGGTGAAGTATGGCTCTGGGCCAAGTCCAGCCCAGCACTGTTTTTGTAAATAAAAGCGTATTAGGACACAGCCTCTTACTGTGCTGCAATGGCAGAGGTGAAGAGTTGAAACCCAGACCATATGACCTGCAAAGTTTAAAATATTTACTATCTAGACCTTTATACAAAAAGTTTGCTGACCTTTGCAGACTTCCTTCTTTGTATGTTTCTGTATCTAACTGTTACCCCAAATTTAAGACCACTTAAATAACTTGAAAGAAATTCACACTAAAGTCCTAGAGGAACAAAGAAAAAATTCTAAAACTGTCATTTTATTTAAAAAATCAGCCCTAGCCAGTTTGGCTCAGTGGATAGAGCATCGGCCTGCAGACTGAAGGGTCCCAGGTTCGATTCCGGTCAAGGGCATGTACCTTGGTTGCGGGCACATCCCCAGTGGGGATGTGCAGGAGGTAGCTGATCGATGTTTCTCTCTCATCGATGTTTCTAACTCTCTATTCCTCTCCCTTCCTCTCTGTAAAAAATCAATAAAATATATTTTTTTAAAAATCAGAGTACTACACTATTTATTATTATTATTATACTTTTTAAGACTAAACTGAAAATATTAGAGCTATTCTGTAGCACAGTTTAAATGACTGGTTAGAGTAAATTATAGAAGGACTCCAAATAGGGAAAACATATACAGTGTGGGCAAAAGCTTACAGTTGTAACAAAATACAGTTTATTCTTATATTACTAATTAATTATTGTATTATTTCCCATACAAACAATTGTAAACCTACTTTTGCCCAACCCTGTGTATGGCAGTTACATATAATATAAGGAATGTTTCTGAAAATCCTGAATAATTCAAAACTAACACAATTCAAAACTAATTGTCCCATACATATAGAGGAGGAATGCATTCTCAGAGTACACAAATTTTCAATCAATATAGAATATTTTCATAATACATATTAATAATGCTTATTAATATACTTTATATAATGATCTATACATAGAAAAGCCAAAGCGACCGTTATGACTGGTCAACTGGTCACTATGACGCGCACTGAGCACCAGGGGGCAGACACTCAATGCTGGAGCTGCCCCCTGGTGGTCAGTGTGCTCCCACAGCCAACCTCCTACAGCCAGCCAACCTCCCGCAGTCCCTCCCCCTAGCCAGCCAACCTCCCACAGTCCCTCCCCCCAGCCGGCCAGCCCCAATCAGGGCGGCTAGGCCAAGGGACCCCACCCGTGAACGAATTCGTGCACCAGGCCTCTAGTGTAGTTAATAATAAAATTAATTCTATAACACAGTGATTATGTGATTTCAAAATATAATTTAATGTACAGTATCCTATATAATAAAAGCATGACATGCAAATTGACTGAACGGCAGAATGACCAGTCAGTGGGGGCTGAGGTGGTGCCAAGCCAGCCAAGGCACATGCCAGTGGGCAGAGGAAGGGAACGGCAATGGGGCGGGGGGGGGGGAGGGGGAGGGGCGGTGACGGTGGCAACCAGCTGCAGCAGAGGGGCGATGGGGGGAGGGCGGGGATGGCCACTCGCCGGCCAGTGCCCTCTCCTGATCAGCCCACCTGGTCGCCTCCCGCAGAGGGAGGCCAAACTGTGGCTTAGGCCCACTCTGGGAGCAGGCCTAAGTCATCAGTAGGACATCCCCTGAGGACTCTCGGACTGTGAGAGGGCGCAGGTCGGGCTGAGGGACCCCCTCTCCCCCCGAGTGCATGACTTTTCGTGCACAGGCCTCTAGTATAATATACAACTGTGAAGTTCTAATGCAGTATCATGCCTGAAAGTAATTAACTAGAAGTTATCATTATCATCTCCCAACAACACAAATAATTGCAGAGTTAAGAGGTTTCAAAGTAGGACAAGCTATCTCTCTACATTGTAGTGAAGGCTGAAAAATAAATCTAATATGGTTTGTATTTTCCAGAGGATTGGGCCTAAGCCAATAGTCAGATATCCCTCTCACAGTCCAGGGCTCTTGCAGTCCGGAACCCCTCGCTCCTTACCGCCTGCCTGCAGAGGCGGGAGAGGCTCCCGCAATGGCCACTGCACTCACTAGCCGTGAGCTTCTGGCTGAGTGGCGCTCTCCCTCTGGGAGTGCACTGACCACCAGGGGGCAGCACCTGTTTTGAGCATCTGCCCCCTGGTGATCAGTGCACATCAGAGTGACCAGTCGTTCGGCCATTCAGTCAATTTGCATATTAGGATTTTATTATATAGGATTGGTGTGACACTGGTTAATAAAATTATATAGGTTTCAGGTGTACCATGCTATAAAACATCATGTGTATATTGTATGGTGTGTTCACTGCCCCGTCAAGTCTCCTTCCATCCAGATTATCCCCCCTATACCTTCTTCTACCTCCCCCCACACCTTTCATTGTAGTCTTCTTGATATGCAGACATGCTGTCCATCTTTTGCCTTGCCACCCTGGAACAGCAATTCACATTTGGATCATCTTTTCAAAAATAGCAACTATTGCTGAAACATGGTCACTCACTCGCTCGCCGCCCACCCCAATTCTACAGTCTCTGCCCTCCATCAGAGATCCAAATCCACGAGACTTTTATTTTTCTAATTCTAGAAAGTCTTCTTCTATTAATTCATGGGGAATAACCCAAGCAAAATTTCAACATCCCCTTCATCAACCTTGCACAAATTTACCTTCTTTACCACTTTCCCAGATTCTTTATGAGCATGTTGTCTTCCAAGTTAAAACCTCTTTAAATTACAGTAAAGCTGAAATGTTTTGATAGCTTTGGAGTTAGCAGATATAGCTTACCTGCTCATGTTTATATTCTTAATACCTTGGCCGGCTTTAAAACTGGAAAGCCAGTTATGACTTATAGTAAGCCTTTTTGTCACTGTCACCTCCTTTCAAATCATCAAAATACTGCATGCCTTAGTACAGACGATAGCTTGGCCTTCGGAGCGCTTCTGTCAGCCCTGATGTTATAGTCATGCTGCCAGGAATTTACCCACTTATCCCATTATCCTTGCCTGGTTCGTGAACTAAAGGGGGCACCTGCTTTAATGATGCTTTGTTTTCTTGAGCATTACCTCTAATATTCTGCAGGATGCTCTCTCCTAAGTTACTAGAATGAGACATCACAACAGTCGTCTGGCCTTCTTCACACAATTTTGTCACATTTAACTTCTGTTCCAAATTTATTAAATTCTGGGCATAATTTTAGCAGTAGCCCCACCACATAATGCATCTGAATGACATTGCTATTTGATATAAAAAATTATTTTTTACTATATCAAGAGCAAATGTTAAGAGAGTAGCGTAAGAGTCACCAATACATTAACCTAAGGTCTGAGGTTCATGTGATATTGATAAAGAATGATGGGAATTTTGTTTTCCTGCTAAAGTGATGTTGATACTGGACAATAATGACATAGTCTATAATCCTTTCAGCTTGCCAACTGCAATTATGCATTTCTTCAAAAACTTCTAATTTGGGGAAGTTTTACAATATTTCAAATTTGAGAAAGTGGGAATTTAAATATTTTTACTTTAGACTATTTTCTGCCTGATACATAAAATGACATAATACTCAACTTTTTCAATAGACTTTCTCATCTAAAAGAAAATTACTTGAATATAGCAAAAGAGAAAAATAAGTAACCAGATGAAGTTAACAAGTATTAAAAGAAATTAAAGAACCAGACACAAATAATAAAAATAAATTAGGAATGCATTCTCATTAATAATGTAATTTTAAGATCTGAAAACAAAAGTTAATGCACAATATATTACTTTAATTTTTTAAAGATTAACCTGCAAATAGAAATGTACTCAGATATATATTAGAAGGTTATATCCAAAATAAAAATAAAGTGGAATTATCAGGCAAATACTAACAATAAAACTTACATCTTCAATGATCTTTGCTGTCTCTTTAGTAACTGCACCTGTTATAAAATGAAAACATGCTTTATTATTCCCAGAATATACAAACGTAAACACTAAAACCAAGAAGTTACTTTCCTCTCACTAAGGTAGGTGATCTAGAGTCTAGATCAGAATTTCTCAAAAACAGACCAAGAAAACTTGGCCTCAGTATCACCTAGGGTCCTTGGTTAAGGTGAGGATTCCTGTGCCACAATCCCACCTATTGTATTAGAATCTCTTTTGGTAAAGGCAGCTATATTAAAATAATTTGGGTTATTGCCCTAGCTGGTTTGGTTCAGTGGATAGAGCATCAGCCTCTAGACTGAAGTGTCCCAGGTTCAATTCCAGTCAAGGGCGCATGCCCAGTTGCAGGCTCAATCCCCAGTGGGGGGTGTGCAGGAGGCAGCCAATCAATGATTCTCTCTCATCATTGATCTTTCTCTCTCTCCCTCTCCCTTCCTCTCTGAAATCAATAAAATAATAATAATAATTTGGGTTACTGGGAGATGAAGACAAATATGTGATACCTTAATCAATAAAGAAATTTAAAAAAATAAAAATAAATAAAATATTGAACCAGGCTTGAAAAAAATAAATAAATAAATAAATAAATAAAGTAAAGCACATAGTACTTTATGTGCTTCCTATCATTTAACTGATGAGGTACTTTTTGATTCTAACAATTTTAATAAAGCACATTAATTCTAAAAAATAAAGATAAAAAAATAATAATAATTTGGGTTATTAAAAAAATAAACTATGCATGCCCACTTTCTTCCCTATCCATTCCACCCTGCTTGCTACCCTCTTCACTCCAAGACAGAGGAGTATATTTCCTCTTATAAATGTAAGTATTACCAATAACAGCTATGCCCACTAGACAACAATGATTCCCACAGTTTGAACAAATGCTTTTACACCAATCATACCTTTTAAAACACTGTTAGTGTTCCCTGTGGGCTGGGCAGGAGATACTTTTGCTAATGACACCACATTGGTTATAACTGGTATTGTATTTGTCCTTGCAGAAGGGAACACCATTGAAGCAGCTGGTGCCTTAGCAATATTTACTGATTAAAACAAAAAGGTAAGACCTAGTATAAACAAAAGGGTCACACACAAAAACCCTGTTTAACAACTTAATTTTCAAGATGCAATGCAAATATCTAACTCTGTACAATGTTGGGTTGGGTGATTCTGGTCAGATTAGTGTTCATTAGGACTTAAAGAAAGGCTGATTCTCTAAAATTATAAGCTTCAAATTATATTTAACAGAGGGAATTTAATATTTTTTACTTTGCACTATTTTCTGCCTGGCATAATTCAAAGATACATAAAATAACACTATTCTGAACTTTCTCAAAAGACTTTAAAATATAGATATTTGCTTCAGGGTTAGCTGGGTTTTTCTATTAGAGAGTATTAAAACTCCTACATCTATGTTGCTTCAAATAAAAATTTAACATGACAATTTTTATAAATAAGTTGGTGATGTAGCTGTCCATCCATATAAAAACACTGGTTTTGTTAACCCACATCACAGAATGAAAATTCTACCACCCACCTGGCTAATCTCAGGGAATGGATGCTATAACACAAAAGATTAGCACAAGGCATATCTGGATTAAGGAGATGACTAATAAGACTACAAAGGTAGACAAGAGCCACACTGTAAGGAGTCAAAGCACATGGATTCTGTCAATTCAACAGCACTCCAGGCTTTGATCAGAGAACATAATATCAAATGTTTTTAATCTAAGTCAGAGAAGTCCTACTTCAGGGAACTATTTTAAAAACATGCTACGTAACTACCTATTCATCTGGATATTTTGACCACATTAGCTGTCCTACTTGCAAAATTATTTTATTCTTAGCCAAGAAGAACTTGGCTACCCATGAAGAAGTGATCTATTTTATGTTTTTATATAATTAATGTGTTGTTCTTTTTTCCTTGGCTACAAGCAAGCACTTGATAAAGTCTTAGGCCAGACACAGCAACTATATTAACATATTTATAGCCTTTCCCTTTGCCCCAATTTCCTACTTTTATTTCTAGTTTATTAACTGAATAGCATATATCTCTTAGTGTAAGTTATTTATGTACAGGTAAATGCAATAAAAAGCAATCAAATCTAATTTTCCTATAAAATTGGTGCTTCTACATTTATTATTCTTGGTGTGTTTGATTATGAGAGCAAAAAGTATCAGGATTAATTTCCCTCAAAGGCAATCCTTAAGGATTCTTACAGGAAAATTTAAGGAAATTCAGGCTATCTGAATCCAGTAAAATTTTGTTATTATATTATTTACAATTATGTATACTGATACTATTATCCTAGCATTGACATAAAAATCCCATTAGCCAAGTTTAATTTTACCTTTTCTTTGTGAAACAGGGTCATTTGTAATTTGATGATGACAGAACGCCAAGACACAAAATAGATTACAGAAATGTTTGATGTTTCCTCGCCATTTTATGGACTCACTTAGCTTACCCTGTCGTTTACAAGCATCACACTTGGCCATCTGAGAAAAAAAAACAGGACATGCTTAAAACTATAAAATGAAAAGATAAAATTATTATAAAATCAGAAGACACTATAAAAACATGATATATCAGTCAGTTGAGATCACAAAATATGAGATTTCTACCTTAAAATGTTGTGGTTATTCTCCAATGATACATCCAATACAGAGTTAATATCCACAATTTATAAAGAACTCAAACAAGTCGCCCTAGCTGGTTTTGCTCAGTGGTTAGAGTATCAGCCTGTGGACTGGAGGGTCCCGGGTTCAATTCTGATCAACGGCACCTGCCCAGGTTGCGGGCTCAATCCCCAGTAGAGAGCGAGCAGGAGGCAACCAATCAATGATTCTCTCTCATCATTGATGTTCCTATCTCTCTCTTTCCCTTCCTCTCTGAAATCAATAAAATATATTTTTTAAAAAAACAACTCAAACTCAACACCAAAAAAACAATCCAATTAAAATATGGGCAGGGGACCTAAGTAGACACTTCTCCAAAGAGGACATACAGATGGCCTATCTATATATATAAAACACTAATATGCAAATCGACTGAATGGTGGAACAACCAAACAACCGAACAACCAGTAGCTATGACTTGCACTGACCTCCAGGGAGTGCACATGGAACATGGTGTGCATTGGCAGCAGGCAGCAGAGCACAGAACATGGTGGGCATCGGTCGCAGTGGGATGGTGGAGCAGGTGAGTGGGGGTGCCAGACCAGGGCAGGGAGCTGGTCACTGTCATTGGGGTGAGCCTCTGGTGGTTACTGAAAATGCTTTGCTCCTGCGTGCCACAGTCCCGCCTGGTGCTTGCACCCACTACTGGCACAGGAGCCTCTGCTTGCACCCACTGCCGGCCCCAGTGCCAGCCCCAATCACTCGGCACCATAAGTGCGAGTGGCGGCTGCCAGCCCCGATCGCCCCTGAGAGCTTCTCCACCTCCCCCTACCCCTGAGGAGCGATCGGGGCCGGCAGCTATCTCTCACACCCGCTGCTGGCGCCAGAACCACCAATCGCACCAGCTGCTGGCACCGGTCCCATTCACTCCGTGCCATCAGCAGGTGCAAGCAGGGCCAACACCATTAGCACGTGGGAGCAGCGGGAGCGGGGCTGCCAGTTGACAGGGGACCGGGTGCCGTGGAGGAGTGGCTGGGTGGGGACGCAGAGGATGGGCCAAGACCCGCCCCTGTGCCCACCGCAGCCTCACAGCCCACCATTCCTTTCAAGGTACATGAATTCCTGCACTGGGCCCCTAGTCCTATATAATAAAAGCCTAATATGCTAAGTGTCTGGTCATCTGGTCGGCCGTTCAACCAATCAAAGCGTAATATGCTAATGAATATGCTAAGGCTGCTCAGCCTCGCTATGATGTGCACTGACCACCAGGGGGCAGACAGTCGACCGGTCAACCAGTCACTATGACGTGCACTGACAACCAGGGGGCACACACTCCGACTGGTAGGTTAGCTTGCTGCTGGGATCTGGCCAATCGGGACTGAGTGAGACAGGCCGGACATGCCCTGGAGCCCTCCCACAGTCCCTCCCTGGCTGGCCAACCTCCCACGTCTCTCCCAGTCCTGATCATGCACCGGTGGGGTCCCTCAGCCTGGCCTGTGTCCTCTTGCAATCTGGGCCGAGGGACTCCCCCCACCCAAGTGCACAAATTTCGTGCACCAGGCCTCTATATAAGATGTCAATGTTACTCATCATCAAAGAAATGCAAATTACAACCACAATGAGGCCCGGTCAGCATGGCTCAGTGGTTGTCAACCTATGAACCAGGAGGTTATAGTTCGATTCCCCGTCAGGGCACATGCTGGGGTTGTGGGCTTGATCCCCAGTAGGGGGCATGTGGGAGGCAGCCAATTGGTGATTCTCTCTCATCACTGATGTTTTCCATTTCTCTCTCCCTCTCTAAAATCAATTAAAAAATATTTTTTAAAAACCACAATGAAGTATCTCCCTAAACATGTCAGAATGGCTATCATCAATAAATTAAAAAAATAACAAGTATTGGTGAGGATGTGGAGAAAAGGGAACCCTTGTGCACTGTTGGTGGAAATGCAGACCTGTGCTCCCACTATGGCAAACAATATAGAGGTTCCTCAAAAAATTAAAAACGGAACTGCCTTATGACCCAGAGATTCCACTTCTGGGCATTTATCCAAAGAAACCAAAATACTAATTCAAAAGAATATGTGCACCCCTATCTTCATTGCAGCATTATTTACAATAGCCAAGATATGAAAGCAACCCAAGTACCCATCAATAGACAACTGGATAAAAAAGCTATAGTACATATAGACAACAGAACAGTATTACTCAGCCATAAAAAGAACAAAATCTTACCATTTGTGACAGCATGGATGGACCTAGAGAATATTATGCTAAGTCAAATAAGTCAGTCAGAGAAAGACAAATACCATATGATTTCACTTATATGTGGAATTTAGAGAACAGAATAAACAAAATTGATAGAACAAACTGATGCATAGATAGAACAGATTGATGGTAGCCAGAGGGGAGGGGAATTGAGGGAAAGAGTAAAAAAGGCAAAGGGATTAAGAAGTACAAAATGGTAGTTACAAAATAGTCATGAGTATGTAAAGTACAGCATAGGGAATAGAATTAATAATCTATATTATAAAAAGCCCGTGGCCGGAACGCCGAAACAACCAAACAACTGGTCACCAGGAGGTGCATTGATGGGTCCCACAGTGGCGGTAGCAGCGGGAGGGACTCTGGGTCTCGTGGGGGCAGCGTGACGGGTCTGAGGTCCCAAGGCAGCAGTGGGAGGGACTTTGGGGTCTCGCGGCAGCGGCACAGCGGGTCTGGGGTCCTGTGGCAGTGGCGTGGCAGGCAGGGCACATGCGGGTGGGCGGGGCTGCGAGCACAACAGGTGGCGGGCAGGTGGGCGGGGCACACGCAGGTGGGGGGGGTCTGCAAGTACAGCGAGGCACACGCGGGTGGGTGGGGCCACGCGATTTCACACTCTGGGCTTCTAGTATTGTAATAACTAGGTATGGTGCCCAGTGGATACTTGAGATATCAGGGAACACTTTTCTAAAGTATATGATTGTCTAACCACTATGCTATACATCAGAAACTAATACAAAATAATATTTAATGTAAAAATAAAATTAAAAATAGCCCAGCTGGAAAAACCAAGATGGCATAGGTAAACACCTGAAATTGCTGCCTTGTACAACCACTTCAAAACTACAACTAAAAGACAAAATGGACATCATCCAGAACCACAGGAAGGCTGGATGAGTGGAAATTCAACAACTAGAAGGAAAGAGAAAAGCACACTGAGACTCAGAGGAGGTGGGGAAGTAAAGTGTAGAGCTGGGCCTCATCTGGGCACCTCCAAACCCCAAACAAAGAAGAAGAATCTGCAGATCTCTCCATAGCTCCTGCTGGGTGGCCTCAGGCAGAGGCTAAATTAGCACCTCCTTAGAGATCCAAGAGCCCGTGTACCCAGTGGTCAGAGTGGGACTATCCAGATTACAACTCCTCAGATCCATAAGGGACACACTCAGGGGGCAGACTCATTGAGCACCAAAGCCCCACTGAAGTGAGTCTTGCCCCATAAGGGTGTCTCCAGCACAGAAGTTCTCCCATTGTAGACACAACTGATTCTCACAGCCAAATGGCCTGGAGGGCAATTCCTCCCACTGATACCAACAACAAACAAGGCTTAACTAAAACAAGACTGTGCACACAGCACACAAAGGGATGCACCAAGAGTGTCCACCTCAGGTGACTGGGGAGGCTGAGCCACTGGGCCCTATAGGACACCTAGCACACAAAGCCACTCTATCAACACAGGGAAGCAGCCAAAATGCAGAGACAAAGAAACAGGTCACAAATGACAGAAATGGAGGAAAGCAAACTACTGGATATAGAATTCAAAACCACGGTTATAAGGTTTTTCAAGAATTTTCTAGAAACCACCAATAAATTTAGTGAGACCCTCGAGGATATGAAAAAGGACCAACTAGAAATTAAGCATACTGACTAAAATTAAAAATAATATAACAGAGATCCAACAGCAGACTAGAGGATCATAAGAATCAAGTCAAAGATTTGAAATATGAAGAAGCAAAAAACACCCAACCAGAAAAGCAAAAAGCAAAAAGAATCCAAAAAATATGAAGATAGTGTAAGGAGCCTCTGGGACAACTTCAAGCATACCAACATCAGAATTATGGGGGTGCCAGAAGAAGAGAGAGAGCAAGATATTGAAAACCTATTTGAAGAAATAATGAACGAAAACTTCCCCCACCTGATGAAAGAAATAGACTTACAAGTCCAGGAAGCACACAGAACCCCAAACAAAAGGAATCCAAAGAGGACCACACCAAGACACATCATAATTAAAATGCCAAGAACAAAAGACAAAGAGAGAATATTAAAAGCAGCAAGAGAAAAACAGTTAGTTACCTACAAGGGAGTACCCATACAATTGTCAGCTGATTTCTCAACAGAAACTATGCAGGCCAGAAGGGAGTGGCAAGAAATATTCAAAGTGATGAATAGCAAGAACCTACAACCAAGGCTACTTTACCCAGCAAAGCTATCATTCAGAATTGAAGGTCAGACAAAGAGCTTCACAGATAAGAAAAAGCTAAAGGAGTTCACCACCAAACCAGTATTATAGGAAATGCTGAAAGGTATTCTTTAAGGAGAGGAAGATGAAGAAAAAGGTAAAGAAAAAAATTATGAACAACAAATACATATCTATCAACAAGTGAATCTAAAAATCAAGTGAATAAAAAATCTGATGAACAGAATAAACTGGTGAATATAATAGAATCAGGGGCATAGAAAGGGAGTGAACTGACAATTCTCGGGGGGAAAGGAGTGTGGGGGGTGCGGGAAGAGACTGGACAAAAATTGTACACCTGTGGATGAGGACAGTGCGGGGGAGGGCGGGGGAGAGGGCGGGTAAGGGCAGAGGGTGGGGTGGGAACCGGGTGGAGGGGAGCTATGGGGGGAAAAAAGAGAACAACTGTAATAATCTGAACAATAAAGATTCATTTTAAAAAAAAAAAAAAAATAGCCCAGCTGGCGTGGCTCAGCAGTTGAGCATCGACCTATGAACCAGGACGTAATGTTTCGATTCCTGGTCAGGGCACATGCCCAAGTTGCTGGCTCTATCTTCAGTGTGGAGCATGCAGGAGGCAGTTGATCAATGATTCTCTCTCATCATTGATGTTTCTATCTCTCCCTCCCTGTCACTTCTTCTCTGAAATCAGTAAAAAAATATTATAAAAATAAATAAAATAAAATATATATATTGTGGTTAAAAACATGTATTCTTATTTCATATAGATACCCTCAATTGAGAGAATATAAAAGTTCATCTGTTTTCAAAATTAGCAATGAAAAATCTAAAGATAGATTCTATTTTTAAGAGATTAAGAGGCAACGTATTGCAGTAGGAAGAATATGGACTTTGGAGTCATGAAGACTTTGAATCATTTAATATCTAATGAGGTATCCTTTGTCTTGAGCACTGAGATAGGTCCTGGGCATATAATTATGAAAAAGACATACTTCCCCTCAATAAAATTATATTTTGAGGGCTCGGGAAACAAGAAAACAGGTGATTTCACTTGAGTGGTATAGGTGCTGTCTGTCATCTACCCGATTCTTTAAGGACATGTTACTTCTTTTCCTTATTTATACACTGGCAATAACATACCTACCTCTTGGGATTCTGGTGAGGATTAAATGAACACTTATGAAGCACTGGACATGTATTAGTGGTTCAATTAATTCCAGCTTTCATTGTTAACCTTACAAAAAAAGTAATTTTTTTAAAAGGAAGTGGGTAAGGAGGTCAGTCACAGTCATTTGATCTATGAAATGAGAACAAGGCCTGACTTCAAATTTCTCAGAGGAACTTTCTGTATGAGAAAGGCATAAGATAACTTACCTACGTAAAGTTCTAACTCAGTTATAACAAGGTCAATGTGCCTTATAAGAAAGCAAAATTTAAAAGGAACATATCCTCGCCGAAACCGGTTTGGCTCAGTGGATAGAGCATCGGCCTGGGGACTCAAGGGTCCCAGGTTCGATTCCGTTCAAGGGCATGTATCTTGGTTGTGGGCACATCCTCAGTAGGGGGTGTGCAGGAGGCAGCTGATCGATGTTTCTCTCTCATCGATGTTTCTAACTCTCTATCCCTCTCTCTTCCTCTCTGTAAAAAATCAATAAAATATATTTAAAAAAATATATATTTTTTTAAAATAAAAAAAAAAAAAAATAAAAGGAACATATCCTCAAATAATAACAAAGTCTCCAGAAATTCTGTACTCTTTACCCCAAAGATTTCAAGTTTATAATCAATTAAATTTTGCTTTAGGAGCCCATAGTTTATTTTACCCAGTTCTAAACACAAAACTTTATTCATATAATCTGAACATATTTAAACAGAAAATAATTTTTATGAATTTCAGGAAGCCAAAGAGGTATAATTACCTGATAAAACAGAACTGTAAATTTTGACATGCATTCTTCACAACAAAACTCTTCTAACTTGCCCTCCAATCTGTTTTCTACCAAATTAGGGGATGTCTGGGAGCAATAACTGCACATCCTACAGTAGTTTCCCCATCGTTCTCCAAAGTCACGCGCAGAGAGGTATTTGCAAACTGAGAACCAGAAAGGATGAAAGGAAGAAACATCAAATTTACATTAACTTGAAGGAAGTAAAGTGAGTTTCTACAGTCTTAGATGCCCACATTGTTAATTTCTAAATACTGGACACAATTATTTGCCTCTAGGTTAAAGGATAATCTCTATATTCATAAAACAAACTTATATCACCTTTTACATACACTCTAAATATAAGGCTATCTATATTCAGAAACATCAGTTTCTTAAGCCAAGAAGCCATAATTGCTTAAGTACCTGCTTCACAAATGGGTGCAAGGAAAGATCTCTGAAGTCATAGCTAAACTTATGAAAAGATCTAATACCACTGATCTAATTACATTTCAGAAGTTTTTCTTTGCCGAGGTTATGGTAACATTTTAAAAGAGAGACTTTTGTGGGCGTGGGGATTATTGGGGGGGGACAAGGAAAGGGGACATCTGTAATACTTTCAACAATACAGAAAAAATATAAATAAGTAGATAGGTAGGTAGATAGAGATAGATAGATAGATAGATAGATAGATAGATAGATAAAAAGATAGACTTTTGTCAGCTGATTTCTCAACAGAAACTTTGCAGGCCACAAGGGAGTGGCAAAAAATATTCAAAGTGATGAAAAGCAAGGACCTATAACCAAGAATACTTTACCCAGCGAAGTTATCACTTAGAATCAAAGGACAAATAAAGAGCTTCCCAGACAAGAAAAAGCTAAAGGAGTTTGGCCGGCCAGTCTAGCTCAGCGGTTGAGCATCAACCTATGAACCAGGAGGTCATGGTTTGCTTCCCGGTCAGGGCACATGCCCAGGTTGTGGGCTCGATCCCCAGTGTGCGGTGTGCAGCAGGCAAATGATCAATGATCCTCTCTCATCATTGATATTTCTATCTCTCGCTCCCTCTCCCTTCCTCTCTGAAATCAATAAAAATATATTTTTAAAAATAAACCTTAGAAAAAAAGAAAAAGCTAAAGGAGTTTATCACCACCAAACCAGTATTATATGAAATGTTAGCCATAGCTGGTTTGGCTCAGTAGATAGAGCGTCGGCCTGCGGACTGAAGGGACCTAAGTTCGATTCCAGTCAAGGGCACATGCCGGGTTGCGGGCTTGGTCCCCAGTGTGGCGCATGCAGGAGGCAGCCGATCAATGATTCTCTCTCACCATTGATGTTTCTATCTCTCTCTCCCTCTCCCTTCCTCTCTGAAATCAATAAAAAATATATACATTAAGAAAAAAAATGTTAAAGGGTCTTCTTGAAGAAAAAGAAGGGGGAAAAAGATAAAAAATATGAACAATAAAATGGCAATAAATACATATCTATCAACAATTGAAACTAAAAATCAAAATGAACAAGCAGAACAGAAAAAAATAAAAAGATTTTTAAACGAGTTAAATATAAATTCAATTAAAAAGCTTCAAATCATACCTGATAAAACAAAAATTAATTGAAAGTTGATTGTGGATGAATAGCCCAGCCCATAATGAATACTTCACCACAACCACATGATCTGTGGATAAAACTGAACTTTTCCCTTTACCTTCACTACAGAATGGCTTATCAACCCCTGAAAATCGTACAGTCTCCTTTACAATTTTCTGTAGTTTACAGTAGTCACACATTGCTATAACTTTATTTTTCTTTTTGTAGTCCTCAGAGCACGTCTTGCCACAAAACAGAAACATTTTACCCTGTAAAGAAAGAACAGTCAATAAGACCTAATTAAGCAGTTGCTTTATCTTTAAGAAATATTTTTCCTTCTCATTTCAAAGCAAATTAAATGAATTCACAGATGAAGAGATAAAAATGTTTCTTGGATAAGTTTAAATTCAATCTCTCTTATGATCTCTCTTTACCTTGTAGAAAAGAAGTTCTGGTTTTTTGGCAAACAGATGGTTACAGTTCTGACACTTGAGTTTAACAACTGCTTGGATTGAAGCAATTTGCTGGAATTGTGCAGCAAGAGAAGGGAGACTGGCTGCGGCAGAGCCACTGATGGTGCTGGGGGGAACCGCAGAGGTGCTGTTACCTCCTCTTGCTGACACTGTTGACCCAGAAGACGGGCATATTTGGCCCTGAGACAGGGGCACTGCTGAAGAGTTTGTCCCTTTTGGCTTGTCAAATACATCCTGAATGAACACAAATCAGGCAAAGACTTTAACAATTAAGAAGTAACAAAACTTGGTAATTTTCATTTTCTCATTTTAATAAATTTCTTTAAATTTATAAAGTAGTACACAGAAAGAGTTTAAATGGCATACTTCCAGAATAGAAGAACTGAGAAACACATGCTTTCCAGACCAAGACCTCTAGTATATACGACTCTAATAAATTAAAGCAGGCCTCTCATCACCAACCAGCCTCTGATGGCTATTAAGAGCACAGTGATGCCAGATTGGCATGACTTAATGGTTGAGCATTGACCTACGAACCAGGAGGTCACGGTTCGATTCCTGGTCAGGGCACATGCCTGGGTTGCAGGCTTGATCCCCAGTAGGGGGTGTGCAGGAGGCAGCTGACCAATGATTGTCTATCATCATTGATGTTTCTCTCTCTCTCCCTCTCCCTTCCTCTCTGAAATCAATAAAAACATTAAAAAAAAAAAAAAAAAGAAAAGAAAGAAAGAAAAGCACAGTGGCCACCAGTGATGTCTTCTTTCTAATGCCAGGGCTATTGCATCAGGCATCTTCCCACCCTGCAGGATCTCTAAACTCTACTTTCTCTGAGAGTGAAGACAAAATGTGACAAGTGAAGGCTCACAAGTTCATGCCAGGAGTCGTTATGCAGCTGGCCCAGGATGAGAGGAAGAAATACATGAACACATCACCTTATCATGTATCCAAAACCACATCCTAGCTTCCATAGTTGAACAGAATTTTTTTCTAACTGAAATTTAATCTTTTATAAATATGGACCTTCAGCAGTTAACATTTTGCCATAGATCAATGCCTAATAGAACTGCAGGGGTAAAATACGATCTTAGCTCATACCTGGAAAGCCACAACACAACTGGAGCTGCAGAAGCTGTATATACTTCCATTGGACATAGCTAGGTGATACTGAGGGGTTGCCGAGGTTTTACAACTATGACACAAAACCTGGACACCTTGGTAACAAAAAAATAAAAACAATGAATAAGTTACACAGATGAACAAATAATCCAAAAAATGTATTAGAATAAAAACACAAATAATAATATACAAAATAAAAATCAAGAAACTTTATAATAACCTGTCAAGCTAACTAAAACTTCCTCAATTAAGTTCCACTTACACAAAAACTAACTTGGAACTTACGTGGGGTTTTTTTTTCTTTTCACACATGAAACTACACACACACACACACACACACACACACACACACACACACACTTCAACCAAGGAAATCTATAGAAAAACTATGTTCATTTAAAAATAGTTCTTTAAAACTAAACCAATATTGCCCCTTTATTTAACCATATAGGCAAATTTAGTTTCCAACAAAATGAAAGAAAAGCAGTTACATTCTTTTTCAATAGTTACTACTAGTAAATCTATAAATTTATCAAATTTAAACATTACCTGAAGAAGTAACTGTCTTAACTCTGTAAGCAGATAAGCAATTAATAGAGCAGAAAAGCTCTGTTTTTCCTGAGTCATTGGTAGTTTCAATCATTTCAGCTGAGGGCCTCAATGATTTCCCCAAGGCATATGGTGTCTGGGCTGAATTCTGCTAAGAAATAACATTCAAAAAAAAAAAGGAAAGAAATAAGAAATAACATTCACACACCTAAGTATACAGTACATATATACATACTGTTTAAGAAAAAGAAAAGCTACCTATAACCACTGCCTTTGGTTGAAATATTTGAGCGTGACAGTGAGGCCACACCAAGCATAGACTTCTCTGAAAGTTGGGATGTGGGAAAAGTAAGTTTTTTCAGATAATAATAAAACGTAAATTGAAGAAAATTAATAACTACTCAGATAGGTTAGCAACAACAAAACATATTAAAAGTAATGAATTAGATAGTCATAACATACTTTTCTCATCACAAATGATCAGAGAAGACCAGGTAATGCATGTACCAAAGGCTCATCTTCAATGCAGACTTAGACATCAATCTAGGAGAGAATCTACCACATTTAAGGTTACTTAACTAGTTGATCCCATTGGGGATCAAGCCCACAACCCGGGCATGTGCCCTTGTCTGATATCGAACCTGGGACCCTTCAGTCCGCAGGCCATATCCATTGAGCCAAACCAGCTAGGGCAGAAATGATGTTTAATGTATATTAGGTCATTCTGCAGCACTGCTTGTTTTCAAGCTAAGTTTCATAATAAACTTTGCCCGAAAGTTTATCTACGTTTAAAGAAATAGCCCTAACTGGTTTGACTCAGTGGATAGAGTGTCGGCCTGCAGACTGAGGGTCCCAGGTTCAATTCCTGTCAAGGGCATGTACCTTGGTTGCGGGCACATCCCCAGTAGGGAGTGTGCAGGAGGCAACTGATCGATGTTAGTCTCTCATCGATGTTTCTAACTCTCTATCCCTCTCCCTTCCTCTCTGTAAAAAAAAAATAAATAAATAAATAAATAAAATATTTTTAAAAAAAGAAACAATAATAATATTAATGGCTACCATTTATGTAAGCTACCAATAGTATTACTTATTGAAGAATCAGAATCCATGCTAAGCAATTTTTATACACTGCATTATAGAATTCTTTAAACAACATAGTGAGATACTTTAAAATATTAACAAAAAGTTTAAATTATCTTTAATTAGATTAACTTAATAAACAGAAAAGTAAGAGATTAAACTTATTTCACTGACTCCAAAACCCAGGCTCCTAACCACTACTACTGTCACTGACACAATATAAGGTCTCTCAGTAAAAAATTATGTGGGGAAGTAAATGGTTAAGAATGTAAAAATTGTGAAGTTTCAAATTAAAAGAAGAACATCATTTATGCAGTAGACAGAGTACAATACCAGTAACAAAAGTAAGGATGAAACTGATTTGGGGACCATATATCCTATATAATAAAACCCTAATATGCAAATCGACCGAACAGCGGAATGACTGGTGGAACAACCAGTCACTATGATGCAGACTGACCACCAGAGGGCAGACGCTCAACGCAGGAGCTGCCCCCTGATGGTCAGTGCACTCCCACAGGGGAAGTACCGCTCAGCCAGAAGCCAGGCTCATGGCTGGCGAGTGCAGTGGTGGTGGTGGCGGGAGCCTCTCCTGCCTCTGCAGCAGTGCTAAGGAGCAGCAAGCAGGCAGGCAGTAAGGAATGAGGGGTCCTGGACTGCGAGAGGGCGCAGGTCGGGCTAAGGGGACCCCCACTCCAATGCATGAATTTCATGCACCAGGCCTCTAGTATATAAATAAAATGGATTCTATTCCTGTGACAGTAGTAACCAGATTGCCAAAAGCTTAAATTCCTAGAAAAGTAATACTTTTCACAGGATGAATGTCCATTACCAACTGCTTAGAGGAATTAAATAGAAATCAAACTTGCTAACTAAAAAATGTTTTAATTATTACTTAACATCCTTTTGTAAAAATGGAACTTTTTAAAGACCCCACGTCATTCAGCAAGAATTAAATTGACACAAATTGATATACTTAGTAACCAAATGAATGTATTCAAAAATATAAAATCAGCTAAAGTATTCTAATAAGGCAATGTTGCCAAAAGAATTATAATTCATTCCAAAACACATTAAAATATATATTTTCTTTTTTGTTTTGTTTTTTGTTGTTAAATCTTCATTCTTTAAAAAAAAAAAGAAGAAGCCCTAGCTGGTTTGTCTCAGTGGACAGAGCGTCAGCCTGCAGACCAAAGGGTCCCGGGTTTGATTCCAATCAGGGGCACATACCTGTGTTGCAGGCTCAATCCCCAGTGGGGGGTGTGCAGGAGGTAGCCAATCAATGATTCTCTCTCATTGATGTTTCTCTCCCCTTCTCTGAAATCAATAAAAATATTTCTTTTAAAGAATAATTTACTGATTTTTAGAGAGGAAGGGAAAAGGGAGAAACATCTATGTGAGAGCATAACACTGATCCACTGCTTCCTGCACACCCCCTACTGGGGAT